>NC_137473.1:53168823-55618823 GCF_918807975.1 Aplidium turbinatum
AAATGAAAAACACAAAATTGAATTATTTTGTTGATATTCTGTTTTAATGATTTTTCCATGTTATTAAGTTTTTATCACTTTTGTTCAGATTAACTTTTTGCAGGTTTGCGTTTTCGGCTCGTTGGTCTAGGAGTATGATTCTCGCTTAGGGTGCGAGAGGTCCCGGGTTCAATTTCCTGAAGAGCCCACTTGCATTACAGTAGTTTTGGCAATACGAAAATTATAATATATTTTGAAATAAATTTAAAAATAAAAATATGGTTTGCAATTGACAGTTTTCATTTGACTTCAAACTATACTTTTAAACTCTTGGATAAACACAGCTGGATAGGTCAATTGCAAAAGCAAAGGTCAATTTACTTATCACAATGAATGGGCTCGTCCGGGATTTGAACCCGGGACCTCTCGCACCCAAAGCGAGAATCATACCCCTAGACCAACAAGCCACACTTCTTGGCAGTTAAATAAGATTTAGTGAAAAAATAACTGAAGTCTACCAAACAAATCTGTCAAGCGTTTTGCTTCCAAATCTACCATGCAATCAGTTCACTTCTGGTTGTTTTCATTTCTGATCATTCAAGCGAGACATTACACATGCTAAACACAGCTATGGTATTGGTATAGATATCTAGCACATGGGCACAGTGGCGTAACTACCTATAGACCTTTTCCGAGCTGATATCAGTCAAGCGTGACCGGGTAAACACGGTCCTCTGAGATGGCGCAGTCAGAACTGATTTTGCTTGAAACTTGTTGCATTTTTGCGCGTATTGTAAGTTGTAAGGACATCGCAACGTTTTCTAAATAGTTTTTATCTGGACAAACATGTATTTTAGTGTCTATGAAACCTATAATCTTGCATTCGTTTGTAACAGGCCCAGGGTAAGTTATGATCATGTGGAAACTTGAGTACCAGTGGGCTACAAAGTCAGAAATTCAGATGATGTTGAGATTCATTTCAGATTATGTTCATTAACTACTGCACCGGTAGCCTGCAAGCCTAAATTGTGTATTTTCCTTTGTAAACAAAAAAGTAAGGCTACAGGATACACTGCCAACTTTCTCGATTTGCCTACGGTGCCACGATTTCAAATGCAACATCAAACTCTTTCTGATAAAGCACTGGCTATATTATACACTATCGAAGAATCTCTGAAGAATGCACAGATACTAGAAAAAGAAACAGTTGAACAATGTGACAGTGACATGTGGTTTAAAAGCAGATGTTCTTGATTAACTTCTATTTTTCGAAAAGTGTTTACAAGGAAAGCTGCACCCTCAGCCTCATTTTTCAAATCCATTTTCTCTGCTAATAAATGTAATGCTAAATCACTAGTATATGGTCGAAGTAACGAGAAAGCTGCATGTGCACTTTATGTTGCCAAAATGACCAAGGAAATTGGCCATACCTTACAAGTAGGCTAGGCTATAGCCTATGATTGTGGCCTAATAGTAAATCCTGGCTGTTCACACCTGGGAGCTTCTCCAGATGGGAAGGTGATAGGTTTTTCTGCGCAGGTAAGCCAATTTCAAATTTTGGAAAGAAAGTGCCCATACAAAATATATAGACACCATAGCGCAGGGGTCCGCAAATACTTGTTGGCGTGACCCAAAAACCAATCGTTCGAAATCTTTGCGACCCAAACGTATCAGAAGCATACAGTATAATTTTGTGGAAAAAAAATTGCAATTTAATGTCCATTTCAATGCGGTCATCCCCGCTTGTTAAGCCCACATCGGGACCGGACGATTTTGGGCTTATTAAGCGGAGGACAATTTTCTGCCACTCCTATACCTTCAATAATTCCGGAATGGACCAAATTGGGCTTCTAAGCGGGGGGAACCTATTGACCGTGGGCTTCGTCGTCGTGTAAGCCTCTGGGGTCGAGGGTCCATCCTTTTACGACCCCAGACTCACGATGTTCCCGGACTACACTGGAAGGCTACTAGAGAGCAGCCAGTCTTTGATTACATCATCCATGAGGCGTAGACCTTTCCACTCCGTTAGTTGGCTTGAAAATGATATAGTCATTGATGATGTGGTCTGCAGTCTGTCCCTCGGCACCACATTCACAGGAGAAGGAAGAGACCACTCACAATTGGTGCTCAACCATGCGGTTGAGCAGAAAAGCTCGACGCCGGTACGAAGACGGTTGAGGCGCACCAAAGCCTGTCTTTGTAGTGTCACGCCGATTTGACATGTGTCGGGGTCGAAGATAAACGTATGGAGTCTGGTGGTACTTGACTTCAATTCTGAATTCCATTTATGGTCCGCCCAAGTAGCTGCAAAGATGTCTTGTTCATCAGCTTCGTTGATCAGAAGCCTTGAGCGGCTGGCACGAATGGGCGTCTTGATTTCAATCGATAGGGGTGCTCGTTTGGGAAAGCAGAGATCTTGTGGTAGAGAAGATGGTTAGGCTCCAGTGTCCGTCGGCCGAGAAACAGTGGTTGTGCTCTAGTAGCGCAGCGTGGGATGTCAGTTTCTTGCGCAGTGACACCAAATGGTGGTGGTAGCCTATGTGAGCGACCTATACAGTGTACAGTATCACCCCAAGCTATTTTGGTTCGCGGTCAGAAGGGAAGAGGTTTTCCATTGTTTTCAACATGTAGGCTAGCTCACGATCAGCTTCCGGATTGTGTAGGTGGAAAGCTGCTGTCACAGTTTTGGTTCGCTCAGTTTCAGTCGCCAGTTCTGAAAATAAGCTGAGAAAGTTTTTAATCAGGGTTGCATTCCTGGGGGGGGGGGGGGGGGCTGGGGAAGTTATATGGGAAGGACATATGGCTATATCTGGAATGACTTGGTGTGATTTTATTGTGTCAACGTCCAAGTCACTGTTTGTACAGAGAATTCCATTTGATGATGACTTTTGGAATTGTAGGCTATGTTACCTAAACTAAACAGTTTTTACTTCGGCCTTGTTTTAAACTATTTATGCACCACAGAGGGAACTCAATAAATCATTTCGCTCTTTGAAATCTGCACATTTTTACATCTTGTTTGCTTGTTTGTTTATCTTTATCCTGCATTGCGGGAAAGCGGACTTGAGCGCTATGCATCGGTGTACGCCTTCCGACATACACCTGACCCACGCTGCAGCCGACTGCAATGTCTGTTTCCGGTTGTTTACTTTACTTATGACTTAAATTTGGTACTACCCATTACTCGAAATCGATCACTGGGTAGAGGCAATTATCGTAAAGTTTCTTGCCCAGAAAAACAACAGCAAGTGCGTGTGGCGGGAGTCGAACAGGTAACTGCATGAACATGATGAAATTAACAAAACATGCTTACAAGCAATGTCTAATTTTTCTGACGAAAGTGTTGGCCTTTGAAAATTGCAAAGCATGCAACAAACAGCCCAAATTTGATTAACTACTCCAAGCATGTTAACTGGTATCTTTCTGTCAAAAAATGAAACGAACTGACAAAAGGTTTAATAGACATTAAAACACATGTTTGTCTTGTCCAGATAAAAACTGCTTAGAAAACGTTGCGATGTCCTTACAACTTACAATACGCGTAAAAATGCAAACAAGTTTCAAGCAAAATCAGTTCTGACTGAGCCGTCTCAGAGGACCGTGTTTACCCGGTCACGCTTGACTGATATCAGCTCGGAAAAGGTCTATTGGATCTTGTGGATAAATCCAGGGGCGGCACGTTGCTACAGGGCGGCAAAATGTGATAACGTTTTAAAGTTTAAACGAACAAAGCAGTCACAGTAATTTATTCCTGAAGAGATTCAGACTTAAACGACCTAAGTTAACACTGATCTAAGTGAAGCCAAAAAATTAAACAAGTTATGCTTTACTTATAAACTAAGTAGGGTAATTTGCAACTTTTTAGGTTGTGACTCACCATGTGGTATTTGTGACGGTTTAATGATACTCATGTTGTTGAAGTAATGATAAAATTTCGGTTGTAACTTCTAAGCTATAGCATTGTTCAGTTAATTTAGCTTTGGTACGGTAGTTAAAGGGCTAGGGACATGAAAAAAAATTTTTTCTACAAAAGTGATTTTCTGATTTTATACGTGGTCAATAAGAATGCCTGAAAAAAAAAAGTTTTTTTGAGCTGTATTTGGGGTGCTTTGAGGGCCTTTTATTTTCACTTTCTGATAGTTGACGATCCGACACGCGTCACTGCGTAAAGGCGACTGTTGAGCGATGACGTTTCACCGGGAATTCTCTCGCATCGATGTCAGATCGCACTGCAGAAATAAGTAATTCGGACAAGCAGCAAGTGAAGTTATTTTGTTTCAATAACGTGGTATGGAGACATTACAAGATTTTAGCAGCGGTTCTGATGAAGAGGCTGAAGTATTTTGTGACTTTGGAAATGAACATCTTCCGATGCAATCTGATCACGACCATGTTCAACCGTACATGTTCGAGCCTTTGGCAAGCAGCTCAGAAGAGGAGATTGAAGTATGTGAAGCAATGGATTCGGATATTGAGCTTCGAACGAACAGCTTAAACTGGTATGTTGTCAGCGTTTGTATTTTTACACACTAAATTTAATTAGCATTACACAATATAGATACCAATTGTAAACAAACATTTGTCTGCGGCCTATAAATGGCTTAAACTGTGGGAAAGGCAATAACTTTTTTGCTGTGTAGCATTGCGCAATATTAGGCTACTCAATTTACTTTGAAGTTATTATATAACAACATGTGGCCTTCTATAAACATTCCTTTTCATCGATGCGACCATTACGGTAATCATCCCAAGCATTTCTATAAGTAGGCCTACCGGTAGTAGACTGCGTTACCCACCAGGTTTCACTTCTTGGACGACCGCGTTTCCTCTTCCCATCCACCTTTAGATCTAGTGCCTTTCTAAGAAAACTTCCTTACACTGATATCAAAACAGTGTTTATTTTAACACCACAGTACACAAGTGATATGCATGCCGTATGGCTATTGCAATTTGATTTTTTTTTCATAAAATTACAGGTGCAAGTGCGACAACTGCGATATCCTTCCAACAGTAGCGGAATGCAGGTGTTGCACCGAAATAGAGTGCATTGCCCAAAAAGTAAGAGAAGGACGGGAGACGTATGGCTGCGAAATAAAGTGCATAACAGAGCACCCTGGGTTTCAGGCAGCCTGTCTCAATGTGGATGTGTTAGAAATTGCCTGGCTGCAGTACAAGCAGCAGTATGGAGTTCATGGGGCTCCTGAACATAAGCGCCATAGGCACATTGCATATAGGCAATTAGCCCGTTGGTGTTGGGGGTACCTTGGTCGAAACCTTAGAGTGGTTCTTCCAGCATGCGCCGTGACTTGTATAAGAACCCAATTGTCGCTCCAAAACAATGAGGACGATTTCGTTGGATTTCAACTGTAAATACCTGAAGAACAACCTAAGACTTGATATGGCTTCTTCTGAAGAAGCCATATCAAGTCTTAGGTTATATCGATATTATTGTTTAATACGTAATGTTTCGCCCCCTTAATAAAGTACTTTTACAAGACTCACCAATGTGTGTTATCTAGTTTGATACAAATATGGTGCAATAGGCTACTAACTTATGTTGCATTGTAAGTTACTTTATAGCGGTTAAGTATGTCCGCGATGGTATTAAGCAATAAGTCAAAGAAATGGCAATGGTGAAAAATGAAATCAATGAAAGATAAACTAATACGACCACCAATCCCAAACGAAAGCGAAATATGAAATAATATGCTGTACGGCGTACATTCAAAAAACACAGAAGTACATCTATAAGGTTATGAACTTTCACTGTTATTAACTGGTGCGCTTGTAAGAAAACGCGATATATGATTGTTGACGACACTCTGTTTATCTGGACGCTTGAGATTGTGACATAAAGGAGGAGGGGTTTCCCATGACAACTCCTCTGGAATGTCATTACTAGCATCTTCAACTCTTGAAGTCACTTCAGCTATAAGTTCAGCAACGTAACCTGCAAAGCAAGGGTTATAAAATATATTTCTAGTCAATGTTCATCGCGTAATTTAACCGAAGCAAGCAGCTGCAACTGTCGAAGAATAGCTGGCTGAGTGTTTAGGGACTAGCAAATGCTTATGAGTTTTAGAAACGAATAAACGCACTATTAGGTTGTTTAAGTAGACTTTAGCACATATTTCAATTTTAGAAGACATGTATTCTTACTGAAGGTACATTCTTGCATTATCTTTTTTAGCGTGTGAGAACCTCCTTTGCCTTTTGGAAAGGAAAGAGAAAACTGCAAATTTCCGTCTTTTGTTTTAGCTTGCTCCTTTCTGCTATTTTCATTGTAATGAAGGGCCGCAAGTAACAATCTAAAGTTAAACATAAGCGTTGATTACTGACGATGACAAGCTGTTTTTTAGCAATCTCATTGCATTATAACTCTGTAGGCTTATTACATTCTTAAAAGCCTCTTTAACAATGGTTAGGCAGAATATTTGCTGAATGGCTTACCTGCATTTCATGGCAGCATAACCAAAGTGAAACATTTTGGGTGCAAATTGATTGACAAGACTGTGGTAGGCCTCTATGGAAAACGTCTGCCCTTCCGGGGACAATTTCGTGACATCTTTTCGTAGATTCTTGCTTCCCAACAATCCTGTCAAAGCTTCATAACATTCAGATCCTGAAAATAAAGAGTCTTGCTACTAAACTTCACATGTCAACTTAAAACACTTAAAAGTCAAGTCGAAAATTGCACAAGGTACTTTATCCAACACTGAGCGAATATAAGCAGTTAGCATGCTTTTGAAACAGCCTTCTTTTATGTTACTGCAATCACACTTGAGGTTAATAAAGACAATAAGTACAGAACAAACCTGCTGTGAAGTACTTCCTTTTCGCAAGTGGCAGATGTAAGCACGAAGGAAATAACTCACTGTGTCCAGTGTGGATGTCACATATGTGATTTGGCAGAGAGTCCCATTTAGCTAAAGCTAAATCACCATTTCCATCACTTGTCAAACCACACCAATACAGATGGTTTATAATGCTTTGTCGCCATTTCGAAACAAGCTCAAATCCCTTCTTCTTTTCTACAGCAACAAGTTTTTTCGAAAGACCTTAACCAAAGGAAATTTACAGAATTAGCGAGTTGCCTGCAGTATAAAATGGTTTACGAATGACTAGATCACTAAATGCTCCATTCACATTGCAATAACTAATGCATTTAGCAAGATCTTTTTTGGCACAAACTAAACTACATGAAAAATGAGTAGACTAATAGAGTTAAACTTGTTGTTTAGATCGTTAATCGTTTTATGGTTTTCTTTGCTTCAATGTTTAGCGCTTACCTTTTGCAACATGCCATATATCAAAGTAATGCGTCATTTCTTCATGATCCTCCCTAATCCACTTCTGTATCTGCAGGTGTCTGTCCGTAATCAATGTGCATATGTTGACTCCAGCACTAGAAAGGGTATGGAGACACCTTTTCAATCCCTCTAATTCCATGTGGTAACTTCCCTTGACCTCATTACTCTAAACACACGTCTTACATTAGGTAGAACAGTAGTAACTACTGAGGGAAAACATGTATTCGTTGTATACAATACTCATGTAACTTTTGGGGAGCTTTCCATTACATTTGTGATTTGCGGAAATAGCAAAATTACGACATCAGAATTGTGGGTAACTCCATTCAATATTATATATATTCCTTTGAAAGATGAAAATACAACATAACATAATTCAGGACACGATTTTGTAGCAAGTAGCATCGTAAGAACATGTAAACTTACCTGGACAATTTCCATGCTTAAAATACGGTTTTGCTTCACATCCATCAGAGTATAGCTTCCGTATTTAGCAGAGTGGCCCATAGAGTCACATCTTGCATCACCACCACAAATAAGATTAACATCCTTCTTTGCTTCTTGCAGTACATTCTGTTGCTTCATACTCCAGACATGGTTGACAGCAGGTATTAAAAACTTTTTTTGATGTCGAAAAAAGGTACGCTTTTCGTAACACTGAACACCCCAAAAGCGCAAAAAACGTAAAGTTTTTGTAGGTAGTGCTCCACTGAACAAAATAGAGGAACTTAACGAAATATTTCCTTCTGGTATTCCACCCACAAATGGCTGACTAAACCATTTGTAAGACTGACGGCAGTGATGGCAGATTTGTTTAACTGCCAACAGTGTTCCCTTGCATGTACTGGAAGTTGTTGCTCCTGCCTTACCACATAATTGACAGATTAAAAACAAACTCATGAGCATGCTATGGAAAATCACATATTTATTTTCCGGTATTGATTTTTGATTAGCTTCTGATCTGGAAAATACAAAGAAAATATCAATACATGTTTCAAAGTGGATGTAGCTGGACAAATTGAGGCATTCTGCCAATAAAGACCTGACCTACTCCAGCTCAATAGGCAGCTATGAACTCCAGTTAGACATTCCAAGTGTCAACACAAGCCAGAATATTATGCATCACTTACTCATTACATTCGAAAGAAATGGAATCATAAGATTCATTGTAATCTTCATCCAAACATTCATGCATGTCTTCTTCATTTTCACTATGGATGGGAGTAGAAGATTGAATAAAATCCATTACCGGTATTACACATTGAGTTGCGGCATCACTACATCTTATCGGTACATTGCATTGGATGCCTAAAACATTGCAGAAATTAAATGTGGCTGATACAGCTAGTCATAAATTATGTTAACTAGTATGTATGTTATGTTAACTAATGTTTACAGTAGTATTATGACTGTGGTATTGTCTCAATGAAGGATTTGCTTTTTTTCATTGTAACACTAACATTAATCTTTGATACTTTTAATGCAATGTTAACTATTGGATGACACTACAATAACTTTAGTGGATCATTGAAAACTTTTAGCACATGTGGATTGTGTAACAATTTACCAGTAGCCTACATACAATATATTTCACTGCAGTACAATAAGTTATTTACAACTTGATGAAGAAGGAAAAAATAATTTATTTTAAACCTTGGGCAGTGTAGCATGATTATGAAATCGACTAACATCGATAGGCTAGCATCTAGTAACCTATTTAACAAGTTTATTACCTATACTTCTGGTATTGGAAACATTAACGGTTTGGGTCATTGCAACTTTGCATTGTGGATTTATAAACATGGCTTCATAAATCATCAAAGGCTGTTCCTGTTCATCAATTGCTTCTTTTGTTATACTAGTAGAGTTTTGACCAGCAATTAACTCTGTTTCCACAGACACCACTTGTTGATCTACAAGGCTGCTACCAATATTTTGGGTTTCTTTCGAATGCACTGTAGTTACTTCATGTTGCAAAAGCTGAAATATTTTTTGGCATCAGTACCACATAAAATACTCTCTAAGTAGACTAATACAGCAGTGCACTTGACATGCCAGTATAGAACTTAACATATGTGTTAATTAAAGAAAAAGTACGGTACTTAAAGGCAGTCTTATGAGCAGAAAAGAAAATTGATCATTAACACCTTTATATGTAGGCTACGAGATAATTTACTAACCTTCACGTAGTATAAACACAAAACCTGAATAGTATGAGAGAATATAACTAGTAGGTTTGCAATTTATAGGCTAGCTATGGTAGCTAATTTACTTGTTGAACTCGGCGCTTTCTGACAGCACTCCTCTCTGTCTTTGCATGTGGTTCAGCCGTAGACGTACAAGCTACGTTTTGCCGCAGGCTAAGAATTGATGGAACTGCACGTTTCTTGAGAATCCTTTTACTGAAAGTTTAATTATCTTACAGTTAACTCTCAAGATTATTTAAAAAAAAAACTTTCTTGTCCTGCTGTAAACCTTATCAAAGATCAACTTTGAAATAACGACATTAGACTAACCCAATTAATGTGTGACAGTGGTAGTCTAGCTTAATAACACTATGGTAGTTTAGTATAGCAATGCAGCAATGAGCACTATTGGAAATGCAGTCTAACCCAGGCTAGGCTGTAGAAACTTACCTGCCTGAAAACCCCAATTGTACTTGTAGACTCGATTCTTCAAATTGGTTACTGTCAAAGTGTACGGAACAAATTTGTGAGCTTGCTTTAGCCTTCCAATACTTTCGGTTTTGTTGAACAAATTTCTGCCATTTTTTAAACAGGTTTGGATCTTTGGGAAACTGATGAACACTTATCCCAGGCTTCGGATTATTGCTGCATCCCCAAACAACACATCTTCCAGGCATTTTTGCTCCAACAAATAACTTTTACAAATGAATTAACAGTTTACTTTGTAGCCTAAACCTCAACTAAGCAAATGAAACGTCGCTTTCAGCTGTCTTAATGCAGTATATGTCTTTATGTTGTCGTGTAATTGTCTTTGCTGTGAAGGTTAGAAATAAAAACAACTGAACTGAACTGAACAGTGAAAAACTACAATCGTTCATCAATTCACCGGTGTGACGTAGAAAGGGAATTTCCCGAAGACATTTTCGGAAAGGGGCTACAAAAACCTTATGTGTTGGATTCGTGATTTCAAAAAATAAAAACACACACTTTCAGCTTGTTTTAACCAATTTTGTTGATAGGAGTTGTTCATGATACTATTCCCTACAAGAATAATCCAAAAAACCTCAATCAAAAAAATCATGTCCCTAGCCCTTTAAGTTCAGATTAGTTTTAAGTTTATTTCACTTTCGGGAGGAGACAGGAATGGACCGTGAGGTCATCGAGTCAACTGCCACCTTTACTATCTGTCTGTGGTAGATAGACGGGATTCCTCCATCTTCATGTGTGAAGATGGGTTAGGTTAGTGAAAGGTTTAAAGTTTCAGGTCTGAAATAGATCATTTAGCTCCACTCAACAAATTTGCAATTATGGCTAGGCTATTGTTTTTAACTAATGTGGTGTAGATTCCAGAACAAGATTTAAGTTGCAATTTTTTTAAGTTAACTTTTGCCTATGACGAGAGTAAAAGAAAGTGAAGATTTTTTTTAGAAAGAAAAAGAAAGCTAGAGAAGAGGAACTAAAAAGAATGAAGGAGTCATTTTGAAGTTCGTAAAAATTGACTCTGCTTAAAAAAAACAGAAGAGATTAGCACAGTAAATCTCTACGGTACCTCAAGTTGAGACGGAAGATGAAGATATGCTACCTCGAGCAAAACAATAACAACGTGATCACCGAAAGCCTGTGAATGAAACACTGTCAGGTAAAGATAAAACAGATGCTATCTATTATTCTCATAACGATGTGGGCATGTGGCTATACTTGGTCAGAAACATTAACTCATAACATGAGAGTTGAGATAATCAAACTAGGGCCCGAAAGGATTCACAATAAAGAAGGGCCATTCAAGCCAGCGATTAGAGTAATTAAAGGTGACAAAGAATCATTCAGCTGTCTGAGTAAGAAGTGGTTTTATTTTGAACTTTCAATAAAATTAAACACAACTGCTTTATTTCTACTGTTGTGTGGAATTTTAATCAGCTTTTACGACGGTGTCAGGGAAGAGGTAGGGGCGGCGTTACGTGAAAAAATCCAAGGGCGGCATATTGCGTTGCTACGCCACTGCATGGGCATACGAGATTCTAATTATGGGCCTAAGAAATCTCAGACAATGGCACAAGAGATGCAAAGTACGTGTTTATAGGTAATACAAACATTGGCAAAAAAATCCGAAACATGGGCATAAGACATCCAAAATATGGACATACAAGATCCAAAGTATGGGCATAAAAATCCAAAGATTTGGCACAACAGATCTAAAACCGAGGACATCATAACATGGCAAATAATAAAGAAATGTTTTATTTTGTGCGCTAATTTCAGAAAAAGTATAGAAACGAAAATTACACAAGATAAAATGGAAAAAAGAGATAAAGAAGAAGAAAAAAAGAAGAAAAGGTAGTAGAAGACATAGTACAAAATGATGAAGATGAAGAAAAACGTCATGAAATGAAAAACACAAAAGGGAATTATTTTGTTGATATTCTGTTTTAATGATTTTTCCATGTTATTAAGTTTTTATCACTTTTGTTCAGATTAACTTTTTGCAGGTTTGCGTTTTCGGCTCGTTGGTCTAGGAGTATGATTCTCGCTTAGGGTGCGAGAGGTCCCGGGTTCAACTCCCGGACGAGCCCACTTGCATTACAGTAGTTTTGGCAATACGAAAATTATAATATATTTTGAAGTAAATTTTAAAATTAAAATATGGTTTGCAATTGACAGTTTTCATTTGACTTCAAACTATACCTTTTAACTTTTGGATAAACACAGCTGGATAGGTAAATTGCAGAAGTAAAAGTCAATTTACTTATCACAATGAATGGGCTCGTCCGGGATTTGAACCCGGGACCTCTCGCACCCAAAGCGAGAATCATACCCCTAGACCAACGAGCCACACTTCTTAGCAGTTGTATAAGATTTTATGAAAAAATAACTGAAGTCTGCCAAACAAATCTGTCAAACGTTTTGCTTCCAAATCTACCATGCAATCAGTTCACTTCTGGTTGTTTTCATTTCTGATCATTCAAGCGAGACACTACACATGCTAAACACAGCTATGGTATTGGTATAGATATCTAGCACATGGGCATAAGAGATTCTAATTATGGGCCTAAGAAATCTCAGACAATGGCATAAGAGATGCAAAGTACGTGTTTAGGCAATACAAACATTGGCAAAAGAAATCCGAAACATGGGCATAAGACATTCAAAATATGGGCATACAAGATCCAAAGTATGGGCATGAAAATCCAAAGTTTTGGCACAACAGATCTAAAACCGAGGACATCATAACAAGGCAAATAATAAACAAATGTTTTATTTTGTGCGCTAATTTCAGAAAATGTATAGAAACGAAAATTACACACGATAAAATGGAAAAAAGGAGATAAAGAAGAAGAAGAAGAAGAAAAAGAAAAGGTAGTAGAAGACATAGTACAAGATGATGAAGATGAAGAAAAACGTCATGAAATGAAAAACACAAAAGGGAATTATTTTGTTGATATTCTGTTTTAATGATTTTTCCATGTTATTAAGTTTTTATCATTTTTGTTCAGATTAACTTTTTGCAGGTTTGCGTTTTCGGCTCGTTGGTCTAGGAGTATGATTCTCGCTTAGGGTGCGAGAGGTCCCGGGTTCAATTCCCGGACGAGCCCATGCACTTGCATTACAGTAGTTTTGGCAATACGAAAATAATAATATATTTTGAAGTAAATTTTAAAATAAAAATATGGTTTGCAATTGACAGTTTTCATTTGACTTCAAACTATACTTTTAACTTCTTGGATAAACACAGCTGGATAGGTAAATGGCAAAAGTAAAGGTCAATTTACTTATCACAATGAATGGGCTCGTCCGGGATTTGAACCCGGGACCTATCGCACCCAAAGCGAGAATCATACCCCTAGACCAACGAGCCACACTTCTTGGAAGTTGTATAAGATTTAATAAAAAAAAACTGAAGTCTACCAAACAAATCTGTCAAGCGTTTTGCTTCCAAATCTACCATGCAATCAGTTCACTTCTGGTTGTTTTCATTTCTGATCATTCAAGCGAGACACTACACATGCTAAACACAGCTATGGTATTGGTATAGATATCTAGCACATGGGCATACGAGATTCTAATTATGGGCCTAAGAAATCTCAGACAATGGCACAAGAGATGCAAAGTACGTGTTTAGGCAATACAAACATTGCCAAAAGAAATCCGAAACATGGGCATAAGACATTCAAAATATGGGCATACAAGATCCAAAGTATGGGCATGAAAATCCAAAGTTTTGGCACAACAGATCTAAAACCGAGGACGTCATAACATGGCAAATAATAAACAAATGTTTTATTTCGTGCGCTAATTTCAGAAAAAGTATAGAAACGAAAATTAAACAAGATAAAATAGAAAAAAGGAGATAAAGAAGAGGAAGAAGAAGAAGAAGAAGAAGAAGAAGAAGAAGAAGAAGAAGAAGAAGAAGAAGAAGAAGAAGAAGAAGAAGAAGAAGAAAAAGAAAAGAAAAGGTAGTGGAAGACATAGTACAAAATGATGAAGATGAAGAAAAACCTCATGAAATGAAGAAAACAAAAGGGAATTATTTTGTTGATATTCTGTTTTAATGATTTTTCCATGTTATTAAGTTTTTATCACTTTTGTTCAGATTAACTTTTTTCAGGTTTGCGTTTTCGGCTCGTTGGTCTAGGAGTATGATTCTCGCTTAGGGTGCGAGAGGTCCCGGGCTCAATTCCCGTACGAGCTCACTTGCATTACAGTAGTTTTGGCAATACGAAAATTATAATATATTTTGAAGTAAATTTTAAAATAAAAATATGGTTTGCAATTGACAGTTTTCATTTGACTTCAAACTATACTTTTAAATTCTTGGATAAACACAGCTGGATAGGTAAATTGCAAAAGTAAAGGTCAATTTACTTATAACAATGAATAGGCTCGTCGAGGATTTGAACCCGGCATCTTTCGCACCCAAAGCGAGAATCATACCTCTAGCTAGACCAACGAGCCACACTTCTTGGCAGTTGTATAAGATTTAATTTAAAAAAAAACTGAAGTCTACCAAACAAATCTGTCAAGCGTTTGGCTTCCAAATCTACCATGCAATCAGTTCACTTCTGGTTGTTTTCATTTCTGATCATTCAAGCGGGACACTACACATGCTAAACACAGCTATGGTATTGGTATAGATATCTAGCACATGGGCATAAGAGATTCTAATTATGGGCCTAAGAAATCTCAGACAATGCCACAAGAGATGTAAAGTACGTGTTTAGGCAATACAAACATTGGCAAAAGAAATCCGAAACATGGGCATAAGACATCTAAAATATGGGCATGCAAAAGCCAAAGTATGGGCATGAAAATCCAAAGTTTTGGCACAACAGATCTAAAACCGAGGACATCATAACATGGCAAATAATAAACAAATGTTTTATTTCGTGCGCTAATTTCAGAAAAAGTATAGAAACGAAAATTACACAAGATAAAATAGAAAAAAGGAGATAAAAAAGAAGAAGAAAAAGAAGAAAAAGAAAAAGAAAAAGAAAAAGAAAAAGAAAAAGAAAAAGAAAGGGAAAAAGAAAAGGTAGCAGAAGACATAGTACAAAATGATGAAGATGAAGAAAAACGTCATGAAATGAAAAACACAAAAGGGAATTATTTTGTTGATATTCTGTTTTAATGATTTTTCCATGTTATTAAGTTTTTATCACTTTTGTTCAGATTAACTTTTTGCAGGTTTGCGTTTTCGGCTCGTTGGTCTAGGAGTATGATTCTCGCTTAGGGTGCGAGAGGTCCCGGGTTCAAATCCCGGACGAGCCCACTTGCATTACAGTAGTTTTGGCAAAACGAAAATTATAATATATTTTGAAATAAATTAAAAAATAAAAATATGGTTTGCAATTGACAGTTTTCATTTGACTTCAAACTATACTTTTAAACTCTTGGATAAACACAGCTAGATAGGTCAATTGCAAAAGCAAAGGTCAATTTACTTATCACAATAAATGGGCTCGTCCGGGATTTGAACCCAGGACCTCTCGCACCCAAAGCGAGAATCATACCCCTAGACCAACAAGCCACACTTCTTGGCAGTTAAATAAGATTTAATGAAAAAATAACTGAAGTCTACCAAACAAATCTGTCAAGCGTTTTGCTTCCAAATCTACCATGCAATCAGTTCACTTCTGGTTGTTTTCATTTCTGATCATTCAAGCGAGACACTACACATGCTAAACACAGCTATGGTATTGGTATAGATATCTAGCACATGGGCATACGAGATTCTAATTATGGGCCTAAGAAATCTCAGACAATGGCACAAGAGATGCAAAGTACGTGTTTATAGGTAATACAAACATTGGCAAAAAAATCCGAAACATGGGCATAAAAGTTAAAACATCCAAAATATGGACATACAAGATCCAAAGTATGGGCATGAAAATCCAAAGTTTTGGCACAACAGATCTAAAACCGAGGACATCATAACAAGGCAAATAATAAAGAAATGTTTTATTTTGTGCGCTAATTTCAGAAAAAGTATAGAAACGAAAATTACACAAGATAAAATGGAAAAAAGAGATAAAGAAGAAGAAAAAGAAGAAGAAAAAGAGAAGAAAAGGTAGTAGAAGACATAGTACAAAATGATGAAGATGAAGAAAAACGTCATGAAATGAAAAACACAAAAGGGAATTATTTTGTTGATATTCTGTTTTAATGATTTTTCCATGTTATTAAGTTTTTATCACTTTTGTTCAGATTAACTTTTTGCAGGTTTGCGTTTTCGGCTCGTTGGTCTAGGAGTATGATTCTCGCTTAGGGTGCGAGAGGTCCCGGGTTCAATTCCCGGACGAGCCCACTTGCATTACAGTAGTTTTGGCAATACGAAAATTATAATATATTCTGAAGTAAATTTTAAAATAAAAATATGGTTTGCAATTGACAGTTTTCATTTGACTTCAAACTATACTTTTAAATTCTTAGATAAACACAGCTGGATAGATAAATGGCTAAAGCAAAGGTCAATTTACTTATCACAATGAATGGGCTCGTCCGGGATTTGAACCCGGGACCTCTCGCACCCAAAGCGAGAATCATACCCCTAGACCAACGAGCCACACTTCTTGGAAATTGTATAAGATTTAATGAAAAAAAAACTGAAGTCTACCAAACAAATCTGTCAAGCGTTTTGCTTCCAAATCTACCATGCAATCAGTTCACTTCTGGTTGTTTTCATTTCTGATCATTCAAGCGAGACACTACACATGGGCAGTTCCATCGTGACGGACGTACCATTCAGAGAGTTATAGCAGTCTATAATTGTTGATGAAATGGAAATCTAGGCAATTCTACTACATAGCATGAAAGGGTACCCTACCACTATGAAATCACCCCAAAAATTATTTCCTAGCTGCTTTCTGTAAAATAGATACAGCTCGTTTATCATGCGTGACGGACGTATGCAGAGAAACAAGAAATCATAAACTTATGCTAAACACAGCTATGGTATTGGTATAGATATCTAGCACATGGGCATAAGAGATTCTAATTATAGGCCTAAGAAATCTCAGACAATGCCACAAGAGATGCAAAGTACGTGTTTAGGCAATACAAACATTGCCAAAAGAAATCCGAAACATGGGCATAAGACATTCAAAATATGGGCATACAAAATCCAAAGTATGGGCATGAAAATCCAACGTTTTGGCACAATTAACAGATCTAAAACCGAGGACATCATAACATGGCAAATAATAAACAAATGTTTTATTTCGTGCGCTAATTTCAGAAAAAGTATAGAAACGAAAATTACACAAGATAAAATTGAAAAAAGGAGATAAAGAAGAAGAAGAAGAAGAAGATGAAGATGAAGAAGAAGAAGAAGAATAAGAAGAAGAAAAAGAAAAGAAAAGGTAGTGGAAGACATAGTACAAAATGATGAAGATGAAGAAAAACGTCATGAAATGAAGAAAACACAAAGGAATTATTTTGTTGATATTCTGTTTTAATGATTTTTCCATGTTATTAAGTTTTTATCACTTTTGTTCAGATTAACTTTTTGCAGCTTTGCGTTTTCGGCTCGTTGGTCTAGGAGTATGATTCTCGCTTAGGGTGCGAGAGGTCCCGGGTTCAAATCCCGGACGAGCCCACTTGCATTACAGTAGTTTTGGCAATACGAAAATTATAATATATTTTGAAGTAAATTTTAAAATAAGAATATTGTTTGCAATTGACCGTTTTCATTTGACTTCAAACTATACTTTTAAATTCTTGGATAAACACAGCTGGATAGGTAAATTGCAAAAGTAAAGGTCAATTTACTTATCACAATGAATGGGCTCGTCCGGGATTTGAACCCGGGACCTCTCGCACCCAAAGCGAGAATCATACCCCTAGACCAACGAGCCACACTTCTTGGAAGTTGTATAAGTTTTAATGAAAAAATAACTGAAGTCTACCAAACAAATCTGTCAAGCGTTTTGCTTCCAAATCTACCATGCAATCAGTTCACTTCTGGTTGTTTTCATTTCTGATCATTCAAGCGAGACACTACACATGCTAAACACAGCTATGGTATTGGTATAGATATCTAGCACATGGGCATACGAGATTCTAATTATGGGGCTAAGAAATCTCAGACAATGCCACAAGAGATGCAAAGTACGTGTTTAGGCAATACAAACATTGGCAAAAGAAATCCGAAACATGGGCATAAGACATTCAAAATATGGGCATACAAGATCCAAAGTATGGGCATGAAAATCCAAAGTTTTGGCACAATTAACAGATCTAAAACCGAGGATATCATAACATGGCAAATAATAAACAAATGTATTATTTCGTGCGCTAATTTCAGAAAAAGTATAGAAACGAAAATTACACAAAATAAAATGGAAAAAAGGAGATAAAGAAGAAGAAGAAGAAAATAAGAAGAAAAGGTAGTAGAAGACATAGTACTGTACAAAAAGATGAAGATGAAGAAAAACGTCATGAAATGAAAAACACAAAAGGGAATTATTTTGTTGATATTCTGTTTTAATGATTTTTCCATGTTATTAAGTTTTTATCACTTTTGTTCAGATTAACTTTTTGCAGGTTTGCGTTTTTGGCTCGTTGGTCTAGGAGTATGATTCTCGCTTAGGGTGCGAGAGGTCCCGGGTTCAATTCCCGGACGAGCCCACTTGCATTACAGTAGTTTTGGCAATACGAAAATTATAATATATTTTGAAGTAAATTTTAAAATTAAAATATGGTCTGCAATTGACAGTTTTCATTTGACTTCAAACTATACCTTTAAACTTTTGGATAAACACAGCTGGATAGGTAAATTGCAGAAGTAAAAGTCAATTTACTTATCACAATGAATGGGCTCGTCCGGGATTTGAACCCAGGACCTCTCGCACCCAAAGCGAGAATCATACCCCTAGACCAACGAGCCACACTTCTTGGAAGTTGTATAAGATTTAATGAAAAAAAACTGAAGTCTACCAAACAAATCTGTCAAGCGTTTTGCTTCCAAATCTACCATGCAATCAGTTCACTTCTGGTTGTTTTCATTTCTGATCATTCAAGCGAGACACTACACATGCTAAACACAGCTATGGTATTGGTATAGATATCTAAACTGTATAAACAGATTTCAAGTTGTAGAAGTATCTCACTCAATGTCTGCTAAAAGAGAAATATGTTATGGAGTACCACAAGGATCGATCCTTGGACCACTATTATTTTTAATCTATGTTAATGATTTTTCGAGATGTTTAGTACACTCTGAATCTATAATGTTTGCTGACGATACCAATTTATTCTTTTGCAGTAAAAATTATGATGAACTTTTCGAAATGGCGAATGAGGAAATGACAGGAGTAACAAATTGGTTAGCAGCAAATAAGTTATCACTAAATGTAAAAAAAACAAAATACATGTTATTTAATAATACAAATAAACTTTCAAACCTCTCTTACACACTGTCTATATGCAATCAACCCATTGAACGTGTCAACACTATTAGTTTTCTGGGCATTTTGCTGAGCGAAGACTTGTCATGGAAACCCCACATGCTATCTTTACTGCAAAAACTTCGCAAAAACTTTGGAGTTATCTGCAAGGTTAAGCCCTACCTAAACACCAACAATTTGATTTGCCTTTATCATTCCTTAATTGAAAGCAATCTCCGGTATTGCATAAGTGTATGGAAGCATGGTCATGTAACTGTTTTAAAAAAGCTTCAAAAGATTTGCAACAAATTTATAAAAATGATTGCAAAACATGAATCAAATCACTCTGAATCCCATAATTTCTTCACAATTGATGAACTATACACAATAGAAACTGCAAAATTTATGTTCAAACTCAAACACAATCACTTACCCCAATGCTTTAATTCTCTATTTCAACTTAATAACAATTTGCACTCAATATCAACCAGAAGCAACAATCACTTTTTCCTCCCCTACTTCTCCAAAAGCTTGACTCAACAATCCATTCAGTTTAGTGGAGTTAAAGTGTGGAACCATCTCCCGAAAACCATCACTGAAATTGAAACCTTTTCAATATTTTGCAGTAACTTGAAAAAGCACTTGCGTTTTGAAAATTAACCTCTAACAACCTATGCTGTAACTCTTTAATGATCTGACTGTATTATTGATTGTTGCACCATATCCTGGTGTAGCATGCCTTTCCAAATGCCACTTTTGTAAATTTATCCTACATATCATATATTACTATATTATACATTAACATATCTTACTATACGTATATCTTATATATTACACCCGACCGGATAAGGATGATGATTAGCCTACTATCTTTACTCTTCCATGAATAAGCTACTATACCATTTTGTATAATTTAATATTTGCCAGATAAGAATATATCACTATGTTACTACCAGCTTGCATCTAACTACTCCCTGATTATTATAAGCTATTATGTTCGTTCAGAGGATCGCTTGACTTTTCGTAAGATTATTATTTAGGTTGGGTTTGGAAAAGATGCTTGAAACAACTCAGACACTACATCCTTCATCGGCACTACCAAAGAATCTCCACCTCTCATTAGCGATACCAAAAACACTCCATCCCTCATTGACGCTAATTCAACTCTTATTAGAAATACCAAAAACACGCTGCTATATCATCATGCTTCTTATGCTCTTACATGCGCAGGAAATTAATTTAAAAAACAAAGCTTTTTTAACTATTTTATCTTGATAATGAGCTGCCATATTATGTATTTGTTCTGCAATATATAGGCTACTTAATATCGTTGCTGCGAACACTTTATTTCTGTACGAAATCTGTAAATAGTCCTTGTTTTGATAGTCCGTTACGTAATTTCAATATGTGTGTGTAAGTGTAACTGTGTATATTAGTTTGTTTTTGTGATGTTGGGTTCAGTCGTGTTCTCATTGCTTTAAGAATTGGCGCTCCAGTTGTTCCAGGAATGAGGAGGCGACTGATTCTTAACTAATTCATCAACTTATTTTAAAGTATCAGGTTTGGTGGCCGTGCTTAACTATATTTATTGATGCATATACCGCAATATTAGATCCTTTCATGCACGTCTTAAACCATTAAGGTTTTGCCACCTTTTCCTTTTGTTGGTTTTGTTACTGTATTTCTTTTTCACAATATCATTTCTTTTGCATTCTGACAAAGAAAAATAAATTGAATTGAATTGAATTGAATTGAATAGCACATGGCATACGAGATTCTAATTATGGGGCTAAGAAATCTCAGACAATGCCACAAGAGATGCAAAGTACGTGTTTAGGCAATACAAACATTGGCAAAAGAAATCCGAAACATTGGCATAAGACATTCAAAATATGGGCATACAAGATCCAAAGTATGGGCATGAAAATCCAAAGTTTTGGCACAATTAACAGATCTAAAACCGAGGATATCATAACATGGCAAATAATAAACAAATGTATTATTTCGTGCGCTAATTTCAGAAAAAGTATAGAAACGAAAATTACACAAAATAAAATGGAAAAAAGGAGATAAAGAAGAAGAAGAAGAAGAAGAAGAAAATAAGAAGAAAAGGTAGTAGAAGACATAGTACTGTACAAAAAGATGAAGATGAAGAAAAACGTCATGAAATGAAAAACACAAAAGGGAATTATTTTGTTGATATTCTGTTTTAATGATTTTTCCATGTTATTAAGTTTTTATCACTTTTGTTCAGATTAACTTTTTGCAGGTTTGCGTTTTCGGCTCGTTGGTCTAGGAGTATGATTCTCGCTTAGGGTGCGAGAGGTCCCGGGTTCAATTCCCGGACGAGCCCACTTGCATTACAGTAGTTTTGGCAATACGAAAATTATAATATATTCTGAAGTAAATTTTAAAATTAAAATATGGTTTGCAATTGACAGTTTTCATTTGACTTCAAACTATACCTTTAAACTTTTGGATAAACACAGCTGGATAGGTAAATTGCAGAAGTAAAAGTCAATTTACTTATCACAATGAATGGGCTCGTCCGGGATTTGAACCCAGGACCTCTCGCACCCAAAGCGAGAATCATACCCCTAGACCAACGAGCCACACTTCTTAGCAGTTGTATAAGATTTTATGAAAAAATAACTGAAGTCTGCCAAACAAATCTGTCAAACGTTTGGCTTCCAAATCTACCATGCAATCAGTTCACTTCTGGTTGTTTTCATTTCTGATCATTCAAGCGAGACACTACACATGCTAAACACAGCTATGGTATTGGTATAGATATCTAGCACATGGGCATACGAGATTCTAATTATGGGCCTAAGAAATCTCAGACAATGGCATAAGAGATGCAAAGTACGTGTTTAGGCAATACAAACATTGGCAAAAGAAATCCGAAACATGGGCATAAGACATTCAAAATATGGGCATACAAGATCCAAAGTATGGGCATGAAAATCCAAAGTTTTACCACAACAGATCTAAAACCGAGGACATCATAACATGGCAAATAATAAACAAATGTTTTATTTCGTGCGCTCATTTCAGAAAAAGTATAGAAACGAAAATTAAACAAGATAAAATAGAAAAAAGGAGATAATGAAAAAGAAGAAGAAGAAGAAGAAGAAAAAGAAAAGAAAAGGTAGTGGAAGACATAGTACAAAATGATGAAGATGAAGAAAAACGTCATGAAATGAAGAAAACAAAAGGGAATTATTTTGTTGATATTCTGTTTTAATGATTTTTCCATGTTATTAAGTTTTTATCACTTTTGTTCAGATTAACTTTTTTCAGGTTTGCGTTTTCGGCTCGTTGGTCTAGGAGTATGATTCTCGCTTAGGGTGCGAGAGGTCCCGGGTTCAAATCCCGGACGAGCCCACTTGCATTACAGTAGTTTTGGCAATACGAAAATTATAATATATTTTGAAGTAAATTTTAAAATAAAAATATGGTTTGCAATTGACAGTTTTCATTTGACTTCAAACTATACTTTTAAATTCTTGGATAAACACAGCTGGATAGGTAAATTGCAAAAGTAAAGGTCAATTTACTTCTCACAATGAATGGGCTCGTCGAGGATTTGAACCCGGGATCTTTCGCACCCAAAGCGAGAATCATACCTCTAGACCAACGAGCCACACTTCTTGGCAGTTGTATAAGATTTAATGAAAAAAAACAACTGAAGTCTATCAAACAAATCTATCAAGCGTTTGGCTTCCAAATCCACCATGCAATCAGTTCACTTCTGGTTATTTTCATTTCTGATCATTCAAGCGAGACACTACACATGCTAAACACAGCCATGGTATAGACATCTAAAACATGGGCATACGAGATTCTAATTATGGGCCTAAGAAATCTCAGACAATGGCACAAGAGATGCAAAGTACGTGTTTAGGCAATACAAACATTGGCAAAAGAAATCCGAAACATGGGCATAAGACATCCAAAATATGGGCATGCAAGATCCAAAGTATGGGCATGAAAATCCAAAGTTTTGGCACAACAGATCTAAAACCGAGGACATCATAACATGGCAAATAATAAACAAAAATGTTTTATTTTGTGCGCTAATTTCAGAAAAAGTATAGAAACGAAAATTACACACGACAAAATGAAAAAAAAAAGAGATAAAAAAGAAGAAAAAGAAGAAGAAGAAGAAGATGAAAACGTAGTAGAAGACATAGTGGAAAACGATGAAGGATGAAAACAAAAAGATGAAAAACAAAAAGATGAAGATGAGGAAGAAACGTCATGAAATGAAAAACACAAAAGGGAATTATTTTGTTGATATTCTGTTTGAATGATTTTTTCATGTTATTAAGTTTTTATCACTTTTGTTCAGATTAACTTTTTGCAGTCTTGGGTTTTCGGCTCGTTGGTCTAGGAGTATGATGCTCGCTTAGGGTGCGAGAGGTGCCTATTCAAATCCCGGTTGAGCCCACTTGCATTACAATAATTTTGGCAATACGATAATTTTTGAAGTTAATTTTTGTTTACAATTGACAGTTTTCGTTTGACTTCCAACTATAACTTACTTTTAATTTCTTCGATAACTACTGCTGGATAAGTAAATTGCAAAAACAAAGGTCAATTTACTTATCACAATGAATGGGCTCGTCGAGGATTTGAACCCGGGATCTTTCGCACCCAAAGCGAGAATCATACCCCTAGACCAACGAGCCACGAGCTAATGAAACCGTGTTTTGTGCATCCACGAAGAAACTAAATCCAATCATTAATTTCATTTTTCCTATCAGCGTGTCAGGGAAGACTAATATAGGCTACTGTGCACTGTAATAGCTACAACAGCCGTCCTAGACAGCAAAATCCGTTATTTTTACTTGATTTTGTAGACGTTAAATCAATGTAAAAATGGCGAATTTTCTGTCTGGGGTTATTCCACAACTGTAACACGTATGACCACGATAAATGTGGAAATTTTTTATTTAGGTTCACAAGTAAAATTTTCAATGGAAAAGGAATCAATTAGGTAGTTCTTAATTTCAGCGTTAAATGCTCAGCACGACCTGACCAGTCGTGCTTTCATTCTGAGCAGTAGCGTCATATGACGTCATTTTTAAAAGGACTTTGCGAAGTCGTCATAAAGTCTGCTATTTTGCATAGCCATCAAATCAGTTCAGTTGTTTTTATTTCTGACCATCATATCAAAACAATACACGTCAGCATAGCAAAGGTCGAGAAACAGGTAGAAGCGACAAAACGCGAACGTTAAAACGTGCTTGAGACCGAAGTAAGTTATTGAGTTGAAGGAAATTTGGCACGGTCGCAACACCTTCAGAAAAATTTAAGATATAAAGGGAAAATAAAAAAAAGAAAATGTTACAAAAACAACATATATTTAGGCTATAGCTTTATTAGCCCACATAGCTTTAGCTGATATATTTAAAATTTGTATGGACAGTTGCTATGAAGATCGGCCATGGTGCGTTATCAAGAGTGCTGATGGTCATAAGGGGAACACGTCTTGATGCGTTTAGCTCATATCAAAGAAGAGCAAGGCAGGCAAAGAAAACCCCACAAAGAAATCCTACCACGGGCAAAGCCATTTCAAGCGCAACGCACCATAGGCCTTGCACGACTCACAAAATAGATAGGTTATAACTTGACGACATGAAAACAATGACAAAAACAAATAAAAAAAACTAGCAAAAACAACATCATCATCTTGCGGAAATTTAATTATACCCAGGGAAGTTATGTCTTGAACCTTTCTCGTTTAGGGTGCGAGAAGTCCCGGGTTCAAATCCCGGATGAGCCCATTCATTGTGATAAGTAAATTGATACAATTTGCATTTGCAATTTACATTGAACAGCTGTTTTTATCCAAGAATTTAAAAGTGTAGTTTGAATTAAAATAAAAACTGTCAATTGCAGACAATTGCTTCATTTTAAAGTTTACTTCAAACAATATTTTCGTATTGCAAAAAGTATTGTATTGCAAGTGGGCTCGTCCAGGAATTGAACCCGAGACCTTTCGCACCCTAAGCGAGAATCATACTCCTAGACCAACGAGCCGCAAACTTTTTATTGTTTCACGTTTTTAAAACCACAAAAGTTCATTTTCAATTTTTTTTAACTTTGCAGCTTTAAATATTTTCACAAACTAAACATTTTTTGCAATCGCACCAATCTTGTGTTGTTTAGACTTGACGTTTGATTCACACCGTTTGCGCCATGCCGCCATTTTTGAAGTAATCGCTATTAATTTGCTTGAGACGTACCTTGGCGTTTTTAGCGGTGACGTCAAAATACTTAAACTTATTTCTGTTGACAATGGCAAAACATTTTAGAAACTGCGATTGGGTGCATCCACGAAGAAACTAAAATCCTAATGATTGATGAGGGCTTAGGTTAAGCCGAAAACGTTTGAATGTTAAACTATTTTGTAAATATGTAAAATATATACTGTTGTAATGCTCAACCCTGTGGTATTGTTGTGTCTTGCCTGTCTTTGGTATAAAAAAGCAAACTCTCCCGAAACTATAATGATTAATTATTTCATTTTTCTTATCAGCGTGTCAGGGAAGACAAATATAGGCTACTGTGGTACTGTAATAGCTACAACAGCCGTCCTAGACAGCAAAATCCGTTATTTTTACTTGATTTTGTAGACGTTAAATCAATGTAAAAATGGCGAATTTTGCTGTCTGGGGTTATTCCACAACTGTAACACGTATGACCACGAAAAATGTGGGAATTTTCTATCTAGGTTCACAAACAAAGTCTCGAATAGAAAAAGAATCATAATTAGCGAGTTGGTAATTTCAGCGTGAAATGCTCAACACGACCTGACCAGTCATGCTTTCATTCTGAGCAGTTGATAGCGCCATATGATGTCATTTTCAAAAGGACTTTGCGAAGTCGTCATAAAGTCTGCTATTTTGCATAGCCATCATGCTTCCAGTGATCGAAACTGTTTTTTTTTCTATCGATCGCTTCTTTTCTCGTTACTTTTCTGAAAACAGATGACTAAAGCAGGTTAAAGGATGAAATTTTTTTATAAATGTTTGTGGGAAACTTCTTTGTGCTCAGATTAATAACTTTTTATGAATAACCGTAGTTGCCTTTCCGGTTAACTCGCAATGATATCCCTTCAGGCGGTTACTGCTTTTCGATGATTGTAATTCATTAATTTTTGGTTTTACAACGTTTTGATATAAATAGCGTTGTCAAAATGTATTTTTATTCAGTTACTTGCTACCAGCTGAGTGGCCGAGTAGTTTTGCCTTTGCCTCTGGTGCTAGTAGATCTGAGATCGATTCCAGGTCGGGTCAAACCGAAGACTTTAAAAGCGGTACCGAATGTGTTCTTGCTTGCACAACGCAGTGAGAAATCGGGTAATAATGTGATAACATCGTAAACGTGATATAAAAAATTGAAACATGAACCCTGTCGCTAAAAGACCCTAGCTGTTGTAAAGCGACAATAAATAAAACCATGGCATTATTATCAGTTCCTTGCTAGTTGATTGGTTTTATAAAGTATGCTGTTATATGTGGTAGGTGAAGATGCTATTATTTTTACGAAAGCGATTCAAAATAAATTATTTTAAGAGGTTAGATTGTTGAGCAAATGTCAGCATTCGATAAATGCAAAATAACAGTACCATCTTATTTTGAAAAGCATGTGTCTTTTTCGCTGTGTCAATTTACTGTCATGTTCTGACTGCATTCCACAACAAAGTCGGCATACAACCAAGCAATCTTCAACTTATTTAAACATCTTTTACAAGCAATGGAAGCTTATCTCACAGGTGTAAAGTTATTGTTTTTCACAAAAATTGTAAAGCACAATTATTGCTTCGACAACAAATCTGCGTCTTCAGACTGCGTTTTTGACTATTGTGTGTTTCCTTGAGCGCGTGACAGTATAGCTAAGAGTGTTGGTTTTGAATCTTTATCCTTGGACTGACAAAGCCTTGATAGGTTCTTCCTGGCAGTTTCGCATACTCTTAGCGCAGGGCCGGTTACCGAGATTGACAGAGTGAAGTTTTCCAGTTGTTAAAATGTTGTTGCCGGGGAATTATTCTATCCATTAGGTGCCGCTGAATGGAGAGCATTTCTTAGAATGCGTTGCTCAAGCGCACACCCCGAGAGTCGAACCAGCGCCGCGTGGTTTTGAGCTGGGCGCGTAACCACTGAGCTATCAGGGCGGACACACGTTCATCAGTGTTAATAATAAGTTTCAATTGGGTTTTGCCACAACGTCATCCTGTACATCCACGCAACTCATCATTTCATCATTCAAAACAAAGTAACGTTAACGGGTTTGACATGATTTATTACAAAGAGATATAACATAATAACACGTTTTTGAAACGAATCATTAACGTCTTTGGATGACGATCATAACTTGGAAGGAAAGTAGGGGAAACGTTTGGTTGCTATTTCACTGTTTTGTTATCTAATGCATCCACTTATTATGAAATTGTTTTTTTATAAACCTAGTGGCGTATAGCTATCGTAACTTTTTGGCTATTGCTAACATTACTGTATGGCAAACAGGGTATAAACAACACGTTTGTAAACTTGTTATTTCAACAAAATGCTCAAAAACAGCTTAGAATTATTATGTGCTGCCTTCGTTTTGATGCATGCGATTCAAGCATACGCTTCTGTACAAGAAACTCTTAGAAGCAAGGAGACACTGTCTGCCCGCAGTAAGTACAACGTTGATTCACATATATCTATCATTAGTTGTAACCGAATGCTAAAAAGTTTGGGTGTTCATCAGGACAATTATCGTTTCCAGCTCTAGTTGCAACATTCATCCCATGAAAGTGAAAGTAAAAGCAAAGTCAAACAGGTTGATTAATTGCTTCACTGACGTTTCGCGCACCATGACAATGCACATCCTCAGACCGAATAACATACAAAATAAAATTTACAAAGTTATATACTGCAGTGCAGTTGAAGGCAAGAAAATATTAAACACACATTATTTTAAAAGTTGACCAAAAGATATGTGAGCGCTTACAATTCTCGTTAAACCAAGTAAAAACTTCCAAAATTAAACATAAATTCGAAGCAGTGGAGACCAACAGAAATTCAAGACGAAATTAAATTGAATTCATGAATTCAAGAAGGACCAAATTTCTACAAAGTTGTTTTTGAGATAAATGCGTTTCAACTATTTCGGTAATTTATTTTTGTGGTGAAACTTTAATATTGATTATATGCTGAAACATACTGACAAGAAGTATTATGCCTGGAAATTTCACTCGTTGGTGATTCTACAGAGACACTATGGAGAAGTTAATCCCCCAAAATTGGGCCCTTTTACAACTCCACAAAGAAACAAAAAAGTGCAATTTGAAAAACTCAAAAAGTGCAATTTAAAAAAAAAAGGAATTGAGTCCTTTTTGAATTCACGTATTAAATTACAATAACGTTTCCAACTGTGTTCAAATAGGCATGAAGCCTGCGTGCCAGGGCAATAAAGATTTATAAGCTTTCGGTAATAGATTTCCGCTCAACTGGAACGACAGAAATCTAATTCAAGATTGAATAAATTTATAATATACTGTAATTTGTAATTAAAAATCCAATTTAATGACTTTGATTAATAATTAATTTCAGAAAACCTGGATTTGATTTTTCTTCTGGATGCTTCTGGCTCTGTTGGACAACAGAACTTTGACGTAATGATATCTTGGGTCATCAGCATTACATCAGCGATTGATATTTCTGACGGGTCCAATAGAGTCGGAGTGATCAAATATTCTTACTATGACAAAAGAAGGTAACAATAAACACCATAACTGCGTTGATGAAGGTTTCCTTTTAATGAATCCGTACATTCCTTACTCACATTTCCAACAAGTCTGTATTGCATTCTAGATCGGATCATACAAAAATAACAATAATTTTTGTTTTGAAATACCGCTGCTGCAGTTATCCATGTCAGATATGTGATATGATACTCTCAGCGCTTTACAAAGCAACCCAGCAGTTTCGAGAACCAGCCGAGTATATTATTACCTCACATCCATTCCTTTTATTACTACCTAGCAAAAATAAGAACAAGTTTTACCAACTGTGTTCATAGAAAACGCGCAAACACAGAAGCTGATGTATTGATGATTAAAATCACTAAAATAGAAGCAAAAGAATAATGGTAGTTTGTGAGTAAATACAATCGGGGAATATCGCTTCGTGGCATGCGTGTTGTGTCAATTATGACGATGACACCAAAGGATTTTAACATGTGCTGAGTTGAGGTTCAATTCAGTTCAGCAGTCAATAGCCCAAAGAAGGGTCGCAGGCATTTCTCTCTAGAGCAGCGTACTGCTCATAATCATGGGAGAAATCGTTGGGTATAGTCGAAAGGGAGCCGCTCCAGCAATCAAAGGAATGCCTTTAAGTGTCTTGCCAAAACCACAGCCACATGCTCTTGAGCGGTGTCGACCCGGCGTCCTGTGAAAACAGAGCTTTCTCCACTCGGCTATGCAGTCGGCATGTTAAAGTATTTTTTATAAAACAAATTCAACTAGAAGTTTCTAGTTAAACATTGCAGCTATTTCTAGCTTTTCCGTATCCTTTGCAGGAACCTAAACAATCAGCCGTTCATCTTAACCAAATTTTTTCATCTGCAGGGCACGAAACAATCAGCCGTTCATCGTAACCGAAATTCCACTTGGTACCATTCGAAATCAAACAATGTTTAATGTAAGTTTTATGACAAATGAATTTGAAACCTTGAATTCTATCAACGCCGCTTAATTGCAACCGGACCAAGCCACAGCAAGCCGGAAGAAACCGGATTTTAAATCTAAACTTAATTGTGTGACCGCACCATTTGGTTTGATATCATAGCTTTTTGGCAAAACGTATTAATCAAGATGTTGTTTCTATATCCCAGTGGATGATGCCAGCATCCAATTAGCGTCCTCTCTAAGATGCGCAGTCACACCAGACGATTTGCGCAATGTGATTTGATTCCGCGCACTCACAACACTTCGACCTTAAAGCTAAAGTTTTCAAGTTTAACCTCTACAGAACGTATATGTGATCTGTTGAATTCTTCCTAAATACACTGAAAATGTGCATCTTAAACAAAAAACCTTATCAGAGAAAAAACGCCCCAGTAACGTAAAAAATTGACAAAAGTTTTTGGGGACAACCCCCCAGATTTCAGCCTATTTTAATACTTTCTTATACCTTAAACTGCGCACTATCCATTCTTTCTTAGACAATATGTTTGGACGAAGCTCGGTGTCTTCAATTTTTATTTTTAGATCTGCTATTGAGTGATGATCACATCTGTCTTGACTAAAGTTTCAAAAATATTTGGTAGATGACGACAATAAAACGAAAAGTGATCACCAAATAAACGCTAAAGCAAAGAAAAGCTGTTTGAATTAAATTTGAAATTTGTTTGTGCTCTTTTACACTTACAGATTATTGTTACAATCCAGTAAGTTTGCAATTTACTGGCAACTTTGCCGAGATTAATGCTGACTGAAAATTTTTATTAGGCACAAGAACTTTTTTTAGACCGTACTCTCCAGTCTCCATCCAATGCTAACCTCACTTAGTATACGCATTATCACAGATGCTGCTTTTTTCTTAGGATGCTGCGTCACAGATACGAATCACTAATTTACAAACCTACACCGCACACGCGATGCTGAAAGCGATCGACGATTTCCGGAGTTCGGATCGCTTCGATGATCCTTCTACTGAAAAAGTTCTAATTGTTGTCACAGACGGACGGTAAGTTTCGATTGAGAATAACTTTTAATGGTTTTACTGAACAGCTGTTTTTGCATATGTTTGGGTTGTTGAAATTAATCGCAAGCCATACCTTGACTGCATAGCGGGATCTATAACTGTGATAGTTGAGTTTCATCATCATCTTCAGTCGTTATCTCCGCCTGCGGCAGATTGCGCATCAACATGGCTTATTTGCTTCCAAGAGTGGCGATTTTGAGCCAACTCGCCCAGTGTCGTCAAGTGGAGTCCGGTCCATGATTGAATGTTGTCTTGCCATCGTTTTGGTTGTCTGCCACGTTTTCTTTTCCTTCTACTTTGCCTTCAGTGCAAACTTTGCTGATTCCGAATTGTGATCTTTTAGTGTGGCCGAACAGTTTTAAAACTTTTGATTTTATTATTGCTGCAATTGGATGTAGTTTTGTCATAGTTAGGCTTAGTTTACGCCAAAAGAGCGTATCACGTTATTTAACTAAATGCCTGTTTTGTTTGTCGTATCCAGGCTTTACACATGGTTCTTGAAGATTTAGATTAAGTGGACGGGAAGGTAAGGAAGCCAATCTTCCCGTCCACCTTCAGGCATGCCTTTAAGTGTCCTGCTAGAGACACAGCCGCATGCCCTTGAGCGGTGTCGAACTGACATCCTTTCGATTGCCGTTCCAGTGTTCTCATCACTCGGCTATGCAGATATAATGCCTGTCGAACAGCCTTATTCAATTTTAATATCATACACGCTAATGTGGACTGAGAGTGTAAATAAAGTTGATGTTTAGCGACTCTTTTTGGGGCTTAACAAGCTTGATTAGGGTATTATTTAAAAACGTTTGCGCTCTCATTAAAGTACTGCACTCTGAAAGATATTTCGTAGGCTACTGTGGTAAGAAGTTTGACATTTCTTGTTCCATGTTTGACAAGCAACCAGTTTTCAAACTTTTGAGAAGATTTTCAGGTAATTTATTAAGTGTAATGACTCACATGCTTCTATTTTAGCATTGCTTTTATGTTAATATTTACCTTCTGTACATGTTCAGGGCGACTGACGAACCCGATTTAGACTCAAGTGCAATGCGGGTGAAAAACGCTGGAATAACAACATTTGCTGTAGGAGTCGGATTTGGTGTGAATAGAAGAACACTCCAGGTGTGATGTGATATAAAGTGATAGCCTAGCTGTTGGTCTGTAGTGTTAGATACTACGACAGTTTTTCAAACCTACAGTAGTTCTCAAAAGGAACCTTTCTCAAAAAGTAGATTATCGAATCAGCATTTCATGTTAGTTCTACAAAGCAGTTGCCGAGTGGTTTGCGCGTTGGGCTCGCAGTCGAGAGCAGCGTGGGTCAGGTGCTCGCAGTCGAGAGCAGCGTGGGTCAGGTGCTCGCAGTCGAGTGCAGCGTGGGTCAGGTGTACGTCGGAAGGCGTACACCGATGCATAGCGCTCAAGTCCGCTTTCCCGCAATGCAGGATAAAGATAAACAAACAAACAAAACAAACAAAGCAAATTAAGCAAAAATTTTAAGTTATTTTGGCAGCCGATTGTAGCATCGAATAGACAGCGATAGACACGTGTTTCGCCCATGAGGCTGGGCTCATCAGTATCGCACCGTATTCTTGCCACTTGAGTAATCGACCGCCGCTTTACCAGTCAGTTTAACTCTTATCTTTGTGGAAAGAAAGAGCCAACAAAACCAGCAGGTGCCTGGGGTGGGTTATGTGAAGAAAGGCGTTCTTCCCGGCTATCAGCACAAGGCTGATTACTCACTAGCACAGCGAGCAGCAGTAACGCTTCGCTAACCAGAACGGTGTAGCTTCCACGCTAGCCATAAAGACCTCCAATTAAACGTTTAAGTTATTTTGGCAGCCGATTGTAGCATCGAATAGACAGCGATAGACACGTGTTTCGCCCATGAGGCTGGGCTCATCAGTATCGCACCGTATTCTTGCCACTTGAGTAATCGACCGCCGCTTTACCAGTCAGTTTAACTCTTATCTTTGTGGAAAGAAAGAGCCAACAAAACCAGCAGGTGCCTGGGGTGGGTTATGTGAAGAAAGGCGTTCTTCCCGGCTATCAGCACAAGGCTGATTACTCACTAGCACAGCGAGCAGCAGTAACGCTTCGCTAACCAGAACGGTGTAGCTTCCACGCTAGCCATAAAGACCTCCAATTAAACGTTTAAGTTATTTCTTTACGACGTACACCTGATCTTTCTTTCCACAAAGATAAGAGTTAAACTGACTGGTAAAGCGGCGGTCGATTACTCAAGTGGCAAGAATACGGTGCGATACTGATGAGCCCAGCCTCATGGGCGAAACACGTGTCTATCGCTGTCTATTCGATGCTACAATCGGCTGCCAAAATAACTTAAACGTTTAATTGGAGGTCTTTATGGCTAGCGTGGAAGCTACACCGTTCTGGTTAGCGAAGCGTTACTGCTGCTCGCTGTGCTAGTGAGTAATCAGCCTTGTGCTGATAGCCGGGAAGAACGCCTTTCTTCACATAACCCACCCCAGGCACCTGCTGGTTTTGTTGGCTCTTTCTTTCCACAAAGATAAGAGTTAAACTGACTGGTAAAGCGGCGGTCGATTACTCAAGTGGCAAGAATACGGTGCGATACTGATGAGCCCAGCCTCATGGGCGAAACACGTGTCTATCGCTGTCTATTCGATGCTACAATCGGCTGCCAAAATAACTTAAACGTTTAATTGGAGGTCTTTATGGCTAGCGTGGAAGCTACACCGTTCTGGTTAGCGAAGCGTTACTGCTGCTCGCTGTGCTAGTGAGTAATCAGCCTTGTGCTGATAGCCGGGAAGAACGCCTTTCTTCACTTAAGCAAAAATATTATTTTGATTCGATCTTTATCCTCAAACTGGGAAATCTTTAATGAGAGCTTAATCTTGGCAGTTTTATGTACCTGTAGAGACTTTAAGCCACCGACGCAGGCCCGATTACCCAGTTATTAAGATTGAAATAGTAATGTGATAGTTGTTAAAGTGTAGTTGCCGAGGAATTATTCCATTCACTAGGAGGTGCTGCTGAATGGAGAGCATGCAGTCCTGAAATAAGTTGCTTAAACGCACACCCGGGCGCGTTACCGCTGAGCTAACAGTGCGGACAACGTTTCTCCCCCAGCTGTTTTCTCTTTAATGAAACCTTATTTCGGTAAATCTAAAAATATGAATCTTATGAAACGTAAGTCTTCGTTTTCAATGAACTATTGGTCCGGTAAACGTGGTTTAATAAACTTTTATATCACAATGTAGATGTTAACGACCTGTTTTAATAGTTGTAGATGTAATATTTGTAGATATTAACGACCAGAAAAGTTTACTTTCAGCCTTACCGTTCACTTGGCAAAATCTATTAGTTTCCGCAATTGATTGAGCTTCGCTTTTAGCAGTATGATCGTTGCTTACTTCACAATGTAGATGTTAACGACCTGTTTTAGCCTAATGCTGCAAGTTCTTTGTGGTAATACAGTTTCCTGGTCATCTTCTAAGAGGCTAGAGCAGTTATAGCTACTAAACTTTTATACGATGAACTGTTTTATTCGGTCTCGATTTTGTTGTACCTTGGCACATACTGCTGCTGGTAACCTCTTTTCTCCTTTCACATTTACTTTCCTTCTTTCACTTGAGGATTGCATAGTCCACAACTCTGGAATCTTTTCAACTATTTTCTTTTGTATATTTTTGTCTTCTGTCTTGGAGGTCATTTCCCATTTTGGTTTAAAGTCATATTTTTAAAATTTAAATTGATAGTAAAATACAAAATGTGCGTTGGTCACGAAAGGTGAAAGATTTATTGCAGAAATTAATTTTTAATTCACAATGCTATATATTCGTATGTCACATTGCAGTATACAGTATGTTTTCAATACAAAGTAACACAAGATTTCACAGACATTAGGAACAGATCCAGCAAGTAGCCTTAAAGGGGGCGATTACAAAACGATATTTAGGTCTGGATTAACCCAACATTGTAAATACATTGTGAATGAAGTAACTTTTCTTTGTTTTACGGTGTGCTACCTCAATCGGGTGCTACCTCAATCTCCCCTTCCTGGATTTGCCACTGATTTTAATTAATGTTATGACCATAAAATTATTTCAGTAAATCATTCTATTGGCATAATATTAATTAAAACCATGCACATCACAAATGCCATCTGTATAAGCTATGTTTTAATGATAAATTAAATGTGCTTCAGATTATAGCAGCCGAAGACGACCTCGAAAGAGTGTTTCATGTCGATCAATTTATCGATTTACCCACCTCAACAAGTTCGCTGTTGATGGCTCTTCAATCACTTACAGGTAAGAATTATATTAGTAATGACAATAACAAAATGATAACAATTATAACATTATTAGTAATAATAATAATTTTGTTTACTTAACGATGGAGGGACAACTTTATCTAGCAACGTTTGTAGAAACTCTTCCATGTAACAGAGTGAGCAACAATTGTAATAAAACGAAAGAACTTGGTTAGAACTTAGTTCTTTGCTAGAAATCCTGGCTAAATATGAGCAAAAGTGTCGGATGAGAATTTGAAAGTTTGGATTTTCGAAAATAAATTTAGCTGGTTGAGAGACACAAAATACAAGTTTCTACTAAACGTGTATTGCAGAAACTGTATCTAAACAAAGCAATGTTGACACGGCATGAATAAAATAATAAAATATTCGTAAAGTTTTGGAAAAGTCTGAATCAGGTCAAGAATGTCACATCAAGAACCCCACACCTAATGTATATAATATATATGGGCTAATATCCCAGACAACCAAATCCGTTAATTTTACATTGATTCAAAGTCTGCCGACGTATGTACACTTTAAATCAATGTAAAAGTGACAGATTTTGCTGTCTGGGATAGGCTACTTACGTAATATTATAAGTAGCATAAATAAACAAAGTATACATAACAAATTTCATGCTAAAGTATGTTACTAATATTTTGTTTTTAACGTAGAAACACCATCGTCAACCCCACCAGCTACCACACTTTCAACCCCAATGCAGCCAAACAATGCAGGTAGTAATCTTACTCTGTAAACTGTGTAGCCTACTTGAACAATGTGACGAAATATTTCTCAGCTTTGTCTGGACGTTACATTGATATTGTTGATTTGATTTCTGAAACAAAACAAAAATTGTTGTTGTACAAACAATACAAAACATTTTCTTGATTAAACATTTATGTGGTTGAATTAAATAATTAAGGTGTCACAAGAAACATTGTTACAGCAATACGAAACAAACGGTTCAGGTCTTGTATTGTTTCTCGTATTCTTTTTTCTACTTCAAATGGAAAGTAATGTTTGTTTCAACAAAGCGTTTAAAGAGTGTTTTGTTTTAGGTGAGGTGTAATTTATGAATATTACTGTAAATAATGTAGCAAGTCTTTGTTGTAACCAGCAGGCTGCATCAGTTCAGAGACAGCAATACTTAGAACATATGACATTTCTTACTGAAATTTCTCCTATCACGACGCAGACAATAATGTTCCAGAAGATTTTGTTTTTAAGAAAGTTTTTTTCTTTATTGCGTTCATAAACGCGTTCTGCAACACTGCGTTTGCACTCTGCAATGCCTGATACAGATATATCTGTAGATTTCCATCACGCATTAAAGCGGTGATTTGATCAAGAAATTTTCTACGGTTCGAGAAAAAGTTTTCTCTGCCTATAAAACGTTGAATGGTAGTTTTATCAAATAAATTATAATATGTATCATTACAAATGTGAGTTGTTAAACAATATGAACTAAACGACCCATAGTTGACTTTAACAAAGTAATTTATAAAATACCCTTTAATTTTGTCTAAGGCTTGAATCACATCAAAAATATGACATTTCGATTTTATTACTAATGATGTTCATATGCTCTTTTTAAACGCAGAAACAGCATCAGTAATAATTCTACAGTATCTACCATCACACTTTTAACCACAATACAGCCAAGCAATGCAGATAGTACTGGTAGTAGTAGTCTATCTCTTGAATTATTGAATTGAGCGATGTGACGAAATATTGCTCAGCTTTGTCTGGATGCTACATTGATATTGTTGACTTAATTTCTGAGACTGACCAAAAAATTATTACTGTATAATAAAACAAACAAGCGTCTTGTTTAAAAATTTTGTCGTAGACTACAAAGAATACAATAATTAACGTGTAACAAGAAAACATTGATAATACGGAACAAAAGGTTTAGGTATTGTATTTTGCTGCACAATTTTCCAATACGACTACTTTCAGTCCAATACGGCATGATCTCAGTGTTGACCAATTAAGCGGATAAAGTTGCAATAAAGTTAGTTGTCATTTGTGATATGATGTTTCAGATACATTGGATCTCGTATTTCTTTTGGATGGATCTGGATCTATTGGATTTCGTAACTTCGGGATTGTAAAGAACTGGGTTACTCGTATGTCCAACTTCTTTGACTTGTCTTCTGGTGCAACTAGGATTGGGGTAATCCAGTATTCTCATTATGATCGTAACAGGTAAAGAAACTAAGCGATTTTTTATTTGTGATCTTCCTGGTTTAATTAGTGATATTTTTGTAAATTAGGTTGAAACGGAAAAGACAAAACGAGATTTTACTGCAAACATTTCATACTTATTTTTAATTTTGTACTTTGTTACTTTGTATCGTGTTGTCACATTTTCTCCTTCTTTACTCTTTTCCCCAGATGACATAATAGGTTTTAACATCCTCAGATGTTGCAAATTAAAGACAATTTGATTTCGAAAATTTTAGTCAGACTGTTGATTTTTCAATAACAATCCGATTGAGAGTTTTCAACTCACTTTTTCTCATTTGCTACTGCTTCCCCAAGGCAACAAAAAGTTTTTATATTATTAAGAGACAGCAAAAAGTAAAAATATTTCAGAAAATGTCAGTCAAACACTAGCAGTAGCTGTAACCAAAATCTGCAAAATGTGACAAATCAGATCGCATCTCCAGGTGGCCATGGTTTGTTTACAGGTAAAAATATATCAGTTAACTTTAATTTTTAGTATACTTGAAGATAATAGTCTTGATATAGCAATGGTAAGATGAAAAAATAACAATTCCTTCTTTTTCTTTGCAGTGAACTCAACGATCAACTGCATATAGTAACTGAAATATCTCTTGGTGCTTACACAAACGCAAGCGCATTTCAAGTAAGGATTTTAAAATATGTACAATATACACTCAACAAAGCTTGTAATCACCTAGATTTGTCGGATTTCCCCTATAAACGGAGCTACCCGTATTAAGATTGTGATTACCTATAAACTACAAGAAAAGTAACCAAAAATTCATAAGAAAAGTAATGATTTTTACTGACTTATATTATTAAACGTCAGGCCGCTGTGGAAAGAATACAACTGCAAGGTTTCACAACTTTCACAGCGCACGCCATGCTGAAATCCATAATGGATTTCCGGTCTTCTGATCGGTTCAATGATCCTTCTATCCAAAAGGTGCTGATTGTATTAACTGATGGAAAGTAAGTAAGATTTGTGTAAGTCTTCTTTAGAAGAAAAAAAAATCGTAATGTTCCCTTTAAGAAAAGCATAACAAAGGTCAAAAAGCTAAAACATTACCCAATGCTATCACTGTATACAACAAGCATAGATCCTGAGTTATCAGCATCATCATCGTTATCATTATTGTCAAGAAAATTCAGTTTCACAAAGACCTTTTATAACAGCTCTCCATATACAGCGGCACCTACAGTAGCTGAATGAATACTTGCAATTATAACAACGCCCAAAACAAACAAAACTACAAGTTTGTGAACATTTAAGACTTAAACTCCTAAATAGAATAAGTTCTCAGTTTGACAATAAAAAATTTCCCAAACAATCAAGGAATCGCTCGTCCTACTGTAAGTTTGTCTGACTCATGATCTCAGTAAGAAATTACGTGGCTGAAACAAAGGTATTTAAAGTGCCTCTGACAGGTAAACAAATTCGGTAAATTTACCTAAGATACCAAAAAGATGACACTAACAAACTTCCCTGACCAACAAATCGTAAAAAATATCAACAGGCTACTAAGTTACACGCTTGCAAACTTTCGTTGACATCGGCGAATCTGGCACTCATTCAATTGCAAAAATAAAAACGGCAACACCGCTGTGACGTCACAGTAAGCGGGAAGGATACATTCTTTCTCTGTGATGACTTGGTAAAGTATGGTACGGCTACTGCAAAACGTGAATGTGTGGGGCTCTGTTGGTCTAAAGCATGTGCAAATTAAGAATTACCGAAATGAAAAAGTGAACTTATTATTACTATCAGGTTTCGATCAAATAGGTTGAGTTTACTTTTATCAAACAGCATCTCAATTCAATTGAAATTGCAGTTTCATAGGGCTACGATTTTCATACTTTTTTATTTGTCCTAATCTGGCTATAGCCATTTGCAGTGTAACAACAGTATCTCACAAACAGTACCTTTAATTTATGATTGTAGCAATGCCTACAAATTGCTGTTTATGTGACAGTGTCAGTGACAAAAACCGTGTGCTTTCTTTTCCCACAAAACAAGGTACTGAGAAGAAAATGGTCAAAGTTTTCTTCAAGTGTTCGAAAGTGGGATGGGCCATACAAAACTAGTCGTATATGTTCACTTCACTGAAGATGATTTTGTTAATAGGCCTACCACTCAAGTAAAAGTGCCTACAGGCATGTGTTGGAGTGTATACTACAAGGGAACGTTCAAATATTACGTAACGCCTTCGAGGGGGAGGGGGGGGGTGTTTATGCAAAGCGTTACGTTAGCGTCACATTGGGGGGGAGGGGGTTCAAGCAAAACGTTACGTAACGCTTTCGAGTACGGAATGGTAGTTTTTTGTGCTGAATTCGTACTGAAAAAGCGTTACATGGGGGAGGGGGGGATTGAAAAAAGCGTTACGTTGGCGTTACATGGGGGAGGGGGGGGGTCAAAAATTCGGAAAAAAAGCGTTACGTAATATTTGAACGTTCCCCAAGGTGATGCTCTCGGAAGCAACAATCGGATTGTGATGCCGTCATGCATTGTTTGGCGAATTTGAAACAATTTTCCAGATCCAGATGGCCGTTACACAGGATTTCAATGGCCAACTGAAGGCACATTATGAAAGAGAGAGAGAACTTTTATTTATTTTTGAATAGTGATGATGAATTAAATATGAATGATGATTCGTACGATTTCTTCATTTTTCACTTCAAGTATATTTTAGGTTTTGTAGGAACGTATCCAGTACAGTTTTATTAAACTGCAAAAAACAATAAATCTTCGAAAAAAGCAACCGCTTGTACCAACTCCGACCAAACTGTGATCCACCAACTACATCTAAGAAGCGTTTGTTTCATCCGTTGCTAACGACGTCCACTTAGGATGACGTAATACCACCAAAGTCGTCCCAGAGCAGTGAAATATGGAGTTTCGCCTGTGGTGGCGCTGCGGAGCAGTCGTTTTATTAAATTACGCCCTAACCAGTCGAGCTACGAGGTTAAGATTAAAAAGTTCGCTAAGTGTAATTCTGCGCTAGGAAATGCTTTAAAAAGTTACTATACTTGGATCCAACCTATCAGGGGCACTTTAAAACGTAAAACAATCATTAGACATAAAATACCAAAAACCTGTCTCTAAAATTAAGTAATCAGTTGGTTGACGGATCTTTTGCATTGCCATTAATATTGCAGTTATGTGCTGTAGATTTGTTATTTTATTATTATTTTAATGTATTTCTATCTTTGTTTAGTGCCACCGATGTGAATTCACTGAAGTCAAGCGCAAAAGCAGTCCGGGATGCTGGGATTACCACATATGCAGTTGGAGTAGGAGATGGTATTTCGTCAGTTCAACTTCAGGTTAGCTGTTTCTAAATTTACTTTTTTGTGTTTTCCATGTTACAATAGTAACAATATCAACCTACTTGTTTTGCATCCATTATGATACCACATATAGCATTACAGTGCAAATTATAAATGCAACACAACAGACAACTTGAAAGCAACAAAAGATCACACAGTTATTGAGTCAGCTGCTTCCAATTTCAGCATGGGTTGAAGCAGTTGTTCTTAACATTTTCCAAAGCGTCTCTGTTCAGAAATTTCCATGGTCTGGCGCCCACCATAATTTAAGATCTGTGCTGAAGATAATAAGTGATAAGGTGAAGTTGTATTGGATTATAACATAACCATATAGACATCACATCAGATAAGGCGCGTTAAACATTACATTACAAACGTTTCATAAAATATTGCTTCTTAAACAAAGAAAACAAAGAATGGATTTCAGATCTACTAGATAGGTCTATGCACTATGCAGTTACCATAGGAGGGATAGTAGGCCTATAAAGAGCACAAATATACATTGCTCTTGATCTAGCTGAACTACTAAAGCAAATTCGCAGTGAGGAAAATATCGTTACATGTTGTGAATATAACGCCCTATGAGCATTTATCCCCCTCAACAGCGCCCCCTAGGGGGCGGTAGCGCCCAGGTTAAGAACCATTGAGTTACACTTAAAGTGTCCCGTCAAAACACACTTGCGTGCTTTTGAACGGTGTCGAACCGACGACCTCTCAAACACCGCGTTGGCGATCTCATTACTCACCAGACACTTTCAAAATCGAGTGAATTCATTTTCCAAATCTTCAACAATCGGGCAAAAGCCTGAATAGATATAAGACAAGAAAGCACAGAGATGCTGGTGCTGTAATATTTGCTTGCTTGCTTTTGTGTTTAAAGAATACAAACTATGTGCTTGCTGCTGTAACTATCGTGTTCTGTGATGCCGGTAGGTCTAAGTTTGAAGTGTGCGAAAGACTTTGAAAACAGTACCAATGTGTTCATTTGTGGTGAAGCAATTGCGAACAGTCCTATAATTGATTGTTTATATCGTAAATAAGAATTATAACACAAATTAATAAAAACACACTTTAGCAAATATATTTGTTTTCAGCTGATGGCTGATAGTGACGATTCAAATCGAGTACAGCATGTGAACGATTTCCGCGGCTTATTGTCCATTGCAAACGCATTATCAGATGACATCAAAACACACAAAGGTACAAAACGCAAGACTGCAAGAGGAAGAAGATATGTTATTTAGTGTTTTAACAAAAGCTAAAGTAAACCGTAGTTGGATAGAATTTCATAAATTTCATTTTCTTACACAGTTTTCTTTGGCAAGTTTTTACCTTTAAACATTCTTGTCTCATCCATTTTTGAAATTTTAAAACAATAAACCAAACATTTAACTGACTTTTGCAAATCAACTAAATAAAACGTTACAAATTCAATTCTAAAGTATAATGCTAATATTTTGTTTTTAAACGTAGAAACAACATCCATAGTCTCACCAACTGCCATCACACTTTCAACTCCAATGCAGCCAAGCCATGCAGGTAGTCTTGCTTTTTAAACTGACTTTTTCAAATAAACATTACAAATTCAATGCTAAAGTATGTTGCTAATATTTTGTTTTTTAACGTAGAAACAACATCGCCAACCCTACCAGCTACCACACTTTCAACCTCAATGCAGCCAAACAATGCAGGTAGTAGTTTTGCTCTTTAAACTGTGAACTTGAACAATGTGACGAAATATTTCTCACCTTTGTCTGGACGTTACATTGATAGTGTTGATTTGATGTCACAGACAGATAAAAAAAATATTTACTTCACAATGTGGATGTTAACGACCTGTTTTAGCCTGATGTTGCGAGTTCTCTGTGGTAACAACAGTTTGTACTAGCTTTTGGAACACAGTTCCCTAGTCATGTGATATGACGAATGGTGTTGAAGTCAGTGGGTCGTTGTTTTATCCGTTCTTTTGTCTGGATTAAGGCTGCTGTTTTGACTGCAGTCTGTTGAGTTTATGTGTTGCCAGGCGTTATTGCTGCATAATTTTGTCGAACCAGTTAATCAGTAGATTAAGTGATGTATTGTGTATATAAAAAAATCATTGTTGTATAAATAACATAAAAAACGACTTCAGAAAAATTTATGTCCTGGACAAAAAAGAATAAAACAATTAATGTGTCTCAAGAAACATTGGCGATACAGAACAAATCGTTTACTTTAATAGATCTTGTAATTGTTCTACACAATTTTCCTAATTTTAATTGAACTACTCACTTAATCAGTCCAATATGACATTATACTAGTATGAACCAATTAAGTGGGTTTTGCTGCAATACAGTTATTTTTCATTTGTGATATAATGTTTCAGATGCATTGGATCTCATATTTCTTTTGGATGGATCTGGATCTATTGGATTTCGTAACTTCGGGATTGTAAAGGACTGGGTTACTCGTATGTCCAACTTCTTTGACTTGTCTTCTGGGGCAACTAGGATTGGGGTAATCCAGTATTCCCATTACGACTCATCTAGGTAATAAACAGAAAAGAACCATTTTTTATTTGTGACGTTTCTGATTTACATATTATTGTTTTAGATTTAAATTTGTCAAGATTTTTAAAATCGTTTTAAAGTTTGTTTTTTTTAAGTAGTGTGATCTTTACTTCAGTTTGTAGTCTACTTGAAGATAAAAGTATTGATTTTCCAAATGTGAGATGAAAATAAAACAACCCCTTGTTTTTCTTTCCAGGGAGCTCGACAATCAACCGCATATAGTAACTGAAATACCTCTTCGTGCTCACACAAACGCAAACGCATTTCACGTAAGGATTTTAAAATATGTACAGCACAGTATACACTCGAAGCAGCTGGTAATCAGTAATCACTTACATTTATCGGATTGCCCCTTTAATTGGACCAATCGCGTTTGATCGCGATGTTATCCGGTTAAACAGAGTTATTCACCTTAAACAGAGTTATCTGGTTGTTCACTAAAAAACGTTAAAAGCTATTTCACCTTTATTCAGATTATCAGAAGGTTCTTATTCAAATATAAAATTATTCTATTTGAATAAGAACCTTGTGATGATCCCATCAAAAATGAAACAGCCTGGTAATGTTTTTAGGTAAACAGTAATTACATTTGATTTATTTCGCTTTGCTTATCTCTTATGCTTGCAATTGAGCATTTTTGTAGTAGGCTACAGGAGTATTAAATAGTATTTATTAAATTGTTTTACGTCGGTGTAACATATATACTTGTAGGACAACATCTTTAGCCTAGGAGCGTAGTTAGGGGCAAAAATGGCAATTGACCTTCCCCCAAAATGATTTTGAATAAATATTTCACCTTCTGTTACAGCATTATTTGACGGAGTTTTAGTATGAATTTAGGTTGAGTTGAATGTACTCTCAAAATGAGCAAAGCTAAGGTATTTTTTTTCCGAACTTCAGCCTCAGACCCCCCCACTGGGTGCTTCTCTTTAGTAAACTTGTTACCGAGATCACTGAGATGTGCAATAATACTTATCCCCCCCCCCACCTTCGAAATTTTGTGCTGGCTACTCTGCTTCAGGGATTTCAATAGCCTTATAGTTTGGGTTTGGCATTGTAATGAAACTTTGCAATGCCTGCCTACATACAATAAAATCAGTAAAAACCATAATTTTGATCGCATTTGTTATTTAAAATTCTGAATAAAACAACAACTCAGACACTCATTTAAAATGGTAAGAAAAGTACTGTTTTTTCAGTGACAAATGTTTTTACACCTCAGGCCGCTGTGGAAAGAATACAACTGCAAGGCTTTACAACGTACACAGCACACGCCATGCTGAAATCCATAATGGATTTCCGGTCTTCTGATCGGTTCAATGATCCTTCTATCCAAAAGGTGTTAATCATATTAACTGATGGAAAGTAAGTAGGTTTCAGATAGGTCTTTTATTTAAGAAACAAGAAATGTAATGTACCCTTTTAAAAAGCATAACAAAGGTCAAAAAACTATAATGTACCTTAATGCTATTACTATACAAATCATTGTGACAACTAGCATAGACACTGAGTTATCATCATCATCATTGTAATCATCATCATCAAGAACACTCAGCTTTTACAAGGCCGTTCATAGCAGCTTTCTATATGTAGCGGCACCTAGCTGAATGAATACTTTGTAATCAACAACAGCCAAAACGAACAAAAACCACAGGTTTGCAAAATTTTTAAAATTAAACTTCCAAGTAGAATAAGTTCTCAGTCATAAAATAAAAAAATTGTGGCAAGAATTCACAGCGATAGATACGTGTTTCGCCCATGAGGCTCGTCAGTATCGCACCAGCTTTGTGCTGATAGCCTGGAAGAACGCTCCTTTCTTCACAGTGTGTTACAGATTTATGTATTCAATGTACTATATTTCTAACTATATTTAGTGCAAGTGATGTGGATTCATTGAAGTCAAGCGCAGAAGCAGTCCGAGATGCTGGGATCACCACGTATGCAGTTGGAGTAGGAGGTGGTATTTCGTCAGTTCAACTTCAGGTTAGCTGTTTCTAAATTTACTTTTTTTGTAGCACAAATGTTACTCGTGCTGTAATTTGTGCTTGCTTGCTATTTTGTGTTCACAGAATACAAACGGTTTCGTGCTGTGTAACGCTGGCAAATCTGACTTCGAATCCAGCTCGGGTGATACCGAAGACTTTAAAAACAGTACCAATTGTGTTCTTCATTTGATGAAGCAGTGGAGAATAGTCCGATGACTATGTGTTTACATCGTAACTACAGTATAATACAAATTAATAAAAACAAACTTGCTAAAACACTTTAGCAAATATGTTTATTTTCAGCTAGTGGCTGATAGTGACGATTCAAATCGAGTACAGCATGTGAACAATTTCTTCGGTTTATTGTCCATCACAAACGCATTATCAGATGTCATCAAAACACACAAAGGTACAAAACACAAGACTGCAAGAGAAAGAAGATATGTTATTTAGTGTTTTAACAAAAGCTAAAGTAACCCCTAGTTGGGTAGAATTTCATAAATTTTGTTTTCTTATACAGTTTTCTTTGGCAATTTTTTGCCTTTAGACATTCTTAACTCATCCATTTTTGAAATTTTAAAACAATAAACCAAACATTTAACTGACTTTTGCAAATAAAAAAAATAAACATTACAAAATAATTCAATGCTAATTAGTCCCACCAACTACTATCACACTTTCAACCTCAATGCAGCTAACCAATGCAGGTAGTTAGTCTTGCTCTTTAAACTGACTTTTTCAAATAAACATTACAAATTCAATGCTAAAGTATGTTTCTAATGTTTTGTTTTTAAACGTAGAAACAACATCCATAGTCTCACCAACTACCATCACACTTTCAACCCCAATGCAGCCAAGCCATGCAGGTAGTATAGTCTTGCTCTGCCGACTTTTTCAAAGTAAACATTACAAATTCAATGCTAAAGTAAGATGCCAATATATTTTTAACGTAGAAACAACATCGTCAACCCCACCAGCTACCACACTTTCAACCTCAATGCAGCCAAACAATGCAGGTAGTTGTATTGCTCTTTAAACTGTGAACTTGAACAATGTGACGAAATATTTCTCACCTTTGTCTGGACGTTACATTGATAGTGTTGATTTGATGTCACAGACAGATAAAAAAATATTTACTTCACAATGTGGATGTTAACAATCTGTGTTAGCCTGATGTTGCGAGCTCTCTGTGGTAATAACGGTTTGCACTAGCTTTCGGAACACAGTTCTCTAGTCATGTGCTATTGTGCTATGACGAATGGTGTTGAAGTCAGTGGGTCGTTGTTTTATCCGTTTTTTTGTTTGGCTTGAGGCTGCTGTCTGTTGAGTTTATGTGTTGCTAGGCGTTATTGCTGTAAAATTTTGTCAAACCAGTCAATCAGTAGATTAAGTGATGTATTGTTTTTTTATAAATAAAAATTATTGTTGTGTAAATAAGCATAAACAAACCTTTTCAGAAAAATTTATGTCCTGGACTAAGGTGAATAAAACAAGTAATGTGTCGCAAAAAACATTGACAATACAGAACAAATCGTTTAGATCTTGTAATTTGTCTGCACAATTTTCCAATTTTTAATTGAACTACTCATTTAATTCGTCCAATATGACATTATATTAGTATGAACCAATTAAGTGGGTTCTGCTGCAAAATAGTTATTTTTCATTTGTGATATAATGTTTCAGATACATTGGATCTCATATTTCTTTTGGATGGATCTGGATCTATTGGATTTCGTAACTTCGAGATTGTAAAGGACTGGGTTACTCATATGTCCAACTTCTTTGACTTGTCTTCTGGGGCTACTAGGATTGGAGTAATCCAGTATTCCCATTACGACTCATCTAGGTAATAAACAGAAAAGAACCATTTTTTATTTGTGACGTTTCTGATTTACATATTATTGTTTTAGATTTAAATTTGTCAAGATTTTTAAAATCGTTTTAAAGTTTGTTTTTTTTAAGTAGTGTGATCTTTACTTCAGTTTGTAGTCTACTTGAAGATAAAAGTATTGATTTTCCAAATGTGAGATGAAAATAAAACAACCCCTTGTTTTTCTTTCCAGGGAGCTCGACAATCAACCGCATATAGTAACTGAAATACCTCTTCGTGCTCACACAAACGCAAACGCATTTCACGTAAGGATTTTAAAATATGTACAGCACAGTATACACTCGAAGCAGCTGGTAATCAGTAATCACTTACATTTATCGGATTGCCCCTTTAATTGGACCAATCGCGTTTGACCGCGATGTTATCTGGTTAAACAGAGTTATTCACCTTAAACAGAGTTATCTGGTTATTCACTAAAAAACGTTAAAAGCTATTTCACTTTTATTCAGATTATCAGAAGGTTCTTATTCAAATATAAAATTATTCTATTTGAATAAGAACCTTGTGATGATCCCATCAAAAATGAAACAGCCTGTTAATGTTTTTAGGTAAACAGTAATTACATTTGATTTATTTCGCTTTGCTTATCTCTTATGCTTGCAATTGAGCATTTTTGTAGTGGGCTACAGGAGTATTAAATAGTATTTATTAAATTGTTTTACGTCGGTGTAACATATATACTTGTAGGACAACATCTTTAGCCTAGGAGCGTAGTTAGGGGCAAAGAGGGCAATTGACCTTCCCCCAAAATGATTTTGAATAAATATTTCACCTTCTGTTACAGCATTATTTGACGGAGTTTTAGTATGAATTTAGGTTGAATGAGCAAAGCTAAGGTATTTTTTTTCCGAACTTCAACCTCAGACCCCCCCACTGAGTGCTTCTCTTTAGTAAACTTGTTACCGAGATCACTGAGATGTGCAATAATACTTATCCCCCCCCCACCTTCGAAACTTTGTGCTGGCTACTCTGCTTCAGGGATTTCAATAGCTTAGTTTGGGTTTGGCATTGTAATGAAACTTTGCAATGCCTGCCTACATAGCCTACAATAAAATCAGTAAAAACCATAATTTTGATCGCATTTGTTATTTAAAATTCTGAATAAAACAACAACTCAGACACTCATTTAAAATGGTAAGAAAAGTACTGTTTTTTCAGTGACAAATGTTTTTACACCTCAGGCCGCTGTGGAAAGAATACAACTGCAAGGCTTTACAACGTACACAGCACACGCCATGCTGAAATCCATAATGGATTTCCGGTCTTCTGATCGGTTCAATGATCCTTCTATCCAAAAGGTGTTAATCATATTAACTGATGGAAAGTAAGTAGGTTTCAGATAGGTCTTTTATTTAAGAAACAAGAAATGTAATGTACCTTTTTAAAAAGCATAACAAAGGTCAAAAAACTATAATGTACTTTAATGCTATTACTATACAAATCATTGTGACAACTAGCATAGACACTGAGTTATCATCATCATCATTGTAATCATCATCATCAAGAACACTCAGCTTTTACAAGGCCGTTCATAGCAGCTTTCTATATGTAGCGGCACCTAGCTGAATGAATACTTTGTAATCAACAACACCCAAAACAAACAAAAACCACAGGTTTGCAAAATTTTTAAAATTAAACTTCCAAGTAGAATAAGTTCTCAATCATAAAATAAAAAAATTGTAGCAAGAATTCACAGCGATAGATACGTGTTTCGCCCATGAGGCTCGTCAGTATCGCACCAGCTTTGTGCTGATAGCCTGGAAGAACGCTCCTTTCTTCACAGTGTGTTACAGATTTATGTGTTCAATGTACTATATTTCTAACTATATTTAGTGCAAGTGATGTGGATTCATTGAAGTCAAGCGCAGAAGCAGTCCGAGATGCTGGGATCACCACGTATGCAGTTGGAGTAGGAGATGGTATTTCGTCAGTTCAACTTCAGGTTAGCTGTTTCTAAATTTACTTTTTTGTATCACAAATGTTACTCGTGCTGTAATTTGTGCTTGCTTGCTTTTTGTGTTCACAGAATACAAACAGTATCGTGCTGTGTAACGCTGGCAAATCTGACTTCGAATCCACCTCGGGTGATACCGAAGACTTTAAAAACAGTACCAATTGTGTTCTTCATTTGATGAAGCAGTGGAGAATAGTCCGATGACTATGTGTTTACATCGTAACTACAGTATAATACAAACTAATAAAAACAAACTTGCTAAAACACTTTAGCAAATATGTTTATTTTCAGCTAGTGGCTGATAGTGACGATTCAAATCGAGTACAGCATGTGAACAGTTTCTTCGGTTTATTGTCCATCACAAACGCATTATCAGACGTCATCAAAACACACAAAGGTACAAAACACAAGACTGCAAGAGAAAGAAGATATGTTATTTAGTGTTTTAACAAAAGCTAAAGTATCCCCTAGTTGGGTAGAATTTCATAAATTTTGTTTTCTTATACAGTTTTCTTTGGCAATTTTTTGCCTTTAGACATTCTTAACTCATCCATTTTTGAAATTTTAAAACAATAAACCAAACAGAGAACTGACTTTTGCAAATAAAAAAAATAAACATTACAAAATAATTCAATGCTAATTAGTCCCACCAACTACTATCACACTTTCAACCTCAATGCAGCTAAGCAATGCAGGTAGTTAGTCTTGCTCTTTAAACTGACTTTTTCAAATAAACATTACAAATTCAATGCTAAAGTATGTTTCTAATGTTTTGTTTTTAAACGTAGAAACAACATCCATAGTCTCACCAACTACCATCACACTTTCAACCCCAATGCAGCCAAGCCATGCAGGTAGTATAGTCTTGCTCTACCGACTTTTTCAAAGTAAACATTACAAATTCAATGCTAAAGTAAGACGCCAATATATTTTTAACGTAGAAACAACATCGTCAACCCTACCAGCTACCACACTTTCAACCTCAATGCAGCCAAACAATGCAGGTAGTTGTATTGCTCTTTAAACTGTGAACTTGAACAATGTGACGAAATATTTCTCAGCTTTGTCTGGACGTTACATTGATAGTGTTGATTTGATGTCACAAACAGATAAAAAAATATTTAGGCTACTTCACAATGTGTATGTTAACAATCTGTGTTAGCCTGATGTTGCGAGTTCTCTGTTGTAATAACGGTTTGCACTAGCTTTTGGAACACAGTTCTCTAGTCATGTGCTATTGTGCTATGACGAATGGTGTTGAAGTCAGTGGGTCGTTGTTTTATCCGTTTTTTTGTTTGGCTTGAGGCTGCTGTCTGTTGAGTTTATGTGTTGCTAGGCGTTATTGCTGTAAAATTTTGTCAAACCAGTCAATCAGTAGATTAAGTGATGTATTGTTTTTTTATAAATAAAAATTATTGTTGTGTAAATAAGCATAAACAAACCTTTTCAGAAAAATTTATGTCCTGGACTAAGGTGAATAAAACAAGTAATGTGTCGCAAAAAACATTGACAATACAGAACAAATCGTTTAGATCTTGTAATTTGTCTGCACAATTTTCCAATTTTTAATTGAACTACTCATTTAATTCGTCCAATATGACATTATATTAGTATGAACCAATTAAGTGGGTTCTGCTGCAAAATAGTTATTTTTCATTTGTGATATAATGTTTCAGATACATTGGATCTCATATTTCTTTTGGATGGATCTGGATCTATTGGATTTCGTAACTTCGAGATTGTAAAGGACTGGGTTACTCATATGTCCAACTTCTTTGACTTGTCTTCTGGGGCTACTAGGATTGGAGTAATCCAGTATTCCCATTACGACTCATCTAGGTAATAAACAGAAAAGAACCATTTTTTATTTGTGACGTTTCTGATTTACATATTATTGTTTTAGATTTAAATTTGTCAAGATTTTTAAAATCGTTTTAAAGTTTGTTTTTTTTAAGTAGTGTGATCTTTACTTCAGTTTGTAGTCTACTTGAAGATAAAAGTATTGATTTTCCAAATGTGAGATGAAAATAAAACAACCCCTTGTTTTTCTTTCCAGGGAGCTCGACAATCAACCGCATATAGTAACTGAAATACCTCTTCGTGCTCACACAAACGCAAACGCATTTCACGTAAGGATTTTAAAATATGTACAGCACAGTATACACTCGAAGCAGCTGGTAATCAGTAATCACTTACATTTATCGGATTGCCCCTTTAATTGGACCAATCGCGTTTGACCGCGATGTTATCTGGTTAAACAGAGTTATTCACCTTAAACAGAGTTATCTGGTTATTCACTAAAAAACGTTAAAAGCTATTTCACTTTTATTCAGATTATCAGAAGGTTCTTATTCAAATATAAAATTATTCTATTTGAATAAGAACCTTGTGATGATCCCATCAAAAATGAAACAGCCTGTTAATGTTTTTAGGTAAACAGTAATTACATTTGATTTATTTCGCTTTGCTTATCTCTTATGCTTGCAATTGAGCATTTTTGTAGTGGGCTACAGGAGTATTAAATAGTATTTATTAAATTGTTTTACGTCGGTGTAACATATATACTTGTAGGACAACATCTTTAGCCTAGGAGCGTAGTTAGGGGCAAAGAGGGCAATTGACCTTCCCCCAAAATGATTTTGAATAAATATTTCACCTTCTGTTACAGCATTATTTGACGGAGTTTTAGTATGAATTTAGGTTGAATGAGCAAAGCTAAGGTATTTTTTTTCCGAACTTCAACCTCAGACCCCCCCACTGAGTGCTTCTCTTTAGTAAACTTGTTACCGAGATCACTGAGATGTGCAATAATACTTATCCCCCCCCCACCTTCGAAACTTTGTGCTGGCTACTCTGCTTCAGGGATTTCAATAGCTTAGTTTGGGTTTGGCATTGTAATGAAACTTTGCAATGCCTGCCTACATAGCCTACAATAAAATCAGTAAAAACCATAATTTTGATCGCATTTGTTATTTAAAATTCTGAATAAAACAACAACTCAGACACTCATTTAAAATGGTAAGAAAAGTACTGTTTTTTCAGTGACAAATGTTTTTACACCTCAGGCCGCTGTGGAAAGAATACAACTGCAAGGCTTTACAACGTACACAGCACACGCCATGCTGAAATCCATAATGGATTTCCGGTCTTCTGATCGGTTCAATGATCCTTCTATCCAAAAGGTGTTAATCATATTAACTGATGGAAAGTAAGTAGGTTTCAGATAGGTCTTTTATTTAAGAAACAAGAAATGTAATGTACCTTTTTAAAAAGCATAACAAAGGTCAAAAAACTATAATGTACTTTAATGCTATTACTATACAAATCATTGTGACAACTAGCATAGACACTGAGTTATCATCATCATCATTGTAATCATCATCATCAAGAACACTCAGCTTTTACAAGGCCGTTCATAGCAGCTTTCTATATGTAGCGGCACCTAGCTGAATGAATACTTTGTAATCAACAACACCCAAAACAAACAAAAACCACAGGTTTGCAAAATTTTTAAAATTAAACTTCCAAGTAGAATAAGTTCTCAATCATAAAATAAAAAAATTGTAGCAAGAATTCACAGCGATAGATACGTGTTTCGCCCATGAGGCTCGTCAGTATCGCACCAGCTTTGTGCTGATAGCCTGGAAGAACGCTCCTTTCTTCACAGTGTGTTACAGATTTATGTGTTCAATGTACTATATTTCTAACTATATTTAGTGCAAGTGATGTGGATTCATTGAAGTCAAGCGCAGAAGCAGTCCGAGATGCTGGGATCACCACGTATGCAGTTGGAGTAGGAGATGGTATTTCGTCAGTTCAACTTCAGGTTAGCTGTTTCTAAATTTACTTTTTTGTATCACAAATGTTACTCGTGCTGTAATTTGTGCTTGCTTGCTTTTTGTGTTCACAGAATACAAACAGTATCGTGCTGTGTAACGCTGGCAAATCTGACTTCGAATCCACCTCGGGTGATACCGAAGACTTTAAAAACAGTACCAATTGTGTTCTTCATTTGATGAAGCAGTGGAGAATAGTCCGATGACTATGTGTTTACATCGTAACTACAGTATAATACAAACTAATAAAAACAAACTTGCTAAAACACTTTAGCAAATATGTTTATTTTCAGCTAGTGGCTGATAGTGACGATTCAAATCGAGTACAGCATGTGAACAGTTTCTTCGGTTTATTGTCCATCACAAACGCATTATCAGACGTCATCAAAACACACAAAGGTACAAAACACAAGACTGCAAGAGAAAGAAGATATGTTATTTAGTGTTTTAACAAAAGCTAAAGTATCCCCTAGTTGGGTAGAATTTCATAAATTTTGTTTTCTTATACAGTTTTCTTTGGCAATTTTTTGCCTTTAGACATTCTTAACTCATCCATTTTTGAAATTTTAAAACAATAAACCAAACATTTAACTGACTTTTGCAAATAAAAAAAATAAACATTACAAAATAATTCAATGCTAATTAGTCCCACCAACTACTATCACACTTTCAACCTCAATGCAGCTAAGCAATGCAGGTAGTTAGTCTTGCTCTTTAAACTGACTTTTTCAAATAAACATTACAAATTCAATGCTAAAGTATGTTTCTAATGTTTTGTTTTTAAACGTAGAAACAACATCCATAGTCTCACCAACTACCATCACACTTTCAACCCCAATGCAGCCAAGCCATGCAGGTAGTATAGTCTTGCTCTACCGACTTTTTCAAAGTAAACATTACAAATTCAATGCTAAAGTAAGACGCCAATATATTTTTAACGTAGAAACAACATCGTCAACCCTACCAGCTACCACACTTTCAACCTCAATGCAGCCAAACAATGCAGGTAGTTGTATTGCTCTTTAAACTGTGAACTTGAACAATGTGACGAAATATTTCTCAGCTTTGTCTGGACGTTACATTGATAGTGTTGATTTGATGTCACAAACAGATAAAAAAATATTTAGGCTACTTCACAATGTGTATGTTAACAATCTGTGTTAGCCTGATGTTGCGAGTTCTCTGTTGTAATAACGGTTTGCACTAGCTTTTGGAACACAGTTCTCTAGTCATGTGCTATTGTGCTATGACGAATGGTGTTGAAGTCAGTGGGTCGTTGTTTTATCCGTTTTTTTGTTTGGCTTGAGGCTGCTGTCTGTTGAGTTTATGTGTTGCTAGGCGTTATTGCTGTAAAATTTTGTCAAACCAGTCAATCAGTAGATTAAGTGATGTATTGTTTTTTTATAAATAAAAATTATTGTTGTGTAAATAAGCATAAACAAACCTTTTCAGAAAAATTTATGTCCTGGACTAAGGTGAATAAAACAAGTAATGTGTCGCAAAAAACATTGACAATACAGAACAAATCGTTTAGATCTTGTAATTTGTCTGCACAATTTTCCAATTTTTAATTGAACTACTCATTTAATTCGTCCAATATGACATTATACTAGTATGATCCAATTAAGTGGCTTCTGCTGCAATACAGTTATTTTTCATTTGTGATATAATGTTTCAGATACATTGGATCTCATATTTCTTTTGGATGGATCTGGATCTATTGGATTTCGTAACTTCGAGATTGTAAAGGACTGGGTTACTCGTATGTCCAACTTCTTTGACTTGTCTTTGGGGGGAAATAGGATTGGGGTAATCCAGTATTCTCATTACAACTCATCTAGGTAATAAACAGAAAAGAACCATTTTTATTTGTGATATTTCTGATTTACATAATTATTGTTTCGGAGTTAAATTTGTCAAGATTTTAAAAATCGTTTTAAAGGTTTTTTGTAGTGTGATTTTTACTTCAGTTTGTAGTATACTTGAAGATTAAAGTTTTGATTTTGCAAATGTGAAATGGAAATAAAACAACCTCTTGTTTTTCTTTCCAGAGAACTCGACAATCAACCGCATATAGTAACTGAAGTACCACTTCGTGCTCACACAAACGCAAACGCGTTTCACGTAAGGATTTTTAAAATATGTATATTGTATAGCATACACCCTAAGAAGCTGGTAATCACCTACATTTATCGGATGGCACCTTTAATCGGATCAATCGAGTTCGATCGCCATGTTATCTGGTTAAACGGAGCTATCAAGATTGCGATTGCTTATAAACCGTTTGTAAATTCTGAGTTATTGACCTAGCAATTTCACCTTTATTAGGATTATCAAAAGTTTCTTATTTAAATACAAATGATTCTATTTGAATAAGAACCTTGTGATGATCCCATCAAAAGTCAAACAGCCTGTTAATGGTTTCAGGTAAAAAGTTGTTACATTTGATTTATTTCGATTTGCTTACCTTTTATGCTTGCCATTGAGGATTTTTTGTAGTACAGTGTAGTATTAAATAGTATTTATTAAAATTAAATTGTTTTACGTCAGTGTAACAGATATACTTGTAAGACAACATATTTAGCCCAGAGGCATAATCAAGGGGCAAAGTGGGCCCCAAAAATATTTTGAATAAGTATTTCTGTTACAACATCATTTGACGGAGTTTTACTATGAATTTAGGCTTAAAATATTCTCAAAATGCGCAAAGTCAAGGTATTTTGTTTGAAATTTCAACCCCCGACTGGATGCTTTGCTTCGCTATCGTTAACTCGTTACCGGCTCCCTGAGATATGCAATAATATTTATTTTGCCCTCCTCCACATTTTGTGCTGACTACTCTGCTTCAGGGATTCCAATAGCCTAGTTCGGTTTGGCATTGTAATGAAAATGTGTAATACCTGCCTACATACAATAAAATCAATAAAAACCATAATTTTGATCGCATTTGTTATTTTGAATTTTGAATAAAACAGCAACTTAGACTCACATTAAAAATCATAGCAAAAGTATTGTTTTTACTGATTAATGTTATTAAACCTTAGGCCGCTGTGGAAAGAATACAACTGCAAGGCTTCACAACTTTCACAGCGCACGCCATGCTGAAATCCATAATGGATTTCCGGTCTTCTGATCGGTTCAATGATCCTTCTATCCAAAAAGTGTTGATCATATTAACTGATGGAAAGTAAGTAGGTTTCATATAGGTCTTTTATTTAAGAAACAAGAATTGTAATGTACCCTTTTAAAAAAGCATAACAAAGGTCAAAATTCTATAATGTAGGCTACTCTAATGCTATTACTATACAAATCATTGTGTCAACTGCCATTGACACTGAGTTATCATCATCATCATCGTTATTATCATCATCATCATTATCAAGAAAACTCAGCTTCTACAAGGCCGTTATAGCAGCTCTCTATTTGTAGCGGCCTCTAGCTCCCTTTAACTGCCACAGGCTCTTTAAAGAGCCCAAGCCCTAAAAAGATACACACTTTTTGCAATCACCATAACTCTGGTCTTTGTTTGCCAAACTGCATGGGTCTTACTTTTTTAGAAAGAGGAAGACTTGTATTGTCTAAAAGTTGAAAAAAAATACTAGGTTTGTATTTGAACTTTTTCTGCAATTTTCGATTATTTACAGAGAATTTTTATTTTTTGTGCAAAGTGAAGTTTATGAGGCTCTTTCTTCTCAAAAAGCATAAACATTACTGTGACAACGCTGCGTGGAAAGCATGACACTTGCCTAACGTCTAGCGGTGACGTTTACCACGATTTCAAGTTTTTTTTTCAGATATCTGAACAGAAAAAAAAAGGTAAAAAAAAATAAAATTTATTTAATTTGTCAGAAATTTTAGTCATTTAAGGCATTTAAAAAAAGTACACAAAATTTGTAAACATATTGTAAAAAAACTGTTGAAGATGCAACAACTTTCATGTTTAATTATTTTTCTCGCAGTTACCGTTCTCAAAATACAGCAGTTCAAAATCAAAACCTTGCTCAAGGTAAATTCTGAAAAATGCATCAAAAAAAGCGTGGCAGTTAAAGGGTTGAATACTTTATAATTAACAACGCCCAAAACGAATAAAACCACAAGTTTGCAAAAATTTCAAAATTAAACTTCTAAATAGAATAAGTTCTCAGTCTTAGAATAAAAAATCTCAAAGACGATCAAGAAATCTCTCGTCCTATCTTTATATCTTTCCCAAAGTCCTTTGACTCATTGATCTCAATGAGGAAGAACCATGATTGAAACAAAGATCTTATAATCCTAGTTGAAATATCACACAATCATTAGATGATGAGACGTTTAAAATTTAGAAATTGTGTTAGTTGGTGGATCTTTTGCTTTGTCACTGACACTTGCTTTGTCAATTAGTGGTGCGATACTAACGAGCCCAGCCTCATGGGCGAAACACGGTGTCTATCGCTGTCAATTCTTGCTACAAATCGGCTGCCGAGAAACATTGCAATAGTTTGTTACTGATTCGTTTCTCGGAAGCCGATTGTAGCAAGAATTCACAGCGATAAATACGTGTTTCGCCCATGAGGCTGGGCTTGTGATTATCGCACCAGCCTTGTGCTGATAGCCGGGAAGAACGCTCCTTTCTTCACATTGTGTTACAGATTTGTTTGTTCAACGTATTTCGAACTATGTTTAGTGCAAGCGATGTGGATTCATTGAAGTCAAGCGCAGAAGCAGTCCGGGATGCTGGGATCACCACGTATGCAGTTGGAGTAGGAGATGATATTTCGTCAGTTCAACTTCAGGTTAGCTGTTTTCAAAAATAAATTTTCTTAAATTTATTTATTTTTGTAGCACAAATGTTACTCGTGCTGTAATTTGTGCTTGCTTGCTATTTCGTGTTCACAGAATTTCGTGCTGTGTAACGCTGGCAAGTCTGAGTTTGAATTCAGCTACGGTGATGCCGAAGACTTTAAAAACAGTAGGCCTACCAATTGTGTTCTTCAATGAAGCAGTGGAGAATAGTCCGATGACTATGTGTTTAAATTGTAAATATGAATAATAATGCAAATTGATAAAAACAAAACACCTTAGTAAATATTTATTTTCAGCTCATGGTTGCTAGTGACGATTCAAATCGAGTACAGCATGTAAACGATTTCCGCGGTTTGTTGTCCATCGCAAACGCATTATCAGAAGACATCAAAACACACAAAGGTACAGAACACAAGACTGCAAGAGGAAAAAGCAATGTTATTTAGTATTTCCACAAAAGCTGCTGTAATTCGTAGTTGGATGGAATTTCGTAAATGTTCTTTTCTAACACAGTTTTCGTTGTATACTTTTTGCCTTTCGACATTCTTGTCTCATCCATTGTTGAAATTTTAAACCAATAAACCAAACATTGAACTGACTTTCGGATTAAAAGAATAAAAACATTTTTACTGCAGTATACAGTAACTTATATTGCTTGTAAACTATCTAAGTTATAACTAAATGTGTGACTTGCTTGAGTTTATTGGGTTTTTTTTTGGTTTTTTTTTCAACAGAATAAACTAAACTAACTATACATGGCTCAAAAACTTGTAAATTAGGGCCTTATCCATTGCCGAGTGACGAGACAATAAAGGAAACAACCACTGATGACGTATCCTTCTTGCCATCGTGCTCTGTCAATCAACTCGCCAAAGCAATCTTCAGATGTGAACACGTTTTTGCAACTCCTGCCTCTTTCAGTGGTCCTACGGTTTGCGCGTAAGTATAATTTCCAGCAAATTTAAGAAAATTTGTTTCAAGATGCTGTTAAAGCCTTAAATCATTTTTTTTCTGTTTTTGGCAAAATCTAAAAGTTAACTATTGCTATCAAACTAGCTCAGCCAGGTGTAAACTACAATAAACTTTATGCTAAGTTTTAAGCTGTTTTATGACTTGAAATTTATTTTTTGTTTTGCCAGCACTGATGATTATTTTGAGATGCTTGCAATAAACCATAGCTCACTTACTCTGCTTATCTCTGGAAAACCATCTGCTTAAGACAGTGACAGCAAGTATATCAGACTGGCTACAACAACACATCGAATTGTCTAACAAAGAATGAAAATAACATACATTTAATCACCCATGCTTGTTGTAACTGCTTTTGTAGAAACAAAATCGATGATACAATTCGTTGTGTCGGGAATCAAATTGCGCAGTGCAGAATTGGAGGAATGAAAAATACTTTGGATAAATTTGAAGATTCTAGTGTGAACTCGAAGGTGATTTGAATATTAATGTTTCGGCCTATGATGTAGGCTACTTACAGCAGGCTGCTGGTTTTGCATTGTACATGGTACATCAAATTTGTAATCTAAGATTAATGCCTTGGAATCCAAGCTTTTCTCACCTTAGACACAAACCAATACGTAAACACCATTCAAACTGATAAACGATCTTTCTCAACAGTGATGAAAGTTTATATCTAAATGTTTTAAATTATAATTTTCAAAATTTTATAAATCTACTTTCCCGAATATATTTCAGCTGAATGTATCAGCATATGTTGCGATTATGTCAAATCAATTCAGTCTAGAATAAGGAAGAAACGACAAAACACAAATGTTTAGACGAGCTCAGACCGATACTGTATAAGATATTATTATCTTGTGGCAAATGTTATTATGACGTAAAAACAAACCGAAGTAAACATTTCTTGTCTTTTAGTAGCCTGAATCTAACATAGCTCAGTTGGTTGAACACCCGACTTTCTGTGCGAAGAACTGTAAGATCAAGCTACGCTGGTTCGGCTCCCGGGTGAGCACTTTCTCAATCCGTGGATAAACATTTACACAATTATTCAATCATCATAACCTTGTCTTTGATAATACACGTTGTCCTCGTTTATTAGCCCTAAGGTAAATAGGCCCATCCACTTGCTGAGCCCAATTTGGTCCGTTCCAGAATTATTAAATGTATAAGAGTGACAGAGAATCGTCCCCCACTTAATAACCCCCTTGTTTAATACGCCCGAAATTGTCATATCCCGAAATGGACTTAATAAACAGGGACTACCTATATCCTGAAATAGCAATTCAACTCCATTTTATCGTTGAAGGTTATGCTTACTTTGCTCTTCAACGCCACTATGCGGCTTGGAGTGCAAGCTAATGTTGGGATCCGTTCCTTTTGCTTTCACGCTACCAACCCCAGCATTCCTTATACGCCCGAAGTGCAAAGGCCTGCAAATATCTGTGATGAAGACTTCTTTGAAGATTTGCTTGATCAAGCAAGAAGATTTTACATTTCGTATTCCACAGCACAAAATAAAGCGGCCATCTGCAGGTAGATTCTGTTGCTCTTTTCTCTTTACTAAAATTATCTAATTGCAACTTTGGGTAAGTGGAAGTACGTTAATTGAAAAAAACCTACACGCCTGCAATACATTATAACTCCACAGTCCACATTATCTTGCAAGATGGGCTCAAGTGGTTTTTTGAAATAACCGCAAAAATAATTTAGAGTAAAGCAAAGAAAACAATGCAGTAAATCGAATTTCCATAAATACCGTGAATTTACCATTCGATTTATATGATTTCATTCACCGTTGAGCCCTGTGGTATAATGACTGAGATTACTGGAATATCGGAGCACATTGATACAGCAAGCAGTTATGTCGAAAACATCTCTTAAAATTAGAAAGCAGAAACAACTGCAATTTTTGGAGAAATTTTACATACCACTGCAATAAAAGACTTTGTAAATAATTTTGTATTTTATTCGCTCTGAGGATGCGCATTGTCATGGTGCGCGATACGTTAGTGAAGCAATAAACTAACATATTTGTCTTTGCTTTTTCTTTTACTTTCTTTAAATTGATGTTGCAACTGGTTCTAGAAACAAGAACAGCGTATATCTTATACAGTTTTAACATTTCTGGTTTCAAACAGAGCGTTTCAAGAACTCAAACGGTCATTTATCGATGCAGCCAGAAGCAGATGTGATTTTGATAAACTTTACACTACACGACTTGACAGGAACTTTGCGACTTATCTTAAACAAGTTTTCAATGTTCTCATAAACACAGCCGAAGAATTGGAGTCTTCTTCTTGTTCAGGTATGTCGAAGTGCTATCAGTGTTGAAGGACGACAGAAAGTGCATAGCATAACCAAACAAAAAATACGATTTAAAAGTCAGGTTTGTCTGTATTCAAGTGTTTTTAGTAAGCGGCGATATATTTTAATTTTTTTCTTGATGTTACGTAGTCAAAACATTTACTGTAAGTGGTAAAATAAACTTAAATAAAGTGAATAAACAGAATAAACAAAACGCAATTTTAGGTAAAACACGAAAAACAGCTTCTCAATTTATTTAAAGCCAAAAGCCAATTCAACTTATTAGGCTTGTTTTGAATAGCTTCATTTTTTTGCATTTTTCAGACACACAAGAAGATTTTTTCTTGGATGGATTTCGTCCCTTCGGGTGCCTGAGAAATTAATCCATACAAGAAATTGCGAAAGAATTATTGCAATCAAATTGATGAGTTCATTTTAACCGCGCCAGTAAAAAAGAAATCAATGCTTAATCAATGTATCAATATAATAACTACCTACAATGCCAAACAATCTATTTTAAGGGACCAACACTACGTTGTACTCGGTAGCGTTTACAAGTGGATCCAGGGGGTACTTTTAGACCAAGACCCTGGATGATTTTGTGGTCCGTGGCCTTTTCAAGCGGCCCACGACTGTTATCCTTATAAGTATCTTGACTTGTGTCCCAAGGATCCCATTGGTACTGGGCCCAAAATAGCCTCTCAGCGGCCCTGGTTGTACGACTGTAAAATCCAGTTCAGGTCTATTGTTATGTTAACATATTGATAATTACTTTTCCACTGGTTGGAAGTGTGTTTCTTTCCTCACGTCGTCACTCCTGTTTGACAAAACTTGTAAATAAAAACAGATATAATCACCATTGCAGTATTTTCGCGATTTGGTAAGTTTTTTTCTCTGGAAGATTTAATTGTGTTTTTTTTATATTGTAATTGTGTAAAACGATCAATAAGGATATCTGCCTGATTGATGGATTGATTTGATTTTTATGCTCGGACTGGGAAAGCTTCTATAAGAGCGTTATCATGGCAGTTTCGCATAGAGGCTTTGAACCACTGATGCAGGCTGGTCACTGAGATTGACAAAGTGGAGTTTCCGTTAGTTGTTGACGAGCTGTAGTCGGAGAATTATTCCATCCGCTTAGATACAAACATTGGCGGTCATTGTGTTTCAAACACGCTTGATATTCATTGTTTATCACTTTATTATTTTGTTGTGGAGCCTTCGCGTTGTGCAATTGGTAAAATCCATTTATCAAAAAGGTGACGTTTTTGCTCTAAAGCGTTTTCACTGTATTCGTATCATTGGGGAGAATTACTATGAAGAATGTTTCCAACGGAAGATTTTAATTATGTGGGATTTTTCTGACGTTTTTACATTGCCTCTCTCAATTCCAAAACTAATTATACATTGTAACTTGAAATACACTTGGACATTCAATAGAATTGTAGCCTACAGTGTCACAATAAAAAATTTCCACCCTTGTAGAATGCATTGCTTGCTGGATAGTTTGGTACAGAGCTGTGGAGTTTAATCAAAACTAGGCGGCTTTATGCGAAGACAAATACGGGGCATGTTAAAAATTTTTGCCTCTTTACGCTGCTGGCATAAAATTGCTGATTAATGCTGAATCATCCAATTAAACGTAAAGTAAAGGACTCCTGAAACAGTATAGTTTTTTTGATTGCAACCCCATAGGCCTACCGCTGTAAATATGATACTAACCATAACGCTGGAGATTAGACTAATAGTATTTGACTACAGACTCGCCAAAATCTTGTTGAACTCACTGGTGTGTTGTATCACCTGATGTCAGTTCAGTTCAGCAGGCTATAGCCCATAAATGGTCTTAGGCAGTTTTATCCAGAGTAGGGTACCTAAGCAATGTTTATAATCATGAGAGAAATCAAGAGCTACAGCTGAGGGCGCCGCTCCGTAATCGACGGCATGCCTGTATTTTGCCAAGACACATGCTCTTGAGCGGTGTCGAAGCAGCAGGCTATCGAACGTCGAACGAGGACTGTCATCACTCGGCTATGCAGCTGCGTTAGGGTAGCAAATTAGCTGCGTGAATACAGCTGAACTTTTTTCAGGTGCTGGAATATTCTATAAATAGTATTACTTAACCTTTTACCTTACAGTATTACTAAACTCCATGATGCACCTGTAGACCACTGAAAATGTAATGGCACACAGAGAGAGCGTGAAATGCTTTTGGGTATATTTCTTTTGAATTGCTTGCAAGTTTTCATTACATAGGCTTCATAATTGCATTATCTTCAAAGTAGTTTAAGCACAGTGAGGTAAACCAAACGAAAAAAACATACAACACAAACTTAGATAGACAAACATGTTGGTCTGTACTTCTACAGTATAAAATATCACATTATTTCGTAAACTAAAGTAATCAGCAAACATAAACTGAAAATTTTTGTGTTTTTCTGCTGCACCGGTTAAGAAACGCTTTTCTACTGCCTGAAATGTAAATCTTGCTTGATGAAATTTGATCTTCAAATTTTACTGGAATTTTTGAAAATCCGTATTTCTGTAATTTATTTTTTCTGAAAAATCTCTCTACAAGCAAAGCTGGATTAATATGTTCAAAATAACTGTTCTGGTAAACTGTTCAAAATGTTGCTTAATCTGATTAGCAATTTCTGAACGAAGTTGGTTTATTATTCATCAAAAACTGTAAGTGAAGTTGATGCTAGCTTCCGCATTGCAATATATTGAAGGAAAGGCTTAATTTATGACAAACGAACACATTCTTTAAGTTAATTTATGTCAAAAAAGCTTCTCGTCACAAGCGGCCATCGTTTTTCGAAAAAAACTTTAAATAGAAGTTGGCTGCTTTTAATTTTAAGTCGCACAATTTTGTGGGCGACAAAGACACTTGTTTTGTCAATGGAGGATAGTAGCGCACTGTCTGTGACCTTATAATCCTACATCTCTTGTACTTCTTAAATAATTCATCAAAACTTGGACAATACTAGGTTGGTTGTGTGATCTTAAAACAACCGAACGTACCCGTGTGTTTCAACAACGTTGACATCAAAATTTGTTTTGGATAAAACCACGCCTCATAACATAATTTCAAACCAACCAGACTCACACCTGAAGGCACAATTTTGACGGCGAGCTTCTTTGTGGTTTGCTGGGAAGTACAAGTTACAATACATAGAAGCGATTTGTGGTTTTCTCATTTGATACTGAACTTTGTGAAGTTTATATTAAAACATGGCTTCACTTAATCCAACCAGCTTGTTTCCTGGAAATTGACAATTTGATTATTTTTTGTTGTACATGAAAATTTGTTTGGAATTGGTCTTGCCACAGGATTCGAAAAAGCTTGTTGAATTAATTATTGCTATTTCATTGCGTTCTATATCACTACATCATTGTCACACCATATTCTGTAGCCTATATTAAAAGTGTTTTCAAACTGTTATTTGAACTACTTGAAGCGCGCTGCCTGCGAGTGCAGAAGTGAATAAGGAAGTTTGTCAAACACGTGAAACACGTGTACATTGCCACCGGTACCTACTGTAGGTGTTTTCAGCTTTGAACTAACTAATTTGAACTAATTAGAACTAACTAATTAGAATTAACTAATTAGAACTAACTAATTTGAACTAACTAATTAGATGGTGCAGTAATTTTCAAAAAAATAATTGTTTTACTTTTTTATAATCAAGAAAATGAAATATCTTCTGACAGGTGTCAAACCCACAACTTTGTATAACTGTTTAATAAAATCTTTGCAACAGATATAAAAAAATACTTAGGCTACTTAAGTTATTGCTTCTGCTATATGGTGAAGGAAAACTTCAAAAAATATATATTTGTTTCATTGGATTGCTTCTCAACTCATTTGCAAAAAATGCAACTTTTAATAATATTTATTTATTTTGGCCTTATTGCCGTTGCAAACACTCAGAAGACATCAAGGCCAGGTAAGATATAGCTTATTTAAGAGAAAAGTGTAAATTACTTTTACTTATTATGTTAAACGCAAAAGCTATAGGACTTTAAAAAAAAATTATTTATAAGAACATTATGACAAACATTGTAAAACTTTCTTGGGTGTTATGATTTTATTTTCATGCTTTTAAAAGAATAAGGAAAAAGTTTCAGTAGCTGAAACGTTGAAGACAACTAAATCATTTGTGGCAAACGTAACAAAACTTAAGAGCATTTATTTAAGGTTTATTGTAAAACTTCACCGCCTTGCTGCTTTTTTTGGCTTCATTTGATGAAGTCTTTGATATGATTTGTGAGCTGTTTTCAGCGTCCACTTGCAGGAAAAGAACGATACCATTGTGAATGCAATATGGCTGATGTTAACCATATTTTATGAAAAATATTGAAAGCCAAAGTGAAAAGTCAAATTTAAAAATAAGAAAATAATTTATTTACTATTTCAATAGTCTATTTGCTTGTCATGTTTAATTTGTCGATTGCATTTTAAACGAAGGATCTTAGATTTTTTGCAACTTTCCACTTTTAATAACATCGAGATACCGGAGCAGAAGCGAAGACACATCAGCGTCTGCTTTATCACTTAAAAGCGAATCCTTTAAAAAATTATATTTCAGGCAGATTTACTTGTTACGAAGGAGTGAGGTTTTCAGGAAATGGTATTAACGAAAACTTCCCATCACTGATCCCTTTCCGGCGGCAGTGTCGAAGGGGATTTGTTTGCGCTGATGTGAGAGCCGGGGTGATGACGGTTGCTGCTCCATTTGAGATAAGAGGTTAGTTAGAAAAAAAAACGGAACGTTCACAAATTAGAGACATTTTAAGCTTTTTCAGATGTAGGCTTGCAGCTTTTGATTTTAATATTATATAACCATCTATTTAAAATAGAATTTTTATGCATGTTGATAATATCGGAGTTTCCTTTATCTGTTCGTTTTACGTATGTTTCAAATTTTGTTTTTTACATGTGCTAGCTAAAGATGATATAACTATAGCGAAATCGATTCTTAACAAATTACACTAAGAGATTAAATTGTTGTGTAAATGCCAGCATTCAATGAATGCAAAATAACAGTAGGCTACAATCAAATTAAAGACATACTAGACTTTATAAACTGGATGGCTAATAGTTTGTAGACTGAATCACCCTTTCGCTTTTTTCCGAAGAAAAATATTTAGATTGATATATTCACAGACAAGAACACTTCAATAACAATCGAAACTTCACACTGGCAATCTCGGTAACCTGGCCTGCGTCAGTAGTTCAAAAGGAATAAGCTCTCAAAGAAGCTTTTTTAGTCCGAAGAAAGATTATCACAATAAGTCAAACGACTGTATCAGATCAGGCACATAATTTCGACAGCGAAAGCAATATACACAAAAAGTGCATTCGCTTTATTTTTAGGGTCAGGCTCGATTGGTTTTTGCTATCCACCAAATCTCTGTCGTCGACTCACTTGTATAGATATCAACAGCCATCTCCCTTCTGAACTTAACGCTAATATTGAAGATTGTACCATTAGATGCTGTAGAGGCAATCTGTGCAATTTACCTGCAGACGCAACTAATGCACCTGTTCTGGTGACTCCATCTCTTTCACCGACAAGTGAGTAAACTTTCTTGTAGTAGCTGCAATGCTCACACAGTGGAAAAGCTGATGTTTCCAACATCCCGAGACAATGACCCTTTTGCACCTTCTTGTGACAAGTATCAAGCTTGATGCATTGTCAAGCTTTTTAACTAACATTCAATTTTGATTTTTCTAATAACGTGCTGAAAATCAGAGGCACATCTATCTTCCACTTAGCTACACAATTTGTATTCATGCGAAGAATTATAACGGAAAGTAGGCCTAACAGTTACAGTATTTTGTTTTCAAAAAATGTTTTTGTGGCTCTGTATTACCATATCTGATCCTGAATGATGGCGCGGTGGATACGATTCTTGCTTTCCAATAAAGCAACTCTGGTTCGACTCCCAGCTTCAGCAAGTTGTTGAGGACGAAAGCAAGTACCTCCACGTGGTCGTCCCCGCAAGCACCTACTTTGGGAAACTAAACTTGCTACAACTGTCGCTATACGAGAGAAGAAGCAAGTTGTTGAAGAACACTGCTCATCTTTACCCAGGGTGTAATATATTGGGTGGGCGTAGTTGATGAAGAAAAGGCGGCCGAAAGAAAGGAACTGTCCAAACTACTGTCGTTAGTGCCAAATGCTTAGTATAATGAGAACCTTATCTTCTCATCCCCAACGCTTGAATTCAAATATGGGACTCACCTTCTACGTATAGGCCTAGTAACGTTTTTACAAAAAAACGTAACAAATTTAATGTCGTATTTTCAGGTCGTCTCACTTGCCAGAATGGTTTGAAAGTTGCCATGGGGGAATTACAAGACGACTTTCAATACTTTGATGTGTGCGATGATGGTTTTGTATGCGGCAGTGTCAGTGTGAACCTCTTTACTAACCGAGAGAACGAAAGTGGACGTATTGAAGGTTGTACTCGACAAGTTATAAAACTTGGTTATTTATCTATTTGCTTAAGATATGTTTACATGTTACCATTCATATGGAGTTACAATTATTGAACAAAAAAAAAATTCATAGGATTCAATTTGCATATTTTATAATCCGTGTCTTCAGGCAATAACTGCCAAGAAATGACACACCTCAGAAAAGCTGCTTGATCATAATGTGAAGGTCACCTTTTAATTGTTTTCCAACTACACGCATTTAGGAGTTCATATACTTTTCATTTTTTTATAGGCCTATGTAGATAAAAGTAGAGTAATATAGGCCAGCAAAGTTTATTAAAAATGATAATGTAAACACCACGACCAAGAATGGGCACATGAGGTCTATGGTGATTTAACGCAAGCAAAGTTGTATTTCTGCGACAATAAGCAATAGCTTTTTTTGCTATTTGTGTAACAACTTTTACACTGTTTGATGTGTTTTTGGTTTGTTGTTTTGATTAACGTCTTTCATTTATTAAATTATTTTTATATATTTAAGAACTGGGGTTAATTGAATCAACATTAGACAAGAAACAGTTAATTTTCTTCTAACAGATTTGGTGGTTCGTATTACACAGTGGGTAGCCCATATTACACAACAGCTGTGTAAGATGGGCCATCGCCAGGCCAAAATTTAACGGCAGTTTGTGCCAGAAGTGATAGGTTATCGGTCTTGGTTTTCTAGCTCCTTCTTCGATATTAGAGTCTTTATCCGCAAGCGGGGTTTCATGAATTTTTTTTTGCTTAGGTGGCCCATATTTACCTCTTTCCCCTAACTTCGATGAGATCACAGTGTAACCGCGACTTATTAACGCTGTTTCATGCATGATCAAACAGAATCGATACAATCTAAACTTTTTGATATAAACTGCACAGTAATTAAACCATGGCTTGCTAGAAGCAAAAGTTAAGATACTAACTATCTGCTGGCTACTGTTACTAAAGTACGGTACATCTCAGGAAACAAAATCTGTTTTTTCTATATTGATTTAATGTATGCACACGTCGTAGTTTTTTTTTAATTTTACACTTGAAAGTATAGCACTTGGCATTACAATAGCCACTTTACTATTAGTTTTTTTTATTTTATTTTTAATATTAACCATCAATTGACAAATAATTCAGGGAAAGCTGTTTTTGGATTATGTCAAAATCTTTCCCAGTGTGAAAATAATACCACGAAAGGTCAGCTATGCGATACGGTGATAAATTTTCTACCAAGCGTGTACACTGCTATAAGAGAAGAATGTGTTGTTGAGTGTTGCCAACACGATCTCTGTAATGATCCATTCCAAAAAAAAGAACCAATGCTAGGTAATTGAATATTAAGATTATTTCACAATTCAAAACTAAATGCTTGGCTTGTTAATTGTGAGCTAACTGCTTTAGCTGTAATTGCTACTACAACAGATCATTTCATCAATAAAGGAAAGTACAGTATAAAAATATCTCTCTATTTGAATAAGTTTCTTCTGATGATCCGATTAAGGTGAAACAGCCTGTTAATTAAAGTTTTTAGTGAACTAATAACTAATTTTGATGTGAAAAGATGTCTAAAAGTGTTCAAGGAAAATAGTGGTGTAAATTAAAATTAAAAACCTGTAAAGTTTACAATATATGGCTCATAACAGTTGTATTACAATATAGCCTGCTACTGTTTACCACATTCTAATAAAATGAGTTGAATCTTCTTTTACAACACTCTATGTTAATCTCATATTTTTCTTTTTAATGTGTTAGACTTTCCACTTGTGGCAACAGACGACGAGAATCTAGGTAAGACTTTTACAGCAACTATTTCCTTATGGCAAGCTTGTTCAAGCTGTGAACATGGGGCCACAGAGCCCCGATAAAACCTTTCCAAAGTAAGAAACCATCAATATAGCTTATACCATTCAAAAAAGAGTAGGTTGTTGAAAGGCAGGCTACAAAGTCGTAGCCCTTGAAATAGTTTTGACGTCACTTACAGATTGGACTTACAGTATATACAAATACATCATCAATCTCTTACAGAAAGAATATCTTCTAAATTCTTTAAATGTTTTTAAACAATTCTTCCTCACTGCATTAGTAAAACAGTATTATAAAAAATGTTCTATTATGATGTGGTATCGCTATGCGGCATCTTCACTTCAAAGTTAAGTTTTTATGCCAGCATGGGTTGTTTTTGGTCTCAGAAACAGAGTCAATAACAAAACCTCACCACATGTATAAATTGACCTTCATTTTTTAAATTTTCCCGCTTTATCTATTGAGTGTGATTTTCTGATTATATTCCAGGTAATGTTAACTTTATTTTATTTGTTTTTTCTAGTAGCCAATAAAAAGTTACCGATAATATAATTTTATCAGATGGTAATCAGGTATGCGACCTGCTGGACGTGGCCCTTATAGTGGATGCAAGCAGCAGCATTGGACGGAGACATTATAATCGGCTCAGAAACTTTCTCAATATCTTGGTCGAAAAATTACCTGTTGGAATTGACAAAACCAGAGTAAGTGCATAGGCAGTTGCATTTGAAGTTTTTACTGCCTACTCCAAACACAAGAAACGTTTAAAAAGGTAAAATTTGCCACAAGATGCACTTCGGATAACCTCCTGTAGAAAAAAAGTAAAACACACGCTTACTTGGTTGGTTAATGCTTAGTTGGTTTTGAATTTGTATCCTCGGACTGACAAAGCCATGATTGGTTATTCCTGGTAGTTTCGCATATTTCTAGAGGCCCTTGACGCAGGGCCGGTTACCGAGACAGGCAGAGTTAAGTTTCCGATTGTTGAAGTGTTGTTACGGGGAATTACTCCATCCATTAGGTGCCGCTGAATGGAGAGCAGTCCTTAACGTGCGTTGCTCAAGCGCACGCCCCGAGAGTCGAACCAGTGTGATCTTGAGCCGGGCGCGTACCCACTGAGCTAACGGGCGGATAAGCTAGTTGAACATTAAATATTCATGTATCGATAGTTAATTGTGATAAACGGTGAATGCGTCTTGTAGCCTATTGACACTCGTCAGTACCGCTCTGATACTCGTCAGTAACAATGCTGATGACACGAAATCGATTTTTTACCATTCTTTTTAATATATTGCTATACATCTCTTCAGGTTGCTGCCGTTCGTTTCAGTGATTACATTTTCCCTCTCTGGCACTTTGTGGATTCCATTGGTAGTCATGAGCTGAATGAAGTCATTAGTATCATGGAGTACACCGGGGGAAGGAAACGACTTGCAAATATCTTCTATCGCATTTCTGTTGAAACGTTTTCTAGGTTTCGTGGGAATAGACCTGACGTACCAGATGTTGCTGTTATATTTACAGACGGCCAGTCTAAAGAGAGGCCAGCTTTCAGAGCTAGGGTGAGTTTATCTACAATTTTATTGTATCTTTAAGCAAATGGCTACCGGCCCAAGCTGAGATGAAACAAAACATTAAAGATTCTTAACTTTAATTTCACTCTAAAGCGAGTAAGCAATGCACTGTTTTATTATTATTATCATCTTATTTGCATTAGATCAATATTTACAACTAATTTTACAGTTCATATTTACAACTAACATGCAAAACAAAAACAAAACATTATAGGTTATATAATACTCACAATCACAATGCCTATGACTATCTATGACGGTCTCGGTAATGTGATCATGAGGTTGGTTATGAATTTATGAGTTTCACAGTTTATTTAACAATGCAATCATATTCAGTGGTTGAAAAGAATGGGTATCCGGGTGATGACCGTTGCTGTGGGCAACAGTATCAACAAGAACCAATTGAGGAGGATTGCTTCTCAGCCAAAGGCAAACAATGTGTTTGACTTGAACAACATTGACCGCCTTCTGGGAGCTCTTACGAATGCTTCTAAATGCTTTTCAGGTGTGTTCTTTGCAAGATGATTAGTGTACAAGATGTTACTACACTGATGTTCGTGTTTCAGGCACCATCTGCTTAGTTAAAATATGTTTCTAGTTATAGCATTGACAATACTTTTCGTTAGTATCTAGCCTACCTAATTTCGGTTTAAACACGCTTTATCGTTTAACACTTAAAGCAGAGTGAAGCTTTTCATATGTTATAAGCAGGAGAGCACTTGATAATTTCTTTGTCTATTTTTGCCACAGACAACAGTTTTTCAATACCTCTTTTTATTATGGAATAAAAACACATGGCTTTGAAAGATTGAAATCTATTATTGAGATAAATTTTTCTACGTTCTGGCTGATGAGGAAAACCAGATCATGATAGCCTTGTCCAGTAGGCTACTGCTATGCAGTGCCATTCTTTGGTGCTTTGTAAACAGGGCACTAGTGTACAGCGTATAAGTTACATAGTGCGTCTTCAAGTGATATTTATTGTAATGATTTCTCATTTCTTTATATTTCTAGGCATTCGCTGCTTTGTCGGCCCCAGCTTATCAGGTGCGATAAAAAACAATTTTCAGATGGTGAAAAGATGTGATCGCAAGTACGTTTGTTCAAGTATCCAAGCAACACTCACTTCCCCTTTTCCTTTTCCAGGTAAGTCGCAAAAGTTTTAATACATTGTGATCGGCCAACAAAATACAAAGACTATTCGTTATGCACATTTCATCCCGTAAACTCAGTAGCTCAAATATAAAGTACCACCTTGGCGAAAAACTTATTTTCTGCAATATTAATATTTAAAGAAAAATGGAAGTGAAACTTGCTTCATCTCTCAGTCCAACTTCTAACTTTTAATATGTCTCAGGGGCGGAACTAGCAAGTAGTTTTAGGGGGGAGGTTAAACAAAGCACAATGACGTTTAGATCAACCTTAATCTGAAATTGCAATTACACCGTGAATAAAGTTACTTTTATGTTTTACCTCCCCAATCACCTCCCTTAGATCCCTGTATGTCGTGCAATTTATTGCCAGTAACATTGTTCAACAATCCATTTGCTTTTCCAGGTTCTATTTCGTTTGGAAATTGTGTTTCACAATCTGTTTGTGCGACTCCTCACTGCTCCAGAGGATTGGCGTTCATTCCATCTGTATATTCCAGCACAATCCACAATTGTACAAAGAGGTGTTGCAGCGATGATCTCTGCAATTCTTCGTGATACCTAGCCTGCTTTACTTTTAAATACAAATTGAAATGGAATGCATAAAAAAACTTTTTAAAGCAAAATGTAACTTTTTTTAATTGTTCAAGGAATGAAAAGCTTTTGACCATGAAAGAATACATACGCGCATTTAATTTCCCTAATTACTGTCTTTCTGCGGATGCAAAGTATGAGCATACACAAAATGTGACATTAAAAAGTTTTGAAATGCAATGTCATAGGAGACTATTACACATTGGCTGAAGGCAAAGAAAAGCAGAGAAGTTTGTTGCTCAAGAAATAGATAATACTATACTTGGAATCCAAACGACACCAGCTTCAAAAAACCACGATACTTTAGAAAGTTTAGATGCATTGCAAGGAGCAACTCATTTGATAATCTCATGCTGACTGTGGGATGGTGCAGGGCAAATGAATGAAAAGGCGACAGCAACATATAAAGGACAAACAAGAACACCGGAATTATCAAAAAAAAGAATTAAATTGAAGGAGTCCACAAGGAAGGTCACAGCTGATCAAGAATAGACTCCGGCCCCAACCGCTCAAATGGCAACGAGTTTCTTGTAAAGGAAGATCTTATTACCCAAACAAATTCATGCTTATAGATGCACGTTTGAAACCCTACAAGGTATTGTTACATATACCACTTTCTTGAGGTGCTGACATACACATATAGCAGCTGGTATATGTTTGTGGTTCTAGACAGGTTCATAAAAAAAATAAAGAATAATACGAAGTTTAGAACGATTGAAATATTAACTAGGGAAGAAAAGAGCGGTCTTCCCTGATATCAGCACAAGGCTGAGCACTCACTAGAACAACGAGCAGTTGCGATTCGCTAACCATAACAGTGTAGCTTCCATGCTAGCCATTTTGACCATCCAATTATCGGCTGCCGAGAAATATTAAATCTTGCAAGACTTTTCCGTTAGAACAACTTTAATGTTTCGTGATTGTGACAATATTTTATGTGACAAACAGCATATAAGCTACAATATATCTGCTTCCTAATTAAAAAGTTTCACAAAACTACAAATTCCAAATAGATTAAATGTTTTAAATTCTACTGCCTTGTATGGGTAGCGTTGTTATTTCGTCTGTCCAAAACGTCAGGACCTTGGGTGCCCCCCTGAGGGCCGATCAATCAACATCGCTCCGATGATGTTTGTGTTTATAATAAATTCGTCGGTTTATTTATTGTTTATTATCCGATTACACAAATCGTAAAAACTTTTCATCGAGTGTAAACTAGAAACCTGAATACTCTTGTTGCTACATGAATAGACTATTGACAATTGCCATCACTGCACTTTCAACTTTAATATTTTCAAATTGTAGAGTAAGTAATTGTTCAGTATTTCAGAAGTAAGCCAAGTTTGTCACCTGAGTCGTCTATTTAAATATGCTTTTCTGATCCAAAATCGCTTTATTCTATCTTTACCTTTAGAAGTTTAGATGCTGTGCATCAAAAACTATTTTTACAAATTGTCAAGAAAATATGTGAGACTTCATCAACTAACAAAATAAAGAGTTGAAGTCCTGTTCTTATTTCTCTTAACTTTCAGTGTTGGTCTCATGCGTTTGGTGTCATTATTCCAGGCTTCGATGGTGATCATATGGTGTATGTTTATATATTATATATGTAACAATAAATACTATTATTACTACAAAAAAGTGATCAATGCCAAGAGAAACATCAAGTACAGTTACTGTTCACAATTGTCCAAAACTTTTAGGATAGTGAGAAAAACTGCTGCTATGTTGCTTATTCCGGAGGGTATCACAAAGGGATTAAAAAAATTGCTGCGCGGAAACAATCGGCCACCCCCAGTAGTGGGGAACAAACCGACGATGGATTATGATGATGATCACAAGTAATCAGAATATAAACATAAGGTATCATAATAAGAAGGCTATTCCAAGTGTTTTGAAGTTTCCTTTTACTTAACAATGGATAAGAAATGATAAAAATAATTTCTAGGCACTTTTTTTCTTAAAATTCATGTCTATTACATTTTATTTTTGACTGAAAGGTATTTTTAATCATGCAGATAAACTTTAGCCATAATATTACTTTTGCTAACTAATACATATCTCTCTTGAAATTATATAAATAAAATAAATTAAAAACAGTTACCAGGATTATTAGGACTTTCTCTTAACTTTGCTACAATAACGTCACCTCACATTATTTGTCACGTCATCAATCTAACAAAGGAAGCGAGAGTTATTGGCTAATAACGATCTTCAGTCAATGATGGCAGCTTGAAACTTTTTCCGCATGCAAAAGTTTTAACGTTGTTTTAATGTTTAAAAAGGTTTGGTGAGCTAAGAGGACACCTTTGATGTTGTGCATTCTTCTAATAAAGGTTATTTAAGTGCAAAGCTATATCTTTGACATAACGTTGTCGTTGTGAAGTTAAATGGACAAACCATCTTTCTAACGGACGAATTTACATAGCTGCAATCGCCTCGCGTAAACTGCAATGGTTATAGCGTCATAATGAGTTATCGACAAACTTGCTAACTTCACGTTGAACCCAACTGACCCCTCTCAATGAATATCAAGATATTTTTCAGTGATGGAATAGTTATGAAAAAATCTCCTTTATTTTTTTAATTGTAATATGGGTCATAGGTAAGATTGATTTAAGTATTCCTAAGAAAATAGGTGAATGTAAAGTGATATGCCATTCTATAATGGAGAAGCCTTCAAACAAGATTTTTTTGCGTATTTTTACATACTTTTTTCCTGAAAAACATTGACTTATCGTCTGCAGACGTTGCGTCAATGTAAAACAAGACACTTTTGCCGGCTGCATAGCCAAGTGGTGAGAGCCCTGGAACGGAAATCGAAAGGGCACCAGTTTGATACCGCTCAAGAGCATGCGGCTGTGTCTTTGGCAGGACACTTGAAGGCATGCCTGAAGGTGGACATGAAGATTGGCTTCCTTGCCTTCCCGTCCACCTAAATCTTCAACCACCAGGTCTAAGCCTGGATACGACAACAACAACAAGACACATTTCTTAGCTGGACTATATCTTGTGACTATTGTTTAAATTTAAAAATGGTCTATATTTCAGCTCCTATTAACAAGCCTATAAATTACTGTTAATTTTTATAAATTAATTTAAGAAAACTTAAACAAAGTAATGTAAATCAGGTGGTATACAAACTTTTTAAATCTTTAAAATGTTATGCCAATCAAAAGTGTGAAAAAATTTATTTCATGAAATAAATTCTGATTAAGGTTCGTGTTGCTCTAGGTCTAGAAGAACATCGCATAATTTTTTCAGGCTCGTATAAAGCATCACCCGAGTGCACTGGTTTGGTGCACAAGCCCTCCTAATGCTCACAAGTTACTTAGAGAAAAAACGCGATGAAAGAGAATTTTGTTGAATGTTTGCTGGTTCAACGTCTGCAGACGTTGAATCAATGTAAAAATGACAGATTTTGCTGATTGGGTAAAGTGAAAAATGCATAACCTCAAAAAGATTAAAAATATACAGTCGGCCTATATGTACAATAATTTATTTTAGATCAACTTTGCTAACAAATTTTTTGAGCTTGGTTCAGGGATTGCACAAGTAACTATACAATAAAAGATTTAATTATAGTTTTTCTCTTTTGCCTCACAATTTTCGTTATTTTACGAGAAGCCTGGAAATGCACCTTATGTCACTTTTATATCATTTTGATGTCATAAAGTGACTTTACGACGCATTTGCCCCTCACAATATAAGGTGAATAAGCGGAGAACACTTTGATGTTTCTGCTGGAGACGCATCATTCTGGCTGCCGCGTATATCAGAAGACGCCGCTTTGACTGCAAAGTGAATTATTGCAACAAGTCCTATCATAAACAGTAATGGGCTGACACCATTGTAAATAGTTAGATCAACTTAGACGTATATCCTGCTCGTCGATATACCCATCAATGAGCGCTGCATATCTACTTTTAATAGGATAGAAAATAAAATATTCTATTTAAAAAAAAAAACTGAAAAATAAACTTTATGGTGGAACAAACTGTTAAAACACGCTTCATGATAAGATATTCCTTTTATTTGAATTTCTTTTAATTCTTATGATGCTTGGCTTTGAGCACTCTTTTGTGATAATCATATTCATATGAATGGAATATTCACAAGAACAACTAAACGCTTCACCTTTCTTTTTGAAAAAGGAATCGGAAGATTTTCCATAACAGTTACGATTGTTTTTATACCCAAATGTCTTGTCTTTATGCAATCGTAACGATAACTATGTATGGTGTTTTACCATTTGTTTGCATGAAAATAATCTTTTACAAAGTTGCATAGATTATCCTACAATAAAACTTATTGGTATGATGAAGTGCATATTGCAAATAACTCCAGAAAATAACTTGCGAAAACAAACCATCTCTTGTGACAATTTCTAGCTTTGAATAAAAACATTTATCAACGATTTGTTTGGCTTGAAAAGGAGAGCCGTACCCATCGAAAAACAATAAACATTGGCAAGTATGACAACTGCCTATCAATTGCCTTCAATAAACAACTGCCTTCAATTTTTCTTTGTGAATCAATAACAAAACCTGAATTATGAATTAAAACTGAAGAAAGATTGTGTGCAACGGGTGTGTAGTAATTTTTGTTTGGCAAACAAAAAGACATTCATATTTATGATGAAGACATTTCTAACTTTAACTCTTGATAAAATTTTATTAAAAATGTCATTTCGTGTTCTGAGTTTTTTTAAGCCAAGAATACACATTGAAAGAAGACATAGAAGCATCGAAGCTTACCAACTTCGAACAAAAAGTCAAATCACATTTCAAGGCAAATAATAATTATCAATTAGCGATTTTTGTGACCTACATCGCTTCTACGTTTAAAAACCTGCAAAAAGCTACTAAGAACATGCATCAAGCACGACATGCAAGGCAAGACTTCCTTCTACCCTCCAGGACATATAGATTGTTATTATTATTACTTATTCCTTGAAATGGCGGCGCGCTGCTCACAACGAGAAACAATTCGTCTGCAGCAGACAGGTGAGCGCAGTCACCCTTTCATTTGTCATCCCCAGAAAGCTTATCACGTGACTACAATTGTCACGTTGCAGATAATAGCATTTAAGTTTTTAGTTTCTTAGAAATAGACAAGATTTTTCAGGGGTACGATATGCAAACTTAAAAAGTGGCTCTCAAAATTATCGAGAAATTTGAAAATTAATTGTAGAATGCAAAAGCAAGATCGTGGGGGAGAGGGGAAAATAATGTTGCTTTAAAAAATTATAGAATTGCGTCGTGGAGTTGCATCGATTTTTCGATTTTTGAGTTTTTAACAAACAAGTGAAATGCAAGTGCCATAATTGATGTTTATTGACATTGAAACAAAGTCACATTAAGTGTGTTAAAACGTAAAAACGTTAAGTAACGAAAAGTAATTTTATTTCTAAATTTGAAGCCAGTTGGGTTGCTCGAAACAAATTACTCCGAAAACTTCCGAAACAAAATTTTGTTTTGAAGCGCAATTTCTTTTGTCTTGGCGTGATTTTGTTTCGCTTTTGAATTTAATTTAGCCAAACGAAAATTCGTTTCAAACACCTTTAGAGGCAAGACTAATCAGGGATTAAGTTTTAACAAAACGTGAAACGTCTAAATTAAGTTAAATTATCGACAAAACAAAACAATGGGAATTTCATGCGTTGTTACCACGATTTTAGTTTAAATAGAGTTTTGACCAACTGAGATTTCAGCATTTAACTTTTCAGGTTGAGGTATCATAATCAAACAAACAAAGACGACACAGGATAAGGGTTTCTCCAGGTAATTGCAGATGTCCAGGTGATTCTTTATTAAAATCTGACTGAATAAAGTTTTTTAAGTCAAGATTTGCGTTTTGCGGCATCAAATGAAAGTTCTTGCAGTTTTAGGAATTACAAGCAAAGAACATGAAAGATGTGAAACAGTAGTTCAGTTGCATTCACTGGCTGTGTTGTTTAAATGTTTTGATTACTTTTAAATGAAATGAAAATACGAGGTTTACAAGAAGAAGATGGTCAAAATATTAAAAAAAAATAACTCAAATAGTACATAGTGGTGTGGTCTAGTTATATTAAAAAGGCAATCTTCAGCTAAAATAATCAACGCAGTAAAAATATTTTCAGAGCTTAACTAACTTTTCAAACATTTGCACGCCTAGCAGTAAAAAAATAATGAATACCCTGACCTAAACAAGTTCAAACCTCGAACTTCAATTAGTTGAATGGTTAAAAATAAGCATATTGGTTAGAAATATATTTATGCTATTGGGAATATGTGAATATTCAACTCTGAGGTTGGTTACAATTTATGTTTGAAGGTTAATTTAACAACCTCACAAGCATGTTAGAATGTTCAGAAACTAGATTCTTTGCTAAAAATCATGGTAAGTTACTCTCTTCGTTTCTCTAGTCTACCCAGCAGCGTTAACAGAGAGGTCCAGGGGGTATTTTTGAACCCGGGATAATTTTAGTGGCTGGTAACCTCCCTAAAAGCTCCGAGGCCTTGAAGGAACCACAGCGTATTTCTTGGATATGCTGCGTTTTCTTTTAAAGTATCTTGATTCGGGGCCCTAGGATTTCATGGGCACCGGGTATAAATTATTCTCTGAACGGCCCTGAGCTTATGAAGAAAAGTTAGATAGAGTACCACCAAGTATTACAAATGATTATAAGCATCACTTGCAGTATTTTTTAATAATTTAGTCTGCATGTAACCTAACAGAAGAAGGTGCTATGTCTCAAAAAAGATGTCTGACGATATGTTTTATTTCTTTTGTTGATTTGTTACCGTTTAAAAACTCAGCTAGAAGAGCTTAGGTATAAACAGGCTAATTGGTTGCAATCAATTTTAAATTACTCTTTGAATCGAGAAAGATTTTTGATTAAAGTAGGTTTCTCTGATATTTTTTTATGAGAAACCAAGAAATGCTTGCAGCAAATCTTTCACACTAGCTCATCATCATCATCATTAGTCTTGCCTGGATATGACGTCGTCTGCCATAGTTCTCCAAGACGATCGATGGTCCATTATCTTCACTAAATTTGTATGTCTCGTTAAAGTGTTACTGTTAGCAACTAACAAACAGAGTTCCATGAATTAACAAAGACGGTTTTTTAAATAAATTTAAACTCTTTTATCTACTTGTTTGCAATTTTTAACTCAAAAGTTTTGAGTTAAATGCTCTTAGCTGAGATTTTGTTTCACGATTTCTACGGAGTCAGTTAAAAGTTTTTCAAAGCATAATTCTTTGGAATTTCATTTTCAAGTATTTTTTATTTTCACCAACGGCAGTTAAATTACATTTTTAATCATTCTTTAAAACAAAGTGCGTTTTGTTCTGTTCTAAAAGTATCGATGCATACAATGCATCAATTGTGTCAAAATAGTAATAGTTTCATATCTTTCAGAGAAACAGCAATCACGAAACGTCCGCCGATTTCGAAATTGGACCTATAAAGCAATATCCTTCACTTTCTTGGAAAGCATCGCGCGTAGTGCATGGGTGATGACATCATACATCCACAAGCGACATTGCACGCAAAATGTTGTTGTCTTTAAAGAATATTATTTTATGTGCTTAGTGATAGATTGAAACATGATTCGTCTGCCATATTGAACAATAGCACAATGTTAAATCAAACATTTAAAGTAATTTTAGAACATTTATCAAACTTAGCTCTTGCAGATTTACGTTTTATTTTCTAAATCGGTAACCGATTGGCTTCGAAATCTGAGAAGTTATGACCAGTTCTCCAAAGCCTAAGGTTTGCTACCAGAGATAAGCACGTGGCCATGAAGACTACTAACGAGGCTTCAATATTCTTTGAGATAAACACGACGTTTGCATTCCTTGACTTTTTCTCCATGATTCAAAATCGCCAATATTACTAACCATCGGCTTAAGTATAAGAAATAATTGATGTTTTCAGCTACTTATCATCATTGTCGGGTTCCTTCCTTAGCTACTAAGGTGTTTTAAAACATTTTAAGAAGTGAGTAAACATTTTAGGTGTTAATTTAAGGGTAAAAAAGGGTGGAAAAGTGCTATTTGTGCTTAGCATCAGTGAAGGATTTCTTGTCAGGGAATCGAATGATTAAAACTGCCAGAAAAGATCAACCGTCCCAACTCAATGGAATGAACCAAAATGGTCGACTTGGAGGTTAGCCAGATTGATAGAACATTGATTAAATATTTTTTGCATATTATGTCAGTTCTAAATTATCACTTGTATACAAATTGATTAAATATTAAATATTTTTATCTTCGGACCGAAAACAGTCCTTGGCAAATGTACTCCTGGCAGTGCTAAATAGGCTGGACTGCCTGCAGAAGTTTTGTTCCGATGAAACAGGCCCGAAATCCGAAATTAATTAATCTATTATGATATTCGGTAGCAGGTTACTCAAGATAAATTGTTGTAATTTCTGATGATTTTATCTTTAATTAATCTACTTACAATTACGCAGGTTTTGAACAAAAAATTGTGTCATAATATTCCTATTTAGAATAAATGACTGAGTTTGAATGGAGTTTGAAATAGGCTGTAAATATTTTTCATATTTTGCTAATGCCTTTTACAGACATGGAAATCTCTCCAAGCAGCAGTGAGGGTCTTTTTTCTTTTAACAGCAATATTGTCCCAGACAACACCACCCAAGAATTGGAAAACATCGCAGATTTCGTTTCACAAAATGCTATTCCTTTGCAACTGAACTCGCAACAACCGCAAGATGGCGTGCTCCCTGAATTGAATCACAGCATGACACTTTCCAGCAGTGATTTTCTGTGTTCGACTGATCTTGAACCAATTGGCATAAATACCAACAACTTCATTCCGACAACATTTGACTCTTGGCTAACTAACGAAAACCAAAATCATGCATTCTCTGAATTGGTTCAAAGCCATGACACTTCATTGGTCTCTTTTAATAAATTCGGTTGTTCTGCGACAAACAGCTCTCACGATGAAGACTTTACAAGTGTGTTTGATGATCAAGATGCAGGCCTTAATAAAACCCCTCAAAACTACCCAGACATTCACGAAAGGTATAATTTTCGAAGTTACGATATTGGCAGTGGTAAAGATACGTCGATATGTTCTTATATACCACCTTTGCAGTCTTTCACTTACAACAATGGAGGGGTTTATTCCAGCATGCCAACTACTAACACGCCTTGCATAGACACTCTCTTGCCGAGTCGAGCAGACGGAGCATATCCTCCAGGTTTCTATGGCAATAAAAATTACCCACTCAGCAGATGTCTAAACGAAGTCGGAAGCATACCCAAAATTCATGATATTTCAAATACTCCATATGCTCCAAGGGTGGAAAATGTTTTAAATGAAGACATTCATTGTGGAAGAGTTAACAAGAGCCAGAACGGCACCGGGCAGAAGGGTTACCTGTCAAGCAGCTCAGACTCAAGAACGACGAGTCGCGACACGGACGCAAATGAAACATCTCCTAATGTCACCAGCGATGAAGCCGAAGACAAGACTATACTTTCAACCAACCCTGAAGGTGTGAGAGCAGCAAGCAAGAAAACACTGTATAATGAAAAATGGGGAGTCAAGGTTTTAAAAGGTAAGAACCTGCAATTTAAACCAAGTAACTTAATTCTAACATCTCGAGATTATTTTGCTTTTTGATTTTGTCCCTAGAGGTCACTAGCGCGTTGTGATCATAAAACTTGGCTGTGACTTTGATTGAATTGTCTTCGTTGGTTGTCGTCAGGGGCGGATCCAGAGGGGGGCGATTGGGGCGATCGCCCCCCCTAAAACCTAAGAAAGTAGCTTTATTCTTCATTGATATGTATACAATTTGGAAAACAACATGTCGAAAGCAATGCTGAATAAGTCTTTTGCCATGTTCAAAGATTAGGTTAGGCTATAGGCCTAATAATCCATGCATCCAGGTGCCTCGGCTTCAACCATGCGCTTAATTTGTCTATGTCCAAGACGTCATCAGTTTCCAGTGTCCGTAATACAATTGGAACAATTACAGAAGTCGTGTCCTTCTTTAACGCTTCTGCAAAGCGAAATCAAGTTCTTTTAAATGTGATCAAAGCTCAATTGCGGAGCATGTGCGAAACCAGGTGGGTTGAAAGAACAGAATCATTGGCGCAATTTCTTGACCAGTTGCGGAAGATAATTGAAGCCCTTGAATACATTTCGAACTGGAATGAAACGAAAATGCTTCTCAAGCTAAAAGTATGATTTCATCCATACGAAATGTGGAGTTCATCATCACACTCTTTTATCAACAATCTGTGTTTATGTTGTGTCTACCACTTAGCAGGTTGTTTTAGAAAAAGAGTCTGAATTTATCTGCAGCTACAACACTTGTCAGAGATTTAAAAAGCATTCTCAAAGCCCGGCGTAAAAATTGTGATGATGACTTCTATAGTTTATTCCAAAAAGCATCTCAAGTTTTGTCAAATTTGGACATTACCGTTTCCTTACCTCGAATTAAAAACGACAAGTTCACAGGACAAATGTTCCATCTTCATCGCAAGAGCAATAGGCCTACTACAAAAGGCCGATCTATATTCCAATGTTGGATTCCTTCATACTTGACTTGGAAACAAGATTTTCAGCTGAGACTTTAGCATATTGTCACCTGGACCTGACATCATTGCTACCACGAAATTGCTCAAGTATCGACCCGATAGCATTGACAAAAGTCATTTGCAATGCCTACAACGGCTTGTTACGTCATATATATAGTGTGGAATCAACTCTATGTTCATTCAACTATGGAAGGAGAAGTGGGCAAATATGACTGTTCCGGCGACTGCTGCAGTCTTACCGATGACTGCGCAAGAAGCTTTACAACAGTGCAATGAAGATGTGTACACAATCGTACACTCTCCTCTAAAAATATTATTAACCTTGCCAGTCAGCGTAGCCTCAGCCGAAAGAAGCTTTTCATCTCTTCGGTCGTTGAAAACCTGGCTGAGGAACAACATCGGCGAGGAAAGATTGAATGGATTGGCCTTACTATACCAGCATCGGGACATTTTAATTGATACAGACTCCGTGATAAATCGATTTGCCAACAGTAGAAACCGCAAACTTGACTTTGTGTTGTAGGCAAAGGTACGACACCTGTTAGTATTACTCGCACCGACAAAGTATTTTTTTTATTTTCGTTTTATTTGTGAAGTCCCCAGAAATAGTTGTTTCTGTTGTTGTTAGTTTCTTTCTTTATCTGGTGCAGCGACCGTGCATGACACGTTTTAAGGAAGACTATAGCCTTTGGTCGTCATTTCACTATGTTTAACTGCCATTCTATAGTTTTAATGTAGGCTACAAATTGTAGTGTTTCGCTGGTCCAAAATAAAAATTTACAATCGATACCTAGCCTATAGTGGCGATTCTACGGGGGATGGAACATGACCCAGTGTTTTGACCTGGCCCCCACTTTTGTTGCTCATCATTATGTTAAATGTAGGCTATGCATAACCTTTCCTCATTGCTCTTTATAACATTTCAAAACTTGTCAGAGGAATAAAATCTTGAAGTTATACAGTAAGTCTACAACAACCTCAATATAATGCTGTGACAATGTGACATTGCAAAGACAGAATTATCTGTTATTATTTTGCCGTGGTCAATTTTTAAACTGCTGTGAAACAATCAAGAGTAAAACCTAAGTTGTTCAGGCTTCAACTTGACATGGCAAGAGCACATCAGCTCTTCATCTCTCCCTTTGTTAAACAACAGCATTGTTGAGGGTTTTTTAAGTTATAGAATTTCTTATAATTTGTGTTCGAAATGCTCTCAGAACGCACCAAATTCAACCTAATTTTTTTAGGGGAGACCTCCGTCATTGTTTGTGCCGCGCTGATCACTTGCTTAAATGTCCATGACATCGCCCCCCCTAACGTTAATACCTCGATCCGCCCCTGGTTGTCGTGGGGTTTTCGCTTTCTCGTTACCAAACTCGGATGCTTATTGGAACTTGGGATTTTGGTTGAATCAAATCGGAACTTGGAGCATAGTGTGATCCAAATGGCGTTCTTGGAACTACAAAAAGTATACAGCAGCGTATCCACTGGGATAAGGGTCATGACCCCTTTTCACCAGGGTTTTCTTTTGTGATCAAAAAATAAAAAGCGCAAAATGTAGATACTAAATTTTAATCCAGCAAATGTTTTGAAAGCTATAGCCTGCTGGCTTCATCTTCATTCTTCAGTGCTATAAATGCTCATTTATCAAGTGAAGATAGTGATGTGAAGAAGACAGTACATAAAAATTAAAATATGAAGACAGCATAATTTTCGAAAACTTTGCTGAACATGAGCTTAGTATCTACATTTTAAACTCATTAACTAGGTGTTCCAAGCGTTTTGCTGCTAAGTTTTCTTTTTCTGGTCGTGACCCTTTTCAGGAGCATGTGGCTGTACAAAATGAAATGATTAGCACTTAATATTATTATTTATTTAATTATCTTGAATCAACCACGTCCCAAAAAGGAGTTGACTCTTACACCCCAGGCTGTGCCAACGGGAGATTGCATTCTTCATTCTTCACAGTGAAACACCTTGGGTTTGTCAGTTTGGCTTATACGAGATATAACAGCATTTCAGCATAATAGCATTTCAAACAAAAAAGTTAACTTCTACCCTCTTGGTGTGCCAATGTGAGATTACATTCTTCCTTTTTTACAAAGTAAATACAGTGGATCCGCTGGGTCTGTTTGGTTTATATGCTATGCTAGCATGACATTATTTCAATGAAAACAATCTCTATTTAGTTTGACATGTTTTCAATGAACTCTTAGGGCTGTTCGAAAGCGGATTGTGTATAATTGAAACAAAATTTTGTTTTGTAAAAAGCTCATTTTGAAAACTGCTGTGCTTCGTTTTGAAATATTCTGAAATGTCAATGCCAAGGTATAGATGTAGTCTATGTGGCTAAGCCTCTATGCAGCTGCACTGACACTGTCTGCTTTGTAAAGCGCTGAGGAGCAACGCATATCGGCGATAGATACAGCGCTATATAAAAAACACATTATCATTTAGTCAATTTATTTATTTTGATAGCCCATACACCAAACAAACAGGGTCAATAGAAGTTTCAAAAGAATTCATTGCATAATAATAGGTAGCCTACAGTAGATTATGGTACAATCTCTTCAAAAATCTGGCAGTGCGACGTGTTCAAATATTTTTGCTTTCTTCGAATTACTCCACTCATTACCTCTACCTAAAACCGGACATGTTTCTTCTTTCTACGTTGAAAGACATGCTCCTAGTCTGCAATAATTAAAGCAAATCAAACGTGCAATTCGTAGAAGTTAAAATTTCTTGAAGAGAATGCAATATTTTCGCATGCTTTCTTTGCCATTTTCTAGATAAAATTAACAAAGAAATGAAATAAAAAAATGTTTGGCTAAATTTAATTTAAATCTTTAATTGTTTTGAAGGTCGTTTCAACACAGAATCGATTCTATTCTCTATGTGTTTGCTTTGTGCAATAAATTATAGACTCTTACGCCGTGAAAGTACAAACTAGGTTTGTTAGATCAGATAACTCGTTTTTGGGTGTGTGTTTACTGCTTTTAATCCATTATAATTGTCTTGCTTCGAATAAATTATAAATAGTTTGAAATTAGAAGCCTGAAACACCCATTGATTGATTCCTGGAGAAGGTTTAAACAAAGCAGACCAAACAAAGGAATTGCATCTGCTTAGTTTATGCGCTACAAATTCTTTACGCTTGTCTTTGTGTGGAAAAGCGATTAAGTTGTTTTCAGATAAATGACTGGTGCTTTTATTTTTTCTAAAACTTTCACTAACTTGTGGAAAGTAAATAAAGTTTCAAAAAGCATTGTGTTAAAATTCCTCAGGTAAACCGCGTCGTAAAATTATTGTCGCATTGATTTTGTGCAACTGGTGACTAGCAGTAACACAAAAGAGCCCCTTGTCAAGTTTGACAATTTTCCTGATTTGATATATAATATTCTGCTTTAGAAAAACTGCAAATAATCGTTTTCATCAAACAAGAGTTTTTGACCCTGTTCTTAAATTGAGAAGATAAAAATTACACACGTTGCCGACAGAATCCTCAGGCCAAAGGTATTTTAAATGCAAAAAAAAGTCGATGAAATTTTGTAAGGTCTTCATAAATTGACTTGTTTTTTTACTTGATAACAGATTAAAGACCACTGGAATAAAACGCCTTTTTGGTGCTAGTTATCTTTTTGTAGAAGATCAACTTTTGCTCTAATATGTTTCAGCAATACTGTTGGTATAACCCTGGGAAATACAAAACAGTGAGTCAAACTCTTAAGATAAACCTTTTTGTCTTGCAAGATAATGCAGGGAGAAGCATTCTATTTCATGGAAAAGTATAGGCTATTAAATAACCAACCTTCTAAAAGACCAAGATAAACATGTAACGTTGACATGCAATCTCCAAGTTTGGTAAGCAATCTCATACAAGCACTAGAACTTCATGAAACACTTTCTAACAGCTGGCCTTAAGCAAACTTCAACCATCTTCATCATGACCCCTTTCAACTACCCAATCATTTAGATGATCTGCTAATAATGGTTTTATCCTGCTAATTTCAACATAGATTTTCATTTCCGAGGGGGGCGATATTAATGCAAAATGTTATTTTCTTAGATTACACATCGCCTATGTTGCAAAATAAAACGAACATAATTATGTAGTTGCTATATGACTTTCACTTTTTAAAGCTATTAAACAGAAAAGAGTGAATTTTTAAAAGTTGCAAAATTAGCGTTTTGCAACAGCGTTAGGCGTTTAATCAGGTGCGTGATGGAACGTTGCGTGCTCCAGTATGACGTTTGAAAGATCGCTGTTTCGACACCACTTGAAAGCACACGTCTGTGTTTTGTCAAAACATTTAATGCCGTACCAAAATGGGAGAAATTGTCTCAGTTGTGCCACATTTTTTGCTACTTCCAGCTGCCTGTTGTACTTCTTCTGTAATTAAGTTGTGATGAATGAAATTAACAATTGCACAGTATGTTGTCATAATGAAAATAAATAGATAATTGTTCTCTCAAATGTAATACAATTAATCAATCGTCAGTTTGTTTTGTCACAATTGTATTCAAAGGGTTCTTGTAACGATTATATCAGATTCAACCATTGTAAAACGCTTTTGGAGTTTCTAAAGGTTTTTTTTTGTTTTATTTAAAGTGGTGCTCCACAATTTCTACTAACGTAGCACTTAAAGATTTTGCTGAAAATGGCAAATTAATAAATAATTTTTGCTAACTAGGCTGCATCCAGATCTAGTATAAATTTAAAGCTTTTCCTATTTCCCTTTAGCTTGGTGCGCACAGCACAACATCTCGACGACTTTTTGTGACATCACAGCTGAAGATCTCAACGAATTGTTAATAAACTTTTGGCAAACCATTCAAAAAGCTTCTGGGGGAAAATACGGAAGGAACAGCTTATTCAACCTCAGAGCAATGATCAATAAATACTTGAAGAGCAAGCCGAGATGTCTTCCTTTCGATATTGTGACTGACAATCGCTTCAGGTTCTCGTGGTCATTGTTTTGCAACAAAATAAGATTAGTAGCTTATACTGCGTCCAGAAGGAGAACATAGATTTGTAAGATATAGATCAATTCTCTTGACATTGAGTAGTTGCAAAATGGGGATTTTTTGCAGAGAGCAAATGTAGCCTACCCAATGTCTTCACCTAGTCACAATTTTTAAGTAGATTCCGTAGTTTAAACGCAGAGCTTGAGAAAATTTTGAAACCTAAACTGTTTTTATCTTTGATATTATTTAAAATGATTCGATTTTTGAATGTTTGTTGATTATGAATTCGGTACCTAGGTTACATTTTCTGGCTCTTTATTAATTGATTCTGTATAGTTGTTATTTAGAAGTAAGCTAGCTGGATTTTGTTATTTTATTCCTAACTATAGTAAAACTCAATAATAGGTCGAAGATGTTCGATTTGGTTCTGGCAACCTAATTTTTGCGTGTTTAAAATAAATATACTGAATAAGGTAGTGTTGCTTGACTTTACATGTTGGTGGTAGCCTACTACAACAAAACAAAACAAAAAGTGGAGTACTCGTTCCTATTTTTACAAACTTTTATATTTTTGTCTCGAAATTTTAACATTATTAGCTTGAAATAGAACAAGTCTGAGTGAATATGAAATGTAAGCTTCTGAGTTCTGATTAACTTTTTTCTGTCTACTATTGGATTCCTCTGCGTTTCCTGTTTTGCAGATCTTCAAACGAGTGTTTGGAAAGAGAGTTGCAGGTCTTGGCTCGAACCGGTCGGAAGATAGACCATAAAATTCCAATATCTCTGGAACACATGTGGAAATTGTACGAGTCTGGAGCATTGGGCCTTGATTCTGCAGAGTCCTTGATGCGAAAGGTAAATGCTTAGTCTAATCTTGTAACTAGAAATTGACCAATTTTCTGAATTTTTTATTCACTTTGTTTAGTTGTTGTCTATATAATGGTGCTTACTGCTATCGAAGCAAATAAATTTACTTGGATACCAATTACAAGTTTTGATTTTTAAATGCGCGTTGGAGTCATTGTAGAATTGATGTTTCATAAATAAATGTGTTTTGCTAGCAAGAAAGAAGAAACATGTGGTTTAATGTAGCTCTGCTCTACAGATATGACAAATTTACAACTATAGGCCTATTTATTTAGCATGTAGCCACAATAAACAGACTCTCCATCATAGATGTTGCTATCCAGCGTACAGACGCTATTTTCTATTGTTTTGCTTAAAATGATATCGTGAAAAAGTTGCACATTAGTTCCAGTCAAGTTCAGCTTCTAGATAATTGCAATTGATTGAGTTTCGCAGTTAGCAGCATGGTTGTTTTGTAGAAGGTGTCCATTGGGTAAAATGCTTTTTATTTTGCATTTTTTGTTTTTTTGTAGGTTTGGTTTGAGGTTACGTTGCATTTTAATCGGCGAGGAGCAACACCACAAGACAAACTGAGAAGAAATTCATTTAAAATAAGTAGGGACAAGAATGGTCGATTTCTAGAGAGAGCAGTTTCCATGGAAACAGATTCTCGACAGGTGAGCCAACAGCACTTAACCACCTGCATTGCTGCAAAAGAATCTATCTTGTTTGCATGCGTTGTTGAATTAAAATAAAGCTCTTCTTCCAACCTCTTCAAAGATTTTGATAAGCCTCTTCCTTCCTGATTGTGTGATGTTCTTTTTCGTATGAGCTTCTGTTTTACTTCTAGGCCTTGTTTTGCTCCTTCCTCCTACAACTGAGCACTATCGAAACAATCAATATACCGTAGGCTAATTTTCTCCCTCTCCCTCTCTCTCTCTCTCACTCTCCATTTTGCTTCAAAGAAAGGTTTTCATGCCAAAGCATCAGAGCCGACCTGTTTTCTGCAGTGATTTCCCAACGTCTCTCCAGACTTGATTTGTTTCTAATCATTGTTCAACGACATAACTTAAAATCTTATTATCCTTACCTTTATAAAGTAGACTACTGTAATAATTGATTTGCGCAGAATTGACAAAGACGGTACATATCTATTTTATTAATGATATTATGATTGTTATTCCTGTAGACGCCAGATCGAATGTACGAAACGGGTGGTCGTTTGTGTCCAATTTTAAGTTATGAGAGATATCTCGAAAAGTTGCATCCCCAACAGCAGCGCCTTTTTCAGCAGCCTCGTAAGAAGGCGCAGAAACAAGGGGAAGTCTGGTTCGGAAAAGCACCAATTGGAGAGAAAGCTTTGCAGTCCATGATGGGCACAATATCAAGTGAGATGTTTTTTTTTTGTTAAGTCCTTCATAGTAATAGCGGTGGGATGGCGCAGCGGATAAGGTCCTTGCTTTCCAATCATGTAATCTTGGTTCGACTCCCAGCTTAAGCTGGTTATTGAAAACGCGGCTCACTACCCGCGGTGTAATAAATTGGGTGGGCGTAGTTGCTGAAGGAAAGGCGGCCGAGAAAAGGACCTGTTGGCCACCCTACTCTCGTTAGTACAGTAGGCATAGTATAATGAGAGCCTTATCTTTTCATGCCCCGATGCTTGGATCAAGTATAGGACTCACCTTTACTTTACCTTCTATAGAAAATATCTAGGCCTATTGTTTTTTGTTTAGCTTACTTTTAGAATAGGCCCTCTGTTAAGAAAACTATATGTTATAATTTTATAACAATGGCAAAACTCGCTATTGCGCTTATTTGAAATACAGTGTTCATTTCAACTTTTTGCTCTTTCAACTTCTTTGTTAATTTATGTCAGATTTATATCTGTACACACATATGAACGTTGAGCAGTGAGCATCTATTTCGTTTCAGTGGCAGCCAATCTTCCTATCAAGTATACCAATCACTGTGTCCGTACAACGCCTGCTGCTCAATTGCAAGAAATGATGGAAAGATTAGCATCCGGGTTGGAAGCCACAAGGCTAGACAAGAAAAGTGTTGATGGTTCTAATGGGTTCTTTTGTAGCCTTTCAAATCCTCCGCTGGTCTCTAACCCCAATCAACAAGCCAGCCTGTACAATCAAAAGTACACGCAGCAGCAGAGAGTTCCACAGAATGTTCCACCCATGTCAGAGTATTATCCTAATTCGATGAATCGAACTTGGCCAGCTAGTAGTGCAATTCAACCTGAGGAACAATCGTATTACATGGGACTTCAGAGATACTTTGAGCCTATTGGACAAGACGAAAGAGCAAACTCATCTCAACAAACGGATAGTGGGCTCTCAGTCAGGAATTATGCCACAGCTATGCCAACACCTCCCGCCGCACCGATGAACGACTCGTACAACGGCTGCAATTGGTCCACAGAACACCCACAGCCCTTAAGCTGCGAGCAAGACGGAAATCATTTCACAACGTATTCTCAACATCAAAAATACACCCAAGAAACGGAAATGAAACAAGAAAATGGCTACCTTGATATCAATGGAATGAGTTCTCCTCTCTCGAATGCTCCCGTTTTAAACCAAATTGTTGCATCGCAAGACTTCTTGAAGCAAGGTATGATTGGTGGAGAATATGTTTCAAGAGAAAATAGCTTTGCTGAAAATAATGGGTTCAAATTGTCATCATTTGGACCATCATCTGTGGTGACGGAATATACGCAAAGCATTGACACCAATCCAAAAAATACATCACTGAAAAAACTAAATACTAAACTTCTTGGGGTGTCGACTTGACAATCATGTCAAACGTAAGAATGACATACTCGCTTTTTTGCACAAACTAAGGAATACGAGGTGGAAGCCATTGAGATTTAGAAATTTTTTGGTGTTTTCATGCAAGTGTTTAAAAAAGATATTCATGCAAGTGTTTAAATAATTTTAAATCTAGCCTACCTGTAGCCTACATTCGTTTTTTCAAAAGTAGCCTTTTTTTAAACGTAAAGGCTTGTAAGCCTACAATACTTCTTTTTTGAGAATTTTCAACTTGAAATTTCTTATTTTTTATACAATTGGAAAGAGAAATTATTTATTTTCCTTTCCGCTTGTTATATTTGTTTGATTTATTCATTTGTTATTGTTGTACATACAATTGCACATGTGCGAAGTAGTGGCGTAGCTAGGGAATGTGCCGGAATGTGCCGCCCGGGGCGGTCCGTCCCCTCCCCCCCCCCCCCCTAGCTACGCTACATGTACGAAGTCAAGCATTTGTGGAATTCCTTTCATATAATTGTATCGTTTTTACCCGTTTTAGTTTTTTTCTGACTGTGGGTGATGGTTTGAGCGTTTAAAGGCTTTAAAGACTTTGCATTAAAGACTGGCTGTTCATCTGACGCATCCAAAAAAACGATTTCATATTTCATTTACTTCTTGTGGTATGTCTTTATCAGAACTAATAAGTTAACATTTTTTTATCTTAAAAATTTTCTCTTTCCAAGTCTGCAAAAACACAGCAGCAATATTTGCTAAGTATTCTTGTCTATGTAATAAAATAATTTTCGCGTTCTGACAGATATGACGGATCTTTGTTTTCAAATTCTACACCATGTGAAGACTATGCCATTTTGTGGTGGTTGTACAAGTATGAATTTTTTTATATAGTCCGCCTGCGCTGGCCTAACAAGGGAACATACTCACCGGAGGCATCACTCTCAACAATCTGGTTTGTCTGTGACCTGCATTTCTTGCTGCTGGTTGTCGTCATTAACCTGGAGAAGTTTCCATTGTCACGTGATTCATCACGTAAGAACAGACAACATGAGTCACAACACGCTTACATAAAAAGTTATCATGGAAGTACAAGAACACAAATAACGGGGAAAAAACGAAAATGGCATACAGTAGCCCTAACTAAAATAAACACAGTGTGCATAGAAAAAGTCAGCTTAGTTCCGCAGGCCATAGCCCTAAGAAGAGCCCTAGATATTTCGCTCTAGAGCAGCATATTGTTCATAATCATGAGAGAAAAGGGTTATAGTCAGGGTTGCCATCGACATAGACTCCAAAATAAGGACAAACGAACAACTAAAGTTTTATACGAAACAAACGTTTTTGAACAAATGTTTGCATTTATACGAACCATAACATATCGCATGCCATATTTTTTACCAGAAACTATCTACTCCGGCAACTCCTTATTCGTAGAAAATACTGCGTACATCTCACGACAGCTCAGGTCTAGGTTTACTTCTACTTGCAGCAGAGATTTCATTGTCATTTCACTCTGTGTCATTCCTTGGTCTATTGAGCCGAAACAAAAGAGAACGCTCTCTCCACAAATGCACTAGCTCTTGAACGTTTAATCATGGCTCTCATCATTTGACTATGCAGCAGGTTGATTGCAAGAGATGTAAGTAACATTTGGACATCGCAATTTAGTACTTTAAGGCAGAGAAAATGGTTTTGTGATGTTTTTTGGGCAAGTGGAACCATGGACGTTATGATTTAACAAATTTAGAAAATCTGTGTTTACAGTACACGCTATCATTGTTTGGAAAACTACTGGAAAACTGGTTTTATAAAACTATTCCAGCATGTTCGTTTTCATTTATATTTTTAATAGAGCAAAGCAATGGACTATAACCACTTACAGAAGGCTGCTCTTAGAGGAAAGTGTAAATGTTTCAATTTAGTGCTCTGTTGTGAAATAGGTTTCTCTTTTCCCAGTACTTGTAGGTGGGCGGTATGATTTCAACATCCTCAAAGGAAAATCGTCACGTAGTGGCAACGTTGAAATGTGAATCTAAAGCAGGGTTGACTATTATTCGAAACAAGTGCACGGTATTTCTTCGCCTACTTGAAATCTGTTAAACGGATAAGACGTTGCAGAAGTAGCTTTCCGGTAGCTATCTTAATATAGCATAATTGCAACGCATTTTTTCTTCAGTGCAAGTTGAGATAGCCTAACAATAAAGACTGCAGTGAAACATCGAGGTTTTATTCCAGAGTAGGCTAATTGTTTTATCTATTTCTTAAAAACCATCAGTTGATTGAAAAATGCTATTTTTTCATAAAATTCGGTCATGAAAGTAGTTACCCTGACAACCACTTTATCTGGTCCAGATCTTCATCAGATCGAGTACGCATCTGACCAGATCGGAACCAGATAAAGTGGCTGTCTGGGTAAGTTTTGATGTTTCAGCTTAACTGCAAAATTTTGTAAAAAGTAAAAAAAAGCATCTGCTATTATCTTCCTACGTATGAGGTGTCACCAATCAAGTTATTCCACCCAGGTACTGCAGCCAATGAACTGTGTTGCTATCAAGCATTGTGAGTTTAGCATTTTGTCCCGACAGCTCTGTTGGTTAACGCCTGACTTCATAAATGAAGAAGGAGCAAGATCAAGCGGGGCTGGTTCGACTCTTGGGGTGTGCGCTTAACACAGTTGGACATTTTTTAAATCCACACATCGCATCCACGCAAATCCACGCATTCAATTGCTGCACCATGATATAGGCTACTCGCTCTAATACGTTATTGTAGAACGGGCTTCGTGGAGATACGATTTGTATGGATTCCAAATTGCCACAACTTGGTCACTAACTTTTATTTTGATCCAGATTACAATTTTGAACGCTGTTTTCTGTAAACTGATTCCAGATGTTTCTAATAGATTGTGCACAACGCGTGGCATTGACTGCAAGTCAGTTTAGAATTTGAATAAATCTGAAGCCAATTTTGCCTTTTAGGTTGGTTTTGAATCTTTATCCAAACCTGATAGGTTATTCCTGGTAGTTTCACATACATGTAGAGGTTTTTGACGCAGGGCCGGTTACCGAGATTGACAGAGTGAAGTTTCCGATTGTTGAAGTGTTGTTGCCGGGAACTTATTTCATCCATTAGATGCCGCTGTATGGAGAGCAGTCCTTAAAATGCCTTGCTCAAGCGCACACTCCGAGAGTCGAACCAGCTCCGCTTGATCTATAGATTTCTAGAAGTTTCTTCGTTCACAAAGTCGGATGCTAAACTGAGCGAAACTTGTTATCTATTATGACTAAATATTATTATGACTAAAACACTTTAACGACGGCCAAGGAAGCTTTAAATGCATCAAAGAATAATAAAACTTGAATGAAACTCAAAATGAAACTTGAAGCTTCTATCTTTTTACATTATAGTAATAATAATGATCATGCTTTTATTTGCGCCCTTTGCGATAACATACATAACACTGCGATCACAGATGCGATACAACAGACGGCAGGAAGCAGCGAAGTGACATATAGTCTTCGAGTCAGCTGCTCCCCTTATTTTGGCTTGCCATTAAGTGTGTTTGCCGAGACACAGCCACGTGCTCTGGAGCGGTGTCGAACCCACGTCCTTTCGAACGTCGCGCAGACGTTCTCACCATGACTTTTAGTATTTAAGGTTCCAACCCGACGTTTATATTTAAAAGATTTAAAGCCTAAACTAAAAGTGCTACAAGAAGATGTCTAATTTCTACTTGGGGCTGTTATGCGTAACTTTCTTAGCGCTCTTTGCAACTACAGAACAAGCTTGTGGAAACCATGATGACAAAATATCAGGTAAGATATGCTTCCAAATCATCATCCACGGCCTACTAGAACACGGCCAAATATGTTGCTATTTGAGGAAATTTCTAAGAGTCTGAATTGTTACAATCATAGCTATGACAAACCTATCATCTTTCCATTTCCAAAAGTAAGTAAAATGAGCAATATTGCATCTAGACATATTTTTGGCTTGTTCTTCCAGAGATTAGATATGTATGTTAAGCACAACTTATGCAATAATAATGTAAAATATGTAAAAATTTCCAACTACATCCTGGAGGTAGTCTCATCATACAGTCGTTAGGTTTTTTGTATAGGAGGATTTTTTGCCAATAGCCACATTTTACTTGCAAAATTAAACTTGGTGGAAAACAAAACGAACTAAAATTTAAATTAGCACATCAAATGAACCGCTTACAACATAGAATTCACAAAAAATCCTTGATATTTTAAATGGAACATGCAATTTCACCAAAAGCGACACACCAAACGATACTACCTCCAGGTTGCAGTTGAAAAATCTTACATATTTTACATTGTTATTGCATAAGTTGTGCTTAACATACATACCTATAATCTCCGGTTAAACAAGCCAAACATATGTCTAGGTACAAATATTGCTTATTTCACTTACTTCTGGAAATGGGAAGATGACAGGTTTGTCATAGCTACAATTGTAACAATTCAGACTCTTAGAAATTTCCTCAAATAGCAACATATTTGGCCGTGTTCTAGTAGGCCGTGCATCATCTAATTAACAATATTTAAAACCTTTCACCCACACTGGTTGATAGAAAATTTTATCAAAGAATGCGTCAGATGATATTTGAAGGATTCTGAATTGGCTTATGCTTTTTGTCAACATAAATTACTGTAAAATGCATAAACTAACATTTCAACAAAACAAATTGAAGAAATATTTGGCACTGGCGCTTGACGTATAAAATAATTAGTTATAAAAACAAGGTTATTCTATTGTATTGGTTTAAACATAAAGCAACTTTTGTTGAATAAAATCATCAAAAAATCTGTATAATGTGTAATACCTTATTTATCATGTTTTTTTTTTGCTTTTGTTCAATGGTTTTTGATACGACGATGACTGTCATTAGAGGTATCAAATGACGTGGCATCATTAAGCGTAGACAACATAATTTTTACTTCAATATTACTAAGAACCAAGCAACCCCTAAGGCGAATAGTTCTACTTATTTTAGGTTGTTGACCAAATCTTTTTGAACCTTGACTGAGATAAGGTTTGTTGGCAGCAGAAAAGGACAAATTTTATCATACCACAAAAAAGAAAGTTAATTCTAACCAAAACACACTCTGTTTTGACCTAAGTCAAAAAGAATCGAAATTGGTAACGCATTAAGACTAAGTGTGATTACCTAATGCCCTTGCTCATGCTAAAACATAAACTTAACAATATTCTCTCATTGAGAAGCGATTGCTGTCGTTGAAATATAGGTATTGAACTTCAAAGTAGTATAAATCTTATTGCTTTAAATCCATGTTGTTCTGTTTTTAACTCATTCAACAAGACTCATACAAAAGTTTTCTACTTGTATTCAAAATCGCTAGAATGAAATTATACTATCAAAAAGGCGTACAACCAAAATATATTGTGAAACAAAGCCAGAAGCGCTAATTACCAAAAACGCAAAAGAGAAGGGAAACGAAAGCAAGGTACATTGTTTCAACGAAAACAAACCAAAATACACAACACATGTGTTTTATTTGGCAATCTCCTTCTTACAACTTAATCACTATTTTATAAATCTAGATTTAAGAAACAGGGAATAGCAAGTCTACGTCATAATATGAAACGATCCTGTTGCTACTGAAATGTTTTCTGGAAAAAATGCAATCGTTCCTAAACTAGAAAAAAACTCAAGAAATTTATAAACCAATGTTGGATTATATTTACAATTATAAATTATTCTAACCAAATTTCAGATTCCATATACTGTACATGTCTGTGGCGTCATAAGGATTTACCGTTAGGAATGCTAGTAAACTTAGTCAAGCTTATAGAAAAAAGATTTCTCATTTTGCAAAAATTATTCCAGAATTTCAGATTATGTAATTCTTGATCCAAAGAGTTTATCACGAAAACAAAAGCTGCTACAAAAACAGCGTACAGCGTTTGCAGGAAAATACTATGGGTTTAATTTTAACAACATTGAATTCAACCTGTTTTCCAGTCTTGGCGTGTCTATTGCTGTTTCAATCCCTTTAAAACAACTATATAAAATATGAATACATTTTCTGCTCTGTGCTGGTTGTGATTTTCATCAGCAATCTGTCTCAAACGTCAGGGAATTGAATATAAGCAATAACAGCAAAGTCAAGCTATGATACTATAAATTGAATGAGGAAGCAAGATGAGAGATTGCTTATGCTGTTTAGCAGTACGCTATATCTGGCATGTACTGTAAGCCTACTACTGCACGGTTTTTGCTTGTTTTTCGTGTCATAGCTTTTGTTTTCAGAAAACTTAGACTTAATTTTTCTTTTGGATGGATCTGGATCAATTGGACGAGAAAATTTTGAATTGATGAAGAATTGGGTAATTCTAATGTCAGAACTCTTTGAGTTGTCTGATGGAAAAATTCACATTGGAGTTATTCAGTATTCATACTTTTATGCCAACAGGTGAAATTAAACAAATTTTGTCATTTATCACTTTTGTATTTTTTTAAACTTGTACAAACTTTTATCAAATAATCAGGACAACATTTTACAACGAAAAAAGAACGTGCACGATTTAAATTCTTGCTATTAAATAGAATTGGGTTTGCTGATTTTATCAAACATTAGTAGCCTATATTTATGAAAGCAATAACACCACGGCCTCCTAGAACACGCCCAAATATGTTGCTATTTCGGAAAATTTCTAAGCGTCTTAATTGTGACGATCATAGCCATGACAAACCTGTCATTTTCCCACTTACAGAAGTATGTAAAACAAGCAATATTTGCATCTGGACATATTTTTGGCTTGTTTTGCCGGAGATTAGATATGTATGTTAAGCACAATTTATGCAATAATAATGTAAAATATGTAAGACTTTCCAACTGCATCCTGGAGGTAGTTTTATCATACAGTCGTTAGGTTTTTGGTATAGCAGCAGGATCTTTCGCCAAAAGACATATTTTACTTGCAAAATTAAACTTTGCGAAAAACAAAACAAACTAAAATTTAAATTGGCACATCAAATGAACAGCTTACAACATAGAATTCACAAAAAATCCTTGATATTTTAATGGAACATGCAATTGCACCAAACGATACTAGCTCCAGGGTTCAGTTGAAAAGGTTTACATATTACATTATTACTGTGTAAACTGTGCTCAACGTACATACCTAATCTCCGTTTAAACAAGCCAAACATATGTCTAGTTGCAAATATTGCTTATTTTACTTACTTCTGGAAATGGGAAGATGACAGGTTTGCAGTGATGGGCATTATCGGCGATAATTATTGGCGATAAATTTTTATCGCTTATCGTTATCGCTCAATTATTTTTTCAGTTATCGTTTATCGTTATCGCGAAAGGCAATATTTGATTATCGCCGATAATTAATCGCCGATAAATTTTATTTCGGATCAACGCACAAGTGGAAAGACCATGAAAAGTAATATTTTTACTAGCCACCTAGTTAATGAAACTAAAATTAAAACCAGTTCTTCTGCAGTGCCTGAAGTGTATGTGCACAGGTCGTTGTCAAGGGAGGGGCACGCCCCCTGCAGCAACGGCCCTGACAACACAATAATTTTTAGAGTTGCAAATTGCAATGCAATGAAATGCATGCAACAAGTCTCTTGTTGTTTTGATTCAATCGGCAATCGCGAGTGAATTTTACAAATGTAAGCGCACAGACAGTACAGATTCCTTTGAAGCGAAGCGAAAGAAATTGGCAAGTGGTTTATGAAAGTGTCGCAATACGAGGCCGCTTTTACATCGGAAACCTGGTCTTTCGCACCACCTCACGATCAACTATTTTATTCTTGTGTTTTCTTTTTTCGTTGGAAGTGTTAGTTTTTAGTAATTGTCGTAAAAAAATAAAATCCCTCTCGTCAAAACATGAAACTTACTGTTGCGCATTAAATCTTTAGATGAGCAGATTAACTAAAATTGCAAGAACTTGCCTTGAGACGTGCGGTTACGTCACAAACTCAGTTTAAAAGACAAAATTCACACACAATAACAACACAAGATCGGTTATAGACTATAAGATCGATTTTTTTCTAGCTTGGCGATAGGCTATAACTTTAATCCAAAAATAATAACCAAATTCGTAAGTGCCATTTAACTTATAAAGTTAACCCATTTGTGCCGAAAGTGAAAGTAAGCCTACTTAAAAAAATTTTTGGAAAATTTAAATATTGCATAATTATGACCTAAAGAACATATCACAATTATTTTTTTCCTAATTGTGTTTGTACTTTTTGAGAAAAAAGCCGTCCTATATATAAGACTCTAAGCAAATCCGTTATCAAATTTCACAAGTTTCTTGTGCGTAATGCTTAAGCGTTATTACATTTTACTTATCGCTCAAAGTGATAAATCGGAAATGTCTTGTTCATGTCTTGTCATGTCATTATTGTCATGGAGCATTTTATTAAAATAGAAGTTCAAAAAATATGAAGATGAAAATTAGCAAAGTAACACAACATCACTGAAACAAGTCATTGCGGAATATGATATTGCTTGAAGCATTTGACATGCAGACCGACATCACATTTTTTGCATCTTGTAGTAGTTTTTGCATGACAATATGCGCATCGAGTTGCGTGGTAAAATTATGCTAAATACAGTATAACCTTTCTCATTTACCTATGCAACCTAGCCTACCTCACTCAAATATTTTTATTCCCACTAATACAGTGCCTATATTGTAATTCATATCTCAACAACTCAGCGTTCTGCCATTGCTTTAATGAAGGTGTTCACAAAGAAAACAAAAAAAAATATCTGAAATTATCAGTAAATTACAATAATTATGTTATTGTTCTTAAACAAACACGACTAATTTGACAAGCTTGATGGATTTCACAGTAGGCCTATGCACATTTTTACTACCGATAACGTTTAAGATTACTGATAAATTTTCAAGCATTTTGCGTTTTTTGGAATTTTTTCAATTGTTGCTGACTTTGCTGTAAACACTAAACAGCCCTTTAAGCAGAAAGCAAAGTACAAAGTTTGGAATTTTTTATGGTATTTTCATTTGATTTAATTATTTTCCTACTGCGCGTAAGCGGCAGTGTAACTCAATTGATAAAAGCATCCAACTGGTATCTGAAGATATAATTATAAGCACGGCGGTTACCTCAGTGGTTTGATTCTGGATCAAGAGGTTGAAGATTCGATACCTACTGCCGCTGTTGCAATTCTATTCATGTATAACTTACAAAAAGTTTTGTCCCTTTACAGTATATTATGTTCGATTTTTCGTCATGTTGATGAAAACAGTTCGTGCTGCATGGGATGGGGCAGCGCTAATCAAGAAAAAAAATTATCGTTATCGGACATTATCGGCGATAATTTATCGCTTATCGTTATCGCTTAACTTTTTTTTGATTTATCGTTTATCGTTATCGCTTTAGGCATTTTTCGTTTATCGATTACCGTTATCGCTTAACTGAAAAATGAGTTATCGCGCCCAACACTGCAGGTTTGTCATAGCTATGATTGTAACAATTCAGACTCTTAGAAATTTTCTCAAATAGCAACATATTTAGCCGTGTTCTAGTAGGTCATGATAACACAAATTAACTGAAATTTATTTTACTTTTTACAGGGGTCCAGATGAGCAACCATTCCTTAAGACTGAAATACCACTTGGACCTCACCAGAACCAAGCTCAGCTTGAGGTAAGTGTTAGTGGAAATCTATTATTCACTACAATATAGCAAAAGGGCTGTTGATAGGATAATTTAGGTATAGTGCTAAAGAAAAACCAAACATCCCCAGCAAGATACTTTCTAAATAAAAATATTAAATCAAAAAAGTGGAAATTAGTATAGGCTATTGCTTATTTTTGTTGACGTTTATCAATAAAACCGAAACTTTATCATCAAAGAGGAATTGTCTCAAAGAAATTGTCCGCATTGCTGGATACCGGCCCCCTTACAAAGGTTATAGGTCAAAGACTTAAAATTAGTCCGGACTTGACTCGAAAAACTCAAAAGTTCAGTTCACACTTTGCCGTTTATGTTTTTAATGTAATTCGCATGATTGTACAAATGTAAAATATTACCATATTGAAAACATGTAAAAGTCGTTTGTAGGCTACTTCTCAAAAGTAGGCTATACCTACTATGCTATACTTTCTAGTCATAAGCTTATTGTATGTTGGCATGGGGAAAAATATATTTTTTTAATTATTTGTCTGTGAAACAGTTTTGAAAAAATGATGATTTCAAAACACCACATTTTTTATTCTTTCATTTTCCACAACAGGTTCTTTAAAGAGACCACACTGCTCACGGGAAGATAATTTTAACAACCCGTACAATTCTGTTGTTTTTGTTCAACATTCATGTAACATTTACTTGTGATTTTCTAACTCCAGAACTACCGGAAAATCGTTATACCTAAAACGACAGCACTGGTCAATTGACCGGAAGAGATAAAGATAGCAGTATTTGTTAAATTTTCCCGAGACAAATTATTCCGTTTGTAGTTGGTAACAGAGCTAATCATAGGGCTGACATCAAATGAGTTTGATTAGTCGATAATAGTATAATATCGGAAAAATGTTAACAAAGACCTAAACTCTAGTAAAACTACTGGAAACCCAATATAGCCTACCTAGAACGACCACACCAGTCAACCTGTAGATAAGTAGATAAGAATAACATTGTTTGTGAATGTTTCCAAAACAAAATATTTGGTTGGGATGGAAAACCAAGCCTACGTCAGAGCTTTTGTCAAATAAGTTTGATTATTTGATATCTACAAGAATAACTTTATCAAATATTTGCACTAACCGGTCAATTGAACAATGTGGTAGTTGTAAGTGTGTTTAGGCCTACAATTTTTTTTTGAAGGTTTTAGGGTGTAAAGCGATTGTCTTCATAATGCACGTAGTTCATACCTAATTCAAGGATTAGCCGTAATACCAGCCGAATATATGCTGATTTGCAAAAAATAATATCACAAAAAACAAATGCCCTATACCGGTCAATTGATGGGTGCGGTAGTTCTAGGTCTAATATCGCGCTTCATCGACTTCAAGTTTTAACACTACCCGACGATGAGCTGTGAGTGTGACAACTGACAACAACAGTGGATGAGAGTTCAAGAGTTATGTGGTTCTGTTTTTTATTCCATAAGGATCTTGTTTGTTTAATATTTAGGAATCTGTATCTGAAATAGCTCTCATAGGATTTACAACTTACACGGCACATGCGCTGTTAAAATCAATACTGGATTTCAACTCATCCAGTCGCTTCAACGACTCTTCAACAAGGAAAGTGTTGATACTTTTAACAGACGGAGCGTAAGTTGAAAATGTGATGTTTAAAAGTTCAGTTTCCATTCGTTTGTCTAAATACAAATCCCAATCAGAGTTGAATCAATTACATAGTGTCTGTTCAATTACAATGACAGTTCAAGGTCAATATCAGAATGTTTAAATTAGGCAACATTACAATTACATTGTTCTAACACAGTGCTTCCCAACCTTTTTCAGTTTGCGACCCACTTTTAATGCAAGTTTTATTGTGCGACCCACAATGAGGGCCTCTGAGAAAATTTTTCACTAGGAGTACGAACAGTCATTCCGGCCCCCCTCTCACTCTGGCCCCCCTTTGTCTAGGGCAAAACGTGTGACGTTTGCTTAGGCGTATTGCACACCACACAATATTTTACTACAGAATTGGACATCTGTGAGCAATAATAGTATCGGGCTGCAATAAAACTATTATTTTGTGTTGTGCATATCATGTGATCTGTCCCTCGCCAATTTGTGTATCCTGCATTGAATTTATGTGTCAGTTGTTGATGGTGCTGTTGAGAGGTGTCGCTTATTGTACATCTTTATGGTAAAATTTTTAAATTCATTTTTTTATTTCTCTTAGATGTAGCTTATAATTATTTCTGAAGAGGACACTATGTGGTGTCGAAAACGTTGGATTTAGTAGTTTTTTATGTTTTTTTTTGTGTCTTTAATGTTAAATCCGTTAACGTTACTGAGTGTTATATGCATCCGTTGCAAGCCAAGCTCTCTACCAAGGCTCAAACATAACATCTTGTTAAAACATAATCAAGTTAATCATCTGACCAATCCTAACCTTTCTTCATTAACTTTTGCATTCACCACATGCCCAGCACTAGCAGAGGTGAACGAGAGAAGTCACTTTTTTTTACTCCGGCTCCGAAAGCATTCTCCGGCTCCTGATCTAACTTCAAAATTCATTTTGAAGTGAAATAAGCATGAAAATACCTTTGCCAAATAGTTTATAAAAAACAAAAAAAACGCCCGGGCTGTTTGCCCGGGTTTTTCTGAAACCTGGTTTTGCTATATGCCCCTCTCCTCAAGGACAGGAGAACAACTAACTTTTATGATTTAATTTAAGATGCTTTTAACAGAACATTTTTGCACATAAAGCATTAAATTACCACTTTGGGCCCCTAATTTGCTCGCAAAGCACTCAATTACCTTTCTGGGCCCTTTTGCTAGATTACTGCCCCCCCCCCCCCCCCCCCCCCCCCCCCCCCGGACTAAAGAATAACAACTTTTATGCTTGAAATCAGTCGTTTATGATGGTTTTAACCAAACATTTTTGCGCATAAACTATAAAAACCACAATTTCGGGCCCCCAACAAACACAGGCCTGGGCCCTCAAGGGTACGCCGTACCCTCCGTACCCCCCTCTCATAGGCCTTGCCCACAATGAGATATGACATCTTTATTATGGCATCTTTACTACTGGCGTAGGCTACGTACTGAAATAAATATGCGACACAACACATCTAATTGTTACATATTTGTTATTGTTACATTGTTGCATATGGTTACGTAATGATGATGCAATAATTTCCCGATCTAATAGAAAACAGGGTGCACAATTCATGAAAATGGAAAGTCAACAAATAAAGTGAAGATAAGAGTAGCGATGGCAACTGTGGCTTGTGAGATCCATAGTAATGTACTAATATTCAAAGAAAATGAAGGGTGTACCAGCAAACATCTATAGGATTGGCCCATGATACTGGAGAAGGATCCACAGAGGATACAAACTGATATGAATGAATCAACAAGTGAATAAAAAAATAACAGTTAACCTCTCAAGTACATGTAGCTCCACACAGAGTGAAATTTACATGCCTTTTGACTCTTTTTTATTTCTTTAAAAGTAATGTCTAAAAAGACATTATTGACCCAAAAAGAATGCCTAAAAAGACATTATGAAAAGTAACTATACGGACAAAGGCCAGGGTTTCGATCTTCCGATCTCTTTTTTGTTAATTGCATTTCTATTAATTATTAATCGCATAGATCTATTAATTAATCGCATTCCAACTGTAATTGACCCAACTCTGATTCCAACTAGGTTACTGTCTTTTTTGTTGTCTGTAACAATAACCAAACTTGCTCAAACGATCAATAAGGCTGCAGTTTTTCAATTTCGACAAGTTATCTTTGAGTCTATTCTTTCTAATAAGAGCGACGGATGCCGACCAACTACCGTCCGCTGTTGAACAAGTCCTCGAAGCTGGGATTATCACATTTGCTGTTGGAGTAGGTGATCGCGTGAACGAAGAAGAACTGGAAGTAAGTCAATACCAGTAAAACGGTGTTTCAACTGGTTTTGAGGCAGTCAGCTTGCCAAATTGTATGTTGAGTCAACACGTTAAACTGGAATAAATAATATTCCTAAAACTTTTGTTAAGTTGTGTCGTGTGCAAAACAATACAATAAGTGAAGTTTCTGTCTGAATTGGAAAAAATAGGACATCAAAGTAAAAAAAAAGATAAGTGAATAAGGAATTTGAAAACAAAAGTGGGTCGCTTTTATCAAACCAAATTATTTCTAAAAAAAAACGCATAGATACCATTTGCTTGTCAACCTTCTTTTGCAAGATAGCTGTTCAAGGGTGGGCCGTTTTGGACCAAATCCAATCAGCCGTTACGTGTGATCCGCTGATACTATTTTAACAGAAGTTGCACTGGGGTGTAAAAAAATATTTATCTATAAGTTTGAAAAGTCAATATTCTAAAATCTTATATGCTAATCTTAATATTTCAATTTTTGCAAAGGCATCCAAAAATGACAATTTTGTTTTATCTTGCCGCTGTTTAATTACCGTGCTAATTCTTCTTCATTCAAAGGTCTGGAGAATAATGACCTCGATAAACCGCACGAAGTGTGTGCCCACTTATTGCATTGATAAAAATTTACGACTTCCGACCAAATCTTATTGTGCTCATTCCTTCTAAAATAGTTACAACCACAAAAATACTTTTATATGAATTTGAAAAAAAAATGCATTTGTTGTCTTATATTTTTGTCCTAAACTAATGCTTTCCGAAACTCATAAGCTAGCTTGTAGTTTCATGGGACCAAACTTCTCACAAGTAACACCTGATTTGAAAAATCGTTTACATCTTCGTTGGTTTATTTTAGATCTTCAGTTGGGTTTGGAATATGAGTATCTTTAGTAGAGAGAAGGCAATTGACTAAACTGTTGAAATTATCTGAAATTTCTAAGTTCAAATTAGGCGCTTTTGGAATTGCAGATTTGTGTCAAGTCGCATCAAAAATATAATGCAGGCTACATCATAAGTCATTTAGCTTAAGGGTGTTTATAAACATGACTCATGTATTGTAACAACTGTTTTGAATATTTTGTTACCTACACATACTATTTTGATCGTGGATTTTTGTTTCTCGTAGAGCTGATAACGCAAAAAACACTTACTATTATTGCTTCTAATTAAGAACCCTTGTGTTAAATGGCTTTTATATTGTAGCACAAAAAATAATGCGCTTTGTGTTATTGAGGTCAAATCAAACAATGAAAAACTAGACGATGCGCCTCTCCCCTTACGCATATTGATGCACGAAGCAATTATGAGCTCATGGCTTGCAAGCGCGATGTAACCTAATCTATTTTACGCTTTGCTGGAAGTTAGCAGGAAACAGCAAAAATGTACCAAAATCTTGAATTTGCAAGAAAACTACACAACGTTCAGTATAAAATTTAATATCATCTGGTCCGCCTTGCTAATTTGGGAAAAGTCAAGAACAACTAAGTGCATAGCATTACTGTGCTTCTGGTAATCAAAGGAAATATGAAGGAGGGGGGCAGATCTTGCCCCCTCCCCCCCCCCCTTTGAGGAGCAAACGGTTTAGAAGCGACTGAATATGTTAAGAAAATATTTCACTTTTAATTATGCGTATATCTAACGCAAAGTCAAGTAGCCAAACCACAAAAAACTTATTTTGATACTGTTACGGACAATCTTTCCCCAAATCAAACGTCACATAAAACCGTTAAGGTCTACTTAACCTGACGTCTTACGTCATGGAATATTACTAAAAAATGAGCAGAGATTTCATCATCCCTTCGTTACACCTGTAAAACAAGGCACAATCCTTTTGAACATCTGTGAAATTGCTTCATAATGCATATGGACTATTACGTCACAGAAGCTGGTTACGTGCATTTGAAATATCGCAATCAATTCACTCATTTTAGAATTGTCGTTAGAAAGGTTGGTCGAATATTAAAACTGTTTTGCTTGTGCTTATCAACTAGACGAAATTTCTGTCTTTTATCCTCAGTAATTTGTATTGTGGTGACAAGTTTTAGTGCGTGGGCCTACCGCGTTGCGCCTCCTTTTCGACAGCCTGTGGCTATTTTTTCTTGAAATACAATTCGTGAAAAGACGTTTTCAGAAGAGTATTTTTTCGGTGTCATCGCATACAGACGAAAGGATTCGGGAATTTTATGTTACAACTTTTCACGAAGATATTATGGTTTTCCGCTGTGACCAGATGCTCTTTCCAGATAGTTTTGCATGCTTGTGTCACTATATAAGTTTTAAACTGCGAAAAAAGCTCTATAGTCACCGAGGGCTGGTTGGTGGTATGAAGCCCTTATTGTTCTAAGTTGATAGGCCTATTCTTACATGTTTGCAAGACATTGTTTTTCAAGTATGGACACCATTTTAAAGTTGTTTTTTTCAGATGATTGCTGGCAGTGACAAAGTAGTTGTTTTGAGTGATTTCAACTCATTATTGTCTATTGCAAACGACTTCTCTGCTTCCATCAGCACAAGACCAGGTAGTGACATCAAGGACGATGTGAGACATTGAATTGCATTGCTTTGTCATTGGCGGGTATTCCTCCATAATACTCTGATTAATTTGAAAGCCATTCTTAGGAATCAGAAACACCAGCTTACATAGTTACTTTCGATTCTATTACTTTGTTGATGCTTTCAGGAAAATCAAAAACGTACCGAGAAGCGCAAATTACGCCATTTAGTTCTCAGAGTAGGATCCCAGCCAGCAAGCCCGACTGAGGCCCAATGATAATTTAAGTAAGCACTTGGGCTTGTGGGCACACCATGTGGGTTTATGGGCAACAAATAGGTTAGCACAAGTCCAGTTTTTCATGTTTGTTTAATTAATTGCCCCTAACCGAACCCATCTCTTAATTTCAACTACTTATTATGTTCTTTTAGTTTGAAAAAGAAAGTAGAAAATATGAGTACCAATGTGGGTTCAATTTGGGCAGCCCAGTTGTAAAATCACCCAAACATGGGTGGTAAGTGGGTTGCCCAATATTAAAAACATGTTTTTACAAAACAAAAATATTTCTATTGGCTATATGAAAACAACTTTGTCAGTGTTTTTTTAATACTGCCAATAATTATTATTGCACGGGTTAATATGAGATCTCATGTGGGTTCAGTTTGGGCAGCCCATTTGCACAACTTTTGCACTTTTGCACTTTTGCACTTTTGAACTTTTGCACATTTTGCACAACAACATATTATCTGGCAATTCTCCACTCCACAAAGTCGTGGGAAAATCTAGAAGACACCTTGAGCCAGGACATGCAAACCATCTCAGCTTATCTCCAGAACTGGCGACTGAAACTCAGCGAAACCAAAACTGTGGCGGCAGCTTTCCACCTACACAATCGGGAAGCTGATCGTGAGCTACATGTCCACAACAACGGAAAACCTCTGTCCTTCTGCCCCGAGCCAAGGTACCTTGGGGTGACACTAGACAGATCGCTCACATACCGCCACCATTTGGTGTCACTGCGCAAGAAACTGACATCCCGCGCTGCATTACTGAAGCGCCTGGCAGGCTCTAGCTGGGGGGCGAGGGCTGACACTTTGCGAATAGCAGCCTTAGCCCTTGTCTACTCTTCAGCAGAGTACTGTGCACCTGTCTGGTGCCGCAGTGCTCACTGCCACAACATCGACACTGCAATAAACAGCGCCCTGCGCACAGTGACCGGATGCCTGCGTCCCACACCATTGGACAATCTCCCCATTCTCGCTGGCATCCAACCTGCTGAGCTTCGTCGCGAAGAAGCCACTCTGTCCCTCGGTCGACGGGCACTGGAGCCTAATCATCTTCTCCACCACAAGATCTCTGCCTTCCCAAACGGGCACCCCCGCCGACTGAAATCAAGACACCCATTCGTGCCAGCCGCTCAACTTGTGATCAACGAAGCTGATGAACAAGACATCTCTGCGGCTACTTGGGCGGACCATAAATGGAATTCTGAATGGAGGTCAAGCACCACCAGACTCCATTCATTCATCCCCGACGCCGACACACGCCCAATCGGCCTGACACTACAGAGACAGGCGTGGGTGCGCCTCAACCGTCTCCGTACGGGCGTCGGCCTTTTCCGCTCAACCATGCACCAATGGGGAATGGCTTCTTCCTCCTCCTGTGAATGTGGTGCCGAGGAACAGACCGCAGACCACATCATCAATGACTGTACCATCTTCAAGCCACCTAACGGAGTGGAAGGTCTGCGCGTCATGGATGATGAAACTAAAGACTGGCTGCTCTCTAGCAGCCTTCCAGTGTAGTCCGGGAACATCGTGAATCTGGGGTGGTAAAAGGATAGACCCTCGGCCCCAGAAGCTCAGACGACGACGACGACGATTTGCACAACAGCATCTTGCAAAATTTAGTTTGAGTTAAATATTCCACATTAGTTCAAAATATTAGTAATTTAAATAATAATGGCACCAAGATATTTTTACACATTTTCTTCTTTCACCTAAACTTTGAACCCTAATTTTCATTACCTCTGAACTCGAAGTTTTTTGGCGTGAGGTTCAGTGGCGCATCGTATTCGTATCCGCGTGGCATTCAAATACCAAATACATCAGTTCTACACCGCTCGGAAGCGTTTTTCTTCAAACACTTTCAAACTGGGCTGCCCAATTGATAAGAAACTTGAGCCAGCAGACAAATATAAATGGGATCCAATCGGGCATCCCAGTTTGGGGCTAATATATTGCTCCTTTGGTTCCCAGAAGGGTTCCTTATTGGTTCCCAAATGTCATTGCTGACTGGGATGTGTTAAGGAAAAGTGTCGCCAGATGTTTTTTTTCCATTTCCTGACAAAATGTCTGAATTTTGGTAAAGTGTTTTTAAAAAACGCTTGGAAGATTGTTGTTAATGAGTTGATACATGAATTTGGCAAGTTCCAGTTTGTAAATATCTTCGCGTTGAATTGTAATGACTTGCATAGATTACTGAGACGGCAAAATTTAGAATTTATTGTTAGGCTATCGTGCGAATAACATTGTTGTGTCTATAATGTCAACCTCATTAAATAACATAGAACGCATCATGTTATTTAAGCAAATGCCTGGTGAACAGCCTCATTCAATTTTCATTAACTTTATCAAGCAAAGTTTCAGTAGCTGTTCCCCAGCTCATGATTCCATATTGCATACGACTGTACACTGAACTGTAATAAAGCATACTTAGTGTAGGCAGGCCCGGATTTAAGAGGGGGGCAGAGGGGGCAGGTGCCCCGCCCCCCCCCCCCCCTACTTTTGAAGGGCCCCCCTACGTGGAAAAAATGTGATTTTGTGTTATTTTTTTTCCTTTCAGCCTTTAAAGTCTCTGCAAATTGCTGCGCAGTGCTGAATTAATGCTATTGTAGACGTAGAGGTGGTTTTTGCAGGGAGGCCCCTTGATCTAAAAGTGCTCTGGGCCCCCCATCAGCTAAATCCGGCCCTGAGTGTAGGCCTATTTTGCCGTAGACTAGTCACGTAAACGACACAAAATTCCTGAATATCTTGCCAACTATGGGTAGGCTACGATACATGTTTTAAAATGTAAAGCCTGATTATTGAGAAATAAAACAGAGTAACCTTAGCAGATATAATTCCTGATGAGGACACACGTACGTGTCGAAAACGTTTGAGTTTATTTTAATTATGCTATATGTTTTGTGTGTACAAAAAGTATGTAAAACCCGCTAAGGTTACTCTGTTTTATTTCTCTATGGTTCAACAAAGCAAATTCCCTACTAAAGCTTTATCAAAGCCTGATCAAATTACCAAATAGGCATTAAATTATTTTTGAGCAAGTCAAAAATATAATTTACAGTTTAATGAAACAGAAACACTGGCAGCACTATTATTTAACGCATCCTACTCTGAGAAGGTAGTTTCGCATCCCGTACTTCTAGAAATCACTGGATGCAGTAGGCTACCCAGAAATGTTTATCCTCGTCGGATGAGATACTAATCTATAGAACAAGTCAATGAAAGATCAACAGATTTTTTATTTTCGGTTTTGAAAATTAGCAAAAGAAAAAAACAATAGGCCATATAATGACCAGATGGAAACAAACTTTAAATTTCATTGCAATTTCCAGAAAACTTGGACTTAATTTTTCTTTTGGATGGATCCGCATCAATTGGACGAGAAAATTTTGAATTGATGAAGAATTGGGTTATTCAAATGTCAGACTGCCTTGACTTGTCTGATGGAAACATTCACGTTGGAGTCATTCAGTATTCATACGCGTTTGCCGACAGGCAATAAACCATTCTTTTTATGATTCTACTGTACGTTAATCTAAAATAATTTTCAAGAAAACAAACACTTTAGGAGCAAGATTGTTTGCTGAAACTGAACAAAGTATAAAAAATAGTTACTTCACTCAGAATGCTAAGTAATCGTTTCGAAAACTACGTTGTTTCCACCATTCGTGCTGAAAATTAACGAACTCTGATCCTCATGTTAGCAGCCTTAGCCTACAATGTTATAGTAGGCTAGTATCAAAATGTTGGCTGGAATATTCAGTGTAGTTTAGTTTGTTTTTATTCCTGACCATCACAGCAAAAAGCAAGGTAGGCCTATGCCCAGTGCCAGTCTTAGGGTATTTCGGGCCCTGTGCGGAATATGCTTTGCGAGAAAATTTTGAAAAATTACTTTGAATTTGATGCATTCTGAGAGCATGATCAACAAAAATATGGGTATGAATATTCCTGTAAAATGGTGCTGTCCGGTGTCATAGCAAAAAGATAAGATCATGTTTTCTTTGGCATTTTTCGGAAATAAAGCTGAGTCTCTATGTTTTCTTGTTGCTAATTCCTGGCTGAGATATTTGAATGTTTGGTGTTGGCAAAACTCGCTCTTTTGTAGTTTCGTTTAAAATTAGGCAAACTTTGTTTTAGAGACATAGGTTGATTGCTTTTATTGCCAGATTATTACAGTTTTATTATTGATTCATTTTGTCCTTGGTTAATCAAAAAAAACGATCTTATTCCGGTAAGCCACTAACTTTTATGCTTTAAAGTTAACCCAAACTTTAGAACATGTAACGTTATAGACGTCATACATCTTGATGAATGTCAGACAAAAATTGCGGGCCCTGTGCGATCGCACGGTTTGCACACCCCAAAGACCGGCACTGTCTATGCCAAACCAAGCAGAGGTTTAGAAAAGGGTAGAAGCAACATAACACGTACTTTGTAACGTTCTTGATACCAAAACAGGACAATCAGTGCAGTTTTTCCAACGTGTATTGTATGTTATAGTTTAGTTTGTGCATGTTATGCTTCGTATATTTTACTCCGATTAAAAACACACTGTTGCATAAAATTATAGAATAAAAAAGTTTGTTCTGAAACTTTATGTGTCTTAAAATACCCAAGTAGTATTATTCTACATACTTCAAACTACCTAAACTCACTGGCTAAATTACGTTTTTTAAACAGGCGTCCAGAAGAGCAAACATTCATTAAGACTGAAATACCACTTGGACCTCACCAGGACCACATTCAGTTTAATGTAAGTTGTTCATATGCTTTGATTTTGTCTTAAATTCTGCAACTGATATGATCGTAGTTAGGTATTAGCCTACGCCATCTAAGTTGTTAACTGTTTGACATAACTCTACTCTACTCCATGCATAGCATCATCAAGCCAAACCAATGTACAAATTTAAGATCGTAATAACCTCCGCTTCCAAGCTCAGTCAGATATTTAAGCTTTCAGGTTTGCGCTTGGGCAATTCATTTCAAGTAGCCTACAGCTTTTCATTCAGACAGCAACACTTCAACAAGTGGAAACGTCACTTTGCCAATCTCGGTAATCTAACCTGTGTGAGTGGTTTAAAGTAACTTAAAAGTTTTTAACTTGATCGTCCGGACGCCTTGGTGCGTTGCTTCAATTGATCAAGGGCGTCGCACAATTAATGATTTCAATCTATGTCTAAACTCTTCTATTCTGACACATAATAAAATGCTTGCAAATATTATTATCCCCTGACATGTGCATTCTAGCTCATCATTGCAAAACTGTAGCAATTTATTAGGATTTAACCATCGTCGAATTTAACAATCACATACCACAATTCTAATTCACTTCGCCGCGAGACAAATGAAGATCCGAGACACAAATAAATGAAAATTACTTAAATTGTTATCTCTTAGTAAATGTTAAGTTCAGCAAACTGTTTTACTGTAAAGGTGTCGCAACGAAAAAAGTTTAAGTACCACTGGTTAACAGGCCTCTGCGAGCATGCAAACTGCCAAGGTTAAGTTTCAAAGTGGCTTTCTCGGTTCGGGAATATAGATTCTCACAATCAATGTAAGCTATGTAGGCAAGCTGTGTAACAAGCTTTTGTCTTATGTTAAAGTGAAATTGGAATAAATGAATAAATGGAATTGGAATAAATCTAAATTGCTTACGTACAGTAAAACAGAATCTTTTAATTTAAATTTAGGTTTCTTTTTTGAATTTCTTGTTTGGCTTACGTTTAGGAATCAGTATCAGCAATAAGCCTGCAAGGACATTCAACTTTCACGGCAAAAGCGCTGTTGAAATCAATCCTGGATTTTAAGTCATCTAGTCGCTTCAACGACTCTTCAACAAGGAAAGTGTTGATACTTTTGACTGACGGAGCGTAAGTTGTTTACGTGAGTTCACACAGACTCTCCAGACAATAATTTAGGAAATCCTTTGTACAGTAGATTGATTCAACGTCTGCAGGCTTTAAAACAATGCAAGAAAAAGCTGTTTGGTTTCTGAAACAGTTACGAGCATGCAAACTGTTACATTTGCATTTCAATTACTGTAGACTTTTAGTGGATAGTTTCAATCACAAATTTCTGTCATCCATTGCAAATAAGTATTTTAACTAAGCATAAATAAAATATGAGAAGTTTCGGGTAGACTATGATGCTCATTTCGTTTGCACGTTTGTTGTTTCTAATAAGAGCGAGCGACTCCACCGAACTGCCATCTGCTGTTGAACAAGTCCGTCACGCAGGGATCATCACATTTGCTGTTGGCGTAGGAGATGAAGTGGACAGAGAAGAGCTAGAGGTAAGCTAATGTCAAAACGTAAAAGTTGCAAATTTGTCTTATGAACCTTTTCATTGCATTTTTAGTTTATGTTGTATTTACAGCCAAGCTCTTTTAACGTTGGTTATTATATAAACAAGTAATTGCACAAATCTTACAAATTGTGATTTTGTAATATTTCAGCTTATAACTGGTGATGATGGGACTGACAAAGTGTTCGCTGTGGAGGATTTTAATTCGTTGCCTTTAATTGCAAATGAAGTGTCATTGGAATAAGCCAAGATGACAACATTATGACAGTATAAGCCAATGATGTGTGTTATAAAATTATTGGCGGAGATTGACTACCAATACCATGATCACTATAACGACCATTGTCATTGGAAATGTGTATCAAATTATTATTACTCTAGTGCAGTGGTTCCCAACTCGTTTTTAAGGCAACCCATTTTTACAAAAAATTCAGTTCGGTAAAATCTTGCGACCCAAGAAAATTGTCGTAGTATTTTAAAAGCCATACAAGATTGCGTTGCAAACAAACAGCACTACAAAAGCAGTAACTTTTTCCAAAAATAATATGTTTATCAAATCACTAATGAGATAGCTTTGCTGGCTTGCTGTCAGTGAGTTTTTGAAATTGAGGAGTTATTTTGCTAAGGCATAGCTGCATGTCGGTTTTAACTTCCAGCCGGTTTCGCTGTTTAGTTTTCAATGCACACATGGCGCTAAATCCAGTCTCACAAAGCCAAGTTGTTGCAAATGGAATCTGTTTCTGAATCACTAAATTTGAAACTGTGGGATACACTTTGTACATGGAAGCCCAAAAGTGGATGTTTGCAGAACCTTTGGAGTGTTTGTCTTTGAAGAACGCAAAAGAAATACGATTTGCTGCTTCTATCGTTTTGTCCATAAACTGTTCTGCAACATGGATGGGAAGTCGAGGCAGATCTTTTCCAACAAATGGATCAATTATCTAATCATTTTGGCTACTAGGTGTTAGAGATTCTCCATGGTAGTGCACAAACTTTTTGGCAAACTGTTCCAGGTGTCCAATTATGATTTGCTTAATATCAACTTCCTTGCCACAAATATATTGCGTGAGCTGAGGAAATATATCGTACTCATCTCTGGTGGCATAACTTTTCCAGAATATGAGTTTTTTGTAGTAAGCAGAAACTTTTGCGGCGCGATCAATCACCGTAAAGCCATTGCCTTGCGTAAATAAATTTAGAAAATTCAGAGAGTCAAATATATTGGCAAGGTAAGCAACTTTTGCGTTGAAATCTTCTTGCAAAAACTTCTCCGCTAAACTCACAAGTTCTGTTGCCTCAGGAAGATAGCAATCTCCTCCTGCAAATTACAAACTCGCTTCAGGACGCGACCTCGTGACAACCATCGCACTTCTGTGTGCAGCAGCAATGCTTGATAATAATCAGAATCCATGTCAGTGCACAAAGACGAAAACAAACGCCGATTTAGTGGACTTGTTTTGATGAAGTTTACACACTTCACATCATTCAACACTTCGTGCAGCTCTTGAGACAGCTTTTTTGCAGCAAAGGCCTCTCTGTGAAGAAAGCAGTAAGTCCATACAGCACTTGGGGCTTTGTCTTTGATGCGTTTTACCACACCAGACTATATGTGGGTCCAACGTGTGGCAAAATTTGTCATGGTTTGTCCTACATAGTGTTCGTGACATATTATAGTGCATGTGACAATGTATATCCCATAATTTTGGCAAGTTAATTTATGTTTGAGACTGAAAGTTTTGTTGGGTTAACATTTAATAATAACAATAATAAAAACGAAAACTGTTAAAACTTCTTGCACTGCGATTATGCTACAAAGCTTTCCGATGTCTCGACATGAAACGCTTCATGACTTTGTGTTTATATTTTCCAGTTTTGTGATCGATCTCTTCACGTTTTAAAAATTTTTTATTGTTATTTTTCGCCCAAGATACAATATGCCTGAAAAACAAGCGGGTCGCGACCCATGTGTTGGGAACCACTGCTCTAGTGTCAAACAATGAGATTGAAAATAAAATTGCACTATATGTTCTTATGGAGTGCCAAAGGCGCTCGAAAATGTTCTGTAAACTTTCTGTTCTATTGAGTAGTCAGCCAGCTACTCGCGGCTATTGTGAGTTGTGTTGTTAATTGGAGCAAAAATATTCGAGTAACTTCTATCTTAATATAAAAGGCGCTTCGCAATTTTGCGCATGTGCATCAGTCGTTTATTTAACTCATGGTAAGCTACATTTGAGCTGCTCTTACGTATCAACCAAAATAAAAGAAACTGCGTAAACGTAGGCTTCATCACTTTGAAAAAAAATTACATAAATCGCAAGGCGTTTTTGTATGTAGTTTAAGTGTTTACAAATATAGCCTAACCTTTTTCTGCTGTTTCAATATTATTTTTGCGTTCGAAATAAATTAATTTGAAATGTATGATAGCCTAATCATGATTGGCAGGTAGATTAGATTGGCAGGTAGATTAGATTGGCAGGTAGATTTTGTGTTTATCTCGCGGGAAAAGCACTTTTTCTTAATTTTGTTTTAAATCAACATAAAGTTAATTAGCCTATGTGAACTAATGTTTTAGTCATCATTAATAGTGGAGATACTTTACACGTAGAGGGCTATGATTCATTGGTGATGTATGTAATAGAGTGGGACCTTTGAGTCTATGACCGCTTATTCCAATGGCCAGTGAGACTGTTTTGAAAACCCAACATCCATGAGCAATACAGTAATTATTGATTCTATGTTTTTTGATTAATGTCAAATATGTTTGATTAATGTCAAATATTTGCGAAAATACATTTAATCTATTGCTTTAAATATCTGTTATCTTAATGTAACATTGAAAATAGCCTATTTAGTTAACGGTCAACCCACTAAAACAATAGATGAATCTGACTGCATCATTAGATGCAGGCTTCCTCCTTACTTTTAGGGATGACGATTGTTCTCATATTAAAGTAAAAAGGGGGCCACAAATGTTTGGTTTACTTGTATTTAAAGCAACATTAAAATCTATGATTTAATGACTTAGATAAGACCATCACATAAGATCTAATCTTATATCACCATAACTATGTCATTATCGTTAGCCATTTCTCTGTTGGCAAACTCAACTACTGTAGAATGTCTGTAAAACGCAATAGCCTACGTGCCTTTAAATCATCTTGGGCCCTGGCTCAAAAGCAACTCCTGGACTTCACTATCAACGCTATTAATTACGAGGCCTCACTGTGCAAGGTTTAGGCCTATTTAACTGTTAATGGTTAATGCAAGATCCTTTTCTTCATTTCAATTATGCATTGTTGTTATATTGAGTTGGATAGGCCTAGTGCAGGCAGTAGGCTACAGTTTTGCTCCATTCCATATTCAGAGATCCACAAACCGCATCAAATGGCAGGTATAGTAGGTACAAGACCGATTTCATGTTTTCACTGAACAGTTCTTGGTTTACACTTTCTAGTTTTGCCTCGAACGTATTTAAATAATTTTATGCCGGTTTTACCTCGGTGAAAACAATCGGTCTCGTCAAGTCATATCTTACTCCAACACTGGTCGCTTTCACAAGGTCCTACTGCAATTTCCCCGTGCTATTACATTGAAACAGCTTGTTTATTTCTTCAATGCTTTTGGTTGTGCTATTTTGCTGCTAAACAGATAGTTTTTACCCGCAACACACGTAAAGGAATGCTTTCCATTCAGTGACACCTAATGGATGGAATAATTCCCCGGCAACAAGACTTCAACAATCGGAAACTTCACTCTGTCAATCTCGGTGACCGGACCGGGCCTGCGTCAGTGATTCAAAGCCTCTACAAACAAGTATGCGAAACTGCCAGGATTAAGCTCTGCAAGAAGCTTTCCCAATCCGAGGATGAAGACTCAATCAATCAACATATTGTTGTAACCTAGTCAGGGGCGCCGGAACGATTTTTGACTGGGGGGGCAAGATTACGAAAAAAGGGCACTTTTGTTTACTGAAAGGCCAATTTTTTTTCAAGTTTTAAGATTAGATATAGCGATAATGATAATCTATCAGCTCACTATGTATTAAGTAATGATAGCCTACAAGTGTCCGCCGTTCGGTATACAAAGAAGGGCATCATGCTATGTTATAATGATGTAACCTACTGTCAAGCCTTAAAGCAGCCTGCGGCCATGGCCGCTAAGTAGTGCTTGAATGACCGCCGGTGCTACCTCCTACATCGGCCAAGTTTAGCCGCCGGTCTCTTCTAGCCAATTATTTAATTTCGCAATAGAATGATCGTGGATTAACTGTCGAAAATATGTAGTATCAAAGAGTGACGCAAAATTAGGTCAGCGCGTCATAATCGCCACTGTTGCTTTGTGCGGGAATATTTGTTATTGATGGAATATATCCATCTGCGTTCTGCAATCACCGGCGCTGTAAGTCTTGTTTGTAATTCTCGACGTTTATTTTAACAAAGTGTTAATCCGAAGTGCTAATTTACATCGGCTGGCAATATTGTCGTTTTTATGTCGATTCGATGTTGTCGGACATTGAATCTTTGTTAAAAAGGAGAACCAGGTTAGTTGACATCTGAAGGGAAAACATTTTTTGATCGTATTTTACAAAAATTATGCTTCTTTTGGTAATGTCCTTCACATCATTGAAATACTTATTTTATTACCTTGCCGTCATCGTCAACACAATCATGTCGAACGTTGTTTTTCGTTGCTAAAAAGAATTCTAGGGGAGTGGCGAACTTCTTTAAAATCAGCCACATTGGAGACACTCGTGCGAGTGTCGTTAGATGGTCCCGCAGTACTGGATTACAATCCCGATAAAGCAATTAGTGCGTGGTGCAACGATTCTATTGTAGGACGTCGCCCAGGCCCAGACTTCAACAACGCTAAGTGATCATTTTAGCATTGTTGCAAGTTTAATTCTATTTACTTGTGCTATCGTTATTTTTATTTTGTATTTTGGCCTCCAAGCACGCAGATTTGGCCGCCGAGAAGGAGCTCCCGGTAGGCCACGATGGCTGCCGAAAAAAAAGACGAGTTTTAAGGCCTGTACTGTGTTGCAAAATTTTGTGCCGTAAATATTATTTTGAGGCAAAAATGAAAGATTATAATTAGGCTAAAAGCGAATAGCAGAAATTGTTATATTGCAAAATGTGTAGTAGCTTACATGACTTTAAAAGGGCACCATTGCCCCCCCCTGCCCCTCGATCTGCAGAAAAATTGAGGGCAGGGGGGCATCCGCCCCCCCTGCCCCCCCGCTTCCGGCGCCCCTGAACCTAGTTTGCAGTTACCAGACGAACGCAAGATATTATTACATAATAGTTTAATGCCTGGTGAACAGTCTAATTCTGTAGGCCTACTCTGGTTAGCTGCTCAATTAGAAAACAAAATTTGATGGGAGTAATTATAGTTTAACTGCATGATAACCTGATATTTTGTTTGCTTTCCGTGATTTGAGACTTCCTTGGCCAATTGTAACAACCAATTAGTGAGTAGTCGATAGGATACTTTCTGTAGTTTACTTTGCTTCAAAATGTTGCCTGTGCAGCGCGCCCAACAACGCGGTTTTTCAACAGTATATTGGGCTGTCTTTCCTTAGTTTTGTTTCGCTTAAGACAATTAGCTAACGTAGCCTAGATTATCATTTTTTTATAGTCATTTCAGATTGGATAGTGAGTGATGGTCTTATCCAATTAATAAGTATATTATTTTAAACGTTAATTCAAGAACATGACAACCAAGCTTACATACTTTTGTGTAGCTATCCGTATAAATAAACAAACAGGTATAAAAGGTAAGACCCATACTTGAATCCAAGCATTCGTGGATGAGAAAATAAGGTTCGCATTATAAGCCTCCGGCACTAAGGAGAGTAGGGTGGCCAGTTTCATTCTCTCGGCTGCCTTACCTTCAGCAACTACGCTCACCCAATTCATGATGCCCTGGTTAGAGGTGAGCAGAGTCTAACAAACAGGCTACTTCCCTTCAATAATGCTTTCAATTTCTTCATCCACTGAGGATAATAGATACATTAACTCAGTGTAGTTAACTGCATGACTACAGACCAAGCGGCTCTGGTTCTTCTCTCTGGGTGTGCGCTTGAGCAACGCACTTTAGGGCTGCTCTCTATCCAGCGGCACCTAGTGAATGGAATAATTCACAGGCATCAACATTTCAACAATCGGAAACTTCACTCTGCCAGTCTCGGAAACTGGTCCTGTGCAAAAGCCTCTACAAGTATGCGAAACTATCAGAGGCTTTGTCAGTCCGAGGATAAAGATTCAAAACAAACCAACCAAACATAGTAGCCTATGTATGATATGTTAGCTATATTGAGACAAGATAGGCTTGCAATTGATTAAATGTATTTTCGTTATTACATGATATTAATCACACATATTCCATGAAGGAATCAACACACTAAGATCAGTAATTAATTAGTATTGTTCATTGACTTTCACCTTAACCCATTGACTCCCAAGCCTATTTTCCAAAAATAGCCCCACAGGTCAAAATGGGTGACAGGCCAATATATGGGTGACGCAAACCTGAATGAAACATAGGCTGTCGACCATACATGGGTGACGCGGCAGTCAATGTAAAAAAAAAAAAACTTAAAACCACAAGATTATTGTTAATTGAAACAAACAAGCAGTTATAGAGATAAATAGAAATTATGATTACCTTTAACAATATGATAATTCCCTTAAGGAACTGTGTTTCGAAAGCTAGTGCAATTTGCTATTACCACAGCGAACTCGCAGCATCAGGCTAAAACAGGTCGTTAAAATCTACATACTGAAGTAGGCTAAGCAACGATCATGCTGCTAAAAGCGAAACTCAACCTATTGCATACCTTTAGATATATTGAAAAAAATTTCAAAAAGTTTATTGTAAAACAAAATAAACCCGAAACCAAGGCTTTGTTACAATGCTCTTGTAACAAAGCCTTGATGATATAGCCAACGATGATATAGCTATCAAATTCAATCTCACTGAATTTGAGTGCAAAATTACATCAAGCTGCTATCTAAGGATTTTATGAGGAAAGCTTAATTATACTCAAAACAAACAAATAAATTTATTATGATTTAGTTCAAGGTTTTTAAGAGGGAGTGCACTCACCACTAAGGGGTGCGAGACCTGATCCAGAGGGTACTAAATAATAATTATGTTTTATTTATTTTATTTTTGTTGAACCACTATAAAGGTGAGTTGTAAAATGATGTACGAAGAGCTAAGCCTGTGCACCGGGCTTTCAATCAATATTCGGATTTGTATATAACCATTGATTTGCAGCCATTCTAGGAGCGGGTGCAAAAATTGGTTCGTGATTTCAAAGTGGTGCCAACAAGGAATAAGGTTAAAAACCACTGACTTAGTTGAATGAACTATTTCAAAGTGATTATGCTTAGCCTAAATTTGCGGTTTTTTAGCATTTTTCGGTTTTGTCCATATGCGGGGACAGTTCAGTTGGAAAGTAGACTATACGCTAGCTACACAGACTGCTGCTGGCAAGTATGCTAAAATTGATATGCAACAGTAATTTGATGTACATTTCCAATGACAACGGCCTCTAAATTGATGAGGATATTCGTAAGCCATCTGGCTGATGATGCAGTCTATTTCATAAATCTGACACTGCGGCGTATTCCAATGGATAAATCATTTGCAATTGATGATAACGAGTCAAAATCCTCCACTTCAAACACTTTACCAGCATATCCACCATCACCAGTTATCAGCTGAAATATAGCAAAATCGCGATTTGTAAGTCACAAATTTAACAAGACAAACTCGCACTACAGATTTCTTGGTAATGACTTACCTCTAGCTCTTCCCTATTCACTTCATCCCCTACTCCAACAGCAAATGTCATGATCCTAGCATTACGGACTTGCTCAGCAGCATAAAATAGTCGATCATGGTCGGTCGCACTAGAAGCAACAAACTTGTTAACAAAATGAAAAACATAGTTATCCTAGATTTTAAATTTTTTGTTTACATTAAACAATTTATTCGCAACTGGTGACAGAAATTTGTGATCGATGTAACAACCACTACAATATATTTATATCTAAAGGGGAAAAAGGGTAAAGATGAGTCCCATACTTGATCCAAGCATCGGTGGAAGAGAAGATAAGGTTCTCATTATACTAAGCCTTCGGCACTAACAAGAGTAAGGTGGCCAATTCCTTTTTTCGACCTCCTTTCCTTCAGCAATTACGCCCACCCAATCTACTTATACACCCTCGGTACAGGTGAGCGGTGTTTTTCAACAACCAACTGAAGTCGGGAGTCGAATCAGGATTACATGATTGGAAAGCGAACGTCTTATCCGCTGCGTCATCCCATTTATATCTAACCTAACCTAAGCACCAAATCAGCTGGTTTTTGCATTGTGTTAATGTATTCAGGGTTACTGGCTAGAGCAGGGGTCACCAACCTTTTTTGCATGCGGGCCACTTTGACACTAAGGAGAGCTGTGGCGGGCCGCAGTAATACAATTTTAGGTAGGTTGACTCTTATGCTAGAAAATAACGGATTTCGTACACAGTATCCAGCGTTACATGTTGTTAATATTTGTCTTAGAATACCGCAGCAACACAATTAGTCGAACAACGCTACAATTAGTCGAACAACCAGGCCAAGCTCCTTTAACAACACTTTTGACTTCTTTAACAATGGCCACTTGTTTTGCGCACTTATAGCGAGGCGAGTGGTTTCATCAGAATATTCATCGCCAAGCAAGAGTGGTGTTGTCACTTCGCTTCACAAATGATATCTTGCAATTAACAATTTCAGCAAACAAGGAAATGTTTGACACATCGCAATACAGGCAACAATAGTGACCTGCAAACATATCTCCAATAGCAGGGAAAAAGGCACCAGGCACCATGAAACAAACGTTTGTGGAAATCAGCGAAAAATCGTAATTCTATCGTAATTCATGAACAGTCTTCCCTCAAAAAAAGCAATGAGTTGGTTTTTCATTCTTTTTGTGAGAGTCTATAAAACCGTCTTTCTTTATTATAGACAACTGTCACATGTGGTGCTTATTAGCGTGGCAAGAATTTGTTGATTAACAACATTTTGCAGTACTTGCTTTGGCAGTACATATACTAAAATTGGAACGATACAGAGAAGATTAGCATGGTCCCTGCGCAAGGATGACACGCAAAATCGTGAAGCGTTCCATATTTTGCCAATTTATTATAAATTGAGTTGGCACACCGACCTATTTTGCCTACAAAAACTTGCATAAAGAGAATAGCCTACTGCTCGTGAAACACAATAACGGTGAAACGCACACTAGTGTTTACATGATATTTGCAAACTTAAAATAAGCAACTCTATGCTCACAGAAAATCGAAACCAGACGTTTTAATCAACCACTGGGTCAATGTGGCTGGACATCGCATTGGAATAACTTTAAGCAACCCCCACCTAGAACTAGGCTATAATCTGATTGGTCGGTCGGTGGAATCGTATGCAAAGCGAAAATATGCTTCCCAGTAAGTATTTTTGCCTTCGTGCTCTTTAACTCCTCAAAAAAAGTATTTTTGGTTATACTTGTACGCAGTGGTGGATTTCCAGAAGATTGGCTTCCGGAGCGCTAGTTTGTTACTTTCCAAATGCGCTAGGTGCCGTAGAAGAAATTCAGAAATATGTCTTTATAAGATTTTGAAACAACACACTTGATGTAGCCTACCTAAAACGTTGCTAAAGTAATTATCATGGTCTATAGATGGTATAGCGTTGTTCAATGCAAATATTCATATTTTAGTGAAACAATAATACAAAAAAATACAAGTTATAGCCAAGCAAAAAAAAAGAAAAAAATTTGTTTTTAGTTTTTTCCACTTTTGATTTTTCAAGTTATAGCCTACAATTTTTAAGACACTTATCGTATTCAAAATCATAAAACCTCTGGCGACTTCGGGTCTCAATTGCCGGGTTACGTCCATGGCGTAATCAGGATCCAACATAGCCTACTTCGCTGGTTAAAAATTTCTCAGTGTAAGACGGATCATTCGTATAAAGAGTAAACTTGAAACAGTTACAGTGTGTAGAGAAGCACGGTCAGATGTCAGTATGAAGTTCATTTGTGAACATCCGCTCTCACACTGCTCGATGAAACTGGAAGGGATTATAGTGACGCTATCAAATTTTGAAGACTCTGGGATCTTCTTTTCGTAGTTATATATTCACGAAGTCCTCTCACAGCAGCTTCGCGTTCATCTAAGCGTAATCTCTTTGCCACTTCAATGATTTCGTTTTTTCCGTGTGTCATTACTGTGTCCTCTGGCCAAATAGTTGAATCAAGTATTTTTCAGCTGTTAATAAATGACAAGCCTGTTGAATTCAACAAGCGATCTTGGATGGAATTTCCAAAGTGATTATACACCCTTCTCTGTTGGGTGGAAAATATCACCCTTTGGTAGGGTGAAAATGACCATCTTTCCCAATAGGCTATGGGGTGGGAATGAAAACGTAGAAGTGGAATTTTTAGACCACCCCTAGAAGTGGTTAAAACTACACTTTTTGATTTACAGTGTAGAATATGCGGGGATTAATTAGCGGGCTATTTCTGCAATTGTTTACATGTAATTCTACACCTTTGAACTCTAAGTTTTCTTCAGCATCCTCAGCAATGCCATATTGTCGTCCGGGTTCGTTCCTTCGTGTTTCAAATAATTTTGCAAAATTATTAATTTTGTTATCTGCATCTCAAATAGTATAGCCTACATGCTCTGTTTTACAGTTCAAGGCAAAGGCTATTTTGGATAATTCTTGCGAGTATTCGTACATCAAAGCCAAGTCCAACAAGAAATCCGTGGATGTTATTTTCGACAAGAGTCCTTGATATTTCGCACGTTCCCGAGAATCTCTTGTGTTGCTAATAGCCCCTTTTTTGAAAAATTTGACAAGTGCTGGGAAATCATTCCAGACGGCACTAACTGTGCGGAAACTCGAGGCTACCCAACGTGTGTCCAGTAGGCCTACTCTTCCGATTTTCAACAACTGCACTTCAACAGCCGCTGCACATTCACCCATTCCCTGCTATTGTTAGGAGAAGCGTGGTAAAGGCTAAAGCGTTTGTCCATAAAAGATTGAAATCGATTCAAATTACTGACTGATTTTACAGCATGACGAACCGATAGTTCCAATCTATGGTTGCACAATACCACACCACAATGTCTGGAAATTAATCACGAAGCCATATTGCTACACCATTTTTGCAACCTATCATCACAGCCGCGCCATCACATACAACACCAATCAAACAAGAAGATAAAAATGTTGTAGACATGCCATATGATTTTAGGCAGCTCTTCAGGGAATCAAAGATGCCATTCGCCGTAAGACTAGCGAGCTCAACAAGATCTACAAATACATTCACAGGTTCGCTTCCGTCAAGACTGGTACGAAGATATATTATCAGAGTAAATACCCGATTTAACGTGTTCGACTCATCAAGAATTATGGATATACTTTTACTGAACAGGGCAAAGCATAATAAGAGTATAAAATATTTGAGCTTCCGGAACGCCATTCCGGAGAAGTCAATTTTTTGATCGAGCTTCCGGAGCGGCGCTCCGGACCGCTCCGGCTGAAATCCAGCCCTGCTTGTACGCTGATACTTTCCGCGGGCCGCAGCGATACAGCGTGGCGGGCCGCATGCGGCCCGCGGGCCGCCAGTTGGTGACCCCTGGGCTAGAGCATTTGCATGAAATCACGTTAGCAACTTACGCTCCGTCGGTCAAAAGTACCAACACCTTTCTTGTTGAAGTATCGTTGAAGCGACCAGATGACTTAAAATGTATGATAGATTCCAACAGTGCTTGTGCCGTGTAAGTGGATGGTCTTTGCTGTCGTATTGCCGATACAGACTCCTAAACATAAACCAAACAAGAACTTAAATTAAAAAAGGAGTCAAAAGTTGAATAAAAAGTCTGTCGTACGTAAGCATCGGCAACTTTAGCATGAATCAAAAGCTTCCTGCACAACTACTTAGCTAACATTGACTGTGAGAATCTTTGTTTCCAGATTGAGAAAGTCACTTAAAAGGTTAACTTTAGCAGCTCAACATTGTTATAGAGGCTTTAAACTACTGACCCAGGCACGGTCGCCGAGATAGACAGTGTGAAGTTTTCGATTGGCAAAGTGTTGTTGTCTGTATATCCATCGGGTGGCGCTGAATGACAAGCTGCCTTTGACAAAAGTTGGTTGGTTTTGAATCTTCATCCTCGGATTGACAAAGCCTTGATAAGTTATTCCTGGTAGTTTCGCATACTTGTAGAGGCTTTTGGCGCAGGGCCGGTTACCGAGATTGGCAGAGTGAAGATTTCCGATTGTTGAAGTGCTGTTGTCGGGGAATTATTCCATTCACTAGGTGCCGCTGAATGGAGAGCAGTCCTGAAATGCGTTGCTCAAGCGCACACCCCGAGAGTCGAACCACCGCCGCGTGATCTTGAGCCGGGCGCGTAACCACTGAGCCAACGGGACTAACAAAGTTACTTAAACACAGCTTTCAAGAACTCAACCATCAAACTGAGGAGTGGAAGCGAACGTTTGTTGTTAAGAATTAAAATTCATCCAATGGTTTGGCTTATGCTATGTTGGGAATTGTGTAGCCTATATGTTAAAGCGTTAACTACTTGGAGGACCTAGGCGAATGCCGGACTACGACCACGTCAGTGGCAGAATTTAAGAGTAATTTGAGGAGTGCAAACAACTTACGTTAAACTGGTTTTGGTTCTGGTGAGGTCCAAGTGGTATTTCAGTCTTAAGGAATGTTTGATCATCTAGTCGCCTGTTTAGAAAGCACAATTTAGTTAGTGAATTTGTAACATGTCCCATGTAAGTTGAGCTAGAATATTTTATTTTGATGTAGCCTACTTAAGATAATTTTATCGGGTTTAACATGTTTTATTATAAAGAGATATACCATAATTAAAAAATCAACTCAAACGTTTTCGACACGTACGTGTGTCCTCATTAGGAATTACTTTTAAGTAATTTGTAAGTAAACGGCTGTGTGGATGGCTCCGTGCAAATAAAAGTTTAATATACACAGATATTACGCTGCTGGTAGAAGCATAAAACGTATACTGGCTACAGTAGTTTTCGAAACGTTCAATAAACAGAGTTGAAGCTTTATGGGCTCTGCATATTTGTTCCTAAATTATTTGTTTTCATAAAGTTATTCTGGATTTTAAGACGTGGAAACATGAAAAAATGTTTTTCTTTTTGCCTGCTGAGAAAGGCCTGTGAATACTGGATAACTCCAATGTGAATGGTTCCATCAGACAAATCAAGAATGTCGGAAATTTGAATAATCCAATTCTTCATCGATTTAAAATTTTCTTGTGCAATTGATCCAGATTCATCCAAAAGAAAAATTAAGTCGAAGTTTTCTGGAAATTGTAATAAAATTAAAATCATTTTCAGTTTCAATCAATCAATCGTTTATTTATCAAAAAACAAAACACAAAAGTGACATAAAACAATAATACATGCAATGTAAAGGTTTTGTTATTGATAGAGAAACAACGAAACGACCATTCGGTCAACTAGTCAGTTGCCTCAAGCAGTTTTATTACTGTGGCCATGGCTATCTAGAAATGTTGTCTCATTTGTCCCAATCTGCAAACTTTTCCAGATTTTTCTAACTTTTGGTGACTGTCTGAATAAATTTTGCCAAAATTTATATTTCAATGTCACCTTTACTTTCTTCCCCAAGTGAAAAATTGCGTTTTAACATCATGAAGCTTTAAAAAAAAGCCAAATTTAATCTGAAATTTTGTATTTTTATGTCGTTTCCTTGAAAATGATGACTGCACTTTTTATTTCTTATCAAGGTCGCAAACTTGTGTTTACGTTTTCTATGTTGGATTGATGTAAAATGACGTTATTTGTGTGTTTCACCCTTTGCAGCATATTGTTGTTTATTTTCTAGTTATTGCATTAATGAAAAACGAACAGAATATTGAAAGCAACTACGTTGGCTACGTTTGTATTTCCCATTCTCAGTAATGGCTGACTGCATAGCCAAGTAGTGAAAGCGCTGGTTACGGCACTCGAAAGCCCTGGTACGCCAGTCCGACACCACGAACATTGGATTTCTTACCTTTTTGTCCACTTAGTCTAATCTTCAACCACCAGAAGTTTTGTCATCTACTGTAGATACGACAAAAACACTGGTTTTCATTCCAATCTAATGTTAACGATAAATACTTGACCCATGACAAAACGATGCAGTTCGGTGGCTCACTCGTGAATGCGATTACCTCGTCTTTGTCCAATGGAAGCAGATAATTCGTTTGTAATTCGCGATAGCGAGAAGAAAGACGTCACAGTGACTACTTTGTCGGTGTCGTTACCAGCTATGAACTGAAACCAAGCAAAAAAGTTAAGTTATGCCGAAAACGTTCGACTGTTAAAACTATTTGTAAATATGTAAAACATATTGTTATAATGCTCAACCCTGTTGTAGTGTTGTGTCTTGCCTGTCTTTGGTTCAAGAAAGCAAACTCTTCCGAAACTATAAACAAAACAAAAATCTGTGAAATTGTTTTCGCTTACAAGAAGTGAAGTTTTTTTTTTAAATATACAAGTACTGTACTTCTTAGACCTATGTGCTTTAACAATCTGGGTTGATGACAGTGTAGCTGTTTTCATTTCTCAATTCCAGGTCTGATTCACTTTGTTGGTTATACTTCTCCTGAAACCCACTAAAACTTCATTTATGGTAGGCTACCGGTATTACTTTGCACACCACACACCCCATATACAGTATCTTAAGAAAAGTTTTTAAATATCGACATACTGGTCGTTTTCGTGAATTCGGTTTCAGCACGGTTTTACTGATTGAGTTATTGATTTTATCTTTATCTTTGGACTGGAAAAGCTAGCTTCTTTGAGAGCTTGATCCTGACAGTTTCGCATATTTGTTAAGACATTGAACCACTGACACAGGCTTAGTCACCGAGATTGAGAGTGTGAAGTTTCCGATTGTTGAAGTGTTGTTGCTGGAGAATTATGCCATCCCATTAGGTGCCGCTGAATGGAGAGCAGTCCTGAAATACGTTACTCAAGCAGCACACACCCAGAGAGTCGAACCAGCGCCGCTTGATCTTGAGTCAGGCGAGTAACCACTGAGCTAACGGGGCAGACAACATAACTGACATTGACTTACCTTTAGTTCTTCTTTGTCTACTCTATCACTTACTCCAACAACATAGGTCGTGATTCCTGCGTCACGGACTTGTTCGACAGCAGAAGGTAGTGAATGGAAGTCATTAGCACTAGTTAAAAGAAAAACAACAGCTTTTTAACTTACAACAATAAACTCAAAGCCATCATAAATTGAAAAAATACAGTTTTTGCTGAATGTTCTTTTTAAAAACAATAGATTACGATACCTATAAAACCTAATGCGGTTTTATACAAAAATAAAAAATAAAAAAAATACATTTTTCCTATGTGAGTTTTAGGCTAAGTAGGCTACTCTCACAAAACTGCACCAAACTATTATGTGTTTTAATTTATTATTAAAATTCAGTTCAGTTTATTTTAATTTTTGATCATCAAAACAAAAGTAGTACGGTAGCCTAGGACTTAGGCTGTTGCACACAGCACAACACAACAGGGGTATAAAAAAGGGAAGCAGCGACAAAATGAGAACGTAAAAGGGCGTGGTCATGACCGAAATACTGTAATTTACTTAATGCAAAGAATTTGGCACGGTCAAAAAAACTTTAAAAATTTAAGAGTTGTTTAGCTGCGGCGTATTGTCATCAAGAGTATGAGAAGTAGCCTACATAGACTAACTGTGATGCGTTAAGCAATTAAAAAAAACACATACGGTAAACAACTTACGCTCCATCGGTCACAAGTATCAACACCTTTCTTGTTGAAGTATCGTTGAAGCGACTGGATGACTTGAAATCTATGATTGATTTCAACAGCGCATGTGCCGTGTAAGTTGAAAGTCCTTGCAGGCTTATTGCTGATACAAGCGCCTAAACAAAACACAAGCAAAGTTGTTATGAAAAGAAGCCAATAAAATAACATGGCTTTATCATTGTTTTTAAGATTCATAGAGAAATAACACAAAGTAACTTCAGCGGGTTTAACATGATATATTACATACACAAATATAACATAATTAAAAATAAACTCTAACGTTTTCGACACGTACGTGTGTCCTCATCAGGAATTACATATCTGCAATATACATAAAATGAAAATTGTAAGGTAAATTTAACTTTGCACTATAACTGTAACCACTAGCGTACGCAGGGGGGGGGGGCATTGGGCCATGGCCCCCCCCCCCCCCCCCCCCCCCCCCTTAAAAATGTTTTAGTAGTTAACGACGTAGATTAAGGCATTTAATATGTTTTGGATTGCACTGTCAGAGCAATTAACAATGTTGTTCTATAGACTAAGCTAATACGAAATACATGGCCCAATCCACCAACCCCACCCCAGGTATGCCAATGTAGCATGGTGTTCTGTAAGCCTATTATAGTGAGAAAAAAATGGATAAAGTCTAAACTAAAACCATACTGGGATATCGTGAAGACGTCTGGGATATCAATGGCCAGTGGCGTAGCCAGGGGGGTTTGGGGGTTACAACTCCCCCTTTGGCACGCGTGTGACATCACGATATTGAAAATCATGCCTTCAGTCTCTTTATGCTTGGGAATGATGCTTTCAGTCTAAAAAAAACTTGCCTAATTTTAAACAAAACTGGATTGAAAGAGCGAGTTTTGCCAATACCAAACATTCAAACATCTCAGCCAGGAATTAGCAACAAGAAAACATAGAGACTTAGCTTTATTTCCGAAAAATGCCGAAGAAAACATGATCTTATTCTTTTGCTATGCCACCTGACAGCACCATTTTACAGGAATATTCATACCCACATTTTTGTTGAAAATGCTCTCAGAATGCACCAAATTCAAAGTAAATACTCAAAATTTTCTGGGTGAGGCCCCCCAGACCCCCCGCCGCTGGGTGTCCTCTCAGGCAAAAACGCTGTCGGGCTTCGCCCGCCCTTGTCAAAACCTCCCTTTACAAATTTATGGCTATACGCTACTGTCAATTTTCAGTCAAATCTAGTACTTTTCCATGACAAGATAGTGGCAACATTGCTTCGAGCAATGTTCTAGGACGTGAATGATGCAATATTTCATCACTTCCAGCAATGTTCTAGGACGTGAATGATGCAACATTTCATCACTTCCAGCAGTGTTCTAGGACGTGAATGATGCAATATTTCATCACTTCCAGCAATGTTCTAGGACGTGAATGATGCAACATTTCATCATGTCCAGCAATGTTCTATGACGTAAGACGCCAGGTTAATTATATTTCAACGGTTGAACGGTTTTATGTCACGTTTAATCTGGGGAACAACTGTTCGTAACAGTAGTAGAGTAGAAAAATGATTCTTCACAAAAAACTTACTCTAAACTGGTTTTGGTTCCGATGAGGACCAAGTGGTATTTCAGTCCCAATGTATGGTGGCCTGTATCAAAACAAAATAAATAATATCTAGTTGTTTGTTTGAAAACAACATCAGACTTATCAATTAAATTGTGACTTTAGTTTCACTGATAAACTTAGCATCAAGTTTATTCAAGGCCTGATTAAGGCTCACGGGGGCCCGAGGCACAGCTAAGTTTAGGGGCCCCTGTTGGCAATCGCTTTCAATGCAATACCATGTAGTCTCTGCGAATGATGAAATATGGGCTAACAAATAGTTCAAGCAAAACTATAATTCAGCCAATTTACCTACAACTTTCTAACAGGATGAACACTCTTATATTATACTTGTTACAAAAATTATTGGATGAAAAATCTCTCTAACAGATTGGAAATTGAGCTCATTTCAATTTCATACTTGAAACACTAGCAAAATATATGCTACATTTGAATTTGAACTAGCAGAGTTTATTAATTGATCCTTAAAACCAGTGCTGTGTTAAACCCTTTGTGGGCCCCGGGGCCAGAATAATTTTGGGTTTTCTATCGTCTAGCAGACCTATTATTTTCACTGCACCGACATGGAAATGTGGTTCATTTCAATAGACTTTCTCACCAGTTTAGAAAACAACACAAGTGTAAGTAACCGCAAACACAGGTTTATCGTTTCTTAGCTACACCTTTGCTCGGAATGAAAGCCAAAAGTGTTAACAATTTCTAATAAAAAAAAATACTGGCAATGGAACATATCAAACATATCGGTCACGACGCGGTAATACCATCGTACAGAATTTTGACTGTTTGAACTTTGCCGCCCGGTACCGCGCAGATAAAACCAAAACTGTAGAAATTATTAATTTCCATTCAGATTTTGTCATCTGGTAACATTATTGTTTTTCCCCATTTTTATTTTTTATCTGGCAACATTATTTGTTCTGTCAACCAAGATAAAAACATTGTAATAATTGTAAACAAAAGCAATGTAAAGCGTTTTGAGGATCAGATGTTCAATTATTTTTATTCAACATTATTTCATTCCAAGGCAAAGCTTTCATAATTTTATGCAGGCAGTCAAGTCTAATTAAAGTTTTTAGGGTATGGTAGCCTAGGTTAGTGGCAAGAATAAACAGGTCCCTTGTGTTAAGAATGATTTTTGTTTTGTACCGTACAACATGTGATATGCCAGGCTTATAAGGTATTTGAAGATAAGAGCAATTTCATGTGCATATATTCAGAAAAAGTAAATACAGAAGAACGTTTCTGCTAAAAGTACAGGACAGATTTTCCTGCTCGCAACATCACTGGTCAAGGATATTTATAATTATGGTATTGTAAATGTTAAAAATGAACAATTTTTTAAAACAAAACACTTTTATTGGTGAAAATAAATTGAATCTGTGAATTCACAAAGGGCCTAACCCCATTTTTTTTATTTTACTTTCTGTGCTTTCCGATTTCTTTCAATGAAAAGAAATTGAATATGTGAATTCAACAAAGGGCCCTCCAGTTTTTTTTTTTTTTTATTTCACTATTTGTGCTTTCCGATTTCTTTCAATGTCTTCTTAACTAAATGATACTTTAAAAAACAGCAAAATTTTTCAAACACATCGGCAAACACATAAAAATACCCTATCAATTTTTACATTGATTTTGAAATGGGCCCAACTACAGCAATTGCAATTCAACTTCTTTATAGTTTCTCCACAGAATCCTCACTGAGTGAACTTTTTAGGTATGATGCTTCTTACCAGTATGTTTAAGCATATATATAATCATTATCAAAGTTTCACCACAAATGTAAATGACCAAAATAATCAAAACAGTTGTGCCAAAAACACTTTGTGGCAATTGGGCCCTTTTTGAATTCATATATTCAATTGCATCAAACCTGTTATATGTTAAATACAATTCTGCAGATCATGTTACTAACGTTATTCGCATTTTAACTTTGTTTTTAGAGATGTTTCGTTGTAGTTAGGGCCCAAATTTGTATAATAGGGCCCAAATTTGAGATGTTTTAGTATAATAAGGGCCTAAATCATCTTCTTAATGGACAAGTACATGCAGTAAACTTTAGCAACTCAAAAAAAACTTTACTGAAACGCAAAAATCTATTATTTGTGGGCCCCTGAGATGGTGGGCCTGAGGTCCGGGCCCCCTTTACATGGCACTGCTTGAAACCTATAAAAGTATTGACGCCTACGGTACTAAGGTAAAAAAATTGGGGGCCCCCAAAGCCAGGGGGCCTGAGGCCTGTGCCTCGTGTGCCTCATGGTTAATCGGGCCCTGAGTTTATTGTGCTAGTGCAATCTGGTGTTAGTAGTAGGCTATGCATTCGTGGTATGCCCACTGAATGGTTATTTTCACTTTAAGCACAGCTCGCACAAAAGAATGCTTTGGCATCAGTTGCTCGGGGTATTTATAAGGTGAGATGTAAAGTTTTGGTCAAAGACCCAAGTGTATAATTAGCTTATTCTCTTTTAACGAAGCTCTACAGCAGGGGTGCCCAAAGTTTTTTTTAGCCACCGGACGCATTTTGCTATTCGTGAGACTTGGCTGGCCGCATTACATTTTCAGTCATTTTTTTCCTTAAAGTTTGGCTTTAGCCATAAGACTGTATGCTGTCGGGAAGGCAGTCACGAAACGTTTTCAGTCATACAATCAACCCCGCTTAATTGGCCCACGTTTAATTGGACTACGGTACCAGCTTAATTGGACCATTTTTCGCAGATCTCGAATCTAAATTAATTTTTCTGTGCAATTTTTCTCACTTGATTGTACCATTGCTTAGCTCAAACGGACCACCCCATCCCACTAAAAATATACTTTGTAGTTAGAGTTTTTTATTTTTTCTACGTGTGTTTGGCGAGATTACATTTCTCTAAAAAATAATCATTGCTGCACCGTGTTTGAAATTTTCTACACTCTCTTGCTAATAATTTTCGTTGCTGGGGTGCTGCCATTTCAAGTGACCTGCTGTAAAAGTTTTTCTTTGTTGAATTTTGTTTGGTAGCGGTAACAGTTGCGAAGCACTTTTTCCATGGCTGGCTTCATCTAGTGCTGAAACTGCGTTGAGCTCAAGCTTCTCGTGTGGACCATATTCAATTATATTTTCAAAAATTTTCGAAAGCCGATAACTGGACCGCGGGCCGTAATTTGGACACCTCTGCTCTACAGGTTGGATGACTAGCCTACGAACAATAGCATCTGTTGAAGTTGAGCGCATGGAACAATCACAAAATGTTACTCGTCGAGACTCAAGAACCAAAAAAGTGGAAAAAGGTAAAAACTATTCAATTTCACCTGTTGGAAATGGCGTATGAATACTGAATGACTCCAATGTGAGTTTTTCCAGAAGACAAGTCAAAAAAGTTTGACATTTCAATAACCCAGCTTTTCACCAATTCAAAATTCATGTATTCCACTGATCCTGATCCATCCAAAAGAAAAATTAAATCCAAGTTTTCTGAAAACAAAAATCATGACATGAAAAAGATGCAAAGGTGGAACTCAACTCTATGTTTTAAACCAGAGGTCTCCAACTTCTTAATAATTGTGATTGACTAGAAAATTTCTCAACTAGCCTACTAGCGATCGATCTGTCGGAGAGAAAGTCACTAAACCAACCTTTTCCTGTGACACCTGACCTTGACTGTAAATGTATTTTTTTACCACACATTTAAGCTAGATTATAGCCAGCACTGAGCAGTAGCCTATAGCCAATTATTGTTTCAGTTCTTTAGAATAAAATACAAAAAAACAAGTTCCACAAGCAGGACCAGATTTAGCTGATGGGGGGCCCGGGGCACTTTTAGATCGGGGGGCCCCGCGCAAAAAACCATCTCTACGTCTACAGTAGCATCAGTCCAGTACTGCACAGCATTTTGCAGAAACTTTAAAGGCCAAATAGAAAAAAAATAACACAAAATCACATTTTTTTCCACATAGGGGGGCCCTTCAAAAGTCGGGGGGCCCGGGACAACTGCCCCCTCTGCCCACCCCTAAATCCGGGCCTGTCCACAAGTAAATTTATTTAAAACGTCGTCTAAATGAGTCAGTGAGATGTTTCAGTGATCATATTGTTCGCCACCTTGTCGCAACCAAGAAAGTATCTTGTCAAAGAGAGTTTTTAGCAATCGTTCAAGTGGTGATCGGTTAACACAGCACGTTTTTTCATTATATTCATAATTGCAAGTTCACATATAATAAGCTAAATTAAAACAGGATTGAATGCATTCCGCACATTTTTTGATACTGCAGTATTTTACTGACAACTAATCTCCAGAAATTATTTCGGATGCCCGAGCTAGGAGAAACACATCAGCTTTCAATGTCAGCATTTCCATCCCATTTCTCCATAGGCTACAACGAAAATGCTTTATGATTTTTTGAGAATTAGTAGACACATTCGACTTGAACCGGTTGAGACGTATTGGTAGCGGTAAAGTAACTGGCCGAATCCCACTACTAGGTAGGCCTAATGTTGTAACATATCTCACCCGATGTTGTTTCCTCTTGGTTTCCAAATACTTGTGTAGATGCAGACAGCATCAAGAAAGCAATGCATATCAGCCCCGAGTCGAAGTTAGACATATTCTTGCAGAACTTTAATCTTATAGGCTTTAAACTTTTACATAGGCTATAAATGTTGGGTTGAAACTTGAAACACAGGTCGGTAGGCCCACCACCAGTTAGGCCTATATATTTCAAGCTACCAACTTTCTTTTGTAGTTGTAAAGGTGATTTTGAATATTTAGCAAATAGGCTAGCTTAATTGATAAAAAGAAACTGGTAAAATTGTTAAATACAAACTTGTTTAATACTTGAAACAGGCAAGTCTTCTCCTATAACTCAGTTGGTTGACGCACGACTTAGTGCACAAAGAAACAGTAAAAGTAAACAGCTCTGGTTGGTGAAACGGGGTGTGCACTTGAACACAGGCCCGTATCCAGACATTTTCAAGGGGGGGCTCTCAATTCCAAAAACATGGACCTTTTGAAAACACTTTCTTGTTGGCGTGTCCACAAGCAAGCAATCAAAACATATGAAGTGGCAGTAGCCTACATAATATATAGACCAACAAACAAAACAAACTTTAAATTGTCAACATTAAAAAAAACGAAATAAACAACATAGGCTAAAACTTTAACATTAACAATAGCACATCTACAGTGGAACCGACAGGCGCGCCGGAAGCTGATGGGGCAGAAGGGGCGGATGCCCTTTTAAGGTCATGTAAGCTACTGCACATTTGCAATATAACAATTTCTGCTATCGCTTTTAGCCTAAATTGTCTAAGTTTAAGATAACAAAATTGTCTACGATATGCGAGGTTTCAAACAAGCAACAAAGACTGTCTTTAGGAAATACACAAACTTTTGTGCATTTATCGAACAATCGCGCTCGTCTCGGTCAATGCTGAAGGCAGTTTTCGCGCCATGAGGCGAGTAAAAACATGGCTTCGTACCACAATGACATACAACAGTTTAAACACCGAATGTTTGCGACTATTCACAAGCAGGTGATGGACGTCATTGACTCAGAAGCTGTTGCAAATAAGTTCATTCGAACAACCGACGCGCGTAAAAGGTAGCCTACTTCGGATTGAAATTCAAAGAAAATGAAGGGGTGTACCAGCAAACATCTATAGGATTGGCCCATGATACAAGAGAAGGATCCCCAGAGGATACACACTGATATAAATGAATCAACAAGTGAATAAAAAAATAACAGTTAACCTCTCAAGTACATGTAGCTCCACACAGAGTGAAATTTACATGCCTTTTGACTCTTTTTTATTTCTTTAAAAGTATTATTGACCCAAAAAGAATGTCTAAAAAGACATTACGAAAAGTAACTACGGACAAAGGCCAGTGTTTCGATCTTCCGATCTCTGGATTACTTCTGATTGATACTTCGGATACTTCGGATTGGTTTGATATTTGTCTATATCATCATCATCATCATTTTCAGCCTGTGAGAGCCCACTGCAGAGCGTAAGCCTTCCCCTTTTCATGCCAATTTACATGATTATGTGCTAGTTGGTACCAGTTGGTTGTATTGCATTGTTTGTCAATGTCGTCCCTCCATCTTACTTTTGATTTTCATTTCTTTTTTTTGGTTTCTCGTGGTGTCCATATGTTGTTAATTTTTTAGTCCATCTATTGTCCTGATATCTTGCTATATGACCTGCCCAAGACCATTTTAGTTTCTTGATTGTGCTTAATATATCTCGTAATTTCGTTTGATTTCTGATCCATCCGGCAGTCTTTTTACAAATTTTATACTTTGCATCGATTTATATGGCTAATAGGGAGAAAACGATTAACGAATTGCCCAGCATTATCGCTATATCTTATCTTAAAACTAAAAAAAAAATTGGCTTTTTAGCAACAAAAGTGCCCTTTTTTCATAGGATCCTCCCCCCAGTCAAAAATCGCTCCGGCGCCCCTGGGAACCAATGTGATCATCAACAAAGATTCCACGTAATCAAAAGAGCACTTAATAAAATATCATATAGGCAGGCAGCAGCTATGATAAAAGAATTTTGAATTTGTCAATATTTGGATACTGCGCACTATAGCCTACTTGAGTGCTTCTGCACAAGTAGCCTACTAGGGTGGCGGGTTTCTTTTCTCCAGTAATATTGCCAGCGAAAAAAACTCTTGCTGCATCATCTCAGGTGCTGGAAGATCATCTTCATACAATCGTACTGCATCCATGAAGTCAACTCCTTCTTTGTCGCGCATGCTATGGTCGGGATAAGATTTAGAACGTTTGCACATGCAAAGACATGCAATCCACTACAAAAACAAAGCTTGTTTACCAAAGTATTGACAAGTTTTCTTCGCTGTTGTGGCAGAAACAAAGCGCATGGAAGACAAAATGCACCATCCAGTTTTGCACTGTAGGCTACGTCAGCCATTTGTATGCTCAGTGTATAATTGTATCGCACAGATACAATAAGACAATATAGGCTACTTTGAGACTTTCCTTGTCTATATCAAACTACAACAATGTACATGTAAGCTTCAGCGAATTTCACTGTAATTCAGCATAAAGTAGGCTATAACCGACACAAAACCAATACACGTCCACAATTCCGTTGCCTCTTCTCACTTCAACTATCTTTTATTTATCACGAGAACGAGAACTGCGTTCACATTTATAAGATTATTAATAAAATTTATCCAGTAGGTAGAATGCAAGAAAGATTAACTAGGTTATTACGTAACACTGTATCCGAGAAAACACGAGATAAACAACCCACGTCACACTCACTAGCGCAACACAAGGCATCATGACGCAGCAATTATCAAAGTTTAAGACTTTACTATTGTACAGTCTTCCATTTATCTTCCAGAAACCTCTTATTCAGAACTATCTGGAAGGTTTCAGCTGATCCTAGGTAGCTGATCGAGTGATGTAATGTACACTACACCTTCTCCAAAATGTGGACCTTTTCGGCTCAAGGGGGCTTCCCAGAAATCCCCCCTGGCTACGGGCCTGCTTGAACAACACATTGTAAAGGCTGTTTTCCTCCAGCAGCACCAAATAGGCTACAGTAGATGGAATAATTCTCAAACAACAGTCACAACCAGGCCCGGATTTAGGGGGGGGCAGAGGGGGCAGTTGCCCCGGGCCCCCCGACTTTTGAAGGGCCCCCCTATGTGGAAAAAATGTGATTTTGTGTTATTTTTTCCTTTTGGCCTTTAAAGTTTCTGCAAAATGTTGTGCAGTACTGGACTGATGCTACTGTAGACGTAGAGATGGGTTTTCGCGCCGTAGGCGCAAAAATTTTTTTTGCACGGGGGGCCCCCCGATCTAAAAGTGCCCCGGGCCCCCCATCAGCTAAATCCGGCCCTGGTCACAACAACAACAGGAAATTTCACTCTGTCAATCTCGGTAAACTGATCTGCGTTAGAGGTTTAAAGCCTCCATAGGCTAACTACAAGTAGCCTACCGGTGCGCAAACCGCAGGATTAAGCTTGCAAAATGTTACGTCTGCTGAGAAACTTAGCCAGTTCTGAAGCAAAATCTTGATGTTTCACTGCAATCTTTGCGGTTATCTCGAATTGCATAAAAGAGAAAATGTGTTACAAACTAAATTAAGTTAGCTACTTTTCGTGTTTTCCATTCAAGCGTGTTTTCCATTCAACAGAATGCACGAAGGCACAGAAATGGCGTAGCCTAAAACAGTTTTTGTTAGAAAGAGGAGTTGAACCATAGGCATACGAAGCCGAGCAACGTGATCAAGTTTAGCCTAACATCTTCAAATTTATTACATTTACGTAAACATAAAACTACGCAACAAATTAAGTAGGCCTATCGAACGTTTTCGACATCACAAGATGTCCTCTTCAGGAATAAAATACATACAACTTAAAACTAAGTTACATCTGAAAAAAAATACAATGGTTAACTAAATCTATAGACAGAAAAAGACAAAAACTGCACAGTACTTCTGACTAGCTCAAACCCAACGATATAGGCTCCGCGAGAATCAAAGGTAACTGCATCAAAAGGTGTTAAAGAAAGTGGCGTAGCCACAAGCATAAGCACGCCGTACAATCCTGCTGGAAACGGGCAAGTTTCGAATAATATTTAACCCTGCTATAGGCTACTGCAGGTTTAGATTTTAATGTACCGTAGCCCAATGACGATCGGTGAGGGAAAGCAAGGAAAGCAGTGCTTACCTGAGCGAAAACTATGCAAAATATAATGACTGAATTCTAGGTTTAACCCTATATTGCCCAGGTGGTGCTGAATCAGCACCAAGCACTTCAAATTTGCTGTCGCGGCTTAACCACTGGCTCCACACATCCAGATTTTTTTGACTTTTCCTAAATATCATCGAATTTTATTGTGTGTAAATTTGGGCCTCCAATGTCTTATAATTTTCATGCAAACATATGCATTTTGAAATGCAATTTGTGAAATTTTGCTAAATTGCTCTTTTCGGAGAAGATTGTGTGTTTCTTTATTGCTCATATGGAGCGTCGCGCTAGCCGAGAACTGTCTGAAAACAAAACCGCAAAAATGTGCGACTCGCTTTCTAGTTGCCTTGAAGTTTAGCGTTGTCAATCAAACATTTGTGCTGAAGGAGAATTTTACTTCATACACAAACCTTTCATCCAATAACATCATATTGCTGCAGTCAGTGTTGGGCGCGATAACTCATTTTTCAGTTAAGCAATAACGATAATCGATAAACGAAAAATGCCTAAAGCGATAACGATAAACGATAAATCAAAAAAAGTTAAGCGATAACGATAAGCGATAAATTATCGCCGATAACGTCCGATAACGATAATTTTTTTTTTCTTGATTAGCGCTGCCCCATCCCATGCAGCACGAACTGTTTTCAACAACATGACGAAAAATCGAACATAATATACTGTAAAGGGACAAAACTTTTTGTAAGTTATGCATGAATAGAATCGCAACAGCGACAGTAGGTATCGAATCTTCAACCTCTTGATCCAGAATCAAACCACTGAGGTAACCGCCGTGCTTATAATTATACCTTCAGATACCAGTTGGATGCTTTTATCAATTGAGTTACACTGCCGCTTACGCGCAGTAGGCAAAATAATTAAATCAAATGAAAATACCATAAAAAATTCCAAACTTTGTATTTTGCTTTCTGCTTAAAGGGCTGTTTACAGCAATGTCAGCAAAAATTAATCAGGAATCTTAAGCGTTATTGGTAGTAAAATTGTGCATACTGTGAAATCCATCAAGCTTGTCAAATTGGTCGTGTATGTTTAAGAACAAAAGCATAATTATCGTAATTTACTGATAATTTCAGATATATTTTTTTGTTTTCTTTGTGAACACCATCATTAAAGCAATGGCCGAATGCTGAGTTGTTGAGATAAGAATTACAATATAGGCACTGTATCGGTGGGAATAAAAATATTTGATTGAGGTAGGCTATGTCGCATAGGTAAATGAGAAAAGGTAAACTGTATTTAGCATAACTTTACCACGCAACTCGATGCGCCTATTGTCATGCAAAAACTACTACAAGATGCAAAAAATGTGATGTCGGTCTGCATGTCAAATGCTTCAAGCAATATCATATTCCGCAATGACTTGTTTCAGTGATGTTGTGTTACTTTAATAATCTTTATCTTCATATTTTTTGAACTTTCATTTCAATAAAATGCTCGATGACAATAATGACATGACAAGACATGAACATTTCCCATTTATCACTTTGAGCGATAAGTAAAATGTAATAACGCAAGCATTACGCACAAGAAACTTGTGAAATTTGATAACGGATTTGCCTAGCGTCTTATATTATATAGGACGGCTTTTTTCTCAAAAAGTACAAACACCATTAGGAACAAAATAATTGTGATATGTTTTTTAGGTCATAATTATGCAATATTTAAATTTTTCGAAATTTTTTTTAAGTAGGCCTACTTTCACTTTCGGTACAAATGGGTTAACTTTTTAAGTTAAATGGCACTTACGCATTTGGTTATTATTTTTGGATTAAAGTTATATCGCCAAGCTAGAAAAAAATCGATCTTACAGTCTATAACCGATCTTGTGTTGTTATTGTGTGTGAATTTTGTCTTTTAAACTGAGTTTGTGACGTAACCGCACGTCTCAAGGCAATTTCTTGCAATTTTAGTTAATCCACTCATCTAAAGATTTACTGCGCTTAAAACAGTACCGGTAAGTTTCATGTTTTGACGAGAGAGATTTTATTTTTTTACGACAATTTCTAAAAACTAACACTTCCAACCAAAAAAGAAAACACAAGAATAAAATAGTTGATCGTGAGGTAGCGCGAAAGACCATGTTTCCAATGTAAAAGCGGCCTCCTATTGCGACACTTTCACAAACCACTTGCCAATTTTTTTCGCTTCGCTTCAAAGGAATTTGTAGCCTACCGCCTGTGCGCTTACATTTTAATTGTAAAATTCACTCGCGATTGCCGATTGCAGCAAAACAACAAGAGACTTGTTGCATGCATTTCATTGCATTGCAATTTGCAACTCTAAAAATTATTGTGTTGTCAGGGCCGTCGCTGCAGGGGGGCGTGCCCCCTCCCCTGACAAAGACCTGTGCACACACACTTCAGGCACTGAAGAAGAACTGGTTTCAATTTTAATTTCATTAACTAGGTGGCTAGTAAAAATATTACTTTTCATGGTCTTTCAACTTGTGTGTTGATCCGAAATAAAATTTATCGGCGATTAATTATCGGCGATAATCAAATATTGCCTTTGGCGATAACGATAAACGATAACTGAAAAAATAATTGAGCGATAACGATAAGCGATAAAAATTTATCGCCGATAATTATCGCCGATAATGCCCATCACTGGCTGCAGTAAACGTAGCATCCCCAGGAAAAGTTTAGAGGCGGCGCGCAAAACCAAGGCAAATTTTCTTGGTTGATGTCAATTTTTTTTTATCAAAACGCTTGCTACTAATTTCATCGTTTGAACGCAACGCTGATCTTTAGTCAATTTGCTGAATAAAAAATATTTTTGTTTGCTGTGAGATTCATAGCAATTGGAACTTATGACGTCACAATTCCGTATGCGAGATGGACTTCTCTAGGGAATAATCTTCAAACACAATCTATAAATTCCTTTTCTAACAACAAACCTGTACACATTTATCTACTTTACCTTCAAAACTGGGAAGTGGCGATGACAATACAAAAAGCTTTCATTCAAAAACGGCATATCACTGCAAACTTAAATTTTCTCCAGTCGCCTAACCCTAAATGTTCAAAGGCCACTTGCAAAATTTAACCACATTTTTCTGGACAGATCACAATTTTTCATGAAAGTGCTTGCTTGGTGCGAGTTTCATCGTTTCAATGCGAATGCTGATTCGGTTAATCTACCAAGCCATTATTTCTTTTGTTTACGCTCGTAGACAATGAATCAACGTTATGAGAGCGAATTTACTGGCTCTGCCATACCTAGAAAAAAAAACGAGTATTTACTCTAATAACGCACGGTTTTCGAAGTATTAGATCAGAACATTGATCCCTCTTTGCTGTGTACCGTACGTAACTTACTTGTTTTGTTTTTTTGCATCGATCACCTGCTTTAGGTAACGTAACTCAAAAAAAATCGTAATTTGTTGCCGTCATAATGCACCGGCCATAAAATCCATCATAGCAAAATCTTCCAAATATTTTTAAACCTTTATCAATATTTTTAAACCTTTCTCCCACTGATTAAACATTTATGTCAACGAAAAGGCGACAACTTTCACATAAGTGCTGAGAAGGAAGCATTTGAATTGAGCGTAGATACCTTGTAAATCGCGGAGGGCTGACGCCTATATCCATTAGGAATGAAGCTACCCTCTTTTTCCTCAGCATCGCCCAGACAAACATTTGCAGACGTTGAATCAAAGCTAAAAAGGATTAATTTGGTGGCTGGTCTTAAATGTTCATGTAAATAAAAAAAATTAAAAAAAAAGTCACAATCAGGGTCTCATTTTATAAGTTATTTTGATAATTACGAATCCATTTATCGAATGTGGGCAACAATTTCTAACATCTTTTATGCCTTTAACTTTCTAAAGATTTAGATATCTAGGCTATACTTTAGAAAATAGACTGTAGGCTATAGCCTACATCGGTGACGTTAGCCGAGTGGCTTTTAGAGCGAAGCATGACTTCCAGTTGTGGGCACTGGTTACTTTCAAAGTAATTGAGTTACAATTACTTCGCTCTAAAAGTAACTATAGTTACAGTTATCGTTTTTTTAAAAGTAACTTGTTACAGTTACTTTTCAAAGAAAATGGATGTGTACTGACTTACAACTACTCTTCTTTGCATGAAGTACAAGTTGAAAAATACTTGATAAAGGGCAAGATGATACTTTGTTCGTAACTGTTGTCTAACTACAAAACAGCGACCACTCTGCTAGATGTCCACGTACTATAATGCTTCTAAAAATCCATAATCGAAGCCCAAAACGTACGCCTACCGAATATAAAAAAATAAAAAATTGAAAAATCGACATCCCAAGAACACTCCGTACTTATAAGCAGTAGGCCGTGTCAATACTTTTATACCGGCATCTAAAATGAGCGAAGGGGCACAACATCAATTTCCTTTCAGAAACATAAGCATTTCAAAATGTTGATCGCTAAGTCCAGCTCGCTTTGGCTTCAAAATGTCTTTTCCAAGGGCACAAAACATGGATTTACGGGGACGCAACATTTCCTATGATAAACTGTATACGTCGGTGACGTTGGCCGAATGGCTTTTAGATCGAAGCATAACATCAGCCGGAACTATAAAGGCTACGCGAAAAGGGATTCCGACTGAAATTATGAGTATAGAGAACCGGGAAAAGTTTTCCTATGCAGTGTTTTGGGAAGCAAACCAAAAGATTTTTAATCTCCATTCATACCTAGTGGAGTTGGAGACTAAAAGTACGGGCAAGCGCAATGTGTTGCTCCCATCGACCATGCAGTCATTAGGCCTACTGAGCGTTACAAAAGACGACGGAAAGAAAAAAACAGCAATCTATTAGCTGTACGACTTCACTAAAGATGGTAGAGAACAGACATAGGCGACCAGAAAATCGGTTTTGTTTCACTTTTCTTTAGTTAATAGAACTAAATCATATTCGATATTCTGGATTCGCCATGACTGTTCTACAGTAGATTTAATTGTCATCTAATCGAAACTGTTGATCCTGGGCTTGTTCGCAACTCTTTTCGCGTGAAATTGATCAGATAACCTATATAACACAGATGATTTTCATTGATGATAATAAATTATCCTAATATCAATCATCAGAATTTGTTACAAGGTGACTAGTGAATATTACATGGTAAAAGAATGTGTAAGTAAGTAATCACTAAAATATACGCACTGTTTAACAAGAAGACAGTAACTAACAGCAACAGCAAGATAACTAACGACAAGACAATAACTAACCACTAAAATTATACACTAACAAGCCAAATTGTTTTGTAGTGCATTGATGTTTACAATACAATCATGACCAATATAAAAATGAAATAACTGAAATGTTTGCACTTGAAAAAATACAATTAAATTTATGGCAGCATATTACGCTATATACGCCTACACGATAAGCAGCATCGGAATGCAATGGCAGTGGGCCTACTAATCAAACAAATTTTCAATCTTTAGCTTGGTACAAAAGGTTTTGCAGACATTTACATTTAGTCCGAAAGCTCATGTGCTAAACAAAAACAACTTTGGCACAATCCAGTAGAATGTATTTGGTATACCGAGTGGCCACCTCTTTGGCATTGACTACAGTTTGCCGGTAGCTGCTTACTTTTCTTTGCACCAACTTCCCCAGTAGCCTCTTGTAAGCATTGTTTACATCTTCGCCGGTTTTCAGATTTGAATGGTAGTAAACCTGACGATGAACTTGGTGGTATCGTTTTTTTTCCTATTACCGTTTCTATTTTTCGTTGTATTGTCATCGAGAGACCCCGCAAGGGACGGGACTCAATTTGCAGTCGAACTAACGACATCGCCAGGTCCCAACCAAAATTAAAAGAAGAAACTTTGTTTGGGTCGTTTTGCAGACTCAAAGCTAATATAGTTGAAGCATTAATTCTGCACGTGTCCAACAAATAAGCAAGCGACGAGATTTGGGCTTACATGAGTGAAATCCAAAACAATGACTAGGTTTGCTTTTTGGCAACACATTATACCCAACTGCAGTACAGAGTTATCACAGTGCTTTTCATATTTCCACCTGCTAAATATCACCACAATTTGATGACAGTTAGCTCTGCATTGGAAAATAACTTCTGCGTGGACTTCGCAATACAGGCGCTATACCAAAGTCGCAATGTTCAATCCGCCGCTAGTCCCAAGCAGGATTTTATTTTGCCGCCATTGGGCAATTTGTTTCAATGCAAAGTAACACAGGCAAATACAATAGAAAATTTTAAATGCACAATATTATAAACTGTAAACTTGTGCTGCATTGCAATGGATTGCAATACAAAATTTAATAATTTTCTGATCTTATTTTTGATTCTTCTTCTTCTTCTTCTTCTCTCGTTTGACTTGTAGCAGCTTAGATTGGCAATGCCTCCTCGTGCAGCCAAGATACGGTAGTTGGGTCCAGTTGTCGAATACCAGTGATTCCACTTGGGGGTCGTAAGATGGAACATTCGTGGAGTATGTGTTGCATTGTTTGTTCTACCGCTCCGCAGACACATATCGGCGAATTATGCAACCCCCACCTAAACAGATTAGCTCCAGTACAGCCAACGTCACATCTGATCCTGTTCAATGTGACCCATGCCTTTCTTGAGAGGTCTGCTCCAGGAGGGATGGAGAGTGCTGGCATAACTGAAAAGCTAAGTCCAGCTCTGTTATAAACTCAAGTTGTCAAGGGGCTCAAGTTGTCAACCTCCACGTGGTGAGCCCTGGATTCGACTAATGACAACAAACCGACAAGTAGCAAAGAGAGACAAGTTATTTTTGATTGAATAAATAAGAGTGGCTGGACTATGAAATCGGTGTAGTTGCAGTGACGTACGTTGCCGTTTTTATGAACATTTACCTAGCTAGTGAAATAATCTCTTTTTAGCACTGAGAAAAAGTCTACAGACATTGAATCAATGCAAAAAGCACAAACTTTTCTTGGTAGTGCTAGGCAAGTCGACATGAACTACAAAACTTATTTGAGGTTTATTCGTGCATTTTTTTTAAACTTCTGTGATTCTGCAAAACATTCTTGAAGTTGTTTTTTGCTATTACAATCTACTTTGTGACAAACGGTCTTACTCAATACAGTTTCTTTTATTGAGTGAAACAAGACTTAACAATACCATAGAATAAAAATATGACTGAACGAAGAATTTTGAATATAGAAGAAGAATTCTGGCAATCAATGACTGATAGCACGCCAGACCAACATTGCCGTGGTTAGAATGTTCAATAAAATCGAAAACAAATATTTTCATTCTGGTGAGTTGAACAAACTGCAAGAGATTTTTATAAAAAAAAGTGCCCAGAGTGTCGTGAAAACCCGTTTGACTCGCACAGAATAAGATACTTCTCAACAATACAAAATTGTGTAAGTAAACCATACATAGACGAAACAGCTTGAATTGTTTCTGACTAAACTGAAAAACAACAGTGAAACCTTTCTCAAGAAAAGCAATTTTACTATTGCGTTACTCAAAATCAGACTAACGTCTTCGGACGTTAAAACCCTTTAAAATCAACAGCTACGTTGAGCGCTGACAAACACGTCCGCAAGAAAAACCGCAGACAGAAATTCTTCAAATCGATTGTCAGCCTTCAATCTCTCGAGAATATAGAAACCGCAAACGCTGATGCGTGAAAGAGTGAGAAAAAACGAACATCGCTGTGTTTCTTTATTTTAAATATGGTAAAAAAACACTGTTTGTGTATTGCTTTGAATCAAGAGTATTTTAACCAATTGAATGACAATTTTACAATTTTCATAACCCCAGATAAATTTTCTATCTGTTGTCAAAAGATGGTAATGATGAGACTCGTAATGAAAGAGTTATAAGCGCTTAAACTGGGTGCTAAATCAGCACCACCTGAGGATTTGGTGGAACTCAGAACCTAGGGATAATAGGGTTAACTTCTTATTATTTTTATCACATCTATTTTAACTTGAAAATTACTGTGTTCGTGACTAGAATTACTCGTAACGCTTGTGAGTAGTCTAAGTCCTCACCAAACCGCATGTCTTGCCTATAAATGCCAATTAACGCAAACGCTTCTGTCAGAAACAACCACAAATTCTCCAGGGAAATCAACTATCAAAGTTGCTTTCCCCACGTTCAAAAACGCCTTCGTTTTATCCAATCCTCACTCGTTTTGCAAAACGTCACCAGCTGCTTAGCCAATCAGATGTATTATGGTTAGAGACTTAGAGTTGCTTTCTCAGTGACGTCAATGCGTACAATAGCTAGACCATCTCGTCATACGCACAGAATGGTCTCTCGTCACGATACACAGCATCATAAAGGCGAAAAGATTGTTGCTGTTTTTTGATGTCTCCTCGCCATGTACTTTAGCCTACTAGCTGTCATAGTCATGCCTTTGCCCTTTTGCAGCGTTGATATAACGTTACTTCGCCAATGAACGTTCAGGTGCGGCTGCAATATTTAGTTCGTTAAGCTTCTATACGCAGGAGGCAAACTTATCCAGCTTTTTGTACAAATTGCTTGCGGTTGTAATGTTTAGGCCTAAGTGTTAGTTTTTGTAGTGTAGGCCTAACTGAATATCTAAGAATGAACATTCATGGCGAATTAAATATTTAGACAACTATTATTCCATGTCTAACACTGGATTTTTGTCCTGCAACGTTAAAATTAAGATTGTTCATGACTTCTAAACATTAACGGGATGTATGACCACGACATAGGCGAAGCACAATTTGACAGATTTTTATTTTGGATTTGTTTTGGAAATGCTCTCAGAGCACACCAAATTGGAAGTGTTTTTCAAGTTTCTGGGGAGGCTCCCCAGACCCCCCGCTGGAAGTGTTGCCTTCGGGCTTCGCCCGACGGTTACGCTCTTCGTGCCTACTACATTGCTGCAGCATATTTCCAAGTTGCTTTCCCAAACGGTTTAAGCCACCCACGTCACTGCCGTAGCCTATACATAACGTGACGATTTTCCTGTGATGGTGCTGAAATCATACCACTCGCCCACAGGAACTGCGTGAATCGAAACCCAATCTTTACAATAACGCATCAAGTTGAAACAAGAACGCTTTCGTCTATGAGCAGCGGTCTGTCAGTGGTGGTCATACCGGAAAACCATAGGCTAACATCTCCGTGGGAAAGTTGTAAGATAAATTTCCCGAATCCTTTCGTCTGTATGCGATGACACCGAGCGAAACACACTTCTGAAGTCTCTTCACGAATTGTATCTCAAGACACAGGACAGCTACACGGGTTGTTACAAAGGGATAGCGCAACACGTATGCGTACGCACTAAAAAACTTGACACCGCAGGACAGATTTTTGGATAAAAGACGGAAATTTCGTCTAGTTGGTACTGTGGTTACATTTTATTTAGCGTAACTTATAAAAATGTGGTAATCTTTGTTTAGATTATTTAAGTATGAGTTTAAGTATGAGAATGGTTTGTTATTAAGGCTGTCTAACTGCCTGATGAAATTTCTATTTATCTAATTTAGTTAGTTTGGCTATCTGACTCCATTATCTAATTTCCACACAATTGTTATTCGAATTATAATTTTAAGTTATCAGAAGGTGTTCGTATAATGTTGTAGGTCTATAACACAATTTGAATTTAAACAGTTCAGAATAATGAAATTACAGGATAGTGAAACATTATCACGAGTTATTACATTTTAATTAAACAATCATTTTAATGTTTTTCTGAGAGCTGAACTGGTCTAACTGAGCTGGTTTGATGTAAGCCAGTCCGATTTGATAGAGCTCTTTGTCTAATTGAGCTGGTTTAATGTGATAGAGCTCTCGTCAAAGGACGAACAAACCATTTTATTGTGTGCGCCCTTTTTTCTATTTTCTTTGGGAGCAGTTGCATGGAAAATTACAGAAACTTTAGTAAAAGGCAGGAAAACTTATACGATGAAATAATGGATCGCTACAGAGGCCCCCCCAAATTTGGGCTAAATTGGAACCAAGGGTACCAAGTTTAGTTCAAATTTAAGGAGTTAAAAACGTTAACACAATTGTAACAGACATAGTATGAAATAGGTATGTTTAGTGTTTATGATAATAATGTGGTGTTGTGTTTGTGATATCGTGTCGCGAAGTGATTCTGCGTGGTTCCACCGCCTTCCGCAAAAGAATGTCTGAGTTTGTGCCGTATAAGAAGAGTCCACCGCATAAAAGAATTGGTTGTTTTGTTTGTGAGCGCCGTTGCAAACCGTAGCGGCATTCATTGTTTGTCTGACTTTTTCTGTTGAAAAGCAGACCATGCCGATTGACAGAGGTGGGCACCCGCTACTTTTAAAGTAGCGCGCTACCCGCTACCGCTACTTGGGACAAAGTAGCGCGCGCTACCGCTACCCGCTACCAATTTACAAAAGTAGCGCGCTACCCGCTACCAATTTACAAAAGTAGCGCGCTACCCGCTACCGATACTCGGGCCAAAGTAGCGCGCGCTACCGCTACTTCTTCCGCTACTTTTGTCTAAAATGACACTAGGAAACACTCAAGTCCCTAGTGACACAAAAATGACCTTGAAAACGAATGTTCTCATTCGTTTACGCTGTCATTTTAACGTCGTTATAGAAAACACATTCTAAGGGAAATTTATTGTTACGCAACTTTCAAAAACACGAGCATTTCAAAATGAGAGTCACCAAGTCCTGCCCGCTTTTTTGGACCCTAAGTCCAGCACATCACTAAGTCCAGCACATCACTAAGTCCAGCACATCTTTTCCAACAGAGAAAAGTCTCTCCACCGCAGCACTGGAAGGAATGGGGGTGTTGTATTTAATGAACAGATGTTTTAACTCGGTATTCGAAAAGCTCAAGGACTTGCTCATGTCCGAAAAAAAGGTGTCCACAATTGTTGCTTCCTTCTGCACCGACGTTTCACGGGATTGCGCAAACACTCCAAAAAATACATCCTCGGAGTCATGACTGATGTTGGTGTCACTCTTCTCGGTATCAACCTGGCTTGATGTCTCCCGCAACAGTCGAATTACATCCGTCTTGACTTTTTCTCGCAGTGCGTCAGCATCATCCGTGGAAACGTAGTGCAGAAATTGTAGCCACGACGTCTTGAAGGAGGGATGAAGACATGATGCCATTACGCATTTCATGTTGTTGAAGCACTTGTTGAATCGTTTCTTCACCCCTTCAAGGACTTTCACTTTCAACTCCTCACAGGTCACAAGATCACTGATCTCGGTCAACTTCTTCCCGCAAATTGTGATAGTTGGAAGCAAGACTCCGTAATATGCCTTGGACTCGCCCTGGAGAATGTCTAAAGCCTGGCAGATAGGCTTCATCACACGGAGATATTCGCCGAAGAAGTTGACGTCAGCTAGAAAAGACCGAAACTTTGCAACCAAGCCGATTATATAGCTGCTTGACCACGCCAGTATTGCAAAAAAAATAAGCATTTTTTTCAATTTAATTTAAAAAGTAGCGGGTAGTGGGAGTGCAACTGAACAAAAGTAGCGCCTCTTCCGCTACCGCTACTTTGGAAAAAAATAGCGCCGCTACTGCAGCCGCTACTCCAACTAAAAAGTAGCGCCGCTACCGCTACTTTTACCAAAAAAGTAGCGCCGCTAGTAGCGCCGCTACAAAAGTAGCGCGCTACTGCCCACCTCTGCCGATTGACTTGATACAAATAAAGCCTTGTCTTGCTTTTTGCTTGCTAGAGATCATCGCAGTTGGAGATCATTGACGTAGTCGTAGCATTTAATTGTTGGCATTTGGCTTTTTGTATTCCTTGAGAGGCGCTAGAGAGTCGAGTGCAGGTGGCTCTGGAGCATTTTTTCGTTTCAGGCGGCAGTACGCATAATCACGTCCTTCTGGTGTTCATGAATGTGGTGTAAGATTTCTGAAAAAGGCAAAGCAAATTGATTACAAGTTCAAGTTTAAAATATTGAGCGACTTGGTTTATAAGTCGACCTGTACAACATGTAAAGATCCGATTTGAAAGGCGAACAAAACTAATTAAAACAAAAGAACATAGGCATCGACAGGTCTAAATACCATTCACAAAATCGTAAATGTTTATAAGTTTGAACAGTCGTTCAGCAACTGCAAACAAAACACAGAAATAAAAAAGATGCAACACATGATTCAAAACCATGCGGTTGTTTCATACAGTAGGTAAACTAATGTTTCGTGGGCATATGCATGCTTGCCCAACATAGGTTAATTAGGTTAGTAACATGCCATGCCAACTGTTAGATATGCGCATTTGCATGCCACACGCTCAGTTACAGTCATATTCAACCATACACAATAAAACAAAACGTTAAACAGACAACCTATAAAGAGAGAAAGGTTGAAATAGACAACCACTGGTTCTGCATTGGAAAGAATGCAGACAGTGGAGAAAACGACAACGATTTCGTATTAACGCAATATTTGCATTTTTCCTGCGATGAAGCTATATAACCTACAGTGTATAGGCAAGAGCTTTTGAAAAGCAGGTTGGCCAGCTTGTAGCCTACAAGAGACTTGAAAAAGAATTGCCAATTGGCTGAGATGCATCTCTATCCGAAGTAGGCGTACTTGAGATGGCTATACTGGAAGACGCTGTACTGTCCTGTAAAGAACTACATAGGATGATTAAACAGTCACATGTATTTAGAACAAACAAAAATAACCTAAATTGCTGCGAGTCTGCAGACTTCAAAATAAACAAATGGACGAATGCTGGAGTGGACAATCCTTAAGACCATTCGTCTCAGCACAACAGCTTGGCGCTGTTAAAAATACACAAACACTACAGTAAAAAGTTACGTAATTACAATATTAAAATACAACGTAAACGCAAGGTTTTACAGCTTTTAATCACATGAGCTGCCCATCGACTGTTCGCCGGATGACGTCACTGATTGATCTTCTTCGTCGTATGAGCTGTTCTTCTGGACTATATGTTTGGGCATGATGTCATCAGCCACTCGACAGTTTCGTCATCCAGGGCCTTCAGTCCAAGCGCTCCATGTGGTGGTTGATGGATTGGGCAGTCATGGACGACATGATCTACTGTCTGGTCTGTGGCGCCACACTCGCATCCCGGTGAGGGAGCCAGGCCCCATTTGCACATGTCTGAACGAAAGCGACCGACGCCGGTTCGTAGGCGGTTAAGCCGGACCCACGCAAGTCTTGCGAGGGACATTCCCGGAGGGTGGGGATCGACGTCGGGTAGGAAATCACGGAGTCGGGAGGTGTTGTTTTGCCACTCCATGTTCCATGTGTAGTTCGTCCAGTGTGCCGCACTTATTCCAAGATCTTCAACGTTGTTCAGAAGCTGTCGTGCGGCGGGCACAAATGGGCGTCTTGATTTCAGTCGCTGCTGTCCTCCAGGTAGGCGCTGGAATGTACTGTGGAGGAGGTGGTCGGGGTCCAGTGCGCGACGAGCAAGGGAAATCATGGCTCCTTTACGGCGAAGCTCAGCAGGTTGGATGCCTGCAAGGATGGGAAGGCAGTCCGTTGGAGTGGGACGCAGGCATCCAGTCACAGTGCGTAGTGCGTCATTGATGGCGGTGTCAATGTGGCGGGTGTGAGAGCTGCGGCACCACACTGGTGCGCAGTACTCAGCGGTAGAATGGACAAGGGCCAAGGTAGCTGTGCGAAGGGTTTTCGCATCAGCTCCCCAGCCGGAACCCGCCAGCCGCCTCAAAAGTGCAACGCGCGCAGATAGTTTTTTGCGCAGTGACTCCAGGTGTCGTCGGTACGTGAGTGACCTGTCCAGGGTTACGCCGAGGTAGGTGGGTTCGGCGCAGTAGGGGAGGTGTTCGTCATCGGTGGTAATGTTGATCTCACGTTTTGCTTTCTTGTTGTTTAGGTGGAAGGCCGCCGACACTGTCTTTGCCTTGCTGAGCTGTAGCTTCCATTTCTGGAGATATGTTGATATAGTTGACATGTCCTGGCTTAGGTTCCTCTCCATTGACTGCCAATCTCCGGCTGGATGCAGGAGAGCCAGATCGTCTGCATAAGCATACTTCCTGGAGATGGTGTCAGGCAGGTCATAGATGTAAGTGTTAAAGAGGAGGGGAGCCAGGACAGAGCCCTGTGGGACGCCGTTCCTGAGTCGACGTAGTCTACTTCGTCGGCCGCTACCGGTGGAAAGGGTAAAGCTGCGGTTTTGCACAAGTTCCATAATCATATGGACCATGTGCCTGTCAGGAAGGAGACGGAGTAGTTTGCAGGTAAGGCCGCTGTGCCATACAGTGTCGTAGGCAGCCGTGAGATCGACAAACACGGCGCCAGCCTTCTTTTTTGCCGAGAAGCTGTCCTCGATGTCTTGGGTCATCAGGGTGACCTGGTCTACAGTTGATCTTCCGTGGCGAAAGCCGGCTTGTTCCCGAGGGAGCTGAGGGTCTATTATCGGTTCGACACGGGCGTAGATAAGTCTTTCGAGTATCTTGAAGGGGATACAGAGCAGAGAGATGGGGCGGTAGCTCTTCGGATCCCCTGGGGGCTTCTTCGGCTTTGGGACTGCAACCACTAGGGCTCTTCTCCAGATTCTTGGGATGCGCAGGTGACGCAAGCAGCAGGAAAGGAATTCTTTTAACCAGGACCTCATAAAGGGGGCAGCTTGGAGTATTAGTTCCGGGCATAGGTGGTCAAGGCCCGGGGATTTGCCTGGCTTTAGGTGCTGGAGGGCGGAGGCAAATTCTTCTGGGGTAAACTCACCAGAGATGTTGCCCTCGACAGGTGTTGGGACCTTCCAGAGGTCCGTCATTTCCTTGAGGACGGACTTGTCTGATTCACGGTCTCTCGTTCTGTGCACTCCATTTTTCACAAGTTGTGAGGCGATGGCATTTGCTGAAGTGGGGCATTGGCGACGAGAGGCACGTGATCTGCCAGTGAGGTTGTTGAGTGTACTCCAAGCTGTGCGGCTGGAGTGCGTGAAGTCGATTGAGTCTACGGCTTCTGTCCAGCGCTTCTTCCTCTTTGAATCCAATCTTGCCAGCAGGGCTGTTGCTGAGTTGGTGGTGGCGGTACCCTGGGGGGAACGGAGGAAGTCGCGGTAAAGCCTGTCGCACTCCACATCCCAGCAAGGTATGTAGTTTTTCCGTCGACCTCGCGGGATGGAGTCTTTTGCCGCAGATATGATTGCATCACAGAAGTCCTGGTAGGCTTCATCCACTTTGATGGTGTGTGGGGATGGGAGGTACTGCGTAGCTTCGTTTGTAAGGAAGCTGTAGTATTCCCAGTTGGCCTTTCTGAAGTTCCATCGCTTGACAGGCTTGCTCGGAATAGGTGTGGCAAGCAAGGGGGCCGTGATTAGCGAGGGTCGGTGTTGAGACCTTGGGAACTTCTCTAACACACGTCTGTCCGGCTGGCGATCATCGGGGTCATCACTTGCGAAAGCCAGGTCTGGGTTCGTGCCAGTGTTCCAACGACCGGAGTGGAAGCTCGGTGCGCCCTTAGGATCGTGTAAGAGGGCGAGGTTGTTGTTGGTTGCCCAAGCGGCCAGACTATCTCCGTCGTTGTTGATGGAGTTGTATCCCCAGTCAGTGTGGTGGCAGTTAAAATTGCCAGCATAGAGGCTGGGGTGGGGGAACACTGGGATGGCTGTTGATGTTATCCGCGAAGGTGGGGGCTTGTAGACATTGACGATGTTGTAGCCTGCTACATCTACACAAAGCCACTCGATCTCCGATTGAGCTTGGGATTGGTCAACCAAGGACCAGCTCAGCCGGTCATGGACAAACGTGGCGAGGCCGTGTTTCCTGCTGCAGGTTGCGCCTGCGAGTGTGAAGTTGGTTATTACCAACTTATCCACAGATGTACAGTGAGTCTCCTGGAGGAGGATGATGAGGGCTTGAAGCTTGGTGGCCAGGTGCTCGATGATGTTGAGCTTGCTGGCCGTGATGCCCTCGGTGTTCAGCTGCAGTACGGTGGGTCGTCGGTACTTTTCGACAGTGCGAGCACTGCCGTGCCCTGAAAAGGGCATTTTCCTACCCACCCTGCGCTGAACAGTCTCATTAGCTCTTGTTTGACAAGCTTCGTTTCGCATACGTATTTTGTATAATTTCGTATGTTACTGACGGGGGGGACCACGTGAAGGTGCTTGTCTTCCTCCCCACTGATTGATGAGGTTGTTGTTTAGCAACATTTCCGGGCTTCGAAGGTCCATCACTGTTGTTCACAGCGTGTGACATCATTTGTGGGGATAATAGCACTGTTAAGAAAAAACGTTATACAGCAACATAACTAAAACATCGAAAACTGTTCATGCAACGTGAACACTGAACCCTAAGATTTGCAGTCAACCCTACGGGTTGTCGAGAAGATTTTCAGGGATTTGCTACAAAACGGTTATCCAACGTTGATCAGCCATATTTCGATACACAATTACAAATGAAAGAAATTATATAGTGTCAGTTGAGTCGAGGGAGACTGGCATCATCAATGGATTGTTTTGCTGAGTAAAAGTTTAAGTGTGATGGATAGTGCTGTTTTGTCGATCTCAGCACCAGAACACGTGACAGCGATTCTGCCTTCTCAAGAGACAAAAGAAAATATATGTACAAATGCCAAGCAAGCTTACACAAAATGTTCCATTACAGGGTAAAAAAAAAATTGTGCATACACAGTAGTGCAATGCAAACAAAAAACAGAAACAACGTTTCTTAAATCATGTTAGCTCCTAGTAATATTAAAAAAAATTGGGGCACACGAAGACTACAACCTCTTTGGGCGGCTTCGCATGATTTCCCCTGTCTTTGCGCCACAGAGTTATACTAACTGAGTGCTTCAGCTGAGAACATAAGGGTGGCAAAGTTGTGAATTAAAGTCTTCACAATGATTTCTTCTATTTGGAGATCTCCTTGTCGGAGTAAAAAGACGCACAAACTCACGGATGGTTGCTTGGAAGCGACACCATAACGCTTTGCAGAGCTGTGCCTGCACGTGTACGTCTGTATAAAAAGTGAGATTGAGGCTCGAACCTCGTCATCTCGCACGCTAGTTGCATGTTTAGGTTAAGGCAAAAATAAAAAAAATACATAAATATTAAAATGAGCTAAGTATTTAAGTTACATTTGAAACTGCGATTATTCTACAAAAAATTACATAATTATGTTTCCCTGCAAAGGCAACTTGTTGGCAATTAGTAGGCTTTATCTAAGCAACGTTTAAAAACATTACATTGGCAATTCGGCATAAAATTAAATAAATTGTCGACATCGGCTGCTGAAAGGAGTAGTCTGCCGTTGAACGATTCGCTTTATTGAGCGAACAAGAAAAATCAGTTACGTTTAACAAGCAATAAATTGCCGGCATGGTGCTTTAAAAAAGTAGGCTACAATACGCTACAGAAAAATTGTTAAAAACCGACGCGTGAAATTATAAAAGGTGACATGTTTTTACAAAATAATTGTGAGCTCGTGTTTTTTTTTTTTTTTATTGACGTAGAAATAAAAGTTTTGTAGCATAATGTACTTACCAGAGTCTCCATAATTTTAGTTATCTTGTTAAACTTACTTTTATTTTTAAAAACCTACTTACGTGCGGGGTAACCAATGTGGTTACATTTTATTTAGCGTAACTTATAAAAATGTGGTAATCTTTGTTTAGATTATTTAAGTATGAGTTTAAGTATGAGAATGGTTTGTTATTAAGGCTGTCTAACTGCCTGATGAAATTTCTATTTATCTAATTTAGTTAGTTTGGCTATCTGACTCCATTATCTAATTTCCACACAATTGTTATTCGAATTATAATTTTAAGTTATCAGAAGGTGTTCGTATAATGTTGTAGGTCTATAACACAATTTGAATTTAAACAGTTCAGAATAATGAAATTACAGGATAGTGAAACATTATCACGAGTTATTACATTTTAATTAAACAATCATTTTAATGTTTTTCTGAGAGCTGAACTGGTCTAACTGAGCTGGTTTGATGTAAGCCAGTCCGATTTGATAGAGCTCTTTGTCTAATTGAGCTGGTTTAATGTGATAGAGCTCTCGTCAAAGGACGAACAAACCATTTTATTGTGTGCGCCCTTTTTTCTATTTTCTTTGGGAGCAGTTGCATGGAAAATTACAGAAACTTCAGTAAAAGGCAGGAAAACTTATACGATGAAATAATGGATCGCTACAGTACGCACAGACCAAAGCAGTTTTAATATTCGACCAACCTTCTCAAGCGACAATTTAAAATGACGAAACTGATGCAATATTTCAACAACCAGTAACTGGCATCTGTGACGTAGCAGTCCACCCATTGTTGTGTAATTCTACAGGAGGTAAAAAAGAAATGATGCAATATCTCATAAATTTTTCAGAAATATTCTATGATGAAAGACGCCAGGTTAAATAGACTTTAACGATTTTATGTGACGTTTGATTTGGGGAACGATTGTTCGTTACAAGTGGTTAGTCTGCTCTAGCAACTAGCGTGCACTAGGCCTAGCCTACTCTGTTGCAACTTGCAAGCATAGTCTAAACCCCACCAACTAAAGAGCCTACTTGTTCGTGCGCTTGAGCAACGCATTTTAAGGACTGTTCTGCATTAGGCGGCACCCAATGGATGGAATAAGTTCCCCGCAACAAGACTTCAACAATCGGAAATTTTACTCTGTCAATCTCGGTAACCGGCCCTGCGTCAAAAGCCTCTACAAGTGTGCGATACTACCAAGGCTTTGTCAGTCCGAGGATACAGATTCAAAACCAAATTATTGTTCTTTGGACATTGCTGTTAACAACACAATTATCAATGCAATGTCACTTACAACTAACAAGCTACAAGCATTAATGTTCTCCCAGGTTTTGACCCTTTTCCCGTTCATTAACATGCTGGACTGCTAGAATATCGGATATTGTAGCTGGTAGACCTTTTTTATCCCGATATGGTAATGACGAAAAACAAAATGGTGTTATAAGTTATTTTATTTACTATACTATCCTTACAATAATGGCACATGATATTCACACAGTGAAAACAAAAATACTACTTGTTGGAGATTTACGTTAATTCGGACCTTATACCATTGCACAGTGAAAATACGCACAATTTCACACATTCATTGTTGATTGGCCTACATAGCATTTGTTCGACTTGGTAATACGAACTCCAGATATTAAACCTGTTGCGATAAAATCGCATCATTTCTACATTTTACTACGTAAAAACAATGTGAACATGCTGATTAAAGTAGAACAGTTTATGTATCATATGACACTATATTCTTCATAACTTCCCCACAGACAAGAGCGTCACTCGATACTTGAACAGCTACTAAAACGATCACTGGTGACATCTGTTATCGTGTAACAGTCCTTCCAAAAACACTACACCAACACAGAACAAAGTATCTATCGCCCAAAACTTGTGATAGATAAACAATTTCACCTTCAAGCTTGTACCGGAAAATATAAAGACACAACACTTTGCTGGGATATGTCACAACTTTTGTGTAAATCTCACCACAGTTCTCCTTCAAATTAACCTCATTTTCGCCCGAAACGTTGCTGGGGAGGATGAAGAGGAGGTAGAAGCCGGACTACTGTGGATGTCGATTGAAGTTCTTTTCGGAGATGCATTCTTTCGCTTGATAGAAGTTTCTAAGAAGTGATGCAACCGCATAAATGGGCCACAAACACAACAGTCCAGGCCTTACATAATTTTTTCGATGTCTCCAACTGGCAACAAGAATTAAAATACTTGCTCAGGTGGGATCTGGCAAGTGTCGTATTGACGCTTTTGCCATACAACCGTTGCTATAAAATCAAACAAAAACAATGGCACTAAACATAAAGAATGTCAAGTGCTTTAACTCACAGATCTATTTTATTTGTCGGTGGCTGCAGTTTAAGAGCTACATTTTATTTGGACAGTTGGTTTAGTTTTTGAATCTTTATTCTAGGACTGACAAAACCTCTGATAGGTTTGACACTAAAAAAGAAAATCTTAATGTCAAACCTCCTTTCGATCGTGGTACCGCTCGGCTATGCAGCCGACATAATAATTATGTCACATTTGCCAAACAATAGACTTCTTTTAAACTACCTAAAGAAAGAAGATCCATCTTTGGAATCTTCGGTCCATCTTCAGCTGTGTGGTTCATCTTCCTAGGATCCTCCCAAGAGGTGGTGTGATTGACATGATCAATGTAATAGATTCTTCCATCGCTCAAACTAGCTTCTTCCCATCCACGAGGCAAGTCTTCCTCTTGCAATTTTAATCTAAATAAAGAGCAAAGTGGACTCGTGTGATGAGAAAATCGATGCAAGATGTTTCAATACGAGGAGAGCCACAGCAGGATTGGGGAATGCGATGAAGAATGGGGATTTAGTTGAAAATCGCGACAAGAGATTCTGTCATTGAGTTGAGACTCCTCTTATGTGGGCGATGATGAATGGAAACGGTGGATACGAAACAGCAGTGACAAGACTGTGAAAGGGTACGGCAAAGTCTAAGGAATGAAAGAAAATTTTCGTGAAGAAAAGTACAGTCTATCGGAATTGTGTGCGGCCTGCAATATTGTACGGTAGCATTTACACATATTACAATACATTATATATAAGACAGGTAGTACGGCGTAGGTACAGGTAGGCACGGTAGTAGGTACAGGTAGTACGGCGTAGGCACGGTAGTAGGCACAGGTAGGCACGGTAGTAGGTGCAGCGTAGGTACGGTAGTGCCCACTGTAGTTCGGTACCATAAGACAGCATTAACCAATCAAAAAGCAGTCAGCCATTCATACTTCTAGAATCATGATTGTTTCGATATATTTGCCATACGGATAGCCAAAATTTCTTACGTAATACAGTGGCCTAGAGCTGCTCTCTAATTGAAATCCTTAGCGATTTACGTCGCGGCGGAGAGACTGTGTTATCAATATAGAAGAATCTACCATGAACGACCTGCAATATAAGCTTCACCACTAACCTCACGTTCATGTATAGAGTCTCAGCCTCTTGTGCCAGTTCTTCCAGGGTTTTGATGGCTTCATGACTTTTGTTATATTTCACAAACGATTTCACATCTAAAACAGATTGAGGAAAATTATCATTTTAGAATATTCTATTTTATTTATTTTGATTTGGAATTCTATTTGAATAAGAACATTCTGATGACCCCAATAAGGGTAAAACAGCCTGAAAAGGTTTTTAGTGAAAAGTAACTGTGTTTCATGGAATTCGCTTTGCTTGGCATTGAGCACTGTTTTGTAATATTAATAGCCTTTATTGCTATATTTTACAGTAAAGTAGCCTCCAGTATATGCATCAAATAGTAAACAACGATGGTGGGTCTTGTCCGTCTTCGTTTAACCTTCTTTTTAGTTGGCGGGTAACACAACTACACACACAACCACTAACCATGATGGTACCGAGGTATGCTTTCGATGAATGCCAATCTTGGAAAAAAAATATTGTGATAAGTTCAATTTTGAATAAAGTCGTCACATTAGACAAAACGCATAATCAGAAATGCAGCAGACAAAATAACTCCGACTAGTTTGTTTGTTTTTCATATCTTTATCCTGCATTGTGAGAAAGCGGACTTGAGCGCTATGCATCGGTGTACGCCTTCCGACTTACACCTGACCCACGCTGCAGCCGACTGCAATGTCTGTTTCCGGTTGTCTACTCTACTTATGACTTAAATTTGGTACTACCCATTACTCGAAATCGATCACTGGGCAGAGGCAATTATAGTGAAGTTTCTTCCCCAGAGAAACAACAGCAAGTGCGGGTGGCTGGAGTCGAACATGCAGGCTCTCGACTGCGAGCCCAACGCGCAAACCACTCGGCCACTGCTACTATAGGGGTTTTGTTGCGCTCTGACGTCTATCATACAGGTTGCGTAGGATTGCACAAAGACACTAATTGGCTTCCAACCTTTTCATACAACACCAATGGAAATTAAGCCTTAAAGTGATTCAATCCGAAGGCCTATAAATCGACAAACATGGGTTCGAAACTCTGCCCGGTCATACCAAATACAGCATGGAGCTTTGCCCCGACATACTGAGAAAGTGAGAGCCCAGAAAGTGGATTTCGGGTAATAATGTACTCCAAAGTGCGCGAATAAAAACATTTACAGTAGAATTGGTTTAATTCGTCAGTTCGTCTTATTCGTCACATTTTTGTCGGTTCCGGCAGAAGTTGTTACGTATAGTTTTGACCTGTTTGCATAATTTGTCAGTTCGCCTAATCCATTGCTTTTTCTAATCCTCTTGTGGTGACGAATTAGCCGAATACTTTTTTTAATTTCCAAACCTGATTGAACGATCTTATTCATAAATGCGAGCAAAGTTTCCAAAGTGTTTTCGTTGTTTTCACGAATCTCCGTCAGTTTTCTGTACTCGCACTCCACCAACGATAAGTGTTTCTCTATCTCTGATTCTGCGTCAAGTTTTGCCAAAGACATTTCACTCGATTGCAGCGTTGACAGTTCCGCCTCCAGTACTCTAGCAACGAAAAAAATCTTTCATAAACTTTTTCTTGAAATGGAAGAAACAAGTCAGGTGTTTAGAGTTAAAATATCATGTCAGTATTTGGGTTCATCATCAACGTAATCGAACGTCAAGAATGTAATCAAACATCAATAACGTAATCAAACGTCAAAAACGTAACCAAACGTCAAAAACGTAACCAAACGTCAAGAACGTGATCAAACGTCAAGAACGTAATCAAACGTCAAGAACGTAATCAAACGTCAAAAACGTAATCAAACGTCAACAACGTCAAAAACGTAATCAAATGTCAAGAACGTGATCAAACGTCAAAAATGTAATCAAAGGTCGAGAATATGAAGACCGTCAGTGGTAACAAAATCACTTAAAAAGAACAAATATGTTGACTTGGACGAAATGTAAATATTTGAATGGTCTACAGTTGAAAAATGTCATGTTGGTTTATGTCAACGAAAATACAAACAAATGACTACTGAAAGTTAGAAGTTTTCATACAATCCAATATGAAATGTCAGTAACTCCTGATATTTACTGTAATCAAACAGTTGCTCATTTGAAAATGTATTTAATTAAAATAAGTCAAGCAAAATACAGGGTTGATCTCTAAGTGGTCAAAACTGGTTTTAACCACTAAGCGGTTTAAACCTGGTTTAAACCGGTCAAAACTGGTCAAAATCCAGAAAAATATTTTTATGTGGTGAATGGTCGGCTACCTGGGCTATGGGCTATTTAGGAAATATAATATAAAAGCAGTTGTGAGTTGTGACCATTTTGATATGCAGGCCTCGAAATAGCTGCCTGAACTTTCATTAATGGCCGCCAATACCGACCTGTCAGGCAAAATTTGATGGCAAATGTTTTTCATAAAAACAAAATTTGTTGGAATAAATTCTTGTACTTCAGTTGGCTGTGCAAATTGTTCATCGTTCTACCAAGCATTTTTTGGTTCATCAGAAACTTATTTTTAGAATTTGAATTTTCTTAATAATTAAAATACCCATATTTTACGGACCATAAGGCGCAATTTAAATCCTTTTTTTTTTCCTCATAAATTGATCGTGCGGCTTATAAGCCGGTGCGCCTAATGTATGGATCAAGTAGTGCTTTATTGCCTACACTCAAAACCAGTACCAATAGTACTATTATTATATAAATAAACCACCGTCTTACACAATAAATTACGGTAAAAGCAACTAGCAACTGTGATATTCACTAGGCCCATTTTTTTCTTTTGCTCATTGTAATATTGTGACTTGCTTACATTTCTTACGCATTTTTGTTTAATGAGCTTTATACGGTAACCCATCCTCCTTAAAATACGTTGCGTTCTATAGCCCTGTGCGCCTTATGTCTGAACAAAAAACTAATCAAAGCAATTTGTTGACAGTGCGCCTTATAATCGGATGCGCTTTATGGTCCGTAAAATACGGTGACCAACTGATTGAAACACCAAAAATAAACAGAGAAATTGAATATTTTTTGTTCCAAATCCAGCATTTAGGTTGAACAATGAACATCATTACTAAACATGGAGGGTAATATTTTTAATTCAATTGAAAATCAACTTGATTCATACGCTAAAGGGGTTTTGACCAGTTTTGACCAGTAATAGGTGGTCAAAACTGCCGGTTTAAACCAGGTTTTAACCGAGCGGTTTAAACCGATCAACCCTGGTAAAATATGACTGATCAGTGATCGTATACATTTTATGCTGATGCTAGGCTATTTTATAACAATTTGTTGCTGCGGTGAATTGAATTATTACTACGCACGACATCATCCAATTCCAAAAAAGCGTAAAACAAATTTCTTCTCACCGAATGAGCTCTTCGTAATCGTATTTCATGTGCTCTTTCTCCTGTTTCGCGTGATCTAACGACGTTTGATGACTCTCTACGAGCTGCTTTTGCTCTTCCTCCATCGACTCAATTTTCACCTGGAGGATCTTGTTCTCTTCTTCCAACTCTACCATCTTCATCTTCAATTCGTCTACTACCTGAAACAACGAAATTTCTGTTAAACGAAAGTGGACGTCCTGTGAATATGAAGGAAAACAGAAGCGATGTTTCAAAGTAAACACCATAAACTTAATCCCATTCAGTGCAACTTCTCATGCGCCACTGTGCCTATGACAATCGTTACATTAAAAGTCAGGGAAATCAAAATCGCGTCAGGTAACGTATGCCATCTTGGTGTTGAAAGTTGGATACGTGATGACAAAGTGTAATTTTTGTATTTCTGTAAATGTTTAAACAAAATGCTATGTCGGTTCACATAGGTCAAAATTAAACCAATACTTTCCAGTTAATTCTGCATCATTTTTAGCAAACTATAAAAATTAATCTGAAGTACTTTTTTGTCATGGAGCTGGTATAAACCTAGGTCCGACAAACAAATAACTCACCAATGTAATGGTGTTGATACATTGTGCTACTTATTTTCGTAGAAATTGTAAATTTGATAAACATTGCACAACCCTTAAATAAATTGATTGTTTTACGCAACAGAAGATTATTTGGCAATTTTGTCTTTTTTTTAAGCTGTAGCCTAAAAGCTCGAGAAAGCCTAAATTCCCCTGCACTGTCGCTGCGATCAGCCACAAACGTGGGTTTTAGCAAATTTTGAGATGGAATAATAATCAAAATAAGCTAAAGTGATATTACGCGCAAAAGTTTTAAAACTAGTTTCTTTGCCAACTAGTCCAAAGATTAAACGTGTTTTTTTAAAGCAAAGTAAGAGAAATAAACGCAAGTTACTCACTTTGACCAAACCATCATGCTTTCCGTCATCTGCAGTTGGATGATCGTCACTACTAGTTACTGACAACGAGTCCACGTGACTGTTGTTCAAGCTCCCGTTGGTCAGTTTTGTGGATGGAAACACTGATGGGATTTTGACGCCGCATATCTCCAACACTCTCTCCACAAAATCTACAATAAATTGGGACTCTCATTATGTTAGCAAAGATTTTTATTGGGAAAAACACGTAGGTTTGTGCAGGAGTCAAGAATGCAAAGCCAGTACCAATCAGGAATAGTTTTTTTTACGGTAAATAATGTTAGTCTCACTACAATGAATTAAACAAAGAAAATTCAATTTTAAATGTAAGCAATTCAAGACCTGCATACTGAACGGCGTTATTTTCATCCTTTTCCAGTTTGCTATCAATCAGGGAAAGTTGTTTACTAGTAGGCTCAACACCGAGGTATTCCAAAGCAGAATACAATTTCTCGACCTGAAGCAACAAACCAGCTGAAAAAGCACTCAAACTATCCGGCAAATTAAAATTCAGGAAATTAGATAGAACGTGGGGTGATGATGAATCGGTGAAAAAGTAATCGATCAATATTTATCAGAATAACAAAAACTATATACTTAAAAAACATTAAAAAAAAACAGAACGCAAAATGTACTGTAAATACGAGACTCAGTTAAGTAAAAACTTCGCTTCGCTGATTCATATGCTATACCACGAGAAGTCTGCATCTTGAGCTTCTTCGCTTACATTTGAAACCATTTAAAATTCATGCGTGCTTGATTTGAAACGCCTCTGAATTCAAAGCCGATTTAAGTCGAAAATTTTAAAATCATTTAAAGCACATTAAAGTGACGTATGATCGGGTTGCATTTACAGGTACGTGGCTGCTGCCATCTAGTGACAGTCTTTTCCGGCGACTTTCCGTTCTACGGACGGAAGACTTCATAGATCCAACGGAGCAGTCAGAACACGAAGACAATCGATGCAGACGTCTCTGAAAACAAAAACAGAATTATTGTTAGTACGCTACCTAAACATTTTTTCACGAGAGTGAATAAGCTTTAAACCATCTGAAAAGTTATGTTTAAACACAGCAACTGTAAACAATCCCATATTATTGTTGGGGTCTCTCAAAGTTTCTTAAGAGCAACGAAAGCTGTTGTGAAAAAAAATAAGGATAGCTGGCAATGTCACACTTGGTGATAAAATAGAAAAAAGCATGTGATCATTTTTGTTCTAAATCTTAAAAATATTCGAGAGTAGAGTTAGAACTTTTAGAACCGTTTCTACGTAGGTCAATTGTAAGAAATCCATTGTAATACCAATCCATCGGACACGGTTCAGCGGTGATGATTGGATTATATCAGTGAAAGCAATTCAATAAGACGATTACCTTGCCAATATCCGCTTTTAATAGAGTCAATGTGTGAATTGTTTCCTCCTATTGAACGGTTAACAAACCGCCTCCTGTTTGTTAGCCTGTTTATGCGTATTCCCCCCATAAAATTCGCTTTATGATTAGGCAAAATTTTTAAGCAAAAATATACAATGCAGTATTCTTTTTTCACGTTTTTTGGTTGGGCACTAGGCTACCGGGTTTAAACGACACCTGCACAATCCTGATGTTTTAAATTCGGCTATCGCACCTAGATCTAGTCTGCGCGGTACAATATGGCACAATTCGGATACAAATATTTATATGAAATCTGACACAACCATAATGTTGATTTGTCCTCATTAGCCGCGAACCTTGATCCAAATGTTTTCTTAAGGATAAGATATAATTTTCCAAGAGCGATCGGTCGCAAATTGATGACATTGCAAACTTAACCAAAGCTATACAATATAATCTTCAAGAAATATTAACAATAAAGAGTATCTTTATTGTTAAATGTATTTATCTTTATACTACGTCACTTGCCAACGGTATTGGTTTCAAGATAACAACACCTGCTCCTAGCCAACAATACTTTTCCATTAATTATGCATCTTGTTCCATCAGTTTATTAATAAATTTACTTATCGTGCTATTCGAGATTAAGCTTTACCATTCAAAATGCTCCGCGAAGTGCAACGTTGCGTACACGTTAGAATACTATGCGAGAGGATTTTTCTTACCTTTAGAATTTGTTTTCAGGTTTGCAAAAGAATATTCAAGAGTCAAAACACTTACCTCTTCATTCTTGGCCAAGTTAGTCTTTCCACTTTGACGGGCAAGTTCGGCAACACTTTGATCTGTATTGAAGCGAATATCAAACTATGACGACTTGTTGGTTTAGTCAAAATTCCTAAAATCTGAAAATGATGCTTCTTGGTACTCGACAAACGCAACGCAACTAAGTGATGGAGACAATTCAGCTAAATCTTTACGTTAAGTTAAAGGAAAGCCATTTTAACCACTATTTTAGCATAAATTTAACCACATTAACCTCAGAAAATTGAGATATTTCGGACACATAGCAAGAAGCAACCCGTTGGAAAATTCAATGTTGCCTGGGAAGGTGCAAGGCAAACGAACAAAAGGACGACAAAAAATGAAATATTTTGACAATATCAAGCAAATTACGGGAATAAAAAGCACGCCGGAACGGAAGCACCAATAAAAACAAAAGACAGAACAAAATGGAGGCAGTTCATAAGGGAGATCACAGCTGATCAAACATGAACAATCTGTTGAAGAAGAAGATAGCACAAAAAGAAATTCTGGTTTGCTCTTGATGATCAATTGTAGAAAAGAGATATGTAATATTGAATAGGTCACTGTTTCCCATAATCCAATTAGAAAATTAGTCGTTTTCTACATTGATTCGACGTCTTAAGGAGTAAAAAAACGACTAATTTGTTTGCCAGGTGAACTAGGCTTAAACGTCTGCTTTCACAACATTTTAACCAAACAAACTTCCAGAACACCAATGTACCCTGATGTAGGCGATTACTTCTTCAATCAAAACAACCGCAAACTACCTCAATCCGTTCCATATCATAAACTTCATACCACCAGACCACCAGTAACAAAAATCGCTACCGATATGGACACCAGATATACAGACACCAACAAACGTCACATACATTATGTACAATACGGTACAAATCTCGTACAAAGCAGTACTGGGCAAAACATTGCACTTACCGGAAGGCAAGAGATGGCGAAGGCATGACTTTCGCAATCGATGGAAGATGTTGAGTACATCAGTGGCTGATGTGCCAGCAGGTACCAGAGTGACTTCGAACCTGGATGAAGAGTCAGATTAAGAACAATGCGTTTGGATTGCATTCCGCAAGTGAAAGCGATTTAAAAAAATGCTTATGGTAAGTTTGTAAAGAATGGCTGTAGACAGAGCTTTGATCGTCTAGGTCAGTGGTTCTCAACGGGGGCGGTACCGCCCCCCAGGGGGCGTTTTGATTTTTCAGGGGGGCGGTATGATTACCTCGGCTTAAGGGGGGAGTTTTGATTATTAGGAGGCATTCTTTAACCTATCCACCGCCCAGCATAACGATCTCGTCAAAGAGCTCGTATCTTCGTGGTAACATTTCCTGCCTCATCTGGTGGAAAAGGGATTCAGCTGTGTTGTTCTGCTACATACCAAACAGCGAAACCCACTTGACATATCCATAAGAGGTGATCTTCGTATGTTTCTCACTGGCTTTACACCGGATGTGAAGAAACTGGCACTTTCTCACCAAGCACAAGGTTCACACTGACTACTACTAGGCCAATCCTGTTTTTATGCTCGCAAATATATATTTGCTTTTCATCAAATATAGTTACTATAGTCTCTAAAAATCCTTACAGCCTGTTTCACCCTAACAAGGGGATCATCAGAAGGTCCTTATATTCTAATAGAAATAGAAGTATTTGAATAAGGACCTTCTGATGATCCACCTTTTAGGGTAGCCTAAAACAGGCTGTAAGGGCAAAGTGTAGCCCAAGGATTTTAGAGACTGGTTAGCCTATATTGGCTGTAATTCGCTGTGCTTGGCTTGCTGTCCGACGTTTTTTTCGTAAACAGTTGTTCGTAAAATTAATTCTTCGTAAAACAATTCTTCATAAAGCATTTCTTCGTGCATGCAATTGAGAATTGATGTATACCAAGAAATGCTTTACGAAGAATTGTTTTAGGGATTTAATTTTACAAACAACTGCTTACGAACAATTGTTTTACGAACAATTGTTTTACGAACAATTGTTTTACGAACAATTGTTTTACGAACAATTGTTTACGAACAATTTACCTATAACCGCTGTGCTTGGCATTGAGCACTTTTTGTAGTATTAATAGTATTTATTGTTTTATATTCGCTTTTCGTAATGAATCGTTATTGTTAGGGGGGCGGTAAAATTTTGCCAGTTCATGAAGGGGGCGTTGGGCCAAAAAAGGTTGAGAAACACTGGTCTAGGTATTAGTGCAGTGATGACTAGGCCTAGTATCACTTCACTAATAAAACCAAAAACTTTAAAACCAATGCTCAGACATTGCATAAGAACTACAGTAAGATAAGCCGATCGCATTGATCGATGTATGTTATATTTGATGAAAAAAAAACGGTAGCCGGACTTTTATCACACTCTTGTGGGTGCTAAGCTGTAGTAAGGTAACAAAATTTACGTTTCCTCTTGGCGTAGCTTCTCTCTTAGGAGCAAGGAGTGGAATTGGTCCACCGAATACTCTGTCACAGGATTGCCATTGACGTGAGTTATATAATCCCCGATGCTAAGACGACCATCCTCCGCTGCGTCCCCTCCTTGGGATAGTGAGGAGACAAGGAAAACGGACACTGAAACATAAATAGTTTGGAAACTTACATATGTCTACAACCAATCGCTAGTAAATTTTTACAATTTAAACTGGAATAAAAACCTAAAATTTCTTTTTCCGTGCCTAACAATATCCACCATTTCCAAAACTAGTTTGAATGATATATATAATTAATAATAAAACTTTGGTAGAGGGTTTGCTTTGTTGAACCATAGACAAACTAAACAAAGTAACCTTAGCGGGTTTAACATGCTTTATTACATTTAAAGAGATATAACAAAATTTAAAAAAATCAACTCAAACGTTTTCGACAAGTACTGTGTCCTCATCAGGAATTATTTAAATCTGCAATATACATAAAATTTATATGTTATTGCATGTATATATATTGCAGATTTAAGTAATTCCTGATAAGGACACACGTACGTGTTAAAAACGTTTGAGTTGATTTTTTTTTAATTATGTTATATCTCTGTGCAATAAAACATGTTAAACCTGCTAAGGTTACCTTGTTTTCTTTGTATTATGATATAATTAAATATTACTAAATTGCAAGAAAACCTGATAGGCTAACAGTGTAAGTTACCGGCCTAAATCAAAATGATTATTTCAGAAAGTTGGCAAACCTCTAAAAATTTTCATTGAAACTAATTTTCCAGGCTCAGTGGTAAGTATGTGTCATTTCTAGTTTAATAGCATTCATTTGTCTATCTTCTATGGAGTGATGCTTACAATGTCTGCAACAAGGAAATGGGGTAGGATGTATATTTGATTGAACGCGAAAACCAATTCCTGCAGAGGATTTCTTAATTGCGATAGTTGTTTCAATATCTTTAAACCTTTCCAATGAAAATGATTCACTCAAATCTTCAGTGGAACTATTGACAGCATCGACTGATTCACGCTTTCCTTTACCTAAAAACGAGTTTGATAGCAAAATAACATCAAGAACAATTGGATAACCACAAATCCTCCTGTGACCTGTGTAATGACTGATGGGATGTAAAGACTTATGTACTAAAAAAGATCATTCTTCAACTTATGCGCAGACCTCTTAATGTATTTATGACATCAATTGGGAAGGTAGGCTATTATGTAGTTGACACACTAAAACAATGACGAGTTAAAAAATTCAATCCGGTGTTTTCTCTTGATCAGTACGAATAGAAACAAAAAAAATGTAAAATTGATGATTCCATCAGCCCAAAATGTACTTATGAATAATAATTGCTTTATTACAATAAGGGAAAGCAAATGTAAAGATTTCCCACATCGACATTATATATATATATATATAAATTAATCAACAAAGTATGGTGATAAAAATTTATAGATTATGACACCAGCAATGCTAAATTTTAACTATAACTGAACCAAAACAAAAACTCAATCTTACATTTGTTAGATTGTTGCAGTAGGCCTATATATCGCTTTTTAAAATTCAAACGCCAAAACTGAAGCATGTAAATTTCTTTCTACATTATTAAAACGTTCTAAAGAATCTCAGGCATGTGTAACATTTTATATGTACAAAAATCACCCTGAACTTACTTTCGTAAGACTGCCGTAATTTCTTCTCAGCTTCACTCTCATTCCAAGCAATTAGCTTAGCATAGTTTGACCTAGTAAAAACAATCAGTTTCTTCATAACAAACAACAATTTTGAAAATATTAGCCTTGTCTTTTTGTTTATGACATATTTATTTTTCCATGTGTATATATAATATATATACTTTTGGGCTAAAGATTGGCAAAGGGATGAAGTGAAAGGCAAGAAAAAAAAAGGAAAACCACTGCTTGTCCCCTTTATGAAGCTAAGAACAGTGTACACTAGTTAGTGCTTGTTAGAAGACACAATGAAAAAATGTCTTGTTGGACACTGACTGATAACCAACTGATTAACATTGAATCAAACTTAAATTTGTTTTGATTCAGAGCAAACTTAATTGCAGCAGACTAGAATACATATCATATGACCACAAACTATGACATGGATAGTAAAAAATGACCACCCAGACAGCAAATCAGTTGTTTTTTACATTGATTCAACATCTGCAGACCCTAACCTGCAAAGTAGTGCAGACGTTGAATCAATGTAAAAAATGACTGATTTGCTGTTTGGGTATTAATGGACAATCTCAGTAATGTATCATTGGTGATTAATAGGGTGGAGTGAAAAAAATAAAAATCGCTAATTCAAAAAACGTCCCCTCTCAATAGTTGCCTTTGGTCCCAAAACTAAGTTTAAAAGTGGTTTTGGGAAGTTGCCTCGAATACTCAGGTGACAACCTTGACGTAAAGGTCATGCGGGGGTCAAATCCCATAAAAATGCCATAACTCTGTGAGCGGTGATGCTAGGGAGCTAATTTTATTGCCAAAAGAAGCAGAATGTGCACTTTCCTATCTGTCTCAAAAGAAGTTTTTTTCGAAATTTTGCTAGATATATGGTTATTTTCACAAAATGTAATTTTCAGGTCAAATATGAATAACCCATAGCATTATGCACAGTTTAACATCACCATAACATAATCACTCCACAAGAAATCAGCATAATGAACATGATATATCTCTAACCAATGAAACACACATTTGAGTGGTTTTAGAGCAAGCACAAGCACAGGATGGTAACAACTAACAAATATAAAATTGGGTTTCATAATATTACAATAGCCTAGACCAGTGTTTTTCAACCTTTTTTGAGCCACGGAACAGTTTATGCATTAAAATAATCTTGCGGAACACCAAACGAAATTTTATAATGATGCAATAATATAAACAGCACAACAACAATTTATTGGCTGTCAGCTTTCTCAGTGCGATATCTGGGCCTGTTTGGATGAGCACAAAGCTGATATTCGGGCAGGAATTGCAGAAAGACAAACGCGAAGCTCTTCCTCAACAGTTCTCAATTTTTCTCGTTTTTTAACTTTTATAGCAGTCATGCTTGCAAAACTCATCTCACACAGATAAGTTGTTGAAAATGGAAGCAAAGTCAAAATAGCATTGTTTGCCACAATAGGAAACTCCTTGGAAGTCATCACCCAAAAACGTTCCAAAGGTAGATTGGAAAATCTCAATCTTAACGTGCGATCTTGTCTAAGTTGAATAAATTCTTCTTGCTCCTGTACAGTCATGACTTTGTCAAAAGCTGTTGCTGAGCTGTAAGGATCCCTGACCCAGTCAAAGCGTTCGGTAGGAGCAGAAGGGAAATAAAAAGACAGTTTCTCCTCGAGAGTTTTCAAATGTTTTTCTATAGTCTCGCATAGAGCAGCAGTGTTCACATTTCTTTGACATTTTTGGGTGAGTGGAAACATATCAAGGACTGTATTTTTCACATGTCGTTGCCAAAGCTGCACTTTTGAACGAAATCCATGTATTTTATCTGTGCTTGTCAGAAGATTTTCATTTCGGCCTTGCATCCGTGTGTTCAATTCATTTAAATGATGGAATATGTCAGCCATGTATGCTAACTTTGCACACCAATCATCACATGCCAGCAGCTTTGCCCCATCAAAGCCTTCATCCGTTAAAAATATCTTTAGCTCATTTTTCAATTCATAAACACGAGCTAAGACTTTTCCTCTTGATAACCATCTGACTTCCGTGTGAAGCACTAAAGTTGTATACTCTGCTCCCATTTCTTCGCATAAAGCTGCGAATATGCGACTTTTTAGTGGTCTTGTTTTGACAAAATTAACCATCCTCACCACAGCATCAAGCACAGAAGCTAAATCTGCTGGCAAAGTTTTTGCAACTAAGGCTTCTCGGTGCAAAAAACAGTGTGTAAGTATGACAGCTGGGTGTTTCTCCTTAACTCTGCTAACAAAGCCTTTGTGACGTCCGACCATGGCTGCTGCTCCATCTGTACAGACACTATTACAGTTCTTCCATTCAAGTCCTCCTTGTTCAAAATAATCTGAAGTAACACGAAATATTTCTTCCCCGGTTGTCTTCTCAGGCAGTCTCTTGCAAAACAAAAAGTTTTCTGTGATAGAATCACCATCCACAAAACGTACGTTTGCCAAGAGTTGAGCATGTCCACTGATGTCTGTCGACTCATCAAGTTGTAATGAAAATTTTCCGCTGATACGTACCTTTTCCAAAACAACTTTTTCGATGTCCACAGACATGTCTTCGATCCGTCTAGCAATTGTGTTGTCCGAGAGCGGGATTTTAGCTACTTGTTTAACTGCATCAGGACCAAGCATCTCATTTACAATCATCTTACAAGCCGGTAGTATTATTTTTTCTGCTGCAGTATGTGGCTGCTTTGACTTAGCTACAAGCTAGCTCACTTTTAGAGCTTTTTCAGATACTGTTGTTACTCGTTTCATGAAATTCGCTTGCACTTCAATGTCTTTACGAAGGCGAACGAAATAATCTTTTTTCTTGTTTTTTAATGACGGGTGGTTTGTTTCTAAATGACGCTTCAGCTTGGCTGGAACCATGGCACTGTTGCATAGCTCTTTCCCACATATCATACATAATGGGATCGGGGAAGTAGGATCACCAGAGAAAGTAAATCCAAACGAAATGTAATCTTCACTGTATTGTCTCATCACAGATTTTGCTTTCTTTTCATTGTTACCAGAACTAGCCTGTTCATTTGCACATTTCCTTTTCAAATATCTATCCATTATTACCAGTTTAAACTTTAAACTCGAAAGCTAAAATTAATTATGATTTTTCGTACTGTTTTCAAGTCTATTTGTAGCACTGTTGAAGTAACAATAAGTTGTTAAATAAAATAACCACTTGCTGCAAACATAAATAAAATAACCACTTGCTGCAAACCTAACTCTTCAGTAACCTTCAAGTCCTTTGCTTAACTGTTCTTTATCTGAACCCTAAGTTTCTGCTGACGAAAATTACTCTTGATATTATGATGCAATAATTAATACAATAATTTTTGATATTCTGATGCAATAATTAAAACTTTCTTCGTTTCAACCTGAAATGCGCTGCTTTTTGCGATCGCGAGTGACCTTTCATCAGCCGGCGAGAAGCGCTCGCTGTTGTCATGGCCTGTATTAAAGAACGCCATGAATAATAGCTATTTGTGCACATTAATTGTGTCAAAGGAGTGATTTTCGACCGGTGTTCCATGGAACACTAGTCAAACTAATAAATTTCTTGCGGAACACCTGACCATCTTTCACGGAACACCAGTGTTCCGCGGAACACCGGTTGAAAATCACTGGTCTAGACGACAGACGTTAAATGCCAGTTTTATGCAGGGGGGAATGGTATGGGCAGGAAGACCTAAGATTGAAATTGCTTTTTGGTATTGTATTGCTTCATCAGTTTTCGTGACCGAATCTTTAGCCTGATCAGACCGTCACGTCTGTTGAAGCCAGCTATTGCTGATGAAGCATCGGTTACAAGCTTTATGTGGCGCCCCACAGCTTAATTATGGCATGGGTGGCGCATAATGAGCTTTTCTTCTCTGATTTTCTCAGTGTCGCGGTTACTCAGGTGTCGAATTGCTGGTGGTTCGTTGCTTTGGTCAGAATTTAAGTTCACAAGTTTGTAGTAAGATTTAGCATGAACGTTGATTGCTGGAACATTGAATTTTTTCACATGGACAGAAGCTACGGATTCTTTCCCATCGGATGGCTCGTTTTGGACTTGTGCTGCTTCGCTTTAAGGCACTTCATTTTCGATTGAAAATTGTTCAATGACCCCTCTCAAACTAAGGATTTTGTTCACAGCTAAATGACGAACTGTTTCATCTGCCAACATCCCCAAGAGAATGTTTTCTTGGTCCGCAAAGAATGCATTTCGCTTAAGGACATCCAGTGCAATCTTCTTGACTTTATTGTTCGGAAATTTGACGACTCTTTGTAGCATATTGAAGAAGTTTTTCGGTCCATCTGTGATCGTGTGGTAGTGCTTGATTTCAAACCATGCCGGAAAGTAAACTCTAATGCAAAATTATGCGATTGTTGTGAATGTTGTGGTTGGTCGTTATATAGAAACATAGAAACAGGGTATGCGACAGGCCAAGGTCAGCCACCTTGCATGGGAAAGTCCTCCAACTTCGAGAAGCTCGAGATCTTCAGCAACAGGGCCCAACATTACGGCCATACAGATTCTGTACCCATAATATTCGTCATTTAGCTGTGAACAAAATCCTTAGTTTGAGGGGGGTCATGGAACAATTTTCAATCGAAAATGAAGTGCCTGAAAGCAAAGCTGCACCAGTCCAAAATGAGCCATCCGATGGGGAAGAATCCGTAGCTTCTGTCCATGTGAGAAAATTCAATCATGCTAAATCTTACTACAAACTTGTGAACTTAAATTCTGACCAAACCAACGAACCACCAGCAATTTGACACATGAGTAACTGCAACATCGAAAAAATCAGAGAAGAAAATCTCATTATTCGCCACCCATGCCACAATTAAGCTGTAGAGCGCCACATAAAGCTTGTAACCGAAGCTTCATCAGCAATAGCTGGCTTCAACAGACGTGACGGTCTGATCAGGCTAAAGATTTGGTCACGAAAACTGATGAAGCAATACAATACCAAAAAGCAATTTCAATCTTAGGTCCTCCTGCCGATACCATTCCCCCCTGCATTAAACTGGCATTTAATGTCTGTCGTCTAGGCTATTGTAATATTATGAAACCCAATTTTATATTTGTTTGTTGTTACCATCCTGTGCTTGTGCTTGCTCTAAAACCACTCAAATGTGTGTTTCATTGGTTAGAGATATATCATACTCATTATGGTGATGTTAAACTGTGCATAATGCTATATGTTATTCATATTTGACCTGAAAATTACATTTTGTGAAAATAACCATATGATATATCTAGCAAAATTTCGAAAAAAACTTCTTTTGAGACAGATAGGAAAGTGCACATTCTGCTTCTTTTGGCATCAAAATTAGCTCTCTAACATCACCGCTCACAGAGTTATGGCATTTTTATGGGATTTGACCCCCTCATGACCTTTGCGTCAAGGTTGTTACCTGAGTATTCGAGGCAACTTCCCAAAAACACTTTTAAACTTAGTTTTGGGACCAAAGGCAACTATTGAGAGGGGACGTTTTTTGAATTAGTGATTTTTATTTTTTTCACTCCACCCTAGTGATTAAGATGTAACAAAACAAGAAAACAACCCAATTATACATTCTTTGTAAAATTTATTCCATAAGTTTGGATTAGATGTTATCAGAATTGAAGTGCTTAGACATGTTGATTTATTCAAGCATAGAGATAATTATGTGAATACATAATAATGAGTATTAAAACAATGAAAACTATCAATACTACAAAAAAGTGCTCAATGCTAAGCAAAAAAGCAAAGCAGAGCAAATTAAATCAAATATAGTTATTACTATCTGAAGCCTTTACAAATTGTTTCACCTAACGGATCATCAGAAGGTCTTATTCAAATAGAATCTATTTGAATTTGAACGGATCTGAAATGAATTGAAAATGATCTGAAAAGATTTGAATTTGAAATGAATCTATTTGAATTTGAACGGATCATCAGAAGGTCTTATTCAAATAGATTCTATTTGAATAAGACCTTCTGATGATCCGTTAGGTGAAACAAATAGATTCTATTTGAATAAGACCTTCTGATGATCCGTTAGGTGAAACAATTTGTAAAGGCTTCAGATAGTAATAACTATATTTAATAATGAGTATTATATATAGCAAGTCAGCATGCCTTGTAGCCTAATTGGTCTTCATAACTCCATGGCACATTGGCACAATGATTGAGTACTAGATCAATTTAAACAGTGTACCAGTAGCTTACCTGGCTTGGATATCAGTCGAAAGAGTGATTACTACTTGACCAGTAGCAGAAGCCTGACGGAGTGTGTTGACAGCCCTGCAACAGTAAGATTAATCAGAAGAATATATCTAAACAAATTTTTAAAAAACATATAACAAAGCGAGTAGGTCTAACCACAGGTTAAAAAATAAACACTCCGGTCAATCACTTGTTAAAAATAACATTCTTAAAAAACAATTTGATTAACTATTCAAAAAACAAGGACTTGCCTTGTGAGGCTAACATCATGGAAATTTACTCCATTGACATCAACAATCTGATCACCCAAATTGGCTTGATGAGATTCAGCTACTGCTCCTCCTAATATAATTCGTTTGATAAAAATTCCAAAATTTTCATCTTTTGTTTTTCCACCCATTACTTTAATCCCAAGTCCGAGAGAGCTTGTTTTAAGTTCCAATCTCTTAACTTCAATTTTATAATTTTGTCCATTACTGGCACCAGACAATTTCATGTTACAATAAATGCCTACAGATTATACAAACCAATCTAATGGCCAAATCAATATTTTTAATGTTCATTCTATTTCATAGCCTAATCATTTCATAAAATTAAGTAAGCTGAAATTATGACACGTATACAGAACTTGGTGTCTTGCAGTTTTTGTTTTGCCAAACATTTCATTGATGAGAGATATACAAAAGTACCTAACACTGTGATAGACATTACTGACTACAGTGTATAGATGTAGCCTGCCATACCGTCCGTATGTCCACGCTTGTTTTAAATGTTATTGCCTGCATAGTATTTTATGTATCACTTGCACAAAAATGTTAAACTAGAATTGCATTTCAAAACCACTCTTGCAAGTAGGCACTGATTATGCCAATGCTTTACCAGTAGGGATTGCAAGCTAGGGCATCACTTCAAACCTAGGTACCATTGCTCTATTACATAATACTGGTAAGTAACAACTCAGAATTAAGATTACGGTGTATACACTTTAAATCCATGTTACAAGTTAATACAGACGAAATCGGTTAATCGTATCACCTATTTGCCAGACGTTTTGATACGATTATACGATTGATTCGTTTAACCAATTTGCTAAAAAAAAGGTCCGTGGTGAATGGCATAATTGTTGAGAAGACGTCTATGCTGACTAGGCTGCAACGCACATTACAAACTGATACTTCCTACAACTGTTTACAATTCTGGTTAAACTTTAAAGAGTTTACTAGTTTTCTGTTACATAACACTAGATGCGATATGTTCCAGCCAGCAAAACTGGTTCTTTTTACATTGATTTATTGTCTGCAGAGGTTGAATCAATGTAAAAAAGACCAGCTTTGCTGACTGGGAAGAGCTTGAACGATCAAAGCATTTTTCTGCAAACTGCTGCAATCGGACTTGTTTTCATCCCACCGATCTCTGTGACGTCACAACGCGAACTTTGGCGGTTGAAGTTTTTGATTCAAGCGTGCTATTTTTAGCCTACCAGCTGTGTAGTTTTGCGAACGGAATGTGGCCTACAAAAATAGGGGTATGGTAGAAAAACACAGCTCACACTTATTGTTTGTTTTGAAATCACAAAGGTTTTTTTTTCAAGTTTTTTGCGCTGTTTGGTAAAATAATTAATTTGCAGTGTTCTTCAACTGAACTAAACTGCACAAATGAAATTACGCGCTGCATTTCACAACAGTAGGCTACTTTTATTCAGCAATTTTAAAAAAATTCTCCAAAGTTTTCTGGTTTAAACTTTTGGACATGTTTCCCTCTCAAGCCGAAATAAATAATTTGTCGGCATCCATTCCTTGGAAGGCCAGTCGCCGACGAATGACATCAAAAGCATTTAAACTTCTTTATTAGGAAGTGTGATTATTCCTTTTGTCTGTTCTTCTGTTTTAATGAAACCCAGCTGTGCGAAAATTGGTTGTTTGCAGTGCGATGTCTAGCACATAAGATTATGGCCTGGGATTACAGACACTTGTCTTTGTTTTGATCGCTTGCGTCTGTCACACCTTTGCTTCATTTCGCCTTTGAAAATTGCAGACAAAAAGAGACATTCTCTTTTTGCTTGCGGGTACAATTATACGAATAAATGAATGAAGTAGGCAAACATGAAGCAAATCCTGGTGCTTTTATCCGACTTATTCTTTCAAGCGGTATACGTTTAACCAATGTTTTTACTTAACATTAGATTGGATTTGGTTTGGGATTTCAGGTTTTGATTCAAATAAACGATTGATACGTTTAAGCAGTATACTATTAACCGATTTCGTCTGTATATTCCTTCCAATGTTTAAACTAGGGTAGCATTTAAATCTACAGTATTATATATACATATCATTCTTTGCTCCATTGTATGCATACTAGCAATCTTGAACTAAGACCTCATTGTAAATCGGTATATATCATTGCTATACTGCATTGCAATTTTAAAATGGGAGAGCATTTAAACCCATTGCTGTTGTAAGCTGGTAGCCTATCGCAGTGTTGCCAGATTTTTTGAAAAAAAAAGAGCCTAAAAATGCGCCAAAGCGATTTAAAAGTAGCCCAATTTGCCGTCGCGACGTCGACGATCGAGCGACGAAAGCGCAAAGCTTTCTAGGGAGGTTTTGGAGCATGCCCCCAAGAGTCATGGACAAAGCAACATCTTTGTCCATCATGCTGATTGTGTAGAAACAAAATGCATACACTGTTACAACATACAAGAAGTAGAATGTTCAATATTGAATCAAGCATTGTTCAATAGAAAAAAACTTAGACGGGACAATGCTATACAGACTTCCTACCCAAATTCCTATTTTCAAATTCAAGATACAAATGGTTCCATAGTAGATGCTAACGCATAGCATAAGCCCGTCAACTCAGATGAACTACTAAGAACCAAGACCCGACAAAATTCTATCATCAACTGCTGAAGCTTCATTTTCATAGAGCTGTCATACTTCAGCACTGATGACCGGGGATCAACCAGTCATTTTTCCAATTGTTGTCAACACAGCAGAGTTCTGATCCTCAAAATCGCTGACAAAAGTTGAAGTCCCATACGATTTCGCAGTTTGGTTTTGATTGCAGAAACTCTCGAAAAGGCTAGCTCAACCAATGCATTGCTGATTGATATACATTGTTAGTGCCAATTGAGCAACTTCTCTAAATTTATACTCCCCTGCACTGCAGCATTTCTAAACTCGTACACCTTCCTTGGTACAAAAAGTAGCCTACAACAATCTATCATTGTTTTTTCATCATACAAGGAACACCAGTTTACATTCAGTAAATTTCTCCACTGACATTCAATTTTTCCAACTTTAATTTATAGCTTAGACACCAATAAAAGCTTCAAAAATTATGGCACTAAATCAAGATCATAACTATAATTTCCGATATTCGATACAAGTGCACTTTCGCTTTCGCCACTAACCAGTCAGTCCTTCCGTTTTCCCGGATGAAAATGAATACAAATGAATTAATGCAACAACAGTCAAAGCTACTCATGATCAGCGGTAAAATCAATCCTCATGCCGAATCTAGGGATGGTAGAAGTTCTACTGTCCCTAGCCGAATCATAAAAATAACGTCATTTTTTTCCATAATAAACCGAAACTTTACCAACATTTTCAAAGGCTTGTCGGATTCTACCAATTATTCAATTCTGCCAACTCAAAATTCACTGCCAAACAACTTAAAATTCTGCCAAATTTAAGCGCCGTATCGCGCCAAATAAGAGACTGAAAGTAACCCAAAAAAGCGCAAGTCGCAAACCAACATTTTTTGGCGCCAAGCCCAACTAAAAGTAGCCCAATTGCAGATAAATCGCCCAATCTGACAACACTGGCCTATCGTATGCCGTAACTCTATTGCACATGGATTTCAGCCAAGGCGCCATATGCCGACATAATTAAATGGGTTTACAACACAGTTTTAAGTTAACTTTTTATGCAATCGATTAACGATTTTCAAATTGCATACATTTTGTATGTGCGCTGATCGGCTTAAATTTTTTAAAGAAGTACCGTACTGTAATCAAGTAAGCTATAAAGGTAATTTCATGGGGAGAAGGAGAACTCCCCTGAACTGAATTCTAAGGGTTGCCATATGGCTAAAATAGAAAATGCCAAACATTCTTAAAAAAACTGGCTACTTTACCAGCTTACAACAGCAATGGGTTTAAATGCTGTAATGCTGTCTCATTTAAAATTACAATGCAATATAGCAATGGTATACAGTATACCGATTTACAATGAGGTCTTAGTTCAAGATTGCTAGTATGCATACAATGGAGCAAAGAATGATATGTAGGCCTATATATAATACTGTTAACATTTGATGCTTTATTAAGAAAAAATTGCTATGCATTTGTAGAAAGCTGCAAAAGATCAATTAATCCACTTTTGCGCAATGTTATGTCGTCTGATTACTATTTTAATTCTACATTTTATATTCACTACAACCGTACTTTGTATGTTGTTTGATGTAGCCTGCTTGATGTTGTGTTAGTCTGATATTTTGTGTGATGACTGTTAAAAATTTGAATTCTATGGACTTTGAGTCTGATTGCAAATAAATAATAATAATAATTATAACAAGAGTTATTAAACTACTATCGGTGCGGATTGTTATTTTACGGTAAACAGAGATTATTTAAGATAATCAATCAATCAATGTTTTATTAGTCAGTAACAGGAACATAGGTAGGCTACATGTTTGAAATATGCAATTAATATACACAATGCAAAAGTTACACAAGTTCCTATACCGACAGGGAGACAACAAGACGACCATACGGTCTACTAGTCAATTGCCGCCCTACGGAAATGACGAATTTGCCATTTAAAATAAGCTTACAAAAGAAAAATAGAATAAAACGTTAAATCGTTCCCCCGTTTCAACACACGCACCAAAAAAAAACATATATATTTAAGATAACGTAGACACAAAATTCCAAGAAGCAAGCAGAGATTAATCAAGTTTCCCACTGAACATGTTGTAGGCCTATTGCATAATTATGAAACTGGCAAGTTGGTTTCCATAACATATCACTTACGATGCACTGTAGCTTTGTAAAATTAACGTTTTGATCTGTTTTTTGAAACAATGAAATGATAAGTTTTTAGCCTACTTGGAACCTCTGACCAGACCATTGGTCCCAACTCCCAATACCTGCATGGACCTTTTGCCAAATTCTGTGTTTGATCTATTTATAAAATAGTTGTTGCTTGTTTGGTATCTTGTGTTATGCTGATGAATGGATGAAGCATTTGTAAATAAATCACAATACGTAGACGGATATACTGATTCATATGAACTTTGTACATATGTCTTTTTATTTCAATGTTATGTATGTCTTTTAGTTTCAAGATGTTCATTTTGAAAAATAAAGAATTAGTGTGAGCATAGTAATTTTGTTTCGTAATTATTCTTATAACCTTTTTTGTAATTTTATTAATGTATCCTGTTACAAATACATCGTCGTTTCGAGCCGGTTGTAATGCTTTTTCTCTGATTTTAACGTTACGTAGATATTGCTTAAATATTCATCTTGACAACGTCATGTTTAGGTCTCCTACATTTGTCGCCAGAAAGGCGGCGTTTGAAACTATCGATACGAATCATGTGGAATCATAGGACAGCGACTTTCTTTCTCTCTCGCTATGATGTCTGTGTTTTGTTGTCCAACGTAACTTCTATGTAGGCTATATAGCAAGATATGGGTCATTGCTTTCGAAGCGCACAATTGTCCAGTCGAACGCTGTCCATCCATCGCCCAATTTACTTTGACCAGATTAGTAGCTTGATGTGAGCATAGCGTGTATTCGTACTTTTAGTGCAGTTTCCTTTATGGCATGAATATAAACAGTAATAGCTTTGTACTATCTTTCAGATTTAAGCTCGTTGTAGGTGTTTGCCACAACTATTCGAAATCTCTTTATATTTCTTTTTAATTATCTTTCAATCATAATTTGATAGGCTACATTGTTTGTCTCGAATTTGTCTATTGGAAGTGCATTGTCTATTTGAGTGGAGACGTTGGAAATTAATAGAAATCACTTGAGAGCATTTCGTTTGGCACCTGCAGACAAGAAGATTAGCGACCCAATTGCCTAAGAAAGCCGCATCGTCTTATCTTAGCTGCTCGGGTTTGGCGAGAGATCCCAATAGGTGAAATCGCTTGCTACGTAGAACACAGGGTTCTACAGATCCAGTACACTGTCACAGGCCTTTCCCCAACTTGATATACAATATTGCAAATGGCAGTAAATCAAAGCGTGATACACATCTATTAAAGTGTCTGTGTTGACATAATTTCTGAGTTTTAGCAACGCCCATGAACCTTTTGCTACTTTTCCGCAAATTTTGTCTATGTGGTATTTCCATGTTAATTTGTTATCTATTGTAAGATATTTTCTCCACTCTGTCAAAGTTCCTTGAAGTTCACGTGTTTACGAGTGGCAATATATTGATAAATGCCCTTCTTTGACGGCATAGTAGCTTTCTCCTGGCGTTTGATCAACCGCAATTGATGTACTGGAGAGTTGCTTAGCTTAAAACAATATACTGTAGAAAAAACAATTTATTTTGGAAAATATTTTGGTGATTTCATATGCCCTTGCAAAACACGGTGCCTCCAAGTTTATTGTGACGTAACAATTTACTGAAATCGTCGCCCCTTGGGATTGCCTACAGAAACAACATTCCACGATTTCATCGAAAATATTGTGTTCGATTTGTTGCTTCTTTATTATAATTTGGGAATTTCAAAACATGTAAAAATTTATCTTAAATAGGCGCACTTGTACCTGAAATATTATCAGACAATTTGTAGCCAAGTGTGGGCAAGAGTTCTGTTCACTCAACTGTGAACTTGGGTTTGTGACTACGTTTGTGTCAACCAATTCGGACTTATTTAGTAAGTCGAGATTTGTAGAATTCGGACAAGCAGCTTTAAAGAGATTGCTTCATGTGAGTACAAATTGTTTGCTTATTTGTAAATTTGACTATTGCTTTGTGTTAAAACGTCTGACATTTCAATCATTCTTGTACGCGCTATGGTCACTTAAAGAAGGCTTGCTGATACAGCTTTATCGTACATGATCTACGTATTTTCGACGTATCGAGACGCGTTATTTTCATTTGTTATAGCTGAATTGTAACCGCATTGGAATCCTGTGTAAAGAATTTCAGACTGTTGCTGTTGTCGCAATTCACCGGCTTACTTGGCAAAAATTGGTATGGACATTTTAATTATGTGAAATTTATTGCTGATTTAATGTATTGTTATTCACACTATCTGTCCGTAAAGCACTAAAGGTCGACGCATATTCACGATGGATGTAGCAGTGTAAAAACTCACATTAATCATTATTGCCTTCAATGCCTTGTAGTTTTAGGCAAATGCGTGATTTGTGCTTTTATGTTATTTCAGAAAACGACTTCTTTGATCACACTCCTGTTCTGATCACTCGGGATTGTGGTTTGAGAGACTGTTGACAAAAACGTCAAGTATCATTGTAATTTCGCTCCAATTCAATAAACGATTTCCATTTATATTCGACAACAGTCGGATTGCCTTTGCGGTCGAGCCTAGTGATAGAGGATAATATCACATCTATGTAAACGCCAAGGTATTTTATTTGATGTTTTTATTGAATGGTTGTGTTACCAATGTTAATGTTAAAATTCTTTATTTGTTTTTTATTAGTTATTAGCATGTATTCAGTTTTTGAGAAATTTAACGATAATCTATTAAGCTTCAACCAGTTGTAAACTTTTTGCATTTCGGCATTCACATTGTTCTGCAAATTCATTTGTCGCTTATCGTAAGATTGGTGTCGTCTGCAAATAGTTTAACATTCATCTTTGTTGAATTTGGTAAGTCATTTATATAAAGTAAGAAAAGAAGGGGTCCCAATGTCGATCCTTGGGGCACACCGCAGGTAACCTGTCTTGAGTTTGAAGAGATTCTATTGACGACCGTGTGCTGTAGACGATTGCTGATATAGCTTTTTAACAATTGTAATGGAAGGCCCCGAAAACCATATGTTTGCAGTTTCTGTATGAGAATAGTGTGATCAACTGTGTCGAAGGCTTTGGCTAAATCAAGAAATACAGAGCAAGTTGTATTTTTATTATCTAGGTTAGTTAAAATGTTATCACAAACGTTTGACACAGCTAACGAAGTGGAATATTGTGGTCTAAATCCATACTGATGTGGTGTGATCAGGTGTTTTCTTGTTAGATAATTGTACATTTGTTCGTACAGGCAGTTTTCGAATATTTTGGTGAAAGGGGACAATAGTGATATGGGCCTGTTTATACTGTAGTTGGAACAATTTTTCCTGGAGCCACTTTTGAAGATTGGGGTAACTTGAGAGACCCTTTGTACGTCAGGATATACACCTTTATCTATGCACTCATTGAATAAGTTGGTGAGGAAAGGGGCGATTATTGGTGAGGATAGTTTGACAAATTTTATAGGAATTCCATCATGTCCTGTACTTTTAGAGACAGAGAGATTATTAAGATGTTTTAATACTTCTTCTTGATTGACAGGTTTTAGGAAAACGGAGAATGGGACACTTTGCAATTTCAGTAATGAGCCAGGAGACGGTAGAGGGATTTTAGATGCCATGGAAGGACCAATTTCTGTGAAATAATCATTAAAACAACCTACTTATTTGTGCAGGGTCAGGTATTTTTTCATTGTCAGTGCTAATAATTTCTTCTGGTATGTGAGCTGTGTGCTTATGTTTGTACTTGATGATGTCATTTATGTTTTTCCATATTTTTCCAGTGTTGTGCTTGCTTTGCGTAATAAGATAACTGTAATGCATTTTTTTGCTTGCTCTTTGGTATGAGTAAGTACATTTCTGTACTTTTGTATGTTGCTTGTGCAGAAGTGTTTGTTGGGTCTTTTATTTTTAAGTGATATAGTTTGTTTTTAGTTTTAATGGAGTTCAAAATTCCTTTTGTTAGCCATGGATTGGTCTTGAGTTTTTTTTCTCTTCGAGACAACAATCGTAAAGGTGCATGCTTGTTTAATGTTTCACTAAACGTGTCGATGAAATGACGAAATTTACCAGGAACTGAATCATTTCTTTTTGTATAATGGTTGGTCAAGCTATTTTGAAGATCACAAACGAATTCATCAGCAACAAAGTTTTTCATATTCCTTACTTTTTGTATATATTTTTCTTGTTTAGGTTTCATAGAGTTTATTACAACTACAATTGGAAAGTGATCAGAAACATCGTGAATAAGAACATGGCATTGAATTTTATTTGTTTGGTCATTGCTGTAAACATGATCGATTAAAGTTGAACTTGTGGAAGTTACACGGGTTGGGGATTGCACTAATTGGTTGTAGCCTAAAGAGAGAAATGCATCACAGTAATTTTTTATAGCAGAATTTTTTGTCTTGGCTAGCATATCAATATTAAAATCACCACATATGTAATATTCTTTTTTGAAATTATTTAACGAATCAATGCACTCACAGAATTTGTTTTGAAACTCAATTAACTTATTTTTGGGATGCCTGTATAGTATACTACACCAACTGTGCATTGTCTACTGCAGTGGTTCTCAACCTTTTTTCATTCGTGGCCCATTTTTCTCTGCATAAAAATTCTATGGCCCATTTAACTTTCATGTATGCTAAGTAAAAACTACAAAATAGGTTTATAAACAAAAAGCAGCAGAACATACTTCAAAAAAAGATTATTTATTCAACCAACCAGTAGTGAGATGCTTGCTCTTGAACATTATTAACCAACATGTCAATTTTTGGAAGGGTTGAAGATATAGCGCACAACGCATATCACCTTCCACTTCAAGTTGGTTCTGAGCCTTCGTTTTCATCTGCACCAAAGTGGAAAACCCTGCTTCACATAAACATGTAGCCTACTGCTGAAAGGCAGCAGCATTTTTATACATTCTTTACCGATACGCTGACAAGAATCACACACCCTTGCCCAAAACTCGCAGATTGATAAGATCTCAAACATGCCTTTACAAGTAAAGTCGTTTCTCCAGTCAAAGAGCTCATCTTGTAAGTCATCAGAAACTTTTAGTTTTGATATTTCAAAAGGGTTTCTCAGCAGCTCCAACTCAACAGCAGATATTTCAGGAAAGTAGTTTAAAAATTCTTTCCGTAGGTTGGCATAATTTTCTGAATAGGCTAATCGTATGTTTAAGCCTCCATTCTTTACAAAGCCGTCTTGATAACTGCTGTGTTCAGAACATTTTGAAGAGATTCTGAAAGAGTTTTCGATGCAAGGGCTTGTCTGTGTATCATGCAATGCATTGAGGCGGCATAAGGTGAACGGCATAGACAAACTAAAGTTTGTAGGCCACTTCTAGCTCGTAAACATGGTTGGAGCACCGTCAGTGCATATACCACAAACATTTTCCCGCCGAGTCTTTTTTACAATTTGGGTAGAGACTGTGAGGTAACTTTTTTAAACCATAAACACACATAACCCAGCAACAACACTACATTTAACATTATAAAAATAAACAATAAGCTAACGTTTTCGGCTACTCACACCACCTTTTTTAAGCCCATAAAAAAGTATTTTAAAAAGAACAAACAAACACAAGTGTAAAATTAACTTAAGTGTCAAAAATGAAACAAAATGTTTCAATAAATCTCTCAATTTTTGGAATAAGTCTGTGGCCCACTTCAAAATGCTTCTATGGCCCACCAGTGAGCCATGGCCCACTGGTTGAGAACCGCTGGTCTACTGTTTGATAAAGTAATATCTACCCAGAGATCTTCACATTCCTGTAAGTTTAAACTTAAATTATTAATTTGATTATACTTTATTGAACTGCTTACGTATAGCCCGACACCACCTGCTTGTATTTTAGCATCAGTTTGTTTGTTATTAAAGTGAACAAAATCATAGCCTTGCAAACTAACAAATTGCAATCGATTTTCATTTAGCCAGGTTTCTGACACAGCAATAAGGTCCGGTGCTTCTTGCATTTCGACAAGCAGTGATTCTAATTTTTCAAAGTTGCCAACTAGGCTTCTCATGTTTACATGTAAAATCGATAGCTGGTTCCCATTGTTAGTTAAAGAGAAGGGGTTTTTTGAATAAAAGTTTTTACAATCCGCAGACATAGCAACAAACAAAGTATGACCAACAGATGAATACACAACCAATAACGCAGGACACGAAAGGTTACAAAATGACTTTGCAACAAAACAGATAAAAAGAAAAATCACGAACACCTGCATTTATAACTTGTAGTCAGGATAATCAAAGAATTCGCTTATGTGTGACGAAATAGGACGGTGACCACTGACCAATAAGCATCGAAAAAGAACAAATAACAAGTCTGATTTAAGTGAATAATTTATAATTTAAGTGATTTAAGTGAATTTAAGAGAACTGACGATGCACTGAATAAGTGCGAAATATATTTTCTGTAACATCTACTGACAACTGATCCCCGTTACCTTAGCAATTGAGGTTTTAGCTTTCTAAATATGGAACAGGGATCGTTTCAGAATAAGACTAGGTCAGAAAGCGAGGCAGACTCCGACGCAGCTCAGCATCAGCCAAGAGCAGTTAGCTACTGATTTAAGTGGTGTGAGAAACACTTTGGAAAATAAACAAAACAGTATTATTGCGTTATGAAATATTTAATTTAGCAAGGATTTTGGAGATAGACTAGGCACTGCAAGTAATACTTTAAATTAGAAACTAGGAACAAAATTAAATTACGGTGCTTCTTTAAGTTCTTTTAGTTGATGAAACTGAAAGGTAACTCAGGGCAAAATTCCGTCAAGTAGTGGTAGGCAACGTAGGCTATAGAAACAAATGTATTGAGTTAAAATGATACCTGATTAAAAATATGCAGCCTAAAAAGAGAATTAAGACCAGCGAGGATAATGGATATATTTACGTAGACGTAGCCTAATATCGGTTTATGATATCGATCAATGTCGGAATACGAAACGTAAAACAAGAGAAAAAATACTGGTTCGGAAGGTGAAGATTTCAAAAGTATTATTATTACGTCACAAAGTATGAAACAGGGGAAAATATTAATCAGTCTTGACCTAGCTGATTAGCCTACTTCAAAATTGTGCAGAATTACAAATTAATAGAATAATAAACTAAAATCAAACAAAAAATGGAGTGCATGGTAGCGTACAATAAACTGTCCAGATTTGATCTTTTTTTCTTCTGAAATTTGATTTGTTTCCAATAAATGAACTTCTTTGGTGTTGATGGTTGAACTTGTGCTGAAATTGGTTGAGAAAATGTAAAGAAAGTCAAAATGAGTCCTTTTAACTTACTTTGCTTTGTCTTCTAAACTTGGTAAAACTGGATTAACAAAAGCCCTTCCATTGTCAGACGTATTAAAAGCCTTCGTATCCCCTTCGTATATGCTTTAGATATCCCTGGTTGATGAGCACAACTTTGGACAGTGTTTAAAGTAGCCCCATCAATTGTTTCGTTTGCCTGTGTAGCGGACGACAAGTGGTCTGAACATCCGCCCATACCTAGCTGTAGCTGCTACAGCAACATCCCGGTTACTAGCGTGTAGTGGGGATGATCTTGAGAACAATACCTTGCTCCTTTTTGCGAGTATGAGTTTATTGCAAACTGCAAAGAAATGAACGAACTTCCACGTCGGAACGTTGTAGCCAAATAATGCCTTGATTGCAAATAGAACGAGTTAAACTAATTCAGAACATATAAAATTACACTAAAACCATAATTAAACTAACACCATGACTTCAAAGAAAGGAATCCGTGGCAAACTGACTGAGAAAATAAGGCACCATACAACTGGCCGACAGAAACCATACTAGGCCTACCGGTACTGAAAACTGACTGCGTTTTACGCTGAACGATTGATTTAAAGGAGGCTTATTGCTTCAAGCAATGCAGCATGTGTCAAATGCGCAACGCTACAACAACGTAAAACTATGTAACTTATGTAAATCAAACCCTGATAAGTGGTGCAAATTCCGAGAAAACGCCCTAATTTTCAGCCAGCGTTTCAAATTCCTACCAAGCACAAATTTCACAACGGCAATTAGACTAATGCAAGCACGAAAAAAGCCGCAGGCGCTACACCTGCATCAATGTGTTTTTAGTGCTTTTCAAAGTGGACAGCTAGTTTTTTGTACGGTTACACCCAATGATGACCAAATTTGAGATGTTTACCATAAATAGTTTAAAAAGTGCACGCAAATAACTGTAAAAAGTGCTCAAAGTAGCCCCACCCTTACGGTACGCTTAGTCGCTTACATTTCGGCTGTGGATTATAATGGTAGAAGACGAGGCACTAGTTTATTTTACTCCTGCAACCTTTCCACACTGACTCTATTACAGACACCTAGCGCATCTAAAATTTGTTTCAACTTTCAGGGCTCGATCACTGTCAAGAAAATTTTTTTATTACATTTTACATGTAAATGATCCTGTATTTAATAATAATAATAAGTTAATGTTAGTTTTCATATAGCACTGTATCCATCGCAGAATGCGTTGCTCCTCAGCGCTTTACAAAGCAGTGCCAAGCAGGAATTAGATTCAGTACCATTTTTAAAAGGTCTTTGGTATGACCCGACAAGGTATCGAACCCATGCCTACCGATTCAGAGGCGGGCGCACTAACCACTAAGCCACCGAACCGAGCCGGTATTTATCATACCAGTGTATTTTTTGCGAATCTAGTGTTTTTTTCAGTCCAGGGATATCTTGACACTACGAGATGCGAAACTCGAAATCTGCCCGTCCAACTGAAGGGTTAACTATGCTGTCTACATTGTATTGAACAATGCCGGGTTACTGCATGAGAATGTGTTTTGCACTGGCTGTTTTCACTTGATCGTTTCATTAAAATGGTATTTTTTATGTTTTTGACAAAAGTATCAATATTTCATAAGTTTATTGCCAATTACACAAAAAATTTACATTAAGAACAAACAAAAAATAAACGACTATTGCCATATTGTGCATTACCTTGGCGAGCACGTACACAAAACAAAAATAATGCACATTAATATTATTGGACAATTAGATATTATAACTACAAATTGTAACCACAATCAAGTGATGACATAAATTCAAATATTTGCAGTCTTGTGTGAACCACCACTCATAAGCTTGCGAACTGTTCGAGCCATCTTCGCGGATTCCTCGCGCCTAGGGACGTTCAAACGTTTCAGTTCATTATAGGCGAAACAATACGAAGTTTTTACAATCAATTCAAAGTTTAGTTGCCCATGGGACAAGCCTCATCAGCCTGCAAGCAGAATGACGTCTCTGCGGCATTTTTAACAGCTCGAACAAACGCAGAGTCTGGATTTGGTAAGGTAAACATTTTCATAGAATAAACGTTGAACGCTCCCAGGCGCCAAGGTAATGCACAATACAGCAATAGTCGTCGTTTTTCTTATTTTGTCCGTTCTTCATGTAACTTTATTATGTAATAGGCAATAAACTCATACAATATTAATACTTTTGTAAAAAAAGACATAATAAATACCACTTTAATGAAACGATCAAGTGAAAACATCCAGTGCAAAACACATTCTCATGCAGTAACACGGCATTGTGCAATACGATGTACAGTTGTACACAGCATAGTCAGCCCTTCAGTTGGACACCAATGGACGGGCAGATTTCGAGTTTCGCATCCCGTAGTGTCAAGGTATCCCTGATTCAGTTAAATCTAGTAGCCTATTTTTCCATAACAAGAGAGTGGCAACATTGGTCGAGATCTTGGTACAGTGGGGAAAGTTTTGCTCTTCTGTGAGTTCTGTTACTAAAGGTTATTTTGCGAATGATTCGATTTTGCATTGATGAAATTTTCTTGAGCAGTTTTTGTATGCTTGGATCCCATTCCCAACATAAAATGTCATATTGTATTATTGAGCGTGCAAGAGCATAGTACAGTGTTAACATGCTTTGTTTGTTTGTGTAGTTTCTAATTTTATAAAATAACTTATTCCAGATATTTTCGCCAATCTCCCAGATAGATCTCAATGTAATAATTCCAGCTTAGTTTGTCATCAAGAAATATGCCAAGATATGCCAATGTTGTTTGTTTTTGGAATTTTTGTGTTGTTTAAAACTAGGCTACATTTAGTTTTGCAGTTGATCTCCCTCTTCGTTTAAGTAACATGAAAAACGTCTTGGAGTAGTTGATGCATAATTTGTTTGCATTGAACCAATCAGTGATAAGCTGCATCTCAATTTCAGTGTTTTGTTGCAATTGCAAAATAAATGTTGCTAAAGTAAATAAAACAGTGTCATCAGCAAATAGCTGAGAGTCGAAAGTTGTTATAAGAGGAAAATAATTTATGTAAAGCAGAAACAACAATGGTCCGAGTCAGAGATGTACATATTCTACGCCGTAGACTTGCGGCGTAGACTTCTTGTTTACGCTAACGGCATTTTGCAGTTGAAAGAATGTTTTCAATCATGGGCAAAGACATACTGAAACCAAAACGCAGCAAACTGTCGTTGGTCAGATGAACACTTTCAGATGCTTGTGTTTCTTCGTGGAAATTCAAAATAAAACTTGTTTGTTTCGAGTGGTTTATACCGTGTGAATGTTTGGCACCTCACCTAGCAAACAAAATGATTTTACGCTAGTGACAACTTTTTTTACAAGTTACGTTGACGCATACAGCGTATGATTTTCGAACGTTTGCGTTTACTCTGACGTAAGAATATTTTTTGTATACGCGTAGCCTACATCACTGGTCCAAGTACAGATCCTTGCGGAACACCACTTTATGCTTTGATTTGAAGCCATCAGCAGAAACATATTGTTTACGGTTGCGTAAGTATGATTTTATAAGGCCTCTCATTAAGCCTCTCAAGTAATAACATTCCAGCTTTTTTAGAAGTACAGTAGAACTCGGTTAATCCGGATCTTCGCCTAATCCGGATAAAACTGGAAGTAGGCTACAAATGATTTGTAATCTTTTTCTTGAGAAACAGCTTCGGATATCTTCGCCTATTCCGGACAAAAGTTGCTCTTTTTCTATCGCTTTATTTTTTATCCGGATTTTCCCGACAGTTTTGCCATTTTATGCTAAAACGTAACGTTTTCTCGTTTATTGCGAGAAATTTCTTATCTATTATTCCGTTAATGTGACGCAATAAATTATTACGAATTTCTTCCTTTCATGAACATTAATCCCTCCTAACGCAAAATTCGTGCGCAAATGCCCAAACTCGTACTGTAACTTGAAAAGATGTCGGTGGAATTTTCGGCGGTATGTCGGTGACGTTTTTCCAATAGAAGACTTTGTTTGACCGTGATTTTTTGTAAGTTTTCCATAGAAACTCGTCTTCCGTAACTGTTTTCAAATTTTTTGAGTGACTACAGATTATTCCGACACGCATGTCTGAAGATATAACTTTTGCCAGTGTGTTCTTGCGTTAGACGCAGAGTCTACAAATACATTCGTTTTACATGCATACTGCATTTCAAAAGAATTCTATCGCTAATGTGGTGATCGCGCGTCTCGGAATTGGCAGATGACCACACTAATGCGTTCAATTTCGGTGATTTTTACCGATACCCTTCTATCTAGGTAACGTCAGGCTTGATAGAACCGTCATCGGTTAATCCGGATCTTCGCCTAATCCGGATGGAATCGCCGGTCAAATTGAATCCGGATTAACCGAGTTCTACTGTATTTGGTGGTTAACGATGTCAAACGCTTTTGCTAAATCAAGAAATAACAGGTAAAGGTGCGTCTACACGAGAAAGTGTTCTTGCTTAAGCTAGTGAGCTCGTTTCGTCTACACTGGCAATCACGACGAAGATTGTGCTCGCTTGAATCGCGGTCACGTGAGTATCTAATCCCCAATAACGTCACGTTTTAAAAAGTTCGCGCCAAAGCATAGCAGTTCGCGCTAAAGTACAGCAGAGTAGACCAAGCAACTGACTGTTCTTTAACTAGTTGGTGTAAGCTGGCATTTGAAGTTGTTGCAGTCTTTCAGTCATGGCTTCCCAGAAGTTGTGTAAAAAATGCTGCAAAAAGCGAAGGATGCAAACCCGCAATTTACTGCTTATTGAAGCATTCAGACACCTCAGTGAGGTTGAAATGTTGAAAACAGAATTTCGTGTCAGCGTGGGTGACTGGTAACAACCAGCAAGATCATTCCTCCGCTATTTTTATTACCCGGTGTACAATGGCAATGGTTTTCTGCTGAGATCCTGTTTTGGATTTGAAATTGGAAAATATTGTGCTATCTATGGGCTGTTTCGAGTACGGTCACCGCCAGTTCAGCCCGCAACATTAATAAGAACGGGTTGGGATCAAAACTTAACAAAATCCTTTAACGATACCGCCCTGCCCTGTCTGGATACTAAGCTGAGAGGAGACCTGAGATTTTGGCGGGAAAAACATTTCTAAGCAAGAGAACTCACTTAAGCGCCCAGTTTTTCGCTCTGGAGCGTATTTTTTTCTCGACGGCTCGCTTTCTCGCCCACTTTCTTAAAAGTAAGCGGCACAAACTGCGATTAACTTAAAGAAACAAAAAGTTTGGTTAGCTTAAGCAAGAAAACAGTCGTCGTGTAGACGCACCTTTAACGTAAGGATTTTTTTCATTGAGTTCATTAGTCTTTCATAAAAATTACTTATTGCTAACGTTGTAGAATGACCTTCCCTAAATTCAAATTGTTGATCATTAATCACATTGAATTTGCCAAGAGAGCTCACCAAGCGTTTGTAGGTAATTTTTTCTAAAAGTTTGCTCATATTTGAAAGCAAGGAAATAGGACGGTATTTAGTTGGATCTGCCTTTGCGTTTTTCTTGAAAACAGGAATAACTTTTGCAATCTTTAGAACGTCAGGAAATATTCCGTTTCAAGCATGCATTAAAAAGTTTAGTTAAATGAGGTGCAATTAAAAACAGAGAGAGACTGTTCACCAGGCATTTTATAATAAAAGTAATTTGCGTTCTTCTGGTGACTATTTACTAGGTTACCTCCTGATGTTAAAGATGATAACTAGCTTTTGTATTTCCGACGTTTCGTCAGTCAGAGGTGCAATTATTATGATTTATTGCATCAAACAAAGCTGTCTATATTCAAAACAAAACAACAAAATAATGCACAAACTGCAAAGGTCACAGAGAGCCACTTTGGATGTCGTCAATTTAAGAGCTCACTAATTATCTACTGTTACAAATTTACATAGCCTACAATGAGCGTTGAAAGAATTGAAAGTATTCAGAACGATAAACACAATCAGATGACATCGGGTCTGATATAAAGCGATTTGAGGAGTGCATGCAACGGTTGATAAACGAAAACAGGTTTTTCCTCAATAAAGCATCAAGCGTTGTTATATTATTCATTACTTGATATTCACGGGCACTGACGAAACGAGAAAAATTGTGCAATATTCTAAAAGAATCATTGTAAGTAACATGTCATCGTTTTATACTGGAGGATCTAAACTTGTTTCACAACTGGAATGCGTAAAACGACGTAGGCTAGGCTACAATAAGAGCGAAATACGATGTTTTTTGCAGTGAGTAGAGTAAGCATTTAGCAATATGAGATTTTGCATGGTTTGAATGTTTGCAGCACAGTAGGCCTACTGATAGCGTACTTGCCTTGAAACATCATTTTCGTCTGAGAGAGAACTCTCAATAAATACACCCAGATGTTTTACAGAGTCTGTGAACACAATTTCAGATTTACCTAGATGTAGCAGAGGAGCAGGTGAAAGATAAAAGTTTTGGGGGATAATAACATAGAAAATGACTTTTTAGAATTGAAAGTAATTTCGTGTTCAACAGCATAGTATAGTTGTGGCAAACATCTAACAAATATTGTAAGCCACACAAACTAGACGAGATGAAGCAAATGTCATCAGCAAACATAATATGATTTAAACTAAACTTGCCGACATAGCAACCAACTTTTGTTTTATTGAGCTCATAAGAAAGCTGATAAATTTATAGTTAAAAAGATAGGGGCTTAACACTCCACCTTGTCTGACTCCATTGGACACAGTAAATGATTGGGACAGGTGACCTCCCCACCTCACTTGCATGGTTTGTTTACTATACCAGTATTCCAATAAACGAACAAAATACACCTAGGCACGTTACGTGTGATAAGCGTTTTAAACAATAAATGATGATTGACTTTGTCGAAGGCGTTTGAAGCATCCAAAAGACAGAATATACAGAAGCGTCATGACTGACATAAGAGAACACTGCTAGTTTTAATAAAAAAAAACACTCATGTCAGTAGACTACTATGACCAGACTACCCAAATTTATTGTCACTGGTATTCAAGAAAACAATAGATGATTCAAAATAAAACGTTCAATTCAAAATAAAACGAATAGAGTGAATAGTGGACTATAAAGTGGGGTGTAGTTTGGCTTACCAGATTAAACTATTTACCCTTTGAACATGCTACAATGAGTGGCCTACGTTGAAACATTGTGTCGTAAAAAAAATTGAATGTTCAAACAAATCTGAAGAGCTGTGTATCAATCAGCCCAGTATCAAACAACGTTATTTCCTTGGTTTTCCATCATGTAACCAACAACATGGCAAAAATCTTTAAAGATCGAAAGCTCTCCAAAACCTTAAAAATTCGTTTGTTAAAATGTTTTGTTTGGTCAATTTTGATGTACGGATGTGAAACCTGGACGCTAACAACAAAAACCCGAAAAAAGCTTGAAGCTGCAGAAATGTGGTTTTACCGAAGAATTCTTAATATTTCATGGACAGCTCTTCGAACCAACAGAGCAGTTCTCCAACAGATGTCAGATGGGCCAGGAGCAGCAGATAATGAGATCTTTAGAAATGCGACAGCTGAAGTTCTTGGGTCACATCATAAGGAAAGGCAAACTTGAAGATTTATCTTTAAGTGGAAAAATACTAGGAAAACGGTCGAGAGGAGCTCAAAGATTCACATTTTTGCACAATTTTCAACCACATATCAAAAACCCTACTAAAACTTGGCAAGACGCACGAGATCGATCAAAGAGGAACATCACTGTACATCGAGGGCTGTATCTGCTATGATACCTACAGAGAAAGAGAGATTTGCATTTCTATAGTGACAATGCTGAAAAAAGAAGATTTGAACGCTCAAATTTCTTCAGTTTTTTGTGTTTCTTAAGTGTAGCCAGGGCCTCCGGGAGAAGTCAGCACTAGTCGTGCACTAGTGTAAGGTCTTTATTTACTTTTTCGTGATGTTCAAAAACAAATTTAATGCAGCTTCAACAAATATTTAACAATCAACCGGAACAAATATTGAAACCGATCATCGGGCATTTTATTCAACATCATAATACGCTCTTCTGGTTTAAAATCAGATAAACTTTCACAAAAGATATAAGTTATTTTTAAATTAATCATAAACAAATGAAACCTAACAACAAAACGGCATTCAGCATGACACAAAAGAAAATTGGCAAATACTTTCGACTGTAGCCTACATCTAGCGCTTGTTAAACCTTTTAAAAAATAGGCTATGTATTGCTCAAGTAAATGGGTTAAAAACATACAGTCTTGCACAAAAAAAAAAAAAAAAACGGTTTAAAATTGAAAAAAACTACGAAGTTGTAAAAAATATGTTATGCAGTAAAACAGATCAAGCATTTGAAAAAAAATAATTTGTATTGCCCAGTTAATCACAGCACGTGTTAACAACTATGAGACTACGCTGGCAATCAATTGTCTGTATCGCCCTGGGTTGGAGGATTAATAAACTTCATAAAGTAATCTTTAAGTTACTTTTAAAATCTATACTTTAGCGATTGCAAACCTGTCTGCATTTTTATACGCTTTTCAACCATCCAGTTAAATTCAGAAGAATACGTTACTTTACCACGCCAAAAATCTCTCACCGGGTAAAATATACTTTACATTTATGTGTTAAATATGCACTTTAACAACACTATAAAAAGTAACTTAAAATACCGGCTATAGGCTACTTTGTTTTTTCACTTCGAACGCTGAAAAATTATTGCACACAAAGATTTTTTGTTTAATTAAGATAAAACGATGAGCCAGAGAGTAGTAAAGTTGGAACAAAATTTCCACAGTTTTTTTACATGTTATCTCGGAAACATTTTTGCAAAACCCAGATCAGTACCGCTCGTCAAAAGCTTACAACAAATTACAAACCAAAAATTTCAGTAAAAAAAATTATTTCCTGAGCTTAAAATGGTTCATCAATAAAGCTAATGTGCTGTTTGACAATGCTGAGGTTATACATCAGCAAAGGTGATGATGGCAAGCCGTAATTTTCATATTGTGATTAGTTTCAGGTGAGAAGTTGTGCAGCGAAAAGTATTTCTTTCAGAGCTGTACGAGAAAACTCGAGAGGATGCTGCAAGTGAGTAAATGTTTTTACCTGTGGTCAACACAGTTTTCTATCCTAAAATGTTTCACCAGTTTCAGGATGTTCAAGGCACTGAAACTCAATAATTACATTGCTTTTTGAGTGGTTTTATTTTTTTTAAATGTTCAAACTTCAAGTTAAAAACAATCAAAAACTGTAAAATTATCAAGTGAATAGAATCAGCCAGCTTTAGAAACAAATGTTAAAACAACAAATATTAGATACAAATTACAAACCAAAAATTTCAGTAAAGAAATTATTTCCTGAGCTTACAATAATTCGTAAATAGAGCTAATGTGCGGTTTGACAATACTGAAGTTGTACGTCAGCAAAGTGATGATGGCAAGCTAAGATAATTTTCATGAGAATGAAGCGAAAAGTATTTCTTTCAGAGCTGTATGAGAAAACTGGAGAAGTTGCTGCAAGTAAAAAATTGTTTTTACCTGTGGTCAACACAGTTTTCTATGCTAAAATGTTTCACCAGTTTCAGGGTAGCCTATATTCAAGGCACTAAAACTCAGTATTACATTGCTTTTTGAGTGGTTTTATTTTTTTAAAGTGTTCAAACTTCAAGTTAAAAACAATCAAAAACTGTAAAATTATCAAGTGAATAGAATCAGCCAGCTTCAGAAACAAAAGTTAAAACAACAAATATTAGATGCAGGTATAAACACGATCTCATAAAAGCACAAAAAGTGAGCTATCCTATATTGTACAACAAAAGTGAAAAAAGCATGGTCACGGTTCAGGCAACAAAAGTCAATGTATTAACCAAGCAAGACCATTATTTTCATGATCAAGTTGTTTTGAAGGTTTATCGAAAAAGAAATCAAAGTTTATTTTAATTTGCAAGCTCTGGTTAGTTTAATGTTTTAACAAAAGTTTAGTTTCCACTTGCAAAGCTAGCCTAAGTATTTTATCCTAATTTGATCCTGAAAGTTTTGTTCAAAATAATTTCTTTATATAATTATGTTTGTTTGCGATATAAATGAATTACTGTTTTAATCTTTAGCAAACAACTTGTGTTCAATGCTTAATTATGATATGGTTAAAACCAAACTGTGGTTTTAGACTAAAACCTGGTTAACCCAGCTAATATTGATTGATACTATTCCTGCATTATTAGATCACAATGATGATCGCTCCATCATCGCAATCACAAAGATTCTGGGGAAAGGCAACGACTTGGAAGAGACCGTTACAGCAGGAAGTCATTTTGATAGAGAAAAGATTGTGGATGAAATCCTCCGACTCTCAGGATGACATCCATGCAGGGATGTCATTCCTTAAGTCGATGTCGACTCGGAATCCTTGATCTGCCCGGATGCAAATGCATTCCAATCAATCTCGTCCATGGAAGGAGACAAGCAAATCGGTGCCTGGATCCGTAAGTCATGATTAACTTTTATAACCAACGTTTACATTGACTCATGGTCAGTTGTTACGTTGATTCAACGTCGCATTACGTTGTTTTAACGTTTGAGTTGCAACAAGTTTTTTAAAGTAAGTTACAGTTTCCAATTTTAATCATTTTCTAACAATTCTGGTAAACATAAAATAAATAAACAAAAAGTCAAAATATAAATTGTTTATGTTAATTGTTGAATCATAATTAATTTGTGTTTAGATTGTTCTGATTTATCTCTATGATAACCTCCTATGTGTTGATGATGTCATCAAGGTGTTTAACAAAATTGAGAGGGAAGTTGAGATGTGGCGATCCCTCGATACGGGAGATGGGAGGAGGAGAAATCCGAACATGGAGGAAAGATCCAAGCTACAAGAAGCATTGGATCGGTTGGAAAATAAAGTGAGAGTTATTTACGCGATATCAACGTTATAACAATTAATTGTGTTAACATTACATCAACGTCGATTATTTGCTTTTTCTATAACAGAAGTTGAGGATCAAGGTTGGCTTCAATACTTTCCTCATTCACAAGGATTGTTGATGTTTTTATTTATTTGTTGATGTTTACAATAAAATTATGTTATCCAGTGATTTTGTTGCTGTATTAGATTCGTTTGTGTTCTTCAACTTGAGGTCGATAAACATCAACAATTAAGTAAGTTTGTTTTTTGAACATTAATTTTTATGAAATAATGAATAAGAAGCACTGGATCGGTTGGACAATAAAGTGAGAGTTATTTACGTTGTATCAACGTTATAACTTATAACAATTAATTGTGTTAACATTAAATCAACGTCAATTATTTGCTTTTTCTTTTACAGGAGTTGAGGATCGTGGTTGACTTCCGTACTTTACCTCAAGCACAAGGATTGTTGATGTTTTTTTTTTATTTGTTGATGTTTATAATAAAATTATGTTATCCAGTGATTTTGTTTGGTTGAGTTAAAAATACAACAACAAACTGCTTGTTTACATCAGGTGAAGTAATACCAACAAAAATGTTTATAATATTATCGAAACAAAGTTTTTTATTTTCTTCAACTTGAGATTGATAAGCATCAACAAAAGTTAGTTTGTTTCTTAAACTTATTAATGTTTATAAAATAATTTCAATAAAAAATTCAAAAATAAAAAATTCAAGTTATTTGTTTACAGCGTTGCTAGGTTAGATAATTATTTTTTAAATTTTAATGAGTCAGATCTAAACATATCCATCCAGATGAGCCACATTGTAGGTGATGTCGAATCAATTCATTTGTATGCAGTGGTGGGAATAGGGAGCATTTTTCTTTCATGACCCAAAAAATGTGCTAGGTCAGCCGAAATAGTTACCACTTGATACTTAGTTAGTTGTATAGTAAATTGTTTCTACAATGATTATTGTCTGGAATGTAACAGACATCTTTGGTGGTGGGGGGCTGTGACAGACAAGTTTTATAGTTATACCCTGCCAAATTTGCGCTAGGTCAGCTGAAAAAGTTACCGAATAAAAACTTTTTGTGTAACAACTAAGTCGTACGTCACCACGGCATATTGTTGATGACTTTCAGTTGCCACCTTCATGGTTCTTACCAGCGTTTCTTTAACAACGTCATTGTTGGTTGGTGATTTTGTTTGAGGACCATTCATTTTTCCGAAAAAAAATTTATGCAGAATTTGTTTGTTTACTCTTCATATGTCATATAAAAAACATCTACGCAAAAAAAAATTCATATGCTGGAGATATTGCATGGGACATATATTGACGGTCGAAAACAAGAAAGTTGTAAGTGATATTTTTGAGAAATTCCCTTTTTTGCATTTTCAATACCAATGCATTTACGGCTATCTACTACTATCTACTAGCTTGTTTCTATCCTGTTTGTATAACGAGATAGCCCGAGTCATTTATGAAAAATTTTAAAACAAAAAAGACATATGATATGTAACACATTTGCAGTTATGGTACATTTATACAAACAATATCAAGATGAAATTGCTCTTATTTTTTTAATTGAAAATATTATCGAAAAAGAAATGTGGCAATCAGTCAGCAAAGTAAAAAAATGTGCTTCATTTAATTTAATAGTTATAATACATATATTAATGCTCAAAGTAAAAGCGCTAACAAAATTAAAAAAAAAATGGGTTGATGCCTTTTACTCCAAATTGTAAAAATGCGCTTACAACTTTTTTGTTTTTGACCGTCGCTATGTACCATTGGTACTCAATGGTAATTTTTTATCCGCAATACTTAAACATTGGTTTTTTAAATTTTGTTACCGTATTACAGTGACTAAAAATCTTGACCAAAAACACAAAAGACAGAAGTTTTACAAAAAAATTCTTCTGTTTTAAAATATGCAACCTTTGTATGGTACGACAGTGGATGTCTGCCACTACCAACGTAAAGAAGCCTACTACCTACAGCATTTACTGCAAAACAAGTTACTTTTACGATACATACTACTACTACGTATCCACATTTTGGTAATTTCATAAAACAACAGAACAGAACTTGTAATACACAATGAAGAACATTAACGGTCTAACAGTGTATACAATATATCATTGAAAGTTGTAAAATGCATTTACACTTGATGGTACATTCTGAAACAGTCCCTGCCATTCACAAGGCAAAGGAAAATATTGCACTCTTTACATTTATTGTTTGTCCTGTTTTCCAACTTTTTAGTTTTGCACCGCAGGCCTAGACTAGACAATTGACAGTCTAGGCCTACATGTGTACCAGTAGGCAGTAGGCCTAGACTTTTTCCATATCAACAAAGTGGGAGCTGAAACATTTTCTTGCTGTGACTGACTTTCATTAACATCATTGAAGGCAATTGATTGAGTTTCGCTTTTAGCAGCATGATCGTTGCTTACTTCACAATGTAGATGTTAGCGATCTGTTTTAGCCTGATGCTGCGAGTTCTCTATGGCAATATAGAATTGCAATAGCTTTGGAACACAGTTCTCTAGTCGTGTGCTATGACGAATGGTATTGAAGTCAGTGAGTGGTTCTTTGGTTTAGCTTGAGGCTGTTGGCTGTTGAATCTCTGTACTGTTGGGCATTATTGCTGTGAAAATCTACCACACTATGTGGTTCAGCTTGAGATGTGTGACCAGCTGAAATTTGTTCTGGAGGTTCAATAATAACCTTAATTGGAAAATCACCACCATGGTTGACAACATTTTTAAAATCATCTCCCAAGAAACCAATATCTTTATCAAACACCAAAACATATTTTTCTATCACTATCATCGCAAAACAGAAGTTGACTAACCGATTCTTCATCCAAATTATGAAACATTTTTGTACGAGCAGTAGATGGCATTTTAACAGTTTGCTGTTGTGTATGTAATATGTATAAAAAAATTCTGAAATAAAATGCAAAATATAGATATCATACTGTATGCTCCTGAATGAAGCTGAAATATATACAATATACTTGAAATAGGCTAAATCATATGAAAGCTCTTACCTATGCTCTATATCAGTGTTTCTCAAACTTTTTTAGTCCATCGCCCCCTTTTCGTTATTGAAATAAAATTTCGCCCCCCTAATTCTGTCAAGTAAAATAAACATTGATAATAGAGTGAAAGATAAATTTAGTTTTGGGAATTTAATCAACAAAATTGACATCAACATGATAATGTTCAATGGGATGAATGAGCTTAGCGACTTTTACAAAGTTTTGAAATATTTGGCGACATCTTCGTAAGATAGAGTCGAAGATTATCCCGTTTATGAACTAGCAAGCGATTTCTTTGCTTTGAAAGCATCAATGCCACAGCCGAAAACCCCTTTTCAACCATATTATGAAGTACAGTAGGAAACGACAAAATCCACATTCTAGCTTCTTTCCAGAGAAGCTCATATTTGCCAGCAACCTGGCACCAAAACAAATCGTATCGATCATTTTTGAATTTCACTCTTGACTCATCATCTGTTTGCATATCAATGAACTGCTCTTGAAGTTCCACTTCTACAGTATGTCTGTAGGTTCGTTAGAAAATGGTTGTACCACCCAGTTTGGGCCATGGAGGTCTACGAGATCTGGAAAGCGAAGTTTCATGTCTTTATGAAGCATGTCTAAATGTGAGCAGTATTTTTTCCGTTGTTCTTCTGTAATAACATTCTCGCTCAAATTGGGAAACTGAGTAAAGACATTTTGACCTGCGCTTTCATCTTGTTGATGCATTTTATCACAATATTCAGTGATTCATGCAGATCAGGACTGAGCTTACGGGCAACCAAATGCTGACGGTGAATTACCCAATGTATTGCAATAAGTCCAGGAATTGCTCTTTTCATCAGTGCAATGAACCCTCGATGCTTTCCAACCATTGCCGGAGCACCATCAGTTGCGCATTGTACAATATTCTTCAGTGGAATCCCCTTCTCTTCGTAGAAGTTTTTCACTGCATTAAAGATGCTTGATGCCCGAATATCTGTAGGAAGACTGGGCGCAAAAATCATTTCTTTTTGTTCTCATATTATGAACAAAACGCACATATCCAAGCAGCAGCGATACATTGTCGGTCAAGGTGGGGAATCATCTACTGTATTTGCAGTAAATGGTTTGAGCGTTGGACTGTTGTTAGGCGTTGGACTGTTATTGGTGGTTTGATAAATTCGCCCCCTTCGAGTGTTTTCGCCCCCCAATCGCCCCCTTTGATTTTTTCGCCCCCCTGGCGCTCAAAATCGCCCCCAGGGAGGCGATTTCGCCCACTTTGAGAAACGCTGCTCTATATGAAAGCAAATACCTTATTGGCCAACAGCATAAAAACAGCTTTGTAAAATGTAAACTAACTGCATAATAACAGAATACCCTGAAATATACAGATAGCCCATTCTTGACAAAACATATATAGTCTGCAAGGGCAGAACTTTTAGCAAATGATTGTACAAACTTTAGTGGGCTATTTGGGCAAATGCACTTATTAAAGGTGTGCAGAGAATTGAACATGTGGATATACGAGATACTTTTTTGCATCATTGATAAATGCTAGTGCTTGCTAGTTATATGCAGTTTAGCAGCCTAAAATAATAAATAGGCCTGTGTTAGTCAAAAATTTTTAATCTTCAACAGTCTTCAGAACTTTCAGTTAGCCTAACCATATGGAATATAGTGAATACACACTTTACACACTACACAGTCTCTAAAGAAACATAAAAAATTGGTAGTGGCTATTTGACCGGCACCGGTCTTTGAATCTGAAACACTATTTGACTGGTCATGACGTCACTACATAGCGTCTCTAATAAGCTGAACTATCGTAACTCCAAAAATGCAGTTTTGAGAAAATGGTTTAAAGTTCACGCTGTGTTTGCTGTACATTCATTTACGATAGTTCATCGTTCTGTATCATCAAAACTAAAGCAGATAGAGTTACGATGCTTTAACAAAATAAACTTTTAGTCTATAAAGATACCAAATCAATCAAAAACGCAATTTTGAAAAATTTGGACTTACGATAGTTCAGCTTATTAGAGACGATAGGCACTTTTTTTCTTTTTCTCTTTCAAAGCAAAAGACGAGAAGCGCCTATATAAGTTTTTAATTCGACAACTTTATTCAACTCGATCCGTGGCGCGTATATTTCTCCGGTTGCTATTCCAGAGGGAATGAGTTCGATACTACCCGGAAGCGTTCCTTTCGTTTATTATTTTTTTTTTAACTAAATTTTGACCTAAAGTGCACATTTTTTAGTCAATTTCTAATTTGAGTTGCCTACTCTACAGCCCTATTTTATGTCTTTTCAAATGTGAGTAATAAAGTTGGAGTATTTTTAAGGCAGTGGCTATTTGACCGGCTCCGGTCTTTGAATCTGAAACACTATTTGACCAGTCATGACGTCATTACATAAGTACTTTTTTCTTTTTCTCTTTCAAAGCAAAAGACGTGAAGCGCCGATATAAAGTTCTAAATTCAACACGTTTTCTTCAACTCAGTCCGTGGCGCATACGTTGCGTCTCGGGTTGCCATTCTAGAGGGGATGAGTTCGATGCTATCCGGAAGCATTGACTTTTTTTTCATTCTTTTTTATCTAAACTTTGAACCGAAGCGCATTTTTGTGGTCAATTTTTAATTTGAGTAGCCTACAGCCCATTTTTTTATGTCTTTTCAAATGTGAGTAATAAAGTTAGAGTTTTTTTAATTTGCTGGAATTTGAGAATTTCTCTAGGTAATTTTCCGATCGTCATAAGTGACCGTGTTTGCTGAACGACCCTACATTTTTGCTCTCAAGTTAGTTATATTTTTTAAAGAAGTATTGTATAGGCTATAACTAACTTGAGAGCAAAAATGTAATTTTCTTTTAAAAAAAATGGACGATTGGAAAATTGGACCACTTATCACGATCGGAAAATTACCAAGAGAAATTCTCAAATTCCAGCAAATTAAAAAAACTCTAACTTTATTTCTCACATTTGAAAAGACATAAAAAAATGGGCTGTAGGCTACTCAAATTAAAAATTGACCACAAAAATGCGCTTCGGTTCAAAGTTTAAATAAAAAAAAAGTCAATGCTTCCGGATATTATCGAACTCATCCCTTCTAGAACGGCAACCCGAGACGCAACGTATGCGCCACGGACATAGTTGAAGAGAGCGTGTTGAATTTAGAACTTTATATCGGCGCTTCACGTCTTTTGCTTTGAAAGAGAAAAAGAAAAAAGTACTTATGTAATGACGTCATGACCGGTCAAATAGTGTTTCAGATTCAAAGACCGGAGCCGGTCAAATAGCCACTGCCTATTTTTAATTTGCTGGAATTTGAGATTTTCTCTGAGTACGGTAATTTTCCCTTCGTCATAAGAGGATGTGACCATGTTTGCCGAATGACGCATTACATTTTTGCTCTCAACAAGTTTGTTATATATGCTTCTTTTAAAAAAATGGTAATGGTATGTAATGCGTCGCGTCATGGTATGATTAGTTAAAAATAAAAAAAGGCACGCTTCCGGGTAGTATCGAACTCATTCCCTCTGGAATAGCAACCGGAGAAATATCATACGCGCCACGGATCGAGTTGAATAGACTTGTCGAATTTAGAACTTATATAAGCGCTTCTCGTCTTTTGCTTTGAAAGAGAAAAAGAAAACAAGTGCCTTATATAGTAACGTCATGACCGGTTAAATAGTGTTTCAGATTCAAAGACCGGCGCCGGTCAAATAGCCACTGCCTAAAAAATTACCACTGAGGACCGATGGGACACATATCATGTCCCACTCCTAAGAAAACAAAATCTCTTTTCATGCTAATGCAACATTGTAATATTGCTCTAATCATGCTAATGTAATATTCGCTTTTATCCTAATTCTAATAGCCATGCAACAACAAAGAAATCTTAGACCACATTGCAACCGAAATTATTTACAAGAATGACATGAAAAGTTGCCAACCACGTCACTAAAAAATGAACTTGTAACCCTCCTCAACTCATCGCTGTTTCTTTTCACACAGAAATAACACCAAGTCATCATCTAGAGTTGCCAGGTTGCGGAAAGCATTTTTAGCCACAAGACACAACAAAATTAGCCAATCTCTATATCGACCCTAATGAAAATCAAAAGTCATATGAAACAATTAAAATACACTTAAATTGAAACAACAGACACAATTAAAAATTCATACAAACAATGTCACATTCTTGCTCATCAAGTTCTCCTAGATTAATGGTTCTAGTATCTCCCTGTATTTGGTTCTTTGAATGTTCAAGTGGCTAAAACTCTTTTTTTTTTCTAGTCAAGCTATCCAGAAATTAGCCACAATGGCTAGTTTTAGCCACATGGGTGGCTAAAACTAGGCATTGTGAATAGCGCATTGGGCTCGCAGTCGAGAGCCTGCATGTTCGACTCCAAGCACCCGCACTTGCTGTTGTTTCTCTGGGCAAGAAACTTTACGATAATTGCCTCTACCCAGTGATCGATTTCGAGTAATGGGTAGTACTAAATTTAAGTCATAAGTAGAGTAGACAACAGGAAGCAGACATTGCAGTCGGCTGCAGCGTGGGTCAGGTGTACGTGATACGTCGGAAGGCGTACACCGATGCATAGCGCTCAAGTCCGCTTTCCGCAATGCAGGATAAAGATATGAAATACAAAACAAACCAACATCTGGTAACCCTTCCATTCACCAAAAAAAAAAAATGATTCAGAGTTTCCAATTTTTTTTTTTTTTTAATCAAATCAATCATTCAATCAATCATTTTATTTTTCGTCATTAACGCGTCTGGGACGAAAAAAATACTAACTACAAAAATCGATATAAACCTACCAGCACGTTAATGAACGGGATAGCCCGATAGCTCAATTGGTTAGCGCGTCACTGCTGGAACGAAAAAGCTTCAAGATCAAGCGGCGCTGGTTCGACTCTCGGGGTGTGCGCTTGAGTAATGCACGTTAAGGACTGCTCTCCCTTCAGCGGCATCTAATGGATGGAATAGTTTCCGGGCAACAAGAGTTCAACAATAGGAAACTTCACTCTATCAATCTCGGTGACCGGGCCTGCGTCAGTGACTCAAAGCCTCTACAAGTATTCGAAACTGCCAGGATTAAGCTCTTCAAGAAGCTTTCCCAGTCCGAGGATAAAGATTCAATTAATCAATCAAAAGGTGGCAAAACCTTGAAAGGTTTAAAACGTGCTTGAATGAAAAATTATGTAGTAGGCTATTGTAGCGTCAGAGAGCTCTGTCACTGGCGTCACGTTTCACGTCATTAGAATTGTTCCAGAAAGACCTGGCCTTTGAGCACATACCGCGAACTGCTTTGCACGTCTCGGAAATTTTGTAAGGCGCTATGCCGAATTCCAACCATGGTTCATCGTTATGTAGATTTGCAGTCGTGTTGCGTTGTATGATCGTAGCCTATGTAAAACTCGCTATTCCAAACTAGAACCAAGCTTTAACCATGATTTTAAATCAGTAGGCTATGTCAGTATACCAAATGACAGATATCAATGTATCAGTTTTATTGTTGCTATTGCTTCTACTTCTGCTGCCTCTAGTAAGCTATAACGTTTGAATCAGTTTAGTATTACGGTATGTTCAGAGTCTGTTGGCCTATGCTATGATTTTGGTGCAGCAGCTATATGATTTCTGACTCAAGACTGTTAATAATGTGGAAGCGACAATACTTTACATCCAGTTTTGGTGGTGGAACGCGGGGGTGGAACGTTAACCATTCGGGTGTTTTCTTTTCTTACTTTTTGTGTTACTGGATCGAAGATTAGTCGAAGATTAAAATCATAAACAAATATACTTGTAAGCAAGCACTACTCGGTTGAATTTGAGTCAGTGGACAATACAGCAGTAAAGTCGACCTAGTGTCCGATCATTCCTTGCTGACTTCTCCCAGGAATGTCGCCATCCCACTGATGGCTATACGTATGAACGTGTATGCTGAAAAGCAGCGTCCGCTACACTATATATCAGTAGTTAGCACGGCCACAAAACCCAAAAAACAAACAGCAAAAAATAAAACAAAAACCAAGCAAACATCTAGTAATGGATGACAGCCTAATGAAAAATGTTGTGGATTGAATTTGCCAGTTCCAATATTGATGTGGTTGTGGATGAGCAGTGCAGTCATAATAATAATAATAGAATGGAGAAAGAAAACCGGACATAAAAGAAACCCATCCTCAGGCAAAAAAAACGTTTTGCTGTGGCCCAGGAGAGCAGGTATTGAACTCTTTCTATGGTCACACTGCACATCATACAGTAACTTTTTTAAGACCATTGAGGTTTGATATCAAGAATAATCATCCAATACTACATTATTTTATCGGCAGTGGCAAATTTTTTAAAGTTAACTGCGGGGTAATCGGCTAAGTGCATGGGACACATATGTCCCAGCAGTCCTCAAAGGGTTGTCCATCACCATCCGAATTTGGTTGAGACTCCACTAGTGGGGGTGGCCAATTATTTCTCTCCAGGGATTGCATTCACTCTATTCTCCATCTCATTCTGTCTATCATATCTTCTTTTTTCAGTCTGACTTTGTCTGCCTCATTCTTCATCTGGTTTTTATTGGACGTTCTCGTTTCCTTTTTCCATCTTCCTTCAAAGTCTTTTGAAGAAAACTCTCTTCCTCCCTCTTTAGTAATGTCCATACCAACTTACTTCGTTTGCTCTGGCATGTGGTTCAATAGTCTCCCACATCTCTAGAATATTCAGTTTTTCAGTTTTTTTTCTCTCCTGGTTTTACTGCACGCATTACCTTTCCGTTTTTGATGAGTGGAGTTACAAAATCTCTTGCAGAACCAATACATAGCCTACCGGTACCTAGAGGCTTCATTTTGCAGGGCAAGACAGACTCTTTACCCGTGGCTGTGTCTTTGGCAAGACACTTAAAGGCTAAAGGCATGCCCAAAGGTGGACACAAAAATTGGCTTTCTTGCCTTCCCATCCACTTAATCTAAATCTTCAGCAACAGTATGAAAGCTTGGATACTAGTTGGGCTACAACAAAATCAAAAAAGAACAGAAACAGCAATTAAATAACTACCGGTACTAAAAAACTTCACACAAAGTTAACTTTTGATTGGATTATTATTCAGATTACAATCGGCTATGTATTACATTTCTTGCACAGTCCAGGTCGGGTTTTACGAGCCGTAGTTTGGTGACTCCTGGTTTAGAATAATTTAACAATTTTATAACACATTTGGCATTAGAATTTTAATTTGGCATTATGGTTAGTTTGAGCAAGATATCTGGTGAAAATCTTTACATTTCTTCCAGAATAACCTGAATAAACAAATGCCTCATTCGCCTCTACAGTGATTAAATCCACCTAGGCTTTGAGTACAACTTATGCTATTTGAAAGACTTTTTTAATCCCAAAAGAAATTTAAATTTTTAATTTCAAAACGAAATTTAATCATGACCCAAATGAACCGGTTTCAAAACTACTTTAAAGTTTAATATGATCACAAACACATTTAAACTTCTTTAGCCTATCTCTCTATTCAATCTTTTTGTTTTATCGATCTGTAGTTTAACTAAAATACCAATCGATATCCTCAAGCAGTGAATCAAAGTGATATATGATGTCATTATCACACATTGTCCTGATAAATATTGTTTATGGGCTCACATTAGAGCCAAGAGTGTCTATTCCATCATACTTTAACTTTTGAAGTAACAAGAAAACGTCTTCAATGTTTATAATTAACTATTGTCCAATGTCTTTTGGTACTGGAACGTTTTGATTAAATAAGAAATAGAAGAGTTGTTTTTTCTCCAGTTAATCTGTCTAAAGAGCCAAAAGTGTTTATCAAGTCATCTAAGCTTTAATTAAAATAAAACTCAACAGACCAAGGAAGGCACTTTGACATAGGACAGTTTTCCTTGCGGATCAGCTGACTTCAGTCATGCGACTCAGCACGTGTTATTCTGACCGATCTACTCGAAAGATTTTTGATACAAAGAAAATTAAGTCAATGTATCGCCACAAGCAGCGTGGCCTAATGGGTTAAGGTTAGGGAAAGGGAATAGTCATTTCAATTGCGTGGGTTCGATTTCCCCTTTCTGCTAATGTTTTTTTTTTTTTTTTCTTCTGCAACTGAACTGAGTGCAAGAAGGATCTTATAATGACTGTAATCAATTTAGTTTATAAGGAAAATTATCCTACCTTTCTTAACCAATGCGCCGCGGCGCAATGATGGTAGCTGGTTCGCACGGAAAACTGTCCTATGTTAAAGTGCCTACCACAGACTCAAACGTTTCAAGTTTAGAAATTTATTTTTAAAATCATATAATTTACATCTGAAAACAAAAATTAAAATTAGTAAAGTTTATATATTTATTTATTTACAAATGGAGTTGATTAGATTTTATCGATTAAAAGTGTATCACTGATTTAACTGAAATATAAACGGATGAGAACTGCAGCAGTTTATTCCTGTGATGCAAGCAAACGCAAAAAGAAGATTGCTTCGCAATGTAGCCTTAGTGACTTCATTCGCTTACGATATGTTTTCGAATACTTCGCTGTTATAGCTTATAGGCCTACCATATGTTACAAGCATGACGGCTAAGGTAGGCTTTGGTGTCTTGCAAACTACTATGGCTATCAAAAGTAATAAGGAATTTTATGAGGAGTGCTTTAGCTATTGTGAGTTGAAAGCGGGAGAGATACATAAAAAGCAGATACTGTCTTCGTTGGTGTCATACCTAAAAAAGTTCCCTTTTGCCCCAATGATGTTTATTCATGATCTTGAAGATTTGTTATTGATTTTAAATTTGTTTTACCTTTGTCGATGATTCAAACTCTAACTTTGCATTAACTTTCGGTCACAATATAGACTAACTTACTTGTTGTAAAAGTTTTGCAGACTATAATGAAGAGTTTGTGAGTATTTGCTTGTATCATTATTTGTTTCAACCATGTAGCTTACCTGCATTCATTTTCTGATGGTTTTTGAATATATCCAGAGCCGTGTGAGCACGATCTTGCCCCCTCCCCACAAATTCAATAGTGAGCATTTATGTTTAGTGGTGGCTCTTAAAAATATGACAAGTAAGCGTTAGGTTCAGGGGCTCTATCCACTTTTAGAATTCGGGGGGGTGTGATTTTTAGACAGTGGGCTAAAATCGTCTTAGTTATTCCAAACCACTCCAATAAATGGGGGGGTGATCACCCCTCTCACCCCCACTTGGATACAGCCCATGGTTAGGTTATAATTGCAAACTATTTCAGTTTTAGCAAAGAGTAAACAACTCTAAGATTTTAAGGATCGTAAATAGGCCGATAATGCAGCAGCAGATTTGGAGAGAAGTTTAAAAAGAGCCAGACATTTAATAACTTAGGCTACTCTAAAGCAAAATTTTTAAAATGAATGGACAATGCAAACGATAATGCCCAAACTGGTAAAGCCGGATAAGGGGGCTTGCCCACCGAAAGTATTTGACAAATATAATCTTGTTTTGGTTACTCTTTTGGCATTTTTAGTGCAATAATATTTGTTTATCAAGATGCACACTTTGTTTATAACCATAGGTCGTTTTATATGTAACCAAATTCATTAAAACTGGATTATGGTAGAAGCTTGGATTTGAATTTAAGTCATCTTATCAAAAAAATGTATTCACGACCACAGTAGGATTTCAATGATGTATTTCTTGAGTTAAGGAAGCTATTTCAGTGAGCAGTGTTTGCTTCGAAATATTGCATTATTTTGTTAGTTTTTTGTGGTACATAAAAGCGGTTTACTTCACCGTCTACTTTCCGAAACAATGCATGCCCAAGATTGCTGATTAGGTGAACGAGATGTGGTTGAGTGAGCAAAGCGGGAGAGAAAGTTTACAAAATGGAAAAAAAATGTACGGTATTTAATGTTGCCGTGAATGTAAAGTTATAAGCCCAAAAGCGCTGCACAAACTAAACTTGCAAGAACCCCTAGACAGAGGTGAGCCCCAGCCGGAAGTTTGGAAAGCAGTAAATACGGCTTTGCATAATTTAAGCTATTGATTATTATCGAGCATTTGTAACAGCTTTTTTTAAACCGTCAAAAAACATTAAACATATCAAAATGAATGGCCCTTAAACAGCCGTGCCTCCTTCCGGTCGGAGGGCACAGGGGCGGTTAACACGGCCCTGACTATCGTTTCATGTTTAAAAGTTTTCAAAGTTTCAAATTCAAAGTTTCAGTTAAATTTGATTACAAAATTTAATTTCAACGTCAGTATTTCATGTAAGACTCAATCTTAAAAAGTTAAGCTTGATGTTTTGTTGAAAGGGATGCATGACCAAATAAAGGCTGTGAAGAAAACCACTGGTAATAGGCTTAGTAAGGCATTTATCAGCATTTTTTACCAACTAGGCTACGCTGTCTCGTTTTCTTATCAGGTCTTATAGCTTCTAAATGTGTGCAATAAATAGTATGTCTTTTAGAAGGTCTTAAGAACAGATTTCGCACCTCAAAGTAACCTACATGTCAATCATTTATGATGTTTCAATTGAAATGATATTACAAGTCTTAAGCTTAACCTTGCAAAAAGGAAAAGCAAATGGCTGCTCGATGTCTACCTAATTGGTTGTCAGTTTGCGAGGTATTCTGTTTCGAATATAAAAGTAGCCTATTGGGATTTTAGCGTTAAAAGTGTACAATACAAAAAAAAAATCTTTTGTGAACAAAACATTAAAAAAAATAAACTCAACAATTTAAAATCAAAACATGCGACTAAATCATGGCTGACAAATACGCTAATTTGATTTTGTGTAAACTAATGAACTTGAACAATCATAAAGTAGCCAACCAAGCAGGCTTTAACTCTTTATTAATATTTCTGGTGACCTTGCCGGTTCAGCTTTCGCAAACGCTAACAACGTTGATAATAATTTAATTGACTGTTCTTCTTTGAAGCATATCCAAATTCCTAGACTAGCCTACGGATAAGTGTTTTTTTTTTGGCTAAGATGTTAATAAAATGCGTCGATAAACAGATGAATATGAGTTTGAAATAGGATTAAATACATTTTAATTTTTTTTATAATCGCTTTCTACTTCTGAGACAATTTTTCTCACCTTTCCCTGATTTTTTCCAAACGAACATAAACAGCAAACACCTGTCCGTAGAGACCACACTGCTATAATGAAGGGTCATAGGACATCTTCTTGGCTGGACAAGATACAAAACTATACGTTTTTGTTGTTTTCTTATTTTGTGTCAACAATATATTGATAGAGCTTCGATAGAGACTTTATCTTGTTGAACCATAGGCATACGAAGCCGAGCAAAGTTATCAAGTCTAACATATTCAAGTTTATTACATTTACAGAAACACAAAACTACGCAACAACAAATTAAATACTTCACAGTGTAGATTCAAACGATCTGTTATAGCCTGATGCTGCGGATTCTTTTTGGCAATATCACATTACACTATAGCTTTCGGAACACAGTTCTCTGGTCATGTGCTATGACGAATGGTGTTGAAGTCAGTGAGTGGTTTTTTTAAAAATGGTTCTTTGTTTTAGCTTGAGGCTGCCGGCTGTTGAGCTTCTACACTGTGAAGTAAGCAACGATCATGCTGCTAAAAGCGAAACTCATTCAACAACAAATTAAATATTGCACGTTTTCGACATCACAAGCTGTCCTCTTCAGGTAACATAATAGCCTATATAGGCTACAATTCAACTACATTGGATAATTATACAGTATAATATGTCAATCATAAGCGTGAGGATTTCTGGTTCCATTTTACGTAGGCTACGTTTTTTTTTGCCAAATGAAAATAACTATTTTAAAGAATCCTTCTCAGAATAGCTTTGATTCAGCCGAAGAAAACGAACCTCTGCTACATGGCAGCATTGTTCGGACATAATCCTTGCAAGGCTAACGATTTGTTTGCATCCAGGTCTTATTATGTGATAGATGAAAGAATAAGAGACAAAACGACAAATTGCAATTGCCATTACATTTAGATTTTTTTACGTTCATCTACAACTATATCTACAACTAGGCGGTGGGATGGCAAAACGGATAAGGCGTTGGCTTTCCAATTATGCAAAACTGGTTCGACTCTCGTCTTGTTGATAAAAACACCGCTCACCTCTACCTAGGGTGTAATAAATTGGGTGGGCATATGCTGAAGAAAAGGCGGCCGAGAGAAAGGAACAGGCCACCCTACTCTCCTTAGTCCTTAGTGCCGAAGGCTTAGTACAATGAGAACCTTATCTTCTCATACCCGACACTTGAATAAAGTATAGGATCGCTTTGACCTTTTATATTTACAACAAAACTCTGAAGTATATATTCCACTTAAGGGCAGTCTTCACTCAGCAAAGTAAGTGAAAGCAAATTGGCCAAACAAATGCCCAAGTTGAGATTTTTACTTCGGGTTTGCTCAAGTTTTTTTTCTACAATCAAAAGAAATTGTTGTAAACAACCTATATTTTTTTGATTTTTCTTTAATGCTGAGAGCCCTCTGACGAGATTAAAATCTATAAGGAATACTTTAATGAAATGTTTATCTAATCCAGCTGCCTGATAAATGGATTAGGATTAAATTTGTGATCAGAGTTTTCAAATTATTTTTTCATCCTTACAAAATAGAATTTTCTTTTACAAACTTAGATGTCACAACTTATTGAGAGGAATCGTCAAAGTAATATAACTCAACGTTTAAGAAATGTGGCCAGAAACAGATAGAGCTAAACACCGCTCGCTTCTACCTGGGGTGTAATAAATTAGGTGGGCGTAATTGCTGAAGGAAAGGCGGCCGAGAGAAAGGAGCTGGCAACCTTACTCTCCTTCGTGCTGAAGGCTTAGTTAGTATAATATAATATAATGAGAACCTTATCTTCTCATTCCCAACACTTGAATCAAGTACAGGACCACTTTTACCTTTTATACGGTACCTAAAACAAAACTCTGAAGTGGTCAGGTGAGCTATATATTCCACTTAAGTCTTCACTCAGCAAAGTAAGGGAAAGTATTTTGGCAAAACAAATGCCCAAGTTGAGATTTTTACTTCAGGTTTGCTTAAGCTTTTTGCTACAATCGAAAAAAAAATTGTAAACTGCCTATATTTTTTCGATTTTTCTTTAATGCTGAGAGCCCTCTAACTAGATTAAAATCTATAAGGAATACTTTAATGGAATGTTTATTTAATCCAGCTTTCTGAATAAATGGATTAGGATTAAATTTGTAATCAGAGTTTTCAAATTATTTTTTCATCCTTACAAAATAGAATTTTCGTTTACAAACTTAGATGTCACAACTTATTGAGAGGAATCATCAAAGTAATATAACTCAACGTTTATGGAATGTGGCCAGAAACAGTTTCTTAAATAAAGCTTTAGGTGAGCAGGTACTATCATAAAGTGAGTTTATTTTTTTTCATCAATCATTATATTGATGTGTAATTACAATAATATAACGTAACGTGATGCCACCCATTGTTGACAAACAAAACTGCACTGCACACACCCACCTCATAAAGTAGACAACCCAACGATATTCTTGGCTAATTCCTTTGAAATCCTTATTTTGAATAAAAAATATGTTTACAGCGTTTTATGGCATTCACCAAAATAAATGACATATATCTGGCTTAATCTAAGCGGATTTTATGGCGGCTTTATTTGACATTATAACCTGTACCGAAATATAAACTTTTTACTGAAAAGCAGACAAAAAAAAGAGACAAGATGTACAGTATTAGAAATTTTATTTAAATTTAATGTCTAGCGATAAAGGGTGTTGAAGAGAAAGGGCTTTACTACTATTTGGCGCAATTGTGACATCACAAAGATAAATCAATGACACTCTTCAATTAAATGACGAAACGATTTATCTTTAAATGGTTTGGAAAAAGATTGATGTTTTTTTAGATTAAAAGATTTTTTAATCTAATTTCTTTGGGAATTTTTTTAATCAAATGCTAATGACCATGAATACAACCTATCGAAAGATTTAAAATGGCCATTGATCATTTTATTTCTTTAACTGATCATTCTTTAAATCGTTCTTCAAATGATCTTTTTTCTGATCATAGTAGTTCCATAAAATGGAAAGTTTAAAGGTGATTTTTCTTACTAGAACGTCGTTATCGCATTAAAAATCTAGCCGGAAATTTCAATCAAACTAAACTGAAATCAAAAGTTATTTAAAACCACTGTTGATTGGACATTTACTGTCAAGGAATGACTCAAAATGTCTTATTATCAGTATGTTTAAATACGTACTGCCCTTGTTACATGCGATATCATCATTTCAAAAGTCACATTAAATGTGATAAGATATTTTGTTTTACAACTTTTTATTCTTGATGAAAGCTTCCTCTGCCACATTAGGCCTATCAATGAGTCGTCTTCGTTATTAATTACTCTGCAGCGAATATGCGACATCATCGCTTTGCTAGAGCTAGTCTATCAAACACTAGACTAGAAGATAAGCAACTTCTATTTTCTGGACTTTCGGTTCGGTATATCATTTCAAACATAATTGGTTTTCCTTTGATAGTCGGATTCAAAATCAAGCTAAAATAAATCACAATTGCAGCTCCTTTTCACAAACATAAAATCTTCATTTCTGATGTCATCTGATGTAATTTTTGAGAGAACAACCTGATAACATCAAACCTACAACCTGTCAAGAGAGCCTTTTCTCAATTGAACCTATTTTGCCTAAACTCTGCCGTTTGAATTGTTTTAAACATTTGAGGCATGATAGTATTTTAATTTACGTACTTGTTATGTTTTCTTCACTGGTTGTTGTCAGTGTGAGCAAAAAGTCTTGTTTTGTGACAGGTGTTGCCAGAGTTTGGACGAAAATTGACTTAGAGTTTTTGTCTCTGCCGAAGACTTTAAAATTCCCAAATCACAAGTTTTTGTCTTTGGCTTTAAACTGTTTTCAGATTAGGGCAGAATTACTTATCTCGCAATACTAGTACCGTCTTTTAATTAAACAGTTTAAACTCAGACTGCAGAAAGCTGCATTATAAATAAAGAAACGACTGTTTATTTATTCTATGAAAATCGGTTCAAATTGAAACAAAACCAAACGGATCAAATATCACCAAATCCGCAACTGCTACAATTTTCCCCGCAAATTGGAAACAAAACCAGCTCAATGGCTAAGAAAAAGCGGAAACTAGTAACCCTGTGCAGTATGAAACTTATAAACTGGGTGCGTTGTTACTACATTAGGGTTAGGTCGTTAATTTTTTTTTTTTGTTGAGAATGCCTATCGGTGGCTTGGATTTCAACTTTAGCAAGCATGCAAGTCTACTGCCTTGTACTTTAGTCACCAGAGTTGTAACTGACCCTAACCATCAAATCAGTCATATCTGCATTAGTTCAACGTCAGCGAAGGTAAAATCAATGCAAAAGTCATTGATTTGCTGGCAGCGTTTGTGCAAAGTAATTATGAGATTAAAACCCAACTTAATGCATTCAATCAACCATAGCCTACTTGAGGAACGGAAAGCTAAATGAATTGCAAACGATCTTATTACATGCCTGCAGTAGAAGAAGTGGTCAGCTTAAAAGACAGCGTTGTACTACATTAGCTACAGCACGCAGACGCAGACGCAGACGATCTGGCTCTCCTGCATCCAGCCGGAGACTGGCAGTCAATGGAGAGGAACCTAAGCCAGGACATGTCAACTATATCAACATATCTCCAGAAATGGAAGCTACAGCTCAGCAAGGCAAAGACAGTGTCGGCGGCCTTCCATCTAAACAACAAGGAAGCAAAACGTGAGATCAACATTACCACCGATGACGAACACCTCCCCTACTGCGCCGAACCCACCTACCTCGGCGTAACCCTGGACAGGTCACTCACGTACCGACGACACCTGGAGTCACTGCGCAAAAAACTATCGGCGCGCGTTGCACTTTTGAGGCGGCTGGCGGGTTCCGGCTGGGGAGCTGATGCGAAAACCCTTCGCACAGCTGCCTTGGCCCTCGTCCATTCTGCCGCTGAGTACTGCGCACCAGTGTGGTGCCGCAGCTCTCACACCCGCCACATTGACACCGCCATCAATGACGCACTACGCACTGTGACTGGATGCCTGCGTCCCACTCCAACGGACTGCCTTCCCATCCTTGCAGGCATCCAACCTGCTGAGCTTCGCCGTAAAGGAGCCATGATTTCCCTTGCTCGTCGCGCACTGGACCCCGACCACCTCCTCCACAGTGCACTCCAGCGCCTACCTGGAGGACAGCAGCGACTGAAATCAAGACGCCCATTTGTGCCCGCCGCACAACAGCTTCTGAACAACGTTGAAGATCTTGGAATAAGTGCGGCACACTGGACGAACTACACATGGAACATGGAGTGGCAAAACAACACCTCCCGACTCCATGATTTCCTACCCGACGTCGATCCCCACCCTCCGGGAATGTCCCTCGCAAGACTTGCGTGGGTCCGGCTTAACCGCCTACGAACCGGCGTCGGTCGCTTTCGTTCAGACATGTGCAGATGGGGCCTGGCTCCCTCACCGGGATGCGAGTGTGGCGCCACAGACCAGACAGTAGATCATGTCGTCCATGACTGCCCAATCCATCAACCACCACATGGAACGCTTGGACTGAAGACCCTGGATGACGAGACTGTAGAGTGGCTGATGACATCATGCCCAAACATATAGTCCCGAAGAACAGCTCATACGACGAAGAAGCTACAGCATAAATTTGGACATTTTAGTATTCTTTTTGAGAAATGTAAACATTTTGATTGGGAGGTTTAACCCATTTCCAAGCAATTAATCAATTCCATACTTGAGGGATGGTAAGATAAACAAATTGCAATCAATATTGTTGTAGGCCTGCAGTAAGAGAGGCAGTTAGTTTGAAAGACTAGATTTGTTGCCGCATAAAGTCAATGTTTTGTTATTTATTGAACCATTTCTATTGAAAAGTGCAAATTGAGTAAATGGGATGAACACCAACTAAACTCTAAATTCAATCTGGCACAAGTTGTAATCTTTATTTTTTTTCTTTGTGTGAACTTATGAAACGGACGATCTAACCCCAGACAATAATTCAACGTCTGCAGTCGTTGAATCAATGTAAAACAGTCAATAGTATTGAAACCTATTTTTTGGGGGTAAGATAACATTTTTTTGGGGGGTGAACGGTTGCCTCCACGGCCTTTCCGTGGCTACTTCCCTGCAGACAGGAACCAAAATTACAAAGGTTAAAAAAATACGGGGACAATGTATATTGTTTATGATGTAAAGTATTTTTCACTTTCTTGGAGACACTCTGCTTTCCGTCGTATAAGTTAAATATCAAGTGTCGAACGAAGAAGGAAAATGTATGCTCTTGATCTGCTTCGAACTTATGCCCTTTCCAACTTCGAGCAAACGCTTTCGCCTCTAGGCCACCCAACCGAACAGTTGTTGAAAGATTTTAAATCAATGTTAAGTCCACGTTTGTCATAATTACAAAACGACGGCTCAAACTGTTGTATGGCGCAATTTCAAATGCATAATGTCAAAGAACTAATTTAATTAAACCGGTGCTGAGAAACAAAAATTGGCAGAAGTTGACTTTGTGGAACCACAAGCAACTCAAGTCAGTCAGCAACACAGCATTTATATTGATGCCAAGGATAACCAGAAATTGTAAGCAGATACTGAAATGTGTTTTAGATACGTTTTGGACCACCGTCGGATAGCTTAGTTGGTTAGGAGAGTTTCTGAACGACGAAACTCTTTGGATGAACACGAGTAATTAATGAGTTCAATGTTATCAGGCAAAAGATTAATAAGTTATCAATTTCACAATGTGATAACGCTATTTCTGTCTTAAAACTGAACAATTTTGTCACATATAAAAGAAGACGAATCAAACGCTATCTGCCAGAATGGATTTATCAAGCACTGGAAAGGGTTAGTTGTGGCCTGTTACTTTCGAAGACTTGTTTTCAATAAAATTGCAAAGTTTAGTCTTTTACTGTCATAAAGCAGCCACTGTTTGCGATAGTGACGCAGCTAGAAAGAAAATTTTAAGCAAACAAAAACAACTGTTGGGAGCAAATAGTTTAATATTTGAAATAAAGAGTTTGTAATTATAGCTGCAGCCAAACACTTATAAAACGTTATTTAACATGAAATACAATGTCATTTTGTCCTCGTTCTCGTTTGTCCATGTCCTCGTTCCAGGATTTCAGATTGCGAGTTTTGCGCTGCAGCTAGTCAATTACGTTGCGCAGGCTCATCTAAGCCGGATTCAGAACAAGTCTGGTTTGCTGAGAAAAAGTTGTTAGGATTCAAAAATTTGTGTCAGCCAGGGCGTTACTTTTATGTCTAAAAGAGGATTAATTTTTTGCATAACAGTGTGATGTAGTTTGAACATGGTTTTAACGCACACGCTGAGTTGTTCGACATTTGGAAAACTCTAATGTGTTTGTGTGATTTGGATCAGAAAAACTTGTAAGAAAACGTAAACTTATGCCGTCATGTGTTTAGAATCATAATAGAATTATGCTTAGAAGGTTAGGCCTACTTGCAAAGTGCAATCAACTAGGGAAGGTCAAAGTCACTGTTTTGTTGCTTTAGGAAGTTTGCGCAATGCAAGTTTTTAAAGTTTTCGATATCAGAAGCTATACGTTCTGCACTCTTTTATTTAATATCTCAATAAAAAGCCAATTTTTTATTGTGTCTAACAAAGTGATTTAAGGTTTTGTCATTTTTCATGCTACTTCTTGTGACAATTCAGCAGTTGTGTTGTGAAAACCAAAACACAAGTTAATTACTTAAATTTCATGAGGTTGTTTTGCAACCGAATAGCTGCGGTCTGGGCTGTCCGAAACGATTAGTTGGTTGATACGAACTGAAACGTAATTCTGGAGGAAATTTTAATTCGAAACCAAACCATGACAGCGAATTTTGTGTGGAAACGAAACGTATGATTATGAAATGTTTTGTTTTTCATTCTGATAATCAATTCTAAGTAATTTTGAAATCGTTTCTCTTCTAATATTCAACGAAACGAAATTACCTTTCATTGAAAATAAAACGAAAATCAAAACAAACACTTGTTTTCAAAAGCTTTATCTTTGTTGAGTCACAGCGCTTGTGGTGCAGTACAGAAGCACCGATAAAGCCCGCTTAAACTAATTATTATACCTCATGTTCTTGTGTTCGATTCAGGGCTTGTTTTAATACAAAAATTACAAAAGTTAAAATTTTCAATTATTATAAATAATAAATATATATAATAGTGTATGTTATCATTTATGATAATGATAATGTATCGGCCAAATATAATAGTATATAAATAATAAATTATTTAGTAAAATTTTGTTGTCCACTGATTTTTAAAATTTGAAGTCGTTTTTTGAGTTCCAAAATTTATAAACACTTGGCCTAAATTTACGTTTAAAGCTGACGGTGTCATTGCACTAGCACAGTGGTTTTCAACCTGGTGGTCGCGTCCATTGTGGGGAGTCGTAAGACGTCTGAAAATCCATTGTCTCGTATTCAATTCTTTTCGTAAAAAAGATTAAAAACTGGTCTCAAAGCTATGTTGATTGCACTGAGGGGGTCACGGTGCAAAAAAGTTGATATTCCCTGCACTAGAAAATCTGCAGTTAACACCGTAAACTTTATAATCTTAATCACTTTTTCTTGGAAGTAATTAGAAAAGAATCATACTGTGGTGAATTCTTAATTCCTTTTGATTGCGTTTATTAAGCTTAGCCTATTATGTTAGGCAGCATTTTCCGTCAAACGTATCCGCATGACATTTAGCCTACTTTTTTAGCATGGTATATTTTTCACACACGATTTTCGCAAGGTTTCGCAGACTACAGAAAGCGTTTTGCAAGCAAGACCTTGATGTTTCGGGATGAAGACCAGTCTTCTTTGAAGCAAAATGGAGAGAGAAAGAAAGCGAGAGAGTGAAGATATATCAATATGATTGAGTGCAAGAAGTGGTGAAAGGTTTTGTAGTTAAATACTAATGATTAGAATTACCAATGCTCACATCAACTCTTGCAGTTTCGTATTGTTACTTTGGCAGCAACCGTGTTGTTATAACAAAGACATGATGTCGAGTAGTTTTTATAACCGAGCTACTGAAATCTTTCTGCGGCCATTAAAAATAAAAGATTTGAAACTTTACTTTAATTTTAAACCTTGTAGCTTTACCTTTTACAGAAATCTAGTTTTAATTGGATAAATTTAATCAAATACAAAGTGTGAAACAGATACGAAAAGACAGAATATTGGAGTACAAAATACACAAAAAGCGGTCGAAACAAGGTAAAAATTTCCAAAATTTGTGTTGTATACATAGGCTACACATTACACTAAGAAAACAAATCAATAGCTTTTTTTCCCTAAAGTCTGAACCTTAATTCATTTGTCCAGGCAAACACTCACAATAGTATTTCAATAAAATTTAAAATTTAATTTATGTCGTGGAACCGGTTTTCGTTCATTAGAACTCTTCAGCACAACTGGATCGAAACAAAATTACTTGAAACAAAAATTAGCCTACAAAATTAATAGATGTCACTGTCAGCATAACTGTACCAAAACGAACGAAAATTTACATACGGTATTAATTAGATAAAATGTTCATGTCTTCCATGTTCTTTTCTTTTTTTCTTTTCCTTTTCTTCATTTTTTAGCAAAAACGCAACTTTCGAATACTATTATATATTATATTTTCGAATACTATTATATAGTATTCGAAAGTTGCGTTTTTGCTAAAAAATGAAGAAAAGGAAAAGAAAAAAAGAAAAGAACATGGAAGACATGAACATTTTATCTAATTAATACCGTATGTAAATTTTCGTTCGTTTTGGTACAGTTATGCTGACAGTGACATCTATTAATTTTGTAGGCTAATTTTTGTTTCAAGTAATTTTGTTTCGATCCAGTTGTGCTGAAGAGTTCTAATGAACGAAAACCGGTTCCACGACATAAATTAAATTTTAAATTTTATTGAAATACTATTGTGAGTGCAGTGCCGGTCTTAGGGTTTTTCGGGCCCTGTGCGGAATATGCTTTTGCGGGCCCCAATAACAATAATCCAATTCAGTGGCGTAGCTAGGTACTTTGAAAGGGGAGGGGCGGCGGTGGCGGCGTGATCGCCAAAGACGACAACCAGCGGCGGGGGGTGTGGGGGGTCTCCCCCAGAAAATTTTGAAAAATTACTTTGAATTTGGGACATTCTGAGAGCATGTTTAACAAAAATTTAGGTATGAATATTACTGTGAAATGGTGCTGTCCGGTGGCATAGCAAAAGTATAAGATCATGCTTTCTTTGGCATTTTTCGGAAATAAAGCTATGTCTCTACAGTCTGTTGAGTCTGGATGCAACCTATTTCGTCCCCTGAAATCGTGTAACAAAATTAAATTTCGACTTATTTCGTCCCCTGAAAAGATCGAGAAATTTTGAAATGTTTGCGGCAACTCCAATCAGCGATTTCGGCTATGTCGTTTTTTTTCTCGATCTTTTCAGGGTACGAAATATTCAGGCGACGAAATAGGTTGAATTCGTTGAGTCTCTATGTTTTCTTGTTGCGAATTCCTTTGCTGAATTCACTTGTTGAATTTTTCCTTTGAAAATGACAAAATTACTGCATTTTCTGAGTAAATTGCGGGCCCTGTGCGATCGCACGGTTTGCACATCCCAAAGACCGGCACTGGTGAGTGTTTGCCTGGACAAATGAATTAAGGTTCAGACTTTAGGGAAAAAAAGCTATTGATTTGTTTTCTTAGTGATATGCTTTCTGTATTAGGTAGATCGCCCATTTGAGGAAGTGTCATAGTACCAGATCACCTTTTCCAGTTAGTTCTTCCCACTTTTGATCATACACATTACACAATGCAACAATACACAATACACATACACTATGCGACAATAAGCATACGATAGGCCTACATATTTCAAAGAAATTATTTCACTGAAGTAGAGAAGATTGATTGTATGAAACATGCACAGATTCAAATCCTAAAATAGCTCGCGGATGTAAATATTTCTTTTCTAGTCTCGGGAAAGCATAGACAAGAGTAAATAGGCTTAGAAGTCTAGCTTACAGTTGTATCCTAAGCAAGGCAATAAGTTTCCTGCGTTTTTGCTTAGCCAATGCATAATTAAAAGAATTGCTAAAATATGTTTGGTACATATTATTAAAACAAACACAAAAACCCTGGAAGAACTGTTGAAAAATAGTGTTCAAAAATCGACGACACAAAGTGTGCTAAAACAAGTTGTAGAGACGTTTTTTTCACATCGAGAAGCACCAAACATTATTCCAAAACGATTTCATCTATCTTGTGATATCGTCAACCGTTTTATTCGGCCAATTCAAAACATCTTTCCAATTGCTTAAGTGCCCTTTAGTAGCGATTTCATAATAGCAAGAAGTGATTTCGAAAATCAATAAAAAACACATTTCAATAATTATTCAATTTCATTTGTCCCAATTTTAGTTCACGTGCGACAGAGAGAGATTTATATAGACGCATATGTCATTGCAGTGCTTTACGGATTATACAAGAAACCTGACATAAAGCAAAGTGGCTGTCTCATAAAAACACTAAGTGATGTACATTAGTACTACGTTTAAAGTTGACTATTCAAGTCATTGCTCTTCAATTTTGATTGATATCAAAACCCCAAGGAAATGAAATTAGTTTGTGGTTTGTGTTTAATACTTTAGTCCGAGTTTGGTTTAGACAGTTTTAAACTTTGATTCTTTTTAAAGTTCTAATCATCAGAAAAATGACGGACTAGTGGGTTGTTTTATTAATTCGTTTCAAAGGTTTAACTAAGCTCCAACTGTATGAAGCCAGGACCGATGCCAATATGATGCTTAAGCGCCAAATCAAGGCACTTCTAGGAAAAACGCTTTGCATCCAAAGAATATGTGGTGGTTTCTTTAAGTTCCCGGCCCATTGTAAGGTTACAGGCCCCAAAAATCATTCCGGGCCCGGGATTAGACCCCTTGTTAACCTAGACCCCCCTGTCAACCTAGACCCCCCTGTCAACCTAGACCCCCCTGTCAACCTAGACCCCCCTGTCAACCTAGACCCCCCTGTCAATCTAGACCCCCTTGTCAACCTAGACCCCCTTGTTAACCTAGACCCCCCTGTCGCAGTGGTTTTTTTAAGTTCCCGGCCCCTTGTAAGATTACGGGCCCCAAAAACTCATTTCGGGCCCGAGTTCAAAAGTACCCTTAGACCCCCTGTCAACGTCACTGCATGCAGTTCACGGGTTCTTCAGACGCTTAACGGCCATGATCGAGTGACACTGAAAGTATGATCGGTTCGACGTTTGTTGATTTTGATTTATTTTCACAAAAAGAAATATTCCGCTCAAGATACTGTGCTGTTGCTATTACTGATGTTATGACTGCACCAAGTCACAACTATAGCTATGTAAGTAAGCATATACAGATGCAAGGGATGGAAAGTAAGCATATACAGATGCAAGGGATGGGAGTATACAAGGGAGGCTGAGAATCAAACCGTACCATGTAGATCTGAATAAGTGTTTTTTTGTTGTTTTTTGTATGAAAGGATACAAGGCTAATCCTCGATGCTAGGAGACCAAAATCCTGTTTTAACTTTTCACAAGGAATTATTTTATGTTCTGTAAAAACACTCATCTCATCTACTGTAGCCTACTTGTGTGTAAGCTGTGCGCCGTGTGTTGCTTTCGAAAAACGTGTTTTGCATTCTTTTTCACATCTGTAATAGCCTACAATGCAGACACCGCATTTTTGTATTTTTTTTTTTGTAAAACAGCAGTCTGCGTTTCCAGAAGTTACAGGAACAAAAACATTTGGTGTGTAAATATAAGCGATCAACAAAAATAAAAATTAACGAACTTTAACATGTAGAACAGTTTTTGTAATTCCTAAATTGAAGACTTGAGTTGTAGAACTACCTACGTCATATTTTGAGGAAATTCAGTTGGTTTATCAACAAAATATGTTGTATAATGATCAATGCCTGTCCCTAGGTAAAATTTGATTTACAAATCGGCTTAATTTTTCTATAACACACACTGCTGTTTGCATAGAAATAAAAGATTAAACAACGTTGAAATAACTCACTGTATCTTAAACATCGTATTTTGGACCGTAGTTCTTCAACTCAGGTTTTCAATCTGTCTTAGTAAATCAATTGCAGGAAGAAGCAAGACTAGAAATAGATATGTTTGTTTGAAAACTTTTATCAGGTGCATCAACTTGTGTTTGGTAACACTTTTAATTTTGTATTTTCTATAGAACATCAGATTATAGTAAGTTACAAAGTGGCTGTTGTTGCTACCCTCTACTGATCAGCACACCAACTTTTTAAGTCGGAATCCAAGACGTGTTAAAAAGGTACCGTAGTTTCTTATTAGTTGTGAACTATTTTCATAATTAAATTAAGCCGCAATTTTATTTTACGGTGTCATCATTTTGACTTATTCCTATTTCTTTCGTAGTCATTGCTATTCAAAAGCTATGTATGCACTTCCAATGGTATTTCGTGCTTTTTGCGTACAATCCAGCTTACATTTGGTAACATAGTTTAAAACTTCCATTCCCAGACAGCAAAATCCGTCATTTTTACATTGGTTTAACGTCAAAATAACAGATTTTACTGTCTGAGATACAACACACCATTAGGCATGTAGCAACAGCCTAAAGGTAATGGTGAGTCCCATACTTGAATCCAAGCATCGGGAGATGAGAAGATAAGGTTCTCATGATACTAAGCCTTTGGCACTAACGAGAGTAGGGTGGCCAGTTCCTTTCTCTCGGCCGCTTATACTTCAGCAACTACGCCCACACAATTTATTACACCGTGGGTAGAGGTGAGCGGTGTTTTGTCAACAACCAGCATAAGTGGGGAGTCGAACCAGGATTGCATGATTGGAAAGCGAGCACCTTATCCGCTGCGCCATCCCACCGGCAGCACAGCCTACATAAGCTGAAGAAAGAAGAAGTACAATTGTACGACGCAGGTGTTAAAATGAAAATGAACACAAGAATTACTGTAGAAAGAAGCTGAGAGCATTATCACGCAACAGTTAGCTAGAAAATTGCAAAGTGGTCATACACTTTTTGCTATCCTCCTTTGGTCACGCAGCCGGAACCCCGAAGTGGTTCTTGGTATTGGCATCGGCTTCAACACTCTCCCATATGTGCAAAATTTTCTCCCGAGCTGGGGGCGATGTACAGGGCGGTTGAGAGGACAGTTTGGGACAAGTTTCAATGAGACTCTTGGGCTCCAAATCAAGACGCTTTCAAGAAAAACGTACTATATCCCACGAGTACGCGATGGCTTCTTCAAGTTGTCAGGCCCCTTGGAAAGGTTGCAGGCCTCTAAAGTCATCCCTGGCGCGGATCCAAACGTACCCCTGGACACCCCTGTCAACGCTATTGGTGGATCTAACGGTTTTAGGGAAACGGTTGGTTTCAAATATATATATTTACTGGATCGTTTAAACAATAAATATTATTAATACTACAAAAAGTGTTCAATGCCAAACAAAAAAGCCAAGCAGAGCAAATTACATCAAATTCAGTTATTCCTTTCTAAGACATCTACAGCCTGGTTCACCCAAAAAAGGGGATCATCAGAACGAGGACGTTCTGATGATCCACTTTTAGGGTGAAACAGGCTGTAGACTGTAGAGGTTTTAGAGAGTAATAACTACATTTGATTTATTGGATCGTTTATATTCAACAATGGGCATACTTACCTCACAGTGCATCACATAAACAATAGTGTCACTTTTGTCATAAACGGCTTTGATGCGTTGAGTATAATTGACTTTGAGTGTCATCATCATCATCATAATCCATCGTCGGTTTGTTCCCCACTAGTGGGGGTGGCCGATTGTTTCCGCGCAGCAATTGTTTTAATCCCTTTTCTCCATTTCACCCTGTCCCTTGCATCTTCCTCCTTCAGTCCGACTTTTTTAAATTCATCCTTCACTTGTTGTTTCCACGTTCTTCTTGGACGACCGCGTTTCCTCTTCCCATCCACCTTTAGATCTAGTGCCTTTCTAAGAAAACTTCCTTCCTCCCTCCTTATCACATGTCCATACCATCTTACTCCATTTGCCCTTGCCAGTTGGTCTATGGTCTCTCTCATCTCTAGCATATCCAACAATTCTTCAGTCCTTTTTCCCTTCTCGTTTTCACCCCACACATTGCTCTCACCATTGACCTTTCCGTTCTTCTCAGGATTGCCAGTTCACTCTCTCTCAATATCCATGTCTCGCTACCATATAGCATTGCAGGCCGCACACAGCTCCGATATACTTTCTCTTTCATCCTTAGTGAGAATTTTCTGCCATACAACATTTCCCCACATTCCCTGAACTTTGCCCAGCCCAATCTTGCCCTTGTTGTCACCGCTGCTTCACATCCACCACTTCCATTTATCCGATCACCCAGATAACAGAAGTCTGTCACTGTTTCTATGCCATGGCAGAACTCATCATCATGGCCTTCCACTTCATTCCTTCCTTTACTGCATTTCCCACAAGCAAAACACTTCGCCAATCTTGTTGCGGCTCTCTTGACATTAGCACATCTTGCATGTACCCACTTTTCACATTCCTTGCATTGCATTGAATTTCTCATCACTCTCTTGCCACATATTCCACAGGGATCTACTTTGCTCTCAGCAACTGTTCCTTCTGCTCCACTCACCATCACTTTTGTTTTTTCAAGATTCACCTTCATACCCTTGGTTTCAAATGCTTCTTTCCATTTCTCAAACTTTCTCTCCAGTCCCTCCATACTATTACTTGTCAAGACCAGGTCGTCTGCATACAAAATTTCACTCAATAAGCCCTCCCTCACTCCTTCAGTTACAACGTCAACCACAATAGCAAATATCAGAGGTGACAAAACTGATCCTTGGTGTACACCAACCTTCACAAAAAACTCGTTTGAATAATTTGATCCAACTTTCACTTTTGTTCTTGCATCCTCATACATAGACATCACAGCTCTCTCTAATCCCTCCGGTATACCTCTTTTCCTCATTGCCCACTCCATCACTTTCCTTGGTACTCTGTCAAATGCCTTTTCTAAGTCGACGAAACACATATATAGTTTTCTCTGCTTCTCTCGGTATTCCTCCTGCATTCTTCTCAATATAAACAGAGCATCCACTGTACCTTTTCCTGGCATAAATCCAAACTGCATATCATTTAATTTCACCAATGTTCTCAACCTCTTTTCTAGTATTCGCTCCACAATTTTCATTCCATGCTCTAGTAGTTTTACACCTCTATATGCACTGCAACTTCTCACATCCCCTTTTCTCTTGAACAATGGAACAAGAGTACTATGCTTCCACTCCTCCGGCATTCCCTCTCCATCTAATACCCTTTGGCTAAGTTGTAGCATTACTTCAATTCCCAACTCTCCACTTGCTTTTATCATCTCTACGCTCACTTCTGATGGACCCGCTGCTTTATGCAGTTTCATTTGCCCCATTGCCTCCACCACTTCATCACGAGTAACCTTTCCCACTGGACCCTCCACCAGATCAACCTCTGTCATATGATCCCATACATTCTCCTTATTCATAACATTTTCCATATGTTCCTTCCACACTTCTCCTCTGCTTTCCGGGCTGAAATGCAACTTCCCATCTCCACTCCTTATACATCTTCCCCCTACAATATCATTCCCATCCTTTTTCATTTGCTTTATGAGTCTGAATACTTTGTCTTGGCTTTCCCCCATTTTATTAAGTTCCTCCTCAGCACCATTCTTCATAGCTCTTGCAACAACCCTCTTTGCCTTCTTTTTCATACTCTTATACTTCTTTTTATTCTCTTCTGACCCATTTTTGCGCCACTGCTTGTATGCATCTCTTTTCTGTGAAATCGCCTGCTTCACCTCTTCATCCCACCACCATGTGTCTCCACGATCCCTCCTCACTTTCTTTTTCCACATACTTCATCACATGCTGCTAGGACACCTTTCTGAAATGAAGCCTACAAGTCCTGCGCACTCATGTTTACCAGCTCTTTTGCTCTTTTCACAAATTTAATTCTCGTTTCTTTTTCCTCCAGTTTCCACACATTTCTCACAAAAACTCGTTCTTTCTTTACAACAATGTGTGCTTTGCAGTAACCATGACAACCGCTGGGCCGTACACCGCCAACACGACGTTTTGGGAGCCGCACAACGTCACAAAACGAACCTGTCCCCCTTCCAAATTTACCCCAGAACAAGTTTATTCACTAAACGTCCAAATTGCTTTATTAGCGACGGAATTCGCTTTGGCAATGGTAAGTATGATCTACGTAATAATGGAATTGAGTTGTTCGAAACAAATAGATTTCAAAATCTGAAAACTTTACCAGACAGCAAAACTCATTATTTTTACATTGATTCAACGTCTACAGCTGTATGTAAAAATGACGGATTTTGCTGTCTGGGTTCGTTTTGTTCCAAAATTCTGCGTGTTGGTTTTGTTTTGTTATGATTGTTTCGTCTGCAGACGTTGAATTAATGTAAAAAATCGGCTGATTTGCTACCTGGCTAGTGTGGCTGACGACATAATCAGATTGCTGTGAAGGAAATTAAATTAGTAAAATTATGACGTCATGTGACCATTTAGCAAGGGGCATCTCAGCCATTGTTTATTATTAGCTTATCACGTTGTGCCAAACCATTTGATTGGATTAGCAGCTGTACGATTGCTAAGTCTATATCTGCACAGTGTGGCACAGTCACTAAGTTTCTAGACCCTCCGGCCATCTTGAACTATAAGTACCCTTTTTTGACATATTTAGGCTTACGATTGGAGGTTGACGTATCAGACTACATCGTTGGAAAGACAAGAAAAACTTCATGTCTATCTTCAAGCGTTTTATAAAGTGTCTTGCGTGGACGCAGCGTGCTTTGGATATGTATCGGACCGATGTTAACCTCTAACTTCACTGGTTGGTTTCGAATCTTTATCCTCGGACTGACAAAGCGTCTAATAGGTTATTCCTGGTAGTTTCGTATACTTGTAGTGGCTTTGAACCACCGACGCAGGCTCGGTCACCGAGATTGACAGAGTGAAGTTTCCGATTGTTGTTGAAGTGCTGTCGGGGAATTATTTCATCCACTAGGTGCCGCTGAATGGAGATCATTCCTTAGAATGCGTTGCTCAAGCGCACACCCCGAAAGTCAAACCAGCGCCGCATGATCTTAAGTCGTGGGCAAAATTGTAAAATTGTCGTTTTTATGACAAAGCAAGGCCACTTTTCTAATTTGTTCAATCATCTATTCAAGTTTGAAATGAATACGATTCGCAACTTATTGTACCCCTGATTCAACCCCCCGTTGCAAAAGTTCAACCGTTTTGTGTTGTTATTTTTTAAACAAAAAGAGTTGCAAACGAAAAGAGGCAGCTGGACCATGACTTCTAATTCTGAATAATTTGTGAAGAGAAAATTTTATATAAGATGCAGAGTTTGTTTTTTGATTGAAAGTTTGGCGTTTTGTGATAAAAAATGCATTAAGCGGAACTTGTAGCCTCTATGATCAATACCGCATGCATATTGCATATGAAAACTAATTAGAAACCCATTATACTTTCGGTTTCGTTCCAAATATCGCTTCTGTTTTGCTTAGACATATATTTCTAAAAGGTTGCTTGATCCACGTTAGTTTTCAAGATTCTCAAGATTCTTTTTTAACATCAACAAATACAAAGAAATAAAATATTTTGCTATTTTTGTTTCATACGGCCTTGTTTTGATCGAGTTAATTTCCATCTCAGAAATCTGAAAAAGTTTTATTCTTGAAGTGTCAAAAAATTTATGTCTTTTGTTCAATTGTTTTAACAAAATCGATTCGTTGATACCAAAGCCACGTTGTTTTGCAACGTTACCTGACCCAACAGAGAGTAAGAAATGGTCAAAGCGAAGATGACCCTTTTTGACTCTGTACGCGTCAAACAATTCCCAGGCTACCAATCAGTCGTTTTTTACATTGATTCAACGTCTGCAGACGTTAAATCAACGTAAAAAATGACTGATTTGTGTCTGGGAATATTTACTTGTTTATCACCCTACGATCTCCAGGAGAAAGAAAGAGAAATATTTTATCAACTTTCATGTGGAATATTCGTAGTATTTTGTTTAGGTGAAACCTTGTTCATTACTAATTTAATACATGGACTTACAGTATATTCCAACGCTGCTTAGATGTAATGCTTTCGTATATCCACATATCCTTTGAAACCATTCATTTGATTGGCACTTGCTGTCACTCTCACTATCTTTCTATGTCACGTAAGAAGAATCTTATCTCGATATTGAGGTCATACAGTGTTGTGGTCATACTTGCATCTTTATTTGAAACTCACCCCTTTTCAACATGATTTTGTACAAGGACATTGTTAGCTGTGTCAGTGCCGGTCTTAGGGTATTTCGGGCCCTGTGCGGAATATGCTTTGCGGGCCCCAATACAATGATCCAATTCAGTAGCGTAGCTAGGTATTTTGAAAGGGGAGGGGGTTTGACGGGCCTCCCCCAAAAATTTTGAAAAATTACTTTGAATTTGGTGCATTCTGAGAACATGTTTAACAAAAATTTGGGTATGAATGAATTTAAAGATACCGGTACTTGCTTGTGAATCGAAATTTTTCCATTAAAAATGACAAAAATTACTGCATTTTCTGAGTAAATTGCAGGGCCCCTAGTTTGCGGGCCCTGTGCGATCGCACGGTTTACACACCCCAAAGACCGGCACTGGCTGTGTCATGATGCAATCATTTATAAACACGCGATATGAAGCTTTCCTTTGTACTATTTTGCTTAATCTTTTATCGTAAACATGGCACTTAAGTTCAAGGTCGTTGAAGATATTTTGGTCCCGATGCCAATGAGATCCTTGGGCCCCAAAGCAGGACATTTATAAAAAAAAGCACTACAGTATATTTAAATAAAATGTTGTGGTTTCTTCAAGTGTCTGGCCCCTAAAATTAGCCCGAGACCTAAAGCACCCTCTGAACTCCTGTGTCAATGCTACTGCTTATGTGCTTAGCTGGCCAAATACCATGCAGTAACATACGGTGACCCTTTTGGGTGTTCACAGTTTATACAAAGTTTCAAACACATACTTGATTTGCACAGTGACTCTTTATATCACATCAGTTTATTTTGTTATGATCTAAACAGCTATTGAGTAAACTTCAAACCTATAGTGTGTGTTTTAAAGTCTGCTGAAAAAAGCGAATACCAAAAAAACATGGTCACCGCTTGCTGCTGGTACCATGCTCAATTGCTCATCAAAGGATCTTAAACTATTACGAACAAAATTCTCCAGCACTTTATAGAAACCAAAATAAAACTATAGCATTTCTTCATATTAATATTAGGTCCATTCAAAAAAACTATGATTCTTTGTACGATTTCCTTACGACACTACAAACCCTTCCTGACGTCATATGTATCACTGAAACTCGCATTAAAACAGCACCACTGGTAAACATTGCTATTCCTGGCTACGACTTTGTATATGAAAACTCGCTAACCTCTGCTGGTGGGGTCATGATATATGTTTCCAACCGTTATTCTTTTTCTGTCTTAAATCATTGTAAAGTCGATTCCGATTACTGTGAAAACTTATGGATTAGTATCAAAAACTTGACCACTCAATCTAAACTAATAGTTGGTGCACTCTATAGACACCCAGGAACTAATTTATCTTCTTTTGTTCAAGATCTAAATAATTCCCTAACCACTCTGAACGAAAAGAATGAAAAGTACTATCTTCTTGGGGACTTTAATATAAACATCACTAATTGCAATCTCCCTGGTGTGACCGAATATTTAAACATGCTAGAAAGCAATGGAGTGTACCCTCTGATAGTTGAATCAACCAGAGTGACTGATACCTCTTCATCAACTATTGATAACATTTTAACAAATGACACTTCAAACGCTATCCTGCCTGGTATAATCACTAGTGACCTCTCGGACCATTATCCTATATTCTGTATTATTTCTGGTTTAAAGAACTGCTCTCGTTCAAATGCCTACTTTGTCAGAGACAAACGGCACTTTAACCCTGAGCTATATTGTAATGACCTTAGTAATCATATGTCTGAATTACTACCAGTATTGTCTGAATTGACATCTGATAATTTAAACTTGAAGTTTGCTCGCTTTGTGAAAATAATCACTAGCGTAATTGATAAACATGCTCCACTTAAACAACTCTCTCGTAGACAAACTAAATTAAAAAGTAAACCCTGGCTGACTCGAGGATTGCTTGTTTCCATACGAAACAAACAAAAAATGTACAAAACTCACTTTCTAACAGGAGGCGAAACAGGAAAATACATTTACAAAAAATACTCAAATAAATTAACAAAGATTAAAAGTATAGCAAAAAAGCAGTACTTTCAAAACCAACTGAACATTAATAGTAATGAACCAAAAAAAATCTGGAGTATTATAAATTCTCTTTTGCCCAATACAAAGAAAACAACCCAAAATGTTGATTGTGTTCGCGTTGATGATAAACTGGAAAGCGATCCAAAAATAATAGCTGAGAGTTTTAATTCCTTTTTTGCCAATATCGGAAGCCACCTCGCAGAACAAGTCGAAACTGATAAAACAAATAATTTTAAAGACTTTTTAAGCAACCGTGTTTCCTCTTCTATTTTCCTTGAACCACCAGACGTGTACGAAATAATAGAAGAAATACATCAGCTAAAGTTAAATAAATCAGCAGGGAGTGATGGTATCTCGCCTTATTTCCTTCGAATCTCTTCGACTATCATAGCCTTGCCTCTATCCATCCTTTTCGACCACGCATTTTCGAATGGCATATTTCCAGATGTTCTCAAAATTACTAAAGTCATTCCAATTTATAAATCTGGAAGCAAACTCGAAACAAATAATTATAGATCAATTTCTCTACTCTCATGCTTTTCAAAGATTCTGGAAAAGTTAATGTTCAAACGTTTGACGTCGTTTATAAATAAGCATTCGATCTTAACGCCTACTCAGTATGGCTTTCGTGCCAACCATTCAACAAGTCATGCTGCTTTAGACATTATTACCTCCTCATACGAGCAAATGCAGAACAATGAACTGACTGGACTTGTTTTACTAGATCTTAAAAAAGCCTTTGACACAGTTCATCATGAAAAACTTTTGCATAAACTTGATCATTATGGAATTCGAGGAGTTGCCAATGCCTTACTTACTTCCTACTTGAAAAATCGTAAACAATTCGTGTCTATTGGTCAAGAAAATTCTTCATTAAAAGAAATAAAATTTGGTGTCCCTCAAGGGTCCATATTAGGACCGCTTCTCTTTATACTTTATATAAATGATATATCTAACTGTGTTTCTTCTGTTCCTAGATTATTTGCTGATGACACTTGTCTTGTTCTTAAAGCCGATAATTTATTAAGTCTTCAAAATTTAATTAATCTTGAACTGAAAGGAATCAAACGTTGGATCACAGCCAATTCACTTACGATAAATGCTTCTAAGTCTAACTTTTTAATAATTGCACCCAAGACCAACCAAAAATCAACTAATGTTGAAGTATTTTACGGCAATACCCAACTAAAAGATGTTCACACTGCTAAATACCTTGGTATCTTAATTGATAAAAATCTATCTTTTCTTCCTCATATTGATGCTATATCTTCTAAACTCTCCAAATCTATTGGCATACTCTCTAAATTAAAACATTGTTTACCTACCAAAGCTATGCTTCAGCTTTACTATTCTCTTGTGCATCCTTACCTCATATACGGACTGACAATTTGGGGGTCGTCATACAAAACACATATTGGAAAGCTTGGTGTTTTGCAAAATAAGGCAGTCAAAGCTGTTGTGAAAGGCAAATGGGCTGACCATGTCACACCCTTTTATAAACAACTAAATATCCTAAAGTTAAAAGATCTGTACAACTTTGAAATTGCTAAGTTTATGTATCAGTTTAGTTTTAATTTATTACCCGACACTTTTCAAAACTACTTTAAAAAATGTAACCAAATTCACAACTTTTCTACTCGAAACTCGACCAACCTAGATTACTATTATTATCGATACACAACCACAAAACTACAACGCTCAATAAAATACTCTGGCGCAAAAATTTGGAACAATATATCAGATGAAATTCGCAAATCCTCATTCACAACTTTTAAAAGAATGTACAAAAAGAAAATTATTGACTCATATTAAACAAATGCTAAATTAACCTACTAATCAGTTTTTTGATTTCTTATCATCTTGGACAGCTTCACCGTTATTTATGTACTATTATGTCTTTGTCTCAATTTTTCAATTATAATTATCATTGATGAGTTAAGGGTGGCTGCTTGACTTGAAGACCTTGAACGGTCACTTCGCAGCCTCCCGCTGCTGTGATGCAACCATCATTTTTTTACTCGTTTTTTTTTTATTGTAAACTTTTCAACAGTTTTACTGTACATTGTGTTTTGATTTATTGTACATATTTTTTTCGCAGCGGCCAATAAACAAACAAACAAAAAACAAAACAACAAAACAACTATGCCCCCAAATTTTTAGTGAGGAATACAACAAGAAACGATCAGAACTGTCCAGATAATATGAAACCAAGGAACTTTCAGAAATAATTAATTAAACTACCATTCAACGTTTTATAGGCAGAAAAAACTTTTTCTCGAACCGTAGAAAATTTCATTATCAGATCACCGCTTTAATGCGTGATGGAAATCTACAGATAAATCTGCATCAAGCGGTAGGCACTTTAACATGCAGATATCCAATCCAGCACGAACCAATCATAAGCTACGCCGTTCGTGACGTCACCAAGGTTGCGTTTAGAAAGAACAAAGGAAAAACGCAAATTCTAGCTAAATTAAGTCATCGCTTTGCCGTCGGTTGGCTTGGCGCAGAAGGTTAGGGCGGTGGTAGACTAGTCATTTCATTGACGTGGGTTTGATTCTCACTACTGCTATAGCTCTTTTTTCTTCTGTAATTACCGAACAAAGTTCAAAGTAATAATCAAGTCTCTGTCTGAATGCTGGAATGGTCACAATTGGACAGACAACGTAACATCTGATTGGTTCGTGGTGGATTGGATATCTGCATGTTAAAGTGCCTACCGCATCAAGCATTGCAGAGTGCAAAAAACAGTGTTGCAGAACGCGTTTTCGAATATTAAATTCTCATCAGTGCAACTACGTTTATGAACGCAATAACAACGGTTAAATTTAAACTCAATACAATACATTACAAACATTACAAGGACATATTTTCAGTGTTCAATTGAATATTAATAAATCCAGAGACATCAGCAAATCACTTCCCGCATGCAATTCCAGACCGACATTACTCGCGGTGTTTTTTTGTTAAAACAAACTTAATGTTCAAAGCAAAAAACCCATCACAATGAACATCTACCGAAGTATATTAGTAATCAGAACTGTGTTGATTGAAACTTGAAACTCATTGTTGAACCTCAGAGATGTACGTAGGTTATACGCCGCATACTTGCGGCGTAGACATTTTGTTTACGCTAACGCTTGCGGCCACATTTTTTTGGATAGTTTGCGCTTGAGGCTACGCCGTAAAGTTTTCGCGGTTTTTTAGCGCATAGCGTCAACGCATACTCTTTAATATATTTTTTTCGCTACAACACGCTAATACCTTCCAGCGCTGCAGTTGAAAGAATGTTTTCAATAGGCAAAGACATATTGGAACCAAAACACAGCAAAATGTCAGATGAACACTTTCAGATGCTTGTGTTTCTTCGTGGAAATTTAAAACAAAACTTGTTTGTTTCGAGTGGTTTATACCGTGTGAATGTTTGGCACCTACCAAACAAAATGAGTTTACGCTAGTGTATGCGCTGACGCTGACGTCGCCAACTTTTTTTAGAAGTTACGTTGACGCATACGGCGTATGGTTTTTCGAACGTTTGCGTTTACGCTGACGGCGTCAATATTTTTTGTATGCGCGTACATCACTGCTGAACCTCATACACCGTATCGTGGAAGTTTTTCATAAAATTTGTGGTGGTTAGCTGGCGCAATAGGTTTCAGATACAAAGAATTGTCACAATCAACATGCGTACTTGCGTAGTCTCACGGCAGGCTACATTTTTGTTCTAGAATAGGTGAACAATTTTATTGTGTAATTCTGTTGTAGTATTTCGATGATTACTGACTGACCAATAGTAACCTTTAGTTACGTAATCTTTTATTGTTAAATAAATTTTTAGAAGTTTATGTCTATGTGTGTTTTAGAAGTTTATGTCTATTGTCGGCAGCCATGGCCGAGTGGTTAGCGCGTTGGGCTCGCAGTCGAGAGCCTGCATGTTCGACTCCAGCCACCCGCACTTGCTGTTGTTTCTCTGGGCAAGAAACTTAACGATAATTGCCTTTACCCAGTGATCGATTTCGAGTAATGGGTAGTACCAACTTTAAGTCATAAGTAGAGTAGACAACAGGAAACTGACATTGCCGTCGGCTGCAGCGTGGGTCAGGTGTATGTCGGAAGGCGTACACCGATGCATAGCGCTCAAGTCCGCTTTCCCGCAATGCAGGATAAAGATAAACAAACAAACAAACAAATGTGACAGTATGGAAGCTTCTTTGACTTGTTGACTAGAAGAGTGAGTTCTTGTGATGCAATATTACCCTAGTCTCTGGAAGCTTCTGGTCTAAGCAAACCTGCGCATGATTTGATTAGGCTACAGTTATAATTAGAGTTGTGTTGAGAGTTGCGTTTTGTTGTGTAGCCCGTTATGGGGATTAGAAGTTGTAATGAAAAGTAGCTTGAAGAAGATTGTGGAGTTCCAGCCGATATTGAACAGATTGTAAAAGTGGAACAGTGGAAGTTATTGCCAATTGTAAAGTACCTGTTGCAAGTTGTGGTGTATGTTTATTTTGAAATTGGCGAAGACGTTTGTGTTCAAGAATTTCGAAAGTCTCTCTAGGCTACGTGTAAGAACTAGAAAGAATTATGACAAGAATTAAGGACAAATGGTGACCTGAAGTAATAAAAAAAGTTTGCTATAAAGCTAAAGTTTAAATCTATATCAAAATTAGTTGCTATAGTTCATTAAAAACCTTAACAGCCTAGAATCATCGGAAGGAACTTATTCAAATAAAATATATATTTCTATATCTAAACAATGAAAACTATTAATACTACAAAAAGTGCTCAATGCCAAGCAAAAAGTAAAGCAGAGCGAAAGGTCTTTTTTTGAATAAGGACCTTCTGATGATCCTCCTTTTAGGTGAAACAGGCTGTCAAGGGTTTCTAAACTTTAGATAGTAATAACTATATTTGATTTATTTATAATATATAATTTAATAATTTATTAATGATTTATTTATATAAAGAGATTCTATTATATAAATAGATTCTATTTGAATAAGTTCCTTCTGATGATCCTATTGAGGTGAAACAGACTGCTAAGGTTTTTAGTGAACTAGTGACTAATTTTGATGTGATTCGCTCTGCTTGGCTTTGCTTGTCTTTGAGCACTTTTTGTAGTATTAATAGCATTTATTGTCTTTCAAATCTATGTTTTTCTGTTCAGTTTGGAAATGTTTGCATTCTGTTGGTTTTGTGGACTCGCAGACAAAAACAGTCTCGGATGTCTTTGTTCATCTTCCATCTTGCCTTAGCCGACATTATCGTCGCATTATTTCTTGTTTTTCCTCAACTTGTCATTCGAGTTGTATGCGGATTCCATGCTGGTGATGGTACATGCAAGTAGGTTTTTAATTGTGAATTTTTAGTTTCTCATTTACGCTTAATTTCTCTAACTTCAAGGCAGGAATTTTTTGATTTTATTCTTGTATCTTTTTTCAAATAAAAAAAAATTAACAATTTAACAACAATTTTAGCAAAAATCTAAAAATTTAACAACCATAGTTAAGTCTTTTAAAAAAATCTTTTTTCTCTTGTTTTCAAATTAAACGCTGAACCACAACCAGAGCTGGATGTTGATCGAAGAAACTTTTATAGTTTTCATATCTTTGTTACAACATTGCAAATTAATTTTCCTAAAAATATAATCAATTAAACGCACCTTTTGCTATTTCAACGTGTGAGTTTTGTTACCTTTTTATATAGTAGCCTATGATTTTTTCCTTAATTTAAATCACAAAATATATTTTAGGATGTACAAGTTTATGCAAGTGATGGGAATGCTAGGAAGCACATTTATCTTACTAGCCGCCGCACTCGACCGCCACAGGGCTATCCTTTACCCAATGCTGTCATTCAAGACTTCAAAAAAGAGAGTTCACATCACTGTAGCCGTAGCTTGGGGTGTCGCTTTTTTGTGTTCTTTTCCTCAGGTAACAAAATGCGCGATTATATATGGTAAGAAAGGGTCTTCCTTTTAAACTTGTCTACTTGAATAACTTCGTTTATAAAGCTGTCGACTAAAACTCAGGTTAATTCATTGACAGTTAGACATTGTGTAGTAATTCACTCTGGCTGCATTGCCGACCCGTAAGAAAGTCACATCCATGGTCAATGTGCTGGAAGAGCACTTAAATGTTGGTTTTGCTCGTAGACAAAAATGTAATGTTTCATTATAACTTGAAACAAATGCTTCAAGGTGGACATAAAGTTTAATTGATTGATTGAATCTTTATCCTCGACTGGAAAAACTTCTTGCAAAGCTTATTCCTGACAGTTTTGCATAACCTACTTGTAGAGGATTTGAATCACTGACGCAGGCCTGGTCACTGAGATTGACAGAGTAAAGTTTCCGATCTTTGAAGTGTTGTTGTCGGGGACTTATTCCATCTATTAGATGCTGAATGGAGAGCGTTGCTCAAGCGCACACCCCGAGAGTCGAACCAGCGCCGCTTGATCTTGAAGCTTCTTCGTTCCAGAAGTGACGCGCTAACCGACTGAGCTATCGGGGTGGACAAGTTTGGCTTTATTTTTTTTCTATGACGTAATAAAATGTTAATTCATGAAGCTAGACTTGATCAAACGTCTGAAGCGACCTATCTACTTCACGGTAGCTATTCCAAACTCCAACAAAAGGAAAATGCACACCATAAACCACAATGATTTTTAGGACCGTTGAGAGGAAAATTTGGGCCGGTACCGATACAATCTCCGGGCCCCAAATCAAGACTCCTCCAAAAAATACGTACTATACCCAAATAATACGAGGTAGTTTCTTTAAGTGCCCAGACCCCATTGAAAGGTTGCTGGCCCCTGAAATCATCCCGAAACCAAGTCTAAACTTACCCCCACCCCTTGTTAACGCTACTGGTAATTTGAATTTTTCTTGCGACATTGGTTTAGTTTTGAATCTTTATTCTCGAACTGACAAAGCCTTGATAGGTTATTCCTGGTAGTTTCGCATACTTGTAGAGGCTTTTGACGCAGAGCCGGTTACCGAGATTGGCAAAGTGAAGCTTTCTGGTTGTTGAAGTGTTGTTGCTTGGGAATTATTTCATTCATTATTCCATTCAAGAACTACGTATTCCATTCATTAGATGCCGCTGAGTGGAGAGCAGTCCTTAGAATGCGTTACTCAAGCGCACACCCCAAGAGTCGAACCAGCGCCGCGTGATCTTGAAGCTTCTTCGTCCATGAAGTCACGCGCTATAACCAACTGAGCTATCGGAGCGGAGAGGACATTCCAATCGTGTGCCTGTGTACTGTACAGTCCATAAAATATTCCGGGAAGGTTTTTGGGGCGCAAAAACATTCCATGGACCTTAAGAAGTTGAAGAAGTTGCAGCATATATCTCTTGTTTTTGGTGTCCGTAAAGGCTATTAGTCACGGGCCAAATTAATCTCTCAACGCCGTTTTCTGCGTAATCGCATCAGGAAAGCAAAGAAGTTTTATCACTTCATCAAGAAGAAAGTCCTCGCATCTTGCATGACAAAACCATAAAATTGACTGCTTTCTAGTGTAACTTTTGATTGTAGTCCAGGAAGCTTTACCACCTTAAAATGGTAATAGAAAAAAAAACCTTGGCTCCAGTAGTTCAAACTAAAGAGATTTATCAATTCAAATGTATAAAGACTGACATACAATTAACCGGAGAATAAAATGAAAGACAAAACTCTGTTTTTCAATTGAAATGAACAACGGCACAAGAAAAATGTTCAACTTAAAATTTGCACAAACGAAAACTTTATTTTTAGGTGTATGTCTTCCAGAAACAAGGACTTGCCTGTAAACCTGCGCCTTTTCTACAGGACAACAAAACCTTTTTTAAGGTCTACACGATGGCATATTTTATGATTATTGTGGTAAGTCATTCACTGTGTAGTGGTATTGCCATGTTTGTGCATGAGAGGTTAAATCTTTGTCTATCGGAACTGCCATCAAGCGAGTGATTGTATTATTTTTGCATATCCGGCTACGAACTTGCATGAAATAGATTAAGACGAACGATATTATCCACCGCCCAGGCTAGGCCTTATACCATAAGGTAAAGTTGGCTTTATCATTGATTTCAAGCGTCGGGGGATGAAAAAACAAGATTCCCATTTTAGGCTACTAAACTTTCGTCACTAATGAGAGCAAGGTTGTCAGTTTCTTCCCTCGCTCGTCTTTCCTTCAGCAAGTATGCTCACTTTATTTATTACACCCTGGATAGAGGTGAGCGGTGTTTTTAATAATCAGCCTAATTAATAATGTCGGCTGCATAGCTGAGTGGTGAGAGCACCGGAAAGGCAATCGAAAGGGCGCCGATTCGACACCGCTCATGACCATGTGGCTGTGTCTTTGGCAGGACACTTAAAGGCATGCCTGAAGGACTGAAGGTGGACATGAAGATTGGCTTCCTTGCCTTTCCGTCCTTTTAATCTAAATCTGCAACTACCAGGTGTAAGCCTGGATACGACAAAGAAAGAAGCTTAGATCAGGAATTGTACCAAGTTTACATTATTGAAAAGCTAACGCCTTATCCGCTGCGCCATCTCACCGAAATGATTTTGTTGTGGTTTATAGGCTACCGTTAAGTTTTTGCCATAACCTACTGTACAGTATATTATTCCATTCTAGGTCATCCCAGCCTGTTTTCTGACGTATTTCTATGGAATGATTGCCTTTACAATCATGAAAAACGCAAAGAGCAAAAATAAAGCTGCGAAAGGTCAAACCTCACCAACAGGGGAAAAGATAGCTCTTACCAATACTAAAGGCCACCGTACGAAGAATGGTAAGCTTATAACAATCGTTAATACTAAAACAATACTTATTCTAAATTAATAGTAATAATTATAATTTGAAAAACCAAAGAAAAGATTAATATGTCTTGTTTAGAGCTGTTATTATTAGTTATATGTTAGTTATATTGTTAGTATTATTATTATTGTCTAGTTATTAGTTTACGGAAAAGTTTATAGCTTTTAAATCAATGAGTTTGAATAGGTGTTCCACGAAGCACCAGTATTCCGTGAAAAATCGTTGAGTGTTCCGCTAAAAAATTATCAGTTTGACTGGTGTTGCATGGAACACCGATCGAAAATCAAAATCACAATAACATCAGGTTTTCCTTTCTGTAATTCTTCACCTAATATAAATTTTGTGCTCATCCAAACAAGTCAAGATATCGCACAAAGAAAAACTAACAATGAATAAATTGTGTTGTTCGTTTTATTACAATGCATCATTTAAAATTTGCTTGGTGTTCTGCAAGATCCATTTAATGCATGAAGTACCGTATTTCGTGTTTAAAAATGGTTGAAAATCACTATTCCAAATAGCCAATAACATGAATTTAAATACCTGAAGCAACTAATCTAAGATAAAGCATCAAAAATTTTAAGTTATATTTGTTAGATCAGAATTTTGTTGTGGCACACTTTTTACTTCTCTTTGAAAATGGAAGCACATGTTGATCTGTTGTTGGATTTTTTATGTCAATTTTTGCATAATAATTTTGTTCTAACTGGCCTACTGCAGTACTGCAAGATTGAATAAGCTACTTAAAGGGATACTAAAGGAAAAACCTGACTTGGCAATTGTACACGTTCTTTGTGTTTAACATTCTACCATAAAACAATTTTCAATAAAATTTTGCCCCATTGCGGTCTGATCAGAATTCCGCGAGTACTTTTGTCAGAGCTTTCAAAACGGGAATGGGCGTGAGCAGCGAAGCGTGCGACTGTACAGTCTACGTCACTATAGACTAGCAATCAGCTGATCGAGCAATAGTTGTTACTGAGGGCGATTTAACTGTAGGCTATGTATGTCTGTACATCAAAACATCAGATTTCAACATCAAAACATCAGACAGTTTGCTCAAAACATCAGATCCGATGCTAAAACATCAGATGTGGTAACGTGGCTTTTGTTATTGCTGTCGATAGTGACGTATTCTCGAGCAGTGTTTCCAGTTTTTGATCACTTTGAAAAAATGAAAAATAAATAAAACATTGAACTTTGGGCCTTGCCAGTGCCATTGAAAACAAATTATTTTCGGTAATTTTTTTTGAAATGTATTCTTGAATGTTCAGTTTACGCATTTTAATGCTTAATTCCCATTTGAAAATTTCATTTAGAATGCCTTTAAAAAAATTAGCTATGTGGAAAGGCAAGTGATGTTATCCTTTCTCGTAGGCATGCAGAGATTTGAAATTATTTTCAGATTTTTTGAAATGACATATTTAATATTTTTATAGCCATCTCTATCTGACCATTTGCTTAATTGCAAGCATTTGCTTGAGTCTTTATGTAGTCCAAGTATGCAAATGTGCTTGCAGTCTATTGTCTTTTACTTCTAAGAGCTTAAATTGAAGCTTAAATGAAGCGCAGCTAATATGTCAAATTAAACAAAAAATAGAGGTAAAAAAATTATATCAATCCTGAAACTACAGTAAAACAATATACACATAGTAAACATACTGAGTGTGAGAAGTCTTCTGCATCGTTTTCGACTATAAATCAGTTTTCAGATCTTTTCTTTTTCTTAAAGTGTTTTTATATGGCTTAATAAATTATGCTAAGATTCTTGATAAATGGTACTAAACTAAAAGATTAGATTGTTGTGCAAATGGCAGCCTACCTTTGGAACATTTAGAATTAATCTTTTTACTTGAATTTCTTCCACTAGATTTTGCTCCCCGAGCAAGCAGTTCGGCAATTGTATCAAGAGCAAAAATCAAAACAATCAAAATGATGCTGGTGATTGTTTTCTCGTATATTATATGTTGGGCGCCCTACTTCACAATCGAAATTTTGGAGCCATGGGACTTGGTTACCCCAGAGAGTAAGTTGCTGAAAGCATATTGAATATTGCATATAGCCTATATATATTGAAAATAGCATATAGCATATTGAAATATTGAATAATGAATCAAAGTGCGCACCAAACTTCCCTTAGTTTTTGTTTGTCTTATCCAGGCTTACACCCGGTGAATGAAGATTTAGAATAAGTGGAGGGTAAAGTAAGGAAGCCAATCTTTGTGACCACCTTCAAGCATGACTTTAAGTGTCTTACCAAAGACACAGCCACATGCTCTTGAGCGGTGTCGAACCGGCACCCTTTCGAACGTCGTTTCAAGGCTCTCACCACTTTGCAATGCAGCCGACGATGAATGCCCTTAGTGTTATTAATAGAAACCTTACATGAAACACTGATGGGATGCTAATGCTAAATTTACTAAGATTGCATGAAATGCACATTGCACAGTAGCATACGCAGTGCAAGGAATGGCGTGGTAGCCTATTGATAATGTTAGCAATGTATGACGTGATAGTTTATCTACTCATTAGTATCGATCGTCAGCATAGTAATTTGTTAACAGCATGATCCTGGGGACTTGGTTGGTTTTGAATCTTTATTTTTGTACTGACAAAGCCTTTGACAGGTTATTCCTGGTAGTTTCGCATACCTGTAAATGCTTTTGTCGCAGGCTTGGCAGAGTGAAGTTTTGGATAGTTGTTAAAGTGTTGTTGACGAGAAATCATTCCATCCACTTGGTATCGCTGAATAGAGAGTAGTCCTGAAATGAGTTGCTCAAGCGCACACCTAGAGAGCCGAATCAACGCCGCTTAACCTTGAGTCGGGCGCTTCACTGAGCTAACTTACTTAACCCAGGGGTGCCTAAAGTTTAGTTTTAGCTCATGCCACATTTGGCGAGTCTTCGCGGCCGCTTTAAGATTTTCACTCATTTTTTCCTTAAAATTGAGGCTAAGCTTTAATATTGTATATTCTACCCAGACAGCAAGTCAACCTTTTTTTTACGTTGTTTCAACGTCATCCCAGACAGGGGCCGCACTTTGTGCACCGCTGGCTTATGCGGTAATAGCCTACGTAGGCTACAATTTCTTTAAATATTTAGAAGTACCATCTGGACTTTACATCCAATTGTTGGCTGGCCTCAACTCTTGCACCAATCCATGGATATACATGTGCTTCAGTGGAAATTTATGCGGTGATTTGCGAAAAGTTATTTGTTGCATAAAACAGGTAAATGTAACAGTAAAGGAGGTCATCGAAAGGTAACTAACAATGGCGGCATCAAGTTTGCTTCATGTTGCATCATAATGCATGCTGTTCGCTCACAAGCATCAACGAGTAGTTTACAAATTTTAGTTTGGTCCCACGCATAAAATAAAAAGACATTCTGAAATGGCGAGTCACCAAACATAACTACCCTGTAATTAGTGAAATCACGTCTTAACCCTTTCACTCATTTTGTATCATATATGATACATTTTTAAAAGTCTTGTTTAACATTCCCTAAATCACCTTATTTTTATATTGATATAACGAAGAACTGGTTATGCGGTTAGGAAGATGGTATGCATTGCATATAAACTGATGTTTGGTTATTGCTCTGTGTTGCCTGTTAATTGTTAATATCTTGCATGAAACCAGCTGTTTCCAACTGAAAACATAAATGAAAAAACTGGCGGATATTAGAGATCTTCAAATTACAACAAATTTCATATGAAGATAATGCCTACGACAAAATCATTTAACCTTTTACATACTTTTCATACGCAATCTGCACTGTCCATTGTACAAAATAGTTTGAAACAAACATTTTCTATCGCTTGAAGTAACTTGTTTTTATTTGATACATCGTAAAAGGTAAAGGTGGTAACATGCTCGGGTATGAGAAGATAAGGTTCTTATTTTATTAAGCCTTCGGCACTAAGGAGAGTAGGGTGGCCAGTTCCTTTTTCTCGGCCGCCTTTCCTGCAGCAGTTATGCCCACCCAATTTATTACGTAGGCTACTTGGTAGAGATGAGCGGTGTTTTCAACAACCGACTGAAGTCGGGACATACATTATATGACCCACATGACTTCGCTATTGTACAGCGCAACTGATTTTTTGTTTAAATCAAAAAGCTCTTGCAGATATTTTACTGCTTACATGAAACTGTAAAGGCGCTGTAGTTGGTTACTTACTCACGAGATCATGAAATCTAGTGTCTTTATTTCCAGAAGCAACTGTCTTCATCAATGTTTAGAAAACGCTGCTTCTACCGACGTAGCACCACTATTATTCGCAACCATACCGCGATCAAGAGAAAAACAAACAACTGGACCTGTCTCGACCCACTTCAGCCAAGTTCATTCGGCTCCAAATAAAAATCACTCATTTTTGCTCTCATATCTGCAACTGATGTTTGGCCCTTTCGGTGGTTTGCAAAGTACGACGCAGAGGAACAAACTTCTACCAGGACATCTTCGAAAGTGTGCCATCTACAGTAGAAGGAACCAAACAGAGTGAACAAAAAAGCAGCACAAGACCAGGAACTTGCCACCATTCTGGAAGTTATAAGTTGCGTTGGTAAATTAAGCGCTGCTTGTAAGCTACTCTCAATAGGTACATAGCGTATAGTGATCGAAGGATGTTACAGTTTCGACAACAAAACATGTAAAAGAAACAACATTTAGGCCAACCGTAGACGTACTCTTCCAAATCAAAATATACCCGACAAAACAAGATGAAAAATGTAACATAAAATGTATGAAAATTATCGTCATCATCATCATCCGTTTGTGTCTTCTTCAGTAGATGAGACTTGGCGTTTGACGAAGCTTGCTTTTTATGAGTGGTTGATGTCAAAGGCTGGAAACATTTTTGTCTAAATCTCTTCATTTAAACTGCTTGTATTAATTGATACGTATTGCTTGTATAAACAATAAATGCTATTAAATCATAGCCTACAACAAAAGGTGCTCAATGCCATGCAGAGCAAATTACATCAAATATAGTCACTATTCACTAAAAACCTTTACAGCTTGTTTTACCCTAAAAAGGAGATCATCAGAAGGTCCTTATTCAAATAGAATTATTCTATTTGAATAAGGACCTTCTGATGATCTCCTTTTTAGGGTAAAACAAGCTGTAAAGGTTTTTAGTGAATAGTAACTATATTTGATGTTTTGCTTGTATATGTATCAACTTTGCATGAGAGACTGTATATTTTTGCACTTCTGTGCTTAAAAGTGCTTGTGTTATGGCATACTTGGCAGTCGAGTGTTTCAAGAATTGGCTGCTATAGGCTACTCCAGTAGCCTACTGCATCGGCTATCGGACTCGCCCCACTAGCATAACACTATAGCCTACTAATTCATGCGGTAAAACATCGAACATGGTTGTAAGTTTAACAATGAATAGCATAGGCCGTAATAGCCTAAAAAAAATAGTATGGTTTACGAAAACGAGAGAATAAAAAGCCACTTTTATGTTAATCTCTCTTCATTTTTTCGTTTTCGTCAAGCATACTATTTTTTTGCTTCCCGCTTATGCTTTTCATTGCTAAAGTTACGACCATTTTCGATGTTTTTGCTATTCATGCTACAACGCTACGGCAAAAGCTGCAACGGCATAATTGTCAAAGTGCAATATGTTTGCTATTAGGCTACTAATGAAAGCTAAGTTTTTGTGCTCTTGTGTGGTAAGAATTACCCTTTTTCTGTTTTATGTTTTGCATGGCATGGTACTGGTAATTGTTTGTACAAGCTTGCAAGTTTAGTTCTTTCTTGCTAATGAAACCAAATATCGAAACTTTAGCTGATTATATTTGTTCCACCACTAGCTTCGGTGAAGACAGGTGGCAAAACAGCAGAGCATCTTCGAAGGCTTTGCGAAGCTTTCTAACCCACAAAGGCTTTTGAATCACTGATTCTGATTCTAAATGGTTATAACTAACCCTACTAGTGTACAATTTTTACATATCTTATATTATGGGAACCTTTATCCTCGGAGAAAAACTTTCTTTGATAGCTTAATTCTGGCAGTTTCTCATTCTTGTAGAGCACTGGTTCCCAACCTGGGGTTTGCGGACCCCTTGAGAGCCCGTGTGTGTCTTGGTATTGCATTGGATGCATGTAGGCTCCTTTGTTTTGCTATTGCTTGCACATCGAAAAAAGAGAACCATAAAAAAATACTTTTGCAAATTAAATTGGTCTGTTCTTGTCCGAAACCATTTTTCCATTGGAGGGGGAAACAAAAACAAAGTTTTACTGTAGGCTATAAACTTTTCTCGGTGAGAAACCTACTTTGAAACAAAACTAAAAGCAAACAATTGAGTGGAAACAATTTGTTTTTGTTTTTGAAGACTTTGAAAGTATCTTTATATTATACAGCGTTATTAAGTTAATAAATTTATAGCCCATCTCCTCTCGACCAGATGGCCTTGGCTCTTTCACAAGGTTATTCATACTGAGGTGTAAACTTTAAATTACTCGAAGTAAATATCCTACTGATGCTTAAAAGAAAACGAAATTGACAAGTTTCTTGTGCATCAGAAATTTTAGGGATCTGGAAAGTTTCAATCTTGGAACTAAAAGAAACGTTTAAACCCTAATCTCAATTTTTCTTCTTAAAATTCTGCAAAATGGTTAGGTTTGGTTTTGAATATTTATTCTCGGACTTACAAAGCCTTGATAGATTATTCCTGGTAGTTTTCCATACTTGTGGAGGCTCTTGACGCAGGGCCGGTTACCGAGATTGACAGAGTAAAATTTCCGTTTGTTGAAATGTTGTTGCCTGGGAATTATTCCATTCACTAGGTGCCGCTGAAGGAAAGCAATCCTGAAATGCGTTGCTCAAGCGTACACCCCGAGAGCCGAACCAGCGCCCACACAACTTGAGAGCATGTTGTCTCTATCAACCTACAGTAGCCAGCGTCATTTTAAAAATTTGTTTTAATTAAAGCACAAGTTTAGTAGATAAAATAAACTTAAAAGATTAAATAAACTTACGGTAACCTGCTAATAACAAAACTTATTTCAAAAAATAAAAATAAGTTTATTTTAAACAGGTTTATCAATTTTGAAATAAGTCATAGGCTACTTTCATTATGGTAATCTCGAGAAAATATAGCTTAAGAATTGAGGAGCAAGAAATTTGGTTTCAGAATTTATAGTTTATTTGTGTTTAATTTCTAATTCTAGTCATGGTCTGCAAAAAAAAATTGCGCCAAAATAAAACATTCTTCCTTTAAGCAACTCCTCAAACTACGGCATTTTTAAAATTTTAAAAACTAAAAAGTTTAAACATCCTTCTTAGGCACAGCTGCGAACTCTCGATGGGTGTCAATCCGAGGTTGGGGATCAGTCAGATGTTCTCACCACGAAGATAATACTAAGCATTGCAAGAAAATTCTACTTTTTGAATAGCAACACTAACTTGCCTTTTACTATTATTTTGACACGAGGAGCAAGCGACGACTTTGCTTTGTTCAATAAAGCTTCCACCAATTTTTTACTTTGTTTTTTGTTAGTTTTTTAGAAGTCTAACTTTACTGCAGTGCACCAAACAGAATTGACAACTTTTTGTACGAAGAACAGGTTTCTTAGGCAGAAATTGCTTGCAGGCTTTCATTTTACGATGTATTGTACCTAAATAGGCTAAGTGCGAAATACCATGGAAAAATAAGGATAAGACTGTGAAAACTGTGTACTATATTTTCTGCACAGCACAGTGAATTAAAATTTTTTAAATTTTCCATAAATATGGTACTACAAAAATGGGTACCGGTACAAAGATCTAAAAACCCAAATAAAACATAAAATTGTATTACCACGCATTGTCCATGGGCAGGGGCGTTGACAGGGGAGTCTAAGTGGTACTTTTGGACCCGGACCCGGAATATTTAAAAGACCCGGATTTTAAAAATTCCCGCGACTTCAAACATTATCAAGATCTTAATATAATCAGATCTAAAGGAATTGCCATCAGAGATTAAAACAACCATTTCAGCCGTCAGATGGTAAAGTACCGGCCTCACTTCAGCTTTCTGATGGTAAAATAGCCACCAAACAGTAAAATAAGAATCTAATCTATTGTGATTTCCTAACCTCTAGTGTAGTGATTTCCCTAACCACGAATATTACCCGAAACACGAATTTCAAAATAAACAGGCTAATATTTATTCAAACTTAAAAACTGAAATAGCACAGGTAAGAAGATTGCTATCCCTATTTCTGCACAAAAAATTGCAGCAATCAGCAAATGTTTGACCTAGGTCCAAACACCTTTCCCAAATCAAATTGAAAACTTTCTGACTGTCTGCACTAACTTTGCTGTAAATTCTCTTCTTCTGAGCCTAGAATGACCAGTGAAATATCAATGGAATCGGGAAGTAATACGCTAGCGCCATGTGACAAATAAAAGTTCAAAACAGCAACTACTAGATAGAGATAGGTTTGTGGTTCAAGAAATTTTAAGATTGCGCAAGATTTGGTAAATGGCCATGCTTAAACGACATCAATAAAAGTTTTTACACAACTTTCTTTATCTTCATAACATTGTCGATGAAGAGAGCCCGAAAATAAATTGGTACCGGGCCCGAGAGACCCTGTCAACGGCCATGTCCATGGGCGTTTTTGCACAATTTCTAAACTAATGTCATTTTACACATCGTGATACATTTTTTAATGTTGCCATATAAGCCAACTGCAGCTGGCTAAAACTTTTACCACACTCCATTTCTGCACAATATTATGATGTAGCCGATAACATTTTACTTTTCTTCATTAAGACTCCGAAAACTTTTGGTCACGGTAACACTGACAACCATTCGAGCAGAAGTAATCCCCAGTCTCATACATACGTGGACCATACGGAACATACTGTCAGGTAGGTTAGTAAGTTTAAATCTTTATCTTCCGACTGAGAAATACGTTAATCCTGGCAGTTAATCAGTTAATCCTAATAAAATACGTTAATCTTAATTCTGATTTGTTAATCCTGGCAGTTTTGCATACTTGTAGAGGCTTTAAATCACTGAAGCAGGCCCGGTCACCGAGATTGGCGGAGTGATGTTTCCTAAAACGTAGTCCTAAAATGCGTTGCTCAAGCACACACCCCGAGAGCCGAGCTGATATAACAAGCGAAACGTAATCACTGAGCTAACGGATTGTAACCTGTTTTAGCCTACTTTTGACAACATTTTGGACCCTCACGACAGTCCAAATTATCTTTTTTTTAGCTGCACCATCGACTCTCCTATTATGACGAAGAAATTCACAAACAATGGATCTTCAGAAGCGAGCGAGAAGCCAACATCGGGGAGATGCTAGTGATCCAAAGGATTTTAAAATCAGAATTGGAATCCAACACTCCAATAGGGAACACAAACAATCGTGGCCAAGTGATTTATGACGTTGACAAACGTACTTTTATACATAGTTGATCTAAATGGCTGCGTGGAGGCTACACCGTCATGGTTAGCGAATCGCAACTGCTCGCTGTACTAGTGAGTGCTCAGCCTTGTGCTGATAGTCGGGAAGAACGCTTCCTTCTTCACACACGTACTTTTGTGTTATTATTACAATTCCATAATCGTTTTTCACAAAAACAAATTGCAATTAAACGACTGCTACAAGTTTGGATGGCAGGGCTACCCTGAGACGTGACCCATGTGGGCTGAACGCACCTCTGTGAAGTTGCATATTGTAAAAGTCGCGATCCCTATTCTGGATCGTATTTTGGGTCAAAAGTTTGACCGCTAGGTGACAGAATTGATCGACGTTTGCCATTTGTTGTAAATCATGATGTAAATCAATAATGACGTCATTACAGTTCCAAAATAAGACACGAAGTAGTGGTGCAGTACTGATGAGCCTAGCCTCATGGGCGAAACAAGTGTCCATTGCTTTCTTGCTGCACTCTATTCTTGAAAAACGTTAGAGAGTTAGGCTGCAGACTTGCAGTACTGCATTGGTTGAAGAAAAAGCAATTTGGAACAGTGTGTTCGCGGAAAATCTTCGTGACAACTTAATGCTACAGTATAATTGTCTTAATTGACTAAAATAACATTTGAAGATAATCACTTCGGAAGCCTGGCATGCATATTGATATCATTGTTTTGCATTTCTTCGTTACATATTCCTATTGTTCATATTATTTTTGTTGTTTCATAATCTTTGTGTTGATGTAAGTTGTTAGCTAAGTACGCTATTGGTAAGGGACCTACAACAAAATCGGAGAACACCACTCAGCCAATTCAAAGTAAAAAGATGTTGGCAAGAAAAAAGTTTTTTCCTCCAAAGTGTTGACTTGCAAAGAAGTTGATCAATTTTGTCATGCTCGGGTGATTTTTATGTAAGGCTATTTTTTACTTCAGTGATAATATTTCTTGTTTTAAAACCCACATCTTGTGTTTGACCACCAAGCAAGGAAAGAGTATTCCCAACTGATTGCATGAAAGCTATAGGATCACATTTTCAATTAACACTATACAAACCTTTTTGATGATACAACAATGTCAATGATTTCTTTTTGACGAAGCTGTGAATTTCCTTCGTGTTAACCATAATGCAAGACACCTTTCTTAATAACATCAGAATTAGTCAACCTAATGTAGTTGACGTAGCCTATGTTTTATGCAAGGGTGTCAGGGGCACATAATTAAGTTTTTTCTCCTTAATCCAAGACCTTAGCTCTTTCGCGCCCATTTTTCCCCCAGTTTCATCGAAAAACCAAAACGGTTTCGCCGGGTTTTCCTGTGCAGAGTTGGATACCCGACACAACTTCCAAAAACATAAAAATTTTTTCTTTCCATGTTTTTGTTCCAGACAACCTTCAATTTTTTCATCAGCAACATTACTCCACCCAGCGGTTAAATATACCCAAAGGCTTTTACACCAAGTCGATAACTTTGTGTAAACTTTTTGCTACAAATGATAGCTATAGGATCACATTTTCAATTAACACTATACAAACCTTTTTGATGATAAAACAATTTCAATGATTTCTTTTTGACGAAGCTGTGGATTTCCTTCGTGTTAACCATAATGCAAGACATCCTTCACCTACTAGCCTAGGCTACTTCTAATAACATTAGAATTAGTCTACCTAATGTAGTTGACGTAGCCTATTTTTTACGTAAGAGAGTGAGGGGCACATAATTAAGTTTCTTCCCAATAATCCAAGACCAACTTAGCTCTTTCGCGCCCACTTTTTCCGCAGTTTGATAAGAAAACCAAAACGATTTTGACGGGTTTTCCTGTGCAGAGTTGGATTATGAAATTTTTTCTTTCCATATTTTTGTTTCAGACAACCTTCAGTTTTTTCATCAGCAACATTACTCCGCCCAGCGGCTAAAATATCCCCAAAGTTTTTTACACCGAATCGATATATTTTGGTAAAGCTACAAAAGCAAAGCTTTGTGTCATGCATTAACGATTATTATCCCTCTAAATTAAAACGACACCGAGCGCAATTAACTTATAACACATCTTGCACCTACACCGCCGGTTGACGTAGTGTGATTGAGCAAAACTTATAGACCAGAGAAAAGTTATTTTTCTGTAATTAGGGTAGGCTACATGTGATTAAGTGTCCCTAAAATCGGCTGCTGTGTGACATGGTAATGTAAATACAGTACATACGAAACTGCGTCCAGTGTGCGTGCTTCCCTTACGTATCATAGACATAATATTTGTGAAATTCCTCAAGAATGAAAAAGCTACCCATTGTCGTCATGACAAGAGTTGTCACTTGGTTGTCCTTGCGTTGCTACGAGTCTAAAAATGAAGCCAAGGCGCTTGCAGAAAATCAGAAAAGTGCTTCCAACTTTATTAGCGCCCATTACCATCTAGAAACCTTACCACGCCCAAGCTAGAGCGCGTTTGTTGTCGATAAACATTCTTTCCAAAATGAAGCACTTTCTAAAGGAGCGCGGCCGAAAACGCCCATCAAATGATGCTTTCATCCACCCAATGTGACGTCACACCGGTTTTGTGTCACATCACATTAGAAAGCTGACGAGTAGAAAATTGTTGAGAGCTTGCACGGAAAACATGTGACCAACTACATCCTCACAAAACACATCAGCTGGTGCCACCCAACCTATGTGCTAATCTGACATCGCAAAACTGTCTCTGAAAACTGAAAAAAAAAAAATCGCTTGTCTCTGAAACTTGAATTGTTAAAACGAAAGGTAGAATAAAATGGAGGAAGTTCATAAGGGAGAACACAGCTGATCAAACATGACCAATTTATTATTGAAGAAACAGTCTTGAGCTTATTCAAATGCGCCACCGCGGCAGCGACGAAGATTATCAAATCGAGCATTTGCGGTCAGTACTACGGCCGAGCGAAGTTAGCGATATGGATATAAACAGCAGAGTTGGTTGATAGTTGTTCGATCAAATCGTTTATTCTCCATGAAACACAGAAATGCTACACAAGTTGCTACTAATTCTTACATTGTCAAGTTATTTCCTGTCAGAGTTACAACCTAAAGAGTTCCAGAGCATTTGCTCTAATCATAGTCAGCTTAAAAAGTCGAAATTCTTGTTTAAACAACATTTCACTGACTGCCATTCTTAGATTCTAAGCATAAAAACATCGTCAGTCAATAAAAACTTTCCCCAACAACTTTCAAAAACCAATCAACTTGGACAATCAAGACAGTGAAAGAAGCCACCGTGAAATCACGACAGCCCACCCCCCGGTTAGAAATTTTTTTATTTTTACCCATGTATTTGGCCGCCTCTTTGCTGCAATTTGATTGGTTAATGTTGATAATGACGTTGCAAGGAACGCCTCGCCACATGAAAAATATTTCTGGAAAAGTAACTTCAAACCATGTCCATTCAGTGCGCTACAGGTCAAAAAGTTTGTCGGTTATGAAGAAATACACCGGGGCGGTCAATCAAACAAATATTTTATCACTTAAAAATTGAATTAAATGTTAAAAGAATTGAGTTGCCCACCAGGGTGAGCCACGTGATTAAGTGTCACTGATCTGATGCGGTCTTGCACGAGAGCATGAACCGATGTGACTGTTACATCTCTCTCATAGCAGTCGATCAACAATTTCATGGGAGATAAAAATTCAGAATGTAAAGTGAAATACGAAGTAGAAAAAAATAGCATGTTCTATCGCAAAGAAGATAAAGGAAAAACTATTTGATCATGAATCTTTTTCTAAGAATAATAATAATTGTATCACAAGGCCCGAACACCGTCCGAAAATGAATCTACGTAATAATACGGAAATAATTTACATTTGCAACACTGGTTGATGACAAGAGAAACAAATTCCAGTATTTTTGTATCATTTTGCAACCCACGTTGAATCAATGCAAAAATAAGGAATTTGTGAGCCTGAGCAACTGCTGGTTCAACAGAAAATGTACAGGAATTACACTAACGGTCTATGTGGAAAATACAAACAGTTAGACCTAACAATATAGCCAGTGCAGACAAACCAAGATGCTCTGTAACAAACTGCGACAAAGTTTCTTGTTTAAAACTTTAAGAATTGTCGTTGCATGCCACAAAACACCTAGAACCTTATATCAGCAATAAAGCAAGTTACGTCAAAGCATTTTATGTAAATTAACTCGAATGTGCATCTGCTAAGTTGCAAGTACAAGTGCATCTGCTAAGTTGCAAGTACAAAACCTTATCTTTGAAGCAAAGGTATCGAAGGTGCGTTAGTTGTAGCATTTTACCACATGAAAAATTGCTCCAAAACATAAACAGTTGCATTGGTCTGTAACAAGTGCAGGTCAAGTCAAACCTCTTCTAACACATGTGGTTCCACAAAATTGAACTATCGAACAAACAACATCCTGATCACACAGTTACAAAACGTCTTAACTTTGCTGCTAGTGAGGCACCGGTCTTTCCCTAACACAGTGCGACTACTGCAAATCAAAAACAACGTTTCCTAACATCAAGTTACAAAAAACGCAGTTTTCAAAATAAAATTCAACAGGGTTGTATTATACAATTCGGTCATAAAACTGATTGACTCGGCATTGGCGAGCCAATGCAAGACAATAATTTTTCTTGTCAAACAAACGCAAGCAAGAGAAAGTTCTATACTTTGCCATAAGCCAAGTAATGAAACATAAGATAGCTCAGTCAGAAGTAAGTTTGTGCCAAAGGAATAATAAAAAAACAAACAAAAAAACGAACAACAGTAAGCTTGACTGAACCAGAAAGACACAAGAAAACGGAAAAATACGAAAGAAGGAGACTCACAATCATCGGCTGCTGCTTCTTTGCAGTGCTAACCGCCAGGGCTGCCAAGTGATTTGTTTGTAAAAAATGAAGCGGAAAGCTAGCTCAAAGACAGGCACTTAAAAAGCATGGCGTGAAAACGCAGACGTATTCGCATAACGCTGCAGATATAGTGCTTGGACCAATGGATGCTAGCGCCCTTGTCAAGTGGAGGTTTTGCAACGGATACACTCGAGTGTTTTCCAAACGATTTTATCCAATTTTTTTCCAACGAAACAGCAAGAACCAAAACCAAAAGCATTTTCATTTGCTCGGATGGTTGGTATTTTCACATTAGTAAAAAAATTGTAATTTAAAGTAACTCCGCGTTGCAATCTTCTTATTTGCAAGTAAAATATAACTAGTTGTTTCAGGTAACATTTAAACAAAACAAAATTAATGTTTATACATAGACTCAAAGTGCTCGAAGTTGGTCATAACGTTTTAAACATAGGAAGATATTACAAAGATAATATTCCACTTCCAACATCTCCTGATGACATCAGGCCGAAAGCAATGCCACGGTGGAGGTGGGAAACTGCGAATAAGAAAATCACTAACCAACAAAGCAACAGGTAGACTAACACAATATTTAACACAAGTTCCAGCGAATGTAAATTACAGATAGTAAAAAATGCTACTTACAATTTATTAATACTGCACTCACGCTTCAATGGAGTCAAATCAGTGCCTTCTAGTCGAATTGCTATTTACAAACGACTTTCGAGTTTGATGAGATGTAATATAGAAGAAGCCGCTCACATAAACAGAAGTCAAAAACAGGTCGACTGAAAAGCGGGGGAATCTTACCATTTAGAAATATAAAGTCAGGAGAAAAACTCTGAAAAATTCTGAGTTTTTTTCCACAAAGAAGCACGCTGATTGCAGAGGGAAACAAAATCAATAAATGAGGTGCTTCCCACTTAGGTCGAACATCAAAACAGCAGGTTTCCAAACTTACAAATGCACAATCTTGGCATGTGTTGGATATGCAATGAAAACTTGTTCAAGACCAAATCCGAGACCTTAACCACTTTCGGAAGTTAAAAAACTTGGACAGAAACAAAGCTTAACAAAATAGGAAAATGCTGAAGATTTTCCTATATCAATGAACCAGGCTGGTTGAGGACATACTTGACAGTGAAGGAGAGTCGGTACTAACAGGGCCCATGGCTACCGCACATGAAACCACATCAACGATCGAGTCCGGACGCTTTCGTAGCACTTGGTTATCATTAGGATTATCTTCTGGGATGTCAGGAGTACTAGGGTCAGTGATAAAATTTGGAGGAGAAACAGTTTGTGCGGAGTCTGAAGTGGAATTGGCATCTTGGTCAACTTGATTCCGCTGAGCAAGAGCCTTTCTCGCGTCAGCAAGTCTCTTCCTTGCGGCCTCCCGCCTCTTCTTATCTTCATCTTTCCCTTGAGGAGGAGACTTCTTCTTTGCTGGTCGCTGAAAGTGGGTTGCAGAAGTTAGCACATGGGTAAAGAAAACAAAATCGGTTCGACCGCTTTCTTCATCCAATGTTTTTAACGACAAAAGAACTCTATTTGAATAAGCCGAAGTGCTGTTATAACAGCGAGATCGGTTCGTTAGTAAATTAAGTTGAAATTAGATTGTTGTGGAAAATGTAAAAAAATGAAGCTGCTTTTCTCGAGATAACTTATAAATAATTTTTGAACACAAGAGGTAGTTATGCTCACAAACAACCTTAACCTACCTTCTTTGGAGGTTGCGTTCCTTTCGGCTTTTTGGAAGTCACAGTGCGCTTTGTAGTGGTGTTGAGAGCTGCTGCAGTGTCAGGTACCCAATGCTGTGATTGCAACTTGGCTAAACTGGCAAACTTTCCATCCACGTCTTGCACCTACACAAAAGTAACCTCAAGATAATAATAATTTCACTTCAGGTTTTTTCATGCGACCGCGATAAGCATCAGTTTCTAGCTGCACTACGCGATATCAGCACTTTGGTCGCTATGACCAATGTGACGCAGACGCAGAACTGCTGGCCATGTCATTCTTGAGTGTCCCATCGATGAGGCACCGAATACACCTTTTACAATGTAAGAATGACGGATTTTGCTGTCTGGAATACATTGTCGAGGCGTTATAATTGGAGCGTGTATCCCTATCGCAAATAATGAGGGACACGTAGCATCAAACCAGTGATAATTGTGCCAAGCAATCAAACCCCTGAACAATGAACATACAGAAAGCTGCTTGGTACAAAAACCCAGGTTCACGTCACAGTGACGTTGCTAAATGTTGCAGTGAAGCGTGAAGTTCCTTCAAGACCAAGGTATTGGAAATGAATAATTAATTAGTGATCAGCCAACTGCAGTATACACTTCTGCGGCAACAACGTAAGAACGTGAGGGGAAAAATATTTTTGAAAATTAAAAACGTTAAAGTGAGTTGTTTGCTCTCAAATTCCAACCGCTACTTTCCCTAATGGCTAAATTACTTCTTCAAGCGTTAAGTCATTGTAACTATGCCTTCTGTATTTGCTCTGGGTTGCGCACTTTATGACATGTTTTCATCGTTAAATGTTACATCGAGTCGGTCATCTAACTCCAACCTTTAAAGCACGCTAATGCAATGTAAAATGACAGCTATTTATAGGTAAAAAAAGTTAATTATCACAAATGCATCCAACTGTGGTGCGCCAATGCAATACTTTCTGTATGGGTAAAATTTCTGTTGGGAAGGAGCGATCTTCCTGAGGTCAACACAACCTGGCTAATATTTCTAATAGAATTATACAAGTCAATTAATATTATCGGTTCGCCGCAGTGTCCTAACATCTTCTTTCTTCAACAATATCACTTTACTAAGGCTTCCATAGGTAAGCAAAAACAAAAAAAAAACATATATTGTATTATACTGTAACAATCACATAATATGCTAGAGATGAGGGAGTGTTGAACAGCTTGCCAGGGCAAACGGAGTAAGATGGTATGGACATGTACAAAAAACAGAGGAAGGAAGTCTTCTTCAAAAGGCTTTGACTTTGAAGGTAAATGGGAGGAGGAAACGGGGACGTTCAAAAAGAACATGGAAAGAACAGGTGAAGAATGAGATTGAGGCATACAAAGTCGGACTGAAGGAAGATGAAGGCAATTGCTGCAAGAAAAGAATCGGCCACCCTCACTAGTGGGGACAAAAACGAATTTGGATAGGCTAATGATGATAACGGAAAAAAGTGCAGTACATTTGTTTTTCAAAAGTTCAAAAGCCAATAATCGATAGCAATTTGTGCGTGAAAGCATGATTCGTTCCGGCATACCTGGAAATATATCATGTCCCAAAATCCTTGCAGATCTGACAGCAGCACCGATCGACCATCGGGGGGTTCACGAATGCCATCAGCTTGGTCAACCAGCTTTGAAAATTGCGCAAAGCGTTCGGTAATTACAAGCCTTGTTTGGCCAATCACAGTGCGAATTTCGCCGCAAACTGTAAAGGCAACAATCAATCATTAACTTGGCAAATAATACAACTTTGGTGAAAGCTGAAGTTGTTATACCACAAGAACACAAACACAGTCAAACTAATTGCGTATTTGTTGATAAATTGTTTGCAAGGTCAGCTATAAAAGCTTTACTTTTGGCATTCAATGAAGTTTTTCTAAGTTGAATCAAGTTTGTGACCTCCAACCAACTAGAATTACTAGACTCAAGAAGCAGGATCAGGTTTGCCGCAACACATATTGTATAGGTATATATTTTCTTAGTGGACGGTTTGAAAACCATCGTCAGAACTTAATACACATGGACACTTGGCAGAATAGTGAATTGTTTTGCGCCCAATTCATCAATCAGCAAGCCATGACATTGATGACGTTCTTGCATCTGGCAGAAACTATATTGATTCAATAAATTTCGACCGGAAACGATGCGGTGCGTTCATGCATGTTGACACTGCGTAACAATACATGACGTCATACTGACGCACGGTAACATATGTTGTTTCATAATGGAGAGCGTGTACATCAACTGCACTAATGGGCTGATTTGTGCATGAAAATTAGCGGAAGATGTGTTTTAGTTTGAAAAATCAAGCTGTTTATTTTCAAACGAAGCCCTGCCATGCCATCTGTAGTGGGACATGTCAACAGCGGTCGACAGTTTGATGTTGTCGCAAAGAAACTGCTACAATTTCGCTTTTTGACATTATTTGAAGGTTACACTCGAATCTAAAAATGTCCACTTAAAAGGTTAATCATTTGATAGATAGAAAAGGCTACCAACCAACGTAGAAGAAAGTTGCTATTGTGCGACAACAATAACATTCAAGAGAGTGGTTATTAAATCGGATAACAAAAGAACTTTGCTATTGAATCAAGAATGAACGCCTTCAAGCCTAAACTGCCTGTGTGATCAAAAACCAACTTATGAAAACCGCCAGCGCTGTATGTGATAAAAAAATGGCTTGCTGAACAAGAAGCATGTTTTCTATGACGACAGTTTTGAAGCCTGGCACTAAAGCTTCATCTACCTCTACAGTCTAAAACAACATTAGCAAATTAACTTTTGCGCCAGCTAATAAGCGCGCGATGTTACCTTCTACAGGGCATCTACTACTCCGGTCCCCTAAAACCGCGTTCCAGTTGTCTATAGACAAGTTTAGTCTGTCCGTTTCCGTGGAGATGAGCTTCCTAAAATGTTGGATGTCAACCATAGAGGTGCCCGCTTGTGAGGAAACTGAAAAGAAAAGCTATTACATGTATGATGAAATTCACCCAAAACAGACCACAGGGTTTCCAGTTTTTACTAAAATGGAAAACTTTCTTTCTCAAGCCTGTTTTTTCCAAAACTATGATCAGCTTGATTTACTTCACGAGTATTCTATATTTCATAAAACTTTACCAAAGTTTCAAGCGGTTCACAAACATATCTGAGCTAAGTCCGTCCCAGATAGCCAAATTCGTCATTGTTGTTGTTGATGATGTTGAATCAATGTAAAAATGACAGATTTTGCTGTCTGGGGTGTGTTTTCATAGATTATAAACAATTTTTCAGCAAAGCGCAGTTATTCAAGACGTTTCTGTATGCTGCTAAAATCCGTGCTTTTTAACAACCCAAACGATTCAACAGCAAGACTAGGTAGCAAAAAACATAAAAATTACTTTGATTTCCAGTACCTTCCGATTTATCTTCAAGCACGATAGTAGTTAAGTTAACATTCTCCACGGCAACAGAATCATTTCCATTGTTTATCAATAATGTTCTTTGTTCAATTGAAGGCGTAATTTTTTGGGACTCATTTCTAAATACATTTGATTGCCTCTTGTCTTTGGAGTTATTGGTAAAACTTGACTGCTTCGTTATTGCATTGGTTGTACTATCATTTGAAATAACAATTGTCCTTACGGAGGTGCCCTCAGAATTACTTAAAATATTTGTATTTTTCGATGTGCAGTCAACGTTGGAAGCCCCGTTACAATCAATTGCGTCCCTGGCTTCTGAAGACTTTCCAGAATTGTCGTGATGCGTTGACTTGTAGTCACGTGACCGTAACGAGCTTTGTTGGTTGGTCGGCGGTAAAGAAGATGAGCTTGAAGTTACGGAGACGGTGGGACTCAACTGAAACAGTTAAAAAACGAATTTAAAAACTTAAAAGCGACTTTGACCACAGCTGAAATACAAAAAAGGTTGCACGGCGGAGAATTGCAGAAATGGAGGTAAGGTAACAAAGCTAATGTAAACCACACAACAGAAAACCAAGTGATTAAAATCCCTGTTGAAAATTGTACAATTATCCCTGGTTGTTGCAAGTCAATACTGAAATTTCAATCTCAACTCTTTCGCAAGTTTGCACCGCCCTGGCCGAGCGTCTGATGACAAATTTAACCAATATGAAAGAATGAGGATTCAACCAAGTAAATAACTATACAAAAATTTGTAATAAAAGCCGCGTCAAACTGCTGCAGTTGATGTAACCACGCAGCATAAAGTTCCACCACAAAACATATGGTAGACTAGCGACGCACCGGCTAGCAAATATATACTATGAATAATTATAGACCAGTGCAGGGTAAATCTTACTAATCACACAGGTTCAGCAGGCTGGATCTACAATTACCGATTGAGCCTCAGGCAGAGCACATACCAACTGACAAAACTCGTTGATTCTACGTTAACAAAATGTTGTTACAATGACAACGAAGCGATAACAAAAGAACAGAAGCGAGACATATCTTGTCATACCCTGAACACGCGAATATGCATTTCCGCAAATCAAGACACGCAGATTTTTCTATTCAATAATTTCCAAGTGTGACATAGCCAACTCACCATGAAATTTCAGTGTGATGCTGAAATCACGAGTAGATTCGAATGGCAATTCAGCGATTTTTATGCTGGTGGAAGCTGGTTTTTTTTTTCGGTCATTGACCGATTTTTTAGCAAAATGTCCAAAAAAAATAATGTAGTCAATTGACTCAAATATAGTTGTTACTATATATATATTTGATTTAATTCGCTCTGCTTTGCTTTTTTGCTTAGCATTGAGCACTTTTTGTAGTATTAATAGTTTTTATAGTCAATTGACTATATATGACCAAAAATGACTAAAAATGACCGAAATAAATAAAAAAATGACCGATCTTTTTCAAGTCATTTCGGACAAACGACCGAAAAGTCTCAGCGAAAAAAAAAACCCAGGGTGGAAGGTGCCATTGTGAGCTCACAATGTGAAAATGAAGCGTATAAATTAGGTGGTAAAGCATAATCAGGAAAATAAAATTTATGGATATTTTCAAAAACGTTACAAAAAAACAATTTCGTGCAATGTACTGTTGAACCTTACATCAGACAAAAAAGGTCACATTTAAACTACAATGTTTAAGAAGATTAGAATCGGTCCAAGGCTTTATGGACTAACCTGTGACTCGGCAGACTGGCTGCATATATTGTAAGAAAAACCATCTTTGTCTTCAGCTGCTCCTTTGCAACAACATGACTCGCTGGCGCAGGAGCTCTTCAAGTTTTGTTTTTGCCGTACAGACCCTGCACAGCCAGTACTGGTACTCCCGTTCAGACTATTCCCATTGCACAGAGATGAGTTGGATGCACTGGTCTGTTTAGCTGCTTGAGCTTGATACGAACGATTAAAACCGAAACAGTTTTGAATTGAATTAGAAAGTCTCTCACAGCTAAGAGATGAATGATGCATTCCCATTTCGTCCTTCATTTGAAGTGACGTTGCTAAATAAAATATTCTAAAACAAACTAAAAATATTGCTTTATTGAGCTAGTATATATCTCTGAAAATAAGAATAATATATTTTAATACAAACTAACTTGAGTCAGCAAATCAATTTTAAACAGAGTTGTTTGAATATAAAAATATAAATTCATATAAAAAACAGTAGCCTAAAAAACTGCGATTGTACAATATGAAGTATACAATACATATACCCGTATTTTACGGACCATAAGGCGCACCGGACTATAAGGCGCACTGTCAATAAATTGCTTTGAGTAGTTTTTTGTTCATACATAAGGCGCACCGGACTATAAGGCGCACCGGACCATAAGGCGCACCGGACCATATATATATATATAATAGTATATCGGTACTGGTTTTGAGTGTAGGCAATAAAGCACTACCGCACTTGATCCATACATAAGGCGCATCGGACCATAAGGCGCACGATCAATTTATGAGGAAAAAAAAGAATTTAAAGTGCGCCTTGTGGTCCGTAAAATATGGTAACTGAAACTCCATTCATTGCAAAACCCATGATGCCTCTCTATAGTCTATAATGTACTCACATCGGAAGCGGTTTCACACTGATCACATTGAAATCTAAATCGACACAATATAGGTAGATGAGTGTATTTCCAGAAATAAAACACTTTTAACTTCTTGGGAAATAAAGCCATTGAGCATAGTAAATGAAAAAAAATAGGAAATTTGAAAACTAGGCTATATATATAACGTTTTGGTTTTAAAGTGAAGGTTTCTTTTACAAAAGTAAAACTGTTTTTAAACTCGTACTGATCATTTAACGTGAAATCGAAACGTAATTTTAAAAGCTTGAAGCAAACTTGCTTAGCCAATTAGTACTTTTTGTGAGATTCTTTATTATACTGGTTAACGTCGGAATAAACGCAGATTATCGCCTGAACACTTTGCGATAAGTTTCAGTTCAGCTTGGTCTACATCAGAAGAACGTACCATGTTATTCAATTAAATGCCTGAACAGCTTCATTCAATTTTACCATTTTCTTTCACGCTGGATCATTAAACACGAACTTGCTCATACAGTTTCTGATTACAATATCAACTGTCATATACCTCCGCATCTCCCAGTTAAAGCTGAAACTTTAAAACTATACCTTTGCAACTGAAGACAAAGCACTTTTCCCTTCAGCATGAGTAATCATACTCATGTCAAAATGAACCTGTGTTCACTATGAATGGTACATGTGAGGGACATCTAATTGAATGTCATGAACTATCACCACATAAACATCTATGAACGTATACTTTGCGTAAAGAAGGGACAGTCTGGCTATGATTCACTCCCACGGGTAATCAGAAGCAACAACGGATCATATTTCCATAAAGCACCACAACACTGGACAACACAAGTACTTCCCGGATCTCAAACAAACCACACGCTCGTCATGCTTGGCTGAGCCTCCCATTGATAGATCGTGACCTCATAGGTTTGATGTGAATGAACAACTGGTTGATGCCACAAGAGAATAAAGTCGCCAAGATAAAAGTGGAAACATTACAATGATAAATTTCTCGCTTTGTACAAATTAACAATCTCTTTCAACACAAATTAACACAAGTGCTAGCAAGACCGACCTCAACTGGTGCAAGTCGGTTCTATTGGCTTCCAAAGTTATCAGCTGTCACATGCCATCCTGCTATTAATCGAACAACATTTATTGACGTTGATTCAACACAGTATCACCGGGTTGATTGATATTTCTTTGTCTTGCCACAAAAGCCCCAGGTTCATTCACAGAGCTCACTGGCATGAGACAAGAAGCGTTATACAGCTGCATAAGTATCCCGCCTGCAAAGCGGTCTTTTTTTTACATTGATTCAGCATTCACAGACGATTTCTTCTTTCGTGTGAGAGGGGATTGTTCAGATTTAGAGACGTTGAACGTTGAACTTTTTTACATGACGTTCAATGTAAAAAAGACCGCTTTGCTGGCTGGGATGATATCGGCTTAACTCAATCCGTCCCTTCCGTTTGTTGAACAGTCGTGATGGAAAATTAAATTCTCTTTTGATTGTTTACAAATGGATGAGGTCACACAGTAGACAGAAGTTCTACTTAGCAAAATAAGTATTGCGTTGTAGTACGCATCGCCTAAGCAAACTTGCGCGATTCGTACTCTCTGTAGACGCTAAGTCGAAGGCAGACAATTGAATGTTCGCGTTAAACTAATAAGTAAGTTGACAAAGGATCGCGTTGATTGTCACGACTTAGAAGTATCCTAACTAGCTGGCAAACAACGGTGACAACGGCATACCATTCAAAAAGCATGTTATTGTTTGAATGACTTCATCACGTAGCATTTACATAAAATGATATCAACACACGCCTTGAAGGGCACCTGGTTCAGCACAGTTTATTTATTCAAGATAACAATCCACAGTAACTTTACTGTGCTAAACGTAAAAAGGTTAATTTAACGTTTTAAGAATAAAATTTAATCTCCTGAATCTATTTATGCAACAAACTATAGGCACGCTGTGCAGTGCTGAAAGTAAACTGTTAGTTATATGCTGTTTATGAAATGAACCATTTTTGCTTCTGTGGAGCCTAACCCGTTAAGAAAAACAAAGCCTTCTTTCAATACAAAAAAAGAAAAGCATAAAGAATATGGAACTATGCACATTGCACATACAAAAAAGAAACGCCCCTTAGTTTGACTCAGATGTTGCTGCTCAGTTCTTCAAAAGATCACCAAGTGCTTAGATAACACTGCCAACATATAATGCTTTTCCTACCTGACAGTATTTAAAGTGTAGGGGAAACTTGACAAATTAACACCAACACTTGCATAAAAGTTTTACTTACAAGCCTGAAACACTAATTATTTTAGTACAACTGTCATCGATCATTAAATGCCAGCAAAAATGTTTGCTCATACTAAATAAAAAGTTTAATTAAAACATTGAATGAGAAAACCTATTCCAAGTACTGACAATGAAATAAAGTCTCATCTGTGCGCCAATTAAGCCAATGGAAATAGCAGAAAGTTTTCAAACTACGAGGCTTGTCTAGTTTTCAAACTGCAGCGGCTTGTCTAAAACAAACCTAACTGTTTGCATTAAATTAACAATTGACAACGTTTAATCCAGATTAAAAAGGTCAATCTCTGTCTTACAGCTTGTCCATCAACAAAATGTAGATCTAATTAATTATGCACACAGACCATTTGGCATGTTTTATAAATTAAAAGTTCAATAAAGCACACGTTTTAACATGTCTACCAAATTTTAAAATAGAAAAATTGGTATCTGTCAAAACAAACTAATTATGCATTGTTTCAATGTAGTTAAATTTTGAATGGACATCACAATTGCCAGTTAATGACTTCGCTAGACTACAACAAGAACGTAACATTGGAAATGAGCATGTGGTCTTAGACTGCTGGTAATCAGACAATCAAACTAAATTGACGTCAGGCGGCTAACAATGTCTACTTCCATATATGGTCACAGATTAGAATGGCATGTTAACACCAAACTGTAGGGTTTGAAACCTGAAAAATACTTTTTCACTTGCTGTTAATCAACAACTTCGTTCGAAACGATGTTGCAATTAAATCTAAAGTAGCTAAAATTTATTATCTTTTGAAAAAGCTATTTCAAATAAAGTTGGCAGAGACAATTAGATTGACAAAATTGTCTGCTAAAAGTTTAAACAAACATCTGAAGATACGAATTTGATAACTTGACAGGTGGTTACGTTTTGACAAAAACTATATATATATACCATTAACACAGTAGCTTTCGTCACTAGAATAATTTTTAGATTCATCACGCTACCAGAGCTGACATTTATTTGATAGTACAGTATAAGTATTTGAGGATATTGTGCTTTTCCAAATGCTATTAATGTTTAACTGTCAATTAAGTTACCTTATTCAAAAAATACATATTCTTAAAACGCTAGCAATGCCACCATAAAATGATCAACACTCACACATGCAAAATTACCTATTGAACCACTTCCATTATATAATATACCAGAGTCTAAAAATAATAAAAGTGAATGAACACCACACTCACTAGCGTACGCAGGGGCGGGGCCATTGGGCCATGCCCCCCCCCCCCTTAAAAATGTTTTAGTAGTTAACGACCCCCTTTGGCACGCGTGTGACGTCACGATATTGAGAGTGATGCTTTCAGTCTAAAAAAAAACTTGCCTAATTTTAAACAAAACTGCATTAACAGAGCGAGTTTTGCCAATACCAAACATCTCAGCCAGGAATTAACAACAAGAAAACATAGAGACTTAGCTTTATTTTCGAAAAATGTCGCAGAAAACATGATCTTATCCTTTTGCTATGCCACCTGACAGCACCATTTTACAGGAATATTCATACCCACATTTTTGTTGAAAATGCTCTCAGAATGCACCAAATTCAAAGTAATTTTTCAAAATTTTCTGGGGGAGGCCCCCCAGACCCCCCGCCGCTGGGTGTCGACTTACGCAAAAACGCTGTCGGGCTTCGTCCGCCGGTCGTCAAACCCCCTTTCAAAATTCCTGGCTACGCTACTTTCAATGGCCCCCCCCTTGAGAAAATCCTGCGTACGCCACTGACCACACTATGTGGGAATGAGAACTTTTGCCCATGCCAATATAAATCAAATATAGAAAACATTTAAATAAATTAATAAAAAAAAACTTTTATTTATTCAAGATAACAATCCATAATATAGTGTGCTGCAAATAAAAAGTAACTATGCCTTTGAGTTTTGCTTCAACTCAACTTGTTAGCAACAATGTAAACATCCACCACACCAACTGAAACAAAAATAGTTTAAAACTAAATTGCCAGTCTATTGTTACCACCAGTCAACACTTTTACAAGCAGATGAATATATATACAAAAAAATAGAAACCAACTTTTTTTGTTTACAAAAAGTTTCAGGCATAAACTAACAATTTTCCAGATTAATAACGACATCTTTGTCTTCAATATATATAACGCTAACAAATATGTAACCCACTGATGGAATACAGGAGTTGTAAAAGTATTCAATATCATACATCAACGAAAATCTAGTACCGGCAACAAATACACCACATACTTATAAAATTAGGCATTACTGCATTGTTATTTATGTACATCAGACAAAATGGGCTTCAAGCTGACCTTCTTCTGAAGCAACTATTACTTAGGTTTAATTGTTGTGATAACATTTTTCTATTTTATTTGAATACGTTTGTATCCAATGATTGCTTAAGCACTTAAGCAGATAACCCAAAGTTGTGATTAACAGTTAAACCTGATACTGTACTACATGCAACTAATTACTTATTATACTCACATTTCAGTTCCATTATTTATAAAACATATAAAAACTAATAGATTTATATGCGTCTTTGACTTGTCGAAAAGTTTCACAAAGCTGAGATGCTGCCAGTGAAAATCGTAGAGCTTAGTTTTTCAACTAAGGTACCGTAATTTAATACCAATGAATAGAAAAATAGACACATTAGTTCTTAACTTGGCAATTAATCCTAACCCAATTGATAAAACAAGCTCTACAAAGCCTAACAAAAACGCTATTCATTCCATAGCGTCAAAAAGCAACATGAATCTTTTATTGCCATTAGAGATGTACCGATACCAATATTTTGGCCGATACCGATCCCGATATCACTTTTTTATGCCGATACCGATACTGATATTTTGGCCGATAATTTGGTGTTACAAAAAGAAGCAATTTTGGTATTTGCAAGGAATTGTATCAAATGCTAAATTTTACCTTATTTGCATAAAACTATTAAAAAAAGCTTTCAATTGGCATAATTTATTAAAGATTCAAGAATCCAATCTCAACCGCATTGTTGTGTCAGTAAGTTTTAGTAATGAAAGTCCACTGTAATTGAGGACTGGAGTATAAGGGAAGAAACATTACATCATAATTAGAGTTTCTGAAAAATTAATAAAGTGTTTGCGCAAACTCTCCAAATAAGCTATCATAACCGATAATAAGATGTAAAATGTAAACCAAGTGATTTGTGTAGTCGTACAAAAACTATTCGACCAGTAATGTGCAACCTAAGGGCGCTTGTCATTTGGTTGAAAAGCTTTTGCCAGGCCAAGACTACCCAGGTAGCAAAAATGTATAATTTTGCATCGTTTTTACATTGCTAAACGTTTAAAAAACCTGTGTAACTTGGTTGTTTTTAGTAAGCTGGTTCCATCAGTCTGTGATTTAATTTCCACCTTTCGTTGTAATAAACTCACCAAGCTTAAACAATGTCATGGCAGAAAAAGTAGGCTCAAAATGAAAGCAATGGGGCTACGAATCTTCACTAAACTAATCAAAATGGTCTTGTTGCGCCTAAGATGACAACAACCTCATTGTGAAGAAAGGAGCGTTCTTCCCGACCATCAGCACAATTTCGTTCGAACATGCTCAAGTGGGGCCTGGCTTCTCCATCAGAATGCGAGTGTGGCGCCACAGAACAGACCGCGGACCATGTCATTAACCACTGCCCAACCCACCGGCCTCCACAGAGTCCACATGGTGCACATGTACTGAGGACCACGGATGACGAGACTGGCGAGTGCCTGAAGACTTCCTGCCCTCCAATCTAGCCTGGAAAAGACCTGCTCAATGCTCATACGCCAATGAGCACAATGTTGAGCACTCACTAGTACAGCGAGCAGTTGCGACTCGCTAACCACAACGGTGTAGCTTCCACACTAGCCATTTCAATACTTGTCGATGTCAATTCTTGCTACAAAACGGCTGCCGAGAAACATATTAATAGTTGATTGGATGGTCTAAATGGCTAGCTTGGAGGGTCTGCTACTATTCGGCGAGTCTGATTCGGCTAGTCCGATTCGGCGAGTTCCCTATTTGGCGAGAGGCTTTTTCGACGAGTGCCCTATTCGGCAAGTTTTTGAAATTTTTGAAAGGAAATTATCGGGTACCGTAGCCTAATTATAATTGTCGTTTTTACATCGTTTTAACGTCGCTAAACGTTGAAATTGTGCAGAAAGAAATAAAAATAAATTGTTTGAACTATTAAATTAAAATTCATCATGTCAGTTCAGTTCAGTTGTTTTTATTTGTGACCATCATATCAAAAACAATACACGTCAACATAGCAAAGGTAGAAGCGACAAAACGTGAACGTTAAAACGTGCTTGAATTCGTCATGTCAGTTCAGTTATTTCTATGTCTGATCATGATATCAAAAACAATACATGTCAACATAGCAAAGGTGTAGAAAAAGGTAGAAGCGACAAAACGCAAACGTTAAAACGTGCTTGTAACCGAAGTAAGTTATTGAGTTAAAAAAAATTTGGCACGTTCACAACACCTTCAGAAAAATTACTTACTCTGCCATGACATTGTTTAAGCTTGGTGAGTTCATTACAACAAAAGGTGGAAATTAAATCACAAACTGATAGAACCAGCTTACGAAAAGCAACCAAGTTACATGGGTTTTTAAAACGTTTAGCAACGTAAAAACGATGCAAAATTATATATACATTTTTGCTACCTGGGTAGTCTTGGCCTGGTTTTATCCTCTGCTGAGAGTAAAAAAAAAACACAAATGATAAATATTGGAGTAGTTGAGTCTCCTTCACAACTTAAGAATCGAACAACGCAACACTGCTGAAACAAAACGTTTTGTTTGAGTGAAAGAATCACTGTAAGCAACCAATGCCAAAAGGTGCGCGCATGAAGTCATGGGAGTGTGAGGTACCGGTATCAAAAGTTTGAACAGGTTGTCATTTGCTACATCAATGTGACGTTAGTTACTACTTTAAAAAATCTATAGCCTATCTTTGCTTTTGCAGAAAATCCGCAGCAAACGCCTTTTTTGCATGTTTAGTATCGGCCACAGTATCGACCAAATTTTGCCGATACCAATACTCAAAAAATGGCCGATATCACCGATATATCGGTGTACATCTCTAATTGCCATGTACCTTACATACTAGACGACAATTGAAAGAAGTTGCATCTCACTCACTGAGCTACAGTGTGCGCGAAACGGGCTACTTGTTCACTTTTCTTTCTTCGGTCTCAGTTTTCAACGACTTGCAAAATGAAGAGAAACAATATTTGTGCACTTTTGTTTTATTAATTCAGTTTCTTCTCTCTAGTGATAAGCAAAAAAATGAATAACCGTACTGTAACTCAACCAACTTAAAACTGATGCATTTTTCTCAACCTAGTCAAAAAATGAAACGTGTAACTTACAAAAAATGTGAGATCATCTGAAGGCAAGCGCGAGACTAATTTAGTTTCTCGCGCGGGCTTGCGGTGATCGAAGCCAAACGTCACACCAGCCCTCCCCCAGATGAACCATGTGATATTCCAAACAAAAATGGTGAATCGACAAAACATATGTGATGTGCACAAATGAAATCACTGGATGTACAGAAGAGATGACCATGGTACTTTTGCACGAAAGAACAAAGTACTTCCATTACATATCACTTTTTTTTGCTACGGACAAACTGGTTTCTTGGGCGAATTACATAAATCACTTTTGAGAACGTTTTTTGTCCTGCGAATCAGCAAGAAATTGATGTTTAATTAACACATGCTAAAAGATACAGTATTTCTATCAAAACCCATGACTTTAAATAATCACTAAAAAGTAACAATCTCATATTACAAAAATAATGATGAACTACATGAGCTTTTGCCAAAAAACGCAAAAACCTTCAGACAACATAAGATTACACTAAGTCAACATGAAATCTAACTACACAATTCTTACTTTAGCTAACATGCTATGCAAAGGACGCAGAACACAATGTAAAACAAAAACCAACGCAATATATATATATAACTACTGTGACACAAAATAGCACTGACATCAAAAAGCATCTTCAATCATTGAAGTAAATCCTTTTTCAAAAAAGAAAACTATTTTCTCTGAACTTTACTTTGTTAAAATGTGTATTTGTGTCAGTGCGTACATATCATATAACAATGAATTTTTCAACAAAATCTAATCACAAAGCATCAGTTTTGATCAGCAACATGCAAGTTGGATGACATTGCTTTATGTAGAAGATTTCCATTTGAAACTAGCATAAATATTACCATAAGATCTCCAATTACAGTACAGTATGGTAAACATTTTAAAGCATAAATCTAAAATAAATCACATGCATATCCATCAAAACCATCAGGAATGGTTATAAAAGACATTTGAGGCCTGAACTCTTGAATTTTAAAAGAAAAAACTAAACAAATTTATCAACTCTTGATTACCAATAGAATGAATAAAGATAGAATGTTTCGTTGTTATCGGGGTTTACCAGACAAATTGATCCACCAACTAAGAACGGCCATGCAACTTTCCTGCAGAAAGAGAAAACGAAATCAAAGAGACTGTCGAAGACAACCCTCGAATGTTTTTATTTGTCAGCTCAGATCTCATCGGCCACGAATCCATTGTGCCACAGCGATCTGGAATTATAAATCTGACTGGTGTGATGCCGCCAGGATTGCTATTCCTTACTTCCTGCCAGTATATCGCAATCGATCGCAATTCTGTTATAAACTGAAATCACGTCGGGGTCACCAATGTGCGCGAAACGGGCTACTTGTTCACTTTTCTTTCTTCGGTCTGTTTTCAACGACTTGCAAAATGAAGAGAAACAATATTTGTGCACTTTTGTTTTATTAATTCAGTTTCTTCTCTCTAGTGATAAGCAAAAAAATGAATAACCGTACTGTAACTCAACCAACTTAAAACTGATGCATTTTTCTCAACCTAGTCAAAAAATGAAACGTGTAACTTACAAAAAATGTGAGGTCATCTGAAGGCAAGCGCGAGACTAATTTAGTTTCTCGCGCGGGCTTGCGGTGATCGAAGCCAAATGTCACAACAGCACAACAACTAAAATATTTATTAATGACAACCAAACATTATCAAAAGTAGGTAAGCACAATAAAATCAAATCACAGTAAACACAGCAACTACATCAAGCATTAAAGTAGTAAAACTTTCTAAAATTTAACTTCAATTCTATACAACCTGACATGCTGAATTGCTGATACATCAAACCTAGGCATTCTTATAGTTGCTAAACAAGATAAGTTTGCAAAAAAGAAAAGAAAAATGTTTACTGCTTCATCAAAAATGCTCAGTAAAAACACTAATTAATAACTATTTGTTTATTGCAATATATTCATATACAGTACTGTGCCGCACATAATTCAATCAAAATTAACTAAACAAGATCAAAGGGTTAAGATTTGCAAAGTATCATTTTAAACGTTATTTTAATGCCACCCTTGAGCATTGGCAGCGACGCGGTTTAGATGTTTGGGCAGGAGTCAGGCAGCCACTAAATTGATTTGGCATCCAGTTGATGCAGTACTTCGGAGCTGCATCAAACCGAAGTCATATGGAACTTCTCACACAGGTACTACCCAGTGTTTTTTTAAGGTATTTTGGGGGACCGAAACAGTCACCCAAATTTCTCCAGCGGTTTCCCAAAATTTGGACTTGCAACTACAGTAGAAAAGTAATGGTTGTTTCTCGCTATGTCTTGTCGATAATACGAATATAGCCTACAATCAATAGTTCACGTCCGGAAAAAAGAATAGGGGGAGGTACAGTTAACAGATGAATTAAAGAGTTATTCACAAAAGAAGTGCACCTTCGATAGTCGATACTCGTCAATGTTTATTTCTGATTTATGGCGCATAATGATCAGTTTTTACGTGTGGAAACAAAACAAGCAGAAGCCAACAAGCACATTTTGTTTGATTGTGCAGCAAACCTGTTTGGATGCCGTGTTGGGCAGACTGTTTGGTCGCTGTCACAATCATTTAAGCTGTGCCTTGTCGAATAAGTCATGTTATGTTGCGTTGATTGTATGTAGTTATGGCTATTTTTTGGTATTTAAATGAAACACTTGCGGTCTCTTAAAACTACTTAGCGGTCACCCAAACTAAACCTTAAAAAAAACCTGGTATTACCAATATGTGACATATTTGTCACAAATAAAAATGATTTATGAGTCCAAAGCAATCAGCCCGTTTTTCTTGTTGAAGCGCCCGTTGAAGTAAAAAGAAAGTGTCATGCTCAAGTGACAAAGGGCCATAGCCTCAGAGGCTATGGCTATATATATACCATATAATGGTAACTATAACCAACCGATCCTAAATAGCTACTGGTATCAGGCATCTAAGCTCCTTTATTTTTCCGACATCCAAGCATGGCCTACCAGAGCTTCTTTCCAGTGGCCCAATTATTAAGCCCGGCAGCCAAATAAAAAAATCCGTTAAAAATTTGAGTTTTTATAAGTCCGTTAATCAATAGGTATTGTGTTTTTTTCGTTCACTCAGGTAAGACTAACGCGAACAAGACCCTCAAACATATTTGCAGTTACATTTAAATATACTGCTTCCCAAGTTGGTGTCAAGCTAGTCTTTAAGCTTTTACAGGTCAACGCTCAAACATTAAGCGAAACTTTGATCAGCTATATTTCTTGTTGGTGTGTGAAAGACTTTGCCTTGTTTGTGAAAAAAGGTTACAAAAGCGAGTGAAGAGAAAAAAGTGTCATGTTCAAACGCAAGTGGACAATAAAGTTTGAAATATGCACACAAATAGAGAAATGTTAGCTTGTGGAATGTGGAAGCCGGCCACCAAACTTGACCTAGCAGAGCAGTAGTCTTGGAGGCCATTTAAGAACTTTTAACGATGGCCGCCGGGAGCTTAAAGGCCTGTCTACTGTACATTCTCTCTTTAACGGCCAGTAAAATGTAAATAGAAGATATAACATCTGGCTATGCTTGCATTACAAAAATGGGATGTTGTACGTTGTCGTTTTAAGCTGCCATATTCTGAGACGAAGCTGGTACCTGCGGCTCGCAAAGCAAATATATGGCCCAAGACAGGCTGTGGTTTCTGGCTCATGCCACACATGCTATGAAATGAAACATAGCCTATTAATCCAGTAAAATTGTCAAGCTTTTCAATTGCACAGTTACCATAATTCTGCTTTTGAATGATCTTAACTCTGTGTTGCAACCAGTTGTAGCCAACTTTACAGAAGTCCGTTGGCTAAGCAAGGGCCATATGCTCAGACGATTTTGTGATCTGAATGTAGAAGTCAAACATTTTTGATGACTAAAAAGCAACCAGTTCATAAAATGAAAAACGAAGTTGGGAGTTGGTATACAAGTCCCTCTCCTTGGTAACTCATGACCAAGACAGGACTCAACCAAACATATAGGGTGAAACTACTTTACCTTTGCTTTACTGTTCACACACTTCAATCCACATGTTTTTGTCAATTCCTCTTTGTCATGAGTTGCCAGGGGGGGGGGGGGACTTGTATACCTGCTCCCGAAGTTGTTGGTGTGATCTAGTTTTCTTGGTTGATAAGGCTATACAGTAGACCACACACCTGAGTGACTTCAACACAAAGCCATAGTAAAATTGCCAGCATGCAAATGATAAACATAGGTGCATAATTGTGTTTCAGGACAAGTTAAAACTTTAAAAAGTTCACATGCAAAAAGAGCATCTTAGTTACCTACTTCAATACTCGGAGAGACACAGGACTACATCATGAAACGAAAAGACAGAATACGCAGACCAAATTGAATGTCTGTTGAATTAAATCTTTGATTGCTTCAAATCTTATGAACATTTAGTTGAAATATTTCCCTTGACATTTCACATGGACGTTGACAAGCACTGACTGATTCAAATGGAACTGAGTAAACTCCAGGTGAGAACTAACCTAAAGACAATGCATTCATATGGAAATAAATCTAGGCAATTTTTTATGCAATCACCTCGACCAAGACAAACTTTCACACTTAGGAAAACTTGTGGCTTTAAAAATAGCATTGTTTCCTTCCATGCACAGTATGTATGAGCTGGGGTTTTCTTTTTCGTCATTGACCGACTTTTTAGCAAAATGTCCGAAAAAAATATAGTCAATTCGGTCAAAATGTCTGAAAAAATATGTAGTCAATTGACTATGTATGACCAAAAATGACTAAAAATGACCGAAATAAATAAAGAATGACCGAATTTTTCAAGCCATTTTGGACAAATGACCGAAAAGTCTGAGCGAAAAAAAACTCTAGTGTATGAGTATTTTTTTTCCTAAACTAAAGCATCTTTATCAGTGCTGTCTAATGAAGGATGCAACCTATTTCATCCCCTGAAAAGATTAAGAACAAAATAGAACAAAGTTGATATCGCTGATTGCAGTTTCCGCAAACATTTTAAACTTTTCCCCTAGAATTCATCATTTAATTTTTTTGGAGCCACCACAAAATAAGTGTGCCTAACTCTAACCTGAAAGTGAAGTTTGTTTCATCAACTATGATTTCAAGATGATTAGTGTGGTCAACTGTTTCGGCAACTCCAATCAGTGACTTTGGCTCTGTTGCATTTTTTCTCGATCAAGATTTTCAGGGGACGAAATAGGTTGCACCCCTAATGAACAACTGAAGAATGGACTTCGGATTACCAGCACCTTATCATCCTTTCTCAAATTGGGTTTTATCCATGACGGTGAGGTTAGTTTTTTTTCCTTGCAGCGATTTCCATTTAAAGTGAATCTGGAAAAGTGACAATTATCAACCACTCACTTTAAAGTGAGTGGTTGCAAATTGCAAGTCAGCTTCAAAGCTCACATTAAATCAAATTAAAAACTTTTATATATCCATTTGAATTAAACTATTAATTGTTTTCTTTTCATGGTAAGGATAATAGATGAGAAACGCAAGTTTAGTCGTGGGTTAACTTGGATACGCATATTTGCTATGGTAGTACGGTATATACTCAAACAATTTGCACAATAAGGATGGCAGCAAAAGACCAAAAGGTTACCAAAGGCAGTTGCTACGCAAACATTCAAACAACTTCAAACTTTTCTCAAATTAGGGCAGAATTCCTTATCTGGCACCACTTGTAAGGAAAAAATAGCCACAGGCATTTTTAAATTGTGCTGCTACAGCTACATATTCCAAAATCCACCAATAACCAAACAAAGTAGAAAAATCGACTGCCAGCATATTAGTCTGTTCCATATCAATTGTTAAGCTGAAGTGATCATCAGGCCCGTAACTAGCTTGGAGCAGCAGGGGGGGCAAAAAGTATTCTAGAGGGGGCCCAACTTTTACCTTCCGTATCATGTACGAAAACGACTTTTGTACACAATGTGGGTATATTTACGCAAGAACATTCATCGTAGGCTTAATACAACGCTTATATTAGAATAGTTTATTATAGAAACAGACAAACAGTCAGTGGCGTAGCCAGGAATTTTAAAAGGGTTTTTTTTGACGGCCAGCGGACGAAGCCCGACGGAGTCTTCGCCAAAAGCGACACCCAGCAGCGGGGGGTCTGGGGGGCCACCCCCAGAAAATTTTGAAAAATTACTTTGAATTTGGTGCATTCTGAGAGCAATTTCAACAAAAATGTGGGTATGAATATTCCTGTAAAATGGTGCTGTCCGGTGGTATAGCAAAAGGATAAGATCATGTTTTCTAGGGCATTTTTCGGTAATAAAGCTAAGTCTCTATGTTTTCTTGTTGCTAATTCCTGGCTGAGATATTTGAATGTTTGGTATTGGTAAAACTCGCTCTTTTAATGCAGTTTCGTTTGAAATTAGGCAAACTTTATTTTAGAGACAACATTCTACCACACCATTAAACACACAATGTTTACAATTAAACAACACAAGAAAATTGAGTATAAAACTGAAAAGTCAGCGACAGAGCAAATTAACATAATTTTTTCCAGGGGGTGCCAACATTTTTGCAGGGGGGGCTTCGCCCCCCCTGCGCCCCCCCTAGTTACGGGCCTGGTGATCATACATCTACTAGTTTCATTTGCCTCACTGACAGCTGATGATTATTACTTACTTATACTTACAACATTACTTACTTATACTATTCTTGACTAACCATAGTCTTCAGAAAATATTGTAGACAAAATCAATTGGCTATAACCTTAAAGTAAGTTGCCCCACACACGTTTTTCCAGAAAGCTCTCTATAAACAAGCAAATTGAAAATGAGGGGGCTACCAGTTAAAAACATTGAATTGACATTTTAATGTACAAAACGCCTAGATGACTAGACTATTTTACAGTACATCTACCGTAAGCAGAATATTTAAACTGTATGTACTACATACAGTTTAAATATTCTGCTTACGCTTGGAACTTAGAAGCCGGAATACATGCAAAAGACTCGAGACGAGAGGCAAGAAAGTAAATAAACCCACTTCTGCCATGACTGCGCAATTAGCGCCCTCTTTTCGTCAAATTTATTTGAGAAACCCACTGCAAGGAAAAACTCCAGCAAGTTTCGGCAAAGTCATGAAAAAGTTTCCTTGCCTCCGGTGGCGTAGCCAGAAAAACATTGTGGGGGTATTTATTTGATGAGTTTAAGGGAAATACAAAGGGTTTGTTTTAAGACGCCGCCACCTGATGTAGAAGCCTATAGACACAAAAACTTATAAGGGTTGATTAGTAGTCAAAGTAAGCTGCTTGTTTTTGCAAATTAATTGGTTGTTCAATTCAGACGCACAGTCCATATAAAAAGAATTATGGAAAAACGCCGAGCACAAACACTAGTAGGCTACATATTACGTTGAAAGCGCAGAAAAAAAATTGACTGGTGAAACCCATCAACATTTTTGATAACAACCATTCAAAAATACAGCAAAAAAAAGATGGTTTAAAATCATTCCCTGGCCTTATATAATATAAAATTGGCTTTCTGAGAGATTTAAAAAGTAATTTTAAACATAAAGCAAAAACAATTTATTGCATGATCAGAAAATGACAACATCGCAATTAAAACTCTATAGTCTATTCGTCGCCTCCCGCCAGCCATATTCGTAACAACTCGATTGATCTTCTCTTCACTGATCAATGAAGATAGGCGATCGGAAGTCATTGTTGAGAGTAGCCAGGTCTTGGCCCTCTTTATGCATGAAAAAGACCTTTCAGCTTCAACTTTTGTTGCTGGCAAGGCCAGGATAACTTGGATTGCAGTGTGCACACATGGATAGCCTAATATTTAGCACTCAGAAGAAGTTCTTGTAAACTTTCCTGATTAACTTGAGAAGTCAGAGAAGACCTCCACAAAATTACTTCGCTGTCAAGGTTATCCAAAGAATACAAATGCTCAATCTCCTCTATCTTGGTTTGTTTGTTTGGTGGAAAGATGGACGGCAACGCAAAATATGAAGGGTTGTCACTGAATCGTTCCCGAAGAGAGCTACTCAATCCGTCGATGTATGGGCATATAGGCTACCGAACGTTGGATATAGTGGGAAACCAATTCAGCACAGACGTTAGCACGGTAAACTTGTAGCCTACCTCCACTATTTTGGGCATTGTCAGCTCTTGTACTCCGAGTAGGCTACTTCACATGCTTCTTTGTATGTGTTCAGCAAAATCTTCAGGTCGTTGCGGTCATGGTCAAGAACGCTCTGTAGAAAAGTAATCAGGCTCTGCACGCAAAGCCGAAATGTGACTTAAAAATACTTCGTTTATTTGTTTTTACAAAATTTATTGGTGGTTTCTGTGTGTCTAAAACAAGTTCTGGGGGATGTTAATTGCCAGATGTCTTGGAAAATGACACAGGCTAGGCTAATTTTCTACAAATTTTATTATATTTTCAACAAAAGGCTCAACTTCGACATCCAAACTTTGAAAATTTGGGGGTTTAACTGATAACGTTTGATAATTGATTGATAAAGTTTATTTTGTTTGTTTGTTTGTTTATCTTTATCCTGCATTGCGGGAAAGCGGACTTGAGCGCTATGCATCGGTGTACGCCTTCCGACGTACACCTGACCCACGCTGCAGCCTACGGCAATGTCTGTTTCCGGTTGTCTACTTTACTTATGACTTAAATTTGGTACTACCCATTACTCGAAATCGATCACTGGGTAGAGGCAATTATCGTAAAGTTTCTTGCCCAGAGAAACAACAGCAAGTGCGGGTGGCTGGAGTCGAACATGCAGGCTTTCGACTGTGAGCCCAACGCGCTAACCACTCGCCATAACGCATTGATGCCAAAAAACAGTAGGCTACTATCCGGCAGCGTAAATTTAATCAAATAAACTGAGCGGTAATCTTGTTGCGCTTTTCTAACTCTGATTCTTGTTACCTGTACTATTCATTTTGTCAGTAGGCTATGTTTTGTTTGGTTTCATTGGTTGCTGAACAGGTTGTGTTTAGCCTACCTGTTTTAGCCCCCTTGATAAAGTCAGTCGTGCTGACTAACGAAGCGTCGATAATAAAAGCTAGACATCATCCTTAACATCAGGAAGTTAGTAACTTCAAGTTACCTATGGTAGCCTACATAATCACCAGAAGAACCCAAGTCATTTTATTTTTCAAATGCCTGGTGAACAGTTTTACTCTGTTTTTAAACTGTAAGTTTAAAAATAAGAAATTTACAGTAGCCTCCCTTGTAGGCAGAAGCTCTTTTAATAGCAATCTATATAGTCTAAGCGTAAAACGTATTGACCTGGAATAAATTGCGACCTTAACAAATTAGGTATTGTTGGAAAGCTTAACACCTTTAGATTAAGATTTTTACTCTCCTCCAACCATAGACCCTTGGCAAAAAAAGTTATGGCTATTTTTTAAACAGCACCTTGCGCCGCTAGTGGCGAAAGTGCATTTTTCCTTTTGCGCAAGTTTCTAGTCTCATTTTCAACTTTTTTCCCTACGTGTATGAGAAAGAAACAACTCACATTTAACAAAATATTTTTTATATATAAAAGACATCATTCTGACGTCATCAAATTAAAATTGCTTACCTATTACTCCCAGCCCATTGACAATTGCAGATCCAATACATTTGTTCTAAAAGATCGTTTTTAGACAGAACGGAGCTTCATATAATGATTCAAGGGGGAATTTTGACCCCAGGTCCGGTTTAATGACGAAACTAAGCGCCACAAGTGGCGAGAGTATATTATGGGCATTTTATACAAAATGTGCAAAATTTTTTAAAACTTTAGTTCAATAATTATGCCTTCGAGGAAATGGTTGTCAGTGAGTTGTCAGTGAGCGCCCCTAGAATAACAAAGGCGTGGAACTATTGTTCTTGTCGACGGTGAAAATTCGACTCACACTGCTAGTGGATATGCCATGTCTGAGGAGTACAGCTCAACTATCCAGTGGAATCTTTAAGGTCGCAATTTATTCCAGGCGGCCCTACATTTTCGCATTTTACGCTCAGACTAATAGGCTATTTCAATTAAAATTAAGAACAATCATTTAGCCTATTGATAGTTTTTGGGAAGACATTAAAGTAGGCTAATAGGCTATCCAAGTTAGCAGAAGTCCAAATTAAAATCTGGTTAAAATAGCTTAAGTCCAAATCCATTCGCTGACATAAAATCCCATAGGATCTACAGTAAATCCAAGTTCATGTATATGTATGTAATCTTGAGACATTGAGGATTTTAATTTATTTTTAAATATTTTTAGTCTTGAAAATAACCTCTCTCCTGACCAGTATTGGTTACGTTGTGATAGCTTTAAAAAACAATTTTTGAGGGGTGATTATTGCTCCCTCAAGCCTTCCTCCTTTGGTGGATCCTTGCTGTACGGTACCTACTGTAGCGTATGCTAAACAATAAACATCTCCTTACTGAGGTTAAAATTCCTATAGTTTAGTGTGATGCCTATGCGTTTTTCCTCATGTTTTAGTTTTAAGGCAAGAAAAGAGTGAAAGACCCACCTAGCCTATTAGCCTAGGCCTAAATTTATGTTTTTTTTCTTTCTTCTTTTGATCTATCATAAAACGTGATGTTATATAATAGCTTATAGCCTATAGGCTATTTTCATAGATATAACTTTTTACATTAAAACTACCAAGACAAAATGCCAATAATGTTTGGATACGCTACGCCAAGCAAACAGAATCGTAATATCCGTAAGCTGCAAATGCCAGCAATGCATCGACCTTTTATTGCTTGTCGCTCAGCCTAGAATTGTTAACAACATGATATTTTAGCTCTTCCTCAACAAGCGTCAATGCAAATAGGCTAGCTCTAGCCGAACCTTATTTGAAAAATAATTTTGTGTAAATCAAGCTACAGCAGAGGTTCCCAATTGGGGCGTCAGTGACGTTGCTGGAAAGAAAATTAAAGATTCAAAAACAATATTGTTGGGGGAGGCAAAATTTTAAATAAAGAGTTTGTTAAAAATTGTAGCTACTGGATGCAGACAAAAATTTATGAAGCGTCATTCAATATATAGCCGTGCCATGGCTATATACCTAAAGATACAGCCTGATTTGTCACATTTTGCAGAAATTTCCAGCTTTTTCTAAGTTTGGGCGAATGTTTAAATAAAATTTTCTAAAAATTATATTTTTACGCTTTCTTTGCTGTTTTCCCCAGATGTCACAATAGATTTTAACATCCTCAATGTTGAAAAACAAAGAAAATTTGATTTCAAAGATTTTAGTCAGACTGTTAATTTTTCAATAACAGTCTCATCAGCGTTTTTCAACTTACTTTTTCTCATTTGCTACTGCTTCCCAAAGGCAACAAAAAGCTTTTATATCATTAGGAGACAGCAAAAAGTAAAAACATCTCAGAAAATGTCAGTCAAACACTCGCAGTAGCCGCACCGGTAGCCTAATCAAAATCTGCAAAATGTGACAAATCAGGCCGCATCTCCAGTTGGCCATGATATAGCCTAACACCGTAGGGTACAAACGTTTTTCTTTACCAAACGCCCTGTGGTTATGTCTCTGCTTGGTTTGTCGTTTTGAATTTTCAAAGGCGGTAAACTTTTATTAGATTCAATTGAATTAGATTAAAAAAAATCTTTCAAGCTTCATCTGTGTGATTTCACTCTGTATAGTAGCCTTGTGTCCTATTAGGGCAAAGTGGGGCGTGTTGTCACAGGGGCGTGTTGTCACAGCACGATTTCCATGTGATAACCCAAGCGTGTAACCACGAGTTTTCAATGGAAGGCATAGTTTTCAGTTCTCTTTCGTAAGCAGAGTTGCCAGATTGGGCTACTTATCGCGAATTGGGCTAGTTTTAATTCGCTTCGCGACTTGAATTTGAAGGTTTGCAATTTTTTGAAATTTGCGACTTTTTGGGCTACTTTTTACTTCCCAATGCCTAACAAAGATGAAAGTGGAAAGAATCACAGAATAATCGACTTGCACCACATCTCTCACTTTGGAGCGTTTTTACGTTTTTTCTCTTCTCTCTTTTTTGGTAAAAGTGGCGTGATGACCCCTTCCACGTGACCACGTGTACTGTTCCTAGCCAATGAGCGAGTACCGTCTTGCTGAGTTTTACACAGTTGGCCTTGGGGTAGGCACTTTAACATGCAGATATCCAATCCAGCACGAACCAATCAGAAGCTACGCTGTTGATGACGTCATCAAGGTTGCGTTAAGAAAGAACAAAGGAAAAACGCAAATTCTAGCTAAATTAAGTCATCGCTTTGCCATCGGTTGGCTTGGCGCATTGGGCTAGGGCGGTGGTAGTCATTTCATTGACGTGGGTTTGATTCTCACCACTGCTATAGCTCTTTTTTCTTGTGTAATTACCGATCAAAGTTCAAAGTACCGTAATAATCAAGTCTCCGACTGAATGCTGGAATGGTCACAATTGGACAGACAACGTAACATCTGGTTGGTTCGTGGTAAATTGGATATCTGCATGTTAAAGTGCCTACCTGGCCTTGGCCTACTGTAGCCTATAATCTTTTTTCTGTTTAGGTAATTTAAGGTTGTAAAGTTTAATTGTACAGTAGGAACTGATATACAATGCAATATCTTACAATTAGGACATTTTGGAAAATTATGCAACATACAAAATACAGTTTTCCTTGAAAAAAAAACATCGCGCAGAAATTGGGCTACTTTCAAATCCATTTTGCTACTTTTTTGCTACTTTTTGTAAAAAAATCTGGCAAGCCTGTTCGTAAGTTACAAGCAGTGAAGGTTAATAAATTTGTCACCACAGCAGAAATTATAAGGAGTGCCATTGAATTTTGGGCAAAATCAGGTGTTATAACTAAACTAAAAAATGGTCTGGCAAACTAAGATATGATCATAACTGATCAGGAAAGATACCATTCGTTAGCTTTACGCCTGCTCTTTTCATCATACCAAACAGATAAGGCATGCAAGTAGAAATGTACAAATGGTTGTTGAAACCACCTGATTTCATACCACAGAGCGTGTTGTCACAGCTGTGACTACACGCCTCGTGGTGTGCATTTTTAATATTAAAAAACATAAAAAATTATTTATGCTTATACAACGAGGTAACGATGTTGCCTGAACTGCTGCCTCATAAGCAAGAAGAAGAAGAACGAGGTAATATGCGTATTTTTTAAAATACAACGCTTTTTTAGGAAATAAAAATTAATATTAGATAATGATACACACATATATTCGATAGTAACACATAATTCTCAAGATAACATTTTTATTGTTTTTGACAATGGGCATAAAATTTTTACCAATATGTTGTAAATTAAATTTTTTTGCATTTCGCATATTTTTTTATTCGTTCAGCCTGTATTAAAACCATTTTTTCTTGGTTTCTGTCATATTTTAGTCATAAAGCATGTGCAGAAATTTTGTGATAACACGCCCCATGCTTTGTGACAACACGCCCCGGGGTGGGGCGTGTTGTCACAGCCCATACATTCACTTGCATTAAACATGCATTTATGTAAAAACGAAATAATCCAGAAAAAATTTAGCTGTAGCTAAAAGAAGTCGAATGATAGGCCTACCTCTTTCAATTGCACTATCAAGCATTTCGATACCATTGGTACAGAACGAGATATATGCTGATTTGTAAAAATTGTGACAACACGCCCCACTTTGCCCTACTTCATTTCACGGCTCAATAATCTGAAGGACTAGCCTATAGTATATGTTGTAGGCCTACGTTCTGTTGGCCTATTAATTTTGTATTTCAAACGTTCAGCGAGCAAAGAATAATCCAGCAAGCAGCCTCAACACAATGATGTGTAGGTCTACATAACTATAATACCTGGTTAATTCACCGTGAATAGTTACTTTTCTGTGTTCTATTGGAGGAGACGACCCGTCACTGTCAGCAAGTGATTTTCAAGTCAGTTTTTTGAAAGTATTTCCGCATTGTTTTGTAACCACTGGGTAGGCCCATGATCAATGTTGAGTACAGTACTGTACTTTGCACAGGCCTGTAGCCAGCCGGGGGCCAGGGGGGGCCTCGCCCCCGGCTGAAAAAAAAATTGCCTCCGTGGCAAAATCTCAACATTCTCGAGCAACAGCTACAATTATATTGATTCAATTTTTTCGGGCCCCCCCCCCCCCTAAAAAAGTTGGCTCCCCTTGCTCTGCGGTCTGGCTACGGCCCTGACTTTGCAATTTGAACAACTTAGAGACTTTTGATGGCCCCATGGATAAAGAGTGATTACAGTCCTGGCATGACACTGACCAGGATAAAATTTTAAAGGATAAATTGGTCAAGATTCTTACTCCTTGAGCACAAGCAAAATTCAATGCACTTTATTTTTTAAATATATAAAAATGACAGATTTGACAGAGCTGCAGATACGGTGACATTTCACCCGACTTGATCCAAATTTCGTAGCCTACTTTTTATCATTGGCGTACGATTCAGGCTTAGCCTACCCGCAGTGATTGAAGATTTATATTAATGTGGACGAAAACGAAAGGCAATCTTTATGTCTACTTTCAGGCATTGAATAATAAAACTTTTCTGTTTTTTGTGAACCACCCAGCAAACTGTCCACTTGAAGCGGTTGACTGTCTCTTATCATTAGTCTCGTCCTGTTGCTCAACACAACAAACAGTGTAGGCTACTAGCCTCATTTTTGTAATCAAATTTCGATTTCGCTTTTAAAGCATCTTCAGTTTGATATTGACAAGAGCAAAAACATCTTTTCTTGAGGCTGGTAGCCTACAATGAGGCTGGTAGCCTACACTGTTTACCTTGAGGCTGGTACAATGAGACTTACAATGAGGCTGGTACACTGTTTACCTTGAGGCTGGTACAATGAGACTTACAGTGAGGCTGGTACACTGTTTACCTTGAGGCATGTCTTTGAAAGTGTCCTGCCAGAGACACAGCCGCATTTAACGTTCGCGTTTTGTCGTTTCTACCTTTTTCTAGACCAGTGGTTCTTAACCGGGGGGGGGGGGGGGGGGCGTGAAGCATCTCTCAGGGGGGTGCGAGCTCTACAACAATTTCAATTTTTTTTAATTACTTTAATGTCCTAGGACCTATGCTGTTCGTCATCTTTGTGAAGCTGCATTTTCTTTTCTATGTTGCTATCAAGACCAAGTACAAAAAGGAAAAGACTAGAACATCACATGCCCAGGGCGAAAGAGAAAATTCAATTGAGTCCTGTCTTTGTCATGAGTTACCAAGGGGGGTGGGGGGACATATACCAGTCCCAGGTATAACCTGTCTCCCCCCACCCCCCATGGTAACTCATGACAAAGACAGGACTCAACTCAATTTTCTCTTTCGCCCTGGGCGTGTGATGTTCTAGGCGTTACCGTACAGAAACAGGCTGAGTGTTGAAGGAGACTTAGGCCTACGTTGTTCACTCTCTGGAGTTAAACCTCGAATTAAAAATCTAGTCGCTAAGAAGCAGTGTCAAGTATCTCACTGATGTGTAGGCTACAATAAACAGACAAAGATGCAATATTTTTGGTATGATACTTATTTAAAATCTAGGGGAGAGCGAGGCACATGACCATTACTGAAGTGGTGCTTGATAGAAAAAAGGTTAAGAACCACTGTTCTAGACATTTGCTATGTTGGCGTGTATTGTTTTCGTTGCGATGGTCAGAAAAAAAAATCTGAACTGAAGCGGTATTGAACCGACGCCCTTTCGAGTGTCGTAGCGGGGCTCTCACTACCGGCTATAGGCCTACATCTCGCACTAAAACAGCCTGGTTAGAATGGTAACGCCTAGAACATCACACAACTAAGGCGAAAGAGAAAATTGAAAAAATAAAACTAGATGTCATGAGTTACCAAGGGGGGGTGGGAGGGGGCGACTTGTATACCTGGGACTGGTATACAAGTCCCCCCCACCCTCTTGGTAAATCATGACAAAAACAGAGCTCAATGGACAAGGCTCTTTCGCCTTAGTTGTGTGATGTTCTAGGTTTTTCCGTTTAGAATAGGCTATGTAGGCTATATTTCTCAAGCAGCAACACTGAAGCGCTTTTTATTCATAATTGTGTAGGCGACAGCCTACTTTTTATTCAATACTACCGTAGGCTACAGCCTACGGTAGAATAGCAAGTCAAACTGTATAAATGTCATGACTTTTCTAAAAGGGTAAGAAGGCTAAACAGTAAACAGTGTTTAATTTTTAGAACATTAGTCGTAGTGGTTTGGTACGCACAAAGCCAACCGAACAACAATGCCAACGAGCATAATCCGCCCCGTTAGCTTAGTGGAGTCATCAGCCCGACTCAAGATCACGTGGTGCTGATTCCGCTCTTGGAGTGCGCGCTTGAGCTACTCATTTTAGGACTGGTCTCCATTTAGCGGATGGATTAATTCCCCAGCACTTCAACAATCGGAAAAAACTTCACTTTCTCCATCTCGGTAACCGACCTTGCGTCAAAAGCCTTTAGGCTACATACAAGCATGCGAAACTTCCAGGAACAACGTATTAGAGCCTAGAGCAGAGGTGACGAACCTGCGGCCCGATTTTGTGCGGCCCGCAAAACAATTTGACAATCGCTCATGCATTAAAGACATCTCAAAGCTGTTTTATGCCTTAACTAGTACACCTTTCCTTTGCTATTTTCTTGCCCTAAACACTAACTTTCAGGGTTTAAAGTTAGAACATAGAAAAGCTATAAGGTAAAGTTGTGAAAACACCATTCACCAGCTTCTAATATTGAACGCTTTCGCTTAGTCAAGCAAAAAACTTTCCAAAATTTTCACTAAGCAAAAGAATTCAATGCTTTAATGTTATTTTTTAAAATTTTATGCTTCAATGCTGCATTAGTTAGATAGCTTTAGCTGTATGATTCGCATGGGCTTTTGTTTGTTGTTTGAAAAAGAAATTTCCTTAACTGATTTGTTGTTTCGGAGGATACCGTATTTAGGCCTACTTGATTGTAAGCCGCGGCTTATAAAGTTTTTTTTCCATCATGTTTGCGGCTTAAATTCAAGGGCGGCTTACAATCAAAGGCGGCTTACATTTTTTCTTTTTTCCTTTTGCCTTTTTCCTTGTCGACTTTGCCATAGATGTTTTGCCGTACTGCGTTGTCTGATGCCGACAATTGTGAAGTTGTGACGTGCATTTTAAATTGTCACATGCATTTATGACGTATGCATTCGAAAGAAAAAAAGGAGTTGTCAGTTTTATTTATGGTACTTAATGAACATACCAATAAATTTGGAGAGTACTGCAGTTTCAGCTTTGCGTGTAAACAGTATTTGCGGCTTACATTAAATTTTTAACACAATTACATGCGGCTTACTATCAAGGGCGGCTTACAATCAAGCGCGGGTTACAATCAAGTAAATATGGTAATGGTCGAAATATTTAGTCAACTTGAGCAAAAAGGATAGAGCCAAAAAAAGAAGAAATCATACTCATATGAAAGCAAACGCTTCAAAAATTAAACTCGTCATTATCAGTGCAAGTAGGCTATTGTTGCTCTAACGCAGGGATCGGCAACCTACGGCCCGCGGGCCAGGTCCGGCCCGCCAGGCGCTTCGTTCCGGCCCGCGAGCAGTTCCAAGCAAAAGCACGCAATTCGGCCCGCGACGATAAATAAGTTGTTTTTCGCATGCTAAAATCATAGTGCAACAAATCCACGGATACTACCTCGTAAAAGAAATTGTAACGTTTTTGCAACAAAAGAACATGAACACAAGTTATTTTGATGACCCCGAATGGGTTACTGACTTGGCCTTTTTGGTGGATTTAACAACCCGTTTGAACGATTTGAATTTAAAATTACAAGGTCGCGGACACCTGATAAGTTCTCTTTATGATTCTATTGTAAGCTGCGACTTTGGGAACACCAACTTCGTAATTCTAATTTTGCACATTTTTCCAATCTTAGTAACAACAGTCCGTCAAGTACGTTGAAATATGTGGAGGTTATTGTTGACATCAAACAGCAGTTTGCTTCCCGGTTCCAAGACATGCGAAGGCACAAACACGAATTCGCGTTACTGGCAACACCTTTTGATGTGGATCCAGCCGATGCGGACAATAGCGTGCAGATGGAACTGATTGAACTTCAGAATAATACAACGTTAAAGTCGAAGTTTCACGTTACTTCTCCGGAAGTGTTTTACAAAGAACATGTATCTGTAACCCTATTTCCGAAATTACGAGATAATGCGAAAAAAATTGCATCCATGTTTGGGAACACTTATCTTTGTGAATTATTTTTCAAGATTAACTTTGCAAAAAATACACTTCGATCACGTTTATCTGATGAACATGTTAATGATGTTTTACAAATTTCTTGTTCCAATATCAAAACTGACTTTGGCAATTTGGCAAAAAAATGCAAACAACATCAACATTCACATTAAATTGTTACACACATTTGTTCTTTTAATAATCGGTTTCAAAGTAATAAATTCCTTTTATCATATCAATGAACATATTATATAAGCATGAATAGGAGTGTAAAACGCCGTGCAATTTAAGGGTAAGATATTCGCGTTTCGGAAAAGCTGTCCCGGCAGTTACGGCCCGCCAGTATATTTTATTTTATCAAATTGGCCCGCGGCTCAAAAAGGTTGCCGACCCCTGCTCTAACGTTTTTGCTCAAGTTGATTTGTTTTTATTTTTTACTGTGGTATGTTTCGATTCTGCGTAAGATAATATCAACTGTGTTGGTTTTATTACTTTCATCTGCCGTTTGTTAGTTTTCATGAATAATATCTTGAGTTGCTTCTAAAAGATTTCAATTCATAGTAGGTTACGATTAAAAAGTTGTGTGGCCCGATAACTCGTGTAATTGACAAAGTGGCCCACGATCGTAAAAAGGTTCGTCACCGCTGGCCTAGAGGCTTATTGTCACACCGAGTGTAAAGATTCAATACGAACTAAATAGTTATTTTTTGTCGCCTACGACTGTAGTATTGTGAGAGATGCTGACGCTCGGCGCTGAACCATGCAATCATAAAATCATTGTGTCTAGCACGAAGATGGCGTGATCGCCATTACGTCACAAAACCACGCAAGGAATGCAGTGAAAACAGCAAACGAGGGTTTTGAAACTTTGGTTTCAATAATATTCAATGGCCGCGTTGCAACAAATGAAAGGAAATAGGCTACAGTCTGCCATTGAATACGAACTCTCGAAGTGTTGCCACCACACCGCCTGGTCAGTAACGTATTTGCTGACACACAAGTTGCATTATTTTACGTCAATTTAAGTTATGTAATTTTTGGGCGGTAACTAGCATATCTCGGGCGTCACTTTTCCTTTCGTATCTGTGTGCCAACTGCCAATCCAGCGTTGCAACTGGCATGCGGCACTTCATCTACCAGCAACGTACGGTAGGCTAGTAGTCTTTTGGAACACTAACGTTTCATAAGTCGTACTGACATGCATCTTCAGAGCTAATTGACTACTAAAAAACATCGTGCGTCTGTGATTCCGTGGAATATTTTCTGCATTAGGCTAATCGCTCTAAAATGATGGCTTGGGCTATGCATCGGTGCGAACGTACGCTAGAAGATGTCAGTCACGGTTGAATATGTTGCATTCAGTAGCGCACCCAGAAAAAAATTTAGGGGGGGGCTAATTCAGAAATGTCGGCCGAGTGATTTGCGATAATAGTGACAGTAGGCCAATGCCCATCAGTGCCGGTCATTGGGGTGTGCAAACCGTGCGATCGCACAGGGCCCACAACAAGTTAGGGGGCCCGCAATCTACTCAGAAAATGCAGTAATTTTGTCATTTCCAATGGAAAAATTCAACAAAAGAATTAGCAACAAGAAAACATAGGAACTCAACGGGTGCAACCTATTTTGTCCCCTGAACATTTCGTATCCTGAAAAGATCGAGAAAAAAACAATAGAGCCGAAGTCGCTGATCGGAGTTGCCGCAAACATTTCAAAAATTCTCTTGATCTTTTCAGGGGACGAATTAGGTCGAAATTTGATTTTGTTACTCCAATTTCAGGGTACGGAATCGGGGTAAGAGTTTTTTAGGGGACGAAATAGGTTGCATCCAAATCAACATATAAAGACATAGCTTTATATTTCCGAAAAATGCTGAGAAAAGCATGATCTTATCCTTTTGCTATGCCACCGGACAGCACCATTTTACAGTAATATTCATACCCAAATTTTTGTTAAACATGCTCTCAGAATGCCCCAAAATCAAAGCAATTTTTCAAATTTTTCTAGGGGAGGACCCCCAGATTCCCCGCCACAGAGTGGCCTTTGGCGATGGCGCCGTCAGGCTTCGCCCGCCGACCGTAAGGTCACCCCCCTCCCCTTTCAAAATATCTAGCTTCGCTACTGAATTGGATCATTGTCATTGGGGCCAGCAAAGTATATTCCGCACAGGGCCCGAAATACCCTAATACCGGCACTGTGCCCATCCCTTTGATTAATATTTAAAGGCACTCACGACCCACTACCCACCGGTTTGCCGATACATCAGGATTCGTTCTCTCAAATCAGATTAGAAGTTGGCCTAGTGAACCCCACGCTATTAGAACCATCAACACTCTCATCCCTACGTCCACTCTCGCAATCTTCTATAGATCTCGACTTTTCGTCATCTAGGCCTATGACAAGATAAAATTAGCTTTCCGTTTGCCAACACAGATAAGTGCGAAACCAACAACTAGCACGAAAACAGTTTGAAACAAAACACTAATTTGTAAACAGTAAATTTGATGTGGACGTTTTTCCTATTTACAAAACATTCAAAATTAGTTCGTATTTTCAATTAAAGTCCCAGACGCCTTCGTCTCTCTGCTCAAATCTCGTAGGCCTATACAGTTTTAGATGTCCGTGTGATTCGGCATTGACGTATGACGCTATGGTACATCGGTATGTCCAGTTGTCCACCAGACATTTGACCACGAGAGTACGGGGGCATCTGAGCTTTAGGGAGTTAAAGAAAGGGGCCATCAAAGACCATATCATGGAGTGTTCTTTTTGCACAGATCAAAAATTCTCTGCTGACTCATTTATAATTTTATGCAAAGGAAAATCCCAATTTGACACCAAAATTCAGGAAGCACTGATAACGCTATAGGCTACGCTACAACCCAAATTTAAACAAACAATTATTTGCTGGAGGCGGGTCCATTCTCCTCAACATTTACTTGATGTAGGTTATCACGTTCCCTGTGGTGCAAATTTTTTGTAGTTATTTATGTAGTTGCCTTTTCCTAATGTAAATTTACCTTCAAGAAGTTGAAATTTACTGCATTTATTAATTATTTTCTGATTCTTGATTAGGGCTTAAAATTAAGCCGAAAACATTCGACTGTTAAAACTACTTGTAATTATGTAAAATATATTGTTATAATGCTCGGCCCTGTTGTATTGTTGTGTCTTATTCATATCTAACCTGTAAGCAAAAGGTAGCCTATACATAGGGAACATACAAAAACTTTATTTTTTGTGGCGAGTTTGGGGGGGGCTTGAGCCCCCTTAGCCCCATGCTGGGTGCGCTACTGGTTGCATTAACCTTAATTTGCATCAGATGTGGAAATTTAGATTTAAATTTGTTTTGTTTTCAGCCAAGTTTAAACTTGCATGTAAAACATTGCTATAGGCAGGCCCGGATTTAGGGGGGGCAGAGGGTGCAGGTGACCTCCGACGTGGAAAAGAGTGTGATTTTGTGTTAGGCTATTAATTTTTTCTTTCAGCCTTTGAAGTTTCTGCAAAATGCTGTGCAGTGATGGATTAGTGCTACTGTAGACGTAGAGGTGGTTTGTCGCGCCGTGGTCCCGAAAAAAAATTTGCACGAGGGGCCCCGGACCCGATCTAAAAGTGCTCCGCCCCCCCACCCATCAGCTAAATCCGGCCCTGGCTATAGGCTACTGACAAAAAATCCAATAATCCAAAAAACCTGAGACCGCTTGATGAAACTACCGCAGTTGGTCTTACATAATTTACATTATTGTTGCGTAAATTGTGCTCAACGTAGGCTACATGCCTAATATCCAGCTAAGCAAGCCAAAAATTTGTCCAGGTGAAAATATTGCCTATCTTACATACTTTAGGAAGTAGAAAAATGATTCTGGTTTGTCATGGCTAGAAATGTAGGCTAACTATTAAGATTTCTATAAATGTTTTCAAATAAATTCGGTCGTGTGTTAGTGCTACAAGACCATTTTTGTTAAATGCAATGTCTCATTGTTAGATGGCCAATGAGCGTCTCTGCTGACGCAAATAGCCCGGAAGTAAAACAGGAACATTTTCAGTTGAAGGCAACTAGTACAAAGTCAATTCTGCAATGTTTTGGTAGTCAAATAAGATTTAGAACGATTTCTTGCGTAAGTGAAGGCCAAACATCATAACTTGATGTATTTTAATATATAGGGCGTCTTCTAGCACATTTGTAGCCAGCTTTCAGTCAATTTATTGTTAGTGAGTAATGTAAGTTCCGAGACAACAAAATCCGTTGTTTTTACATTGATTCAACGTCTGCAGACTTGAATCAATGTATAAATGACGGATTTTACTTGGGTTAGAGAACAAACATCTCTAAAAGCCGATTGTTAAGTAACAAAGCCATTAAATTTTGATTTGTATGATAACCAAAATTGAAGCCCCTTCAAAAGATATAAAATAAATTACCAAAGTGTAGTCATCACAACTTCAATACGTCAGGCGGAACACGATCGTGTCCAGAACTGTTGATACATTGAAGAAAAAGAGATTATTTTTCAATGCGAACAATTCCTTTGTAGTGCTCAACGTAAAACGAAATCAAAGACGCGATGACACCTTCTTGTTGATTAGCCTTTGACTTCTTTGTTGATTCCTTGTTTGCTTTCACGTTTTACCAAGAATGACGTGTCACACTTAACGTTCGCCCAGTTTGTCAATACCTCGCCCGACAAAGTAGGTCCTTTGTGTTGTAGTTTATTACTGCACCAACAAAACCTGACAGAGATTGTACGCTGTGTACAAGCAGTCCCACAAATTAATGATCCCATGGTTAGTCTAACAGTGAGTAAATTGATTATACAGTTTCGGCATATAAGAGAGAGAGAACATTTATTTAAAAGCTGTTTTCCCATTATGGCTTCGCTCTGGTTATTGGGATTCGAACTGTTGTGACATAATTTGAACACAACAGATCATCTCATGTAAAAAAAGTTAAAATTAAAAATTAAGAAAAAAACTCAAAAAGATTTAAAAGCAGCCCACAAATAGCAATGGCTGTCAACCTGGGATTGAGATTTAAAGATTAACAACCAGCTGTGCAACAAAAAACACTGGAGCTGTCATAACTTGACCCATTTCAACGATATAGCCTAGCCTACTGCATAAATACAATGCTAAGAAGCATTGGTCAATCAAGATTAAGTAGATCAGATGAGTGATCAAGCACCTTTTTAGATTGATGAACATGATATGGTCGTAGATTGGTGGGCAATCTCCACGTTTCCATTAAATATTTCATAAATGTTCTCAGCTTTGGCGTCGCTTAACCCAGACAACAAATCAGCCTTTTTACATTGATTCAACAAAAAGTATAAAAGAACTGGTCTTCTGGTCAGAAACCCCGCCCGTTGTGTGCCCACCACGTCTAACCACAAATTTACATTATGAAAACGTTCTTTCAACATAATAGGGAAAAAGCGGTTAATATAAATTAATAAATTATATATGACACGACAGCAGGCTCACAGCACTTACTTTTAGTTTAACGAACAGGCTAATTGAAAACAGGTTTGATTTACACGCGCAACAAATCTGACTTGGAGTTTTTAGACTAACAAAGCTGTTCTCTTTTGAGGTTAAACAAAAAAGCATTTCAAAACTAAGAAAAGAGAAATCGAGTCAATTTTTTTCTTGATTGTTTGTATCCCATTGTTAAATAACCAGATTTCAACACAATTTTAAATTTAGCCTATACACAGTAAACGGTCTTTAAAACATTTTATTTTGACAGTAACTCAGTAAGCACTTTGCAATTTTCATAACATTTTTTGCAGTTTTATTTTAAACAAACAGGCTTTCAGGATGCATTTCGTTTTTTTGTCTTGTTTGCAAAACACTGCGAGTATGACGTCAAAAACACGATCTCAAAAGAACAACAAAGTAAATCCATTATCAAAATATGACTTTACGAAAATAAATGATATCATAGTTGGCCTATTGTACTTGATCCGTAATTAAAACCAGCTTACTCACAGAATATCACAGGTATGTTGCTTTATGACTTCATAATCAATTGATGCAACTATGGTACAACAAGAAAGCTTTTTTAAATATCACATTCCCATCTCGGTCCTTCCCATTCTAGTATATGAAAATACAAATCAAGATAAAAGTGTAAACACAAAACTGAAGACCACAGGCAAACTCGGCCATATCTCATGCAAAATACGTTCATTATTGAATTGCTGTAACAGAAATTCTTTCAAAACACCTTTCAAAATATGAACACTTAAATTCTGTGTTGGCATAAATCTTGCAAATTATGACTATGCATGTACAATTGTACATGCAATCTAACATGAGCTGTCAGCTATTAAGTTACGATTAACCTCTGGAACAATTGACCGGTTAATGTAACCCAATACAGATTTAAATTACAAAATTGTTTACAGAATGTCAGCTTTAAAAAATCAGTTTTGGAACATAGTGGTACCAGTAGTACCGTAGTAAATGTTCAGCAAGCAAATGGGTTGTTTGTTGACCGTAACACCATTCTTGTTAATCAAACATTTACATACGCGGAATTATTCATCCTCAAAGAGGCGTCTTTTTCATGCGATATTCCTCAATTGTCTCTCATGCAAATACAAGTCGAAACAACAACACAAAGATGTTATCAAGAAACATAAATCATGTCAGCTACTGTAATGACACTTTTGGAGTTAATTGCAAACAGATTTTTCAGACCATAACACAATTAGTATAAATTGTAGAAATAGCAATACATCCGTAAAAAAACGCGAAAAGATTTTATAAGAAAAAAGTTCATTTTAAATTTGAAGAGTGAAGTAAATTTTTGACTTCTTCAGTGGCAGAAAATACATCAGCTCATCTGGATAAAAATACAAAGGCACACAATCCAACGTATGCCATCCAAAATCAGAAATCATGGAGTAGATGACAATACATGCAAGCATGGCTACCTAAAGATACGGCCTGATTTTCAGGCCTAAAGATTACGGCCTGATAATCAAAATCTGCAAAATGTGGCAAATCAGGCCGCATCTCCAGGTGGCCATGATGCAAGGTAAAAATGTTCGGAACCTACCATCAAATACACAACTAAAGTAAACCAACAAAACGAACATATTATAAATATTTTCTTGCGTTCTTCTAGTGACTGCAGGCTAGACCAAGATATATCAAGCGTAGTACCACTTTCAACATATCGTGGCAGCCTCACCGGCAGCGACTTTGAGAACCAAAAAGTTTAGTAATCAGATACTTGGTGAAGAGTTTTATTCCATAGGCTATTCAGAACGAGCATATGAAAGGATCAATTACCTGTTTAGTAACAGCTGTACTTTTCACTGGATAAACTTTTATTTGCTGAAATAAAACTGCAGCTAAACACTGTACAGTAAAAGCAAGTGTAGGCCTACAACAATTCTTTGTAGCAAAACCAAAACTTTCTCAGTAATGATATACGTCACTGCTTGATGAGGAAGATTCCCTGATGGATTTCAACACAACATAGACCGAACATGATCATTATTTTTGGTATTAAGTCAGCACAATTTCTTGGTTACTTTTTGCAGTCACAAAAGTCGCTTTACATTATCAATTCAACATCTCTCATAACCATGTGATTGTGTCTTTGTAAGCTGCTAATGCTTTTGTCCTTTAATAGAAATCTTCATTTCGTGATTCGAAAACGCAATTTATTAAAGCTATCTGTCTGTGTAACTTAATGTAGTTACGCGTGTGTGCTACTGCCGCTACTGATCAATAAACAATGGTTATCTCTTTCCTTACTCACGATTTCGCTGATGGCATAAGTTATGAGTCAAAAAGCATTCATCGGATGCTTCACGTTCTGTTCCATTAAATCTACCAGTTTGATAAATTTATGTTGAAATAAGAACTTCTGCTTTAGTAGGGTGACAAAAGCTTGCAAAACATCAAGTCAATATATTGTACATTTTTGAACATTCATTGAGTAAACACGCAATTTCAAACACTCTTTGAAGTACAACGTCCAGCATAATTATGCAATATGCTATTCAAGAAAAGGTCTACATGTAAAACAAATAAACCTATTGGTCAATAACCGATACAAAATACACTGTTGGTACGGAAGAAATCAGTAACTCTAACTAACATGTAACTGCATAGAAACCAATTTTTTATGAACCCACCACAGATTAAATGTGGTTGTGTACAACTGTACATCCATTAAATCAGTAATTTTTAACCAACTATCTCTTCGCACTCTTGAATGTAAGATTGGTTCTAAAAGTGCGTAAACTGTAAATTGATTAGCCTACTGTACATGTGATATTGTTAAACTGTCCGGACTGCAAATCGCTTTTTACATTGATTTAACGTCTGTAGTCTGCAGACTTCTGTAGACGTTGAATCAATGCAAAAAACGACTGATTTGCTGTCTGGAGTAAATGAGAATAATGCATTCTCATCCAATTTTAACAAAACTAAGACAACTGGTCAGGCAATTTCAAAAAGACAAACAAGCAAGATCACGAACGGGCATAGAAACAATAAAAGGTATAGCGACTTCATCGACTGATTTTACTTTCGTCGAATTTGGCTTCTTGAAGTTGGAGCATTATTGGCTGCAAAATTCATAATTCAATTACGATAGGTTTGTACAATGCAGTGTAATTCCATTATGAACTCATCATACAGAAAAAAGCCATAGGCTTCAAACTGAAGAAAAATTTCCACGATTTACCGTAGAAAGATGTGTCGATTGCTGAGTGATGTCATATCATTGTTTGTATGTCAGATGTAAAGAAACAATTTTATCAATGAAGTTTCATAATCATCCTTTAAAATTAGGCTTTGGGCAAGGAGCACCATGATTGCAGTATCCACAGCAACGAGTACAAAGCAATGCACTGCAAAAGAAACTGATGCCACGGCAAAACGGTGTAGCCAAGCAAAATGACACTTTGGCGCTTTTAAAACATGCTTGTTGGAACAGTGACCATAAATGAAGGCCAATGCAAAACTAGTGTAAGCTTCCAATACAAAAGATCGCAAGATTATATTAAGTAACAATATCATAGTTGTTTCAGCAATATCGAAAACCAATTGAAGAGGTGATTACGAAACGTACTTAAGTCACACAATTGAATAAATCAAATTCAGAGTACTGCAAGCATACAATCCTAAGCACATTGTCAAAATGTCTATACCTGAAAACGCTACCTAAGTGTATAAAAAGGTATTTTTTTCTGGTGTGGACATCTTGCCAGTGCATTTAAGATCCGAATTTCAAAGTACAATTGCTTAAAGTGCTTTGAATTTGTTTTATTCTAATGTGATTGAAGTAGTTTTCGTAATCAGCACTGCAATTGCTTTCCAAAAAAGTAAAGCAGGAAGATGGATTAATAATATATACATACCGGTATACATTGGACAAAACCTGCTTAAATATTGTGAAATGTAAAGAATGTGTTTTATTAGTATGGCAAGTGTCACTAAGTCGAGAAATTAGTTTTTATTTCAACGTCCATAAATTTCTTCTAATTACTAAAATAGTAATAGGGTATGTATGTAGGTATAACAATCCAGAAGACATGAAATATATGCCTTCACAAATAAAGTCATGGCAGCCGTTCTTTCCTATCAGCAACAAGTCACACATGACTTTTCACAAGAGTAACCCACCTCCTAACCATTGACATCAACGTCCCCTATTTTACGCCTGAAAGTGAAGGTCTGAAGGTGTGTGTTCGTGTGGCTCACAACGATTTTGCCAAATGATTATATACGAAAGCAAAATATTGCAAATTGGTCAAACTATCCGAGTGTTAAAAATAAGTTAAGTGTTAAGAAATCAGTTCTCTCAATATTGCCTTGTGGTGAAAGTATGTATGAGATTAGTAGTAAAGATTTGTGACAAAAGGGAAATATAAGTATGGCTGTTGTGATAGCTTTGTGGATTTGGCAAATTTTTCCAAAAATCGTAACCCTGAAATACAACTTGCCAACATTGAAAGCTGCTCTATTTAATAATAAAAAATAGAAAATTTCAATGTATCAAAAATTTATGACAGTCACATGAAAATAAAAATGCAATATCTAAAAAATCAAATCTCAGTTTCTTGCAAGGCATGATGTTTCAAAGTAAATGTTCAAACAACTCCTTTTAAAAATATTTTCAACTGATATGAGAATTGCAAAACCACAACAAAAGTAACGTTAGTCATCTTCTCAACTTCAAATTATTTAGTTTTTACATGATCTCTCTTGGTATTGGTGGCAAGAGAACGATGCCAATAATCTTTGCTTAAAATACGTGCAAACAAAATCACATTAACCACGATCATAACTGTCATTCCTAAAACTCCAATGGTGTGAAAAAGAGATGGCACAACTTCCTTATGAAGAACCAGCCATCGCACCATCCACGATAAAGCACAAATGCGGAACACAATATATGTAAATATATTCATGTGACTATTCAGCTGATACCAAATTGAAGATGGGGACACTTGGGACATATTCAAGAGTTGTCTAATATGCAAAAATACAGAGTTTACTTCACAAAGTAAAGCCACAATAACATAGTTTATGAAATTATTAGTGACTACAGAAATTCCAAAGCAAAATATGACCACTGTGTGGTGAAGGAGGATTTCCCAGGCGGATTTAAACGGGCGTTGTGTGGAGTGAATAAAATCATGAATGAAATATCCCAATGACAAGCAAGAAACAGCATATGCTTGATCTGTATGAGGTTGTATGATCTTGGATGTCAGGTCGGAGTCAAGATAGAAGCAGTACAAACAGCCAACACTTGCAACAGTTGAATGAGTCAATGATGCCACTATGTTGAACCATGTTGGCTGCTTTCTTTTTTCTACAACACACAATGGAATTGGAAGATACTTCAATATAAAAGCCATGTAGATCCGAAATACTGCAGCAGATGAAAAAACTATGATAGCTCCATAATATTCACCGCTGGCACTGAAAATCTTCATTTTTCTCTAAAGCTCACTCCAATATTTAATGTCACAATTTTAAACTTTCACAATGTCTAAAAAGTGTCTGCAAATAGATTGACCAATAAATTATATATCACAATTGAAGCATATTTCAAACAAAAATTAAAATAATGCTGAACGTTTTTCTGAATTGCAATAGCTACTCTGTCTAATTCCCTGTACATGGACAGTGTATTCTTTTAAACGAACGTGTTGGTAACTTAGTAGGCTACTTTCTAACAAGATTAATGATTAACAAAATTTAAAACCGTTATGCAACTAGTTTGCAGAAGTTATATAACTTGATCTTAAATGATAACCAAGAATCAAATAAAACATCGTTAATTGGCACTTGAATTAGTCTGCACCAGAAATTTTATGACATGAATACTCAGCATGGTACCAATTTGCTGCATGTTTGCACAAATAACAAGGCAGTGGTATGACAAAGATGCTGCAGTGTTGATATTGCTCATTAAATCTCAATACCAAATACACCTTACTTCCATGAAATACTATATAGGCCTACAGTTTATTTATGCAATCGAACATTGATGCTTTAAAAATCTTTAGTGCAGTTGAAATGCACTTTTAAATTACAGTACTTCAATGATGGTAAAATCTATATATATATAATTTTTATATATGTATTGTTTTAAAACTAAAACCAGGTTGTCTAAATTTTTGGAAGAAAGGAAATAATGTAGGCTATTGTCTTTTTTGTCAAAAGTAATGTGATACTGAAAGATGGTGATGAAAATGTTAAGATAATGTAGAGCAAGTTTCTATTTTTCATAGCAAACTACATACACAAATCTTGCCAAAAGTGCAAACTTATAACAATGACTGGAGGCCAATGTAATTTGATTTTGAAATCTAGGCTAAATGTACTTTATATTTCTTTTAAATCATAGTTAATAATAGAAACCAAACTGGTGTAATGTGATCAATAAGTCTCAAACCACGGTAAAACTCCTGATTTAAGTTTAAAACGCGACAAATCTTTCTATGTTTCCACTTCCAGATGCTCTTCAGATTTCCAGCACAAGTGCCATAATCTGGTTTAATAGTTGCATGGTGATTGGTAACAGTAGCACAAAGTGGCCCAAAACAGATATTTATCAGCTACCACTCAGGTCTCAGATCATAGCGATTTTGACGGCTATTAAGCATAGGACATCAGCCATCAGTGAAGTATGAAGCTTGGACGTTGGCATGTCTTGTGTACAAAGGTTACCATGCTGTATTTCTAGATATCAGAATAATAAATAGTTGGAGACAACGTATAGATGCTTGATTCAAATTGAGTACATGACAACAAACATTCTGGTATGTACTCCAATTGCAATACAATTATGATGTAATTTGTTGAAATTTTATATGTAATTGCTAAGAACGTGTGGTCTTGCAAACTGACGTGAAATTGCTTAGCTACAACCTACAATGCTAGCATATGCAAAGTCTCTGCACCAAACAATGGTAAAAAAAGGAAAAAGATATAATAATTATCAAGTCCAACAAACCAGTTGTTTGCAAAGGACAATGATTTTCCATTGGTCCATAAGAATTTTCATCTTATGATCAATTTCCTGGTTGTGTAAGTGGAAAGCATGCAGTCATTGTCCATCCTATTGCAACCAAATTCAGTATTTAGTAATTAACTTGATACGCTCTTCGGTAATCAAATTAAGCATTTACAACAATTAAACCTTTCTGTGTCAGTAGTAAGTCTATGACCCCACTGATGCAAAGTACTAATTGAAGTTTCCTATCTTGGAGTTAGACATTTTTGGACTAGATTTATATCTTAAATTTCTCAGAAATATTTGGAAGCTGGTATTATACTTACGCTTTTTAAGATTTTGAATTTTTATGGAAAATAACCAACAAAAAGCTAAACATATTCTTACATCAACACAAATTATTGAAATTATAATGCTGTTTGAAATATTTCCTAAAACATTTCTTAAAACTGACCTATCACTTAATGGCAGTGCAAGCATCATAACAAACGTTAACTTAAAATCAATGCTGATCAACAATAAAATTATTAAAAAGTTATTCATCAGACTAAGGTGATAAATAATCTTTCAAAAAATAACAGTGAAATTAGAAACGTTGATTAATTGAATGCTACACAATTAAGCTGTCCACTACCTAAGTACATAGTTAAGACAAAGACACTGAAATGTAAGATCACAAGAAAATAATTAGCAACTAAAGTTTAGCCTAAGTTAATAAACAAACAAAATTTGTTTATCAAAAAGCAATTCATAAAGCCATGACAATATGCTTAATTACACGGCAAACTTGTGAGCTATTTCATAAATTACTAAGGGCACTTTTTATTGTTCTAACCATATTTAATAAACTAACGATTGTATAAACCTACTACAATGAATATATATATATTACATATACTATATGATTATACAGCATAGCACTAAACAACAACTATGCATGTGAAGTGTAAGAAAAATCATATATATACAAAGACTAGCCAGTAATCATCCCATTTTAGCTCAAGCTAGTTCAAATGTTAGAGCACCAATAACTTAAAAAAAAACTGTTTTATCAACATTTAAGTACTACCGTACTTTCCCTGGTATGGTAGTATTTTACCTGCAGTATTTCAAGATTCAAAGACATTTTTGCACTTAGCCGCACAATGTGGAACAATATCACAAACTACAAAGCCTTTACTCTGCATAGCTTTTTTCAGTTTTAACAAACTTGTTTCATCATTACATAACCCCAAGACAGCTCCACCGCTTCCTGGAAATTTTGCTGAAGAAGAATGTTTTCGAGCAAGTTCAATCATTTCTAGATTTTTCGGACCCAGGCATTCATCACCGTAAATGCTTCGACGAAGGTCAAAATTAGCATCCATTAATGAAGACAAAAGCTTCCAATCTTTCTTTGAAATGGCTGTTTTGGCCTCATCAGTTAAAGTGGCAAACTTTGACATTGCTTCTCTCACGTCTCGGTCACCACAGTCAAACCTTTGTCTGATGGTGCTGTGTATTTTTCCTGAGTCGCTTGGATCAGCAACATAGGCAAGCCAAAACTGGGGAAAAGTATCAACAGAAAGTCTTTCATAATTGCCATGTCCTTGTGATTTCATGAGCTCTTCAGCAAAGTCCATATATATCAAACCTTCATATACCTGTACAACTCGATCTTGCAAACCTGCATTGATAAATAGTTCACTTGTTTCCACATTCAAAATGAAACCTGCCCGGACTGGCTTGGGCATATCACTTTCAGAAAGATGATAAAATTGCATTAGACACTTCAATGTAGCTGTAACAATCGCACTGCTACCAGCAAGCCCTACTTGACGTGGAATGTTAGTATCATAGCTTAATGTGAAATTTCTTTTGTATAAGGCAATGCCCTTTTCACTGCAATATTGATAAAACTTTTTGCATGTAGCTTGTAAAAGTCGTAACCCCCCAAGATAACCTTCTTTTAAACTGATGACATGCAAATCTTGTAAGCTTCCGAATGTTGTAGGGTCATTTACTGGATGCGGTGTCAACACTAGGTTTTCGGACTCTTGTATAGTAGCATCAGCCCAAAAATTTTTAATAGATAATGAAATAGTTTTTCCGAAAAATCCATCACTGGGGTTTCCCATTAAGCCAACTCGTGCATAAGCACGACTGGTAATTGGCTTGTCACTAACTTTCTGCAGCTGTTTATTCCTGAAGTAATCCAACCAGCTATCATATTCATGAAGTGTTACTTGACCAATTAATTGAAATCTTGTTGGTAACTTCATACCAAAAACTGGAATAGAACTTTTATTAACCAGCCAGTCCATGTATTTGCCAAACGTTCTTTCGCTTTGGCCCAAATTTTCTTGAAGATATTTTGCTATTGTTGGAAGGGTTTGCTGACGAAAACAATAAAAAACTACACTTGCCAAACGAGAATCTGTTCCTTGTTTGGGTTTTTCAAAAAAATTTGTAATCTGATTAGTCATAGGATCCACTTCGACAATGCCTCTTGTGCGAGAATCCTCAGTGTTGCCCATTTCATAATAAATTGCAAGTTCACCATTTTTATGCTTGAAATACTTCACGACTTGAGAGACGTCAAAGTTTTGGTCTTCAAACAGCATGTCACCTGCTACTACCATGACATCATCATTGACAGATTTGCTTCGTAGAACCAAATCAAAATCAGCAACTGCTCCAAGACTATTTTCTAAGGTAGTGGATCCATCGTTTATTATGTTTTCAACTGGAAAATCATTAGCTGTTGCCCAACGCTCATAGTGTTTGTATTTATCAGCATTTGTAACAAGAAAAACGTCTGTAAATAAGTGACGTTTTTTCACCACTTGCCACCAGTAATCTAGAATTTTTAAACCAGCAATACCAGGCAATAAGGCTTTTGGAATTCCAACAAGATGCAAATGCTCTTTATTTGTGCTGATCTTTATGTCTTTTTCCAAATGCGTACCATGGCCAGCAACTAAAATTATGCAAATCATTTCACTTCAAATGTTTCAAAATTTCAGATACAACACCTGCAGTTGTTAGGAACAAGTTACACACATAAATTTGATATTGCAAGCTTGAATATGTGGATCACTAAATGTGATGAAGAAATAGAGACAAGGAAAAAGTTAGCAGGACTTAAGCTGCCACTTGAAGATACAAGCATACGCGCCGACTTCCGGGGGGGCCGAGGGGCGGCGCCCCCCGTAAATTTATGATTGAGGGGCAACAAAAATGACTATTACAAGTGGTGTTTCAAAGATAAAATACTTTGCGAAAGAGATTTAGATCATTTAAACGGACTTAAAGAATGTAGAAAGCAAAAAACAGCCTACGTTGCTCTTGCCCGCAAAAAAACAGCAGCTGATTGCATGGCTTTCTCTGGAACGTGAACTACTACTGAGATGCACACGGCACGCACGCTCACAGTAATGTTACACACTGCTTAGTGCTTATCTTCCCTTGCATGAGGAGCAACTAGTCAAAACGCGTGGTAGCGAAAAAGCAAATGCGAGGTTGAATGTTTATTCTCGATTCACGAGTTATCCAAACGTCTGTTAAATTTTTTGTGACTTCAAACATGAAATCAATTTAAGCAAACTTTATCGAGTTGAAACTACGACACAACGAACAATTACGTGAATACCGCTTAAAGAAAAAATGCAGTTTTCAAAACTGTCATCCGTGTTTTGCTTCAATAAGCACTGTATTGATGTATATCTCATACACTCATCAATATACACTCCAGCACTACCGTATATACTCAAGTATAGGCGATCTCGTGTATAAGTCGAATAGCTTATTCCCGACACTACCATTCGATGGTTCATCTAAGTATTGACATACGGCAGGGAAATTTTAAAGTAGGTCGTAGAGTAACTTGCGCTGCTGGAATAGTCACGTAAATATCAGCTAAATTAGACGCGCTATTTTCAACGAGGTCTTCCCGCTGTGAGATCAATTATGATTCAACAGAACGCATTGTTTTGTTCCCAATGTGTGAGAATTAAATTAAAAACCGAAAAAAGAAAAGGTGTTTAAATGGTCTTGGTCGCAGATATTACCTGCATTAACGACGTCTCTTACCGCTATTATCACTAGCCAACCTGACATCCAAGGGCGCGGAAAGTAGGGGTGCTCAAAGGGGGACCTATAAAAGTTGCTACCAGTTTTAAACGTTATCCTAAATAAGGGGGGTCTGGGGGGCTTCGCCCCCTAGAAGCTCACAACACTGATGGCAGCTTCAGCACCCCCTAGAGAAAAATAGTTCCCGCGCCACTGCTGACATCATTGTTTTATGCGACCGCTAAGGTTTCACATCGACTTCAACGATCATGGAATGTTACATAATAAGAACAATTATAATCCTACACTCAAAATGAAAAAATGATCTCTTAAAACAGCTCTTTCTGCTGTTTTGTCTCGTGAGCTTTACGTATTGCTCAACAAGTGCAGAAAGTTTAAAATTAGCAAGAAATCGTTAAATTTGAACATTAAGTTTGAATCACTGCAAATAAACGTTTACTTCGGACGACGCCATTTCACACTCCGTAATTCGGGCCGTAATCTACCTCGGCAATGATTTTGCCCTAGCAAAAATGCGTTCAGTTTGAAAACTGCCGAGCTGGAGACAACAGCTTGTCCCGTGTATAATTGAACCTGTCTTTTTGAGATGAAAATCACTTGCGAACATCTCGACCTATACTCGAGTATATAGGCTATACGGTATTCGATAAATAAGACCTTCGATAAAAAAACAGAAGAGATAACACTTCGCCGTTGTTAACGCTTTGAAGGTAAGTAATTCGCAAAACAAGGTCAACAAAGCTGATAGCGAGTTTCCACTCTGCTTGAAATCATAATTTTTTTTTGCTTTTTATTTCGATAACTTCACTGTCTTGATCGTTGTTATTCACTCGCACGAAAAGGAAATGAATCGGCTTGTTTTCCAACTGTTCCAATTATGAGCTAACAGTATCAAAATTTTTACGACTAGACGTACTGCATGCGTAAAACTAATCGTTTCAAGCAGCGGTTGTAATAAATTCGGTTTGCAACCTAGGTGTCAATATAAACAAGACAATATTATAAGCTTAAAATCAAAGACTATTTTAATTGAGTAAAATAGCGTTATGGTTATGACGTCATCACCTTTCTCGCCCCCCAAGGTTTTTTGAAAAGTCGGCGCCTATGGATACAAGCTCAGTGGTTACGCGTCGGGCTCAAGATCACGCGGCGCTGGTTCGACTCTCGGGGTGTGCGCTTGCGCAACGCATTTCAGGATTGCTCTCCATTCAGCGGCACCTAGTGAACGGAATAATTTCTCGGCAACAACACTTCAACAATCGGAAAACTTCACTCTGTCAATCTCGGTAACCGGCCCTGCGTCAAGAGCCTTTACAAGTATGCGAACAAGTACCAGGAATAACCTATCAAGGCTTTGTCAGTCCGAGGATAAAGATTCAAAAACCAACTATTCAAGCCAAAGTATTTTTGCTAAAATTAAATGAATTGATAGAAACAAACAAGATAAACCTGATAAAACCCAACTTCTAATCCATAAAGTTATGGAAACTTTAAACTTTTTTACAAAGACTTCCATCAGCAATGCTGTATTTTTTCATAATATTCAGAACAAGGGACTGGATTTCTGGCCATAATATACGGTAATATTCATTTGGCAATTCAGAAACTAAGTTTTCTTGCAGTCAGTTGTTAGTGGAACATGTGTTCAATAAAAGCAGAGGCTATATTTACCACATATATTGTGAATATAGCCTCTGAGGCTAGCTTTTAGTTTCTGAAAGTTTTTAAATATTGGAAGTGGCTATTTTTACACAATGAGGTGTTGCCAGAGTCAGGATTAAAGTTAGGAAGGGTTAAAGTAAGGGCTAGAGCTAGGAATAAGTTTAGGGTTTTGATCTTTGCCCAGAACTAAAAAATTTCCAAAATACAAGTTTTTGTTTTCAACAGCTTTAAACTTTTCTCAAATTAGGAAAGAAATTTCTTATCTGGCAACACTGTTGAGGCTATTCTTACACTATATTGTGTAAATATAGCCACAGCTTTAAATATTAGTCAAACAAGTTTAGCTTAACATCTCATTTCGATCTCAAGCAAATCTTAACACTTCATAGAATTAAGGTTTGCATTTTTTTCCACTTTTTTCTAGACCTTTACTATTTTTGGGAAGTAGCCTAGTGTTTTCGCAGTGATAGTCACTAGTCAGAATTTAAAACTTCAGATCAATGTTGCCACTCTCTTGTCATGGAAACGTACTAGATTTGACTGAAAAAAACACTAAACTCACAAAAAAACACTAGTTACTACTTACTAGTATCATACTGTAAATACACAATCATTTACATGCACAATGTACAAAAATGACAGCCAATGGCATTAGTGAGTGTTAAAAGTCCTTAAAATTTCAAAATAGAACTGAATTTCCTTGAAAGAGCCCTGAAGTCATAGCCGTGGGAGAGTAAAACATTTTGGGGGGGAAACAAAATTTTCTTAAATTTGGCCTTTGCAAATACAGTATATTGTCAAAAACGCAATATTACTCACAATCTCTGAGGTAGTGTAGTCTAATAACTCCACACTCATCAAATGTAAGCCGACAAAAGGTACGGTAAGCCTAGCCTACCATGTGGTAGGCTACGCTACCTACTTTAGTCTACTTTGAACTCTTTTCAGTCATTTGTGTGTAGCCTATTTAGTAAAGTATTTATGCTAAATATATCTCAAATTTGGTCATCATTGGGTGTAACCAGACAAAAAACTCGCTGTCAACTTTGAAAAGCACTAAAAACACATTGATGCAGCCAAACAAAAAATAAAACAAATACCGGTACTACAGGGCTACTTTGGACACTGTCCAATAGGGTGGGGTGAACCAAAAATTTTGCTTTGTCTCGTTGATATTTCTTGTGGAACAACATAAAACGACCAGAAACCGAATTTGAGGAAATTTTGACCTTGGGAACCTACTCACTTTTTGGGTTGAAAATTCCGCCTTTTTCGAAAAATATGCAAAACATATGCTTATGAAAATAGAACTTTAAAGACACTTTTTTTGGCTATGTTCAATATACTATTTTACATTGCACTAATAATGACTTGTACTAGCTTCTAATACAAGTTTTGTTTAGGTTTTGAGATTCGATTGCTTTAATTTTTTTTGCAAAAACATGCAATTTTTTTCAAAAATCGAATACCATTGCATTTTAAAATCAGTTTTGGGAATATAAAATGACAGTCATGCAAAATCAATTGGATTCAACAGTCACTAATTCAATTGTAACACAAATATACTAGCACTTGATTTTAGTGTTAACAGTATCTACAAATGTGCTTGGCTGTAGTGCGCCTTTGTATCTGCAGCAGGAATCAGATTCCTGGAAGCTATACCAGCACGGATGAATCCATGTCTTCTATCAAACCCACACACTTTGTACGATGCATCAGTCACCATTTTCACAATTCTCTTGGATAGCTTTTCACTTCTATTTTGCTTTCACGATATGAGATGATGTCATCAGATGTAATTGTGGTTGTGAAGATAGGTTCATAACATAAATATACGGTGATGTCGAATAATGGTTGGCCTCATAATTTATCGTTGGAACAACAAACTTCCGAACGGATCTATCACCAATATTTGCCCCATTGCGAATTTTCAATATTGCCATGACTGCATTTTCTCGAACTTTTCTGGTGTCATCCGCAAGCATTGCCATTATCACATTTTCAGAGTGTGCTGCGGTCGTAGAAGTAACTACACTCCGTGTTAGGGATGCAGAGTGCGAGCGCCTCTACCAATCTTTTGTTAGCTCTTCAGATGGTCAAACAACACCCTCAGCCGCCAAAGCTCTTCTGGAATGACTCGATGCAAAAAAAAAGAACGCTGGACAGAGACCATCCAATCTCTCGCACTCAAGTCGTACAGCGTAGAGCACACTCAATAACCTTACGGACGATCAAGACAATCACCCCGACAATGTCCCATTCCTGCTAATAAGATCGCATCGCAGGTAATAAAAAATGGGATATATAAGCCGTGTAACCATATCTCCGATCGGTTTGTTACCAAAGAAGTGACAAAGCTTTGGAAGATCAACACACCAGACTAGGAGAGCATTTCTAGCTCCTTCTCACGGAGCGAATTCAATGCTGCTCTCAAGCACCTAAAACCAGGTAAGGCCTCTGGTCCAGGTAGGATATGTCCAGAGCTTATCATGCACGCTGGTTATGTTCTAAAGTCCTGGTTATGCAATTTCCTGTGGTCCTGCCTGTGCCGCCTCAAGATTCCTAAAGTATGGAGAAGATCTCTGGTCGTCGCAATCCCTAAGCCATTAAGCCAAACAAACCACTAGACGATGCAAATCGCCCCATTTCCTTGCTCTGCATCCCTTTCAAGATCCTTGAGAGACTGATCTACGCCCGTGTCGAACCAATAATTGACCCGCTGTTTCCCAAAGAACAAGTTGGTTTCCGACACTGGAAGTCAACTGTAGACCAAGTCACACTACTAACTTAAGATATTGAGAAGAGCTTCTCGGCAAAAAAGAAAGCGGGGGCTGTTTTATCCACCTAACAGCAGCCTATGACACTGTTTGGCACCGTGGCCTAGTCTACAAGCTACTCCGCCTACTCCCTGACAGGCACATGGTCAAAATGATCATGGAACTCATCCACAACAGGAGTTTTACCCTTGCCACCGGAAGCGGAAAACCAAGTAGAGTGCGGCGACTCAAAAACGGTGTCCCACAGGGATCAGTCTTGGCTCCCCTCCTTTTCAACGTCTATACGCACGACCTACCATCAACAACATCTGACAAATATGCATATGCTGATGACTTGGCCATCTTGTACTCTGCGAAAGACTGGCAATCATTACAAACGACGTTGAGCCAAGACATGACGACTATATCTGGATACCTTCATCAATAGAAACTGAAGCTCAGCGAAAGTAAAACTGTGACGGCAGTCTTCCATGTCAACAACAGGGAGGCAAAACGTGACCTGAAAGTGACCGTTAACGGCAAAATTCTGCCGCCCTGCCCAGAACCAACATACCTTGGGGTTACACTTAACAGGTCACTCACATACCGTCACCATTTACAGTCACTACGCAAAAAGCTGACATCTCGCGTCGCCCTGCTGAGACGTCTGGCAGGCACAACTTGGGGTGCAGGTGCTGACACCTTACGCACTGCAACCCTGGCTCTGGTTCACTCCACTGCTGAATACTGCGCCCCTTCCTGGTGCCGCAGTGCCCACATCCGCCTCATCGACAGCCCAATCAATGACGCATTGCGAACTGTGACTGAAGACTGAATGCCTGCGCCCAACTCCAACAGAGTACTTACCAATCCTTGCAGGCATCCAACCTGATGAGCTCCGCCGAAAGGGAGCCATAATACACCTGGCTCGCCGGGCGGGAGATCCTAACCACTTGCTCCATGCAAAACTCAACATCCCACCTCAGGAATCTCCCCGGCAACTAAAGTCAAGACACCCCTTTGTGCCAGCTGCTGTTGAATTACTACATCTATTCAGCGATCATGCCATCAGCGCAGCACACTTCATGGAAGATACTTGGAAAGCAGCGTGGTGCGCCACCGACATCAAACTACATGGTTTTATACCCAACCCGGTGGCGCGCCCCCCTGGTATGGACCTGCCTCGGCCGACTTGAGTCAAGCTCAAAAGAATCCGAACCGGAATCGGTCGCTTCCACTCCAACATGCACAAGTGGGGTCTGGCTCCCTCATCGGCCAGCGAATGCGGAGCGGAGGAACAAACTGCTGACCATGTCGTTCTCGAATGTCCCATCTACAAGGCACCAAATGGAACGCATGGTATAGCAACGCTGGACGAAGCTACACTCATCTGGCTCTCCACCACCTGTCCTGAAATTTGATCTAGTTTCAAACGAAAGAAGAAGACCGTCTGTATCAAATTGTCAGACAATCACAAAAGGATAAACGGCTATTCGACGCGGCACTTTTTCGACGAGGCCCTATTCGACGAGGAAACTATTGAATGCGGGAATTATTGGCCTATACAAAACTAGATAGTGTAACTTTTGACTTTGGTAAATTTTTAGAAAAAATCCAAGATTTTTACACTTTTTATGATTCATTTCCCTACTTTAATTTGCATCTATTGGCCCCATATTGGGAAAAACACATAAGTAAACTAATAGTTTTAGGTATAAAAGAAATATTACAATATTATATCAACTTTAAATAATGCGAAAAAAACTTTGAAATTTTAGGGATATTTTGAAATATTATGAAATTTCAACTCAAAAAGTGGGTAGGTTCCTGTTGTCAAAAATCGCTGAAATTTTTTGTGTGATGTTTTCTCAAACCTCCACAAGAAATATCTGCGAGAGAATGCTCAAATCCAAAATTAGTACTTTTTCACCCCACCCTACTGTCCAAGCTTATGCACACCAACATAGCGGTAAATTAATAAAAAAAACTAGAACACTAGATCTAGTGCAAAAACACCAGGAGTGGCACCACTGCTTCAGATGCTCTGGTTTGTGGTTTGCCCTAGCTACTGGCTAGTAAGCGAGTAAGAATTGACATAAAAATACCACCGTCATTCTGGCAGAATAACTTTGCGCGATCTGCCTAAAAAAATGATCCGTAAATAATTGCGCAGTAAACAATGCGATGAAAGCAGCAACATTCGGAAGCTGATAAAATCACTTTTCCTTACCACATCAAAGCAAATGTTATATTTTTTCCATAGCCAAATGAACAGTGAACACAGAAATTTAAATAAAAAACTCGACTTGTCAAAGATAAAGCAACTGCAATTGCGAAAAGTTAGACATAAAATCGTATCTATTAAGACTGCTAAATATGATATGGCAAGAAAAGTAAGCATCACAAAAACGACTATAAAAATACTTTCCCGAAATATTTTTCGGAATTTTATTTTTGAATCGTGTTCAGAATTAAATTTCCTTTCCAGGGGTATCAATTTCGTGGTGGGGCAAATGAAGGAAACGCAAGCAGAATGGTTTAAAAATGAAATAAATGTCTTACGTATTTAAAAATAAATAGAGATTTTAACATTTATAGACGCCTTCAATTAAGCGTCTATAAAAATTTTTTCCCGAAATATTTTTCGGAATTTTATTTTTGAATCGTGTTCAGTATTAAATTTCCTTTCCAGGGGTGTCAATTTTGTGGTGGAGCAGACGAAGGAAACGCAAGCAGAATGGTTTAAAAATGGGGTACGGTAAATGTCTTACGTATTTAAAAATAAATAGAGATTTTAACGTTTATAGACGCCTTCACCCAGCCAGCAAGCCCATATGGGCCCCATATACTATTTTAATGGGCTTGTGGGCATGTGGGTTTTATGTGGGTTTTTTTGTTTTTGCCATATGCGCCCAATATGGGCTTTCTTGCAGAATGTGTTGCTAAATGACAAGGTGGAATATAAAACTTCCAATCTTCAAATGCGTGATCATATAAATGCATTTTAAGAAATTTAGCCACATAAAATTATTGATCATGGGCTAAGCATGAAATATTGATGGGCTTCCCACTTTGTTTATGGGCAGACCATGGGCTGCCCACTTTGTTTATGGGCAGACCATGGGCTGCCCACATTTTTTATGGGCAGAACATGGGCAGCCCACATTTTTTATGGGCAGACCATGGGCTGCCCACATTTTTTATGGGCAGGCCATGGGCTGCCCACATTTTTTATGCGCAGACCATGGACTGCCCACATTTTTTATGGGCAGACCATGGGCTACCCACACAGTGATTCAAAGGTTTGTGGGCAACCCATACTAATATGATATACACCTCGATCAGCATTTGTCTAGACTTTGAGATTTTTTAGTTGTCTCAAACGACTTTTGTTGATCTTTTAAACAAACACAAAATGAAACTGAACAAGCAAAATTACTGGAGGCACCTTAAGCTATGCATTGTGCAAAGCTCACTGCTTGCAGTTGGAGCACTTTGGCAAGGTTAGCAGTAGTACTATTTTTTGTGCTTACGTACCACAAATAGGAAAATGTCACATGGAGGTATATACCTACTCGTGCGTTGTTGATCAAAATAAAACAGTTCATCATCATGTGCACTATCTGCAGTTGACGCTCTTGGCTTACGCCGATTGAGCACTTTACTGGGGGCACCTTGATATGCATTCCGCAAAGTTCACTGCTTGCAGTTTGGCACTTTGGCGTCTGTCTGCAGTTATATACCTGATATACATATGGGCAGCCTGTATTAGATTTATGGGTTACATATGGGCAGCCCATATTAGATTTGTGGTTTGAGTGTGAGCAACCCATAAATGAATATGGGCAGCCTATATGGGGGCAATGTGATGCCCGCGGACACAATGTGTATGGGCCCCATATGGGCATCTCACATGGGGCCCGTACATCAGCCCATATGGGTCCCCATGTGGGGCCCATATAGGCTTGCTGGCTGGGCAATTAAGCGTCTATAAAAATATTTTCCCGAAATATTTTTCAGAATTTTATTTTTGAATCGTGTTCAAAATTAAATTTCCTTTCCAGGGGTGTCAATTTCGTGGTGGGGCAGACGAAGGAAACGCGAGCAGAATGGTTTACAATGGGGTAAATGTCTTACCTATTCAAAAATAAATAGAGATTTTAACGTTTATAGACGCTTAATTGAAGGCGTCTATAAACGTTAAAATCTCTATTTATTTTTAAATACGTAAGACATTTACCCCATTTTTAAACCATTCTGCTCGCGTTTCCTTCGTCTGCCCCACCACGAAATTGACACCCCTGGAACGGAAATTTAATTTTGAACACGATTCAAAAATAAAATTCAGAAAAATATTTCGGGAAAAAATTTTTATAGACGCTTAATTGAAGGCGTCTATAAACGTTAAAATCTTTATTTATTTTTAAATACGTAAGACATTTACCCCATTTTTAAACCATTCTGCTCGCGTTTCCTTCGTCCCACCACGAAATTGACACCCCTGGAAAGGAAATTTAATTTTGAACACGATTCAAAAATAAAGATCAGAAAAATATTTCGGCAAAATATTTTTATAGACGCTTAATTGAAGGCGTCTATAAACGTTAAAATCTCTATTTATTTTTAAATACGTAAGACATTTATTTCATTTTTAAACCATTCTGCTTGCGTTTCCTTCGTTTGCCCCACCACAAAGTTGACACTCCTGGAAAAGAAATTTAATTCTGAACACGATTCAAAAATAAAATTCCGAAAAATATTTCAGGAAAGTATTTTTATAGTCGTTTTTGTGATGCTTACTTTTCTTGCCATATCACATTTAGCAGTCTTAATAGATGCGATTTTATGTCTAACTTTTCGCAATTGCAGTTGCTTTATCTTTGACAAGTCGAGTTTTTTATTTAAATTTCTGTGTTCACTGTTCATTTGGCTATGGAAAAATTATAGCATTTGCTTTGATGTGGTAACGAGAAGTGATTTTATCAGCTTCCGAATGTGTCTGCTTTCATCGCATTGTTTACCTCGCAATTATTTACGGATCATTTTTTTAGGCGGATCGCGCAAAATTATTCTGCCAGAATGACGGTGGTCATAAAAATAGCCGGACCCGGACGTTTTTGATAACAACCATTTTTCTTCACAAAAAGATGGGTTACCTGTTTGAGACCCCAAATCTAAAATTCGGCAAAATTCGGACTTAAGGAAAGGCCTTTTTGAGGGGAGCAATTATTTATAGGCGCGTTATCTAGCGGAAGAAAAATATAAATATTTTCCGTCATGCTAATTCGACAATTTCAAGTGAAACAAGGATGATTAACATAGTGTCTAGAATTACCCTTCTGCAGAGTTTGCTATTTTTGTTTGCTGAGTGCCTCATGTAACAGAAACTAGGCTGAATGATAGTGCAGGGGTTGTAAAATTCTGCAAAATGCTAATTAACTAAGACTGATTTCGGAAAATGTAATTTCGTCTGTTATAACGTATCTGACCAACATGAAACTTACCGGCACATAAAATTGGGTAATGATTTATACCTTGAACTTTCACAAAAAAAATATTTCAGAAAATGACCAGAACAAATGTTCTAGTTGTTATGTACAAAACCACATAGAAGCTCTTTCGAATGGTATCCTAAGATTCTGTTATTTATGCACCATTATGCTTATTAAACAGGGAGATGCTTTTGCGAGTGATTTACAATGGAAGCTGTTGGAGAAGTTGTAGCCTATAATGATGTCTCATCAGACGAGATTGGATTAGATAAAATTACTGACATAATTCGCATCCTTGTTGTGCGAATTATTTGTGTTTATTGTCTTTTTGCTTTTTGTGTCTTTCTTTTTCGCCAACAAAACAAAAAATAAACTCAACTGAACTGACAATCAAGTTTTAATTGACTTTCAATCTCAAATAACCAAACTTGACCAAACTAAAGCAGAAAACTGTGGGTGATCTTTATGAAATTTTGTCTATTATTCGAATGTAGCCTATGTGAGATCTGATCGCAGCGGAGACTGGGTCCTGCATTTAAAGGCTACCAAGGACATGCTTCCCTATTTTGCAGCTGCTGTACAGAACCATTATTTGTAATTCTGTATTTTGTATCTTCAAGATAATGAAAACATATGACATTGTCTTCAATCTGCAATGGAGAACGGTCTATTCACTATCAGGAGAAACAAAAATTTGTACTGGAGCAGAACATGAAGTGATATGACGATTGAGCAAACGTTGATGAGATCAGGGAGAGCATCTGGTGGATTAATTAGCATAAGTTGCATAACTCACAGCGAATCTGCAAAGGTGAAATGGCTTTTAACTGCAAACATCCTGTTGCAGTACACCGAAGCACTCCGATTTCTCACAATGAAATTTTCTGGCACTTGGTCCCACCAACATCTAGATCTTCGAAATGGAAATATTAAGCTTAACTGTTTACATTTAAACAAGTTTTTGTCATTTTTTTTGCAAAGCCACAACCCATTTCATACAGAGAGAGAAGATTTGTACAACATTTCAACAGGCTTTATCGCTGATACTCGTGTAAATGTGGATAACGCCTTAATTATTGGTAACGATATTAGGCTGTTCGCAAAATATGTGGAAAGAAGCTGAAAGAGATTTCGCCTAAATAGATCTGACCAAGCAATAGTAGCTACCTTTGCTGTTATGCGAAAAGTCTTAAAATGTAGAGATGAAGAGATACACATGTCATCCACCAAAATCTTCCACAGATTAGCCTATTGTCTATAGCCTGTGTGCAGGGGCCACTGGAACCGGACATATTTTCGTATGAACTTGCCAATGTTCCACCATCACTTTTCTCAGATGACGGAAGTAGGCTACGCGGACATCTCAGAAATCTGCATTGTTCAAATAGCCTACATAATCTTGCAAATGAAGATATTTTGTGCACTAATTCTCGATTATCTTGTTTTCGCTTCTATTTGATGGCTGCTGTGCTCTCATTCACCGACTTCTCTGGCCAAAAGTTGGGAATATGAAAAATTTGCTTGAAATCTTCATTCAATATCTTCTACGCGGGAAAAATACCAATATCAGCGTTTTTTTTTTTTAAAAGCGTTGTTTTTAACAAATGATATTGAAACAATCAAAGGAGCAGAGCAAAAGCGCAGAAAGCTGAACACATCTTGTCCCGATGTAGCAATTCGCTTAGACACACCCATCCCGGCAAATAAATCCGCTTTTATATCAAGTAAACGTAACATGCAAAATTTTATAAACTTATTTTCGGATAATCTTAGTTGTAATGGCATTGCTGTGGACAAGGCCGAAGGATAAGGAGACGCTGATGTTGTTATCGTCCGTAAGGTGCTGAAAGAACATGAAACCTATGGTCAAGTAACTGTGATGGCTGACGATACTGATATACTCATCCTTTTGCTTTATCACGCACCATGCGGAAACAGCATTTATATGAAAACGTCTAACGCAAAAATTTCCATTCGTCGAGCTCAGCTTGCTCTCGGAGAAAATATGTGCCGTTCGTTGCTGTTTTGCCATGCGTTCTCTGGATGCGATACAACAACCTGCTTTTAGGAAACTAAAAAAGTAAAAGTTTTTAAAATCTTAAAAGGTCTGGACTAAGTGCAACGTAAATGTCTCGCCTTCGGAAACAAGGAAGCTTTAAAAGAAGACATTTCCAGAATTGGAGAAGAATTTGCCCAAATTCTGTACAAGCAAGGGTTTTCCATGAGTACTTTGAATTTATTGCGCTACAATTACGCTGTATCCCCAAAATATATATCAGTTGAAAGAATGCCTCCAACAAGTAGAGCATGCTACTTTCATAGCCTTCGTGTGCATCATCAAGTGTCAACATGGCGCCATTTAAAAACTGTGCTGAATCCTACTTTCTATGGATACAAGGAAACAGCTTCTGGTCTGGTCCCAATAATGACAGATAATGAATGTGCACCCAAAACCTTTCTGAAAGAAATTAGGTGCAATTGCAAGAGCGCAAAACGTTTATGCACATCTTGTGGTTGCTCAAAGAAAGGCTTTAAGCGCAGTATTCACTGTGCTTGTGAAGCTCAGTGTGAAAATTCATCATTTTTAGAGTGTTAGATACCCAAGAGCTGTAAGTGTAGAGGTATATTTACTTTAATAAAAATAGTTCTAGGTCTAGAACGGGACGTCAAGTTGTTTCTGTGGTAGTTTTTGCAAGTAAAATATTTTTTTCACTGAATGATTTGTAAATGAAAGTGAACGCATATATTAAATATACGCTGCCTTTTCTGTTGAAGCAAAAAAAATAGTACTGAATAAACAACGTTAAATTGTCTCCAGATAAACATTAATCGCTCAAATCGCTGATGTTCATCTTTTTATTATACGTTGATTCTACATCTGCCAACGTTGTATCACCATTTGTTTCAGTTGCTAATGTTGTTGAAGTGTCATATAGCCTACATTGAATTACAATACGTAGGCGATTATAATTGCGTGAAAATCATTAAACTGTAATAAATGACCAAATACGTCACAAACATGGGTGTCGGCAGAAAAAATGCAAGGGTGGGGAGAGGCAGGGGTTGCAAATACACAATTTTTGAAGCCAAATTCATCTTGTAAGCTGCAACATAGGTAAGAAAAGTTCTAAATTTAAAGTACCATTTGAGTGGTGAGATGCGAGAATTGTGAAAAAAACTACTGTTAACGTCTGATGTAAGTGGTTGTTGCGCCTACGGCGGAAAAATATTTAGAGAAATAAAATAGAGTGGGTTGAAAACCTGATGAAAAAGTGTTTACCTGGAAGGCGAATCCGATTTTGGAAAATTGCACTCTTGTGAGCAAATTAGGCCTACATGTAAAATCATAATCCGGAGGGGGGGTAAGTGCCCCTTGCCTGCCGACACCCATGACCACAACCTTTCTACATAGTTTTAATACACTTATCAACTTGTGATTGTTAATTACGTGTAGCCTATATATGCGTCATAATTTGCAATTTATTTAGAGCAAATATTTGCAACCGCTAGATGACGCGCAATGCAAATTTAAAATGCGGTTTTGGGCAGTTCCTTAGGTCCGATTTTTGGAATCGTCGGTCTGAATACCAGACAAGTATCCTGCAACCAAAAAATGGTTGTTATCAAAAATGTCCGGATCCAATGTCACTTCTTACTCGCCTATACTTGGAAGGCCTACAATAAAAATCTAAAGATCAAAGTTGCCAGATTTTTTCAAAATTTCCAGCCCAATTGCCATAAAAAACTAACCCAAGCTCTTCATGATACAAATAGTCCAAAAAATTAATATTTGCTGATTTCCACAAATTTTAAATTGAAAATAATAGCTCACTTGCCTTACCCATTCCTTTACCAAAGCTTCTGTAACTATTCTAAGCTTGTTTAGTTTTAGTTCTTAGTATTTTAAGCTCCGCACTAAATTAAAGTCCTAGGTAGCCTAAGCTACTTTACAACAACTATTATTATAAACACAAAATGTTGTCACAACAAACCAAATATATTCAAGTTACTTTCCTCCGGTTTTCACAAACTTGACAATGTATCGTAAAACAGTCACACATAGCTTATTTTTATTTTTGCTGTCCTCGTCTTCCAAAAAGGATAAACCACACAAACACATCATCAACTTTCGCTTGCTATAATTTTGACCAAAAAAACTCATTTTGAACGCTTTTTCGCACCAAGTAGGCCTACTATCTTCTACACACCTTTAGCTTCAAAAAAGTATTTAATACCGTACATTATTCGCCCTAATAAAATGGTTAACATGTTGGAATACAACCGCGATTCACATTTTTCTTTTTTAAGCCTAGTGTAGACTTAAAATGTTAAAGTGACTGAGTAGCTTATTGATTAGGGTCAGTGGAATACTAGGACGCTCTATAGTCCTGCATAGCCGACTTAAATTCAAAATTTAAGAGTTCTTGAGCGAGTGAGAAAAAGGCTTAGTCAAAAATCATGGTTTTATTTACCGTACGGTACTTAAAAAGGACCCTAGTCTTGATTGAAAAATGTCAGTTAGCATTGCAATCGCCAAACAAGTTACACAACCACACAATGCAGCCTAACATAACGGCAAATCCACTTGTGTATGAAGCACTACCGTAACCAGAATGCGATTAGTCATCCTTACAAAAATTCAATGCTTACTATCCCCTAAATTCGGTTTCCTAGATTTCTAAGCGAGACGCGGGTTTGTGCTAAAGGCCCGCGGTGTTTGTAAAAATTCAGATAATATGAAACCAAGGAAGTTTCCAGAAATATTTAATAAAAAAAAACTACAATTCAACGTTTTCTCTCTACATTGAGAAATTCCAAGTCTGACTACTTCGATTGCTGTAGCTGTTAGACTACCGTAGTCTCCATCTTCCAGCAATCTAAGTAGTCAGACTTGGAATTTCTCAATGTAGAGAGAAAACGTTGAATACTTGAATTGTAGTTTTTTTTTTATTAAATGTTTATAAAAATTGAGTGGATTCCGAAGCGACGCCAGTGATGCGGGTGACGTAAAAGGAAGCTCTCGGGCGCTACATGTAGGCTACCTCCTTTTCGAGTGACCAATCCCCTACTTCTACCATCCTTTGTACTGATATTGACTTCAGTAAGGCGATCAGCAAAAGATGTCATTTTCGTCGTTATGCGCATGATTACGCGCAACGTCAAAAAATTTTATCACAGGAGAAAATTTTTGCATAAAATTAACTTTACCTGTGACGCCGTAAAATGTAAGTTCATGACCTTCAATGAAAAACCATGCAGCCATGCGCAATTAGAAAAAAACTAGCCTAAAAACCCGCAACTGCTGAGTTTTTCTTGCAACTCCGAAGCAAAACTAGCCCAATTTCGCAGAAAACCGCGGAATTGGCAACTCTGCTAAAGATTCACATTCAGTTCCTTCCAAAGTTGCCAGATACTTTTTTATATTTCCATCCAAATTATCAACTAAAAAGTTAATCAATTAGTTGCAAGTTGAAACAAACCAAAATTAACAAATTTGCACAAAGTGAAGTTGAAAACCAAAAATAACAATTTATTTTTAAAAAGTCGGTTTAAAATGTCGCTTCTACCTTTTTATAGACTTCTGCTATGTTTTGCATAATTATGCTGTATTGCTTTTACGTTGTGATGATCAGAAATAAAAACAAACTGAAATGATACAAAACAAAGTCAATTAGTTCCCAAACCGTCACTGGAAATTCTGGTACTATATCAAAAAGCACTTGGGGAACGTTCAAATATTACGTAATGCTTTTTTTCCGAATTTTTGACCCCCCCCTCCCCCATGTAACGCCAACGTAACGCTTTTTTCAATCCCCCCCTCCCCCATGTAACGCTTTTTTACTACGAATTCAGCACAAAAAACTACCATTCCGTACTCAAAAGCGTTACGTAACGTTTTGCTTGAACCCCCCCCCGATGTGACGCTAACGTAACGCTTTGCATAAACCCCCCCCCTCCCCCTCAAAGGCGTTACGTAATATTTGAACGTTCCCTAACTGCTTGGTGAAATTTCTATCTATCTAATTTATCTAGTTTGGCTATCTGACTCCTTGAACTGATTTCCACACAATTGTTATTCGAATTATAATTTTAAGTTATCAGAAGGTGTTCATATAATATTGTAAGTCTCTAACACAATTTGAATTTATACATTACAGAATAGTGAAATTACAGAACAGGGAAACATTATTACAAATCATTACATTTTTAACTAAACAATCAATTTAATAAATATTATATTTTGGTAATTTTGCTCAGGTTTCATATCCATGGTTTTACCAATAGCTTGCGCTGTACAGTGTATAAGCAAATGTTTTTATGTTTAACTCCAGGCCAATACGAAGTTTGCCAACAATTAGGCAACATCAATGCAACGTATGTTCGAGCCAAACAAACATTAACTTAATTGATACTTCTTTGAAAAAAGAAAACTTTAAGTTCAAGTTCTTGCCTTGGTTTTTTTCCTCATCAATTTAAGTTTATGATTGAAGATTTTATTTCGAAACACAGCACAATTAATTTCATTTGATTAATAAGCCTACAGTGTCAACACGACACTTGATCAAGCGGCTCTGGGCGGGGGGAAGGTTTCGTTGCATTGCCAAAATACAACAAAGTAGCCTTTCAAGACGATCTTTTGGCTTCGAACAAACGTTACATCTGAAGGAAAATAATTGCAATTCTGTCACGATAATTAACACAAAATACAACGACTATTAACACGATCAAGTTCAATAAAACGTAACGCATAAATTTGAAAAAAAAACAAAAACGTAATTCTAGCACACAAAAGTAGCTTGCACCAAAACCCCAGCTTGGTTGGTATGTGACACAAAAAAGCGCCAAAGAAGCGATAAACAATGTTCTCAGCAATATTTCACAAAAAAAAAACACTTCTTATACAAAACATGATTTTAGTTATCTTTTGTCACCTTGCAGTATTTAACTGCAAATGTCAAACAAAAATGCAACAATGCGACAACAAAGTACAACAGCCTTCAAACAGCTAACAACTAGTGGAACATTGCCTTCCCGAAGTCTTGCTGTCTGTTTACGTCAAACTGGTAGCCGAGCTTTCGGCGATGCCAGGCTTTCTGCAAATAAAGGAAGCCTTCAAAAAATACTGCTCTTATCATTCATTCATAGCTTGTCACGCCAGTGTCGGAGCATTATTTTGCATTGTCACGACAGTGATTCACGCCATTATTTTACATTTGTCACGACAGTGTCGGAGCATTATTTTGTATTATTTTGGTAAGAGCATTGTTTGTGATATTTTTGAACATCACAAAAACATCACTGCTCTTATCAAAATATTATTAACGCTGATCTTAACTTAGCGATAACATAATTTGGAGCTTCCTGAATTTGATTATCTTTGGCTTGGTTTTTGAATCTTTATCTTCGAACGGACAATGCATTGGTAGGTTATTCCTGGTAATTTCGCATACTATATAGATGTAGAGGCTTTTGATGCAGGGTCGGTTACCGAGATAGGCAGAGTGAAGTTTTCCGATTGTTGAAGTGTTATGGCTGGAGAATCTATTTGGTGCTGCTGGATGAAGAGCAGTCCTGAAAATGCGTTGCTCAAGCGCGCACCTCAAAACTCGAACCAGAGCAGCGCGATCTTGAGTCGGGTGCGTAACCACTGAGTACTGAAGATAGAGGCAGCCGTGGCCGAGTGGTTAGCGCGTTGGGCTCGCAGTCGAGAGCCTGCATGTTCGACTCCAGCCACCCGCACTTGCTGTTGTTTCTCTGGGCAAGAAACTTAACGATAATTGCCTCTACCTAGTGATCGATTTCGAGTAATGGGTAGTACCAAACTTACGTCATAAGTAGAGTAGACAACCGGAAACAGACAATGCCGTCGGCTGCAGCGTGGGTCAGGTGTATGTCGGAAGGCGTACACCGATGCATAGCGCTCAAGTCCGCTTTCCCGCAATGCAGAATAAAGATAAACAAACAAACAACAAACAGATTTTAAGTCAAAAATAACCAGCCAGCTGGTCAGTCCTTTTGTACATTGGTTTAACGTGAATGACCTGGATTTCCATCACCTGCCCTGAAATCAGAACAATCTTACACGAAAGAACGTGAATCAATATAAAAAGGACTGATTTGTTGGCTGGATACGAGCTCCTCGTCGGTTACCATGTTATGAAATGGCTTGCAGTCCATCCACCATAGCAAGAATCGATTAATTCGTTAAATAAAATGAAGCCGTTAATTTAAATTCTCTTAATTAGCCAAATATGCGTTTCGTTTTTCTTTTACGATAAATGCTTCACCACATTTAGGTATATTTTATTCTGACGTTAGCTCCAGAAGAGAGTCAGACAAAAATCTGCAGCTTCGAGCTATGTGCAACCTCTACTCGCAATAGAAAGAATCCTAGCTACTAAGAACCAAGAGCAACAACACTTCAACAATCGGAAACTTCACTCTGTCAATCTCGGTAACCGGCCCTGCATCAAGAGCCTCTATAAGTCTACAAGTATGTAAAACTACCAAGAATAACCCATCAAGGCTTTGTCAGTTCAAGAATTAAAGATTCAAAACCACACCAACCAACCAGAGGGGGATCAAACCCAACTATGACATTTTTCCTCCAGCAAAATTTATGGGATACTAAACAGCGTGTATTAAAGTTATGCATATTTTTACTGACATTTGTAAATTGATTGCTCTGACAAAATGGTAAGACAACCGACCTGTTCACAACCATCAAGACTTTCAATATTGCTGCTGACATCCAGCATTGATCTCAATCTCCTTCATCACGCGCAAACATAGTTCCTCTTGCCAAGGCAAAGTAACACACTGGACGCCGACTGGCATTCCAATGCTGGTTTCGGACGCCTGCGAAACAACCGAACATAATGAGAGAAAATTGAATGAGGCTGTTCACCAGGCATTTAATTAAATAACATGACGCGTTCTACTGGTGTGAATTAAGCTGAACTATCACAAGATGTATACAGTGACAATCTGCTTTTTTCCGACGTTTCTGAAGAAGCCAGTTGTGTCTGATCGTTATTTAATAATGAGCGAACTTAACAGCAAAAGTGACATATCTTGTAGTCACAATTCTTGCAAATTGTGTAGTCGGACAAGGATATTTTGTTTCGGCTTTATGAACCTGTTTAAAAATGTTGGGTTGTGAGCACACCTGGCATCCCTGGAAAGCCCTATTCAAAATTGTTCCCAATTTTTTCTGATCCCCAACCCAGGATTTTATTTTTTCTAAAACTTTCATGAAAGTTGCAAACATCGAATGAAAAAAAACTATACGTCAAGCTCTGAAAATCAGTAAACCAACAGTCGCTCAAGTTTGGCAATAAATTTAGAAATTGTTAGAATAAAGATATTAATAATAAAAAACTAAAAATAAAACTAAATTAAATATAAACTATTTAAATAAAGATACTTTTGGCGCTTTATTATTTAAAGTCAGCAGCCATAAAACCAATGTGCTACGTTCAGTATTTAGTTAATGACTTTTCTGAACTACATTAACAATCGCTTCATAACCATACTGAGAAGGATGCAAAATACAGAAATAAAAATGCACCTTCTGAAAGTGGACTATCTAACATACTAACATAAGGTTGCAAAATATACAGTTGGAAGAAAAACGCGGCACTTGAAGAAATTCCTCGCATTAAGTTTCAACAAAAGTACATTTACAGTGATATAACCTTTGAATGATGCAAAACCAATAAAGTGTAGGTGTTCATTTTTACAGTGACGTAAACGCAGTTACCTTCCGCAGTTGTTTCTCCCAAGGATCGTCATAGTGGCCATGGTACGACTTGAGGCTATCAATGTCATCTTGGTTGACCGTTGTTACCGGTACCACCCCGGCAGGGTAGTTGAGCAAGTTGTATAGGGCGGTGTAGCTCATCATTTCTGAAGTTATCAAAAAGATTAACATAAACCGAGACTTAGAGTTAGACCAAAGCCTTTAGGTATACGCAGACTTAGAGTTAGAACCTTATTTTGCTTTGTCGTATCCAAGCTTGCAGCCGGTGGTTGAAGATTTACATTAAGTGGACGGGAAGGCAAGGAAGCCAATCTTTGTGTCCACCTTGTGCATGCCTTTAAGTGTCCTGCCAAAGACACAGCTGCATGCTCATGAGCGGTATCGAACCGGCACCCTTTCGATTGCTGTTCCATCGTTCTCACCACTCGGCTATGCAGCCGACATAACCTTATGTTTGTGCTTAAATCAAAAGCTATTCCACTGCGTCTGTGATCGCAATGGGTGCAAAATAAAAAAGGATTATTATTATGTAGATTTATCTTGGAGTGCCTACTTGTCATGTGTTCCAATATAGATCCTTGAGGTCCTGCTGGGGCGGGGAATGGGGGGCAAATGACCGCATCCAACCCCTTTGGCCCCTCATTCCAGGCAGACAAGAATTCTTTTGAGTATCCTGAAGCTTCCACTTGCAGATCCCATTGTCGAGCCGCTGTGCTGTTCCCGCCTCCGTATAGAAATAGATCCCGTCCCACACGAGGCCACTGAGAGCACATGACAAACATATCCTTCCGCAAGCTCGTCTGCCACTATGTCTGTAGCCGCATGCTTGTACAGGCTTTGATGTATGTTTTATAACATCTGCTATGTTCACCAGCTTCGCAGTTAGAAAAATTTGTTATTTTTACGTCGTTTCAATATCCAGGGACGATAGAACGAGGTAAAAGTAATAAATTTTGTTAACTGGGTTGTGAATTAATTAACAAATTGAAAAAAGTATAAATAGAGGGATTGCTTTTTGTTCTTACAAAAAGTCTCATTCGAAGCTAAGCCACACAGCAGCCGCGATGTAATTATGCCAGTTTTGCATATTTGCAAAAACTTTGAGCTTTATTTCATATTCGCTACGTTCACTAATTTGTGAGGTGATCATAAAAATCCACAACGTCATATCAACTACGTAAGTGTTGTCTGAGATTTGAGGGATACAAGCCCGGACGCAACTTTTGAAAAGGTACCATTATAAAATCCCCTTTCAACTTGGTTTGGTAATTACAGAAGAAAAAAGAGCAGCAGCTGTGGTGGGAATCAAACCCATGTCAATGTAATTACTAATTACTACCACCGCCCTAACCCAATGCGCCAAGCGAGCCGATGGGAAACGAATGACCAAACTGAGCTAAAATATACGTTTTCCTTTGTTGCTCAGAGGGGATTTTTTTATGGTACCTTTTACAAAGTTGCAGCCCGGACGGAAGATGGCGAAAGTATTCTTCAACTTTCATGCGCATGCCAAAAATTGAGAAACAATCTTTTATGCAAGTGGACGATTTATGAATGAAAACGAAACATCGCATGAGTTAGCAAATTTTCGCTGGAACAAAATTTAGGTCTTTGCATTTTCACACACTGGTCACACAAATACAAAGAGCTTAAGTTAGCGTCGAAACAAACAATAGTTAAAAATACTTCACCAACCTTTAAACCAATAAAAAATGAAAGTATTCTTCGAATAGGGCGTGGACAAGTCCATTTTCGAAAGTCTCCAATAGCACGGGGCTCAACTTCACTGTAGCAAAGAAAGTTCAATATATGCTGCGCACCATCGGCGAAAATCGCTACAAAAAATCAACACGAACTTACAAGATTATTTTAGACGTTAGAATCCGATCACAAGTGACTTGAAATTGAGCAGTTTTAGAGGGTCAACGTCACAAATTAGCAACTTGAAAAGATTAATAGAAACTAGAAATGTAAGAAAAGTTCATTGTTGATAACAAAAACGTTGCAAGGGGGCTATTGATACTATAAGGAAGGTTATCTCCCCAGCATAAACCTCTAACCCACTGCTCTTGTCTTTAACCGATACCTTGTCCTTTCCAGAAATAAATCAAACTTGGGTGGCTTTTTTTACATTTTCCTCTCATTCAGTTTAACAAATCATCTTCGTTGATAAGAGGTAGTATAATTGATGAACGATTGAACGTGCTCAAAATTAAAATTATTAAGCACAAGCCAGGCGGTTGGCGCCCTACCAACCTGCCGTGTGAAGTCCAATTGCATAGTCTACTCTGGGAACTTTGAATGGAACTAAACTGTGTCCAGCTGCTTCTAATGCGTCCTTGGCCATGGCGACTGCTCTCTGGCAAGCCGGTACCGCTTTCACGTACCCATCAGTGAGGTAATAACCAATCCGTAGCTTTCGTTTCGAATTAAAGACCTGCAGTGGAAGGTATTTTATAAATGGAGCGAGACCTACAATGGCATGAACAAATAGAATCTGTATAAAAATCAATAGAACGCCTTCACTGTTTGTCGGCTAGAATGTGAAACCGAATGGTGAGAATTTAAATGGCATGCGAACAGTGCAGTTTAATAAACAATTAAAAAGATCGTGACGTAAATTCTAGAACACTTGAATTTAAAAAATGCAATTCCTGAACTTCTAGAGCTAGAGTAGAATTTCTAGTAGGCCTAGTACGTAGTAGTAAGCCAGTTTTAATTTGGTGATATCCCCGTTACCGAGGGTGGCCAGATTCACTCCACGCACCGCAATCACCTTCACACCCTGCATCCACATCGATCTGTCTAACGCGTCCTCTCTTGTCAAGCCCACCTTGTTGCTTTCCTCCTCAACTTGCCTTTTCCACGTTTTCTTGGGTCTTTCTTGTTTCCTACGACCCTCCTCTCGCAACTCCAGTGCTTTTCTCAAAATATCACCTTCATCCCTTTTTAAAACATGCCCATACCACCTCACTCCATCCGCCTTCGCCAGCTTATCAACATTCTAATATGTTTAAGGGCACACTCCTGATGGAAATAATATTTTTATCAAAAATGTTTTGTGTATCCTAAAAGCAGTAAATTTCTTCAGGATTCTGAATATATACAGTATAGTAAAATTTTGACTCCATTCAATGTCTTTGTGAGTCAAAACTTACAGTGATAAATGTAGCTTGTGTTTTAATGTGTGGTTTTTAATTCGGATGCTGTTTCCTTCGAAAGTCATTTTTTGATGTTTTCAACTACTTAATTTACAACTGGCCATGCAACTACTCATTTATTTTTAAGCAGAATGGCATGGAATTTTGTAGACATAATCAATAGATACAGGAGAAGTGACATATGAAAGGATTGCTGCTATTTCTGTGTAGTTTCACTTAAAATTGAGAAACAATGGCAAATGTATTAAGTTTTTCTAGTACATAAATTTAAAATTCATTTATTTTTTAAATATGTTAACTCGTGGAAGAAAACCTCTCATCATTATATGGGTAAGGGATGGCGACCATGCCAGCAAATAGTTAAGAGTGATATAAGTTCTTCCTTGAGACTTATTAAATTTTTTACCGGTGATAAAATTAAAAAAATAAAATAAAAAACTTTTGTATTTCTTAGACTTTTTTTTCACCGAAACTTTTTTCACCCATTTAAGTGTCATATTTTTCATTGCAATTTTCATACTCTTTCCAAAAATATATAATATGTAGGGTTTTCTACAAGTTAAGCACATATTTCGACCAATTTATTAAGGGCAGTGCTGAAATTGATCTTCCACCAGGAGTGCCCCCTTAATGTATTCCAGGTGCAAACTGCTGACAGATTTAAAAAACGATTAAATCATCATGAGATTCTATGATAAAATAACAAAATTTCCACATTTTTCTACGTAATGTCAAAAATTCTGTGTTAAACAAGAAACTACACTTTAGTTTGTAGTGACACTTCACACCAAGTGTTCAAGAAAGTAACATACATAAACATATTTTTACTACCTCTTCATTAAATGGCATAGGGGGAACTGCAGGGTCAAGTTGGAACATGAAGGGGCACAGCAGAGCACGCATGGCAAGCACCAAAGTGTCGACATCTCGAGCCATCGGTCCCAATGTCGCGGCCAGCACGGTTTGGCCAGGCGTCCCAGCTGCACGACAAAAGCACCATTATAAACTTAGCTTTTACACAAAGGTACTTGATTCTTTTGAAATCAGTTCAGAAAAACTATCATGAAATATGTTTTAACGAAGAGTCATTTGAGATAGAATCAAGTTCATTTTAAGCCAGACCGACCGAAAACGTCAATTTCCTGATAAATCAAATTTCACAAGACATTCCGTTTTGATCTCAGTGGAGAGATCTTTGTACAGCGTTTGCAATGTAAACGACTTTACATGAATATAAGTTACATGTGCGCAAACTGAAGTTGTAATTTAAATGTGACAGAACTAAACAATTTCAAACTTACTCACTTGTACAACACAAAAGGCTGTTTTACTCTTCTTGTTTTCAAAAACAAATTTTTTTCGTTAAAATTTTAAAACACATCAAAAATTTTGACAACTTTGTGTGTTAAATTCAAGTCCAACCCGCTTAAAATGTAGTTTTAGCGGAATAAACGACTTCAAACTGGAGCATAAAAATGAAGATTTTGTTACGCCAAGATTTGAATGATCTTAACATCAAGTTATTATTTCATCATTTTATTTTTCGTCATTAACGCGTCCGGGACGAAAAAGATGCTAACTACAAAAATCGATATAAACCTACCAGCACGTTAATGAACGGGAAAAGGTGGCAAAACCTTGAAAGGTTTAAAACGTGCCTGAATGGAAAATCATGTAGTAGGCTATATACCGTATCAGTAGTTAGCACGGCCAAGTTAGATGAGTTGTAGACAAATTCCCAAAATAAAAGAAGCTTAATATTCAAAGATATCAAAAAATGTTTGAATACAGTATTAAGCTTCTTTTATTTTATTTTAAAAATGTTTAAATATAAACTCATGTTCAGCAAACGTTACCAACTAGACTGTTACCATCTTCAGTTGCAGATGGCACTGAAACAAATGGCAACTTTGAAATAGAATTGAAGACAAAAATAAAATTTGTTTTAAAAACGTTTGATAAATATGAGTTTGGTATCTACAATCACGGAATGGCCCGTTTCGGTGAGTCCGATTCGGTGAGTCCGATTCGGTGAGTCCGATCCCTTAACGGGGGATTTTTTCAATTTTTTTTTTAAATTATCGGGTAGCGTAGCCTAGTTATCATTGCCGTTTTAGGGTTAGGGGTTTGGAGTTAGGGTTAGGGGTTAGAAGTTAGGAACTCACCGAATCAGACTCACCGAATCGGACTCACCGAATAGTAGCAGACCCCTACAATCAAGACTCATTATTTTTCGATTAGTATGGTTAGATGTTCCGACTACTTTGCTCATAAACAATTTATGGACAATAACGATCACTATAGAAACAGCTTCAAATTTAACGAGGTTTTTAGCTAGAAGAAAGGATTACAGTACAAGCCACAAGATGCTAACTACTTTCAACAAAATAGTTTTCTGGAACAATGAGGGCGCTTGAAAACTCTGCAACGCGACTACAGTACAAGACGTTTCACAGGCGGGGTTTACCATAGCCGCGTTGCTGGCGAACAAAAACAGCTGCTGCAATTACGTTGATATTCTATGAAGAAAATTAACGACTTGGCAAAAATTGTTTTTGAGACTGGCGTCCTGACTTCGCTCACGATGCAATGCAGCAATAAGGTTATTAGCAATGAAGCTCTGGATTGTGTCCATGTGACCCACGATATAGAAAGATAAGCTTAAATAACAAGAGCAATGCTTTATGTCGAGAATGCGATCATTGCTTTACTAACGATCATGGAACATAAAATAACGCAATGTGACACAATATAAAGTCCACCAGGGAAGTTCTGACCCTGCAAAAATAAAATAACCAAAAGTAAACAAAAAGTACCAAAGTGTTAATGTAAACAAGTAAGTAAACATGTGAGTTTCTTATGTTGTAAGAAGTAAAACATGCAAACCCACTTTGTGTTCCAATGGCGCTCAAGCGGAACTTGGTCGGCTTTAATCCAGCAATGCCACACATATGAGCAGGATTTCTTATGCTTCCAGCGATGTCTGTTCCAAATCCCAACAGGGAGCCCCCTGATGCTATCAGTGATGCCTCCCCGGCTGACGATCCACCGGTGGTGAAGTTTTTTTTGTGAGGGTTGCCAGAGTTTTTGTAAATTGGGTTGCTGTTCCCAAAACTAAAACGCAAATATTTTTGACGTGACTTACTTCGAAGAAACAGTCTTACATATTGACATAAGTCATTTTACTATCATGCACCAAAGTTGGTCTGTAGGTTTGATACAGAAATATATTTCACTAACAGTCAGCATTGGCAACCACATACAAGATGTGCATTATAGTTTCTTCACATATAGTGTTGCCAACGGCAGCTTGTCCCTGTTGGAGACTTGCATTAATAATCATGATTAAACAATAAATATATATTATATAGCCTAGCCTACTATTAATACTATAAAAAAGCTTAATGTCAAGCAAAAAAGCCAAGCAGAGCAAATTACATCAAATAATAAATAGTTATTATATACTTTCTAAAACCTCTACAGCTGCCTGTAAAGCCTGTTTCACCCTAAAAGTAGCAGTGGGCTATAAATGGTCAATTTTTTGTTTTGCTTTAAGGACAGTTTTTTGTGTTCCATTTAGCCTATCTCAACATAAAATGATAAAATTTTTGGTCTGAGTTCCAAGAAAAAAGTGTGCAGGGCAAAAATTCAAAATGGCCGTCATTTTTCCCAAATAATTACGTTTTTAGCCATAACTTGGTCATTTTGGGGTATTTTTACTTGGTTGTGGTGTCTTACCCTATGTTTGTGTGGTCACTGGTCAGGCTATCTGTTTAAGCAATAGTAAGTAGGCTATAACTTTTACATGTAGAGTTATGCTGTAGTTTGACAAAATTACCCACTTTTTTAAACTTTATTGTGGTTTTATTTCGATCATTAACAGATTACAAACTAGGAAATTGTCCTGCCTTCAGCTAAATCTATAAACAAATTCAAACACAAAAAGGCACTCTGTCAGGAAGTAGCAGGTGCAAATGCCTTTGCAAATAAGAAGTCCACAACAAAAGTAACTCTACACTTTGACACCACACAGAGAAGTAGGATAGACAGTGATTGGCCGTCTCATTTTAAATTTTCGTGATGATGATTAGGCTACACTGAATGTAAGATGATCTCTCAACATTTTCTCTTCTTTGCATTTGAGATAGACCAAATAGTTGCCATTTTATGTAGAGACGATGAAGAGACAGCATGTAGCTGCCAATGACCCTCGCTTGACTGCAGTACGTCTATGGGAGCAGATTGATGCCCTCATGACAGATGCCACAAGCAAAAATCTCAAAATTGAAATAGGTGTTGCAGAACAACTTGCATCAAAGCATGAGCCATATCATTTGCTTTGTAAGTCCCATACATATGAACGGTTTGATAGACAATTTTACAGCTATGGCTGCTCTCGAAAACAAAATTAGTCTTCGTAAACTCATTGTAAAGAGAGCCAGCATTGCAGGTCTATCTCTGGCAAAACAAATCTGTGGTTGAAACTGCTCTGGCAGCTCTTTTAAAGCTCGTAGCCCATGAGGGAAATGCCAAGATAGCATCTTTAGCTGAACAGTTTGATTTGATTTTAGAGGAGGCTGGAGTATATAGCATAAGTCGTTTAACCTCTACAAAGAGCGACGTTTTACCCGACTTGGATATCAGGTAGATGCAGTCTACGATTGCATTCCATACATGAAGCAGTTACTTGCCAAGACAATGCTAAATAATCTTGTTAGAGCTTGTAAAATTTACCTCGAGAATGATTTCATCAAAGCAGGATTCAAAGCACTTGCATTTTACATGCCGAGTGACAATGCCCTTCCTTAACTGTGTAGAACGAGCAAACCAAGATTTGGTAATTGACCTCCTTCCTCAGCTCTGCAGTGACCTTGCCGAAAAAAGGCACACACTCTTCGAGACTACCATGTAGCACGGACACATGTGAAAATGGAAGACAATGCTCCACAAAGCGACCTTGATCATCTTCTTCTTGGAGAGATGTGCATCCAGCTGGAAAAGGAGTAGAAATGCAGTGCAAGCGTGAGTATTGGGGTGTTGATCTTAATGCTGCTCGAGCAACTCCTCTTCGTACACTGGTATTAGACCAACAAAAAACCTGCCGACAAGCAATTTGAATGCAGAGAGGTACTTGGCCAAGTTTGGTTATCTTGCTTCACCATCGGCCAAACACTCAAACAGAGTGTTCAAAGCAGAAACAGAAGAAAAAGCAAATGTTGAAAGAGAATTTACAAAAGAAAGTGACAGCCAGTGATTTTATTAACCAACTCCTTGTGAAATGTAAAAAACATGGGGGGCCTTTTACATCTGTCGATGAAGTAAAAACTCTTGTTTCTAAAAAAGCCACCAGAGATAAAGATATTCTTAAGGCAAGAAATCCAACATCAGAGAGTCACCCACCAACATGATGCAGATGTCCGCAAAGATCTTTATCAGGTCAACAAGGTATCCCAAGAGGAGATGATTGAGAACCTCACTGTACTTCTTGGAGATGATTTCCAAGTTGAAGCAGTGGTCTTCCCTTGTGAAGAGGAAATAGTGCAAACTGCAAACACTTACAGGAGCTAAATAGGCAGAGGGTCAGGATAAGGAAGGCCTGGTGTTCCAGCCAAACCACTCACTTGCCGTCATATAGGATGTGGGAGAAAACTAAAGATGGTACTTTGGGTTTTACCTTAACAATAATGGGGATGGCACATCTGACGCTTGCTGGCACAGGAGATGAAACTTGGCAGCGACCACCTGGCACTGATCACTTTCAGGACATCATGGAGCAACAGATTGTCATTGTGACTGTTTCAGAAACTTCAATCTTTTCTCTAAGAAAGCCATGTTACATTTTAAACAATGCCCCTGAAATTGAAACGGTGTTTAAAGAAATAACTCAATAAAGGTGAAAAAATGATAAATTAGTATTAAGTCAACTTCCAATTGTCAGTGACTTTTCTAACATGCACTAACAGATTGCCTGACCCCATAAACATGGGGTTGGACACCAAAATCACTGAAAACAACCCCAAAATAGTGAAGTTATGGCTAAAAATCTGATTTTTCATGGAAAATAGCGGCCATTTTGGATTTTTGCTCTGCACATTTTTTTCTTGCATACAAGATCAAAAATTTTGTCATTTTATGTTGAGATAGGTTAAATGGAACAGAAAAAAAATGTCCCCAGCGAAAAATAACAAAAAAAGTATTTTTGACCCGTGTATAGCCCACTCCTACTAAAAGGGGATCATTAGAAGGTGCTTATTCAAATAGAATCATTATTATGTGACTATTGAATAGCTTTTAATATAGCTATCAGCACTAAGATTTATCACTAGGTGTTGAAAAAAACTGACGTCCAGTTTAGTAATTACTCAGTTGCCATGGCAATAAGCAGATGACAACTAACTGCATTCACACGATCATCCATGAATCTACTAACAACATTTTCGAGACAAAAAATATGTTCAATCCAAAAACTGAACGAACAAAATGATCACCTACCTCAGCATTAATTGAGGAACATTGGTCTTTACAAAGGGAACAGCTCCATGGTATTTGAGAACTTTAGCCAGCACACAATCATCCAGGCCAGGTTGATCAAGAAAATATGACACCCCTATAGTTGAGTCCATCCCCTACCAGAACGAAATATCACATTTGTATGTCAAAGTATCTAAATATATATGCAAGTTAACACTGTGAAAAAACAGTTGCCAGCCAAAGAAAAGCTCCTCTATAAGAAGCAGTTGTAAATGATGCACATTTCAGTGTACAAATAAACACAGTCTTCAGGTTTGAAGGTTATTCGTATCAGTATCAGTACATACACATTTTTATATGTAGGTAAAGGGGGGTCCCATACTTGATTCAAGTATCGGATATGAGAAGATAAGGTTCTCATTGTACTAAGCCTTCGGTACTAAGGAGAGTAGGGTGGCCAGTTCCTTTTCTCTGTGGCCAGTTCCTTATATGTATATATGTCAAAATTGAGCTAATAACATTGATTTGAAAATTTGGAGTGACAGACTTCTTCACTTAGTCATGATTTGTGAATTTAACAACTTTGATGAGCTCGATTCTCTTTAGTTTACAGCGTGGATGTTAGAGTTATATACAATCAACAAAAATGTTCAAACAAACTTCTGTCTTGAGTCCAAATTGTAGCCGTAGCCTTTAAATTGTCATAAAGTATGATCAAGTGAGAAAAGCGTTCTATTTTTTCTTTTATTTATTTTCAATCTACGCTGAAGACATACAAAGACTATTCAAATGCAATACATTTTGCTTGGTTGGAAAGCGTCACCACTTTAGGAAGAAGGCTATTCAACCCTGGCTTAAACTAACATCTACCAAAGTTATAAAGGAAACATACTTTAGTGAAAAAGCAATCCTTCAAGCTAACCGGCAACCCATACAACATATTGTTTGGAGGCTTTCTGGATTTTAAAGACATCGCTTGCTGCTCCGCATTTGGTATAAGGCAGGTAATTGAGTTGAATTCCTTTGTTGCAGTGCAAGCCTAAAACAAAAACAAAGTTGTCAAAAGAAGAGAAATATGTCAAACACAAATTAAAATTCATACCCTATATAAGAATATCTTTGCAAAACTTACAGTATTGCAAGATTGTACAACCAGTAAAGTAGGAAAACAAGTTATTTTGATTGACAAAAATCAAAGCGTTACAAACCTTATGCAAATACGCTTGAATTATCTGAAGAGGATCAATCGTGCCCTCCTGTGCAGCAGCGATGAGACTGCGAGCATCCATTTCCAAGATGCGTTGTCTTTCCTCAACCTAAAGAAAAACTTATTAAAAAGATAGTCCAATTTGGAAACGATAATATATAATTAACAGTGTCTAAGCTTGAGCAAATTTAATAAACCAAAATAGGTGCAAAAAAAACACTAATTGCAAAGCCAATGGAATGGACAATTGGGCATATTAATCTTTCAAAAAGTTGAAACCAAATGGTTTTCATTGATCCTTCAGTTAGGTAAGCTAGCTCAGCGAGTCAGCGTGGTCCAACTTCTTTTCATCGCGAGCCAAAGACATATTTTTTTTTAATCTTGTGGGCCAATGTTTAAATAGCGATTCATAGGCTTATTGCTGGCAAATTATACATAGCCTATGGCATTACAAATGTAACTATATAGCCTATGGCATATAGTTACTACTCTCTAAAACCTCTTGAGCTTGTTTCAACCTAAACGGGGATCATCTTTAACTTTATCAACTTTAGATTTTAATTTTAGACAATAGCGTTGGTATCCACGAGAATCGTAGTTGTGGCCATGCGAAAGCAAGCGTAAAGAACCTCGTTTCTAAGTTGATTTCGATATTTGGTTTATTGTTCATTGCCGAAAACGTACACTCGCAAATGGATGTATGGTACTTCATATTTTTCCAAACATACAGTAGAGTGGCTTACTGGTTCAGAACAGCATCTTTTAAAAGGGGAAACTTCTCCTTTGACACTAACTTCCAAAGGCTTGTAGGATTTTCCATTTTCTTTGACAGCAAAAACGGATCGTTCTGAAGTTCACATAATTGGAGTTGAAGCTCTGGGGGCTGTGTACTAACTCTCACGCCCATGGAAAAAAATTTTGAACAAACTGGTATTGTTATGCATCACAAAGGATCATCACAAAGTTTTTTTGTCAATTACAATAACAAAGAAACAAAAATTGAAATGATACTGCTAGATTAAAGCGAAGCTGACTATCAGTTTGCGGGCCAAAAAAACGGAGCTTGCAGGCCAAGTTTGGCCCACGGGCCTGCAGTTGGACCACGCTGAGCTAGCTCATGAAAAACAATAATCAAAGAAAAACTAAACATTATAAAAATGTTGGAATGACACGGTCAAGAGGAAATCAAACATATTACGGTACCAGTTACTTGAATAAACAGAAGAATTCATATTTGTTTTTCACAGTTTTATGTATATATATACTATGTATCATATAATATATACCGTAATATGTATAGTTAATAGTTATATATGATATAATACTGTGTGGACACACTCCAGTTCATCTAATCCATTATTATACTGTTTATAATATATATTTCATAAATTGAATCTGTAACCGATTTATTTCCCTCAACCAAATTATGTTTTCAAGATTCCCATTTATAAATTTGATCAGTAGAACTCAAACCAACAATGTATGATTTTTAACAAATTAATAAGCAAAATCAAAAGCCAAAATTTTACTACAGCAGCAATACAAGGAGGTGAAATTGTAGGTGAAATGATTATTTTAACACATAAACATTAAAAAACGCTTCTCTAGGTAACGGACCAACGGTGCTAACTAGAGCTGCATTTTATTTCTGGGTTAGCATCAACCGTGTTAATTATGAAAAATTGTACGGCAGTGTATGGCTGATATAGATTTAAATGGAAAATATCTGTGACTTATTGCTAAGCTATCGGAATGGCCCGATTCGGTGAGTCCGATCCCTTAACGGGGGATTTTTTCAATTTTTTTTTTTAATTATCGGGTACCGTGGTCTAATTATCATTGCCGTTTTAGGGTTAGGGGTTAGGAGTTAGGGTTAGGGGTTAGAGGTTAGGAACTCACCGAATCAGACTCACCGAATCGGACTCACCGAATCGGACTCACCGAATAGTAGCAGACCCCTAAGCTATAGGATACAAAAAAGACACAAAAAGCTTATATTCAGACTGAAGGTGACTTATATGGTGCAATTGTTAAAAACGTGGAGTTTGCCAGGAATGTATACTATCTCTTCACCCTGCATACTGAAATGATCTTTAGACAGGTTGATGGCATGGAGAGTATCACCATCGAAGGTAAGTAACTAAGTACGTATCCAACCTGCAGTATACAGATACAGATGATACTGTCTTGTTGGCTAAATCAGCAGCAAGCTCTCCAAATTTTTTTAGAAAGAATAAACAGTAAATTGGAAAAGAATATAACATGAAAATTAACACCAAAAAACGGAAACGATGATTATATATATATAATAATAAAAGAAAACGCACCAAGTTTAAATATTAGTATTGACGAATGCTGCGTGAACAAGTTAAAAGCTAATACCTATTTGGGACACACAATAACTGAAAATGGCAGATGCTATATAGAGATATTGAGAGAAATAAAAATTTCGAGAACGGAAACAAGTACGTTGTCAAAATGAGACATTAACAACATGCGAAATTAACATCAACACTCAGAGATGAATTATGAAATTTACAATGCAGCAACGACTTAAGAGGCATTTGAAATGTGTGTTTATAGAAGGATGCTTAAAATTTCATGGAAGGATAAAATCATAGACGGAGATGTACTATTTCGAATGGAAATTCTACAAACAATTTTAAAACACAAAAAAATTGAAGTAGTTTGGGCCATATGATTCACAATAATTCTATTCAAAGACAACTACTTGAAGGACAAATGAATGGAAAACAAAACATACCACTAAAAATTTGGACTAATGATATTAAAGACTGGTCAGGACTTAATTACAAAAGTGCAAAAGAAAAATCTCAACAGAGAAACTTGTTGCTTCAACTGCTTCATTGCCTCCACCTTGGCTCCAAAAAGGAAGGAACTTAAAGATGATCAAAGTGAAGTTACCACAATACAAAGCATTTAATGCAAAACAAAATATATGTGCAAGTCATTCAAAATTGAACACGAAATCAGGTGCAAGTGAAGCCAAGAAAACTACAATGTGTTAAGCTTCAGAAACTACATTAATATGTTTAATATGAAGAAAAAGTAATTTTCTAACTTGAATATATTTCAAACTTGAAGCTTGAAGTATTATAATATATATTATTGTATTATACATTACAAGTCATAATATATATTTGCATAGTTTGACACTATCAATACCATGGAGGAAATGAATTAGAGAAACTCTATTGCATCTTATTGAGTGAAAGGTAAGAAGAATAACTTAACAATAATGATGGTAATGGTAACAGAACAACAACCTCTACAACAAACTAAATTCGAAACATAAAAACCCAACAACAAATAAGTAAATCAATAAATCAAATAAGCAAATCAATAAACCAATAAATTCATAAAAAAATGAAAAGGTCCTGTAGGTTTTAAGCTACCATAATCTGCCATCATGTAAAAAACAGTTGAACCGCTGTCTGGGTGACACATGGCCCAGGCCTCGAAATTCACGGCGGACATGTCCGCCGTCACAGCGTGTGATGTCCGCGGGAAGTACCATCTAGATCGGTCATATTTGTCCGCCGAAAAATAACACAAGAACCAATACAAATCGTCATTGCATAGCACGAACAATTGTTGCAAGAATACAATTTCCCGCACATTCTAGCACGCATTTAGAAAATGTGAATACTGTATGCCTTATCTTTCATTCAAGTCAGAAAACTTTTGATCTTTACGTTGTTTCAACGATTGATGACATTGAATCATCGTAATATTAGGTAAATTCTTCGCAAAGAATCGATAGGAGTACGGGTACTTCTACACTAATCACGCGCAGTGTCTGGCTTTGATCTCCGAGTAATATTGATAAAGAAAGGTTTGCTACAAAATTAGAAATACGAGTAGGCTATTACAGCAAGATTTGTTAAGTTTTGGTATTACAGCAAGAAAAAGCCCAGGGAAAATTCACTTTCGCTCACATGACACGCAAGAATAAACCTTAAAAAAGCCTAGTGATGCTTTGCACAGCAGAAAATAGTAGCATTAGTGTAAAAGTTTTCCGACTTGTGCCTAGAGCATTGTGAGTCCTGGGTTTTTTTTTTGCTGAGACTTTTCGATCATTTGCCCGAAATAACTTGAAAAAACTCGGTCATTTTTTATTTATTTCGGTCATTTTTTCTGATGAAAATATTTCCTTTCAAGTAGCTGATACAAACCAAAATTTGCACTTCCTGACTAGCTACAACATTAAGTTTCGCTGAGAAAAGTTGTCGTGTTTTATCTGAAAAAAGTTAGAACAGACAAACGTTTCTTCAACGTTCATCAGCAAAACTCAACCAACAACACCCGGCCGCAGACATTGATTATGACTATATTTTTTTCGAACATTTTGACCGAATTGACTATGTATTTTTTCGGACATTTTAACCAAATTGACTATATTTTTTTCGGACATTTTGTCCGAATTGACTATATATGTTTTCGGACATTTTAACTGAATTGACTATATTTTTTTCGGACATTTTGTCCGAATTGACTATATATGTTTTCGGACATTTTAACCGAATTGACTATATTTTTTTCGGACATTTTGACCGCATTGACTATATATGTTTTTGGACATTTTAACTGTATTGACTATATTTTTTTCGGACATTTTGCTAAAAAATCGGTCAATGACCGATAAATAACCGAAAAAAAACCCCAGATTGTGACGCAAGAAGCCACACGACCTCGTTCGGTGGAAGTTAATCAGTTATGCGGCGTATTAAGCAGCTACTCGGCGCTTTTACTCTTCAAGCGCAAGTCGTTGGTCTGATGAAAGCCTTTCAGAATGACTTCGCTGAAATTTAAAGCCTTCTAAACCATAGCTATAGTTCTCAAATGGCAAAGAAATATCAAGATAAAGTGATAAAGCATGACAATCGATGTCAAAACTGGTGTGTCCGCCGTGAGGCTTAATTTGTCCGCCGAGATAGCTGCTCAGACCGGACACGTTTGTCCGCCGTCAACAAAAACGAATTTCGAGGCCTGATGGCCTTTATCCATGCTGCAGCACTGGTTTTTTTTTCGGTCATTTATCGGTCAATGACCAATTTTTTAGCACAATGTCCGAAAAAAATATAGTCAATTCGGTCAAAATGTCTGAAAAAATATAGTCAATTGACTATATATGACCAAAAATGACTAAAAATGACCAAAATAAATAAAAAATAATCGAATTTTTTCAAGTCGTTTCAGACAAATGACCGAAAAGTCTCAGCGAAAACAAAAACCTAGCTGCAGCATGATAGAAAGCCTGAAACATACGGTATAAGACCAAAAAGAAAAATTACAGTTAGCTATTTACATTTTCATGTTGGAGTTCTTGAAGTTTTTGTTCAATGTTTCTTCGTTCTCTGTTTCTTTTCTGAGTAGATTTTGCTTTCAAAGCACGCCGCTTTTTCCATTTCAATAGAAAGAGGGACAAGCCATAAAATGATACTACTCCAAGGGCAGCTAACTTTACTGCTCTGGTGTCACAAGATTTTATTAATGTAATTGAAGGCATCTGATCAACATAAAATATAAACAATAAACATTGATTATCAAATATAGGGAGCTGGTATACAACTATACATGTCCCGTAAGGTGTACCAAAAAAAATAAAGTTCTTTGAATTTTTTAGCCTATTTGCTAAAACTTGCATTTAGGGTCACAATTAACTTTACAACAAAAATTTTTCAATTTCAAAGATGTCTGATGCCGGTATTCTGCATTTCCGTGACAAAGAGGCCAAAAATTCATATTTTGGTCATATTATATTCAGATCCGTAAGTGCTAGAGACTTCATTCTTGGTGTTATGGATGCAGATTGCAGAATGTCCACTTTCCTATCACCATTCAATACATTTATATAGCCTAAAGTCTTTACTTTTTGAGATTTTTGCTAAAAACTAATTTTTGCCCTGTTGTCATAGGGATTCAGCCATAAAAAATCTTAAAAAACATGAAATTCAACAAAAAATTCATGGAAATATGAATATTTATGCTGATATGTAATTTTACACCTGTTTCTGGTATACAGCTGACAGGCAGTGATTATTATAAATCAAAGAAAAGAATTGGCCAATGAACATACATCACCCAATCAGATATTTACTGAGTAAGTGATACCATTACAATTATATACATTTACGAATCAATGTCGCATATACCAAACTATTCAATTCAATTCAATTTATTTTTCTTTGTCAGAATGCAAAAGAAATGATATTGTGAAAAAGAAATACAGTAACAAAACTAACAAAAGGAAAAGGTGGCAAAACCTTAATGGTTTAAGACGTGCATGAAAGGATCTAATATTGCGGTATATGCATCAAGAAATATAGTTAAGCACGGCCACCAAACCTGAGCTGACTACATTATTTCATACTCATTACTCTAGCATGTGATGTATAATTATGTTGTTTAAGCACTGATATGTTGCAGTAAGCTAGTTACATGCTAGCAGTTCAAGCTTGTGGCAGAACATCACAATACTGTACACAAAATAATGGACTATTTAATATATAGGATAATACCATATGAGACATTAGTTTTACAACCCAACTAAAATGTTTTGAAAAGAAAACTGGAAGCAATTAACTTGCCTAAAAAATAGTTAAAACTAACAGCGACAATGCAGAATAATCTACAACTTAAACCTGGAGTCCAATCTGAATAACACAGTCTATAAAACTACTATATAGCATTATAGCAGTCTTCAAAAGGCTCTTTGTGTTAGAAGCTAAGCAAAGTATTTGATCATATTGCGTTTGGTGAATTTTTCGGATGATGTTGCTGTAATAGCTTGTTCTTTCGAAAACTGTCGGACTATTTTGTATAAAAACTGTTTCTCTTGCTTGATGTTGTGATGAGGTTGCTGTGGAATTTTGTCAACAAACCTAATGCTCTTTCACATGAATCATTAACAACACAAATATTGTGATCCATTTCTTCATCTTTCAAGAAATTGCTGTCTTCTGCCCATTTCCTTGGATGGCTGTTTAGAAAAGAGTCTATTCCCATTGTGTCCAGAAGAATCCATGATTCTGAGCCAAATAAATCTCGCAGCTGCGTGTCCTTGCTGATGTTTTTGGGCATTTGCTGTTCAGTTATCTGGTTTATGCTGACGTGTGGTTGTTGTTTTTTTTTTGCATTTTAAAAGGATTTTCTCAAAGTAGAGTTTTCCGTTGTAGTTACTTTTTCGCCAAACAAGCTCATCACCACCAAGCGTTCAGTTAGATACCAGAGATGGCAGTCTAGCTTCTTCAAATTTTCCTCAGCAATGTGACTCAATTGGGCAGGGAGATAAGATGCACCATTCTTCATTAATCTTTACTCAGCTGCTTGTACAGCAGTAAGTCATTCAGTGCAACATCGCATGCACTAGTGCACTCTAACCAGCTTTTTACATTATATAGAGAAAGAAAAGTTGCCATAGAATACACCTTATTCAGGACTTCTTTATTGAAAACACTTTTTGCTTTCAACTGCGATCGAAATAAAGCAATTTTAAAAGTGTAGAGAAGCTTTGCCATTCATCTAGCATAACTCGGAATGGCCCGTTTCGGTGAGTTCGATTCGGTGAGTCCGGTTCGGTGAGTTCGATCCCTTAACAGGGGATTTTTTCAATTTTTTTTTTTAAATTATTGGGTACCGTAACCTAATTATCATTGCCGTTTTAGGGTTAGGGGTTTGGGGTTAGAGGTTAGGAACTCAGCGAATCGGACTCACTGAATAGTAGCAGACCCAGCATAACTGGTGGCACCTGAACTCCTGGAGCTTTAAATGCAAAGTTCTCCTTTTTTGGTAATGCACCTCTGAGAAACACAACAGAAAGCACAAGAAGTTCTCTATAATCCTTACGGAATTTGTTTGAATCCTTAGAGCCAGGTAACAAAACATCAGCAGTCAGCACATCTGGTCTTAGTCCATCGTGGCCAAGCACTGCTGTCTCAAATATCGTAATAATTAAGGTTCAGTGATGACCAGAGTTCCTTCAAAGCATTAATTGTGCTGTCTTCTGAAGAGGATGTCTCTCCAGTCCATAAACAGTTTTGCATGCAGCACCACATGCTAACTCAATGATGTGGTGCCGGCAAGCAAATAGAAGGAGGTTTCGTCTAAAATATTCTTCAAGACGAACCACAATACCTTTGTTACAACCAGTGTTGACAGAAGTGGTATCAAACACTAAACCAACAATTTGGGATATATCAACACAATATTTTTGTAATTGTTGAATTGTCGCAGTACATTCAGAGTCACTATTTTTAACATCACTTAGAGACAAGAGGATCTCTTCATCTTCAATGAGGCATTGCAAAACAACATGTGTTGCGTTTTTGTTTGAGTGTGCTATCTAGGATGCAAAAGTTGGCCATCCATCCCATTGTACAGTAGATTGTATCGCAATTGTTGAGCATTTTTGAGAGTTTTTTACTGTTTCTCTTAATTTGACTACCCTTTTCAGTTCTAACTATATGTACATGTACAATTTTCTGGTTCTTTATTGTTTAAGTCTGAACCTATTGCAAATACAAGTTGTGTTAATGGCCTAGCTATGGCTAATTTGATATTTGTCTGCAACAAGACAAACATTCTTGTTTAACAGTTTGTGTTTCTTGCTTTGTAATGTTGCTTTATAATATAACTGGCTTATGCCGGTTTGTACTGTGCTAATTATACCACTCAAATTGCATTATTGTCTCAAAAACAAATGAAAAGCAGTTAGCAAAGCAGCTGCATTTAAACTATCATACATACTGGCTAGTACCAGTATAAATATGCACATTTAGCATGAATTTTTTGTTGAATTTCATGTTTTTTAAGATTATTTTTGGATAAATTCCTACATGACAACAGGGCAAAAATCAGTTTTTAGCAAAAAACTCAAAAAGTAAAGACTTTAGGGTATATGGGTGCAACCTAGTTCGTACCCTGAACAGTTCGGAGCCTCAGTTCGTACCCTGAAAAGATCGAGAGAAAAAATTAAAAAAAGCCGAAGTCGCTGATCGCAGTTTAATAGCACAAAGCCGAAGTCGCTGATCGGAGTTTCCGCAAACAAACTCGAGGGCTAGGGTTAGCGGAAACCGCGGAACTGCGGAAAAATATTTGCGGAAACTGCGATCAGCGAGGGTTAGAGCAGAGCATAGATTACTCGATGATTAGAGTTAAGGTTAGCCGAAACTGCGGTTAGCAAAACTGCTGAAAAATGTTTGCGGAAACTGCGATCAGCGAGGGTTAGGGTTAGAGCATAGATTGCTCTATAGTTAGGGTAAAGGTTAGCGGAAACTGCAGAAAAATGTTTGCGGAAACTGCAATCAGCGAGGGTTAGGGTTAGAGCATAGATTGCTCTATAGTTAGGGTTAGGGTAAAGGTTAGCGGAAACTGCGGAAAAATGTTTTCGGAAACTGCGATCAGCGAGGGTTAGGGTTAGAGCATAAATTAATCTATGGTTAGAGTTAGGGTAAAGGTTAGCGGAAACTGCGGTTAGCGGAATCTACGGAAAATGTTTGCGGAAACTGCGATCAGCGAGGGTTAGGGTTAGAGCATAGATTAGCCTATGGTTAAGGTTAGCGGAAACTGCGATCAGCGACTTCGGCTTTGTGCTATCTTTCTCTCGATCTTTTCAGGGGGAAAATTTTAAAATGCTTGCGGAAACTGCGATCAGCGACTTCCGCTTTTTTTAATTTTTTCTTTCGATCTTTTTAGGGTACGAACTGAGGGTCCGAACTGTTCAGGGTACGAACTAGGTTGCATCCAGGGTATATAAATGCAGTCTTCGAAATTAGCATATTTTTACTTTGGCAAAAACGTTGCCGAGGCCAAACGGCAAAAGTTGAAATTGCCTCGGCAATTGCTGTGAACGTTTATTACGAAAAAATTGTAGGCTACCACAACATGTAAAACGAGAAGCGAAAAATATAATAGAGTAGTCTATCAAGACCGTATTGTTTGATTTGTTGTGATGTAATAATACCAAAAGTAGCGATAAAGCGAGCAACGCGACACCCACGCTGTTACGATAATTCATGTTAAATAACTCACGGTGAGGAAATATGTTAATTTTGGATTGATTCAACGTTCGAGTCAGCGCAAATCGATTTAATTTTCCCGACTGGTTCATATGATCATATGATTTTCCCGACGATGTCATATGATCGGAAGCATTACTTTTCTTTACTGCCGAAGTACCATTTATCCAATTTTGTACTACTTTTTTAACTGGGCCCCATAGCTTTTCTAATTCCGATTTGTTTCCGTCATAAAATTCCTTACAAATTTTGCAAAATACCACACTAACTTTTCCTTCTGTCCCCTCTGTTTCAAAACCTATAGCAGGTAAATTCCACTTTTTAACTGTATCTTCCTTTACCATGATTTATATTGGCAATGACACTGGTAAAGAACAAGCATTCGATGAAAGAATAACTTATTGCGTAACAATTAAGCCAGTATTGATAAGGTTGCAAACTTCTTTTATAGTTCACATGAGCATTGTCAGCGCATAAAATTGCACCTGTTGTTACGCAACCAGACATCTATCACAAACCGCTAGAATGCGTTGAAGAAGGACATAGCTGACCACTTAGGCCAGCCAGCCAAGAAGATGGACAACTACTTTCCGAATTTGAACACGGCTAGTTTTCAATGGTGCACTGAGCCCTTCACATGTGATGACAGCCAGTTGGATGATGACGACTTTTCGGCCAAAGAAGAATTTATCACTCTCCGAATGAACGGATGCAACCTAGTTCGTACCCTGAACAGTTCGGACCCTCAGTTCGTACCCTAAAAAGATCGAAAGAAAAAATTAAAAAAAGCGGAAGTCGCTGATCGCAGTTTCCGCAAACATTTTAAAATTTTCCCCCTGAAAAGATCGAGAGAAAGATAGCACAAAGCCGAAGTCGCTGATCGCAGTTTCCGCTACCTTAACCATAGGCTAATCTATGCTCTAACCCTAACCCTCGCTGATCGCAGTTTCCGCAAACATTTTCCGTAGATTCCGCTAACCGCAGTTTCCGCTAACCTTTATCCTAACTCTAACCATAGATTAATCTATGCTCTAACCCTAACCCTCGCTGATTGCAGTTTCCGAAAACATTTTTCCGCAGTTTCCGCTAACCTTTACCCTAACCCTAACTATAGAGCAATCTATGCTCTAACCCTAACCCTCGCTTATCGCAGTTTCCGCAAACATTTTTCTGCAGTTTCCGCTAACCTTTACCCTAACTATAGAGCAATCTATGCTCTAACCCTAACCCTCGCTGATCGCAGTTTCCGCAAACATTTTCCGTAGATTCCGCTAACCGCAGTTTCCGCTAACCTTTATCCTAACTCTAACCATAGATTAATCTATGCTCTAACCCTAACCCTCGCTGATCGCAGTTTCCGCAAACATTTTCCGTAGATTCCGCTAACCTTTATCCTAACTCTAACCATAGATTAATCTATGCTCTAACCCTAACCCTCGCTGATCGCAGTTTCCGAAAACATTTTTCCGCAGTTTCCGCTAACCTTTACCCTAACTATAGAGCAATCTATGCTCTAACCCTAACCCTCGCTTATCGCAGTTTCCGCAAACATTTTTCTGCAGTTTCCGCTAACCTTTACCCTAACTATAGAGCAATCTATGCTCTAACCCTAACCCTCGCTGATCGCAGTTTCCGCAAACATTTTTCAGCAGTTTTGCTAACCGCAGTTTCGGCTAACCCTAACTCAAATCATCGAGTAATCTATGCTCTGCTCTAACCCTCGCTGATCGCAGTTTCCGCCAGGGTTGTTGGTATTTTACCCAACCCAAAAAAACCCGGGTGGGTTTTTTTAATAAAACCCACTTAAAAAAAACCAAAAAAACCCATAAAAAAACCCAGAACATCATATTTGTCCAGTTTTTATTGGAAAATTAAAAAAATTTACAAAAACACTACAAGGTACTTACAACAAACTTTAAATTAGGACTTAAGGATGTGATTGTGAAGTAATTTCCAAGAATAAACTGAAAACGCAGTGGATATTGCACAGTACACAAAAATCAAGTAATGTCACTTTGTGTATATTATACTACACTAAAACTCAATGCAAGAAGGCCTTATAGTTAAATTGGTGAAAGTACTACTCTACTGTAGTCTGTATATATGATGTGAAATGCAATTTAGGAGGCTATTTACCAATTACAGATTCTGGATTCTAACGCATGGCTGTTTCAGAGCATTTGCCTAATTGGCCACGCAATCGTTCAATTGCTCATCCATTACTATATATAATATATATATAAATGATAAAAAATCTTTAAACATGATGGCATAAATGCTCCTTGCCTTCAAATCTAAACAAATGATGCAATAATGTGATTTCTACCACAGTAGCATCAACTTGGTATAGAAATCAGTGGATGATGCACCATCCAACTTGATCTTGAAACTAATGGATGATGCAACATTCAAGCAACAACAGCCCTTGTGCATTATTTTATTGAGTTATGCAAGCATGTACTGTGAGTGAAAGGCACTTCACTCGTAAAAAGTAGTTTTGAGGTGAAATAAGCATGAATCTACCTTTTTTTGCATCTTTTTTAAAAAAAACTCAATAAAACCCAAAAAAACCCGGGTTTTTTTAAAAAAACCCGGGCGGGTTGGGCTTTTTTAAAAAACCCGGGTTTTTCTCAACCCTGGTTTCCGCAAATATTTTTCCGCAGTTCCGCGGTTTCCGCTAACCCTAACCCTCGAGTTTGTTTGCGGAAACTCCGATCAGCGACTTCGGCTTTGTGCTATTAAACTGCGATCAGCGACTTCCACTTTTTTTAATTTTTTCTCTCGATCTTTTCAGGGTACGAACTGAGGGTCCGAACTGTTCAGGGTACGAACTAGGTTGCACCCTGCTTCTTCCAACTCGCTTGTTCCACAATTTAACCTTTGCGATAAATGCTGCTCCGGCTACTTTGGTGTCGATCACAGTTACATTCTTGCCTTGAATTAAAAGATTGCCTTTGTTCGATTCACCAAAGATATCAGCCAGGTAGCACAGCTGGGAAATCCATTGATTGAAAACATTCTGAATATAGCAATGAAACATTTTTGTCAATTGCAGAAGTTTGAAACAAAACGTATTTATCATACTTTTGCACATGAAGCAGGTAGCTTTTCTTGACAGTTTAGCATTGGCTGGGGGAAAAATCTTTTTGCAGATTTGAGATATAGGGCATTGAAATGAAGCACCCCAAAACTTTTGTTCAATAAAATAAAGTGTTTCCCTTTGCTTTTTTCACAAATGTAATAACATATTTGAATTCCTTGCCCCAAAAACTATAAGAATACATATTTTCATTATTTCTGTATCTTATAAGAGGGTCATTCCATGCCAAATGAGCAAATGGGTTACACCACATGTCATAGATTTTTTTGAAATTTGGCATACTTGTAGATGTCAAAGAAATATGAAGAATACAAAAAAAAATTTTGAAAAAGTTTAAATATTAGCAGAGTTATGGTCATTAGTAAAATCACCATTTTTGCCTGTTCCGCTTCAGTGATGTTGTCCAATTTCCTATAGTATTTCTAATTTCTTAACCTATGATCAAACAAAATGGCTGAAAATTGCTAGACAGACATTTTAAGATCCAAGGAAACCAAAAATGTAAATTAAAAAGTTGACAGAGAACTTCTTGATATGATTATAAAGGTTTCAACTTGCTACATGCATTTTTCGGAGGCCAAACTTTGAGGGCCTATAAAAAAAATGGGTATAAAAATTAAGAACTGAAATTCACATGTTTTATACTTATACCAATACACTTTCATGTCAAATAAAAAAATTGAACTAATTTTGATAACTACTATGATAAAAGCTAGATTTTCTGACTTGCAAATTTTGACCTTTTTTACACTCGTTGTTCAAGATTTTTGTCTATGACATCACAATTTACATTATTGCTTGTGGATGACATCACAATGTACATATTGTTTGTCATAATGCAGCTCATGAATGAATTGAATACTGGTAATACACTAAGGTTTAACGTTGTAGGCCATGCACTATAGTAGTTATCATATTATTAATACTACATTAGTTTTACAATAACACAATTGTTATGGATTCATCACAGCATTACGACATTGGAAAAAAATAAGGTATTGTACCATAAAAATTCACTTTGCTAGAAGCATTGGGTTTTTGGACATTGGTGGACTTGCAGAAACAGATGAACATGTTTATTATGAACCTTGACATTTCTCTGCTTCAAGCAGGTAGATGGGCTTTGAACACTTGAACAGTGGGAAAAGTATCTTTTCTGGTTGCAAGATCTGTGGAGCATGTTAGGAATAATACATTGCTAATAGGACAACCTAAAATTGAAATCACAGTTAAAAGAGTAATTAACTCAATAACTCTACAAGTTACCACTACTATGGTGCATGGCCTACTGCACTAAACCTTAGTGTATTACCAGTATTCAATTCATTCATGAGCTACATAACAATTGTCATGACAAACAATATGTAAATTGTGATGTCATCAACAAGCAATAATGTAAATTGTGATGTCATCAACAAGCAATAATGTAAATTGTGATGTCATAGACAAAAATCTTAAACAATGAGTGTAAAAAAGGTCAAAATTTGCAAGTCAGAAAATCTAACTTTTATCATAGTAGTTATCAAAATTAATTCAATTTTTTTATTTGACATGAAAGTGTATTGGTATAAGTATAAAACATGTGAATTTCAGTTCTTAATTTTTATACCCATTTTTTTTATAGGCCCCCAAAGTTTGGCCTCCGAAAAATGCATGTAGCAAGTTGAAACCTTTATAATCATATCAAGAAGTTCTCTGTCAACTTTTTAGTTTACATTTTTGGATTCCTTGGATCTTAAAATGTCTGTTTAGCAATTTTCAGCCATATTGTATGATCATAGGATAAGAAATTAGAAATATGACAAGAAATTGGACAAAATCACTGAAGTGGAACAGGCAAAAATGGTGATTTTTCCAATGCCCATAACTTCACCAATGTTTGAATTTTTTCAAAAATTTTTTTTGCATTCTTTATATTTTTTCGACATCTACAAGTATGCCAAATTTCAATAAAATCTATGACATGTGGTGTAATTTTTCCAAAAAATTTGCTCATTTGGCATGGAATGACCCAAGAATTATAAGCCATTTTTGTTTTTGTGATGCGAAAACAGCGCCTCTAGTGGCAAAAATGTAACTGTTGATATCTTGAAAACCGCTTGATGGATTTTGACAGCGTAAATGCCAATCTTCATCTTTTCCCAGTAGCTCTAACATATTAAAAAATGAAGAAATTCTGAGTGGATGGGTTACAAAATTTCAAAATTTTGACTGTATTAAGTTATAATAGAATGACCCATAATCAACATTACATACAGCAATAGGCTACACAGCAAATTTTTTTGTGGGTAGGCCTACGACAGAAAATGATAAATACATGAACGAAAAAAAAAATTAGATACAAAATGCAGAGACCAAGGATGGGAAGCTGCAGGCAAGTGGTATAATTGATCTCCGATAGCTCAATTGGTTACTGGTAGTCCGTCCGCCCCGATAGCTCAATTAGTTAGCGCGTGACTTCTGGAACAAAGCTTCAAGGTCAAGCTGCGCTGGTGTGACTCTCGGGGTGTGCGCTTGAGTAACGCATTCTAAGGACTGTTCTCCATTTAGCGGCATCTAATGGATGGAATAATTTCCCGGCAACAACACTTCAACAATCGGAAACTTCACTCTGTCAATCTCGGTGGCCGGGCCTGCGTTCAAAGCTTCCACAAGTACCGTATGCGAAACTGCCAGGATTAAGCTCTACGTACAAGAAGCTTTCCCAGTCTGAAGATAAAGATTCAATCAATCAATCTCACACCTCTTGTGGCTGATGTAGCAACTTTTGGATCCAACACTTTTAGCTTTGTTAACGTACAAGAATCTGACAAATCAAATCTGTGCTTAATTTGCTTGCACAGTTCCACAAAATATAAAAGAATGTCTCAACAGTACGGTACGGTATTTTTAATTTTGTGTCAGTGATTCACAGCCTCTACAAGTATGCGAAACTGCCAGGATTAAGCTCTGCAAGAAGCTTTCCCAGTCCGAGGATAAAGATTCAATCAATCAATTCTATTATTAAAATATAAAAAAATGACCTGTTCACCTTAACTTGACTAAAAATCACTAGATTGCACCGAAAACAAAAAAAAGTAACTGTGTCACTAGGTCAGTCTTGAAATCACACTGGACAAGAGCCACTTCACTATACACAACAGAGATGAATGTTGCCACACGTAGGGATTTATCCCTACAGTTTTTTTTGTTTTTTTTATTATTTGCGCCCATTGCGATAACGTACAGTACTCTGCGATCACAGATGCGACACAACAGGAAGCAGTGAAGTGACATATAGTCTTCGAGTCAGCTGCTCCCCTTATTTTGGCTTGCCATTAAGTGTCTTTGCCGAGACACAGCCACATGCTTTGGAGCGGTGTCGAACCCACGTCCTATCGACCGTCGCGCAGACGTTCTCACCACTCGGCATTCGGCAACGCAATTTTTGAAACTCGGCAACGCAGCCGAGTGGTAAGTTGCCGAGTATTTTTTTGACATTTTGTGAAGTATTTTTTTGACAGTAGACATTTTGTGACATGTGTAGAAAGTAGGGAATCTGTACGGGATTTTTTACAACTGTTGCGCTTTTATCGACACTCACAATTAGCAAAGCAAAGGTTAACAATCACAATAAGTCACCACCAGAGATGGGCGTGATCTTGATCTTGAAGATCACAAGTGATCTTGAAGATCAAGATCGTGATCTTGATCTTCAAGATCACTTTTTTTTTGGTGATCTTGATCTTGATCTAAGATCACTTTTTTTTGTGTGATCTTGATCTTGAAGAACAATAAGATCAAGATCACTTTAAAATTGAATTTTACTTACTAAATAGAAACATTTTTTTAGAACTCGTCCTGTACAAAGTGGTTAGTGGCAACTACTAACATTAAGCCACTGTTAATATGATACCGTATGTGTCCAACAAAAGACGATTTAAAGTCTCCATCTAATCTGGTCAGTGTTGCCATTTCAAAATTAAAAAATTTTTCTGTGTTGGTCGTAATAAAGAAGTCAACTACCACGTAGGCTACTTTGTGTTGACGTATAATAAAAAATGATTTAACTTTGTTCACAATTTCCATGTGTGAATTTAAAAGAAATGTTTGCTTTCTTTTACCCAATTTTAGATGTTTCAAAACTCTAGAATGGCGGTGTTAAAAAATCTGGACTCTAGGACGCCGACTTTGGTCATGTAAAGTGGTTTATTGCAGCAAATCAACCAGACCAAGACTTGTTTAGGGTCTGAGTATGGAGCGGTTTGTCTGACCGCAGGCCTCTGAACTTTTTTGATAGCAGACAACAGCATCAAGGTTGTCAGATGGGTAAATGGTGCAATAAACATTGACACAATACAATAAAAGTTAAAACTGCTTAGTAATACGAATAAAAACTCCTACGTGAACCAGACAAAAATTTAGTAAAAAATGATGCAGTTCAAAATTTATTTTTATTTATTTATTATATAATAATAAGTATAAAACTAATTGCAAATTTTGCGACTTTTTCAGAACTACTGTAATTAACCTCGGCCTTGGGTGTGACGTTGCGATTCTACGCAAACTACGTCAACAATTGATAGGCCTAATAGCAACAGTCACTAACTTATTACAATTCTTAGGCCAGCGATCGAGTAGTTAAAAGTAAAAGTTAGCAATATCAACTATATACCTTTTCCCAGGTTGCTTATAACTTAGTAGGCTAATTATTTTTTGCAACATCATTGATCAAAAACTTCATTTTTTTTCAAGTACACAAAAAGTGATCTTGAAAGTGATCTTGATCTTCAAGATCACGATCTTGATCTTGATCTTCAAGATCACATAGTTTGGTGATCTTGATCTTGATCTTCAAGATCACCTATTCTTGGTGATCTTGATCTTGATCTTGAAGATCACCAATACTGGTGATCTTGCCCATCTCTGGTCACCACTATTATCACAACGGGAACAATTTCCCCAGGGCAACACTAAAAGGCGGAAATGCGGAAGCCCGGAAATAAGCCGGAGGGGGGGGGGTGAAATGACATATTATCCGCAGAAGTAGCGCTTTAACACCGATGTAGAAAACGCAGAAATACGATCTTGGCATCCATATTGTTTAACATAGCGATAACTCCATCATGAAAGAATGAAATGTTGCAACATTTGCATTTTGCTTCTAAAAAATAAGAATGCAGTCCCAAAATGACAATTTTGTGAATATACTTTATGTGTTACAAACACATCGTCGGTTCGGGCCAGTTGCAATGCTTTCTCTCTGATTTTGACGTTACATAGATATTGCCTCAATATTCGTCCTGACAACGTCATGTTTAGGCATAGCCGTACGAGACCAAACCATTTTGGGGGGGCAGAAAGTAAATTTGCCCAAATGTGCACGCTTTTATAGAAATTGCCCAAATATAATGTATGCGGTGCATGATAACAGTGAAAAAGTAACATAACAAGATCACCAGCAGTGGCGTAGCCAGTAATTTTGAAAGGGCGGGGTTTGAGGGCGTGTTTTGCTTATGACGACACCCAGCAGTGGGGGGTCTGGAGGGCCTCCCCCAGAAAATTTTGAAAAATTACTTTGAATTTGGTGCATTCTGAGAGCATTTTCAACAAAAATGTGGTTATGAATATTCCTGTAAAATGGTGCTGTCAGGTGGCATAGCAAAAGGATAAGATCATGTTTTCTTCGGTATTTTTCAGAAATAAAGCTACAATTCTCTATGTTTTCTTGTTGCTAATTCCTGGCTGAGACGCCGAAAAAGGCTCTGGCCGAATAGGGAACTCGCCGAATAGTAGCAGAACCTTTTTATAAAAGTAACCAAACAAAGCTAAGCAACACCTTAACATTACAGTACTTTTAACAGGTATAACATGTTTTTGTTAAATGTTGTGGTGGTGTTGCTTAGCTATGTCCATTTATGGTTGAAAAAGTACTGTGACCTCCCCACCCGAATTGTTTTGTAAAAGTACCGGTAGGCTATTCACCAGATTTATATAAGTTCATATTTTGTAGTTGCCCAAATCAAGATGATGCATTTATGAATATTATGAAAAAAATTAAAGACTTTGTAAATTTTGATGCGAGGCAACTGCATCATGCCAATTTGGGCAGTTTCATAAATAGACTATGATCAGATAATTTCATATTTTTTGTTGCCTAAATCTAAACGATACAGTAATGCAAATGGGAAAAATTAATGAATTTATTCATTTTGGGGAAACTGCTTCACGCTAATTTGGGCAGTTGCATAAACAGACAGACTAATCAGTTTCATCAAATAATTTCATGTTTTTAGCTGCCCAAATCAACACGATGCATTCGTGAAAATTAATAAAATTAGCTATAACTTATAGCAAATTTTGTGTTTTGATTTGGGCAGTTTCACAAAAGTATTAGAGACATATTTTGGTGGCTGCCCAAATTGGCATGATGCAGTTGGTTAAATGCATTTCATACTATATAGTTTGATCACCATGCAATACAATACATCAGTACGGGTGTGCCAAATGAAAATTTTGCGGCACATTTCTTGTGCAAATAAGAGGCTGTACTTAGTTTAATAGATAAAAGATATTAATTTATAGTTTTTTTTAATTCATGCAATTTTGTAGCTTTTTATATAGCAATTTTTGCCCTAATAATTTTAAGATTTTGCCCGGATTCGCGACGTTTTGAAACAACAGGGGGGGCGGATGCCCCCCCTGCCCCCCTGGCTCGTACGGCTATGTGTTTAGGTCTACATTTGTCGTCAGTGTGGCGGCGTTTAAAACTCTCGATACGAATCATGTGGAGTCATAGGATAGCGACTTTCTTTCTCTCTCGCTATGATGTCTGTGTTTTGTTGTTCAACGTAACTTCTATGTATTTAGTAAGATATGGGCCACTGCTTTCTAAGCGCACAATTGTGCAGTAGAACGCGCTTTCCATCCTTCGTCCAATTTATTTGACCAGTTTAGTAGCTTGATGTGAGCATAGCATGTACGGTATTCGTACTTTTAGTGCAGCTTCATTTATGGCATGAATATAAACAGTAATAGTTTCGTTCTATCTTTCAAATTTAAGCTCGTTGTAGGTGTTTACCACAACTATTCGAAATCTCTCTCTCTCTTTATCTAAATGCCAATCTCAATTTGATATAGTTTATTTCGAATTTGTCTATTGGAAGCGTACTGTCTTTTTGAGTGGAAACGTTGGAAATTAATAGAAATTATTTGAGAGCATTTCGTTTGGCACCTGCAAACGAGAAGATTAGCGACCCAATTGCCTAAGAAAGCCGCACCGTCTTATCTTAGCTATTCGGGTTCGGCGAGAGATCTCAATAGGTGAAATCGCTTGCCACGTAGAACATAGGGTTCTACATTATGACAAACAGCAAATATAAGAGATTTCGTAATTGTATATAGCCTATGCTTTTATTTGGTTGAGTTTTTTGCTTACTCAAAAGCCAACCTTATGTGACGCATTTGAAAGTGTTGTTTCTCATAATAAAATAAAGTCGTTGTTTAACTTCTACTTGTACTTTACTATCGTTTCAACTTTACAAAATGTCTTCTCTTGAGCTGTTGGCAGTTTTCCGCGCTTATTTCCGCGTTTCCCCGTTTCCGCCTTTTAGTGTTGCCCATTTCCCCACCCCCCACCCAAAATAGTTTAATTCAATATTTCACATTTTGTTACAGCATCATTTAACAAAGCTTTACTATTGATTTAGGCTGAAAATTCTCTTAGAATGCGCAATTTAAAGTTGTTTCTTTTTTAATTCTGGAGGAGGTCTTCCACACCCCCTGTGGGTATTCCACCTTTGGTGACTCGCTCATAACCGGGTTCACCCACATTTGCAAAAATACTCGTTTGACCCACTCCGAAATCTTTTGCTGGCTACGACCCTAAATAGACATGACCTATAGGCTACACTGATTTGCACTTAGTTGTAACTTGTAATTAATGTATTGAACTTTAATTGATTAGGCTACCGTACTTAGCCTACCCTATAGTGATTTCCTTAACCACAAACATTTATCGAAATAACTCGAAACACGAATTTCAAAATAAACATGCTAATGTTTGCAGGGGCGCCGGAAGCGGGGGGGCAGGAGGGGCGGATGCCCCCCCTGCCCTTAACGTTTCTGCAGATGGAGGGGCAGGGGGGGCAATGGTGCCCTTTTAAAGTCATGTAAGCTACTGCACATTTTGCAATATAACAATTTCTGCTATTCGCTTTTAGCCTATTTATAATTTTTCATTTTTGCCTCAAAATAATATTTACGGCACAAAATTTTGCAACTGCAACACATTTCAGGCCTTAAAACTCGTTTTTTTTTCGGCAGCCATCGTGGCCTACCGGGAGCTCCTTCTCGGCGGCCAAATCTGCGTGCTTGGAATACAAAATAACAATAGCACAAGCAAGTAAATAAAATTAAACTTGCAACAATGCTAAAATAATCACTTAGCGTTGTTGAAGTCTGGGCCTGGGCGACGTCCTACAATATAATCGTTGCACCACGCAGTAACTGCTTTATCGGGATTGTCATCCAGTACTGCGGGACCATCTAACGACACTCGCACGAGTGTCTCCAATGTGGCTGATTTTAAAGAAATTTGCCACTCCCCTAGAATTCTTTTTAGGAACGAAAAACAACGTTCGACATTGTGCGATGACGGCAAGGTAATTAAGTATTTCAATGATGTGAAGGACATTACTAAAAGAAGCATAATTTTTGAAAAATAACTTATGATCAAAAAGTTTTTCTCCTGGGATGTCAACTAACCTAGTTCTCCTTTTTAACAACGATTCAATGTCCGACAACATCGAATCGACATTAAAACGACAATATTGCCAGCCGATGTAAATTAGCACTTCGGATTAAGACTTTGTTAAAATGAACGTCGGGAATTACAAACAAGACTTACAGCGCTGGTGATCGCAGGTGGATATATTCCATCAATAACAAACCTTCCAGCACAATGCAACAGTGGCGATTATGACGCGCTGACCTAATTCTGCGTCACTCTTTGATATTACATATTTTCGACAGTTAATCCACGATCATTCTATTGCGAAATTAAATAATTGGCTAGAAGAGACCGGCGGCCAAACTTGGCCGATTGAGGAGGTAGCACCAGCGGTCATTCAAGCACTACTTAGCGGCCATGGCCGCAGGCTGCTTTAAGGCTTAACAGTAGGCTAGGTTACATCATTATAACATAGCATGATGCCCTTCTTTGTATACCGGACACTTGTAGGCTATCATTACTCAATAGCCTACATAGTGAGCTAATAGATTAGCATTATCGCTATATCTTATCTTAAAACTTGAAAAAAATTTGGCCTTTTAGTAAACAAAAGTGCCCTTTTTGTAATGTTGCCCCCCCCCAGTCAAAAATCGTTCCGGCGCCCCTGAATGTTTGTTTAATCAAAAACTGAAATGGCACAGGTCAGAAGATTGCTATCACCATTTCTGCACTACAAATTAGACCAAAATCGCGTTTCAGATTTCAGCAATCAGCAAATGTTTGACCTAGGCCTAAAAACCTTTCCCAAATAAAATTGAAAACTTTCTGGCCGTCTGCACTAACTTTGCTGTAAATTCTCTTTTAGTGAGCCTAGAATAACCAGTGAAAAATCAATAGAATCGAAAAATAATATTCTAGCGCCATGTGACAAATAAAAGTTCAAAACGCAAACGCTAGAAAGCGATAATAAGTTTCGCAGTTTGAGAAATTTTAAGATTGCGCAAGAACGACCATGCTTTTGGCATATCGTGTTTGATCCGGTCATTGAAAACGTAAGGAAGTGTAACGAATGAGTAGCCTTTGCCTAGGATGCAGGACTACAGGATAATATTTAAGTAAGGCGGTCCATATCAAAAACGGGGTAGTTTTAAACAAACTACCTATTCGTTGCTTTGCATTTTGGCCGCTGAGTTTTTTTTATTTTCATTGAAATTGACCCCAGAGTCACCAATGGGATGTAGGCTACTTGCCACATCTCAACCAGGGTTGCCACGCAAAAATTGCTAAATCCATTGAAAAATCCCTCCATGTCTCTATATGCAAATTTGCTGGACACTGATTATGGTCAATGTCAACATAACAGAACGCTGTCAACAAAGAAACTGTAGCTTGATAAGTTACAATTAAACCTGTTTAATCTGCCACGTTTAATTGGACCTTCTATTTAAACAACAGAAAAAAACAATATTTATGAGATATGGTGATTCCCCTAACTACGAATTTTTTTCCGAAACACAAACTATTTTTCATCACCCACTATTCAATTCTGAATAGGCTATATGTAATTTTGGTGGTAATCCAATCTTCTAGCTACTTGCGTCTACCTTACAAAAATTAATTTCAGCCAAAAACTCCATCAACTTTGCTCATACCGACGTAATGCGTAATCCGTAATAAGTAGAAAGCGATTTTGGTCTAATTTTTAATGCAGAAATGGGAAGAAAATGACAGCCAACCTTCGGAACGGAGACGGCACGTGATGATGATGAAAGAATGACCAAAACAAGTCCCTTCAGCCAGCTACCCTATCTTATGAAGAAGAACTAGCGGACTAGCCCCGGAGATGGTACGGCCTAATGAAATATGGATGCCACAGTGCTAGGCTACTCCATGTAGTTCACGTGCTTGTAGGCTAATTGTAACTCTGCAAACATGAAATGCACAATATTTTGCGCCTGCAATAATCAGGGTTACTGTAACCTGACATCATAGATGATTGCATGTCTTTGTGATGCACAAGGGCGACACCAATGGAGCGATCCTCTTGGAGTCTTTCCACAAAAGTAACGATTCAATTGACTGACAAAAAGCAGCGGTTGAGAACTATGTGGCATGAATTAGTGAACATCCCGAGAGTCGAACTTGCGCCGCGTGATCTTGACCTGGTCGCGTAAACACTGAGCTAACTGGGGGACGACTTAATGTCAGTAGCCTAATACAAATTAATGTCAGCCAGAAAAAAAATTATTGTAAAAATTGCCAACTGAATTTTTGATTATTTTTATATACCGTAGGTTGATAAACTAGCTGTGCGTGACCTATGCTTGACCAATCATATCATAAAATATTTTACACTGACATAAGCCTAATATGCTTAGGCTATATATTTTTTCGTTAGAAACAGCTTTGCTGCAGACTAAATCTGTTTTCACGAGATAAAGCTAATGTATTTAAATGTCAACATATCTAACATAGAGCACATATATTTAAAGTAAGTCTCAGTCTCACTCTGTTTTTACTACCAATAGAGCACATAATGGTGTTTTTGCAAATAGTCGGCTACACACGCAACAATCCAAATTGATAAAAATTAAAAATTTCTTCGAATCACTTGTCGATTGTCATGCGCAATGGGTTGAGAATACAAACAGCTGAGCAATGAGCATTTTTAGAAGTGTTGGCAACTGATTCCCCAAACGGCAAATCAGTCATGTTTTACATTGATTTAACTTCTGCAGACATTGAATCAATGTAAAACAAGGCTGATTTGCTGTCAAGCTTACGGTATGTGAAAAAAATTGTTCGAAATAAATCAAACGATGTTGTTATGAAGCTAATCAGTAGCTGTTTGGTTGTAGCACCACGGGGTTCCAGGAGATGCTGTTGGATACCAACAACAACCTCTCTCTTGACACTCCGCATTTGTAGTCCCGACAACTCCACAATCGACTTTGTCTTTATTCTGTGAATCAAAAACATTTACAATGATTAATTATAAATAAAAATTAACTAAATCCAATCATCATTGTTGCTGAAATTACGTTTTTACGAAATATGTTCCCCTTTGTCCCGTCTTCCCTAATAGGCTACAAGTACTTACCATCCCGCGGGTTGAAAAGCAATATTTATTATTATTATATTTAGACAGTCGGTTAGTATAATTTCGCCTGAGTTGTAACTGTAAGGCCAATGATTGCCTACAACAATAATTTTCAACTACTGCAACTTTTCAAATTGAACGAGGCGATGACTTAGCTGTTAAAACTTCTAAAAGCACATTTCCTACGCCTTTCAAAATGCAAAATCTTAAGTTTGGTTTCGATTTGTGTTTTATTTCCAACTAAGTACGGTACTTACTAAAAGTTTGTAATCAAAATCAAATTCGTTTTAAAAATATGTACCTGGAAATAACTGTTTACGGGTAGCGCAGCAGTCTGCTATATTTTATTGCAGTTGCTGGCAAAACATACCTCTACTGCGCATTCCTTGCTAACTTCAAGGCCAGTGTCTACCACACACCACGGGCCAAAAGGAACAGGACACCATAAGCACTTGTTGGCTTCGCACTGCTCTTGGGTTGTCTCAGAGTTCCCACAGTCAGTCCGTGCAGTCCATGGGCAAGCATCACAACTTGTGCATTGGTCTGCAAATTGTAAGAAGTTACGTTAGACCTATAGGCTTTCAGTAGTTTATCTGCATTCAAACGGGAAAAAGATGAGGACAAATTGAAATGGAAATTGAGCACCTCTTATAGTGACAAAATTAAGATCACTTGAATAAAATGTTGAGCTCTTTAGCCAAACTTAGGTTATCATTGCAGTGAAATAACACTATAGCAGTGAATTAACGGCGAAAGCTCGAAAAGTTCGATTTTGAGGCGGCTATTGATCTTTTATTTGCCCAATATATTTGTTGTCCATTTTTTGTCTTTTATTTTTGGCCTTAACGCTGAAACAGTGAGGCTTCTTTCTCAAGCAATATAGAACTTCTGAGACGCGGCACATTATTTGTAATTATTTTTATTGAAAAGATTGCTTGAACATGAAACTATTTCAAAATTTGCTGCAGTCTACTTAAGGCGGCATTTTCAAGGAAAGCCAGGGGCGGCAGCATATGCTCCTGCGCCACTGGGCCTGTGGAGTTGGGGTCGACAAACCGAATGGATTTTGGCGTGTCCGGAGTTGGCCAGCTATAAACCGAGGATTTGGAGTCGTACAGTAGGCTATATTTGTGGCTTGACTCTACAGGCCTGCATTGCTTCTATTGAATTCTGCTAGAAACATACAACATGTGTTTTAAGTTGAGACGTACAAGCTAAAGTGTTGAAATAACACCACGCAACGCCGTCAGAGGTAGATTCTTCATAACAGCAGCCTAGACTTTTGCAATCTTCAGCTGAGATTCCGTAGTAGCCACAATCTTTTTTTGATTCATCCTACGTGAATATCAAAAATAATATTAAGTAAATTCTGATAAAACAAACAAAAAACCCAAAATGTTAATAGGCTACTAAATTCATGTTCAACAAACATTTTGAAAAATAAACTGTTTTTATCTTCACAGCTGTAATTAGAAATAAATTACCTGTACAGTGAAGACGAAAATATTTTAGTTTTCGACACGTTTTCTGAACATGAATTTAGTATCTACATTTTGGGCTTTCTATTTTTGCTTAGATTGACCAGGCGTTCCAAACCTCCAACCATCTTGCTACTGAGTGAATTATGATACAAACTTAGTTGTGTTTATATATTTTGCCAAAGAATAAAAAAGGGTAAGCTAATGATAGGCCTAAACTACTCTTTCATGTTTCTGTTGTCAAACATCAGCTACAAAGAACATTGTTCATGGTTTTGTGACATACCTCAATTTGGCATTCTTGGGATTGACCAGCAGTGACGGAAGTACAGGCAAATATGGCGAAAAGAAATCCGCTCAATTGTTGAACCTTCATCTTGTAGGTTTTCTTGTTATTCTATGCACTGCAGTAAACAAAGCAATAAGTTGAATGGAAATTCAATGTGTTTTTTATAGCCTCACACAGCAGGAAGGAAATGGACGAAGCTTCCTTTTCTAGCGAGAACGGAAGTTTCTTGAATGCTGGTCCATCTGTCAGCAAAAAATTCCTGAAGCAAAACGATGCTAATTTTGTTTAATCGACTTCAATATTTTATCCAGTGTGGCCAAATTATGCTTCGAAACCTGTATTGCAATTTTAAAAAAATTTATATTTTCAAAATAATTAATTTGTTTACATTGATCATATGTATTACGTAAATAACTTGGCGACGGGATGGTGTAGCAAATAAGGCTTTGGTTTTCCAATAATGCAAACTTGGTTTTACTCCGGACTTCAGCTGGTTGTTGACAATATCGCGCACCTCTCCCTATGGATTAATAAATTGGTTGGACATAATTTTTGAAGGAAAGGCGGCCGAGAGAAAGAACTGGCCACCCTACTCTAGTTAGTGCGAAGGCAAAGTAGGCTATTATGATCTCATAATCTTCTACTTTCCCAAACCTCAGTTGTTATTTTTTTTCATTGCAACCATCACACTTTGACCCTTTAAGGACCAGTGCCACACATATGCACCACAGGTTAGACCTGTTTAAAATTAGGCTTCTTTCAAATATTTTTAGCCTCTCGCATTGATTCTGTTGGTTTTGAGTGTGAGAAATTCGAAAATGACAACTATTTTGCTCTCAGATGATGGGATATCCTGCCTCAAGACCACAAAAACATTTCTAGTATATTTTTTGCCCAAATCTCCCATTTTTGATCCGTTAAGCCATGATTATGGCGGTGGAACTCTATATTTAACAGAAAACAATTTCGTCAAATGCTCTTCTGATAGCTCACCAGTGCAAAATTAATTTGTGGAAAATTTTCATGATTTTGGGAAGTGAAGAGAATTAAGGGCAGCACTTATCGTCAATAGTGGTGAAAAGGCATCTTGCTTATTTCAGGCAATCCATAAGCCTACACATTTTTAAAAATTTTTTAAAGGAAAGCAAGGATATCCGGCCATGCGACAACGCGGGTTAGATTTTGCAGGGTTTGGTGCCAAGATAGAACTAAGCGTTGTCGTATGGCCGGATATCCTTGCTTTCCTTTAGAATAAATTTCTACAAAAAAATGACAAATCAATCCTGTCAATCATCGTGTGGTGTACTAGAGCCAAGGCCTATGAGAGGGGGGTACGGAGGGTACGGCGTACCCTTGAGGGCCCATGCCTGTGTTTGTTGGGGGGGGGCGAAATTGTGGTTTTATAGCTTACGCGCAAAATGTTTGGTTAAAACCATCCTAAACGACTGATTTCAAGCATAAAAGTTGTTAATCTTTAGTCCTGGGGGCCTGTAATCTAGCAAAAAGCCCCAGAAAAGTAATTGAGTGCTTTGCGAGCAAATTAGGTGCCCAAAGTGGTAATTTAATGCTTTACGTGCAAAAATGTTCTGTTATAAGCACCTTAAATTAAATCATAAAAGTTAGTTATTCTCCTGTCCGGGGAGGAGGGACATAGTGTAGCAAAAGCAGGTTTGAGAAAAACCCGAGCAAAAAGCCCGGGTGTTTTTGGGTTCTTTTTTGTGTTTCTTAAAGGCATAGGCCTACTAAATGAAATTTTCAAACGGAAATTAAGCATTAAAATGCGTAAACTGAACATTCAAGAATACATTTCCAAAAAAAATACCGAAAAAAAACTGTTTTCAATGGCACTGGCAAGGCCCAAAGTCCAATGTTTCATTTATTTTTAATTTTATTCAAAATGACCAAAAAGTGCAAACACTGCTCGAGAATACGTCACTACAGACAGCAATAACAAAAGCCACGTTAACACTAACATCAGATCTGATGTTTTGAGCAAACTGTCTGTTGTTTTGTTTTGAGCAAACTGTTTGTTGAAGATATGGTAGGCCTATGCAATTCGCCTATGCAAACATCACACTTTTTGCCCAAGACAAAGGGGGCTCTGAGTGAGAGGGGGCCCGGAATGACTCATCGTACCCCTAATGAAAATTTCTCTCACAGGCCCTGACTAGAGCATATGGGTTGGGTACCGATAGCTTCTTCGTTATTCTGTACCTTATGTATAAAATAAACCATAAGCCAGAATAATATGGCTTAAAAGTCATTTTTAAAAGCAGTAGACCATTTGGAGCTACCAAAACTATTTAAACTGACACCAAAACTGACATTTGTAACCATATTTCAACACCAGTTCTTCATTCAGCGTCACATAGTGAATAAATCATGTTAGACAAGGTTTATCAATGAGCCTGGGTCAGCGGTTTAAACTTTGCACGAGTAGGCCTCCTTAAAACTGTTTGAGATTTTAAAAACTCACTCTCGATCTGATAGAATGTCCTGCGTCAACCAAGTCACTTTGCAGAAAACTTGATTATTTTTCTGCGCATGCTCCTTCAACATGCTTCTTGACCTGTAGGCTATACAAATTAGCTTTCTTCCTTCTCCATTTCTCCCAGTAGCAAGTGTGTCCTTTGGCGAGTGTGCCGTGGGGTCCTCTCCTCTTAAATTTTGTTATCTTTGTTTAATGTTTATTTTTTATTTTTTTATTGACTGTTTGGCCGAGTGGTGTAAGAGTAAATTTTCTAATCTAGAAAAGCTTGTTGAGAAGGAGCGATCCCCTTGGAGTTAGCCATACCTTTCTTTCCACAAAAGTAACGATTCAATTGACTGACAAAAGCAGCGGTTGAGAATTATGTGGCATGTATTAGTGGTGCGATACTGATGAGCCCAGCTTCATGGGCGAAACACGCGTCTATCGCTGTCAATTCTTGCTACACTCGACTGCCGAGAAACACTAAACAGGCCTATAAGCATATCTTGCATTGAACAGACTTTCATCTTCTTCTCGTAAAAAGTAATACGCTATTACATGATTTTACCAAGATAATGTCAACTGCGAAACTCAACCATGACAATGTTGGAACGAAGAGGTTGGTTGGTTTTGTATCTTTATCCTCGGACTGACAAAGCCTTGATAGGTTATTCCTGGTAGTTTCGCACACTTGTGGAGGCTCTTGACGCAGGGCCGGTTACCGAAATTAGCAGAGTGAAGTTTTCCGATTGTTGAAGTCTTGTTGCCAGGAAATTCTTCCATTCACTAGGTGCCGCTGAATGGAGAGCAATCCTGAAATGCGTTGCTCAAGCGCACACCCCGAGAGTCGAACTTGCGCTACGTGATCTTGAGCCAGACGCGTAACCACTGAGCTAACTGGGCGGACGACTTAATGAGACTTAATGTCAGTAGCCTAATAAAAATCAATGTCAGCTAAAAAAAAAAAATAATTGTAAAAATAGCCAACTGAAATTTCCATTATTTTTTATATACCGCAGGCTGATAAACTGGCCGTGCGTGACCTGTGCTTGACCAATCATATCATAACATGGCCATATATATTTTGACCTAAAAAAAAATTCTTTTGACTTTATTTTTATCAAATTTTTACGTTATTTTGACCTAACTAATACGCTTATTTGTGGAGGCCACAGTTCTTCCTTGAATTGATACTAGTTACCCAAACATAATATTTTGTCAATTTCAAACCCAAACGTAATATTTTGTTGAAAAGGCAAGGTGTTTTATGGATTATAAAAAGTGCGTCGTGTTTTTTGCCGATAAGAAAATCTAACTTTTGCTGAAGACGATTTAGCTTGCTTTGGCATTTTTGTATTACAGAATGTCAGTAAGCTATTCCTAAAACCTAAACTGTTGATTTTCGAAAAGATCACGTTTGTGAAGAGGAAGTGTTTCATAAAAATTATTTAAATACGTAACAATGAATAAACAAGGGACAATTTGCGATAAAAGTTACTGCTGATCTAAGTAGGCATTGTGACATATTTCCTGGTTTTATGGGTTAGTTAGCCTAATATATGGTTTAATTGTGTCGCAGTTCCTGCTTTACAACGCTTTAACGAGGATTTTGACAAAAATTACTCTCAAGAAACACAAAAAGTTTGTCAAAAGGCATAATTTGACAAATTTTGACTTTCTTGAAAATTTTGACTTTATTGCAAATTTTGAAAACCTTTGCAAATTTTGAAAACCTTTGCAATTTTTGAAAACTAGAACTGCTTATATACGTTGAAATGTTGATGTGACTTATGACGTTTGAATTATTTGGTATTTTTTGATAGAGTAATGAAAAACATGCATTGCAATGTTGTGATTAAATTTTTTTTACATAATCTCAATTTAAATCATTTGATTAACGAGACATGGGCCAAATTAATTGCTTTCATCCAGCTGGTGGGAAAATTTTGAACAATAGAATATGAAATATTTCAGAGGATGTGCTGAGAAATGCCTTATATCTATCAACTTATAATCTTTATTTGCTCAAAATTTCAGCTCAATAGAGGTGAATAAAAGTTAGGAAAAGTCAAGAAATCTCGTGGTCGAAGCCTCAGTAGTTTTAGAGATACAACTGTTGATACAAAAAAGTTGAATTGACAGCCCCCCCCAACCTTCAAAGGTTTAAGTTGAGACGTACAAGCTAAAGTGTTGAAATAACACCACCCAACGTCGTCAGTGGTAGATTCTTCATAACAGCAGCCTAGAATTTTGCAATCTTCAGCTGAGATTCCGTAGTAGCCACAATCTTTTTTTGATTCATCCTACGTGAATATCAAAAATAATATTAAGTAAATTCTGATAAAACAAACAAAAACCCAAAATGTTAATAGGTTATTAAATTCATGTTCAACAAACATTTTGAAAAATAAACTGTTTTTATCTTCACTGTTATTAGAATTAAATTACAGTGAAAATGAAAACATTTTAGTTTTCGACACGTTTTCTGAACATAATTTTAGTATCTACATTTAAGGCTTTCTATTTTTTGCTTAGATTGACCAGGCTTTCCAAGCATTTTACTCCTGAGTGAATTACGATACAAATGTAGTTGTGTTTATATATTCTGCCAGGGAATTAAAAACAGGATAACTACCGGTATAAACTACTCTTACATGTTTTTGTTGTCTAAACATATAAGCTACAAAGAAAATAGTCCGCCACGACACGCTCAGTTGGTTAGCGCGTGATTTCTGGAACGAAGCAGCTTCAAGATCAAGCGGCTCTGTTTCGACTCTCGTGGTGTGCGCTTGATTAACGCACGTTAACGACTGAACCTCCATTCAGCGACATCTAACGGATGGAAAGATTCCTCGGCAACAAGACTTCAAAAATCGGAAACTTCACTTTGTCAATCTCGGTGATCGGCCTGCGTCAGTGATCCAAAGCCTCTACAAGTCTGCGAAACTACCAGGATTAAGCTCTGCAAGAAGCTTCCCCAGTCCGAAGATAAAGTCGTGGCCGAGTGGTTAGCGCGTTGGGCTCGCAGTCGAGAGCCTGCATGTTCGACTCTAGCCACCCGCTCTTGCTGTTGTTTCTCTGGGCAAGAAACTTTACGATAATTGCCTCTACCTAGTGATCGATTTCGAGTAATGGGTAGTACCAAATTTAAGTCATAAGTACAGTAGACAATCGAAAACAGACATTGCCGTCGGCTGCAGCGTGGGTCAGGTGTAGCCTACGTCGGAAGGCGTACACCGATGCATAGCGCTCAAGTCCGCTTTCCCGCAATGCAGGATAAAGATAAAACAAACAAAGATTCAATCAATCAATTGATCACGGTTTTGTGACATACCTCGATTTGGCATTCTTCGGATTGACCGGCAGTGATGGAAGTACACGCAAAGATGGTGAAAATAAATCCGCTCTGTTGTAGAATCTTCATCTTGTATGTTTTCTTGTTATTCTATGCACTGTAGTATGCAAAGCAATAAGTTGAATGGAAAATCAATGTATTTTTTATAGCCTCACACAGCAGGAAGGAAATGGACAAAGCTTCCTTTTCTAGCGAGAACGGAAGTGTCTAGAATGCCGCTCATTCTGTGAGCACAAAAAATTTGGAAGCAAAACATTGTTATTTTTGTTTAATTGACTTCAATATTTTATCCAGTGTTGCCAAATTATGCTTCGAAGCCTGTTTGGCAATTTAGTAAAAATTTATATTTAAAAAATAATTAATATGTTCACATTACAGTAATAATTGATCATATATATTAAGTATCGGTGGGAACATGCAGCGGAGTCTCAGCTCAGGGCCTCCATATGGTTCAACAAACTCAGATGGAAGGCTTATATTATAGATTATTTCACTTTGAGAAGCATAATCGCTGTTTACTTCACAAATGTAGATACAAACTACCTTAGCCTGCAGGATCAGGCTAAAACAGGTCGTTTGTACCTAGCCTACACAGAGATGTGTATATAGAAGGGGATGCAATGGCTTTTATTACGTCTGACAATAGAAGAGCATCTATTTGTCGTAAATAATCTCTGTTTATCGCAAAGTGACAATTGGCAACGACAGTAATTTAATAAACTTTGTTATAATAACCTGCATCTGCATTGCACTATTACCATTAGGTACGGATATTCACTGAATGCTCATAATCACTTGTTAATCCGATTACCCGTAGGGCGTAGGCCTATATTTGCTTTGCACCTAGCCTACTGCAATAAGCTTCGTTAAAAAAACAGCTGGTAGGCTAATCCTTCAACAATTTGAAACCACTTTCTGGTGCATGAACAAAATAATTGTTTTTTGGATAAAGTTGGATCGCAGAGTTCGAAAATGAAGTCCGTTTTTGCGTATCAAATCTGCTTTTTTTTATTGCAACCATCACACTTTGACCCTTTAATTAAAGGACCAGTGCCACACATATGTACCACAGGTTAGACCTGTTTAGAATTAAATACTTTCAAATATCTTTTAGCCTCTCGCATTTATTCTGATGGTTTTGAATGAGAAATTCGAAAATGACAACTATTTTGCTCTCAGATGATGGGATATCCTGTATCAAAAGCTTTAAACATTTCTTGTCTATTTTTTGCCCAAATCTCCCATTTTTGATCCGTTAAGCCATGATTATGGTGGTTGAACTCTATATTCAAGAGAAAACAATTTCGTCAAATGCTCTTCTCATAGCTCACCAGTGCAAAATAAATTTGTGGAAAGTTTTCATAATTTTGGGAAGTGTGAAGGTATTTAACGGGCAGCACTTATCGCCAATAATAATGAAAAGGCATCTTGCTTATTTCAGGCAATCTACTATAGCCTATATACACATTTTTTGAAATTTTTTAACCCTATCTGTAGCGACTCGGGGCTTTTTGAGGACGCCCCACTCTAGGAGTGAAATATTTCACAGAAGGAAATTTTCTGGAAATTTGAAATTTCTTGACTTTTAGTTTTTATTCTTTGCAAATTATCTACACCTAATCTGGTCATTTTTCTGCCTTCCTGCCCTTCACAATAAGCATTTCGTTTCAGGTGGCTAGACATTTTCGTGCAATGCTAGTTATAAGTTATATATATGTTAATGTTAGTGCAATATAGGCTAAATGTTAGTGCAATTACTTTGAAATGTAAAAACGCCCAAATAAGCTTTATATTTATGAGCAAAAGCAATTTTTTGTTTAGTTTAGAATTACTTTATGTTATAATTCAAAAATTTTAATTTTGAAGCTATTTTAGGGAAATTAGAATAAAAACCAACTTTCTGACGTTTTTTCATCTCAAACAATTTATTTCAATAAATTTGTTGGGTAAAAATTTAATTTCTATACGTACAATACACATGGCTATTGTCTTGTAAAATATTTTGGCTCTGTGATTTTCATAGCTCTCGTTATTAGCGATTAATTAGAACAGTACTAATATAGCCCGTGACGTGCTTTCCGTGTACGAAAACAGCTCGTATTAACCTTTTGAGATCCAATTTTTTTTTTCTCAAAATTTCCCAATTTTCAAAAATATCCCACAGAGAGGCTTGGACCTTGTTCAGCAAAAATTTGTAGACATCATCCAAGGGATGACGTTGGACCATATTACATAATTTTATTTTGCATCCCAGGGATCTACTTGGACCGCAAAAGGTTAAAATAGGGTTAAAGGAAAGCGTAGATAGTGGTTTAAAGGAAAGCAAGGAAAGTGTAGATAGTGGTTTAAAGGAAAGCAAGGATATCCTGGCTTTCCTTTAGATTAAATTTCTACAAATTAATCCAGTCCATCATCGTGCAGGCATATGGGTACCGCCGCAGTGCTGTATTCGAGGGCATACGGCGGTATACGCAGTATACTCTCTGCTTTTTCGAGCAACTAATTACTAATAGTATACCCTCTGGTTTTCCAAAGAGAGTGCGTATGCTATCCTAACTGATTACTAATGTATGGTGTTCTGCAAGAATTATCCATGTTATTCATTGAACTTCAGTCTCGAAGTAGCTTACAACTTTACCTAAAGGCGAATTTTTAATAAAAAGGACAATACCAATTATTGAGAATTTCAAGGAAAATCCGGGAGAAAAAACACAGTTGGTTTTAGCCGCAAAGGATAATTTAATGTTCAGAAATATTCATCTGATACAGAATTCTAAAATGGTGCCAATTAACGCGAATCAATTCATTCAGAGCATTGTTAGCAGAATGCAAATGAGACTTTGCACTAATGCCCGCACTGACAATGGTCAGCTGCTGGTTGATATTGCTAACTTGCAACCTGAAAAAATGATAAAAGGAAATTTGCATCTAGGAGAAGCAGAGGTGAGAAGAATTTGTAAACGCTTTGATATTGATGAAATACAGTCAATCAAAGGATTAAGAGACTTTAGTGAAAAAGTTGAAATTATGCTCAATAATTTGAAGCCTCTCTTGACAGCTATTTCAACTTTACCTTGTTCAACAGCAGAATGTGAACGTGGCTTCAGTTTTGTGAACAATATTATCACAGGTTTAAGAGCATCTTTGCTTATTGATAATGTGAGCTGTTTGATGTTTACTAAACTTAATTGCAATGGACCACCTGTGGCTCAGTTTATCGCTAAAAAAATATATAAGATTCTGGCTGACCGATCAGCTAAGGATACTAGGTTTAAGGTAATAAAACCAACAAAAGGAAATGGCGGCAAAACCAAAAAAGTTTAAAACGTGCACGCAATGTAAATTTAAAGGATACGTTGATGAAAGTAAATTTAAGCACGGCCACCAAACCTAACAGTTTAACCCTATTTCCTGTGGGAGGGAGGGTCGGTGGGGACTTGGTACTTTTTAAAGCAATATCATTAAAATAGATGAATTAGTTGAAAGAATCAGCTGCATCTACATACCTAAAGCAACTGGAGGTCTGACAGTTGATGAAGCCATGCGGGGACGACTGAACCTTATGACCAATACAAAAAAAGAAAATAAACAATCTGGTACCTCTCGTCCAATTTTAATGTTGACAATACAATTAATACATGTTATGGTAGAATAAAAAATAGTATTTTGCAAGTTGTGTTTTATTTATCGTTTTGGCAAATTTGACAGTATACCCTGTGCTTTTTTTACGAATACAGCACTGGGTACCGGTAGCTTCTTCGTTATTCTGTAGCTTATGTGTAAAACAAACCATAAGTCAGAACAATATGGGTTAAAAGTCATTTTTTAGAAGCAGTAGACCATTTGGAGCAACCAAAACTACTTGAACCGACACCAAAACTGACATTTGTAACCATATTTCAAAACCAGTTTTTCATTCAGTGGCAGATAGTGGATAAAACATTTTAGACAAGGCACCTTAACAAACCTTAACTTTACTTTATCAGCTTTGGTGACTGGGCCTGGGCCAGCGGTTTAAAATCTGCACGTGTAGGCCTACTCAAAACATTTTGAGATTGTAGAACTCACTCTCGATCTGATAAAATGTTCTACTTCAATCAACTCACTTTTCAGAAAACTTACAATTATTTTCCTACGCATGCTTCTTCAACATTCTCCTGTAAGCTATAAGCTTACAAATTAGTTTTCTTTCTTCTCCATTACCTCCAGTAGCAAGTGTGTCCTTTGGCAAGCGTGTCGTGGGGTCCTCTTAAATTTTGTTATCTTTGGTTAATGTTTTTTTTATAGGCTGTTTGGCCGAGTGGTGTAAGAGTAAATTTTATAATCTAAAAAAGCTTGTTCTTCTTCTATCGAGTCTTCTAAAGTTTGTTGATACACCACAGATTGACACATTCTTCCGCAACGGAGGTATACACTGACAGGTCCCACCTACTGCACCGGGTGGCAAGCCGAGGGCAAACAAGAAGGTGGTCCGCTGTTTGGGGCTCGGTGCCACAAATACATGCAACAGAGCCCGTGTCGTAGCCCCACTCCACCATTGCAGGCTTAGTACGTCCAACACCGGTTCGGAGTCGATTTAATGTTTTCCACTTTGCCCAAGGAGCGTTTGCTCCTAGGGGGAGGGACTCTGATGGTGGGATCTTCATTTCAGTGTATGATGGGTCATTTTCGAATTGTTGTTTCCATTGCTTAAGTCTTGTTTCTTCTTTTGTTGAGGTTAGCGGCTGAACGTGTGTTAGGAAGATTTTTCTTGATTTTAACCGGGTCTTTTTCCATATAGAGGATGTTTTTCACATGTTTGTTTTAGCTATTCAGCTTGACTGTTAACGTCTCTTCTTATGTGTGGTGGCGCAATACCAGCAAGCAGATAAAGTTTGTTGGTATTTGTGGGCTTCAGACACCCAGTAATACTACGACAAGAATGATTGAGTACCGAGTTAAGCTTCGATGAGTGACAGGACCTGTTCCAACCAGGGCATGCATATTCTGCTGTGGAGTAGCACAAAGCCAATGCGGTCATTCTGAAAGTTTGTGGATTAGTGCCCCACCCAGAGTTGGTAAGCTTCCTCAGGATATTGTTTCTGGTGTTAACCTTTGCCTTTGTGTTTTCAATGTGCATTTTGTAGCTGAGAGTAAGCTACGGTCCAGTGTCACTCCAAGGTAGACGGGATTAGGGCAATGTTCCAGCTCTGCCCCAGACCAGGAGATTTTGAGGGTCCTTGTAGCTTCTCTGTTTTTTAGGTGGAAAGAACATACTTGTGTCTTTGAAGGGTTAGCTTTGAGGTGATTGTTGGTGTGATATTGTGTTAACTCCTCAAGCGACTTTGTGAGGTTTTGTTCTATAGCAACAAAGAAAGTTCAAGTTGAGTAGGTGGCGGTTTGTAAATGGAGGTGATGTTGACATGAGTGAGCTCAACAGACAGCGCTTCGATGTCCTTCAGATTGAGCTTTGATGTTGATTGCACAATCAGTCCTTCTCTGACAAACATGGCGCTGCCATGCGTTTTCATGCGGCCTTTCAATGACATTTTTCATGCCGTCCACCTGAGGTCTTGGATCGTTTTCCCCTCGTTGAGTTTCTTGAAGGCAGAGAACATCACAGTGGTGGTCTCTGCACAGTTTGGAAATCAGAGCTTGCTTGGGTGTGGATACCCCTTCAGCGTTGAGAGACATTATGGTCAACGCCGGCTTTGATAAAAGCCGATCGTTGTGACGTTGGCCTCTTTTCTTGCATCTAAGGGTCTTCATATCAGTAGATAGTATTATCTCTCTTTAGAAGTTAGCCGTTAGCTCAGTAGTTACGCCCCACTCAAGATCAAGCGGCGCTGGTTCGGCTCTCGGTGTGTGCGCTTGAGCAACGCATTTCATGACTGCTCTCCATTTAGCGGCACCTAGTGAATGGAATAATTCCTCGGCAACAACACTTCAACAATCGGAAAAACTTCACTCTGGCAATCTCGGTAACCGGCTCTGCGTCAAGAGCCTCCACAAGATGAAGATTCAAGAAAACATACAAGTTACTGTAGTTTTTATTTTCAAGACAAACAACAACAAAATTATTTACTCACTTTGTCTGAGGTCTCGTATTTGTTGATCCAACTGTTGTGGTGAATTCAGCGAGAGAAATGATGGAGTGAACATGTAAAATGTGACAAATCAAAGCAAAGATGAAGAAGGCAAGATTATGTCAAAATAAAATATGTCAAAATAAAAATGGCTTTTACTTTTGAGATAAAACGGACTAATCAATATTTTGGAGTGCAAATACCCAAAACTCGCCTTTAACCGTTTTTTGAATCAAAACCTATCTCAATCAATTGAAATTTCAAACGCAATATTTTTAATCAATCAAAGAAACATTTTGACCTCATTGATTTTTAAGAGCGATAAGGTTGCAATGACGACTACGACGATGGCAATGCATGAGTATGACGCAACAAAGCACAATCTTTTGCCCCAATGGTCGAGATTTCCATTTCCTAAAAACGAAGCTGCTCGATAACTTGCCAATTAGGTGACGCGGATTCGAAAACAACGAAACAACGGTACCGATTGTGTTCTTTCTTGCATAATGCAGTGAGCAAGTTGGGTAATAAGTTGGGTAATAATGTAATGACATTGTAAATCTGATATGAAATTAAAAATGAGCCCTGTCGCAAAAAGATCTTAGCTGTTGTAGAGCGACAATAAATAAAACCATAACATTATTATTATTAAATGCTACACCAACCAGTTGGGTTGACAAGAGAGTCCATGGGTACTTTTGGACCCGAAATCTGGAATGAATTTAGGGGCCTAAACGTTTTTTAAAGGGTCCGGGAGTTAAAGAAAACGTCGAAACATTTTTGTTGTGGTGCATTTGTTTTGGGGACCTAAGAATCAATAGCGCTGAAAGGGGGTTCAGGGGTGCTTTTGTACCCTGGTCTGAGATGATTTTAGGGGCCCGAAACCTTTTCAAGGGGCCGGGATCATAAACAAACCACCGCGTATTATTTGGATGCAGTGCGTTTTTTTTTTAAATATCTTGATTTGGGGCCCAGGAATCTTATTGATACTGGGCCAAAAATATAGTCTCAACTGCCCTTCTGAGAATATTAATGGTGTCGGGCCCAAATGATCCTCTGAATGGGCAAAGGCTGAACAGAAAAAGTACAATAGCAAAAAAAGGATGTAGTCTCAGGCAGTGCCGGTCTTAGGGTTTTTCGGGCCCTGCGCGGAATATGCTTTTGCGGGCCCCAATGACAATAATCCAATTGAGTGGCGTAGCTAGGTACTTTGAAAGGGGAGGGGCGGCGTGATCGCCAAAGACGACAACCAGCGGCGGGGGGTCTGGGGGGCCTCCCCCAAAAAATTTAGAAAAATACTTTGAATTTGGGGCATTCTGAGAGCATGTTCAACAAAAATTTAGGTATGAATATTACTGTGAAATGGTGCTGTCCGGTGGCATAGCAAAAGGATAAGATCATGCTTTCTTTGGCATTTTTCGGAAATAAAGCTATGTCTCTACAGTAGGCTATGTTGAGTCTGGATGCAACCTATTTCGTCCCCTGAAATCGTGTAACAAAATTAAATTTCGACTTAATTCGTCCCCTGAAAAGATCGAGAAATTTTGAAATGTTTGCGGCAACTCCGATCAGCGATTTCGGCTATGTCGTTTTTTTTTCTCGATCTTTTCAGGGTACGAAATATTCAGGCGACGAAATAAGTTGAATTCGTTGAGTCTCTATGTTTTCTGGTTGCGAATTCCTTTGCTGAATTCACTTGTTGAATTTTTCCTTTGAAAATAACAAAATTACTGCATTTTCTGAGTAAATTGCGTGCCCCCTAATTTGCGGGCCCTGTGCGATCGCACGGTTTGCACATCCCAAAGACCGGCACTGTCTCAGGACCTTATGTGACATTTTAGCAGCCGGAAGAAGACAATTCGATCTATTTGAATAACTTCAAGAGGGGAGTGATTTGGATGAAATGCAGTGACTAGCAACGGAGTATCGGTTCGAATGGCATTCATTGAACAACTAAATTCAAACTTTCATACTTGTTTTATTTTCTTGACTCCGTTATATTGTATTGGTTATTAATTGTTATTGTATTTTGTTGTTATTAATACTAATCACTCTTTTATTGATTAATGGTTTTGAAATTCGATGTTTTATAGTTGTGGCATTCTTGTTATGTCCATTTATGTACTCTTCCCCTGTACCTACAGTAATTTTGCTAAAGTTTATATGGCTTCAAGAATTTTTCTTTCGGAGATAACGTAGTAAAGCACTGCTATTGACTACATACAAGTGTTTGTATACGTACAGATCGTCCTCTGGCTGTTGATTTTCTAATCAAACTGTTTCGTCATTTTGCTAAGCTTACCAGTAAAATCGAAACAATTAATTTCTGTTCATCATTTTTTCTTCAGACATATTTGAATTATTTTTTCGAGATGAGGGCGCAGTTCTGCGTCATAAAGTTTAATTTTATGCTCATCCAAAATAACATGGTGTTACCCAAGGCGGGTCATGTTGCTATGCTTGATATGTTTGTGTCATAAACAAGCAAATTTTATATAATTTCAAATTTATTTTTATCAGACTAAATACTTACGTTTAGTTTGTACTCTTGAAATTAATGGGTTGTCAAATTGTTCCATTTTCCAAACCTTGTTTTCGTAAACAGTTTTACTTAACTATTTAACAGTTTTAAAACAGAGTGAAACTGTTAGCTGTTAAGTTAACTTTAACAGTTAACTTAACTACTTAACAGTCAACTTCTACGTCATACCAATAACCACTAACAATAGCCTACTCTATAACAAGTTTTTAATTATATAGGTTTACTGGTAAGTGGTCACTGAAGCTAAATGTGTTTGGAGCCAGAAAGCCAAAATTGCCAAGTCAAATCAAAAATGATGTTAAAACCTGACTAACTCTTCAACGTCCAAGAAATGTACAAAACTTATTTGTGGTTTAAACATTTCTTAGTCGTGAATGTTTGTGGTCGAAGAACATTGCGCCATGCCAAGTTGACCCCTTTGAGTTTTAAGAGTGCTTCCCATGCTCCTTCGAGCACTCCTACTGATATTCTACGCGGGTCATCAGAAAACAAGCCTTCCAGTTAAAATAGTTAGTCAATTTCTGTCTTTGTTAGTGAACTTTTAGTTTAGAAAGATTCTGAAAATTAAAATATTTTCATCTTGATGGTAAAACATGGAAAATTGTAATAACTTGGCTTTCCAAACGTTTGCTAAGCCCATGCGTTTGCTGTAAAGATGCTTTTAGGAGTGGGCCGATGTGTTATTTTGTCAAACTGTTAGGTGGCAAACTAAGCTGCAAAAGTCTTCTGTAGCGTAGCTTCCGTGATGCCCTTCTTCACGTAAAGAAAATGCAGAAGTCGTTGCAAATTTTTTTGTTCAATTTAACTATTTATACTGTGAACTGAATTAAAATGGCCAGACTTGAAAAAGCTGTGGAGGTTAATTAATTCTTTGCTCTTTTCTTCACATCTAATTTCTTATGTTATTCACAGTGAATTTCATTTCACCGAAAACTAATCCTTTTCATAACAAAACATAACATTTTAATCGTTTTTGTTTTCTATTCCCCTTCTACTTTCCATGTATCTTTTAGCAAACCCCCATTTGCTACATGCTTAAGCTTGTTGCAGGCATCACATCTCTCTCTTGTGACCGAAAGTCATTGTCAACGAACAATGGTAGCTCATACGTCACAACAGATTGTTTCTATTTCACAAATAGATTCGCTTGATCTATAAAACTTTTGCGATTCATGGGCGTTTGGTATCATGGTCAAAAAATAATGTTTATTAGCTCATTTGGTTGGGTCGATTAGCGCTGTAGGGCTATTTCTTTTTTCTGGTATGAATAAGCTATTATTCTGAGCTTTATTATTCTCACTTTGTTGTTTTTTTCACTTTTCTGTATGACTGTGCAGTTTATTTCCTCATTGGCTTACGAAAAGTCTAGGCCTGTATTTCCCTATTGCTTAGCAAATTTAGGGGCGTTTCATTACGAAACGCGATGCTCCGCTTTTCCGGCCACATTAGAAGTTTACATACCGAGAAATGAACAATCGCTGTTTGATTTTGCCGTTTTTTTTGCAAAGTTGAGTGTTCATCCGACTGAACAACGTCGGCGGATTTTTTTTCGAAACAACGTTTTTATTAAAATCGTGCGCAGTTGATAATGATTGTGGCACTTTATCATGGTCGAACTACTACCATTCCTCATCGATGGTGCCATCAAAGCACACCAATTTGTCCAAATTGCGAAAAAACCAGACACACTATTTGCAAGTGTGAAAATACCACACAAAATATTGCACCATTTGCAATGCAACTGAAGTTGGCAGCAACGATACGATGACTGCACTGCACGGGGTGGTTTTAGCTGCTCCGCTTGGAACAGTTGCAGTTGCGAAGACAGAAGTAGTTGCATCAACCAACGCGTTGCAATTACTTGTTTCGCAACAAAACTCCGTGCAAGATCTGAAACACAAATAATACATTTTTGTTTTTTATTCTCATTTTTCACCATTTATTCTCCACTTTTCAAATTACTGATCAAATTTATCAGAAGGTGCTGCGATTATAATCTTTTGCACGTTTTTATCGTTTTGAGTTTTGTTGCTTCGAACTTTTCTAGACTCTGCTGTATTGTTTTAGCTTTGTTTGTCAGATATCAATAAAATGTGTGTGTATTCATCAGCAAAATAGTAAGATTGTAAATGCTTCTACTGGCATTCTGGTTCTTGTGTTTTTAGTCTACAGAAGTTCTACACTCTACAGAGTGTAAAGAAGTTATTCCATCCTCTTCGACCAATCGCCATATTTTCGTAAAGTGGTGGCCATGTGCTCCAACCAGTTATTTTATATCAATATCTTCGACTGACAATGACTAACAATATTGTTCGTCATGCCATTGTTTGTTTGCTTGTGTACTACTTTTTTCAACGTAATATACCGAGTTGGGTTACTTTTTCTATTTTGGACTACCGCGTAAAACGGCAACCCAAATTTCTCATATTACTGTGACATGCCACCACTACATCCCAGCTAGACGGGCCTGTCATTTTTTACATTGATTTCACGTCTGCAGACGTTGGGTCGGTGTGTGAAAGTGAGAAGTTTTGCTAGCTGAGATCTTATAATTATCGCTCTATTGGCATAATTTTATATCAAAGCACGCTTGATATCTGTAAGACGTAACTTCCCTGGGTATAATTGGATTTCTGCAAGATAATGATGTTGTTTTTGCTTGTTTGTTTTTTACATGTTTTTGTCATTGTTTCGTATCACCAAGTTGTAACTATTTTGTAAGTCGTGAAAGGCCTGGTGCATTGCGCTTGAAATGGCTTTGCCCGTGGTAGGATTTCTTTGTGGGGTTTTCTTTGCCTGCCTTGCTCTTCTTTGCTATCAGCTAAACGCATCAAGATGTGTTCCCCTCACGACCATCAGCACTCTTGATAACGCACCAAAGCCGATCTTTATAGCAAATGTCTATTTGTACAAATCTTTAAAATATCAGCTAAAGCTATGTGAGCTAATAAAGCTATTGTCTGAATATATGTTGTTGCATTTATGTTTGTTTGTAACTTTTTTTATTTCTTTGGGCCGATTTCACTCAGATTGGGTTGATTTAATAACAAAAGCACTATATGTAAACAAGTGATCTGGGAGGGTAATGTGATGTGAAGCAGCGGTTGTAGAATATGGGAGCGTAATAGTGGTTGGTTGGTTTTTAATTCTTTATCCTCGGACTGGCAAAGCCTTGATTGGTTATTTCTGATGTAGAGGCTCTTGACCCAGGGCCGGTTAACAAGATTGACAGAGTGGTGCTTCCGATTGTTGAAGTGTTGTTGCCGGAGAATTATTCCATGGTCCATTAGGTGCCGCTGAATGGAGATCAGTCCTTAGAATGCGTTGCTCAAGCGCACGCCACGAGAGTCGAACTAGCGCCGCTTGATCTTGAAGCTTCTTCGTTCACGAAGTCATGCGCTAACCAACTGAGCTATCGAGTACTTAAAACGTCTCAAAATCTACGTATTTTTAGTTGAACATAAAAGTGGATTTGCTTATAAGGGGTCGTCAACCTATTTTTGCATGTTGGTCAATCAATGCCGATCTCTCGGGGTGTGCGCTTGAGCAACGCATTTCAGAGCTGCTCTCCATTCAACGGCACCTGGTGGATGGAATAGTTCCCCGCCAACAACACTTCAACAACAATCGGAAACTCCACTCTGTCAATCTCGGTGACCAAACTTGCGTCGGTGGTTCAAAGCGTCTACAAATATGCCAAACTGCGAGGGTTAAGCTCTCAAAGAAGCTTTCCCAATTCGAAGACAAAGATCAAATTATCAAACGAACATAAGGACTGGCTGTCTGTATTAGGTTGCCTGAGGTGGCAGTAGCAAAACTAGAAAGTGGAAGGGAATCTAGACTTTTAACCCAAATCGTTTTTACAACAATTTAAAGAACACGTTTTTTTGCAAGTCATGTTGTTCATAAAAACAACGACTTTTTCTCAAAAACCCATCACAAAAGAACTCGTCACACCATCAATCACAACTCACACAACGGTCACTGGTGTATCGAATTGTTCTTCGGGAAAGCGAGCATTGGAGCAGAACGTTGAGCAAGTGTCCTCATCAATACACCCTCCAGTAGAAAGCGTTTCTACAACACAATGTTACGAAGTTTAATTTTTTTGGGACGATTTATTATCGAAACCAGGAATTCATAGAATTACGAGATGACCAACTAGGCTACATTATCTGACAAGTGGAGGGTAAAGTACTGCCAGATATTTTTTCGATTAAAAAAACGAATTAAAAAATATTTTTTTGACATTTTCAAAGCAGTGGTCACCCAAAGCTGGCCTGTTTATCCCTTAGAAGGTTGGGCTCCTGGAGTCTTGCTCAGTTAGGGGGAGGCTGTCAATTCTTCTTATGCTTTAGAAGTGATATCTCTGTTATTTTTTAAGGCACGGTTTCAAAATTTGGGATTCACTTTGTAAAATTATTCACGCAGAGCATATCCGAAAATTAAAACTATGTGAATTTTAAAACTGCTCATATACGTTAAAATGTTGAGATGACTTATGACTGTAATTGTAGCTTGAGTTTACACATTATTTCTTGGTAGAGTAATGAAGAACATGCATTGCAATGTTGTGATTAAATTTTTTTACATAATTTTACATACAGCCAATTCCCTTCACGCTGTGAAACAGTTAGGATTAACGAGACATAGGCCAAATTAATTACATTCATCCAGCTGGTGGGAAAATTTTGAACAATAGAATATGAAATATTTCAGAGGATGTGCTGAGAAATGCCTTATATCTATCAATTTATAACCTTTATTTGCTCAAAATTTCAGCTCAATAGAGGTGAATAAAAGTTAGGAAAAGTCAAGAAATCTCGGAGTCGCAGCCTCAGTGGTTTTAGAGATAGGCTACAACTGTTGATACAAAAAGTTGAATTGACAGCCCCCCCCCCCAACCTTCAAAGGGTTAAAACTAACCTGAAGTTTAAATTTGTAAAAAAAATAAAATGTATTTTAAGTTTATTAAGTTTTTTTTGTTTTTCTATACTTGGTAATGTATTTTTTAAACCTGTAAGTTTTATTCATTTTTTTTGTAAGTAAATTTTCTTTTCTAATGCAAGGTACCGGTAACACAAATAAAAATTGCTTTATCTCAATTCTGTGCAACTTTAAACTTCGGGTTAGCTTTAAACAGGCAAGCTTTGGGTTTTTGTCTTATCCAGATTTTCGAATGGTGGTTGAAGATTTAGATTAAGTGGACGGGAAGGCAACGAAACCAATCTTCTTGTCCACCTTCAGGCATGCATTAAGTGTTCTGCCAAAGACACAGATACATGCTCTTGAGGGGTGTCGAACTGGTGCACTTTCGAGTGCCGTTACAGTGTTCTCACTACTCGGCTATGTAGCCGCGTTTTTTAAAGCTTTGGGTGACCACTGCTTTAAAAATGTCAAACAAAATATTTTTTAAATTTTTCTAAAAATATCTGGCAGTACTTTACCCTCCACTTGTCAGATAACAAAGCCTAGTTGTCCATCTCGGAAGTAATTCTATGAATCCCTGATCGAAGCTAAAAACAATGTTGACGAAAAAATCTAATTTGAAACGAAACCAATGAGTTGTTGAATGTAAGTTTTGAATTATTTAATTTAATTAACTTGTGATCAGTGGGGTTATTTGAAACGAATACGTTTTGGAACATGTTGTTTTCACTCAACTTCTTTGTTTTCGTTTTGTTTATTTCAATAGAACTTCTTTTAAAGATATTCTTCCAATCTAAACTTGTTGATATGGTTTCATTAATTTGTTAGTTTGTCACGTGCAAGATTAAAATCCTCTCACCTTCTACTCCTCCAATTAAAAGTCGCACATCTGCTCTTGTGCACCTGTTGGCAGTTGGAGGACACAACATTTCAGTAAACCGGTTCTCTTCCGACGCAGGAAAGCCTTGACTGGCTTCTCCTCCATCCAAACATCTCAGGTGCCCTTCAACCAGAATCAAAGTCACACACAATATAAATTTGGTTCGTATGATCTCATAAAGCTTCATTTTTTTCTTATTATTTGCATACAAAAGCTAATTATCACAAGAGGTGAACCTCTGCAACTGAAAGGGAAGTTAAAGAAGTTTTGCAACAGTAGATTGTTAGTAATAAAAGCAGGGGTGTCCGAAAAATTGTTCGTAAGCAATTGTTCGTAAAACAATTCTTCGTAAACTTAATTCTTCATAAAACAACTCTTCCTAAAGCATTTTTTCGTGCATGCAGTTGAAATTTGATGTATACGAAGAAATGTATTACGAAGAATAGTTTTACTGATTTCATTTTACGAACAACAGTTTACGAACAATTGTTTTACGAAAAACTGTTTACGAAGAATTGCTTTACGAACAATTGCTTACGAACAATTTGCCTATAACCAAAAGCAGGCCTGTAGACAGGTCATTATGCCAGGGAGAGGGAAGGCAATCAGTTTTTAGAAGAACGATAAAAAAAATGTAAGAATAAAGTTATTCGTGATGACTTGCCCTTTCAGGTTGATTGTGATGCATCTGAACATACAATAGCTGCAACTTTAAACCAAGGGGGGAGACCGGTAGCCTTTTTCTCAAAAACACTTTCAAAATGCGAAAGAGCGTACCCTGTTGTAGAAAAAGAGGCTTTAGCTATAATCGAAGCAGTTAGACGTTGGTGTCACTATCTTCATGGTAAAAAGTTTAAATTAATTACTGATCAACGAGCTCTTTCATTTATGCTTGACCCAACTAGCAAAGATAAAGTCAAAAATGCCAAAATTCAACTTTGGAGAGCAGAATTGGGTTGCTTCGACTACAGTGTAGAGCATCGGCCAGGAGTCGATAACGTTGCTCCTGACACTCTATCTCGCTCCAAAGTGATCGCTAGCTACTCTCAACAACCCAATCTAAAAGACATTCATCGCCAACTTGGGCACCCTGGAGTTACTCGTCTTTGGCAATTCACTCGTTCAAAAAACTTGCCGTTTTCTCTAGATGATGTGAAAAATGTTTGCAAAAGCTGTCGTTCGTGTTGTGAAGTGAAGCCTCGCTATCACAGCTTGGATAAAAACCAACATTTAATACGTGCCACCAGTCCCTGGGAAAGAATAAGTATCGATTTCAAGGGTCCAGTAAAAGGTGTCAAACCATACATTTTAATGGTTATTGACGAGTACTCTCGTTATCCATTTGCTTTCGCATGCAAAGATCAATCCTCATCAACAGTGTTAAAGTATCTATCAGAACTTTTTGTATTATTTGGCGTTCCTGGATACGTACATAGCGATAGAGGTTCGGCCTTTATGTCCAATGATGTAAAAACCTACCTTACAAGTAAAGGTGTGGCTACCAGTAGGAGCACACCATATCATCCCACTGGTAATTCACAAGTAGAAAGAACGAATCAAACTATTTGGCAAACCGCACAGTTAATGTTACATGATCGTCAACTTCCACAGGAGAGGTGGGAAGAAGTCCTACCTGACGCTTTACATGCAGCGCGATCATTATTATGCACCAGCACAAATGCTACTCCGCACGAACGTTTTCTTAGGTTTGAACGACGTTCAATGCTCGGGAAGAGTTTACCTGGTTGGTTGCTCCAACCAGGATCTGTCCTGCTTCGTCGGTTTGTTAGGAACAAGGACGAGCCATTAGTAGATGAAGTTGAATTGCTCGATGCGAACCCTAGCTTTGCACATGTTCGATATCCAAATGGCCGAGAATCAACTGTATCGACTACAGACCTTGCTCCTTGTCCGCAAAAAGAAAAACCAGCAGAAGACAACAAGTATCGAAATTCTAAACATGTTCACAAATCAGCGGGGAGGAATGTAATGATTGCTTGCCTGTAGTTCACCTTGTTTACTCGCTTATATAATCATGTGTGCCCTAGGTAATTGTACGCTTTCTAGTTCTGTACTCTAGCCTTGCCACTGATTCATCTTGCAGTTAACCAGCTCAGTGGCCGGGTGGTTTCGTCTTCGGCTCTGGTGCTGGTAGATCTGAGATCGATTCCAGGTCGGGTCAAACCGAAGACTTTAAAAACGGTACCGATTGTGTTCTTTCTTGCGTAACGCAGTGAGAATATATCGGGTAATAATGTGATAACATCGTAAAACCTGATATAAAATTAAATATGAGCCCTGTCGCTAAAAGACCTTAGCTGTTGTAGAGCGACAATAAATATAACCATAACATTATTACTATTTAGTTGTACTGGCAGAACGAGGAGAATAGAATTGTGCAGAACTATGTCTACCGTAGATATATTTAGTTAACCTTATATTTGTTTTGTTTGTTTAGCACGAATTTAAGTTGATTAAAGCCAAGTTATGTTTCTAGTTTGGTTTATATCGTAACATGATGATACGCGTTTTAATATACTATCAATATCATTTTATCGTCAACAACAGATAAATCAAGGGCACACTGCACAAGTGCACAATTGCACATCCCTTATGAACTTTCTGCATTTTTTCTATCTTTTGTTCTTGTAAATAATTTCGGCATGCATTTTAGATTTTTTTTTTTGAGTGATTTGCGAATAGATTTGCGAATCCTGGTTTCATAATTGCTTTTGACATCCGTCAAAAGCTCTTCAATGTGCTTCTTTGTCTTTCTGTAGTTTTCAAGTGACGAGGAATCTTATTCACCATGGAAGTCATTCATTTGTCTTACATAGGAACAACTGGCTCAGATTCAACACATTTTTTTTCATGTACAGGTATATAGCCTATTTGCTGTATTCTAAATTTTCACGTACTCTGTATCAATTAGATTTTGAGCTAAAACAGTCAGCAAGTGAAGTGAGCAAATACAAATACTTGATGTTGTCAAAATGTTTTAACTTCTATAGCTGGGGCAAAACATTTTATGTTGCTTTACCCAGTAGCGTTGATAAGGAGGTCCAGGAAGTAGCTTACTTGTGAACCCCGCTTTGGGACAATTTTAGGGTCTTGTAAACTGTTTAAGGAGCTTGGAATATAAAGAAACAATTCCGTATTTTTGTAATATAGTGTCTTTTTTTAAAAAGTGCCCTGATTTGGAGCCTGAAGATCTCATTAGTACCTGGCCCAAACAATTCTCTCAACAGCCTTGTCTTTAGCCCCTAGTTCCCGCCTTGCTGCCCAATGGAAATATTTATCTCAAGATAAATGAAAACTACACTGAATGTGATTAGTTGTTTGGTTGGCTTTGAATCTTTATCTGACAAAGCCTTGATAGGTTGTTCCTGGTAGTTTCGCATACTTGTAGAGCCTCTTGACGCAGGGCCGGTTACCGAGATTGACAGAGTGAAGTTTCCGATTGTTGAAGTGTTGTTGCTGGGGAATTATTCCATTCACTAGGTGCCGCTGAATGGAGAGCAATCCTGAAATGCTTTGCTCAAGCGCACACCCCGAGAGTAGAATCAGCGCCGCTTGATTGTGAGCCTGGCACGTAACGACTGAGCTAACGTGGTGGGCATATAATTAGTCTCATTTTGGAATCAGCTTTTGCAGAACCGAATGGCAATTATTATTAAATGTTGACAGAAACACTTATTTCATCAAACTGCAGTGTCATACAGCATCATATTATCATGAAAATATTATGTCTGGTAACCAAAAAACCGTGAGACCCAGTTGACAAGTAACATCACCGAAAATTGTAACCATTACTTGAAATTTTGCACAGAGCATCGCAAACCTATGCGTGCTACGTATTTTTTACCTTTTTGTATGTTCTACAACGTTTACAAAACTCTATATTCGTCATGAATTTCTTTTTGGAAACTGTCAGAATTAATCTGTAAAAGCATGTAAAACTACCAAAATTAGCCTCTACAAGCATTGGAAACTTTCAAAATTAGCCTCTACAGTCTGCAAGCATGTGAAACCGCCAAAATTGAGCTTGCAAAGAAGTTTTGTGAGTTCGAGAATAAAGGTTCCCGCAACCAATCAATTATTGTGATGTGCACAGTTTTTCTCGCTTATATCCAAGCAATCTGCATAAATTCTATGCCAAGAATAACTAAGAAGCTGCACAATGAAATTGTTTTCTTGCAGACTGCTCGCAGTATTGAACGAGTTTGTAAGTCCTAAGTGTTTGTGCTGAGGCTTAACTAATTACCGAACAGTTCCTTCCTCCAAATATGCAGTAATGAGTCCTATGCTTCCACCTTTCTGTGCAACTGCGTCTACAATAAGGATTTTAAGGATTGTCAGATTGTCTTAAGCACTATATCCAAAGAATACGCGCTGGTTTCTGGTTTCTAAAATCATCTCGGGGCCTGCTTCAAAAGCACCTACTGAACTTCCTATCAACAGTTCTGGGTAGGCTACGCCACAAGCAACGCATTGTTGAATTCTTGACTTCCTTTTTTCTTCACTTTCTTTACACAAACAATGATGGAACAGAGTTTATTATCCTAGACAGCAAACTCCGTCATTTTTACATTGATTCAAGATCTGCAGACATTGAATCAATGCAAAAGAGGGATTTTGCAGTCTGAAATGTGCGGTGAGCAAGTTGTATATCTGAATAGGTCTTGAAGCTTTAAAAAATTATTTGAGTTCTTTTTGTTTTGCTCGTTCGTGTTCGGACTCAGTCATGATTTGAATCATGGCTCAAATTTGAATAATAGTTTGTCCTCAAAATAGTTGAAGCCGTTGTTCAGGAAGTTGTATCCTGGTACCCAAGCTTCACTTTGCTACAAACACAAAACCGTCCTCTCCATCTGGGCTGATTGAAATGACCATACTGTCGGCTACTTGCATGTACAATACACACAAGCATTTTGTCGTAGGCCTATCCAGGCTTACGCCCGGTAGTTGAAGATTTAAATTAAGTGGACGAGAAGGCAAGGAAGTCAGTCTTCGTATCCACCTTCAGACCTGGTATTCGGTGTCTTGTCTTATTAGGTGTCTTGTTATTAGGTGTCTTGTTATTAGGTGTCATGTTATTAGGTGTCTTGTTATTAGGTGTCTTGTTATTAGGTGTCTTGTTATTACAGTAGGTGTCTTGTTATTAGGTGTCTTACCTTTCGACACTTACGTTGTTTTCGTGTGCGTGTCTTTCAATGTTTTCGTGTGCGTGTCTTTCGATGTTCAAACTAGAGGTTCAACGACACTGCTTGAGCATGTGGCCGTGTCTTCGACAAGAGCGAACCTCGAGCCAGGGTTCTCACCACTCGGCAATGCAGCCAACTCACACACACGTGACTGGCATACTATGTAGTGAAGATTTAGAGTTTAGGGCTGCTTTGAAGTACTGTGTAACTTTTGTACTGTGTATATTGCATATGTTTGAAATATGCAATATACACAGTACAAAAGTTACACAAGTTCCCATACCGACAGGGAGACAACGAGACGACCATACGGTCTACTAGTCAATTGCCACCCTAAAATAGGAGCTATTGAAAAGATCTATTGAAAAGATCCCGCCTATTGAAAAGATCCCGCCTATTGAAAAAATAGGAGCTATTGAAAAGATCCCGCCTGCAACATTGTTTTCTTTTCTTTTAATATTTATCTAATAACAAATAAAAATGAAATTGGTGCCCATTGTCCATCAAGGAGCATAAAGCCCCAGATTGCCAATCAGTGTTTATTTACATTGATCCAACGTCTGCAGACTTTGGGGCTTCACCCATAAGCAGCAATATTATCAAATTGTACTTTTATAGTAACACTGTACACAAATTGGAGAATTGATAAAGAGTTTGTACCAAAGAACGTTGAAGTCTATGTCTGTTTCTAACATTGCAGCCACATTCCTAATGATGATTTTAGTGTATAGCACTAGCTCGTAGCTCCAGTGTTCTCTGGATGAATATAAACATACAGCTTGTGTTTATTGGGTTTGAAATTTAGATTAAATGGTAGAATAAGCAAAGAAGCCAACCTAAGTGTACACTGATGCATAGTGCACAAGTTCAAAGCATGTCTGATAGTCTTGCCACGGCATTTCAGTACTGCCCTTCATTCAGCTGCACATAGTGAATAGAATAATTCTCAAACAATTTAACAATCGGAAACTTCACTCTGTCAATCTCGGTGACTGGACTTGCGTCAGTGATTCAAAGCCTCTACAAGTATGCGAAACTGCCGAAAATAACACATAGGAGGATAAAGGTTCTAAACCAAATGAGTTGTGGCCTGTAGCGGACGTGGCGTACTGCATGATGAGACGCCCACTTATAGCCTACACAGCCGTCGTTGGGACGACAGCATCTCTAGGCACAATGGTGGCAAGGGTTGATCAGGACACGATGGTCTTCAGTATTACATTTATTCTAAATCCAAGTATGGGAACGAAGGTTCAACACAACAAGCATAAGGGAATCCAAAAACTAGAAGAGAGAAACACCAGAACTAAAGACTAACTGCTCCGATACCAGAAACTAACAATAACAACGCTATCCTGAACTACGTTACTGGAGCCTGAAGTCTGAGGTCTGAAGTGACTTTTTTAGTTTTGCCGGTTAGTTAGTCAAATACCATTGTTGCAGCCGCACTTAAAAGGAACCCCAGTTTTGTTTGGAAATGTTCTACTGATAGCAATGCAATCACTATTCACGAACACACAATGTAAGGAAACCGCAAAACTACGTAGCCTACGTGTGACAAAATTGCCAAAGTGCGAGTGAGCATTATTAAAAATCCAGAGATTTGAATTCCATTGCGAAATGCGAGAGTGCGCTTTACGAATACGGTGTTGCACGGATCACATAGGTTCCAGAATTCTGGCGAAACAAGAGTGGATGACGTCAGAAAGTTTGCGGGAGCTACGTGGGCTATCAAGGGTTAGGCTTGTACCAGGCTGTTCAAATTTTAAATTGAGTCCCGAGATAAGCAAGGAAGCCAACCTAAGTGTACCCTACACATCAAACGTTTAATCATGTCTGGTTGTCCTGCCACGACCAACTACATATACTCTCAGCCAGTGTCGAATTATAAATAATGGTGGATCGAGGAAGTAGCTTTGGGGGGGTGGGCAATTTCAACAAAACAAAATAATGTGTAGGTTTACATTAATCTGACCTTGCAAATACACCGTGAATAAACTTACTTTTCTGTGTTTTGTTCTTTCGAGAGGGGCGATTGCCCCAATCACTCCCTCTGGATCCGTCACTGACCCGAAGTTTTTTCAAATGTCGAGCAAGTTCACTCTCCCGGCAATTTCGCTTTCACCACTTTGTCATACAGCCGACCAAAAGATATAATAAGTCATATTACTTTTATTTTTTATTTATTTTAACCTTCGGTTTTGTACAGTTACGTTGTTTTTTTCTGACCGGGTATGTGAAAAGTTTAGATTGAATATATGCGCGAAAAAAAAAGAATATACACTAAAACTTTGCACGTCTACTACAACAAAACTCTCGGCAGTTCAAATAATTTCCCTCTCACAAAGCGCTCTTCTATTAGCTTTGCAATTCTCATCATCAGTTGTATACTGGCGATGACTTGGCAAAATCTGCCCGCAATCTCTTTCTGCACTGTTCCTGATGGATGGTTCTCCAGGTTTCCAGAAAGTATTCCCATCTGTCGCGTTAACCCCATCAATCCACTGATAGAATCCTTCCTCATTGAGGTCATGAAGCCCAATCCAAGTTCTTACCTTTTGGTTGGTAAGAATTGTGGCAATCCGCCTGAAAAGTATAATTAGTTTAAATTTATTGGCAGTGGCAACAACTTAGAAAGTTATTTTCTTCTATATTTTGACTGATGGCGAAGGTTTATATGAGATGGAAGGCAAGTAGGCTTGAGTTATTCTGCCATGTGCGTATGTGTTAATAAATTGAATGTAGCAAACATATGCGGCCTCAAATTGAATTCAATGATTCAATAGGACGTCAGTCTCATTATTGTAGAGGGTTTTTGACATGAGCACCTTTCGTTTGTTATTGAGACGAGTTACAGTGGGCAGTGGGCATACTATTTCCAACTAATCCACTACTGTAATCACTTCTACCTTTTTAACAGACTTTTGTTACGTTTAACATGTAGCCTATTGTTTTACTGTGATAGCCCGAGATGAATACAAAAATTACTGAACATTACATTTTCAGTCCACCCCGTTAGCTCAGTCGTTACGCGCCGGGCTCAAAATCACGCGGCGCTGGTTCGACTCTCGGGTGTGCGCTTGAGCAACGCATGCAAGACTGCTCTCTATTCAGCGGCACCTAGTGAATGGAATAATTTCCCCGGCAACAAGACTTCAACAATCGAAAAAACTTCACTCTGTCAATCTCGGTAACCAGCCCTGCGTCAAGAGCGTCTACAAGTATGCGAAACTACCAGGAATATCCAATCAAAGCTTAGTCAGTCCGAGGATAAAGATTCAAAAACCAAACCAAACCACTTTTCGGAAAGTTAAGCCAGTCGATTGTTCTGCAATACTTACACTCGTGTCTCGTAATCTCTCATACCATGCACCGCTAAATCTCCCCCTTTGCTGATGCAAATATTTCTACTGGCCTCCCAGTTTTGAAATGACTTTATCACTTGATATTGGTGACCGTTGTATGGAGTCAGCCACGAAGGATCGAAAGAAGCAATCTTTTCTGCAACGTAGGTGGCAGCTTTGTTTAAGAAAAATTGAACTCATTAAGAACAATTTTCACCAATACGTTTCCACCACTAGCCGTACAGTATTGAAAATTTTCGATACCGCAATGAAATACTGGCTCCACAATAAACAAGAAGAAGCAGCGAAAACTTGAAGTACCAACCTTTCCTCAATAATGAAACTGCTTTTTTGAGCTTTAGGACTGAAGAGTTCAACACCTCAAAAACTTGTTTTTGACCTGAAACAAACAACCAACCTCAAATATATGTTTACAGTCATATCGCTGTCAGTTACTGCTAGAAAATATTACAATAGAGACAAATCAATTTCATGCAGGCTATAAAAAAAATGAATACAATTTTGGTAAAGAGGTGACTTTCTTCAACCATAGACAGATAAAAAAGAATGTTAATGGAAAGGATTTAAAAGTTTTAGAATAATCACTCACTGGTTTATGGAAAGGCATTTTTATAAATCACGTCACGAAAACTACAACATGGAAGGGTGCAAGAAACATCTGACATATAGTCACCAACAGAGAAAGGCATTTCAACGAATGTAAGGTAATACAAAACGCATATCATTTAATATAAGCATTCATATACAATAAATAACTTAGGTTTTATAAAGTCATTACCATCTCTTAGCCAATCGGTTGTTCGGTTGAGGGTTGTTCTTTGAAAAACTGTTTCTTGTTCAACAAACCAAGCAATTCTCCTGAAAACCATTTCAACGAGATCGGTCGCTCTAACGCCAAAGGATTGGATTGCTAGAAATTATAAACATAAAATATTTTTTTCAGAAATAGTTTAATCAAATAGAATTTGTTCTAAACCGAAAAAAGCGTCCTTTGTTGGGATCACAAAACATCTCAGTACTTTTCGTGCAACATAGAAAGCTATTTCAAAAGTTTACTAGGCTATACGTCTCATTGCTGGGCCTACTTGTAATTACTTCAAGTATTTTCTATGACCTATTATTTCAATATTGTACATTTTTTAATTTCTTGCAACCGCTAAAGTACGGCTCCCAGTCCAATTCGGTAATTCGAACTGTTGCAATCTGATAGACTACCACAAGTTGAAGGAGTTTTGTACTGAACAAGGCATCTATCCGTCATTCAGCCAACTAATTTACCATTCATTTTCACCACTGTTCGGGTCGTTATAAAAAAGTAGTTTGTGGACAGGAGCGCTCTTCGGGCAGTCAGCACAAGGCTGTATTCAGTAAAACAGCGAGTAGGCTATCTTGCGATTCGCTATTACCATAACGGTGTTTGCTTCCACGCTAACCATTAGCACCATGCAATCAACTATGTTATTAGGCAGTGTCTATCGCTGTCCATTCTTGCCCTAATCAGCTATCGAGAAACAAAAAAGTAGTTTGTTGCCCATTTTTTGAATTTTGGGCAATTGGCGTTACCGATGATAATTGCATGGTGTCGAATACTTGAATCATTCAGTGCATAGCCGAACGGTTATTTGGTTGCTTGATCGAGTGTCGAGAGCTCTAATTGGAAGCAGGTGCGATACCTTCCAGGAGCACATAGATGTGTCTTTGATAAGACACTTAAGAGGCATTCCTGAAGATTGGCTTCCTTACCTTACCGTCCACTTATCTCAAATCTTCAACCACCGGGCTCTGAGCCTGGCTGAGTCCGGTGGTTGAAGGCTGAGAGCCCGGTGGTTGAAGATTTGAGATGCAAATAATAAAGTAAATTGAAATTGATAAGCTTACAACGACAACAACCGGTAAATTGATTATTTCCACCTGAATATTGAGGATCTGTGATTCCAACAGGGTACTCATGATGTGTTTTGCTTGTTTTGAACTTGTCCAAGGTTCTTTGCAGACTTGTGTTGAAGGCACGATTTTCAACTGTGTCTGCAAAATGTACTATTTAAACTTTATGTTTTTAAGTAAAACTACAAATGATTGCAGCCTATAACTAGTGAGAAACCTAAAAAAACTGCCATGTTACACAAGTCTAATTTTGAACCACTAATTACAAGAAAAAATTAAGTGGGCGAAGATCTCAATGCAAAACTTTTATTTTGGGATATTGTACAATAAAATAAACTAATCAATCAATTTTAGAGACAAATAGTGAGCTCTAGAAAATTTTGAATCTTTTCCTTCTATTTTGTAAAATGTGCTTCTTATAGGCCTATGTTTACAGTTGCAAGTAAACCCCAGATCTTCTACTGATTGTAACGGTTCTTGCAGTTGTACTGGCTTGTTTGTACCAGTTTGTACCAGTTTGTACTGGCTTTCGTAGGGGAAGAAAAATGAAGAGTTTGCGAATAAACTCCCCAAGATGGCTTTTGTATCACAACCGCCACATAAAACACTAAGGAGTTGTCACATTGACGTTATGCAAGCTTGCTAAATGCCCATTACTACTCAAAGGAAATGAAAATATTGTACTTACTCCAAAGATGCCATATGTCTATACATCAGCTGATCGACAACAATTAATTTTTTGGACAGGTTTTTACAATTATAATTTTTATTAAAATATCAAAATATGATAAAAAATTCAAAACTTATTTGTTTTTGTTTTGTTTGTCACGAACAACCAACAGCATTGATATTCGAACAATTTGTCTCTTCCAAGCTTTTTTTTTCTGAGATAAATTCCTTATAAACACACGTGGAAACACAACATAATATAACAAAACATTATCATCAATTGCCGTCTCCGAGCCGAAAGTTGGCTGTCAATTGCTTCCACACGTCACGTTCTTCCGCTACTTTTTTTTGCTTCTCCGATGATTGACAAGTCAGCCCACTGTTGTACATCATCTCCCCAAGTTTGTCTCTTTCTTCCCCTGCACTTCTTTCTTTCCACCATACCTTCAATAACCAATTGGTGTAGCTGTCCTGCAGATCTTCTCAAAATATACCACTGGAATTTCCTCTTTTGTTTTGCTAAATCATTTGCCAATCTATCCTGAACTCCACTTCTTTTTCTAGTTGTTTTTTTTTTTAAACAAAACATTATTACAAAAGTTGAGCATCCAAAATATCAGCTTTCTCTTAAAAACTTGTGGCCTGACTGGAATTATGACATGACTATGTTTTTAAAACGTAGCAATAAAGTTTCATGACGTAACAAAGTATTTGTCAACAGTAGCTAAGTTATTACCAAAGTTGTGACTGATGATTTCACGTGTGCTTTTTCTCAAAGTAAAAGTCAAAGTTGGGATGTCATTGAAATCTGAAATGAATGCAACAATTCAATGTTTTTCATTTTTCATTAAATAAATGGAAACCAAACGACTTAAAATATAATTGACTGCAACAGCATAATCTATACAATTTTGTAAAAAAATAGAAAATGGATAAATATTTTTATGAATATGTGACACCGGGGTATCATTCTTTGCTTTATTTTTGACAGAAACATGGTAAAGGCTTATTGTGACCCTCTATTGTTTTTAAAACTTTGTTGAACGATAACAATACAAACGTGTCATGAAGATTAAACCATTGAATCACAGGACGTTCGAAAAAAAATCTGAACTAAAAAACTTATTGATTGCCACGTTTTGGCAGGAAAATGACAACAAAAGCTGAATAATTGCTGGGATTTGTAGGATTGCCAATGACAGGTCCGTTTACAGAGCAGTTTCGCTTACGTTTTGTGACGTAAAATATCCAGATTCATAATTACACAATCTTTTTAAATAATGAACTTTTTCTCAACGATTAAGATTACTTTCTCTCATACACATACACAGTAGACTACAGAGTGGCCTATTTCCTTGCCGTTTAGAAGGGTTTTGTTTTGTTTGTTTTTAGGAGTTGTCCCGATTCGGGTGCCTAGGACCTCATTGGCACAGGGTGCAAATTTTTCTCTTTGCCTGTAAAGTAAGTACTGTGCAGCAGCAAAGACACATGACTCATATTAAGCTTTGACAATAACCTATATAGGCCTATAGTAAAAATTTTGTCTATAGCTTTCTATTGCATTTAAGCTCCGTACTGGTAAACATCTAGAATTGATCATTTACGTATTGTAAACAAATTGTAAAAACCTCTTGCACTTTAAATGGTGGTGGTGGTGTAAATTTGGAGTGGCAATTTGTGCAAAATTTGTGGTTTTAATTTGTGCAAATATCTCAGGGATGCAGATAGCTTCACTGATATAATGTTTGTTTTTGTATAGCGCAGTATCCATCGCAAAATGCATTACTTGGGTTTTTAGCTTCATAGCGCTTCACAAAGCAGACAGTGTCAATGCAGCCATATAGAGGCGCAACTGAGTGCATTATTACCCGAATCCACTCCATTGCTCAGTGCCAAGCAGGAATTAGATTCAGTACCATTTTAAAAAAAGTCTTTGGTGTGACCCGACAAGGTATCGAACCCATGCCTACCGATTCAGAAGCAGCTTACTAACCACTAAGCCACGGAGCCGGTTCAATAACAATTTTTGTAATAATAATGTCGAACTGTTAATGGAAACACAGATGCTGTACATACCTTGCTCAAGTTTCCTCAGTTGTTTGGTTAAATCGTCAATTTGATGAAGATATTCTGTGACATTTCTCTCCTGTATCTAAAACAACGTTTTCAACAAAACACAATTGCAAGTTTGAGAAATACTAATAAGAAATAAAAAAAACAATACCGTATCGTATAACTAGGCCTATAGCTTAACGCGATTAAAGTTCTGTCAACTGTTGCAAGCTTTTCTTAAATATTTTGGTACTTTTCAAATTAAAGTCAATTTAAAAATTATTACAAATTTGTATCCTTCAAATTTTCATCTTTTGAATTCAAGTGCAATAAAAATTGTAAAAGTATATTTCTTTTTTATTCAGGGAAGGATAAAATTCATCAAAATTTTCTCTCGTCTTTGTTGACACAGATATCGTTTGCTTTATGAAGAAAGTACAATCAACAACAATGATTGCGCGAAACAACAATTACAATTATCTCAAATTGATATGTTTGTGTGGAACAATCAATATGTGGAAACTGTTCTTAGCTCTCCAAATCGGTCTGCAATCGAATCATATTTTTGGCTAAGCTCCAAAATAATAAGAAATAAAGTTGACACTCACCTTCCCGACCCTCGTCATGGCAACCACTGATATCACAAAGACCATCAGAAGAAGACCAAAATATCCAACAAGCGCAAGTTTCCACCATTGTTGCTGGTTCAATTGAAAGCTGTAGGGAATTGTGATTACTGAAACAGAAATGAATATTGAAGTTAACTCAATAACGATTTGTGATTACCATTTAATACGAAACTCATAAATATGTTTTAACACCTGTGTTCTCGAGGCTTACTCGTTTTGTGCCGATAATCCAGAAGGGACCTACCTTTGACTGTACTTTTCTTTTTCTCTGGGTCTTGAACATCCATATTCAAAACCAGAGGATTTTCAAATGAAACAATTTTCCCCATGTTCTCAAGTGCTGCAAAACAAAAACATACAATTACTTCCAGTCCAAAATACAACTATTGTGAGGAAGACTAGCTAATGCATCGTGGCGCAGTACATTCATTTATAACTGAGAAAACTCTTTTTTTAGTTGCTCAGTCTAGTCTCAAGTCTAACAGTTAGGCCTAACCATGGTTTGCATTGGTTCAATTCCGCAGCCGAGTTGTTATTTCCACAAAGCTGTCAATTTATAAACTATCAGCTGAACAACCGAGTAGTGGTGAGAGCACTGGTGCGGCGCTTGATAAGGCGCTGGTTCGACACCGCTTAAAAGCACTTGGCTGAGTCTTTGCTAGGATACTTAAAGGCATGTCTGAGGGTGGATACGAAGATGGGTTTCCTTGCCTTCCGTGAACTTAATCTAAATCTTCAACTACTGACATATGACAAAAAACTTATAAGTTAAAAGCTTTTGTTTCAAAATAACATATCCACAAAGTAACAACAAGATAATGTAAAGTAACATTATTACAATACGCAGGATGCCTTTGCAGTGACTTAACTGTCTGATATAATAAAGAAACCACATCACGCAAGCTTGCATTGATACACTCATTATGTGCGAAGCGAGCATGTTCAATTGTTCATTGTTCAAGGATATTTGAACATTCCCGTTATGAAATTCGTTTGTTTTTCAATGTATGCCCACAAAGCTCTCAAACGTAAATTAGGCTATTCTTCATACTGCTGACATTAGTTGAGAATTTTAATTAAGCAAATGTTGCCAATTGTAGCATAGCTCAAAACAGCAGCTCACCCTATTTCATGTTGTGGCAGTTTAATTTAGTGCTTGACTTATTCGTATTTTGTAGTCTTTTCGCTGCATTTTTTTATAGATATCATTAAACTGCTGTAATTCTACTCGTTTAGTAGCCTTCCCATAGAATGAAAACTGTCTTGAAAACAGTATGATATTTTTTTGCTTAAAGGAAGAAACGTTATTCTGAATTAACAATATGTTGTATTTATTTTGTGACGTGTTTACCCTAAAGTGTTTTGCGCTTCTTATTGTTGACGTGACAAACAACATCGCCCTGTGGCTTGAGCAACTCTCTTGAGCGAATTGAAGAAAATGACTAATCGGATGCGGATCGAACAGATTTTCTTCTTTTTTTGATGGTTTGGCTCTTCAAGAGTTCGTGGAGAAAAACAGCTTATAAATAGAACTTTCACATTAGTTGCACAATGAAACGGAAATTATTTAATGACGACGTTTTTATTAAATCGGCGAGAACTGCAATGCTGCAGGTCAGAGTTTTAAGTGGTAATTAGGATGTTTCATTTCTTCTGTTGACAAGAAGCCAAAATGGTGTTGACGATGTTACTTATTACCGCTTTGGAAGTTGAAGTCTGTAGTTTAGTTGCAGTTAGGGGTCAACTTTTTAATTCATGTTTTTGAATGGTGACTATTAGTGGCGGATCTAGGGAAATGCTATATGTCAAGGTCTTTTAAAAAACTTAGAAGGATGCCATTTTTTACAACAACACAAGACAAAATTATTAAAGTATTCTAAATGGGAGTTCTATAAACCTCCAAGGAAAAAATTAACGACTTTTAGACGTCCATTTTGTTTCCCTTGTTTTTTGCACATATTTCTTAGATTTACTTCGCGAGCACGTCTTAAAAGTTATTCCATAACGGTTCAGCCACCTTTCCCCTTTGCTGGTTTTATTTCTTTTTTTTTATTTACAACACATCATTTTTATTTTTTTGCATTCCGACAAAGAAAAATAAAATTTGATTTCAATTTTGCAAAGGTAGTTTGTAATCGAGCCATAGTGCCTTCCCAGTTTTTTTTTCGCTCGCTCCTAACCACCCTCATCCTTGATTATGTTTGCTGGCAAGAAGCCGAATCACTTTGATGCAACTCAACTTAGTAACGAGCTGTGCAGTTATCGCTCAAAAAAGTTGCATGCTAAATTTGTAGTTTGAAAAGTTACTGCCTTTCGTATACTATATACAGTAAAAAATGTCTCGTTTTTTGGCGAAAAGAGGCATTTATATACATTTTCTGCTCCTGACAATTATGCTTTTGATAAAAATTAAAAAAAAAATTTCTTAATTGTTCTGCATGGTTACTATTTACCAAGAACGGCTCGAGCTTTAATTTAAGAGTGTGGTCTCACCAACACATTAGGCAGGTGGTCTCCAACCTGTGGGTCGCGACCCCAAGTGGGGTCGCCTTAACTTTTCCTGGGGTCGCCAAAACTCACCATATTCAATTTATTACCGGAAAAAAAAGACTGATCCTTTTTTGTTCTAGTTCGCAACCTTTGCCTGTGTTTTGGAGTACAGCTTGCTACCTCGTGTCACAATTAAACCATTGTGGTGCAATAATCAAAAACAGAATAGTTGCGACAAGTAGGACAGAGCAAAAGCATTCATGATGCTAGTTTAGATTAACTTTTTATTGTTTATGGTGACTCCAGAACGAGCGAATAGTTATTTATGCAGGAGTATAGTGTGCAGACATTTCACCGGCTGTTTACGGTTTGCTTTGCAGTTAATAATGGTAATTTGTAGCTAGTAAGTATAGCTAAATATTATACAAAAATGGCAGCAAAAAATACCAGAAAAAGATCATATGACGAGACTTTTTTAAAACGTGGTTTTACTGATTCTAATAGCAAACCAAAGTGTGTAATCTGTCATAAAGTTCTAGCAGAAGAATCGATGAAGAAAAATAAACTTAAATGTCATTTAGAAAAAAAAAAACATCCAGGCTGCCTGCATGGATAAACTATCTGAGTTTTTTTAACGTAAATTGCAATCTCTTGAATTCAATTTCACTATCTCAGCTACATCAGTAAAACGTATGTCCAATGACGTTCTTGACCAAATTGCAACCATCACATCAACAGTGCAAATTAAATGTTGAAACAAATTGACAATTTTGTGTTCGTGAAATCACGTTCATGTGTTAATTGAAACTTCTTAAAAACAATCATTTGGAATACTTTTGTGTAGCCACATTTCTCTGTAATTGTGCATAGCCTACTTACTCGTATTATTTAGTTTCAGCATTACTAGAAATATTTTTCTCCAGATTGCAAAACAAAATGGGGTCGCATGTAAATTCTGATTTCGTTTTCGCTTAAATTGGGGTCGCTTTTTAAAAAGGTTGGAGACCATTAGGCTATAGTGAAGACTGAGAGTTAAATTGTCTTCAATAATATAATTTGATAAGTTGAATTATAAAATATAAACAATATTCCATTCAATATTTTAGACATTTAGCAACTCTTTCGGTTGCGTGGCCGAGTGGTGAGAACCTATGAATGACGTTCGAAAGGACGTGGGTTCGACACCGCTCCGGAGCACGCGGCTGTGTCTAAGCAAGAGACTTAATGGTATGCCAAAATAATGGGAGCAGCTGATTGTGTGATGAAGATGACTGCTTCCAGTTGTCTGGTGTTGCATCTGTGATCGCAGTATACTGCAGATGGTCGCAACTGGTGCAAAACAAACTTGATAATTACTAAGATTATTATAATTCCATGCTTCAACAACTTACCTTATCTTACTTTGAAGTTTAAATCATTGAAACTTCACATCCTTAAAACGTTATGCTCTTGCCACGTGGTGTTAGAGTGAATACTGCGGTGTCTTGGCAGAATGAATGTCGGGATAAATATTTTAGTTTCCTGCCAATTATCACGACATTGCTCATTATCACGACACGACTTCTTCAAACCGATTACAAATATTTCTTTTTTATAGGCCAGGACTAGGTCACAAACTAACGTGACTTCTTTGCAACAAACACACTTTGTAGAAAAACAAAACAATCGAGATTGAAAGTTAGGCTGCGGCTTCTCCAATTTGAATGGCGATATTAGCAATAGCTTATAGCTTACTCGCATTGTATTGAAAATGGTGGACTTTGCAACTTCACTTTAAAAAGTTTTTTTTGTAAACTAAGGTCACCCTTGTCACTGTATCACTGATAGCCTAGGCCAAGGATGTCCAACCTTTTATTATAGTGGGCCGCATTGTCACTTGAAATAAATCAATGGGCCGCGGACCTATTAAATTTCAAGAAAAATAGGTACATAAAGAAACAATTAAAAACCATTAATTTCATCTTTGAAAATGGGAACAAATAACACACACATAGAAACAAAAATTTATTTCTACAATACAAAGTCAATGAGATTTTTGACATTGTTTTCCAGCTGTTTCTTTCTTCAGTTTTGATGTTTTTCATGGAAAAAAATACCTGCTCGCAACAATATGTGCTGCTCCCCATAAACAATAATTTTCTGGACAAATTAACTAATTTAATAAATTCATTACATGAATGTAATTCTTTATAAAATAGGGGAAGGTTTGGTTAGTTGAGCCGGGTAACGGTTGATCCATCCGGTTTTATCCCAACGTCGTGCATGATTAGTCAACCGTTTCATAACGAAAATATGGAAAAACTTGAAGTCCATCAGCACATGTAGTTTTAGGGATTTTCTACAAGCAGAAAAATTGTGAAGCAGTAAAATGTAAAATGGTAGGTAAAAGTAGTTTTGAGAAAAATAAGAAATGTATTATTTTTTCCTACGATGTTTCATCGTTGTCTTAATGGAAATACTGGGATAGGTGAGGGTAACTTACTCTTTGTTTTAGTAGTTCTCGTTGCTTGATTAGCCAGTTGGTTGTTGGCAATTTTTCATGAATTTTGAAAATGGCGGCGATGTTAACAGTTGAGCTACTTGCAATGTTCACGGTTGAGCCATGCCTTTATCACAAGGAATGTAGTTTATGAACCGATGGTCCTTACGTACTGCCCTAATTTTGTTGTAGGCCTACCGTGCTATAATTGATGCGTAGAACTGGTGTCCTAGCCGGGGGCGGTCCACTGCCCCCCTTAAACTTCCATAAGAGTAGTTTTTTTCTGTAATGCGCCAGTTTGAGGGTAATTTTTTTAGCACTCCCCCCCATATATTTTTCTCGATAGCAACTCCACTGGTAGCTAATGTTCGTTTTCTTCACAAACCTCGCGAAATCGTTTCAGAAAGGTAAAAGCACCTTCGTGCAAAGTTTCCTATTCAATGATTCTCAGTGTTTTCAGAAATATAAATTTCTGTTCGTTGAGTGTTCACTGTTCTTTCATTTTAAGACACTAGACACAATACACAGTTTAAACTTTTTTTGATTGTTTATTTGCAAGATGTTCAAGAGAAGAATTTATTGTGTTTGATGCAGATTGAGCTCTGTTTTGGGATATCTTTTGGAAATGAAATAATGGTGGATCAACCGTGAACAACGGGTGGCTCAACCGTGAAATTTAGGGTATCATTTGAGCCGGTTAAATTTCAAATTTAAAATGCCGATAAATGATATAAATCGGGGTCAGTCGCAAACACAAACATGTTTACAAGAACCGCATAAGACTGAAATTTATCATGATGGATTCGGATTTTTGGTAAAGTTTGTAGTTAAATTTTTATTGCAGAAAAATCGATTTCTGGCTCAACTATCTAGACCTTCCCCTAAAGGAAGAGTGTGTTCTCTGTGGAAAGTTTTCAAACTTTCTCGACTTCGTAGTTCAATCAGTTCAAGTTAGAATTCGGCAGAGGTGGGCAGTAACTAGTTACAAAAGTAACTAGTTACTGTAACTAGTTACTTTTTGAGTAACTGTAACGGTAACTTCGTTACTATTTTCCAAAAGTAACGAAACGCGGTAACTAGTTCCTATTTTAGCACTTTTTCAACAGTTACAGTTGCAAGTTACTTTTGTATTGAAATTTGTGTTTCTAATTGCCGTCCATTTCTCTGCACATGTTTGTGTCATGCTTTATGCGTATTTGCTGCGCGTTGCGCAAAATGCATTCTTCTCGCAGCTGTATCGGAGCAGCACTGCCCATGCGCGGCGCTCTTGTTTTGTGATCTTATGGAGCAGGATTGCCATATTGGCAAATTCATCGCCAAAATCCAGAAATCTGGCGATTTTTTAAGACGTTTGGCTTCATATTTATGGTTTGGCGATTTGGCTCTTTTTTGGCGCTTTTTGAGAACTGATTTGGTTAAATTACTTGCTTTTGGTGATTGATCAATATGTGACTTTTTATGCAATGTTTAGCAAAAGTGTTTGGCAACACTTGATAGCTCAGTTCATGCTTGTCGTATAGCTGCCAGAGGTGTACAGGAGCCGTAGCCTAATTTTGGAGTATTTAGGACCCGGAGTCTCGGTGTTCCGTTCACTGTTCACAACCTTATTACATCATTGTTTTCTCGATTCAAAATCGGAAGTCGATGTCTAAGTAACTTCGAGTCATAGCAGGGAAAACTAATTATTTCCTTTGTTTCGAGTATTTAAAGGGAATATAGTTTCGGGAGAGAGTTTGCTTTTTTGTACCAAAGACAGGCAAAACACAACAATACCACAGGGTTGAGCATTACAACAATATATTTTACATATTTACAAGTAGTTTAACAGTCAAACGTTTTCGGCTTAACTTATAATAAGCCTTCATCAGGAATCTGAAAATATGTATTAATTGCAATAAATTTAAACTTTTTGAAAGTAACTGACTATAATCATCAAGAAACACGCAACGATTATAAGCAATAGTGTGGAAAACAGACAGACGGAAAACAAATTACATTAGGAAAAGGCAACTCCGTAACTAGAAAAGAATTTGCACCACAGGGTGCGTGATACATCTAATAAATGTTGAGGAGAATGGATGCGCCTCCCGCAAATAATTGTTTGTTTAAATTTGGATTACAGCGTTTATGTTGAGATTTATGAGTAACTGAAAGTAACTAGTAACTGTAACTAGTAACTGTGACTAGTTACATTTTTGAAATCGGTAACTGTAACGGTAACTCAGTTACTATTTTGGCCAAGTAACTGTAACTGTAACTCAGTTACTTTTGAAAGTAACTTTGCCCACCTCTGGAATTCGGGTGGCGCTTTATCACACTGAAATGAAAATGGGTCACTGAATAATTTTAATTCCATTTCAATCTTTTTGAAGTTAGAAAATCTGACTGTAAATTCTTCAAGCAAATCTTCACATAAATTAGCATACTTTTCATAGACTCAGTGATGGGCATTATCGGCGATAAGATTTTATCGCCTATCGTTATCGCTCAATTATTTTTTCAGGTATCGTTTATCGTTATCGCCAAAGGCAATGTTTGATTATCGCCGATAATCGCCGATAAATTTTATTTCGGATCAACACACAAGTGGAAAGACCATGAAAAGGAATATTTTTACTAGCCACCTAGTTAATGAAACTAAAATTGAAACCAGTTCTTCTTTAGTGCCTGAAGTGTGTGTGCACAGGTCGTTGTCAGGGGAGGGGGCACGCCCTTCTTGTGTTTTCTTTTTCTCGTTGGAAGTGTTAGTTTTTAGTAATTGTCGTAAAAAAATAAAATCTCTCTCGTCAAAACATGAAACTTACTGTTTTAAGTGCATTAAATTTTTAGATGAGTAGATTAACCAAAATTGCAAGAACTTGCCTTGAGACGTGCGGTTACGCCACAAACTCAGTTTAAAAAACAAAATTCAAACACAATAACAACACAGATCGGTTATAGACTGTAAGATCGACTTTTTTCTTGCTTGGCGATATAACTTTAATCCAAAAATAATAACCAAATGCGTAAGTGCCATTTAACTTAAAAAGTTAACCCATTTGTGCCGAAAGTGAAAGTACTTAAAAAAATTTTCGGAAAATTTAAATATTGCATAATTATGATCTAAAAATCATATCACAATTATTTTTTTCCTAATTGTGTTTTTTGAGAAAAAAGCCGTTCTATACAGTATATAGGACGATAGGCAAATCCGTTATCAAATTTCACAAGTTTCTTGTGCGTAATGCGTAAGCGTTATTACGTTTTACTTATCGCTCAAAGTGATAAATGGGAAATGTCTTGTTAATGTCTTGTCATGTCATTATTGTCATCGAGCATTTTATTGAAATGAAAGTTCAAAAAATATGAAGATGAAAATTAGAAAAGTATCACAACATCACTGAAACAAGTCATTGCGGAATATGATATTGCTTGAAGCATTTTATTCCCACTAATACAGTGCCTATATTGTAGTTCTTATCTCAACAACTCAGCGTTCTGCCGTTGATTTAATGATAGTGTTCACAAAAAAAAATATCTGAAATTATCAGTAAATTACGATAATTATGGTATTGTTCTAAAACAAACACGACTAATTTGCCAAGCTTAATGGATTTCACAGTATGCACATTTTTACTGCCAATAACGCTTAAAGTGCCTCTGACAGGTAAATAAATTCGCTAAATTTACCTAAGATACCAAAAAGATGACACTAACAAACTTCCCTGACCAGCAAATCGTAAAAAAATACCAACAGGCTACTAAGTTACACGCTTGCAAACTTTCGTTCACTTTCGGCGAATCTGGCACTCATTCAATTGCGAAAATAGAGACAGCAACACTGCTGTGACGTCACAGTAAGTGGGAAGGATACATTCTTTGTCTGTGGTGACTTGGTAAGGTATAGTACGATTACTGCAAAACGAGAATGTGTGGGGCTCTGTTGGTCTAAAGCATGTGCAAAATAAGAATTACCGAAATGAAAAAGTGAACTTATTATTACTATCAGATTTAGATCAAATAGGTTGAGTTTGTTTTTATCAAACAGCATCTCAATTCAATTGAAATTGCAGTTTCGAAGGGCTACAATTTTGATAATTTTTATTTGTCCTTATCTGGCTATAGCCATTTGCAGTGTAGCAACAGTATCTCACAAATGATGTTCAGATGTCAGTTATGAAGATTTTGCTGAACCTGCTTCTTACCTTTTTGAGCCAGAGTATTCAGAAGAAGAAATCTTGCTACGTAATACCGTGCAGGTAGCTACCATACCCTATCAAACATTTTGAAAATCTATGCCACTATCACATGGTTGAATAACTGATAATTTTGTTTGCAGAGTCACCACCAATCCGATTCGGATCTTCCCAGCAATGAGTGGCGTGCTGGGAACTCTAGGTGGTGCGTTGTCCACAAGTACCAGTCTATGCCCCAGCCCAATGAATGTGTATGTTGCCATGAAGTGCCACAGACAAAAGAACTTTTGAAGAAAGACGCATCTAGTTGTATTACAAATTTGACCGATTTTGAGGCACACTTACATCCTGCAGTTCTGAGGACTTTTTTTTTTTAGGAGCAGGAAGAACTGGAGGAAAACCAATAGACCGAAAGGAGAAAACGGAGACCTTTCAAACGAGTAAGGATGTTACATTAGGCCAAAAATACCCTAAACGCTAAAGAATGCACACTAAAAGAAGTGATTTTATTTCATTGCAAGCAGTATCGGTTAGTTGCCTACAGGCAGAGATGGGCAAGATCTTGAAGATCAAGATCACCAAGAATAGGTGATCTTGAAGATCAAGATCACCAAACTATGTGATCTTGAAGATCAAGATCACTTTCAAGATCACTTTTTGTGTACTTGAAAAAAAATGAAGTTTTTGATCAATGATGTTGCAAAAAATAATTACTATAAGCAACCTGGGTAAAGGTATATAGTTGGTATTGCTAACTTTTATTTTTAACTACTCGATCACTGGCCTAAGAATTGTAATAAGTTAGTGACTGTTGCTATTAGGCCTATCAATTGCTGACGTAGTTTGCGTAGAACCGCAACGTCACACCCAAGGCAGAGGTTAATTACATAAGTAGTACTAAAAAAGTCGCAAAATTTGCAATTAGTTTTATACTTTTTATTTATAATAAATAAATGAAAATAAACTTTGAACTGCATCATTTCTTACGAAATTTTTGTCTGGTTTATGTGGGAGTTTTTATACGTGTTACTAAGTAGTATTAACTTTCACTGTATTATGTCAATGTTCATTGCAACATTTACCCATCTGGCATCCTTGACCTTGATACTGTTGTCTGCTATCAAAAAAGTTCATACTCAGACCATAAACAAGTCTTGGTCTGGTTGATTTGCTGCAATAAACCACTTTACATGACCAAAGTTGGCTGGAGTCCAGATTTTTTAACACCGCCATTCTAGACTTTTGAAACATCTAAAATTGAGTCTAAGAAAGCAAACATTTCTTTAAAATTCACACATGGAAATTGTGAACAAAATTAAATCATTTTTTTACTATACGTCAACATAAAGTACACGAAGTTGACTTCTTTATTATGACCAACACAGAAAACTTTTTCAATTTTGAAATGGCAACACTGACCAGAATAGATGGAGACTTTAAATCGTCTTTTGTTGGACACATATCATATTAACAGTGGCTTAATGTTAGTAGTTGCCACTAACTACTTTGTACAGTACGAGTTCTAAAAAAATGCCTCTATCTAGTAAGTAAACTTCAATTTTAAAGTGATCTTGATCTTATTGTTCTTCAAGATCAAGATCACACAAAAAAAAGTGATCTTAGATCAAGATCAAGATCACCAAAAAAAAAGTGATCTTGAAGATCAAGATCACGATCTTGATCTTCAAGATCACTTGTGATTTTCAAGATCAAGATCACGCCCATCTCTGACTACAGGCATGTATTGGAGTGGATACTACAAGGTGATGCTCTCGGAGCCAAAATCGGATTGTGCCGCCCTCATGCATTGTTTGGCGAACCCGAAACAATTTTCAAGTCCAGATGGCCGTTACACCAGATTTCAATGGCCAACTGAAGGCACATTATAAGAGAGAGAAAACTTTTATTCATTTATGAATAGTGATGAATGATGATGAATTAAATATGAATGATGATTCGTACGATTTCTTCATTTTTCACTTCAAATATATTTTAGGTTTTGTAGGAACGTATCCAGTACAGTTTTATTAAACTGCAAAAAACAATAAATCTTTGAAAAAAGCAACCGCTTGTAGGCTACCAACTCCGACCAAACTGTGATCCACTAATTACATCTAGGAAACATTTGTTTCATCCGTCGCTAACGACGCTCACTTAGGATGACGTAACACCACCAACGTCGTCCCAGAGCAGTAAAATATGGAGTTTTGCCCGTGTGGCGCTGCGGAGCAGTCGTTTGATATAAATTACGTCCTAACCAGTCGAGCTTCGAGGTTAAGATTAAAAACTTCGCTAAGCATAATTCTGCGCTAGGAAATGCTTAAAAAAGTTACTATACTTGGATCCAACCTGTCAGGGGCACTTTAAGATTACTGATAAATTTTCAAGCATTTTGCATTTTTTTGGAATTTTTTCAATTATTGCTGTCTTTGCTGTAAACAGCCCTTTAAGCAGAAAGCAAAATACAAAGTTTGGAATTTTTTATGGTATTTTTATTTGATTTAATTATTTTGTCTACTGCACGTAAGCGGCAGTGTAACTCAATTGATAAAAGCATCCAACTGGTATCTGAAAGTATAATTATAAGCACGGCGGTTACCTCAGTGGTTTGATTCTGGATCAAGAGGTTGAAAATTCGATACCCACTGCCGCTGTTGCGATTCTATTCATGCATAACTTACAAAAAGTTTTGTCCCTTTACACTACAGTATATTATGTTCGATTTTTCGTCATGTTGATGAAAACAGTTCGTGCTGCATGGGATGGGGCAGCGCTAATCAATAAAAAAAAAAAAATCATCGTTATCGGACATTATCGGCGATAATTTTATCGTTATCGCTTAACTTTTTTTTGATTTATCGTTTATCGTTATCGCTTTAGGCATTTTTCGTTTATCGATTATCGTTATCGCTTAACTGAAAAATAAGTTATCGCGCCCAACACTGTTCATAGTTTACAGACCTGTCTTGAGCTCTTTCAGATAGACTACGAAAATGAACAATTTCGCCAGCTTCCAATTGTGCTATGAAAAGTTTTAATTTCCTGGTAAAGCTACTTATTCACTCGAACATTGCAATACACAACTGACCTTTCTCTTGCAAATGCAAATTGAGCTCAGCTAGCATTTCTGTGAGGTCAACTAAGAAAGAAAAATCATTCAACCATTCTTCATTTTCTATAAAGTACACATTTTGTTTCTTTTTCTCCATGAAGTTTAAAATACTACTTGGAGTGAAAATGACTAGCGGCCGCACCAAAATCTCAGGTGGGCCGCAGTGCGGCCCGCGGGCCGCAGGTTGGACATCCCTGGTCTAGGCCTTCTTTTGGATTTAATTTTGTGAAAAATCACTAAAATTATATTTCCTTTGGATTTTTAACTTTTATTTGAACTGTGCTGATGTTTTGAAAAGTTTCCAGTTATTCCTAATTGTGTCTTGCTGTTTGCCAAGCTCGCAAACTATAAATAGTTTAATCGTGATTACTTGAAATCTTATACAAAAGTGAACAAGGCATTAAAAATCATTAAGATGTTTGAATGAGGTAATTCGATTTTTTGGCAGTAGAAAAAAGGCTATTTCACGCCCTGCATGAACGACCAATTGCAAATGGAAGTAAAATCAACTCATCGAGTATTGTCAGCAAATCTTTTTTTTGAATTAGAGAGATTAGCGAAACGAAGTTGGAATTTTTGCTGAAATGACACTTATCAGTTGTCTCGTTCGACAAATTCGGAAATTATAAGCCCATTAGCCCAGAAAATTCACAAAGTAGCTGATCTTAAGCCATAAGTTTTTATGCTAATTTTAAAAAAGTTTTAGGGCACACCATGGTTCCGACAAAGTAAAACTTTTTGAGAATGGGCAATGCAAAATCTGAAGACCGAAAAAAAAAAATTTAATCTTGGGAAAGAATCAAACTGTCGATCACGGTAAAACTTGAAAAACTTGAGTAAAAAAAATTTCCAAGTAAAAGACTCAAATAACTTACAAACAATCAATAGCTTTGACAAGGAGAGTCCAGGAAGTATTTTTGGGGCCTGGGTGATTTTAGGGATTCGTAACATGTGCAAGAGGCCAGGAAACTGCAAAAAATCACCTCGTAATCTTTGGATGTAGTGACTTTTTTTCTAAGAAGTTTCTTGACTTCGGCTCAAACATCTTATTGGTACCGTGCGCAAATTATCCTTTCAACGGCCTGCAAACAGTAGGACGCATAGGCCTACAGGGAAAGTAGATGAATTGATCCATGGCCAATCAGCCTCTTAATTTTTTCCTCTAAAATGCGACATATAAGGCCGTATCTTAAGTAGGCCATGATTCATCCCAGAACTTAGATTTAGGGGGTTTCAATAAGTCGTTCATTTTTTCCGAATCCTTCGATTAATTGGATTAAAAAATTAATGAGTTCTGAATATTATTGGCGTAGCTTTTGTCACAATTTTTTTATAAGATGGCAAAATTTCACTTTGTCACATTTCTAACGAAACAATGCTATTTCAAAACATAAAAGTTTTCAAGATGGAGCTTTGTTTAGATCAAATAACCTATTTTTCGAGCAGCTTTGAGAGGTACAAAAGCTATTCAAACAAGCATATTTAAAAGGTTGGTTGGTTTTGAATCTTTATCTTCGGACTGACAAAGCATTGATAGGTTATTCCTGGTAGTTTCGCATACTTGTGGAGGCTCTTGACGCAGGGCCGATTACCGAGATTGGCAGAGTGAAGTTTTCCGATTGTTGAAGTGTTGTTGCCGGAGAATTATTCCATTCATTAGGTGTTGCTGAATGGTGAGCAGTCCTGAAAGTGCGTTGCTCAAGCGCACACTCCGAGAGTCGAACCAGCGTCGCGTGATCTTGAGTCGGGCGTGTAACCACTGATCTAACGGGCGGACATCAGACATAAAAGTATTTTTACAAACAGCCTTAACCCCAACCGTAACATTTTTTTATCAATGAATTGTTATGCTTTTTTAGCCAGGTGTCAGGTCGAACTTTTAGTTTTATGTTTGCAAACTGCGCAGTGTTGTTATACTCTGTTTGGTGACAAAAATATTCAACTAGACTATCTGGCAACACTGTGAGAGCACTAGCAAATTGTAATGTTCATACGATTCAGTTTATTGAAACTTACATAAGGAGAAATTACCTAAAAAAGGTACTTACTTATTCGTAGTTTGGTCCAGGAAACACTGCGGCTGTAGGCGTTTGTTTATATTATGTAACTTGCAATGCTATGCTAAAAACTTGCGACGGTTTTGAAGCGTTTGAAAAAAAACGAAGCCGTCAGAAGGAATTACTTTTTCTGAAAGAAAAGAAATTACTGCGGCAGCAGATAACTTATAACAAAAGTTTTATCTTTCCGAAATTTTGTAAAAAAATTTAACAAACTAATCTGTAGTAAATTTAATACCAACGTTTGGGGAACTTACGGCAAAGCAGAAAATGTGATTACGGATATTTGAAGTAGCTAAGAGTTACCCAGTCAGCAAAATCCATCATTTTAACACTAATTCAACGGCTGCAGATATAACGGATTTAGCTACTGTAGATGAGTATAAGCAAAGTTTTATAGCTCGAAGACAAGAAAGAAGGCTAGTTCAGGCTAGTTCAGGCAAAGCAAATAGATGCATGCAAATAACTAGCTTGTTGTTATTGTAGAATTTTGTGTTATATTTTATTGAAAACTTACAACACCTTTGCTACCAATATGGCTTGGATGGACAATTCTAGATGCTTAAGTTCTGATCATGCGGAGCCCGACCCCCCAGGCAAAGATGTTTTTCGCATAGCCTATATAGCATGAGGTTCTGTCCTTATGCAGAAAGAGTTAAGCTGGTGCTTCATTCTAAAGGAATTGAACATGAAACAATCAATGTCGACCCGGCAAGAAAACCGGACTGGTTCAAAAAAAAGAATCCTCAAGGAAAAATTCCTGTCCTTGAAAAAAATGGCCGCACGTTACGTGAATCGATCATTATCTCAGCATATCTAGATAATGTTTGTTCTGGAAGAAGGTTGATCAAGGAAGATACTTTTCAATGAGCTGTCGAAGAAACAGCCCTTAAAGAATTTGAAATTGCAATTTCTGGTTACCGCGATTACCTGTTCGCAAAAGATGACGCTGTAAGAGCTAAAAACGTAGAAAGAATGAAAACTGGAGTCACGAGTCTGATTCCTTTTCTTGAAGAAGGAAACCCTTTCGTTGGCGGTGACCGAAAAGCTTACTTTGAAAGAATTGGAAAAGACGAAAGTGTAATTGCGTGCAAAATTCCAGGCGAGATGATAAAAGAATTCTACGCGTTATACAGTGTTGGTTCTAAACAATGTGATTTTGGCCTTCAACAAAAAATCTCCCAACTGCTTGGATTTATCGTGTAATATGTCCGCTTTGTTAGCTCAGTGGTTACACGCCCGACTCAAGATCACGTGGCGCTGGTTCGACTCTCGGGATGTGCGCTTGAGCAACGCATTTCAGGACTGCGCTCCATTCAGCAACACCTAATGAATGGAATAATTCTCCGGCAACAACACTTCAACAATCGGAAAACTTCACTCTGCCAATCTCGGTAACCGGCCCTGCGTCAAGACTCAAGAGCCTCTACAAGTATTCGAAACTACCAGGAATAACCTATCAAGGCTTTGTCAGTCCGAGGATAAAGATTCAAAACACTTCGCATTACAATCTTGTGGCGGGGTGACTAAAAGTTACCAGGACACAAAAGACGATTAAATGCCTGATAAACAGTTTCATTCTGCTTAGGAAAAAGGTGTTCTGAAATAGCCTGTGATACCCAGGTTAGCTACAGGTGTAGCTTCAAGAACCAGTTTAGCTGGAAGTCAAACGATCAGGATTGCATGATTGGAAATAAAATGTTAATGCGTGCGAGTTACAACACTGTGGACTTTGATTGGTCGAGAGATTTGAACCTAAAACCTTCACTCAGTGGCGTGACCAAGAACTCCATGAGTAATAATTTTGAGACTGTTTGATTGCTTCCACCTGATAGTTTTCAATCTCGTTTTATTTGTCGTTGCAATATTTTGTTATGATTTTCATTTAATTACTATTCAGTGCAATAATGTTTGCTGATGACGTAACTTGGAGCTTTTATAAAACGTCTAAAAATGATGTAAATAGATGACCGTGCCGTAACCATCCGTGGCAAATTTTGACCGAAATTAGTATACTACGTTAAAAGAGGTATAATCAACGTAAAATACATCATCTGTTAGTGGGGGTAGACGCCGGGGCGGATCTACCGGGTGGGTCTGCTTGGTACAGGCCCACCCGGATTGACAGTGGACCCACCCAAAATCAGATTCATGAAAAAAAAAATATTAATGTTTAATACTAGAACAACCAAGTGGCACTGAATTGTCTGCGGCATCACTATTTCACAGCATTTGTAAGAGATATTCGGTAACACTAAGTTTTTGTGTGCTGGCCCGCCGTGGCATTATTGGTGAAGGCCCACCAAGATATTTCCTAGGCCCACCCATAAAGTACGTTCTGAATCCGCCACTGGGTAGACGTAGGGAAGTGTGGGGATAACTGGGACGCGTTACAACTGGGACACCTGCAATATTTCCCGCGTTTTACATCCAGTCATGCTAACGATCACGTGTTCACGTAAACATCAGTTTCCTTTCAATTGTGTGCAGTTGAGACCATTGTTGTAGCAACTATTTAACTTCAGTGGCTGTAAGTAGTTTTTGAATGGTAAAAGTTATTTTTTAGGCTTAGCATTATTTTTTAATAGTGCTTGAATTATAAAGGAATATTAGTTTTAGTGAATGGGCTGTGTTGCTTCAGGTATCAGCTTGCATTGATGGTAGTAAAGAAGTCATCCGTTTGCAAGACAAATGGTAGAACTATACAAAATGGCGTAAAAACATCTTGCAGGAAAACTGGGACAGGCTGTCCCATTTATCTCCGACAGTAGGTTAGTGCTAGTTCTCATCGTAAGGTTAGATCTTGAGAAAAGACACCGGAAAAAGTCTAACTCTGCAGTGTTGCTTAAACGTCTGCAAAAAAAGAAACACATTGCTTGTGATGAAAGCTCAGATGATGACAACGTTGTGATGATCATGGCGGATAGAAAAGATGACGAACTCGAGAAAAGTGAAGATGAATCTTTAGATCCAATTTATTTAGGAGGTGTAGATCCAAATGCCTTGCAAATGGTGTGATATGTTCTTTTTATAATTTAATTTAAAGTAGAGAAGGCTCCCAATCCTATATTACATGTGGCTCAAGATGAGGAAACATCTACTAAAGATGAAGAGGTGATGGTTAACTTTTTAAGGAAAACTAGTAAATTCAACAACAAATTTGTTCATCCGCAAGTCACTGACTCCCACCCTATTTCTCCACTTGATATTATTATATTTCTCCATTCTTCCAAAGTCATCTTCGAAAGGAACAACACTTCGTAGGCTACTAAGGACAGCATAGCCTAATATTTGACGTCAAGTTTGGAGATCTTGATATTCGCTAAAAGATCGAAGATATTTTTTCACAAACATGCTTGAAACATTGCATTTCTATAGTGTGCTGCTGACTGTTAACATCAATTTCGTTATTTGAGTTTGTTATTATTGAAATAAAACCAAAAGACAAGTTTCAACAAGATTTGTGTGCATTCTTTGTACTGCCCATTTCATCCCAAGGTGTCCCACTTCTCCTGCGCGTGTTCCATATATAGGCTACCCATTTGACTCACTGCTTTCAAATTCAAACCATTCATTTTTCTTTAAACCTATGATTTCATGCAATCCAAGATTGATGAAGGGCATCAAACTCCACAAAATGCAAGCGCTAGTAATAAAATCTCGGGAAGCAAAAAAATCGTAATTTGCGTTTTTCTGAACCCTTTGAATTTTGTCCCACTTATCCCCAATCTCCCCTACAGATATGCAGACCGTTTGAGGAGACCGATTTGCAAAATAAGTGGGACAGAAGCGTAGTTAGGCTACCGGTATCCTACATGCTTTGCTCTTAGACAACGATTTTATCTGGTAGTTTTTTTTCTGGTAGCCTATTTACCGGTACCCGATCTGATTAACTTAATATTGGTACCAGATGGAGTGGCTGTCTGCGTATTCTCAGATTGGTCACGCTGTGGTTGATCCAAACAAAATAAATGTTGCCAGATTAAAATGGTAGCCTACTGTATTTTCTTCCAAACGATGTCCAAGCAATTGCTTGATAAAAAATCTAATCAATCACTGATTGAGTGCAACCAAATATAAGTTGCACAGTTTTGTTGTTGCACTCTTGGTTGGTTAATTGGTTTGAATCTGTATCCTCGGAGTCAGAAAGCCTCTGATAAGCAATTTCTGGTAGTTTTTCATACTTATGGAGGTTTTGAACTACTGACGCAGGTCCAGACATCCAGTTACCCAGATTGACAGAATGAAATTTCCGGTTGTCGGCGAAGTGTCGCGTTGTTTTTGAATTATCCCATCCACTAGGCAGCCTACAACTGAATGGAGAACAGCCATGAAATGTGTTGCTTAAGCGCACATCGCAAAAGAGGCGAACCACCGCTGCTGGATCTTACAGTGTTTTCCTGCAGGCTACAAAGTCTGGCGCTTCACCGACTAAGCTATCGGTCCGGACTCATTAAGTGTTACACTTTCATAATATCACGAACAAGTTCTATTGCATTTGATGGTGTTGTGACATGTAAACACAAAATAAATGTAGGCTAAATGCAGAGATGTACGTATACGCCGCATACTTGCGGCGTAGACTTTTTGTTTACGCTAACGCTTGCGGCCACATTTTTTTGGATAGTTTTCGCTTGAGGCTACGCCGTAAAGTTTTTGCGGTTTTTTAGCGCATAGCGTCAACGCATGTATTTTTTTCGCTACAACACGCCAATAGCCTACCTTCCAGCGCTGCACTTGAAAAAATGTTTTCAATGGGCAAAGACATATTGGAACCAAAACACAGCAAAATGTCAGATGAACACTTTCAGATGCTTGTGTTTCTTTGTGGAAAGTCAAAATAAAACTTATTTGTTTCGAGTGGTTTATGCCGTGTGAATGTTTGACACCTAGCAAACAAAATTAGTTTACGCTAGTGTATGCGCTGACGCTGACGCCGCCAACTTTTTTTACAAGTTACGTTGACGCATACGGCGTATGTTTTTTCGAACGTTTGCGTTTACGCTGACGGCGTCAATATTTTTTGTATGCGCGTACATCACTGGCTAAATGTAGGCCTATAGACTAGGGTGCGGTGAAAAATTAAAATTTTAGAATTTCAACAAAAAGTATGTCTTAAATGGTGGCCCTACACCTAAAAACATGTCTGATGGTAGTTTGGAGTTGTTGCACCCCTAACTGTCCGTGCAACCTTGAAAAGTTGTATGCGGGGGGGGGCAAAAATCATAAAAAATAGCATAACTCATGATCCATGCGTCGTAGAAAGTTAATTTTTGGCTCTATGGAATCAGAAACACCATGTTTTTATTTGTTCCAAGAGAACTTTTAGCTCTAAGAGCAATAGAATTTAAGTTATGCGTAAAAATCGAATTTCAGGCCCAAGAGAACGAGAAAAGTTCAGAACAGAAATCAGAGTAAACGAAGAGAACTTTTTTCAGCTGGTTGATGCGATTTATTTTGATGGCAGAAAGGATTTAACTCTAACCTTGGTAAAAGAACAAACAGGAAAAACTTCAATGTCTACACAATTGGAAGAACACTACATTGTTGTTGTGGGTGAGCCAGAGGACTTAGTTTATTTGACACACTTTACAACAAGCAATAGTAAAGGAGAAACACTTGCTGAAAATTCGTATAATGTCTTGTCAGGAACTGATCTGGAGCATAAACTGAAAATTATTGGTTCTGATGGAACTGCTGTGAACACTGGCAATATCAATGGCTGTATTGTAAACCTGGAGAGACACCTTCAACGCCCATTGCAATGGGTAATTTGTTTACTTCATTGCAATGAACTGCCATTACGATTTTTTCCTTACTAGATGGTTGCACAAAAAGTCCTGACAGCTTTTCAGGTGCAATTGGAAAAGAAATTGGCGGTTCAGTTTCCGAATGGCTTATTGCAGAGTTTCAGCCACTTCCATATTCCGCTTTCCCGACTTTACCAAATGACGTTACTGATGATCTAAGTTCAGACCAATTCTACGCTTATAGAATTTGTTGGAGCATCATTTTAGGAGAAGTGGATGAGGATTTGAGATTTATGGAAGTAGAACCTATCGTGCACTCTCGGTGGTTAACTCTTGGATGTAGAATTCTTCGAAGATATGTTTTAACTTCAACACCATCCAAGAACCTTAAAGTTTTGGCTGAATTTTGTTTGAAAGTATATTTTTCTTCTTGGTTTGACATCAAACTGAATAACAAGATTTCTGATGACAGCAAGAATTTCTTCAGAATGTTGACGACGACGAGCGTGTTATCAAATTTTAAAATCAGCAAGTAAAAGATGAGGCCTTGAAAACTCTTCAAAGAAATGCTTATTTTGGCCACCACGAAAACACCTTGCTTGCAATGTTGTGTGAGGACGAGGAGGATGATGATATTCGAAGATTGGGTGTAAATAAAATACGAGCATTACGAGATGGCTCTACTTCTGGATGGCATCGAGAAGAGAAAGATGTGATTGTTGAAGATGTTGATAATTCCAACCAAGCAATTCGAAAATTTGTTTTACCAAAACTTAATGTCAAGGCAAAGTCATATCATGAACTTACTGATTTGGCACTCGAAAGCATCACAGAGCCACCTGCTGTCAAGGACTTAAGTGATGCTGATTTAAACGTGATGTATGACAAACCTTTGAGTTAAAAGCATCCCTGTCACAATCAAAGAGTAGAGAGACATGTCAAGCTTGTTACTGAAACTGCTGGAGCAGTAGCTGGTTTTGAAAAACGAGATGGCATGATACGCCAGCGAATCAAATCAAGAAAACTTATGAAAAAGTTTCATACTAAGCATCAATTTACTGTCGACAAACTCTCTTTGAAAATAAATTTGACAACACATCGTATAGTGTTGACTGATGCACTGCTTATGATTGTGTAATGTATTGCTTATGATTAATGTCCCACACGTTGATTAGTCAAGTGACAACATTTAAAGAGCTTAGCTTAAGTACCGGTAATTAGCCCAAACTACAGAGTTTCTTCTCCCAAAGTTATTTGAGCGCATCATACACAATTTTGCATCATTGTTTTGTAGGCTACAGTACCAGTATACTATAAGCCAGTGCTCCATTATCGAAATTTGAAGTGTAAGCATTTGTCAAGCACTGACAAATGACAGAAATGAAAATTTGTAAGTGTAAGCATTTGTCAAGCACTGACAAATGACAGAAATGAAAATTTTTCTTGTTTTAATTTTGTCATTGGTTTGTCTAAACTTGTTGTCAATTTTGTGACAGTTTTGCCCACAATATGTCTCAAATTTAGATATTTGAGCATAACTTAAATTCTATTGCTCTTAGAGCTAAAAGTTCTCTTGGAACAAATAAAAACATGGTGTTTCTGATTCCATAGAGCCAAAAATTAACTTTCTACGACGCATGGATCATGAGTTATGCTATTTTTTATGATTTTGGCCCCCCCCCGCATACAACTTTTCAAGGTTGCACGGACAGTTAGGGGTGCAACAACTCCAAACTACCATCAGACATGTTTTTAGGTGTAGGGCCACCATTTAAGACATACTTTTTGTTGAAATTCTAAAATTTTAATTTTTCACCGCACCCTACTATAGACCTTTAACCGTCAAAAACGATAGGGGAAGGTGGGGTTAGTTGAGTCATGTTTCAGATTTTTCCTTATATTTTTTTACCTATTGTAGATACACCTATGAAACTCTAAGTGAAACAAAGGTAATGAAGTATGCTTGCTACTACCCATTTATCAAAATGTTATTTCATGTTTAATTGCCATTTTTATTACCTCAAACATAGAGCACCGTTTGACTCAACCAACCCCACAGGCAGGGTTAGTTGAGTCAGTGGGTGGGGTTAGTTGAGGCGCAATGGCATTCATGATATGCATAAGTTTTTGGGTCTATATTGGGCACCGCCCCCATCTGGCACCTCTGATTTATACCATCAATGAACGTTTATTGTATTCAGGAGTGGGGAACCTACTTTGTACCTACTTTGCAATAACCTACTTTGTACTGTGGGCCGCAAAAATTATTAACAATACCAGGCAGGCCACATGGCCCCAAATTCGCCCGTTTCCACAGTCTTTCCCTGAAAAAAGAGTCTTCACTGCAACCAGACCCAAATTTTCCTCGGTTATTTTACCCGACTTTATGTCGTTTCTCTAAGAAAACAAAAATAGGTCTTTACCGCAACCAGGCCCTAATTTCTCTCGATTTTGCCCTACTTCATGCCATTTCTCTAAAAAAAAGTCTTCATACCGCCTAGACCCAAATTTCACACATTCTATCGAAATTAGTGACGTGAAATCTAATACTTTTCATGCTTTTTCCGCGGGCCACATTGTATTGCTTCGCGAACCAAATTTGGCAAAATTGGAAGTAGGCCTATTTGCATTGGAGACACATAAGTGGTCTCTGAACTACCTGAATTCCGAGCAGAAGTTACGTTGGAACAAGCTTGATGTGCAGCACTAATATTGGTGTGTTTCGAAGGTTGCGGACAACTGATCCGCGTGTTCATTGATTTCTGAAGCACAGTTTTCAGCTTGAATCCGAACACGTAGGCCTAACTCTAAAGGTCGGTTGGTCATTTCTGTTGGAGCAAAATCTATGTCAGTGAAAATGTCTCTGTACACAGGATATATCCCTGTTGTCTCAAAACCGGCAGCAATATTTTTGTGGGAAAAAGCATTTTCATAGGCTTGGTTTGTAATGCCAGCCACATCATATATACTATAAACCTTTCCAGGGTTATTTATTTGCCAGGAACTCAATGCTCTGTTGTAGTAGGCCTTAACGGGCCATACACAGCCCTGTCCAAAGGCTGTAATTAATGAGATGTGTGAGGGTGTAAAACTAAACAGAAAAGTAGGCATAATGGATAATTTTAATCAAATAATAGCTCATTTTGTCCAAGTAACTGATTTAATAATGCACGTTTAGCAATTCAAATTCAGAAGTAAGATTTCAGCAGCCTGAAACTTGAGGTAGGGTTAGTTGAGTCACTGCCTCAACTAGCCCTGCAGCTATTGACTCAACCAACCCCAATCCTTCCTCGTGACAATTATTGAACATATTATCTATACGTAAAGCTTTATCGGTCTTACACAAATGTACTATGCTTAAGATAGCTATAAACTATATGAAACTTTGACGCTATCTTCGCTTACGCCTAGCATAGCTTCAGCATCCCAATCAACTTTGAGCTGAAAATATTTACTTTTTAGTCCAAAAAATGGCATTTTGGTGACTGTAGGCTATAACCTGTATAACTTGCACGGCTGCTAAAGCAAGATGGACGCAGTTACCCATAATGCTTATTGTTTCTAGCAATTAATCTTCACGAAGTCATGCTTGGTTAGTCAGAAAACAATGGTGACTCAACTAACCCACTGACTCAACTAACACCACCTTCCCCTACTCATGTGGGCCAGTCACGTGAAAATGGGCAGTGATTCGGAAAATCTTCTATGAAGAAGAGTGAACTAAGCGTTTAGGGTAAACTATTCAGGGTTAACTTACAGTGCATATAAAAGCCTACCGTGTTAGATGACAACAAATAAATTAACTAGCAATCAACCAGGAAGATGATTGTGAACAAATTAGTGACAAATAATATTTCTTTTGTAGACTAAGCAGAAAATCAGTTGTTTTTTAAATTGATTCGGCGTCTGCAGCCAAGCTTATTGCTTTTTTAAAGCTGAATTTAGACCACCATCTTGTGTGCTTGTGGTGACATGAATGAGATGTTCTTCTATTTCCTTTTGTTCATTGTCTTCAGTTTTTTAGTTTTCCTTAGCGCCAAGTCTAGTTGTTTGTTTTTTGCCGTTTTGAGAGGAAAATAGTTGTCAGGTCTCTATGGGCTACCGTACGCTCAGGCCCGGTGCTAGGAACCGCGGGGCCCAATTAGAAATGTGATGACGGGGCCCCTACTCTTCATAGCAAAATTTATGGGTGTTTATATATCATAAAATACATACCAGTACATACAAACTACAAAGATAGACATTTATTACTTGCTATAAAACAAATTAAAGGGATGTTTATTTACGATACGTTGTTTTACTTTTAATAGCAAAAAAGGAAAATTAGGCAATTAACCTTTAGTTTTTCAGAAAAAAACTTTTCTTGCCTTTTTATTAGCAAAGTCATTCAAAATAACTTCAAAGTCAATGGCTTTAGCAATCTCGCATTCTATAGAAAGCATTGACAAACTGTTAAGTCTTTCTTGCGCGATTGTAGATCTCAAGTACGTTTTAATTAGTTTCAGCTTTGAAAAGCTTCTTTCCCCTGATGCAACAGTTATTGGCATCGTCAAATAAATCCTCAATGCAATGAAAACATTAGGAAATGTTGTAAATCTATTGTTTTCTATCAAGTGTTCAAAGAGGGCATACGGCTTAATTCCCGCTAGCGCGGGGCCCCTTCAAGGTGCGGGGCCCAATTTGATCTAATCGGTCAAATCGGCCTAAAACCGGCCCTGCGTACGCTATAGGCTGCCATAGCTTGTTTTCGAGAAAGTCAGTTTATGCTCATTCAAGACCATAATCACAATCGGCCTTTCCTACAGCAAACAGCTCATAAAACTTTTTCAGCATCTTTCCACGGACTCTGCATGCAATCACACTTTCATCTTTTCCCATTCTGTTAACGTATTCTTGAAGCAAAGGCTGACCACTGATCAGTGACCTTGCAAGTAATTCTATTCTTTCCAGATGTGGCCAAATCATGTAGTCAGTCATGCCTGGTTGATTACCACATATAAAAGGGCTTCCATTTTCAATGCAAGGAATTATTTGATTGACACCGGATTGCATTTTAGCCAAGCATTCGGCTTCCTTGGAATCATCTGATAAAGATCTGAAGATATATTGATACATTCCTGGGATTGCGACGCTAAATTCTTGAAAAGTTATTTCTTCTAAAGCTCGTTGTAAAGGATCTGTGGTGGTCAGCTTTTTTCCTGGAAAAACTTCATCCAAGTAGTTGCAAATGATTCTCGATTCATATAAAATGTGACCATTTCTTTCAATAACGGGGACTTTTTCGTGGAAATTTTTTTGTTTGAACCAGCTTGGCTTATTTATCAAATCAATATTTACGGTTTCATGCTCAATACCTTTGGCATGAAGTACAAGCTTCACTCTTTCCGTAAATGGGCTGAGCCTGACGCTATAAACTCGAAGAACGTCTTTTCCGGGAGGATCAGGTGGTGAGCTTTCAGAAGTTAAGCATTTGATATTTCCCATAAAAGACATGGCAGTTGCAAAGTTGGGTTTAATAGAAAGTACAGCATGAGAAAAAAAAGCTCTGAATATTGTATAAGTTTAAAAAAATCTTCAAACTAAGCCTAAATATCAAGCAAATGCTAATAGGCTAAGCGTCGAATGAGAGCGTCAAAGCTTTTCTGGAAGGTTAATCCTTAATGTTTCCCATTAGCCTGTGTTGTCACAAGCACCGGGCTTGGAATTCTAGGTCATAAAAAAAACGGGTAGCCACTTTAACAAGTCGAAATTCTGCCACTGAAATTGATTAGAATGAAACCGCCAACCAATCATAAGCTACGGTTTAAGTGACGTAAAAAATAGCGAAAAGAAGATGATAGAAAGCAAATTAAGTGATAGATTTTTTGTCAGCTGGTTGGCTTAGGCCTTAGAGGTTAGGGTTAGGGCTAGAAAGTAGTCATTTAATTGACGCGGGTTTGATTCCCACCACTGTTATTGCTCTTTTTTTCTTCTGTAATTATCAAATAAAGTCCAAAACAAGCATTAACTCTCTGGCTGAGTGCTAGAAGGGTCACAATTGGACGGCAGCCTCTTATAACATGTTCTGATTGGTTGGCGGTTGCATTGTAGTCATTCGCAGTGGCACAATTTCGACTTGTTAAAGTGGCTACCAAAAAAACGTAGCAAAACCTTTACCATACCTTCCTTCTTACCTAACCTTCCCATACCTTTAATGCACAGGAATTTATAGGTCGCTTGCCGATGATATGAAACTATTTTCCAATGAGATGCCGTCCTCAGCCAAGATCATTGTGAAAACTGGGTCTTTATAAATTTTGCCTTCATAGCTTAGCTTACATTTGTATAGTGGTCGGTATTCCCAAGGCCGTTTAGAGGCTTTCTCCACGTCATACGCGGAGACTGAGGTCTATAGCTCAGATTTGAGAGTGAAAAAACTGCAAGATCAGGCAACTCTAGTTCAACTCTCGGTGTGTGCGCTTGAGCAACCCATTTCAAGGATAGCTCTTTATTTTGGTCAGTTGGTTAGCGCGTGACTTCTGGAACGAAGAAGCTTCAAAACCAAGCGGCGCTGGTTCGACTCTCAGGGTGTGCGCTTGAGCAACGCACAATAAGGACTGCTCTCCATTTAGAGGCACCAAATCGATGGAGTAATTCTCTGGCAACAAGACTTTGTGAAAGTTCAAGGTATGAATCCAGGGATATCTAGAACCCTGTATGAATCATTACCAAATTTTATGTGTCCGTAATTTTCATGTTCGTCAGATACGTTGTAACAGACGAAATCACATTTTCCGATATCCATCTTAGTTAATTAGCATTTTGTACGGCTGCATAGCCGAGTGGTGAGAGCATTGGAGCAGGACTCGAAAGGGCGCCGGTTCGATACCGCTTAAGAGCATGCGGGTGTGTCTTTGGCAGAACACTTTAAGGCATGCCTGAAGGTGGACACAAAGATTGGCTTCCTTGCCTTCCCGTCCACTTAATCTAAATCTTCAACCACCAGGTTTAAGTCTGGATACGACAACAACAACAACAGCATTTTGTAGAATTTTACAACCACTACACTTTGTTTATTTTTCATATCTTTATCCTGCGTTGCGGGAAAGCGGACTTGAGCGCTATGCATCGGCGTACGCCTTCCGACGTACATCTGACCCACGCTGCAGCCGACGGCAATGTCTGTTTCCGGTTGTCTACTCTACTTATGACTTAAATTAGGTACTACCCGTTACTCGAAATCGATCACTGGGTAGAGGCAATTATCGTAAAGTTTCTTGCCCAGAGAAACAACAGCAAGTGCGGGTGGATGGAGTCGAACATGCAGGCTCTCGACTGCGAGCCCAACGCGCTAACCACTCGGCCACTGCTGCGGGATGGCACAACGGGTAAGGCGTTGGCTTTCCAATTATGCAAACCTGGTTCGACTCCCGGCTTCAGCTGGTTGTTGAAAACATCGCTCACCTCTACCTAGGGTGTAATAAATTGGGTGGGCATAACTGCTGCAGGAAAGGTGGCCGAGAGAAAGGAACTGGCCACCCTACTTTCCTTAGTGCCGAAGACTTAGTACAATGAGGACCTTATCTTCTCATACCCAACGCTTGAATCAAGTATGGGACCACCTTTTTACACTATCATTGGCGCCTAATTTCTGTTACATGAGGCACTCAGCAAACAAAATATGTTATTTTGCGTCGATTCAACGTTGCCAGACGTTGAATCAACGTAAAATAGCAAATTTTGCTGAAGGGTAATTCTAGACACCATGTTAATCATCCTTGTTTCACCTGAAATTCGGGAATTAGCACGACAGAAAATACATAAGTTTTTCTTCCGCTAGATGGCGCGCCGATCAATAATTGCCCCACTGAAAAAGGCCTTTCCTCATGTCCAAATTTTGCCGAATTTTAGATTTGGGGTGTCAAACAGGTAACCCATCTTTTTATGAAGAAAAATGGTTGTTATCAAAAATGTCCGGGTCCGGCTATTTTTATGTCAATTCTTACTCGCCTATCTGTCAATCTCGGTGACCGGCCTGCGTCAGTGATCCAAAGCCTCTACAAGCATGCGAAACTGCTAAAATTAAACTCTTATAGAAGCTTTCCCAGTCCGAAGATAAAGATTCAATCAATCGAACATGAATCTATCACCATCAAAACCATGACCAGTGCAGTGTGGTCATCTAAGCGGTTCATCCTCATACTCAAAACTTCAAGTTTTTGAGTCAAGCGAGTTTTTCGACAAAGCAACAAATGGTTCTGTTGGTATGAAATGCAGATTGCAGCCTGTTTCTCTTATATCACCATTTCTCAACATTCAACACCCTTTTGTTGGCTACAATTGAAACTAAACATTGAGCAATGAAAAACCTTCTCCTCGCCATATTCAAGCTAAACTTTAATAACTTCGTAAAAATTAAACAAAATCTCACTTTCATCTGCAGAAACTGGAAGTGAAATGAGATTAGATGACAAACACCAACCATTTGTCATATGGTAACCTTTTACATTAACAATGTCAGTACACGTCTTGCATAGTTGAGTTTAATCAAAATTAATTTTCAAACATAGCTTAGCAATAGTTTCATCCAGAAAATCAGTCCCTTTTCATTGATTTAACGTCTGCGGACGTTGAATCAAGGTAACAAAAACTGATTTGCAAGCTTAAGTAAATCGCTTCCAGAAACGTTCACTTACACACACAGGATGTCTGGGATGATCAGCATTAAAAAGGTTGCTGGAAATCAATCGTTTAACAGGGGAACACGACTTGTAACGTTTTCCTTTGCGTGGTCATATTGTGCACACAACTGTAAACAAAACTTGAGTTGATGACAATTCGGAGGCGTGTGATAGATATGCCTCACGACTGTTAATTGGTGTCAGCTTTACAATGTTTTTTTTCAATAATGGTAAAAAAAAGCTTTACAATCATTGCAGCAATCTACTCATCAAACGATTGAAACGCCCCATGATCTACGTAACGATCGGTAAAAACAACACACAAATTATTAGAAATATTGCAGTCGCGGTATAATAATCATATGCGTAGGAGCCAAGGAGGCCATCTGCTTGTCGCAAATTTGTACTAAAGTTGTCAAACAAAAAGCTGTGGCAATGCAACAATTAGAAATTAGAAAAATAGCAACTTACCAAAACATGTACGGTAGACTTCTTATGTGACACGCTCATATTAATGGCTTAATTCATTTGTATTATATGGATCCGGTCACCCTCGGTAACATGCACGTCTGCAGACGTTGAATCAATATAAAACTGACGAATTTTGTTGTCTAGGTAATACTATCTCAAATGCAAGGTATCCTTTTATGGTCCTGCACAAAGCAACACGATGCAGGGCTGACTACAAAGCTGCATTAGCAGACGTGAGACGCGGCTAAAACATTGACGATTTTTATCAAAACGTTCTTCTTCTTCGTCGTATGAGCTGTTCTTCCGGACTATATGTTTGAGCATGATGTCATCAGCCACTCGACAGTCTCGTCATCCAGGGCCTTCAGTCCAAGCGTTCCATGTGGTGGTTGATGGATTGGGCAGTCATGGACGACATGGTCTACTGTCTGGTCTGTGGCACCACACTCGCATCCCGGTGAGGGAGCCAGGCCCCATCTGCACGTGTCTGAACGAAAGCGACCGACGCCGGTTCGTAGGCGGTTAAGCCGGACCCACGCAAGTCTTGCGAGGGACATTCCCGGAGGGTGGGGATCGACGTCGCGTAGGAAATCACGGAGTCGGGAGGTGTTGTTTTGCCACTTTGTATTCCATGTGTAGTTCGTCCAGTGTGCCGCACTTATTCCAAGATCTTCAACGTTGTTCAGAAGCTGTCGTGCGGTGGGCACAAATGGGCGTCTTGATTTCAGTCGCTGCTGTTCTCCAGGTAGGCGCTGGAATGTACTGTGGAGGAGGTGGTCGGGGTCCAGCGCGCGACGAGCAAGGGAAATCATGGCTCCTTTACGGCGAAGCTCAGCAGGTTGAATGCCTGCAAGGATGGGAAGGCAGTCCGTTGGAGTGGGACGCAGGCATCCAGTCACAGTGAGTAGGGCGTCGTTGATGGCGGTGTCAATGTGGCGGGTGTGAGAGCTGCGGCACCACACTGGTGCGCAGTACTCGGCGGCAGAATGGACGAGGGCCAAGGTAGCTGTGCGAAAGGTTTTCGCGTCAGCTCCCCAGCCGGAACCCGCCAGCCGCCTCAAAAGTGCAACGCGCGCAGATAGTTTTTTGCGCAGTGACTCTAGGTGTCGTTGGTACGTGAGTGACCTGTCCAGGGTTACACCGAGGTAGGTGGGTTCGGCGCAGTAGGGCAGGTGTTCGTCATCGGTGGTAATGTTGATCTCACGTTTTGCTTCCTTGTTGTTTAGATGGAAGGCCGCCGACACTGTCTTTGCCTTGCTGAGCTGTAGCTTCCGTTTCTGGAGATATGTTGATATAGTTGACATGTCCTGGCTTAGGTTCCTCTCCATTGACTGCCAATCTCCGGCTGGATGCAGGAGAGCCAGATCGTCTGCGTAAGCATACTTTCTGGAGATGGTGTCAGGCAGGTCATAGATGTAAGTGTTAAAGAGGAGGGGAGCCAGGACAGAACCCTGTGGGACGCCGTTCCTGAGTCAACGTAGTCTACTTCGTCGGCCGCTACCGGTGGAAAGGGTAAAGCTGCGGTTTTGCACAAGTTCCATAATCATATGGACCATGTGCCTGTCAGGAAGGAGACGGAGTAGTTTGCAGGTAAGGCCGCTGTGCCATACAGTGTCGTAGGCAGCCGTGAGATCGACAAACACGGCGCCAGCCTTCTTTTTTGCCGAGAAACTGTCCTCGAAGTCTTGGGTCATCAGAGTGACCTGGTCTACGGTTGATCTTCCGCGGCAAAAGCCGGCTTGTTCCCGAGGAAGCTGAGGGTCTATTATCGGTTTGACACGGGCGTAGATAAGTCTCTCGAGTATCTTGAAAGGGATACAGAGCAGAGAGATGGGGCGGTAGCTCTTCGGATCCCCTGGGGCTTCTTCGGATTTGGGACACTGCAACCACTAGGGCTCTTCTCCAGATTCTTGGGATGCGCAGGTGACGCAAGCAGCAGGAAAGGAAGTCTTTTAACCAGGACCTCATAGAGGGGGCAGCATGGAGTATTAGTTCCGGGCATAGGTGGTCAAGGCCCGGGGAGTTGCCTGGCTTTAGGTGCTGGAGGGGAAAGGCAAATTCCTCTGGGGTAAACTCACCAGAGATGTTGCCCTCGACAGGTGTTGGGACCTTCCAGAGGTCCGTCATTTCCTTGAGGACGGACTTGTCTGATTCACGGTCTCTCGTTCTGTGCACTCCATTTTTCACAAGTTGTGAGGCGATGGCATTTGCTGAAATGGGGCATTGGCGACGAGAGGCACATGATCTGCCACTGAGGTTGTTGAGTGTACTCCATGCTGTGCGGCTGGAGTGCGTGAAGTCGATATGAGTCGATGGCTTCTGTCCGGCGCTCCTTCCTATGTGAATCCAATCTTGCCAGCAGGGCTGTTGCTGAGTTGGTGGTGGCGGTGCCCTGGGGGGAACGGAAGAAGTCGTGGTAGAGCCTGTCGCACTCCACATCCCAGCAAGGCATGTAATTTTTCCGTCGACCTCGCGAGATGGAGTCTTTTGCCGCAGATATGATTGCATCACAGAAGTCCTGGTAGGCTTCATCCACTTTGATGGTGTGTGGGGATGGGAGGTACTGCGTAGCTTCGTTTGTGAGGAAGCTGTAGTATTCCCAATCGGCCTTTCTGAAGTTCCATCACTTGACAGGCTTGCTCGGAATAGGTGTAGCGAGCAAGGGGGACGTGATTAGCGAGGGTCGGTGTTGAGACCTTGGGAACTTCTCTAGCACACGTCTGTCGGGCTGGCGATCATCGGGGTCATCACTTGCGAAAGCCAGGTCTGGGTTCGTGCCAGTGTTCCAACGACCGGAATGGAAGCTCGCTGCGCCCTTAGGATCGTATAAGAGGGCGAGGTTGTTGTTGGTTTCCCAAGCGGCCAGACTTTCTCCGTCGTTGTTGATGGAGTTGTAGCCCCAGTCAGTGTGGTGGCAGTTGAAATCGCCAGCGTACAGGCTGGGGTGGGGCAGTGCCGGTCTTTGGGGTGTGCGAACCGTGCGATCGCACAGGGCCCGCAAATTAGGGGGCCCGCAATTTACTCAGAAAATGCAGTAATTTTTGTCATGTATTATACAATGGAAAAAATTCAATTCGATTCCCAAGCAAGTACCGGTATCCTTGAAGTCAGTTGCGGCTTTAGGGTAAGGCAAGTGCTGAGATTGTCACGTCGGGCCACCTTTACATGCTTTTAGGCCCCCACGACATTTCACCATGTGCCAAATAGTTAACATGGCAGTGTGACAACATAATTTCGTTTTGTGGCAATTGGATTTATATAGAATACATGTTACTTTCTATGCAAAACCATTGTTATTATGCCATATATATGGTATGTAGTTTTAAAACTAATCATTTAAAGGGCCCGGATTTTTAAAACGCCATGTATCAAATCACTTAATGTTCTATGAATTCTGGAAACTCCACTCTTGTGAAAATTTAAATGTATGTTACTTCTAGTACTAAACTATCATTATTATGCCCTATGCATGTAATTTTTAAAATCTAATATTGAGGGGCCCAGGTTTTTTCAAAACGCCATGTACCAAATGTTTAACATTGCTCAATGACAACAGAAACCAAAACTTTCAATCTTGTGGCAACTGTGTTTAGATACATGTTACTTCCAGTACGGTACTAAAATGTCATTGTTATTCCATGGGTTGAAAAATAACATTTAAGGGGCCCGGATCTTTTCAAATTGTTTCAAGTTGATTGCTCTGTAGTACCCAACCTAAACAATTTTTAAATCTTAATACACCGGTACTTGTTATTGTACTTAAATACAGTTTGTGCAGTAGGCTACATTGTACATTTAATCATTGTTTGGATTTTTTTACTGAATAATAATATAATCCTGTGATTGATTGATTGATGATATACCAATGTAATTTTTGTACCAGCAAAGGTTGTTGAACTCAATAATAGAGTACCATTAGTGATTTATCCATTAGCTATGCCTAATCATTGTAAAAGTGGAGCAAAGAAAAAAAGGATTTAAAAAAAGAGTTGTTGAGCAGTTATACAACGCATTCTTCAATTTCTAAGTTTTTAAAATATACTAGTTGCAGTAAATGCAGTAATGACACCAGTGAATCTATTTCTTTGACAACATCTTAAATGATGACACTACTGGTGGTAACAGATTAATTCCACTAAATTCTGAGGTCAGCTTTGCCTTATTCAAACTCCAGCTGCTTGCAATGATGTTAGATCAATAGCAGAAATGCTCGATTTCCTCTAAATGTGATGTGCTGGCTAATTTTTACCCAAATGACCTGAACTCCAAGTCCTTGCTCGAAGAGCTAGTGTGCGTACAAAATGTGTATTCAGTTAAATTTGGTGTTGATGATAAGAAATCCCAGATAAATATTTTCTCAAACGGCCCTGGCCATAGCATTTTTGCATGTATTTTACATCATTCACTATATAGACCTAATGAACTACATGGCATGCTTAGTGTGCGCTATACCATAACCTTAAAATTGTTTTACAACATGTTGTTGTGTTAATGTTGTGGTGTTGCTTAGCTTTGTTTGGTTACTTTTATTAAACTACCCAAATTAAAATGATGCAGTTGCGCCCCCAAACAAAAATATGTATTTAGTTTGTTTATGCAACTGTGTCATGTTAATTTCACTAACATTTAAAATGCTACTGCTGAAATAGATAATCTCAACAATCATAATATATTCATTTATTTCAAAGCTTTCCAAACTCAAAACCTGCCATGCAAGCTGGCAAAATATTTGCTTTGCAAGATCTTGTGCGAAACATGGCAGCTCCACTTTTTTTCATAAATTTCTTGACTTCTGTTCTGTGGAGACAAATCCAGTTGTTTGCATTAACTTGACCTGCTTTTTCTGGTTGCAAAAAAATGTTGGCAAGCTGCATGCATAGAAAGTGTTTCATACTAGTAGTCCTTACTGTTGATATATTCCGCAACTTAGTAATTGTCAATTGTCACGGGGAGTTTGTAAATGTAACCTTACAGGTTGTTGTTACTCTGAGCTACTAGATGTGGCATGCAAATAGCAAGTGCAGTGGTTTTCATTTTTTTATTATGTTATATACTTCATAGCCTACCGGTATTTAACTTATTGAGATATACATCTCAAATTCTCAATGTGCTTTTTTTCTTGGATTGAGTAGCTGTATTTATTTTTCAATATGTTTGTATAACATGAGGTATTTCACCGCAAAGTATTAAGATGCATGATTGCATGGTTTACGTACTTGATGCATGATGTCTTCAATAATAACACCTTCATTCGTCTTCAAAATTTCCCCTTGTTGCCTTGCCTGTTGTGGCTTAGTTTCATGTACGAATCCATTTCTAGCCTGCTTGATTATGTTTTAACTTGCATTTGCAGGAATGAGGCAAACAATTTACTTAAATGCTGCCTCTGCCACTGTATAGAAACTGACTCTGACAGAGAATATTGCCCATCTTCAGTTGCAGCCAGGGTTACTTTGAGTTTGGCAGCCAGCAGTTTTAGTAAAAACTTTTTCTAAAGTGAACCTGCTGGACATTTTGCAAGCAATTCAAACAACTTCAATCTAGGTAGGCTACCTACTTCTGAGTTCAGATGGATTCCGACCAATTTAAGCATAATAAGGAGTCCTTGCTGGTTGCTGCACAGGTACATTTGGTTGGGTTTGTTTCTTTTGCATTGTTATATTTCATGCTTAAATATTCCCATAAAACAATATGCACACATTTTTTGAAAGTTGAGCATTGTGGTTTTGATGTATTTTCATTCATGCTTTGTATGCATATTTATGCAACCAAGTAAAAGTAAACCGATTTTCTTAAAACAAATTGGATCAGTAGCGTAGCCAAGTGGGGGTTTGGGATTTACAACCCCCCCCCCCCCTCCTTGGAACGCGTGTGATGTCACGATATTGAAAATTATGCTTTCAGTGTTTTGTACTTTCTAATCAACACTAAATTAGTATGTTATAAGATCTATAATGCTCTACAGCTGTTTAGTATCCATAGTAGTCTGCAGCTAACTCGTACAGTCCATGGAAACATTGCAATATCCACAGCTGTGAAAAATTGCACTGACCTTTTATATATAGCTGATTACAGTGGTTCGTTATACAAAACTTGAATATATCAGAAATGAAGTAAGTTCACTGTCTTAAAGCTTTTTTGTCTGACACTCATCGAGATGTATGACGTCTATTTACATTTTTTTAAACTGTGGGTTAACTTTAAAGCATAAAAGTTAGTGGCTTACCGGAATAAGATCGTTTTTTTGATCAACCAAGGACAAAATTAATCAATAATAAAACTGTCATAATCTGGCAAAAAAACAATCAACCTACCGGTATGTCTCTAAAACAAAGTTTGCCTAATTTTAAACGATATGTACTACATTAAAAGAGCTAGTATTGCGAATACCAAACATTCAAATATCTCAGCCAGGAATTAGTAACAAGAAAACATAGAGACTTAGCTTTACTTCCGAAAAATGCCCAAAAAAACATGATCAAATGAATCCTTTTGCCCAACCACCGGACAGCACCATTTTACAGTAATATTCATATCCAAATTTTTGTTGAACATGCTCTCAGAATGCACCAAATTCAAAGTAATTTTTCAAAAATTTCTGGGGGCGGCCCCCCAGACCCCCCGTTGGGTGTCGCCTTCGGCGAGCGGGCCGTGATGCTTCGCCTGCCGGCCGCCAACACCCCCCTCCCGTTTCTAAATACGTTACTGAATCGGATCATTGTCCTTGGGGCCCGCAAAACATATTTCGCACAGGGCCCGAAATACCCTAAGACCGGCACTGGGTGGGGGAACACTGGGATGGTTGTTGATGTTATCCACGAAGGTGGGGGCTTGTAGACATTGACGATGTTGTAGCCTACTACATCTACACAAAGCCACTCGACAGCTAGGAAATAGGACAAATAGTAACCATAGTGGCAGTTGACTGCAGGGTTGGAAGTCGTTAGTCAAAAAGCAATGACTATTTCACTATTCGATAGTGTCCAAAAATGCAATGACTTTCCACTATCGGATACTTAAAAAAGCAACACATAGCAATTACTAAAAATAAGTTAAAAAAAGTTTGACTGGCCAAAAAACAAGCCCAAAAACAAAGAAACCCGCAAACTCGAAAAAGCAAGCCCAAACTTGCGGGAAAACCGCAAGGTTGGCAACACTGTTAACGACTCTCACTGGCGGTAGGCACTTTTAACATCATAGGACAGTTTTTCGTGCAAACCAGCTACCACCATTGCGCCGTGGCGCATTGGTTAAGAAAGGTAGGACAATTTTCCTTATAAACTCAATTGATTACAGTCATTAAGATCCTTCTTGCACTCAGTTCAGTTGTAGAAGAAAAAAGAATATTAGCAGAGGGTAGGAATCGAACCCATGCAATCGAAATGACTATTCCCTTGCCCTAACCTTAACCCATTAGGCCACGCTGCTTGTGGCGATACATTCACTTAATTTTCTTTGTATCAAAAATCTTTCGAGTAGATCGGTCAGAATATCACGTGCTGAGTCGCATGACTGAAATCAGCTGATTCGCAAGGAAAACTGTTTTTTGTCAAAGTGCCTACCCTACCTCAATGGCATGGTTTTTCTGAACTGTGTTACCGCAAAATTTTCTTTTATCCTTTAAAGTTTGAAAACCGGAAGGGGACTAGGACGGATAGGAATCCGAAAACTAAATCTCGTAAATTCGTTTTGACGACGAAGTAAGTGAACATTCAAAAACAAAAAATGATGCAGCAGTTCCCCTAAATATCGATTAGTGAAAAACAAATAATGATTTCGTTGCTTGCATAAAAAAGCAGTGAATAATAAGGCAGGTCGATTTTATACTTTTTTTGGAATATTAAAGTGGATAATGTACCGGTAGTTAAATTTAGCTGAAAAACTCACTTCTGTGAAATATCAGCCATACCGGATGAAAAACGGCTTGCGGAAATTGATTTGAATTTTTTTCGATTTTTGAAAGAAAACTGCATTACCGCTAGATGGCGCAAAACCAACTTCGAAAATGGCTGCTTATTTTTCGTTTAAACTGCTTTGACTCAATCCTTCGGGAACTCAAAATGAAAACTTTTATGTTCAGGCGTAGGCTACTCTTCGAAGTAAAAAATTAATAAAAATGAAACAAATATTCAGTATACGCGAACTACAGTAAGTGAAAGTTGGTTAGCTGAGCCACAGCTCGGACTGCAATTCGTCGTAAGAGTGACGATAATGACCTTAAGACGGACACGGCCGGCGCATATTTCTACTGAGAGCTTTGGCAACAATTGTTTTGTGACGATTTTCGAAACCGTAGAAAACTTGCGAAGCTTCCGAAACCAGTTTTACGCATCTCTCCACACTTTGCGAATGTGAAGGTACATCAGAAATGTTCAGTTTCCGATCGTTGTCAACGAATGATTGAAGGTCCTAATTTGAAACTTCCTTTGTCAGTGGTGGGTTTGGGCTTTCAAGATCGCTGATATCCACTAACTCTTGCCACTTGTTTGCATTCCAGTTGACTAATGGAATCTTTTTTGCTGCCCTGTGCTCGCTAGAAAAATACAAAAATAAGTTAGCGACTGCTAAAATTTTTACTATCGACGCCAAAAAAAAACAGTTCAGATTTTGCTGCTGTCTGTAATTTTTCGCCGATAACTTTGGTTTTTGCTTTGGCTCGATCCAGTTTGGACTTATTCATAATAATGTGACGGAGATCAATTTCCGATCTCAAAAGATGTTTTATGTCATGTAATAGGCCTAATGCATTGCCAAGCGATGATACAGTCACTCCTCACAAGCTCTAAACGGAAAAAAGGAAATTTTACGGTGCTGTATTCGCAGGCCGGCACTCTTGCTTGTCCTAAAATAAAACAGGATGACATTAAAAAAAAAAGTAACTTACGGTAATAATAAATCTGTGATACAATCATATGTTAGCCTACAGGCCTAAATTATAAACATTCAAACATCAGGGATTTATGGCACACAAAGGTAAAATAGTTTCGGTATATAAATTTTTAGGTTACTTAGGGGAAGGTGGGGCAAGATGGGACTTGGGGCAGGACGGGACACCGTGGATATTTTTAAAACTATTAGCTTTAGCGTACTCTACCCATTTAGATGTTAAAGGACACCATGATTCTCGATGACTTGCAAAAAAAAGAGATGTTTAGAGAAAAAACATGGTCGTGGCAACAAGATAACTGATTAAAGGCTAGTTGCTATAAGAAATCTTATCAAAACTTTTCACATTTTAGCATGATTTCAGAAAAATCTGGAAGATGATACGTGGTCTGGAGATACAGTAATAAAAGTGCTTTTTGGGGTATTTGACTTTTTAGATGTGAGTTGCATATATAATAAACAAACAGAAAATTTCAAAATGTCAGTCATTGGGGCAAAACGGGACAGAGCTGCTTGGGGCAGGATGGGACATCTGTTCTGCTTATAATGGGCGTGGCAATTTTGTATGTGATTATTATGGAAAAAAGTAGTCTGTCATTTTGCCCTGATGTAATTACGTGTGCTGTAAATGCAAGTCATTTTTGAAATTACAAGATATTATCAGTAGATTTGTGGTTTTACAGGTGATTCCTCATATGAACAATACGCGTCCCGTCCTGCCCCAGGTGTGGGGCAAGATGGGACAAATTAATTTTTTTTGTTTTTGTTAATTATAAGGTCATGTGATACTAATTGAATCTTTGTATCTTGCTGGTTGGTAGTGGTGTGCAATAGAAATAACATGATACCAAAGTTACCGATATTGATAAAAAGAAATTCTGCAAAACATCGATTAAAGTTAAGTGTCCCGTCCTGCCCCCATAAACATTGGCTCGTGAAAAACACGAGAAAGACACGTGTTTTTTTACCCCAGTTTCTCGTGTAAAACCCGTGATGTGCACCCGTGTATTACACGGGTGTTTGCACAAACGCAACCCGTGTTTTACACGACTTCTAAACCCGTGTTTTACACGACATCTAACCCGTGTTTTACACGACTTCTAAACCCGTGTTTTACACGACCTCTAAACCCGTGTTTTACACGACCTCTAAACCCGTGTTTTACACGACCTCTAAACCCGTGTTTTACACGGGTGTTTGCACAAATGCAACCCGTGTTTTTACATGACTTCTAACCCGTGTTTTACACGACATCTCTAACCCGTGTTTTTACACGACATCTAACCCGTGTTTTTACACGACATCTAACCCGTGTTTTACACATCTAACCAGTGTTTTTACACGACTTCTAACCCGTGTCTTACACATCAAACCCTAGTTTTTACATGACATCAAACCTGTGTTTTTACACATCAAACCCGTGTTTACTATGGCAATTTATTTAGTACCAAAATCACACATGCCAAAAAATACAAATATAACTGAAGACAGTACAGCTGTTTCACACATCATCAGTTGGGCGAACCGTGCTAAATGAAGATGTCCTTGCGACTGACTGTCTTCTTATTCTCTTTTCAGCTGATTTGAGGAATTCTTGCACAACAGCTTTAACATCGCCCATGGTTGTGTCTTTTGTGTAACTGTATGTTCGAACTGATGCTGTAAGCAAAAAAGAGTTAGTGCTTAGTCACAAAAGCTATAGTCTAGCAATAGATATACAGAATTCTTCACGGCTCAAATATATTAAAAATAGATTGCAACATACGTTCATTAAGCAGGGTATACGTGCAAAATCTAAAGTTTAGGCTACATACCATAAATTACAAAAATGAGTTTGCAATCTTTAATTGGGCGCTTGGAACCGCGTTGACCCATCCAATTAAACTTCGTCATAAGCGTATCCGTAAATACTCCAGAAAGAATTTGCTTTACGCTCTTTATGTAGTCCGTCGAAAAATACCGACTAAAATAAGAAATCTGCAAAACAACATTTATCATATCAAATTTAGACTTCACGGTTATATTCCATAGAATAAAAGTAGAGCGCACTCATACTGCAAGCTGTTAAATTTCATTGTTAACAGTCAGGGCCGTGGAGTCAGAGCCGTAACAATGTTTATTGTTTAGCCAAAGGAGTTGGAGTTTTAAAAATTGCACTGACTCCGACCCCTATATAAAATTGAGGAATGCTCTACATTGCGATGAATTTTAAAATTATCCATTGTCAAAGTGTCAAAAACTTTGGGAAATGCATAATTTTGACCATTTTCAAACAAATCGTTGTTTTGCTGCAATCAATGCTGGTTGAAAGTTTCAAGAAATTTGCAGCAGTTACCGACATTGCAAAACTGTTTTAAAGAGGGTGAAAATAACCAGTATCTCTTGTATGTCTATTCTATGAGGAGAATCGGAGTTGTGATACCGATTGCACAATGCACAGCCATGTTAACAGTAAAAAAATAATAATTACCAATTTATTTTGAACAGTGCTGTTTCCCAGGTTGAGTTCAAGCTTATCAAAATCCTCCAGGCTGTTGATGGGAAAAGATGGAATTTCCGAAGGGGGTTCCTCTATTTGTTGAGCTGGGGCACTTCTTTCGTTTTTCATTATTATATCCAATTTTTCATTGACAGAATTTAAAATTCCCTTAAGTTCCAGTGGAGCAATTCGAATTCGTCAAACTGCGTGAAACATAAATAGTTGCTTTAACATGATTTGGTGTTCGCAAAGATGCTTTGCTTTGACAATACAGAAAGAATAGCTCCGACGTTAGGGCAGTTGTGATTTAAGCAGCTGCCAAACAAGAAAAGCGAGTGGTAAATAATACTGCCAATTAAGAACAATGCTCTTGTAGAGGCGCTCAAGTGAGAGACTTAACAGATCTTCCCAAATTAGAGAAACTGAATTTTCAAAACGTGCTGCTCTTGAATAAAGATGGGAGTTACAAAGGATAAAAAAAGAGTAAACATAAATAGACGAAGTGAAGAATTATAACTAAAACTATATCACCAAACCGATGCAGCTGAACAATTGTTGAGCAAAGTTAATCGAACAAGTTTCAAGATTTTAATTTAACCATGTGCAAACCTTCACTCTGCAGCGTAACAAATTCGTCACGAGATATGTTCTTGGTTACTTCAGGCATAGTGTCAATTGCAACATTTAACAGATTGTCATCCAAGTGAAAATCAAGGATTGATTGTTCGCGCTGTGGACTTGAATGCTGTGGTGCCCTCACAGAGGAAGCTTGTGGAAAATTCGGAACTTGCGGCAGTTGCTGCAAGGTTGTAGCAACCTCAGCTGCTCGTACAGGAGTAGAAACCTGTGGAAGATTTAGTGACTGTCAAAGTGAACATTAACAAAATATATTTAGTGATATGCTTGGCTCCCTCTACACCCTCAAGTGTCGCACATGAAAACAAACTGACGACTATGCTATTCTGGACTGTCCATCTATCACGCTCCAACTGGGGCACATGCTGGTCTCAAAATCCTGGATGATGACAGCATATTTAGGCAACGTTTGAAAAGTTCTGATTGAACACCTTAATCTGTGCTTTTAACCATAAAAATGAGATTGCAATAACTTTTTTTAAATTATACCACTTTTAGAAAGCGCTCAATTTCCCATAAAACAACACTTAAAATCGTCAAAGTTTGAAAATATCATAAATAATAAGTGATTAAAGTATTTGTTTACTTACAGTAATGGTATTTTCTGACTCCAGTGAGTCGCTTTCATCTGTAGATACAATCCTCAAAGGCAACCAGCTATTCCTGCATTCGTAATTTAAAAATGGTTACTTCAGCTAGATGTCATGCTTGTCCTTGCTTATTAGTACATTACATATTGATATCTTGTCAACATCAACATATTTTGCATACTCAACCAATCAACATGCAATAAATGTAGAAATGCATGGGTGTACGGTATCTTTAAAGATTAGCTTATTATTTGCATTGCGGTGCTGTCAGGTACAATGTAACAAGCCAAAATGTACTTACATTACATACAATTTATACAACAATGTTACAAAAACATTATATATACAACTGCCACATTAGTGTAACCGTGACTTCAATGCAATAAGTTAATATAATGCGAAGTACTGGCATGCACCCATGTATTATAAATACGTTAAGGGTAAAATTGGTTTTGAACAGTTAAAATCAAAATGAAATGAACAAATATCAGGGAAAAATAAATGCATTGTTATACCGCTTTCTTCTTTTCGATTTAGGTTGTCTACTATCATTTACTTCTTCTTCACTAGCTGCTGTTGAAGCCAAATCAGAAGTATTTTCAGCAAGTTGTAACTTTAACAGTGCTTTGGCCAAATCGTCTGTTGCAAAATATTAACAGGTCATCTTCCCATAACAGCGATCAAGCTTAGTAAAAACAATACCCTGGAGAATAAGATGTCATGTATATTGCAGATATGTAATTCCTGATGACACACGTACGTGTCGAAAACGTTAGAGTTTATTTTTAATTATGTTATATTTGTGTATGTAATACATCATGTTAAACCCGCTGAGGTTACTTTGTTTTATTTCTCTATGGAATAATAACAATCTGCTAAAGCGGTTAAATGGAAATTACACACCAAAAAATTGACAGCTAACCAACACAAGCAGTCGTGCTGCAACAGAAACAACAGAGCAAGCATAAACTTTGTTGCACAAAACTCCATATATTGGAAAACATATTACATGTTAAATGAAACTTAACACTTAGCAACATAAATTGGTAAGAGAAAATCATAAGGCAAGTAAACTCCAACTATCTAATCCAACTAATACAAAGTTATGTCACCATAATTATATATATATGATATACTGTCAGCCATTGGGTACTTCTACTGGCAAGGTCCTACCTGTGATTGTTTTCAACTTTTATTTATGTGTAACTTAATGGATATTATAAATTGAGTACGGTATTATTAATGTTTACCTGTTTTGTACATAATTCGTACATGATACTTTTTCCAATTTGGATTAATATCTGAATTTTGTAGACTGGCAAACCTTGTGGCCGGGAAGCACAGGCCAATAACATTTCAAAACTTCATTCTCATGAAATATCCATTTCTCTAGGACAAGATCAACTTCACCTCTTGATATGAAGTCAACGACCGTAAATGCTCTCGTAGTCTTCATATTTTTAATTTACACTAGCACAAAATAAACTGGACTTACTTATTACTTAACATAGACACCTAAAGTATTTTCAATTAGTGTTATTACTCAAGACTGCACGATGCACATTAAATGATAGGCTAATTCAGTAAAACTATTCGTACAATTGAAATAAATGCACTGTCTACAGCAAGCATAAAAGCACCACAAATTTTGTAAGACACCTTCCCTTAATGCATTCATTTTGTTTTTTGTAATTACAAAAAGTACCGGGACAAAAAGAAGTAATGCGAAGTTGCAATAAATGGTACAGTACGATACATAAACATGTCAATGAGCAGGAAAAGGTGATAAAACTCAAAGGTTTAAAGTGTGCTATGTAGCACTGGGTCAATGTTATGGTTTATAAGTATGATTTACATAGGTGCCGGGTTATGAAAATTGCCGGGGGGGCAAACTTTCTAGCCGACCGATTGCTTACATTCAAAATGCTGATGTTTGTTTGTCAGCGTTGATGTTTGTTTGCGTCTATCTGCCATTGTATATCGCCAAGCTTTATAATGTAGGCTCAGGCCTCGAAATTCGGAAAGTACCATCTAGATCAGTCATATTTGTCCGCCGAGAAATAACACAGTAACTAGCGATACAAATTGTCAATTGCATAGCACGAACGGGTGCAACCTAGTGCGTACCCTGAACAGTTCGTACCATCAGTTCGTACCCTGAAAAGATCGAGAGAAAAAATTAAAAAAAGCCGAAGTCGCTGATCGCAGTTTAATAGCACAAAGCCAAACTTGCTGATTGGAGTTTCCGCAAACAAACTCGAGGGTTAGGGTTTGTGGAAACTGCGGAAAAATATTTGCGGGAACTGCGATCAGCGAGGAGAGAGAAACTTTTTATTTTGTCTGCTGCGAAAAATAGGGTTAGAGTTAGAGCATAGATTACTCTATGCTTAGGGTAAAGGTTAGCGGAAACTGCGGAAAAATGTTTGCGGAAACTGCGATCAGCGAGGGTTAGAGAGCATAGATTACTCGATTGTTAGGGTAAGCAGAAACTGCGATCAGCGAGAGTTAGGGTTAGAGCATAGCTTACTCTATGGTAAGAGACTAGAGTTAGGGTAAGGGTTAGCGGAAACTACGGGAAAATGTTTGCGGAAACTGCGATCAGTTAAGGTTAGAGCATATTAGTCTATGGATAGGGTTAGCGGAAACTGCGGAAAAATGTTTGCGGAAACTGCAATCAGCGATTTCGGCTTTGTGCTATCTTTCTCTCGATCTTTTCAGGGGGAAAATTTTAAAATGTTTGTGGAAGCTGCGATCAACGACTTCCGCTTTTTTTAATTTTTTCTCTTGATCTTTTCAAGGTACGAACTAGGTTGCATCCGAACGAACAATTGTTGCGATAATATATTTTCCAGCGCATTCTAGCGCGCATCTAGAAAATGTGAATACTGTAGCCTATCCCTTAGCTTCCATTCAAGAAGGAAAACTTTCGATTTTTACGTTGCTTCAATGATTGATGACATTGAATCAGCGTAACAAAGGTGAATTCTTCGCTATAAATCGATGAGAGTACAGGTACTTCTACACTAATCACGCGCAATTTAGTTCAAGTTTACGTCACAATGTCTGGCTTTGATCTCCGAGTAATAATGAGGTTGGTTGGTTAACTGAGGCAAGGTTGGTTACTAAATTAGATTATACGAGTAGGCTATTACAGCAAGATGCAACAAAAATTGTTAAGTTTTGGTATTACAGTAAGAAAGAAAATACCAAAGAAAAATTCACTTTCGCTCACATCGCACTATCAGGAAATGCTTTCCTATAAACATCAACAAGATGATTAATGCGAGTGAATGGTACATGATGCTCAGAAAAATAACCAGCAAGCAATGCTTCTGCTTTGGCAATTTGATCTGACTGCGTGGCTAAATTTTGTGTTAAAAAGGTATTGATTTTCACATGAGACTTAGCAGTGCTCACTGTAGTTTTGTTTGTGTTTTTCAGTCTTGCTGTGAGCTAACAACATTGATTTATTAACATTTTTCAGTATGGCTTTTCAACATTTGCAATAGCTGTTGTTTTTATTTGAAGCGTCTTCTTACATTTGCAACCAATCTTTGAATTCAGGAACCTTTAGCCAGTTTTTTTTGTCCTTACCACAATTTTTGCTTCTCTTTGGGTTTTTCGTTTTTATCACTCGTTTTTGTATACCGGTACTGTAGAAGAGTTCAGTTAAGTTTATAACATTAGATCTACACTAACAGTCGTATTTGAGTCTTATAGCTTACCCAGCCTAATACCAATACCCCTGAGAAGCGTAATAAATGATGACAAATATATGTATCAATTAAAACCTGCTCACAACAACTCACTACACTACTGTATAGCCTACCAGCTGTACCTCACTGACTACAGTAGCTGATGCAAAAAACATTACCTTAAAGTTAAAATCATTTTTGTGTTGCAGTGTGGACCAGTTACCGAGGATCCCAGTGCCTTAATACCGTGCAAGCTCTGTACAAAGTTAAAAACCAAAAAACCTAGATTTATCTAAATTTGAAAAAAAAACTTAAAACCCAGATCTAGTGGAAAAACCAAGCTCTGGTCTGGCATCCTTGGACTGCACGTTTCGGTATGTTCACAGTGATTCGTGCAAACTGCGCAAAATCTTTTGGTAAAATGAAAGAACTTTTGCTTTCATGCGCTTTTAGGCAGATTTAAATCAGGTGACCGCTGGTAACCGTGATACAATATTTACGAAAAAGAAAGGGGGGAAATTCGGTCGTAACAATGAAAATTAGATATAGTATTCCTAACTTTCACAATTCCTACTGTAGACAATGACCAAACGAAAACGATTATTTAATGCCAATTCTCAACGTAACAACTGTCGGAGAAAAGGCAGTGCTGAAAAAAATATAAACCAGTTATCGTACATGTGCTTCCCCAAAACAGAATTTACGTTGTGGGGCCAGGGATTATCAGCCCAAAGATTATCGATTATTTCAAACGAGAAAAACAAAATGAAACAAAATTTTTATTTTTAGCTACTGGCGTATAAAAAAACACGTGTATAACACGTTAAAAACACGTGAGTATACAGAAAAAAGTGAATATGCAACTGCAGAGATTTTTTGAAGATATTAACATAAAACGCATCAAATAGCCTAGCCTACTAGAGTTGAAAAAATATTTTAAACGAGAAAAATAACTTAAAATAAAATTGATACAGGCGTGTAAAGAACACGTGTATAACACGTTAGAAACACGTGAGTATACCGTACAAAAAAAAGTGAATATGCAACTACAGAGATTTTTTGAAGATATTAACATAAAACGCATCAAATAGCTTACTAGAGTTGAAAAAACATTTCAAACGAGAAATATAACATAAAACAAAATTCCTACTGGCGTGTAAAAAAACACGTGTATAACACGTTAAAAACACGTAAGTATACAGTACAAAAAAAAGTGAATATGCAACTGCAGAGATTTTTCGAAGGTATTAACATAAAACGCATCAAATAGCCTACTAGAGTTGAAAAAATATTTTAAACGAAAAGAATAACATAAAACAAAATTGCTACTGGCGTGTAAAAAAACACGTGTATAACACGTTAAAAACACGGAAGTATACAGAAAAAAGTGAATATGCAACTGCAGAGATTTTTTGAAGATATTAACATAAAACGCATCAAATAGCCTAGCCTACTAGAGTTGAAAAAATATTTTAAACGAAAAAAATAACATGAAACAAACTTGCTACTGGCGTGTAAAAAAACACGTGTATAACACGTTAAAAACACGTGAGTATACAGAAAAAAGTGAATATGTAACTACAGAGATTTTTTAAAGATATTAACATAAAACGCATCAAATAGCCTACTAGAGTTGAAAAAATATTTTAAACGAGAAGAATAACATAAAACAAAATTGCTACAGGCGTGTAAAAAAACACGTGTATAACACGTTAAAAACACGTGAGTACACAGAAAAAAGTGAATATGCAACTGCAGAGATTTTTTGAAGATATTAACATAAAACGCATCAAATAGCCTACTAGAGTTGAAAAAATATTTTAAACGAAAAAAATAACATGAAACAAACTTGCTACTGGCGTGTAAAAAACACGTGTATAACACGTTAAAAACACGTGAGTATACAGAAAAAAGGGAATATGTAACTACAGAGATTTTTTAAAGATATTAACATAAAACGTATCAATTGATATTCTAGAGTTGAAAAACTTGCTTCAAATATGATATAAAGCATTATTGCAATTGATGACATGTGTAAAAAAACTCGTGTTAATCACGTGTTAAAGTGGTGTAAAAAGAACGTACCCCAGTATTACACGAGTTCCCCCAGATTTTCACGTGTTTTTCACGAGCCAATGTTTATGGGGGCCCCACCTTCCCCTATACTCTTTGTGCACTGAGCTTATTAAATAACATCAATATGATGCACGTGTTGATTTTTTCATTGTGGTAGCCTACCAATCTATATGTAACCTATCACTTTCACTCGACTAAATAAACCGTGCTTACCTTGTCTGACGCCGAACTTGACGTGCTTGAGCTACTTATCCATTCGGGTATGTCGCCTTTCTCCTCGTGGAAGTCATGGGGAAGTTTTTGTAGCCGTTTTTCATTACTTTGTGCTTTTGAAACTGCTGATCGATCAACCAATAACATTTGAAAGATACCTTTAGGACCAATTTTTAGCGTTTGATGATTGATCCATCAGATAAGCTCTTTCTTCCAATGGAATTTTGGCATTTGCAGAGAATGTGCTCTTTCTTGCAATCCAAGAGCCTGCAGTTGACTCGAGTAGCCTATCCCTGCATGCCACAACTTCCAGCGAACAAATACATGCCCAGATTAGCTTTTGCTCGGCCTTTTGCGTGTATGCAGTTTATATTCTCAACCAATTTCAATAAATCTTTAATTTTTCTGTTGATGGCTTTGTCAGAAATCAAACGTAGGCGAGACTAATTAAATCCTCGCTGATGCGCAAAACAATACCCCAAATATTTCTTTTAATTTTAGCATTGTTAAGGTGGTAATTAGTTGTTTATAAGTGCTAGGTTTCCTTTTGGCAAGCTCGCAAGGGCCTCCTCCATGATGCTGTTCACTTTGTCGTGTTAAACGCGGATTTTCTTTTGGCATGTTTCAATAAGAGTTTGTAAACAAGAAAGTTTATCACATACTAGCTGAAATTAAACAAGATTTTAAAAAATCTTTATTTAGATCAACTGATTCACTGGCTTGTCAAATCATTGCTCAAAACGATCTATTATATTCATAAGAAGCACATCTCCAATGCTGTAATGATAAGCTGATTAGGCTACTCAATCTATTCTAATTAATAGCCCAAGTATATAGAGACGCGTAAGGCTTATAACAAGCACTAGGCCTACAGTCTATCACTGAATTAAGTGCTTAATTTAAATTCGAGCTAAACAATAACTTTTTCACTGTTCAGGTCTCCTATTCTTATAAAATTCCGCTAACTTACTGTGATTAGGTAGGCCTACATCATCTATACAGTATGGAGAAAGTCACCGCGCGTTTGCGGCTGTTATGACGACTTCCGCTAACGGCGCTACATATTCGCGCTTTTTAAAAATAAAAAACGCGGGGAGCAACTTTTAAGAATTTAATCGTATTTCCGCAAGCGATCGTTGCACTTTACTTATTTTTTTTACTTGCGAAAGATGTTTTTCACTTATTGGCAACTACCGGTACTTCATTCCATATCAAACTTTAAAATCGACCTGCCCTAGTGAATAACGGGCATTCGATATTTATTTTTAAAAGGAATGGGTATAAGCATTCGATATTCAGAAAGCAACGAATAACGCTATCGAATAGTGACAACTAGTCGACTTAGTTGTTACTTCCAACCCTGGTTGACTCCTGCTTGCAGGTGTCTGCTGTGTTGCATCTGTGACGACAGTGTACTGCATGCTGACAGAAAACATGATAATTAAGCTTACTATTACAGATAAAACTGAATAATTACATCCTCAGTTTGCCAAGCTTTTTTTTCATACATGGTTTATTATCCAACTTTTCCTATGATTTGGAAGTTGGCAATCTTACGAGGTGAAACGGTTTATAAGATCAACTGATATGCAATTTAAATAATTTTATCTGTATTATTGTCACAAAACCATTTTGCAGCAATATTGCATTTTAGAGAATTTAAGACAATCTGATATTGAGGTACACAGCCAGGTTTGAGCATCAGGGTTGTTTCTATCTCAAAAGAATAATTAAAAAAGACAAACAAGCATGTTTGATTATTCTTAATAACATATCTACAACAGATTGCGAAAGTTGTCATTAATCAAGTAAAACAGATGAATGAACTAACAAAAGTGATGAGTTTACTGAGCACTGCTATCTTGAATTCATTGCTCAAAGCAAAATTTAACGCTAAGCTTAATTTTTAGTTTGAAAGGACACAACATTTTCGTCTATCAGTTGGTGAAAACCTTTTGATGCACTGTTTTGCCAAGGGCTTTGACAAAAAGACTGGGTGGCCTTTATCTTACCTTGCAATGCACATTTTTTGCATAGTGGTCACTGGAGATAGTTCTATAGCATAGTTCTGTTTATTCGAGACCATAATCCCACTTTTTCTTTCCTAAATGATATAAATCATGAAATTCCTTGAGCACTTTTCCGGATACCCGGCATGCAATAACACTTTTATCTTTTCCCATTCTTTCAAAATATCTTTGAAGTAAAGGACGTTCACTAATTAAAGACGTTGCATCTAGCCCAATTCTTTCTAGAAATGGCCACACCATGTAATCAGTCATTCCTGGTTTATCACCACAAATAAAAGGGTTTCCATTTTCAAGAAAAGGAATCAATTTTGTAACTCCCGTCTGCAATTTGGACCAGTTTTCCTTTTTTGCTGTATCGTCATCAGCAAAAATGTAACGAAAATACCCAGACAGGGCAGGTTTAAACTCTTCCATTGCTATTTCTTCTAGAGCTCGTTGAAAAGCATCTTCAGTTAACAGTTTTCTCCCTGGAAAGCTAGCATCTAAGTAATTGGAGACAATAGTTGATTCATATAAAACTCTACCATTCATTTCGATAATTGGAAGCATCTCTTGTGAATTTTTATCCTTCAACCAACTTGGTTTATTTGCCAAATCAACATTTACGGTTTCATGCTCAATGCCTTTTGCATGAAGTACAAGCTTCACTCTTTCTGCGTACGGGCTGAACCTGACGCTATAAACTCGAAGAACGTCTTTTCCGGGAGGATCAGGTGGTGAGCTTTCAGAAGTTAAGCATTTGGTATTTCCCATAAAAGACATGACAGCGGCAAATTTAGTTTAATTACACCTTATAAAAAGGATGTAAGTGAAATGATCTACAAAAAACACAACCGTTTTAATTATATATTTGAATAAGGACATTTTGATGATCCCCCTTTTACTTTAGGGTGAAACAGGCTGTCAAGGATTTAGAGATTAATAAGTATATTTGATGTAATTTTTGGCTTGATTTAATTCTCTGCTTGGCTTTTTGCTTGACATTGAGCACTTTTTGTAGTATTAATAGTATTTATTGTTTAAAAATAATATATATATATATTTGATTACAACAATGAAAACTATTAATACTACAAAAAGTGCTCAATGCCAAGCAAAAAGGCAAAGCAGAGCGAATTAAATCAAATATAGTTATTACTATCTGAAGCCTTTACAAATTGTTTCATTTGATTACAATATAATCAAACAATATATTTGATTACAATATATTTGATTTGATTACAATATAATCAAATGTAGTTATTACTATCTGAATCCTTTACAACCTGTTTCACCTAACGGATCATCAGAAGGTCTGAAAAACATGCAAAAGTAATGAATCGATAATTCCTGAAAAGATATTAAATATTATAACTGTAATTTAATCTGCAAAAAAAAACATTAAACCTGTAATTCGTGAAAAGATACCAAATATTATAACTATAATCCAATCTGCAAAAAAACCCTCAGAATTACAAAGGGCTACTTCCATCCGTTATCACAAAGCCTCAAATAAAATGTTCAGATTGAAACCAAGCAAATTGATGCCAACACCTGTGACATCAAAAAGAAGCAAAATGCAATTACGATGACGTAACCTGAACAAATTAACTTAAATGAAATTTGTTTTTAAAAACCTGTAAAAATTAAATGAGATTTAGAACCTGTAAAAATCAAATGAAATTTGTTTTTTTTAACCTGTGAAAATCAAAAGGAATTTATTTTATTTTGAAGTAGGCTACTTGAGTTTGAATTTGTTTCTATGACGACATTTACCCATCAGTTCCAAACGCTTGTTCAAAAGGTGGCCACTATCACTATCAGCCTTCAGAATGGCCAGCTTTTCAGCCAAACAGCGTTTATTACACTAAAAGATCATAAACCTAACTTTACATCGAACCCTAAATGCAGGTTGATTAACCCTTCCAAGTCCCAGATTGGCCGTATAAGTAAGCAATACTTGGACTCTATTAATGTAACCATCCGTGATGCATCACGCCTGAATCAATGGAAAAACACAGACTCCGTGTTATCCTGGTTCAAGGCTATTCCATCTAAACGTCAATGCACCTTTTTGAAATTTGACATTGTTGATTTTTACCCATCCATTACGGAGGAACTTTTGTGCAAAGCAATTGATTTTGCCAAACCATTTATGGATTTAGATGATTATATCATACAGACAATTTTCCATGCTAGGAAATCGTTGCTTTTTGATGGTGGTGACACTTGGGCTAAGAAAGATGGTTTGTTTGATGTAACAATGGGCTCATTTGATGGTGCCGAGATTTGTGAGTTGGTCGGCTTGTTTCTTTTGAACGAACTTTCTGCTATTGTTGACAGAGAGATGGTTGGGTTGTATCGTGATGATGGTCTGGCTATTTTGCGTAATTTATCAGGCCCAAAAGTTGATTGTTTGAGAAAAAATGTCATTCAATTATTTAAACAACATGGCTTAAATATTACTGTGGAGACTGGCCTAATTGAAACTGACTTTCTTGACGTCACTTTGAATTTGCTATCTGGTAAATTCTGGCCTTATAGAAAACCCAATAATGATCCAATTTACATCCATGCCCAGTCCAACCACCCACCCAACATTAAGAGACAAATCTCGACTATGATTGCAAAGGGATTGTCTGCCACATCATTTGGCCAAAATGAATTTGATAAGACCTCATCTGTTTATAATAATGCCCTTTTGAAAAGTGGTTTTACAGAGAGAGTTTGCTACAACCCTGCTAATAACTTGCGCACATCTAGGAAAAGGAGTCGAAAAATTTTATGGTTTAATCCTCCTTTCAGCTTGCAGGTTGATAGCAACATTGGTAAGGAATTTTTCAAACTTGTTTCCATACACTTTCCGCCCCATCATAGATTGCACAAAATATTCAACCGTAATACTATTAAGCTGAGCTACAGTTGTTCTCCGAATGTTGCAAGCATCATATCCTCCCACAATAAAGCAATATTACAGGCTGATAATGAACCATCTCAGCCTGGTTGCAATTGTAGGGTGAAGCCAGATTGTCCTTTGAATGGGCAATGCTTGCAGAAGGCCGTTGTTTACAAAGCCACCATTAATAACGGCCCAAAGGTTCTTAATTATATTATATTGGTCGGTGTGAAACTACTTTTAAAAAACGTTTTTCCAACCATAAATGTTCCTTCATGGATAGGTCTAAACCAGCGGTTCTCAACCGGTGGGCCATGGCAAGATTTTGTGGTGGGCCACAGACCTATTTAAAAATTTGCCAGAGTTAGAGAAATGCATTTGAGTTACCATAGTTAATTTTACACATGTGGGTTTGTTTAGCTGTGGCTATATTTACACTATATAGTGTAATAATAGTCTCAATAGTGTTGCCAGATAAGGAATTCTGCCCTAATTTGAGAAAAGTTTAAAACTGTTAAAAACAAAAACTTGTATTTTGGAAATATTTTTTAGTCCTGGGCAAAGATCAAAACCCTAACCTTATTCCTAACTCTAACCCTTGCCTTAACCCTTCCTAACTTTAATCCTAACTCTGGCAACACCTGATTGTAACCATGGCATTATGTGTGGAAAAATAGCCACTTCCGTTTTGTTTAGTTGTTTTGATTGTAGCAACAATAAATGGTGCTGCTGCAATTTGCTGCAGAATGGTAATTTCCATTCTAATTATTGAAATAATAATTTTGGTGGCGTAATGTACAGTAATCAATGCCGTCTGTTGCATAACATACGAACGTTGATTTTAAGCAACTACAACAGTGTGGTTGTTATAATGTTATAGGCAGCCATAAGGAGACATTTTTAACTTAAAGGGAGAAATAATCGTGTTGAAAGGAATGGGAAAGAAATGCAAATCAAATGTAAATTTATCTAAATAATCTATTAAGTAAATAATCTATTAATCTAATAAGTCATAGGCAAACTGAAAGCGGTAGCTTACTGAAACTTCTGCAGATCTGTTTTTAGTATTTATTTGTGAATTATTGTGGGGAGGAAATGACAATAGTTGTGTCTTTCAAAGGAGGAATACGGCATTAATGTTGAGAACCACTGTAACTACAAGTTGGTCAATAACGTTCAGAAGCAATTTTGTAGTTTTTTTCTTGCATAAACAATTAATGGGCTACAAAAATTTTTGTGTAACGAAAATGGGCCACGAAAGAAAAAAGGTTGAGAACCACTGGTCTAAACGAAACAGCACGGAACTATCTAAGGCAGTTTGGGACCTTAAGGACAAGGGTGTTGATCCTAAAATAACCTGGTCCATCCATAGCTGTGCTCGGCCTTATAGTGGAGGTGGTCGTAATAATTGTGGCCTATGTTTGGCTGAAAAGCTGGCCATTCTGAAGGCTGATAGAGGCCACCTGTTGAACAAGCGTTCGGAACTGGTGGGTAAATGTCGTCATAGAAACAAATTCAAACTCAAGTACTTCAAAATAAAATAAATTCCTTTTGATTTTCACAGGTTAAAAAAAACAAATTTCATTTGATTTTTACAGGTTCTAAATCTCATTTAATTTCTACAGGTTTTTAAAAACAAATTTCATTTAAATTAATTTGTTCAGGTTACTGTAGTATTCATGATTCCCTTTCATTTATATTCTCATATTGATATTGCATGAACCGTTGTGTATTTATGTTACTTCGCACATGTAAACGGATTTCAGAATTATTAAAAAGAAACTGTAAGCAAGCAAAGTGTACTAGTGAGTAAAGGCAGAACATTATAACTGGCGACGAGTAGAGTTTCAGAAACCACGTAAACACATCAACGTAAGACAGCAAGATGACTGGTCTTTCGCAAGCATTTCCATCTTTTGAAGAGGGTGATCCTTCATCAACTGGACAACGGTGGAACAAGTGGGTTTGTCGTTTAGAAAACTTCTTTATTGTCAATAAAATTAAAGAAGATAAAATCAAACGAGCATCTCTACTGCACTATGCAGGTGAATGGTTGTTCGACATTTTTATAACTTTGCCTAACACTGGTAATGAAAATGATTATGAGGCTGCCAAACAAGCCATCAGTAACTACTTCAAGCCTCAGATAAACATTGACTATGAAGTGCTGCAATTTCGTGAAATGGCACAACTGCCAGATGAAACCATCAATCAGTTTTACGCCAGACTTAGAAAAAAGGCTCAAACTTGTGATTTTGGTGGCGAAATTGACAAAGAAATTAAAAGGCAAATCATCAGCAAAACTTCTGACAAAAAACTGCGTACCAGAGCTCTAGAAGCAAAAAAGCTGAATCTAACAAATTTGCTTGAAATAGGAAAAACCCTTGAAACTTCACGACAGCAAACAGAACATCTTGAACAACAGGCTCACAGTCAATCACAATCGATCAACAAAATGCACAAACTCTCAACAAATAAACAGCATTCATTCAAGCCAAAACCTACTAGGCCAGGGCTTCCCGATTCGTTTATCGCCCCACACCCCTTGGGATTGATGAAGCCAATCTCGCACCCCTTGTTTTGAAGCAGAGTGTTTCTGAGAAGAAATTCAAAATAGGTACGAAGACCACGCAGAAAAGCAGCTCACAGTCCTTTATATGGCTAATAAATAGGAAAAAGGGCAGCCTTCAACAACACGATCACACAAAATCAGCAGCGTAGCCAGGAATTTTGAGAGGGGGGTTTTTGAAGACCGGCGGGCGAAGCCCAACAGCGTGTTCGTGTAAGACGGCACCCAGCGGCGGGGGAGCTGGGGGGACTCCCCCAGAAAATGTTGAAAAGTTACTTTGAATTTGGTGCATTCTGAGAGCATTTTAAACAAAAATGTGGGTATGAATATTCCTGTAAAATGGTGCTATCTGGTGGCATAGCAAAAGGATAAGATCATGTTTTCTTCGGCATTTTTCGAAAATAAAGTTAAGTCTCTATGTTTTCATGTTGCTAATTTCTGGCTGAGATGTTTGAATGTTTGGTATTGCCAAAACTCGCTCTTTTAATGCAGTTTTGTTTAAAATTAGGCAATTTTTTTTTTAGACTCAAAGCATCATTCTCAAGCATAAAGAGACTGAAAGCATCGTTTTCAATATCGTGACGTCACACGCGTGCCAAAAGGGGGGTTGTAACCCCCAACCCCCCCCCCCCCTTTGGCTACGCCACAGCACAAAATGCAAAATCGAATAAATAATGAAATAACACAAACTGAGAACACAATGACGTTAATCAAGATCTATGACCTTTCTCCTGTCTTTACGAAATTATCTGTTCAACCAGCAGTAGCTGACACTTTCCTTTTCGTAAGTCAATCCACAGTCTATAACGTGAAAAACTTCGTTCTCGCTTAAAATGCGTTCTTTCCCAATGCGTATGATAAGAAATTGCCAACAATGAGCAAATTGCTGACACAATATTATCGCATTATCCCTCCACCAATCACGTGACGTTCGGACCACAGCCTTTTTGTTTCTTGTCGGGTGGTATTTTCTTGTTGTTGTGCATTGTGCTGTATAGGCCAACATAGAATGCTCTAAGAGATAAGCACCACCTCCCTCGTTAAAAAAAAATCCATCTCTATATACGGTATAGCTGTTTTTCCTGGGTGGATTCTCGCACCCCTAGAAACAGCTACTCGCACCCCCTGGGGGTGCGAGCACCCCTAATCGGGAAGCCCTGTACTAGGCCAACACAACTCAGACAGTCAACAAGCATCAGCAAGTGCTATTTTTGCAATGGCAGTTATCCTCATGCTAAGGAGGCAATCATGCCCTGCATTTGGAAAGACTTGCAGAAATTGTGGAAAACCAAATCATTTTGAAAAATGCTGTTTAACTAAACAAAAACAATATCAAAGAAATGTTAGAGCTACATCTGAACAGCAAAGCAGTAGTGACACATCAGATTCTAATGAAGAAATTGCTTATGTATGTAGAATAAATTCAGAAAAGAATCCTACTGCAAATCTAAACATCAATGGAAAAACATCAAATTTTTGCTTGATTCTGGATCATCAGCTAATCTCATTGATGAAGAAAACTTCAACAAAATACAATGCAAACTTTTCAAAACCAATGTTAAAATTTTTACATATGGTTCTTGCAAGCCAATGAAACTACTTGGCAAATGTCATGCTGACATAAAGACAAAAAATAAATCAACTTATGCCACATTTTATGTAGTGGAAGGAACACATGGCTGTTTGTTGAGCTACAACAGTGCTGTTAATCTAAACCTGTTACACATAATCAATCAAACTGTCACTGGTACAAATTCTAGCATCATTAACAACTATGCTGACCGTTTTCAAGGCATAGGCAAACTCAAAGACTTCAAAGCCAAACTCCACATTGACAAATCAGTGATACCTACAGCTATCCCACACAGGCGAATACCATTTCACATTCGGAAAAAAGTCAACACAGAACTGAAATACTTGGAAGACCATGATATAATTGAAAAAGTCAATGGTCCAACACCTTGGGTATCCCCCATTGTCACACCACCAAAACCAAACAACCCAGAAGAAGTACCGTAGAAGGGGGTGACTTGGGACAGTTTTAAACTTTGATTGCAAATATCCAAGCAATGTCTTTTTGTGCTTTGCCTCAGCATAGGTCATTCTATGAGTCAGACTGGAGTGAGTACAAAGAAATAAGGATCAAAAATGTTTTCTTCAATTCCAAGACTTTTTTTTAAAAAAACATGCCTGTCCCAAGTCACCCCGGTTGGGGGTGACTTGGGAAAGTATTTAAAAACAACAGATTTAGAACAGTTACATGGATGGGGTTGCTTGGGACAGTAATGTCTTTTTAAAAAATTTCATTAACACCGGAAAAAAACTGATTAAAAGAATGATCTTTAATTTTAAGCACACACATACTGTACACTAGGGTGGGGTGAACCAAAAATTTTGCTTTCTCTCGTTGATATTTCTTGTGGAACAACATAAAACGACCAGAAACCAAATTTGAGGAAATTTTGACCTTGGTAACCTACCCACTTTTTGGGTTGAAAATTCTGCCTTTTTCGAAAAATATGCAAAACATATGCTTATGAAAATAGAACTTTAAAGACACTTTTTTTGGCTATGTTCAATATGCTATTTTACATTGCACTAATAATGACTTGGACTAGCTTCTAATACAAGTTTTGTTTAGGTTTTGAGATTGGATTGCTTTAATTTTTTTGCAAAAACATGCAATTTTTTTCAAAAATCGAATACCATTGCATTTTAAAATCAGTTTTGGGAATATAAAATGACAGTCATGCAAAATCAATTGGATTCAACAGTCACTAATTCAATTTTAACACAAACATACTAACACTTGATTTTAGTGTTAACAGTATCTACAAATGTGCTTGGCTGTAGTGCGCCTTTGTGTCTGCAACAGGAATCAGATTCCTGGAAGCTATACCAGCACGGATGAATCCATCTCTTCCATCAAACCCACACACTTTGTACGATGCATCAGTCACCAATTTCACAATTCTTTCTACTGATTGGGTGTGGTTTGGATAGCTTTTCACTTCTATTTTGCTTTCACGGTATGAGATGATGTCATCAGATGTAATTGTGGTTGTGAAGATACGTTCATAACATAAATCTACAGTGATGTCGGAATAATGGTTGGCCTCATAATTTATCGTTGGAACAACAAACTTCCGAACGGATCTATCACCAATATTTGCCCCATTGCGAATTTTCAATATTGCCATGACTGCATTTTCTCGAACTTTTCTGGAGTCATCAGCAAGCATTGCCATTATCACATTTTCAGAGTGTGCTGAATAAGCATTTCTAGAAGTAAAAATATAAAAAAATTAAATGACATGAGTTACGACTAGAAAAATCTTATTATACTTGCTCGAGTACTTTTGAGTAGGTTACCACAAGTGGAGCTCATGTCCGCGGTTTGAGCCAACGCAACATGCGTCAGGTTTGATTATATCATATCTAGTCTCCCACATCAGAAAGTATTTTGTGGCTAATAAGGTATTAAGGTATACTAACTATACTTGGGCAGGTGGCAAAGACCAATAGCTAAGAATGATGTGTGTAAATAGTATACTGCACCTGGAAATAACAGGCTTCACAATGTTTTGAACATCAGGCTCGAGACTTTTGAATAGCTGCATTTGATTGAAAACATGTTTTGGCCCATTAATGAAAGATGGTAAACATTTGATATGGAACCACATTGGAGCATAGTTTGTGACAATGAATTGACAGATTTTCTTCAAATTTTCTTTGTCCTTGCCTTCCAAGTCATGCTTGCTGATGTAAATTCGGCATACTCTGTAATGACATACTAAGCTTATTTAAATTTAGCGTTGAAAGGTTTATATTTTTACTTTCCAACCATTAATAATCATGAGATTATGTTCTTATTTATTTTATTCATGTTTATGAACCAGGTACTCCGGTGTTTGTCTACCGCTTATCAATACAAGAGCATCCTCTTTCGTGGTTCTGTTTGCAATATTTTGTCAGACTGGGCCACCATGACGGATAGATTGTATGGCCCCAATGGGAAATAAGCGTCAAGTGTCTTTCCTAAGGACACAACGACGCAATGACTAGCTCAAGCATCAAACTAGCAACCTTTCGGTCACTAAGTCGGCACCCTACCAACTAGGATACGCTGCCGCTATTACGTTCTTAAAATACAGTTCATGCTTTTGCTTAAACACCATACCTGTTTGCTAAAGTCAACCAACGCGAATGGTTTAATGGGCCAGGTTTTGTCTTTTCTATACCATGTAACAATTTTCCTGAAGAAATAGTCTGCACGATTTGGTACAGATAAAATTGATCAGCTGACAAATCGTGCAGAATATCTTCTGGAATTTCTCGGATTCTTGGTCCATCTATTTTTTCAAAATTGGCGACTGTTAGTAATTCCGCCGTTCGACATAACTTTCCGATTGGTCCTGCCAAAAATGAAATATTAAACAGTTAATACCAAACCAGTAAAAAGTGTAATAAAATACTTCGATTTGTGATGATAATGAGTGAAATAAATAGCAACGATTACGCACCTGAAAAACTATCTTTTCCAGTAGTTTTTCCATCAAGTTTTGTAAACAAATGACGCAAAGGTAGCTCATTTGTATGAAGTAAGCAAATAAGCCACATTAACTTGTGTCCTATCTTTTCTTCAATACGGTGAATTGCTCCTCCATTGCAACCAGTGTTGACGTTGGTTGAATCGCACCCAATCACTTTTAGCGCATTATTGATACCATATTTACCAGTGAACTCAAGAATGGCTTCACTAATTTCTGCTGCATTTCCACTTTGAACTGCTAAATGAGTAAGGTATTCACCGTGTGGTTGCTCCACCAAAACATAATGTTCTTCTTTCACATGTGTTAACCCCCTTGTATCCTCACGATGAGCAAGAGTCTGGTCTTTTCTGCCATCAAAATAGATTGCATCAATTTGTTCATCTGCATCATTTGGCCGAGAATCACCAATTAACTTGTTTCTGATTACATTTCTTTCCCTCCTCACTTTGTTTTTGTCGATTATCATTGTTTGATCTAGTTCGGTCACTAAGCCAAGGTCGCAAAGTAGTGCCGTACATATTGTTGCAGTAGCACGGTCAGATAAACCATATCTATCAGCTTCTCGTGCGACGTGTTTTAACCGTAGTCTCATTTGGTCACCTAAACAGAGAAAAGAAACATAAATGAACCAGATTATTGTCTGCTAAAACACAGAATCATGCTTTCAAACTGCATGAAGTAGGCCTACCTGAGAGTTGATCAGTTAATGGCAGATATGGTTCATCATAGATTAAAGAATCGCCACTTTCCGATGAATTATCAGTAGAAAACATAACACCAGTGTCTGGATCAGAATCTTTTTGCAAATCCATCTCCATGAGTGTCTCTTGTGAATGAGACTTAGCCCTTCTTTCCAATGCTTTGGCAATTTTTTTGGTTGTTTTGCGGTCCAATCGTGACATCTGCATACGACCTTTACTACCGATTTTGCGACGCTGATCCATGACAAACAATAATTCTTCACGTGGTATCTACATAAGGAAATTGAGAGGTTTAAGAAACAACCTAAACTTTATACAGTATATTTATTTGATAATACTGAATATTACTTCTTACCTTTGTATCTCTTGGACATCTGCACTTGACAACATGGGCTTCAAATTCGCATCCTTCACACCTAGCATTGGAACATTCTGTGATATCACATTTGCACTTTATGATATCGAACAGTTTATCTAATTTACAGTCAAAATAGATTCGTTTTTTTCCTCTTTTGCTTGAAGTTCTGCATAATTTTTAAATTCGTTCCATTCTCTAACAAATTTATTATAAATAGAGTTGTCTTGGTACAGAGTTAGCAAACAATTTACTCTTCTATAACTCTGCAAAATGATAGGTACCATCTGCTGTCCCAACATTTTTGTTGTCAAGTTATTGCTTGCTTCGGTAGCACTCTCCTTCATCCATAGTGCTTTGGCTAAAACATTTCTAAGAGTTGGTAAATCTCCAGATGGAAGTTCTTCTATTGATGGCCCAACAATTGGACTTGCTGTACTTCTTATTTTTCTTTTTACCCTAGCCATTTTTATTATACAATCAACATAAAATCCAGCAGGTTTCTTAGTCTAGTATAATACACTAATACAGTATGTCTGTAAATGAGGAAATTTGATTTCGTTTTCAACTTTATTACCGTCTCTATCAAATTGTCAGACAATCACAAAAGAGTAAACGACTATTCGACGCGGCACTTTTCGACGAGGCCCTATTCGACGCGGGAACTATTGGATGCGGGAATTATTGGCCTATACAAAATTAGATACTGTAACTTTTGACTTTGGCAAATTTTTAGAAAAAATCCAAGATTTTTACACTTTTTATGATTCATTTCCTTACTTTATTTTGCATCTATTGGCCTCATATTGGGAAAAACACATAAGTAAACTAATAGTTTTAGGTATAAAAGAAATATTACAATATTATATCAACTTCAAATAATGCGAAAAAAACTTTGAAATTTTAGGGATTTTTTGAAATATTATGAAATTTCAACTCAAAAAGTGGGTAGGTTCCTGTTGTCCAAAATCGCTGAAATTTTTTATGTGATGTTTTCTCAAACCTCCACAAGAAATATCTGCGAGAGAATGCTCAAATCCAAAATTAGTACTTTTTCACCCCACCCTACTGTACACAGAACTGGATATGACACAAAATATCCTATTTTTTCGTTTTTGCACTGCAGTTGCAGATTAGGAAAACCAGGTTAACAAGACTCTGACAAATCAGTCATAATCACACTAACACCAAATATTAATTTGCATCAAGGCTACACCCCATAAAAAGATCATAATTGACAACAGAGATGAAACAAAAAACAATTTTTTGCATTTGAAATTCATTACAAGGTTACTGTAACAAAAAATATCACAATTGTACAATGAGTTCAATATGCAACTCCAATACTCTCCCACACTTTTTAAGTTCAAGAACAATATTTCCTTCATAAACCTGCTTGTAAAATACGAAAATAAGAATAATTATGGAATCGAGCAACTAGAATCAGAAGAGAACACCTGCAGTAATTGCAAATGATGTCAGCCAGTTTTAACATGAGGAATTCACGAATCATTCCCATTTATAATTATGAGTTTCAAGAAATTAATATTCAGTTTGGCAATAATGCTATTTCAACAGAGTTGCTACTCCTAAGACTAATTCTGTGATCAGTGTGAAAGTGAGTAGCTATCCCAAGTCACCCCATGATCACGTGGGTGAAGTTTGGGGGTAAAAATTGCACCTTAAAAAGATTTTCTAAACATTTTGAATATCAGTGGTTTCACAACTCTACAGTCTACAAAAACAATATAGACTTTTCCAAGTTCATGCAAGGCAATATGGCGAACTTGATAAATTTTTTTCAGGTACTCTCAAAAGCAAAAAAATAAAAAAAAAATGAAAAGTTAGCACAAATTCATGGAAAACTTAGTTTTTTCATAAATATTAAGCTCACTTAAGCAGAAACTATGTATACATATGTGGTATAAACTTTGTAGTATTGCGTAGAAGTTGAACTGAGTGTTCGACGCTGAAAGTGATGTAGTAAATTCTGTCCCAAGTCACCCACGTATCCCAAGTCACCCCCTTCTACGGTAAGAATCTGTGTGGACATGAGAATGCCAAACAAGGCTATACATCGTGAAAGACACATCTGCCCAACTGTAGATGACCTTATTCATGCACTAAATGGAGCCAAAATGTTTTCAAAGCTAGATCTGAACAAAGGATATCACCAAATTGAGTTGGATGATGACAGCAGATACATAACAACATTCTCAACTCATAATGGGTTATATCGCTACAAACGTTTAAACTTTGGTGTGAGTTCAGCAGCCGAACTTTTTCAAAAAACCATTCAGCAAGCACTCGATGGCTTACCCGGTACACTCAACATTAGCGATGACATCATTGTCTATGGAAAGACTGAAGCAGACCACAACAAGAATCTTGATGCTTTATTGCAACGATTGCGAGAAAAGAATCTCACTCTGAACAAAAGAAAATGTGAATTTAACAAAACAAAATTAGAATTTTATGGATACACATTTTCTGACAAAGGCATTTCTGCACAAGACACCAAAATAAATGCTATAAAGAATGCTGCAACGCCAAAATCAGTCGGTGAAGTGCGAAGTCTACTGGGATTAGCAAACTATTGTGCAAGAACAATCAGAAACTTTTCAACAATCACTCAACCGTTGCGAGAGTTAACACATCAGAACACAGAGTGGAAATGGACCGCTGTGCATGATGACGCAATACAAGCTCTCAAAGACAGCCTGACAGGGAATGAAGTCTTAACATACTTTGACCTGAACAAAGAAACAGAGCTTATTGTAGATGCCAGTCCCGTAGGGCTTGGAGCCATTCTCACTCAACGAAGCAATGTTAACGAACCGGCACGGATTGTTGCATACGCAAGTAAAGTTCTCACCCCTGTCGAACAAAGATATTCTCAAACTGAGAGAGAAGCACTAGCAATTGTTTGGGGCTGTGAACATTTTCATCTGTATCTATATGGCATGCAAAAACCCTTCAATTTGATTACAGATCACAAGCCATTAGAACTCATATTCAGAAATGCATCATCCAAGCCTCCAGCAAGAATTGAGCGTTGGAATCTAAGATTGCAACCCTACAATTTCGTTGTGACGTTTAAACCAGGAAAAGACAACCCTGCTGATTACATGTCTCGACATCCCGTGGGAAGCACACATTGCACTCAATTGTGTGATGCCACTGAACAATCTGTGAACTTTATTTCTCAATCAGCAATTCCACTAGCAATGACAATTGATGATGTCACAAATGCTGTCAAAGGTGACGACACAATGCAGAAAATCATCAACATCATCAAAAGCAACGCATGGAAATCTGCTATGCAGAACCCAGATCAAGACATCAAGCCATACATTCCTATCAGGAACGAGCTGACATTAACAAACTCTGATTTAATTCTTAAACAGAACAAAATCGTTATGCCGCGAGTGTTAGAAAAACAAGCCGTCACTCTTGCACACCAAGGACATCAAGGCATCGTGAAAACAAAAGCATTGATTCGAGAAAAAGTTTGGTTTCCTGGCATTGACAAAACTGTTGAAAACGCTGTTAAAAATTGCATTTATTGCCAAGCTGCAACCGTTAAAAACACTGTTGAACCATTAAAAATGTCACCATTGCCTAACGCACCATGGACTGAACTGTGTATTGATTTTTCTGGACCGTATAACACTGGTAAATACTTGCTAGTAATTGTCGATAAGTATTCGCGATTTCCTGTTGTAGAAATTGTCAATTCTACCAAAGCTTCATCTGTGATACCGGTAGTTGACAAAATTTTCTCTATGTTTGGAATTCCACTTGTGCTTAAATCAGATAATGGCCCGCCATTCAATAGTTACGATTTTAAGCAATTTGCCCAACGTTTAGGTTTCAAACATCGAAAGATAACTCCTTTGTGGCCGAAAAGCAACAGCGAAGCTGAACGCTTCATGAAAACACTTAACAAATCTGTTCGCATTTCAAATGTTCAACACAATTCATGGCAATCTGACTTGAATAACTTTTTGAGAAATTATCGAGCTACGCCACACTGCACGACCAGAACGAGTCCCGCAGAACTCTTGTTTGGGAGGAAAGCTAATATTACTATTCCTCAAGCTCTCACTACTGTAAATGACCAATCGTTGAGAGAGAAAGACACTCGTGCAAAATGTAAAATGAAAAAATATGCAGACAAACGTACACATGCTAAAAATTGTGATATTTCAATTGGTGACTTGGTTTTGTTGAAAGTTAAAAGAGAAAGTAAACTATCACTCCCTTATGGATTGTGTCCTTACAAAGTGACCAACATAAATGGTTCGATGATCACTGCAAAAAAAGGATCTCATGTGGTCACTAGAAACTCTTCATTCTTCAAACCAGTCACAAATGACCTTTGTATAGATTGATGACAAGTATGTTTGATTAATTCTTGTTCTGTGTAAAACTGTAATTCGAGTAAGCAACGTTTTGTTATCATCAGACTGAAAATTTGTGACAACTATAATTTATCGTACTCGTTATATAAAAAGCATACCCCTTAATCCAAATCTACAACTTGGGGAGGATTGTAGTATTCATGATTCCCTTTCATTTATATTCTCATATTGATATTGCATGAACCGTTGTGTATTTATGTTACTTCGCACATGTAAACGGATTTCAGAATTATTAAAAAGAAACTGTAAGCAAGCAAAGTGTACTAGTGAGTAAAGGCAGAACATTATAGTTACGTCATCGTGATTGCATTTTGCTTCTTTGTGATGTCACAGGTGTTGGCATCAATTTGCTTAGTTTCAATCTGAACATTCTAATTGAGGCTTTGTGATAACGGATGGAAGTAGCCCTTTGTAATTCTGAGGGTTTTTTTGCAGATTGGATTATATATATATATTTGATTATAATATATATATTAAATTTTATTATATATCGTAAGTATTTCACCACATGACAGATTCTTATTCCAACTGACATTATCTGAATAGTAATATCCCAACTTGAGTAAGTGTTGTTTCCTCATCACTCAAAAGTTTATATCAGACACAGATCAAACAGTTTTAAGTTTCCACAACAAACTTTTTGAAAGAGACATAATAAGCTATAGAAAGCATTTTGTCATTTTCCCATAGTTAGAATGAAAGCAAATGTTTTCATGAAAAGGCAAGTTCAGACCACAAACTAGAACAATGCAAAACAAATTGCAAGGACTACTGGAGGAGTTCCAAGCCAGATTTGAAGGAGCTTACACAATATTTTGATATCTATTAACATATCCATTCAATGTGATCAGTGATATAGCTGCAGTTTGCTAACCGTTTGTTATAAACACATCTGCTTTAGAAATGAAACTGATTAAAATGTAAGAAGACATGGCTCCAAAAAAGTTCAGTTAATAGGCTACCACTCTACAATCGACTTTTGGAGAAAGGTTCCAGAGATAAAGCTTTGGTAGAGAGTTTGCTTTGTTAACCATAGAGAAATAAAACAGAGTAACCTTAGCGCAGTGGTTCCCAACCTTTTTGTTGTCACGGACCCTGTTTAGACAAATTATTAATTCTGCGGACCCCTACCTAAATTTTGCCATTTAGTGGTAAATCATTTTTACCAGAGGATAAGTCCTCGATATCATGACAAATTCTCATTACATCAAAATTCGTGCCATTTTTTTGCCATTTAGTTTACATATTTTCGATAACTGTAAGCAAGCCTAGGCTGAGTGTCATGCACAATCGGCCGTACAAGTACCGATATAGGCATATTTTAAGCCTCAAAACTTCACACTTAATCATTACTAAAAATTATTCCTCTTATCTGTTTAACTCCATCCTGGTGTTTTCATTCAAATATTGACTATGACTCTATGCATACCACTCACCTACAGTATATATATATGCTTACCCAGTCCTCGAAATTAGCGGCGGCACACGGCAATTGCCGTGATAAATGTCGCCGCAAACGTCACAATGGCCATTCTGCTACGGCAATAAAAATGCCGTCGCAAAATGAGCATTTAATTCGGACAAAATTTGTTCAAAATTTCTTCCTGTTTGATTTACTAGCAGCGTGAGTTTAATCAGCAGAAACATCGCACCAAGACCTCACCTCGGACTATTTTACTTGCTGTGAACACTCACACAGTCTTCAAAATTAGCATATTTTTACTTCGCAAAAACGTTGACGAGGCCAAACGGCATAAGTTGAAATTGCCTCGGCAATTGCTGTGAACGTTTATTACGAAAAAATTGTACCAAAACATGTAAAACGAGAAGAGAAAAAAATAATCGAATAGTCTATCACGACCGCACTGTTTGATTTGTTGTGATGTAATAATACCAAAAGTAGCGATAAAGCGATCAACGCGATACGCACGCTGTTACGGTGATTCACGTTATAACTCATTGGGGGGGAAAAGTAAGTTAATTTTGGGTTGATTTAACGTTCGAGTCAGCACAAATCGATTTGATTTTCCCGGCGAGTTATATCGCGTAACAACAATGCCCAATAAGAAATTTACGTTTGTTTTACATTAATTCGACATCTAGCGACGTTAAATTATCATAAAATAACGTTAATTGCTCAATCAGGTACCGATAACAAATCAATAGCTCCCTGCGAGAAGATTGCCTCGATTTACATATACAGTACACTAACATAATTTCGGCACAATTAGGATACTGCGAGCAACACAAAGTCTGTTGGATAAAAAACTAATCGGAATCATCGGAGGATGAGGTTGTCGCGTCGTCACTGGAATACTTGAAGAGGCAAAACTGCCCGTTCATGAATGCGCGATACCATATGATCGAAAGCATTGCTTTTCTTTACTGCCGAAGAACCATTTATCCAATTTTGTACCACTTTTTATATTTGCAACGACACCGGTCAAAAATAAGCATTCGATGAAAGAATAACTTTTGCGTAACACCAGTATTTATAAGGTTGCAAACTTTTTACAGTTCACAAGAGCATTGTCAACGCATAAAATAGCGTGCGTGATGCTCTGGGCTACCGCCGTGTGATGCGCATAAAAATTCGTTTGATTAAAGCATACGGCAATTGCCGCCGCAATCCAAGGTTTGTTGATTTGGCGACAGCAATGTTTTTGCCGTCGTAGATGGAAGCTAATTTCGAGAGCTGCTTACCGGTACATATCTACTGGCCTACCAGTACGGTACAGCGTAGTCTCCAACTGCAAGCAGTGGTGTCGTTCCCGCCACTATGAGGTAAACTTTGGTTGTACCACATGCTTTCTAGAAAGTGGCTATTTTTACACAATGAGTTGTTGCCAAAGTTAGGATTAAAGTTAGGAAGGGTTAAACAGGCCTCGAAATTCGTTTTCGTTGACGGCGGACAAACGTGTCCGGTCTGAGCAGCTATCTCGGTGGACAAATTAAGTCTCACGGCGGACACACCAGTTTTAGCGTCGATCGTCATGCTTAATCACTTTACCTTAATAATTCTTCGCCATTTGAGATTGAGAACTATAGCTACGGTTTAGAAGGTTTTTAAAATTTCAACGAAATCACTTTGAAAGGCTTTCATCAGACCAACGACGTGCGCTTGAAGTCAAAGCGCCGTGTAGCTGCTTACGCCGCATAACTGATTAACTTCCGCCGAACGAGGTCGTGTGTCTTCTTGCGTCACAATGCTCTGGGCACGAGTCGGAAAACTTCTACACTAACGCTACTACAGTATTTTCTGCTGTGCAAAGTTTCAGTAGGCTTTTTTCTTTAGGTTTATTTTTGCGTGTCATGTGAACGGAAGTGAGCTTTCCCTGCGCCTTTTCTTTCTTACACTTACAGTAATACCAAAACTAACAAATTTTGTTGTAATAGCCTACTCGTAGTCTAATTTTGTAACCAACCTTGCCTTATCAATATTACTCGGAGATCAAAGGCAGACATTGTGACGTAAGACTTGAACTAAGTTGCACGTGATTAGTGAAGAAATAGCCTACCCGTGTCCCGTACTCCCATCGATTCTAGGCGAAGAATTCACCTTTGTTACGCTGATTCAATGTCTTCAATCGTTGAACCAACGTGAAAATCGAAAGTATTCATGCTTGAATGGAAGCTAAGGGATGCAGTATTCACATTTTCTGGATGCACGGAGATTATATTCTCGCTGCAATTGTTCGTGCTATGCAATGACGATTTGTATCGCTAGTTTCTGTGTTATTTCTCGGCGGACAAATATGACCGATCTAGATGGTACTTCCCGCGGACATCACATGCTGTGACGGCGGACATGTCCGCCGTGAATTTCGAGGCCTGGTTAAGGTAAGGGTTTTGGTAAGCTAGAGTTAGGAATAAGTTTAAGGTTTTGATCTTTGCCCAAGACTAAAAAAATTTCCAAATACAAGTTTTGTTTTCAACAGCTTTAAACTTTGCTCATATTAGAGCAGAATTCCTTATCTGGCAACACTACTCAGGCTATTCTTACACTATATAGTGTAAATATAGCCACAGCCTGCTTTCTATTATATACAATTATACATAATAGACGAGCCAATCCTGATTTGACTGTAATCGATCGACATGTGTTGTGGTAGATGTAGTTTAAGGTCAATGTACCGTACACACTGTAGGCAGCAGCATAGATCTATTTGAATGCATACCGGTACAGCTTATTCTCGCGGGCTTGAGCTTGACACATTTGCATTTACAGAGAGAAATGAAAGATAGTTTGTCGTTTTTTTCTCCAAAATTCATCAAGGTAATCACGGACCCCCAAATGCTTTCTCACGGACCCCAAGGGGTCTGCAGACCCCAGGTTGGGAACCACTGCCTTAGCGGGTTTAACATACTTTTTTACACATTTAATTATGTTATATTTTTTGTGTGTAAAAAAAGTACGTTAAACCCGCTAAGGTTGCACTGTTTTATTTCTTTATGGTTCCAGAGAGTAGAAGACCAGCTTAAACAACATTTCTGTATTTAGCAGACATATTGTGGTGAATCTTTATTTTCTCAAGTGAAGTTTGTAAAATTAAAACATCGTGTAATCCCAACAAATGAACACTCAGGAGAATTAATTCATACAGCTTTAACAGCACATTGTTCAAATTTTCAGAGAGTAGCAAATCAAACAAAAACTTACATGTGTTAGGCCTATCTTTATTCAAATGCAAAACTGCATAGGCTACCCTACTACTGTAAGTCTAAATGTCACAACCACTATATGTCACAACCATGTACATGTCTCAATCGCCTGCGGACTGGAGTGGGCCGTTTCAGCAGCAACATGTTCCAGTGGGGCCTCGCCGATTCACTATCTTGTGCGTGTGGCTCAGATTTTCAAACTGCACACCACATTATCTATCAATGTCCTGTATACCGACCACGAGATAGACATGTGGACCTAACAACGCTCGATGAATACACAATTCCATTGGCTGCTGCGCCTGGATGTAACAACATGATCTGTGGCGGCCTCAAATGCAAGAAGAAGAACAACCACTATGGTTGCTGAAATATCCATATAGCAAAGCAATAACTAAAACATGTGGGCTATAGTAATTTAATTCAATTCAATTTAATTTATTTTTCATTGCTGGTGCGAACATGTAGAGAACGGCAAAGTAAACACACGAATTTGGCACCAACAAAAGGGAAATATGGCAAAACCAAAAGGTTTAAAATATGCAAAAACAGTGTTGGGTAGGGTGCATCATCTCCCCCTTATTTTGGAAATTGAATTTGTTCCATTGATAAATGGTGTCCATTTAAGGTAAAATGACACCAAAAAAATTTTGGTGGTCAGGGGACCCTCCCTACCACCACCTCCTGACCCCCCTAGATCGGCTTTTCAAAAATCGCCATAACTCAAAAACCCAACAAGATAGACATATGTTGTTTGGTACCAAATTTGTTGTAACTACTTGATTTAATGCAAATCTGCAGAAAAAAACTACATTTAAAGAGTCTCACCCATTAGTTTCTTAGGAGGCTACCAGCACAGATGTGTAAATAATTGTAGTGTACAAGAAAACTCACATGCAACAAGCAGTTGATAACTTGTGCTATTTACTTTGAGGTTTGTGCTAATTTACAGCAGACACAGTTACCATAATTACTGACATAATTTCTCCATAATGCAATTTCCATTGATGTGATTAGCTAAGTGATAGGGCAGTGATATCATTTCAGTCCTCCCACATTTTAGTTGGAATTATTTCTTCACTTTGTATTTTGTTCTCCCAGCAGTAAGCCATGTTGCTAACATAAAGTTAAATTCCAGTCAGTTAGATTTTCATGTTAATCAGTGATGTTTAGGTATATACCAGTGCTAGTTATTTAGAAAGTATTCAGCAACTATTGGAAGTTATGACCGATCAAATTTTCTAAAAAGTAAGCAAAAACAGTACAAAAAGACTAACTGAGTCAAAGAAGGAATGCTGCAGTTAATGCACTGAGAAGTCAGTTTGAAAAGGTGCCTTCAGACATTTTTTCCTGGTCATCATAAACGTCTGACAGTGCAACATCAGGGCATGATAATGTGCAAAGCTATAGCACAAAATCAGATGCACACAGGAGAACATTGAAAACTGGTGTGCTTCTGGATGTGCCTTATAATATCCTGGCAAGAAATTCAGTTGTTAAAGTTATGACGAGATGCGGGATTTCACCAGCAGCTGGATCAGCTTTTCTACAAAGCTTCATGAATAGAATGCACATACTCAGGAACAGAAGAGCTCACTGATTCACAGTTGTTATCAAAATTTGCATTGTCATACACGGCATGTGATTGATACAAAAGACAAAAGAATTATAGCATGTCGAAAATCATCAAAGAAGACTGGACACCACCGTTGTTGTATAACATACATTGGGATTCCAAACTGCTTCTACAATTTCAAGACAAGTATAAGAAGGATGAAATAATGCCAGTTTTGATATTAACAGATCTTGAGATCAAACGGCTTGGTGTGCCAACGTTTAGCCCCGACGATGAGCGGTCAGTTGGGAGTATTGTTGGGGACTTCACTTCTGACTTACTAAGTGACCGGAACTGTTCTTTAGATGGGGCTGTAAGTATGGTTTTCGATACCACATCTACAAACACTGGTCTGTGGTCAGGAGGCTGTGTGGAGCTGCAAAATAGATTAGACAAGCCACTGCTGTGATGTGCCTGCGGAAAGCACATTGGAGAGCTGATTGTTGGCAGTGTGTTTGACGTATTGTGAATCAAAACCTCCAGGTCTCCAGAAATTACAATGCTTAAAAACTTTCGAACTTACTTTAGTCAATTAGTCATGTGTCTCAAGACAGTTTGTGACTTCCTCCTTGCTTAAATGAACCTGACTGCATTTCACCTGATGGAATAAATTTTGTAAATGTATTAAAAAAACATGCCACAGATCTTGCTACTCAGCTGGTTACAAAAAAAGATAACAATGACATACCTAGAGAAGACTATAAAGAGCTCCCAATCGTCCCACTGCGTGCATTCATATCAACAGCCGATGCTCTCGTAGAAGCCGTGATGCACAGCTTAACTACGCAAACACTCAAGTCTGTACTGAACTAATCACTAGAAATAGAATACTTTATAGCAATTAGATAATAAGATACTTTATAGCAACTAGTTCTGTTAATGAAAAAACGTTATATTATACTGTATTGTTATAACACTTTCTAAATAACTAGCACTGGTATATACCCAAACATCACTGATTAACATGAAAATCTAACTGACTGGAATTTAACTTTATGTTAGCAACATGGCTTACTGCTGGGAGAACAAAATACAAAGTGAAGAAATAATTCCAACTAAAATGTGGGAGGACTGAAATGATATCACTGCCCTATCACTTAGCTAATCACATCAATGGAAATTGCACTATGGAGAAATTATGTCAGTAATTATGGTAACTGTGTCTGCTGTAAATTAGCACAAACCTCAAAGTAAATAGCACAAGTTATCAACTGCTTGTTGCATGTGAGTTTTCTTGTACACTACAATTATTTACACATCTGTGCTGGTAGCCTCCTAAGAAACTAATGGGTGAGACTCTTTAAATGTAGTTTTTTTCTGCAGATTTGCATTAAATCAAGTAGTTACAACAAATTTGGTACCAAACAACATATGTCTATCTTGTTGGGTTTTTGAGTTATGGCGATTTTTGAAAAGCCGATCTAGGGGGGTCAGGAGGTGGTGGTAGGGAGGGTCCCCTGACCACCAAAATTTTTTTGGTGTCATTTTACCTTAAATGGACACCATTTATCAATGGAACAAATTCAATTTCCAAAATAAGGGGGAGATGATGCACCCTAGTGTTGGGCTATCTTAAATTTGCACAGCCACAAAACCTGGAAATGAGATAGAAAAGATACAAAATTTTATGTGAAAACAGTACAAAAATAGGGCTACAATTACAATCAACACATGCCAGTGCAACAAGGGCGATTTTAAACACGAGCTGAAGTTAAACAAAACAAGCCCAAACCCTCTCATTAACAAAAGAAAAAATAGGCCGAATATTACTGTACAATGAACACTAGCAACAAGGGCGATTCAAACTTTACAGTACTACACAAAAAAAAATAGTGACAACTTTCCAAAACTTTTCACTTTGAAAGTTTAACAAAATTATGACGTCACAAAACAAAGACTCAGCAAAGTGAAAAGTTCAGGAAACCGGCTTAATGTGACCAAATGAATTCAGGGAAAAAAATTAAGTCCACCGTGAGATACAATTAAGTACAATCAAATATATATATAGCCTACATTGGCTACGCACTATTTATTTTTTAGATAAGGATTGATTAATCAACTTTAGTTGAAAGTTATCAAGATTTCACAAAAATTAAAAAGGAAATAAAAAATTTGGCGATTTAAATGCATTTATAATTTCACAGTAAAGCAGACTTAATAAAAAAGCAGACTTAAAAGTGATCTTGATCTAAGATCACTTTTTTTGTGTGATCTTGAAAGTCAATAAGATCAAGATCACTGTGGAATTTAAGTTGACTTACTAGAGACAATTTTTTGAACTGGAACTGTATGTATACAAAGTAGCCTCAGTATTTTTACATTGATTCCATGTTCGCAGATTGATTTTCTGGTTGAAAAAACTCTAGTTTATCACATTCTTTTCCAGCCAGCAAAATTAGTCCTTTTTACATTTATTTAACGTCTGCAGACGTCGAATCATTGTTGAAAGTGGTTGATTTACTGGCTAGGTTAAAATTATAGGTAACACTATTTGAGCTGTTTTGTCAGGCGTTTCATTTCATAGATTGTAGCTTTCATTTCAACCTGCCAAAATGTTTTAGAATCAGAAAAAAAACTTCTTTTTTGATACTTTTCAATGTAGCTAAACGTTGAAACGATATAAAAGCCAACTTTTCTGCCTGGGCTGCTGCTTTTTGGTAAATTTCCCAGACAGCAAAACCCGTCAATTTAAATTGAGTCTGGCAACAGTGTCGCCAGATTTAAAAAAAAAAGAGCCCAAAAATGCGCCAAAGCAATTTAAAGGTAGCCCAATTTGCCGTCGCGACGTCGACGGTCGAACGAGGAAGGCGCAACCTTTCTAGGGGGGTTTTGGGGCATGCCCCCAAGAGTCATGGACAAAGCAACATCTTTGTCCATCATGCTGATTGTGTAGATACAAAATGCATACACTGTTACAACATACAAGAAGTAGGCCTAGAATGTTTAATATGGAATCAAGCATTGTTCAATCAGAAAAACTTAGATGGGACAATGCTATACAGACTTCATACAAATTCCTATTTTTAAATTGTCCATCATGCTGATTGTGTAGATACAAAATGCATACCGTACATTAATACAACATACAAGAAGTACAATGTTCAATATTGAATCAAGCATTGTTCAATAGAAACAAACTTAGACGGGACAATGCTATACAGACTTCATACAAATTTCTATTTTCAAATTCAAGATACAAATGGTTCCATAGTAGATTCTAATGCATAGCATAAGCCCGTCAACTCAGATGAACTACCAAGACCGGACAAAATTCTATCATCAACTGCTGAAGCTTCATTTTCATAAATAGAGCTGTCATACTTCAGCATTGATGACCGGGGATCAAACAGCATTTTTCCAATTGTTGCAGCAAAGTTCTGATCCTCAAAATCGCTGACAAAAGTTGAAGTCCCATACGATTTCGCAGTTTGGTTTTGATTGCAGAAACTCTCGAAAAGGCTCGCTCAACCAATGCATTGCTGATTGGTATATATACATTGTTAGTGCCAATTGAGCAACTTCTCTAAATTTACACTTCCCTGCAGCATTTTTAAACTCGTACACCTTGGTACAAAAAGTACAACAATCTATCATTGTTTTTTCATCACACAAGGAACACCAGTTTACGTTCAGTAGCCTAACTTTCTTCATTGACATTCAATTTTTCCCACTTCAATTTATAGCTTAGACACCAATAAAAGCCTCAAAAATTATGGTACTAAACCAAGATTATAACTATAATTTCCGATATTTGATACAAGTGCAATTTCGCTTTCGCCACTTGCCAGTCAGTCCTTCGATTTTTCCGGATGAAAATGAATAGGCCTACTGTACAGCATTGCTGTAACAACAGTCAAAGCTGCTAATAGTCAGCAGTAAAATCAATCCTCATGCCGAATCAAAAAAATAACGTCATTTTTACCGTAATAAACCGAAACTTTACCAAATACTTCAAAGGCTTGTCGGATTTTACCAATTATTCATTCAATTCTGCCAACTCAAAAGTCACTGCCAATAAGTGCCAAACAACTTAAAATTCTGCCAAATTTAAGCGCCGTCTCGCGCCAAATAAGAGACTGAGTAGCCCAAAAAAGCGCAAGTCGCAAACCAACATTTTTTGGCGCCAAGCCCAACTAAAAGTAGCCCAAATACAGATAAATCGCCCAATCTGACAACATTTTCTGGCAATGTCGAGACAATGTAAGAAAAGCTAATTCTACTTTTCAAGATTCAAAATGTTGCCAGGTGAAAATGGTAGCCTATCGTATTTTCTGTCAAACCTAAACTCTATGGTCAAACGATGTCCAAGCAATGGGGTTGTGCGACAGGATACCACGAAACCACTAGCGGCGGTACAACTGGGTCCTTCTAGACGAGAACTAGCCTTGCGCAGCATATAAACGATGCGTTGTACAGCGCTTGGTTATGCGTGGGCGAAAGAATAACTTAAAATATGATTCGGATATGTATTGTAGTTATCAAAACATGTTTGTTTTTAGAAGTTTGGAACGCAGAATGATACAAAAATAAGAAAAACATCTCATAAAGTTACAGAATTCTCATAAAGTTGCAAAAGTGCTTGTAATTAACTAAGAGTACAGTAGGGAGGGCCGTCGGATACAGATCGCTTAGCAACTCGAGTTTCTTAGAAGGTTTGTCGAGTAAATGGCAAAATCGAAAACCATCTTTTAATTGAACGCCAGGAAGACGGTGCACAACACGGACCTAATCGGTAAATCACCCCATTCCAGGGATATTGCCAGGGTTGCCAAACCGTCCTTGTTTCTAAGATTTGTCCTTATTTTGAAGAACTCTATCTTAGAAAATATTACTGTCCTTGTTGCTAGGAAATGTCCTTCTTTTTGATTTGAGTCCTTATTTTGTCTTATTTTCAACAATTAGTGAATAAACTTAGTAGAATGACAGCCAAATCCCTACTACAGTAAAAGTAAACCTAGACCTGAGTTGTCGTGAGATGCACAAAGTATTTTTTTTACGAACAATGAGTTGCTGGAACACATTGTTTCTGGCAAACAATATGGCATGTGATATATAATGGCTCGTATAAATGCTGAGATTTGTTCAAAAACGTTTGTTTTATTTTGTATGAAAATTTAATTTTTCTGTTGTCCTTATTTTGGGGTCCATGTCGATGGCAACCCTGGATATTGCAGTGGCGTATATTCAGATATATATTCAAACATGGTTGATTAATCAATCATCATACAGTTAAACATGCAAGTAGGCTACTTGGTAGCCTATATAAATGGTTAAGGCATGGTATGCAAGTAGCCTATAAGTAGGCTACTTGGTAGCTTATATAAAAGGTGATGGCAGGGTATGCAAGTTTCTCTACCCAACAAAAGTGCAGAAACAAATTTTTGAAATGGCAGAAAATGTCAAGGAGACTGTTGTGAAGGAAATTAAAGAATCTGGCTTGTTCAGCATTGCAGTGGATGAGTCCACTGGAGTTCGATCTTGTGCACAGATGCTAGTTTACGTCCATTACAAAATAAAAGATGACATTAAAGAAGAGTTTTTATTTAATGTCATCAAAAGGCAAATGCTTTGAATCAAAAGGCAATGCTTTGAATCGATTATTTCAGCTAAGAAGAGAAGTAAAGGCATTTATGCAGAATAAAATTGATAGTGAAATGCAAAAGAAGCAAACTGCCAAACAAATCCAAAAACAAAATGGCATGATTGAAAAAAAAATTGATTGATGTGATGAATGCTGATAATTTTGAAGAAAATCTTGCTTATTTAACTGACATGTTTACGGAGTTAAATCATCTCAATTTATTATTACAAGGAAGAGACAGCACAATCATAGACTTCAAGGACATTATTAAAAGATTATAGCTACGAAAACTGCTCTGTCTCCCTCTCTGCCTGTCACCACAAGTCGATACCTTGTCATGCAATGTGTTCGAAAAGCCTGTTTACTTATTTGCTTTTATAGCCACAGCAACGTTAAATCAAGCCTAAAATGTATCAAACTTGGTAATATGCACCTTCTTACCCTCACATCAACACAACACTGCACTCCCATCCCACCCATATCAGCTAAACGCGCGTTACGCAAAGCGTGCTAAAGCTTGAAGCAATCACTGCGAGCGTGTTGCTAGGACCCAGTTGTAGCGCCACCGAGTGGATCGCACAACCCCATTGCTGGATAAAAAGTCCAATAAATTATTGATTAAGACCAAATATAACTTGCTAAAGGCACATTTTTATTGTTTCACTTTTGGTTGGTGGTTTGAGTCTTTATCCTCGGACTTAGAAAACCTCTGATAAGTAATTTCTGGTAGTTTTTCATACTTGTAGAGGTTTTGAACCACTGACGCAGGTCCAGACGTCCAGTTACCCAGATTGGCAGAGTGAAGTTTCCGATTGTCGGCGAAGTGCTGCATCGTTTTTGAATTATCCCATCCACCATAGGTAGCCTACAGCTGAATGGAGAACAGTCATGAAATGTGTTGCTCAAGCGCACATCCCAAGAGAGGCGAGCTAGTGCTGCTTGATCGTACGGTTTCTTACGGGCCAGTTACGTGAAAATGGGCAGTCATTTGGAAAATCTTCTATGAAGAAGAGTAAACTCCAATCAATGGATTTATGAACTAATGCGAAGAAACTGTTATTATCAATCTTTGTATTTGGTACATTACGGGTCGAATGCAGAAAGGTAGCTCAAAATAAACCTAACTTAACGCCAAGCTCTTCTCAGGCAAGCGGAGTTTCAGTCGGATGCAACCTAATTCGTAGCCTACCATGAACAATTCGTACCGTCAGTTCGTACCTTGAAAAGATCGAGAGTGAAAATTAAAAAAAGCCGAAATCATTACCAGAAATTTTAAAATTTGCGGAAACTCCGATCAACCCTAACCCTTTTTAAATGTTTGCGGAAACTGCGATCAGCGACTTCGGCAAACTCTTTTTTTAACTCAAATTTTCCGCAAACAAATAAAAACTCCTAGGATCATACTCCGATACCCTAACCTAACCCTTTTAAAATGTTTGAGGAAACTGCGATCAGCGACTTCGGCTTTTTTTAATTTTTTCTCTCGATCTTTTCAAGGTACAAACTGACGGTACGAATTGTTCATGGTACGAATTAGGTTGCACCCGTTTCAGTCAAGCTCGGTTTAAAACTTGAGCGCGCTGCAGAAACTAATTTGCAAGGTCGCTTGGCCAAGCCACCCTTTGTCCCTTTGAGCTGCGCTTCATAATAAAACTGGTTTTAAGCCACGTCTTTGACGCAAAGTGTGACGTCACTCGACTTGCCATGGTGATTTTTTAATCCTACCCGACAAATAAAGTACTTGTCAGTTTAGAAAGTTGTTCGTGTAATTAGGGATGCTTTATTAATGACATCATAATACCTTTTGTTACATCACAATTGAATTTGAAACGCAGTTTTCAGTTGGTGGTAGCAAGTTAGTAGCCTGTTACAAGACAAGCATGTTGACAGCAACCAGCAAGCATGTAGTAGACAACAATTTGTAGGCTGCAAGTAGCAGTTGTTTTTTAACAACTTTGTAACTGAAAAATAGCAGTGAACCAAAAATATCTGGAGGTTTGTCAAGGGGCTAAATAGGGAGGGGTAGGCTATTAATAAAAATTAAAAGTATTATTGAAGTTTACAAAATGGCGCGAGAGGGATGATTCTTTATGAGAGCCAAAAAATCAACTAGCAAGTATGAACAAACAGCAACTTGTACAAGTACTGTAGAGATTTTTCTTTTATATCTATAGAACTTCGTTGATAAAAAATGGTTGTAGAAAGGCAGAGCCTCATCTTACTGAATGTATAGCCATAAAATAGCTCACATGCATGCTGTAGCCTACTACAGCCTCTGCTGGTATACTTCGGAAATAGTTTTTACAACAAAAACATAAAATTGCCGAAGTGATAAGCATTGGTTAATCATGCATCCAATATTTTGTTTGCTAGCAAGAGGAGGATAACAAACATTTGTTTATTTTTTACCAGAAAACGGTTTACTGTTTAGCAATAACATACTTTATGGATACGTTAGACTTGCTTGAAAGATTCATTGAAGATGAAGAACCAACGGTTAACTTATCACGCAGGATGATTAGGGATGCACAAAATCCATTTGACTATTACGATGATGACCAGTTTCATGCACGCTACAGATTTAGCAAAGCTGCTGTAGTACAACTGTGCCAGCAACTATCCGATAGTTTCACAGAGCGAAGTCAATCCCTCTCACCAATGCTACAGTTGCTTGTTACTTTGAGATTCTATGCAACTGGACGTTTTCAACGGAGTGATGGTGACTTGCATAGGCGTCGAGTTTTCAAAATAGCTGGGCGGGCGAATACATACTGTCACGCAGGGGCTCTATCCACTTTTAGAATTTGGGGGAGGTAATTTTTGGACAGTGGGCTAAAAACGTCATAGTCATTTCAACTTCTGGGGGGCTACGCCCCCCAGACCCCCCATTGTTACATCAGCTTCATTGACCATCCACGTGCATAGGGTTTCCAATTCGTTTCAGAAAGTATGTTTTGGAGGGCAGTTGTGCCGAAGTTGGGGGAGGGGATATACCCCCCAATATTTTGGCAGCATCCCCTCCCAATAATTCATAAAAAATTGTTTGCCATGAAGTTGTAGGCTACTTCAATTTAGTTGTTTGCAAGCATCTTGCATTGCTGTTGTTTTTCTTTTATTGATGTTTGATCACAGTTCTAAGTTGTCTTGGATTTGACGCTAGACCGGTGGTTCTCAACCGTTTTTCTTTTGTGGCCCATTTTTGTTTGTATAAAAGTTCTGTGGCCCATTCAGTTTTTATGTAAGAAAAAAACTTCAAAAAAGGTTTATAAACAAAAAGCAGCAGAACATTGTCCTTGGAATGTTGCTGGAATCCCCTTGTTGAATCCAGGCGCTGACGCTTCACACTATCTTCTTTTCGTTAAAAAAAAGTTCACATATTCATCCTTGTAATTTGAATAAACTTTTTCCAGGTGAAGTCTCAGTTTTGATGGCCTCAATGAATGATGACTAAGAACTTTACAATATAATGCACATTGTCCTTTTTCTTCTCTGTTATCAAAAATTGATGTACATACTGAATATAATTTTCATCAAACTTAAAGCTTTACGTATTGTCAATTCCTCCCCCAAAAAATCCACAAAATAAAATGCTGCACGTACTAAAAAGCGGATCTGCAGAAGTTCAACAAGGCTACCGCTTATAAAGATGGCTTAATTGTAACCACAAACTAGTTTATTACATCATAAAGTGTTGTAAAAACTGAGTTGATGTAAAACTGTATGTTGCAATAATTAGAATGATGATTGCCACGTTGTAGCTAAAAACAGCAGCATCATTCATTGTTACTAAACAAACAAACAACGAAACAAGTGTAAAATTGACTATAGTGACAAAAATGAAACAAAATGTTTCAAAAAATCTTTCAATTTTTATGTCTGTGGCCCACCTCAAAATTCTTCTATGGCCCACCAGTGAGCCATGGCCCACTGGTTGAGAACCGCTGCGCTAGACAATGCAGGACTTCATTGAAGGTATTAAGGACGAGTTGGACCAGGCCACTGGCCACGGCACTGCAGTAATGAAAAAACTGCACAAACATCAGGGATATCTGTAACTACGGGGTTGGAAACTCTATTCAGTGCTATACATCAGTAGGGTCATCACATTACTACGACTACAGAAAGATTAACAAAATAAAATGCCGACTAAAAGGTATACAAAAATCGATTTTACAATATTAATACAAAATATACACTCATATTAAAACTTAATTGAATATAAAAGTACATTTGCGCTGCTAGAAAAAAACAATTGAATCCAAAAAATGAATAAATGCAACAAGTCCAAAACCGCTTACTGTTGTTCTTTAGCATTTTGCGTGCTGCAAATTGGATCAAAAGTAAATGAAAAGTGTTCAGCAATCAGTGAAATATGCTGTTGTATCATCAACTTGTTCACAGACCAATCTAATACGAAACCAATCCGTTTACGATGTTATTAGAACTATAACCAATAGTCAGTCTGGAAATTTTTTAAGCAGCAAACAAAATACAACATGACCACTAATGGAATACAAACAAATAAACAAACCAGGCAAGCGTAGACCTTACAATTTACAGCAGGTGAATTGATTGTTACACTTTTGGTTGTTCGTTTAGCTTACTACTTGCTGACCTTTGAGATCAATTTATGTGATTATTTATCACAGCAGCGCACAAAGAAAAGTGACCCTACTGGTGTATAAAATGGTTTTCAGTTCCATAGAGTTTCCAATCCCGTAGTTATAGATATCCCTGACAAACATATTTGGAACTTGTGCTGATTTTGAAGCCTTTTGCACTTAGAGCAATATAGTATCACGTTGTAAGAAAAGCTTGACATTGACTCTTGTGAAGAGCTGTTTCAAACCTTGAAAATGATTTGGAGTTTGAGAACAATAACAAAAATGCAGTTTCACTTCCGGAAAAATTTGCTGCTTATTTTATCACGCGTTTGCAAGCACTACGGAAAAAAAGAGTCCCTGAAAGATTGGGTGGAGGCTCGGTGGCAACTACTGCAGACACTCAACTGCATTATAAAATACTTTACAATCAGTTCATGGACAGAGTTATCTCTAAACTGACCGAAAGGTTTAAAAGTAGCCTGAATTCCGATTCGGCAAAGTATAAAGAACTTACACGAATTTTCAAGACCGGCTTAGTTCCTGAAATGGTCAAAAATTATCCTGAGCTGAACAGACAATCGATGAGTTATCAAATTTATTCATTCAGCAAGGCAACAGGAGCAAAATCTCTGTTAGATGCTAAAAGAGCTTACCAGGCATTGTCCGAGTTGGAAAAATCTCTCTATACTCAACTACTCCAGCTGATTAAGATCTTCTTAGTTTGCCTGTAAGCTCTGCTGCTAAGGTCGTTTTCTAATCTTCGTAGATTGGAAACCTGGCTGAGAAATACTTTGGGACAGGAAAGGTTGAATGCTAGCATTGTTTGCCACATTCACCAAAATATTCTTAATGACATCAGCATAAATGACAGTGCTAATGAGTTTTCAATGCGCACTATACCGTAAGACGCAATATGTTCGGTTGTAACAAGTTCTTGTGATGTGTTTGAAAGATATTATTTTTGTCATAAATTTGCAGATGTTCTTCTGTAGCTTCGATTGTTTTCAGTCTCCTGACTAGTGACTTTGTCCCATAGTGTACTAAGTGTAGTGATTCCAGTGAAGGAGAGGGCAAGAAGAAAAGTATCTTCGGTTTTTTTTTTGGAAAAACTAAGTGTTTATTGGAAGGTCATAGGTTCGAATCTCGCTGGAGGTACCAATTTTTCTTTGCTTGTTTCTTAATCTTGCAGCAGTCATTCACAAGGGCACTGGTAGCGCTTTTATCTCTATGATGTATATTGTATATGATCTCTATTGTGTATAAAAGTATGCATCCCCCCCAATGTTCTTATTCGTCTAAAATTTGATAAGATTGTGATTTATCCCCTCCCCCCCAATTCTCAACTAACTTCGGCATCACTGTCGGAAGGGCATTTTTGGGTTTGCAAACTAAGTTAAAACTCCACAGTGTAAACGCCTGGCTCGTAGTTCAGGGTTGTCAAATCAAAATTAAAAAAAGTGGTAACAGCCGAAATATTTTTTTTCAAAGTTCGATCAATAAAATATCACAATCCTTTTCAAAGCCAAATGAGTAACAACAGCCAAAATATTTTTTTTAAAATTCGAGCACTAAAATATCACACAACCTTTTCAAAGTCAAAGGAGTGGGGGGGGGGGGGTGATTTTGCATTGCTCACCCCCCCCCCCCACTACAATGAGTGGGGAGGTGATCACCCCCCCTTGGATAGAGCCCATGCTGTCACGTCATAAAGATTATTTTGTGCGTTTTTCAAAAGGGCGATTTTGCTAGGTTGTTGGGCTAGCTTAGTTTTACATTTAAGTTTATGTCTCCTCTAACACAATTTGGAAACAACTAGGCTAATAAATATAATTGGTACCGGTACGCAACAACGTCTGGTTCTGGTAGTTCAGTTCCGCATAGTTTTTGTGATTGGTATGTGCGGGTTGCGGGACAAAACTTACGCAACAGACGCAACTGTGATGATTGAGACGACAAATTTAGAGCATTTTGGCAGCAGAGTTAATTGATAACGTCGTTTGAGAGAAAATTACTCCTTTAAAGAACAATGCTACAGTTTTTACACCAATCATCTGGCGATGTTAAGACGATGTAAAAGCAGTGGAAATTGCGGTCAGACGTTTGCCGCGAATGAAATTCCTCACAGGTTTGCGCAATTTACTTGATTTATAGCACTGGGCTACGAGTGGCAGAGTGGAGACAAACTGCGCGGCTGGACACTTTTGCTTCTTTAACGGCGAATCAACGTTGTTTAACGTTGCATGAATGTAACAATGGCAATAATTGACGAAAACTAATCGCTTAATTAGTAGGTCTGGTAGGGCCTATCATATGGCGACAAAACCCTGCGAATAAGGTAAGTAGGCTAGTATCAGAAGGTGGCAGATGGTTACAGAAATTTTGGGACTTAAAATTACATTAAATTTTTTTTTAAATTCCTGAAATGTCCGGCGGGCGCGGCCCGCCCGGGACTCGGCGCCGATGGTGACTTGATTCAATGTCACCAAACGACTGTAGCCTATGCCGTACAGTAAAAAAAGTTTCAGTACTTATAGCTGCAAGGAAAAACACATACATAAAGTTTCCATCATCGCCAGCAGAAATTCTGCATACCAAACAGAAGTTTTATGGTATTGTCAATTTTCCTCGTGTAATAGGTGCAATTGATTGCACACATATAGGCTACCTATAGTTTCACCTGGTGGTAAAAACGCTGACATTTTTCGGAACAGGAAAGGCTATTTCTCAATAAACACCCAGTGCATTGTTGATGCAGAATTACGCATTACAAATATTGTCGCATCATGGCCAGAAACAACCCATGATTCACGGATCTTTGATAATAGCCGGATTTGTTCCCAATTTCAACAAGGCAATGTTAATGGAATACTGTTAGGAGATGGTGGTTACGCTTGCCGAAGTTATTTACTGACTCCGCTGCAAAACCCATTAGGTGCAGCACAAGTGCGCTATAATAGAAGCCATATCAAGACACGAGGAGTTGTGGAAAGAGCTTTCGGTGTTCTTAAACAAAGATTCCGCTGCATGAGAACGCCGCTACGGATCAAATTAGAAAATACATTGGTTATCATTGTGGCAGTGGCCTGTCTGCACAATGTTGCTATCTCTCACAATGATATCATTACGGGAATGGACTTCCATGAAGACTTTTTAAGTGATTCACATCAAAATGACAACAATCAACAAGGCAACTTGTTTCGAAGCCAGTTCATCACTGAACACTTTTCTTAAAGGGCTTCTGTTGCTCTGCTGCATTACCATCATTTCTGTTAACTCTGTACATTTTATTGTCAAATTCACAACCAAAAAAACCAATGCAATGAATGGTTATAGGTAAATTGTTCGTAAACAGTTGTTCGTAAAACAATTGTTCGTAAACAGTTGTTTGTAAAATGGTAAAAATTCAAAAAGTGCCCTTCACGATGGACTGATTATACAACTTCACCGCAATCCTTTGAAATCCAGTTTGCAAAAATGCTTAAGTCAAGATCCGCCGCTGTTAAGTCGCCTTTTTTGGCGACTTAAATTGGTGGCTCAAAACCTGGAATGAAACGAGTTTTAAGCTAGGTTTAAAGTAAGAATAGTTTCTGCAACGCAAAACTCGGCTCAAGCCACTATCTAAGCCCGGCTTGCTTAAAAGTAGTTTTGAGCTACCTTTCTGCATTCGACCCTACGACTCAGCTCTTCGGAGTTGAGTAGGTATACGGTATCTGCTTTGTTCCTACTACTGTAGCCTATTTATGTTTGATTGTCATATGGACCATCTTGAGTCTGATGCAAATAAATAAATAAAATAAATGTAAGCCTATATTCAGGGTTAACTTACAGTGCATATAAAAGCCTACCGTGTTAGATGACAACAAATAGATTAACTAGTAATCAACCAGGAAGATGGTTTTGACCAAATGTGACAAAGATATATTTTTTTTGTAGACTAAGCGGAATCTCAGTCGTTTTTTACATTGATTCAGCGTCTGCAGACAAGCTTATTGCTTTTTCAAAGCTAAATTTAGACCACTATTTTGTGTGCTTGTGAAGACAAGAATGAGATGCTCTTCCATTTCCTTTTGTTCATCGTCTTCACTTTTTGAGTTTTCCTTAGCGCCAAGTCTAGTTTTTTGTTTTTGCCATTATAAGAGAAAATTAACCTTTAACAGCCGTGAGGCATTTCTATCAGTATCACACGCCTCCTAATTATCGTCAACGCAAGCTTTGTTTACAGTTCTGTGCACAATATGATCACGTAAAGGAAAACGTTACAAGTCGTGTTCCCCTGTTGAACGATTGATTTCTGGCAACTCTTTTTGTTTGTTTGTTTGTTATACAGTATCTTTTTCCTGCATTGCGAGAAAGCGGACTTGAGCGCTATGCATCGGTGTACGCCTTCCGACGTATACACCTGACCCACGCTGCAGCCGACGGCAATGTCTGTTTCCGGTTGTCTACTCTAGTTATGACTTAAATTTGGTACTACCCATTACTCGAAAATCGATCACTGGGTAGAGGCAATTATCGTAAAGTTTCTTGCCCAGTGAAACAACAGCAAGTGCGGGTGGCTGGAGTCGAACATGCAGGCTCTCGATTGCGAGCCCAACGCGCTAACCACTCGGCCACTTAATCCTGATCATCCCAGATATCCTGTGTATGTAAGTCACATGAACGTTTCTGAAAGCACTTAGATTTACTTAAGCTTACAGATCAGTTTTTGTTGCCTTGATTCAACGTCTGCAGACGTTAAATCAATGAAAAAGAACTGATTTTCTGGCTGTAACAATTGCTAAGCTACGTTTATAAAATAAGTTTGATTAAACTCAACCATGCAAGACGTGTACTGACATCGTTAATGTGAAAGGTTACCGTATGAGGAATGATTGGTGTTTGTCATCTAATCTCATTTCCTTTCCAGTTTCTGCAGATGAAAGTGAGACTTTGATTAATTGTTACGAAGCTATTAGTTCAGCTTAAATATGGCGAGGAGAAGGTTTTTCATTGCTCGATGTTTAGTTTCAATTGTAGCCAACAAAAGGGTGTTGAATGTTGAGAAATGGTGATGTAAGAGAAACAGACTGTAATCTGCAACAATCATCAACAAAACTATTTGTTGCTTTGTCAAAAAAACTCGCTTGACTCAAAAAGTTATGTGTATGGGGATGAACCGCTTAAATGAGCACACTGCGTGGCTTTGATGGTGACATGTTCAAGTTCGATTTTTATCCTCCGACCGGAAAAGCTTCTATAAGAGCTTAATCTTAGCAGTTTCGCATGTTTGTAGACATGTAGGCTAGAGGCTTTGAATCACTGACGCAGGCCGATCACCGAGATTGACAGAGTCGAATTTCCGATTATTGAAGTGTTGTTGCCGGGGAATTATTCCATCCATTAGGTGCCGCTGAATAGAGAGCAGTCCTTATTGTGCGTTGCCTAAGCACACACCTCGAGAGTCGAACCAGACCGCTTGATTTTGAAGCTTCTTCGTTCTAGAAGTCACGTGCTAACCAACTGAGTTTTCGGGGCGGATTATAGATTATTTATAGAATTGTTAAGTTGCCTCTAAACCAGTGTTTCCCAAACTTTTTTAATAGAGCCCCCCTGGACAGTGGACAACGAACAGAGTATCAAATGCCCCCTCGACAAAAAAAGTACAATCATTACAATTTAAAGTCCAACTCTAATGAGACAGATGAGGTTGGTGCAATGTCATCAGCCACTTGATATCGGGTTCCAGTTTGGATAGGAACAATCTTAAGTCTCCCCGTCTGACTATGCCAAGACAGTTTCTTTTGTTATCCAGAAGCGTTGTCACGGCACTGAAAGCATGCTCCACCAAGTATGAACTGAGAAAGGCTATGATAAAAACTTTGACTCGATTCCACACGTGAGGGGAGCCTATTTCTCTTTGATTTGGTTCTTCTTCTATCGAGTCTTCTAAAGTTCGTTGATACACCACAGATTGACACTTTCTTCTGCAACGGAGTTATACACTGACAGGTCCCACCTACTACACCGGGTGGCAAGCCGAGGGCAGACAAGAAGGTGGTCCGCTGTTTGGGGCTCGGTGCCACAGATACATGCAACTGGGCCCGTGTCGTAGCCCCACTCCACCATTGCAGATTTAGTGCGTTCAACACCGGTTCGGAGTCGATTTAATGTTTTCCACTTTACCCAAGGAGCGTTTGCTCCTGGGGGAGGGACTCTGATGGTGGGACCTTCATTTCAGTGTATGATGGGTCATTTTCGAATTGTTGTTTCCATTGCTTAAGTCTTGTTTCTTCTTTTGTTGAAGTTAGTGGCCGAACGTGTGTAGGAAGCTTTTTCTTGATTTCAACCGGGTTTGTGCAGCAGTTTTTCCATATAGAGGATGTTTTTCATCACATGTTTGTTTTAGCCTTTTAGCTTGACTGTTAACGTCTCTTCTTATGTGTGGTGATGCAATACCAGTAAGGAGATAAAGTTTGCTGGTATTTGTGAGCTTCAGACACCCAGTAATAAGACGACAAGAATGATTGAGTACCGAGTTAAGCTTCGATGAGTGACAGGACCTGTTCCAAACAGGGCATGCAATTCTGCTGTGGAGTAACGCAAAGCCACTGCGGTCATTCTGAGAGTTTGTGGATTAGTGCCCCACCCAGAGTTGGTAAGCTTCCTCAGGATATTGTTTCTGGTGTTAAGCTTAGCCTTTGTGTTTTCAATGTGCTATTTGTAGCTGAGAGTACGGTCCAGTGTCACTCCAAGGTAGACAGGGTTAGGGCAATGCTCCAGCTCTGCTCCCGACCAGGAGATTTTGAGGGTCCTTGTAGCTTCTCTGTTTTTTAGGTGGAAAGAATATACTTGTGTTTTTGAAGGGTTAAACTTGAGGTGATTGTTAGTGTGATATTGTGTTAACTCCTCGAGCGACTTTGTGAGATTTTGTTCTATAGCAACAACGGTCTTTTCTTGTGATGTTATGCAAATATCATCGGCGTATATAAACCGCTTAGTGTGTTGATCTATCGGCTGATCGTTGGTGTATATGTTATACAGTAACGGTGCTAGAACACTTCCTTGAGGAAGTCCATTCCGTTAATGATGCCAGCGGCTTTGATTTGGTTGTGAAGCCAGAACGATTGACGCGAGATATTGAACTTCGCCTTGAGTGCAACATCGCCTTACAATGTTATCAGTTTCTTCTCAAGAATTCCATGTTCGGAAATATCACAGAATGAGTCGATTATCCAGTCAGGGATTTTTAACTGAAATACATCCTTGTCCGCCCCGTTGGCTGAGTGGTTACGCGCCCGGCTCAAGATCACATGGCGCAAGTTCGACTCTCTGGGTGTGCGCTTGAGCAACGCATTTCAGGACTGCTCTCCATTCAGAGACACCTAGTGAATGGAATAATTTCCAGGCAACAACACTTCAACAATTGGAAAACTTCACTCTGCCAATCTCGATAACCGGCCCTGCGTCAAAAGCCTTTACAAGTATGAGAAACTACCAAGAATAACCAATCAAGTCTTTGTCAGTCCGAGGATAAAGATTCAAAACCAACCAATCCTGGAATCGAACTCCCATGTCTTTGTTTTGTATACTTCTTGAAGATGATTGCTGTACATCTCTATACATCAAAATCAGATATGCCTCTGTCACTGGTAGCCTATCAAGTTGATGCAAGCTCAAGAATTGGAAAAATTCTCGTCTAGCTAAATTTCGCTGATACAACACGAGCTTATTAGGCTACTGAATCCACAGAGAAAGAGAGGGAAAAATAACTTTATTTCCCAATCAGATTCTATAATAGTAGGCTACGATACACAATAAGCTTACACCACAATAACAAACAGTTCATGAACATAGAGAAACGCATAAGTACACTCAGTGTTAACAAATTCAATCTGATTAACCAGGAGCAGCGAAAGACCAATTGGTCGTCTAGTCAGCTGCTCCCAACTGGTTATTAATGAAGACACAAATGGATTGAAGAAAGCACTCGAATTGGCTAATGGCATTAAACAATAAATGGCAATAAGTCAGTGTTTGATACAATCAACTTAAACAGCGTAATTGTTTGTAGAGGTAGGCTAAGTTGCTTTTCATGTAGGGAACTGGTTTGTCATCTTTTTTAAATAATGTAATTTTAGTTTATGACTGAAGGCTTTGACGTTGGAAAGTGTGCGTATTTCGTGTGGGATTTCATTCCATACTTTTGGACCTTGCACTTGACAGTGCCGATTTCACTTTGAATAGATTTAGGCCTAGGGGACACTCAGGTAAGTTGGCCCAATGGGCAAGTTGGCCCACTCTAAATATTTTTTTAAGTGCAATAGTTATTGTGACGTATCATACGCATTCCGAGAAAATGCTGTTGAAACTACCTTATCACCAGGTTGGGAGGCTCTAGCAAGCAATATAAACATGTGAGCACAATTTTTGTATGAAAAATTATGATTTTTAAAATTTTTGGATTTTAGAATTTTTTTGATGTCGAGTGAGTTTTTTCTTATTATATAAGAAAGGCTATTATTTAGTGAGTGCAGCGCTAGGGTAGTTATTAAGGCTCACTTCGACGGTGAAACCGTTGTTAGAAGCTCGATAGTTTGACGTAAATGTTAGTTTTTACAATATGGTTGCCATGCAGGGAAGTTGGCCCATTTCGTGAGTGGGTACGTTGGCCACCATGGCCAACTTGCCTTCACGAGGTATTAGAATGATAATGCACTAATTAATACGATGACTTATTTTTTCAAGATTGAAGTATCAAGTATCCAAAGTAAGTAAATCGCGGCTTTACATCAGCATTAAGCAATCAATAATTCACTTCCTAACATCGTTTTTATGCCACAGGTTGCAACAACTTATTCCCAACCCATATTGTAATAATAGAATATAATGGTAAGTAATTATTATAAAAAAAAACAATTGCGGAAATGTGTCTCAGCAAGTGTATGAAGAGGGGCTAAAGATGTTGAGAAATGGTGTGAGTCAAAGAAAAATATGCAACCACTTCTCAAGCGACGGTCTAGCGTAAAACGTACCTCGTTTCGGAGATAGCCTACATTAAAAAATATTCCGGTATTGGTACCCATGCAAAATGTGGTTTGTACTGCAAACAAAGGTCCTACCTATCAGTATCGTTAGGAATAAAGGCATGCCGTTTCAACTACATGATATTTGATACAGCCTTCGTTATTTTCGAAAGTTTATTTGGTGTATTCATGTAATAGTTTACCGGTACTGAGGTAAAATACTGCATTATAATAGTAGATTATATTATAAACCTTACCGGTACATGAATGCATACAATGTATATATGCCTGTATAAAACCAAGCAATAATTAGAAAGAAAGTAAAATTGAGGAGAAAGAGAGCTTTTCCACTGTTTGTATACCGAGAGATGGACACGTGGCCAACCTACCTTTCATGGTGGGCCAACTTACCTGAACAGCCGGGCAAGATGGTCCATTTTAATTTTTTCGGAAAACTTGAAAAATTAGATACCTAAGAATGTTTGTTTGGTGCAAGAATATGTCCACTTCTAGAGTGATAAATTCTCTACTCTTCAATAGCATTCGCTTTAACATATGTTTTGTTGTTAGCTCACAAATTCAATTTTACATTTTGCTGGGCCAACTTACCCGAGTCTCCCCTACTTTGTTACCCTGAAGGGGTAGATTCATTAAATTTGGAAAATATGTCTGACAAGTAGACCATATCATTTCTCACAACCAGAATGTCATTCGCAAGGCCAGGGTCACAACTCTGTAGAAATTCCACGACAGTTTCAAACAGCGAATAAAATCCTGCAAGGCAATTTCCCTTGGAAAGCCATCGTAATTCGGTGTAGAGTAGTAAGCTCTCAAAAGATTGGATTTGCGTATTCGCAGTGCTTCAAAGTAAGTCATGCGGTTACGACTTCAACAAACTAGTAAGGCACTGCGAAGCGACGTTGCCAACATAATCGCATGACAAAAATGCTTTGCAATCCTCTTCTTGTAACTGCCCCGATTTACTTTCAGTTCCCCCCCCCCCCAATCGCCCACTTCATAGCCAGCACCCCCTTCATAGTCGAAAACGCCCCCAAGGGGCGCTGGCGCCCCTTTGGAAACCACTGCTCTAAACGATACCCTTGACTAGATGCCTCTTCATGAAGAGTCATCTTTGAAATGCGTTGCTCAAGCGCACACACCGAGAGTTGAACTAGAGTTTTTTCACTCTCAAATCTGAGCTATAGACCTCAGTCTCCGCGTATGACGTGGAGAAAGCCTCTAAACGGCCTTGGGAATACTTACCACTATACAAATGTAAGCTAAGCTACAAAGGCGAAATTTATAAAGACCCAGTTTTCACAATGATCTTGGCTGAGGACGGTATGTCATTGGAAAATAGTTTTATCTCACCTGTAAGCGACCTATAAATCCCTGTGCATTAAAGTCATTGGAATCTTAATCGATTTTTGCTACGTTTTATTTATTAAATAGCCTAGAATTCCAAGCACGGTGCTTGTAACAGCACAGGCAAATGGGAAACATTAAGGATTAACCTTCCAGAAAAGCTTTGACTCTCATTCGACGCTTATTACTAGCATAGCCTATGCTTGATATTTAGGCTAAGTTTGAAGATTTTGTTTAGCCTAACTTATACGATATTCACAGCTTTTTTTCTTATAGGCTACTGTACAGTACTTTCTAGTAAACCCAACTTTGCAACTGTCATGTCTTTTATGGGAAATATCAAATGCTTAACTTCTGAAAGCTCACCACCTGATCCTCCCGGAAAAGACGTTCTTCGAATTTATAGCGTCAGGTTCAGTTCATTTGCGGAAATAGTGAAGCTTGTACTTCATGCAAAAGGTATTGAGCATGAAACCGTGAATGTTGAGTTGACAAATAAGCCAAGCTGGTTCAAACAAAAGAATCGTCACGAAAAAGTCCCCGTTATTGAAAGAAATGGTCACATTTTGTATGAATCGAGAATCATTTGTAATTACTTGGATGAATTTTTTCCAGGAAAAAAGCTGACCACCAAAGATCCTCTGCAACGCGCTTTGGAAGAAATAACTCTTCACGAATTTAGCGTCGCAATCTCAGGGTTGTATCAATATATCTTCAGATCAGATGATTCCAAGGAGGCCGAATGCTTAGCTAAAATGAAATCCGGTGTCAATCAAATAATTCCTTGCATTGAAAATGGAAACCCTTTTATATGTGGTGATCAACCAGGCATGACTGATTACATGATTTGGCCACATCTGGAAAGAATAGAATTACTTGCAACGTCACTGATCAGTGGTCAGCCTTTGCTTCAAGAATACGTTAACAGAATGGGAAAAGATGAAAGTGTGATTGCATGCCGAGTCCGTGGAAAGATGCTGAAAACATTTTACGAGCTGTATGCTGCAGGAAAGGGTGATTGTGATTATGGTCTTGAATGAGCACAAACTGACTTTCTCGAAAACAAACTATTTCAGCCTATAGACCTAACAACTTTTTTTCTCTCAAAACGGCAAAAACAAATACGTAACTAGACTTGGCGTTAAGAAAAACTCAAAAACTGAAGACAATGAGCAAAAGGAAATAGAAGAACTTCTTATTCTTGTCATCACAAGCACACAAGATGGTGGTCTAAATTTATCTGAAAGAAAGCAGTAAGCTCGTCTGCAGATGTTGGATCATAGTAAAAAACAACTGATTTGCTGTCTAGGCTACAAAAAAAGAAAAAACAATTTTATTATTTGTCACTAATTTGGTCGAAATCATCTTTACGGTTGATTGCTAGTTAATTTATTTGTTTTCACCTAACATGGTAGAATAAGCATTCATGTGCACTGTAACCCTGAATGGTTTACCATATAGGCTATGTTTACTCTTCTACATAAAAGATTTTCCAAATGACTGCCCATTTTCATGTGACTGGCCCACATGATTAACGTTTTTGACGGTTAAAGGGTTCTTTATCCCTTTGAGTAACTTAAGGTGAATCCCTTTGAAAAACTTTACTTTTTTGTGTTATATACAACAAATCTTGTTTGTTTGACAAAAAAAAAAATTAATCCCCCAATTTTGGGGAGGGGATTACGAAAGTGGTTAGTACCACTGACCACTGCTACTCTATAGACCTAAAACTACTTTCACATGACAGCAAAGTAAAGCATTTTTTTTTTTTATTTCTCAATATTTAGAAAACTGCAAAAGTCCACAAGAAAAAGGTTTGCTCATTTGGAGTGAAATTTCTTGAAGCACTCATTTCTGTTATTGCAAAGAGGAACTTGACAGATGGTGCACAGCCATTTTGTGCGATGAGGCTCTTTCTTGGTGCTGCACAGGTTGCATCTCCTCCAGTTTTCTGTCACGACGGGCAAGTGATCTGATCCATCCAATCGTATGGCAAGAGATATATTGGTTTTATGTCTTTTGACATCAACTTGGGGATCTGCGCTTGCTGCTGAGCTCTTCTTGCTCTTTGATTGCCTCAGTGATGTGGCACCTAACATGCCATGGACTAAATTATTTTTGAAAATTTTCAGAGGAATTTTTTCATCACGAATAATTTGGAACAATACATACGAATTAACCATTACAACTTCTAAAAAATGAAAAGCAATGCGGTGCCACCATTTTTTGCTCTTCCTATCCAACGCATACAAAGTCTTCAACATGTCAGCTCTGTCGACGTAGCCCATATGCTTGTTGTAGTCTTTGTTGACTTGGTTTCCTCCAATAACCAATTCAGTTCCATCTTTGTTTTTTCTGGATATTTGTTCAGATGAAGTAGGATCATGCATATTGGAAAGAAAATGAACAGGCTTGCTGTCCATCCACTTCGTAATTGACAAACCAATCTCATCCATCCTCCAGTCAATACCTCCTCTCTTCATACTTTTGTCGCTTTTCATGTTCGGAACATGTTTCTGGAAGACCTGATGGTTCCACAAAATCCAATGTTTTTTGTTTTAAAGATAAAGCCAAAGGAATACTCGAGAAGAAGTTATCTGCAAAAATTTTGAAATGTTTTCCATTCAATGGTTGACATAAATTTTCTACCACGCTTTCACCTAGATTTAATTTCTTGTTCTTTCCTTTCCCAGTGTATAAGTCGAATTGACACACATATCCGTTAGAATCAGCTCTTACCCAAACTTTGTACCCTCTTTTGATTGATTTCTTTGGAATATATTGCTTGAAGCTACACCTGCCTTTAAACTTGATCATCGATTCATCCACAGATTGGTATTCACTCGGTTTGTAGCACTTAGAAAATTGGTCATTCAATCCATCCAAAAAAGGTCGCACTTTGTACAAGTTATCAAAATCTTCATGTTCTCTTGAGAGCATTCGGCTATTGTCATTCAAATGAAAATTCGAAAGTAGCCACTGAAATCGCTTGAGAGGCATCGTGTTTGCAATATAGTGGTCTCTTATTATAGGATCAGAGGACCAATAATCTTTGTATGACGACTGTTGCTTCAGCCCTCTTTGGCCAGCCGTAGTCTGAGGAGTATCTGAAACATGTATAGACAACAATTAGATACCGTATGATAACCTTGTTGCAGTATTCAAAGTAAATGGTAGATTACAGTAAGTTGAGAGCAAAGTCAGATAATAGCTATAACATAAATTTGGGAATATTACCATCTGACGGCTGATCGTTAGTGTTGATTATTAAATCTTCTTCATCTTCACCAGCAACTATTTCTTCCTCATCTTCAGATACAACTGGAAAGTCCACAATAACTTCTTCGAATAGAGCGAATAATTGGTCGGCATCATTGATCGGAATTCCATTCATCTCAAAAATAAATAAAATGTATTTATATCAGTACCCACCCTTAGCCTAGTGGTCATTCCAGGGAAATTGTATTGTTTAGATTATACCATGTTAGACCTAGCAGGTGTGTAGGAAACTATTTCCAAGCCAGCAAAACTGGTCTTTTTTACATTGATTCAACGTCTGCAGACCTTGAATCAATGTAAAAAGGACCAGTTTTGCTAGCTGGGTTAGTTTGCTTTTTATTGCAAGAATAATTACCTCAAAAAGTATTACCACTGTAGTCTACTAGGAAGGTAAAACAACAATCTATTTTTCACAAAAATGCTCATACAAAGTATAGATGTTATATATTTTAAAACTGGGTTATGTCGCGGTGGTCAGTACAACTGACCACCAGATTTTGTTCAAAAACACAAAAAATACTGCAGCTGCAGATTATGAAACGATAGTTTAGTTCCGTATACACTTTATCTCCAACGAAATCACATTGGAATGAAAATATGCTCAATGCATAATTAAATAATTAAGAATGAAGAAAGTACAAAAAAACACAACTTACCTTGCAACGATCTTTGTGATTATGAACAAGAAAACCCACGAAACTGTCGCAAGCACGTGGAAAAGCAAAGGATAATCACTAGAGCGTGAAATTAAGTGGTCAGTTTTGACGCACACTGCCACACCAACGAGATATAACACAATGAGTGGAAACTCCTCTTTTTGCTCCGTTTTACGTGTCGGCCGTCACGCTTCACTACAGACACTTGCGCAGTAGATTAAACGGACATCACAAGAGTTTTAGATGGGATGTTCCTTCGATTTTATGTGCGTTGAGCTCTACCACTGAGCTATCTCACCGCCTAAGGTGCTTGGCTAATTAGTAATATAGTTTTGTACCATGGGTAAGGTGCTATCCACATGTTAGGCTATTTTCAACCTATTATTTAACATTATGTTATTGTCAGAAGCCTAAAATTAAACTCTAGTGCAGCCCTAAAGTTAACCCAGCCAGGCTACTGTTAGCCTGTCAGCAACTTAATCAATTTTGAAGGACCTGAATTTCTAATAAGCCATCTAGACTAGCGTCGTAAGTCTTACAATGTTTTTAAAACCTTAGGCTATAGTCTTGCACTGTTGCTAGTTGAATCATGAAATTATAATAATAATAATAATGATAGCATTTATATCCCGCTCAGATTAATGAATGATTGATATCAGAGCGGCTCTCAATTTAATGTTTAGGTATAGAATAGTAGGTAACAAATAAAACAGTGAAAAGGCAATAATTGATAGGTGTGTTATATCTCGTTGGCCACACTAAAGAATCATTCGCTTGGAACGAGGTGGTTAGTGCTACTGACCACAACTGCTCAAAGGGTTATACGTTCACATTTGTTTTGTTCTTTGCGTGTCACAACACCAACAAATGCAATAAAGCTTGCAAGTGTAGTCATAAAAATGTAGCCGAACACTTGCTGCTTCCGGCCCGATAGCGTAATCGGTGAAGCTCCCGACTTTGTAAAGGAACAAACCTAAGATCAAGCAGGGGTGGTTCGCCTATCTTGGGATGCGCACTTGAGCAACACATTTCATGACTGTTCTCCATTCAGCTGTAGGCTGCCTAATGAATGGGATAATTCAAAAACGACGCAACACTTCGCCGACAATCGGAAATTTCGCTCTGCCAATTTGGGTAACTGGACTGTCCTGCGTCAGTGGTTCAAAGCCTCTACAAGTATGCGAAACTACCAGAAATTACTTTTCAGAGGCTTCCTAAGTCCGAGAATACAGATTCAAACCAATGAACTAACCAAAAGCACAACAATGAAACTGTGCCTTTAGCAACTTATATTTAGTTTTGCTCAATCAGTGATTAATTAGATTTTTTATCAAGCATTTGCTTGGACATCGTTTGGCAGAAAATACAATAGGTTACCATTTTCATCTGGCAACATGTATTTCGTTTGGATCGACCACACCCTGACAAATCTGAGAATACGCAGACAGCGACTCCATCTGGTACAAATAGTAATCAGATCGGGTACCGGTAAAGACCAGGAAAAAAGCTACCAGATAAAATTGTTGTCTAAGAGCAAAGCATGTAGCCTAACTGCGCTTCTGTCCCAGCTATTTTTTCCACACCCGTCTCCTCAAACGGGCTGCATATCTGTACGTCTACTTCGACTACCAGATGATGTATTTTACGTTGATTGTACCTTTTTTAACGTAGTACATTTACTTCGGTCAAAATTTGCCAATGGTTACGTCAAGGATGGTTACGGCAAGGTCATCTATTTACATAAATTTTAGACGTTTTATAAAAGCTCCAAGTTACATCATCAACAAAAATTATTGCACTGAATAGTAGTTAAATGAAAATCATAACAAAATATTGCAACGACAAATAAAACGAGATTGAAAACTATCAGGTGGAAACGATCAAACAGTTTCAAAATTATTGCTCATGCAGTTCTTGGTCACGCCACTGAGTGAATGTTTCCATCCTGAAAAGTCATATAAGTGTCATTTTTATCAATGATGCAAACATATCAGCACAATTCAACTTCTTTGAAAAGAACAATCAACTGAAATCAATAACTAGGGCTAGGCGACCTAGTAAGTAAGTTCGCTCAAAAAATATTAAAAATTGCAATAGGTTATAGGCCTATTAAGATTCGTATTTGATTTTCCTGAGGGATCTGTTCTACTTTGATTGCCAGTCACGTAAAAACAACGTCTACAAAAGTCGGAAAAATGGTGGACCTGTAACCCTACAAACCACTCATACCAGGTATTGCCTTCTTACAATGAGGATTTTGCAAAATTGCACCATGAGATCCTATGTGCAATGGCTTCTACTTCAAGAGCTTCCTTAAACTTTAACTTACGTTGTCAAGAGCCATCGGGTTGTCGAATCCCGACGGAGTGTTAGCCGCTTTGGATGAAGATGATGAAGACCATGAAGCGGGCATTGATGGCATGGAGAGACTTGGCAAGGATTTAGTAGATGAGCAGCAAAAGAAGTAGACACCACCGCCAACAAGGACAAGAACAAGGAGAAGCCCAATGATAATCCCAGCCACTGCGCCTCCGGATAATCCAGAAGACACTGGCTTCTCAGTTGGGTTCACTGGGATCCCGGAAGGCCCTACCACCGAGCCTGCATCAAAATGATTACTCTTGTGTGCGTTGTCAATAAAAAAAAACAACACTTAGAGAACAAATTTTCTAAAAAAAGTCAGACAAATCAGTGTGAATAAAATAACCTTCATAAAATTTGTTTTTACTTTCAACTATCTCAGCAACAAACACTTGCCGAAAATAACAGAGAAAAAGACAGAAGCGACAAAGCACAAGCTCTTAAATTTTATTTAATGTCAACGTAAGATCACAAGTTTCAATATTCGGCAGGCGCCATACGTTAAGTAGGCTAATCTATATCACCTAATCGTCTTTGCAACACATTTAAATTCACTCTAATTAAACTAAAACAAAGACTCTTATATTGTTGGTCACCTTCTGGATAAAAGCAGCCACTGATGTTTTCACTTTTGTATTCTTCGTCCCAACAGCAACCCCTCCTTGATACGCAGTAATTCTTATCAATGTCCTCGACGCCAATGCCGCAGTCAACTCTTTGGTTTGTTGCCACGTCACATTGAGTATTTCCTGAGACACATATCAAGCTTTAAGTAGTCGCTGTTGCTTTGCTTTCACGTAAAATTACACCCTAAATTGAAACGCTGTTGGCAGATTGTGAGCTTTGCATTCTTTTAATGCACTTTTTCCTTAATATTTGAATGTTGGTGTAGAAAAAGTTTTTAAGTAAACGCTATAAACATAAATCTTCATCAATTATTATTATTATTTATTTGCGTCAGACAAAGTTGTCCATATCCACAACAAAACAACAAAATAATACACAAACTGCAAATGCACAAAGGTCACAGAGAGCCACTTTGGATGCCGTCGGTTTAAAAGCTCACTAAATGGGCTATCTACTGTTACAAATTTATAAACTTTTGTGATTATAGCCTATGCATGAAGGTATAAATTAGTCTTCTCTTGTTCAATATAACCGATTATAAACTGCAAAGTAGCCTACCTCTCGGCGTTTTACAGATGAAGCCTCTAGCCTCAAAGCAGTCCACATCGTTCCATGTGCCATCCCACGGGTAAAACTCAACACATTCTTCTCCACTCTGTCCGTTAGGTTCGTAAACCCCCCAATTGAAGTAATCTGCCGGGGTTTCATCCTTCCATGCCCAACCTCCTGTAGATGCGAAAATAACCGACAACAATAATAATCCGAGGTTCACGTTGAACATCTTAGTTTAGCTAGCCTTGATAATAAGTTGATCGTAAGAATCTTTGTCAGTTATTCGAAGACATTCGATTCAGTTTTTCATGATAAACCATGGATCAGATCTGATCACCAAAGTTGATAATCATATTATCATTGCTTATTGTTGATGTAGGCTATTGCTGTCGGTAATGATTTCATTAACTCGGTGCCTCTGAAAGAAATGATGTCCCTGAGATGCCTTTCCCAAGCCTTTGTCGCTCCGAGATTCTCAAATCCATTTGTTAACTTCGCGTAAAAATGCTCTGTTTAAAAAACAATGTTCATAAGCCAACATCACTAACCAAATCCATTGCTGGAGAGTCCAATAAAGAGGTTATGAGAAGTCACGGTTGATGTGATGCCAACAAGGTCCTCTATTTCGTCATCACTATGAATACTGGCGAGAATAGCGCCTCTCTCCTCGCACATGTAGGCTGCCTCGTACCAAGAACGTGTTGTTGTATCAGTGTTTCCAAACTAAAATTTTGATAATTTTTATGTTTGCATACTAATGAAAAATAACTTTAGGCTACAAATCTGAAGAAATCAATTCTAATCTTAATATAATTGAAGAAACAATTTTGTAATCTTAACAAACATTAAAGACAATTGTTTTGATATAAAACATAAATAAAAATAATTAATGTTTAAAATAGTTAAGTTCTTACTTCGAAGTAGTAGCAATATTGTCCAATTCCAATAAAACTTGGATCACAAGTTCCGGTAGGTGGCTCTGGTGTGGTAGGAATGGGTCCGAAGGATTGTTTGCAAACAAACGGCAAAGTTGCTCCACAAGTTGTGCCACTGCCTGTTTGCCCAACTGCTGACCATAAGCCATGGCTGCAACATTGTTTAAGCGACTTAGATGTGTTTGTTAACCAATAAGCTAAGGGTTTGCAGCAATTGAGTTGGACAAATATTGTGATGTGGCAAAAGATACGCCCAACTTTGTGCATAATTAAATCGCAAGATAAAGTACCGCGGGTTCGATTCTCGGGGTGTGCGCTTAAGCAACGCTTGTTAAGGACTGCTCTCCATTCACCTCTATACCCAGAAGGCAATAAATTGGGTGGGCGTAGTTGCTAAAGGAAAGGCGGCCGAAAGAAAGGAACTGCCCACCCTACTCTCGTTAGTGCCGAAGGTTTAGTACAATGAGAACCTTATCTTCTCATCCCCCTATGCCTGTATCAAATATGGGACGCATCTTTTTTTATCTCTATTCAGCGGCACTTAGCAGATGGAACAACTCACAGGCCCTTAACACTTCAACAATGGGAAACTTCACTTTGTCAATCTCGATGACTGGGCTTGAGGCAATGGTTGAAAGCCTCTACAAGTATACAAAACTGCCAGGAATAACCTTTCAGAGGCTTTGTCAGTTCGAGGATAAAGATTCAAAGCCAAGCCAACTATACTGCATAAGTTTAAACTTTTGTTTAGAGCAATGGTTTTCAATTTGTATTGAGCTTTAAATTCACTGATTTTAAGAAAAATACTAAATTTATGTCTTTAAAAGCAATTTTATAAAACTTTCACTCAGGGCCAGTAGTCAAAGTTTAGCTTAATAACATTTCAATTCAATATTAGAAGGAGTTGACTCGCTTCCAGTCATCTGTAGAGTTGCATATGCGATTTGTATGTACTGTAGCTACTGCCGCCGCAATGGGCTCAAAAGAAAACATGACTATTGTTAATATTATTTTAATGCATTAAAACGTTGCACAAACTCTTTTGCTATAATAATACGTATAAATGCGTCAGTTTTAATTGAATTTCAATATTTCTACGATATATTATGGTGTGGGCTGCACAACAATATGTAAATTTTGACAAAAATGAAGTTCATACTCAACCGTAGTTTTCAATGACAGAATTTATCCTAATACTAATTCCCTTACCTGTCCATCATGACACATCCGTTTCCGGAGACGTCGCTGCTAGGTTCATTCGACGCCCAGTTTGTATACGTCACAGGCCACCCATCAGCCCACGCGAAGGTATACTTTGTGCCGCTGGAATCATCGATCTATCAAGCAAACACTATCTTTGATCAGTGGCTAATTTTAAAGCTACAGCAGATGGTTTTTAACTGGAGAATACTAAACTGAAAACTAAGCGAGGTAAATGCGATTTTTCTGAGAGAATTAATTGTAAGTGCAATGTAGTTATTTCTCTTTGCTCTTCAGAATCAAAATTAAACATATCGATTTGTTTAAAAACTGTTGAAATTTTACTGACTTTGCTCGTATAAAACTTATGAGGGCAACCAAAAATTAACACGGTTTTAAAAATTCGACCACTTACCCACTTTCTCATGTAAGCCTACCACCATAGCACGTTTAAAGATTATAACATTTGGAGAATGGAAATTGTAATATTCAGTATTGTACACTGTCTAGAAAAGTTTATGAAACAGAAGCGTAAAGGGCAAAAGACAGCATCTTTTTCTGGTAAACTACTGTAAATATAAGGAATTTCCCTCTTTTGCTTTGAAATGTGTTTATTACCAAATTACCAAATTACCAAATTACCAAATTACCAAATTACCAAAGCAAATTACCAAATCAATTAATAAAAGAATAAATGGGTTTGAAATGTGGGCATTCCGAAAAATGCAGAGGATTTCCTGGACTGACAGAAAAAGCAACCAAACTGTTTTAAATCAAGTCAAACAAACAAACAATCTTCTAAAAAATATCAAAGAAAAACAACTTCAATTTTTAGGACACGTACTGCGAAAAGGAAAGTTAGAACATCTCTCTCTCACAGTCAAAATTGAAGGGAAGCGTGCCCAAGGCAGACAAAGATTAACATACTTAAACCAACAAACCGACAAAACTAACACCAACATACACCTAATACACAAAGCAAACAACAGAGAATCCTGGAAACTTTTCATACACGAGGCAGTCAATGCTTGGAATCAAGTGCGACAATAAAAGAAGAAGAATCCTTTTCACCTAGAATTCACCTGACTCAAACCTTAAACTACGTCACGATTATGATGTCATAAGATTAATTGATGTCATCTTTTGCTTTCAACTCATTCAATTTCAAGCATCAACAGGATGTGCTTACCACTTCAGTAAAAGTAAGCCCTATCCACAGAGAGTTCCCGGATGTAATGTCGTGCCAAAACCATTTCTTGATGAGATCATTGTCATAGACCTCATTAATACTAACAAGATCAATGCGGCTGCCTGTAGTAGGATGCAAACAAATGTTAAAATACGCCAGCTAATAAATCTACTACGTAAATTGAGTGTTTAAATTCATCAGTTAACAAATCTACCGTCTACATTGGGTGTTTCAATACATCAGTTTATAAATCCACTTCGTTATAATATTAAGTGATGTCAACTTGCTAAACCCGATGGCAAAGAACCGACCTCACATTCAAAACACGACCTCGCTCCATTCTACGGTTACTGATCAGAAAATTCTATCTCCCTGATACTTATATCGCTGTCTGCAACAATTCCAAGCAAATTATTAACCTGCCAACAACATTATTTCTCGGGGTTATTGAAATCTAACAAGATTTATAAACGCAAAAAATTGTTCAGCAAATGAACAGTCTTCTTACCTTCAGACCTGCAGTACTGCTGCGCGTCGGTCCAGGACATGGGCTGGTCAACCAGCTTGTAACATGCTTGCTCGTGGGAGGATGAGTAGTAACCATCTGGGCATCCAATGGGGCTCACAGTATTTGGGGGAGGTGGAAGGGAATCTGATTTTGAGGCGTAGCACGCAAAGGGGTTAACAGTCAGACAATCATAATCTTCCCAGTACCCTCCTTCAGCAACGTTGAGCCCAGCGCAACCCTCCTGAACATTAACAATAGAGATAATGATGATAATAATAAGAATAACAATAATAGGAACAATATCATCTGCTGAAGAAGGGCAAACAGATGATGATGAATAAGAATGAGGACGATTCCAATAATAATGACAGAGTAACCAAAAATAGTAACAAACTAATACTAATAATAATAACAGCAACAATTATATTATACGATAATAATGCTTGATTTGATACAATGCCTTGTGCAGCTCAAACATGTGATGAGCTCAGCGGTTTACAATACAGACAGTTTCATCGCAGTTATGTGGAAGATCAGCTTCATTGGCGATGTAGAGCTCTCAAATGAGTGGGCTACATCTCTGAAATCGTTTCTATCAAAGCTAAAGATCAAGCACCAACAAGATTTCATGTTATTTTAAAAGAACTTTAGCCTGACCTAACAGGGTATCGAACCCACAACAACCAATTTAGATTCGAGCCTCCATCCACTAACAACAAATAAACAGAAATTTTAAAATGACAAAATTGAAATATGACGGTTATTCATTGAACTTTACGTTGTGTTGAAATCGTGGCCACGGCTGAAATGCATGTTTTTTGTCTTTGTCTAGTTCCTGACTTGGAGAAATTAGAAATAGCTTTTACAACTAGTGCATCATGCCTCACGTTCTTAATTCCATCCCTTGAAGACTACTTTTCTAGAACGATATTGACAAACTAATCAAATAAATTTGAAATCACTGTATTTTTCAAAACGTTTGAAAAACCTTAAAACTATATTATAAGTTTTGCGACCGATGCTGTTAATTCACATTTACGAAAAGTTTCAATTTGCATATTTTATTTTTCCACAGATACATCATAAACCAATGAAACGTGATGACTTGCAAAACTTACGTATGTTCCTGACGGTTGTCCAGGTGCCCAATGTATGTAGCTGACTTCAGTTTGATCAATCCACACAAATTGGTCGTTATTATTTGTGAACCGGTCAGTGAGTCCAATCCAGAACACTTCTCCGGTCCCAACTAGGAAGTCGTTCATAAAAGCCTAAACAAATAAGTCATCACAACGACCATAAAATCTTTCTTGAACAATCGCTGTTCTTGCTTCCAAAAGTAGTTTTTGATTGGTAAGATATGTGCTTTATCTTCGGACTGAGAAAGCCTCTTTGGGAAGTAGTATCCGCTTATGTTGTTATTCAATTTACTCAGTCAGTGACGCAGATGAAACCAAAATTTTAGGAGGGCAAAAGCAACTGTTAAGGAAGGCAAACGTCATTCAACAAGAATTATAAAGGATATTAAAACGTTGCAGTTGCAGTAAAACATAATTTTTTGTGGAGGGGAGCAAGATAAAGTTTTTGGGGGCAATTCCCCCCCCCCCCAAGCCTCTCAGTGGCTACTGGCTACGTCCCTGCACTAGGTACCGTTGAATGGAAGGCAGTCAGTAAAATGCTGTGCTCAAGCACATACCCAAGAGTTGAACTGGGGTCGTTTGATTTTGCCGTATTTTTCCGAGCTATTATTCATTGGAAATAAAGTAGTTTAGGAAACAAGTTTAACCAATACAAATGCTTCACAATCACCTGCTCATATTCGTTGGTAATTACTACCAGTTCAGCCGAGTTATTGTGGCACCATTCTCTAGCTACCTCCCATGTTAGTTTACTGTTGCCTCCAGTAATGTAACATGCGTTGCCATAGTCGGTGAATCCTGTTGCAATAAAATAGTTTGTTGACTGCAGAACAATGGTGAGAGCCCTAGTAGGCCTATGATGCACAAACAGGTGTCGTTTCAACACCGTTTAAAAGCAGGCGATTGTGTCTCTGGGCACTTAAACGCACACCTGAAGTTGAAGATTGGCTTCCTTGCCTTCCTGTTTACTTTCATTACATTGTACATCAAATTCGGGGACATACTCACTATATCCCCGATCAAATTTTATTCATTGTTCAACCATGGTATCTTGTGTATATTGACAGTAGATCGTTGACGGAATGAAACTGCAAATATCGCTGCTTTGGTCCATGTATCTCAGCAGCGCTTTTTATTGTAATCGTTTTTAGTCGACCACTGTTTTTACAGCAAAATCCGTTTTCTTTCATATGGCAGCCAACCGCTTCTTGCTCGTTTGGTATGATGGCCACTCTGCCGCCCTCTGTTAACAACTAATCACCCATGTAGGCACCTGTGGGGCAGTTTCCAGTTGCCTGTTGAGTGGGGGGAATAGTCACTGCTGTAGCCCCAACCATCTTTTCGCATACGTAAGGGAAGAGTCGTCCGCAGTTGTCATCATTCCAAGTTCCACCGTTGGTGTTGAGTGTCCCGCAACCTGCGTGTAGTCTTGTTCTCTTAAATATGTAGTTCATGTAACTATAAGGTTAAACGTTCCCATGAATGTCTTACATCTATTGAACGACTTTTGAAATATTGCGTCGAGTTTGCAATAAAACAACTTGGATATAATAAAAGTAAAATAGTTTTGACCCCTAGAAACTTACTAATGCATATAAATTGATTTTCTAAGGAAACTTGCGCCTGTTTATTTGACATAATACCAAGTTGAGACTTGATATTGAAAACAGGTTCATGCACAAGCGCTTAACTTCAAAAGCACAAGATACGTTACAAAGTTACACATCTGTTCAAGGCAACCTGTTTTGACTGTAGAAAGTCCAGAACAATGGAAGAAAATTTTAAAGTTGAAACTTTTCACGGTCTTTATTGAAAACCGTTGTGGTCCACTGATGGGCTAGCCCTTATATAGGATGTCCATGAAGTATGTTAATTGGTGGAAGGACCGGACGTTTGAGGGACAGATTCACTATGATGCATATGCAATGTTGTATTGTTACATCACAAGCAACATTACATCACATCATGAAACATGAAAATAAGCACTGGATGGAAAGACGTCATACCTTCACTGTCGTAATAATTGTTCGGTTCTCCAGAAGCCCAGTTGACGTAATCCAAGTATCCTCCATCAGCCCAGAAGAACGAACTTCCACCAACATCCTAGAGAAAACAAATATTGATCTTTCTACATACACAAACGATAGTACATTTAATTTATACAGTATATTAAATATAGTTATTACTTTCTAAAACCTCTACAGCCTATTTCACCCTAAAAGTGGGTCATCGAAAGGTCCTTATTCAAATAGAAATTATATTAAAATTTTATTTGAATAAGGACGTTCTGATGATCCCCTTTTAGGGTGAAACACGGTGTAGAGGCTATAGAAAGTAATAACTATACTTGATGTAATTTGCTCTGCTTGAATTTTTTGCTTGGCATTGAGCACTTTTTGAAATATTAACAGCATTGTTTGTATAATTTATATAGTACATATACTGTACATACAGACTATAGTAGGCTACACACAAACTATAATATGTATATTTACATATACTTATATACAAACGTCAATTTGTCTTCTTACACAAACTGTTTGTCTCTAGCCATGGTCGATGTCTGACGTTTGATTATGATAAGCAACCAGTTTTTATTACTGACTAAAATTTTCATAATCAAACTTTCATAAAACTTCATTAAAAATAATAGATTATTAAAAAAATATCAATTACTGTAGGCTATATATACAGTAGAAGGCAACTACTAAAATAACACTTATTCTGCCTCAGAAAATATGTTGAAACTATACAATATATTGGCTACAATACTGATGTCAAAAACCTAAAACGAATATATTATGTCAATAATAGTAGCATAACAATAGCAATTGTAAAAATAGATATATCTTATACCAACATTTAACTTATGTCTTTGGAAAATTTATTAAAAAAAAGAAGTGATTTAACATACCCTCAGCCCAATCCAAACATTATCTACTCCAACGTAATTGATTCTTCCCACAAGAAACTTATTCTCATCTGAGCTATGCACGGCCACTAGATGACCACCGAGAGTAATGCAGGTGTTTTCAGCATACTGCCACCCATAGACTGGCTGGGTGATGAACATGTAGCATTTGTCTGCACCATAGCTGGGTTGATAGCGGACCTAAAGTACACAAAAGCGTTTGAAATACTTTTGGCGACCATCCTGCAAAAGCTTGTTTTTCACCGAAAAGTGAAAAGAAAGTTTGTGAAAAATACTGAAAAGTTGGGATGTTCATCAGGATCACTATCGTTTCTAGGTACTACAGATACAACGTTTACCTGAGTTGTTTATTGCTTTACTGACGTTTTGCGTACCATAATAAATGCGCATTTTCGAAGAAAACGACGCTGAGGTTTTCTCTTTGTGTTATGCAGTTGCAGAATCGGCTCGGAGTTTCAACAATTGATAACGTAAGTGACAATATTTCATTGATGATATCAGTTGAAACTCTAAGTTAATTTTGCAAACAACCAGTACAAAGACAAAATTGGTTCTCTATGGATAAGTTAGCATCACTCAAACTGTATTTGAGTTCACATCTTAGAAATAGCAATCTTCGGACTCACTAAGTCCAAATAAAGCTCAATGTAGGAAACATCTAAATTTGCGTTTCCAAGATGATATAATTACAGATTGGCTGCTCTCTCACAAATTGTCCTTTCTATCGGAGGAAACATGGAGCCCGAGGGGTGAAAGAATGGATAACATCGAGTTAACCTACCACTACAGTCTTCACTGACTGGAGACTGCCGAGAGTACTGTATCTTCAAAAAAAATTACCCAAATGTAGCAGATAGCAGTTTGAACAAGTCATAAATTCCATTAATCAACAATGATGATAGGCCTAATGGATTTAATGTTATCCAATTTAGGAAATATTTTCGTATGTCGTTTATGCAATCGACGTTTACTTCATTTCAAATGCTAAGGGTTAAAAGAAACATACCCAAGTACCCAGGTTGTCACTTCCGCATGCTGGATCGTTATCGGTGCCAATAGGAGGCGGGATGGTAGGGGTAGGTTTAGGGTCTACTCCCTTCGCAATTTTGCAAATATAATTTCGGAGCGAATCACACGATAAGTCATTCCATCTGCAACATACAACGTCATGTATTGCAATGATTCCAACCTCAAATTCTCATGAGCCTCGCCAAGAGAAATGTGATGTTGATGAGAGTGATGATGAAGATGAAAGTGATAATGATGATAATGATGATGAGAGTGATGATGAAGATGAGAGTGATAATGATGATAATGATGATGAGAGTGATGATGAAGATGAGAGTGATAATGATAATAATGATGATAAGAGTGATGATGAAAATGAGAGTGATAATGATGATGAGAGTGATGATGATAGTAATGATGATCATGATAGTGGCGGTGATGGCCAAGGCTCACCACTCAGTGAAACACTTTTTATTGTTTGCGCACGCGATCTATTGACTAACTTACCCGGAAGAGTCATAGAGTTGCCCTTCGGCACAATTTTCCAAGCCTCCATTGTTGTTTGGTTCTCCAACATTCCAATTGGTGTAGTCCACAGGGCTACCTGGAAAGCAACGTTTGTCGTAAATCTTGGAAAACTTTATATTTGCATATAATTACTATTATTATTATTTTATTTACATCAGACCAATAGCTCCATATCTACTACTAAGCATGAACAAAGCCAAACAAACAACACAAGCAAGAATCTCTTACAAGTTAGTTGACAGATAGCCTAATGCTGTTGTCCACCACGTAAGAAGGTCCTTTCAGAATGTGAAAAGTTACCAAAACACAATTAGCAACATCTTTAACTTTTTGAGCATGATACGATGTAAAGCCTAATTAGAACTGATCGGAATTGGAAATGAAAACATGGCTTGACTTTAAAACTTCTATTGTGTAAAAGCAGAACGTTGTAAAAGTGAACACATAAGTTGAAAAACAAGACAGACTTTAATGCAGTTGTGGAACAGTTACTGGCTGTTTTTGAATCTTTATCCTCGGACCGACAAAGCCTTGATAGGTTATTTCTGGTAGTTTTGCAAACTTGTTAGAGACTCTTGACGCAGGGCCGGTTAACGAGATTGGCAAAGTGAAGTTCGCAGAAGAGTCCTTAACGTACGTTGCTCAAGCGCACACCCCGAGAGTCGAACCAGCGCCACACGATCTTGAGCCCGAGGCGTAACCACTGAGCTAACGAAACTGTTTTAGACAGTCAGAATTAGAAACGCTTGGCAAAGAATGTGACGGGTTACCATCAGTCCAGGCATATCCTGCGGTTTCATCCAAATTGTTCAAACCCAGCCAAAAGTAAGTGTAGGAATACACCGCGTGTTTCGTAACAAATCGAATAATCGCGTCGTTTTCGTCGCCACTGTGGATGGATACGAGATCGGCGCCTTGCGCTTGGCAATAGTCGACCGCCTGGGTCCAACCAAGACGGCTAGCCCGGTTGTCGTCGGTGTATTCGTTAATCTGAAAACGGGTGTAGCTTAATTGTTAGCAACACTGGTGTTTACAATCATATGACAGAATACTTGAAATGTGGAGTTGAAAAACATGCATTTTAAAAATTGTGTTTTTTTTATTTCAAAAAATAATCTATGATAGCCTGTGATCAAGTTTTTATCAGTATAGGTTTGCGTAAGGTAGCCTATAGAATTGAACGGATGGCTTTTGTTTATGTTTTTTGAAGCTGTACCCTGAAAAAATCGAAGAACAGACTAATAGACTGTACGGTTATAATTCGATGACTTTATATTAAATTATTTGCTGAACATGGTAATTCAAGTAAACTTGTCGAACTGTGTAGAAGTTTATTGGAAAACTATTTTTATACTGCAATATATTTTACATCCTTACAAATAGCTTCAACATTCAACAATCGAAACTTTTCGCTTTAACTTAAACTCTCGTCAGGAATTTAAAAATACTTCTTAGAAATGCAAAATAAATTTCAATTTCTTACTTTACGTTCAAGAATTTGAAATTTATTGCATTTCTTACAAATGTTTTCAGATTCTTGACGAAGGCTTAAATTAAGCCGAAAACGTTCGATCTTTAAACTTATTCTTATACAGGTAACGTTGCAATTTGTTGAAGATCTACTACAATAGACCTAATATATCAGTATGTTTTTAGGCGCTTTAGCTGCTATTTTATATACTTGGTAGCAGTATGCTGTGGTTGCATCAGTGTCCCATCCCTCCGCACAAGTTCCACTTGTATCGGGAGTTGTATTGATGACTTGCGTGTAGCCGTCTCTGTCCTTCTCACACACGTAATAACGATTCTCCCCACATATATCAACTTGCCAGTAACCTGCGGTCAAATTTTAACATTTAACCTTTTCAACATTTACAATAAAACAGTGCTGGTTACATACACGTGAACGTCTTTGCATTTAGCTTCCAACTCGCACAATATGGAGAACAGACATTAAATCGTGGAGTGGGTGGGAAAAAATGTCATTCGTGTTTTTTAAACCCCAAAGAATAGCTTTATTTTGCATCTTAGCTCTTATAAATGCATCATTTTGAAAGTCTACAAATAGCATTCCAGAGGTATAGCCTACCAGTTGGTTTTGAGAGTTGGGTTTTGAATCTTTAACCTCGGACTGACAAAACCTTGATAGGTTATTCCTGGCAGTTTCGCATACTTGTAGAGGCTCTTGACGCGGTACTACGACAGTTTATCGAACGACAGTTTATCGAACGACAGTTTATCGAACGACAGTTTATCGAAACGACAGTTCATCGAAGGACAATTCATCGAACGACAGTTTATCGAAACGACAGTTTATCGAAACGACAGTTTATCGAAACGACAGTTTATCGAACGACAGTTTATCGAACGACAATTTATCGAATGACACAGGGCCGTAGCCAGACCGCAGAGCAAGGGGGGCCAACTTTTTTTAGGGGGGCCGAAACAATTTAAATGGGCAAAATCATTATAATTGTAGCTGTTGCTCTTGAATGTTGGGATTTTGCCAGGGGGGGCGAATTTTTTTTCAGGGGAAGCGAGGCCCCCCTGGCCCCCGGCTGGCTACGGGCCTGGAACGACAGTTGATCGAAAACCTAACCCCTAACATAAAACTTAACCCTAACTCCCAACCAGTAACCCCTAACCACTAACCCCTAACCGTAATCCTACCCCTAACCCTTAACCCCAACCCCTAACCCCTAACCCTTAACCCCCAACCCTAACCCCTAATTCTAACCCTAACCCTAACCCCTAGCCCCTAACCTCTAGCCCATAACCCCTAGTCTATAGCCCAGTGGTTCTTAACCAGGGTTCGATCAAACCTCTGGGGTTCGATGAAGCTGTTTCAGGGGTTCGGCGCGAACGTCCTCTGAAACATTAACACACGCCTACTGAATGGTATATCAGCGAATATTTTTGGAAAATATTGTCCAGCCGAAACTTGATTGCGGCTTACGTGATGGTAAATAAACATCTGTGTGTTTGACGATAAAAATGAGTTTGAATGGTAAAAATGTAATAACTTAGAAGCAAAACAGCAAATGAGTGCTTTTCAAAGGAAATTGCAGTTGTGGTGGCAGCATTTGGCAATAACAACTTCGCTAACTTTCCACGTCTGGACAAGGACTATAACTATTATCTGGATTATTAAATAGTTCCGATACAATAATTAAGGGTGAAGTTGCAGTATTTACTGAGCATTTGCAAAAGTTGCAAAATTTATTTCAAAACTACTTTCCTGAACAAACGCAATACCCAGCATGGATATCAACCATTTGGTTATGATAGTACAACGGCAGATATTAACAGTCCATACTTGGATGACATTATCGAGTTTCAAGAAAGCGAGATGCAAAAATGAAACTTCAACACAACAAATCTTAAAGCGTTTTGGTGCCAACAAATGGAAAGTTATCCTCTTCTTACAAAAGTTGCTCATTGAAGTTCTCATGCCACTCGTAACCGCTTATTTATACGAGCATGCGTTTTCTATTCTGGTGGACGAGCAAAAAAAAAAAACGAAACCGGCTTGCATGCGAAAATGACATGAGGATTGCTGTTTTCGAGATAAAGCCTCGAATCTCACTATTGGTCACAGAAAAACAACAAAATAAGTCTCATTAATACACTAATGTATTGCAATTAAATGTGGTAGATTTTTGTTTTTGTGACTGAGCGAAAATTTGGGGTTCAACGAAAGCTTGCAGATTAGCGTAAGGGTTCGGCAGGTTAGTAAAGGTTAAGAACCACTGCTCTAGCCCCTTCGATGAATTGTCGTTCGATAAACTGTCGTTTCAATAAACTGTCGTTTGATGAACTGTCCTTTCGATGAACTGTCGTTTCGATAAACTGTCGTTTCGGTGAATTGTCGTTCGATGAACTGTCTTTCAATAAACTGTCGTTCGATGAACTGTCGTTCGATAAATTGTCTTTCGATAAATTGTCGCGTCACGTCTTGACGCAGGGCCGGTTACCGAGATTGACAGAGTGAAATTTCCGATTGTTGAAATGTAGTTGCCGGGAATTATTCCATTCACTGAGTGCCGCTGAAGGGAGAACAGCCCTTAGAACGCGTTGCTTAAGCGCACACCCCGAGAGTCGAACCAGCGCCGCGTGATCTTGAGCCGGTTGAACAGTTGCAGTACAACTGCGTTGGAAAGTTATTAAGTCTGCCATTAGACTATTGTATTCACTATGTAATGGTCATGTACAATACGTAGTTGACGTGCACAAACCCACACAGCTTTTATCTAACTCGCATCTTTCGTTGACGTAACGGTATCATTTTTTCCACCACAATACAGGCTGTGAGTGAGAACAACTATCAAGTTACAAAATCAGTAAAAGATCCTAATTTTTTTTCCATTTTTTAGGTTTAAAGTATTTACACTGCGTGCCTCTAGTTAGCGCTTGCTTGAGATCACAAAACAATTCGTTTTTAAATTTCGAGTATTTTTGGTTTTTCTGCAGTGTTTATAAGTTGTGATTTTTGTAGTCTGTTACGTCTTTTCCTATTGAGTTTTAATTTCATCATCGGAGCTGATTTTTTTGGCCAGTACAAGTACTTTGGTACAAGTACTTACAGGTCCAATGGACCCCAACGGTAAAACTTGCATTTTTTTTCCGTAGACAGAGGGGTAAAAAGTGTTGCATTTAACACTCTCTTAAATCGGTCCATGTCCGTGTAGCCTGCAATGGCTTACGGTGACCATTATTTTGGGTGTTCACAATTCTTAGAAAGTTTCAAACACTTGCTAGATTTGTACAGTGACTCTTTATCTCATATCATTTTATTTTGGTATGATCTAAACCAGGGGTGTCCAACCTTTTTGGCCAAAGGGCCACATGTAGTTTACGAATGGTTGCGCGGGCCACTTGAGTATTTACTGCTAATTTGTAATCTTAAAAATGACTGTCTGATAATTTCTAATTAAAACCCTCACACCCAAATTGTAATCTTAGAAATGTGTTTGTACATTTTATGGGTTATATAAGAAGAGTGAAGTTGATTTTAAAGTGGTTTAAGGTTTTTAGTTGAAAGCAAGCCGGCAGCAAAGCGTAAAAAATGTCAAATTGGCAATTGACCCTTCTGATGTTGCCGGAACAGCGAAGTTGCGCGTCCCGTAATGTATTGTCCGGCTGTCCCTAGGTTCATTCACGAAAAACTTGCTCGCACAAGTAAGTGCTGCCGAATAATGATGTCACGAAAACTGCCAATCTATGAATCCTCTGATCTTTTTCTTAAGAAACAATTTTTTTGTAAAATTCTAGCAATAGAAAGTTTTGAACTTCACTCGCTAAAAGCAAGAAATATTGCTGATTGACTGACTCTTGAAGCACCAGTACTATTGTGTGGAAAGGGTGGATGTAACAATGTGGAAAATGTGATGCGTAACAATGTGCATTGTGATACAATAAAATTAACTTGAACAGTTGTGCACCCCATGCACTAGGGATTATAGAGTAATGGAGAAAGAAAGCAAACAATAAATGCTAATTTATTGGAATGTAAGTTCGCCATAAATTACGTTGGCGATTGAGTTGATTATATAATATATGTCATTTCGAAAAATATCATGCGGGCCACGGGTTGGACGCCCCTGATCTAAACATTTATTAAGCAAACGGCAAACCTAGTGTGTGTTTACTGTAAAGCCTGCTGAAAAAAATTAACACCCAACAAAATGGTTACGGTACGCTATTGGTAACCAACCTGTTTGATCATCCATGTAGGTACAGCCGTATTCATAACCGGTGTCGCAGTTAATCCACCGTCCTTTGTATACGGGATCGATGCTACACCAGGGTGTATCTTCCAGCCTGGCAGGGTGGTCGAAAGTGATGCATTCGTAGTAAGTGTTTCCCTTGTAAATAAATGGGAATGCGCAAGAGAATCGGACATCTGTGAACGAATAAAGCCGGTCATAGGAACACGTAGTGATGCAGAAAAGACCAAGACCCAAACTGCACAACAGAACACAGACATGAATCTCAAGTGACCAAATAGTCTTTTGCTACTCTTTGGGTGAAGAAACATCGTTAAAAGGAAATGGTAATAAGAACTCGTGTTTGGTCGGAACCTGATGCAAAGATCACGACAGACGTACAAACTTAACTGAATAATTTTTTTATCTAATTTACTTGTTAGCTATAACCGACTTTTTGCATTGAAAGAACGAATAGACATATTAAAACCTTCTTGGTAAAAAGCCATAGAAAAAACTTGTTCGGTAGAAGTTGCCCATGATACAAAGCTTATTTGTGATAATTATTTCTTGATATACATGTAAATACTTTGCTAATACGCTTTAGAACATTTTTAAGGACGACTTTTTTATTTTGTTTCCAGGGATATTTGCTTACAGAATTCTTAAGGATTACCAAAAAAAAAAAAGCGTTACAAAAATATTGTTGGCAGTATTTCCGAAACGGCCTCCAGGAAAACTTTTACAAAAATGGCTTGGCAGTCAATATGATAAGATCATAAGTTTTACCTGGTTCGTCCTGATCCCAATGCGTGTAGCTGACAACTTCCCCGTTTTCCCAAGTGTAATAAAGTTCTCCTTTCTCTGTTGTCTTTGCAGACAATCCTATCCATGCAGTGAAGCCCAATCCAGAGGGGAGAGAGGAGGTGACCTGGTAATGAAGAAAATAATTCTTAGTCGCATTTCCAGCTTATTCAAAGTTATTTCATGATGCATCGTATGATCGCATAGTGAGTTCATTCATAACCAGTTGCTACCGTACTAAGGTTGTTCGAAACAAGAATAGTTCGTTTCGTTTTGAAGCGAAATTCCTAGTTTTAATTTCGTTTGGTTTCAAAATAATTTCTGAGTGAAGAATTTCGTTTCGTTTTATTTCAAAATCCAAGCTATTTCGTTCTGCGTTCGAAATGAACTGAAATATACTGTACAAGAATTTTAGAATTTAAAAAGTGCAAAAAGTCATACTTCAAAATGAATTCGCATTAAGGCTGTTTGACACAAAAATATAAATAAAAATACATAAAAATAATATAAAATAATATAAAAACAATATAAAAATATTTCAAAATTTTGAAATATTTTGTTTCTCTTCGAAGCGAAATTCCGTGTCTTGATTTTGTTACGTTTTGTTTTGGAACAAAAATCTTTAAGAAAGATTTCGCTCCGTTTCGACTTGAAAAAGTTCGTTTCGAACAGCCCGAGTTGCTACATTTTTAGAAGAGGTTGCTTTCTTGAAACTGTTTACGTGTCTATACGTGACATGCTTATACGTGACGTACAGTACTTACACGTGACTTAGCCACGTAGGCCTGGTAAAGTTTAGGACATGATCATCGATTTAACGAATAAGAAAAAGCCTAAGCTGTTGGAAAAACAAAGTTTTGTTTAAAAAATGAGAAAACAAAACGTGAAACTAGCATTATAAAAAAAGAAGAAGAAGCAGGAAGGAGAAACCACACTGGTTGGTTTTGAATCTTTAACCTCGGACTGACAAAGCCTTGATTGGTTATTCCTGGTAGTTTCGCATACTTGTAGAGGCTCTTGACGCAGGGCCGGTTACCGAGATTGGCAAAGTGAAGCTTTCCAATTGTTGAAGTGTTGTTGCCGGGGAATTATTCTATTCACTAGGTGACGCTGAATGGAGAGCAGTCCTGAAATGCGTTGCTCAAGCGAACACCCAGAGAGTCGAACCAGCGCCGCGCGATCTTGAGCCGGGCGCGTAACCACTGAGCTAACGGGGCACTCTTTTTTCCTCACAGCTTATGCTTTATTTTCTTTTTTGTTAAATGAAATGTCATGCGTGCTTACCTTTACCCGTAGGCCTAGGCAATTGTAAAGAGGCAAAAGTTGTGGTGATCGAAGTAGCAGGCTAACAGGAAAAGTTTTAGCAACATAGCAACAACAAAACCATAGCAACAACAAGAAACTAACCACTACCATACACAAAAAACCAACACATACAGACAGATACCTGCAGTTCAACTCACATCACCCCAAGCATCAAAAACTCACAGTGGCCAAAACATTGTACAACAGACTGGACACACACATAACGGATGATTCTGAACGTTCACACCACAAGAAAAACATTCACAACACTTTAATGCTCAACGGATTTCCACGAAAACTTGCTTGCATACAGCGACCCAAACCGAAACCTTCGCTTCCTCCTTATAAATCTTTTACTTGTCTTCCTTACATAAGGGGGGTAACCGATAAAATTCAGCGTATCCTCTATGGCATAGGAATCAAGGTTGCGATGAAACCCTATCTGACAATAGGTAAATACCTTCCCTCGGCTAAAGACCCCATGAAAGAAGGTGAAGTTTCTGGATTGATCTACCAAGTTCCGTGTCATGACTGTGATTTAATCTACATTGGACAGACAAAACGTGATCTTAAATCTAGAATCAACGAGCACCAAAGAGCTATTAAATTTCAACGTCCAGAGCATTCCGCTCTTTGCAAACACTCTATAAACTCAGACCATAAAATTACTTGGACCAACGCCACCATTCTTAAAACTGAAAAGGATTATACTAAAAGATTGTTCACAGAAAAATGGTACATAAACCAGAAGGCACAACATGCTCTTAACCAAAAAGATGGTCAGAATTTCCCCTCTGTGTACAACAAATTACTTTAACTTTAGCTTCACCTTTTCCATTCTCAGTGCGTCTTCTCTACCATTGTTATTGCTAATCCCACTGCTTTCTGTCTTGTCTGATGTCTTTTCAACGTTTCTTGACAGTGGCCCAATAGATAGATAAATTTACGCTGCGGGAAGTAGCCTACTGGTTTTAGGCATTCACTGCATTTAGTTTAACCTCTAGGTATCTTGTTGCGTGTTTTAATTCTGATTCTTGCTGCTTTACTTTACTCATTTTATCAGTATGTTTTTGTGTTGTGCCATCGTTGCTGAACAGGTTGTATTAACCTGTTTTAGCCACCTTGATAAAGTCAGTCGTGCTGACTGACGAAACGTCGGAAAAAAAAAAGCTAGTTATCATCTTTAACATCACGAGGTAACCTAGTAAATAGTCACCAGAAGAACGCAAATTAATTTTATTACCAAATGCCTGGTGAACAGTCTCTCTCTGTTTTTAGGAAAAGTTTTGTTAGTAAAACTTGTTGTTTTAGGGGGGTTAGATAGCATTCTATAACTCACCATTGTAGTCCCCGCTTAAGCTCACCTCGGGACGGGACAATTTTGAGCTTATTAAGCGGGTGGGGCCTATTAACCGTGGGCTTAACAATTGAGGACTAAATATGTGTTTCTGCTTATAAAACGTGATACAAAAATAATGATAATAATCTAACGTCAACAATCCCGACCTAATAGTTGTAGCCTACATATTAACAGAGATGTACGTATGCGCCGCAAATTCTACGCCGCATACATGCGACGTAGACTTTTTGTTTGCGCTAACGCTTGCGGCCACATCTTTTTGGATAGTTTGCGCTTGAGGATGCGCCGTAAAGTTTTCGCGGTTTTTTAGCGCATAGCGTCAACGCATACTTTTTAATGTCTTAGTTGTTGTTTGCAATTTTTTTTTTGTCAAACTGCGAAATGTTAACGTCTTGCAATTGCCCATTGTTCTAGTGTTGTCTCACAGTGTCATCTATTGTTCAGTCAGCTGGAGTTTGTTTGTAGGCTATATCGCACTACTGCCTTTGACGCTAGAGTCCCACGTGGAGACTGAAGTCTTGCAGAAAAAAAGAAAGAATTAGTTAAAACAACTTAGGCCTACTGAGAAATTACTTAGTAAATTACGGGTCAGAACAGGAATGTAATGTAAGCAAGCAAGTAGGTAGGCTAGGTTGGTAATGCCGCTCCATGTAAAATGTAAACAATGACTTGGCTTCGTAGTGTGAAGTTTTTTTAGTCAAGCAGTGTTGAAGGCGTTTGTAAGCAATTGTGAGCACTTTAATTTATATTAGTTAAGTCTTGCATTTTGGGGCAAATCAGAAACTTCTCAGGCAATGAGCAGTGCAGCCTATGTATCTAAACAAACTCAAATATTTGGTCTCCGACCGTGATTGCTTGCATGATGTTGTACTCTGTATGTTATATGTAGTACACTACTTTGCCGGTTATTCTTGTTGTAGGCTATATATGTAGCGTAGTAATGTGTAGGCCTACATACAGTAGGCTATCAAGCTAAGGTAATTTTTACTTGACAATTTATACATTCTGTTGCGTAAGTATGTAATTATATATGTTTTGTAACTTGATGAGCAGTTTAGCAAAACATGCATCCAGGGGCCAATTGTGAAAGGCTTTTGAGTAGCCTACTGCTAATAACACTAGTAATGCTAACTATCCCTGAATGCTAATAACAAAGAGTTGTGCAGTTCAGAATCTAAACTTGCTTGTGTCTGGCAGTTTTGTCTTCCATTAACCCACTTTTTAAAAATCTTATCAGAAAAAAGCATAGAGCTTACTGAGAGAATTATGGCATTAAAAGCAACATTAGTCTTATTCAAACGGAATTATTTTAAAAATAGTGTTTTTTATAATGGATTTTTAGGGAGCGACAGTTAGTATATTACTAGGAGCGACAGTTAGTATAACACTAGAATTTTCTTGATAGGCATATGCTACAGTTTCTTACACTACACTATTGTATTCAGGGAATAACTTACGGTAATACTAATCTCCAAGTGAAATGGAGAATGATAATACAAATCCATGGCATTGCATGGAAAAGTATTTTAAGCTCTTCTTCGAAAGGCAAAAACTCATATTTTCAATGCCAGCTGTGCCTTCCGGCCAAAAAGATAATTTCTTGTAACGAAAAATCGCGAAGTGGCTTGAAAAGTGTGTTGTTTCGAGTGGTTTATACCGTGTGAATGTTTGGCACCTAGCAAACAAAATGAGTTTGCGCTAGAGTATGCGCTAACGCTGACGCCGCCAACTTTTTTTACAAGTTGCGTTGACGCATGCGGCGTATAGTTTTTCGAACGTTTGCGTTTGCGCTGACAGCGTCAATATTTTTTGTATGCGCGTACATCACTGCATATTAAGAAGACACTTCCTTCATTAATGTTTTATAGGTAAAAAACGTAACAAAAATGACATGATTACCAGTGCATGCACGAAAGCCTGTTCTTGATCATCTTGTATGGTAACCAGCTTGGCCCCGCTCTCTTCGCAAATTCTGTTGCCGTAGATGAAGATGTACTCATCAGAACTCGCCAGGTAGCATGATGAACCTGAAAAAACAACTCAGTTGAGACATGCGAAAGGCCCTGTATTTAGAAGTTACTTGCTGCTCCGCTGCGTCATAGTAGCCTAATAGCGAATATAATAATAATAAGTGTCTCAACAATGCACTCTTCGATGGGTATAAACGTGGACATTAACACTTGATTTTTTATTTCCAGTCTATTAATATATATTTAGGTACTAGAAAAATGTTTAGATGTCATAAAAATACCAAAAGCTTTCCATCCTGGATCACATCCGGGATCGGTCGGAATTTCGTCATCGCTAAGAGGGGGAAGCATTTGTTTTTCCTTTTTGCAAATGTATGAGAGTTCTGCCTCGCATCCTCTGTCATTCCAAGTACCAAAAAGTCTGTATATCTCAACACAGCGCTCAGTCTAAAAACGACATAAGTTTCCTTAAATTATGTGTAACAAAATATTATATAGGAATGTTGCAAGTACAGTAGTCCCCGCTGATTAATCCCACTTCTGGACGGGACGATTTTAGGCTTATTAAATGACCTACCGCCTATTAAGCCGGAGACAATAATTCTCTGCCACTCTTATGCTGTACATACAGTAATTCCGAACAAGATCAAATTGGGCTTAATAAGCGGGTGGGCCAATTAACCGTGGGCTTAATAAGCGGAAATTACTGTATTACGAAAACAAGCTTTACATTTACTTTCAATTAGACATAAAAATGCATATTCAAGACCTAATCAACAAACAATTAAATAAAACATTTTATTGATTAAGAGATATCACAATACTTTGCATGCTTGCACATCAAGATAGTTTTCTTTCCAAAAGGTTTTAAAATCAAACCTATGGACAACTCACCTTAACACTGCACAACATTTTTACTTTTAAACGTGGGATTATTATAGTTTCCATTACAACAGTTTTAATTGTCATCATATGTTGTTTCTACTGACCCCTCCATTAGGCTCCTTTGCATTCCACTTGGTCCAAGTGACACCTGTGTCATCTGACCACTGATAGTAGTTCTGCGTTCGTAAATCGTTCATTCCAATCCATACATCACCTCCTCGATCTTAAAGAAAAAGAAGAAATTAATCTATTTAACAAATTACACACCGAAAAGAAAAGTTGGCGCGGCGCATGTATGTCCACCAAAGAAGCTTCTAGATCGAGTGGCGCTGGTTCGATTCTCGGGGTGTGCGCTTGAGCAACCCATTGTCAGGACTGCTCTTCATTCAGCGGCACCTAATGGAGGAGATTTCCCGGCAACAACACTTCAACAATCGGAAACTTGACTCTGTCAATCTCGGTAACCGGCCCTGCGTCAAAAGCCTCTACAAGTATTCGATACTGCCAGGAATATCCTATCACAAGGCTTTGTCAGTCCGAGGATAAAGATTCAAAACCAAACCAAATAGAACAAAACCTTGATTTTCTTGGATGATGAAACCAAAATTGGACTACTCTTTTGCAGTCACTGAGTGTATTGGGATAACATACACACTTCTATAGGTAAAGGAGAACGACCAGGCTTCAGCGATTCAATCGAAGAATAAAGATACGAGTTAAAGGTAGCCTATTATTGAGAAATGCAGCTGCAGGGATGAAGACTTACAGGTTGCGTTTTAACATTTTCTATTTTTTGTAAAATGTTGTTTATACTTTCAGTTCTATGTGCTGACCTATTTGATTTGGTTTTCTGCCATACATTTCTTTTTACTGCAAACCTTGAAATTCGTTAGTTCAACTGTAAATTTAACCCCAACAACCCATCTGATAACTTGTCCTGCTGCAACTTATACACATAGGCTACATGTTAGCATGTTTTAACCCAATTATCTTACAAACCGTTCGTTTAAAATAAATGTAAGCCAGTATACCAGTATTTCATTGTAAAGGCTATCATACACTCATTTAATTACTGAGCCTCAGGGACTGACAGCGTCTGTGTCGAGAAAAGCTGTGTTTCTCACAACTGGCTTAAGTCGAGAGTTGAACCAACATCGTACGATAAGCAAGTAAGTGATATCCCATCCTTCATTGTAAATATACAGTAAAAGTGCATTTAAAAAAGGATGCGAGGTTTTATAAAGTCATAGGACAAAACCCCGATCGAACGAAAATGGAAGACGCCGCACTCGACAAGGTTGAAACTCGAGTAGAGTAGCCTATTGTGTTTTTCCATTTTCGTGCCATCGACGTTTTATAAAAGTGTATTGTGTTGATGTATAAGTTAGCCTATATCAACATTCTATGTTTGTACAATACACTGTGTACTCAATACTACAATACAATATGTGTCCACTGTCCAACTAACTTATATTATCGCATGCAATTGACTGAGTTATTGACAACAACACAGAAACTCAACAGCCAGCAGCCAAACAAAAGAGCCACATAATAAAACGAATCACTGACTTCAACACCGTTCGTCATAGCACATGACTAGGGAACTGTGTTCCGAAAGCTAGTGCGAACCGCTACTACAACAGAGAAGCCACAGCATCAGGCTAAAACAGGTCGTTACAATCTACATTGTGAAATATTCTAGCATGTTGGTGATTACCTCCCTGGGTAATCATGTACTCATGGAAGTCGTTTTCTCCTGAAGAGTGGATGGATGTCAAGTCCGCTCCCATGGAGATGCATTCCGCTCTGGCGTCATGCCAATTTTTGAAAACCGTCTTTGGTGGCAAATAGTAACAGTGATCCTTCCAGGGTTGCCAGTCAGTATCGCATCGGTACACTAAAACGGACAGCCTTACAACTTCTAAGTTTTGTCATTTCTCCCATTATTTAACTACAAGTGATAACAGTTCAATTAACGCCAAACTTAAAAAGATTTTGTGAATAAAAAAAATAATTAGTTGTTACAAAAGTAAGTTGAATCTCCCGCTTTTGTTACAATAAATGCATAACTAAAATGTGACTTCATTACTTTTTGCAATAAAATTAGATTTCAAAGATTTAAACTCAATTGCTTGAGATCTGGAACTTTACTCCAGGTTTTAAAATACAACCCTGAGATATTTAAATTTTTACAGAAAGTTTATTAGAGTTTACTTCGCCGTATACTTTAGCTTTCACAGTTTACACCTAGAAACACGTCAGTATAGAAAAGCGTCAGTAGTAAATAATAATAAAGGTGCCTTTAAAATGTCTGTTTCACCAACAGCTTTCTGGCCATAAAGCAAAACACGTCAAATTTTTCCAATAGAAAACAATGTTGAAAACTCACCACTGCCATCAAAGGTCAATGACAAATGCGATGCAGTAGCGCTGAAAACAATTGAACACAACAAATAATAATCTTTTGCTGATAGTTTGTTAAGTGACAGTAGTTAGATTTTTGAAGGCTTTTATTCATTTGTAGTAAGCTTGATTAGTTAAAATGATTTATGATAAGCCTTCGTATGGGAATTGTGATATTTTTCTAAGCTATGTCTTGAAATTCATTGCCTGTCTAATCAACAGAATTGAATATCCAATCAAGTAGGCTAATATATCAAATTATGCTATATTTCTGTAGGCCTACAATTTTCAAATTCCTCAAGCAACCAATAAAACGTTCACCGCTAAGAGAAACGATACGTAATAAAAAACTAGTATTATAGAATAATATATTACTGTACAATGTATGGAATACAGAAACTCTGTTCCATGCCTTGTCATGTTGAAGTACCGGTAGCAATAACAAAATAAATTGTTTTTGCGTCATTAATGAGTCGTTTTTGCGTCATAAATAAGTCGTTTTTGCGTCATAAATGAGTCGTTGTTACGTCATAAATGAGTCGTTTTTGCATTACAAACCCATGTGCAATGTGCATTGTGCAACAATTTTTTTTCACACTGTTTTTTATCGCTGTTTATTTCTTGTTATTTAGTCAGTTAGTTAGTTACCTTCAAGAAGTTGAAATTTATTGCATTTTTATAAATATTTTCAGATTCCTAATGAAGGCTTAAGTTCAGCCGAAAACGTTCGACTGCTAAAATTCTTTTTGTAAATATGTCAAGTATATTGTTATAATGCTTTACCCTGTTGCATTGTTGTGTCTTGTCTGTCTTTTTTGTTTCTAGTTTTAAAAAGCTTAAGAGCAATGTAGGAGTCCACTGTAGGCTACGTTTCTATAAATATATTTTAATCTCTTGGATTTTCAAAATCAAGCTGGTTTAACATTGTTTCCACTAGGGACAGTGGAATACCATCTTCTCTTCTACCATCCTTAGATTTCAGAACCAAATAATTAAACGTGGTCCACGTGAAAGGTTCTTACTCGAGCGAAGTGATGCCATTAGCAAAGCTTCCTTGGTATGAAGCTTCTCCTGATGTTTTAACCACGTTAACTGTCCCTCCATGTTGATCAGTGGTTCGTCCTGCATGAATAGCAGCTGGACACATCGCAGAGTTCTGGTCAAAAACAAAATCAAAGCGTCATAAAATTGATTGATAACCCCCATAACAAATCTTTTAAAAAATGACCGTGTTAAGAAACTTCAGCACATGGGTTGCCCAAATGCTTTTTTTTTTAAAGAGTTAACTTATCCCTGTTGCTTTTGGTAGAGTAGCTGGAAGTTTTCTTTGAAGGGGAGTAGGCGAAACATCGCTAAATGAAACCTCAGCTAAACTTTTGATGTGACTAAGTTTTGATACAAAATACCAACAAAAAAAAGAGTTCAGATTCATAAACGTAGCTTTCCAGGAATAAAGAAGATTCTCTATCTTCTATTAATATCGTGATGTTCGCTGCTGATGCACTGAGCACAAGAAAGCGGAATTGTTTTTCATTAACTTTTACCTCTGTGTAGATAGTAGTTCCGTACACGAGCCCTGCTGATGGGTCTTCCACGCAGCCGGCCGGACAGTCGATGGTGAAGGAAGTATCCGTGAAGTCTGAGCCAAGAGCTGAAAGAATGATGAGCATTTAGAACGTTGCCCTTGCTGGGAATTGATTCGTTTATATTTACGTTTGAAAGTAGTCCACAAATACAGGAAGAAGAAAAGAAGAAGAAGAAGATCTCTTTGAAGTGATGTTGAATACAAATTGAACTTTCATAAGCTACTTTCTTCGAACAACATTACTTACTATCGCATGCTATTCGGTTAGTCACATAACAACCATTGATCTCGAATTGCAAAACAATAGTCTGTCCTTGCCACTGCCTGGGTTGAACTCTCATATACTTTGTCGAGATGGGTTCTCTTAAGATGTCTGTGTATTCGGTATCAACTCCGTCCAAACCCAAGAAGAGCTGAAAGGACAAAACAAGGTGTTTGTAAGAATTTAGTTTCGGATGCAAGCGCATGCCACTTTTACACTGGCCCTCTGGAATAACAAGCCAATTGTGATGCAAGTTATTCAGTTACGAGACAGCAGCCTCTTACAGATAGTTACTATTTCACAAAAATACACGCAAATGTAAGTCTAGAAACATCTTTTAACTTACAAGGCAAATAAACCAAAAGCAATTGCATCATCGAGGATGGTACCGTACTAAAATCATCCAGACCCATTTTGTAGAGTTTATTATAATAACTAAAGCTTTCCCTTTCTACTATGAAAATATTTTTAGAGTCTTAGAAACATATTTATTGTAATTAATCTATGATCGTAATAAGAAATTTCAATTAATGCATATTAGGTAAACTTTATTACTGCACTGCAAAATAACCTGACCATGAACTGTTTTGGGATCTTTAAGCTTTCGTTTTACAATTTCTTTAGCCTATTTATTAAATTATATACGGTAGGCTAAGGTAAATACTTATAAAAACTTACATGATCTTGGCCATTTTGTGACGTATAGGTATTGTAACTTTTGCCATCGTCACTGAACATCAGAGCGTACCTGGACACGTAAGTGGACGTGGATCCGTACACTGTAATACCGGACACCTACGGATGCGTGTACATTATTCAATAAGGTAGCCTATACAAGATAAATTCAGGTTTTTACGGTGAGAGAGCTGAAAAGTCAACCATCTGTTCCTATCAATTAAAACTGTGTCTGGTAAGTCTCTTTGATAAACTTGTACAGCAAGAACTTCCGACACACAAAATTAAAACTCGGTTGATCAGCAGCCACTCGGTGCAACGGATAATTTTGCCGTCATTATATTTCTCTTTTCCTGGGGAACACTTCACCCCATCCTTTAACACTCCTATCAATACCACTTTTTTCTCAGTCAAAATTATGAACCAGACATTTTTTTAAAGCTAACATATTGGATCAGGGGTTCTTAACCAGGAGGATACGCCACCCTAGGAGTCGTCTGTCGTTTCCTATGGGGGGCGCAAGCTTTACAACGATGTTTAATCTTTCTGGATGGTGCATTGATTTCAATGTCCTGTATTTTGGCCATTTATATATTTCTGGAAATTGAAATCATTGGCAGAGCTATAGACGAAACGTTGGTTGCTCTTGCTCTGCAATCTGATATAGTAACAAACAAAATCAACCAAGTCTTAGTAGGTCTACTCATTGCATCACTTATCGCGAAGCCTTAGCATTTAAAACTTTGCTTTCAGTGCAAAGGAGCGTTCAGAACTTAAATATCAGTTATTTTCACAAAAGCTGGGGCTTCATAAAACCTTTCCATATTTGCAGTCGCCTTTTCAACGTTTTATTCAAGCTGCTTTTGCAACCCTGTGATAAATCAAAACAAAATTGGATTTGGCATTACACTTGTTCAAAAATTGGGAGGTCGGGGGCGAAGTGCATGTGATCAATAATCATTATACAGGGAATCGTATCTGCGAAAAGGTTAAGAACCACTGCATTAGATCTTTTTAAGACATCCCTACAATCACAGCAAGATGTAGCAAATAAAATTATTAGTTACCTTGTAGAATTCCTTGAACTGGACTTGTACGTATTCGGTGTCACGTGGTGAAGACGGCGACCATCCACTTGGCTGGTAACCTACAAGTATGCAGCATTATGACGACGACAAAGAAAGCATGTAAAAGTTAAAAATCCATCTTTGTCAACTTGGGTGCGGCAAGTTGTTAAGTGAAGCATCGATATTTTTAATCCTAATCAAAAAAGCATCTTTTAAAGAACGGAAATACATTGCTTTTGGCTGGTAGTTTAAATAAACGCATTTTGATGGATTTGGGGCTCTTTGGGTGTTTACAGAGTTCCTACCCACTAGAAATAAAATGATATGATAATGTATGATGATACAGTGCTATCTCCTGAGGCAGTTTAAGCTTAAAATCGTTTGTTTTTGCATGCAATAATAATAATCATAAATTACAACTTATGAAAACTCCTACGCATTTTTAAATTGAAAACTGCATTGAGTTTAAAAGATTTAACATTTTGCTAGTTTAAAGTTTTAAAACTACCGTGCGCATCGCATGTTTGTAGCCTATGACGTATCCAGTTTGTCTGTCACACCAACTTGGGAATTATTCCAGTTTGACAAATATTTACTTGGACATATTGAGACGTCACAAAAATCCCATCGAACGTTTGGATCGGTAGTGTAGCACCAGGGACGGTCTTCTCCATCTGGATTGCGGCAGAAATTGTTGTCCAAACCAGAGTCGGGATAGTTTTCCGGAGTTCTAAAATTATGACGGATATTCACTTGAAAATATTGCAAAACGACATTTGCCGCGAAGCCTATAGAGGTTGAATAAGTTTGATTCTCACTTTTAAAAGTTTGTAGAACCGCATCGAAGTAGGACACTAAAAGCATTTGTGTATTACTCCAAGAATAAAATAAATCTCTTGCAATTTTCTTTTGACCTAACTCAGCGGTTTCAGTTGCTTCAAATATGCGGAACTGCCAAGATTAAGATTTCAAAGAAGCTTTCAAAGTCCGAAAATAAAGGTCCCCACAATTAATCAAAGTATTTTAAATTGAGAGGAAGTATCTCACATGAACGACAGTACCATACAAAACACTTAGCTGATCTTCATCTCTAAGCTTACTATTGTCGGCTGCATAGCCGAGTGGTGAGAGCGGGAAATCGGCAATCGAAAGGGCGCCGGTTCGACACCACTCAAGAGCATGCGGCCGTGTCTTTAGCAGGGCACTTAAAGGCATGACGAAGATTGGCTTCCTTGCCTTCCCATCCACTTAATCTAATCTTTAACCACCGGGTGTAAGCCTGGATACAGCAAACAAAAAATCTCTACTAGACGGTTGATCGTGAATTTTCTCACCTGTCGTGGCTTTGTGGGAACTGGTCGGTCCATTTTTGGCAAACAATATTATCTGTGGTTTTGGACAACCAACCTCTGTAGTCTGCTCCTTTGTCAGAGGCCGATGCCAGGCATTCAGCTACAAAAAAAATACAACTCTCACTTTAAAAGAGCGACTATATGAAAACAAACTCAACAAATAAAACAAATAGTTTAGCAAACAATTTGAACGTTTAAACGTGTCTACTGTTTACTTTAACTTCAGGAGCGTTTAATTATAGCAGCGCAGAACACACTAGCGAACACGTTACGTGTTCAACTGTATTTTCATCATCAACACAACTGTAGGAAAACATCATAATTTCTACACAACTGTAACATTCTTTGATTCAGTTTTGGAAAGGTACCTTGCAGAAACACTGCCGTTAATTGTTATTACTGCTTAAAAGTCATCAATAACAAAAAGATTTAAAACTTTTTTAGTTTCTTTATAATCTTGCCTGTATCCACAGGAGCTCGAGCTTGTTGAGGAGTCTTGCTCCCAGCAGAAGAAGAAGCAGTGATCATATTGTCAGTGATATAGCCAGAATTCATACCAATTTTGAACAAGCAAGCTACAACAATAAGTAAAATAATATCAGTGGTAAAATACTACATCACTTATGGTGGGCCATGGATCGATCCCAGGCCAAATCACTCCAAAATGTTTACGTGCAACATCGTTTCAGCTTTTTCTCTCGTTCGGCAGTGAAGATAACAACACAAGGTAGTTCATTTACTAAACAACAGCCTACATCTTTTGATTAGATTAAGATTATTTTCTATCGCAAACTTTCTACTTTTGCAGCATTCAAACGCTGCCCGAAATTCAAGCAATATGAAAACGACAACTGTTGTTGCTTTGGCTGCAAGCAAGCAGATAAAAATAAACTGCCATTCATACATGCGCGACATCCAACGTATTCCAACCGAAGGGCACCCCTTTCTTTCCACGTGACTGGATAGCATCTGATGTGTATCGCTATGATTGATCGAGGAAAGAGGTTGGTCACTTGTGTATTCTGATCACTGTTTCCATCAAAAATCTAAGGAATACGTTTTCAGTCAAAAACAATGATGAGTTGCTAGTCGATCCCAGGTTATGCCTTGTTGACAACATAGCAAGAAAGACAGTTTTTGCAAAAAAGTAGAGCAATTATCTAAACATGGTTTACCCGTTTTGTGTACAAATTCACCTAGAAATTATTGCTGCAACCTGTTTTCTAAAACATAGCATTGCATTTTGTCGTATCTAGGCTTAGGCCTACATAGTACACACATTGGTGTTTGTGTCTTGGCAAGAACCCGCATACTCTTAAGCGGTGTCAAACTAGCGCCCTTTCGAACGTCACCTCTCGACTATGCACTGCAGTCGACAAGCAATACAACGGTAATTGTTCATGGAATGATGAAATAATCAGATCAGACACTCGCTACATTGTAAAAAAACGGAAACTTGATCTCTTCCTGAATCAATGATGACTTCATAGACCGAGATCACGGTGACTCACAATTGGATTTCCGTCCTGATCTGACAACCATTCCCATTCCGATACTGCAGATCCCGTGTGGTGTTGATCCTGGCTGTATCTTATCTTGAATGACGTGGTCCATTGCCGCTCTGAATATTGGATCAAACCGTTCCTTCCCTGAATACAAAATATTTAATTCTTTACATAGAATTCAATGAACTGTCGAAAATAATAATTGATGGAATGTATAACACAGTTAGGCTGCGTTTGTTAACGAAAATTAAACTGTTTTTTCTTATACAAAAGAGAAAAACGTAACCTAGCTTACGTAACCTATGCCGTGGATTGTGTGTTATTGTATATGCCGTAGCTATTAACATCATAAACTGACAAGAAAAAGTTCTACGCCACCTAAGTTTTCATGTAAAACAATCGTTCAGTACAATTATACCCGTATGCCCGTTTATAAACCGGATACTCTATGATGGCATGATGAGTAATTTATTGCTCCGCGCTGTAATCATATAGGGAGCTAAGAAATCTAGTTGGGATAAGTTTGAAAGATAGATGATGGGTAAAATAGTTGGCAAATGATCGAAAGTTAGATGATAGCTGATATATAAAATCTTTAGAAAATGAAAAAACGTAACACAAAACAAGCGAACCTGTGTAACTATGCCCTTTATGTCCATGTTATCGGGGAAGTCAACCTGCAGCCAAGGTTCTGAGTCATCACCCCTTGGTTCCCAAGCCCCATGACCAGTCCCAACGCTTATATCATCCTGGAAATATATTAAAGCAACTTTATTAACTTTAAACCCAACTTCAAATATTGAAGTTGCTTATGTGTAAATGCTATGCGTAATAACAAAGACAGACCATTTAAACATCACCAGATCAAATATATAGTTGTTATTCACTAAAAAACCATCCTGTTTCACCCTAATTGAGATTATCAGAACGTTCTTATTCAAATAGAAACGTATTTGAACAAGAACGTTCTGATGATTCCAATTAGCTTGCAACAAGCCGTATAGGATTTTTAGGTGAATAGCGACTACATACTTGATATAATTCGCGCTGCTAGACTATTTTGCTTGGTATTGAGAACTTTTTGTAGTCTTGATATTGTTTTATAATATGTATTTCTTGTTTAAATGTTATCAGATATCGATATCAACCGGATCGGTAGCGATCCGACATTCTTTGGAAAGTATTTTTTCAAAAATCGTCATATCACTGACTTACGTTGAATATGATGACGTCAGCCGGAGTGTTCAATCGACCACGCGATGCAACGAAAAATTCATCCGCCTCGGTAGAAGCAGTTAGCACGGAGTCGTCTAATGATCCTCCGTACTCCACACCGATATGTCTTTGAGGACATACAGAACGTTCAATTAATTAATCAAATTTATTCTCCATCCAGCAGACACAGCAAAAACACTAGCCATTGCATAATTAATAACTAACAATTTATAGCTACTTTATTCATTTCGTCAGTATGTTTTTGTGTTGTGCCATTTGTTACTGAACAGGTCGTGTTTATCTGTTTCAGCCCACTTAATAAAGTCAGTCGTGCTGACCGACGAAACGTCGGTAATAAAAGCTAGGTATCATCCTTAACATCAGGAGGTAACCTAGTGCTGGCAGCCTATAGTCACTAGAAGAACGCAAGTCACTTTATTTAGCAAAAGATGACTTTGCATTACCATCTCATTATCTGTAACAACTAATCACATTTTTTTCCATTCCAAACCAATACTTACTTGAAACAACAAGCTTCATTGCTCTGACAGTTTGGATCCTGCACATCTGGGCCAACAACATTGGCATTATTTCCAGTCTTCTCGCAGATGAAATGTCTATAGTTCAGGCAGTCGAGATCATTCCAGCGGCCAGTGTCGGTTTGCAGCTCTCCGCAGTCTTCATCGCCGGAATTGTTTGGCTCGCCTTGTGACGACAACAATATCCGTCAGCGATCGATTGAGGCACGATTTTATCTTAGGCAAATATATTGATTGCCGACGCTTATCACTTTGAAACTAATTTGGATCACTAATTTCAGAATGAATGTATTAGGCTTTATCCAGAAATACTGGATAGAGTTGTAAGGTACCCTTCCCTAATAAGGCCCGCCTTTTTGATTTTGTCGCAAATTGATCATGAAATAAAAAAGCGGGTACCAATGTGTGTTTTATTGTGTTTTAGAATCATTAAAGCACTTCTTTAGAATGATTTTAATAACATATTGACCAAAGTTTTAAAATTATAGTTGATTTGCTAATTACTTCTGAGTGGGCCTTAAAAGGGCACCATTGCCTTAATAAGGCCAGCCTTCTAAACTCAATTTTTTGAACCATAAATCGCGGGGAAAAAACAATACACAACATCAAAACAGTGAAAAATCCCAAAAACAATTTAGTTACCATAGTTTATTACAAAAAGAAATGTTAGACTTCACGTAGTGAGTTCATGTAAGTTCTTTTCCAATCGATCGTAACTTCGTGCAAACAAGTTTTTTTTCAATCACAAGTTCAAATAAATTTTTTCAAAGAAATTCTTTTTCAACAGTAAAACATTTACATATCACAATCAGGGCATATAAATTCATCATCATATTTTGTTAAACCAACACAGTTTTCATGGCTGCCTACCATATTTTACAACTTTCACGTTGCCTCATGTCGGAGACTGTATTTTCTAAACATACCGAGCAACACCAACCTGCTACACTTGGACGTCTTTGCATATTTACTGTTTCCCCTTTCGTTTTGCCTTTTCTCTTTCTTTTCCATACGTGTCAAACAGAGACTTCGATACAGTTGTTGCTCGATAATATTAATGCTCCTTTTTCTTTGCCCCCGCTTCTTGCTTAGGGTATTAATTTTGCTGATGGTGTAGCCATAATGCTATGACATGGTGTTGATATGGGGAGCTGTGTTGAAATCCCATGACTTGTTGATGGTTGAGGAGAGATCCCATGACTTGTTTATATTTGTGGAGACATCTCATGACTTGTTAACGGTTGTTGAGGCATCTTATAACTTATTGATATTTGTGGAGACATCTCATGACTTGTTAACGATTGTGGAGACATCCCATAACTTGTTGATATTTGTGGAGACAATCATGTCTTGTTGACGGTTGTGGAGACATCCCACAACTTGTTGGTGGCTGTGAAAACATGTCACGACTCGGTGATGGCAACTGAGATTGGTCACCGACTGTATGGTCAATGTTGGTGACATTACTTGGAGCAAAGACATGGTCAGCTGTAGTCTTGTTATCAAGTGGAAAAATTCCAAATCCTAATAAAAGCGAAACCCAATTTTCGCAAAAGAGGTAACTTATTTTGTGCCCTAACCACATGGTGGTGGTGTTTTGATCTGATGTTGTGCTTGTTAGCTGCCAGTAAGGGAGTATCAACTGCAGTGCCTTTCTCCTAACAGCCCTTACAAGCCCATAATTGAACGCCAAGGGTACCTGCCCTAATAAGGCTCGTGGCTGATTTTGATGGGCCTTGTTAAGGCAACTCTTCACAATCAGTTTAACGTAAACTTCCTAAATACACTATCCAAGAAAGGTCAATATGTCAATATATGTTGAAACTTTAGACCCTTTAGCATCTCCTGAAACTCTAACAAAGGTAGAAAACAAACACCACTTACGAAAACACGCCGATAGATTAAGTACTGAACAAAATTTTACTCCTGCAAGATAACTTTCAGAAATTTACAACTAACTCTGCTGGCATGTGGTTTCTTCTAGAAAACCAAATTACTTTTCTGTTCATTCACATGATTATCGCAGCCAATTAGATTACCACATCTACTCAGTGCTATTTTGTAAGTAGGAATAGAACCATAACTTATTTTTAAGAAGAGACGAAGCTGACGTTATTGTTGAAGCGTAGAAGGCCGAAAGTTTATTATTTAGCCTCTCATTTAGCGTTGCTGCGTAGCCAAGTGTTCCTTGCTTGCTTTGGTTTTCCAGATATGAAAGGGTGGGCCTTATTTAGGCACGGGCCTTATTTGGGAAGAGTACCTTATTCAATTTACATTGAAACAACATTTGTTGCTTTATTAATATCTCAAGCTGGCCAGTGATGAAAAAAAGTAATCTATGCATTTGGCCTTACCTGGCCTCATCAGGCCTTACATGGCTTCACATGACCTTCTGACTTCAAAAAGGAAGAAGTATTTCTGTTTAAAATGCCAAACTCTTACCATCATTCCAGTTGAGATAATTGAACGGGGTTTCATCGCTCCACGTCCATCCTCCGTCCGATACATCAAGTATGTCATGTTGGAAGTTATTGGGGTCAGTAGCTCCAATCCATAAATTGTTTACGGTCGGTAACGGACCAGTTGTAGCTGCAAAGTAATTGCAACATTATATAATAATTGCAACTTATTGACAACAATTGCAACTTGTTTGCAAACAATTGCAGCTGCTTTACAATATTAATAATTGCAACTACTTGACAACAATTGGAATTTTTTTGCAAACAATTGCAGCTTCATTACAAATAATGGCAGCTTCTTATTTCAATTCGTAGCATGTCTTGCATACAATGTCATTGCATAGAATAAGTGTATGCAAGTTATATTGAGGTTATATTCTTTGCATAACGTTATTGTAGCGTATACTAAATTGAGCTAAGATTATAACAAAAATATAATAAAACAAGTATCAAAAAAATGAAGTATTTTCTGACAGGTGTCAAGCCAACATAAACTTCACTGAAGATGATCTAGCTTCTAGCTGATCGAAATCGATTTTTAGCTATATATGATTGAACTGACTCGTGTGAAAAATAAATTTCTTTGCAATAAAAACACGTAGCATTAGTCTAGGAAAGGCTAATCGAAAACGTTCCATGGGAAATTTGTTTTAAGTAGTTTTTGTTTTCTGTTAATTTTAAAATAAACGTAAGTATGTTAAACCTGATTACGTTACTCATCTTTGTATGCTTATGATACAACAAGGCAAACTGACTACAAAAGCTCTATAATTATAAAGCTAAAATTTTAAGTCAATGCAGTAAATGTAGCCTATTTGCTATTTTCTCTAAATTAGTTGCAATTTTGACCAAATGAAAATCCGTCCTCGTTCCACTCACCGTGAAGGAAGGTTTGTTCTGCTGGAGTATTGATTGAAGCAAGATCTCCACCAATGGATTGGCAAGCATGGCGGGCGTCTCTCCAAGACCGTAACTGCAGGGCGTTGATCTATTGCAAACGACAAGAAATTCGTGCTCAGTTAGCTATTTACGTGTAGGTTAATTGTGTGATCAGTTTCATTTCGTTTTGTGAATACAGAGACACAGTAAGAATCATAACATTATCCAGGATACAGCCTCTTTTTCATTCAAAGGAAATTGTGGGTTTTTAATTCTTTCATTCCTAGTATTTTCATTGTATCTATAGGATAGAAAATAAGCTTGATTGATTGATCATATAAAAAGACGCGACGCGAACAAAACAAACGCGCTCAAGATGATGATGATGATGATGATGATGATGATGATGATGATGATGATGATGATGATGATGATGATGGTGATGATGATGATGATGATGATGATGGTGATGATGATGATGATAGCCTATCCTATTCGTAGGGTATAGGCTACGGCGGTATACGCAGCACGGTATACTCTCTGCTTTTTCCAGCAACTATAGTATACCCTCTGGTTTTCCAAATAGATTGCGTATGCTATCCTAACTGATTCTTGACAACTAGCTTACTAACTAACTACTTAACCCTTTGAGGACCAATGGTATACGGGTGTACAATGGTACATGGGTGTACCATGAACCCGTTCTGAGAGTTTTATCATTCAATCAATTCATTCAGAGCATTGTTAGCAGAATGCAAATGAGACTTTGTGCTAATGCCGACACTAACAATGGTCAGCTACTGGTTGATATTGCTAACTTGCAACCTGGAAAAATGATACAAGGAAATTTGCGTCATGGAGAAGCAGAGGTGAGAAGAATTTGTAGACGCTTTGACATTGATGAAATACAGTCAATCCAAGGGTTAAGAGACTTTAGTGAAAAAGTTGAAATTGTGCCCAATAATTTGAAGCCTCTCTTGACAGCTATTTCAACTTTCCTTGTTCTACAGCAGAATGTGAACGTGGTTTCAGTTTATTGAACGATATTATCACAAGTTCAAGAGCATCTTTGCTTATTGGTAATGTGGTCTGTTCGATGTTTACTAAACTTAATTGCAATAGACCACCTGTGGCTCAATTTACTGCTAAAAAATGTGTAAGATCCTGGCTGCCAAACCACCGATCAGCTAAGGATACTAAATCCCAAATTTGTAAAGAGGATAAAGATGTAGATTCCTCTCGGCAGGCTGTTTGGAATGTAGGCCTATTCATAAAAAATAAACAATTTTGTACCTCTCGTCCAATTTTGATGTTGATAATTCATGTTATGGTAGAATAAAGATTAGTATTTTGCAAGTTGTGTATTTATCATTTTATCAAATCTGAGACAGTATACCCTGTGCTTTTTTTACGAATACAGCACTGATGATAGGGGATGACAACAGCCACTGTTCCCGCGGCAGACCAAATGATGTGAATCACATTTTGTGACGTAACGATTACTATATCTTTTAGTCTGCTCTTAAATCAATCCCAGCCCATACCGCCAACGCCCATCCACTAAACAAAGCGAAAGGTATGCGTGTCTTGGACGAATAAACCAAAGACTGACTGCTTTTCAGTACCTTTCCGATGTAGACTGTAGTCCAAGAAACAACGCTAAATGAGAGGCTAAATAATAAACTTTCGGCCTTCCACACTTCAACAATGACGTCAGCTTTGTCCCTTCTAAACAAATAAGTTATGGTTCTATTCCTACTTACAAAATAGCATTGAGTAGATGAAGGATCAGAAAACCATCCACCAGTGCCACACTTATCCACATCTCCAGGATCTAAATGTGTTTGGAGTTAGTTTGGTTAAACAAGTGTCGTAGGGGTCACCCCATGGAAAACATCAGCAATTTACCAGGCTACATATTTGCAAAATATTACAACACTCACTCAAAGCAACGTAAAACAGACTACTGGAACAGCTCTCTATGTTAAAGTTGGGATATTTATCAGGATTAGTTACTGTTTGCAGTGTGTATCAATTAGAAAGTAAAAGCATATATCGTTCTGTAATACAACATATCGATTGTTTTATCGCTTCAAAGACGTTTGGTATGCCGTGACAATGCGCATTGCGCATGCTTAATGAAAACACTGTGTTCTGCTTTTACTTTTAAATTCATCCGATGAGCACAGCATCTGCTGTTAGAAAAAATGCTTTTGTTTTAAATGCACTTGTGACAAATAGTGACATCATAATAATATCATATCATGGTTCAAGACTAAAAAAAACGTAAAATATACTACTATTATGGTGTCATCATTTCGTCACAAATTCGACTTACTTGCACTAGGCGGGGAGATTGTTGATGTGGGTGTTGGTACTGCAAATATGCACAACAAATATCAACAAGTTTGGAATTGAATTCACTGCAAGTATTTTACAAAAGTTCACTTATTATCGACTAAAAAAAGTAAAAATTTGTCGTAATCTGGTTTCATCCTCTCCCCTCCACACACTTCTAAGTTATCGCGTTGCCCTTTGAGATTAACCTTTTGTGTATTCCTGCACTAAACTGGGGTCAGTCCAAACAATAATTGTAGGTCCTCTATTTAATTAGTGCAGAACCTGGATAGGTCTATTTTTTTAATTATAACTGCATGGATAATAAATATCAATATAGAAATTTGCCGGTGTAATCAATTTTTAATATTAATTTTTTACACTTTGAAATAATATAAAAACGGAAAATTACAATTCAAAGTCACTGGTCTCTTCAAAACGAACCAATGAAACGATTATTTACATTTTACAGTACAATAAACAACAGCAAACCCAATGGAATTTTCTGCTACGAATTCGATTTTGACCTCAATGGCCAGTTACTTAGCAAAGTTTCAGCCAAAGAGAACAAGCAAAGTCAGTTGGAACCAATTATTTTCCATGCACCTGCACACAAATAACGTACTTTCGTCTTTTTTACAAACAGCAGTATGAGCTTCTGTGCATGAGGCATCCATCCATAATCCATCAGTAGCTTTCATATAAACACACTGCAGGGTTTTAGAACTGGTTGCGTCAAAGTTGGAGAAAGCATATGGCGACCCGTCCATCCAGACGTAGCTGCCGCTTTGTTTCGTCAGCCCTATCCAGCTCGTACCTTGTATCGAACCTGAAAAAGAAAAAACAAATGATTTTCAAAGCTCGATCAAGCATGCAGCTGTATTTTAGTCAAACGTTTCTTTTTAAGTTTCTGAGGCAGAGGGTCCATCCTTTTACCACCTTAGGACTATACTGGAAGGCTATTAGAGAACATTTAGACTTTAATTTCATTACCAAAGACACGCAAACCTTCCACTCCGTTAGAAGATTTGAAAATAGTACAATGATTAATGATGCAGTCTATTCCTCAGCACTATACTTTAGGAATAGATCTTCTTCTTGTAAGTGATTGCTCGGAAGAGTCCGACATCCCCCCGAAGACTTGAAGATTAATATAAAAACTGGATTATCTTGTTCCCATTCTACTCAAATCAAATCTTTTTTAACAACCAAACGTAAGTGTGGATAAGACCGCATTGTCAGGTACTGAACAAGATGTCAACCATTGGATAATAAGATCAGATAAAGCAACACCCGCAAAAATACAATACCGTAGTATTTGTTACGTAAATTATTCAAAGTCAACAAAGCACTGACCGAGTAGATAACTTAGTTCATCGTCATTCAAAATGCTGGCCAACTTAGCTCCGTTTTGAGTGCAATATGAACTAGACTCTGTTTGGCTGGTTTCCTTTTGGGCGACCAAGTAGCAGCTACCTCGGAAGTGTCGCCATCCACTGTCGCATTTTCCTTCAACTGTGAGGGAAATAAACGTTACTTGTTTGGTGTGTGTAGCAACTCAGTAGCGTCTGGCTCTGGTGGGTCATGGCTCGACTCCAGGCCGGGTCATATCAAAGACTTTAAAATCGAAAACGATTGTGTGTTTTTTTTTTTGCGAAAAGGCAGTGGAGAGTTTTTACATTAATTCAACGTATGCAGACTTTGATAGGACCCAATTTATTGACAGGGATGGTAGCTGTCGGTTGACTTTGTCGAGTTGTCAGTTGACTGTCGGCTGCATAGCCGAGTGGTGAGATCCCTGAAACGGCATTCGAAAAGGCGCCGATTCGACACCGCTCAAGAGTATGCGGCTGTGTCTTTGGCAGGACACTTAAAGGCACGCCTGAAAGTGGACAGGACGATTGGCTTCCTTGCTTTCCCGTTCACTTAATTTAAATCTTCAACTACCGGGCGTAATCCGGGATACGACAACAACAACACAACAGTTCACTTTGAAATAAACAGAAAAACAATTCCAGGAAATGTTTTCTTAGAATTGTAATTAGCCTGTTCAGAGACAACCACACAAATCCTATTTGTATTAATTTGAACAAATCAACTCGCCAAGGACGAGCTAAAGGAGACGAGGCTGCGTCGGCAACAATGTGGTCGGCAACAAGGCTGCGTCGGCAACAAGGCTGCGTCGGCAACAATGTGGTCGGCAACAAGGCTGCGTCGGCAACAAGGCTGCGTCGGCAACAATGTGGTCGGCAACAAGGCTGCGTCGGCAACAATGTAGTCGGCAACATTGTGGTCGGCAACAAGGCTGCGTCGGCAACAATGTGGTCGGCAACATTGTGGTCGGCAACAATGTGGTCGGCAACAATGTGGTCGGCAACAATGTGGTCGGCAACAAGGTGGTCGGCAACAATGTGGTCGGCAACATTGTGGTCGGCAACAATGTGGTCGGCAACAAGGCTGCGTCGGCAACAATGTGGTCGGCAACAATGTGGTCGGCAACAATGTGGTCGGCAACAATGTGGTCGGCAACAAGGCTGCGTCGGCAACAATGTGGTCGGCAACAATGTGGTCGGCAACATTGTGGTCGGCAACAATGTGGTCGGCAACATTGTGGTCGGCAACAATGTGGTCGGCAACAATGTGGTCGGCAACAATGTGGTCGGCAACAATGTGGTCGGCAACAATGTGGTCGGCAACATTGTGGTCGGCAACAATGTGGTCGGCAACAATGTGGTCGGCAACAAGGCTGCGTCGGCAACAATGTGGTCGGCAACAATGTGGTCGGCAACAATGTGGTCGGCAACAATGTGGTCGGCAACATTGTGGTCGGCAACAATGTGGTCGGCAACAATGTTGTCGGCAACATTGTGGTCGGCAACAATGTGGTCGGCAACAATGTGGTCGGCAACAAGGCTGCGTCGGCAACAATGTGGTCGGCAACAAGGCTGCGTCGGCAACATTGTGGTCGGCAACAATGCTGCATCGGCAACAATGTGGTCGGCAACAATGTGGTCGGCAACAAGGCTGCGTCGGCAACAATGTGGTCGGCAACAAGGCTGCATCGGCAACAATGTGGTCGGCAACAAGGCTGCGTCGGCAACAATGTGGTCGGCAACAAGGCTGCGTCGGCAACAATTGAGTCATGAACAATAAACTAGTCAGAGATCACAAGCAGTAGCGTTGATAGAGAGGTCTGGGGAAGCATTTGTTTCAGGGCGGGAATGATTTCAGAAGCCAGTAACGTTCCCACAAGGGCACGGGAATTTGAAAATCTACATCGTATTCGTTGAACATGGTGCCTTCGTATTAGAGTTATGTTGATTTGGGGCCCGAAGATATCATTGATACCAGGCCAAAATTATCCTTTCAACAGTCTTGATCACAAGTGTTTGGTTCAAGATTGCAAGGAAAGAACATTTGTCATGGCGACAATAAAAAGGGAAAATCACATAGATAATTTTGTTTGAAAATAACTTATTAGAGCTTACCGGTGACAGCAGGGGTGGTAGGTAAAGTGGAACCTTCAGGGAGTTCGCAAATGAAGGGTCTTTGATAGAAACAACTTGAGGTTTCCCAGTTTCCAGCGGATTTTCCAGTGTACAGGTTGAGACAATCTTCGGTTCCTGCATAAAAGATTATTCCTACGATTATTTCATGAAATAAAATCACTTACTTTATCGTGTTACTCGTTGCTACATGTATCATACAATCTTAGCTTAGTGGCAGATGAGATGCTACAGCTTAGTAGCTGCTAAGGTGCAAGAATATTTTGATCTCTGCAAATAGCAATTGAAATTGAGCCACGATAGCAGCCAGAAGTACAGTGACAAGACTTGATCACCTAGGCTGCAGTTAAAGTATGGCATTTAGCGTGAAGAGTGTGGACATTTATTAGTGAAGAGTGTGAACATTTATTTAGAACATTTATAGCTTTAATATTTAAAAAAAACAAAAAATATTTCTTAAATGAACAGTAGCCTACTTCAAATTATAAGTTACCTGTGACAGACTGGGGCATGTTTCCATCCCAATAATATTGATTGATAGCCGTACCATCCGCCCATTTGAACACGTCATCATGACCGATGTCGGACCCACCTAACCAGATTTCCTGGAACCCCAAGTTCAGAAACTGTTCAAGAACTGTCCCCACATACAGCTCTTCGTCATCGCTGAAAATATGCTCAACTTCAAAAACGAGTTACACTTGTAACCAATTAAGTAAGGTAAAGAAATTACTATTCATCAATTAAAATTAAATATAAATAAAACACAGTATAGTGTACCTACTGCACTGAGGAGACAGGAAGGTCGAAATGGTGTGCACTGTCTGCAGTTATAGACGCTCTTGGCTTATGACGATTGAACACTTTACTGGAGGCACCTTGCTGTGCATTGCGCAAAGCTCACTGCTTACAGTTTGAGCACTTTGGCAAAGTTAGCGGTAGTACCATTTTTTGGAGCTTAGGTTCCACAAATGGGAAAACGTAACATGGAGGTATATATCTCCGTGGCCATACCCAGTGTACCTACTGCACTGAGAAGGCTAAAAAGCCGAAACGGTGTGCACTGTCTGCAGGATAGATTTAAAAACATACCGTTATCAATCTTTACACGCAATCGTCGTAAACGTAAGCTGTCAAGATATTTCTCATCGGAGAAGGATATTGAGCAATTGGACAGACAAAAGTAGTTTTGTACAATGACAAAATAATCACACACCAATTTTCCTCGTAAAACAAAACCAAATTATCACCTTTCAATTCTCAAAAGTTTAGCTCCCTGTGCCTTGCAGGTTTCGCTTGCGGTGGTCCAAGTCTGAAGTCTGTTCGAGTTGATGACAAACTCATAGCACTTTCCAGCAAGTAGATTCCATCCATAAGGACACTTCCCTGCAAACGAAAACTTGCAGCGGAATCATAGAAAATTAAATTTGCCTACCACAGACAATCAACCATCAGAATATACAGAAAAACTTGAAGATTCTTCTGTCAGTGAAAAGAAGCAAAAAGACCATGTAAGTAAATGTTAATGCATTTTGTTTATTATTTTGGTATATGGCAAAGTTTCAATTTCATCAATTCTGGAATCATTCTGGAAGGCTTGAATCTGAACAAGAACATCGGTTTTATTAGGCTCTACTACAAGTAGATCTGAGATCGATTCCAGGTCGAGTCATATCGAAGACTTTAAAAACGATACCGATTGTATTTTTTTGTACAACGCAGTGAGGATGTCGGGTAATGGCCTAATGTGGTGGCATCGTAAATCTCATACAAAATTAAAATTAGCCTGTCGCTAAAAGACCTTTACAAGTGTAACGCCACAGTAAATAACGTTTTATCATTATCAAGGCAAAAACGATTCAGAGAATGGTTGATAGGTTTTGAGTCTTTATCTTCGGACTGACAAAGCCTTGATAGGTTATTCCTGGTAGTTTCATATACTTGTAGAGACTCTTGACGCAGGGCCGGTTACCGAGATTGGCAGAGTGAAGTTTTCCGATTGTTGGAGTCTTGTTGGCGAAGAATTATTCCATCCACTGGGTGATGCTGAATGGAGAACAGTCCTAAACTGCGTTACTCAAACGCACACCCAGAGAGCCGAACCAGCGCCGCTTGATCTTAAGTCGGGCGCTTAACCACTGAGCCACAATAAATAAACAATTTCACAAACTATTTCAATATAAAATTGTTTTCTCAAAAAGAAAAATATGAATGATCAAGCTAAACAAATTATTTTTACCGTTCAATCCTCTTTGGCAAACGTATTTCTTTTCTACACTACACTTGAAAGTCGACCATTGGTAGTTGAGACCAGCCCCCATAGCAACACACGTACTTCCCATGTACGGCAACCTAACGAAGAAAATAATAAAATAAATTGTCTAGATTTCAATTTGATGGAAGAAAAATCAGTTTCTTTGTATTTTAGCACTTTGCGCTAGAAAAAAAAGCACTTAAGGTTTAAGGTGCTTTACATTTTCATGTCCACCTCAATCGAGAAATTAGGGGGTTTTAGGACCCCCATTTTGAGCCAAAATATACACATTGGGGCTAAAGAGACTTTTTGAGCCAGTTGGAGCCATTCACTTGAACAGTCTCAAAACCCCAGGATGCCTTTCCATTGAAAAGATTCGCACTTTCATTATTAAGCAGTCTCATTTGAAAATAGTCTGCTAATGGCCTACATTTTAATTTTTTTGTTTGAGCTTTTGAGGCCAAAGGTCTATTCTTTTGCAAAATGCATAATGATTATATGTTAAAAGAAATAATTAATAACTTTGAATTAAATATCACAAAATACTTTATAATATTCCCAAAAACTGAATAGACGTTATTCTAAACATATGGTCAGTAAATCCTTATTCACCTCATTTTAATATGGTCAGTTCACATTTTTCATTTGAATATGTCCGCTAGCAAATAGGGTAGCCCCCACGGTACAATAGCACCAACTATTCGTATGGTTCGCTATCAAGATGGGATTTCACCATCTACCACCAATACCTGCTTTATTTTTGGCTAGCTGCATCTAGACATTGGCTATTCGCTGCTGCTATCACAATCCTGGGCGTCACATTTTTACAATTTCTTTTTCACCATGGCGTCTTTCGCTGAGTTATTAGGCGTCGTATACATAGCTAAAAAAAACTAGTCAATATTGCATCGCTTTAACGTTTCTGTCTGGATAAGGAACTTACGGATTTGATGGTTGGCCACTAGCCCAGTTTGTATATGAAGACCCTTGTGCTGTAGGGTCACTCCATTGGAGAGTGCCTGGTTTGACCTACAATAAACAAATGAAAAGTTTATAAGCAGTCAGGCAAATCTACTTCTTATAGACCTTAAACTTTGAAAGCAAAAATATTTTATTTTGATTACAGACAAAGTTATAGTAGCCTGTTTCCTCTTTATTTCCTTTCGTTTCTAAAGAATGAAAATTCATAGTCTCAAACTGTGGTTGTTTGGTGATCGCCCAACAACATTCTACGGTCTACACTATAGTATGTGAATGCGGTGACAGGTAACTCCACACATAAATATATGAAATATAGATAACATGTTTCTTTTTACTTTTCCCTTCAGTTTCAGAAGGTTCATAATAGTAGGCTACCCCAAAAATGTTCTTTTTAAGAAAAAAAAACCTTTGGAGGTAACCCCGTAGGCAGTGTTGGGCGCGATAACTCATTTTTCAGTTAAGCGATAACGATAATCGATAAACGAAAAATGCCTAAAGCGATAACGATAAATGATAAATTATTGCCGATAATGTCCGATAACGATAATTTTTTTTCCTTGATTAGCGCTGCCCCATCCCACGCAGCACGAACTGTTTTCATCAACATGCCGAAAAATTGAGCATAATATACTGTAATGGGACAAAACTTTTTGTAAGTTATGCATAAATAGAATCGCAATAGCGGCAGTGGGTATCGAATCTTCAACCGCTTGATCCAGAATCAAACCACTGAGGTACGGTAACCGCTGTGCTTATAATTATACCTGCAGATACCAGTTGGATGCTTTTATCAATTGAGTTACACTGCCGCTTACGTGCAGTAGGCAAAATAGTTAAATCAAATAAAAACACCATAAAAAATTCCAAACTTTGTATTTTGCTTTCTGCTTAAAGGGCTGTTTACAGCAAAGTCAGCAATAATTGAAAAAATTCCCAAAAACGCAAAATGCTTGAAAATTTATCAGGAATCTTAAGCGTTATTGGTAGTAAAAATGTGCATACTGTGAAATCCATCAAGCTTGTCAAATTAGTCGTGTTTGTTTAAGAACAATAACATAATTATCGTAATTTAGCCTACTGATAATTTCAGATAATTTTTTTTTGTTTTCTTTGTGAACACCATCATTAAAGCAATGGCAGAACGCTGAGTTGTTGAGATAAGAATTGCAATGTAGGCACTGTATTAGTGGGAATAAAAATATTTAATTGAGGTAGGCTATGTCGCATAGGTAGGCTACAGTAAATGAGAAAGGTTATACTGTATTTAGCATAATTTTACCACGCAACTTGATCCGCCTATTGTCATGCAAAAACTACTACAAGATGCAAAAAATGTGATGTCGGTCTGCATGTTAAATGCTTCAAGCAATATCATATTCCGCAATGACTTGTTTCAGTGATGTTGTGTTACTTTGCTAATTTTCATCTTCATATTTTTTGAACTTTCATTTCAATAAAATGCTCGATGACAATAATGACATGACAAGACATGAACAACACATTTCCCATTTATCACTTTGAGCAATAAGTAAAATGTAATAACGCTTAAAGTGCCCCTGACAGGTTGGATCCAAGTATAGTAACTTTTTAAAGCATTTCCTTGCGCAGAATCATACTTAGCAAACTTTTTAACCTTAACCTCGTAGCTCGACTGGTTAGGGCGTAATTTACATCAAACGACGGCTCCGCAGCGCCACCACAGGCGAAACTCCATATTTCACTGCTCTGGGACGACTTTGGTGGTATTACGTCATTGTAAGTCGGCGTTCTTAGCGACGGATGAAACATACGTTTCCTAGATGTGATTGCTGGATCACAGTTTAGTCGGAGTTGGTACAAGCGGTTGCTTTTTTCAAAGATCTGTTGTTTTTTACAGTTTAATAAAACTGTACTGGATACGTTCCTACAAAACCTAAAATATACTTGAAGTGAAAAATGAAGAAATTGTACGAATCATCATTCATATTTAATTCATCATCACTATTCATAATAAATAAAAGTTCTCTCTCTCATAATGTGCCCTCAGTACGTACATAGCAGAGTCTATACATGTAAAAGCCTAGTTTACCTGTACAAGGGTACGTTTTTGTAAACGTTGTTGTTTAGAAGTGCTGAAATCATCATCAGCAACTGGTTGCATCTTTGCTGTTATAGATGGTAGCCTATGGCAAATTCCTTCAAAATGTAAAGTTTGCTCAAGCCCATTTTTACTTGAGTGGTATTAACAAAATTATCTTCAGTGAAGTGAAGAGAACATATATGACTAGTTTTGTATGGCCCATCCTACTTTCGAACACTTGAAGAAAACTTCTACCATTTTCTTCTCAGCACCTTGTTTTGTGGGAAAGCGTAAAAAGAAACCACACGGTCTTTGTCACTGACACTGTCACATATTTATTTATTATTTATTTGCGTCAGACAAAGCTGTCCACATCGAAAACAAAACAACGAAATACTGTAATACACAAACTGAAAATGCACAAAGATCACAGAGAGCCACCTTGGATGCCGTCGGTTTAAAAGCTCACTAAATAGGCTATCTACTGTCACAAATTTACATATAATGAGCGTTGGAAGAATTGAAAGCATTCAGAACGATAAAAATAATCAGATGACATCATGTCTGATATAAAGCGATTTGAGGAGTGTATGCAATCGGTTAATAAACGAAAACATGTTTTTTCCTCAATAAAGCATCAAACGTAGTTACATTATTCATTACTTGATATTCACGGGCACTGACCTAACGAGGCAAATTGTGCAATATTCTGAAAGAGTCATTGTAAGCAACACGTAATCGTTTTATACTAGAAGATCTAAACTTGTTCCACAACTGGGATAAGTAAAACGACATACAATAAGAACGAAATAAACTGTTTTTTACAGCGGGTGAGCATTTAGAAAAATTGAGATTTTGCATTATTTGCAGCACAGTACTGAGAGCGCACTTGCCTTGAAATATAATTTTCATCTGAGAACTATCAATAAATACACCCAGATATTTTACAGAGTCTGTGAACACAATTTCAGATTTACCTAGATGTAGCAGAGGAGCACGTAAAAGATAAAAGTTTTTTGGGGAGAATAACATACCAAATGACTTTTTAGAATTGAAAGTAATTTCATGTTCAACAGCATACTTGTGGCAAACATCTAACAAATTTTGTAAGCCACACAAACTAGGCGAGATGCAGCAAATGTCATCAGGAAACATAATATGATTTAGACAAGAGTTGCCAACATAGCAACCAACTTTTGTTTTATTGAGATAAGAAAGCTGATCAATATATATATACGGCAAAAAGATAGGGGCTTAACACCCCACCTTGTCAGACTCCGCTGGACACAGTAAATGATTGGCACAGGTGACCTTCCCACCTCACTTGCATGGTTTTTTTACTATAAAGGCACAAAGGTCACCAGTATTCCAATAAGCGAACAAAATAGATAGGCAGTAGGCACGTTACGTGTGATAAGCGTTTTAAACAATAAATGATGATTGACTTTGTCGAAGGCTTTTGAAGCATCCAAAAAGACAGAATATACAGGAGTGCTGGGTTTTTTTTTGGGGTCATTTTTCGGTCATTGACCGATTTTTTAGCAAAATGTCCGAAAAAAATATAGTCAATTCGGTCAAAATGTCCGAAAAAATATATAGTCAATTGACTATATATGACTAAAAATGACCAAAATAAATAAAAATGACCGAATTTTTTCAAGTTATTTCGGACAAATGACCGAAAAGTCTCAGCGAAAAAAAAAACCCAGCAGGAGTGTCATGACTGATATAAGAGGACACTGGTTGTTTTATTAAAAAACACTCATTTCAGTACTATGACCAGACTTAAACCCAAATTGATTGTCACTGGTATTCCAGAAAGGCAATAGATGATTCACATAAAACGTTCAAACAGTTTTGAGATTACTGTGGCTAGAGCAATAAGTCTATAGTTACCTGAATCTTGAATGTCGCCATTCAAATTCTTTACAATCGGGACTAAGACAGTGTTCAAGCAAGAATTTGGTACAGTGCCATGACTAAGACACATATATATTTAAAAAGTACACTAATATAAAAACAAATAATCAGCATAAACAATATGTTCAGCTGAAATTTTGTCAGCACCAGCAGCGCGGTTTATGGCAGTTTGACAAGCAAGGAACCAATTGTGTCCATGTTGTAACAAAAGTTGTAATATTTATCCCTAGAAGAAATACATGAGTTAACAAATTCTTTTTCAGTGTTGGTTTTGCTAGAATTTAGCAAGGAGCTGTAATGATGTTTTCACATCTCAGCAATTGCTCCAGGACCTTGTGCTCCACCAACATTTACAGGAAGAGAACTCTTTTTGCAAGTAGACTTTTTTACTTTCTGCCAAAATGACTTATGTGAGCTGTCCAAGTTGAGTGCTGAGGCAAGCACATTTGCTCTATGTTGTTCAGAGGCATGATTACAACGGCGAAAGGCTTTTTTAAACTCCTTTCGTTTGCTCTGCATCAACTCATATATGATAGTTAACCATTTCACTGTTTCCCATTTTTCACCTACATGATGTAACTTTCTCTGGCAGTAGCATGAGCTTGCTTAACATGATTATTCCAACCAGGAACAGAAAATATGTTACATTTCTTCTTTACACCAACAAAGATTTTATCAGAAGCTGCTTTGAGAGCATCAGTTATAATATTATAGAAAGAGTCTATTGAGGCAACAGGAGAAGCATCTGAACAATGAGAATTATTGCATTTAATACTTTCAGTTGGCAAGGAAATTTGGGATAGATATTTTTAAATACAACAATACACATGAACAGCAATTTTTAAGCATTGCCTCAACCATAAATTAAAGGTAGCCTACTGTTTGTGAGATACTGTTGTTACACTGCAAATGGCTATAGCCAGATTAGGACAAATAAAAAAGTATCAAAATTGTAGCCCTATGAAACTGCAATTTCAATTGAATTGAGATGCTGTTTGATAAAAATAAACTCAACCTATTTGATCAAAACCTGGTAGTAATAGTAAGTTCACTTTTCTATTTCGGTAATTCTTAATTTGCACATGCTTTAGACCAACAGAGCCCAACACATTCACGTTTTGCAGTAGCCGTACTATACCTAACCAAGTCACCAGTCACCACAGATTGTATCCTTCCAGCTTACGGTGACGTCACAGCGATGTTGCCGTTTTTATTTTCGCAATAGAATGAGTGTCAGATTCGCCGATGTCAACGAAAGTTTGCAAGCGTGTAACTTAGTAGCCTGTTGATATTTTTTACAATTTTCTGGTCAGGGAAGTTTGTTAGTGTCACCTTTTTGATATCTTAGGTAAATTTCGCAAATTTATTTTTCTGTCAGAGGCACTTTAAGCATTACGCACAAGAAACTTGTGAAATTTGATAACGGATTTGCCTAGCGTCTTATATATAGGACGGCTTTTTCTCAAAAAGTACAAACACGATTAGGAAAAAAATAATTGTGATATGTTTTTTAGGTCATAATTATGCAATATTTAAATTTTCCGAAAATTTTTTTAAGTACTTTCACTTTCGGCACAAATGGGTTAACTTTTTAAGTTAAATGGCACTTATGCATTCGGTTATTATTTTTGGATTAAAGTTATATCGCCAAGCTAGAAAAAAATCGATCTTACAGTCTATAACCGATCTTGTGTTGTTATTGTGTGTGAATTTTGTCTTTTAATCTGAGTTTGTGACTAGAGATGTAAATGCAAAAAAAACGAACCGTTTTTTTTTAAAAAAAACGTGTTTTTTTTCAAAGAAAAATTGAGCCAAAAAAAACACTCGTTTTTTGTTTTTTTTGTTTTTTTTCATATTTTTCTGAAAAAGTTGCAATTTTTTTGCAATTTACAGCTTAGTTTCATTATAGTGCTCTTGAAAAACATTAAATTACTAAAAATAGTTTTATTGGTGTGCTGAAACTCCTAAGTGTTTGTGTTTGGCAGCATATGTTCTTGCATAGTCCTATGAGGACCTATGTTGTTTCGCTTTCTTCTTCATTCTCTGGCATGTTTGTGGCAGTCATGGGCTCTATCCAAGGGGGGGTGAGGGGGGTGATCACCCCCCCACTAATTGGAGTGGGGGGGTGATCAATGCAAAATCACCCCCCCACTCATTTGGCTTTGAAAAGGTTTTGTGATATTTTATTGATCAAATTTAAAAAAATATATTTTCGCTGTTGGCACATTTTGAATTTTTTATCAATATGAATATATATTTCATTTCAGTATGATTTTTTTGTTTGGCAACCCTGAACTACAAGCCAGGCGTTTACACTGTGTTTTAACTTAGCTTGCTTGGTAGCCACTTTAACAAGAAAAAATTCTGCCACTGCAAATGACTAGAATGACACCGCCAACCAATTAGAACATGTTATAAGAGGCTACCGTCCAATTGTGACTTTCTCGCACTTAGCCAGAGAGTTAATCTTTGCTTTGAACTTTATTTGGTAATTACAGAACAAAAAGAGCAATAGCAGTCGAACCCACGTCAATGAAATGACTACTTTCTAACCCTAACCCCTAAAAAGCCAACCAGCTGCCAACTTAGTCGGCAGCAGTGGCTGAGTGGTTAGCGCGTTGGGCTCGCCGTCGAGAGCCTGCATGTTCGACTCCTCCCCCCCGCACTTGCTGTTGTTTCTGGTAGCCACTTTAACAAATCAAAATTCTGCCACTGAAATTGATTAGAATGCAACCGCCAACCAACCACAACATGTTATAAGAGGCTACCGTCCAATTGTGATCCTTCTCGCACTCATCCAGAGAGTTAATGCTTGTTTTGTACTTTATTTGGTAATTACAGAAGAAAAAGAGCAATAGCAGTAGTGGGAATCGAACCCGCGTCAATGAAATGACTACTTTCTAGCCCTAACCCTTAAGCCAACCAGCTTAATTTGCTTTCTATCATCTTCTTTTCGCCATTTTTTACGTCACTTAAACCGTAGCTTGTGATTGGTTGGCGGTTTCATCCTAATCAATTTCAGTGGCAGAATTTCGACTTGTTAAAGTGGCTACCGTTGTTTCTCTGGGGAAGAAACTTCACTATGAGTATAATTGCCTCTACTCAGTGATCGATTTCGAGTAATGGGTAGTACCAAATTTAAGTCATAAGTAGAGTAGACAACCGGAAACAGACATTGCCGTCGGCTGCAGCGTGGGTCAGGTGTACGTCAGAAGGCGTACACCGATGCATAGCGCTCAAGTCCGCTTTTCCACAATGCAGGGTAAAAATATGAAAAACAAATAAACAAACAAACAAACAGCTGATAGAAAATCCAGCACTTGATTTGCTTTGTATCATCTTCTTTTCGCCCTTTTTCACGTCACGAAAAATGTAGTTAATGATTGGTTCGAGTTTTCATTTGCAGTGCCAGAAATATTTCTTGTTAAGTGACTACCAGTTTGCTTACCCAAAAATGCCCTTTCTGAAACATACTTTGTGAAACGACTTGGAAACCCTATGCTTCGATCAGAAAGAAGCTGATGCTGCAATGGGGGGTCTGGGGGGCGCAGCCCCCCAGAAGTTGAAATGACTATGACGATTTTAGCCCACTGTCCAAAAATCACCCCCCTGAATTCTAAAAGTGGATAGAGCCCCTGGTGGCAGTAGACCTGACAAACATTGAATTAATGAAATTTGATACATGACATAATGTAGATGAGTTAATTTCTTTTTCCTTTTATGGAAGTTAGACTATGATGTTAGTATACTGTGGTACTGGTTATTCTTGTACACACTCAATGGGTTGACGAAATTTTGACAAAACAAGGTGGCAGTATTCAGTACACACATTTACCTTGTTTGTTGACGTGGTAATTTACTAATGCAAGCTATTGCCAATAGCTTGTTTAAACATGTTTTGTAACTGATAGCTTGCCAACGATGTATATGCTTTATAAATGTTGAAACAGAAGTATTCTTTTCGTGTGTTGTAAGATCTTGGATTGGACACTTCGTCATTGATGCTTCTTGCAGATTATTTGGGACATATAATGCAAGAGACCTTATCACTGATATTTTTAGCTGTCAAAAGTTAGTGCATTTGTCAGAAAAGGTTTAGGTTAATGTTCCTTTCAAATGCCCACCACCCATGTTGACTATTGCTAGTAACTACCATTCTACCAACCTTGAATGAAGAAATTTTTCCTTTAAAGTGGAGTTTTTCAGCACTGCTCAGTGCTCAGTGTTCACATAGTGAATAAATGCTTTATAATGCTTTTCCTGACAAGAATAAAGTTTTACCCATATTCCCACAATGCAGGATATAAAGATACAAAACAAACATCAAAGATGAAAACTTATTTTATTTGAGAACTAGGCCTACTGTTTTTTGAGATAAAAAGAAATTGACCTCTTGTCGTTACGCACCAATAAAACCATGATGCAAACTTTAATTTTTTTTATTGGGCAGAGGAAAGATTGACGAAAAGTTAGGCAAAAACAAAAAAAGTGCTAAAGTCTCAAAGTTCTGCAAACTAGTTCAAATTGGATGGATTAAGTGCAACCAATAACCATACTTCTTTTAAACATGTCTATGACAGCACAATGGTGTGATTAAGGGAAAACAAACATGACTATGACGTCACAAAGGAATATTGAATCTCTTCAGGGAAAATAAAAAAACATCAAAACGTTTCCATCTTTCACTACATTTAAATGTGATTTGGGCTAAAAGTTGGGACTTTAGCACTACACTGTTTTTGCCAAACTTGTCATCAATCTTTCTTCTACCCAATTATTTTTTTTTTTAATTTACGCACCATGGTTTTATTGGTGCGTAACGACAAGAGGTTAATTTCTTTTTAGCTCAAAAAGTAGTAGCCAAAACTTGTTTTAATATTCATAAACAGATAGCCCACCCCATAAAACATGGGGGTAGAGCTAAAACTTATGTAAATATGTTGAGCGGTTCTTGAGATATGGCCGTTTTTCTATTGCTCCTTTAAAGCCACTTAGTGGCTAAGGTTATTTCACTTATAACTCGAGAACCGCTTGTGTGATTTTCATCACGTTTGCACCAAATGCACATCAACTGGAACAATCTCTTGACGTTGTACTGGTAATGGTGTGGTGTGCTGGTGAAAAGTGCCTTTGTGAAGTAGAGAAACAGGACCCTGACCACCTGGTCCTAACGTAACATGCCCATTAACCAAAATCCCAGGTGGCTTCGAAACTGTACACGAGTGTGGTACTGCATTTAACAACTGGCTGAACCAAATTACAGACAATACTTGAGATGTGCCAACCATAGGACACTGTGTTACTATTTGAGACGATGAGAAACCTTTATGGCTCGTGTGTTGAGACTTGAGAGACATATTGTCTCATTTGAAAGATGTTATACGAGTTATGAGACTATTTTTTTGTTGAAAGAGACGCTATTGCAATGAGTTTACCCTAATTGCTGCATATTGTGACATTTAATAAAAAAATAGGTAAAAAAAACAAAAAAAACAAAAAAAACGAATAAAAAACAAAAAAAACGATAAAAAACAAAAAAAAACGTTTTTTACATCTCTATTTGTGACGTAACCGCACGTCTCAAAGCAAGTTCTTGCAATTTTAGTTAATCTACTCATCTAAAGATTTAATGCGCTTAAAACAGTAAGTTTCATGTTTTGACGAGAGAGATTTTATGTTTTTACGACAATTACTAAAAACTAACACTTCCAACGAAAAAAGAAAACACAAGAATAAAATAGTTGATCGTGAGGTGGCGCGAAAGACCTTGTTTCCGATGTAAAAGCGGCCTCGTATTGCGATACTTTCACAAACCACTTGCCAATTTCTTTCGCTTCGCTTCAAAGAGAGTTGTGTCGCCTGTGCGCTTACATTTTAATTGTAAAATGCACTCGCGATTGCCCATTGCAGCAAAACAACAAGAGACTTGTTGCATGCATTTCATTGCATTGCAATTTGCAACTCTAAAAATTATTGTGTTGTCAGGGCCGTCGCTGCAGGGGGCGTGCGCCCTCCCCTGATAACGACCTGTGCAAACACACACTTCAGGCACTGAAGAAGAACTGGTTTTAATTTTAGTTTCATTAACTAGGTGGCTAGTAAAAATATTACTTTTCATGATCTTTCCACTTGTGTGTTGATCCAAAATAAAATTTATCGGCGATTAATTATCGGCGATAATCAAATATTGCCTTTGGCGATAAAAATTTATCGCCAATAATTATCGCCGATGAATTATCGCCGATAATGCCTATCACTGCCCGTAGGCTATGGGTTCTCTTCAAGAACCTCCAGAGGTTTTTTTTCAAAAGAACCCAATTTGCAGTAGCTCCTTTAAAGGTTTTTTTCGAGCCTTTTTCGTTTACAGTGTATGCTATGACGGACGGGTGATGCATCGATAAATCTTACGTTGCATTGCTAATCGAGGATAGAACTCACACAACTGGAACAAATAAATTTCTTGCAACGGATTTTACCTCGTCAGAGTAGCCTAGCCAAACGTCAACGTTTTGTGAACTGACGAAACCTTGCAAGTCTGCCTGCTCTTGAGCTGATGTGACCGAAGCCAATATTGAACCTTGGGCTCTGAAATAAAAAAAATAAAAAATTTAAAAGTCATTAGGCTACTAGTAAATACACACAACATCAAATCGTCGTCGTCGTCGGCTCCAGCTCATGTCCGAGCATTGGTTTGTCTTCAAATCGAATTTGGATTTGGATGGTGATGTCGTATATGGCTTTGGAGGCCCAGTCTATGATGGAAAAGACGTTGGAAAAAGGCACATTGTATGGAAGGTGGGGGGCGTGGTACTTTTAGCTTTTTTTTTCTAATGTTTCGTTTTTCTTGGGATTTTTATATCCTGTTTTTTTCGAAAATTTCCGTGCCTTCTCTAGTTCTTTTTCTCAACATCAAATATCAAGCAACAGCAAATACAACAATTTTTTTTTTTTTTTTTCGCGCAAATACAACAAATGCAACAATCAAAGTTCGCTTCCTCGATTGTAATAATCAGTCCCAATGTTAATTTGTTGGATCAATCTTCATATTTGTTGTATCCTGGCATTTAGAACACAAAGATGAAGACTTAGATTAAGTAAACAATGAATCGTCGTGTTCATCTTTAGGGGTTTCATTTTCCAAGACACAACTGCGTGTCTTCGACAGGTATCGAACTGGCGTTCTTTCGAACGTCAAATAAGCACTCTCACCGCATCCAACATCACAGTTCACATATCGATCAACTGCCATTACTGTAGTTACTGAAGACACCTAAAGTACGTTTTCCAAAGTTACTGAATTAGTGAAACAAACTCAATCGATCGTTTTGTTCAAGAATCTTGTCTATTTTTGTTCAAATTGTGTCTTTGTCACCCTCAAACCTATGAGCTTCAATAGCTGAAACAAATACTTTGATATAGCCCTAGATTTTCTTAAAGTTAGAGCATTCATAAACAGTGTGTACAAAAATACGCAAACACGATATATTTTTTGTTTAAACATCGCTCAAGCTTCTGTAGACCTTGAACCAAAGCAAAAAAGAAATGGTTTGTTTACAGGTATTTCAAATTTAAACTTACTTGCAGTCTATGTCAGCAGCTTTCCATTCTGCTTCAGTGTTGATTATTTTATAACAATTGTCTCCAAGCTGTCCCCACTCCACTGGACACCCTGTTTCAAACGAGCCTGGAAAGGCACACAAGGGATCATTAGAACACCACAAACTTATTTCGTGATTTTCTAACCTTATTGGTTAGTAAGTCTACTCTCTATACGCCGGTAGCTACTCAGCAGTAACAATAGGAATGACATAAATTAGACAAGGAATAGATTGGATTATTATTTATTCCCGTATATTTAGAAATAGATTAAATAAGGACAAGAGTAGGCCTATAGCTCTAAGGATGAGCATTGTCATGGTGCGCGAAATGTCGGTGAAGTAACAAATCAACTTTTTTGTTATTGCTTTTACTTTCACTTGTATCAGACGAACGTTGCAACTAGTGCTAGAAACGATAACTATCTTGATGAACACCCAAACTTTTTCAGTATTTAGAAAAAAACAAAATGATCAAAGGTTGTTAAGGTTAAAATAACTTTGACAGCGTATTCTCTAAATAGTTTTTAGAAAACATTTGCTTTTTGCATTGATTCAACGTCTGTAGACGATGAATTCATGTGCAAATGAGTCATTGGCCTGCTGGGGTAGAGCAAGATATCGAAAGTGTTTGTACATTTAACGAATTGTTAAACGAAGTAGGCCTACAAGAAATCCACGTATATTAAAAATTCAAACCAAAAAAAAATTTACAAAAATTATAAGGTACTTGGAAAACGCATTAAATAAATAATTTTTTTGATATTTTTCAGATAATCATAGCTCTAGTTAAGCTTATACACAATGGGGGGAGGTTGGTGGTTACCCCCCCCCAACCCTTTCCCCCCACCAGTGAGCTTAATATCGTAAGTTTCAACCCCCATGCACCCTACAAAATTTCCTTTGAGAAATCGTCTCGCTCATATCCATAATTAACCTGTTCAGTAGAGAACAAAAGGTGCTTAGCGATTAATACCGGTATCGCCTTTGCAGATGAATGGGTCAACTTTATCGCATTGGTTGTCATTCCATTGGCCGGTATAGAGGGGCTTGTCAATCCATATTTCCACGCAATCTTCCTTTCCGGAGTTACTTGGTTCGCCAGGTTTCCATCGGCTAAAAACAATTACACACTTTTTAAATTTTATCCTAAATGAATTCCAAAGTGAGAAAAATTGTTTACAAAAAAATCACCTATATAGTGTTATAAATTCAGTTTAATTATCCAGCTTATTTGACCGCATAATCTGCTAAGTAATGGTCACCAAGTAATATTTGGAAAAGAGACTAATGTCCAAAGTCACCAAAAATGTGAGAGAATTGTTCCCTAAAACGTTTGCTACTAAGTCGCGTTATAGGCTAACATGCGGGAGTTTGGCAAATTAAAAGCTTTAAAAAAGTTAGTATCACAAAATGTAAAGTGACCAATTGTAGTCACATAGCTTCTTTACAGCACAGTTCTGGTAAGAAAATTAGTACATGACACTTGTATGAAACATAGAAACCATAACTGCTACGAATAATGTCCAACCTGTAACCTGTAAAACCTGTAACTTGATAGGCTTGAGCTATTTTGCTTTGAGATCACCAAAGATGGTTCTTTTTAAATGTTAATTAAGCACTACACTTGGTATAGCCTACTGCAAGCACCAAGAAATTTATTTATATGTCTCACCTTAACTTAATAGTTTACGAAACAAAGCCAAACATTTTACATTCAGGAATCTTTCTCGAAGCAGAAATCGTCTGTATGGTTTATAATAGCCTATACTGGACTTCATGGGTCCGTACTGATAACATTGGAGTGGGAACGAAGTGTTTTGACCACGGACTTCACACGTTACACAACTAATGCATTGCATAGCCTACTTACGCCACAGCGGGGTCAAACGGCGTTTTGTCCGTCCAAGCAAAGTTATTTTCATCCTTAGTATCGCTGAGACCGATCCACCATCTCGTATCATCCCAATTCACTAAGTAGTTGTCATACACCCAATCCTACCACAACAAGACATTAAATATAAGATATTTTTAAGTTATGGTAGTCCTCTGCATTTCAGTTAAAGGCCCTTGAAAGGAGACGTAGATTTAAAGTTCAAGCTTCAAGAGAATTGCTTTTATATCAGTTATATCAAACATGGTACAGCATATATCTTTATTATTAGGTTGCCGGTATAATATTATATTTATATTATTTGTTATTGTTTTACATTAGTCCTAATGTAATATTTTAAAGCCTAAGCGATGTGTCACTGTCTGCAATTAGTTTATATGATATATGTCTATATATTTAGATTACGATTTTATATTTATATTATTTGTTAGATTTTAATATTGAATTTAGGAAAACGTATTCAAACTCATACACTGAAATAGATCTATTTAAAATTAATTTCGCAAACTTTTCACTCGGGCTAAACCTTTGAAGGTTTAAAATCTGTAAGACTTGACAATCCTTTGAAAGCAGTAATGACTTTAAAAATTTTGAGAACAACTGGTTTTAGACAAAAATAAGCAGAGTAGGCGACTTATAAGCCGAAAGCCAAAGTCACAAAATGTGAATTAGCTTTTCTTAATAGTGCTTTCTAAATGCATTACGTGCCTTCTACATGCATTACTTTTATCACTCCACTCACACACATACCGCACTTATTTTTCAGTAGACTGCGGTTTAATTATTTGCCAAATTTGACAACAATTTTGTTTTCTTACTCGTTCCTCGACGGTTGCAAAGCTCGCCAAATGAGCATTGTTCTGTTGACACCACGACTCTGCCTCTGTCCACGTCATCCCAATCTCGTGGCCCAACGCTTGGTCGGAGAAGTACCAGCATTTCTGGTTGTAAGGGAGCCATCCAGGAGCGCAGTCTTGTGCATACACTGAAGTAAATAAACATCGACTGAAAGCTAAAATGTGTAAATTCAAAAAGGGCCCAATTCCACATTTTGCCAATTTTCACTTTTTGTGTTTTTTGTCCTTTTCTTGATGTCCGCTAAATGATGCGTGTAAATACGATCGATTTACTATAACCAAAACGTGAAAAATGCTCGGTCAATATTTCTACTGAATGCAACAAGGGCCCAACTGGTGGTTGGGCCCTTGTTGCATTCAGTCAGCTAAAGCAAAAACAGTGTTGGCTTTGTGTAGTCTGCGGGACTTTGCTCGTGGGACTTTTTACAGCTGTAGCTAAATATAGCAACAGCTTACTATTTATGTATTGAACATTATTTTTGTATTTTTAGTTTAGCCTACTTTCCTTTGAATAAAGATTATTAATACTAGAATTGGCAGCACTAGTTTAGTTTGTCGTAGCCTACAGTCTATTGGTCTGTGGTAGGCTACAGGTTGAGTAGCCTACAGCATCAGCCTTGTCGTTATACAGTACGGTAGCCTTCAGTTTATCTCTGAATAAAAAGGTTAATTCCTATAAAGATGTCTGAACCAACAGTTACTGATGCAAATGTCGTGAAGGCTTTGCAAGTCTTCATGGGATTGGGCCAAAACGGATTAGACGTGTTGCTCAGTTGACTGCGCAAGGAACCACACCAAAGGACAAAAGAGGGAAGCATGGCACACAGGTTACTAAAAGTGATGATATCAAGCTGAAAATTGATACTCATATTGGCAGCTTCCCATGCCGGGTGTCTCACTATGGTGGTCACGGGAACAAAAGGCGCTATCTTGGGTCTGACCTCAATGTCCTTAAGATGTATACCTTGTTTCTCGAGAAACATTATCCACAACATTATGCTGAGTACAAAGATGGTAAAGACCCAGAAAAGCTAGACTGTGAAGTAAAGTATCGGTACTATTATGAGTACTACAAACTAAATTTCAACTATGGCTTTGGGAGACCAAAGACAGATGTATGCACAGTGTGTGCTGAGCATGAAGCAAACATAAAACTTGAATCAAATGCTGCGGCTAAGAGAGCACTGAAAGTCAAACTTGATATACACAAGCGAAAAGCCAAAGTATTCTATGCGGCACTGAAAGAAAAACCTGCACTGGCGAAAGACCAAGAGGACACAGAGTGTCTGTGTTTTGATTTTATGCCATATCCACACATTGCAACAAGTGATGTGTTTTATAGCCGGCAGTTGTGGTTATTTGTTTTTGGTATATTTGGCAAAAACTGGTAAAAGTCGAATATATACCTGGCCTGAAACAGAGGCTAGAAGGGGTGTAAATGAGGTCTTGAGCTGCCTTCAAGACTACATCACTAATCACCTTGATGCAAATGCACGCAAATTGCATGTATTTACCGATGGGTGTCGTGGCCAAAACCACAACAATACCATGGTGCAATACCTGCATACTTTAGTATTGAATGGCAGATTTGACTCTGTAACACACCGTCTGCCCATGCGCGGTCACAGTTACCTACCATGTGACCGACAGTTCGGCATTATCGAGAGGGTGGAGAGAAGACGAGACCATGTGGAGTTGTACTCCAGATGGAACGAAATGATACGCGAGCGTTTCCAGCTTACTGTCATGAAAGGAAATCAAATGAAAGATTTCAAAGCTGCGCTTGGTAAATGCTACAATACCAACGTGAAGGACTGGGAAATAACACAGTTCAAAGTTTTTAACTATGATGCTCTTAACAAGCTACAAATCGTAACCTCTACAGATATGAATGGGTCGATGGAACAAAAGTTTCGCCTTTTAAAGCCCAGCATTCACCCGGGTGGAATACCCCACTGAACCCCTATACAGTGGTCCATGTTCAGTTAATCCTAAGAAAGTAAAAGATGTGCAGTCACTGACACGATATCTGGGAGAAGAGGGAAGAGAATACATGAAGACCTTGAATGCACACATGCCTCAAAGTGAACCCGAAGAAAACTCCGATTATGAAGAGTGACCATGACTTTGAAATGTTGTGAACATTGCTGCATAATAGTTTTGCCTTTCTCTGTGTGGTTGAATCAATCTTATTATATTCTGTGCCCATTTTCTTATTAATAAAATAGTCAAAAAAGAGTTGGTAACACATACAATCTTGTTGATTTGTAAAAGGGCCCAATTTTGGTGAATTAACTTCCCCAAAGTTTCGTAGCGGAACATCCCCCTGGTGAAATTTTCATGCTTATTACTACTTACCAGTATATCTAAACATATAACCAATATTGAAGTTCCAGCACTAAGATAAATGGCAGTAAAAAATAAAACGCGTTTATCTTAAAATCACATTTCTGATAATTGAGCCCTTGTTGAATTCATGTATTCATAAAAAAACGAAACATCAGAAATAAAAAGCTAGTTGAGAAGGAGCGATCTTCCTGGCGTCAGCCCTACCTGACTACTCACTATAGAACAGCGAGCATATCACTGAATTCTTGCTACACTCGACTGACGAGAAACACAATAAAAATCTAGTTGTATTTTCAACATCTTGTGACAGTCTAGCTAGTGTACACTGTACAGTTACCGGAAGAACGTAAAAACTTAATCTATAATTAAAAAAATAATTTGACATAACCTTAAAAGTTCGACTTTAAATACAAATCTACATGCACTGATGTTAAAAACTAGTTGTTTTTTTTTCTTCTTATGGTTGATCTGCTTTTTAAAAAGTTGATATTTGTAAACAAATTAAAAAAACAAAACAAATAAGAATATGTATGGTATAACCAGGGCTATGGAGTCGGAGGGATTGGGGCGTGTCCGGAGTCGGAGTCGGCCAGTTATAAACCGATGACTCGGAGTCGTAATTTTTCTCCCGACCCCACAGCCCTGGGTATAGCCCCATTTGTTCCTAGCCATGAAGCTCATTTTCTTGTAAAACTACATAAAATTCACAAAAACTTCAAAAACGTTGTGTGTCTTGACTATATAATAGATGATGGGAGCAGAAAATATTTATCGTTTGATTGAGAATAAAGCTCTTCTGAAAGCATAATGCAAGAAATGAGTTTAATCATAGACCAATCATGCTTGGACTATTATCATCATCACGTGCCGTCTCCGATTCGAAGGTTGGCTGTTATTTTCTCCCACAAGTCACGTTCTTCCGCTACTCTTTTTGTTTCTCCGATGCTTGACAAATCAGCCCACTGTATTACGTTATCTCCTCATGTTCCTCTTCTTCTTCTCCTGCACTTCTTTCCTTCTACCATACCTTCAATAACCAATTGATGTAGCTGTCCTGCCGATCCTCTCAAAATAAGTCCCACGAATTTCATCTTTTGTTTTGCTAAGTCGTTTGCCCGTCTATCTTGCACTCCAATTCTTTTCCTAATTGCTTCGTTTGTAATGTGTTTTTTATATGATATTTTTAATATTCTTTTGTACATTACTATGGCTAACGTAATTCTGCTTGGACTATAGCTAACATAATTCCAACACTTCATCACATAGCTATTTACAAATTATTATTTCAATAGGTTTAACATTAAATAAAATTCCAAGGACACGTTTTACCTGATGCGATTAGAGCTCCCAATAAAACCACTGCTTGACAAAACATCTTCCTTGACAACTCTTCACTTGTCAGTGTTTGCTGTTTGTTTCGTTGTGTGATGGTCTTAGTATTAGAGGCTTAAATGTTAAAAGTATTTCTAGTTTTGATTTGTTTGTTTTCCCCTATGCCGATTCGGCCAAGATAAGCAAAATTGTGTGCGACCTTCAATTTAAAACCAGTTTGATCTAGTGTAGGCCTAAAAGCTTTAGTCTGTTGAACACAAGTAAATTATTGTTTCGCGGTGTATTAGCAAAAGAATATAACAATTTTACAAAATCATTTAAAGGATTATTTCACCGCATTTCTACAGATTTAACCAAGACAACATTTCACATGACTTGGCACATGACACATGGTAATGATGTATCTTGATCATAGAAATTAGTGAATCTTTCTAAATCACATGAGCAATGCACCTTCTTTGTCACATAGCTCTGTTTTATGGTTCTTGTCAGTTGGTCTTTTTCTTGGCAAGTTTTTGATTGGATAAAGAAACTTTATTTGTCTGCAGGCCCAAGTCCTAAGCCAAAGCAAAATCTTATTTTGAAACGTTTTCAAAATTAATGAAAATCTAATACAATTAAAGACATGTCAAAAAGTTTTGTGAAAACTGTTATTTGTAAATTAAAGAATTGTTTTCCAAAGTTTACTTTTTTATTTTACTCCTTCTAATCAAATTATTTATTTTATTTAATCTAAACGCTAACTCGATTACTCGTTTCGACTTTTGGAACTTGATAGATTCTTGTTGAAGTGCAAGTTCGAATCGAATAAATTTCGTCAATTTCAACTTCGCATTTAAAAAACGAAAAAGTTGCAGGATTAGCCTTCAAAGCTTCCGAGTTCGATTCCCACCCCCCGGGACTTTGTTTTCGTTCTTGCAAGGACATGTTTTTTGCTTTTGTAGTCTAGTTTGTAGCCTTGATCATATCCTTATTCTTTTCACAAGCACTAAAATAGAGCACTGTCTGTAAAATATTTTGCTTTTGCGTTTTTTCAAGAGCATTTTTTCGCTTATAAAAATTCATAGACTTAAAAATCTAACTGTGCCACCGATATTGATCGCAACGTTTTTCGTCTCTGTGAATAAACTCACTAAAAATCCATTGCTCATCAAATTATGACAATCACAGTTTTCGCGCAATCACTTACATCGCACAAGAATCTCTCAATTAATAACTTTGTTTACTTATTCATAACCGCGTTTGGGATAAACTCTGTGTTAATTATTATTATATTGACAGCCAGTGGTTGCTCGTAACTGGCAGGAAAGTGCAAAGTTCTATTTGCCAAAATGATTCGGAGATGCTTGGCCTGCACGTGAAAATGTGTGAATCACAGACCTGAGATTTCGCAATGCTTGTGATTAATAGGTTAGCAAATTTGACATAAGGCGCATTTTCTATACAAACAAAACATAGAAAATTTTTATTTTCACGTCAAAATTGTGGAAATGTTGACTGTTTTGTTGCATGTAACCTAACATTGCCCTACTTACTATAATTGCAAATAATAAAATTTGTTTAATAGTTTACTGCATATACCACCTATGGATCTCTTGCCACGAGTAGGCTACAATAAAGTGAGGTTTTGTGACAGTTGAAAGTTTTAAACGAGTTATTTTGTTTCCATCTCAAGCACGTTTTAATGTTCGCGTTTTGTCGCTTCTAACTTTTTCTAGATCTCTACGATGTTTGGCGTAGGCCTATATTGTTTTTTCGTTGTGCTGATCAAAAATAAAAAGAAAAGAAAAGTGAACTTAATACAGTAAGCTAAAGTTACAAGAACATCATTTAAACACCTTTTAGCAAACACTTACGGCTTAAAAATCGAATGAGGCTGTTCATCAGGCATTTAGTTAAATAACATGATGTACGTTCTTCTGGTGCAAATTAAGCTAAACTATCGCATAATGTGTAAAGTGATAATCTGCTTTTATTCCAACGTTTCGTCAATCAGACACGACTGACTTCTTCGGGGGCTAGGACAGCCAGCGACTACCTGTCCAACCTGGCAAAACACGGGATCATGTTGCTTTACCGAAACCATGAGCAAACCTATCTATAACTAATCATGTGTAAAGTTCGTTTAACAAACCAAGTTTGATACAATTATAGCATACTTTTGACAATTTTTTAATAAATATACAGACATACCGGTAACATGTTTAGATTTGTGCATATTTTTGTTGTGATATTGTATTATTCTTTAGTATTTTTTTTAATATTTTCTTATAGGCTTGAAAAGGGCTGTATGACTTGCCGAAAACGTTATCTTACTGTTTTTGTTTTTATAATGTTAAATGTAGTGTTGTTGCTGGGTTATGTCTGTTTATGGTTTAAAAAAGTTACCTCTCTACCCAAATTGTAGCCTATTTTAATTATTTTTTAACCACATTATTTGGAATTTTGTTAGGCGTAGAAAGAAAAATTCACTCCAAGAAATAAGAAGGCATTAAAAAGCTTGTAGCCTACTCGTATCAAATCAAGATAAACGAGTTTTTGCCGAAACAAAGAAACTAGGCTATGTTTTAAAATATTTTTGTTTCAGAGATCCGGAAAGTCTAATAAATGATAAACGAATCTGCAAAACTCGTGACATAATGAAATCCTTTTCAACTTAATGCGCTTTCCAGACTCTGCGATCCTCTTGAATTTCTTTTTGATTTTATTTTGTTTGGTTTTGGATCTTTACCCTCTTTCGGACTGACAAAGCCTTGGTAGGTTATTCCTGGTAGTTTCGCATACTTGTTGAGGTTCTTGGCGCAGGGTCGGTTACCGAGATTAGCAGAGTGAAGTTTTTCCGATTGTTAAAGTGTTGTTGCCGTGGAATTATTCCATTCACTAATAAGTGTCGCTAAATGGAGAGCAGTCCTTAACGTGCGTTGCTCAAGCGCACACCCCGAGAGTCGAACCAGCTCCACTTTATCTTGAAGCTTTTTCGTTCACGAAGTCACACGCAACCAACTGAGCTGCTGGGGCGGACATGCTAGTTTTCAAGACAAAATGAAAAAAAAAATTAATAGATTTTAAAACAGAAGGCGTAATCCTCAAAACAAGAAGCCTTATTTAAAACGAAATAAAACGGATAAAAATATATTTTGTCTGAAAGAAAATACATTTTGTTTTCATATGGCTTAGTTGCATTGGATTTCAGCTTTGTCATTATCATTTACCCTTTGCCAAAAACATCAAAGTCCTAGCCTATTTGCCCATAGGCTATTCAGTATTCAGTTCAATAGCTTATTAATATATTTAGCTGAGCCTACTATATTATTTCTTGTTTGGGCTTTAGTATGTTTTCTCTTAGACAGATGAAATTTACTCCCTGTTGTGAACTTGTGATAGGCCACCTTGGTCAAGTGTATTTTAATTTTAAACATTACTACAGTAGCCTACTTTGTTTTGCCTAAATGAATGCAAAACCCACTCTCACAAAGGTAGCCTATTAGCGCACAAAAAGCAGAAGAGCTTGCAGAGCAAAATGTCGATATCCGCTTTCGGACAGTTTCGGGGGCACGCTTCACTACAACGACAATCATACATGATAAAAAAGCTGAAGCAATAAAAGAGAAAGAGTGAACACTTGATGACAAATTGACTCATAAAATTTTTCTGTTTTTGTGAACTAACCCAGCAAACTGTCCACTTGAATGAACTTGATGACAAAGTGTAGATGGGGCTGTAAAGCATGCCGAGATGGTTTACTGTGCTATTTAAAGTAGCCTATTAATTAACTTAAAGTAAATCATGCTATTTGAACAAGAGAAATGCATGTTGCATAAGCTGCTGAGTTTGCATTAAACTTCACACAATATTTGTGAAGTTGAACGCAGACCCAGGTACAACAACGAAGACAAACGTCAAACGCATCTCTTGGTTTGCTTCACAAACAAAAGGTGTTGAAAAATTCTTGCCGTACCTGCAACTGTTAATTACATTCCAGGAAGCAACTGCACTTAGCCTTTTTCCGTTAATTGGCTAAGTTTAAAAATATAAAGCAGAAATAGCCTACAACTACAAGGTAGCAACTGCCCTGCCAAATTTCACCTTAGGCCTACACCCTCAAAATAATGTTTTTTAATGTTTGGCATAACCTTTCTTAATATGTTTTTTGTTTATTTGAAAATATTGATCTACTGGAAAAGAATGTCTAAGTTTAATATCAGTAGCCCAGCCTACTAACGTTACTGATACCGGTATTTAAGTGATGAAATACAGCATAGGCCTACCAGCTACTTAACCAGGAATATTCATTTGGTTAACAGTATCTACCACGGTAGGCCTAATAACTTAACTTTGAACAACGGTGTTAATTGCAATTTTATGTTACCTTTAGCAATGTTTTTGATTGTCGGCTAACTTAGGATTTGTAGCTCACCACTTACTCAGCAGATCTTTCTATCCATCGAAGTGAACACGAAAACATTTACATTTGGACGGAGAAAACTTTTTTTTAAGCTTAATTTTGACAATTTTGCATCCTTGTGGCAGTGGCGTAACAACGCAATATGCCGCCTTTGGATTTTTGCACGAAATGCCGCCCCCCCTTAACACCGTCGTGAAAGCTGATTAAAATTCCATATATCAGAAGAATTAAAGCAGTGTTTGTTTAGTTTTATTGAAAATTCAGAATTCAATACGTCCAGCTTTCATTGAAGCAAATTCAGAAATCAAATCGTCAAAAGATAATGTCTCCACTAAGTCCACGCAGACAGCCTGCTTTCTCCCATAGTCGCATTGCGCTAAAAAAAAAAAAAAAAAAAAAAAAACTCCCATAGTCGGTCTCAAGTAAGATTTCATCAACTTAAGTTTTGAAAAACTTCTTTCACAGCTTGCGATAGAAACGGCAACAGTGGGGTAAAGCTTAAGACTCATAAATAAATAAGGTGTGGATTCACATAAACGATGTTTGCTTCCTACGATCCCACTGCGTGAACTCGTGCAAGGTTAGGTGAGTGGCTTTCACATGGGATACACAAGGCCTCAAGACTAATATTTTTTATTCTGCATTTTACTCCAGTGCGGACTTCTGCCATGGTGGAAGCATTGTCGTATGCTTGGCCTCTACACATCATTATGTCTAAGCTATTTGCAGAAGCTCATTGAGAATAGACATAGTAATTTCGTCTGCATTTTTTCCGTGCAGTGAAAAAAAAATTTAGAAAGGATTCCTTTATTTGTAGGCCTACCTCGTTATTGCTGTCGATTTTGAGGTATTTAACAATAAAAGCCATTTCATCGATATGAGAGTCGTCAAAAGTACTGTCAAGTAAAATTGATAAATACTTTGCTGTCTATCTCCTCCAGCATGAGATCTTTTACCTTTTTACCAAAAAGCTCAATTAATTCATTTTGGATAGCTGGTGAAAGGTGCTTTGTTATGCCCTTTTTGGAGAGTTTGGTACCCGGTACTAAAAATGTGTTCGTAAATTAGGGTACTGCACTGTACTGCAATTTGCAAGGAGTTTTAAAATTTAAAGAAATTTTCCTGGTTTCTTGAATTAGAATCTTTTTGATGACCACGAAAAAGAAGATTTTGTTTACTGAGAAACTTTGTGACTGCGATTACGCTCTGCAAGATTTCTCTCCATCTGTTTTTTCTAATTCATAAGAATTTGGATTTCTTTGTCAGTTGTTTGATGAACCTGAAGCCTCAGTGCGAGCTCGTTCCATTTATCAAAGCACTGCTTGTGAAGTTTTGAATTTTCATGACAAGAAATGCACGGATTTAGACGCCAAAAATTTACAAAAGGTATGAAAACAAATGGAGAATTATAATTTATCGATTGAAATAATCTGAAACAGAGACAATAATAATCCGGAGTGGCTGTCCGAATATAGCAACCATGATCTGAGAACTTCATCACCATTCCTTAGCGTCTTATAAAACCACTTTTTGCTCAGAAAGCTTAAGGATTCCTTCTCTTTGTCTCCTTCTTTAATTACTCTAATCGACGGCTTGAATGGCCCTTCTTTATTCTGAAACCTTTCGGGCCCTAAATTGATCATCTCAAATCTCATGTTATGAGTTAATATTTCTGGCCAAGCATCGACATCGTTATGAGAAGAATAGATATCATCTGTTTTATCTTTATCTGAAAATGTTTCATTCATAGGCTGACTTCTTTCAATGATCACTTCGTTATTGTTTTGCTCGAGGTATACTTCTTCTTCCGTCTCAACTTGAGGTAGCGATTTACTGCGGCTACTATCCTCTTCTGTTTCTTTAGCTGAGGAAATTTGTACGAACTTCAAAATGGCTCCTTCATTCTTTTTTAGTTCCTCTTCTCTAGCTTTCTTTTTCTTTCTAAAAAAAGCTCCACTTTCTTTTACTCTTTTCATATGCAAAAATTACGTTAAAAAATTTGCTGCCGTACTTAAAACTTGTTCTGGAATCTGCAGCACAATAGTTAAAAAACAATAACCATAATTGCAAACTTACTGAGTTAAGCTAAGTAATCTATTTCAAACCTGAAACTTTTCACAAACCTAACCCATCTTCACACATGCTGAAGATAGAGGAATCCCATCTATCTACCACAGACAGATGGTGAATCTAAACTTAACTACCAAAGCTAAATTGACTTAACAATGCTATAGCTTACAAGTTGCAACCGACATTCTATTATGACTTCAACAGCATGAGTATCATTTTACCGCCACAAATACCACATAGTCAGTCACAATCCAAAAAAGTTGCAACTTAGTTTAGAGGTTAAACTTGTGTAATTTTTTGGCTTCACTTTGATCAATGCTTAGGTCGTTTAAGTCTGAGTCATTTTGAGAATAAATTAATGTGACTGTCTTTGTTCGTTTAAAACGTTATCACATTTTGCCGCCCTCCAGCAACGTGCCGCCCCTGGATTTATCCACAAGATCCAATGGGTAGTTACGCCACTGCCTTGTGGTCGAGAGGCTTTGATTCGCCGATGCACGCTTCGTCCGTCCCGTTAGCTCAGTGGTTACGCGCCCGGCTCAAGATCACGCGGCGCTGGTTCGACTCTCTGGGCGTGCGCTTGAGCAACGCATTTCAGGACTGCTCTCCATTCAGCGGCATCTAGTGAATGAAATAATTTCCAAGCAACAACACTTCAACAATCGGAAAACTTCACTCTGCCAATCTCGGTAACCGGCCCTGTGTCAAAAGCCTATGAAGTAGGCCTATGCGAAACTACCCGGAATAACCAATCAAGGCTTTGTCAGTCCGAGGATGAATATTCAAACCAATCACCGAGATAAGCAGAGCAGCCTAATCAAAGTTTTAACTTGTTAAAGTATTTGGTCAATGATTTATTCCATCTTCAAGGTGCCACCGAATGGAAAGCTGACCTTGAAATGCGTTGCTCAAGCGCACAAACCCGAGGTTCGAACCAGCGTTGCTCGATTTTAAAGTTTCTTCAACGAATCAGAAACTTTTTGTCTGCCATGATCAGGCCAGTTTCGTACCGATGAAGACGCGATTTCTTTTTGGTTACAATTCACCATTTAGCGGCACCTAGTGGATGGAGTAAGATGCTGGCAACAAGCGGAAATTTTATTCGGTCAATTTCAGTAAAATGACCTGCTTCAACAACAATATAATTGTAGAGGTCAATGCCTCTACAATTATATTCAGGCTTTTTTAGTCCGAGAACAAACATTCCAAAATTACTTCATCAAATACAAAATTGTAAGCTGCGGAAAGCCTTTTATTTTTAAAGAGGCTTATCGAGCATAAAGAATTTGTTTCAACTTTGAAAAAACGAAGACTGAAAAATCGTCCTCGACTTGCTGAGAAAAATCTATAAGTTGTACGTTAACATGGCAAAGATCAATAATAATATCGTCCTTCACTTTTACGAATACCGTTGAAAAACTAGGTCGTCAATGTACTCAAACAGCAGCTGGTCATAATTTTAACAAATATTGTTATTTGAGTCACCATCACTGCATCTAGTGGCCTACCAATGGAGGATGGCATCTTCTTCTTGTGAATGTGGCCCTGAGGAACAGACAGCAAACTACATCATCAAAAATTGTGCCATCTTCAAGCCACCCAACTGAGTGGAAGGTCTGCGCGTCATCGATGTTGAAACCAAAGACTGGCTGCTCTCTAGTAGTCTTCCAGTGTAGTCTGGGAACATCGTGAATCTGGGGTGGTAAAAGAATAGACTCTCGGATTCAAAAGCTTACACGACGACGATCGTTGAATGAGGTAGGCTACTTTTGAAGCAAGGAACGAAAAAACACCGCAGTCAGTGAAATGCATTTATTTGCTGACAGAACAGCACTTGACCAGCGATTACGTTTACACAAAATGTCGATTTGGAAACATTGCACTGCGCGTGAGCTGAAAAAGTAAAGTTCACGCCAGAATAACAAAATTGTGACAAATAAAAATCTGCCTATGTGTGCCCGAACAGTTATGGCTTTGTATTAAACAGTTCACAAGCGTCGTACCCACTTCAAAAGACGTTTGTCGCCATAAACTCTACATGACGATTCTGATAAAGACGCATCAAATGATGATTGTTAGGCTATTTGTAACCTAATCAGTAGCGTTGACAGGGGGGAGTCCGGGGGGTACTTTCAAATCCGGGATGATTTCAAGAGCTCGGAAATTTCCCAAGGGGCCGGGAAGCTTAAAAAAGCTACTGCGTATTCTTAGCATTTGTCTTTAAAATGTCTTAGATTTGAGGTCTGAGAATCTCATTGGTACCTGGCCCAAATAATCTTCTCAACGAACCTGGTCGTAATGCGGCATTAGAGGATATGAACCTTTTCTCTCATTTAACCCTGGCCATAGTCCAAAAATTTAGAAAATAAATCCCCACGAGCCATTCGTTTCTTCAGTAAAAAAAAACAATTGTATTCCAAAAAGCTCTCCCCCTCAGTTACGTCACCAACAGTCGATATAACCTGCAGCTGATTACTGCAACCCTGCAGCTGATTAAGCTTTATAACGTTATGTTTGCGATCTCCCATAGCAAATTTCTTCTTTCCAAAACTGTGCATTATCCTACAACATAAAGTGATGCTATGGGCAGTGGGCACATATAATGACGCAATATATCGCGTTGACAGCGATTAAACAGAAGAATAAATAAAAACGCTACGCTCATTCCACGAACATAAATTTGCTCATGATCCGTTTTCAGATTTGAACTGCGCATTTCCTTCAACGATGCAGAAAAGCGCTTTCACGAAATTCCAACCTTTGAATTGACCCTTGTACTTGTCATCCACATGCTCAATCCGCGGCTTGGTTCTTGTCTGCAGATTTCCCCTCGGAATGGAAACGACGGGCGAATGTTTCAGCGACAATCAGTGGAAAAACCAGGCTGGCTTCAGCATACAACTAAAGTGACACAACAATGATATTTGTGATGAAACTTTTGGCGGTTGAAAATGACAAGCAATCACGTGGTCTCTAGCAAAATAAGCATCAACAACCCACCTTGACGGGATGAGCATCCATCTTAATCTTCCCCCACGAAACAGCTTCGTCCGGCCTGGCTCCGGAATCCGACCCATCAAATTCTTGCGCAGTGTTGACAAACACAGAAAAGTCTGCTCCGTTTCTCTAAACGTATTAAAACAGCATTTGTTCGCAGGTTGCAAGACAGAATGGTAAATAGCAGGATTTAATGAAATCGTTGAGGCTGGATTAGTGAAGTGAGGTGACTTTACTTCACCACAAACAGATGATATACTTTTAGCCTAAATAATTTGTGGTCAATCTTTTGTTCATGGTGCAAAACCCTGAAGTGGCAGACACAAGCAATTTCTCACCATGAGATTAGCATTGCAGATATGATGTTTGATCAGACCGCCTCCCAATATAATCATTCCAGTGTGCGCAGCAAATATAGCCTGGTTGTTCATCAGACGAATGTCTGAAAAGTTGCAAAAATGACCGTCAAAAATGTCTGAAGTCATATAAAACTTATGAACACACAAATCAATAGATAGAAACGTAAGTGCTGAAGCCACAAGCATTTCAAACCAAGGACAAAAACAATTGTATATTATAACTTGGTGATATGCTTTCTGGTAAAGTGCAATACAGAAGCAGAAGTCTTTGACACAAAACCTTAACGTCTGTAACTCCACACCAATCGCTGTCATGACAAAAACGTTTGGAAAAATCTGAGAAAGTGCAATAAGCTCTTTCTATGACGGCGATTTTCTATTCTAAGCCTGAAGATGAACGCTTTCACTTCAACCAAACTTGAAGTCTCGTCAGTAAAAATATCGCTGGCAACGCGATCGGCGTCTTACAACTGCTTGTACAACCAAAGGGGCATTTGAATTATATGGTCAACTACAATTGTTTTATGCAATGCAAAGCAACATAGATCCATAATTTCTGAAATACCTTCTACAATATCTATGACCAGTCCCGGGTTCTTGTAAGAATGGAAGTACAGCATGTCCCCCAGTGACCCATCAGTTAAGGCTGGGCTGAAAACCGGGATGTTGTTCTAAAAATGTAAAAGTGAGGGTTAAGCTTTCATATTTTTCTGTCTTGGAAACTACTATTTGTCGTATTGTGTGTGTGTCATATAGCGCTGTATCTCTCTCCATTTTGTTTCAAAGAAGCTTTTTCTTCATCCCGAAACATCAGGGTCTCCCAGTTGTCTGAAGTAACTCCTCCACGTCTCTCAGTGGTAAGCATCTTCAATTTTCAAGTTTCGTTTTGTCAGTTCATCTTTCACTGTGTCATCTCATATTTTATTTGGTCTTTCTTTTCTCATTTTTTATGTCACTACCTTCCAAAACTCGCTTTAGATTAACGTTATACTCTGTTCTACAAGCCGATTGTTAAATGAATGTATTTAAAAAAAGTTACCTTATAGCACCAATAATATACAGAGTCTGGATTATCAATTTCTTTTCCTAGCCTATTAATGACTTTAGATGGAGTCCACTTCATCCCTTGTTCATTTTGTTCAACCAACATTTGGTCAAATATAGGAATTATCCAATTCTCGAACAAACAATAATTGTCGTTAGGAACGAGAAGGTTTCCAATTCTGAACAAGAAACGCGGTTTATTTGATACGTTGTCATTTGTTCCAAAAAACATCCAATTTTACAAATTACAAAAAAATATTTAAAAAAAAAGCTACCAATTGCTTGAATCTAAGCCAGGGGTAATCAACCTTTTTTGCATGCGGGCCACTTTGGCACTAAGGAGAGCTGTGGCGGGCCGCACTAATAAAATGTTAGGTAGTTTGACTCTTATGCTAGAAAAGAACGCATTTCGTACCCAGTATCCAGCGTTACATGTTGTTCATATTTTTGTTAGAATACCGTAGCAACAAAATTAATCGAACAACGCTACTGCCAGGCCAAACTCCTTTTACAACACTTTGGACTTTTTTAACAATGCCTAATAAATAGAGGCCACTTGTTTTGTGCACTTGTAGCGAGGCGAGCGGTTTCATCAGAATATTCATCGCCAAGCAAGAGTGGTGTTGTTACTTCGCTTCGCAAAAGATATCTTGCAATTAACAGTTTCAGTAAACAAGTAAATGTTTGATACATCGCAATACAGGCAACAATAGTGACCTGCAAACATATCAGCGAAAAATAGGCTCCAATAACAGGGAAAAAGAAACCAGGTACCATCTTCTCTCGTGTTGTCGCTATATGTCAGGGCATCCGTTGATTAACCACTGCCTGGTGTCGTCATCGATGGAAACTAGGCCTTCCATACCATGAGGAGGTCTGTATAGCCGGCAATCCTTGATAATGTGTGCTGCCGTCTGCATTTCACTACACTCACAAGCAGCACTCTCTGCCGACGAAAGCAAGTACCTCCACGTGGCCGCCCCCGCAAGTACCGACTTTGGGAAACTAAACTTGCTACAACTGTCGCTATAAAGTTATGCGGAAGAACAATCACCAGAATGGCACCCCCAGACCAAGCACAGCGCCCTTGTCAGGGCGAACAGCACCAGCTGTTGTAGGTCAAGGAGTGACCATTCTGCAACTAAATGTTGAAGGCACCACCAACGCTAAACTAGACATCATCACACCAGGTACCATGAAACAAACGCTTGTGGAAATCACCGAAAAATCGTAATTTATGAACAGTCTTCCCTCTAAAAAAGCAATGAGTTGGTTTTTCATCCTTTTTGTGAGAAGCTATAAAACCGTCTTTATTTTATTATAAACAACTGTCACTTGCGGTGCTCATCAGCGTGGCAAGAATTTGTTGATTAACAACATTTTGCAGTACTTGCTTCGGCAGTACATATACGATAATTGGAAGGATACAGATTAGCATGGCTCCTGCGCAAGGATGACACGCAAAATCGTGAAGCGTTTCATATTTCTTAAAAAAAAAACGTTTTGCAGTAGGCCTACTAAGCTAAATATTTTCATAATACAATCAGAAAAAGTCTCTAAATTTATATGTAATATATTGCCAATTTATTATAAATTGAGTTGGCACACCGACCCATTTTGCCAACAAAAACTTGCATAAAGAGAACACTGCTCGTGAAACACAATAATGGCGAAACTCACTAGTGTTTACATGACATTTGCAAACTTAAAATAAGCAACCCTATGCTCACAGACAATTTCAAAATTCGAAAACAGACGTTTTAATCAACCACTGGGACAGTGTGGCTGGACATCGCATTGGAATAACTTTAAGCAACCCCCACCTAGAACTATAATCTGATTGGTCGGTCGGTGGAATCGTATGCAATGCGAAAATATGCTTCCAGGAAAGTATTTTTTGCCTTCGTGCTCTTTAACTCCCTCAATAAAAGTATTTTTGGTGATACTTGTACGCTGATACCTTCCGCGGGCCGCAGCGATACAGCGTGGCGGGCCGCATGCGGCCCGCCATTTGGTGACCCCTGATCTAAGCAATAAGCACGGCACAGCAATGTTTTCAGAAAACAAGCTTTCTAGTGAGAAAATGAAAAAAGAAATTCAAAGAGAAACGCCAGATGCAACCTGTCTTTTGTAATAGACTATAGTTAATAAGCAAGGTTAATTAAGAATTGCATTCATAACTTCAAATTATTTTCCCAAGATTGCTAATAAAACGACAATTTTCTGACGATATTTTATTATAAATAATAAACATTAAAACCACCTGTTAATTCCTTTTTTACGTAATTCCTTTCCTTTCAAAGCAAAGTCGCCAATATAAGTTGGGGCCATGCATTTAATGAAATCCTCCTCTACCCCTCCAGCGGACACAACAACACAATCCACAAGATTATGCTGTACCAGGAATCGTAGAGTGCTTCGGATGCCTAGTGCAAAAATGAGTTGTCGTGTTAAAAATTATACCACGTTGCAAAGAGAAGTCTTTCTGACAATCATGACAGGCATTGTGCTAATGACAAGTCATAGATTGCAATGTTCCACTTAACGTTTCACACACCATGCTAATTGCTAATGTGGAAAGTCAAACACATAATTTATACTGTTAAAAACACATAACTTGTCTCAATGTCTAAGGCAATAATCATTACGTTTGGGAATAGAAATTACATTTTGCCTTAAAACAATAACATACTTATATAAACTTGCAAACGCATAAATTATACGTTACTGTGTAAAATATTAAATTACATTACAACAAAAACTTCATGTTGTTAAAACTGAGAATGTACATTAAATAGGTGTGAAAATTGAAAAAATCGGTGAAACGATTTTATTTGTTTATCTTTCTTACACTTTGCAGAACATTAGAACAGATAGGAAGGAGGAAATGCAAGCCTGATGAGCAACCAAACTAAATTCAACTTAAAAAAAAAAAGTACTTATTGCAATAATAACAACGTAAAATATTGCAAAATGGATTTATCTAGCATTCTAGCGGTTATGACATACTTAAAGTATAAATCGAAGTGACACAAAAAACAAATTCTAATCTATAGAAGCAGTAGATATTAACGATGCTTTTATTATATAATGTAACATGTTCTTCTAGAAATCTAGGATAAGATAAGCTAAACTACCACAAGATGTGTAACGTGATAATCTGCTTTTGTTCCAAATTTTCATCAATTGTACATGACTGATTTCTTAGACACGACTAGATTAGGTAGTGATTTGATTACCTGTCTATAAGTTTGTTTATTGCTTGTAGTGACTTGTAGGTTCAAATATTGTGCTTTAAAATATATAAACACAAACGACTAACCAGCTGATATCATGTTGGATGTGTAACCAAGAAAAATAGTGCAATTTGTACGGAGACGTTCTATTGGATTGAGGTTGACTTTCTGAAGGTTTTCTTCTGATAATTTTTCTTCACGTTTCTCTATCTGCATGGAGCAATAATTAATCAGAACTAAATTATGGCAATAGGACTGTGCAATAGGACTAATCAAAACCACCTTTCAAAAAGTTTAAGTTACTAATAAGCCATTAGCATGTAAGCTATAGAAACCTACAGAACTTAATCAAAATCTTTCAACTTAACGGTTACTTTTAAAAAGAGTTAATAGAACATAAGATAGCAAACCAGATATATTGGCAACATCACAACTAACCATTTTATTTATTTCTATCACAGCTTGACCAAAGTTAGTAGACTGAAATCCTGACGTTGTGTAAGATCGTAGGAGCTGATGGTAATCGACTCCCTTGTTGAAGTCGTAACCAGAAACTTCCACTGAACCTTCTGGCATTTCTGCACTCTTAAGCAGCACTGCTTGAACAGCATCACCAGGGGCGGCCATATTATAGCTAACTATGTTACAATACTTCCTTAAAAATCAGTAAGAGGCATAAGCATTTGGATACATGATTTTATGCCGTGGTCCGAATCAAACATGCATGTTGCAAATTGATTGGTACTGTATAAGCAATTGTTCATGCAATACTCTTATCAACAAACAACAGTATAAAACATGACATTTTTGAGAAGTGAAGTACAGTAGTATGAAAAGATGCTGTGGCAAACAAACAGCTGCAGATTCCATGCATAAGCAAAACAAACGTTAAAAAAAAAGAAACTTGTGATGTAAAGGTATTGTAAAGAGAAAAAAAATTCAAATAAAAATCAGAGAAATGATAAAATGCAGTCACATAAAAATTGATAAAACTCTGTAGAATCTTTTGAAACATTTTCAGAGAACCGAAAAGCCTTCAACATCTCATTTTGATCAAAACAAACAGAAACTAAAGTGGATTTTAAAAGAGAAATTACAGGTGAGTCCTTCCGAATCCTTTCTATTGTGATTTCAACATTATTTATTTTTCCTTTTCCAACCATTAACTCTACAATACAAAGGCCAAACTTATGATGTTTAAACTGATTTTTCATTGAAAAATCAGGAGTTTTTCCATAAATCCATTCCCAACTTTTGAGGTCATTCGCCATTCGTGTGACGCCAGGCAACAATGCTTCATCATTTGTGTTAATTGTAAATGTTTTACATTCAAAACACTCATTTGAATATGCTGCCGTAACTGCGTCACAAACATTTTGAAAACCAATGTTTTCATTTTCATCTTCTAAGTTCAACACATTTGACCTTACACTTTCAGTTGCTTTACAAAGCATGTGTGGTTGCTTTACCAATAAATATTTGATAATGTCAGCTTTATTGGAATTTACAAGCAATGTGCAGTGATGAAATGCAACGTTCCGGCCAAGTTTAGCTGAAGATCCTGACACTTTAAAGTTGTCCCTCAAGACGATATCATCACGATCATTGAGCTTTATATTTAACAAAGGCCACTTGTTTAGAAGACCAGAAATAATAATTTTGAGATTTTTTGTTCTACTATAATTCTTCTTATCCGTAAAAAAAGTAAAATTGACATTCCCAAGATCATGGTAAACTGCACCGCCTCCACTCTTCCTTCGACACATATTTATGCCGTCATTTTGAAGTTTTGTGACGTCACATTCTTTCCAAGGATTTTGGTGTCGCCCAATTACAACACTTGGTGCATTTCTCCAAACAAATAAGCAGTTAGTTTCTTTAAAATCAACTTTTTCATACATCCAATCTTCAAATGCTAAATTCTCGTATGGGTCAATTGAATTTGAATGATATATAATACACTTTTTACTGAAACTCCGTGCTGGAATATTCGTACAAAAATGTCTTATTCTCCATAATCCCATTAGTATTTATGAAACACAACCTATAGAAATTGTACCTAGAATACACAATACACATATGTAATGGCATAATGGTATGTAATAATGGTAGTAAATTATTTCTGGTAACATTGCTGTATTGCTTGGGATGGTGGAGAAGTAAGCTGCTACCTTTTTTATCATACAAGTTTTGATTTTAAACTCTGATTAAGCTACCTACCCACCTCTGCTTATAATGTAATAAATTGAATGAGCGTAATTGCTGAAAAAATGTAGCCAAGAGGAATAATGTGAACCTTATCTTATCATTATACTATGCTTGGTATTGTATAAAGAATAGAAACCACTGTTATCTTAAGTATTACGTACAGTGATTTCAGTAAATTTTCTTAACCACAATTGGGTTTCTGGATCTCTAACTATTAAGTCGAGATTTCTTCACACAGTTGTGATATGCAAAACACCAAGTCTTTATTTCTCAATGTTAACAGGCATGGCTAGACACTAACAGTTATCTATCAGACACTGGTAGGTAGGGAGTTAAGCTATATAAAGAGTGTTTCATTAAGACGGATCGATAAAAACAGTAAATAAAACAATGTTAATGGGTAAATTTTATTGATTTCTTTATGGAATTTATGGAAATGGGCTTCATCACTAAAGATATTTTTTTGTGAAAAATTCTCATCGATTTGGGTTTGCTCGTGCACCCAATCGACGAACGTACGACGTTTCAAATGGTCAGCAGGCTTGAGTTCTTGTGTCAATTGAATTTTGTAAGCGTGTAAAGATAAATCTTTTGTCAAAATTCGATGCAACGTGGTTGCGGAGAGGTTCAGCTCCTGCGCGTGATGGCGAAGAGAGGTGCCTGGACTCTCGGCCACATTCTCGCGCACTGCAGCAATGTTTTCAGCTGAACGGCATAAACGAGCCATAAAAAAATCAATAAAATTTACCCATTAGCATTGTTTTATTTACTGTTTTTATCGATCCGTCTTAATGAAACACCCTTTATAATAAGCATAGGCGCCGACTTTTCAAAAAACCTTGGGGGGCGAGAAAGGTGATGACGTCATAGCCTAAACATAACGCTATTTTACTCAATTAAAATAGTCTTTGATTAAGCTTACTGTCTTGTTTATTGACACCTAGGTCGCCAACCGAAATTATTAGAACTGCTGCTTGAAACGATTAATTAGTTTTACGAATGTAGTACGCCTATAGTCGTAAAAATTTTGATATTGTTAGCTCATAATTGAAACAGTTAGAAGACAAGCCGATTCATTTCCTTTTTATGCGAGAGAATAACAATTCAATTCAATTTTCAATTCAATTTATTTTTCTTTGTCAGAATGCAAAAGAAATGATATTGAGAAAAAGAAATACAGTAACAAAACTAACAAAAGGAAAAGGTGGCAAAACCTTAATGGTTTAAGACGTGCGTGAAAGGATCTAATATTGCGGTATATGCATCAATAAATATAGTCAAGCACGGCCACCAAACCTGATACTTTAAAATAAGTTGATGAATTAGTTAAGAATCAGTCGCCTCCTCGTTCCTGGAACAACTGGAGCGCCAATTCTTAAAGCTAACAACGATCAAGACAGTAAAGTTATCGAAATAAAACGCAAAAAATCATGATCTAAGCAGAGTGGAAACCCGCTATCAGTTTTATTAATCTCGTTTCGCTCGTTTTGCTAATTACTTACCTTCAAAGCGCTAACAACGGCGAAGTGTTTTCTCTTCTGTTTTTATCGAAAGTCTTCACAGTCTTTTATATACTCGAGCATAGGTCGAGATGTTCGCAAGTGATTTTCACCTCAAAAAGACAGGTTCAACTTATACACGGGACAAGCTGTTGTCTCCAGCTCGGCAGTTTTCAAAATGAACGCATTTTTGCTGCGGCAAAATCATTGCCGACGTAGATTACGGAGTTTGAAATGGCGTCGTCCTAAGTAAAAGTTTTGAATACGTTTATTTGCACTGATTTCAAATTTAATGATTTCTTGTCAATTCTAAACTTTATGCACTTGTTGAGCAATATGCTAAGCTCACCAGACAAAACAGCGGAAAGAGCTGTTTTAAGAGATCGATTTTTTTATTTTTGCGTGTAGCATATAATCGTTCTTATTACGTAACATTCCATGATCGTTGAAGTCGATGTCAAACCTAAGCGGCCGCATAAAACAGTGATGTCAGGCGTGGACGTCGCTATGATAGCATCTGGACGTGGACGTCGCTATAACATGCTATTATGCGACGTCCACGTGTCAGGTTAGCTGGGTGACAATAGCGGTAAGAGACGTCGTTAATGCAGGCAATATCTGCGACCAAGACCATTTAAACACTTTTTCTTTTATTGGTTTTCAATTTAATTCTCACACATTGCGAACTAAACAATGCATTCTGTTGAATCATAATTGATCTCACAGCGGGAAGACCTCGTTGAAAATAGCGCGTCTAGTTTAGCTGGTTTACTTAATATTGCAGTGAATACCAGTTACGTGACTATTCCAGCAGCGTAAGTTACTCTACCATCTACTTTGTAATTTCCATACGGTAGGCTACGAGAAAGCCATGCGATCAGCTGTTGTTTTGCGGGCAAGAGCAACGTAGGCTGTTTTTTCGCTTTCGGCATTCTTAAAGTCCGTTTAAATGACCTAAATGTCTTTCGCGAAGTGTTTTATCTTTGAAACACCACTTGTAATAACCATTTTTGTTGCCCCTCAACCATAAGTTTATGGGGGGGCGCCGCCCCCCGGCCCCCCCGGAAGTCGGCGCGTATGATAATAAGTAACAAAACAGTGAGAATTTATTTTCTATACCATAAATATTTTGAAGTGACTATTTTCACACACATGTTGCCATGGTTACAATCAGGTGTTGCCAGAGTTAGGATTAAAGTTAGGAAGGGTTAAGGTAAGTGTAAGAGTCAGAAATAACGTTAAGGTTATATAATAATCTTTGTCTAAAACTAAAAAAAATTACCATAATACAAGTTTTTGTTTTTAACAGCTTTAAAATTTTCTCAAATTAGGGCAGAATTCCTTATCTGGCAATGCTATTGAGGCTATTATTACATTACATAGCGTACCGTAAATATAGTCACAGCCTAAATCTTTAGTGTCTCTGATGGGAGATAAGGACTGACGTGCTTCAAAATAATGTTCTACTAACACCAAGAACACCTTGCTTCAAATATTCTGGATGATCAGTTTTGAATCTTTATCCTTGGACAGAAAAAGCTTCTTTACATGCTTTATCCCAGTTAAGCATTATAAAGTTTCCGCTTGTTGTCTAAAAATTATTTCATCTACACAATGCCGCTGAATGAAGAGCAGTTCATAAAATACAATGCTCAAGTGCACACATCGAGAGCCAAACTAGCGCTGCTTCATTTTGCTTTTTTTTACAAAATTGGGCATTTAACCAACTGAGGTATTGCGGCAGTTAAGTGTTGAGACCAATTCTACATAGTTAAATATGAAACTGTTATTTAACACTTACCGTAAATCATTAATAACAATTAGTTGTACCCAGGCTTTACGCCCAATTGTTGAAGATTTAGATTAAGTGGACATGAAGGCAAGGAAGCAAATCTTAGTGTCCATCTTTAGGCATAAGCTAAATAATTTGTTTGTTTTTCATATCTTTATCCTGCATTGCGGGAAAGCGGACTCGAGCGCTATGCATCGGTGTACGCCTTCTGACTTACACCTAACCCACGCTGCAGCCGACGGCAATGTCTGTTTCCAGTTGTCTACTCTACTAATGACTTAAATTTGGTACTACCCATTACTCGAAATCGAAATCAATTATCATAAAGTTTCTTGCGCAGAGAAACAACAGCAAGTGCGGGCAGGGCCTCCAAGAGCCCTGCCGGGCCCCGGTGCAGATGTTGCTGCCGGGCCCCCCAGCGCGACATGTCGCATGATATCTCACAAATCACAAGCAAAATTTGCGGTGCGCGTTAATCCACAAGGCCAATGCATAGGCCTACATGGTGTTTCGCACAGTGTTTTTATTTTAAAACCAGACCTGTTTAAAAAATAATACAAAGAATACATTAGGTTAAAGTATAAACACTCCACCATTTCTCAAAGAATGCAGTATATATATATTGTACTGGTGTTTATGACTTTAAATTCAGAGATACACACTAGTTATACACAAAGATAAAAGGCTGTGGCTATAGTTACACTATGTAGTGTAAATATAGCCTCAATAGTGTTGCAAGATAAGGAATTCTGCCCAAATTTGAGAAAAAGTTTATAGCTGTTGAAAACAAAAACTTGTACGGTATCATATTTTGGAAATTTTTTTTGTCCCTGGCAAAGATCAAAACCCTAACCTTATTCCTAACTCTAGCCCTTACCTTAACCCTTCCTAACTTTAATCCTAACTCTGGCAACACCTGATTGTAACCATGGCAAAAAGTGGGTAAAAATATCCACTTTTTGCTTTGAGTCTAAGATAAAAATGGCAACACTATCCGGCATAGGTGACATACATATGTAGCATTGCATATGTGTGCATACAGCTTTACATTAACATACCGTACAATATCATTTCTGACCTTAAAATCAGCAGAGACTAGGAGACCAAACTTGGATGAATGCATTGCTATTGTTCATGACATTAAGAAATATATATATGATATATACCAACTTCATTTCAGGATCAATAGGATGCTTCTTATTTTTACTCCTTTAGTTTTCTTTGCTTGTTTGAGTGAAACTGCATTCAAGCAGGATTGAGGGTCACTTTCTCTTCATTTCTACAGCAAGCGGTCAGTAGAAAACAAAGTTGAATATATTTCTATTTTCAAGTCCTATCAATATAAATGTACCTACATCTATCGCTATACTATGTATCGATACCTTTACAAATACCCTGCATAACTACAGAATGCTTGTGTTGAGTCAATATTGACACTGTTCCTGAAATTCAAGAGTATGATTGGATTGGCCTGGCTGGAGAAGACTGCTAAGAAATACTTAGTGAAAACAAATAAAAAGGAAAACTTAAGATATATATATAAAAAAAATATTTGTTTATATATTATACTAAGCATATTTTTGAAAATCAACACCTTTCTGCAGCGCTGGAAAAAGTAAGCTGCATTGCAATTATTAGGACACTACTGATTCTGTCTAGAGTTAAAAAAACTGTACTTCAACAGAAGTAAAGATCTATGACTTTTTACTCAAAAAATTACACTTTCACTAATCTTAACTTTTTTTCGATTTTTGTTAGACTGCTATAACATTTGGCCCTGCTACAAGGACAAAATTATTTTCCAGCACTGCCTCCACGAAACTTGCTTGCATTCCAATATAGCAAAATCATTCAAGTCCTAAAAACTCAAAAATACTGTACTGTCTCAGGCTATATTAGAGAAGTTCCATGATTTCAGTATATATATATAATTAGTATCCAAAAAAAACACTTGAGCATTTTTGTACTGAAAAAGTGACAGTTAAAGACTTCTTGCTAAGCAATTCTAACAATATTTCAATACCGGTATTTTTTGCTATTTTCTGAACTCTTAAAATATCACACTAAACAAGATTATCTACAACTAAAATTGTACCAGTTCAACATGATTACACATAACTGTCACTGCTTGCTTGTGTCATAAATTGACAAGATGTTGGAAAAATGCATGGAATACTTTCTGTGTAAATGTGTAATGACTGTAACCTAACCTGATCAATCAATTGCTTATTAAAACATACCATACACACCCAAATATTCACATTAAAACAGCACTGAACTTAAAACACTAACACTGAAATTAAAACATTGAAATAAACTGAAATATTCACTCACACTGCAATATGTGTTTTCTGGAGTTTTTTAAAAAAGAATGCCCATGATGGGCCCAATCGAAATATGAAACTAACATAAAAAATAATATTTCATGCAAAATCGACCTTGGCACGCAAATTTAAACATTTTTTCAGGCCCCCCTGAAATTAAAAAATTGAAAATTCTGTAGTCATAAAAAGAGCATACCCATGAGGGGGCCCAATCAAAATACGAAACTAATATACAGTAATACGAAGTAAAAAACAACATTTTATGCAAAATCGACCTGAGCATGCAAATTTAAACATTTTATCGGGCCCTTTGAACTAAAAAAATTGAAAATTCTGTAGTTTTGTAAAAGGGCATACCCATGAGGGGGGCCCAATTGAAATATGAAACTACCGTTAATATAAAAAACAATATTTTATGGAAAATCGACCTGAGCACGCAAATTTAAACCTTTTGTCGGGCCTTTTCAACTAAAAAATTTGAAAATTCTGTAGTCTTGAAAAAGGGCATACCCATGAGGGGGGCCCAACTGAAATATGAAACTACCGTTAATTAATATAAAAAACAATATTTTATGCAAAATCGACCTGAGCACGCAAATTTAAACATTTTGTCGGGCCCTTTGAATTTAAAAAATTGAAAACTCTGTAATTTTGAAAAAGGGCATACCCATGAGGGGGCGCAATCGAAACACAAAACTAATATAAAAAACAATATTTTATGCAAAATCGATTGAGCACGCAAATTTAAACATTTTGTCGGGCCCCATGAACTCAAAAAATTGAAAATTCTGTAGTTTTGAAAAAAGGCATCTTGGCTACCCATGAGGGGGCCCAATCGAAATACAAAACTAATATAAAAAACAATATTTTATGCAAAATCGACCTGAGCACGTAAATTTAAACATTTTGTCGGGCCCCTTGAACTCAAAAAATTGAAAATTCTGTATTATAGTTTTAAAAAAGGGCATACCCATGAGGGGGTCCAATCGACATACGGAACTAATATAAAAAACAACATTTTATACAAATTCGTTGAAATCAACTTTAATGCGTGAATTTAGACATTTTGTCGGGCCCCCTTCAACTCACCGGGCCCCGGTGCAATGCACCGGTTGTCCCCCCCTCTTGTGGGCCCTGAGTGCGGGTGGCTGGAGTCGAACATGCAGGCTCTCGACTGCGAGCATAATGCGCTAAACACTCGGCCACTGGGTAAATGGTAAAACATTGCAATATATTGTTTATTTAAAAGCTTAACATGGTAGCCTATGTTCAAAAGCGGTTAAAAGTTTTGTGTCTGCAACTTGACTTTTGCTAAAAAAAATTTCACCAATAATGTACCGGTACGGTAATACTATAGCCTAACGACATTAAGAAAACTATGATACAACTAATTTGACACTGGTTGGTTGGTTTTGAATCTTTATCCTCGGACTGACAAAGCCTTGATATTCCTGGTAGATTCGCGTACAGTACCGTACTTGCAGAGGCTTTTGACGCAGGGCCGGTTACCGAGATTGGCAGAGTGAGTGAAGTTTTCTGATTGTTGAAGTGTTGTTGCCGGAGAATTATTCCATCCATTAGGTGCTGCTGAATGGAGAGCAGTCCTGAAATGTGTTGCTCAAGCAAACACCCCGAGAGTCGAACCAGCGCGGCGTGATCTTGAGCTGGGTGCGTAACCACTGAGCTAACGGGGCGGGCAACACTGAAAGGCAAGCTATTTCAACTCTTCGAGGTTGATCATTTATGTCCTTGACAAAACTGGTTGACATTGATCGGAAACAATTGGAAGCGTGGTGCCATGTTAGATTAGTAGCGTTTAAGGGGAATACCCAAAGAAAAAAATATGCTGATTGTGAGTTGTGACAAAATGATATTGTTACTATCTTTCTACCTTAATAAAAATTTCATTACACATACAGCATTATATTCAGGAGGTCTAATTTAAGAAGCGTTCAAATTGTCTGAAAACGGAAAAGTCCACTCAGTCAAACCGGAATGACTTCACTAATGTTCGTTGAAGACACGCAATAACTGCTACACAAGACGTAAAATTCTGAGACTCAAAGCTGAAGATTTAGTAAGCATTACACCTCATAAAACAATCACGTTATATTTGTGACTACTTTGCAAATGCAAACAAAATGTAAATAATAAGGGCTATTTGTCCACTATTTGCTGATGTACCTTTCTAATTTTTGCTATTGATCAACTTTCTTGCGGTCACGCATCATTGACGCGAGAATGAAACGCAAGAATGAAAAGCATGGATTTTGTTTAGCCTATGTGAATTACCGGTATCGTACCGTACTGAATTGTGAAGTCAACTCAAGTCAATTTATTTTTGTTTCAACAGCGCCATATATTAACAAAGAAGCAGAGTAAATGAAATTGTCAAAACAATACATTGTACAACTGTTGGTTAGATTATGGCGCAATCAGGATGGTAGCGAAAGACCATAAGCAGTCATTTAGTCAGCCACCACCATGTACCGACTGACCAGAAGCGTTACAACCCCATAACAGTGAAAGTGCTGGGTATTGCTGGGAAAGTTCTTTCTAGTCATTCCTTGGTTTATGCTTGGTAATATTCAGTGTTCTGTTTTTGATTTACGTTTTCTCGTCATTGTGGTCTGGCTTAGTGCTCAGTTATTTTAACTAGGCCTAATACATTGTTCTCATGTCCACAATCAGAAACTTTTTAGGCTTACCTATACCTCACTTGTAATGAACTAGCCTACATGGAGTGGGATATTTTTTGTTTGGTTGAGGTAGGGCACTAGACTATTCTTAGATACGGTAATACAAGATATTAATTTTTCTAACATTTTAGCATCATGCAACAATGTTATAAAATACCGTACAGCAGCATGCCGTAGCCTTCTCTATGTTAAAGTAGAATACTGTATATCATATATGAGCTCTCAATATAACCAAGTGTAAGAAACTTAGTAGTTTATACTTTGTATGACCACTCTAAGATACCGTAACTAAGAGACCAAATACTTATATATCCATTATCCATCAGATCTAGCAAAAACAGCTCCTTACATATTCAGGGGTCGATCTTAACTTTTTTTTTCACTAGCCCACCGGACTAGTTGCTCCCCGTTTTCACTAGCCCGCACGATTTTTCACTAGTCCGACCAGTTTACTGACTTTTGTCTGAGCGTTAGACACTTTTTAGCAACATTGAATCAGCATTTGATCACGATATATCAACAAAGAAACGTTAATTTCGCTAACTGCTGCTTGCTGGGATGCTGGCTTCTCCGTGCTGGCGTGCTCACTACTACCATGTGTCGTGTCTAGCGAGGTTGCGAGAAAAATGTAGTCACATGCTCAGTTGACCAACTTTGCAGTCTTCTTCGTGCAATCTCACCTCTGACAAGCAAATTCTTGCAGTATTTCAGAGTGATGTCGCTAATCGCCATTTTGTAAACCAAAACTTTTCACGGTGAACGGTGACACCGACGAATATTTTCACTAGACAAATCGGACTAGTACTGCAACATTTCTACTAGTCCGCGCAAATTTTCACTAGCCATTGGATAGCGGACTATCGCTAAGATCGAACCCTGATATTATTGTAAAATTTTATTTGAGGTTGAAAACTGAAGGCTAGCCTAGTATTTTTTCTGAAATAACTTACTATATTCAAATAATTTATGTTGATGGCAGTAGAAGAAACAAAGAAGCTAGTTTTATTGCGTTAGTTGCCATGGTTGCAATCAAAGAGCTTTGTTTCATCACAGGTGTTGTTAGGGTTAGAGGTAAATTAGGATTCAGGTTAAAGTTAGAGTTAAATTTAGGGTTGAAGTTAAGGATTTTCTAGCTGCCCACGACTTCAAAATTTGCTAAATTTCAAGTTTTGTCTTCATCAGCTTTGAAATTTTCTGAAATTAAGGCAGAGATCCTTATTTGGCAATACTAGTGGCATGAACTTAGCCACATCCTAGGATAAAAGGTGGCTGTTTTTCCATAATTATGCTCAAACATAACACTGTACTTTAGGGTGGCCCTTAAAAATCATTTTTCTGACATTTACTGCTCCTAACCCTTAAAAAGTTTCATCCTTACAAAAAATGAGGTCTTGTAAAAAAATTTTAAGTTTGAAGATAATTTAGAGGGTGCACAAGACCCCTCAAGTTCCGCATCCCCTTAAAATGCAAAATTTGGATATCTCGAAAACCGCTTGAGCTAGAGATGTGCTTTTGGTGTCTAAAGATGCAGAAGACAAGATTTTCTATATGCTTTCTGAACATTGAATATGCCCATCTTGAGTAGAAAAGCAGTAATTTTGAAAAAGCTACTTTTTAGGGGTTTTGCGTGTAAGATTCATAGTTAAACAATAGTGCAGACCAAAAACCACAATTTTACAATTTACCTTTCTAACCTGTTAAATTGTGATGTTACAAGTAAACAAATATAATAGAACATTGCAAACATGTGTTGTAGGGTAGTAGGGTGGTCCTTACACAAATAACAAGGTCGGGTAAGGTGGTCCTTACGAGAAAATGCATGTAAATTCTGAGATTCGGGAATTTGTTTTTGAAAAAGGCTACAAAAGCACTTCTTGTAATCAAAAATAGGAAAACAATGCGCAATAAACTATATGATACAAAGCATAAGCTTAGCATTATGACAAATTATTGGGCTTTATCAGAATATCAGTCACTGACGGCAAAATTAACTAGCTTTTCGCATTGCCTTGGCATAAAAATCACGTATTTTTTCTGTTTGCATTGTTAATTGTTTGCCAACACATGCTTGTCAGCTAAAGTGGCTTTATTGCAGTTTGGAAATCGTTTTCGAAGGTCTGCAACCACCTGCATCAGATACTGAACCTGTTCTTCATTGTGAGTGAGGATGCGGTTATTATTCCTCTATGAGCGTGGTCATCTGTGACAGTTAGAGTGTCTACTATGTTTGATGCCTCACAGTCACCATCACAGATTGCCCAGGTTTCTGGATCCTGTTCCATAAACTCAGTTGATATGTCCAGTTTTTTGAACAGTGACAATGACCTCTTAATGACCTGGTCAGACAACTCCAGTCGATCAGTCATTGCAGAATTGATTGTCCGTCGTTAAGGGGCATCCTCAGTTTCTTCCCGCTCTTGTATTGTTTTAACCATGAGTCTTTAGGTTTGGGCCGATACAGAACGATCAAAACAGGCAAGGGCAGCTAGTTCTTCAGACAGATACTATAGGTGGGAGGAAAACGTGGATAATACAGCATTCGACACTGCAGTGTTAATGCTGGAATATGTTTTAAAAGACTTCAAAAGATTTAGATCGTTATTCGGGGCCGCGGCAGGAGTTTCTATCTATGCCTTAAGGTACAATTTTGTAGCTAAAATACACATCTGCAAGAGCCCATTCCTTTCTCTTTCTGCAAGTTTAAACTGGTCATAAAACATTCAAACTTTTAATGAGTACAAAATCTTCGACATCCATCTAGCATGATGCATTGGGCCAGGAATTATAAATGAACACCTCTCGGAGGAATAGCTCCCATAAAAATTAATGAGAGCTCTATAAATTCTCTGTTATCATCATCATCACGTAAATCTTTTCTTTCCTTCAAAGATTTTTCAGCCAAAGCTATTATAGATCCACATCGATGACTGTCTCAGCTATTTCTTTGTTTTCAGCTATTGTGGTAAACCTCGTCTTGCCTATAAACTCCCAGCGTGTTTAAAATCTTTTAAATACCAGAACATCTGGTGAAGCAGTGCTTCCCATGATTGTGGTAAAAGCTGTTTGTACTAGCAGCTCATGAATATGATGGCAGCATGCTAGATACAATAGATCTTTTTGCAGCTCTTGTTCAATGAGGACACATGAGCCAAGCTTTCGCCCTGTGTTGGAAGCAGTAGTGTCAAATGATAATGCAATCACTTGTTCTATTAGGCCCCATTCATTGAGAGCTTCTTCTCAGCTTTTGCTTGTTTTGATCTCGTTCCGTTTGGCTATTTTGCTACTTGCAACAGCTGAGAAACCCCATTACCAGTTACAATAATCGGCAAGCGGTCGACATGCTGTTTGGTTGTTAAGTCTCTGAGAAGCTTTCCATCCCAGTTGACAACCGCAGGAACATTAGCTCGGAACTCAGCTTTAAGTTTTGCATGAATTTTATGAAGTTTTACATTAGCTCGGAACTCAGCTAGACTTAGGGACATGAAAACAGTACTTACAGGTTGTTAAAGGTTATGAACATTGTGTATCTGATGCCCAGGTTGCTGGATTTCTAGTCACTTTAAACAATGCTATTTGTTTACTTGTAACATCACAATTTAACAGGTTAGAAAGGTAAATTGTAAAATTGTGGTTTTTGGTCTGCACTATTGTTTAACTATGAATCATACACACAAAACCACTAAAAAGTAGTTTTTTCAAAATTACTGCTTTTCTACTCAAGATGGGCATATTCAATGTTCAGAAAGCATATAGAAAACCTTGTCTTCTGCATCTTTAGACACCAAAAGCACATCTCTAACTCAAGCGGTTTTCAAGATATCCAAATTTTGCATTTTTAGGGGGATGCGGAACTTGAGGGGCCTTGTGCACCCTCTAAATTATCTTCAAATTTAAAAATTTTTTGCAAGACCTCATTTTTTGTAAGGATGAAACTTTTTAAGGGTTAGGAGCAGTAAATTTCAGAAAAATGATTTTTAAGGGCCACCCTACTGTACTTGTATTTGCATTCGGCTGATCAAAAGAAATTGCCTCATTGTGGCCAAAACTCAAACCTATCCCAACAGAAAGCCTACTACAAAATTTAATTTTCAAATTGGTTTGTCACCATAGCTACAAACTATGCTTATGTGTTGCACAGCCACTATCAATGTTTATTGTTCAGATAATGTTTGAGTGCATTATATAACAACTGTTGTTATCTTACGTTGTGAAAGCATGGCTCAAAGATATTTCATTCCCCAAAAAAACCTGTCTGAGGTAAGTACTTTTTCACATGCTATTCTAATATGTTATAATTTACTAGCTTGTTTAAATTCTATGGTGGTTTACGTCACACTCTAGCAAGTTTTTTTTTATTTAAAGTTATCTCATTAAATAAAATATTATGCAAGATATTGATTTAGCTCCTTTTCGTAATAAGGAGCTAGACGGGTAAGAAATACATTTGTCTAATAAATTTTCAAACTTTGTAATTCTGTTGATTTTATTCATTTTGAATTTGCAGCAGGCCATGTGCACCTTATTTTATAATGTTTAATTATTTTTATTAGCAGAAAAATCCAACTACAAACGAAACAACAAAGGATCCAGAAAAAAATGATAAACAAGTATGTTTTATTTCTCTGGTTAATTGTTTTACTATTATTGTTGTTCTCTGTAGTAGCAAATTTATGGCCAGAATTTCCTGTGGCACTTGCTTTGTTGTTGAAATTTGTCAAGTTCTGAACACTATACTTCAACTGTACGTCTGTGCATTGCAGAAAGGGTGAGTCACATTTACTCTATGGCTTTTCAAGGGTGTTGGAGTTGGTAGGTGTTAGACACTCTGCATCCAGTAGCAGGTCCAGGGGGGCGCTTAGTCGCATGCCCCCTATTAACAAACAAAAACCATGCAATTTTTTCCCATTTGCTTTTTCCCTTTTTTTCCCACTTCCTTAGCTCGCTTATTCTTTATTTTAACCTGTGGCATTGGGCCTTTAACAAAGTGAAGATTGGATGTGAAGTGTGAGATGTTTGACTGGCACCACTTGTGAATAAGCCTAATAATGGCTTTCATATAGCTTTTGTTTCTTTCAGAGTTTCAGAGTTATTGATGCATAAAAAAAGGTCAGAATTAAAAGTTTCTCAAAGTATAGGCATATCAATCATACTTTTGAAAGCCAATTGTAGACAGATTTTGATTGTTTAAAATAAACCTTATATATGCATTAAAAGGGACAATTGACATTTCCTTTGTAAACGCATATACTGAAGGACTGAAGAATTGTTGGATATGCTAGAGATGAGAGAGACCATAGACCAACTGGCAAGGGCAAATGGAGTAAGATGGTATGGACATGTGATAAGGAGGGAGGAAGGAAGTTTTCTTAGAAAGGCACTAGATCTAAAGGTGGATGGGAAGAGGAAACGCGGTCGTCCAAGAAGAACGTGGAAACAATAAGTGAAGGATGAATTTAAAAAAGTCGGACTGAAGGAGGAAGATGCAAGGGACAGGGTGAAATGGAGAAAAGGGATTAAAACAATTGCTGCACGGAAACAATCGGCCACCCCCACTAGTGGGGAACAAACCGACGATGGATTATGATGATGATGAAAACCAAATAAGCTTCAATGAAAATTGCAATGACAAAACGAATGTAAATGAAATTAATAACATTTTTAAAACTGTTTGAACAAAGACATCATTGAAGTGCTTAAATCATTCCTTATTAGATTTGAACTTAGAAGTAAGTCTTCTTTAAAATGTCTTGAACCACATTAATTAACACACGAAATACCTTTTAACTTTGCATTTTTCACCCCAAGAGTGGCAATTTTTTTGCCTAGGGATTAAGACAATTGCTGCGCGGAAACAATCGGCCACCCCCACTAGTGGGGAACAAACCGACAATGGATTATGATGATGATATAGCTATATACTGACTAAATAATCTGTTTTCATTTAAGGATAAAAATTTTAGAATTACGTTTATAAATAATGAGCACTATAAATGCAACTATTCAAGAATAGTTTATAGCGGGGAAGACCGCCAGTGAAATATGCAAAGTTTTGAAGGCTCGTGTTAGCAGGTGTGGGGCTTAAAGGCTCTAAAATGCTTGAACGAGACATGTTCGACCCTTCCAAAGGTACAAAGCACTCTAAAACGCAGCATAAGAACTCCAAAATTAATCATAAACACCTGGAAAAAATTCAGAAGAAACCCCGAGAGAAGCATTTGAAAACTGGCATCAGAGGCTGGAGCGAGTTATGGAACCATGCAAAATGTCTTAAAACATGATCTGCAACTATCACCACACATTTACACCGGAATGGCCCGTTTCGGTGAGTCCGATCCATTAATGGGGGATTTTTTCAAGTTTTTTTTTTAATTATTGAGTACCGTAGCCTAATTATCATTGCCGTTTCAAGGTTAGGAGTTTGGGGTTAGGGTTAGAGGTTAGGAACTCACCGAATCGGACTCACCGAATAGTAGCAGACCCCATTTACACGCAAGAAAGCAAAAGTTCAGTTGCTCTCACAAGCTGCAAAAACCAAAAGATTAGAGAGAGGAAAACTTCTTTTGAAGAAACTTGGTGATGGCACGCAGCCACCAGTTTTTGGACAGACGAAAAGTTATTCACTGTCCAGGCTGTGCGTAATCGTCAGAATGATCGTATTTATGCAAAAAATAAAGAAGATATTCCACTGAATGAAAGCTGATGTTCCGGAGACAGAAACCAGCCTCTGTGATGGTTTGGTGTGGGGTAATAAACTCCCCTCTTCTTCATTGAAGAGGGAGTAAAAGTTCATCAACATGTTTATTTGAAAATGTTAAAAGAGAAATTGATTCCCTGGATCAATGCAACATTTGAAGAAGACGGAATAACTCTTCAACAAGACGGGGCTACGTCCCACACAGCGAATCTTGTCCAGGACTGGTGTAAGGAAAATATGACAGGGTTTTAGCCAAAGGAAATATGGCTTCCATCTTCTCCTGATTTAACTCAATTTACTTCGCAATGTGGAGTAGCCTACCTTGGAAAGTGAAGCCTGTTCTTCAAATCATTCAAGCGTTACAGCTCTGAAGGCAAAATTGCACACTTATTGGGAAATAATATCATCAGACACCATACGTGCCTCATCGGTACACGACAAGTGGGCGATACCCACTTGGGCGGGACCAGGTGGGCGACGAGTCAAGTGGGCGACGAGCCAAGTGTTTGGTCTAGGCAAAAGGAGGATATATCGAAAAATAAGAGTACATTTTGTTTATTTATACTTTTCTTTGTATTTTTCTGTATATATATGTGTAAAGTTTTTCCTGTTTGGATGTATTGTTATTTCAATAAATATTTGTCTATGCTTGGTTTGATCACCCTGTACAGTGTACAATCAAATATGTACAATGGTACTCACACTAGTTTAGCATAGTAGCCTACTGTGCGAGTGTACTACTGTACGTGCATTAGGGTGGGTCGATTTTCACACAAAACAGTCAGATTGTCGCATAAATTGGTAGTTAGGTGAGGCTTACCATACTAAATAAAGTGTTAAAATTTCAATGTGATGGTGTACTCCTAACCACTTACCTCAGATGGTATGGAAAAATACAATTTTCTACTTTACGGTAAATTATATTCAATAGGTAGGCTACAGTGAAAACGAAACACAATTGAAATTTAAGGAGTTAAAACCACACCTGGATGTTAAACTAAACAACACAGTCTTTTTTTGATTCAAATATAGTCTGCTGCTTCCTTACATCTAAGATAGAATGAATCATAGAGTTCCTTTCCGACAGTTTTGAGGCTGACCTCTGCGACTACACGAATTATTCTTTCAACGGCTTGAGTCTGGTGTGTATGACGATTTTACTGGGACTGACTTTATTGCATCCCAAAGTTTATCTTTACTTTTAGTTCTTAGATGATAATAATGGTGTTTCAGTAACGTCAATCTGTGTCCAGTCGATCATATCAATATTATCCATTGCATTAAAATTAAGTTGATCAGCAAGGCGATGGAATCTTCGTATTATTGTAGATAAAAGTTTTCGTGCTTTCAGAATTCGCCTAACAGTAACCTCACAAATGGCTGGTCTATTAGCATGAAACATGGCATATAGCAAGTTTTCGGAGTGAGCTGCATAACAATTTTGCTTGAACGATTTGTCGATGACAGACTGCACTTCTACTGGCTCAAGTCCACGACTGAGTTGTATCATAAAGAAAAGTACTGCTGGAGCATCGCTGATGTCTGTGGCCATCTTATTGGCAAACCAAACAGGCCCATATACAGTTGCAATGAATCGTGTTAATGTCTTAACAGCTTCTGATGGAATGGTTTGACTAACATAACAGCGGCACATTCGTTTTGCTCCGGTGAATGATTATATTTCCCAGGATCTCTGTGTAAGAGTGTTTTAGAGCATTCCCCGGAACTGATTGCATGGCAGATTTCCAAAAGGTACATCTGGTCTGTGCTTAAATCCATTGAATTGTCCAATTTTGGCAAATGGGGAGTTTCAATTTTATCAAACAATGCGATCTCCAAGACTATAAGGTTTGACCGCAGAATATCGCCAATTTCACCAATGAATGTTTTTGGGCCAGATGCCTTTACAAATAGATACTGCAATGGTAACTCATTGATGGGCAGCATAGGCCAACATATTATATTCCACTGAACTTCATAATGGATACGATCTTCTATTCTAGCAATTACTCCATTACTATTCCCAGTGTTCACTGCTGTCCTGTCATAACCTGTTATTCGAATTCCATCCATGTTCATATTCTCGTCGATCGACGATCATACATTTTAAAATATCAACTGAACGACCACTTGGTGTTGTGACATGAGAGATGTAGATGTCACCAGGTCATGTCAGTAAAACGTAATGGTATTCTTTTATTTTTCTCCTGTGGTGGTAGTCATCAAAGGCATATGATTCATCCTTTCTCCCATCGAAATTGAGTGATATAAAATTATTGACGACATGTTGGGTTGGTTTCAATCCAGTACGCCTTTTGACTCGGCTATGTCTCACTTTCCGTGGGTCAATTTTCCTAACACATCCTGCAAAGTAGCAGTGGCAATAGCAGCAAATGTTTCGTCAGAAACCATCTTTCGATCAGCTTCTCTTGCAACACGAGGGATTGGGATGATATTGTAGGCACTACTTGTTGAGACACTCTCCATGAAACTCGGATCATTATCCGATGAATAAGATAAAGAGTTAGTATGTTTCTCGGCAGCCGATTTGTAGCAAGAATTGACAGCGATAGACACGTGTTTCGCCCATGAGGCTGGGCTCATCAGTATCGCACCGTATTCTGCCACAAATTTATTCGACCACCGCTTTACCAGTCAGTTTAACTCTTATCTTTGTGGAAACAAAGAAAGAGCCAACAAAACCAGCAGGCGCCAGGGCAGAGGACATTGTGAAGAAAGGGGCGTTCTTCCCGGCTATCAGCACAAGGCTGAGCACTCACTAGTACAGCGAGCAGCTGCGATTCGCCAACCATAACGGTGTAGCTTCCACGCTAGCCATTCAGACCATCCAATCAACAATATGTTTCTCGGCAGCCGATTTGTAGCAAGAATTGACAGCGATAGACACGTGTTTGTTGGCTCTTTCTTTGTTTCCACAAAGATAAGAGTTAAACTGACTGGTAAAGCGGTGGTCGAATAAATTTGTGGCAGAATACGGTGCGATACTGATGAGCCCAGCCTCATGGGCGAAACACGTGTCTATCGCTGTCAATTCTTGCTACAAATCGGCTGCCGAGAAACATATTGTTGATTGGATGGTCTGAATGGCTAGCGTGGAAGCTACACCGTTATGGTTGGCGAATCGCAGCTGCTCGCTGTACTAGTGAGTGCTCAGCCTTGTGCTGATAGCCGGGAAGAACGCCCCTTTCTTCACAATGTCCTCTGCCCTGGCGCCTGCTGGTTTTGTTGGCTCTTTCTTTGTTTCCACAAAGATAAGAGTTAAACTGACTGGTAAAGCGGTGGTCGAATAAATTTGTGGCAGAATACGGTGCGATACTGATGAGCCCAGCCTCATGGGCGAAACACGTGTCTATCGCTGTCAATTCTTGCTACAAATCGGCTGCCGAGAAACATATTGTTGATTGGATGGTCTGAATGGCTAGCGTGGAAGCTACACCGTTATGGTTGGCGAATCGCAGCTGCTCGCTGTACTAGTGAGTGCACAGCCTTGTGCTGATAGCCGGGAAGAACGCCCCTTTCTTCACAATAAAGAGTTAGTTTAACAAAGTTTTTTGTGGCGTGTTAAACCGTACAACTATTAGAATTTCGCTCACTGGGAAGGATTGCCGGATAGGGCAAAAAAATGAAGTAAAATGATAAAAAATTTCGTAACTTTTCACCCAATCTGGCAACCCTGTTATAGGAACAGAGGGTCATTGGGGTAATGGGTTGCTGTGCACAAAACGATTTTTAACTTTGAGGAAATGTTTAGAAGGTAAAGTTGCACCGGTGTTCAAATTTATATGATAAATGGAGAAGTCGACCCACCCTAACGTGCATAATATATTTAGAATTAACCGGTTTGTCTTCAACCGTCAGTCTCAATCTTCTTGTGTAAAATGCAGCTTTACCAAGAAATTATAGTTAGTCCAAAAGTTTTTTTTTTAACAGCTCTGAATAATGTATGCTAGGCATAGGCGCCTAAGCCGTGGGGGCCTGGCCCCCACGCATATTTCTGCGTGGGGGCAACATTTTATGCTGTATTGATACATAAAACAATAGATGAACTAGCGATCGGCAGCAGGAAAACATTTTTGAATGCAAACCGCAACAGCTTCGCAATAAATAATCACTAGAACGAGTAGCGATGCTACAATCCCACACCAGACAACAAAATCGGCCATTTTTACATTGATTTAACGTCTGCAGACGTTGATTTTGATTAATTTATGATTATGATTAATTTTGTAAATATGATTAATTTTGCTGCCTGGGACATAGCAAAAATCTACCATTTCGTGTCGATTCAATGTCATCAGATGTTGAATGCACCCAAAAAAAAAAAAAAACATAATTTGCTACGTAGACGGAGCGTGCGTTTAGCTTTATGAGCTTGCAAACAGACTTGATGTCGCTTTCGAAAGTCGAAACCTCTGCACTGCAGTGAATTGCGTGGTGTCCAGTGAATCGCTCGCTGTGAAAATGAACTTGAAGTCTCGGCCCGAGGTAACCACTAACCAACGCAACAAGGGCTGGTACAAACCGCATTGCGCACACGCCGCATAATCAACGCAGTAACGGACTCACGCAAACTGAATGACGCACACACGACCGTTGCCATAGAAACCCGATCAAAGGCGGAGTATGCGCAGTTGCGCATCTTTTGTTTCATCTGCAACTCGAAAACGGGCGTTTTACAGCGGTCAGTCATAAGTTGCGATATTGTAGTGAAAAGGGAGCAATGTCAAGTCGAAAACTTAATCAAACGTCTCTCCGTAACTATTTTTCAAGGGCTGCTTACGGATGTCAGCAACTTTTAAATGTATTCAAGGTGACGTGATGTTGAATTGATGTAAACATGAATGATTTTACTTTCCACAGGTATATTTTCAAGCGTATGATCAAGTTAGTATTTGCATTCCATTTTCAAAACATTGTCATTCCATTTACAGTGTACCTTTTAGTAAACCTTTTCGTCTCTTATTTCATGCTAATAAATCTAGTTCGTTGCTAAACTTTATGTTGTGCTTAGCTTAAAGAGTCGCAGTCCATCAACCGCTACCTAACGCAGACGCATGTCATGTGTTTGCTTAACCGAAGTGGTCGAGTTTTGTTTATAATAATTAACGGCAGATCGAACGTAGCGATAACTCCGAGTGTGGCAATAAAAGCAATCCTTGTGTGACGGCATAATTACGTCATCCATCTGCCTGACATTTGCTGAATTTACGTTGCTGCTGATGAAACACGCTTTCGCCCCCACGGCCAAAAAAATAGTTAGGCGCCTATGATGCTAGGTCTATTTGCAGTATTCAATGTCACTGTACCATTTATTTTATAGGTTGACCCATATGAAGGACCTGCTCCTATTCCAGAAAATCGAAAGCGAATTTATAAGCGAGGCAAAAAAATTGCCACTCTTGGGGTGAAAAATGCAAAGTTAAAAGGTATTTCGTGTGTTAATTAATGTGGTTCAAGACATTTTAAAGAAGACTTACTTCTAAGTTCAAATCTAATAAGGAATGATTTAAGCACTTCAATGATGTCTTTGTTCAAACAGTTTTAAAAATGTTATTAATTTCATTTACATTCGTTTTGTCATTGCAATTTTCATTGAAGATTATTTGGTTTTCATCATCATCATAATCCATCGTCGGTTTGTTCCCCACTAGTGGGGGTGGCCGATTGTTTCCGTGCAGCAATTGTTTTAATCCCTTTTCTCCATTTCACCCTGTCCCTTGCATCTTCCTCCTTCAGTCCGACTTTTTTAAATTCATCCTTCACTTGTTGTTTCCACGTTCTTCTTGGACGACCGCGTTTCCTCTTCCCATCCACCTTTAGATCTAGTGCCTTTCTAAGAAAACTTCCTTCCTCCCTCCTTATCACATGTCCATACCATCTTACTCCATTTGCCCTTGCCAGTTGGTCTATGGTCTCTCTCATCTCTAGCATATCCAACAATCCTTTAGTCCTTTTTTCCCTTCTCGTTTTCACCCCACACATTGCTCTCACCATTGACCTTTCCGTTCTTCTCAGGATTGCCAGTTCACTCTCTCTCCATACCCATGTCTCGCTACCATATAGCATTGCAGGTCGCACACAGCTCCGATATACTTTTCCTTTCATCTTTAGTGAAAATTTTCTGCCATGCAACATTTTCCCACATTCCCTGAACTTTGCCCAGCCCAGTTTTGGGTTTATGAAATCTTAACAAGTTGAATGTTTATTTTAATGTGTTAGTGGTTAATTCTACGCAAGTTTTAAAGTGTGGGACTTGGGTATCTCAAAGTTGTCTGTCTTGAATATATTTTAATTTAGCTTTCATAAACAATATAAAGAAAATTGTAAGGTTGATTTCTGTCACAAGCAATAAACTACCCACACAGCAAAATCTGTAATTTTTACATTGATTCAACGTCTGCAGGCGTTGAATCAATGTAAAAATGGCTGAAATTGCTGTCTGGGTAGTAGTTTTCTTCAGGAATATATAGTTGTTTGTGTGCACACACTACACAGGTAATGTTTATTGTTATGGCTGAAATGTGTGCAGGTTATTTGGCATCCGTTGAAAGAAATGAAGACAAGGCTGCCAATCAAGCCACAAGATACGAGTTGTTATTAACAGAGGACGCTGGGTAGGTAATTTTGTTGTAAAGTATGGCAAGTTCAGAGTATTCGTGAAGCTTACATTTCTCTACATGCTTTTGAAATACTATAAAATAACAGCAAAGTCCTCACTTGAATGAAACAAGTCAACACGTTTGATTTTTCATCGCCCTTGCTCCATTCAAAGGGTGGTTTAATTGATTTTTCTCTACAATGAAAAGTGGCAGACCAGACAGTCATTTGACAGAACTCTCACAACCAGTTGTTTGAAACTCACGGTTTTGTTATTTTACCTGTATCAGCTGCTCAAGTCTTTACTTTAGTTACACAGGAATCTGCCAACAGTAAATGCTGAAATTGAATTCTCTGTTCAAAGATAAATGTTTTTATAATGAGTTCTGTTTTGTAAATTGTTGAGCGTAACACTGTTTCCTCGCAAGTGTTTTTATGCTCTCAACAAGATGAAAAAGTTTTATAAACCAGATATTTGAGGTATGTGTGAAGAAATAATGCGTGTTTTTTTACAAACATATAAGGCAGTAACATACGTATAATCTCTTTTAACATTGTAAATTGTCTTTTCTGCTACATTCTAAATAAAACTTATGCATCATAAAAAACTTCAAAGCAAGAATAATGGCAAATGTTTGGTCAAAATTAAGTCAAAAGAAATTGTTTATGTCAAAATAAACACGTCCAAACTTTCATACCTGTCGGTTATTAGTTTCATAGAGACCGAAAGCGGGGAAAAGTCATGGAAAATAAAGCAGCATGAGATAGCTGATGCTGCAGACGTAGCAAGTGCCAACAAACTTTTTGAATTAAAACTTGACCAATTTGGACCTTATAGAATCGACTACACGAGAAATGGAAGGTGAGGTATTTCTTTGATTATAATAACAGTTGATTTATTCAAACAATGTTTACTATAAGATTTGGCAGCTTGTCACGGCGTGGAGGCTTGTGCAGGTGTCTACGTTTGAGATATATGATATTGTATTGTATATATATGATATATGATATTGTATATGATATTATGATATTGTATGATATATTATGATTTATGATACCCCAGAACAAGGGCCACGTTCAAAGTCGGTGCCTGAACGGCACAACGCCCTCCCGGGCACACATCTCTCCATGGAAATAAATTAGTTGTCATCTTTTGTTTTTTTCCCATACTTCTATGTTAATGGTTTTCTATTCACCTTTAAGAATGTTTGGTAATTTGAATCAAAAATGTTGATATGCGTTGTGAGGATAACAATATGATTTTGGCCTGTGGTCTTTCTTTAGTGAAATACAATTTTCAAATACTTGTTTGTAGTGGATGCATTCCATGGCTAGTGGTTGAAGAGTTGAATTGGATAGAAAGCCACACTTTGTGTCCACCTTCATATTATTTAGTGTTTGACTGTGGCCCCGTCACATGCTTTGAGCGGGCGTTGAGCCGACGTGCTTTCAATGAACAATCAGGTGCTTTCTTCTAAGTCCGCGTATCTGACCACTTCCCACTGAATTTAAGCAAACTGGTGTAATGTTAAAACTTGAAGGTTTAGACCATAACGAACGATACAACATTTTAGGTCATCATGGATGGGAGTTATAAATTAAAGTTTTTTTGGTTGGTTTAACAATAAAACAGTTGTTTATCTCCCCATGCAAGATTTTTAAATTGTATTGTTGAGGAAATGCACGTTTCAAGTCTGTGCTGACACTGTCTGCTTTGTATTATAAGCTATAGTAGCGCCTGCAAACAACGTATTTTATATCTGTGATTGCCTACGCCCTACAGTTCTCTATTGAAACACACATTGCTGTTAAGTTACAATTTTAAAACAGGCATTTGCTGATTGGTGGACGTCGAGGTCACGTGGCAGCTTTTGATTGGGTCACAAAGCGGCTGACGTGCGAAATGAACGTCATGGAATCCACTACTGACGTTAAGTAGGTTGTTTTATACTTCGTTATGGAATTTCTTGAAAAACATCGAAGTTACTATACGTTCCTCATATACTGTGTTACACGTCGTGGCAGATATTTCATACTGTTCTTGATAATTTCGAATTTCTCGATAGAAAAACAGAGCTACTCCATCGTATTTAAAATTAAGAGAAAAAGAATGCAGCACTGGGTAAACACCATTCAGAAGACGCATGTTTTCCGCGTGATCTGTATTAAATGCCTTGTTCCGAAACAGTCTGATGTGCCGTGTGCTTCTATTTATCAAAAAAAACAAAAAACAATTGGCGCAAGGTGGCGCCAGTGCATCGTTTTAGTATTGAATCCTTCAATGCGATTTGCTTTACTACTTTTTATTCAATATATATATACATTTTCTGTTTTGTCGTTTTAGTATTATTATCCTTCTTGCTTTAAAATCATGAATCTTCATGCAACAACATGTGCAGCATTGTCACGCCTATGCTTACGACTCAATAGCTGTTGCTTCCCAACAGTGCTGACATTTAATTAAATATTTACCAATGTAATTTTCCTTCACTGTTTTCAATTGCCTTTTACAAAACTCTGTACAATTTACACTTATACTGCAATGTAGCCAAGGCCTCCCTCAACAAGGCTAAATTTAAGTGATAGTTCAGGCAGCAAAATCCGTCATTTGTACGTTGATTCAACGTCTGTAGACGTTGAATCAATATAAAAATGACAGATTTTGCTGACTGGAAATATGTCCTCATCTTGCGGTACTTGCAGATTTGAACCATGTCTGAAATCTTCATGGTACTGGGTCAATGACCTACTGGACCACATAAGATTTATAGTCATGCCTGGTTTATTTCGATTGTTAGCTGAAACTAGTATTTTTTATAAGCCAACCAAATCACAGTTCATCGGACTACTGGTGCTCTCCTTGTCTTGTTATTTTTTTCAATTCTTTTTGTTTTTCTTTTCATGCCCTGTTGTTTCTGTTAGTTCAACACAAAAGTGCAAAGACCGTTTTTAATATTATAGTTTTGTTTCGGCAAAAATAACACATTTTTTATATAACTAAACAGTGTTTTGTAAAAGTTTCGGAACTGAACACAAGATAAAATAAAAGATAAAATACATTTCAAGTTAAAAATGTCTCAAATGGTTACACTTGAAAGCACATAACTAAGGTAAGACATGGTGGCGTTACAAAGAAAAGCATACTGCCTGACAAAATAGATAAACAGGACAAGATTAATCGAAGTTAACAAGAACATATCACTCCTCTATGCATTCTATTCATGACTAAACAGCCCAACCAGCAAATCACCGTTTTCACAACAAAGTGTTTTCACGTCAATATCATTTTGACTTAAAAAAGGTTTTGTTAAGCGAAGTGTCTCACATTTTCTGTAAAACTACTCAAGCTGGTCATTCCTTAAATTACACCTTAAAAGCTTTGTCTAATTGAGCTCGATTTCAAACGTTGAGGATAACAACATCAAAAGTATGCTTTTTTGCACAATTGAGAACATCGTAAGCTACATGCACTTCTGTGTGCCAAGCAATGCCTTTCACTACATTTGTGATGTTAGTTCACAGGTCTTGTTTGCAAAACTTACCCCGACTTTTGAGCAATGATAACGTACAAAAAATATCAAGACTGACCCTATGACATAGATTGCTTTATGAACAAACAGTTCAAAACCTATTGCACAAAGAACCTTAATGACAGACAACTAGTTCTTGCTGAAGTTGTTGGTTTGCAAAAGCAATGGAGAAAGAATCGCACGTCACGTCAAAACGATAAGTGAACAAAAGCATAATAACTTGTTTCAGATCATGAAATTTTTTTGTTCCACCCAAGTTAGGGACACTTTTCAAGATTAATAATTTGACTTCACGATGTATACGGCCCAATTAGTAAGACTTTTGTGTGATATGCGTTTCATAACTTAAGTATTGTGTATCTACATGGCCAATGCAGTTTCTAATCTGATGTTTTGTCAATCATCTATTGTGGAAGCACAGTGCCTCTACAGTTCAATGCTGCTCGAATGACTGCTCATAAACAGTAGCTGCTTCCGTGATGAAATTCACATCAAGATAAAACAGAACTAACTTTTAGGTTGGAACATCTCAAATCGAATAGATATACTGCTGGACTTCATTTTTAAATACAGAAGTTTGATGCCGTTTTACTTTGACAAGGCTTCCATCTAAGCTGAGCAGCTAAGCAGGCGTGCTGCGCACTCGAAGAAACATAAAGAAATATAGCAATTGCAGCCTACTAACCATTCAGCAAAGAAACGCTGCCATCTAAGCCGAGCAGCTCTTCTTCAGGGTATGACATGGGTTGCAACATAGTGGGTAGTTCTTCAGATCTTACGAGAGAACAATGTCGAGTGTAAATTGGTTTTGAACAGGTGGACCTGCTTTGTGGTGCCTTCGTTTTTGCAATGCCGAAACAGATGAAACAAAGTACCTCAGACCAGCATCAACTTTAGTTGTTACCAACTGAGTGACCGCTTTGGAACAAGATGATCTTTTGATTGTGACATCTTTGCATGGCGTCAGTGCGAGTCGTTTTTCTCTGATTAGGTTCGTGCGCCAGTCACGATCGCTTTTTTTCAAATTTATATCAATCCAATTTCCATCATGTTTGACTTTGTGATGACGTCAGCAACTGCATCAAACACGACCTGTAAAATATTGTAATATTCTTCATATCGGATCATAGAAACTTTCAAAAATAATACAGTAGAATTCAGCTACAGTGGCCTCTGCTGCTAAGTCCTGTTTTGAAACTACAGATAGAATTCGGTTATACTATCTTCGCTGTAGTGACACTTTTTTCGAAGATCTCTTCAGATGTCACTGCGGAAGAGTTCTACTGTGTCATGTAACTTCCAATGATGTCTGGCACTTTTCGCACTCTGCCAACGCGTTACATGTAAACAAACCTGTGCCTAGTGCTCCTGAGATAATTGTCGCTGATTGCACTGAGCTTACCATGCAAAACAAAATTAAATTTGTCAGATTTCTGTTGCTTCGTTAGATCGATCGTTTCCAACCTCTCAAAAAAATTACCGTTTCTGGACCCAATTTCGAAAAGTGACTGAAAAATTACTCTTAAATGTATAAATTTTAGTAATTACATTGTCCTATTTTTTTTTTTTTTTTTTCTAAAGATTAATGCATTTACAGATTTTACGTTATGCCACTTACTAGAGTCTTTCAATTTTGGATTAGCAAAGTGACAGTTCAGATGTTATTACTATATCAGTACATCTGTTTGTGCAAGCTACTAAATCAGATAAATTAGAGTACACCATAATATCGTCACATTTTGGGCAAATCAAAGCTTACGCCCGGTAATTGAAGATTCAGATTCAATAGACAGGAATAGCAAGAAAGCTAATCTTTATATTCCCCTGTAATGCATACCATTAAGTTTCCTGCTAAAGACACTGCAGCTTGATCTTGAGAGTTGTCGGACTGGTTCTGGTACGAAATTTGAAAGAGCGTTGGCTCGACACCGCTCAAGAACATTCGTCTGTGTTTTTAGCAAAACACTTAAAGGCGTGGTTGAAGGTGGACACGAAAATTGGTTTCCTTGCTTCTTCAACTACTGGATGTAAGCCTGCATGCGACAACTCGTCCATGCAGCCTATGTGCCACCACATAATTTTTGTATACAGTCTGTCTATAGTATTGGTTCATTTTACCTCAATATTTCTTGTATCTGTAGCACAGGTAAAATGGGAATATATCTCGCGCGTGTCTGGGTGCCTGTTGAGGTCTTCAAATTGTCTTCTAATATAAACTGATGCTTCCACGTAGTTATTTTTACCTGCAGAACAAAGTTGGCATTGTGTTGTAAACAATGTGATCTACAAGTTGCTCTACAAGTCAAAACTATCGCACAGTGTATATGCAATACGAGAGACAATAAATGAATTTTCTTGTTTTTTTCAACAATGTATATTATTTCCTGGCGGCTGGTTTCCGATAACAAAAGGTTTACTGAAAAGTTAGCTTGTTAAAAACTGGTGACACGTCCCAATCCCAATTTTCGGAAACAGCCATTTTCGGAGAAAACCGATTCGATGATCTCTTAAATCCAACGTCGGCTTCTGTTTATTTAGAAAATTTGTGGAGATCATTTGGGTAGGCAACTTTTGTGTTTACCTTACCATACCTATGCACGGTGTTTTTTTAAGGTGTTTTGGGGGACCGAAACGGTCCCCCAAATTTCTCCAGCGATTTCCAAAAATTTGGACTTGCAACTACAGTAGAAAAGTAATGGTTGTTTCTCGCTATGTCTTGTCGACAATACGAATATAGCCTACGATCAATAGTTCACGTCCGGAAAAAAGAATAAGTGGAGGTACAGCTAACAGCTGAATCAAAGAGTTATTCACAAAAGAAGTGCACCTTCGATACTCGTCAATGTTTATTTCTGATTTATGGCGCATAATGATCAGTTTTTACGTGTGGAAACATAACAAGCAGAAGCCAACAAGCACACTTTGTTTGATTGTGCAGCAAACTTGTTTGGCGGCCGTGTTGGGCAGGCTGTTTGGTCGCTGTCACAATCATTTAAGCTGTGCCTTGTCGAATAATTCATTTTATGTTGCGTTGATTGTATGTAGTTTGGCTATTTTTTGGTATTTAAATGAAACACTTGCGGTCTCTTAAAACTACTCAGCGGTCACCCAAACCAAACCTTAAAAAAAACCTGCCTATGCAAACGAGACAGTTGTTGTTTCGGTGAGGTAGATGTAAATTGAGTGGCGCAGCTGTTAATTAGTAAATTAGCGGATATCTTGCGGGTATAGGCTTTAGCGATATCTCGCATACCTAGCAATTTTGGTTTCGACAGTTTCGTTGAGACTTACATTTTATTAATCACTATTGTTAATCATGGAATGCCGTTTGACAACTGTTTTATTTTTCTTACTGAGGCTTTAGTTGGGACTTTTTCGCTGAAACTTTATTTGATTAATCTCTATCATAAGCTAATTCCTTTGAATAGATGCCGCTGTTAGATTTTAAAAATCTCCGAAAAAGCTGTCTCCTATTCGGATTCTCCGAATAGTAGCAGACCGCCTAGTTAACTACAACGAGAACAAGTTCAGTTCTGTCCAATTCCTTAGCACTTGTATGAATTAGTACCAGCAATAGCTTTAAAAATTCATATTGTGATTGGAAAGCCTTCTTGGTCTTTTATGGCTCAAACCAATATTCTAGGAATTTAAAATGTTAGTATTGGATTTGTTGATGAAACTGCAGTTTACCTGTGTAGTCGGGAAAGCAAACTGTTAGTGGTGATCTTTCTATTCTTTGTTGAAATAAATCTTTTTTGTTTAAGAAAAGTATCATTGCAGTTGAAGAGAACCAGGAGTTGTTGCATATTGAATCGAACAAAACCATTGATTCGTGCATCCGGTTCATATCTTTGTCTTCTATTAATACCTGAGGAATAATTCAAACTTTACTATGTGATTGAAGAATGGATCTATAAACACAACGTACAATGTTAACATTAAATTAAGTATAGGATAGGTGGTAGCAAGTATGGCGCAAAAGAGGTATCGAGTGCCATTTTCTGTCTTTGGTGGTACCAAATGACATTACAGTATAGGTTGCGTGGAAAAATGGAATGAAGTTTACATCATCGCCTTAGCATGGAACAGGCATAGTACACGAAGAAGAAGCAGCTTGGTAAGATTTACAACCCAGCACTATCAAAGCATGCATACCGGTATTATTATCAGTTCTAACCTGATCATATCCACTCAAAGCGACAATAAATATAATTGCTGTGACATCTTCAAAACAATGTATCCACTTCTTCCGCTCTGTTCGTTGCCCACCAACATCAATAAGTAAAAAGCTAATGTCTTTGAACGAAAACCTATAAAACAAATATGGATCGTTTTGTGGTTGAAGGTTTAAATTAAGGAGATGGTAAGCAATTAAGTCAATCTTCAAGCAAAGGGTTTTTTTTTCGGTCATTTATCGGTCATTGACCGATTTTTTAGCAAAACGTCCGAAAAAAATATAGTCAATTCGGTCACAACTCACAATGTCCGAAAAAAATAAGCCAAGTTAGGCAGCTATTGCTAATTTGCTTTGCTGACTTTTCATGCAGAAAACGCAACCGTAGAAGTGGAATCAGTTTGCTTTCTCGGTTGCGAACTCCAACAAGAAATCGCTTGTGTTGTTCAACTGCAGATAAACTTATGCGTTTGAGGTTAAATGCTGCTTCATACAAAACATTCAATTATGATGCAGCATACGCGCACTGGCACAGTAACGTGAAGCGAGCACGCTACAACGTGAGCGGTGAAATTGTTGAGGAGTTAAATCACTTTGTAATTGCGAACCATTAGAGCGTAACGTGTTTTTTTTTGGTCATTTTTGTTTTTATTTCTTTCCGTTTTACTGTGTTTTTGTTTTGCGTTATTTTTGAACGTGTGTTAGTGTGCAATTAAAGATGTCTGCGGCCGGGAGTTGCAAGGTTGAGTTTCGCTGATGTGATGAACGTTGAAGAAACGTTTGTCTGTTCTAACTTTTCTCAGATAAAACACGACAACGTTTCTCAGCGAAATTTACTGTTGTAGCTAGTCAGGAAGTGCAAATTTTGGTTTGGATCAGCTACTTGAAAGGAAATATTTTCATCAGAAAAAATGACCGAATTTTTTCAAGTCATTTCGGACAAATGACCGAAAAGTCTCAGCGAAAAAAAAAAACCCAGAAGCAAAGTATGGTATTGATAGAAGTCGCACCGACGTTCACACAACTACGTCTACAATCAATGAGGATCACATGGCATGTTACACGCAAACCATGAATGATGCTGCAATTCAACGGGAAGAAACATTATTGAATCAACTCTTGATATACTTGGCAGATTTTGTTAGCCTACTATCCTTGTAACTCGAAAGTTAGTTTGCAAGAAATAAAAGACTCTTGTAGTCGTTTAAGCTTTCCTAATCAAATATTTTTAGTACAGCGAAGGTTCACTTGTTGACAAGGCTTTGCCCGACTAACAGCAATTACACTCGTCTTAAGTTTGCCAGAGACCTCAACAGCATGCCCCCATGTTAGTTTGCAGGGAATGTAAGAGTCATCTCTCAGTCGTCTTGAAGCTGTTTCAAACCGAATATTCTCAGTACAACACAGTGTTTTATTCCCTCAGTGGGTCAGGGACGTCAGGTTTAAAGAATAAGGAACCACCTTGTTGATGGAGGGCAGTTATATGACAGTAGAGCAGCGAAATGACTGTTCGATGCACTATGGATCAGCTAACATATTACACAAATACAAAACCTGTCGTAGGAGTTGACTTTTTTGTCTACTGCCACCAGTGGACATATTATATGCTTTTTGTGGAGCTTACTTTACATATTTGTTGTGAATGTGTTTGCAGATGTGTGGGCACCACGGTTTCCTGCTGGTCACACAAAGACATCACAGGCAACTAACATTTTACATGTACGCTCTAGCTCATGCTTTTGAGTAGCCTACGAAATGGTTGGGTATAGTTGGAAATAGCAGCTAAAGTGTTAAAGTGTTAATTTACAGCCATGGCGATCTGTATACACAAGCCTTGACAACGTACGAACTGGAGGGCTGACTGAAGGCCGATGTATTTTCAATTTTGAAGTTTAAGCTAAATTCACTTTATATTCCTTTTAAATGATAATTTAAACAATTTAAATTGCCAAAGTGTGATCACTGAATCCCAAATCACTGCAAAACTCCTAAAATTATGTTGACAAAATGACAATATTTTCCGAAATACTGGTGTTGCCTGACGCTTTTTGGATTTCCAGTACAAGTGCCAAAATCTATTCCGTTATTTGAATGGTAAAAACAGCACAAAAGTAACTCAAACTCTCACAAAATATAGACAAAGACTCTATTTATCAACTAATACTCAAACTATCAACTTATACTCGCGATTTTAGCTACTAACAGATCGGCCTTCAGTCAAATTTTAAGCTGCACGTTGCCATGGCCTGTGTATAAAGGTCGCCATGCTTACAGCTCAATGTCATATGACGCTATCTTCTACAAGGTATTGATTTCCCTCTGACTGAGGGGAGACTATCTTTTTCATTTTCTTTCCTCCTTTATTTTCACCAACCTATTTCATATGCTGTATTTACACAATGTGCGTATAGCTTTGAGGATTGTGAGTGGATACTTGCGCCCAACTTCAACAGACTATGAATGCTTAGTGTAGCTTCGCTGGATGAAGCTAATCTGGCTTTCCATTACCTGCTTTGAAGTTTGAACAATCTGTCTCATACGAAAAATTAATACAGTAGAAGGATCCTTACAGCCTCTTTCACTGCTCTAACCACTTGGCCACACAGCCGGTATTTCTATCACACTCACCGTGTCTCTGAAATCCCCGTTGTTGTTACCCTTGTTCTTAATATGTCTTGCTCTGTTGGTTCGTACTTAGGGTCAAGTATCCTTTCAAGATTGGTCATAAAATATTCCGTAGAGTCAATAAGATGAAATTCTCTTGATCGAGTAAAACATTCCTGTGTATGAAAGTAAATGTTTGAGTAAAACAAATACTGCAATCTAATATACTGTCGATGGCAAAGTTTACTTGCTACCAGATGATGTTTGTTAATATGGTTATAGTCCCAATAGTAGCATCTATCATACCGTGAAAAGCTGCATATTGATCTTTAACTTGATTAAAAAATTAACAGCCTAAAATCTTCTCGTGACTCAATATCAATAGCACTGAAAATCAAAACAGTTTAGTTTTCGAAACGTTTGCTGAATATGTTTTTAGCCTCTTCATTTTGCTCTTGTCTTTATGTTAAAATTCGTTACTATGTTTTGTGTAAATTTCAATCAGTTGAGTAGTCTGTGGTTTTCGGTCAAGAGAAGAGCAGCCAGGCGTATAAATAATCACTATCAACCAAGTTGAAATTGTGCAGCAGTAAGTCCTACTCCTATGCATATAAATTGGTAACATTTGCTCCTTCTTTAATCATTTCTAAGTTAAAAAGCATGCTACCGTATACGTTCTTCTGGTGCAAACTAAGCTGAACTATCACAACATGTATAAGGTGATAATCTGTTGTTATTTTGACGTTTCGTCAATCAGACACGACTGACTTCTTCAATGGGCTAGATCAGTAGATCCGGTAGTGACTACCTGCCTAGCATGACGAAACACAGGATCATGTTGCTGTAAACCAACCAAACATGCATTCCGACATTTCGTGTCTGGTTGACGAAACGACGTCGGAATAAAACAGACTATCATCTTATACATCTTGTGATAGTTCAGCTTAGTTTGTACCAGAAATACGTATATCGTGTTATTTAACCAATGCTAAATGTTGGAAAACCCATCAAATCCTACCTAGCTAGTAATAAGTTAAGTGCAAGTATGTTGAAGGCAGTGTGGCTTTGAGGAAATTGACTAATAAATTGCATTAGAAATGCCAAAGTTTGTATATATACATGAAAAAGTTGAAGGAAACGGGTTCTTGAAACTCATAGTGTAAATCAAGGTGATGCACTTGCCTTGATTCCCTTGTCTTCCCATAGACGTCCAATGCTTTCTCCTAAAGTTGGAGGAATATCTTCTTTTAATGAGGAAACAGCTTCCATGACCATTTTTGCATCTCTCTGAAATGAATAGTATTTAAGCAATGAGCATTTCATGTTGCAAACAAATCCGATTGTAGTTTAGTTTGCAGAGCAACAACTAAAAACGATAATTCGACTTCTTGCATGCGGCGGACGGCGTTATATGTGGCGATACCGAATGGATAGATTTGTTTATAAATAATAACACTTCAGAAATACTAATATCTTTATAGTTGGGCCAGCGTCAATGGTTCACAACGTCCCAAAGATACTTTCCTAGTCCGAGAACATAGGCTGCCTTTATCACTATGATACAATAAAACAGAATTCAGTAAACCGCTTTTACTAAACTTTGTAACAAGTAATAAGTTTCAGCAGCACAGAAAGGTCTCAATAGATTAAGTTTCTATAGCAACGCTCTACTTCGTGCAATCCTAAGGAACATGACCTGGTGTTGTAGCTGGTTTACATTCTTACAAATCAGAAAGGGAAGACCAAACTAAACATGGAAAGACACAATGAAGGATAATCTGGCAAAAAGAAACTTATAAATTGAAGATGCCAACGATAAAAAGAGATGGATGAGTCGTTACAGACAACTGGACAACCCTACTGTTTTGGGGTGAAGACCAGGCTTCTTTGAAACAAACTAGAGAAGGAGAGAAGTTTTTACCTCACTTTCCGTATTCTCATATTGTATTTTCAGTTTCTCGACAGCTTTCACTAAGCTGTGTATGCTCTGAAGAATGTTGCTGAAGATGACTGGGCTATAAAAATATTTGAATCAATCATCTTGCGTTTGATTCAAAGAATATTAAGATATTCATTTCAGCTTGCAGTAAATGATAATGTTTAGCAAAACCACAGTGGACAAGACAATATTCTTAGATTTTTTGTGCTGACTAGATATGCATTCCAACATGATTTAAACTTAATTAAACATGATTTAACCAACCAAGACAGTATTTGTACTAAATCCGTAGATTTTTCAAGTGACCAGATATGTATTTCAATTTTTAACATGATGTATGGCTGCCAGAACGTTGAAGCACCTCAGATTGTAGTAAATTAAAGTTTTGGACTCGTGGTTGTATACGCATTGTGTCCTAATGAGATAAAACCTACAAAGAGAACGAGTAAATATATGTTGAATTTGAACCAAAAAATTCTTTTTAGAAAAAACAAATTTTTTAAAATCTTACATAAATTTAACTCTTTCCTCCTGCGGGAATCCATCTTTGTGAATGATCATAATTTGCTTCACGATGGTGCTCTTTCCGGATTCTCCAGCGCCAAGTAAAAGTAATTTAATGAGCTCTTGAAAACTCTAGAAAACAAATTGCGATCATAAATACCTTCATGCAATAAGAATGAGAGTATCAATGTAATGCAAAGAAATTTATATATAATATACATAATATATAAATATATCCAGAAATTGATTGCAGCAGTTGCAAATAAAAGTGCTCAATGTTTAAAAGACAATAATATATTTTAATATATAGATATATATCTATATATTATATCTATATATATATATCTATAGATATATATAGATATATATATATAGATATATATATATATAAATTTCTTTGCATTACAAGACATGTAACCGAGTCGTTCATATCAAGCATTGTTGTGGCTTTGACACCTGTCAGAAGATACTTCATTTTCTTGAGTATCAATGTAATATCATTTTTATCGTATCCAAGTTTTCATCCCCGTGGTTGAAAAGTTAGGTTGAGTTGACGAGAAAGCAAGAAAGCTAATCTTTGTGTTCCTGGCATGTTGTTATTTGTCTTGTGAAAAACACAGCAGCATGCTCTTAGCGGTATCGAACCGGCGCCCTTTCGAACGTTGTACATTGAGCTATACCCCAGACAGAAAGTCATGTTTACATTGATTAAATGCAGACGTTTGTACACGTTGAAAACCAATGCAAAAAGACAACTGGCTTGTTGTCTGAGAATACCCAGATAGCAAAATAAAAAAATCACTTTTACATTGATTCAACAACAAAATGTTAAACAACTGATTTAAGTTAGGTAACACACGTCTATTGCATCAGACGATGGAAATTCAATCACCTGATGCACTGCCTAACCTGAATGCATTGGCACATTATGACGACTGTATAACCGAATGGACCACGCTCGAAAGACAACTGAGTGTTTCAGTAAACTTTATTTTGATTTTAAACCAAAGAACAAAACTTCGCAACGTTGTAATTGATTTTATTTCAGTTTTTGCTGCAAAATGTTTAGTTGTTTACATATGTGACTATTTATTAAATGCTTCTTCAAATAAAATATTTGCTCAGAAAATGTGATTAGAAGTTAGTGACTGATTCTGTGGGTTCCTTCAGCTTACCTTAGTTTCATTTCGGATGTTTCTGTCTATTTCTTTACTTTTGTTCGTTGCTTCAAAGTCCTCTTTTGATGTTTGACATCCCATTATCAGCATGTGGCATTTGTACCAATAAGTAAGTAAACTTTATATTGGCATAAAATATCCACAGAAATGGAGGTCTTTTGTCTTGCTGGTGGCTCAAAGCTACCTTGTGAGTTGTATTTCTCAATTTTTGCAGAAAAAATAATTTAAAAACCTACTGATGAATTCTCTCAACTCATTTGACTCTGACACTCAGTCGTTATATATTTTGAAACTTATAAACTATTATGACTTATTCCTGAAAATATAATTTTGATAATAACAGCATTTGCATAGTGCCACATCTACACTGCAAGCTATGCTCCTGGGCGCTGTACATAACGATGGTGATAAAGTAACGCGGCGGTACTTTCATTCATAATGTTCAGTAAAATAAAATGTTTTTCAGCGAGTTTAGAATTTATTTCAATTTTCAGCTTCCTTTACACAAGTAGGTAAACATAAATGCATATGCGAAATGTTTTCATATTTTAAAGACATTTTTTACGCAATTATATAAATTTTGGTTTAACTAACATAAGAAAGCACTAGGCAGCCTTGCCACATTTTAACACTAGCTGAATTGACGTGCTAGATAATGACTGGCTATTGTTGGCATTATAATCTGTGGTTCACACTGGTGTTATGCGCTTTGATGAGTAATTTTCTTATTTTCTTGAAACACTAAACCACTTCCGCAACTGTCATGAGATCACACCATATTGCAATGCTTGCTTGCATTGCTTTGCATCATGACATCATGTCAAAACAGTGATTATGCAGCATCGTCATTTTACAACGACAGGACAGAATGTCATCGATCATGGTGAATTTTGTTAGAAATCTTATGTAAAAAAGCCGCCGCTATCATATATTTCAATAAAAAATAACTTTATTTGACAAGTTACAAATGATATCATTGCTTTCGATTGGACTTCCTTCACTTATCGTGACTGATAACGTTAACAAACAGTATTTCTCATTGCTTGTAATAACTTCTAAAGCGTAGACAAAATTGCACCTTTCTGCAAAATTCAGTACAACGTTTGTCTGGCTGCACTGGTCGAAATTACGGCATCAGCGCAGAATAAGAATCTGCTCAAGATACAAAATACGCATTGAATTAACAGTGCAGTTGTTGTGGGATTAATTTGAAATGACAATAAGAAAATTTAAACTGATGCAAAGCCTGTAATTTTCTTAGTAAACTTGTTTGAGTTTTGTCACCGTTATTCGGAGCATTGCGTCACGAGTTGGACGTTTTCTCTTGATTACAGGCTGCAGTGGTCACTTTAATGCTCTGATTTCATCTTAGTTAATCATGGGCTTTGTTGTGATTTGTGATTACAAATCGATTACAATTGAACTTTAACTTCATGCGACGAGCTAGTGTCTTGTATGACGCTTGTAGCTGTTATGTAGCCGTTGTCACAGCATCTGCTAATACGGAAACGCTACAAATTTACCATCAACCGCCACGGCTATCAAATTAGTTATTTTTTGCATAGGTTTAACGTCTGCAGACCTTGAACCAATGTAAAAAGAGACTGATTTATTTGCTAGAAAATTGCATCATGCCTTGCCCTATTTTCTTTTTGCTTTAAGAATTTTTAACTTCGAATAGCGCCGGTTCGATACCTACCAAGAGAGCAGGCGGTTGTGTATTACCAAAATACTCTTAATTGTCATCGACTGATCATTATTTGAGCCTGGTAAAAAGTGCGTAACTAGCATAGTTGAAGAATAGAAAAGTTTACTTTCAGCCTTACCGTTCACTAGTCAAAATCTATTAGCTTCCGCAATAGATTTAGTTTCGCTTTTAGCAGCATGATCGTTGCTTGCTTCACAATGTAGATTTTAACGACCTGTTTTAGCCTGATGCTGCGAGTTCGCTGTGGTAACAGCGAATTGCACTAGCTTTTGGAACACAGTTCCCTAGTCATGTGCTATGACGAATGGTGTTGAAGTCAGTGGATCGTTTTTTATGCGGCTCTTTTGTTTGGCTTGAGGCTGCTGTCTGTTGAATTTCTTCCTGAATAGCTTCCATTAGACGTTAGCCTGATTAACTCACATCATGGTATCCGGGAAGCTATATCCTGTGAAGACCTATCGAGGTCCACTTTGTACGAAGGAAGGAAATAACGAACCAAGTTTCTGATTTTTTTCTTTTGGTAGCAAATCGTTGATTGTTATTTCCAATCACCCAAAACTCCCGGTGATCGCTAAATAAGAACTTGAAGATAGATGAATGCGAGAATTTCATTTGGTACCGTTACAATGGTGGAACTTTTAAACTACGTCATGAGCATACCCATCTTCGTCACATTGGCCACTTTATTGAATGACAATCACACTATACCTGAAGTGACTTCACTTTTAACTGTGTACTGGCCAATCGGATAACCCATGTGGTCATATAACTCAACTGTCCGCTCTCAAGGTTTTTCAGCTTTAGGAAGTACGATTGGTAGTCGAAAGCAATTTTCTTGATCTTGATTCCCGATCGTGTATTTGCAAGGTCGGATGAAGACCTGTGGGACACTTCGTTGTGTTTTGTTAAAATAACCACCCTCCCTCCCAAGGCTAACTGAGCACTAGATCCGCTCCTGACTAACTCATTGTTCTAACTTTTACAGATGGCTTCACACAGAAAGTATGTTTGCTGTTGCCCAACGAAGATGGATGTACATATATGACAACCAAGGAATAGAGCTCCACTGCCTCAAACAGTTTAACGAAACACTGCGACTCGATTTCTTGCCTTATCATTTTCTTTTAGTTGCTACAGTAAGTTAGTTTGCGTTCTTGAAACATTTTATTAAAGTCAGAAGTGTCAAAAAGCATTGTAAAATTTGAAATTAATACGGTACAACAGCTCCCTCTGACCGGTTGTCAAGGCAGCAACAACAGTAATCCAACTGACAGGAAATCTATGGGGGGAAAGGCTGTGTAAAAGCAGGGGTCTACCTGGTATTGCGCATTCAACACAGTGCACATTCTTGGCTACAGCTGGTTTGGTTGTTTTTTTGTTTCGTAAAAGTAATAATTCAATTGACTGGCAAAAGCAGCGGTCGAAAACTCTGTGGCATGAATTAGTGGTGCGATACTGATGACCCCAGCTTCTGGGCGATCGCGCTTTATTCTTGCTACGCTCAATAGAAAAAAGCTGTTAAAAACTTGCCGCATTAAGAACAATATGATGACTATTGTTTCACACTTGTACGAAATCTACCTTTGGTCTGCAAAATTTTGGGATCTAGCAACTTAGCTTAATTTTTCAGTAAAGTTGTCTTTGTCAAACTTCTAAGATAAATCCTTTAAAAACGCATGTATCAATCGATTTGTTGGCTTGTTATAAATTGCACCACACAGATTTCATCTCGTTGTATTGTAGTTGCGCTTGGGCAATGTTATGAGGCGGAAGCGGAATGGGAGATATTTAAAGTGAGAGAATGTGCCGAAGGGTGTGAAACATGGAAAGCGTTTCTTTCGTTGATCCTGATGATACAACCCACACATCTAGGAACGAGAGCTTATCCTTTCACCACTCCAGATTCACACACTAAGCTATGAAGACGTTTTCTCAACTTTCATTAGCCTAATCTTAATTGATAGAGTTTGACCATTAAAATCCTACTTGCTGTCATGCTGTCTTTTCGTAGTCTGCTGGTCAGAAGGCTATTGCAACATTTTGTCTGAGTAAGACTTCTTTGACTAAGTTGTTTTGAAACAAAGCTAATGTGCTAATTTCTAGTTTGTTTCTTCAGTTATTTTTCAGTAGCAGTGCTCCTTTACTGATATCAGTTATTTATTTCTAAGTCAACAACTTCAGCTAATGGGAACGTGCAGAAAGTAGCACACCTTTGGGTGCGATTGATTTTAGGCTTTTTTCTACATTTCTGCCTGACTATTGCTACTCCGTAGAGACCGCAGTTTTTCTAATTTAAGCTTTTGAGTTCGGCATTTATATTTTACTGCCACTTCAAGCTTCTGCCATCGCGCGGCGTGAGTTGATCCGCCCAGCTGATGGTGTCCTCAAAACAATGTTGTTTCCTTCCTGTGAACCTCCTACAAACTTTATATATTTTTCCTGTCTACATTTGTTTGCTCAATTTCTGTTGTTTGCATTTTTGTTCTATGACCATAGCAGCTTTCATAAAGTGCATTTTTGGCGGAAAAACTATGCTTTCAGGTAAATGATGACTTCAACAAATTGATATAAGTAGTTCTGCAGAGAGGCGTCATTGTTGCGTTGTGTAACGTTTCAGAAACGCTCGTGATCATACTGTGGCTCAATTTGTGTTATTGCCAGTTACTCCTGCTGCGTGGTGTCATTACAGCCATCAACCAATTAATTTCCGTGTTGTTACTGGACAAGCTATCCCAAACAGCAAAACCCGTCAGTTTTACATAGATTCAACGTCTGCAGACGTGGAATCCATGTAAAACCTGTCTGGGATTGTGCTTCCTACAATCTGCCTGGCTTCTATCAGGTCTCATACAAAACTGTTGCTGCGAGGTCCACTACAACAAGTTTGATTTAATTTCCACAACTTTGTCTTTTTACCTTTTTCGTTCAACCATTTTCCAAACTAAGCTTTTGCAAAACAGGCAGCAACTTTTCAAGCACTTGTTAGTTCAGAATCGAGGAAATATCTTATGTTGTAAACGATTGCAATCCCAGACAGCAAAACTCATCATTTTGACATTGATTTAACGTCTACAGACTCAATGAATGTTTTTCTTGTTTAATTTACCACTTCTGTCCATGGCAAGTTGGTTGTCATTTGTGATGCGACCAAATGGTCATAGAACTAACAACAGGATTATCAACACAACTGCAGGCCTCGAAATTCGTTTTTGTTGACGGCGGACAAACGTGTCCGGTCTGAGCAGCTATCTCGGCGGACAAATTAAGTCTCACGGCGGACACACGAGTTTTAGCGTCGATCGTCATGCTTAATCAGTTTATCTTGATAAATCTTCGCCATTTGAAAAGACCAACGACGTGCGTTTGAAGAGTCAAAGCGCCGTGTAGCTGCTTAATATGCCGCATATCTGATGAACTTCTCCCGAACGAGGTTGTGTAGCTTCTTGCGTCGCAATGCTCTGGACACGAGTCGGAAAACTTCTACACTAACGCTACTATTTTCTGCTGTGCAAAGTTTCACTAGGATTTTTTTCTTTAAGTTTATTTTTGCGTGTCATGTGAGCGAAAGTGAATTTTCCCTGGACCTTTTTTTTACTTACTATACGTAATACCAAAACTTAACAAATTTTGCTGCATCTTGCTGTAATAGCCTACTCGTATTATCTAATTTTGTAACCAACCTTGGCTTATCAATATTACTCGGAGATCAAAGCCAGACATTGTGACGTAAGACTTGAACTAAGTTGCGCGTGATTGCTGTAGAAAAATCGTACCGTACTCCTATCGATTCTTAGCGAAGAATTAACCTTTGTTACGCTGATTCGATGTCATCAATCGTTGAAGCAACGTAAAAATCGAAAGTTTTCCTGCTTGAATGGAAGCTGAGGATATCGTACAGTATTTTAATTTTCTAGATGCGCGCTAAAATGCGCGAGAAATTATATTCTCGCAAGTCGCAACAATTGTTCGACGTTCGTGCTATGCAATGACGATTTGTATCGCTAGTTCCTATGTTATTTCTCGGCGGACAAATATGACCGATCTAGATGGTACTTCCCGCGGACATCACATGCTGTGACGGCGGACATGACCGCCGTGTCCGCCGTGAATTTCGAGGCCTGCAACAGTATGCCTAATATAATCAAATTACTCTGTCCTCCTGGTGCAGTAACATAAAAACCTTGATTTTCTCAGAAATCCATGCCCATTTGGCACCGTAACGTACACCTGACTTGATGTGTGTAGGTAGGCTTCCGCCTCTTCCATCTGCCTGTAGTGCTGCATTTGCACATTGCGTTGTATTTAATTGCACTATATGTTATCACAATGGAGTCAAAAACAAGTTGATATCAACTTGTCAAAGGAAGTGACTGGCTAGCTATAAACTTGCAAGCAACAATTCGAAAGAAGCCGGTGAAATGACGACAGTAGTTTCATCGCAATGGATAATAATGCTTCGTGCCAAAGAGGATTATGATGTCGTCTACACAATTTGTGGAATTTGCTCATTCAGGCTTGACTGGCTGTTTTTCTTGTCTAAATATAACGCAATAGGATATGACGTCAGCACATCGACAAAACAAAAAATCGCTTATAATTTCATCAATTTAACAAGGCAAGGCTCGCTGTGTAAAGTGTGTATATTTAGATTTAATTTTCCTGTCTTGCATGGGTTGTTTTATTAAAAACAATGCTGCTCTCTACTAATACTAAAAGCGGCATTTTTAAAGCCACATCCGCAGTACCATATGATGGTCTCAAGCGCTACTGATATTTATAGAAGTTGTGTGGATTGAACAGATTGTTTATACAGTTTGACCAATGAAATATTGAATTAACAAATTCATATATTTCTTTCTAGTCTCGCTTCGCCAAATACTGTCATTCTGGCTTGTTCATTATTTTAAACCACAACCCTGGTTAGCTGTCGTTAGGGGCCTGCTACTTTTCGGCGAGTCCGATTCGGCGAGTTCCCTATTCGGCGATTTTTTTGAAATTTTTTTTAAATTATCGGGTAACGTAGCCTAATTATCATTGCCGCTTTTACATCGTTTTAACGACGCTAAACATTAAAATAAGACCCTAACCCCCAACCTCTAACCCCAACACTAACACCTTACCCCTAACCCTAAAACGGCAATGATAATTACTAATTAGGCTACGGTATCCGATAACTTTTAAAAAAAATTCAAAAAATCGCCGAATAGGGAACTCGCCGAAAAGGGCTCTCGCCGAATAGGGCACTCGCCGAATCGGACTAGCCGAATTGGACTCGCCGAATCGGACTCGCCGAAACGGGCCATTCCGGTCGTTAGATAGTTGTGGAGCATTTGAGTATTGCCTTTGTGTGCTGTTTTTATATCTCTAATATCGTTTTCACTCTGGTTTGCCTCATGGGTCTGCTACTATTCGGTGAGTCCGATTCGGTGAGTTCCTAACCTCTAACCCAAACCCCTAACCCTAAAACGGCAATGATAATTAGGCTACAATACCCGATAATTTAAAAAAAAAATGAAAAAATCCCCCGTTAAGGTATCGGACTCACCGAAACGGGCCATTCCATGCCTCATAGCCTACCGACTCTACATAAATTTACCCCATTTGCCTTTTCCAAGCCAGAAACTGGCTCTATATCCTGTAGTCTGTTTGTTTGTTTGTTCAGTGCATTTACTTTCAGCTTGAATACCTTTATGTAATGTTAAACCGACAACTTGATCTAGCCCCTAAAAGTCGGTTAGGTCTGATTGACCAAACATCGGAATGAACGCACATCATCCCCTGAAGTACCTTGCAATAGTTTGGCTTAGTTTGCACCAGAACGTATCATGTTATTGAAATTACCCGAAAAAACGACTAACTTGTTTTTGTTATTTCTTAATTGCTTTGCACAGAACGCACGGGGTTACCTTCAGTATCTAGATGTGTCAAAAGGGGAGATTGTGTCTACAATCAACACAAAATCCGGTCGTTTGGACGTAATGTGCCAAAATCCCAACAATGCTGTCATGTTACTTGGTAAGGATGTTACGTTTGTTTGTTGAAAGCTTGTGCAGAAAAGTTACAAAAAAAGTCTGTGATTTATTGCTGCAAATGTCTGTCTTGCGTAGAGACGGGTCCAGCGAGTAAGATGGAGGATTGCGTAATATTTTGTGCTAGTTTTTGCTGAATGCTAAAATGTCGTCGCTCCTGCAGAGAGCAAGGGTACATTCCACTTCCACTATATAACTATTCTGCGATACGCCATGGACGACAGAATAATTGATGTCGATCGTAGAATGACTGACAAAAGGACCCTGTTTTAATCTATTAGGGCAATATTTTAATAGTTTTCCACTGCAATTTTTGTGAAAAGATCTTGCTCAGCACGACATTACGAATTTGTTGCGTTGAAAACTAATAAAAATCTTGTGAATGATGAAACATGAATGTGGTGTTTGCTTGTTCTAACTTTCCTTTTGGCTTCACGTTCTAACTCCATCGATTCAGGTGATAGCCTTATTGTGGTTTCGAACATGTCTTAATGTTTGCACTTTGTCGCTTCTTCCTTTGTTTATACGTCTGCTATAATACAGCAAGTATCGTCTTTGGCTGAGATAGTTAAAAACAAACCAAACAACTGAGATATTTTGATACCACTACCCCCCAAAGCTTAGTACAATGAGAACCTTATCTTCTCATACCCGACACTTGAATCAAGTGTGGGACCACCTTTACTTTTACCTTACTGTACCTCCCAAAAGCTACATGGTTCTGTTTGAAGTCGTTTATAGCTGTGAGAACATTCAGAACAAGATTGATGGCGGCTCTGAACAACTTGCTCACTTATTCACACGATTCCTTTTGATTAACTGCAAAACTTATCTTCACATTTTCAAACTTTTTTCCTTCGTGCTGCAGGATGCAACCAGCGACCTTTCACGCGGCCTCTACGTCGCTGCTTAATTGTTGTTGTAGTTGTTTTGAAATGCTTACGTATATCGCGTCTGCGACCTTTCTTGCGATTACACAAACGTAAAAATCCAAACGCTGTCATATAATGTATTAAAATGCTTCTAGGCTGAATGAATATGTACCGGCGAAGTTAATGCTTCTTCACTGAATATATCGACGCCTGATGGTGACCAAAGGTCTGTTCAGTCTGTGCAAAACTATCAACCTGCTAAATGCATTGAATGAATTCCATCGTCTATGTCTGCACAATCGCGTCTGCGACACACACCGCGGCTATATCGCGCTTTGGTACTATGCTGTGGGAACGCTCTGTCCGACATGACATTTTCTGACTGAATTCAAAATTCTCCTGCTTCGCATTTTAACTTTTAAAAATAAACTTCTATCTTGTGAGCCTATGCTTCTTCACTGTGTTATAAAGTTCATGCTATTTTTACCTCACAGATTGATTTGGCCATATTATGCACACCGGCTTGCTACCAACGTTATTCAAATGCTGCTTACAATTACAACCGGATGAAGTACTATTATTAGTTGTTGTTCAAGCCTTCGTTGCTTTTAAAGCGTTATCGATTTCTTTATTATTTGCATCATGGTTAAATTAGACTTGACGAGAACTTACAAAACGAGACTTGACGAGAACTTGCAAAACCCTCTCTCATGAAAGGTGATACGAATCGATGGTTTAGTCACTACACAAAATATTTCGTTACTTATTTCTTGGCCACCCTTTACAAAAAAAAAAAACTTGTTTAAGGAAGTCTCTAGTCTATACGACTGCACTGTGTACTTTGTAAAGCTAAGCTAAAGGGATCTGAGGATATTTGTTCATCGCGACGTTATGAGGGGGATATTCACCAACATTTGGCAACTGGGATGTATCTAACATCAGCCAGAAAAATCTGGCGTTTTTTCATTGATTCAACGTTCTGTAGACGTAAAAATGGAAAAGCGATGTTTGGTGGTATATCTGTGTCATCTTTCATTCGGTGACAACCATCCAGTGAAGATGATCACGAAGGTAGCCAACCAGAACCACGTGACCAAGAAGCATAGTTAGTGTGGGGAAAACCCTGTTCGGTTACCTCTATGGCGTCTTTGTCCCCGGACATGAATGAGCCCATCTCCTTTTTGAACATATTCGATATTTCCTGAGGTTTAAACGACGCGGTTTTACCATTGTTTTTTGTTTTTTGCTTAAGGCCACTACAATGGAACAGTCACTATGTGGGCGCCCAACCAGAAAGAATGTTTGGCGAAAGTTCTTTGCCATAAGTCTGCTCTTCGGGCAGTTGCCGTGGACAACCAGGGAAAGTGAGTTTATTTTAGATTTCACGTGCTGTATCATTTCCAACATTTTTAAACATTGAAATATTCAGGTAACCAGTTGCGGAATTGTTTGCAAATAACGCAATATTTGCTTTGGTGACACGTCATCAGTTGATGACGTCACATATCCCGCCATTGCTTGAACTGTGAATCCAATGACCGGCTGCGCTCCATTAGATTCTCTGTGCAATCCGGGAAACATTGCCTATCGGGTCGTAAAAGAATAAATCTTTGATCCAAAAGCTACTTGTAAATATATTGCAATATATGCATTTCCATTTGGCGAAGCTTCAAGAACAAGCGGCGCTGGTGCGACTGTCAGGGTGTGCGCTTGAGCAACGCATTCTAAGGACTGCTCTCCATTCAGCGGCACCTAGTGAATGGAATAATTCCCCGGCAACAACACTTCAACAATCGGAAATTACATTCTGTCAATCTCAGTAACCGGCCCTGCGTCAAAAGCTTCTACAATTATGCGAAACTACCAGGAATAACATATCAGAAGCTTTCCCAGTCCGAGGATAAAGATTCAAAACCAAACCATTTGTTTATTGTGCAATAGATCGGACTATGTACTATCGGACTGTGTACTGTACCTACTCAATGCCGTCATACTCGTAAATATGATGCAGGTGTTCTTAGCAAATTTTGTAGCTAGTTTTGAACTCAACTGTTAGTGTATCACACGAGAAAGGGATCATAGATTTTAGCTTCTGTTTTAACATCTTCCCAGACGTAAAAATGACGGATTTTGCTATTTGGGTTGCGATTAGTTTTACTCTTTGGCTTTTAAGCGCAACTGATTTTTTATATCAGGGTTTACTTCAAATATTTACTACCGAGGGTGGCTTTGTGCTGCCAATGTTAGCGTAAGCGTAAACCCAACATGAATTATTCACAAGACCGTTGCGAAGCAGCAATTAATCTCATTAGGTTTTTCGCATTCCATTGGTGCTACTCTAGTTTTTGACTGCCCGTTCATTTATAGTAACCCAAACCACAACGTTTTCAAAAGGCAAGCTTCAACTGATGCTTTTAATAACATTTATAAACGTCGTCGGACGTTGAACGATTGAAAATTAGCAACTTTTGTAGAATGCAAACACAATTCGATTAGAAGATAGCAGAAATTTAGACCAACACTCCATTTCCATGGTATGCTGATAACAAGTCTGCAAACGTTGAATCAATGTAAAAAAAACGGTTGATTTGCTCTCTGGGCCAAGAGCAGCCTAACCGAGTTAGTAAAATCCGTTTTTTACGTTGATTTAAACAGACTTTGAATATACGTAAGAAAGACGAACTCTGCTATTTTGAGGCGTATCCACTGACCGATGCATTCGACAAACAAGCTCTCATGCCGTGGGCAGCCGTGGCCGAGTGGTTAGCGCGTTGGGCTCGCAGTCGAGAGCCTGCATGTTCGACTCCAGCCACCCGCGCTTGCTGTTGTTTCTCTGGGCAAGAAACTTTACGATAATTGCCTCTACCTAGTAATCGATTTCGAGTAATGGGTAGCACCAAATTTAAGTCATAAGTAGAGTAGACAACCGGAAACAGACATTGCCGTCGGCTGTAGCGTGAGTCAGGTGTATGTCGGAAGGGGTACACCGATGCATAGCGCTCAAGTCCGCTTTCCCACAATGCAGGATAAAGATAAACAAACAAACAAGCTCTCATACCGTTTGTATTACTACGTCTGGAATGCCGACAGTTGTTGACGCAAGTTCTTGAATAATTTATCAGTTTTGGGCCTGCGCTTTTGTTTGCTCTTGACGAAAGTTTTTGCAAATCAAATGACAATAAGCCACAAACACGAGATAAAACCATTGATTTCCAACTTTTCATAGCACCTTTAGTTACGTTGAATGACATATAAATAACGTATTTTTTTTAAATGATCCATATTTCAGTTCGTTTTTGAAAATCTTGAAAAACTTGGTACAATACTGCCTTTGTGACGTAGGTTACACCTTTACAAAGTTTAATTTTTGCATAATAAATTACATTTGCATACAGTTGTATAAAAGTCGGCTAAAAACAACCCCGATGTGATTTGTCGGTCACAAGAGCATCAATCTCATCAACAAGTCGATTTACATCGTTAGTCACTTGCCTTAGCCAGAGAAGGCAATACTAATAGAGCGGGATCACGCTTGCTTTGTTTCCAAAAAAAAAAAACGTGTTTCGTTCATATTCACCTTTCAAAACTAAAAAGCTCATTTTAAAAAGTCTTTTTACGAACAGAGGTGTTCCTTATTGTAGTTTTCTGAATGCGACTTACAACTCGTGCAACAATTTCGACAAATAAAGTGTTGTAAACATTCATATAGCTACTGCTTGAAATAAACAAGCAGAGATGTGAGTCTGTTCTGCGCAGGATTCATACGTTTGGGGACGTTGAATCGATGTATTGAAAGGCATGCTGGCTAAGATATGGCTGCAGCTTTAAGTTTTGATTAGATGGAAACTTATTTAATTACTGCAAATGGCATTAACGTACTGGTAGCCATGCTGCAGCAATGCAAACGTCGTTATCCTCGCTGTCTGTTACGTCTTCAAATCGTCACTAACCTGATTTCCTGTGACGTCGCAGTTACCTAGCAACAGCCGGCCAAGATCGTAGAATGCGCATTTTTGACTTGAGAACCTTCAAACCTCTGTACACCTACAAGATGTCGTCTGGGCCGTCCAACCTCAAGTTTAGCCAGCGAGGCTTACTGGCTGCTACTTGCAATAACATTGTTGAGATATACAAAGACGCTTGTCTAGAGGTTAGTGATTATTGTTATAGTTGATCGTCGAATTACCGTAATTGGACGTAAATTGTTGATATAATCTTGTACACAAACCGGACAAAAAACTCATCGATACCTTAAATGAGATTTATTGTCAACTGTGTCCACTTCATCTCCATAACTATTTTTATTCCTTGCATACATTTCCTACCTACAGTGAGTGTGCTGCAGACAATATATGTTCAGGGCATATCAGGATTTAATGTAAGAAATGCGACATTCACTTAAATATAACTTCAAATTTGACTCTTTGTAAATCTTCTTACCTAGCTTTGCCTTTTGCCATGTTCTGCATGCCTGCTGTATGTATACGGAAAAATCTTAAGTTATTGCGAGAAAGGTCGCTCTTCCTGGCTAGGGAGAACTTCCTTTTCTAGTTTGTGCCCTTGACTACAAACTAATTGATTGTTTTCGAAGTACAGTACAAAGAATTAAATCGGCCGATAATGATAGTGATGGTCGAAGGTATGCTGCAGAATCGTTGCGGTTTTGCTTTAACCAACTTGAAAGCCGAAACTCCATGCTTACCACTATTCTTGCTGCATTGCGCTCTCCACGCTCGCACGCATAAATTGTTTTGACAATGTTATAAAGGACATAATTATAAACTCGTTTTTGTTAAGACTATCAAACGGAACTGCAGATAAAAGTATTCAATCTCAGATAACTTTGCGACTGCTTTGAATATCTACTACTTCAACATCGCTCGCCTTCACCACTCCGGCCTGTAATCGTGGTCGGGACACTAACTACAGCTGCTGCTGCACCAGCATCCTGTCTTGTGTTTCCGTTCTCTCTTTTATCGCTTCGTTGTGGGTGAACATTCGCTCAAGGCGTTTATCAGGGTTGCCAGATAAGTATTCAATTTCCTGCCAAGTTATGCGCAAGAAACCCAAAAGAGTAAATTCCAAACAGTTTACGAAGTTCTCTAAAGAAGAAACCAAGGTTATGGTCAAAGGAAAATCAATTTGGCACGTTTAGCCACTACAGCTGGCAACCCTGGTGTCTTCGTTTTCATGCTTTTGCATCCCACACAGTTTTCCTCTGCATTATTTTCTTCTATCACTTTGGGACATAATATTTCTATTTTGAAACGGTAGCCAGTCTCTACCTTGGCGTTGTAGACTTGTCATGTGGTGAAGACTTTTAACATAATGCAACAACCACAGACGTTGAAGCAATGTAAAAATGCCGGGTTGCTGTCTGGGTTCCAACTTTCCGAGTCAGCAGATCAGTCTTTCTTTTATTAATTCATGTGTGCAGAAGAAATACAAAAACGTCTGCAGACGTTAAATCAATGTAATCAAAGCACTGATTTGCAGGTTCGGTTTGCGCATAACATTACATGTTTTGCGAGTGGTAGAAAGTAACTAGTGTGTTATCTCAACAGGTGTTTTGCAACTGTCAGTCAACTCGTACTTTATTAGTGGCCTGCTGTTTCCGTTTCCATGTATTTATGTACGTTTGTATGAGGTAACATTAGCATTCAATTGTTTCAAAATCGATGATGTACGAAAATCTATATTTCGGGAAATCTAAGATAATCAGAATTTATAGCTCTCTTAGCCTCTCAAGAACTTTTCTACCTCATTAGTGTGGGCATTTTGGAAGACCGCGTGTGATTGATCCACAAAACTTCTGATACAAATAACCGCTTTTCTATAAAATCTCACTAATCTGGGGCGGGCACTTGTTAAAAGTGTCTTTCACTTTATGGTCACTGACACGTCTGAGCATGCAAATCAGACCATTTTTACTTGATTTAGCCTCTATTCTAAAAGCATGCAGCCTCAAGCTCCAAATTACTTCCTTGTCAAGTGTTTTCCCGTTCAAAGTCGGGTTGTCAAAAATGACGTTGACATGTGATGACGCAATCGAAAGGATAAGAGATAGGAACTGACTTCACCACAGCGAGTTTCAAGGTTGGCTCACCAAAACCAACTCACTATGTTGTCGGTGTTAGAAGATACATGGTGTGGTTTCTACTCTGTCTCTATTCGAATCAATTGCATGTTTTCCCAACTAAGCCGTCCGTTTTACGAGGTGGATGTGAAGCTTACTTCATACGTTACTTGTATGTTGCTTCATCCTACTTTTTCCGCTATTTTACTTCATCCTCAACTCATCTGCTAGCTTTGCAAAAACCCTGTTTCAAGCCAGTGTTATTGTGCTTCAAACCTTTTGATGTTTAGTCTATCCTCTCTCATCGCGTGCTGATGGATGGTTGATATTTCATCTTGTCTCGCACCTTCATGACAAAGAATTATAATCTATAATTTTTATTGCTCACTAGTTTGGAAAATATAGCTTGGTGACTTTACAATGTGTGCTGTACATACTAGCAACCTGTTTTAGCCTGATGCTGCGAGTTAGCTGTGGTAGTAGCGGTTTGCACTAGCTTTCGGAACACCGTTTCCTGGTTATGTGCTGTGATGAATGGTGTGGGAGTCAGTTATGTTATGCGAACCGCACGAAACAACGACACACTGACTCCTACACCATTCTTCACAGCACATGACCAGGGAACTGTGTTCCGAAAGCTAGTGCAAACCGCTATTACCACAGCTAACTCGCAGTATCAGGCTAAAACAGGTTGCTATTGTGTACAACAATGTGATGTAAGCAACGACTGTTCTCCTAAAAGCGAAACTTAATCTATTGCGTAGCTTGGTTAGATGAAAGTGTTCCCTCGGAAAAGACAAAAGGTTGGCCTATATAAAGATTGCCGTTTTAAATCTATATCTATACCAGATATTCCGTTTCAAATCTGACTCGAAATATTTTTAAACTTAATCTCAAGATTACTTTCCACTGTGGAGTCAGCAGAAGCAAAGCTGCAGGCTTCCTAACGCTGAGTGTTCTGATGAGCTCGGTTCTCGTTGGGCCTTGGCACGGTCCGTCGTGATTACTTAGCGCTCATGTCAAACGTAGTTAATTCTGATTAGAAATCAATAGTTTTTTTTTTCAACTAACAAAGCCATCGTTCTCACGTTGATCCAACGTGTCAATACGTGTAATTAGCGTAATCACGTCAGTTATTTTAAGGTTAAGTTTTTTTCTTCACCCCTCGCACACACAACGAATTTTTTGTGATACAATGTGTTTTAACGTTACTTTTGCAAAACGTATTTCAACAATAACTGCGCACAAATCAATAAAGATATTCAATGTATATTTTTCTTTGCTTCCACCTCACAATGATCGAAAGCGAACAATATACACAATGACGTATGATTTGAATACTAAACAGCAGCTGCTTCTTAATGAATTTCTTTAATTGTCTTTCAATCACTGTCATTGCAACACAAAGCGTAGTGCGTGTTTTCCTTCATTTTGTAAAAGACGAACGTTAGATGCTTCGAAACGTTATTGCAAGACGTCGCTTTACTTATAATAAAATTATTTACTTTGCCTTTTAGTATCATATTTCCCGTCTGCAGACGTTGTATCAATGTAAACTTAACGGGTTTTGCTGTTTGGATTGCCCTCATAACCGATTGTTTCGTATTTCAATGCTTACTGCTTTGCCTTTAAAAGTGCCGTTGCTTTGCAGAAACAAGAAACCCCCTATCTCACCCACTCACTGCAGTACCCCGCCCACGATTTGAAGTTCTGTCCGTATGAGGACGTGTTGGGTGTGGGGCGCGCGGACGGGTTCGCCAGTCTCCTTGTCCCAGGTAACCTCCCAACTATGGTCATTGATATGTGACGTCACTATGGGTTTATTACGCAACAAACGTTGTCGCTCCTTCAGCAATAGCCCGCCGAGCGAAATAAGAGGTCTACTTTCCTCAAAGAGTGAGGTTAAAGATTCCCTGCGTTCTAGTAGCTTCTTGGTGTATCCCGGACAAACATCAATAACCTAAGGTAGTTTTAAAACTAGAGAACTAGACTCTTGCCGCAGAAGCGTAGAATAGCCCGACGACAATGTGGCTCTTGATGTCCTCATGTTGCTGAGAGTCATCAATATCGCGCCTCCCTGCGCTGCTAGTTGGCTGCCGGCCCGAGGATCGATTGCTCGGTCTTTTAAACGGCATCGGTTCGACACCGACCGAATCCTCCCGGTTTTATATTGCCGGCAGTGCGGTGAGATAGCGCAGTGGATAATGCGCTCACTTTCCAATCATGCAATCCTGGTTCGACTCCCGGCTTCAGCTGGTTGTTGAAAACACCACTCACCCCTGATTAGGGTGTAATAAATTGGGTAAGCATAATTGCTGCAGAAAAGGCGGGCGAGAGAATGGATCTGGCCACTCTACTCTCGTTAGTGCCGAAAGCTTAGTACAGTGGGAACCTAATTTTCTCATTCCCGATGCTTGGATCAAGTATGGGACCATCTTTACCTTTTACTAACCCACGAAGTTAAACATGAAAACTTGTATTCAATTACGTATTCAATTTGTATACGCATTCAATTTTATTTTTGCTTTCTATAATGTCATACTAAATGCCGTGTTGTGGCTTGGTTTTGTTTGCTTATGATTGTAATAATAGCCCAGTAGCCTACTAAGTCAAAAATGAAAAATTATGCAAGCATTTTATTCGGGCTTTGATGAAAACTTTTTGCTTCAGGCGCAGGAGAACCGAACTATGACGGATTTGAATCCAACCCGTACCGGAGCAAGAAGGAACGAAGGGAGTGGGAGGTGAAAGCATTGCTGGAGAAAATACAGCCTGACATCATATCGCTAGACCCGTTCCGATTGGCTAAGGTTGATCACGTGACTGCAGAACGTCTTCAAAAAGATAAAGAAGAGAGATTGGTGAGTGACGTAGACATGTGTAGCAATCTCATCATTTTGTTTCTTGTGATTAACGCGTCCGGACCTAAAAGAAAGTACCAACTACAACATGGGATATACTAACATGTCAATACTGGTAGTAGTAGTAGTAATCTCATTTGGCACTTTCACACGTGATGCTCGCTGTCTTTAAGCCAGTCTTTAAAACTGCTTTCGCATAGGTCAACTGTATTGTACCACCGGGTTGTGCAGTCCATGGACAGTCTAACATCAAAGGATGATGTACAATTCGCCTGCTTTTTTGTAATTTTGACTAATTGATGTGTTGCTCACACCTATAAACGAGAAAGATGGTAAAACTGAAGCTTGGCTACGTGTATGACCAATGACCACATTGACCAGTTTTTGGGTCGTGAGATTCTCGTATGTAGCCATCAAGGCAGCGAAATCTGTAGCCAACCAGCTCTCAACCAAACAAGAATTGTTGATTTTGTGACCGACTGGTTACTTCTCGTCTGGCTGCCGTTCTACTAGTTTTAGTTATTTCAAAACATTTTATTTTACTGAACACTTTAACTGAATTTATCACCATCATCATGTGCAGCGCCCAGGAGCATAGTTTGCACTGTGGATGTGGCCCTATAAATCCTGTAATTATTATATTTTATTTGTTACTTTAAACTTTAAACCCAGAATGGTGTCGCCACAAGACTAATCAGTAATCACCTTTTTTGTTGACAAATCATTTTATCTTTATTTTGTAGTTTCTTTTTATTTTATTCTTAATTTTACTTTTTCTTTTATTTTTACCTTTTTTAACCATATGTTCTTGTTGGTAGGGCTACAAACCTGAGCCTCCCAAATTTAAGCCTCGGCTCAAAAAGAAGGGAAAAAGCAAAGCGGGCAACATTGAGAAAAGGAAGACCAGCGTCAAGGCGGCTAAGCTGAGAAAGAAAATCGTCAAAGAAAAGGAAGAGAAACGTCAAAAGCTTGATAGTGAAATAGCAGATACACCGCAACCAGAGCTGGCGTCGAACTCGCAACCATCGGCACCACCAACCAAACGAACCGCTTTAAGTCGATTTGTTGAAACTTCCACCTGACTTCTCTGTAAAGCGAAGAATGCTTTTTGTTTATTTGTTTAGGAATTCGTCGCTTTTGCGGCGCGCCATTGCTTTGTGACGTAACATCTATTTAAATAGAAATTAAATGAGTTTCAAGAAGGGAAATTCCATTATACTCTGTCTGCTTTGCAAAACACTGGGAACACTACATGTTTGCAATGGGTGCAGTACTATATGGCAACACACATGTCGTGTGTCTTGAATGTCTCGCTTCAGGGTTGCCCGCGTATACTTCGTCAAGTTTTAATCTGAACAGGGTAAAAGAAATCAAAAAAGAAAAGTAACAGCTTTGTCTCACTTGTGGCAGCACTGAAATGAGATTGTAGGGACCCCTGGAACCCCTGCAAGATGTTTTAACGGATGATAACCATGTGATGTTGCGTATTGTACCGATGCGCTATGGTTTAGTGATGCCAATAAAGCGATTGTGCAATGGAATGTTTTGAGTTAGCTTTCTGTACGAAATAATCCTTGATTTCTTGTGGCAACATGTTGTCAGTTAGGCTTGAATGACTGAGGTGAATCCAGAATGGACTTTTCTCGTCAGCTATCGTAATCTACTATTAGCACAACCAACGTATGAAAGCATCACAGTGGTTTGTACTGAATGTCAGAAAGAATGTCAGAAAGCTGACTGACGTAACTAGAGTGACGTATATCCTCTAAGTTTCACTCCCGCCTACATTTACAAACATCTGACGTCACAAATGATGTAGCCAGGTGGTAAAATGCAAGTTGGCGAAACCCAGTGAGCAAAATTGCAAACTTTCTCTGATGCCAAAGTTCCGGCAGCATGGTAAATTATTCCCTCGACAAATAAATCATCATCGGCCGATTGAAGTTTATTACAAGTCTAGCAGTTTAGATTTCATGGCTGCAAACCAGCGCCACCTAGAAGATAAAATATTCTGCAAACTTGGTTTATTTCCAGAAAACAATTCCATGTAGGAGACAATCGTTATGCAGCATGTTGACTTTATTCAAACCATGTTACCTACCTTCAACATGCTTATGAAGTAATTGTGCATATGATTGATTGAGTAATCTTTATGGGCTGAGAAAGTTTCTTTGAGAGCTTAATCCTGGCGGTTTTGCATACGTTACTTGTAGACTGTAGTGTAGAGGCTTTGAGCCACTGACCCAGGCCTAGTCATCGAGTTTGGCAGTGAAGGTTTCAGTAACTGTTGATGTCTGAGTTATTCTATCCACTAGTAGCCACTGAATGCAGAGCTGACCTTGAAATGCGTTGCTCAATCACACACCCCGAGAACCGAACCAGCAACGCTTAATCTTGAAGTTTCTTTGTTAATCTAAGTCAGGCTCCTATAGCCAACGGAGTTATCGGTCGGGCTGAATAGATAGTCAAACGATGCTGCAAGATGATTGATGAAGTAGCCTAATCAGGGATATCTAAGCAAGTCTGGTATACCTGAGTCTAATTACTGAGTAGGCCTATCTGAAGAAAAATGACCGCGCACATGGCTTTTTGTTGCGACGACTACCCGGCATATGACGTCATACCCAAAATCTTGATTTATTGAAATTCAAAGTAGCACTGAAAATTGAGTGAGGCTGTTCACCAGGCATTTAGTTAAATAACGTGATGCGTTCTACTGGTGCAAATTTTAAGTTGAACAATCAAATTCAAAGTAGCACTGTTACTTCAAGATCCTTCCAACTTATTTTTGGTTTTATATACTCTCTATTGCCACCTACCGTTGCAACGTCGAAGTTCGATTGAACTTGTTCCCAAAACTCGGCAAATAGTTTGTATCAGCACCCGACCAACCGGTTTCTGTCAGCTCTTAGAAACACTGAGTTTTGTTGTTGTACTTCAGTTTTTTCAAGATTGTTTTGTGAATAAGTTTAGCAGCCTACCTTGTTGCACGAGCAAACAAAATGAAACTTAAAGCGGTAATTTTGGTTGGAGGGCCAGAGAAAGGTAAGAATTCGCGCAAAAAGATAGTTTTAGACTACTTTAATTTGATTTTGTCCAGTTATTCAGTCAAATACATTTTCAAACTGACTGAGCCATGGCTACCTAGAGATAAGGCCTAATTTGTCACATTCTGCAGAATTTTGTAAACGTTTGGTGACATTTTCTAAAAATTATATTTTAACGTCTGCTTTACTGTCTTCCCCAGGTGACAAAATAGGTTTTAACATCAAGCTTTGAAAAATAAACAATGACAATCACTCGTTAACACTAACAGTATTGTTGGACGTTCGTTAGCTTAATTTTTTACTGCTTCCCCAAGACAACAAAAGGCTTACATGTCATTACGAGTCAGTAAAAAAATCTTAGACATTTTCAGTCAGACCGTAGCGATAATCACAATGTGACAAATCAGGCGACATCTCCAAGTATCTATGATTGAGCTAATAAGATCGAGCCAAGATTTTATGCTAACCCCATTCGGAAACAAATTTGAGATGAGGTAGCTTATTGGCTATTGTAGGTCAAAGCCAAATATTGCTGACTGTAGACCACTAGGCCTACTACATACTACAGTTTTCCCATTGTTGTGACTATATAAAGACAGCTGCTATCATGCACTGTTTTCATTTGAGTGGTGTGAAAAAAGTTGGATTGATAAAATGTGCCGAATTTAGGTGTGGATAAAAAAATGCTAAAAGGGGGCATATAAGTAATATCAACGCAATTACAGAAGACTTAAAAGTACCTGAAATAGATACCATGAACTACTTTGAATGGAACATGCAGAATCTGTTTTAATGTAGCCTAGAATACGTTTCGTCAAGCCTTTTCAACAAATTACAAGTTGCTCACTTCTACTACCATCTTCGGCTGTGTACACCGCCTGGAGCTATGCAGTTTTCAAACCGTGTAGTTGTGACAATTATCTTGCACGCTGCTCAGACAAATCAGTCAATTGAAAACTACCAGGTCCGAGCGTGACTGGTTTGTGTGGTCAAAATCAGCTCAGTGGCCGAGGGGTTTCGCCTTAGATGTGAGATCAATTCCAGGTCGGGTCAAACCGAAGTGTTTTAAAAACGGTACCGATTGTGTTCTTTCTTGCATAACGCCGCGAAAATAAGTTGGGTAATAATGTAGTGACATTGTAAACCTGATATAAAATTAAAAATTAGCCCTGTCGCTATAAGACCTCAGCTTTTATAAATCGACAATAAATAAAACCATAACATTATTTATAAAACCATAACACTTTTTTTATGTAATTCCACATGGATGTGCAACATGTGTGCATGTCTGAAGCAAATAAATAAATACAAAACAATAACAAAACCAAAACCATTATTATTGTGTCATCAAACAATTGCTTCGTGTCGACCTGGGTTCAATTTCAGGTTGTGTGATAGCATAAAAGTATTTTCTGTATAAAGCATAGAGGATAAATCAAGGTAGCCTACAGTAAACCGACAAAGCAATATTTTAATAGTGACGTCACTATGTTACAGGGACTCGCTTCCGGCCGCTTAGTTTGGACGTTCCGAAGCCTTTGTTTCCTATCGCCGGGTTTCCGCTAATCCAGCATCACATAGAGGCATGCTGCAAGGTATGTAAATGTGTTTTCTGTTAGAGTCAATTAGCAAGAAAATGTGTAATTGTTACGTCACTTTGATGTTAACTACTTAAAAACAAAATCAGCTCAGTGGCCTAATGGCTTCGCCTTCGGCTCTGGTGCTGGTAGATCTGAGATGGATTCCAGGTCGGGTCAAACCGAAGACTTTAAAAACGATACCGATTGTGTTCTTTCTTGCATAACGCAGTGAGAATAAGTCGGTTAATAATGTGATGACATTGTAAATCTGATATAAAATTAAAAATGAGCCCTGTCGCTAAATAACCTTAGCTATTGTAGAGCGTCAATAAATAAAAGCATGACATTATTATTTAAAGAGAATTCAAAAAGTAGTTGTTTGAAGTAAAATATTTATTACAAATTTGGAAAACTTTCTTGACTGTGGTAAATTTTGTTTATAAATCAACAAACTAAGACGGCGTAGCACCTTTTCATTCCACGTTGCATTTGATCTGTACCGACTTCAACGTTGAATTCATGTCGGTACAGATCCAAGCAAATCAACGCACCACAAACTTCGCGCTGTATTCAGCATCGCGTGTTTCTTGTCTTGACGCAACGACTCAGTTGTGACAGGAAGTCTCTATAGTAGGACATGTAGCGAAGGAGGCAAATGCAATTTGTAAGGCACACCACAGATATAGGGATCTGAAAATATAGCATTATTTAGTCATGGACTCATGGCACAAGAAAAACGAAGCAAAGTCTACAAAGATTACTCTATTTATTCAGTCTAAATAAATGGAACTAAAAACAAAACTGTCCATACCAATGGCTTTGGTTGAATGTTACATCACGAAAAGCTCTTCTGTTGATGCCTGTTCGACACCAAACGGTAATAACATGAGTAAGAAAGTTTTGTTTTTGACACTCAGCGTTTGAGTCTTTGACGCCAACGTTTGAATCAGATCAAGCACGTCACGCTGCTCACTGGAGCATCACAATACACACGATTTGGGATTGTTGAATTGTCCTAATAATGAGCCCTGCCGTGGTCGTTCTGATCCTTCATTATTGATGTATTGTGCATTGCACATTACAACCATGCTTGATACAGCAAAGACTTTACAACATCCTTTGTAGACAGCTTAGAGTTCAGGAACACCGGTTCAACAGTTAAAAGTTGTAGCAGAAAAGTGCAACTGCACTTTAACTGGAAATGGAAAAAGTGTTCTGTAAAGTGCTTTAAAACCAACTTTGATGGTCCTGTGTAAGTGGTTTAAAGCTTCTACAAGTAAGCGGAACTAGTAGGAGCTATCAGGTTTAAGCTTCAAAAATTCCTTTTAAATTACAAAAGTTTTATCCAATTTTGTGCCATTCAACTCTTTTAATTCAGATTCCAGAAGTTGTGGAAGTTTTGTTGATCGGATTTTTCCAGCCCACTGACGTAATCAAGCGATTCGTAAGAAGACAGAGACAACTTTTCGGGAAGCCTGTAAGGTGAAAACAAACTTATGCTTTCATAGAAATAATATTCACAAGATACTTTTATGATTATTTTAAGCCATATTTTTGTTTGAAAAAAAATATTGAGTGCAGATTTTGAAAAGATTTACCTCCAAAAAGCGACTTTTTAAAGTTAGGTTGTAGACTACTATTGACCTACAATATTTTGGCCTAAATGTTTTTAGCTTACTGTTTTATTTATAAATTCATCTAGTTCAGTTGTAAAACGTTAGAAGTGCAGTATGAATTACAATGAATTATATCATTGATGAAACGTTTAAGAAGCAGATTTAATCGATTTTGTAGGTCAGTAATGTATTGGGTTAAAGATCCACAGTTCTTGTATTCGAAACCCGGTTTGATTGATTGAATCTTTATCCTTGGACTGGGAAAGCTTCTTGCAGGGCTTAATCCTAACAGTTTAGCATATTTGTAGACACTTTGAATCACTGACGCAGGGCCGGTCACCGAAATTGACAGAGTGAAGTTTCCGATTGTTGAAGTCTTGTTGCAGTTGAATTATTCCATCCATTAGAAGCCGCTGAATGGAGAACAGTCCTTAACGTGCGTTGCTCAAGCGCACACCACGAGAGTCGAACCAGCGCTGCTTGATCTTGAAGCTTCTTCGTTCCAGAAGTCACGCGCTAACCAATTGAGCTATCTGGGCGGACGCTTTTTTCTAGAAAACCGCTTCAGTTTGATTGCAAAGTTGGCACTGTAACCATTCAGTTACCATTATTAGTAGGGTTTGTAACTCCACATACAAAATATATTTTATATTGTATTTATTTTATATATGTATTTTATATAATGCTTATAAAATACAATATATTTTATATTGTATTTTATATGACTATATCAGTCACTATATAGACTGATATAGACATATCAAACAGAATTCAACTCCAGCCACAGCCGTAAGTGTTATATTGCTGTTCAGAATTGAATTCTCGTCGCTTGATGTGTCTTTTTGCACGAAAGCGATTGACCATAGTCTAAGATTGCTTGTTCATAGTCGATTGATTGTTCAAAGATCTTGCCTGGATATCAATGTTTGCGTATACAAAAATAACAAAGCACGACGAAAGAATTTATTTTCTGCTTTTTACAGTTACCTTCAAGAATATACCATGCTTGGCACAGCCGGGTGCATCTATCACTTTCGTGACGTCATCACAAACGGAGCGCCAGACGCTTTCTTTCTCATGTTCAGTGACGTATTTTGCGACTTTCCGTTGCAAGAAATGATAAATTTCAAAGAAAAGTTCATGCCGTACCTCATGATGACTGTGCAGGTGTGTGAAAGTTGATTGGAATTGCATTGAAGCAGTAACTGCATGAGACCACTTTTTCATTGGCGAAAGCCTCATCACATAAGAATATACAAGATCCCAGACAGAAAAATCTGTCATGTTTACATTGATTCAACGTCTGCAGACGTTTCACTGTCTGTGATATTGCCTATAACTTATTTGGTCTAGTTCAATTGGTTATGCGCAACGAAAAAACTGCGACATCAAGCAGCACTGGTTCGACTCTTGAGCTGTGCGCGTGAGTAGCGTATTTCAAAGATTGCTCTCCATTCAGCGACTAGGCCTACTGGTGGATGAAATAATTCACAGATAACAAGACTTTAACAATTTGGAAAGTTCACTCTGTCAAACTCGGTAACCGGCCTTGCATCAGTGGTTCAATGCCTCCAGCTCACAAAAAGCTTTTCAGTCCGGCGATAAAGCTTTCCACAAACAATCAATCAATGGCTGATGTTATTGGTAATAGACAAAACTTTTTTCACAACTGATACAAACGATCTGTTTCATCCTAAAGCCAATGACGATGCCATTTCACCCGACTAAGGTATTGTATTCCAAATGCTCGTGGTAAACCATTAACACCACAACAAATCCGCAGCATTTGGCTGGAAAAGATCGTTTGTGTCTACAGTACAGTTGTGAAATAAGTAACAATAATGCTGCTAAGCGAAACTCAATATACTTTAAAACAAAACCCTGTCTTCAATCAGGTTCCACATGCGCAGTCCATTCAGTACGGATGCGCCGGTGTCAATCCTGTCACCAGTGAAGTTGTTCACTATATTGAGAAACCAGAGAGCTTTGTCAGCCATGATATAAACGCTGGGGTCTATCTGCTTAATGTCGAAATATTTTCTGATATCGGAGCATTTTTTCAAAAGCGCCATCGACCAAGTTTAGGCAGTGACCCGGACGAGTAAGTAGGCTGTTACAATTCTACAAAAGATTGTTTGAAGCAAAATTTAAAATGAAACCTTGTATGTTATAACATTGCAAATCTAATATAAAACTAAAAACGAGCCTTGTCGTTAAAAGACCTTAGCTTTTCAGAGCGACAATAGATAAAACCATGACATTAGGCCTATTACTTTTTTGAATTCTTTTTAAGTATTACTTAAAAAGAATTCAAAAAGTAATTGCGCAAAGTATTCATTAAAAATTTGAATCCAGCTAACTTGCAATCTACGCAATAAACCAGCAACGAAGTATTAGACAAGGTTACTTACGATTAAGCTACCGGTACTTAGTCTATTCAATGAACATAAATCCTTTAAACTTTTCTTTTCAACCAAACGAATTCGCTCCCAATGCCCTTGTTTTTTATGTCTAGTAGAGTAGGCTATAGAAACAGAGTATAGGGCACTCAAAACCAATCAATTTGCAATAGATTGACGAAATTATGTAAAATCTATTAGGCTACACTTCCGAGCTACACTGCATGCTGATACTCCGGACCGTTCAAAAAACAATATATCTGGCTCCTTCAAAGAAAAAAAAAAGTTTGGCCTACACACAGTTGGACAAAGTAGCAATTAGCCTTAGGGGGGGGTTCAATAAAACGTGATGAAGTGCAGGTTTACACTGATCCGACCTTGCAAATACACCATAAATAAAGTTATTTTTTTGTGTTATTCGACCGCTGAATACTGCGCTCCAGTATGGGCTAGGTCAAGCCACACCAAAGTAATTGACTCCGAATTAAACCAAGCATGTAGAATCATAACTGGCACACTCCGTCCAACACCAATCGCCGACCTTTATAACTTAGCAACTATAGCTCCACCTCATATCCGAAGAGAAGTCACTACAAAAAAGGAAAGAGTAAAACAAATATCCGACCAACGCCACCCTCTCTATGAACACAAACTTATTCCAGCAAGACTCAAGTCACGCAAAAGCTTCATCAAAGTCGGCCCATTGGAACACACAAGCGCGACAGCTGCACGACTAGAAATGTGGACCTCTGAGCCCGATAGGACACAACATCCTGCCATCCCAAGTCCTTCCGAAAGTCTACAACAAACTCCCACCCTTGAGAGAAGAGAGTGGTGCTGCCTAAACAGAGCCCGCTGCGGAGTCGGGAGAAATAAAAGCAATCTTTTCCGATGGAAGATGACTCCTGACCCAATGTGTGATTGCGGCCTAGACAATCAGACGATGAAGCACATCCTCACCAACTGCCCCCTTAGCCCTTCATGTGATGACAACGACCTCAAAAACATCACAAACAATGCTCTTATCTGGCTCCGACACTGGCGTGACAAGCTATGAATGAACTGCATCCCCCTGCATCTGCCATTGGTGGATAAGCAATCAAAGATAACTGTTTTATTGCGCAGGGATGATCTCTCTTGCGGCATAATGAGCGCGAGAATAAACGATTGTTCTCACGGACGCATTGTGCTTGAAAGTGATGTTCTGCCTCAACTGGCAAGTCGCGGGAAGTTATTTGCGTTCAAGTACGACACCTTTTGGCTGAACATTAAGTCTGCAGGCTCAGCTCTGTACGCCAACAGGGCGATATTAGACTTGTACAAGAGTAAAGATCCCGATCGCCTTACTGATTATGAAAATTGCATTGGAAATGTTTATATTCATCCATCCGCTGAAGTTGACTCGACAGCTGTGGTAAGCAAATAGATTAAAAGAGCATTCTTTCATTTTAATAAATAAATGAAATGATTATGAAGATATTGCTGTAGGAACGTCTGAAACAAGCATGTTGATTTTTGTAGCCTACGTGGTTTTTTGGATAAATATCTTGCACGTTATTCAAGCTTACGAGTGTTCAGAGTTTCAATAATGATACAACATAGTTTCGTTTCGAATTAAAAGTTTTTTATTTCAATTTAATTTTGAATTAAGTTTCTTCGCAAAAAGTTGAATCGTAAAAAATACGCTTTTGGCAGTCCAACTCCTCAATTCGAATTTGGGGCTTTTGTAATTTGTCGCTTATGCCAACTTTACTACCACAAAATGTGACAATAGGTCAACTACTATGTGATTCAGGGCTCCTTGGAAGTGAAGTTGATCCATATGGGCTTCAGCATTAGTGTGGCTCGTTTTTGAACTTTTTTTAAATTCTCTCGGGGTAGTCGGAAAATGGTGCCAATGAGTAAAAAAACGCTCATGACAAAATTTGAGATTCGTAACAAATTGTCTTCAGCCTTTTCATGGGGCCCAAAAATCGAAAAATGGGGTCAAAAACGCAATTTTTTCCAAAAATATTTTTAGTTTGGGTAGATACAATATTGTTTAGATATATCTAATTAACCAAAGAAAAAAATTGGAGTCATTTGAATTATTCCTTCAGCTTCCTCACAGCTTCTGAAAATTTCCATTTTGCTGAAAATTTTGCATTTTTATGGGTGGTTACATTTAATACATAATTGTGTTAAACCTTTCTATAAAACGTCATTGTATTTCTCTTTATAGACCTGCCCTGAGCTGTAGCGTCACTTTTTAACGAAATTGGGCTAATTTGGTAGGAAAAAGTGACGTCTTTTATTTGAATTTACGTCAATGACGAAGTTTGTGATTATGTAGGCTAACCACAAATAAAAATGCAAAATTTTCAGCAAAATGGAAATTTTCAGAAGCTGTGAGGAAGCTGAAGGAATAATTCAAATGACTTCAATTTTCTTTCTAAGGGTACGGTAATTAGATATATCCAAACAATATTGTATCTACCCAAACTAAAAATATTTTTGAAAAATTGCGTTTTTGACCCCATTTTTCGATTTTGGGCCCCATGAGAAGGCTGAAGACAATTTGTTACGAATGTCAAATTTTGTCATGAGCGTTTTCTCATTCATTGGCACCATTTTCCCACTACCCCGAAACAATTTAAAAAAAAAATTTAAAAATGAGCCACGCTATTCAGCATATAAAGAAAAATTTGTTTTTAATTTATTTCAGCTTGGACCTGATGTAAGTATCAATGCAGGCGTGGTTGTCGGAAGAGGAGCCAGAATCAAAAACTCTATGATCTTGGACGGTGCAATCATCAAGGTAAGCAACAAATTCTCCAGAGAGATTTGCAGCAAAACTCTCTTGAAAAGTTGACTTTTCAGTATGGTACCAAACTCATCGCTCTACGAGTGTGTCTTCGATAGAGCAAACGCTGAGTTCGAAAATTCTGCTACCTTTCCTGTTGTGTAGGCTAGCTAACATGTATGCACAATAAGTTAGTTATGGTAAGCTACTTTATTAATCTCTTATCATGTGGATTTTGTAGCAAACTTCAGTGGGCGGGTTGTGATATGATTTTTCTAACATTATAAGTTTCAGTGTTGATGCCAAATAGGTTAGGCCTACCTGCTGTTATCTCAACGCTTTGCACTGTAAACGCGTGGTAGTAAACCAATAAATGCCAGTGATTGTTCGAATCAAATGAATTTACCTGAAATAGACTTCTCTTCAAACATTACTATCAACCTCGCCGCAATCGTTTCTAACGCTTTCCAGACACCTGCTATGTTATGGCAAGAGAATAGGCCTAATAGTTTTTTGCTTTGGTGGTCGGATGTAAAACTGAACTGACATCTTAAATGTCCTCAGGCTCACAGTTGCACACTGAACAGCATCATCGGATGGCATTCCGTGGTGGGGGAATGGACACGTGTAGAGGGAACACCGACTCAGATCGACCCCAACGCCCCACACGCTACGACGGATAATTTCTATCTATTCGACGAACAAGGAAAACTAAGGCCCTCCATCACTATCTTAGGCGAGTTACCAGCGTTTTGAATCTTTATTCTCGGACTGACAAAACCTTTGAAGGGGGTTCCCGGCAGTTTCGCATACTTGCAGAGGCTTTTAACCACAGGCGCAAGGTCGGTTACCGAAATTGACAGATTGAAGTATGCGATTGTTGAAATGTTGTTGTCTTTGAATTAATCCATCCACTAAGTGCTGCTGAATGGATAGCAGTCATAAAATGCGTTCTATAAGCGCACACTCCGAGAGCGGAACCAGCGCCGCTTGATCTTAAAGTTCTTTGGACTCTGGAACATTTTTAAAGGTTTCCAGGGCTCTAGAAACTGAAAGAAAACGCCGCGTATACTTGGAAACTCCATTGAAGTGTAATGCTAGCGCTAACTACTTATTTCTTCTTTGTTTGAGGACCTAGGACTTCTCATTGGTGAGGGGCCAAAATAAACCCTTACCGGTCCTGGTGAACGCTGTGGGCTTTGAAACTCAAATCTAATAACTTACAAACCTTGGATTGAAATAGTCCACAAAACATTTATGTTCCACTAATACTAAAGCTGTTTTGACATATGGTGATCCCACATACCCAGTTTTATGTCCTATGTGTTGGCTTCGGAATAAAGTTTTAGTAGACGCTTTAGTACAAGAAATTCTTGGTTTCACCACGAAAAAATAAATTTAACTATGAATACACCTATGACAGGACGTGACGTCACACTTCCACCCGAGGTTGTCATCCGCAATTCGATTGTGATGCCGAACAAGGAGTTGGGAAGAGGATTCAAGAATCAAATCTTGCTCTAAACATCTCCTGGACGTTATGTCTTCTATTATTATGTATCTTCCTCATTCTAACCGCTTCCGTGATTACTGGTGCTGGTTAGATTCACTCTTGTAAGCATCAAAAACTCAGTGCCCTGAAGCCGGGGTGGTATGGGGAGGGGCGGGCATAACCTCAACGGGGGGGGAGGGGGGTCGAAAGTATAAATTCTGGCTTAGGAAGCGAGCAAGTTCGGTTTCAAGCACGTCATAACGTTCACGCGTTGTCGCGTCTAACTTTTTCTAGACCTCTGCAATGTTTGGTTTATGTTTTCATACGTTGTCATAATCAGAAATAAACGAAGAGTTTATAAAAACGATCCGACATCTTCTCAGATTTTGTAATTGTTATATCAAAAAAGAATTCGAAACACAATTCGAAGTAATGGCAGCACAAAGTCACACAGTGAGAAACTTCTTGTGTGGCGACCCAATCCATCGTGTTCGCCAAGTCACCATGGAAACCACTCGACCAGCAGCGTGCGCAGAAATTTCCGTTTCTGATTAGACGATGACGTCAGTCAGATGCATCACTGAAGCGAACCATGACGGACGAAGAGAGCGACGATCCCGGATGTATCTTTTGCATCGCGTGTTTTCGTCGCTTCTCCCCGCGTTTGTAGTCGACGTCGAGCTTCCTCTTCAGCAACCTCGATTTCATTTCTTCCTCCTTGCGTCTTAGTTTCTCCTGGAATGGAAAAACTTATAAAAATTTTAACACCAGTTTTGTTTTGCCACCCCACCCCAAGTAGTTTTCGAAACTTTAAGGGCCATACAGCACATATTTATGACGTCATAATGAGCTAAAATCTGGGGTATCGTGTTTTTACCCAAAATCCCACGACATAAACGTCGAAATCAAATCGAAAGTAGTGAAAATATGAACTCTCTATCAAGGCATGCAAACTGCGTTGAGACGATGCCTCGAATCCAACATCGATAACCTTAACGAGTATATTTTCAACGTTTCGTCAGTCAGCACGACTGACTTCCCCAGGGGGCTAGAAAATACGTAAAAACCTTAAAGTCACCCGGCTGAATGACGATGTAGACCTCTGCTATGTTTGTCATATATTGTTTTTTCGTTGTGATAGTCAGAAATAAAAACAAACTGAACTGATGTAGTAGAAATTATTTTCTTAACGTCTCGTGGTAGCCTGGCTTGTAGTCACAAGAAATCTTATCCTATGACGTATATTAAAAACCACGTCTCACTCGCTTCCGCTCCTCTTTCATTTGTTTCTTCTTTATCGCAGCCTCCTTCTTTTTCCTCTCAGCCTGAGCTTTTAAGGCAATCTCCTTCTCCAGTCTCTCCACCTCGGCTTGTTGCGCATCGGCCTGCGGTGGTGGACAATCGACAAATTGTTAGGGGCTCGCGAGCAATTGTGACAGCATCATGTCAATCGATGTTGATGGTAGCAAAAGAGCATGACAATAAAAGGTCTCTAGTTCGATGCCAACCAGAAGCAAATTTTCGTTTGTGTAAAACACTTAGTTAATTTTATTTTTGTTTGTCGGAATGTGAAAGAAACGATGGGGTAGAAATAAAATACAGCGACAAAGGGAAAAAGTGGCAAATCCGTGATAGTTTAACACTTTGATTTCATGTAAAATTTTCTCTGTTGACCTCACCACGTGTCCGACCCAAATGCAACATCCTGTGTATCAACAGGAATGTGGGAAGACGAAAACCTTACCAGGAATAAGATTTGTGGTGATTCGTGTTCGTGTGGCTGCAATGACGAATTTTCATTGCCATAGCACATGACCAGGGAACAGTGTTCCGAAAGCTAGTGCAAACCTCTACTACCACAGCTAACTCGCAGCATCAAGTTAAAACAGGTCGTTTATATCTACAATTATTGTAAAGTCTCGTCCTGTTGCTCAACACAACAAACAGTGTACCAGCCTCATTTTTGTAATCAAATATCGATTTCGCTTTTAAAGCATCTTCAGTTTGATATTGTCAATTTTTTATATTTTAATTTTTTATATTTTTTTTGCTCTTGACAATATCAAACTGAAGATGCTTTAAAAGTGAAATCGATATTTGATTACAAAAATGAGGCTGGTACACTGTTTGTTGTGTTGAGCAACAGGACGAGACTAATGATAAGAGACAGTCAACCGCTTCAAGTGGACAGTTTGCTGGGTGGTTCACAAAAAACAGAAAAGTTCTATTAGACAATTGTAAAGTTTACAAATATGTTTAATGTGTAAACAATTTGTGCGAAAAGATTCCCTGCAAGAAATGATCGTCCAAAATACAAAACAAGGTCTTCGATAAGTATATAACTGTTGCAACGAAACCATGCACAGAACATGTGATGTGCCAACATGAAATATTGTTAATATCATCGCTAATCGTCTCGGTGTCATAATGGATGAATACCTGCTTCCTGAATCGGTAGACGCAAGCTTGATTGCCTGTCAGGTCATACCAAATACTTTATATAATAACACTGTATGTTGTTCCTGATTAGCACACAGTAATGAAGAAATGAATTCAAGATAACACTTTTATTAGAACAAGACACTGAAGAAGTCACCTTTGCTGTGACGAAAGCTCATCAATAAATTATACAAGTTCCGAAACGGGCAAATTTGATTTTCTTGTTATGTTTAATCGGTCGGTTGCATCTTAATTTAAGGAACCTTGAGTAAATTTTCATCTTCAATAACAGCGAGGAACCAGAACGGAGATTAAGAGACATCAGTATCTACTGTCGGCTGCATAGCCTAGTGCTGAGAGCCCTGGAACGGCAATCGAAAGAATGCCGGTTCGACACCACTCAAGAGCATGTGGCTGTGTCTTTGGCAAGACACTTAAAGGCATGCCTGAAGGTGGACACGAAGATTGGCTTCCTTGCCTACCCGTCCACTTAACCTAAATCTTAAACCACCAGGTGTAAGCCTGGATACGACAAACAAAGTACCGTATCTACTTCATCACCAACACTGTGCCTTGATGTGACAGCGACGCTTGCAAAGCGCTGAGAGCGGCGCAAATTTGCGATGAAGAAAGCGTCAAGAAAACACAACATTATAACTCACCTTAACTCTGTCAAGTAATTCACTGATTAAACGAATGGATTCAAGTTTCCTCTGCGCCAGGAGAAGCTTTCTCTCTTCCATCGCTATTCTGTGAGCCAATCGCTCAGCCTCTTCCTTTTCCTTCTTTTCTCGTCGTTTTCTTCTTCTTTTTTCTTCCCTTTTCCTTCTTCTCTCATCTTGCTCTTCAAGAAGTTCTCGCTCTTTGCGTCTACACAAAAACAAAAGTTTTATAAGTAAAAATACATCTTCAGTTGATCTTCTTCAACAGAACCAAAGTTTCAAATATTTCTTATGCCTCAACTAAACCGCGCCTTCCTCGTCTGGTAGGTTCGATTCCAGGTCGGATCATACGAAGCAGTTTAAAAACGGTTATGGTGCTTCTTCGAACGTAATGCAGTGGTGATAAGTCGGAAGGCGAATTCACAATGTTGCCATACCGTTAAAATTATCCAACAACACATATTTTGTAAATTTTATTGTATTAATATTACTACAGTATTAGTATGCATATTGCATAGGCGTCGATTTTTTCTTAGAACAGAGGAATTCTGGGTGGGCGAGAGTTTTCAAACAGATTTCATTGAATGTGTATGTTTGCAAATTTGCAATGGTTAGTCTTTCTCACAAAGACTATGCAGCAATTAAGCTTTAATAGGTTTGATGTTTGCTTTCTTGCGCCTTACGATCTTATGAGCGCTGCTAAACTAAACAAACTTCTTTTATGTTTTCCTTTGCGACCTAAAAAGCGCGTGACGCATGACCTGTTATCTTTAAAGTGGCACCTTCGGATTTGCCGCAAAATGTTCGGACAGGTGACTGCTGACTGTTCCGTTGGTCTGCGGCAGATAACTGATTGTTTTCCGAGGCCCACAAACAGCAGCTACAGTAACAAGTACCATCAGGGTTAAGACGCATCCACTGGAATTCGGAAAAAAGCTTCCTTTGCAACACACGACCTTCCCGAGCCTGAAGCTGATCCGGCAACATGCTAACGTCAAATGGAGCAGGTAGAGATCCATGGCTCATGCTGTCTTCTACAACTACCGGTGCATTGCCTGAGACATTGACTTCACAACTGTCCATCCTTGAAGCACTGCTTTCTTCATCAATGTCATCTCTACGTTCATTCGTGCTGGACGTGGCTTCTTCAGCGTTATCATTTCGACGCCTTTTGGAAGCTGGTTTTAGTGTTGGGCGATATATCGAATTTTCGATACGATATCTTTTTAATATCAATATTTATTTCAATTTTGTTCAATATTTTAACTATTACAGCCCTAACTCGTAACTGTAAACCCCTATAAAAACGTTGCCAAGGCCAAACGGCAAAAGTTGAAATTGCTTTGGCAGTTGCTGTGAACGTTTATTACGAAAAAAATTGTACCAAAAATGTAAAACGAGAAGCGAAAAATATACATACTAGAGTAGTCTATCATGACCGCCCTGTTTGATTTGTTGTGGTGTAATAATACCATCATCATCATCATTAAGTTCCTTCCTCTCGTCGAGGGTTGGAGGCAATGAGACGCCAAGTTTCTCTGTTGTGAGGTTTTTCTACTGCAGTTTTGTAATTAAGTCCTGACCAGTCTTCAATATCATTAGTCCAAATTCTTGGTGTTCTGCCCCTATTTCGTTTGCCGTTCATTTTTACTTCTAGTAGATGTCTTTGAATAGAATTATTGCGAATGTGGCCAAAATAATTCAATTTTCTTGATTTAATTGTTTGTAGAATTTCCATGTTGGTTTGTATTCTGGATAGTACATCTTTTCTAATAATACCAAAAGTAGCGATAAAGTGAGCAACGCGATACGCACGCTGTTACGGTAATTCACGTTAAATAACTCACGCGGGAGAAAAGTTAATTTTGGATTGATTCAACGTTCGAGTCAGCACAAATCGATTTAATTTTGCCGGCGGGTTATATTGCGTAACAACAATGCTCAATAAGAAATTTACGTTTGTTTTACATTAATTCGACATCTAGCGACGTTGAATTATCATAAAATAACGTTAATTGCTCAACCAGGTACCGGTAACAAATTAATAGCTCCCTGCGAGAAGATTGCCTCGATTTACGTATCCACTAACATCCACTAACTAATTTCGGCACAATTGGGATACTGCGAGCAACACAAAGTCTGTTTGATAAAGAACTAGCTGTCAGAATCGGAATCATCAATCAGATGCTGTATCGGAAGATGAGGTTGTCGCGTCATCACTGAAATTGGACACATCAAGAGGCTCATCGCTTAGCTATAAATCTACACTGTCTTCGCAATGAAGCGTCCACGTTTTGCTGCTTTCGTGCTTTGGATATCCATCCACACGCCTCTTTCGAAGAGCTCCATCAGGGTGTTAACTAAGGATCAAATCTATGGCTGTGGCATAACGACTGGGAGGAATGTCTAACGCTAACCTTACAAGCGCTCGTGTGGCCTCGGCATTTTTATTGCCGACGCTAAAATGCGCCATTCATGCATCTGCGTCGGCAATCACCTCGGCAATTGCCGGCACTAATTTCGAAGACTGAAAACTCTTTTCTTAATTAAAACAAAAATATCGAAAAGTATCAAAATATCGAGTATTTTTTCAAATATCGTATCGTTTTGTTTTTTTCAATATCGCCGAACACTAGCTGGTTTTAAAAATCCGCGAATAGACGTTTGACTTTGCTTCATGTTTAACTTTTCAATAATGAAATGACAACATCGCGCGGTGCTACAATTTATACTCAGCAACAAGTTTGTGAGGAAAGATTTGTAAAAAGCAATTGTTTTAGTGCGTCTTTAGTTTGTATCGGTTATTTTATTGTAATGTTCATTATGATGTCATATTCATATTCCCTTACGCTGACCCGGAGCTGAAGTTTGATTGCGACGTAACGAAAGTGAGACCATTCAGAGAAAATATCAAACGTGGCTTTCTCTCACCAGGAATTGCCAGCGTGTGGCAGTTGCCGTAGCAACAACAATGCAGTGAGTAGGCCTACCGCATTTTTTTTCAACGTAGTGTTGTTGCGGAATTGCTTTGTTCTGTCGGATACCTAGCGAGAGACATAGCGTAAAACAAGAAGTTGCGCGGCAGTTGGTTGGATAATTCAGCGTTTAATAAAAACGGAAATAACTGTAACGAACACTTCATAAATGTCATGAAAACAGGGTGGGCGAAACATATTTTGCCCACCCTCGTTTCACGGCCGGGTGGGCGCCGCCCACCCGGCCCACCCTATTTCGACGCCTATGTTAGTATGTATCTTAATATTATCTAAAAGCAATCTTTTTGTATCTTTCATTGTATCTCCCAGAAGACACAAGGAGTTACAAAGCTAGGCAGCGAAAAACGGAGAAACGTAATTTTTAAAAACTTTTAATCACACAGTTTGCAACAATCTGCAAAATGAGACAAATCGGCGTCGCCATGGGGTGGATAAAAATATAAAGCAAACATTTTGTTGGAGAAATTTAGAACGTCTACAAAACCTGGTAAAAGCATTCTTAAGATCAGCTGTGAAGAGGCGTCTGCTAAAACGATAACGACAATGTATCAGATAGTGCCCCTACTACGAAATGCATTAATTCTACTCGACCGTATCGACCAGCAGTTGGGAGATGTTGCCTGAATTGCTGTCTCATGTGCAAGAAGACGGTACGTCAAATATATGAGAATATGGTGCGAGACTTTTGTCAATTATGTAGAAAAACTTACTTTTCTTCATCTATTTTTCTTTGAATTTCTTCTTTTTCTTTTCTTTTTTCGTGTTCTCTTTGTTCTTGAAGTTTTTCTATTTTCCTCTTTTCAAGCGCGCGATGCTTAATTGTCTGGGCCGAAAGATGCTTTGTGCGGTCAAAGTCAACCTGGAACAACAACAATTCGCGAAACACAACTCGATAATGGCTCCAGCCTCAAGTAAGAATATAACTCAAGGCTAAATGTTAAAGCTATTAAAAGCAACTCATGGAAAATGCCCCCACACTGATCTAAAATGGTCCAAATCAGTGGCTAAAAGAGAAAAAAAAATTCACGAAAATTGAAGGTGAAACTATGGATAGATCTTTACAAAGTACGAATAATCAATTATCGAGTTACGTCTGCCTGTACAATGACCTAGTCAAGACTCATGACAAACTTCCGAAAGATAGACTCGCACTCTGAAAGGTGATTCTTCACAAAGTTATAAAATATGAAGAGTAATCTTACTTTGATTGTAGCAGCCAACGCTTTCCCGTCCGATTCCTTCATCACCAACTTTCTACCTTTGAGAGCGTCCATGCACTTTGCAAAACCAATGTATTCCTTGTATTGGACGAATATTTCAAAATTCAAGCGGGCTCCGAATGAAAACGTCTGGAAGTTTCCACCACTGGTTGCCTGGAAACAAAACACCTCGTGATATTCACTGCGCAAATATGCAAAACCAAATCCTTGCAAGGTCTCCACAAGATTCATGGCGTTGAGCAACCTATTACAAGATATAGCTTCAAAATATGTGCATATTTATTCAGAACTAGTATACAGTATTGATATAAATTAGTACAGGATAAATAGACATTGTCTGGTTCAAGAAATCACGTCTTTACCAAAACTGTACAATATAAATAATGTAATAAAACAATAAATACGTGCTATCAATACTACAAAAGTGCTCAATGCCAAGTAAAAAGCCAGGCAGAGCAAATTACATCAAATATAGTTATTACTTTCTACATCCTTAAAACCTAAACCCTTTAAACCCCTAAACCCTTAAACCCCTAAAGGGTTTAGAGAGTAAACTGCATTATTTAAATCAATAAAAACTATATTTGATTTAAATAATGCAATAAATGTTTATCGTATTGTTTTTTAAATAATGTTATTTAATCCAGTTAAGTAGTTGACTGTTATCTGTCTATGCTGTGGCAGAATTACGTCTCCCCCAAAGCTTTTTATCGCAACATTCTGAAATTGTCAGTTTCAATTACACTGGATATATTATATATGTTTAAGTTATTGAAGACAGTCGCTGCAAGGAAAGACTTCGCCACTCCCACCATGAGGACAAAACCGAATTTGCATAATGATAGTGTTTCAAGTTAACTTAATAAACATAAAGTGCCAATATATTAAAAGGATGAGCAAAATCTCACCTGAATGTCCGAGCGATACGGGTCTAACATTGGGATGTCTATGTTTCGTATTTCCCCATAAGATAAAAAAGCCAACCTCACCGAATCCTCGCTGACCGTTTGCTTCTTCTGAAGAAAAGTTATTTGTTTAATCGATTATTTAAAAGCAACCAAGCTAATATCCACGATACTGAGCGCCGGGTTTGTTGTTTTATTTGTTTCTCTTTCCACCAGAAGCCTTAGATTGAACCAAAGATGCAGAATGGGAACGGCCCCAAGATTACCAAGATGCAAACAGTGGCTGGAGAGTTGGTGACTCGGCTTCACTGTGAGCAATAGGAAACATGACCAGAATCGTTGAGCATGAAGAAAAATTACTTCTCACATTGGTTTCATACACAAAACCTTTACAGAACCCAAACAGGTGCTATGATGACGATAATGACATTTAAAGTTGAATGCATTATCGGTGGGTTGCGCGGGTCTGCTACTATTCGGCTAGTCCGATTCGGCTAGTTCCCTATTCGGCTACAGTCTTTTTCTGCCGTGATAAAGTAACATCGACTGAGAGTCTAACGAAGGAAGTAACCAAAGGAATTCCAGGTCATATGTAACGCCGAAACCCAGGTTTATTCTAAACTGCCACTTAGGTTTTAACTTCATCTTTTATGTCAAACGTTATTTGGCAACTGTCTTTTTTTCGTTGACACGTTTTCGCTGAGACTTCATCTCATTAACCCCTATTGTTAATCATGAAAACTGTTGTTTTGATGTGAAACACTTATTTTGAACAACCCAGACAACAAAATTCGTCATTTTTACATTGATTCAATGTCTGCAGACGTTGAATCAATGTAAAAATGACAGATTTTGCCGTCTGGGAAGGCACTCAAAGGTAAACACTGGATAAAATGCAAGAATGCAAAAGAAACGATATTGTGGAATAAAATACAAAATTCTCTAAATAAACAGAAGAATCGGAAATACATCTCTCTGTTATCATTTTTAATGTAAAAATTCCTTTTGTGGTCCCTTTGTCTGGAACAAATCCAAACTGTGCTGTGGAAATTTCCGATTTCAGTTATGGTCTCAATCTCATCGTCATGATTCGGAGTAAGATCTTTGTTACATGATTCACAAGGCTAATTGTTCTGTGGAGTGAGCATTCTGTTGCTCCGGTTTTCTTTGGTAAAGTTATGAATATGGAACGTACCATATCACTGGGGATGTTTCCGGTGTCATAAATATGATTTAAGATCTCAGTGGTTAGGTCTAAACCCCACTCATCTAAAGCTTCGATAATTTCAACTATAAAAGAAAGGATATTGTCTAAATAAACAGAAGGCATCGTTGGATTTAGAACTTTGTAATAGTTGAGGATTCTAATATATTATTCTAAGTTTGCATACAGACGGTGACGTAGGATACATGCCGATTTTATGTGAGCAAACATTTCAATTTAATTGTTCACACATTTTGCGCTAAATTTCATTTCAATTTATTTTTCTTTGTCGGAATGCAAAAGAAACGATATATATTGTGGAATAAAATACAAAATATAATTCAAAACTGCAGACGAATAGAGAACTAGCCGAATTGGACTAGCCGAATCGGACTGTAGCCGAATAGGGAACTAGCCGAATCGGACTAGCCGAATTGGACTAGCCGAATAGAACTAGCCAAAACAGGCCATTCCGGGGTTGCGCAAACTGATTTTGATTATGTGTATAGTCAGGCAGTTAGCTAAATCTTCCACTTAAGAAATCTGCTGCTTATGCATCCAACCCATAACATTCGGAACCTCGTCAAACAATGTTCCATAATCAATAAGAACCTTGAAAACTTTAAAGAATTGAGCTAAGAAATAAGCAGATTTCAAATATCAAAATAAAATTATAAATTCAGAATTAACCAAACTAGATGCCAGAGATAATTCAGTCAAAAAAACATTTTAGATAGGACTTGAATATCACATGCCATACATTATTTTCTGAACTGTTGCATATCAGCAAAACATTTAAGGTGAAAATAAAGTATGCAAAAGAGTTTGATGATCTCAAAACCTGTGCTGCACTAACCCGGTCTGTAAAAAACTTGCAAGGGACGTTAGTGAGGTGGACAGTGTCCGGTCTCTCTCCAGGCTGCAATTCATCGAATTCTTGAGAATCTCTAAAGAATGCATCCCAGTCATGACGAGTGGGGAACGACACTTTACTCTCCCCGCATGTAATCTGTTCAAATGAAAGAAACAACTTCTCAGTAAGACAAAGGTAACAGAGACTGCAACCACTATTCAGAACATTTGCAGCACTAGTCATTGCACATGACTAGGGAACTGTGTTTCAACAGCTAGTGCAAACCTCTCCTACCACAGCAAACTCGCAGCATCAGGCTAAAACAGGTCGTTTAAACCTACATTTGTAAAATAACGATAATGCTGCTAAAAGTGAGACAATCTATTATACTTGCACCAAGTCCTATCAGTTCGCACCAAGTCCTATCCTATCGCACTAGAAGAATAGCTAGATACATCAAAATAAAATGTTCAAACACCATCAGAACTGCTCCATTTGTGGCAACAACATTTCTCACCTTCAATAAAACTGGAAACCCTGACAACTTAATGTGTTTTCCATCCAGCAAAGATAAAAATGTTGCAACAAAAGATTTATTCTCCACCTCACCTTCAAACCTAAAGTAGTTCATCATCATGAAAGATAAAACTTGTTGTAAATTTATCAACACGCAATAAGTTGAAAATCGGTAAACCTGGTATCGAATCTAAACACTGGTTTAATTTGTTAACAATTACAACTATATATATATATAATCAACCAAAATTTCTTTCGGAATTGCTCCACATTCATTTTAATGTGCAATTAGCAGAAAATATAATACATTACTTTTATTAGCTGGGTCTGTTACTATTCGGTGAATCTGATTCGGTGAGTTCCTAACCTCTAACCCCTAACCCTAAAACGGCAATGATAATTAGGCTACGGTACCTGATAATTAAAAAAAAAATTGAAAAAATCCCCCGTTAAGGGATCGGACTCACCGAATCGGACTCACCGAATCGGACTCACCGAAACGGGCCATTCCGTTATTAGCTACACCATAGAAACACTGAAAAAACCATACGGTTATCCAAGTCAAGGTGTTCCCACATGTTCCCATTTTACTGTGTGCAATTAATACAGAAAAAGTACAATAAGCATGGAAAAACAACTAATTCATCCAGCCAATAGTCAGTCTCAACTTTATGTGACAGCCAACCTACAGTATACCAGATACGTCAAACATTTCTACTTCAAGACTTACCTAACAAATTCCATCGTGCTCTTGCTAACCTTTAACATGGTGAATTGATATGGAGTGCACATCGCTTTAATTTTTTCCATTACTTCCCAGTTAGATATTGTTTGTCCAGCAACCTACAAATTTTTGTAAAAAATGCAACCTTGTCTTTTTGCAATGCTAAAGGTCAGCTTCCATCACATTTGCACCATTTGTAATGGCCACCAAGAAAGATTGTATGTCATTCTACTGTATATAATATATAATCTTAACATTAAAGAGATCAATCAAGAACATAAGATGGCATGGACTTCTCTAAGCTATGAGAAGCATGTCACATAACTTTGAAAAAAAAAAAAAGTAAGAAATAAACAACCCGTCAGAGCAGCAACATTATGAATGATGGATATACAAAGCAAAATCGCCAAGCATTGCCACACACAGGACAAAACAGCTAATGATCTTAACAGGCAAGCTTTAACACTTTGTAAACATTTTTGTTTGGATTATATAGTTCAGGCGCTTTCATGAATTACGCCAAATAATTTACGGTACCGTAATTAAAAATGAGAAATCCTGTTTATTAACAATGAATTAACATCAAGTAAAATCTAGTTCCATAATAGTTAGTTACAAGAAGGATGTACAATTTTTACATTATTTATAGCAAACCATTATGATAAAATTTACAAAGTATAAAAATGCGATATCTTATTATAAACTACTTGTCTCTATCATGCAGTCCTCGAAATTAGCGGCGGCACTCGGCAATTGCCGTGGTAAATGCCGCCGTAAACGTCATAATGGCCATTCTGCTACGGCAATAAAAATGCCGTCGCAAAATGAGCACTTAATTAGAACAAAACTTGTTCAAAATTTCTTCCTGTGTTATTTACTCGCAGCGGGAGTTTAATCAGCAGAAACATCGCACCAAGACCTCACCTCGGACTATTTTACTTGCTGTGAACACTCACGCAGTCTTCGAAAATATTATATTTTATAGCATATTTTTACTTGGCTAGAACTTTGCCGAGGCCAAACGGCAAAAGTTGAAATTGCGTCGGCAATTGCTCTGAACGTTTATTACGAAACAATTGTACCAAAACATGTGAAACGAGAAGGGAAAAGTATACTAGAGTAGTCTATCACGACCGCATCGTTTGATTTGTTGTGATGTAATAATACTTAAAGTAGAGATAAAGCGAGCAACGCAATACGCACGCTGTTACGTTAATTCACGTAAAATAGCTCAGGGGAAAAGTAAGTTAATTTTGGGTTGATTCAACGTTCGAGTCAGCACAAATCAATTTACAATTTTCCCGGCGGGTTATATTGCGCACCCTGACAGCAAAACCATCATTTCTACATCGATTCAACGTCTACAGACGCAAAATCAATGCAAAAATAACAATTTACGTTTGTTTTTCGACATCTAGCGACGTTGAACCATCATAAAATAACGTTAATTGCTCACACAGGTACCGGTAACAAATTAATAGCTCCCTGCGAGAAGATTGGCTCGATTTATGTTTATCCTAACATAATTTCGGCACAATTGGGATACTGCGTGCGAGCGACACAAAGTCTGTTGGATAAAGAACTAGTCGGATATCATATATAAATCGGAATCATCAGATGCTGTATCGGAGGATGAGGTTGTCGCATCGTCACTGGAATACTTGAAGACGCAAAACTGCCCGTTCGTGAACGCGCAATGCCATATGATCGGAAGCATTATTTTACTGCCGAAGAACCATTTATCCAATTTTGTTCTACTTTTTTAACTTGACCCCTTAGCTTTTCTAATTCCGATTTGTTTCCGTCATAAAATTCTTTATAAATTTTGTAAAATACCACACTAACTTTTTCCTTCTGTTCCCTCTGTTTGATAACCTATAGCAGGTAAATTCTACTTTTTAACTGTATCCTTCACCATGATTTATATTCGCAACGACACCGGTAAACAATAAGCATTCGATGTAACAATAACTTTTTCGTAACAATTAAGCCAGTGTTTACAAGGTTGCAAACTTTTTACAGTTCACAAGAGCATTGTCAGCGCGTAAAATAGCTTGCGTGATGCTCTCCGCTACCGCCGTATGAAACACGAAGAATAAACGCATAAAATTTCGTTTGTTTAAACTTTAAAGCATACGGCAATTGCCGCCGCAATCCAAGGTTTGCTGATTTGGCGACGGCAATGTTTTTTTCCGTCGTAGATGGATGGAATGGCCCGTTTCGGTGAGTCCGATTCGGTTAGTCCGATTCGATGAGTCCGATCCCTTAACGGGGGATTTTTTCCATTTTTTTTTTAAATTATCGGGTACCGTAGCCTAATTATCATTGCCGTTTTAGGGTTAGGGGTTAGGAGTTAAGGTTAGGGGTTAGACGTTAGGAACTCACCGAATCAGACTCACTGAATCGGACTCACCGAATCGGACTCACCGAATAGTAGCAGACCCTAGATGGAAGCTAATTTCGAGAGCTGATCATGCAAATCGATTTTTCATAACAGAGATTTCTATACCATTACATTACAATCTTACCTTTAACTTTGGAAGAGCAACGCTGATGTTAATTTTGGCAAAAGGTTTTAAATAAAGGTTGAGTTGTGAACAGAGTGGCACAACATCTGTGAGATCACTGATCAACGACGTGTTCATCTTTACAATTTTGTCCACACAGATGAACTTAACAAAGTTGAATTACTTAGTCAAGGCTGGTCTAGTTATGAATTCTGAAACACCATACGTAGGAAATGTTAGCAGACCACATTGAAGACGTTAGAACTGCTCCATTGAATTCTGAAACACCATACGTAGGAAATGTTAGCAGACCACATTGAAGAACATTGATTGAAAGAAATGATTAAGTTTGTAATGTCACTTAGCCTTTTGTAATTATGACTACATATTTATAATATGAAGTATCTAAGCTTACACTAACACAATGATAGCAGTGTGCAAAGCATCTTCCAGACTCTCAAATTTGTAATTTGAGCTTTTAGAGTTGAGGGTGTATTCCTTTAGAGAAGGAGAATTGTTCACCAACTCCAGTAATTCTAATGGGTAGAGTTGCTTAGTTTACTAAGTTGAATCTGAAAAAAAAATCTTTATTGATGCCTATTTATTTTATTTGCATGTATGATTTGATGAGCACTTAATAGGCTAAGTAACATAGTATATATGTAATTATATAGGTAGTTATTATAAAGGCTGTGGCTATTCTTACAACATATTGTAAAAATAGCCTCAGAGGCTATTCTTACAAGCACCACTCAAGCATTACGTTTGACATCAATATGCGCTCATGCGTGATCTGGAGCTGGTATACAAGTCGCCAACCTGGTTAAAAAGGCGATGACGTCACAGAGGAAGAATCCACCAAAAAATGGTGTAAAAGTGGGGTGAAATCAGTCAACTATGACAAAAAAAAGCATGCAGGTGTCCGCCTTTACTTAGAAAAGAGTTAAACTTGACCAAGTTTAACTATTTATCCGAAGAATACTTCTAAAGATACCAGCATTTAATCAAGAACATATCTCTGTCGTTTCTGCTTCGATTTTTACAATTGAACCATTGCTGGAAAGCACAAGCTATCGTTTATCCAAATGAAGGTCAGCCAGACTCTAAAAGTTAAAAATATTTCCTAGGTAAAGAGTTAAACTTGACCGACTTTAACCATTTATCCCAAAAATACTTTTAAAGATACCAGCATTTAATAAACGCTAATCTAAAGAACATATCTCTGTCTATTTACAAGCAAAAGTTGAGGTTGATAGCTTTTTCACAAAGCGAGCAACCGGGCTTCAAACACAAGCAAATAGCGCCCGATGACTCGTTGCATTTCCGAATCGAAGCAAGTATACAAGTCTCCCTGGTCTGCAATCATTATATGTCTTTATTAAATTAGTTGTAAGTTGCTTGTTTCTGCTTCGATTTTAACAATTGAACCATTGCTGGAAAGCACAAGCTATCGTCTACCCAGATAAAGGTAAGCCAGACTCTAAAAGTTAAAAATATTTCTTAGGTAAAGAGTTGAACTTGACCGACTTTAACCATTTATTCCAAAAATACCTTTTAAAGATGCCAGCATTTAATAAACGCTAATCTAAAGAACATATCTCTGTCTATTGACAAGTAAAAGTTGAGGTTGATAGCTTTTTCACAAAGCGAGCAACCGGGCTTCAAACACAAGCAAATAGCGCCCGATGACTCGTTGCACTTCCGAATCGAAGCAAGTATACAAGTCTCCCCGGTCTGCGATCATTATATGTCTTTATTAAATTAGTTGTAAGTTGCTTGTTTCTGCTTCGATTTTAACAATTGAACCATTGCTGGAAAGCACAAGCTATCGTCTACCCAGATAAAGGTAAGCCAGACTCTTAAATAACCAATGCACTATGGTACTTCCACTATAATAGTCAATGCACTATGGTACTTCCACTATAATACTATAATAGTGGAAGTACCATAGTGCATTGACTATTTACAAAAAGTGAATACCGCACATGTTAAACAAAAACTGTACATATTTTGAGCACAGCACAGTAATTGTTAGGCCAGATCATCACCCATGTGTCCCTCCTCTCCTTGCCTAGATGAGACCTGCCATTTGTCCTCGCAACCCTTTTTGTTTCCCGACCAAACTGAGAAGTTTAGAGTTTCGTTATTTGTTGGATGCAAATAGACGCATGCTTACATTTTTGACCACCTTAAAACACTAAACCAGTTTCTGCTCGACATAGCCTACAGTGTTCAATTTTTGTCCCAGGAATCAACTTTTCAAGCAATACTTTCCCTACTTTGTGTGCACTAACATCCTAATTTATATGCCATTGTTAACAATTGCGATATTCGTGAATTCATTTGAGGCTTTGGGTACCGGAATCAATATATTTGAACTAGCAAATTCAATCCACAACACTTTTCCACAAGGCTGTTACTTAACACTAAGCACGCATATGCGCTGCGATTTGTGGTCGTTAGAAACTGAAAAAAACCTTGGTGTGAAGATCACAGAATTGTTCAAAATGTGAGCTCAGTAGCCTATTAGGGCAAAGTGGGGCGTGTTGTCACAATTTTTACAAATCAGCATATATCTCGTTCTGTACCAATAGTATCGAGATGCTAGATAGTGCAATTGAGAGAGGTATCATTCGACTTATTTTTGCTATAGCTGAAGTTTTTCTGGATTATTTCGTTTTTACATAAATGCATGTTTAATGCAAGTGAATGGGCTGTGACAACACGCCCCACCCCGGGGCGTGTTGTCACAGAGCATGGGGCGTGTTGTCACAAAATTTCTGCACATGCTTTATGACTAAAATATGACAGAAACCAACAAAAAATGGTTTTAATACAGGCTGAACGAATAAAAAAATATACGAAATGCAAAAAAATTTAATTTCAACATATTGGTAAAAATTTTATGCCCATTGTCAAAAACAATAAAAATGTCATCTTGAGAATTATTTGTCACTATCGAATATATGTGTGTATCATTATCTAATATTAATTTTTATTACCTAAAAAAGCGTTGTATTTTAACAAATACGCATATTACCTCGTTGTATAAGCATAAATAATTTTTTATGTTTCTTAATATTAAAAATGCACACCACGGGGCGTGTAGTCACAGCTGTGACAACACGCCCCGTGGTATGAAATCACGTGGTTTCAACAACCATGTGTACATCTCTACTTGCATGTCTTATCTGTTTGGTATGATGAAAAGAACAGGCTTAAAGCTAACGAATGGTACCTTTTCTGATCAGTTATGATCATACCTTAGTTTGCCAGACCCATGGCCACCTGGAGATGCGGCCTGATTTGTCACATTTTGCAGATTTTGATTACAGTTACTGCTAGTGCTTGACTGACATTTTTTGAGATGTTTTTACTTTTTGCGGTTTCCTAATGACATAAAACTTTTTTGTTGCCTTGGGGAAGCAGTAGCAAATGAGAAAAAGTAAGTTGAAAAACGCAAAATCAGACTGTTATTGAAAATTAACAGTCTGACTAAAATCTTCGAAATCAAATTTTCTTTGTTTTTCAACATGTGAGGATGTTAAAACCTGTTGTGTCATCTGGGGAAAAGAGTAAAGAAAGCTTAAAAATCTGATTTTTGGAAAAATTTATTTAAACGTTTGCCCAAAGTTAGAAAAACCTGGAAATTTCTGCAAAATGTGACAAATCAGGCCGTATCTTTAGGTGGCCATGCCAGACCATTTTTTAGTTTAGTTATAAAACCTGATTTTGCCCAAAATTCAATGGTACTCCTCATAATTTCTGCTGTGGTGACAAATTTATTAACCTTCACTGCTTGTACGAAAGAGAACTGAAAACTATGCCTTCCATTGAAAACTCGTGGTTATACGCTTAGGTTATCACATGGAAATCGTGCTGTGACAACACGCCCCACTTTGCTTGCAACTGCATGGTGCTATCAACGTGCAAAACAACTCGGCTCCAGGTCCCCTGCGGTCACAGACACGCATATTATCCCTGAATAGGGGGGTATCGCGTTTGCCAATCGCTCATTGTCGCCTGGTTTGATTGCAAACAAGTCTGTTCTATGTAGTTGCTTTCTTCATTGCGTCCAGTATGTCAGCACAATTGCTTTATCATCGCGAACGCCATTGTCACTTTTCCTCATCCACCTTTCCCAGGCTTGTTCGCGATGAAAGGCACAGAGTAACACGTAGCAATCTGCGGAACAAGAAGTCGTGGGCACTGAGTGGTAAAGTACAGTAGCAACTTAACAGTGACGACACAAATGCATGAGCAATGGAGACAGCACACAAGCAACGAAAATGTTAATGCAATTCACTAACTTGAAAAAACGCTTTCGATGGCCTTGATTTCCGCCTCACATTTATCGGTCATGAAAAACGAAGGGTTCCAGTTTTCTGACCACCCTTTTACAACAGAAAGTGCTTCTGCTATGTCCGAAGCTTGTTTATTTTGGATAATAAACGTAGCAACAACCTGGTAACCAACATTCGTTCTGACGCAAAGAAAAAATAGAGGAAGGGAATACTTGGACGTCTTGTAAGTTGCATCCAAGAGGCAAATGCCTTGGCTGTAACGATGCAACAATCGTATTCTCTTCATCTAAGATGAGTTACAATCAACTAAATTTTCATCTTATGATAGTAGCCTACAGAAATAATATACGGTACTGTAGGCTACGTAACATTGAAAACCACCAAGCCTACTACGTGAATATGGTAAAAAATAAATTGTCTCAAAACAAACATTGGTTGTGACCCAAACCCTGCCTTTGGTTACCGCTGGACATGTCACTTGGTCCAATCAATAACACCACATAGGCGTATGGATTTGGCAAACTAGATGGAAAAAATACAAAAGAAGTCAGTGAAGTAGGCTAGGTCACTTTGAATCAACAAAGCTTTTACACCTGAAAACTGCGTGTCTTTAAGAAACGAGATGAAAAGTTGATGAAACAGAACACATTTACATATGTTTATAGCATTTTTTGCAGTTAGTAAACCGTTTCCTCTTTTATGATGCCTAACCTCCACTTTGGTGAAAACACTGTGCTTTGCAGAAACCTTTTCAGAATCTTTTTCAACAAAGAAAAGGCTTATTATTGTAGTATGAATATCAACACTTATTACACTAGTGAATTACAATGACAGGATGTTAAAAATCAACATTAACATGGCACCGTATGCTCGTTTCTGAACAACAAGCTTCGTTCCTGCTTTTGCTTCGTACTCTTCAATGGATCTCATGGCATCTTCAACTGAAGCCAACCACTTCAACAATAAACAATTGATTTTTTATTGTTATAAAGTTATGGATCTTCATCACCCATTTTTTGCCATAAGAAATCAAAGCATTTATGCCATAGCCTAAGATTACAGTGAAGAAATGTAAATACTACACACATGCAACAAATCTGGATTTAGCGAGTATAAGGTAGCTGATAGTTTGAAGCTCCAGTTTTTCTTCTTTCCTTCGACTATAAATAGACTATTTCACCACATTTAGGTTTGTTTTATTCTGATGACAGCTCCTGATGAGTCAGTCAAAAAAAAAAACTGCAGCTTCGAGCTACCTTTTACTTGCTATTTTCAAGTTCTGTACCACCATTTGCTATGAAAGAGTTCAACATATACTAATTGTGTGAAGTTGGAAACAGTAAAATAGTTGAATATTGGTGAACTGTTGAAGGTCTTGTTGGACCGTAGTATATTGCAGCAACTACATTACAAACCTGTACTAGTCCATGACTTTCAGCCAGCTCTCCCAAAGAATGTTAAATGTCCTAAATGAATCAGAACTTTTAATGCCAGGATTGGACTCATTAGTCATTCAAGAACACATCGTTAGCGTTTTATGTGAGGACCATTGAAGAAACGATTTTTATCAAATGTTACAAGTTTCAAGCATAACGCGTCAAGGCCAATAAGTCTTTTCGTAGGTCACGGTTTACATATCCTTGGTTTGATTGACAAACCGAGATTGCAGTATCACCTGAACATTCAATGTCACTTCTCCATAAGGTTGCATTTCCTGCAGAACCAAGACTTCGTTTTTGGCGGCATTGTTCTACCAAGACATCTCAGATGGTGCCAATCCAGACACGAGTCGCACATGATGCAGTCGCCTGCATCAAGATCTAAAATACAGGAGGTGCACAACCAGCGGCCTTTATTTCGCAAAGTGGTCAGTAGGTTCTCCATCAACTTCCAACCGTCAAAAGAAAAATGTCTTCGCACAGAAGCAATGGCAATGTTTTCATCTAAACACTTCATTGGAATTCTTTCGGGCAATGTTTCAATTTCATTTTCTTCGATCAGTCGATCGCTGAATGGACGCAAGACCTCTTCTACTACTTCAGAATCGACAAACCAACTGAGTATTGCTGAAAAATATGACCATGGGTGACTTTGTTTGATGTAGCCTACGTACGCTTTGACGTAGCCTATCGGCTAGGCAGGTCCACAGAAGTCAAAGTGTAGTTTTTTAAACTAACGTAGGCTATAACAAAAATGAAGTCACACAAACATAAATGCAACAAACCTGCTTCTTTCTGAAAAGACGACTTCAGTCTGAATGGAATTGGCCCGCTCTTTTTTTGTCTCTTGCGTGGTAACCCAATGACTGTCAATCCAGCTCCTTTTGGCCTGCCACGTTTCATCATCTTCGGTGGAAATTTAATTGATCCTGCATCATCTGTTAATAAACACAACGAGAATCGAATATAAGCTACAACGTAGAAAACATCACTATTTCAACGTTTTTATTAAAAAATTAATAAACATAGTGCATTATGCAATGCAAGAAAAAAACAACTAATCAGAAATGAAGCTTTCAGAAACAGCACATACTTGTAAAAGACTGAACAGAACTGGACGGAGTCTGCATCATAATCGCACTGGTATCAACGGTCGACAAGACGTCACCGGGTGTGTGCTGTAAAGTACTGTTTGAGACCGTAGGAAATGCAATTCCAGGATCATTGCTGGAAGATGTTGCAGCAGCACTTCCAGTATCAGTGCCTGAAAAGGATCATGCAGTTGCTCAGTAATTCTGCTTTTGTGATCATCTGCAACCTTGTATAATCGTAAATTAGTGCGCATGCAGTACATATTAGCCCACCTGTTGGATAGCTCAACGCCATAAAAATCATTGCTCAAAAAAGAATTGACTGCAAAAGTGCAAAATCACGACGCAAGTTGCAGTAACTAACCCATATCTCTTCAGATATTTGAAAAAGTAGTCTAGTTTTTCTGATTTAGTAAATAGTGCTAGCATATAATTATAGGCCTACCTTTCTGAGTTTGACCCAAAAAGTTCACAACTTGGAATTTCTTTCCTTCCTGCAAGAACTCTGCAATTTGTCGTAAATTATCCAGGTTGTATTGGAATTCATCCATTCCTTGTTCAGATATCATTAACGCAATCTTCTGGGAAATATCTTGAACCCGGCGATACTTTTGCTGTTCTGATAAAACACATCTTCTTTGAGGCTTGTTAAGAATCTCAACAGCTGGTAATGTGGATGCAGGACCGTTGTCCAGTGAGTTTCTTGTCAGGCGATGGGATTTAAGAAAATATTGCATTGTCCACCGTTCTGAACAAAGATTGGGATTGTACTCTGACATATGGAGCTGCCTTCTAACTGCCAAGACATGCCTACAAGGTAGCAGCATTGATGATGTGAATCCACAAGGACATGCTGTTGTTGTGACTGCCAATTCCCCATGGACACGAGATTTTACTATGGCAGAATCATTTAAAATCTCTGACATGACAACCTTTTCCGCTAACTTGAATTGTTGTTGCACATGAATATATGCAAATGGTGTCAGTAGCTGTTGGTATTGTCTCTCCGCCACACTTGAAATCGCATCCATTGGAACCTTAAGGAAAGCATTTGACGCTTTGTGGTCACGTTCGGTGGAAAGAGATTGGATACATGCCATCAGATCTTTAAAAAACATGGTCATTCCTGAGTATCTTGTTATGACACTTTTCAACTTTCCATTGATGGATTCCAGTCGATATTAGTTCTGTTCAAAAAATTAGCTTTCAAGTTGCTCAGTCCATCCACCCATTGATGTCGAATAGCATGCCAGTTATCGTTATAATATGTTGTGACAGCAATTGGGACTGTTTCAACGAATTGGTTATACATTAACTTATAAGCTGACTCATTTTTGGCATTTGCCAGTTTTCCTAAAATTTCAAGTGATACCTGCCTTTGGGCTGAAGAAATGCCTAATTTTTCCATGGAAACTTCTCTACGAAAAGTGCGAAGGATATGAAAATAGCAAATTAAAATTTCTGCAGTAGGTAGCATTTTCACCATGGCATCCCGCTCTGTCATGTCTTTGTCAGCCATTACAACCTCCACTTTATCCCAAGCTGGATTGTGGAGTTTAAACTGAGTTAACAGCTTGCTGATAGTCAGTTTGTCTTCAGTGGCTACAAGCCACAGACACACAATTTCACTCTGACCTAAGCCATCAACATTCAGCATAACATATAATGGCATTCTCAAGTCATTAAGTTTGTAGGTTGCATCAATCAGCAGCATTTCGGGATATGCCGCAAAGGTTTCCCGCATGTCTTTCGTTTGAAAGTATATCGCCTGCAATTGTTTGTCATCATCTGCAAACACATCTACTGCAGCACCTAAAATGAAAATAAACTGAGGATTAGTATACCCTACAAAGCAAGAATCTTGGCAATCCTGGGCCAGACTACATCAGATTTAAAAGCAAAATCATCAACTTTTAGTGAAATTTGTTTTCTATTCTATGTTATTCTAATTATTGGCCAGAGGAAGGATGTTTATGCCTTTGGTAATATTTACATCATATAATCAATGTTCCAACTGAGCGGTTGTATACCACTCTCACCCAATTCTCTAAAAGATGCCACATGGCAATGCTTAGGGTCCGTTAAAAGGATCCATTAGGAGTAAACTTTTACGTAGATTTCAAATTTAGCAATGTTTTCTATTTCTATCCACTCAATGTAGAATTGTTTCAAGATATTGAAGACCTTTGATTGAATTCCTTGATCCCGCTTTCAATCTTACAATCCCCATAGCGCCTTATGTTGCAACAAAAATTTTTGGAGCATGAGGTTGGGAAAGTAGAATGAATTCTTGTGAAGAAAATGAAGCAAAAAATGCTCTCAATTGACCCTTTATAGCTCAATGTTGCAAATTTTCCACACGTTGTAGGGTTCTGTGTTGGTTATACTAGACAAACATTTTCTGAATAGAAAAACGTCTGAAAATTAGATATTTTTCTTGTGTAGCCTACTATGATGTGCGTACTGGTAATCCGCAGTTTGCTGCAGTAGATGAAGTCTATTGACCGGTAAACCAGGCGGTCAACACTTTAAATTGAACTAGCAATGGTGGGAATTGAACCCACGTCATCGAAATAATTCATCTGCAGTCTAAACCATTACAGCGAGAGGTCAATCGCGAATTGCTTAATTGACATTATATCTGAAATGGTTCAAGAAGAATGCTCACACACAATATCATGTGACAATCAATCTGCAGCAGCGACCTATAGATTGCAAATACGCCTACGGTGTTGACCAATGTTACAGGCAACCTGGTAGCCTATTCTTGCATTGCTGCAGTACTACAATGATGCAAAAAAAATAGATTTATCCAAGGTCATGACCCTGACCACAGCTTGCACACACACCTCCGGCTCTAGGCCGGAGTCACATCACCTCCAGCACGGAGCCAGAATTTGACCGGAACCGGAGCTCATTCTATCACTACTTATCATACTGCACATGGAAAGTCATCTCTACTATTTAGCATGAACATATCTTGTATAACAGACAAAAAAGTTTTGTCTGTCGACTAACCTTTTTCTTTCTTCATTTCATTAATAAGTTCATCATAGGTGTTTTCATACAAAGGTCTCTGTTTTGCGGCAATATTATGCAGATCTTTAAGAATAACTGTTTTTCCTGTAGAAGCTGCAATGTGCTTTTGTACCAACTTTTTATTTGCTTTGGTGGCAAGCATTTCTCCGATCACACTGCTTTCTGTTTCATTTAATCTTCGTTGTTTAGGCATCAAATTAAATGCATTCTGAAAAATAATTTATATGCACATAATCAAGAAAACGACATATCATTTGACAGGTGTCCAACCCACAGAGATGGGCAAGATCACCAGGTTTGGTGAATCGGCGGCTTGAATATGACCAGTTTCGCACAAACTGGTCATATTCAGCATGTGCGTAGTAATGCGCGCAAAGTGAAATGACCACTTTACCGTGTCTTACGATGAAGTCAAGATCAGAAAATCTGTCTTGCAACATTTTTAACGTGTTTTAGTACAGTAGCAAACAATATTTGAACTTCAAGTGTCATAATCAAAATGCAATTGTACACGAAAAGTAATTTTTTGGATAGAGGGGGGTTTTGGACGGAAATTTCAAATTTTTTTTACTAGAGTTCTTAGAATGTACTGTTGTATCCTAAAACCTGGGTTAAAATTGAATTTGAAAAAAAAAGCCGATTAACCCCCCCCCCCCCCCTAATGTTATTGCTCTTTTTTATCCTTCACATAATTTCTGATGAAAGCCTCATCATATACAGAGCTGGTGTGACCATAGCTCAAAGGCTATGACTACTACAAAGGGTTACCGGTATTTCCACTTACTTCATTGAAATCATGATTATGATCATTGACATTACTAAGCTCAGTGATGCATAGCGCTTTTCCATCTGACGTTGCATTTACTTTGATTCCAAATGGACAACCTTTGATAAAAGTACTGAAAACAACAAAGATGAGGTGACATAGGCCGTGTTGAATCACCCATAAGTACACTTGAATTAGCCATAACTCACGTTGAAGTAGCCTACCTGCAAGTCATGTCGAATTGCCCATAAGTTGCATCCAATTACCTATAAGCCCACGTGAATTACCCATAAGTCCGGCTGGATTACCCATAAAGTCACGTTGAATTACCACAAGTTCAGCCGAGCATTCTCATAAATCTAGTCGATTTACCCACAAGTCACGTCAAATTGCCAAAAAGCTGCGTTGAAGACCCATAAGACATGTCTTTATGGATAATTCCATGAGACTTACGGGTAATTCGACAAATTGTGCTGATGAGCAATTCGACGTAACTTATGGGGAAATTGACAAAACTAATGGGTACGGTAATTCAATGCAACTTAGGAATAATTCTGGGCATGACAATTCAATGGAAATTACAATAGACAGCATGCGGGAATGGTTCAGCAGAATATATGCATTTTGCTAAGTTCTCAGCATTCATAAGGAATGTAGGCAATTTGCACTTATGCAAAACTCAATCTATTAGCAAAACTTATGCATATAGGCTACATGAGTAGCTCAACCTATGGGCACCAAGGACAAAACCATCATTACTTACCTTTGATTTGGTATTTTTCCTTGACTACATAAAAATAGCCTCATGACAAAGTTTTCTTTTTCCCATTGCTTAATAGCCGAAGAAAGTGTCTCAAAACTGTAATATAATGTTCCCTTCGTAATCATGATGACGATGGATTCATTGACGTGTAGTTTCGATCAGCAAAATCAGCAACTACCGCGGTCCACTCTGCGATCAAGTGTGCAGCACAAGCCAATACGCATGCGCGCGAAATTACGTATGAGCGTCGTCGGATGAAACGCCTGAGCGCATTAAGGTCTTGCTCGAGTAAACAACGTCTTGCTTGAGTGGTGCTTGTAAGAATAGCTTCAGAAGCTAGTTTTACAATATGTTGTAAGAATAGCCACTTCGTCATAATTATGCTATGCACAGTTGCACACATCTGGAGCTACAGTGTTTACTAGTGCCAAATTGATATGCAATAGGCATTTCACTAATAAAAAATATTTCATGACATGACAGATACACACTTTTTGTAAAAGTTGTTTTTGTAAAAGTTGTTCTTGTAAAACTTGTTTTTGTAAAAGTTGTTTTACTACTGCCAAATTGATATGCAATAGTATTTCACTAATAAAAATATGGCAGTGGCTATTCGACCGGCTCCGGTCTTTGAATCTGAAACACTATTTGACCGGTCATGACGTATTCTTTTTTTCTTTTTCTATTTCAAAGCAAAAGACGAGAGAAGAAAAAAGTGCCTATATAAGTTCTAAATTCAACAATTTTATTCAACTGAGTCCATGGTGCATGCAATTTTTCTCGGGCTGGTGTTCGCGAGTGAATGAGTTCGATACTATCCCGAAGCGCTTTTTTTTAAACTAAATTCTGACCTAAAGTGAGCTCAATCGTTAGGCTGCTGCATTTTTGTGGTCAATTTTTAATTCGAGTAGCTTTTTTACGTCTTTTCAAATATAAGTAATAAAGTTAGACTATTTTTAATTTGCTGGAATTTGAGAATTTCTCTGGGTAAGTTTACGTTCGCCGTAAGAGGATGTGACCGTGTTTGCCAAATGACGCAGTGGCTGTAAAAAGTTACTTGTTGAGAGCAAAAACCAAACTAACTTGTGGTGTTGGTTTGATTCTCAGGGTGCATACTTGAGCAACACATTCTAAGGACCTCTCCATTCTGCAGCACAAAATAAATGAAATAATTTCCCGGCATAAATATTTCAAGAGGAAAACTTCACTCTGTCTATCTCGTAACCGGACCTGCGTCAAAAGCCTCTACAAGTAGGCTACGCAAAATTACCATGAATAACCTATCATTATCAAGGCTTTGTCAGTCCTAGGATGAAGATTCAACGCTATTAAACAAGTACGGTAGCCTACCGTAGTAAGCTTAATAATGAAATAAAACTTAATGTAGGTCTAGTAGCCTACCTTGTAACATTTCACTACACACTGCAGTAAACATGCAAGTTGCATCATTGCATGATGCAACAAGCAAAACTAATGATTAGAACATTTTTACGTTTCTCAATTTTTCTAATAGAAAATTAGAAATAGGAAAATCTATGATGTCACATCAACTATGACCTGTCCTGACTCCTGACCACTATTTCAGTGTTGCCACAAACGCAATAGTTCAAAACTTTCCACGGATTTGGAAATGTTGCCAGAAACTCATTAAAATTTTGTATCTTTGTGCACAAAAATAAATATCATATTAATGAAAATTTGGGATCCGTATTTTGTTTCTTTTAAATAAACAGGATGAAGATTTGATCCGGTGACAAACAGTAAAATCTGGGTCCGGATCCGATTCCTGTACATCTCTGGTGAGATCTTTTTTTTTTTAATTTTAATCAATAATTTTGGTGGTTGCATGTTTACTCCAGTAGGCTAGGTCTAAGTGCTGATAAATTTCAATGTTAGAGAGATAAACAAGCATGAATTACAATGTAGTCTACAAGGTATGTTAAGGGGGGCTACTTTAAATTGACAAATGATTTTACTTCATTTGTGGAAATTCAGAATGCTTGTTTTAAAGAGACCAACAGGATGAGTACTAAGGAGTAGGAGAATGTCATGTGCTCTCGGAATGTGTCAAACCCATAGACGTAGTAGAGTAAAACCAGGGATATCTAGAACAACGGGATTGCTGACTTTGCAAATTTCGATAAAGTGATGGACACTAGAAGGGTCAGCGCTGTTAACGCCCAAAAATGAAAAAGGCGAAAGCGTGTGTCAATTACGCTGTTGAGAAGTCGCCTTTTCTAGATATCCCTGCTGTGGAGTTAAAATAAGGTCTTGAAAGTGGGCACTCCTAGGCATCTTCCCTAGCAACGCCCATAGCAACAACTAATGGCTGGCCTTGTTTATAACTTAAGATCATCATTTTAAAGCAAACTTTTGCTGTTAGTCATCCAAGACTATTGAGTATTAAACACAGCTTTAGTTTTCATATTTAATTGATTATTGCATCACTTTTGGGCAAGTTTTAGTCATCAAAAATAGGAAATAAAAAAAAACATGAAAAGAAGTAAGAAAATTCAATTTCGTGGTATTGTTAAACAAAAAAAGTTGGATAAGGTTGGTTGTAAGTCTAACAATGGTGGTAGACTTGATAAACTGTTACAGTAACACAAGTGTAACCTTTCCTATAGCACCACAAAGCCATCCAACAACAGAAGATCAAAGCCCTTTTTGCCAACCTTCTACTTCAGCAAAAAAAATTAGGAAAACAAGACAGTGGCAAAATCTCTGCATATTCAGAACTCTGGCAAATACTCGACAAGTTTTGATTTGACAAATCAAAAAAAAGAAGCTTTGACACATCCAAGGCCAGGAGAAAAACATTAAAAGCAATTAAGAAAAAATTACAAACCCAAGCAGAGGCAAAAAAAGGATCTACTTATGATAAAGGAGGCTTTAAGGTATTGAAAATGTTTATTGTTGTTTTTCGTAAAATGTGATTTTTGACCAAGTAGCCTACCAAATTTTAATCCCAAATATCTCTTTCATTTATTTGCATCCCTGGCCATTGGCCAATCGCTTTCAAATTTTTAACACTATCAGACAGAGTAAACAAGCAAAGCCTCTGGTCAAAGAATTTTGGAAATTTTGTCCATGATGCTGTCGGCACCCATTTGTTTCATGTCCGAGGATCAAAAATTTTTGAAAAAATGCAATAATTCGAATAACTTTTTATTTTCTCAAAACATCTTCATTTCCTTCCGTAGAGCTTCAGTCTTGATACTTATAAACATTCTGTTCAAATTTAGTAAGTGGTATTAAAAATATTTGTATTTAAAATTTGTGTATTTTTCACCACTTGGTGGCGGTTTGGGGAAAAACGGCCACATTTTCAAAAATTTTTTTGCTTTTTTTAAATTATTTCATCTTCAAGCATCATTTTAAAAACAAGAAATAGGTTGTATGTTGAGAAATCCACATTTTAGTTTGTGCAGTAACGCTCCTATTGTCCACTTCAAAACAGAGTCAGCAATCCCGTTGTTCTAGATATCCCTGATCGGAATGTGTCCGCAGGCTTTTCTGTTGTAGGCTACCAGATGTTGTACCATACGCAAGACCGTGTGACTAAGCAAAACCCTTTCCTGATGAGACCAATTTACATATGACAGTTGACAGATAAAGACTTAATTAGCTTTCAAGCAAAAGTAAATAAGGAAATAAAACGTTTTGATATTTGGATGAGACAAAATAAGCTATCAACCAACAATTCAAAATCTGCATAGGCCTACATAATAATATGCAAAAAGCCTTTCAAAGCCAAATCGTTTCAATCAAGTAGCCTATTAACGGTAATCTAATTCAACAGTCTGGTGGGATGGCTTTCCAATTATGTAAACCTGGTTTGTCGCTCACCTCTACCTAGGGTGTAATAAATTGGGTGGGCTTAATTGCTGCAGAAAAGACTAAACTTTAAACTACATTCATAGACCTGCCTGTGCCTCGATTACTGTAAATAAACCAGAAAATTAAATCTTTCTTGCATCAAACTTGCAGTATTTGATGTACAGTAATATTACAATAAAATCATAACTTATAATCAATGTTTTTTTAGTAGGCTACAGTGGCGTAGCTAGGGAATGTGCCGCCCGGGGCGGATTCCGATTTTGCCGCCCCTTCAAGAAAAAGCATGTGAAAATAAAAATTTTTTAATTGACTTAAAGTGGGAAAAAAAAAAGTGGAATTATTGTATGTTTTGAACCAGTAGCGTAGCCAGTAATTTTGAAAGGGGGGGGGGTTTAAGGGCCGGCGGGCGATGCCCGACGGCGTCCTCGCCATAGACGACACCCAGCGGCGGGGGGTCTGGGGGACCTTCCCCAGAAAATTTTGAAAAGTTACTTTGGATTTGGTGCATTCTAAGAGCATTTTCAACAAAAATGTAGGTATAAATATTCCTGTAAGATGGTGCTGTCCGGTGGCATAGCAAAAGGATAAGATCATGTTTTCTTGGGAATTTTTCGGTAACTTAATAAAGCTATTCTCAATATCGTGACGTCACATGCGTGCCAAAGGTTGGGTTGTAACCCCCACACCCCTCCTCCCCCTTGGCTACGCCACTGTTTTGAACGTTGCCATTCTGTTTGCTTTTATTTTCCGTGTACTTTTGCATTATCAACAAAAAAAACAAAACGTCCTGTCTGAAAGTGCCGCCCCCCAGACGTGCCGCCCGGGGCGCGAAAAATTTTTTCCCACGAGATTTCTGTCTCATTTACATATGTTGGTAAAAGTTTGGATTAAAACCGTGTGAATGCAACATTTTCTCGTTGGCACGGTTGGTTCAGTGGTTTCATCCTCGCCTAGTGATCGTGAGAACGAGGGTTCGACGCCCGACGAAGTCAAACTTTTTTTCTTCTTTTAATTTTTGCGGTGCACAAGAGCTTTTTAAAAAAAGTAGGGTTAGGGAAAGCTTACATTTTATTATCATTGCATAATTTGATTGGTAAATAGTTATTTCACAATCTGAATCAACCAATCTCTTAACACTTTCGGAAAATCTTACTTTTAGAGTGACTAGAATCAATGATACAGAAATCTCGTGGGAAAAAAATTTCGCGCCCGGGGCGGTTCTAAATTATGGAATAGGATTAAGATACTCGCCAAATGTTTGCCACTGCTCAGTCGCGTTCTGGCTGTGGTCACACAAGTTTTCGTGCGCAAATTTGATGCGCGTGTCTTTCTTAATCTTTGCCAAACCTTGCAGTGCAAAGGTCGTATGCGGAAGATCTTTCTATTTAGTACTCAATGATTTAATCACACGATAAAAACGTTTCTTACTACTCACAGCAGCTATTGCAGTCGTAAAAAAAAAATAGTTTTGTGTGCAGCACTTGAAATGTGGTGTTACAACGCTATTTTGCATAAAGTACAGTATTTTAATCTTTAATAGCCTACACTTCATGTGGATCTGAAATAGTTAACTATAAAATATTTCCAAACCAATAGAAGTAGAATATTTTCAGTCTTACGCAAGCAATACAACTGAATATCCCAACACAATATCCCAGCCTGCGTTAGAAAATTTTCCATGTCATGATGTGGAAGTAATGGAGGCGAAACACTTGCATTGTGAGACAATAATAGAAAGACACGAGCGCAGCGGCAACTTGGCCAATGATCCTTCCCGCCTGCACCATGATACCAGGCTCAGTGAAATAGCAAACTAAATAAACCAATCGCCCGACGTTAGTCTCTGTCACTTGAATGGCTTGAACTTTCGAGCAACTTTCATTTTTCTTATCTTTTCTTTGTCTTCTTCAAATTTTCTTCTTAATTCAGCGATTTCTGTAAAAAAATAAAACGTAGAAGAAAAAAAATTGCACACACTTGATATAACCCACCATGATTATGAGGTCATAAACGTTTACTAAAGCAACAATGCTTTTAGTTTCAATTTGACTTACGCTCTCTTTTGTGTTCTCGTCTTTGGTAGGCGTAGATTTTTATAGATTCCTGAAAAAATACAAGACGTTGAAGATCAAATTGACATCAATCCAACTTTTTTATTTTGTCAAACAAGAATAAGCTAACATTGGCATGTACATTGTACACTGTAGTAGAACTCGTCTAATTCGCCATCGCTTAATTCGTCAGTTCGCCTTGTTATTAGCCACACTTTCGTCGGTTCCGTTATGGTGTGCAGTAGTTTTGATCTGTTTGCATAATTCGTATAAAACTACCAAAAGTACCAATGGTAACCTAAAACACAAAACGATATTTTACATTTTGTCATTGTCAAAATTACCTTGTCATTTTCTCGTTTTCTTTTCATCTTTGCTTTTTGTTTTATTTCGTTTCCTTCTGTTCGACTAAAGCCAGGATGGCGCCCTCCTTTCGTCACTTTTATCCACCCATCTTCATCCGGGACACCTTCCGCTTCCTTCTCCTTGCGCTCGTCCTAGGGAAGAATAATAATTATTATTTATAGGGAAGTAATACTGCCAAGGGGTTTAAGCAATATCATTTGATGTAGCTACATAAGTGGAATCGTACTTTGTAGTGACATGCCGGGGACGGAATGGCCCGTTTCGGCTAGTCCAATTCGGCTAGTCCGATACGGCGAGTTCCCTATTCGGCGATTTTTGAATTTTTTTTTTAAATTATTGGGTACCGTAGCCTAATTATCATTGCCGTTTTAGGGGTTGGGGTTAGGGGTTAGGTTTGGGGTTGGAGTTAGGGTCTTATTTCAACGTTAAAACGATGTAAAAGCGGCAATGATAATTAGGCTACGGTAACCGATAATTTAAAAAAAAAAATTCAAAAAATCGCCGAATAGGGAACTCGCCGAAAAGGGCTCTCGCCGAATAGGCACTCGCCGAGTCGGACTAGCCGAATTGGACTCGCCGAATAGTAGCAGACCCTGCCGGGGAGCGTGTCTTTAAAGTACTTTTACAGCATCAATCAGCGTAGCAGGATCGCCTAATTTGTAACCACAATCCACAGGTAGGCTGTCCTCCGGTTTGTTTTACGCACCCAGGGATGGGGGCGACTGGAGTGGCCTCTCCAGAGTGCTGGCCTGGGCGTCTGTATGGAGGTCTTGCGCTGCCCAAATTGGACGATGCACAAAGGAATTAAAAATAAGCGACGAATAATGCAAACAGGTCAAAACTATAGGAATTGCGCAAGTTCCAATTAATGTGACTAACAAGAAAAACTGACAAATTAAACAAATTCTACTGGTAGTTCTTAACTGGAAGTATCCTTTTGTGATAGATTGTTATTAACAATAACCTTGATATAAAATGTTGATATGGTTAATTTTAAGATGGAGTGTGATGATTGGTGAATGATTAAAAAAAACTAGTAAGAGTCTGTGAGTTCACAGTGAGGCTTAAAACAAAAAAATAAGAAAAATACCCACACAATAAATTGAAAAGTTATATGTAGTCAGATCATAAAACTCAACATACTTCGGCGACCTTTGCATCATAAGCTTCCATGTATTCATCTATCTCGGTCTGCAGCTTCTTGCTATTAGGCCACAACGCCAAGTAATCCAGACACATTTCTAAATACCATAACATATGTTTAGTATCAGTGAACACAATATCTTCATTATGTAAAGACAAACTATTCATGCTCATTAATTATGCAGACGTAATAGCCACAAAGGTAAAACAGTCACTGTAAGGTAAAGGTGAATCCCATACTTGAATACAAGCATCGAGGGAGGAGAAGATAAGATTCTCATTATACTAAGCCTTTTGGCATCAACGAGAGTAGAGTGACCAGTTCCTTTTTCTCGGCCGCCTTTCCTTCAGCAACTACGCCCACCCAGTTTATTACACCCTGGGTAGAGGTAAGTGGTGCCGCTTAAGCCAGGAGTCAAAACAGGATTGCATGTCTGCATAGCGAGCGCCTTATTTGCTGCGCCATCCCATCGCCACAACAGTCACTGTATAAACTGATAAAGCAGCTTAGAAGAACATTGTTGGTTCAATGAAAGTAAGAATATTCGCAGTGAGGAAATCTTGTTTTATTTTTCTATTTTATTTTTTGAGAAATGATTTTTATTACTATTCTTCACAATACCAGCTGCTGATATCAGTTTTGTGAAATCCATAGAACCGGACGTCACCGTACCAACCTATTACAACTGCTGTGATCTGACATCAGAAAAGCTGGCCTGGGATCCCTGCTCAGCAAATCACATCTCCATCGATTGCAAAACATAGCAAAGGACAAAACAGAATGGAGATCCTATCAACCTTGTTGAAAGACTGATCGAAGCCAGCGGCTGTCAAACAATTTGGCTACACTGGCGGCGGAGACAGTTACAATAATAAATAGTATATATTTAAGATGACAAAAACGTTGTACGGTAGAGGAAGTAAAAAAATCAGTTCCTGAGACTATGGTATGCAAAAGCATCTCAGGCTTCTTTGCCATGATTTAACACTTAATTAAATTATATTTTTATTAATTAATGTCTCATTTACATACTTTTTATTCCAGAATGAATCTCATTCTCAGGAGTGGACAAACAAACAGGTTCTTGGGATTGGGCCATCACCATGACACGCTTAATACTGTTCTCCAATTGAAAGCTAATGTAAGCTACGTAATATCCTAATACTGGAGGGGATGGAAAAGCCATGCTCTCTTGTTTTGTGGATTCAATTTTGCCAGCATTCTTCTGTTTTTGAATATTTGTAATTTTTCCGCAACCACCAAATATGCGGCGCAAACATTTCTAAAAAAGTATGAAACAAATGAAAAGGAGTACTAGTAAGTAAATATTAAGAATCCCTTTAAGCTAATGAATATTTCAATGTCTTATTACAGTACTTCCTTGCCATGGAACAAATAAAACGTAGATGAAGCAACACAGATACATTCTGCATATATAAAGATTTAAGAAATTAAAACATTTTCAAAATAAAAGTAAAAAAATTTCACCACATTCTGCTGAGTAAAGTCCAGCACCAGCACCTTTGATATAGGTAATAAGATCTATTTACAAACACGATAGCATAAAATATCGGAATACCATTGGGAATGTGATCACGCAGTTCTTCAAACCGACCAAATTATATACAGCCGACTCCGCTTAATTCGGACACCGAATAAACCGGAGAACCGCTTTATTCGGCCAAAATGCTTGGGAATGGAACAAAAGTAAAAATTGCACGTAAAAAACTCCCGTTAATTCGGACAATTCTCCACTTAATTCGGACACAGGTTCCCAATTCCTAACGTTAGGTTATGACACAATAAACAGTACTTCGTTCGTTTTAACACAACATGCAATTGCATTATGAGTGGTTATGATGAAACAATGACGATTGTGATTAGAGTAAAACAACATTCGACAATGAACTCATGTAAGGCTGTGCCAGCTTCATAGTCGCTTTTACTTTAGCGCAGCTGCAATTCATTTATTACGCAATAGTTGAGTATTTTTAATGCGTTGTCTGCCTTTACGCATGACCATGAAACGAACAATTGGTTTTCCGCTTCATTCGGACAAAGCCGTTTCTCCGCTTAATTCAGCAAAAGTGAACGGAACCAAAGTGTCCGAATTAAGCGGAGTCGACTGTACTTCAGATGTGTAAAATTAAATAAAAACATGGTGACTTACATCATCACAAAACGATGGAATGTTGAGCACAAGTATGGTTGGATCTGTCAAGTTTTGGCTTTTTTTTCGAACAACGTGTTCTTTGATAAACATTGAACGTGGAGTGGAAAACTTTTCACTGAACTTAACTTTTAGTTCTAAAATAAACAATCATAAATTAAATAATCATACACTATTCCTGTATTATAATTAATATTTGTTCTCATAGATACAAAATCTTAACAGTAATGACTATATATATATGCTGTTCAAAAATTCCATTCTATCTTTTTATACACAGGTGCTAGTAATTTATTTGTGTTGAAATTTCTCATAAATTCAATAAGTTTTCTTTCTTCTATCCCATATAGCTAAAGAAAATGTGTCAAAAGTGTAACACAACGCTCTTTCAGAGACCATGTTGGCAAATGGCAATAGGTCAATCTTTATCTAGATGATTTTAAAGTTGCATCACAAAATTGCTTTCCAGTGGATGCATGATCCTGAAATTTGGGCACTCAATCATAAAACCATACACTCCATTGATTATACAATCATTGCCTTTTGATTACTGTTATATTAGTCAACAAAACTAGAGAACAACTACATATCATGATATTGAACTACATTAGCCTACATGGTGACAAACGTTGCCAAGTAGAATAGCTTGAAATGTTAAAAATATGCTCCAGTACAGTAAACTTCAAGAAACTTACATGTTGTTATACTAGCCTACTTGGTACTGTAGCATATGAACTATAACAGCTGACAGTATCATTAACACAAACAGTCACAGTAACCAAAATGAAACAACGTTATTAATATGTTAATTGTGTTATTAGTTTATAAGTAACCTAGTCACAACAACCTTACCGACAACTGAACCTTCTTTTGTCTTAGAAGCCATCATCTTTTCAAAAGCAATATGTTATACTGTATCAAACCTGTGATTGTATTTTTAGTAAAAAAGTGTGATTTTATCCGGTAACAAAATATTCAATCACTGCAACAACATTAGCACGTAGTTCTGGAAAAATCTGAAAATAAAAACAAATACTGTATCGGTATAATAATGGACCTATAAAGGGCAGTCAAAGCTGTTGTGAAAGGCAAATGGGCTGACCATGTCACACCCTTTTATAAACAACTCAATATCCTAAAGTTAAAAGATCTGTACAACTTTGATACTGTACAGTGTACAACTTTGATATTGCTAAATTTATGCATCAGTTCAGTTTTAACTCATTACCCGGCTCTTTTCAAAACTACTTTAAAAAATGCAACGAAATTCACAACTTTACTACTCGAAACTCGACCAACCTAGATTACTATTATTATCGATACACAACCACAAAACTACAACGCTCAATAAAATACTCTGGCACAAAAATTTGGAATAATATACCAGATGAAATTCGCAAATCCTCCTTCACAACTTTTAAAAGAATGTACAAAAAGAAAATTATTGACACATATTAGGCAAATGCTAAATTACTAATCAGACTTGCAATTGTAACACAGGCTACGTTGGCCTACCTGAATTTTTTTAATTTCTTATCATCTTGGACAGCTTCACTGTTATTTATTTATTATTATGTCTTTTTCTCAATTAGCCAATTATACCGTTACAATTAAGTTATCATTGATGAGTTAAGGGGTGGCTGCTTGACTTAAAGACCTTAAATGGTCACTTCGCAGCCTCCCGCTGTTGTGATGCTTTCATAATTTTCTTTTTTTTAATTGTAATCATTTCAACAGTTTTGCTATGTAAAGTAAAGGTGAGTCCTATACTTGATCCAAGCATCGGGGAACGAGAAGATAAGGTTCTCATTAGACTAAGCCTTCGGCACTTAACGAGAGTAGGGTGGCCAGTTCCTTTCTCTCGGCCGCCTTTCCTTCAGCAACTACGCCCACCCAATTTATTACACCCTGGGTAGAGGTGAGTGGTGTTTTTCAACAACCAGCTTAAGCCGGGAGTCGAACCAGGATTGCATGACTGGAAAGCGAGCGCCTTATCCGCTGTGCCATCCCACCCAGCTACTATGTACACTGTGTTTTGATTTGTTGTGCATCTTTTTCGCAGCAGCTAATAAAAAAACATCTATCTATGAAGAACCTCACATGGTATCTTCGCCTTGGCTACAGCCTTTGATTGAATTCCCTCTACAATACAGAGCACAGTTAAAACTACGGTATTTTGCTGCAAAAGGTGGCAACTAGACTAATAACTAAAAAAACAATAAGCGTGTAGTTCATTACAGACAGACACTAAAGAAACAACTCTGAGTCATACGACCAAAACATGCTTGAAAATTGAATGAAAACATCACTCAGGTTACTCAGCCCGACATTCATTCAACCGATTGCCCTTGCCCAATGCCCATGCTCTTATGGAAGTGCTGCCATACGTTCCATGATAAATTTTGTAGGCGCATTACGTTATAGCATAGATGACTTACTATAGTGACTTCCAGGGGTGTTAGGAAGTCATCTATGGTTATAGCCTTTTGCGCTATTTTACATCTCCTTTCCTCCTTGTAATCAATCAACATTTATCATTACTTTAAAATTGGAATGTGTCGGCAAGCTTCTCTGTTGCACCTTACGCAACACCGTGTGAGGTGTGATTAAGCAAAACCCTTTTCTGATGAGACCAAGTTACATATGACAGTTGACAGATAAAGACTTGATTAGCTTTCAAGCAAAAGTAAATAAAGTAACAAAACTTGTTGATATTTGGATAAGACAAAATAAACTGTCAGCTAACTATTCAAAAACTGCATACATAATAATATGTAAAAAACCTTTCAAAGCCAAATCGTTTCAATTAGCCTAAGTGTTAATGGCACAGTAACCAAATTCAACAGTAATCCAATTCGATTAAATATCTTGGTGTTATCCTTGACAACAATCTATCACGGAAATCAAGCTTTCAAAATCATGGAAATCAAGAAAGCTATCATGAAAATCGCATTTAACTAATCTTCGCACAAAGCTATATAAAACTTGTGGAATTTTATATAAGCTCAGACACTTTGTATCACTTAGCACAGTGAGTGTCGTTTATTTCGCTCTTTTTCAATCCCATTTACAAGGGCTCATAAACCTATTTTACATCTCATAGAAATCATTCAAAATATAGCTTTTAGGGCCTGTTTATTTTACCCCAAACATACCCCAGTAAATTTATTTTATGTTTTTATGTAAGATACTTAGGCTACTACTTTTGTTTAATTTATTGTTCCCAAATTAAGCTCTATGACTTAATTGAACTCGAGTATACTAATTTCATGCAAAAATATAAAAGTTGTCCTCTACCTGATTGCTTTAGTGCTTATTTTAATGATTTAAATACTATCCATCATCATAATAGGCTACTCGCCACAAGATAAAATCTCAATATTTTTTACCTAGAATTAACAATAACTCTGGGCAAAAAATGCTACTTGGGATCCCTGGTGTAGCGGACGTCGAATAGTCTGGAGCATCCGCCCATACCAAGCTGTAACTGCTACAGCAACATCCCGAGTAGGCCTACAAGCATGGTAGTAGGATGATCTGAGAATGATACCTTGGTTTTCTGCGAGTATGAGTTTATTGCAAAGAAAAAAAAAAACTTCCAGATCTGAAACGTTGCAGCCAAATAATGCCTATAACTTGATTACAAACAGAATGAATTGAACTGAATTGAAATCATGATTCAGAACATAAAATTAGACCATAATATAGAGACTGTGATTAGACTACAAGTAGGCCTACAACTACAACCATAACTGAACTGACACCGTGACTTTCGAGAAAAGAACCCGTGGTGAACTGACTGAAAATAACGCACCACACAATGACCGAGAAAAACCATAGCCTAGGCCTACTGATTTTAGCTTAACACTAGACGGTTGATATAGCTTAACACATTAGTAGTATTCAGACGTACCATCATATTCCTACGTTTCATGCCCTATTCCGAAATCGTATATTTAATTTTGTCAACCGCTGTCAGGTCTCATCTAACAAGTGGTTATAGTTGCAGTTTTTACCTCAGAGTGTTATGCTTCTTCTGACTATGCGTCTCACTATAACGTGACTATGTACGCATAAGTTTTGCTTATATATGTAACCTTGTGTGTTTTGTGACTTGTGTTGTGTTTATGAATATGGGCCTGTCTCTTTAGTGCCTGATGTAAATAAATAATAATAATAAAGGAAACTCAGTGTGATTAAAATGCTCTAAGTCTAAGCAATGCAGCATGCGGCAGGTGGACATTGGCCAACGCTATAAAGACGTAAAACTACGTATATGTGTACCAAACTGCCGATAGCAAGAGAACGCACAGTTACTGCTAGCAAGGGTGCCGGAAGCGGGGGGCAGGGGGCCAATGGTGCCCTTTTGAGGTCATGTAAGCTACTGCATATTTTGCAATATAGCCTAACAATTTTAGCTATTCGCTTTCAGCCTATTTATAATAATCTTTCATTTTTGTCTCAAAATAATATTCACCACACAAAATCCTGTATCACAGTAGGTTAGGCTACATCATTATAATATAGCATCAGTAGCGCACCCAGAAAAAAAATTAGGGGGGGCTAATTCAGACATGTCGGCCGAGTGATTGATTGATTGATTGATTGATTGATTGATTGATTGATTGATTGATTGAATCTTTATCCTCGGACTGGGAAAGCTTCTTGCAGAGCTTAATCCTGGCAGTTTCGCATACTTGTAGAGGCTTTGAATCACTGACGCAGGCCCGGTCACCGAGATTGACAGAGTGAAGTTTCCGATTGTTGAAGTCTTGTTGCCAGGGAATTATTCCATCCATTAGATGCCGCTGAATGGAGAGCAGTCCTTAACGTGCGTTGCTCAAGCGCACACCCCGAGAGTCGAACCAGCGGCCCTTGATCTTGAAGCTTCTTCGTTCCAGAAGTGACGCGCTAACCAATTGAGCTATCGGGGCGGACAATAAGGCCAATGCCAATGCCCATATACCTTTGATTAATATTTAAAGGCACTCACGGCCCACAACCCACCGGTTGCCGACAGTGGCGTAGCCAGAAATTTTGAAAGGGGGGATTGTGACGGCGCGTTTTCCTAAGACGACACCCAGCGGTGGGGGGTCTGGGGGGCGTCCCCCAGAAAATTTTGAAAAATTACTTTGAATTTAGTGCATTTTGAGAGCATTTTCAACAAAAATGTGGGTATGAATATTTGGTGCTGTCCGGTGGCATAGCAAAAGGATAACATCATGTTTTCTTCGGCATTTTTCTGAAATCAAGCTAAGTCTCTATGTTTTTTTGTTGCTAATTCCTGGCTGAGATATTTGAATGTTTGGTATTGGCAAAACTCGCTCTTTTAATGCAGTTTCGTTTAAAATTAAGCAAACTTTGTTTTAGAGACATAAAAAAGGGCGTTATAAAGGGGGGGGGGTTGAAACCCCCAAACCCCCCCCTTGGCTACGCCACTGGTTGCCGATACATCAGGATTCGTTCTCTCAATCCAATTAGAAGTTGGCCTAATGAACCCCATGCTACTACCACCATCAGCATCCTCATCCCTAGGTCCACTCTCGCAATCTTTTATAGATCTCGACTTTTTCGTCATGTATGACAAAATAGAATTAGCTTTCCGTTTGCCAACATAAATAAGTGCGAAAACGACAACTAGCACGAAAACAGTTTGAAACAAAACACTAATTTTGTAAACAGTAAATTTGATGTGGACGTTTTTTCTACGTATAAAAAATTCAAAATTAATTCCTATTTTCAACTAGTCCCAGACACCTTCGTCTCTCTGCTCAAATGTCGTATGCAGTTTTACATGTCATACCATGGAGTGTTCTTTCTGCACAGATCGAAAATTCTCTGCTGACTCATAGCCTAATTTTACGCAAAGGCAAATCTCAATTTGACACAAAATTCAGGAAGCACTGTAAATCAAATGCTACAACTCAAATTTAAACAAACAATTATTTGCTGGAGGCGCGTCCATTCCCCTCAACATTTAGGCCTACTTGATGTAGGCTACCGGTTAGGGTGAGGCTGGTGCCCCATTATTTTTCAAACTTTTGACTATCACCTCTACCTTTTTTTTGGTGGTGAAGTTTGATGAATAAAGCAATTTGATGAAGTTTTATAAAAATTGAAGTTTGTTTAGGGGTCGCAATATGTATTTTACTATTTTACCCCCCCCCCCCGGGAGATTTGACGCGACTGGTAAAATGTCATATCTCGATTTATGAGTATCATAGGAAGTTGGCTTTGTGCTTAAAAGAACCGCAATGACCTATTTCCTATAATAAGCATTTTAACCTGTAAAACGTTTACTTTTTGAGTTATTGCAAAAAAACTGTTTTTGAGGCATTTTAGAATAATTTTTAGCCTAATACCTTTTAAGTTAATGTAACAATGAGCCAGTTTGGATAAAAAAAAAAAGATGTGTAACCTCTTTATTGTTCTTCAAATTTACTTCTGGAGAAGACTGTAATGATGGTTGCATCTTCAAAAGACCCTAAATGTTTTCTCCTGGGGACAGCTCCTATTATGAAGATACGAATACCACAACTTTCCAAAATCGCCATGGAACTGGATTTGGAAAACCAAATTTTTCAAAACTGAATAAAGATGATATTGACAATCTAAAGCTCACCAACTTTATTGGTCAAGACTCTGGAAATTTTTTTTCAATACTCGTCGTCGTGTGAGCCTCTGGGGCCGAAGGTCCATCCTTTTACCACCAGATTCACGATGTTCCCGGACTACACTGGAAGGCTACTATAGAGAGCAGCCAGTCTTTGGTTTCATCATCCATGACACGCAGACCTTCCACTCCATTAGGTGGCTTGAAGATGGAACAGTCATTGATTATGTGGTCTGCGGTCTGTTCCTCGGCACCACATTCACAGGAGGAGGAAGAGGCTATTCCCCATTGGTGCATGGTTGAGCGGAAAAGCCCGACGCCCGTGCGAAGACGGTTGAGGCGCATCCATGCTTGTCTTGGCAGTGTCAGGCCGATGGGGCATGTGTCGGCGTCGGGGATGAACGAATAGAGTCTGGTGGCGCTGGACTTCCATTCAGAACTCCATTTATGGTCCGCCCAAGTAGCCGCAGAGATGTCTTGTACATCAGCTTCATTGATGAGAAGTTGAGCGGCTGGCACAAATGGGTGTCTTGATTTCAGTCGACTGGAGCCCAGTGCCCGTCGATCGAGGGACAGAGTGGCTTCTTCGCGACGAAGCTCAGCGGGTTGGATGCCAGCGAGAATGGGGAGATTGTCCAATGGTGTGGGATGCAGGCATCCGGTCACTGTGCGCATGCGCTGTTTATGGCAGTGTCGATGTTATGGCAGTGAGCACTGCGGCACCAAACAGGTGCACAGTACTCTACTGAAGAGTAGACAAGGGATAAGGCTGCTATATGCAAAGTGTCAGCCCTCACCCCCCAGCTAGAGCCTACCAGGCGTTTGAGTAGCGCAGCGCCGGATGTGAGTTTCTTGCGCAGTGGCACCAAATGGTGGTGGTATGTGAACGATCTGTCCAGTATCACTCCAAGATATCTTAGTTCGGGGCAGAAGGAAAGAGATTTTCCGTTGTTCTGGACGTGTAGCTCACGATCAGCTTCCCAATTGTGGAGGTGGAAAGCTGCTGCCACAGTTTTGGTTTTGCTGAGTTTCAGTCGCCAGTTCTGGATATAAGCTGAGAGAGTTTTCATCTCATTTTTCAATACTGAGACTAAACAAGGACTTCTTAGATGTGCCTACCGGTGAATCATGAATGGAACGACACCCATTCATACCAGGATGGTTTAAGAATTGTAAACTCTCTAAAGTGTGTCAATGATTGTGTTGAGCGGGGAGTTAAACTTGGTGCAGACTTCCTAACTGCGGCTAAGATCGAAGAACGTTATCAGAACATACTCCAAGTTGTCGAAACTGATCGCAAAATGCTACCAAACTAAAGAAAGCGAAAACTATCTCCGAGTACCTGTTGGTTTTTGGCATTGACCAATTGACTTTATATCAGGCCCGTAATTGCCGGGGGGGCTTGGGGGGCAATGCCCCCCCCAAGCTCAAAGCTTTTAGTTATTTCCTTGTAGAAACATAAGCATTTTAAAACGTTTGTCTGACAATCTGCTGCGTTTGGGACGCACAATGTCCTTTCCAAGCGAAAACATGCGTTCCACAGCCGCGCTGGATGGTATTGGTGTGTAATTGTATTTCAAAAACATGCCTTGAAAACGTTTACTCTGAAAGGTATCACTATTCTAAGCGTGCTGTGATGGTTTAGCATAGCCTAAATCTTTTAGTGAGGTCCACTGCACCAACATCGCTCTTTTCAGGGGCACAGAGCTCTTGAAATAAAGTCGTGCTCTTTGTTTCAAAGTTCTAAAAATCCACATTTTCAACTGCTTAAAATTTTTATTTTTTATTCTGAAAACACCAGGAATGGCATTTTAGAGCATATAAAAGTGCAAAATTTTCTGGGGGGGCATGCCCCCAGACCCCCCTAGGAGGCTCGCGCCTTCGGCGCTCGTCCGTTCCTGCCACTTTATGACGTCATATTGAACATCACCATTTACAGCACCCCCACGGCCAAAAGTCACGAGCCGCCACTGGTGCATAGCCTTTTACTTCGCAACAGCTTTTGAGCCCCCCCAAGCTAAAATGTATAATTACGGGTCTGCTTTATATCAAGTATTTATGAGTACTTTGGTATTAGTGCATACAAAACTGTGTAGCCTACTTTTATTACCTACGAGAGTATTATTGTAGATCAGGAGTCAGCAACCTACGGCCCGCGGGCCAGATCCGGCCCGCCAAGGAAAATCATCCGGCCCGCAGCTGCTTTATAAATTATAGTATTATAGCCTATGACCCGCCTAGTGATATATTATTTTATAACCGAATCCCCAATTTTTGATTAATGTGCTTGTAACATAGGCTATGTTATATTTTCTCCGCTTCTTTGGTGACTTTTTTATATCGTTCATGATGCGAATCGTCATAACACCCGACAAACTTTTGAATATTTCTTTTTACTCAATCGTCCGCTGTAGTGTGGGCACATTTGTCAGGAAAAAAGGTTTCGTGTATTTTTTTTGTTAAAAGCAAAAACTTTCTTGATTTTGTCAGATGATACTATAAAGAGAAAAAAAAATTAGGGTGGCATTTTTTCTGTGCACTCTAATGACCTGAAATCCCCTATCAAAATGGCCAAAATGAAATTTTGACCCCATTCATTTACATTAAAAAATTTACAAAAGGACTTTATGACGTAAATACTTTGTAACAAAGTTGCTTTGTGACGCACATACAGCAAGCTTATTTAATCATTTTAATCAGCTGTTTTTTATAATTTGTGACGTCATAGATGAATGACAGTAGGCTACCAGAAAGAACCCAAGCTTGTATAACGGTTTCTACAGGTTTACTCAGGCTGCTGGATTATAAATTGCCAAACAAAAGAAGTGATACTGGAGTAAAGAGCGAAACAGCCTGTTAAAGATTTTTTATGAATTGAAGAACTCATCCTTGTTGCTTTTTTATGTAGAAATAGTTTCTGGCGATGATCTCTCAAGCAAGCAGTCTGCGAGTAGCCAGAGTGTCTAATGATCACATGTGATACACAAAGAAGCCACTATGCATACTATCTTTTATTCTCGGCATAGCTCTGCTATGTCCTCAAGAGTTTTTTGAGTTGTTGAGTTTTTTGATTCGTAAAATTTCAGACAGAAGCAGAAAGATTGAGGATAACAAAATCAACGTTAGTAAGCTCAAGCTCTTCTACTCCAGGAACATGGGGCGTCTTCAACTCCATGTTGTCTCCATCTGGTTCTAAGACAAACATTTCCCTTGTATCACCACTAATCCGCTTGCCACCAACAGAGTATGTCACCTTATTTACAGGTCTGATGAGAGCACGTGCTATCGCCAATCATGCAATGGACTAGAGTCTAAAAAAGGAAAACTTTCCGTGTGGGACAAAATGACCAGGAAGAAACTGTCTACATTCAAAAGTGCCAATGCAATTGCAAAAATCAGCATGGAAGACAAGGTAATCAAAATTAAAGAAGAGCGAGGACTGTTGTAACGGTTCATTGTAATATCAAGAAGTCGACCGGAGCTGGACCTCAAGGAATGCATCGGAACGTATGAGTTTGGTGTGGTGCCTCGATCACTGTTTGCTTCAGATGGATCCCTCCTGCTGGCATATGATAAGGCATCAATACTACGTCATCTTGAAAAGCTGGATACCGGTAGTAACAGACAACGAGTACAAGTTGACAGGAATGAGGTAACTGTTACTCAGCTGTCCGATAACCATTCATTCCAAGTACCCTTAAAGATGACAGACACAGCAGTTGAATATACCACTGAGGACCCACCAGATGAACTGACAACTCACCGAGTGATCATCATTGATGGGATGGCTATGGTAAACGCAGTTACCAAAACGGAAGAAATGAAAACATGCTAAGACTTTGCCGAAGCCTTTCTTCAGATAATTTGTAACATGGGTACACAGTATGACGAGATCAGGTTGGTGTTTGACCGGTACATCAAAACACCACTCAAGCAACAGATGCAGACAAAGAGGACCAAGGAAAAGTCAAAATATTACCACGTGAAAGAAAACACTTTAATTTAGAATATTTCCCTGAAGGACTTTCTCTCAGATATCCGCACCAAAGGAGAACTGACCGAGTATTTAGCTGAAAAAGGTTGTACATCACAGCAAGAGCTCCAACAACAGACTGAAAAAAACTACCGTACTGGTGACATCAATAACACAAACCAAGGGCAATGTTAATATTCCAGACTCGCTCCTGACTCACAGCCAAGAAGAGGCAGACACTTTGATTGTTCTGCACGCTCTAACTGTTCCCAATGAAACAGAACTGGTTGTCCGTTCCTCAGACACAGACATCTTGTTGTTGCTCATCTACATGTATTCACACTTACCCGGATCTACAACTTTCCTTACGGGAAAGGGCAGATTGAAGAGGAACATTTGTGTGCGAAACATATACAACAACTTGGGATCAAAGCGTGCTTCTGCACTTCTAGGTTTTCATGCTCTGACTGGTTCCGATATGACTGGGAGATTTGCTGGCAGAACCAAAGACTTATGCTTCAAGACAGTTATGTCTTGTGATGATGAGATCTTGGATGCACTACTGCACTATCAATGTTCGGGAATGACACTGATCTTCCTGCTGATGTATGCTCGCAGTTGGAACGCTTTGTCTGTATTTTGTATCAATCCAAAATCTACACGAAAGTGAATGACCTCCGTTGGTTCCTCTTCTCCAATCGTGCAGCCGGCGAAAACCTCCCACCAACTTCTGGTTCACTAGATTTGCATTCGCCGGGCTCATTATGTATGCATGATTTGGAGAAAAGCTAGCAAAGCCCATCCCTGCCTTCCAGCACCAACTGCATTTGGTTGGACGTTTGATGCAGGTTCAAGTCACTTCACGCTAGATCGTTGTTTAAATCCACCAGCTCCTAAAGCAGTATTGCAACTCATAAAGTGCGGGTGTAAACGTGGATGCGAAGGAAGGTGCAGCTGCCACAAGGACTATATTCCATATACGGAAGTCTGTGGCTGTGGTCTCAGCTGTAAAACAAAACTATCCAACCAGTGATAAATGAAGACTGAAAATTTGAAGATGAATTGCTTTCTTTGACATTCAATAAATATTATAAATTTCGTAGATGTCGGTTGTTAACGATATCTGCCATTTAATCAGGGCCCAAGACTTCTTACATCTTTCGCGTGTAATACGACTTAAAGGATCGAACATTAATTCAAGTTTCATTGTATTTAGATATGTTTATTGGTTTTCTAGTTGCGTATTCTTTGTGAAAAATGCATGCATTTAAGTTAATACAGTCCTTGGTGTAAAATTACAAAATTACGTAGGTAGCTTAGCATACGTTTCGGGTGCGCGGGGGGTATTTTGAATAACATTTTAAAATTTGGCACGAATGTCATATATGTAACCTAAATTTGATGATTCCATTAGATTCTCTGTCTCAGAAAACATATGTTCAGATATTTTATTTGTAATTGTAGCCTATATACTTACGAAAATATTGCATAATTATTGTTGTGCCCCATTTTGGACGCCATCTTGGATTTCGTGGCCCAAAAATGTTCAGAAAAAATGCCACCCTAATTTTTTTTAAAGCTTATCATGTTTTCTTTCAAAAACAAGTGAGTTTTTGCTTTTAACAAAAAAAAAAAACACTTCCTCGATCTTAGCCGCAGTTAAGAAGTCTGCACCAACTTTAACTCCCCGCTCAACACAATCATTGACACACTTTAGAAAGTTTACAATTCTTAAACCATCATGGTATGATTGGGTGTCGTTCCATTCACCAATAGGCACATCTAAGAAGTCCTTGTTTAGTCTCAGTATTGAAAAAAAATTTCCAGAGTCTTGACCAATAAAGTTGGTGAGCTTTAGATTGTCAATATCATCTTTATTCAGTTTTGAAAAATTTGGTTTTCCAAATCCAGTTCCATGGCGATTTTGGAAAGTTGTGGTATTCGTATCTTCATAATAGGAGCTGTCCCCAAGAGAAAACATCTAGGGCAGTGGTTCTCAACCGGGGGTCCGCGGACCCCAAGGGGTCCGTGAAGCGATTTCCGGGGGTCCGCGAAAGTTTCCGAGTTTTCAACATGACGGATAAATTAAGAAATTTAAAAATTGTTTGTGCTTTGTTTATGTATTAGCCTACAGTGATTCTTAAACTGTAAGTCGCAACGCACTGGTGCGTCGTTTGAAATTGCAAAGGACATTGCACAAAAGTTTGGTTTCTTAACTAAAATATCATATAAATTACTTAAACCTTTTAATAAGGCTATGTTCAACTAAATTCTTTTATAAGACAACAGATTGTTGATCAATGATTAACTTGGAAATGCAAACGTTGGTCAGCAGTCTATCACCACTCACAGTTTTGCAATGACTGCGATTATAACGAATTAATATTGATTTCAAATGAAAAAAGGGAGAAATTTTTTGTAACAGTCGCAAGTATTCTATTAACTTTTGATAAAAGTTATAGAAAAACATCAAATGAGCATATAGCTTACCGATGTTTGATCCAGTGTGCCAACATATAGCTCATAAGTCATAACATAATTTCGTCAATCTTATCAATCGTCAAGTGCGTTGCGAATTCAGCAAATTCTTTTAAGTGTGTTGCTTTGAAACTTATGTAACATATGATTCCATAAGGAAACGCGATATACCAAAATTTCAAATTGGAATTTTTAGGGGTCCGCGACCGCTGCGAAGACACCAAAAGGGGTCCACCAAGACAATAAGGTTGAGAACCACTGATCTAGGGTCTTTTGAAGATGCAACCATCATTACAGTCTTCTCCAGCAGTAAATTTGAAGAACAATAAAGAGGTTACACATCTTTTTTTTTTATCCAAACTGGCTCATTTTTACATTAACTTATAAGGTATTAGGCTAAAATTATTCTAAAATGTCTCAAAAACAGTTTTTTTGCAATAACTCAAAAAGTAAACGTTTTACAGGTTAAAATGCTTAATAACACCTATAGGAAATAGATCATTGCGGTTCTTTTAAGCACAAAGCCAACTTCCTATGATACTAATAAATCGAGATATGACATTTTACCAGTCGCGTCAAATCTCCCGGGGGGGGGTAAAATAGTAAAATGCATATTGCGACCCCTAAACAAACTTTAATTTTTGTAAAACTTCACCATGTTGCTTTATTTATCAAACCTCACCACCAAGAAGTTGAAACTTATTGCATTTTTATAAATATTTACAGATTTCTGATGAGGGCTTAAGTTAAGCCGAAAACTTTCGACTGTTAAAACTATTTGTAAATATGTAAAATATATTGTTATAATGCTCAGCCCTGTTGTATTGTTCTGTTGTGTCTTATTCATATGTAACCTGTAAGAAAAAGGTAGCCTATAAGTAAAAAACATACAAAAACTTCATTTTTGGTGGCGGGTTTGGGGGGGGGCTTGAGCCCCCTTAGCCCCATGCTGGGTGCGCTACAGTATAGCATGATGCCCTTCAGTGCCATTGTTCTTTGTACAGCGGACACTTGTATCATTACTCGATAATGAGCTGATAGATGAACATTATCGTTAGGCTATCCTATAACTTATCTTAACACTTTAAAAAAAATAGCCTTTCAGCCACAAAAGTGCACTTTTTTCATAATTCTGCCCCCCCCCCCCCCAGCCAAAATCGTTCCGGCGCCCCTGACTGTTAGCGTTCCAAAACCCTAATAAACGGCACAAATTCTTAAGGAAACGCCCAAATTTTAGCCAGCGTTTCAAATTCCTAACAAACAGAGGTTTCACAATGGCAATAAAACGCAATAAGACACAACGGCAAAAGGGAGACAACCATTTAATTTCTAAAGAGTTTTGTGTGTTATGTCTGTTACCATATGTTCATGTACAATTTTCTAATAGTTAGGTTATATGTAGGCTACTAGTATACTACCACATTACGACTGTAACCTTATTCAATGTATCTTCATTCTCTCTTGTGTTTTACAGTAGCCTATAATTTTCATTAAATAATAGGAGATGTTCTACTGGTGCAAATTGAGCTCAACTATCACAAGATGTATACAGTGACAATTTGCTTTTATTCCGACGTTTCGTCAATCAGACACGACTGACTTCTTCAGGGGCTAGACCAGGTAGTGACTACCTGTCTAGCATGGCAAAACACAGGACCATGTTGTTGAAACCAACTAAACACGCAAAATGAAAATTCAACTCTAGACAAAATTATCGCGCGCAAAGTTTGAATTAAGTTAGAAAAAAGGAAAGATTTAAATTTTAACAATTAACAACCCAGACAAAAATCCGTCATTCTTACATCTACCCAACGTCCGCAGACGTTGAATCAATGTAAAAATGACGGATTCTGCTGTCAGGGAAGAAACTGAAATACTGACAAGAGAGGAGGATGAACGGCATGAGTCATGATGAAACGAGTTTAAAAACGCACTACTGCACAGTTTTACAATCAGCGTGAAACCAATTTAAAAAACGTAAAATAACCACTTACAATAGTTTTTTGTAGATAGCAGGAAAAGAGATGCCATCATTGCGATTCATTACATGAGGCTTTTGATTGATGAACCAACTTTCAGAAAACATTCGCTTTCTATAATCACTTTCAACTTTTAGAATTTTAGAATTGCTCCAAGTTATTCTATGGTCTGAAGTTATGGCATGCATGCAAGGAGCAGAATGTTCCGGGCGTTGATATTTGAAAGCTCTTTTGTGTTCATTAATGCGAGATTTAAGATCTCGTTTTGTTTGGCCAACATAAATTAAATTACAATCATCACAAGAAACTTGGTACACCAAACCCGAGATTTCGCTTTGTTTCAAGGGGTCTTTTAAAGACGGCAAAAATTTACTTATTTTCAAGAAAGGTTTCAAAGCGACTTTTACACCAATTTCATTTAGGATACGCCGAATATTTTCAGAAACTCCCTTGATATAAGGTAAAGAAACAAAAGACTTATACTGGGTAGATGGAAGTGCTAAACTTTTTGGTTGTCGTTGGCAAGCATGCTTTCTTGGAAATCCATTGAGGCGCAGCGTTTTGTGTAATGCTTTGTTCTGTCGTGAACGTTCATGCGGATCTGTGACATGTGTGTCAATGCGGTCATACAAAGTTTTAGCTAACGAACGCACGAAACTTTCCATCAATGACGTCACAGAAGCTTTGAAATTGTGTTTTGAGTCCACTGTATTTTGTTATAATAACGTTCTTTATCGTCAAATTTATGGTATGGCATTACACAAAACGCTGCGCCTCAATGGATTTCCAAGAAAGCATGCTTGCCAACGACAACCAAAAAGTTTAGCACTTCCATCTACCCAGTATAAGTCTTTTGTTTCTTTACCTTATATCAAGGGAGTTTCTGAAAATATTCGGCGTATCCTAAATGAAATTGGTGTAAAAGTCGCTTTGAAACCTTTCTTGAAAATAAGTAAATTTTTGCCGTCTTTAAAAGACCCCTTGAAACAAAGCGAAATCTCGGGTTTGGTGTACCAAGTTTCTTGTGATGATTGTAATTTAATTTATGTTGGCCAAACAAAACGAGATCTTAAATCTCGCATTAATGAACACAAAAGAGCTTTCAAATATCAACGCCGGAACATTCTGCTCCTTGCATGCATGCCATAACTTCAGACCATAGAATAACTTGGAGCAATTCTAAAATTCTAAAAGTTGAAAGTGATTATAGAAAGCGAATGTTTTCTGAAAGTTGGTTCATCAATCAAAAGCCTCATGTAATGAATCGCAATGATGGCATCTCTTTTCCTGCTATCTACAAAAAACTATTGTAAGTGGTTATTTTACGTTTTTTAAATTGGTTTCACGCTGATTGTAAAACTGTGCAGTAGTGCGTTTTTAAACTCGTTTCATCATGACTCATGCCGTTCATCCTCCTCTCTTGTCAGTATTTCAGTTTCTTCCCTGACAGCAGAATCCGTCATTTTTACATTGATTCAACGTCTGCGGACGTTGGGTAGATGTAAGAATGACGGATTTTTGTCTGGGTTGTTAATTGTTAAAATTTAAATCTTTTCTTTTTTCTAACTTAATTCAAACTTTGCGCGCGATAATTTTGTCTAGAGTTGAATTTTCATTTTGCGTGTTTAGTTGGTTTCAACAACATGGTCCTGTGTTTTGCCATGCTAGACAGGTAGTCACTACCTGGTCTAGCCCCTGAAGAAGTCAGTCGTGTCTGATTGACGAAACGTCGGAATAAAAGCAAATTGTCACTGTATACATCTTGTGATAGTTGAGCTCAATTTGCACCAGTAGAACATCTCCTATTATTTAATTTAATGCCTGGTGAACAGCCTCATTCAATTTTCAGTATAATTTTCATTGTTAACTTTTTTTGTAAAATACTGAAAAGGTGAAAACTGACTTGTCCTAAGTCTTTCATTTCCTTCCTCTTTCATTTCACTATGTAATGTACCAAAGTATTGTCGTGATATCTTGAGAAAAAAATAACCAATTGTTGTTGTTGACCTTTTACCCAGGGGCGCCGGAAGCGGGGGGGCAGGGGGCGAATGCCCCCCTGCCCTCAATATTCCTGTGGATGGGGGGGCAGGAGGGGCAATGGTGCCCTTTCAACCCATTAAAAGCCGCCACAAGTTCCCATTGCTCTTTTTAGGAAATATTTCAGCCACAAAGTTGTATTGTCATAACTTTTGAATTAGTTTAAAAAAATTTGATGATTTTTGCTTTTTTGATGCATTTTTTTGTTTGCCTTTTAAAAGGACACCGGCCACATAGTCAAGTGTAAATCTCGCGATACCTTAACATAAGAAGGTGTTTGTTTCGGTAGAAATTTGTCAGATCTTTCTTGAAGGACGTTTCAAAGTTATTGTATGAACATATTATATTTACGATAACCATCGGCGGAGCTAGTGGGAGGGTGCCCCCCCAATTAGGCAGTCCCTCCCCCCCCGGTCGGAAGCTTGTGGCGGCAGAATATTTTTAAACCTAAACGAAAAAGCATAGTAAAAATATTTTTTGAAACGGATTTGGCTCGAATTCTATTCGCTGGCTCCTACTTCACGCGCTCAGGGGTGCAAAATCGTGGTCCGCCGCGGGCGGCACAAACCATAGCGATACGCCACTGACAGTCATCGGCTCCAGCTCGGGACCGAGCATTGGTTTCGTCATCAAATCGAATTTGGCTTTGGATGGTGATGTCATATATGGCTTTGGAGGCCAGTGTATGATGGAAAAGACGTGGGCAAAGGTCACATTGTATGGGGGCTATGGATTGTATGGAGGGAGGGCGTGGTAGTTTTAGCTTTTCTAGTGTTCGTTTTTCTTGGGCATTTTGTATTCTTTTTTTTCGAAAATTTCCGTGCCTTCCTTAGATATTTTTCTCCAAAGTAATCTGTCACTAGCAAGGTTTTCCCATGAATCCAGATCAATGTTTGCATGGTTGAGGGAGACTTTCAGCTGATCTTTGTATTTCATTTTTGGACTTCTGGCGGGGAGGGGGGTTTCCTGTCTCTAGGTGTCCCTCCTCGTTGTTCCTTCTCATGACATGCCCTGTCCAGCGAAGGCAGTGTTGCAATAGGGTGGCTTCTGAACTGGGCAACCAGCCTAGCGCGATCAAGGATCGCATCTTTGCTGAGACAATCTTCCCAACGAGTGCCTAGCATTTGACCCAGTTTCCTCTGCTGAAAATTTTCAAGACGTTTGATGTCACGGCGGTATAACGTCCAGGTTTCACAAGCATAGAGAAGGGTGGATAGAACGACTGCCCGTAGGACCATAATTTTTGTGCGGATAGATATAGCATGGTTGTTGAAAACACGATGGTTAAGTCTTCCATAGGCACTATGTGCTGCTTTTACACGATGTTCAATATTCTTTGACAGTGTTACAAACAACCAAAAATATGTGGCCATGTGGCCGGTGTCCTTTTAAAAGGCAACAATAAATATAAAGCAAAATAAACAAACAAAAAAAGCAAAACCTTACACAAATTAGAGTGTAGTAGGAAGCACAATATTATAGAGTGCCAAACTATGAAGAAACATAATTCATATCTATCACCAATAGGCAATAAAACATGCATGTTCCTCCTCACTTCACTTCATCGGGCTCTTCTCATTTTTCAACAATTTTCAAACTTTCACAAAATTCAGAAAAAGTACGTTGTTCGCAAATATTTATCAACACCTTCCAAAATAGACCCTAAACAACTACTAGCAAGTCCAAAATGATTCAACCAAAATAAGATGATGCAATACTGATGCATTCAAAACGATGTCTTTTTAAAAGGACACCGGCCGTAAATGGGTTAAGATCATGTAATTGTAAGCTACTGCACATTTTGCAATACAGGGTGCGGACAAAGTCCTTGGACTAAAATTAAATGTTAATTTACTATGTCCTTAAATAGATTTAGTAGCCTAAGTGTTTGATAGTGCATATTTATTGTATCAAACCTTATCTTTCAGAATGTGTCATGAGTTTATCATAATTTAGCTTTATTTTCAAGTATGAGTGATAAACGTGCAGCTATCATTGAGCTTCATCGAGCAGGGAAGACAAATTCAGAGATAATAAAGCTTCTTGCAGCACCAAAATCAACGGTTTATCACACTTTTAGCAGGTTTAAAGAACTGAACAGTGCCGAAGATCGCCCTCGAAGTGGGAGACCACGGACTTCTCGTAGCCTACCCCAAAGGTCATTAATGTGGTTCGAGCCAGAATCCGCCGCAATCCCAAGAGATCCATGAGGAAAATGGCTCGCGAAATGGATGTGAATGAAAAGACGATCAGGAAGATCGTTAAAACCGATGTGAAGGTGTCCCCCATCAAAATGCAAACTTGCCAACACCTCACAGACCTCCAAAAAGAGAAGAGACTCGCTCGAGCTAAAATTCTTCTGAACAAAATGAAGTCAGGTACGGACACGGGAGAGATCATTTTCTCAGATTTCAATGTCGCAGCAGTGTGTAACCGACAAAATTATCGTATCCTTGCTATGGCTTCTGCAGACATTCCTGACTCCACGAAAAAAATTTTCATGCGCCAGAAACCGTCTTCTGTCATTGTGTTGGTCCATTTTGGAAGCAGATGCCTGTGCTTCATCCCATGACTCAGTTGAGGCGTTGAAGTGCTCTCTCAAAAAAGCATGGGGCAAAACACCCCAAGAAACCCTACGTAAAGCGGCAGAGAGTTTCAGAAGTAGACTTGAGCGTGTTATTCAGGCCAGAGGGGGACATATTGAATAAAACTTTGTACGATTGTTAGTTACTGTCTTGGCAATACACCAATTAAAATATTTTGCGATTTTATTCACTATTTACAGAAATATTACACTTTAAAGCAGTCCAAGGATTTTGTCCACGCCCTTTAAAACAATTCCTGCTATTCGCTTTTAGCCTAATTATAATCTTTCATTTTTGCCTCAAAATAATATTCACGACACAAAATTCTGTATCACAGTAGGTAACATCATTATAACATAGCATGATGCCTTTCAGTGCCATTGTTCTTTGTATATCGGACACTTGTATTATTACTCGATAATGAGCTGATAGATGAGCATTATCGCTACATCTTATCTTAAAACTTAAAAAAAAATGGCTTTTTAGCAATAAAAGTGCCCTTTTTATAATCCTGCCCCTCCAGTCAAAAATCGTTCCGGCGCCCCTGCTTTTACCGCTGTAAAATTGAAATGTGCATGTAGATTTGCGTTATATTACGTTGCCTTTCCATGTGCGCATCGCAGCGATCCTTTGATTTTCCATCGTTTAAGCTCGGAGCGCTGACGGCTGACGCACTGTGTTTTCAGTCCTGTTGCTGCTTATCTAAAATTCTAAATCATTCCTAGTTCACATCAGCTCAGTCGCCGAGTGGTTTCGCCTTCAGCTTTGATGCTGGTAGATCTGAGATCGATTCCGAGTTAGGTTAAACTAGGGTTGCCATACCGTCCGGAAAATTCCGGACATGTCCGGAATTTAGGGTCAAATTTTGCGTCCGGGAGGAATTTAAAAAAATGCTCAAATGTCCGGAATTTTATGATGGGCGTTTTGGGGGAATTAAAATTGCGGAAATAATCCTGTAAATTAGGGGTGTCCTAGAAAAATCGCTCAGCCAGCTCATTTTACTGCATCTGCAATCGTACTGTGCACACTGCCAATTCCATAAATCCAGAACATTGTTATTTCGTACCGTGTGCATTTTTTTTACTACAAGGTTGTACGGAATTATGATGTAACAGAGCGTTTTCCTTATCAATGATGTTTACCACTTAGAAGTCAGTGTTACCATTTTAGTTTTTTTAAAACCAAATCTATTTTTTTTTGCAGCCGTTTGGTTTATTTTTTTCGATTTGGTTTATTACTTTTTTAATTTTATTTTTCTTTTGGTTTATAATTTGTTTTTTTAACATACTTTACGTCAGGTATTCGGTTCGTTGCAGTGATTATTTCACTCGAACAATTTCTTTAGTCTATTTCTGCTATAGTTATTCAATATTTTGACTGGAGGAAAGGTGGTTTGCAATCAAAATTGATTGAGTTTACAAACAAGGCAAACGAGACTGCCGACACAATAGCCACTTATGTAAAAGACACCTTAGAAAAAAGGATGCTTTTGAAAAAATGTGTGGCATTTACAGGAGACAACTGCAATACTATGTTTGGAGGACTTAGGCGTAATGAGCAAGGAAACAATGTGTTTGCAAAGTTGAAGAAAATGTTAAACCCATCATTGATTGGGGTTGGCTGTTCAGCACACGTTTTGAACAATTGTATCCATCATGGGGCTGAAAGAATAAACATCGATATTGAAAATAATATCAATAAGATATATCAATATTTTTCTATTTACACAATTAGAACTCAACAACTGAAAGAATACTGTGAATTTGTAAATTGTGAATACAAGAGACTTCTCTTTCATAGCAAGACTCGCTGGCTCTCCTTGTTTCCTGGAATTTCAAGATTGTTAGAAATGTTTTCACCCCTGAAGTCCTACTTTTTGTCACAAAAACATCCACCAATAGTTATTAAACGGAAATGGAATGGAATGAGCGAGTTATATCTTTGGCATATGCACTCACTAATGTCCGTGTTTCATGAACGTATTCAAGCAGTTGAGAGAGAAAACAATTCCGTTGCAGAAGTGCTAGAAAATTTGGAGCTGGTTCATAAGGTGCTTGTGGAAAGGAAGAATGAAAACTTTATGTCCTTGAAAGTTAAAAGGCTTTTAGTTGAAAAAAGAGAAGAGGGATATGAAGATGAATCACAAGATGAATGTAACAATTTTCTTTCCGAAGTTGCAAACCTCTATGAGAGATGCTTGGAGTAGGCCTACCTGTGCAAATGGATGAAACCAATGGAAGAGTTTGCTTGTTTCAAATGGATGACCTTAAACGAGATACCAAGTTGGAAGGATGTAGAGCCTTGCCTGGAATATCTGATTGGTAATGGGGTTGATGTGGACGATGCAAGTGCTTTGATCAAATCTGTAACTTGAAGCAGTTTGTGGAAAGTTACCTACAGGACGAAGAATTTATTAAATTGCCAACGCATAAGAAATGGTGCAAATATTTCGATCAGTCTACGAACATCAGATGCCACTCAGAAATTTTAAGGATTGTTCAGTTTTTCTTTGCTGTTACATCCCACAATGCCAATGTAGAGAGACTCTTATCACTGATGCAAAGTCAGTGGACTAAAGAAAGAAACAAGTTGAGCGTTGCGACTATGAAAGGCATATTGACTCTTCAATATAATTTCAAAGATATGTGCTGTAGTGAATTTTTCTCATTTTTGAAATCACGCAAGGCCCTATTGAAGAGAATTAGATCTTCAGAAAAATATGCATGGTCAGAAGAGTAAATGTGTAGTGACTTGACTTACAAGCGTGTCTTTAATTTGTTTTAAGCATTGCTGTTCTTCCTTTTTCGGCACAACCTAATTCTCATTATTATTTTTCACTCTGAAGTTGAGATTTTTTTCAGTGACGGTCCGTAGCTATATTTAGAGAGTGTGTAGCGGACAGCCAGTAACTTAACTTATCCGCCCACGATAATTTCAAAGCGGTAACAGGCGTTTAAGAAAAGTTGAAAAGACCTAAGGTGAAACGCAGGGCGCTACAAGTGCTTACCCTGCCTGGTGTGAGATTCTGCTCGTGACAGAAGACAATACTTTTCATTTCGGTAGCTGGCGCTTTAGCATGTGTATCGTACAACGTTTGCAGCTTTAGCATTTCGGTAGCGCATATATATGGTCTCATGAAAATAGTCATGCACTGTCCGGAATTTTGCTCTTTCAAATATGGTAACCCTAGGTTAAACCGAAAATGTTAAAAACGGTACCGATTGTGTTTTTTTTTTGCAGAACGCAGTGAGAAAAAGTCGGGTACCGTAACAATGTGATGGCATTCTAAACCTAATGTAAAATTAAAAATGAGATGCAATAGATTGAGTTTTCGCTTTTTACAGCATGATTGTTGCTTACTTCACAACGACTTCACAATGTAGATTTTAACGACCTGTTGTAGCCTGATGCTGCGAGTGCGCTGAGGACCACAGCGCACTCGCAGCCTGTGGTAGGCTGATAGTAAATTGCACTAGCTTTCGGAACACAGTTCCCTAGTCATGTGCTATGACCAATTTGTTATAATTCTCACATAAATGACGAAGTAGTCATTGCACATGCTGGCCCGTAATTAGGAGAGTGCAGAAGGGGAGAAGCCCCCTGCAAAAATGTTGCTCCTCTGGGAAAACGATGTTAGCCTAATTAGCTCTGTTTGCTAACTTTTCAGTTTTATACCCGATTTTCTTGCGTTGTTTAATTTGTAAACATTGTGTGTCTAATGGTGTGGTTGAATGTTGTGTTAGACAGACTCGAGATTTAAAGTTGGTTAGATCCAAAGTAGGCCTACACCAGTTTCCAACTGAGCTAAGCAGTGTGATAGCCGACCAGTCTCCAGAATACTGTGCAGTTGACTGCCACTAAGCGTTATTTAAAGTACCGGACAACCACCTTGGCATTTGCGTTCTAGGTTAGCCTACAGGTAGGCTTGCCATTTTTTAGAAATGAAATCCGTGATGCATATTGAAAACTGCAAATAAACTTAATGTACCGTACCCGAATACAAAAGAATTTAATGCAAGTAACTGCTGAAAATAAATTGAACGTCTCAGTAGGAAAGCAGCGTTGGAGAAAGCAACCAAGACGTTCAAGTTCTTTTCAAGGGTGATATATTTTTCGTCCCGACTCCACAGCCCTGGTAGCCTATTTGGGGACACGACGTTTTATTTTTCTGATAAAACCTGTGTTCATAATATTTGAACTATTCGGCTTCACCAGCAAGCAGAAAAGTTTGTGCATTTCGGTCAATGCCCATTTTCTGAGAATCACTGAAATGCTTTAAATGGTTTCAAGACGTTAGTGTTGTCTGACAGTTTGACATTTCGCGTTTAAAAATCATAAGAGTGAGATGATGGGCAAAGAAAAATTGGCTTGAACTGATAAATCGAAAAAGCAATATTTTCACTGATTAACAGTGTTTACATTTTAACAAATCAAGATAAAAATAAGTTGCTGACTGAGCAGCTTGTAATTAATAGGCTACTTGTAGCAAAATTACAGCATCTGCAGTGGTGTATGTCTTGGTTGCACCATCACAGTAGGAAGTAAGTGATGTAATTTTGCAAAACGTTATCTCTAATAATGTTCTAGTAATCCAAATGGAAGATGCGTTTACTCGTGCAGTAGGTCTACATTGTTTATCCTAACGTCAGAAACCGATAACAACGTCGGTGCAGATGACAAATGATTGCGTTTGTAATTTCTGACGTTTCAATCACGATTTTTGTGCACGAATTTGTGGATTTCTTCTAACCGGAAAAATTACCGAAATGATTTCTTTGTATGGTCGGATAAACAACGGCCGCCATTTTTTTCTTTTTTTCGGAAATTCAGAAACAGGAGGATTGCCACGCCTTGGGAAGAATAATCATTTGAATGAGAACAGTAGATAGTGAGGGAATGCTCTAAGCCAGTGATTCCCAACCGGAGAGAAATTCGTCCCTCTGGAGGAATTTCAGAGGAGGAATTGCTACTGAAGATACAATTTTGTTTTTAAGCTAGCATTGGTTTGGTTTTGAATCTTTATCCTCGGACTGATAAGCCTTGATAGGTTATTCCTGGTAGGCCTACAGTAGTTTTGCATACTTGTAGAAGCTCTTGGCGCATGACCGGTTACCGAGATTGGCAGTGTGGAGTTTTTCCGATTGTTGAAGTGCGCCGCGTGATCTTGAGCCGGGCGCGTAACCACTGAGCTAACCGGGCGGACAAATTGGCTTTGTTTATTAACGACTCCAGCTTACGTTGAAATTACATACAACTTTATGTAACTACAATTGAAAATAATTTTGGGCTTATTTTTTCGTATATTGATTTATATTTGGCAAGTGAAGGTATTTGTTTACGCAGACGAGAAGGAAGTCGTTGTATCCAACTTAAAGAAAACAAACCTCGTACTTACTCCCTATGTTGCATATTTGCAACAAAGCAAATTTGGGAAGTACATGACTTTGAGAGAGTAAAATCAATATTTGTGAAGAAAATTAAACAAAAAGAAACAACTTTCAATTGACCTTTTATAGCACAATGTTTCAAATTTACAACACGTTGTAGGCTACTATTAAATATTCTGTGTTGGTTGCACCACACTTTTTAAAAAATAAATTTGAAAGCTTCGATTTTTTGAGGGAGGAGCGCAACGGGGTTAAGTGTATTGTATTATAAGCTACAGCATGCCCACTATGGACGGTAACCTACTGGTGTCCTGGTCTATAGCTGCTCTTTGCTCTCAGCTGCGCGGCTGTGCGTGAACTTTATTGTTCGCTTTATCACCGACAGCTTGGTTTAGATGTGGCACGAAACAGTTTAATCCGCTTTCGAGATTTAGTTCTATTTGGTACCACAAACTTAAGTTGTTTCTGGTAGAACACAAGGGTCGACTTGCCTTCGCAGAGCAGATTTTGCTTTATTTCGGTACCACCAGGGGCTCCGTTGCGCGAAGACACAAAAAAAAAGCAGGGGCTTCGGACACTTCCTGGAATCCTGAGAGTGGGGGGTAATTTAAGCAGGGGCGGGAACGATGTTTTGACATCGACAGGGGCTTATTGGATTATCGCATCACATATTCTTCTGGAAGGTCGCTCCCCAGACCCCGTTCGCATTACTGAAAGCTTCAGCTTCTTATACAGCATCTTAGGCTGCATGTTTCGCACCGAAGGCGCAAAATTTTTGCCTTTCAACACGATTTAAAATCGAAAAATTCTTTCAACGACTCTGAAATCACGAGCAAAAGCTTTTTAACATTTGCCACATTTTTTGAGGTTTTGAAACAATTTTGACTGGAAGAGGGGACGTAGCCTACGCAAAATCCCTCATTGTATTCTTCCTTGGCTCAAGTCCTCCAAATTTTGCACTTCAGACGATAAAAGGTTAGATTTAAAAGGCCAAAAGCGTTAAGGTCAAAGCTATAATCTATAACTTAAAGTACAATTACATGAATACAGCACGACAACCTGTGCCATAACCTCCACAGTGAAATGAAACGTTGCAGTATCTAGGGTCTAGGCCTACATTCAACTCAGAAAAAATAAAAGCTAAAATGCATTAACTTTTATCAGACCTGAAAATAAGGAGACATCTTGATCGATACTACAGGAAGGCCTACCATCTGCGCCGTGTAAGAAATAACACTAAACAAAAAATGGTATAAAAGTGTCAAAAACTACAAAGAAATAACATTATAAACGAAAACACCTCAACTCAAACAAAACACTGTGTGCACTCTGCTTCTATTCTAAGCAGAACAATCAGAAGTCGCCAAAGACTTTAAATCTTTGTGCATTGCTGAAAAAAATTCTTTGCAGATATCATCTACACTTAGTTCATCCAAATACACTTGATGGGCATGGCAATGAAATGGAGTCTTGAAGCAGTCATTGTGCTTCGGAGCCATGTTTTTAAGCGGCGTAGCGAGCTAAACGATCTTTCAGCTTCTGCAGAAGAAGGGCCATTGACCAATAGCAATTTTACAAGTTTTTCCACACTGGCATACAACTCTTCGACAATAATAAGTCCCATTAACTTGTTTCGAACATCGCACACATACTTGATCGGCAAAATTTCTGATGGAAGTGGCTTAAATCTTGGCCCAAATTTTTCACGTCAAAGCCGTATCGTTCCAACGCTGTAACAGTACCGTACTGTCGTTGACTGTGCCAGATACTAAAACTTCTTTATGCTTTTGGTGAGTTTTAATTTCTTCGCCATTGAAGCGGTGGGTGAGGTCTTGCACTATGCTGTCAATAAATGCATAGAACTACCTTCTGTAATTAGAAGCGAGGTCATGGGAAGCACTTTGCTCACAGCGCTTTCTTGAAATTTGGACTTTAGCTAAGCCTAAGCTATCTACTTGCTGCTGAAATTCCTTGTATAACTGCATAAATTGTTCTTCATTTTCAAGACTCTGGTAATTAACTTTTGAGTTTTCAACCAGCTCCATCATGTCGCTGATGGTATAAGACTTGATCTGCAACAGGTTATCTTTTCAAGTGGTTTGAATAAAACTTGGCAAAGCTGCAATGCAAAGTATGTGTTTCCTTGCAATAATTGGGAATAAAGGCCTAATGATATCGCATTGTTGAAATTTTGAAGTGTGTTTAGCAAGGCTTCGTAGTTTGACAACACTGAAGAAATGGCGGTACACGTGTCAGCCATCTTGTTTGGCACAAAGTATGCCATGGTGGGATTCCTTCTGCAGGGCGATTTTGAACTTCCCAGACTAATTTTGCAAACTACTTAGCTCCTGAACAATTCCCATAGCATTATGCAAGTCTCTATTGCATATTTGCGTTGTCTGGCGAGTCGGAGTTTCCAAGCAAAAAACTAAAAAGTTGTGCAACAAAATAAAAAAATGAAAATAAAACACAAAAGTAGAAAAAACATTAAAAATTAAATTTTTATCTCTACATTAGTGGGGGGGGGGTAATTTTGTATTAGTTACCCCCCACTCCAATTGGTGGAGGGGTAATCACCCCCGCGGCCCCCCCTCTAACGGAGCCCATGGGTACCACATAGGCTTGCTTAAGGAAAGTAGGTGATGATAGGTTTGACACAAAAACTGTAAGTGCAGTGGACAAAAATGTTACAAAAGGAGTGTGGTCGTCTGCAGATGAGGCCAAATAATTTCAAGCACTTCAACAGCCTTCTTTTTTACAAATATGGTATGACTAATGACTATTCTTGGAGGATTATTAGATGCGTCATATTGGGTTGCTCGTACAGGATGCCGCCATACGTCAATTGCCAATAAAGACAAACATTTGGCTCAAACTTTACGTACTGTACTCGTTGTTAAAGAATGAAACTAAATTTGTTTGAACCTGACCTTGTGTTTATCGTTTCCTGTAGTAACCTACGGTAGCTCTGTTTTACTAAAACTCAGTTCATTTAAAACAGAGAGAAACTGTTCACCAGGCATTTGATAATAAAAGTAATTTGCGTTCTTCTGGTGACTATTTACTAGGTTACCTCCTGATGTTAAAGATGATAACTAGCTTTTGTATTTCCGACGTTTCGTCAGTCAGCACGACTGACTTTATCAAGGTGGCTAAAACAGGTTAACACAACCTGTTCAGCAACGATGGCACAACACAAAAACATACTGATAAAATGAATAAAGTAAGCAGCAAGAATCAGAATTAAAACACGCAACAAGATACCTAGAGGTTAAACTGAATGCAGTGAATGCCTAAAGCCAGTAGGCTACTTTCCAACAGCGTAAATATAAGAATCAACGAGCACCAAAGAGCTATTAAATTTCAACGTCCGGAGCATTCCGCTCTTTGCAAACATTCTATAAATTCAGACCATAAAATTACTTGGACCAACGCTACCATTCTTAAAACTGAAAAGGATTATACAAAAAGATTGTTTACAGAAAAGTGGTACATAAACCAGAAAGCACAACATGCTCTTAACCAGAAAGATGGTCAGAATTTCCCCTCTGTGTACAAAAAATTACTTTAACTTTAGCTTCACCTTTTCCATTCTCAGTGCGTCTTCTCTAGCATTGTTTTTGCCAATTCCCTTGGTTTCTGTCTTGTCTGATGTCTTTTCAATGTTTCTTGACGGTGGCCCAATAGATAGACATATTTACGCTGTTGGAAAGTAGCCTACTGGCTTTAGGCATTCACTGCATTCAGTTTAACCTCTAGGTATCTTGTTGCGTGTTTTAATTCTGATTCTTGCTGCTTACTTTATTCATTTTATCAGTATGTTTTTGTGTTGTGCCATCGTTGCTGAACAGGTTGTGTTAACCTGTTTTAGCCACCTTGATAAAGTCAGTCGTGCTGACTGACGAAACGTCGGAAATACAAAAGCTAGTTATCATCTTTAACATCAGGAGGTAACTTAGTAAATAGTCACCAGAAGAACGCAAATTACTTTTATTACTCAGTTCATTTGTTAAAAACATGAAGAATATTGCAGTTGCTCTTGTCTTATGTCTTGCTTCTTTCACCATACATGGACAATTGACCTGCAAGCAAGGAATTGAGGCAGGAAGTGGATTTCCAGGAATAAGTGCTTATCAATTCATTGAATTGACGTGTCTATCTACTGCTAACAATTGTGCAAGAGCGGAAGTCACCATTTCGATTGCGGGATCAGAATGTAAGCCAAGTTTGTTCGTTTCGATAGCTCAGGTGGCTAAGACTTTGTGAACCATGTTGTGGCATTATGAAATAAAAACGGTTTAACTTCCGGAATGTGCGCTAGAGCAACGTATTTCGAGAACAGCTCTCCATTCAGCGACACATAGTGGATGGTTCAGTTTACTGGCAGCAAAGATAATGAATTTTTTCTTAAATAATATGCGGCCTAATTTGCTATTTTTTGCATAGTTTGCCGATTATTAGCCTATCTCAATAAAATGTTGTAACAATCTTTTACTTTGTATTTCCTATCTAGTGATGCAACAACTAGTAACTACGTCTGTAGAAAAAATGGAAAGAGAAATTGTCAACCGTAAAAATATTCTGTCAGGCTGTTAGCAAATGAATAACAGTTTGATAATTTTTTTTTAAGTTCCATTTTTTTCATCGTTTATTGCTCCGTTCAGTTGTTTTATTTCTGGCCATCACAACGAAAACAATACACGTCAACGCAGCTGAGGAAGCGACTAAAGGCTGCTTGATTATGTTGCAAATCAATGATGTTGTTTCAGATGGTTTGACTGTTGGAAGCTGCGTCCGAGAAAATGAATGTGCCAGTTTTTGTGACCCATCAGGAGCGTTATCTCAGATATCAAGGTTTGGATCAATCGAGTAAGGAAGGAGAGACTTGCTTTGTGTTTCATTTAAAAGCATGTTCATGGTGACTACGCATAAGTTTTGATGTCTAGGCTATCAACACATAGCTAGTAAGTAGGCCTATAGCCCATTGACTGTAATAAATAGGCTACCGGTACTATACAATCAGTAGCCTACCTATAAATAGTAGCTTACTAATTTTGCTGGAGCCTATATATCTACAGTATTAAAATTTTATATCACATGTTGCTTTTTTCATTCAATTTTCTATTACAGCAAGAAAATTTTTTTTTTTGTTTTGTTCCCTGTTTTGTTTGAGAGTGCCACTGCTGAAGTACTAGGCTAAGCAATTAATTTTTTGGTAAAGCAATTCATAAGTAGCCTAGCCTACGCAATATTGTCAGAATCAGCTTCCAAGAAGACTTTCTCAGTCCGAAAAAAGTTGTAGGCCTACAACCAAATCAAGAAGTGCAAGGTAGGCCTGAGACAGATAATTACTAAATAAATGACTTGCGTTTTTTTTTTGGTGACTTAGGTTACCTCCTGGTGTTAATAATAATACCCAGTTTAAACGATCACTTTATTTATCAAATGCCTGGTGAACAGTTTCTGTATTTAAAGAAAATTACTGCTGAAAAAGTGCTTGGTGTAATGTTATTGCTAAAGCCTTATCTTTTGAGCTTTCTTTGTCAATCCAAGTGTTTTATGGGTTCTAACTTTAATGCTACCATAGTCTACTCTCAGTGCAGTAGCAATGGCCTAAATTGTAAACTGTAGGCCTACCTAAGTCCTGTTATGCATCAAACAGCCACTACGCTTATTACGCAAAGCATAGGCTTTGCCGCGTTTGAAGCGAAACAAATTGTGAGTAGAGATGTAAAAAAACGTTTTTTTTTGTTTTTAAAAAAAACGAGCTCGTTTTTTTTGTTTTTTATTCGTCTTTTTTTTTTTTTTTACCTATTTTGACATTAAATGTCACAATATGCAGCAATTAGGGTAAACTCATTGCAATAGCGTCTCTTTCAACGAAGAAACAGTCTCATAACTCGTATAACTTATTTCAAATCAGACTATATGTCTAGTACTGTATATTGTTTCATTGCAATTTTGTAGATCTCAAGTCTCAACACACGAGCCATAAAGATTTCTCATCGTCTCAAATAGTAGTAACAGTGTCCTATGGTTGGCACATCTCAAGTATTGTCTGTAATTTGGTCCAGCCAGTTGTTAAATGCAGTACCACACTCGTGTACAGTTTCGAAGCCACCTGGGATTTTGGTTAATGGGCAATGGGCATGTTAGGACCAGCTTTTGACCAGCACACCACACCTTTTCCAGTACAACGTCAAGAGTTGTTCCAGTTGATGTGCATTTGGTGCAAACTTGATGAAAACCACACAAGCGGTTCTCGAGTTATAAGTGAAATAACCTTAGCCACTAGGTGGCTTCATAGATAAAGAGCAATAGAAAAACGGCAATATCTCAAGAACCGCTCAACATATTTGGATAATTTTTAGCTCTACCCCTATGTTTTCTGGGTGGGCTATCTGTTTATGAACATTAAAACAAGTTTTGGCTACTACTTTTTGAGATAAAAAGAAATTAACCTCTTGTCGTTACGCACCGATAAAACCATGATGTGTAACTTGAAAAAAAAAAATTTATAGGGTAGAGGAAAGATTCATGAAAAGTTTGGCAAAAGCAGTGTAGTGCTAAAGTCCCAACTTTTAGCCCAAATCACATTTAAATGTAGTGAAAAATGGAAACATTTTGATGTTTTTTATTTTCCCTGAAGAGGTTCAATACTCCTTTGTGATGTCATAGTCATGTTTGTTTTCCCTTAATCACACCATTGTGCTGTCATAGACATGTTTAAAAGAAGTATGGTTGCACTTAATCCATCCAATTTGAACTAGTTTGCAGGACTTTGAGACTTTAGCACTTTTCTGTTTTTGCCAAACTTTTCGTCAATCTTTCCTCTACAAAAAAAATTAAAGTTATGCATCATGGTTTTATTGGTGCATAACGACAAGACAAGGTCAATTTCTTTTTATCTCAAAAAGTAGTTGGCCTAGTTCCCAAATAAAATACCTAAATTTTCATCTTTGATGTTTGTTTTGTATTTTTATCCTGCATTTCGGGAATATGGGTAAAACTTTATACTTGTCAGGAAAAGTATTATGAAGCATTTATTCACTATGTGAACACTGAGCAGTGCTGAAAAACTCCACTTTAAAGGGAAAATTTCTTCATTCAGGGTTGGTAGTTACTAGCAATAGTCAACATGGGTGGTGGGCATTTGAAAGGAACATTAACCTAAACCTTTTGTGACAAATGCACTTACTTTTGACAGCTAAAAATATCAGTGATAAGATCTCTTGCATTATGTCACAAATGATGTGCAAGAAGCATCAATGACAAAGTGTCTAAGACCTTACAAGTTACAACACACGAAAAGAATACTTCTGTTTCAACATTTATAAAGCATATACATCGTTCTTAAGCTATCAGTTAAAAAACATGTTTAAACAAGCTATTGGCAATAGCTTAGGTTAGTAAATCACCACAAACAAGGTAATGTGTGTTCTGAATACTGCCATCTTGTTTTTGCCAAAATTTCGTCAACCCATTGAGTGTGTACAAGAATAACCAGTCCCGGTATACTAACATCGTAGGCTAACTTCCATAAAAGGAAAAAAAAATTAACTCATCTACATTATGTCATGTATCAAATTGCATTAATTCAATGTTTGTCAGGTCTACTGCCACAAACAATAGTGCATCAGTTGCCCCGATGTTGGAATTTTTGATCGGCCCTTTGTAATTTTGTTCCAAATGATGAAAAAACACAGGATGTGAAATATTTTGTTAATCGGAGTTGGTTGAGGGGGTCAACATCCAAGTCAAAGTTTGATGTTTAAAGCTATTTTGTGAATATCCGTCGGTCACGTTGTGGAGTTTCCCTGCAATCTGGCCCATTGTACGTCACAATGTTTTATTGTCTTTGAACAATCAACAAACTAGTCGTTGTATAATATGCAGACCTCAAAAACATCACAAACAATGCTCTTACCTGGCTCCGACACTGGCGTGACAAGCTATGAATGAAGTTGAAATAACCGTTGTTTGACAATTTGATTCGTTTGCTGTTTAGTTAGAGTTATGCTTGCTTAATGGTTTCTCGAAGCTAGCTAGATAGAAGATAGATAGAAGCTTGAAGATAGATAACAGCAACGTAAATTAACTTTTATAAGACAGTCTTAACTTTTACATCGATTCAGTTGAGAGAAGTGACCATAGTTGCACAAATTCAACGTTCGACAATGTTGAATCGTTGTAAAAATGATGAGTTTGGTATATAACTACGTTGGTGTGAACTTTTAAGTTTGCTTTGAAATATGTGCATGTCTGAGCTTAGTTAACGACTTTACTAAAACTTAATTTGGTCTATGTAACGCGTTCACAGGCCTGGAGCATAGTCAGTAGTCAAGTGCTTCACTAACGTCCAATTCTCTAATTTTAATGACACCACTTCAACATTTCCACCTCTTATATTTTGTTTTATGTACACACTGATTTACGATTTAAACAGCCTGATAAGCTGCTATGACACATAACCATAATATGGAAGTTACAGTGTAACTGTGTATTTATTCCACTTTTCTTTCCTTACCTTGCTGTACATATAGTCAGGTTCATTATGTCAAAAAAAAAGAGTTTCGTTCAAAAATTTTGGAGATTAGCAAACCTATACATTTTCGGAAAGCTTAGATCATGAGGAATCCGAAAAACGTTGATTACATTTGCAGAGATGTCCGCATGGCCGCCATTTTGAATTTTCAAAATGGCCGCCGCAAAATATATATTTTGATATATCTCGGCTCCTAATAAACTTAGAAACTTTATCAAACATGCTAATTCTATATTTTAAGGGTCAAGAAATCCATTAGAAGCATACCTAGATACCAAGCGTTAACCACTTTGCAATTATCCACCATATTGGTTTTCAAAATGGCCGCCGAAATTATATTTCGTTACACTACTACTTACTAGTTGAGATATAGACTTCATTCAACATGCTAGTGCTAAGTTATGTTGACTGAGGAATTCATTAGAAGCAAGCCTGCACGCCACTGTCATATTTTGGACAAACAAAAAACAATTCCATTTTCCAACAGCTGTCCTGAGTCTTATTTCCAGCATTACAGTCAACGTCATTTTCGCAATCTGTCCCACACAGGCACAAGTCGATGCAGGTCAAGTTGTTCCTTCGACACGAACATCTCTGGGTTGAGCAGTTGGTTTTGCATTGGCATCGGTCTAGCTGGATAATGGCTTGTGGTGCAGGTAGAATCTCTGTGGTAATAGGTGAAATCCATGCCGAAGTGGATCAAGGAGCTGTTGCCACATGACAATGGCTGGCACCAGATACGACTCTGAACTCGCACGCGTTCAATGTGCTCCTCTAATGCACCAATTGTTGGAGGCAAGTTTTGATTCTCCGCCAAGTTCTTGCAAAACAGGTGCCATCTCAGTTCATCTTTATGTTGACACCCTTCGGGCAGTACATCGTGCAGACAAAGTTGGCCAGCATTTCTTTCTCATTCTGAGATAGTGTGCTGTCCTCAGGTAACTGTATTAGTGCCCTGATTATTCCCATTCCTGCCTTCAAGTGCTGTTGGAACCACTTGGTTTTATCCAATCCTGAAAATCTGCCAACATTATCAGCTCCACTGAAAGTGTTTGCAGAGTTGGTCGTAGTTTGCAACAGCAAGGACAAGAACGTCTGTGTCCAGACTGAAGAAGACTAACTGCGCACCAGTACTCCGCTGTGATGCTGATTGATTGATTGATTGAATCTTTATCCTCAGACTGGGAAAGCTTCTTGTAGAGCTTAATCCTGGCAGTTTCGCATACTTGTAGAGGCTTTGAATCACTGACGCAGGCCTGGTCACCGAAATTGGCAGAGTGAAGTTTCGGATTGTTAAAGTCTTGTTACCGGGGAATTATTCCATCCATTAAATGCCGCTGAATGGAGAGCAGTCCTTCACGTGCGTTGCTCAAGCGAACGCCCTGAGAGTCGAACCAGCGCCGCTTGATCTTGAAGCTTCTTCGTTCCAGAAGTGACGCGCTAACCAATTGAGCTATCGGGGTGGACATGATGCTGCGAGGCAGATCATCAAGGTGTCAGCTTCTTCGTGACTGTTCACTTCAAGCGTGATGTTCCGATTGCTTCTGGTGTGGCCTGACGCTGAAGTTATCACCAGCTTTGGAGAATGCTTGTTGTATCCGATTACTTCTTCAGTAAGATACTGTGTCAAATCTGCTTTCGTTTGGTCATGGCACAGGAACCTACTGAGTGGTATGTGCTTGATTCTGGTGTCATCCATGATCTGGTATTAGATGGGATCTTTGTCTTTTCGTCGTCTTGCTCTAGTTTTCTGTTTCAAAGAGTCAGACTTGTACGTGTCGAACACCAGAATAATCTCGTCAAACTCTGCTGTCAACATCATGAGCTTGTCATTGAAGCGTTGGCTAAGATCTTTGACTGTCGTGATGGCCGCGTATTCTTTGTCATCTTCTGGACGACCACCATGCTATTGACAATGGCAATTTTCTGACTCATGTGCGATGCCCATGGTAACAGGTCTGTATTAGCAGTGTCAACGCTCTGTCCACCCGATGCTGGTTCATGCGCATCATGCTCTGTTCCATCAGTTTCAACTAGATGCTGCAAGCAATGGATGAGCTTTGATTTATCAGTGCATGGTAGAACTGATCCATCTGGAGCAAATAGTGTTCTCGGTGTGAGGGTGAACTCATAGTTACCGATAGCGTTCTTCTGGTCAATGTCCCGGCTTGATCTGGATAGGACCATGAAGCGCCCGTAGAGATCTTTTGTTTCTTTTAGATCGACCGACTGGTCACGAACCTTGACTGTTTGCTTCTTGTTTCTTGACATGTACATGGGGTTGTTCTGCTTCTTAACTGGTGCCCATAAGCTGACATCACCATTAATGCGTTCTGCAACATACTCTTTGTAGAGCTGTTGTCCCTGCTCATCAACGGTCAGGATCTGTTTGACATTTTCTTGTGGAACACATGCGTGTGTGATGAAGTTATACAACTCATCACCTTCGACTACGAATGGATTTCAGTGACTCAATATGGTAGCTTTTATCTTGTCAACAGCTTCATGCTCTTTCCTGACAATGGCTGGTTGTACTTCAGGGTGACTTTTTTTTTGGAAGAAGTGTCTCCAAACTGCTCTTTGAACTTTTCTAAGAGGCGCGACAGCTTTGGTGCAGCCAGGAAAAACCGTTGCCAGGCATTCGTGTTGTTAGAAATGCCAATTAGTCCAGAGCAGACGTTCATCATCTTACTTCACAGTGTAGATTCAAACGATCTGTTATAGCCTGATGCTGCGGGTTCTTTTTGGCAATATCAAATTACACTAGCTTTCGGAACACAGTTCCCTAGTCATGTGCTATCTACACTGTGAAGTAAGCAACGATCATGCTGCTAAAAGCGAAACTCATTCAATTTCATCATCTTGTTGAACTGTTCGCATACACGATCTGCACCTATGGACACAAATGGGATCTCACCCTTGGTAACAGACACATTGTCTTCTTGAAGTTCACACCAAGTCTCTGGGTGGTTGATCTTCAGGTCATGCATATCTGCAATATACCGTGGCCAAAGGCGCTTGTACTTTATCCGATCTAGGGCTTATTCAGTTCCTCACCAGCTTGCATATGGAGATTGAGATCTGCATTCCGGGATTCCTCGACAAAGAATAAGATCGTTTCCACACGGTGAACATAGTTCATCATTGACTTGAACATCGCATTAGAGGACTTCTCCGTTTCCCATGCTTTCAATTGCTGCATCACATCTTCATCTATGAGGATTCGTTTCAGATGGTCATGAGCAGTCGAGATGGATTCAGGACTAATGTTTCTGTTATCAGATGACGATGTACATGCCTCTTAGACCTTATCTGTTGATCTTGAGCAGACAATCTTCAGATGTGGCTTCTCTGTGAAAAACTGATCCAAGGCCAGTTCATACAAAGCGATGTAAGTGTGGATGTGTGCACGAAGAGTTCTCTTGTAGTGCGCACACTTGAGAATTTGTCTTGTGGTCGCAGATCCATACACATCGGCTTCGATCCAGGCATCATCAATCCCAGAGTTCTCTATGGAAGTTCCGAGAGCTCTTAGTGCAGCCATCACAGCATGCAGCTCACCCAGTCTGGAAACAATTTCTCTTTTCAAGTCGACCCGTGCGTCTAGCAACTGCACTGCCTTTTCGTACAGGGCCATGTCGAAGGTTATCACAGTTGGGTACCCCTGACCAACGACTAACATCTTCAGCTAGGATGCTTGTAGAATCACAGTCAGCATAGTAGGCCACTCGTGAGCAACTTCAGGTAGCAGGGGCAGTGCACCAACGTCAGTGAGTGGCTGGCAAGATGAGATGAGTGACTTGTATCCTGCCCATCGGAGAATCCTGCTCTGTTCATCATTTTCTCTTGCTCTGGACAAAGTAGATGCTGTGACCCACCCTAACTGGGTCAGTTCATATGACTGAGCAACACTTGTTGTGTTGGCCTCAATCCCCCGCGCTCTGCTGTCAAATTCTGGTTTTGACTTGGCACATGGCTTAATGGGCACATGATATGGAAGGATTGATAAGTTCTTAGCGGTAGTAAGTTCGAGCTTTGGTGCGACTAGTTCTCCTGGAACATTTGCTTTCTGATACATTGCAGTGATTGTTCCATGTGTGGTGCCTTTCCAGTAGGCGGACAACAAATACGAATAAATACTTTTTTATTTCATTATTTTCATTTTTATACTTAATTACGGACAAATACGACGTAACACTGTACATAGGGAGTTATGTAACGAAATATAATTTCGGCGGCCATTTTGAAAACCAATATGGTGGATAATTGCAAAGTGGTTAACGCTTGGTATCTAGGTTTGCTTCTAATGGATTTCTTGACCCTTAAAACATAGAATTAGAATGTTTGATAAAGTTTCTAAGTTTATTAGGAGCCAAGATATATCAAAATATATATTTTGCGACGGCCATTTTGAAAATTCAAAATGTCGGCCATGGGGACATCTCTGCAAATGTAATCAACGTTTTTCGGATTCCTCATGGTCTAAGCTTTCCGAAAATGTATAGGTTTGCTAATCTCCAAAAATTTTGAACGAAATTACATAACGAACCTGACTAATACTGTGATAACGGATGCATTAATTTTCCAAAATTTCGAGTTCACTGTTGACCACTTTAATGAAGTTCAAATTCAATAAAGTTTTGGCTATGACGTTTTTTGGTGAATGGGAACAAAACTACTAAGGGCCGAGTTGAATTTCCAATTTTTCAAAAATAAAGGGGCAACTGATGCACTCTAACAAACATGCCTGAGAATGAAGAAGAAAGCGAAACAACGTAGGACTATGCAAAAAACATATGCTGCTGCCAAGCACAAACACTTAAGAATTTCAGCAAAACCATAAAACCATTTTTACTAGTTTAACGTTTTTCAAGAGCTCTGTAATGAAACTAAACTGCAAATTGTAAAAAATTTGTAACTTTTCCAGAAAAATATGAAAAAAAACAAAAAAAACAAAAAAAAACAAAAAACGAGTGTTTTTTTTGGCCCAAGTTTTTTTTGAAAAAAAACACGTTTTTTTAAAAAAAAAATGGTTCGTTTTTTTTGCATTTACATCTCTAATTGTGAGGTTCTGTGCCCAGTGGCGTAGCTAGGGGGGGAGCGGACCGCTCCGGGCGGCACGTCTGGGGGCGGCACTTTCAGACTACGATTTTTGATTTTGATTATAATCTGATACAGTGGCGTAGCCAAGGGGGGGGGTTTGGGGGTTACAACCCCCCCTTTGGCACGCGTGTGACGTCACGATATTGAGAATGATGCTTTCAGTCTAAAAAAAAATTGCCTAATTTTAAACAAATCTGCATTAAAAGAACGAGTTTTGCCAATACCAAACATTCAAACATCTCAGCCAGGAATTAGCAACAAGAAAACATAGAGAAAACATAGAGACTTAGCTTTATTTCCGAAAAATGCCGAAGAAAACATGATCTTATCCTTTTGCTATGCCACCGGACAGTACCATTTTACAGGAATATTCATACCCACATTTTTGTTGAAAATGCTCTCAGAATGCGCCAAATTCAAAGTAATTTTTCAAAAATTTCTGGGGGAGGCCTCCCAGATCCCCCGCCGCTGGGTGTCGTCTTAGGCGAAGAAACCCCCCTTTCAAAATTCCTGGCTACGCTACTGATCTGATAAAAAACGCTTCATTTTCATATGCTTTTTCTTGAAGGGCGCGGCAAAATCTGAATCCGCCCTGGGCGGCACATTCTCTAGCTACGCCACTGTCTGTGCCACAGTGAAAAATTGCGGAATGTGCCTCCAACCACTTGTATGCTTGAACGGGTTAATCTGACAACGATAGGTCAATGTAAATAGGTGAATAGGCCTAAGTCGCGCAGACTTACCAGTGGAACGGAGACCAAAGTCGGAAAAGAAACTTTAAAACCTTCTGGAGCTTTTTTCATTCCATGTTCTATTGGGGTTAGCCTAGTTAGGCTCACTGATGGATTGGCTCCAAAACAATGAAGCTCCATTCGTCTATAGCAGCTTGCAATGAATTTATTTTGATTGAAGTCAAATTAGAGAAGGGTTGAAAATTTTGTGTCATCCCTGTTTTGTGTTAAGTTACAACAAAAAATATACTTTTGTACCAAGCAAAAATAGGCTAAGCCTAAATATTCAGCAAATGATTTTGAAGTCACATCAAAATGACTCAACTTACAACACAATTTCCTTTTAAAATAAACCAAAACCAAGTTTCAAACTAAAATGTATAATGGAAGCTTTAGTTCTGAACTAAAAATTTCATGCAGCTCTAGTTAAGAGAGAATCTATAGCAATAATAGCGTAACATTGAACAAATCTAACTAAAACACTTTGGTTTTTCATCTTTTTAGTTCTTGCGTGGATGCTTGCTGCAAAACTGACAACTGCAATTCTCAAACCGTGGCGGAGATAAACGCCGCCGCCAATGTAGGTGGAAGTGGAAATGCACCTGTGTCCAGCGTTCTCACAATGATGGTCCTCACTCTGTTAGCTTTCGCTGCTCTTCTTTTGTAATAAAGGGTTGAAATGGAGAATGCTTGATATAATTTATAAAATATTGTAGGCCTACCGACTACCGTGTAGGCAACTAAAATAACTGTTGCTTTAGTTTATAGTGCAGAAGTTCTAAAACCGTGTGCCGCAGCACACAGATGTGCCGTTATAGAGAGTCGTAACTTCGTAAGTGTGCCACGAAAGCCTGATGATTTCAACGTTGCAACCGTAAGCGCAAACTTGCGAGGTGTCAAGTTAGTTTAGAATAGAGTTTAGGATTATAGTATACTTGTTTTCGTTTTGCAGTAGGCTACAATTAACTGCAAAATGCTTGCCGATCGAACTACCGCAAGAAGTAAAAATTTCTCGTTACTGATGCATGCCACCAGCTTGAAAGTGGCAACCTCAGAGCAACTGTTCCAATTAAGCATGGTTAGCTCGTTAGGCTTACAGCTAAGACACACCGCATGTGCGAATCGATTTTGATACACTGACACTGATGAAAAGCAAGCCCAGATCTTTCAAAGAAAATAAAGGGGTGTACCAGACATTGTCTAAAAATAAAAAAAGAGTCAAAAGTCATGTAATTTTCATTTTGGGTGAAGCTACCTAGCTACCTGAGAAGTTTCTGATACTTTTTTTATTCACACCTTTCACAATGCAATAGCAAAAAAGTAAATAAATTCAGTAGCATAAGCTACCTTAATTAAACGAAAGCTAACTTTAAGTAACTTCTATCACGTAGGCTACATATTTTTGTCACTCACGCCTGGTGGTTGAAGATTTGGGTACTATGTCTTTGACAGGACATTTAGACATGCTTGACGGTGGACACGAAAATTGGCTTCCTTGTCTTCCGTCCATTTAAGCTAAATCGTCAACCACCGGGTCTAAGCCTGGATATGACAACAACAACTTGTATTCAGTGTAACAGCTTCGATGAAAACCTTAGTGAAAAGCAGAGTTTCAACAAAACAGTAGGCCAACGTCGTCAGTCAATGTGCGCAATAAATTCTAAAAATTTTTGGTGTGCCCAAAAAAAATTGAAAACCCTTCCATAGTGCAACACAATCAATATGATATCTGTATACGTCATGACGGACTTGTAGGCTATGTGGTTGGTTAGTTTTAATCTTTATTCTCGCACTGGCAAAGCCTCTGTTAGGTTATTCCAGCCAGTTTCGTACTTGTAGAAGCTTTGAATCATTGACGCAGGACCGGTCACCGAGATTGACAGAGAGAAGTTTCCTATTGTTGTTGAGGTGCTGTTGTCTGTGTATTAATCCATTCACCAAGTAGACTAACGCTGAAGGGTGAGCAGTCCTGAAGTGCCTTGTTCTAGAGCACACCCCGAGAGCTGAACCAGCGCTGCTTGATCTTGAGGTTTTATACCTCGCTCTTCTGGTATGAACCTGCCCCAGTCGACTTGGGTTAAGACATTGCCAATACTCACAGGAGGAAGCTCCATACTGGCCGGTGTCAGCACTCAGCAGTTCTTCCTTCCACAGTTGGACCCGCACATTTGCGGCGACCTCATCTTGACCCATCTTCTATTGCTAGCCTACTTCTAGTGTAAATACCCTGCTAGCCTACTTCTGCTGGCTGCGTAGCCAAGTGGTGAGAGCCCTGAAACGGCACTCAAAAGGCGCCGGTTCAAAACAGTTCAAAAGCAGGTGGCTGTGTTTTTGGCAGTGCACAGGCATGCCTGAAGGTGGACAGGAAGATTGGCTTCATTACCTTCCTGTCCACTTAATCTTCAACCACAGTGTGTAAGCCAGGGTACGACAAACAAAAGCCTACTTCTCATCTTAGTGCTGAAAACACCCTGATTCAAAAGCAAAATAAGAAGATACCACAGGAAGATGCTTTTCATTCACTTTCATAACCAAACTTTAAAATACTGTGTGGCTCAGATGTAGTAGGCTATCACATGATGGTGTAAATTTTTATTATTTAGAATAGGCTAATACTCCAAATACGTTAGCATACTATCGCACTAAAGTTTGACATTTCAGTAATGGTAATTAGTGATCTTGTGGCAGCTGCAAGGGCGCGGGAAGTGGAGGTGGTCAAGGGGCTGCAGCCCCCTGGAATTTTTGATAATTGCTTCAGCCCCCCCCCCCCCCCCCCTGGAAAATTCTGACAATTTAAGGTAGGCTACATAACATATTTTCAGAAATTTATTCGAACAATAGGCTGATTGCTACGATGAATCGAGTTCTGTTACGTGTGGTCGCGCTCATCATTCGCAATAATGACTCCAGTTTACGTTGAAACTATATACAACTTTATGTAGCTACAATTGAAAATATTTTTGGGTTTATTTTGTCGTATATTGATTTAAATTTGTCAAGTGAAGATATTTGTGTTTACTTAGGCAAGAAGGAAATCGTTGTATTCAACTTAAAGAAAACAAACCTCCTAGCCTACTAGCTTCGTAGCCTAGGCTATGCTGCATATTTGCAACAAAACAAATTTGGGAAGTAGGCCTACATGACTTTGAGAGACTAAAATCAATATTTGTGAAGAAAAGTAAAAAAAAAAACTATCAATTGACCTTTTATAGCCCAATGTTGCAAATTTACAACACGTTATACTGTTCAATATTCTGTATTGGTTGCACCGCACTTTTTAAAAATAAATCTGAAAGTTTCGTTTTGTTTCATACTGGGTTGCACGTACAGGATGCCGCCATACGTCACTTGCCAATAAAAACAAACATTTGGCTCAAACTTTACGTACTCGTTCTTAAAGAATGAAACTAAATCTATTTAAACCTGAACTTGTCTTTATTGTCTCCTGTAGTCACCTACGATACCGGTAGCTTTGTTTTACTGAAATTCAGTTCATTTGTTAAAAACATGAAGAATATTGGAGTTGCTCTTGTCTTATGTCTTGCTTCTTTCACCGTCCATGGACAATTCACCTGCAAGTATGGAGTTGAAACAGAAAGTATATTTCCAGGAGGAAGTGCTCTTCAATGACTTGACGTGTCCATCTCATGCTAACAATTGTGCAAGAACAGAATTCACCGTTTCGATCGCGGGAGGACAATGTAAGACAAGTATTCAGCGGCACCTAGTGTATGGTTCAATTTACTGGCAGCAACAATAATGATCTTTGCTTAAATAATATGCGGTCTGATTTGCCATCTTTTGCATAGTTTTGCCGGCCATTAGTCTACTAATATTCCCCGGTAATATTCTCAATGAAATGTTGTAACAATTTTTTGCTTCGTGTTTCCTACCTGGTGATGTTAATACGCAAATAAACCGACAACCCTCTGCTGTTGTTTGCTACTTACTGGAGGCGGGATTTTTAGTAGAGATTCCACTCTTTCGGGGTTAGGACTTTAAGTACCTTTAGAGATTCTATATCCAAGCAAGTCGATTGTATCCGCCGAATAAGTACTTTTTGCTTCATTGAAAGTTAGATTGCATTCTCGAGCTACTGCAAGAAATTTTGATAAATTTTGATCGTGCTCTTCTTGGGTTTTCCCGCAAATAGTAATATTGTCAAAATAAGCGTACGTACCTTTGCACTCGTAGTCTTTGATAATGTTATCCATTATCCGTTGAAAACCAGGTACAGCATTCGTTAGGCCAAACGGCGTTCTCTTCCATTGCCACAAGCTTCCATTAGCTTCGAAAGCAGTGTAATTTCGATCTTGCAGAGGAACTTCTACTTGGTGGTACGCACTTTTTAAATCTAGCGTTCAGTGACGATCGGTGAGGGAAAGCAAGGAAAGCAGTGCTTACCTTAGCAAAAACTATGCAAAATATAATGACTGAATTCTAGGTTTAACTTCTTATTACTTTTATCACGTCTATTTTAACTTGAAAATTACTGTATTCGTGACTAGAATTACTCGTAACGCTTGTGAGTAGTCTAAGTCCTCACCAAACCGCATGTCTTGCCTATAAATGCCAATTGACGCAAACGCTTCTGTCAGAAACAATCACTGAGGCTCCAGGTAAGCAACTATCAAACTTGCTTACCCAGATTCAAAAATGTCAAAAAACACCTTCGTTTCATCCAATCCTCACTCGTTTTGCAAAACGTCACCAGCTGCTTAGCCAATCAGATGTGTTACGGTTATGGTAGGTTAGTTGTGCTTTCCCAGTGACGTCAATGCGTACATTCGCTAGAGCGACTAGACTAACTCTCAGAATGGTCTCTCGTCACGGTACACGCACAGCATCATAATGCCGAAATAATTGTTGCTGTTTTTTGATGTCTCCTCGCCATGTACTTTAGCCTACTGTACTAGCTTTCATAGCCATGCCTTTGCCCTTTTTACAGCGTTGATATAACGTTACTTCGCCAATGAACGTTCAGGTGCGGGCTGCGGATGCAATATTTAGTTTGTTAAGCTTCTATACGCAGGAAGCAAACTTATCCAGCTTTTTGTACAAATTGCTTGCGGTTGTAATGTTTAGGCCTAAGTGTTAGTTTTTGTAGTGTAGGCTTAACTTCTTCTTCGTCGTATGAGCTGTTCTTCTGGACTATATATTTGGGCATGATGTCATCAGCCACTCGACAGTCTCGTCATCCAGGGCCTTCAGTCCAAGCGCTCCATGTGGTGGTTGATGGATTGGGCAGTCATGGACGACATGATCTACTGTCTGGTCTGTGGCGCCACACTCGCATCCCGGTGAGGGAGCCAGGCCCCATTTGCACATGTCTGAACGAAAGCGACCGACGCCAGTTCGTAAGCGGTTAAGCCGGACCCACGCAAGTCTTGCGAGGGACATTCCCGGAGGGTGGGGATCGACGTCGGGTAGGAAATCACGGAGTCGGGAGGTGTTGTTTTGCCACTCCATGTTCCATGTGTAGTTCGTCCAGTGTGCCGCACTTATTCTAAGATCTTCAACGTTGTTCAGAACTGAATATCTGAGAATGAACATTCATGACGAATTAAACATTTAGACAACTATTATTCTATGTCTAACACAGGATTTTGGTCCTGCAACGTTAAAATTAAGATTGTTCATGACTTCTAAACATTAAACGGATGTATGATCACGAGATAGGCGAACCACAATTTGACAGATTTTTATTTTTGATTTGTTTTGAAAATGCTCTCAGAGCGCACCAAATTGGAAGTGTTTTTCAAAATTTTCTGGGGGAGGCCCCCCAGATCCCCCGCTGGAAGTGTTGCCTTCGGGCTTCGCCCGACGGTTATGCCCTTCGTGCCTACTACCTTGCTGCAGCATATTTCCAAGTTGCTTTCCCAACGGTTTAAGCCACCGAACGTCACTGCTAGCGTTGTATAGATGTTGTTTCTAGCGACATTGTTCACTACGTCTGACATAAGAGGTAAAGGATACGCGTCCAAACAAGTGAACTTGTTTATGGTTTGGCTAAAATCGATGACCATCCGCTTTTTGTGATTGTCTTGAGTGACCACAAGAGGTTGTGCTCGCCATGGCGAACGACTCGGCTCAATTAGACCTTCCTTATAAAGTCGCTGCACCACTGAAGAGATAAAACTTCTATCGGCTTGAGAATACTTTCTAAGCTTTGTAGCAATCGGATGGCACTCCTTCCTTAAGTGTTTGAAAAGTTGTATTGAAGTAGACGTTTTAATAGCTTCTAATGCTCCAATCTGCAACGTTGGCATAGGGCCTCCAAATTGAATATTCACACTTTTGTGCTGTTTCATAAAAGTTTGTTCGATAATTAGGTCGGTGAGCAAATTTTTCAAAACAGTAACTCCTACATTATCATACTCTTGTCCAAAAAGCGCAACTTTTACATTACAGGTTTCTAAACTTTGCGATGAACATCCTTTCACGGCTAAACCAATGCGGCATTCACTTTCTTTGAGATTTAGTTTTAGACGCTTTCTTAAACGGTCGCTCATGTGACAAAGGGTAGAGCCAGTGTCAATGAGAGCATTGGCTTGAACTCCGTTAACTGTAACAGGGACGTTGACCTTTTCGTGGGTGTCGAAAGATTCGGTTGTCATATTCATAATGACGTCTCGTGGCGTAGAAGCAGATGAATAAATAGGTTTTTGATTTACCCTGGAAAGACGACAAACTTTTGAGAAATGACCTTTTTTAGAACATTTGAAACAAATAACTTCACGAGCAGGGCAATATCTTCTACTATGTCGCCTATTTCCGCAATAGTTACACTTTTCAACCAACGCGGCGCTAACATCTGAGCTTTCTTCCTTATCTGAGGAATCTTCCATTTTAAAGGTAGGACGAGTTTCAAAAGCTGTTGCGCCACAATCAAGTGAAGACGGAGTCTGGCTCGCAGTCATTTCAAAACGATTGCAAAACATTTGGGCATCATCTAAGGATCGAGCTTTATCAAAAGTTTGTTGTAGCGAATCAGTTTTGTCCTCTAGCAAGCGTTGTTTAATGTTATTTGACGAAATCCCAGCGATAAACGCGTCACGAATAGCTTCCTCTTTATGCGCAACTGCCGATACGGCCCGAAAGTCACAGGAGAGGCTCAATCGTTTTAGGGTCTGCATGTACTCGTCTAATGATTCATCTGGCTTCTGCTTCCTAGTTTTTAAAACAAATCGAGAAAACATGGGGTTAGAAACCTTTTCAAAAAGACGCTTCAGCTGTTCGATAGCTTCATCATAACTTGTTGTCTCAACACACCAGTTCATATATTGAAGCGTCTATGTGATTTATAAGCAAATTCAACTTGTCTTCAACTGAAACTTCTCCAAGCTTCTCTACATAAATTGTAAAATTTGTGCTGAGTTGAAACCTAAGTTCTACAAGCCAATTGAAATTCCATTGATAAAAGCTACGCAACCTATGGAGCGCTTAAGCATCGATTTCAAAGGACCTTTACCTTCTGCTACAAATAACAAATACATTCTGACTGTAGTAGATGAGTAGCCTACTCTCGATTTCCTTTCGCCTTTCCTTGTAGTAAAGTAGACACTGAAACTGTAATCTCGTGCATGTCTAGTCTTTTTGCAATGTTTAGTAAATGTGGTTATGTGCATTCGGATAGAGGTGCATCGTTTATGTCTAAAGACTTTGTGTCTTACATGTACAGTTTGCGTATTCCTACCAGCAGAACCTCTATATACAATCCACGAGCTAATGGCCAGTGCGAAAGATACAACGACGTAATTTGGACTTCTGTAAAACTTGCTTTGAAAACTCGAGATCTCCCTATTTCTAAATGGGAGTGTGTTCTACCTGATGTTTTACATTCCATGCGCTCTTTATTATGTACTGCAACAAACGTGACGCCACACGAGCGATTTTTTAATTTTCGGCGTCGTTCAAGTCTAGGTCTTTCAATACCTACTTGGGTTAAATGTCCTCAAAAGGTTTTATTGAGACAACACGCTCGTGCTAGCAAGTATGAACCGCTTGTCGAAGAAGTGGAAATGACTCATGCAACTCCGAACTATGCGCACGTTCGTTTCGCGAACGGACGCGAAACCACAGTGTCCATTCGTGACATCGCTCCAACTGCTCGTGGTGGCTTGGACGAGTCGACTCTTAGTTTGCCTGATCCCGGGAGCCCTGCAAACTCACACAATCTGCCTGGACATGATGAGATAAACAAACCACCTTTGGAATTTCCCGAACAAATTACAACTAATAATGAACCAGTCAATGAGGATACACCTGCCCCATCATCGGAAATTCATATACCGACTGATTCCAGCGAGCGCCCCATGCCCGGCGCTCGTCACGTTCAAGGCGACCTCCGAATAGATTTGTAAATTAATTTTATGTCTTTAATGTCATTCATTTTATGTTGATCCCTATGTAGGCTATAATCTTTGGTAGGGGGGAATGTTATGTTATTGCTTTAAGTTGTATTGTAATTTACGTTGTTGCTGACTGCTTTGTTGCTGATTGCTTTGTTGCTACGTTGCCTTAAGTTCCTTTGTCGCTTTTACTGGTGTGTTTATGTTTAGTCTGATTTCAGTTTGCAGTTTATGTCTCAGTCTTTTAGCGGAATAAACTTCTTCATAGAGGAATTGTAGATGGTTTCACTACAATAACTAGGCTACGTCTGCAGAAGAAAAAAAAAGAGAGAAGAGAAAATGTGAATCGTAAAAATATTCTGTCAGGCTATTAGCAAATGAATAACAGTTCGATGATTTTTTTTACAAGTCACATTTTTTCATCGTTTATTTTTCCGTTCAGTTGTTTTATTTCTGACCATCACAACGAAAACAATACACGTCAACATAGCAAAGGTCGAGAAAAAGATAGAAGCGACTATAGGCTGCTTGATTAATGATTATGTTGCAAATCAATGATGTTGTTTCAGATGGATTGACTGTTAGAAACTGCGTCCCAGAAAATGAATGCGCCAATTATTGTGACCCATCGGGAGCGTTCTCTCAGATACAAAGTTATGGAACAATAGAGTAAGGAAGGGGGGATTTTCTAGTGTTTCATTTAAAAGCATGTTCATGACTACGTATTATAATGTTCTGCCTTTACTCACTAGTACACTTTGCTTGCTTACAGTTTCTTTTTAATAATTGTAAAATCCGTTTGCATGTGCGAAGTAACATAAATACACAACGGTTCATGCAATATCAATATGAGAATATAAATGAAAGGGAATCATGAATACTACAATCCTCCCCAAGTTGTAGATTTGGATTAAGGGGTATGCTTTTTATATAACGAGTACGATAAATTATAGTTGTCACAAATTTTCAGTCTGATGATAACAAAACGTTGCTTACTCGAATTACAGTTTTACACAGAACAAGAATTAATCAAACATACTTGTCATCAATCTATGCAAAGGTCATTTGTGACTGGTTTGAAGAATGAAGAGTTTCTTGTGACCACATGAGATCCTTTTTTTGCAGTGATCATCGAACCATTTATGTTGGTCACTTTGTAAGGACGCAATCCATAAGGGAGTGATAGTTTACTTTCTCTTTTAACTTTCAACAAAACCAAGTCACCAATTGAAATATCACAATTTTTAGCATGTGTACGTTTGTCTGCATATTTTTTCATTTTACATTTTGCACGAGTGTCTTTCTCTCTCAACGATTGGTCATTTACAGTAGTGAGAGCTTGAGGAATAGTAATATTAGCTTTCCTCCCAAACAAGAGTTCTGCGGGACTCGTTCTGGTCGTGCAGTGTGGCGTAGCTCGATAATTTCTCAAAAAGTTATTCAAGTCAGATTGCCATGAATTGTGTTGAACATTTGAAATGCGAACAGATTTGTTAAGTGTTTTCATGAAGCGTTCAGCTTCGCTGTTGCTTTTCGGCCACAAAGGAGTTATCTTTCGATGTTTGAAACCTAAACGTTGGGCAAATTGCTTAAAATTGTAACTATTGAATGGCGGGCCATTATCTGATTTAAGCACAAGTGGAATTCCAAACATTGAGAAAATTTTGTCAGCTACCGGTATCACAGATGAAGCTTTGGTAGAATTGACAATTTCTACAACAGGAAATCGCGAGTACTCATCGACAATTACTAGCAAGTATTTACCAGTGTTATACGGTCCAGAAAAATCAATACACAGTTCAGTCCATGGTGCGTTAGGCAATGGTGACATTTTTAATGGTTCAACAGTGTTTTTAACGGTTGCAGCTTGGCAATAAATGCAATTTTTAACAGCGTTTTCAACAGTTTTATCAATGCCAGGAAACCAAACTTTTTCTCGAATCAATGCTTTTGTTTTCACGATGCCTTGATGTCCTTGGTGTGCAAGAGTTACGGCTTGTTTTTCTAACACTCGCGGCATAACGATTTTGTTCTGTTTAAGAATTAAATCAGAGTTTGTTAATGTCAGCTCGTTCCTGATAGGAATGTATGGCTTGATGTCTTGATCTGGGTTCTGCATAGCAGATTTCCATGCGTTGCTTTTGATGATGTTGATGATTTTCTGCATTGTGTTGTCACCTTTGACAGCATTTGTGACATCATCAATTGTCATTGCTAGTGGAATTGCTGATTGAGAAATAAAGTTCACGTATTGTTCAGTCGCATCACACAATGAAGTGCAATGTGTGCTTCCCACGGGATGTCGAGACATGTAGTCAGCAGGGTTGTCTTTTCCTGGTTTATACGTCACAACGAAATTGTAGGGTTGCAATCTTAGATTCCAACGCTCAATTCTTGCTGGAGGCTTGGATAATGCATTTCTGAATATGAGTTCTAATGGCTTGTGATCTGTAATCAAATTGAAGGGTTTTTGCATGCCATATAGATACAGATGAAATGTTCACAGCCCCAAACAATTGCTAGTGCTTCTCTTTCCATTGCTTTAAAAAAAATCTCAAAAACCAACTCTTACATGAATATACATGCGTACCTTAAGTGCTCAATACAAAGGATAACTTACCTTTACAGTAGGCCTATATCATCATATCGTACTTATTAATATTTGTTCTCTACAGTTATTAGTATCAAATTGCCCTGTTTTTGTATGCTTCACATAAAAATTGTTGCAATTCGGTGGTGGTATCCACGTTTTTCCTCGTTATTTCAGAAAAACTTTCGCAAGTGCTGTAGCCTATTATAGCACACAATCACTAATTATTGGTGGTTGGTCAATTCTTGGTCGTTGGTTTGAATCTTCATCCTCGGCTTACTCAGTCTGAGAATGCAGATTTAAACCAACAGTAGTTGTTTTTCAATCTCAGTGGCGAACCCTTTTTATTCAATGAAGTAGTGTGCCTGCCTCTGCACACTAGTGTGTATGAATGTGTAGTTAGATTTACTGTGATGGGGTGGTGGCTGACTAGATGACTGCTTATGGTCTTTCGCTACCATCCTGATTGCGCCATAATCTAACCAACAGTTGTACAATGCATTGTTTTGACAATTACATTTTACTCTGATTATATGTTAATATATGGCGCTGTTAAAACAAAATAAATTGACTTGACTTGACTCTTTCAGTTTGAGAATATCTTTGTTCGACAGGGGTGAGAACTTTACTTGCGTATGCAACAATCCGTGCCGGTTCATTAACATTGCTTCGTTGAGTGAGAATGGCCCCAAGTCCTACGGGACTGGCATCTGTAATATTGGAAACGTGCCTTTAAACTTTTAATTTATTTGAGAACTTGCCCTTTAAGTTTGTACCTTGTGTTTCACATTTTGCCTTACGCGTTTTCCATGACCTCTTGATTGGCCGCTGTTAAATACGCTTCCCTGACAGCGATGCGGTATTCTCCAACTCGAACCAGCTCAGTGGTCGAGTGGTTTCGCCTTCGGCTCTGGTGCTGGTAAATCTGAGATCGATTCCAGGTCGGGTCAAACCGAAGACTTTAAAAACGGTACCGATTGTGTTCTATCCTGCATAGCGCAGTGAGAATGAGTCGGGTAATAATGTGATAACATCGTAAACCTGATACAAATTAAAAATGAGCCCTGTCGCTAAAAGACCTTAGCTGTTGTAGAGCGACAATAAATAAAAACCATAACATTATTATTATTCTCCAACTCGAGTTCAACTAGTTGTCAAAGTCAATCGTTAGTGCCGCAGCTATGTGGGCGTGTACATTGCCAATTTATGTTTGAGATTCAAATAAAGTTATCTGTTCGTCTTTGGGAGTTCGTCCGAAATAGTCAGACGTAAAGGCTAGCGCGAAACATTACATGGTGTCAGAAGTGGGATTCGAACCCACGCCTCCATAGCGCGAAACATTACATGGTGTCAGATGGATTCGACGCAAGCAACGAAGAATGAAATGAACTTTCAACGAGGAAACGTCGCTGATAATTTTAAAAAATGGAGGCAGATGATCGAGTTGACGTTTAGTGGGCCTCTATCTGCGAAAGTCAAATGTCGAAAAAGGCAGCTACTTGCTACTGTACATTGGACAGGAGGGCCGTGACATATATAACACATGGACACTGACAGAAGACGAAAAGAAAAATCCTAAATCAATTCTGGACAAATTTGAGCAGTTCTGCGAGCCTAGAAAGAACATTACCGTTGAACGTCACAAGTTATTCACTCGAAGTCAAGGACTGGATGAACCATTCGATTCGTTTGTTACCGATCTCCGTTTGATGGCAGGTCGTTGTGAGCTTGGCAATCTACGTGATAGCCTGATACGTGATAATGTGGTGAGAGGCGTACGGTCTGACGATGTACGCAAAAGATTGTTACAAGAACTGAATCCAACGCTGGAACGTTGCATCGAAATTGTGCAAGGCGAGGAGATTTCCCAACAACAAATCACTCACGTGTTTCCTGAATCCTCACACGTCAATTACGCGAAGTTCTCCAGCCATCGTCGTCACTTCAAGTTAGAAGATCGAAGACAACAAAGAAGTGGACCGAACTGTTCCAAATGCGGGTATAAGCATGGAAGGAAATGTCCAGCAGAAGGAAAGAAATGCCACAACTGTGGACGGCCGAACCACTTTTCTTTCGTTTGTAGAAATCGACCAATTCATCAGCTAACAATCGAAGACAACAATGGTGAGTCATCATATTTTATTGGCTGCATAGAAAAAAATGACTCCAACCCTGATGAAATGTTTGTAAATATCTTAATGGCTGACTACAATTTCAATGTGAAGTTTAAATTGGACTCTGGAGCTCAAGTTAACGTAATTCCAAAAAACGTGTATGAAAAGTTTTCTCACTTAAGTGAACTATCTCCTACCAACGCTACGCTAACTGCTTATGGAGGAACCATCATTCACCCACTTGGAAAAATATCCTTAAATTGTAAGTATAGAGACATCGTTCAAAACCACACATTTTACGTTGTAGATAGTCATTCACCGCCACTTTTTTGTCTAAAATCAAGTACTTCAATGGGTCTGATGAAAATTGTTTTACAAGTTGAACATCGCATGCCGAAAGTCGCTGATAGATATCAAGATTTGCTTAGAGAGTATAACGATGTATTTGGTGGCATTGGTTGTTTTCCTGAACCTTATAAAATCGTAATTGAGGAAAATGCCACTCCCGTTAGAATTCCACCTCGACGAATACCAATTGCCCTACAAGACAAAGTTAAAGCTGAATTAGATTCATTAGTTTCTCAAAAAATTGTTGAACCTGTGAACGAACACTCTGATTGGGTAAATTCTATTGCTATTACATGTAAAAAGAATGGCAAGTTGCGTTTATGTTTGGACCCGAGACCGTTAAACAAAGTTGTAAAGCGTCAGCACCACCAGTTACCTACGTTTGAAGACGTTGCTTGTAACATTTCTGGAGCTAAATATTTTTCAATTTTGGATGCCAGATCAGGCTACTGGCAAATACCTTTAGACGAAGAAAGTTCTAAACTTACAACATTTTCAACAAGCTTTGGAAATTACCGATTTTTACGACTACCGTTCGGTTTAAAGGTTTCACAAGATGTGTTTCAGAAGCGTATGGAAGAATCCCTGCAAGGAATTCCGAAGCAAGGCGTTATTATTGACGACATTTTGCTGTGGGCTGATACCGAAAAAGAAGCAGTCGAGAACTTGAAAACAACACTTGATCGATGCAGAAAAGTAGGTATAAAGCTAAACCTGGATAAATGCAAATTTGGTTTGTCCGAAGTATCCTACTATGGACATATTATTGGCGAAAATGGTACTAAACCAGACCCAAACAAAATCAATGCTATTACAAACATGAAGCCACCGAATTCAAAGAAAGAACTCCAAACTTTTTTGGGATTAATTAATTTTTTGAGAAAATTTGCGCCACAGTTATCAGAGATTACAGCGCCATTGCGAAATCTCCTGAAGCAAGACACGTGGACGTGGAATTCAAAAAACGACGAGCAGTATCAACACGTGAAAGACTACATCACAAGGCAACCAGGTACAGTCTTACAATACTTTGAACCGAAAAAACCTGTGTGTATTCAAGTTGATGCCTCTAAAGATGGACTTGGTGCAGTGCTATTGCAACACAAAGGACCAATCGCTTATGCATCCCGCGCGCTCACACCTACTGAACAAAACTACTCTCAAATCGAAAAAGAAATGTTAGCCATCGTTTATGGTTGTGTTAAATTCCACCAGTATGTTTATGGCCGACATTTTACCATTCATTCTGATCACAAGCCTCTACAGTCCATTTTCAAGAAACCACTTTCAAGTGCGCCACCAAGGCTACAACGCATGATGATCAAAATTCAGCCGTATGACCTCAACGTCGAATTTCGACCTGCAAAGTCTATATCAGTTGCAGACACGTTGTCTAGAAAGCACCCTGAAGATGTTGGTGAGCCACAATTTGATACAGACAGCCAAGTTTTAATGATAGCAGAATCGTTTCCTGTTCAGACTGACTGTTTAGAAAACATTAGAAGTGCAACAAAAGATGACAGAACATCACAAATCTTAACAAAGTATCTATTGAACAATTGGCCCAAACATAAAAAGAGCCTTGATATCCATGCTTGTCCTTATTGGAAACTCAGATCCGAGTTATCTTTGCATAATGGTTTAATTTTGAGAGGTGAACGTATCGTTGTGCCATTTGCACTTCGTAAAGAAATGCTTGAAATGTTGCATGCTTGTCATTTAGGAATTGTGAAATGTACCCAAAAAGCCCGAGATCTGTTTTATTGGCCTGGTATGTCCTCTGATATTAATGATTTGATCTCTGTTTGTGACATTTGTAAACAATTGCAGTACAACAATCCCAAAGAGCCTTTAATTCCTCACGAACCACCCAGTAACCCATGGGAAATTGTTGGAGCAGATTTGTTTCACTGGAACAATGCGAACTATTTAATTGTCGTCGACTATTACAGTAGATTTTTTGAAACCGCTTTGTTAAATAGGACCACTAGTCAAAACGTAATTCATCACATGAAATCCTTTTTTTGCAGACATGGTATTCCAAAAACCCTCCGATCAGATAATGGCCCTCCATTTCACTCAAAAGAGTTTGCAAATTTTTGTGATAGTTGGAAAATTAATCATAAAACTTCCAGCCCATTATACCCACAGTCAAATGGGCTTGTAGAAAAGTTTGTTCAAACTGCTAAACGTTTATTAGACAAAGCCTTAAGCACCAACCGTGACCCTTATCTCAGTATTTTAGAATACAGGAACACACCCATTGGACCTGAAGGATCACCTGCTCAGTTGTTGATGGGGAGAAGATTGCGAGAACTAATACCAATGACAGAAGACCAATTACAGCCCGTCTCAGTTGACCCCGCTTTTGTAAAGAAACAATTTGTAAAACGTCGTACTCGCAACAAAAGGTATTATGATCGCTCAAGTAGACCCATGAGACCTCTTGTTAATGGCCAAAATGTTCGCCACAGAGTTGGAAAAAAATGGGAGCCAGCTGTCGTAACCGGTCGTCACAATTCACCGCGATCCTATAATGTGCGTGATTCTTATGGCAACACCTACCGGAGAAACCGGAGATATTTAATTAATGTGGAGCCGACATTCAAATTTAATCCTTTGGTTCCTGATGCACATGCATTTGATCAATCCAACGACGAGCCCAATGCGCCACGCCAAAATAATATGCCAGCACCGTATATGACCCGTTCTGGCCGGGTAGTAAAGCCTCCTGAGAGATATGGTGTCTGTGCAACCTAAGTAGTAGTGCACATAGTGAGATAGTATCGTGGTACGTTTAGATTTCGTGTTGTGCAACGTGTTATAAGTTGTTCTTACTGTTCATCCAAGTTTTTTGAAAGTAAATTGTGTAGTAGATGTGATTTCGTTATTTCATGTGTATCTGGCAGTGTACCACTCTTCATAAGTTCATTTTAATCTGTTTGTGTATTGTGAAATAGTTTTCTTTCTTCAGACAAAGGGGGATGTAATATTGGAAACGTGCCTTTAAACTTTTAATTTATTTGAGAACTTGCCCTTTAAGTTTGTACCTTGTGTTTCACATTTTGCCTTACGCGTTTTCCATGACCTCTTGATTGGCCGCTGTTAAATACGCTTCCCTGACAGCGATGCGGTATTCTCCAACTCGAGTTCAACTAGTTGTCAAAGTCAATCGTTAGTGCCGCAGCTATGTGGGCGTGTACATTGCCAATTTATGTTTGAGATTCAAATAAAGTTATCTGTTCGTCTTTGGGAGTTCGTCCGAAATAGTCAGACGTAAAGGCTAGCGCGAAACATTTACTTTACTTGCAGAATGCAGATTCAAACCAACAGTAGTTGTTTTTCAATCTCAGTGGCGAACCCTTTTATTCAATGAAGTAGTGTGCCTGCCTCTGCACACTAGTGTGTATGAATGTGTAGTTAGATTTACTGTGATGGGGTGGTGGCTGACTAGATGACTGCTTATGGTCTTTCGCTACCATCCTGATTGCGCCATAATCTAACCAACAGTTGTACAATGCATTGTTTTGACAATTACATTTTACTCTGATTATATGTTAATATATGGCGCTGTTAAAACAAAATAAATTGACTTGACTTGACTCTTTCAGTTTGAGAATATCTTTGTTCGACAGGGGTGAGAACTTTACTTGCGTATGCAACAATCCGTGCCGGTTCATTAACATTGCTTCGTTGAGTGAGAATGGCCCCAAGTCCTACGGGACTGGCATCTACAATAAGCTCTGTTTCTTTGTTCAGGTCAAAGTATGTTAAGACTTCATTCCCTGTCAGGCTGTCTTTGAGAGCTTGTATTGCGTCATCATGCACAGCAGTCCATTTCCACTCTGTGTTCTGATGTGTTAACTCTCGCAATGGTTGAGTGATTGTTGAAAAGTTTCTGATTGTTCTTGCACAATAGTTTGCTAATCCCAGTAGACTTCGCACTTCACCGACTGATTTTGGCGTTGCAGCATTCTTTATAGCATTTATTTTGGTGTCTTGTGCAGAAATGCCTTTGTCAGAAAATGTGTATCCATAAAATTCCAATTTTGTTTTGTTAAATTCACATTTTCTTTTGTTCAGAGTGAGATTCTTTTCTCGCAATCGTTGCAATAAAGCATCAAGATTCTTGTTGTGGTCTGCTTCAGTCTTTCCATAGACAATGATGTCATCGCTAATGTTGAGTGTACCGGGTAAGCTATCGAGTGCTTGCTGAATGGTTTTTTGAAAAAGTTCGGCTGCTGAACTCACACCAAAGTTTAAACGTTTGTAGCGATATAACCCATTATGAGTTGAGAATGTTGTTATGTATCTGCTGTCATCATCCAACTCAATTTGGTGATATCCTTTGTTAAGATCTAGCTTTGAAAACATTTTGGCTCCATTTAGTGCATGAATAAGGTCATCCACAGTTGGGCAGATGTGTCTTTCACGATGTATAGCCTTGTTTGGCATTCTCATGTCCACACAGATTCTTACTTCTTCTGGGTTGTTTGGTTTTGGTGGTGTGACAATGGGAGATACCCACGGTGTTGGACCATTGACTTTTTCAATTATATCATGGTCTTCCAAGTATTTCAGTTCTGTGTTGACTTTTTTCCGAAAGTGAAATTGTATTCGCCTGTGTGGGATAGCTGTAGGTATCACTGATTTGTCAATGTGGAGTTTGGCTTTGAAGTCTTTGAGTTTGCCTATGCCTTGAAAACGGTCAGCATACTTGTTAATGATGCTAGAATTTGTACCAGTGACAGTTTGATTGATTATGTGTAACAGGTTTAGATTAACAGCACTGTTGTAGCTCAACAAACAGCCATGTGTTCCTTCCACTACATAAAATGTGGCATAAGTTGATTTATTTTCTGTCTTTATGTCAGCATGACATTTGCCAAGTAGTTTTATTGGCTCGCAAGAACCATATGTAAAAATTTTAACATTGGTTTTGAAAAGTTTGCATTGTATTTTGTGGAAGTTTTCTTCATCAATGAGATTAGCTGATGATCCAGAATCAAGCAAAAATTTGATGTTTTTTCCATTGATGTTTAGATTTGCAGTAGGATTCTTTTCTGAATTTGTTCTACATACATAAGCAATTTCTTCATTAGAATCTGATGTGTCACTACTGCTTTGCTGTTCAGATGTAGCTCTAACATTTCTTTGATATTGTCTTTGTTTAGTTAAACAGCATTTTTCAAAATGATTTGGTTTTCCACAATTTCTGCAAGTCTTTCCAAATGCAGGGCATGACTGTCTTCCCTTAGCATGAGGATAACTGCCACTGCAAAAATAGCACTTGCTGATGCTTGTTGACTGTCTGAGTTGTGTTGGCCTAGTAGGTTTTGGCTTGAATGAATGCTGTTTATTTGTTGAGAGTTTGTGCATTTTGTTGATCGATTGTGATTGACTGTGAGCCTGTTGTTCAAGATGTTCTGTTTGCTGTCGTGAAGTTTCAAGGGTTTTTCCTATTTCAAGCAAATTTGTTAGATTCAGATTTTTTGCTTCTAGAGCTCTGGTAGGCAGTTTTTTGTCAGAAGTTTTGCTGATGATTTGCCTTTTAATTTCTTTGTCAATTTCGCCACCAAAATTACAAGTTTGAGCCTTTTTTCTAAGTCTGGCGTAAAACTGATTGATGGTTTCATCTGGCAGTTGTGCCATTTCACGAAATTGCAGCACTTCATAGTCAATGTTTATCTGAGGCTTGAAGTAGTTACTGATGGCTTGTTTGGCAGCCTCATAATCATTTTCATTACCAGTGTTTGGCTGTTCGACATTTTTATAACTTTGCCTTTCTCCTGCATAGTGCAGTAGAGATGCTCGTTTGATTTTATCTTCTTTAATTTTATTGACAATAAAGAAGTTTTCTAAGCGACAAACCCACTTGTTCCACCGTTGTCCAGTTGATGAAGGATCACCCTCTTCAAAAGATGGAAATGCTTGCGAAAGACCAGTCATCTTGCTGTCTTACGTTGATGTGTTTACGTGGTTTCTGATACTCTACTCGTCGCCAGTTATAATGTTCTGCCTTTACTCACTAGTACACTTTGCTTGCTTACAGTTTCTTTTTAATAATTGTAAAATCCGTTTGCATGTGCGAAGTAACATAAATACACAACGGTTCATGCAATATCAATATGAGAATATAAATGAAAGGGAATCATGAATACTACACGTATAAGTTTTGATATCTAGGGTATCAACACATACTGTAGCTAGTAAGTAGGCCTATTAGCCTATTGATTGCATTAAAAAGGCTACTACAATCAGTAGGCTACCTATAGTAAGGTAGCCTATTTGTTGTAGCCTATATATCTATTAAAATTTTATATCACATGTTGCTTTTTTCATTCAATTTTCTACTGTAGCAAAACAAAAAATAACTTTTTTTTGCTCCCTTCTTTGTTTGAGAGTGCAACTGCCAATGTGCTGAAGAAGTGGCTAAGCCAATAATTTTTTACCATGATAAATTGTAAACTGTAGGCTTAAGTCCTGTTTTGCATCAAACGACCACTGCACTATGTGATCCAAATTACGCAAAGCATAGGCTTAGCCGCGTTTGGAGCGAAATAAATTGTGCCACTCTGATAAATCGCAAAATGTGCCACATGCTTGAGCGGGTTAATCCGACACCGATAGGTAGCCTATAGGGAAGTAGCCTATAAGTGATTGAATCGCGCAGGCTTTCCCAGTGGAATGGAGGTCAAGTCGGAAAAAAAACTTTGAAACCTTGCGGAGTTTTTTGTTTTCATTCTATGTTCATGTTCTATTCCATTCCATGTTTTCATTCCATGAGTCAGCCCAGTTAGATTCACTGATGGGCTCCAGAACATTGACGCTTTATTTTGATTGAAATCAAATTAAAAAAGGGTTGAAAACTCTATGTCAAAACAATAAAAAATATACTTTTGTACCAAGCAAAAATAAGCCTAAATATCAGAAAAGAAATTTGAAGTCACATACTGTAGAAATGATTCAACTTACAACATAATTGTCTTTCAAAATAAACCAAGAACCGGTTTCAAACTAAAATGTAGGCCATAATGGAAGCTTTAGTTTTGAACTAAAAATTTATACAGCTCTATAGTTTAGACAGAATCTATATCCCAGGGCTACTCAACTGGCGGACCGCGGTCCGAATCCGGACCTTCTGGGTGTTGATGGTGGATCTTGAGCTTTTGGAAGAATAACCTCATTGCCACGTTTCAGGGCTTCTTTAAACAGATTTCTACTGGGAAGAAGCAATTTTTACTGTGATTATCCTAGTTTCTGGGGGCTTCGACTCCCAGACACCCCAACGATTTCTCAGAAATACAATTCGAGTTACATTTTTACCACCTAAAAAAGTGGTTTGGTACAGATAGTTTAACTTTCGTGTTTGCGTGTGAAATAACTTAGGCTATTCACCGGACCGCTAAAAATATTCAACATGTAACTGGACCTTAGTTAAAATTAGTTGAGCAACCCTGCAGTGCATAGCCTAACATTGAACAAATCCAACTAAAACACTTTGGTTTTCATCTTTTTATTTCTTGCGTGGAAGCTTGCTGCAAAACTGACAACTGCAATTCTCAAACCGTGGCGGAGATAAACGCCGCCGCCAATGTAGGTGGAAGTGGAAATGCACCTGTGTCCAGCGTTATCATAATGATGGTCTTCACTCTGTCAGCTTTCGCTGCTCTTCTTTTGTTATGAAAAGCGTTGAAATGGAGATTGGTTGATATAATATATAAAAAATTGTAGGCCTACCGTGTAGGTTACTAAAATAATAACTAAAATAATAATTATTTTAGTAGCCTACAATAATTATTGTTGCTGCTTTAGCTTATAGAGTAGAAGTTCTAAAACCGTGTGCCGCAGCACACAGATGTGCTGCGAGAGTGTCGTAGCCCAATTGTGCCGCGAAAGCCTGGTAATTTAAACGTTGCACCCAGGGCCGGATTAAGGGTACTGTCGGCCTAAGGCTGTTTACTAGAGAAGGGCCTATTTTTGCAAACCAAGCTACAAAAAGTAATAAAAATGCATACATGAAAAATTGAAATCATTTACTGCAAAATAACATAAACATAACAGAAAAATGGCTAATAATGGCGCATAATTGGTTTTGGAAACAAACTCAATTTTTATTGTCAAATTTGAAGCAGATGAAAAAGATTTTGGAAAGAAAGAAATCGATAGTAGGTACCTATGGTAATACTGTACCTAATGACAGTCTAAACCAGGAGTTTTCAACCTTTTTTCCACCGCGACCCCCTCAGAGCGATCAATGTGGTATCGCGTCCCCCCTATAAAAGTATTCAACAAAAGCATATTTAATGCAAAATTTAACCAAATTTTATTCATGCCGACATCTAGTTATGTTTAGTTTTGCTGTTCCAACGTAAACTTCCGAAACAAAAAACGTTTTTTTGCGATGATATTGTGGCGTTCCCCTTTACAATTCTGCCTGCGTCTGAATAGTTCTGTCCGCTAGAGGTCGCCAAGGCTGGAACGTGGCTCGCGCCGCGGATGAATACTAAACAGGGACTTTTGAAAACAACAACTCAGCGATCGGACGTGAAGGAAAGCGATGCACAAAAGACAATAAAGAAATGATATTCGGAAATCGGAACATGGCTACAAGGTTGAACCCGGACTATTGATTAAGGACATTTATTCTATTAAGTAATATTACTGTGTGTGTAACCTGGTCTGCCCTGGTGACCTTCATTTGTATTAGCTTCTACCATTGTTAATTAATGTTATTGTGTTCAATTTGAATTATTATACTACTTCTACAGTAGGAAATATGTGCTGTTTTGAAACAGCACACAAGCAGAACGTCGTAGAGGCGTCGATCGTGACGTCGTACAGCCGCGCGTTTTCTTGAATTGCCTGTACAAACGAATGGCAAAGCGATGTGCTGTCTTCGGAACAGCACACAACCAGAACGAGAAAAAAGGAAAAAAACACAGAGTGAAAAGTCGATGCACCGTGTCTGGCTTCGTGATGACGTCAAAAGTAGTTTACGACGCAATAGCGACACCAGTTTGAATCCACCTTTACGCGGTGAAAGTATGCATTGTTGAAAAGGAGCGATTTTCCTGGCGTCAGCACTACCTGACTACTCACTATAGAACAGCGAGCATTGTGTTTCGCTAACCATACCGGTGTAGCCTCCACACTAGCCATCAAGACTTTTCCAAAAACATGTGTTTCTCGGCAGTCGAGTGTAGCAGCCTGAGTTCCTGCTACACTCGACTGCCGAGAAACGAAATTATGCATTGTTAATTATTACGCAATAAACCATAATTAGTAGTTTACATTTTCGCTGATTTAGTTCAGGCCCTTATGGGAATCTTTAGGCTAAACGTGTTACACGTTGTTTTTTTGCATATTTTTGCAGTTGATCAACCCAACTTTGATTTTAGTGGGTGCCGCAACTTTTTGGGTCACGTGATCACCCCCAAATCGGGGATTTCCCCAGAAATCACGTTTCAGCTCTTTTTACGTCATTTTTGTGCAATTACATATTTGATTTTTGCACATTTTAACTTAAAAAGCACATACAAATAAGTGAGACAAAATAAACACAAAATAATTTGATTGATGACGTCATTGTGACGTCATCACATATACTTTTTTGCTTTTTTAACCTATTTTGGTCGTTTGCTGTTGGATTTAGTTGGAGCTGGTTGGAGTACCGGTTACTAAAACCATTTCACAATTCCTAAAAGTAGTTTCGTCATGATTGCATCTTTTATGATGTCATCATTACATTATTAAAACTAGACAACTTCAAATTCAGGAACCAAAGGTAAGTTTATTCCGAAAAAAGCGATCAAATACTCTCATTAAAAGTTTTGCAAATGCTTAAAATTTTACAATTGCAAGCAATAACAATAATTCCAGTACAGTATGACGTAATAACGACGTCATCAAGGGAATAACCAGAAGAGCAGCTACCAGGGGTGAATTTCCCTTTTGGGATGAAAAAACTAGCGGTTTTCGATGTTAAACTCCTCCCATACGTAATTTGATGTTAAAAAAATTCGTGTACGGTACGACAAGTTTTTTCAAGTTACAAGATAGAGTTTAGAAAGTCAAAAGCATTTCTTGAATGATCAGTGTGGATTGGAGATGAAACGTCAAAGTGGATTGAAGATGAAACATCAGAGAGGATTGGATATTTTGTGGTCGAATTGCATGTTTCGTACTCGCATGAACAAAGACTTGTGCATTTTATAGATTTTTTCTTACAGGAATATCGAGAGCCACAAGTAGACTGACAAAACGGAACAAGCTGATTTGCATCATTATGTTTCCAACCCCAAGCTAAAGGAGAGGGTAGTTGCTGAACATTTATGAGGCTTGATTTCCGTATTTCAGCTTGATGTATCGCTCTGCGTGTATGTTGCATCAGAGCAGCTGACGTTGGTGGCAGCTTTTCAATAGTGCAACCATTGGTAAACATCATATAACGGCATTCGTCTACATCCGTGATAGTAGGACCATTGCCATAAAGAGCTATGACATACTTTTGTATGTCATTTATAGAACTAGGTGAGCTTGAGAAATTCAGAGAGTTAAATAAGCCACACATTGCGGTAAGATTAAGCATCCAACAATCCCAAGCCTTTTTTTTCAAAGACGAAACAGTATCACAGATTGTGATAGCATAAAACAAAGGTAAAGAAGCGCAAATCATCGGAGATTGAGGTGAAGATGAAACAATATCATGGATTGGAATGAAGCGAGTTTTTTCTCCAACTCCAAATTCAACCCATAGTTTAGGCTACAGATTTCTAACTTGTCAAAACACGAAATTGCAATAATTACCACATCAGTATCTACAGTACTGTTTTGACTATGGCATCGGATTTTCCATGTTTCACATGGAGAAACATATTACGGGTGTCTGCCTCTTCTTGATCACATGGGGAAACCTCAGACATGTCCAATGTATGATTGTTAAGAGCTGTATCAAACGATGTTACAACAATCGTAAACAAGTTTGGATCGACTGAAGTTATCACAGCTTGTTGAACCAGTTGATATAACGCAGTTTTGTTGCTGTCATTTCCCAAAAACTCGGACCAGTTGAGAGGAAGACGAGTATTACTTGTGACAGCCACGTAACATCCAGACACTGTTTCTTCCAGAAGATAAGCCTCAAATAGCTACTGCCATCACAGAACATGCCAGCAGTGTGATGTCAGCCGATTATGAAATAGGCTAGTGAAAGAATCTGCCTCGAAAACCGATCACTATACGTCCTTGATGGAGGGTTTTTGTTGCATCGAGTGCCATGGAAACTCGAGACAGTTATGGGTCTATTGCACAGTCGTATGCAGATTTTACCGTTCGTCATTATCGCTTAGCAATGCTGGTCTTTGATGGATACGGTGGTCCGTCTATCAAAGACAATAGTCAATACCCATCAAAGACGCGGCATGAACGTCCACCCGGTTGTTCACTTTACTGTAGACACCCAGTTCATTGAAAAGAAGGAGCAGTTCTTGCCTCGAGCTTCCAACAAGGAAGGATTAATTTCTGCTCAACTGAGGAATAGAAGCTGCAATGTGATGAACGCTCCAGGTGATGCAGATGTTGGCATCGTCAAGACGGCAGATGGACAGCCCTCATCGACATAGTACGACTTTAATTGGTGAAGACACGGACCTTTTAATATTGATACTACGCTATGCTGACACTGACCCAGATATTAAAGACCTCTACTTCCGCTCCGAAAAGGCTTACGCAACCAAGATACACGACATCAACAAACTTAAAGCAATCATCGGACCAGACATAATTATGCTTACAGCTCCTCTTCATTCATGCATTCACCGGTTGTGATTCAACGTCAAGGATATTTGGTATCGGGAGGAAGACGCTTTTAAGAAACTAGTGAAAAGTCAAACAATAATCAAAGAATGTGCAAATTGCTTTATTCTCCCAAATCAGACAGACCACATCATTAAGGATCTTGGAAACAAAGCTATGACCGTTATGTTTGGCAACGATGGCAGTAGTAACCTAGAAACACAGCGATACAATACATTGGTCAAGAAAATTAAAACAGCCAAATCCTTTGTTCACCCTGAACGTTTGCCACCTACATCATCCTTTACCAAATTCCACTGCCTCAGAGTTTACTACCAGATTATGGTCAGCATGGGTAGGCTACTGACGATGGTATGGATGCTCTAGACTAGGGATGGAAAGTAGACAATAATCAGATGGTTCCAATCATGACGGACATGAAAGCTGCCCCGGACAACCTACTGAAAATGATCACTGCAATTGCGAATCGTGTTCACCTCACTGTAGTTGCCGGAGATATGTGCTACCATACCATGCTGGATGTGGACCATGCCAAACTGGTTCATGTGTCCATACAACAATCACATAATTACAGACGATGACATCGAGAGTGACAGCGATGAGCATTAGTAATACTTGATCGATTTGCTTTCTTTACGCTGATTATGTCAAGAGTCTACAGTACATGACCACATCGTATGAGCTCTTTATGCCTGCTCAGTTAACCCAAATATATATAGAACTTTACCGGGTTTATTAATAAACAATACATTGTTATTGTACATTTTTAATTGTTTTGGCAGCCATCTTGGATTGCCATATTAAATTTATAGGCTATCAGATAATTTAAAAATTCTGAGAATGGTCTCATTGACTTCACAAGGTATAAAAACCTAGATATAGACACCAAAACTACACGTTTTGGTCATATGATAACCTAGTTATGGTCAATTTACTATGTTATTTTAATGGTTTGGCGGCCATCTTGGTTTGCCATATTGAATTTATAGGCTATCAGATAATTCAACAATTTTGAAAATAGTCTCATTGACTTCACAGGGTATAAAAACCTAGATATAGACACCAAAACTACATGTTTTGGTCATATGATGACCTAGTTATGGTCAATTTACTATGTTATTGGTACAAAATAAGTAAAGTTTAAGTTAGCACTACATAAATATAATGCCTACTTTAGATTGGCACTTAATCCATTCGGGTAGATGAAGCATAATGCCATCCAACGATAGGAAAATTGTTAAAATCCGACCAGAAATGAGAAAGCTACAGCATATTTGGTGGAGGCACTATTCACCGATCACAGCAAACGGAGGGCGGCTTATGATGAACAATGATCGAATCGCCTTGGAAATTAATTCATTCGGGTAGATGAAGCTTTGAGTAGATTTCCAACGATCTAAGCAGAAATGAGAAAGCTGGAGGCACTATTCACTACAAACATTTAAAAATCAATAGCCATTCCACTTTTACTTCTATTCCGTGTTTTTGCACCCTTCCTGAAAGTAGTTGCGTTTTTTTGCATGACGTCACCCTTTTTGATGACGTCACTAACCAAGGCGGCCGATGCTATACCAGCACCGACATTCATACGTGCGAGTCTGAAGAAGAGCGAGAGTAGCCTACCATAGCCGTAGGAGAGTAAAACATTTTGGGGGGGCAAACAAAATTTGCCCAAATTTTTCAAATTTTGCCCAAATTGTATTTTTGCGTAGGCTATATATTTTCAAAAACACAAAATTACTCACAACCTCTGAGATAGAGCAGTCTAAGAACTCCACAGTCATCAACTTGGCGGTGTACAAAAACACAGGCAGCAAAACGTTTAACTTAGCAAAACAAGGCTGAATTAACTTTAAACTAAACAAACCATCAAATATAAATAATTTTCTTGTGGCACAAAAATATGTATTATATATATATTAGGCCTACCTGGATTCAACAACAATTTAAACTGAGGAATCAACAATAACTGGACAACAGTGGCTAAATATTCATGTCATCAGATCATTTCAAAATCTCTAGCTCAATTGCAATAAAAAGTCAGACCAAAAGTAGCTGAATCTTTTCATTATAAAGATAGTTCAAAAAATCAAGTCAAGATTCGTAAATTTGCATTGAAAAAATCTCAAATGACAACCTATTTACTTATCAAACTAGTAACATTACTTAATCTATGCTACTTAAAACCTTACAACCTGAAAAGAATTCTACAGTTTATCATACTATGCACATCAAATTTTTACCTTTGAACAAAACTAAGTTGCTATTAGTATGAATATTGATCTCATATTACAGTGAAGTTATAGCCAATGTTTTTTCATTGACATTATTACTGTACCAACTACCAAGATATTCTTAGTTCATGATGATGCAACTACTGAAATCGCAGGCACTGAACCACAATAACTCATATAGGTAATAACTTCAAACTCAATCCTTGCCAGAAAATACAGACAACATCATCAATACTGTCTAGTGTCTACATTGCCTGATATATTAACTGCATGAATTGGATGCCAAAGCAACATAACACTTGCCTATATATTTGATCATTGATTACTATAGTATGTACTGTGTCATATATATATGGTAAATAGCCGAGCATATCAACCCTAGGACTGGCAAAGACAAACAGCAGTTAATACAAAAAATAATCTTTATAGAAAACATTTCAACTGTAGCCCACAAGTTCAGTTCAGTTCACAAAAACATGAAATCAAACACTGGAAAATTCACAGATACAGTACTAAATGAAGCTTAGCATTCTCTACAAATTGCAACATACCAAATACAATAGTTTCCAAAATTGAAGATGGCACAGTTTACATTCATGGGAAAATTTTAATGTATTTCATACAAAATATTACAAGCACCTGCAGCTAATAAGGCCCGGCCAGTAAGAAGGCCCACCCCCTGGATCTCCGTTGTTACAAATCTTTTAAACAAAATTGGAAGCTCTGATTGCTGCTATGGTGAATTGAGACTAACTGGTAAAGTTTCACAGCCTAAAGTTGAGAACTTTTTGAGTTACGGAAAGTTGAAGTTTGGGGGGACTGAAATTGAGTGGTTTTATTAATTTTCACATATTTTAGACTGTTCTGCAGTTAACAAACCGCTTTGACTTCCGTTTTTTTGCATTTTATGTGAAAGATATGTGCATGCTGATGCAGTAAAACCAATAAATTTGAACTTTTTTTCTAATTAAAGCAAGACTGATAATGATGATCAGACTAGGCTAATTTTGGTAATGAGGCCCATGGGCCCCTGGGATAACGTTGTGCACCTCTGGTTAAGAAAGTGAGGGTTAAAGACTTGAGTGACCTAAACAATTCTTGTTGCACCATTAATCCAATTTGTTATTGCAATGGAAATATCATAATTTCAGAATCAAAATACTTTATCATCTCTACCATATCTAAAAACACCATGTCGCTTTTTAAAAAATGGAGCATGGGGCGGGGGAGGGAATAGTTGTCTCTGTGTATTTAATTATTGGTTATGTGCCTGTGTTGTCGATTAGAAGTTGTTTTGTGGTGTTGTTATTGCGAAAATACACCTTTTCCATCACTTTTGGTGCAAATTCAAACCGGGCCTTATTCACAACACGTGCATCTAATAAGGCCCGCTTGAGATTTTTTTTAATATTTTACAACCCCTTTTTACTTAGAAACTTGTTTCATAGATATGTTGTGTAGATAGACCCAAAGTATCCTCATTCCAAGTTTCGTTCAAAATTATGCAGTATTTAGTAAAATATTGAGGTTTGAAAATTAGCGGGCCTTATTAGCTGCAGGTAGGCTACTCACTATAACAAATATATATACAAAGTTTTTAAACTGGTAAGATGTTGAAAACTCATAGTAGCCTAAGATTGATTTGCCCAATAACTGGTAATTTTTGCCCAAATATTTTTACAAATAAATACATCAGTAGAATATAGAAAAAGAAGCAAAAAACCTCATAAGATTATCAGTAGACTGCCCAGCAGGGTTTCAAAATTCCAGCAATGAAGAAATCTAGTGTATATTATATATCCTAATGATTATATTAGTAATAGCTTACCTCTGCTTGCTAATTGCATTATTTTACATTTTGCAGATATAACCTTAATCGAAGCTTAACATTCTGCCCAAATTGCAATAGCCTACACCAAATACAAAAGTTCCAAAACTGATGACACTACATTTAACATTTAAAGAAAAAATCTTAAATATTTTTACAAATAAATACATTAGTAGAATATACAGAAACAAGCAAAAACCTCATAAGATTACCAGTAGACTACCCAGCAGGGTTTCAAAATTCCACCAATGAAGAAACGTAGTGTATATCCTAATGAACATCAGTAATAATAGCTTACCGGTACCTCTGCTTGCTAATTGCATTTTCTTACATTTACATTTTGCAGATATATACTGAATCGAAGCTTAACATTCTGCCCAGATTGCAATATACCAAATACAAAAGTTCCAAATTTAATGACACTACATTTAACATTTAAAGAAAAATGTTAATGTATTTCATACAAAATGCAACACTATAAACAAATTTCTAAACAAGAAAGACAATCGATAACAACTTAATAACATTGAATTGCATAATTCAAAATTAATACAGAAATGAAATAGATACATAATTAATTTAATTTTAATTTTGTATTCTGTATTAATTTTGAATTATGCAATTCAATGTTATTAAGTTGTTATCGATTGTCTGTCTATGGTTTTTAAAAAGTACCTCTCTACCAAAGCTATACTAAACAAGAAAGATTTTGAAAACTCATGGTAAGATTGATTTTCCCAATAACTGGACATTTTTGCCCAAATATAATTTTACAAATAACTACATTAGTACGACATAAAGTAAAAAGCAAAAACCATTTAAGGTTATTAGTAGGCTACCTAGCAAACTTAAAAATCTCACCTGTGGAGAAATGCAGCCTACGTACATGCTGGGGAATATCAGTACTAATAAGCTTAACTTTGCTTGCCAATTATGTTCTTTTACACTTTACTTTTTGCAGGTGTTGAATTGAAACTTATCATTCTGCCCAAATTGCAATACGTACCACAACTACCGTACTACATACAACAATTTTCAAAATAGATGAAAATGCATTTTACATAATAATTGATTGGAAAATATTAATGTATCTCATAAATTATAACAATTACGTAAACTTTCTAAACTGGTAAAATGTCGAAACACCACGATAAGATTGATTTGCCCAAATAAGTGCAGTTTTTTGCCCAAATTCGCGGCGTTTTTTTTTCAGCGGGGGAGCGACCGCCCCCCCTGCCCCCCCATCTCCTACGGCTATGTAGCCTACCGTACTGCTCCAATATATAGAAACATTTTTGAAGCATTGATGACCCCATTCGAAGATGCTTAGCTTTCCTTGCGGTTTCTTTTGCGCTTTTGTGATGTTTCTTTCAATACATAACCAAACAATGAAAGGTTTGGATCAAAACATTTTGGACGGTGGGCTACTAAACGTTTTCAGTAGGTACATAACGTTTTAATTCCAAAAAAAGAATATAGCTAAAATTTCATGTCTCAAACGTAAGCTTTAGGTGCATACAAACCAATATATTTTATCAGCACGTGTATTTTACCATATTTTACCTGCACATAATTACATTATGTGCAGGTTATCTATATGTATATGACTCTTGAATATAAAAGTTATAAAGTATAACTTTTGGAAGCTTTATTTAGTCTTTTGCACTGCCGAGAAATCGCCTTTAAAGTCATACTAAAGGAAAAACCTGACTTGGCGATTTTCCACGTTCTTTGTGTTTAACATGCTCCATAAAACAATTTTGATAAAAATTTGGCCCCATTGCGGTCTGACCACAGTCTCTATATTACTAGTCTGGTAGCTCAATGGCGTTGCTAGGCAAGGCTGTGTCTTGGCATTTGAGACAGCGCCTCAAGTGGTGGTAGAGTACTTTTGCATGTCGCAGCCAAAAGTCTAGGCACTAGGCAGACTTAGCGGAGTAATATCAACTGCAGGTTGTTTTAACCTTAAGTAGGCTAAATTCGTATTTGCAGATTACCGCTAAATAGGCCTAGGCTATTTTTTCTTATTACCAGATTATCCTACTAAGTTAGTCTTAAGTTTTTAATATAGAGACTGTGGTCAAATCACAGAATCTGTTTGTAAGGTAAGCTATGCAAATACAGGAATATTGCCAACTATCAACGGTGAAACTGCATGATATTGTGGTTGCAAACTGTTTTTAACTAATGTAGAATGTTTAGGATGTTAGTTACAGTTAATATCTAGCATGACTACGTACAAGTAGTTAAAATATGATGTGAGTTTTCAAATTACTAAGGAATTGATTATAGTTTGAAGTAGTGGTTTTTAAAGTTTCAATGTACCAAGTATATACAGCAGCTTAATAATTGAAGGGTTTAATTACTAAATATTTGTGGAAGCTTTAAGCTGAAGTAGGCTTGAAATTAGTACCGTAGTTGGCAGATGCTACTTAGCCAGCATCATTTCCAAAAACATTGATTGATCAACTATAATTCAGTTGACACTTATTTTTAAAAAGTGTATGAAGTTGGATACATTGGACGTAGTGTATCTCACCGAAGAAAGTGCTCGGCTTGCAAAGAATTGCTTGTGCAAGATTATAAATGTACATAAAATCCAAGACTGTGTACCAGAGGAATATGCCCAGTTGTTTGAGTTAGCTGATCGTGGAGGTTTGTCTGCTCCTACAGATGCTCGACTGTACTACATTATTTTCTATATGTTTGTGTAGAGATCCTACCCCAATCAAGGAACTTCAAACATCCTCCGAAACCAGGCAACAATGAGCGACGTGGCAGTCGTGACACCCCCCTTTCAAGGGTTAATATGCTTGCCAATGGCAGCAGGGGACCTGGAGCCACCGGAAACACATAGGCCTAACAATGTTGGCGTTGCAGCAGTATTCATTATCTTTGTTTAATTTTCCAAAAAAATGAATATATACGGTCTCATAGTATTGGCGATTCCATGTAGCCTTATGATTTTAAATGCTATAGTGAAATGTTTATAATACTATAGTTACGTTTTATCAGTGTTTGCATATTTTTGCTCACCATATGCTCAATTGGAAGTGGCTATTTTTCCACACTTAATGCCGTGGTTACAATCAGGTGTTGCCAGAGTTAGGATTAAAGTAAGGAAGGGTTAAGGTTAGAGTTAGGAATAAGATTAGCGTTTTCATTTTTGCCCAGGACTAAAAAAATTTACAAAATTCATGTTTTTGTTTTCAACAGCTTTAAACTCTTCTCAAATTAGACCAGAATTCCTTATCTGGCAACACTATTGAGGTAATTATTACACTATATAGTGTAAATATAGCCACAGCTTACTCAATTTTGTGCTGAGTACTCTTAAAAGTTGTTACATGAAACACAGAGACGTTTAGATGTTATGTTTTGTTGATTTTCGTTTGAGCGTAGTAACCCTCATAAGGCCCATGCCGTTTTTGAGTCAGAAGTCCCCTTCTCTGTAGTCTCGGGATACCGCGCCTACAGTTCGAATGTTTAGCAGTACCGCCAAAACTTTAGATATGGTGAAGTACTCTGCAGTGAAGGGATCTAATATCGAGAGTGAACATTAGACTAACTACTCCGGCATACTGCGCTTTATTTAAGTTACGGTGTTAATAGAAAGCCTATTTTATTCTTCAAAGTAATGTCCTATGAAATCAGCTCGAAAAGCATACGATGAAAGTATGCTATGATGTTTATTGTACAAATCAAAAACGCATAACAAAATACAACAGGAATCCTACTTCAATGTTTGCTTTTAGAATTGTTTATACTTTTCACAGTGCTACAGTGCACTGTTCGGCTTATGCGATTGTTCAGCTGTTTTGTTTTTACCATGTAAGAAGTCTTGCAGTGGCAAAAAATATAACCTCCTCATTCGCATCTCCAGCACTTTTTTTATAAGTTCATTTTTTTTCTGACCATCACAGCGAAAACAATACATGTCAACATAGCAAGGGTCTAGAAAAGTTCTTTAAAAGCGCCTTCGTAGAGAGTTTCCAGTTAATGGATTGCTGTATACCTTGCACAGTCCAGGTCCGGCAATAAGCTTTCTTCACAATAGTCACGATATGCATCAGGCAGATTAAGGTTGTTGATTTCATTGCGCAATATGTCGGTGTAATACAATACTGTAATACTCCACTTTTTGAAGAGAATTCCCCGGTCATAGGCGAATTTCACCTTCCAAATCTTCATTCAACTGTAAAATACAAATGAATTCAGTAATGCACCATTTTCATCAAGTGCCAGCATACCAGTAATGTACGTAATGCATATGTGTAAAATAAGTCACGTTCAATTGCTATATATACTGTAGTATGCAAAAAAATGGCAGCCAAGGAAGAACGTTCATTACCGGTAGGCCTCAAAATGTAAATATAGCTACGGAATTATTGAATTAATGCACTTCTAAAGTAGCACCATCATAAAGGTGTATATATAATTGCATATTATACTTTTGAAAGCTAACTTTTTCAACATGAAGGCTAACCCTGAAGCAGTTAAATATTTCATTGGCTAGATTTCCAAATTAATTTCATACCATATTGATAATAATTATTATTACTATTTATTTGCATCAGACCAATAAGTCCATATTAAAAAACAAAAAATACAAGAATAATCATAATAACCCGGCTAACTGATAATGCTGTTGTGGAGAATTGTTAATGAGTAAGCTGCAAATGGCACATTTGAAATAAGACGATTTGATAAGAGCGTCAGAATTGCAGCAGAGCATTTATGAATAGAAGTCTTAAAGAGACTTACCGTAGTTAGTAAGATATATGAATAGTATTTTGCATGTTAACAAGTGTAGTTCAACATACCTTGTGAAAACATATTGCAAGTTCTTGTTCACTCCTGTCTTGAAGAGACTCCAAACATTGTGACAACATTTTAATGATTTTTTAAAACAATATGATATATACAATAAAAAACCTTTCTGTACCCTATTGCTGCATTCTAAAATATACATATACTGTATTTATGAACATGCTCTGTTTGTATTATGCATATAAATTGTTTTCTATCATATATCGTGAGTGGCCCATGAGTAACATGCTAAATGTGACATATCTGAAATATAGAAGTGCTGTATTTTCTTTTCTATGAAGCTAGCTGTTTGCATTCAAAAGTAAGTTACGGTACCAATACCTTAGCCCACCCGATGGTGTTTAATGCAAACATAGTTATTTTGCTTATGTATGGGCTTATGAAAATTAGCACAAGTATATTTTTAGTGGAATTGGCTCAAAATCAACCATGGTTACAGTAGTGAATAAGAACTCATAATTAATATATAGGCTACAAATGTGTCATGTCAAATGCAATTCTTCATTTTGGTGCAAAATATCTTAAGTGGAACAAGAAAGATTACATACATAACGTAACTTTATATTTGTATCAGTAGTAAACAAACAAATTTTTTGCCAGTAGGCTATATCTGCAATCTGTAGTGTAAACTGACAGCAATAAATATTCAATGGCAAGTTAGAATGAACTTATTGGGCCTAACCTAGAAAACTAGCCACAAGAATGGGCAATTTTTTTACTGTAGCCTAATTCACATATTCTTAATGAAAAGCAAAATTATTGATTGTAACAAGTATAGATTTGACCAATGCATCATAATTTGCACAAGTCTGATATAGCCTTATCTAGATTTACATAATGTACCGGTAATCAATATTCTTTAAAAATTCTTCAGAATAAATGCCTGTACATATATATTTATAAACTTTGAATAGACAAAAGTATTGTTTAATCTTGAGTCTAGGTCAATTTCCATTGGCAACAAGTGCCTTCTTTTAAACTAACCAGTGCCTAATATTTCTGGCAGAAAAGTTAGCAACTAACCAGCTTTTTAACAACCTATGGTTTGGTCTTCTGCTGAAGAAGTCAAAATTCAATTCCTTAATAATTTGAAAACTAAGAATATGTGAATTAGGCTACAGTAAAAAAATTGCCCATTCTTGTGGCTAGTTTTCTAGGTTAGGCCCAATAAGTTCATTCTAACTTGCCATTGAATATTTATTGCTGTCAGTTTACACTACAGATTGCAGATATAGCCTTGTAGCGGACGCTGCTTTCAGCATATCCACCCATACACAGCCATCAGTGGGATGGCAACATTCCTGGGCAAAGTCGGCAAGGAATGATAGGACACGAGGTCGATTACGCTGCTGTATTGTTTACTAACTCAACTCAGAAGATCAATGCTTGCTCACAACGTAATTGTTTATAGTTTTTAATCTTCGATCCAGCAACACAGAAAGTAAAGGAAAACACCGGAATATTAAAGCTCCACCACCAACAACTGGATACGGAAGGTTGTCGCTGCTACATTAACAATAAACTGATCCAAACGTCATCCTGGCAGTGCCAAAAATAGAAAACGGTAGCAACAACGGAACTGATATATTGCTTTAGAATTACCAAGACTGATTTCTTGATACTGGTTTTAAGTTCTGACTTTTGATATTGCATTCAACTGATTTCCATATTGAAAGAACCGACTTTTCATATTGAACAAAAACTCAACAAACTATTGATTTTCACATAGCAAAAACTTAACACACTCTGATTTTTACATGTTGCAGAACTCTACAAAAGACTAAATTTCACATAGCAAACGACTGATTGATTTTTACATAGCAAACGACTGATTGATTTTCACATAGCAAACGACTGATTGATTTAAAATCATGAGCTTAACTTCTTTAAGAAGGTGCTAGTGTGAGATTGCGAGTTTTACATATGATCACACAACGCAACACGACTGCAATTCTACATAACGATGAACCAAGGTAGGAATTCGGCATAGTGACGTTGATTACAGAAGTTGAATTCCCGATTGCTGAATTGAATTCCCGAGACGTGCAGTTATGCGCTCAAGGCGGAGCTTTCTGGAAGATTCTAGTGACGTGTACGTGTGACGTCAGAGACGACAGAGCTCTCTGGCGCTACAGCCTACTGGCAAAAAATTTGTTTGTTTACTACTGATACAAATATAAAGTTACGTTATGTATGTAATCTTTCTTGTTCCACTTAAGATATTTTGCACCAAAATGAAGAATTGCATTTGACATGACACATTTGTAGCCTATATATTAATTATGAGTTCTTATTCACTACTGTAACCATGGTTGATTTTGAGCCAATTCCACTAAAAATATACTTGTGCTAATTTTCATAAGCCCATACATAAGCAAAATAACTATGTTTGCATTAAACACCATCGGGTGGGCTAAGGTATTGGTACCGTAACTTACTTTTGAATGCAAACAGCTAGCTTCATAGAAAAGAAAATACAGCACTTCTATATTTCAGATATGTCACATTTAGCATGTTACTCATGGGCCACTCACGATATATGATAGAAAACAATTTATATGCATAATACAAACAGAGCATGTTCATAAATACAGTATATATATATATATATGTATATTTTAGAATGCAGCAATAGGGTACAGAAAGTTTTTTTATTGTATGTATCATATTGTTTTAAAAAATCATTAAACTGTTGTCACAATGTTTGGAGTCTCTTCAAGACAGGAGTGAACAAGAACTTGCAATATGTTTTCACAAGGTATGTTGAACTACACTTGTTAACATGCAAAATTATGAAAAAAATTATAAAAAAAAAACTAACATTATCTTTTAACTACTTATGTTCATGCTAACCTAAGTCTAAGAAAAGTAGAACAAACGAATTTTACTAGATAAATACTGTAACTAACATCCTAAACATTCTACATTAGTTAAAAACAAGTCTGCAACCACAACATCTTGCACAATTTCACCATTGATAGCAGACAATATGCCTGTATTTGCATACCTTTGGTGCTTTGCTTTCATAATATACTATACCACCACTAGGGGCGCTGTTTCACGAGCGACGACAACTGCCTTTTTCGTTAGCCTTCCAGACTAGTAATATAGAGACTGTGGTCTGACCACCATTGCGCGCGTGCTTTTGTCAGAGGTTTCAAAACCGGAATGGTCTTGAGCAGCGAAGCGTGCAATTATACAGTCTACGTCACAAGCGACTAGCAATCAGCTGATCGGACAAGAGTTTTTACTGCGTGAGTTTCAAATGGCAGATTTTGTTCTTCAAACAGTAAATCAGCTTCTTTTACATAGATTCAACGTATTAAGGCCTTCAATCAATGTAAAATGAAAATGTAAAACAACAAGTTTTTGAAGACAAACTCCACAAAGGCATGTGAAACAATTTCAGTTAGGCAATTCAGAAGGCGTGGAGTAATCAGCATTTTTACGTGGATTCAACGTTTCTAGGCCTTGAATCAATGTGAAAATTGTTGGAACGCAACACGTTTGAACTTTCCAACCCAACGCGGGAAAACACTTTTGATAATGCTACTGGAGTCGCTTGTGACGTATTTCTCGAGCAGTTTTTCCACTTCTTGGTCATTTTGCAAAACATAAATGAAACACTGGACTTTGCACCTTGCCAGCGCCATTGAAAACATTTTTTTTTCAGTAATTTTTTATGAAATGTATTCTTGAGTGTTCAGTTTACGCATTTTAATGCTTAATTCCCGTTTGAAAATTTCATTTAGTATGCCTTTAAAAAAGACTTGTGAAACTAAAGCCGTTTACTTTGGTGTCTGCGCAAGGTAAGTTTTGCTTTCAAGATGAAAACTACCTTTTCAATTTGTGACACAATCAATCAATCAATCATTTTATTTTTCGTCATTAACGCGTCCTGGACGAAAAAGATACTAACTACAAAAATCGATATAAACCTACCAGCACGTTAACGAACGGGAAAAGGTGGCAAAACCTTGAAAGGTTTAAAACGTGCCTGAATGAAAAATTATGTAGTAGGCTAGAAATCAGCAGTTAGCACGGCCACAAAACCCAAAAAAACAAATAGCAAAAAATAAAACAAAAACAGAGAGAAGCACACATGTAGTAATGAATGACAGCCTAATGAAAAGTGTTGTGGATTGAATTTGCCAGTTCCAATATTGATGTGGATGAGCAGTCATAATAATAATAATAATAATAGGATGGAGAAAGAAAACCGGACATAAAAGAAACCCATCCTCAGGCAAAAGCCCGTTTCAATGTGGCCCAGGAGAGCAGGTGTTGAGCTCTTTCTACGGTTAGTCTGCACATCACACAGTAGCCTAAGACGATTGAGGTTTGATATCCAGTTTAAGTTATTGTTTCTTGTCCTGGTGGGTGATGAAATGGTTGAGCTGGTAGATGATGATGTTGATGATGGATGATGATGTCCTGATGGTGTTGATGAAGCTCTCATCCCCATAACACAATATGTTATGATTACATTGTTATCTTTTACATTTGGTGTGATGGTGTAAAAAAAAAAAAAATTTGTATGAATTTGTGAAGATCATAAATTTTAGAATTTTAGGGCTATTATGAACAGTGTTCATAATCAATCAACAGGATTACAATCTGACGAAGAAGAACCTTCTCAACAAGTTGTGACTTCCGGAGCAATTGATCAAGGTATTCCAAGTTTACAAAGAAGTCAATCAGCAAGTTATCCAACAAAGTAGAATTTAAAGAGCATTCTCAGCAAGATAATATAGCGGGTCCAAGTGGACTTTCGGGCAGTGCTAGGAAGAGAAGATATACAGCTGCATCGGCAGGAATTTATGCTGCACAATCATCGGACAGCGAATATGAAGAAGGTAACGTGATTTTTGATGACAGTAGCGATACGTCATCGAAGTTTTTAGACGAATCATCAGATGAAGAGGTAAATTCACTCCTTGAGAGGAACTGTTTTGTTGCATCATCAGTTGAAGAGGATAGATTTATCCGTGTGGGGACATGTCTTGTTACGTCGGTTTCTAGTCTGCAAGGGCAAGCACGTCAATATGTCGTGGAAGTGACTGCAGATAATGCTCATGGCACATACTTTGTGAGTTTCCTAAAACGTAGCAAACTGATTTCACAACTCCTTTACCCTGTGCGAGCTGATGAGTAGGCTATCTTTTGCATAAAGATGACATTGTGAGAGCATTGGTTATCCAATATCCAATCGCTGTTGGTGGCACAAAACGCTGAGAATCTCAGCTTACCTTTGCATGCTCTCTCGATGAGTTATCTATCTGTTAAAGTTCATAATAGCCCCAATTGCATAGTGCTATCTGGTCACAGCGGTAAACCATAATTCTTCGTGGGAAAATTGTAACATAAAGTTCCCGGATCCGTTTGTCTGTACGTAATGACCGAAAAATAAACACACCTTCGAAACGTCTATTCAAAGTGTATTCCAGTAAAATTAGCCCGCGGCTATCGAAATGACTGGTGCAATGCCTTACACCTCTAAAAAACTGTCACTACGATACAGATTACTTGGATAAAAGACGGAGAGTTTGTCCAGCTAGCAAGCGCCAAATAAACCAGTTAAATGTGCGACCGACTTCCAACAAACAACTTCAAGAATGAATCAGAAAAATTTGTGATAACTCAAAGGCACGCCAGCAGTAGCGCGACGCAACAACATGTCCAAACAGGTTTAAACCGGTCTGACACGAGTCTTACGGACGATGGTGCAATTTTGGCTCATGTTTTAGGAATTTCCATGACGTAATATTCAGTAGACCCGAACGGTTTCTACATGACGTTTGACCAGGCGAACAACCGTCTGTAACACTATCTTGAACAAAAACAGAAACACTAATACAATGTGTGTTCATAATAGCTCCTTGGTTGGGGCTATTATGAACACCAAGAAAAATGGCGGAAAGGTTATGCAATAGGGCATTCAGCAAATTCCAATTTAGACTGATTTTCAATGAATTTCAGCCAATAAAATAAGAACAAAAACGTATTGCTAAAACGAAAAATGATGATAATTTAATCAAAGTTTTCCAAAAGAGGTTTTCACAACAGTCCAACCTTACCGTAGCTAAAAATACTAAACCGGTCAATCGGCTGGTAGTTGAAGATAAGCTAAGAGAAAATAAAATTATAAAGGTATCTTTAAAATTGCACTTTTGAAACGTTTTAAAATAACAGCAAATCTCGCAAAAATTACATATTTATTTTTAAAGTCTATTCAAATGTCCATATTGTGAACGGGATATCAGACAATAATGTTGTAGCAGTTGCTGCAAATGCATTCACGCAATTATAATACAACACTCAATACTGGTTATGTTCGTTTGGCATATTGTGAAAGTTGTTCTCTTCCGAACAGACAAAGATCCACAAAGTTACTTTTGTCACAGAGACATGGTCGTCCATGAGACTTGGAGCCATACCAAAGACATTTAAAAATGGTGCTGAACTTCATTCCTGCTTTGCATTCAGCAGAAGAGTGGGTTTAGGTACTTCCCCAACGTTGCTCGCAACCACTGAGCACTCTGCTTTCCGTGTTGGGAGATAAGCCCGTTACCCTACGTGATGAGAAAATTGCTTTCCAACAACAACAACAACGTGGAACTTCAAAAAAACAGGCGGTTGATGGCAATTCTTGAGCTCTCAACGTTAGAGCCTGGGAATGAGCCCAAACTCTTTAACAAACAAACAAATCAGCAACAGTTATACACAGGCTCAATGGCCTAGTGGTTTAAATGCCTGCTTCTGCCTTGGTGTGTGTAGATTTGATTTCCCTTCATCAGTAGATTGGGAAAATTAAGCGATTGAGCGGAAATGTTCGTGGTACCGGCAATTGATTGCAATTTAAGACGGTTGCAACGTTAGTCCTGGAAAAAAGTCCAGATTGCTCCACTAACAAACAAACTTTTTGCTTAATCTGAAATAAAACATTATGCCAAAATTTACATCCTTTTTATAAATACTTTGAGCCATTGCGAAAAGCGATTTTCAAGTTATGGAGAGGAGGCTAGACAGAAATTAAAACAAAACTTTTACATTTCCAGAAACTTTAGAATAATTTGTTGTGCTCTATAATGAAGTTGGCAAAAGTTGGATTAAAAAAAACAAAAACGATAACAATACAGTGAAGATGCATGTTGACAGATTTCTCGCAAACTAATAGAATCATCACATCAGAATTTAGTCGAAAAAAGGATTCTGAAACAACATCGCCCGGGGCGGAATACTGTCCTTATAACGAGATGAAGAGGGAAGGAACGTACATTCTCAACCTGAGTTTACTAGCCGAGTCGTGAGTGCTTTCGCCTCAGCTTCATGTGGGCCTTAGTTCGATTCCTGGTCGTGGCAGATGTTGATAGTGTTCTTCAGCAAAACATTGAGGATATTAGAGAATCTGCCTGGACATCTTCAACATAACATGGCATTGAAAAATTGGCGTCAATCAGAAGGTTTCACAATAATTGTAGGAAATAAATCTGAATATTATCCTAACGCCGATAAACCTTGAAAGACAACATAGATGCATCAAGTGGGGATGTCTGGGAGTCAATCTCGTATATTAGAAAGATGTTTTGCAAGTTTCCATAGTGATAACTTGTGAATTGTACAATATTCCATCACAATAAAGTAGCTATTTTTTGTTATTTCAGATTCAAAGCAGAATTTCAAAGCTGTTTGTTGAAATTTCTTCATTTTTGTGTCAAAATTTTATTAGTCATAGCCTCAACTAGTTTGTTATTGAAATCTGACAAGTCCGAGTATCGGAATTCGGGTATAGACTTGACTGCAAAAGGTTTCGGTTTGTGATAATCCCAAACAATATTGAAGATGAAGAAACTTTTATTCTTCTTGATGATTTCTTCCTTCTGGCAGTTCGGCTTCACTTGTAAGCAGAAAATATTATTTTAATAAATCTTCGGTTTATAAGATACAGTCTCGTGTTATTTTACTGTAAGCTAAAGTAAAATTCAAATCAAGAAAAATGTATCACAACACTCAACAAATTCTATTTAAGATTTCATCAATCTCATCCTCATCCCCGATCCTGCTTGAATGATCGGCGCTAGAGTGATAATATTTCCCCAATGGATGCTTTCAAAAGGTCGCATTAAACGAAATTAGACGCTGACAACAAAAGTTAACGATAAAAATTTATCTTTTTCTAGATCGTCCACGACCATGCTCGAAGAAGCTCAAGGCTCCGCGTGGAAGATTTGGCTATCCAGCGGAGGAGGAGGACAAGTGCGAGTCGTGTTTCTGGCAAATGAGACTCAAGAAGAAGCAATCCCTCCGCATCCTCTTTACCACCATGAACTTGAGGAACAGCGTCATCAAGGTTGGTTTGTTACTTTCATTGGCAGAAGAGGAAACGCAGCGAGTACAACATAAACACATCAAAACATCAAAAAGGTTCCAGTGTCCTTTCTCTTGAGCTACGATGAAGTGGAAGGTGTTTACATAAAATATTGATACTCAAAAACTTTTCAAACGTATGTGGTCTGTTGACAGAGGTCATAGGCTCTACACAATACAATTATCAAAGCGAAAGAGTTAGAAATGCCATCCACAGGTTCAAGGCAAGCAATTTGCCCGTGACAGTTACGAAACAATCGCAGTGTTGACAGGGATGGAAGACAAGGAGGTGATCATAGAACCTCCAAAGAAGTTTATCAGGATGGTCATGGATGGGATGGAAGGGTACTTCCAAGCTAATTACGAAGGTAAAATTTCATATTTGAAACTTTCTATAAACAGCGTCCTAATAAACAACAAACACATCATCACGATAGAGTGGCAGAAGTAAAAAGATCATACCAACTATTATTTGTGGTCTTATATCAATTTAATAAAAGTTGACCCAACATCCGTTCAATGAAAACAAATAAAAAAAAACAATGCAGTGCTGTTAGTGAAATATTTTGTGTTTTTGGAAAACCAGAAGATTGACAATACTACAGGTCTACTATATGACGTATGGTTTGTCATAATACAATATGATCACCCTATAAATTGCGCCAGACCAGAGACATATGTTTTGATATATTTCAAAATATAGAACTCCGATATCCGTACCGGTATAACATGGAATTAAAAGATGCTGGTAGATAACCTGTAGTCCTTACAAGGAATATCAGTGAGATTAAATTATTGTTTCTTTTAGCTTGCAGTTATGAAAGTTGAAATTAATTAGTATTTTCAATCAGCAAACTTGATTCGTAATTTATAAATTCATCGCAGTATTTTATTGCTCTCTCCCACCCCCGATGTTCACTGAGGGAGAGTGCAGCAACTTCGGGTACAGGAAGTATTCCAAATGCCACTTCAAGTGCAATTCATGGACAGGTTACTTCCCGCGCACACCGCGATCCATGGACATCAACGCAAGATGCAGGTGAGCTCATGAATCATTTAAATGTAGACGACGTCAGTTCATTTCAGGTGTTTTTATTTCTGACCATCACAGTAAAACCAATACACGTCAACATAGCAAAGGTCGAGAAAAAGGTCGAAGCGACAAAACGCAAACGTTAAAACGGGCTTGTGACCGGAGTAAGTTATTAAGTTGAAAGGATTTGGCACGGTCGCAACACCTTCAGGAAAATTTAAGATACAAAAGGAAATAGAAGAAAATGTTACAAAAAAAACAAAAAAACTGCGCAGATAGCTTTAACTGATATTTTCAAGAATTGTATAAATAAACATTTGCCATGAAGATCAGCCATGGTGCGTTATCAAGAGTGCTGATGGTCATGAGGGGAACACATCTGGATGGGTTTAGCTCATAGCAAAGAGGAGAAAGTCAGGCAAAGAAAACCCCACAAAGAAATCTTACCACGGACAAAGCCATTTCAAGCGCAACGCACCAGGCCTTGCAAGACACACAAAATAGTTACAACTTGACGACACGAAAACAATGACAAAAAAAATCAAAACAAACAAGCAATAACAACATCATCATCTTGCGGAAATCCAATTATACCCATGGAAATTATGTCTTGCGTGCTTGATATAAAGTTACGTCGATAAAGCGATAATTATAAGACCCTAGCCAGCTAAACTCGTCACCTCTTACACCGATCCAAAATCAGCAAACGTTGAATCGATGCAACGTCGCTGAGAGAACGCTGGTTTCATTGACAAGGCACCATACGAATTGTGTCATTCCATGATTGTGCCCATCTGTCATGATTGTGCCCATCTGTCATAATTGTGCCCAACTGTCATGATTGTGCCCACCTATCAAGATTGTGCCCAACTGTCATGATTGTGTCCATCTGTCATGATTGTGCCAACTGACATGATTGTACCCAACTGACATGATTGAGCCCAACTGACATGATTGTGCTCATCTGTCATGATTGTGCCCATTTGTCATGATTTTGCCCATCTGTTATGATTGAGTCCATCTGACCTGATTGTGACCATATGTCATGATTGTGCCAACTGACATAATTTTGCCTATCTGTCATGATTGTGCCCATCTGACATGATTGTGCCCAACTGACATGATTGTGCCCATTTGTCATGATTACGCCCATCTGTCATGCTTGAGCCCATTTGTCATAATTGCACCCATCTGTCATGATTGTGCCCAACTGGCATGATTATCCCAACTGACATGATTGAGTCCATCTGTCATGATTTTTCCCAACTGACATGATTGTACCCATTTGTCATGATTGCGCCCATCAGTCATGATTGTGCCCATCTGTCATGATTGTGCCCATCTGTCATGATTGTGCCCATCTGACATGATTGTGCCTAACTGACATGATTGTGGCAATCTGTCATGAATTGATTGTGCCCATCTGTCATGATTGTGCCCATCTGTCATCTTGTCAGTGCGGTGCCACGGAGCAAACAGCTAACCACATCATCTTTGGGTGTCCCATCTCTTCCCCTCCCAATGGAATAACAGGCCTCCGTACACTAGATGACTTGACGAAAAGTTGGCTCCAAGTCCTTCCATTCGGCTGACCACAAACTTTCTGCTTCATACGAACGACGACGACGACGTGCCCAATTGATATGATTGTTCTCAAGTTATATGAAGCTTATTGATAACTAGGGCAACCAAATTTTTGACCTAAAAACTTAAAATTTTGACTTTATAATTTACAAATTTTGACCTAATTTTGACCAATAACTTTCTGCGTTTGCAACCCAAATGCGAAATACAAATCATGTTAGAAATCAAACCGTAAGGTAAGAATATCTTCTTTTTCTAATAAAATAAAAGAAAAATGTGGAAGACTCAATGACACCACAGCTAACGAACATGTAGGCCTAACGAAAATCACTCGAAAAACTGCAAAAGATAAATATGGAGTGTCTTTAAATATCCCGAAATTACTGAGGGGATTCTGCAGTATTATACTTTAACATCAAGTAATGTTTCACATTATCGCCTTTGAAATTCCTGTCTCTCGTCAAATTTTTTTCTAAAATGGACAAACTTCTCACTACTGATACAGAAGTTGCTTGGGAGTTCCTCAGCAGGCTATATAAATGTGGTGAAATATCATCTCGTCCCATTTTCCAATTTGGCAAGGCGAAACAAGACTATTACCACAGAAATTGCAACAAATGGATTATTACGTCAGAATAGCAACATAAATTGCAACAAAAAATCAGTATCTGTGTAGCTTTAATAAAATATCAATAGAGAGAAGAAAAACTACGTTAAAAGAAAATTTTGACCTAACCAAAAAATTTGACTTTTTTTTGACTTAATAACTTTGAAACCTCTCTTCATGTCAGCCTGAAATTTAGTTTCTGGACGTTTTATAAACTTTGAACAAGGCAGAAAAATTTTGACTTTATTGACTTTTGGTTGCCCTATTGATAACACTTTCAAGATGAATGAACTTTGATATATTTCCAGAGGCAATCAACTTTGGACAGAAAACTTCGAAACCAAATGTGTCGATATCCCTGAATTCGAAGAGACATGTTTTGGTGATGAAAAGGTTGGTGCCTAGTTTTGAAAACAACAGTGTCATATGTAAAACAATTTTTCATTAAATGAATAATCAATTTTTTTTTTGTATTTAGAAGTGTCCTTTCAATGACCTCCAAATAAAACAAGTCTTTGAAGATCAATGGGATTTAGAGGTAATTTAGACATGCCAGTGTGTTATAAAGTAACTATCATAAAGCAAGTACATTTATGTTATCAGCTGTGTTTGTGTTTGCAGAGATATCTTCCGGTAATTCTTCCAATCTCTCCTACCCAAGAAGACACTCCTGACTCTCTAAGAACTTTGCTTTCTCCTGTCGATCTTAAGTCATTGATCTGCGATGGAGTATTGGCTTGTGACAGGAAGGATGATGACCAGTACAGTGTACATATGTGTGGCCGTCATCCCGGTGAGTTCCACATCAATGTATTCAAGATTTTAAGTCTTTGTTAATACTCTTCACTATTGTTTAGAGATGGCCCTTGGAATGCACCAATGATTAATTTTTACATACAGTAAAATATGCAAAATCTTTTATAGTTTTTGTTTTATTTTAAACACTTTGTGGTTATAGAAAACAATTGATGTCTAAATTCTGTTCTACATTTTCGTGCTACTGGCAAACTGCTTAACATATCCAGTTTAGTTGGATTTTAACTTTTAAACTCCAAAAAAATTTAAATGAGCATCGACCTCAACTCTAACGATGACTTGAAGACAATATTATTTGTAGCCTAACTTTCTTTATTTCGTTCAGTTCGTGATTTTATGGAGCCATGCTTCGTATGTCGTCACATACGCAAGGCGTGCATTGTTTAATCAAATATGAAGATGGTCCGTATTTCTATGATGTCATTGGAATCTAGATAGGCAAACACCCTGAGATCGAAATTTGCATCATCTGAGGACACCCCTGAGACACCCCACATGAGGTCGAGACATTTTTCCATGAATGGATTCAAATATTATTCAGTTCTTTGATGCTTTTTGTTTTTATGACACAACTGTTTATATTTATGACGTTGCGCTGTCATTTACTTGCTTTGCACTTTTGGATTTTATTAATCTACAGTCACTGCGAATGGACCAAGCGCATAACTTGGATCACCTTCAACGCAAGTTACAAAGAAGTTAAGAAAGACTGAGCCTTTCAACCTTCGGCTGATAAACGTATCGGCTCTTGCGATATGTTTCTTGGCTTTTCTGTTTTTCGAGGAAATTCTTTTTTTTTTTTTGGTGCTAGTCTCAACACAATAAATATACAGTAGCTCCCCAAAATTACTAAACCGGTCAGTCTGCTGGTAGTTGAAGAATAGAAAATGAAATTATAAAGCTATCTAATGGCACTTTTGAAACGTTTTAAAATAACAGCAAAAGCAAAACTCACAAAAATCAAACATTTATTTTTACAGTTTATTTAAATGTCCGTATTGTGAACGGGATATCAGACAATAATGGCGTAGCAGTTGCTACAAATGCATTTACGCAATTACAGTTCGTTTGGCATTGTGTGAAATTTGTTCTCTTCCGATCAGACAAAGATCTACAAAGTTACTTTAGTCACTGAATATGGTCGTCCATGAGACTTGGTCTTCTATGAGACGTGGTCGTCCATGAAACTTGATCGTCCATGAGAATTAGTCGTCCTTGAGACATGGTCGTCTATATGAGACTTGGTCGTCCATGAGACTTGGTCGTCCATGAGACCTGGTCGTCCATGAGAATAGGTCGTCCATGAGACTTGGTCGTCCATAAGAATATGTCGTCCATGAGACATTGAGACATGGTCGCCTATGAGACGTGGTCGTTTATGAGACTTGGTCGTCCATGAGAATTGGTCGTCCATGAGTCTTGTTTGTTCAAGAGACTTGGTCGTCCGTGAGACTTGGTCGTCCATGAGACTTGGTCGTCCATGAGACTTGCCTGCCTCTAAATCCAATCTATTGCCTCTAAATCCAATCTATTGGTAATTCCTCCTAAAAAAGGCTACAACAAAATTGATGAATTCCATGTTTTCTATAGGGCTGTTGAGCTAGAAACTGTCGACCACGCTAAGTATCTTGGAATAATAATTGATAAACAGCTCTCATTCGAACCTCACATTGATGCTCTTAGATTTAAACTTGCTAGATCTGTTGGTATTTTGTCGAAACTTAAACACTTTCTTCCTTTCAATGCTAGACTGCAGTTATATTATTCGCTCATACACCCACATATTATGAATGGAATAGCCATTTGGGGCTCTACATATATATAGAGCATATATCGATAAACTACAAAAGTTGCAAAACAAAGCAATAAAAATAGTTGCTGGAGGGTTGTGGTCAGAACACGTTACACCATACTTTAAGCAGGTAAAAGTTCTAAAAATAAAAGACATTTACAAACTAGAAATTGCTAAATTAATGTTTAAATATAACCATAATTCTTTACCCTGTACTTTTTCGAATTACTTCCAAAAAACATCAAACGTTCATAATCGCTCAACTACAGTAGATGCTCAATCAAAAATGATAATTACATTGTTCCTCTGTATGCTACTTCAAAACTTCAACGAAGCATCAAGTATAGTGGAGTAAAAATATGGAACTCAATCCCACTAGATATTAAAAAAAAATCTTTTGACTCATTTAAAAAACTTTACAAAAACTATCTAATTGCAGAATATTAAAGTTGATTGCAGTGTAATTTACTAATGTGGACCGATATTCTTTAAGCTTTTAATCGTTGACTATCAACACCTACGGTAATATTGGAACTTGTAATTTTGACATATCATGGATGCAAGTTTGTTTCCTGTCTTGACTCTTTGTTGCTAGTGTAGATATTTTAGTGTAATGTTTACTAAATGTTTATTCATCGACTTGGCTGAAGGTGGCTGCTTGACTCGAAGACCGTCATGGTCACTTTGCAGGTTCCGTTGTGATTTACTTATCAACGGTGCAGTGTACATTTTTTATTTTTCTTTGTTTCAATTGTGTTCGTTAAGCGTACTGCATCATTTAATGATTTTGCTGTTATAATATTGCACAACAAAATAAACCAACCAATCAATCAATTGGTCGTCCGTGAGACTTGGTCGTCCGTGAGACTTGGTCGTCGATGAGAATTGGTCGTCCAACCGCTTTGATGCCTGGCTCTCTTTAAAAAAATAAAAAGTAATGACAATCACAGGTGGCTCGTATGAATTGTTGTCAAACTACTCTCATCGGCAACAGTGTCATGTGGTCAACATTCACAAACAACAATCACAGGGGTCAAGTGGTCTGAGTGCTCATCTCTGCATCAGTAAATGTGAGTTTGATTTCCCATGAGGCCATACCTAAGTCATTTAAAAAATGGTGCTGAACTTCATTCTTGCTTTGCACTCACCAAAAGAGTGGGTTTAGGCAGGGCTCACAAGAGGGGGGAAACCGGTGCAGTTCAGGGGGGCCCGACAAAATATCTAAATTCACGAGCTGAAAAGTTTGATTTCAACGATTTTGCATAAAATATTGTTTGTCAGATTAGTTTCGTATTTCGATTGGTCCCCCTCATGGTATGCCCTTTTTTAAAGCTACAAAATTTTCGTTTTTTTTTAATTCAGGAGGCCCGACAAAAGGATAAGCATCCACTTAAAACTAGCCAAAGCAATTGATTTTGACACAATCATCAGAAATTTTGCTTGTAGAAAAGCTCCTCTAAAAAGTATAGGCTATATGCTTTATGTGAATAAGCCTGTTTCAGAGTGTAGATTTTATGTGATATTTTAGTGTGAGGACTTGAATTTGCAGTTTTTGTGGTGGTCAAACGTGTCCAATTGAACTGTCTCCTTCGCCTTGTTAAAAATGCAACACCCAGTCAAATTAAGTGATTTTCATTATCTATTGTAAACACTTCAGGGCTACTACCGGTAAACAAGCAGTGCTAGCGATCGGGTCAGTACCATCTGCCAGAGACATCCCCTGAGACAACTTTAAAAATATATAACTGTACAGTGTACATTCTTACAGTACAATTAACAGTTAGTTAGATGTGCAGTCACTGCTTTGTAATCCTGTCCTGTTGGAAGTCTAAGTGCAATCATGACAGACACCAGCGAACACGTCCACCAGCAAGGCTTGCATAGCTGAATGTGGTGGAAATGTCTGCCAGGGATTTGGAGGGCTGTATGTTTGTTTTATTGTGAATATTTTAACGTCCATGTTTAACGCAAATATTGCAGTGTAAGTAAATATTTAAGTTTATTTCAATGTTTCAATTTCAGTGTTGTCTGGGTGCTTTAATGTGAATATTTGGGTGAGTATGTTTTAATAAGCAATTGATTGATCAGGTGAAGTTATATTCATCACACAGAAGGTATTTCATGCATTTTTCTGTCAATTTATGACACAAGCAAGCAGTGACAGTTATGTGTAGGCTAATCATGTTGAACTGGTATAATTTTAGTTGTATATAATCTTGCTTAGTGTGATATTTTATGAGTTCAGAAAATACTGTACTAAAAAGTATTGAAATGTTGTTAGAATTGCTGAGCAAGATGTCGTCTGTCACTTTTTCAGTACAAAAATGTTGAAGTATTTTTTCTGGGGTTATCAATTATACTGGTAGGCTGTCATGAAACTATTCTGATATACAGTGCAGTAGCCTATACTTGAATTTTTTTGGATTTTTTGAATCATTTTTCCCTATTGGAATGCAAGCAAGTTTCATGGATGCAGTGTTGGAAACTAATTTTTGTCCTTGCAGCAGGGCCAAATATCAAAACAGTAGGCCTACAACAGAAATCGAAAAAAATCTGTGAAAGTGTGATCTTTGAGTAGAAGATCATAGGTCTTCACTTCTGTTAAAGTACAGTTACTTTTAACTCTAGACAGAGTCAAAAGTGTCCTAGTTGCAGTGCAACTTACTTTTTCCAGCACTGCAAAAAGGTGCTGATTTTTAAATATATGCTTAGCATATTAACAAATATTTTTTATATTTGTTAAGTTTTCCTTTTGATTTGTTTTCACTATTTATTTCTTAACAGTCTTCTCCAGCCAGGCCATTCCAATCTTATTCTTGAATTTCAGGAACAGTGTCAATATTGACTCAAAACAGGTATTCTGTAGTTATGCAGGGTGTCTGTAAACTCTCGATACACAGTATAGTGATAGATGTAGGTATATTTACATTGGTAGCACTTTAAAATATAAATATATTCGACTTTGTTTTCTGCTGAGTACTGACCACTTGCAGTGGAAATGAAGAGAAAGTTACCCTCAATCCTGCTTGAATGAGTTTCACTCAAAAAAGCAAAGAAAACCAAAGAAGTGAAAATAAGAAGCAATATTGATCCTATTGAAGCCTATTGATCCTGAAATGAACTTGGTATTTCTTATTATCATGAACCAATAGCAATGCATTCATCTTAAGTTTGCTGCCCTAGTCTCTGCAGATTTTAAAGTCAGAAATGGTATTGTATGTTAATGTAAAGCTGTATATGCACACATATGCAATGCTATGTCAGCCATGCCGGATCTTATTGCCATTTTTATCTTTGTGTGCATGTAGCATGTATCTGTGAATTTAAAGTTGTAAACACCACTACAATACTGCATTCTTTGTGAAATAATGGAAAGTTAAACTTATTGCATCCTTTGTATTATTTTTCAAACAGATCTGATTTTAAAATAGAAACACTATCCGGTGTAACAGTCCAGGAGTTACTGGGGGCAAGAAGTTACCAGGGTTGCCAAATATTTCATTTAAATTATATTTAATTTTGTTTTGAAAAATCAGTAAATTTTTAACCTCTCAAAAGATTAGATTAACAATTATAAGCATACGGCAATGTTAACTGAAAAGCTTGCATTAGTTTGAGAGCAATAAATTCATAAACTTAGTTACCCTATCAGACGAGCTGTTTTCGTACGCAGAAAGCACATCATGGGATATCGTAGCCCCGTGCTAATTAATCGCTAATTGGGAGCTATGAAAATCATGGTACCCGGTCATTTGGTCGACAGTCATTTGGTCGTCAGGTCGACAAGACATTTGGTTGACAGGACATTTGGTCGACAGACATTTGGTCGACAGGACGTTAGGTCAACAAGAAATTTGGTCGACAGAACGATTCATTTTTCTGTCGACCCTAACTGTCTAACCCTAACCCAACGTCCTGTCGACCAAATGTCTTGTCGACCAAATGTCCTATCGACCAAATGTCTTGTCGACCAAATGTCCTATCGACCAAATGTCCTATCGACCAAATGTCTTGTCGACCAAATGTCTGTCGACCAAACGTCCTGTCGACCAAATGACTGTCGACCAAACGACCGGCAACGGAAAATCACAGAGCCAAAATATTTTACAAGGTAATAGCCATGTGTATTACGCGTATGGAAATTGAATTTTTACCCAACAAATTTATTGAAATAAATTTTTTGAAATGAAAAAACGTCAGAAAGTCGGTTTTTATTTTAATTTCCCGAAAATAGGTTCAAAATTGAAATTTTTGAATTATAGCCTAACTAAACAAAAAATTACTTGTGCTCATTAATATAAGGCATTTTTGAACGTTTCTACATTTCAAAGTAAATGCACAACCATTTATATTGCACTAACATTAATATATATATATATAACTACCATTGCACGAAAATGTCTAGCCACCTGAGACGAAATGCTTATTGTGAAGGGCAGGAATGTAAAAAAATGACCAGTGTAGGTGTAGAAAATTCGCAAAGAATAAAAACTAAAAGTCAAGAAATTTCACATTTCTTGCATATTTCCTTCTGTGAAATATTTCAGTAATAGTGTAGGGCAGGGCTTCCCAAACTTTTTTGCTCGCGACCCCTTTTAATCTCCTAAAATTTTCCACGACCCCTTTTACGGGTAAAGGAATAAACAATGCGAAATATACGTTTGTGATATATATTGAAAGGTTTAATTTGAACGAAAACTAAAAGCAAGTTTTCCGTACTCGAAGCCTACTACTTTACTCGGCCTTGTAGCCTGCTGAAAACAAAACCAAACAACAGTAAACACATTTATTCAGTGTGATGGGTGCGACTGCTCTCTGCGACAAAGAAAGTCTAGCCGTCGCTCGATGTTTGTCAATGCTGGTCTCAAGGCAGCTTCAATGTTATTTGCGCTGAAACGGTATTTTATCAACGTTGAAAACACTGACACGCACATATACGTGGAGACAAACGGCAGGAGTGCGGTTACTCCTAAGCCATACAGGCCTAATGGTGTATATTCCGGTCTAACATTAGGCTAAGCCAAAAAGTGTGAAACTTTTTTCCAGAAAATTCAAGCCACAACTTAGTTAAAAGATAGATCTGCAAATTTTTCTTGAGATTTGAAAGAGAGGTAATCGGTACTTTGTTTTTGCGTGATCCGCCCCGTTAGCTCAGTGGTTACGCGCCCAGCTCAAGATCACGCGGCGCAAGTTCGACTCTCGGGGTGTGCGCTTGAGCAACGCATTTCAGGACGGCTCTCCATTAAACGGCACCTAGTGAATGGAATACTTCTTCGGCAACAATCGGAAAACTTCACTCTGCCAATCTCGGTAACCGGCCCTGTCAAGCGCGAATCTAAGAGTTTTTTCGGGGGGGGCAGAAAATTTGAAAATCAATTAAAAAGAAAGAAAAAGCTAAACAGATATGAACAATGATACTACGACATATACGATATGCTAGAAAATAGACATTAAAACAACCATTTTCATCAATTGTGATGCCGAGGGACTAATATCAGCTGTTTAGAAGCATATCAAACCATTTGATGCGGAAACATACAATTTTTCACAAAATTTCAGGGGGGGTCCGGGCCCCCTAGCCCCCCCCCCCATAAATCTGGGCCCTGTGTCAAGAGCCTCTGCAAATATGCGAAACTACCAAGAATAACCCATCAAGGCTTTGTCAGTCCGAGGATAAAGATTCAAAACCAACCAACCAAATGAGTTTTGGATCAAATCTAAAAGTATTGTCCAATTCTGGAAGAAAATACTTTTAAGCTCTTTCAACAGTCTTGAGAAGTGTCGATAACCAGAGGCTTAATATAACGTTTGTTTCCATGCCATTGTTAGCCAAAAAACTTTTCAGTAAATGAGATTATTTCAAATAAATCATTTTCAATGTTTTGTTTCTAGATGTTTAATTTTTTGATGAACGCTCCAACTTTAGGTTTCCATGTAAAAACATAAATGTTTTCTCCTTGGAAGGACAAATTAAATTCGTACCCGTTTTTCAGGCAAACCTGACAAATAACATAATTTGAAAAGCCTTTCCCAAAACGTCTTTACAAACACGGTGGACAAAGGCTACACTTTTTCCGTTGGAAAATTCACGACTTAATTTTTTAACACTAATAATCTGTTAAAGCATTGGCTTTAGTTTTGAAATCCACATTTGCAATGCATAAAAGAGGATTTTAAACTCCTATTCCACATTTCACTAGGCTATAGCCTATAAATTTAAAAAATACGGGTAGCCTATTGAGTGCACGACTCTTAATAGTTAATAACTTTTGCAGCATTTTGCATATAAGTGATAATATGCAGTGCTTTGTGTAAAATTTGTATACTTTCTGCGACCCCCGAAGTTCGTTACGCGACCCTTCTGGGGGTCGCGACCCCCACTTTGAGAAGCCCTGGTGTAGGGCGTCCTCATCAAACCCCGTGTCGCTACAGAAGGGGTTAAAACAACCTTCGCTTTTGTATCGTTTGCACAAACGCCTGGCATCTCCGGTAACTTCTGGACTGACAAGAAGTTCTGGACTGCAACGACGCAGAAGTAGTCTAGAAGTTACTGCTATTGTAAGTGGGTGTGCTTTTTCGAAATTCGTTTGGAAAAACTTGTAAATGGACTGAAAATTCTGCAGCTAAAACTGTGTTTTGCATGTTTTAGATCCAGACTACAAAGAAAATTGAAAAAGGTATGCTATGGGTGATAAAGGGATTGACAATGCAGAGAACTATGAAGAATTTTGCAGATAGCCTACATGGAATGTATAAAAGATTATCTGCAAAATAACAAAAAACATTGTTGTTTTACGGATAAAAGAACAAAACGAACAGTAACTAAAGCCACTTTGAAAGGACAATATGAACTTGATGGTAAATCAGTCTAGCCTTGTGTTTCATTTCTAGCATTTGTTTCAGGTAGTTATGAAAAACCAGATCAAAAATATGCTCAGTGCTCCATTCACTAGAAAACTTGGGTTTGAATTTTCATGAAATACATAAAATATAGTCAAAGACTATATTCGTCAACTACAACTCAAGAAACTACATTGTGATTCGTAGATTGCTAGGTTGCATCATAGCAGCACAATCAGGATGACAGCGAAAGACCATATAAGCGGTCATCTAGTCAACCACTACCCCATGCAAATTTATTAGCCAACGCGCGTAAGGCACGGACGCAACTGCAAATGGTATAATACAAATGAATGAGGTTAAAATGATACGTAAATAGCTTGTTACAAATTAAAAGTTCATTCCAACACAGCAACAATTTCTGGTAGGCTACCGTATACAAAACTCATCTTATAACTTTCATATTATTTTCTGACAACCCTGTTTTAGTAACTTCTGGACTGGCAGTAACTTCCAGACCGCGTATACGCGGTCCAGAAGTTACGGTAACTTTCAGACAGCAGTAACTTTTGGACCGTTACACCAGAACACCACGTGTGCATTAGCCTCGTGGATTAACGCGCACCGCAAATTATGCTTGTGATTAATGAGATATCACGGGACGTGTCGCGCTTGGGAGGCCTGGAAGCAACATCTGCAGCTGGGCACGGCAGGGCTCTTGAAGGCCCTAGGTTTAGGTACTTCCCCAACGTTGCTCGCAACCGCTGAGCACTCTGCTTTCCGTGTTGGGAGATAAGCCCGTTACCCTACTTGATAAGCATATTGCTTTCCAATAATTAAGAAGGAACTTCAAAAAAACAGGTAGTTGATGGCAATTCAAGAGCTCTCAACGTTAGAGCTTTGGAATGAGCTCAAACTCTTCAACAAACAAACAAATCAGGAACAGTTATACACGGGCTCAATGGCTTAGTGCAGCGGTTCTCAACCTGTGGTCCGCGAGCATTTGCCTGGTGGTCCGCGAGCAAAGTCTGAAATCGTTGTTTTTTAACCCTTTGCATAAAAGTTGTTAACTTTATCAAGGCTCATCCACTAAATTGTCGACTCTTTGCTTCATTATGTTCGAATAAGGATCTTGATCATGAACAGCTACTGATGTATATTCAAGTTTGCTGGTTATCAAGGGGAAAAGTGTTTGAGTTACGTGATGCTGCGAGAAAGTTTCTTGGAGAAAAATCCAAGCTTGTTGTTCATTTCAACGATAGCTTTTGGGTTGCTGTTCTGGCTTATTTGGCTGACATTTTTGAACAACTGAATAAACTTTCATCGCTGCAAGGAAAGCAGACAAATTTAATTGCTCTCAGTGAAAAAGTACCTGCTTTTACGAAAAAACTTTATCTTTGGAGGCAGTGGCGTAGAAGCATATGGCTTTCGTTTCGTATGGCTTTAGGAGCCCCTGGTTTTCGTTGAAAATGCCGCCCTAAGTAGACTGCAGCAAATTTTGAAATAGTTTCATGTTCAAGTAATCTTTACAATTAAAATAATGTTTTTATTTATTTTTGCATTACATCATTTATCGTGCTGTGTGCACTGTGCAGCCTCATTTTGCCGCCCCCTTGCAGCCTGCCGCCCCTGGCGCAGAGCCAGAACCGCCAAATAGCTGCTACGCCACTGTTTGGAGGACAAGATTATTGCAGGCCAACTTTGGCATGTTTGATCAATTGTAAGGTACCTGCAGCTAATAAGGCCCGCTAATTTTCAAACCTCAATATTTTTCTAAATACTGCATAATTTTGAACGAAACTTGGAATGAGGATACTTTGGGTCTATCTAAACAACATATCTAATAAACAAGTTTCTAAATGAAAGTTGTGAAATATTAAAAAAATAAAAAAAATCTCAAGCGGGCCTTATTAGATGCACGTGTTGTGAATAAGGCCCGGTTTGAATTAGCACCAAAAGTGATGGAAAAGGTGTATTTTCACAATAACAACACCACAAAACAAATTTTAATTGACAACACAGGCACATAACTAATAATTAAATACACAGAGACAATTGTTCCCTCCCTTGCCCCATGCTCTATTTTTTTAAAAGCGACATGGTGTTTTTAGATATGGTAGGGATGAAAAAGTATTTTGATTCTGAAATTATGATATTTCCATTGCAATAACAAATTGGATTAATGGTGTAACAAGAATTGTTTAGGTCACTCAAGTCTTTAACCCTCACTTTCTTAACCAGGGGTGCACAACGTTACCCCAGGGGCCCATAGGCCTCATTACCAAAATTAGCCTAGTGTGATCATTATTATCAGTCTTGCTTTAATTAGAAAAAAAGTTCAAATTTATTGGTTTTACTGCATCAGCATGCACATATCTTTCACATAAAATGCAAAAAAACGGAAGTCAAAGCGGTTTGTTAACTGTAGAACAGTCTAAAATATGTGAAAATAATAAAACCACTCAATTTCAGTCCCCCCAAACTTCAACTTTCCGTAACTCAAAAAGTTCTCAACTTTAGGCTGTGAAACTTTACCAGTTAGTCTCAATTCACCATAGCAGCAATCAGATCTTCCAATTTTGTTTAAAAGATTTGTAACAACGGAGATCCAGGGGGTGGGCCTTATTACTGGCCGGGCCTTATTAGCTGCAGGTGCCTTACGAATTCACTGAGACACCAGAAAATGCTGAAATCAATAAACAACTGTTGATGAATTTTATTTCTGACCATACTCAGTCACTGCAGGATCAATTTAACTTCTACTTTAGTGATTTGAACGTTTAGAGTTTTTCATGGGTTTCCAGTCCGTGAACTGACCAGTGACACTACTTTGAATATGTTGCATCCATCCGAGAATGAGCTTGATAAAATTTTGGATACAAGCTACATATGAGTATCCACAACTGTCTCAGAAAGTTTTGAAAATTATTTTACCTTTTGCGACATCTTATCTTTGTGAATGTGGATTTTCTGCATTGGTTAGCCTACAATACAATAAAAACAACGTAGGCTATTGTTTGCGACTTCAAGTCGGATGAACTCCGATTGAGTCTTTCAAGTATTACACCTCGTTTGGATATGTTGTGCTCAAATTAGCTCAAAATTATCCGTCCCGTTAGCCAAATTAGCTCAAATTATCCGCCCTGTTAGCTCAGTTGGTTAGCGCGTGACTTCTGGAACGAAGAAGCTTCAAGATCAAGCGGCGCTAGTTCGACTCTCGTGGTGTGCGCTTGAGCAACGCACGTTAAGGACTGCTCTCCATTCAGCAGCATTTAATGGATGGAATAATTTCCCGGCAACAAGACTTCAACAATCGGAAACTGCACTCTGTCAATCTCGGTGACCGGGCCTGCGTCAGTAATTGAAAGCCTCTACAAGTATGCGAAACTGCCAGGATTAAGCTCTGCAAGAAGCTTTCCCAGTCCGAGGATAAAGATTCAAATCAATCAATCAAAATGTGCAAGCTCAAGGCTCGCACCAATGTAGCAATCTTTCTAAAACCAACTACTATTTATGACCAAGCAATAAGTGACATTTGTTCGTTACAAGGGGAGGAGGACGGGGAGAGAAGTTCTTCTTCTTTCGTTTGAGACCAGATCAAATCAAATTTCAGGGCAGGTGATGGAGAGCCAGGTGAGTGTAGCTTCGTCCAGCGTTGCTATACCATGCGTTCCATTTGGTGCCTTATAGATCGGACATTCGAGAACGACATGGTCAGCAGTTTGTTCCTCCGCGCCGCATTCGCAGGCCGGTGAGGGAGCCAAACCCCACTTGTGCATGTTGGAATGGAAGCGACCGACTCCGGTTCGGATTCTGTTGAGCTTGACCCAAGTCGGCCGAGGCAGGTCCATACCAGGGGGGCGCGCCACCGGGTGAGGTATAAAACGATGTAGTTTCGTGTCGGTGGCACATCACGCTGCATTCCAATTGTCTTCCATGAAGTGTGCTGCGCTGATGGCATGATCGCTGAATGGATGTAGTAATTCAACAGCAGCTGGCACAAAGGGGTGTCTTGACTTTAATTGCCGGGGAGATTCCTGAGGTGGGATGTTGAGTTTTGCATGAAGCAAGTGGTTAGGATCTCCCGCCCGGCGAGCCAGGTGTATAAGGGTTCCCTTTCGGCGAAGCTCAGCAGGTTGAATGCCTGCATGGCCTGCTGTACCAAAACTGCTGTTGTGGATGAGTTCTATGATCATTTTGACCATGTGCCTGTCAGGGAGTAGGCGGAGTAGTTTGTAGACTAGGCCACGGTGCCAAACAGTGTCATAGGCTGCTGTTAGGTCGATAAAGACAGCCCCCGCTTTCTTTTTTGCCGAGAAACTCTCCTCAATATCCTGAGTTAGTAGTGTGACTTGGTGTACAGTTGACCTCCCGTGTCGGAATCCAGCTTGTTCTTTGGGAAGCAGTGGGTCCATTATTGGTTCGACACGAGCGTAGATCAGTCTCTCAAGGATCTTGAAAGGGATGCAGAGCAAGGAGATGGGGCGATAGCTCTTTGCATCGTCTAGTGGTTTGTTTGGCTTAGGGATCGCGACGACCAGAGATCTTCTCCATATTTTAGGAATCTTGAGGCGGCGCAGACAGGACGACAGGAAATCGCATAACCAGGACTTTAGAACATAACCAGCGTGCATGATAAGCTCTGGACATATCCTATCTGGACCAGGGGCCTTACCAGGTTTTAGGTGCTTGAGAGCAGCATTAAATTCGCTCCGTGAGAAGGAGCTAGAAATGCTCTCCTGGTCGGGTGTGTTGATCTTCCATAGCTTTTTCACTTCTTTGGTAACAAACCGATCGGAGGTACGATCACACGGCTTATGTATCCCATTTTTTATTACCTGCGATGCGATCTTATTAGCAGGAATGGGACATTGTCGGGGTGATTGTCTTGATCGTCCCGTAAGGTTATTGAGTGTGCTCCACGCTGTACGGCTTGAGTGCGAGAGATCGATAGATTGGATAGTCTCTGTCCAGCGTTCTTTTCTTTTTGCATCGAGTCTTTCCAGAAGAGCCTTGGCGGCTGAAGGTGTTGTTTGACCATCTGAAGAGCTAACAAAAGATTGGTAGAGGCGCTCGCACTCTGCATCCCAGCATGGAGTGTAGTTACTTCTACGACCTCGGGGAGAGAAGTAGTGGTCCGTGACTGCGACACAATTTTTTTAAGTGGTCCTTGATTCTCAAAAGGTTGAGAACCTCTGGTCTAGTGGTTTAAGTGCCTGTTTCTGCCTTGGTGTGTGTAGATTTGATTTCCCTTCATCAGTAGATTGGGAAAATTAAGCGATTGAGCGGAAATGTTCGTGGTACCGGCAATTGATTGCAATTTAAGACGGTTGCAACGTTAGTCCTGGAAAGTCCGTTAGTCCTGGAAAGTCCAGATTTCTCCACAAACAAACAAACTTTTTATTTAATCTGAAAAAAAATATCCAAAATTTACATCCTTTTTATAAATACTTATGGCCATTGCGAAAAGCGGTTTTCAAGTTATGGAGAGGAGGGTGGACGGAAATTAAAACAAAACTTTTACATTTCCAGAAACTTTAGAATAATTTGTTGCGCTCTATAGCCTAATGAATTTGGCTAAAGTTGGATTTAAAAAATATATACAGTATTATAATACCTCCCCTACCCTAGTGATATATTTATTTGAGTTTTTCGCTTATCTTTGCATTTTTTTAAACCACAATAATTTTGATGCAAGGAAACTGATTGGTCTCGTGACTCGTAATTAGCCTACTTGGTTTAGGAAATTAGGCAGCAGTTTCACTTCCTGCAGCACAATTTCGTGAAGAATGTAAAAAAATGATTCAAACTGGACATTCAATCGGATATACCGGTAAGATGTGTAATGCCTGAAAATTTGTTCGGTTGGTCACGTGACTTGTAATTACCTGGTTTAGGAAAGCAACAGTTTCACTTCCAGCAGCACAATTTCGTAAAGAACGTAAAAAAAACTGATTAAAACTGGACATTCAATGGGAATATGTGAATTCAAGGGTCTAATCCCAACAAAGCTGTTTTTGAAATAAATGCGTTTTAATTATTTTGGTAATTTGTTTTTGTGGTGGAATTTTGATAAAATGTTGATATGCTTAGATATACCGGTAAGAAGTGTTATTCCTGTAAATTTCACTCCGTGAGGATTTTTTGGAAAACAAAACTATTGAAAAGTTGAAGGGCCCTTTTGAAATTAATAAAAACATTGAATAGTGGGTATTTTTCATGTTTAGGCTTGAAAAATATGGCCGTTTTCTCTGGTGTCACTTAGAAAATAAAATTAGTCGTAGTCGTATACACAGTGTTGCCACATGTATTTAATTTCATCTAATATTTTAAGCTTCGTTGGCTTTTCACTAATTCTTCAAGACTGTATAATCTATTGCGGCTTTTGCATCGCCCGAGGGCAAGCATTAATGTAAACTTGAACATTGCTTATCGCCATTAGGTGCTTTGTTTGCTTTTTCTTCATATTAACTTTACCATTAGTTGAATTCAATTAATTCAAAAGTTTAAAATGTATGTAAATCAAGGTATGAGAGAATCAACCTATGAATACAAAAACAAACGAAAAAAACATAAACTGATCAGCAAAACCTGCAAAAACACTTTCTCAGCAAACATGACTTGTAGAAGCGACAATCACTATGATGCCTGTTTTTTCCAAAGTCATTGTTTTTATTTTTTACATTTCTTGATTTTGTATTTTTTCCTTCTACTTTATTGTGTAATTTAACTGTTTAAATAACGTAATAATTGTTTTGATATGAATTTGTTTGAATGAGAGATTGCAGACTCGATAGGCTCTCACACCCACAGGTTTTCGTTTTATGTGCGTTTTGTTTTGCATCCCAGCAATACAAACCACGCCATCACAATTTTGCGGTTGCAAGCATCAGTTGACGTTATACGCGCCCGAGGGTAGCGCGATATCTTCAAGACTAAATTAAGCAAAGATGTCACGGTTTTGCGGTAATGTAAACCTTTAAAATGAATTTTATTTTTTTAAGAAGTACCCGATGTGAACGCCTCAGGAAGAATGACACTCGATTTTGAAGCAATGTTGTCTGTTCTACAGGAACTGAGTCGTCTTGTGTTGCCACCTTTTTGTCAATATGCATCAGAGCAGAGGTGGGCAAAGTTCTTCAAAGAAAGAGCCGCTTGCGAATAAACCATAAATACCAGCGAGCCGCAAAATCAGTTGACACAAAATAACAGAACAGCAATAAAAACACAATGATTGCTTATCCAATCCATATCAGTTTTGTACTTGACTCGATATTCTCTGAAAATTTGGACGATAAGTTGTTAATGCGAATTAATTCTTCCAACTTGACTCGATTGTTGCAAATAAGAGCATATTATTATACTGTTGATCATGACATTGTTGAAAGAGAAAAACATTGTTGATCATAGCAGCAATAAAAACACAATGTGTGTTTATCCAATTATCTATATTAGTTTTGTGCTTGACTCGCTAATCGATTTTTTGATTTTACAAAGTTGATTACAGAGAATAAAGATTCACAACAATAAGTCGTAGATAAAACAGAAATCAGTCGTACACTGGTTTTTTTGAGTTCTGGATATTTATTCTCTGGAACCTGTGGTAGAACTCAATGGTAGAGTGGCACTGACTGAAATTTTTTAGAACCACATCTTCTTGCATGTCAGTCAGTTCCATTTCTACAGCGGACATGTTAATGGTGAAAGGTTGGCGAATTGGACAGCCATCACTGACTACATTAACGTTGAATGGATTTACAAGAATGCAATGTATGGCATTAACCCCTGTAAATATGCAACGTCACAATTCTATTGTTTAACAATGGCTACAGCAAAAGAGAGACTCCTTTTTGATGTTTATACTGTATTGGGCGCAAATTAGATTTTGCATAAGGAGTCACAAATTTTAATTTTTCTATATTTTAATCCAAATAAAAATATGCCAAACTTTACATCCTTTCTATAAATACTTTGAGCCCTCGCGAAAAGCGATTTTCAGGTTATGAAGAGGAGGGTGAACGGAAATTTAAAAAAATAATAAAATTTTCAGAAACTTTAAAATATCTTGTTGCGCTCTATAATGAAGTTGGGTATAGCGGACGTCTTATAGTCCAGACTATCCACTCATACCTATAGCTGTGAGTATTTAATCTACAGCAACATTCTGAGCGCGGTAGTGCGGTGGGAATGACCAGAGAACAATATCTAGCCTTCTTGATTACATGCATGTATTTATTGTGGAAAAAAATTTTCAAATCATCACACTAACTTAAAGGGTTGCAACCGCAAAATGTATCGATCTCAAAAAGAACTCAAATCAATTCATGTCTCATCAATTAAATAAACTATCACCGCAGCTGAACTGGAATCATGGCTTGACTACGAACAGAACATGTTGGAGTTGGACTGATTGAACGATGTCGCCACTCAACGACTGAAAAAGAATAGTAGCTTACTGAAGGACTGAAAAAAAAATCATACTAAAGGCACTTCAACGGTAGACGCTTGGTTTAAGAAGTTTGCAATGTTGATAGGAATGCCTTGAGCAACGCTGCAATCACGATATACAAAAACGCTGTGGCATGCAACATAGGCTATGTAGGCTACAACCTACAACGCAAAGAAAGACGTAAAACTACGTGTCGTTAGTGTTAAACTACCGGTTGCAAGATTGTGGCATTCCAAATTCCTAACAAGTACTTGTAGAATTGCACATTCCTAGCTCGTGCTTCAAATTTCTAATAAGCGATACAATGTCCTACAGAAGAGCTGCAGGGAAAGCCTGCAGGTTTCACAACAGTAATAAGACGTAAAAACACATAAGAAAAACTGCAAGGCGCTACATTGGCTAAAGTTGGATTAACCGCTGTGTTGTGCAGTGCCGGATTAAAGGTCTGTAGGCACATTTTATAAGTGGCCCGAAAATCAGGGTTGCCAAGTAAAAAATTAGAACTATCAGTGTTGCCAAATCATTGTCACAAAGATCGTTGTTGCAACCATAACACAGGGTACCGTGCAAAAACTTGGTCATATGCCTAACTAAATAACACCTTTGCGCGTTTTTTGCGATTAAAAACGCGTTAACTAGTTTTTGGAGGTCAATCTTACAGAGTAGATCGCTTTCAATACACAAAAGTGCCAGTGTACCAAGACGTTGTTGACACATTGTTGATTGTTAAAGTCTTTAATTCGTTTCAGTTGTGAAAAACGAGCGTTCCCCCGAGCAATTCGTAGCCATTAGAGACAAGTAGGCTAAATTCTAAGTGCTATTTCAGTGTTCGGAAATGCATTATAAACACCAGTAGTGTGCAGCATTTTAAACATGAATCCCATTCTCTGTTCTTATAAACTTGTATTTTATGATGCCCAGTCTTATCTTATCTGACAGCAGGGTAGGGTAGGCTTATATCTCATGAGGTAAGTGACATATTTATCCTCTTTCATGTTCAGTATTATTGTGCATAGCCTATTAGTATTAAATAATAGTTTTATTGCAGCTTGATACTATTATTGCGCACAGATGTCCACTGCTGCAGTAAAATGTTGTATGGTGTGCAATACACCTAAGCAAATATCACGCGTTTTGCCCAAGACAAAGAGGGTCCGTAGTGAGAGGGGGCCCGGAATAAATCTTCGTACCCCTAGTGAAAATTTCTCTCAGAAGTCCTGCCGGCCGTAAATGGGTTAAACAATCAGAGAGCAAGGTTTAAAACGGAAAATTGAATTTACATGTTGAGTTTTACTATCTCTGCACAAATAACTTTCACAGAAAGAAACAAGCTCATAACACAAATAATCAAACTCTAGCCTGCACTAGCTGTCAGGCAGTGTTGGGCGCGATAACTCATTTTTCAGTTAAGCGATAACGATAATCGATAAATCAAAAAAAAGTTAAGCGATAACGATAAACGATAAATTATCGCCGATAATGCCCGATAACGATAATTTTTTTTTCTTGATTAGCACTGCGCCATCCCATGCTGCACGAACTGTTTTCATCAACATGACGAAAAATCGAACATAATATACTGTAAAGGGACAAAACTTTTTGTAAGTTATGCATAAATAGAATCGCAACAGCGGCAGTAGGTATCGAATCTTCAACCTCTTGATCCAGAATCAAACCACTGAGGTAACCGCCGTGCTTATAATTATACCTTCAGATACCAGTTGGATGCTTTTATCAATTGAGTTACACTGCCGCTTACGTGCAGTAGGCAAAATAATTGAATCAAATAATAATAATAATAATGTTATGGTTTTATTTATTGTCGCTCTACAACAGCTAAGGTCTTTTAGCGATATGGCTCATTTTTAATTTATATCAGGTTTACGCAGTGACGATAGGTGAGGGAAAGCAAGGAAAGCAGTGCTTACCTGAGCAAAAACTATGCAAAATATAATGACTGAATTCTAAGTTTAACTTTTTATTACTTTTATCACGTCTATTTTAGCTTGAAAATTACTGTGTTTGTGACTAGAATTACTCGTAGCGCTTGTGAGTAGTCTAAGTCCTCACCAAACCGCATGTCTTGCCTATAAATGCCAATTAACGCAAACGTTCTTGTCAGAAACCACTACTGATGCTCCAGGAAAATCAACTTTCAAAGTTGCTTTCCCCACGTCCAAAAACGTCAAAAAACCCCTTCGTTTTATCCAATCCGCACTCGTTTTGCAAAACGCTACCAGCTGCTTAGCCAATCAGATGTGTTATGGTTAAAGTTGCTTTCCCAGTGACGTCAATGCGTACAGTCGCTATAGACTATCTCGTCACACGCTCAGAATGGTCTCTCGTCACGGTACACAGCACAGCATCATAAAGCATCCTCAGTGCAATGGGCAGCCTACACTGGATAAAGCTGGAAAGCAGCTGCTTTTAATTATTGCAGTAGAGTTAGCCTAGCCCTCTCTCTCTGTAGGTATCATGGCTGATACAGCCCTCAATGTACAATGATGTTCCAGTTTGATCGATCTCGTGCGTCTTGCCAAATTTTAGTAGGGTTCTTGGTATGTGGTTGAAAATTGTGCAAAAATGTAAATCTTTGAGCTCCTCTTGACCGTTTTCCTAGTATTTTTCCACTTAAAGATAAATCTTCAAGTTTGCCTTTCCTTATGATGTGACCCAAGAACTTCAGTTGCCGCAGTTCTATAGATCTCATTATCTGCTGCTCCTGGCCCATCTGTTGGAGAACTGCTCTGTTGGTTCGAAAAGCTGTCCATGGAATTTTGAGAATTCTTCGGTAAAACCACATTTCTGCAGCTTCAAGCTTTTTTCGTGTTTTTGCCGTTAGCGTCCAGGTTTCACATCCATACATCAAAATTGACCAAACAAAGCATTTTAACAAACGAATTTTTAAGGTTTTGGAGAGCTTTCGATCTTTAAAGATTTTTGCCATGGTGTTGAAACTTGATTTTGATAGTGCAATGCGTCGTCTAATTTCTTCTTCACATCGGGTGCTTGGATTCAGTATTGAGCCCAAATAATTGAATTTTTGAACCTGTTCAGTTTTGTTATCATTGCAGTACACGCAAATTGTTGGTTCAGGAAGACGTTTCGAGACTGCCAGAGTTTTAGTTTTGTTAATGTTTATTTTTAGTCCATATTTTTTACTAGATGTTTGAACTGCATCTAGTAAAATTTGCAAACCACATTATGACGTTGCAAGCAAGACTGTGTCATCTGCATATCGAATGTTATTTATAAGTTTTCCGTTTATATTAATTCCTTCATCAATATCTTCCAGTTCTCTAAGGATGAGCTCACTGTACAAATTGAAGAGATCTGGGCTCATGACACAGCCCTGTCGAACACCTCTTGCTATTTCCAGCCATTCAGTGATTCCATTGTGAAGTATGACAGCGGCTTGTTGCTTGTAGTATAGATTGTGTATCATACGGAAATCTTTATCATCAATCCCAATTCGTTTTAGTGATGAAAGAAGCTGGAAATGGCGTACTTTATCAAAAGCTTTCTGATGATCTATGAAACACAGAAATACATCTTGTTGGTGTTAAATTGAACGCTCACACAGCATGCGAATTACAAAAACTGCATTTCTTGTTCCTCTGTCAGGCATGAATTCATATTGGTAAGCAGATATTTCCGGTAAAATCTTTCTTCGTATTCTTTGGAGGACAATTTTCAAGAGCAGTTTTAATGTATGTGACATTAGACTTATCGTTCTGTGGTTTCCACACTCAAGTGTGTTTGGTTTTTTCGGAAAGGCAATAAAAAGAGATTTCAGCATATCTTTAGGTAATTCACCATTTTCATAAATGGTATTAATGAGATTCCACAACAAGTTTATTCCATCTTCTTTCAAGGCTATCAACATTTCCACCACAATTTCATCTGGGCCTGCTGCCTTGCCGGTTTTTGAATTATCTAAAGCCCACTGTACTTCTTCCTTTAATATTGGTGGTCCAGTTTCACAATTAATCATATTATTATCAATATCTTCTCTATCATCTTGAAAAAGGTTAGTGATGTACTCTTCCCAACGTTTCTTCACATCTTTCAGTTCATAGAGAATTTTGCCATCAGAAGATCGAATGCACTTCGAGGTTAATACAGGAGGGGTTTTGGATATTAAGCGTATTTCCTTGAACAGTTCCTTCGGGCTGATGTCTTTGAGCCTTTCAATTTTTTCACAATTTTCTTCTAACCATTGTTCTTTTGCAGATTTGCACTTTTCTTGAATAGATTGATGAATTTTGTTATATTTTTCTCGGTTTGTTTTTGACTGTCTTCTTTCTGACATAAGACTTTTTATTTCTTCTGTCATCCAGTGAGGCTGTTTAGTTCGTCTGGTTTCTTTTGGTATAACTTTATCTGCTGCTGTTAGAATACTTGTTTTGAGATTGTCCCACTGATTATCTACTGTTTCTTTCTTTGGTTAGCTGGGAGATTATCCAGGACAGCATGGCAAAAATCTGTTCTTGTTACAGGGTCTTTCAGAGCAGTTAACAAATATTTCGGTTTGCATTTCGGTTGTTTTAAAGTGTTTAAACGAATTTTAATTGTTGCAATTACAGGGTTATGATCACTGTTTGCATCAGCACCTGGATAGGCTCTTGCATTAGAAATGGAAGACTTATATCTTTCATTTATCATAATGTAGTCAATTTGATTTCTTGATCGGTCACCAGGACTTGTCCAAGTATATCGACGCCGAGGGTGTGCTGCAAACCATGTGTTCATAACAGCAAGCTTTTTTCCTTCACACCAGTCAATGAGCATCTCACTGCGATCGTTTTGTGATCCAAGGCCGTGAGATCCAACAGTTTTTCTATGTTTGTTGCAGCCAACTTTAGCATTAAAATCACCCATCACAATATTCACTTCCTGTGATTTACATTCTTTGTACAGTTCATCCAGTGAGCCGTAGAAATCACCAATTTCCGAGTCATCTGCATCCGTTGTTGGTGCATAAGCAACAATCAGATTGATATTGAAAGGACTAGCTTTCAGTTTTACGAGAAGCAAACGATCAGATTTAGGCCAACTACCCAATATTGATTTAGAAAGTTGTTTGTCAATAATCACAGCAACACCTCTTTGATGTTCATTACCTCCAGAATATATAATTGTTTTATCATCTTTCATGAATTGACCAGTTTTTGTCCATCTTTCTTCGCAAAGACCCAAGCAGTTCATTCTCATTCTGTCCATTTCTAGCATAATATTGTCCAGTTTTCCTTGTTGGTAAAGTGTTCGTACATTCCATATGGCAATTCTTTGAGTTCGTTGTCGGAATATTTTTGCATTAATTACAGTTGTTGAATGACGATCGAAAGAGCCCTGCAATCGATGACTCCGACTACCGGGCGAGGGGCTCTGGTTTCTAGAACTCGGAGACCCATTTACGCCGTTTCTCGTATTTTTGTTAAACTTTTGCATCATTGTAGACTTGGCCATAGTACTGAAGTAGGTAGGCCAGTTTCTTTCTTCAGCGCCTCTGTGTTTAGTCAGCCGCACTGCTTCCACCCGCACCACGAGGAGGTACACAGATGACTTTTATAGTGCCAACAACGGTCACCCACGGCCAGTAAAGTTAGCGCTACATAAATATAATGCCTACTTTAGACTGGCAATTAATTCATTCGGGTAGCTGAAGCATCGTGCTTTCCAACGATCTAAACAGAAATGAGAAAGCTGGAGGCACTATAAGTAGAAATGAGAAAGTTGGAGGCACTATTCCGCTTTTACTTCTATTCCGCGTTTTTGCACCCTTCCTAAAAGTAGTTGCGTTTTTTTTGCATGACGTCACACATTTTCATGACGTCACTAACCAAGGCGGCCGATGCTAAACCAGCACCAAAAAATCTATCCTATCTTTGCTTCTGCATAAAATCCCCAGCAAACGCCTTTTTTTTTACATGTCTAGTATTGGCCAACTTTTGTCGATACCGATACCGATGCCGATACTCAAAAAATGGCCGATATCACCGATACCGATATATCGGTCCATCTCTAGTACGTAGTAGTTCTGAAAAAATCTGAATATAAAAACAAATACTGTATTGGGATAATGGACATTCAGCCTTGTATAAGTGCTTATAGAGAACCTGACATGATATCTTCGCCTTGAATATAGTACAGCCTTTTCTCTCTCCTCGGACTACTACCTTAACCTGGTGAGAGAGCTTCCGTATCTCAATGACCTCTAGAGCTGTACTGGCGGGAGCTAATTGCTCCCAGAAGGGTCACCCATGCCAGGTTGGTCGAAAGGTAGAGGTCAGACAAAACATAGTCCAAAGTCCCCAACGGCGGAACAGGCGGATGAAGCCGGCCAGGCTCAACGACTGTGAAGGCGGATGAAGGCTGCAGCATGCCACCAGCTCCAATCGTCTTGGTTTGCCTTGCCATTAGATAAATCTGATGGCCTTGTCAAGTTTATGTGTGTTTGTTGAGTGTGCGCCAGCAAGTCCACGCTAATCAATTCACGCACAGGCGTCTTCGCAAAACACTCAAACCTAACGGCAATCGATAATGCACAACGGAAACAAGCAAGTGAAAGCTGGAAGTTTTTAGTGCGGAACCGACACGTTAGTGGTGGTAACTTGAAACTTATTGCAAAGGCCATCATCCTCGAAGACGAGGGATAGCCATCATCATCATCAGTACAGCCTTTGACTAAATTCTAGAGCACAGGAACTAGTTTGCTGTAAAAGGTGGACGCTAAAATAGCAACTCGACTAATAACTAAAAAACAATAAGCGTGTAGTTCATTACAGACAGACACTATTAATTAAAGAAACAACTTTGAGTCAGACGACCAAAACATCAAAATATGCTTGAAAATTGAAAACATAACTCAGTCTCAGCCGATGCCGATTGCCCATGCTCTTATGCTAGTGCTGCCATACGCTCCACGATAAATTTTGTCGGCCTATTGCGTTATAGCAAGGCTTCCCGATTAAGGATGCTCGCACCTCCAGGGGGTGCTAGTACCTGTTGCTGGGGGTGCGAGAATCCACAAAGGAAGAAGAACTATGCCGTATGTAGAGATGGATTTTGTTTAACGAGGGAGGTGGTGATTATCTCTCAGAGCATTCTATGTTGCCTATACAGCACAATGCACAACGTCAACAACAACAAAATACTACCCGACAAGTTGCTGATAACAAAAAGGCTGTGGTCCGAACGTCACGTGATTGGTGGTGAGAAAATGCGATAATATTGTGTCAGCAATTTTCTCATTGCTTGCAATTGTTGGCAATTTCTTATCGTACACATTGGGAAAACGCGTTTTAAGCGAGAACAAAGTTTTTTTTTTACTTTATAGACTGTGGATTGACTGACTAACAGGAAAGTGTCAGCTACAAGTCAGGCTAAAAACAGAACGGATATTGGCCTGACTAGCAATTGGCATTGGCATTACACGCCGGTGGCCCTTGCAATAAAGGAATGCTTTTCATGACTGGTTGACTGACGCTTTTGGATATGCTAACGAAGTCAGGAATCCGTCGGTCCAGGCTGTTTGTTGTTGATATTGGGCATTGTTTCTATTGCCTTTACAATTGGCTTGTAGTGGCTCGAAACTTTCTGGTGCAGCGTTCAAACTGGGTATCCAACTCTGGCTAAAAAAAGCATTGCAAGTTTTGGTTCCATTTGCTAACACTTGGCTGTGTGAATCGTGATTTTCATCTCTACTTTACATGAAGAATAAATAGCCTACTGCAACGCCCTGGACCCCGAAAATGATCTACTCATTGCATTGTCCCACAAGTTCCACGTTTCGAACAGATAATTGCAAAGAAAAAGTCAAAGATCTTGATTAACGCCATTATGTTCTCAGTTTGTGTTATTTCTTAATTTATTCGCTTTTGCATTTTGTGTGATTGCGTTGTTAAGTGCTGCCCTTTTTCCTATTCTTTAGCCATATAAAGGCCGGTGAGTTGCTTTTCTGCGTTGTTTTCGTACGTAGCCTATTTTGAATTTTTTTCTCAGAACCACTCCGCTTCAAAACAGGGGGTGCGAGATTGGATTCATCAACCCCATGGGGTGTGGGGTGATAAACGAATCTGGAAGCCCTGCGTTATAGCTTATTGCGCTATTTTACGTCTCCTTCCCTCCTTGTAATCTGCCAACATTTATCATTACTTTAGAATCGGAATGTGTCCGCAGGCTTTTCTGTTGTAGGCTACCAGAGGTTGTACCATACGCAAGACCGTGTGACTAACCAAAACCCTTTCCTGATGACTGATGAGACCAATTTACATATGACAGTTGACAGATAAAGACTTAATTAGCTTTCAAGCAAAAGTAAATAAGGAAATAAAACTTTTTGATATTTGGATGAGACAAAATAAGCTATCAACCACAATTCAAAATCTGCATAGGCCTACATAATAATATGCAAAAAGCCTTTCAAAGCCAAGTCGTTTCAATCAAGTAGCCTATTAACGGTAATCTAATTCAACAGTCTGGTGGGATGGCTTTCCAATTATGTAAACCTGGTTTGTCGCTCACCTCTACCTAAGGTGTAATAAATTGGGTAGGCTTAATTGCTGCAGAAAAGGCGGCCGAGAGAAAGGAACTAGCCACCGTACTCTCCTTGATGCCGAAGACTTAGTAGCCTACAATGAGAACCACATCTTCTCATACCCAACACTTGAATCAAGTATGGGACCACCTTTACATTTACGTTTAATTCAACAGTAATTCAATTCGATTAAATATCTTGGTGTTATCCTTGACAACAATCTATTATGGAAATCAACTTATCAAAATTATGGAAATCAAAGAAAGCTATCATGGAAATCGCATTTACCTAATCTTCGCACAAAGCTATATATAAAACTTGTGGAATAACTTATTCATTAATAAAATGGGGTAGAGCTTATAAATCTATTTTACATCTCATAGAAGTCATTCAAAATAGAGCTCTTAGGGCCTATTTATTTTACCCCAAACATACCCCAGTGAATTTATTTTATGTTTTTATGTATCTTCCGTTAAATTTAGTATTCCCAAGCTCAATGACTTAATTGAACTCGAGTAGGGGAAGGTGATCATAGTTGTGCATGTGCCATTTCCCACCATTTCATGCGTGGTTGATCAAGCATGACACCCCTCCTGTGATGCCTCCAAGTCAGTGGTTCTTAACCTTTTTTGTCTCGTTTACCCCTTGCCGAATGAAAAAAGTAAAATTTACCCCTACCGTTTTGGTGGCCCCTTGTGTCATCGTGTCCAGTCAGCCATGCGAAGAAATGCAAAACATCCTTTTTTATCTGGATTTACCTTTGCAAATATCAAAAACAAGCTGTTTATTTGCCGAAGACACGATTGTTCTTGACGGGGTCCTGTGAAAAATAATGTCTACTCAAATGACTTTTGTGCTTGCTTTCCACGAACAATTTTGGAGATTCTTGAAACAGTCGTTGAAAGAGCTACTCGCATGTCGTCTTTGGGAACTAAGCGAGATCGATGTTTTGTTTTAATAGTCAACAATGAAGAGAACCCTGGTTCACACAGATAAGTAGTTGGAAAAGTGATAATAACTTCAAATGCACGCTTAGTCAGCGTAGGAAACTCTTCGACTAATTCACACCAAAACTTGGAAAAGTCACCATTGCACAATTAGAGTTTGGAACAAAGCGTTGTTGAACATTGAAGATCAATCAATTCATCTTTGCAAAGATCATCGTCAACAATACTTTCTAACTTGGCTTCGAAGGGATGAGTTATCCAAAGAGCAGTGCTGTTAAAACTTTCACCTTCGAAGTAACCGTCAAAGTTGTTTTTTAAGGCGGCAAGGTGCTGGCATATTTCGACTTCGAGGTCCGAAATCTCGTTGCGACTTCTATTGACTTTCCAATCATCAAATGTTGGAAAATTTGCGTAAATTCCTTTTTGAACTCTTCTACTCCACAGATCTAATTTTGTGTGAAAGCCCTGAATTTATCATGTAGGCTACATCTAATGGTAACACTTTTTCCTTGCATTTGCATAATATTGAGCTGGTTCAAACTTGAAAAAATGTCTGTCAAGTAAACCAATGCACCAATAAATTTGTTGTCGCCAAAGTGCTTACTCAACGGGGATTTGCGTTCTCGAAGAAAAATCTCGATTTCACCATGTAGCCTAGTTCGAAAACTCGAGACAAAACAATGCTCCTTATAGAGAGCCACTAAACTTTGGTGTGAGAAAGGAGAGCAGAGTATTCTGATCCCATCTGATCACAAACCACTTTGAAAAGACGATGATTAAGAGCACGTGCCCTGATAAAATTCACACATTCAACCACGTGCTTCAATACTGCTTTCAAATATTCTGGAAGGGTTTTACTTGCCAGTGCATGTCGATGAAGGGCACAGTGAGTAGAAATGATGTTCGGTGCGCGCTTTTTCACCAGAGTTGTAGCCAGACTTTGCACCGAGCATAGAAGGGGCACCGTCCGCGCAAAGTGAACCCATATGATTCCAGAATATATTATTTTGTTGAAAGAAATTACCCATTTTTTCCAGTATCCATTTTTCCAAAAATGTAGCACACATAGGCTTACGCTGCTGAAATGAAACTGGTAGTCTACTTGCGTGGAGATAAAAGAAAAAGACGAAGACTTGCATTGAGCATAAACTTGAATCAAAATCGAGTGCAACACTACAGTTTTTTAATAACTGAAAAAATGAAGTTTGCTTTAACTTATGATTCAGTAAATTGACCCCCTCGGTAGGTGAAATTTACCCCCAGGGGGTAAATTTACCCCCGGTTAAAAACCCCTGCTCTAAGTAATGTACTAATCTCTCATAGGTAACAGATTTTTCATGCGTAGGCTACTCTTTGCGAGCTGTTGTTGTAAATGTTAATTTGTTGCATTTTCCCCTGGTTTTTTAGATATCAGATAAGTTGTCATTTTTAATAGATGTTGGTTCTCTAAGAAAGTGAGCTTATTTGTAGAGCTTGAGCTTCATCACCTGCACTTCGTTCTACTGCAATATTAAAGATAATACACAAAACAGTTGCGCAATTAACACAATTAAGGAATTAGAGTGCACAACCATGGACACCCATGACCATAGTTGTGCAATTTTAGTCACCGTTTTAAAATGTCAAAAGCACCTATCAGTTTATTTGCAAAACGTGATTTTTGTAGTGTTTTTTGTTGGTAAATGCTTGTACTATTTGGCGCGAAAAACTACTTCTACGTTTACAGTAGCATTAATCCTGCACGGCACAGCATTTTGTAGAAACTTCAAAGGCTAAAAGAAAAAAATCACACAAAATCACATTTTTTCCACGTCGGGGGCCCCCTTCAAAAGGGGGGCCCGGGGCACCTGCACCCTCTATCCCCCCCCCCTAAATCCGGGCCTGACCACATCATAACGTTTGTTTGCTAACTTTACTCATGCTTCAGTTTTTGATTAAAATGTTAAAAATTGCACAACTATGGTCACCTTCCCCTACGCTAATTTTATGCAAAAATATAAAAGTGGACCTCAACCTGATTGCTTTAGTGCTATTTTAATGATTTAAATATTCAATTCAATTTATTTTTCTTTGTCCGAAAACAACAGCAATGATAAAGTTACCAATATTTTACAGAAACAAAACCAACAAAAGGAAACGGCGCCAAAACCACAGAAGTTTAAAACGTGCATGCGATGTAAATTTAAAGGATACGTCGATGAAAGTAAATTTAAGCACGTCCACCAAACCTAGCAGTTTAAAATAGATGAATCAGTTGAAAGAATCAGTTGGCTCCACATACCTAAAGCAACTGGAGGTGTGACAGTTAATGAAGCCATGCGGGGATGACTGAACCTTATAACCAATACAAAAAAATAAAAATAAAAAACACGAGCATTCAAGAATAAACGTACCGTGAGCTTATTATACAAAATACTATGTAGGCCTAGGCTACAATGTTTCGTTTTTAAATAAAATGAAGTTAAGTGTTCGCAGCAACGACAGTGGTATAGTTTTAAAATAGGAATCGATAACTGATAGGTTCAGTAATATAGGCTACCGTACATATTATTATTTGAACATGATATTAAAGTGATGATCATGAATGATGAAAAATGTAGTGAAGAAGATATGAAAATGATCTTGATGACATGCGGGTGACTTCGGTATCGGTATCTATTGTCTAGTTTTTGGTGAAATTGATTTTGCACTACGGTGGGCTGTTGGGATCTGATTTGTGTTTTGTTTGATTTTGTGTGTTATGTCTGTTACCGTATGTTCATGTACAATTTTCTAATAGTTCGGTCGCATGTATACTACCACATTACGACTATAGCCTAACCTTATTTAATGTATCTTCATTTTCTTTTGTGTTTTACAGTATAATATTAAAGTTTTGGTAGAGAGTTTGCTTTGTTGAACCATAAAGAAATAAAACAAAGTAACTTCAGCGGGTTTAGCATGATGTATTACATACACAAATATAACATAATTAAAAATAAACTCTAACGTTTTCGACACGTACGTGTGTGGATAAAGTATAATTTTCATTGTTAACTTCTTTTGTAAAATACTGAAGAGATGGAAGCTGACTTGTGACCAGGGGCGCGGGAAGTAGGGGTGCTCAAGGAGCTGCAGTCCCCCCTAGAGAAAATTCAGCCCCCCCCTGGAATTTTCAATAATTTCTTTAGCCCTCCCTACAAAATTCTTACAATTTAAGGTAGGCCTACATAACATATTTTCAGAAAATTTTTTGAACAATAATTGCTACGATGAATCGAGTTCCTGTTACGTGTGGTCACGCTCATCATTCGCAATAAAGAGTTGTCAATCACAAGGAGCTATACCTCGCAGTAGCAGTACTATAGCCACCCTCCCTACTAACACGGCGGTCCATCGTTTATTGGACATCATTCTGCAATATCTACATTTCATGCTGTACTTCTGAACATTACAGTAATACATGATATTGCTTTGTCATATCTGACCGACATGACATAAGAGGAGACGCACGTGCAAACCTATTCGGCTTGGTAAAACAAGCACGCACAATGCGGCTTTACTTTGCGATTACCTGCAGCGGCGAAGTTTTTCAGCCTGCAGAAGCCGTCGCAAGACAGCTCCAATACAAGAAGATCTCTGCTTCTTCAGCTTTAGAATCAATCACCATTCTCCACGAACGAGTCAAAAATCTCAGAAAAGATGAATCCGTTTCTCGTCGTCGTCGTGTGAGCGTAGGTGTGTACGTGTGTAGCGTAAGTGTAGTGTAGGTGTGTAGCGTAAGAGAGAGAGAGCCTCCAATCCGTTTCTAAGCTTATGGAAGTAGCGAACGTTTTTGCGTCTGTCAATAACCTAAAGACGCCAAAGGATCCCCGAGTGAGAAAAACTCCAGCAAGATTTCTAAACACAGAGAAATCGGATGCTTTGTCGTCTGCGGGAGAAGGAGCGTGGAAACGGCAATAAGGCCTACATCGAAGCCCTTGATTTGGTTCAGATTGAGCTTGATCGAAGATCGACCAGGCGGATCTGCTTACAGTAGCCAACAGAGAGAAGGCAGGGGCGCCGGAAGCGGGGGGGCAGGGGGGGCGGTCGCCCCCCCCGCCCTCAATTTTTCGGCAGATGGAGGGGCAGGGGGGGCAATGGTGCCCTTTTAAATTCATGTAAGCTACTGCACATTTTGCAATATAACAATTTCTGCTATTCGCTTTTAGCCTAATTATAATCTTTCATTTTTGCCTCAAAATAATATATACGGCACAAAATTTTGCAACACAGTTAACAGGCCTTAAAACTCGTTTTTCTTTCGGAAGCCATCGTGGCCTACCGGGAACTCCTTTTCGGCGGCCAAATCTGCATGCTTATAGGCCAAAATACAAAATAAAAATAACGATAGCACAAGTAAATCGAATTAAACTTGAAACAATGCAAAAATGATCACTTAGCGTTGTTGAAGTCTGGGCCTTGGTGACGTATTACAATAGAATCGTTGCACCACGTAATAACTGCTTTATCGGGATTGTAATCCAGTACTGCGGGACTATCTAACGACACTCGCACGAGTGTCTCCAATGTGGCTGATTTTAAAGAAGTTCGCCACTCCCCTAGAATTCTGTTTAGCAACGAAAAATAACGTTCGACATGTGTTGACGATGACGGCAAGGTAATAAAATAAGTATTTCAATGATGTGAAGGACATTACTAAAAGAAGCATAATTTTTGCAAAATGTGATCAAAAAATGTTTTCGCCTCGGATGTCAACTAACCTAGTTCTCCTTCCTAACTAACCTAGTTCTCCTTTTTAATGTCCGACAACATCGAATCGACATAAAAACGACAATATTGCCAGCCGATGTAAATTAGCACTTCGGATTAAGACTTTGTTAAAATAAGCGTCGGGAATTACAATCAAGACTTACAGCGCTGGTGATCGCAGATGGGTTAGATATACTCTATCAATAACAAATATTCCCGCACAATGCAACAGTGGCGATTATGACGCGCTGACCTAATTTTGCGTCACTCTTTGATGCTACATATTTTCGACAGTTTATCCACGATCATTCTATTGCGAAATTAAATAATTGGCTAGAAGAGACCGGCGGCCAAACTTGGCCCATTGAGGAGGTAGAACCGGCGGTCATTCAAGCACTACTTAGCGGCCATGGCCGCAGGCTGCTTTAAGGCTTGACAGTAGGTTACATCATTATAACATAGCATAATGCCCTTCTTTGTATACCGGACACTTGTAGGCTATCATTAGACTACTCAGCACATAGTGAGCTGATATATTAGCATTGTCGCTATATCTTATCTTACAACTTGAAAAAAAATTGGCCTTTTAGTAAACAAAAGTGCCCTTTTTTCGTAATCTTGCCCCCCCAGTCAAAAATCGTTCCGGCGCCCCTGAGAGAAGGCCCTTCTGAGCTGTGCAAACAGTGAAGAAAGATCTGATACTGAGATCAGCTTACCCGATGCCATCAGAAAACATCGCCTACAAACGGAACTTACTTTGCTCAGCAATGTTATCTGGAAAATCCGCAAACTCCGTTCAAAAGGTTGCTGAGATACTATCGCAACTACACCCTCAAACACGAGACCTTTTCAAAGAAACGCGAAAATTCGTGGAGCTCTGCCTTTGCCTCCCGTTTTGAGCTGCATCATCAGAACGTTCTTTTTCTGCTCTAGACGCCTGAAAACGTGGTTGAGAAGCTCAATGACACAAAAAAGACTTACTCATCTTGCGTTGATGCATGTCCACCAAAACACTGTCGATGTCAAAGAACTCATGACACAGTTCATAGAGAAAACACTTGAGCAAAAATCAATCTTCGAAAGCGTGTGAAAGCTCATTTCCACAAACCGTTCTTTCCATATCACTTTCTAATTTGTTCGTTTTCATTTTAATTTCCTGAACAACAGCTTTGTTGTTGCCGCTCTTCATTTGTTGGCACTTTCACATAAAGGGGGTCTGGGGGGCGAAGCCCCCCAGAAGCTGACAGCACTACGGCAGCTTCATCCCCCCCTAGAGAAAAATAGTTCCCGCGCCACTGCTTGTGACCTTAAAAGTCTTTCACTTCCTTCCCCCTTCATTTCAATATGTAATGTACCAAAGTATTGTCGTGATATCTTGAGAAAAAACAAACCAATTGTTGTTGTTGATGACCTTTTACCGCTGTAGAATTAAAATGTGCATGTAGATTTGCGTTATTTTACGTTGCCTTTCCGTGTGCGCAACGCAGTGATCCTTTGACTGGCCATCTTGCTTGCTGTACTGCGCTGACGCAATGTGTTTTCAGTCCTGTTGTTGCTTATCTTAATCATTCCTAGTTCACATCAGCTCAGTAGCCGAGTGGTTTTGCCTTTGATGCTGGTAGATCTGAGATCGATTCCGAGTTAGAAACCGAAAACGTTAAAAACGGTACCGATTGTGTTTTTTCTTGTAGAACGCAGTGAGAAAAAGTCGTGTAATAATGTGATGGCATGTTAAACCAGATGTAAAATTGAAAATGAGATGCAATAGATTGAGTTTCGCTTTTTGCAGCATGATTGTTGCTTCGCAATGTAGATTTTAACGACCTGTTGTAGCCTGATGCCGCGAGTTCGCTGTGGTAGGCTAATAGCAAATTGCACTAGCTTTCGGAACACAGTTTCCTGGTCATGTGTTATGACTAATTTGTTATTCTTACACAAATGACGAAGTAGTCATTGCACATGCTGGCCCGTAACTAGGGGAGCGCAGGAGGGGAGAAGCCCCCTGCAAAAATGTTGCCCCTCAGGGAAAACGATGTTAGCCTAATTAGCTCTGTTTGCTAACTTTTCAGTTTTATACCCGATTTTCTTGCGTTGTTTAATTGTAAACATTGTGTGTTTAATGGAGTTGTCGAATGTTGAAATAAACAGACAGATTCGAGATTTATTGCTGGTTAGATCCAAAGTACACCAGTTTCCAACTGAGCTAAGCAGTGTGATAGCCGATCAGTCTCCAGAACACTGTGTAGTTGACTGCCACTAAGCGTTATTAAAGCACCGGACAACTACCTTGGCATTTGCGTTCTAGGTTAGGCCTACTGGTAGGCTTGCCATTTTTTAGAAATGCAAATCCTGGTCGCATATTGAAAACTGCAAATGAACTTAATGTAGGCTACCCTAATACAAACGAATTTAATGCAAGTGTAGCGATCCATTATTTCGTCATATAAGTTTCCCTTTCTTTTACTAAAGTGAACTACTTTAACTTAAATTTATTTCCTAGTGTTTCTGTAATTTTCTATGTAAACTGCTCCCGAAGTAAATAGAAAAAGGGGAACAGAAAATAAAATGATTTGTTCGCATTTGACGAGAGCTCAATCAGATCAAATCAAGCTGAGCTCAGTTCTGAAAAGATAAAATAGAGTATGTAGTAGTAGTAATGTAGTATGTAACAATTTGGACGACTTTTGAAATGTGAAAATTCGTAGGCTAACCTTTGTTTCGTTATTCTACAATGTTTAAATTCATTTTTGCTATAAACCTACAACATTATATGAACACCTTCTGATAGTGATAACTAAAAATTATAATTCGAATACCGGTAATAATTGTGTGGAAATTAGTTCATGGAGTCAGATAGCTAAATTAGATAAGTTAGATAGAATATTTATCAGGTAGTCAGACAGCCTTAATATTAAAATTCAAATATAAACACACATAAGACCTTAAATAAAATAAGCCTAAAATAATGAACACCTTTTGATAACTAAAAATTATAATTCGAATAACAATTGTGTGGAAATAGTTAACGGAGTCAGATAGCTAAATTAGATAAGTTAGATAGAATATTTATCAGGTAGTCAGACAGCCTTAATATTAAAATTTAAATATAAACACACATAAGACCTTAAATAAAATAGGCCTTAAATAAATATTACCACACAAGTAATTGCTGAAAATAACTTGAACGTTTCAGTAGGGAAGCAGCGTTGGAGAAAGCAGCAAAAACGTTCAAGTTCTTTTCAAGAGTGATATATTTTTCGTCCGACTCCACGGTCCACAGCCCTGGTAGCCTGTTTGGGAACACGTTACGTTTTATTTTTCTGATAAAATCTTTGTTCATAATATTTGAATTATTTGGCTTCACCAGCAAGCAGAAAAGTTTGTGCATTTCGTTCAATGCCCATTTTCTGAAAATCATTGAAATACTTTGTTTGGTTTCAAGACGTTAGTGTTGTCTGACAGTTTGACATTTCGCGTTTAAAAATCATAATCTGAGTGAGGTGAGGGGCAAAAGAAAAATTGGCTTGAACTGATAAATCGAAAGAGCAATATTTTTACTTTTTAACAGTGTTTATATTTTAACAAATCAAGATAAAAATGGTTGCTGACTGAACAGCTTGTAATTAATAGGCTACTTGTTGCAAAATTTCATCACTAGCAGTGGTGTAACAGAAGGAAGTAGGCCTAGGTGATGTAATTTTGCAACACGTTATCTCTAATAATGTTCTAGTAATGCAAATGGAAGATGCGTTTATTTGTGCAGCAGGCCTACAATGTTTATCTTAACGTCCGAAATCGATGACAACGTCGGTAGCCTACTAATGACAAATGATTGCGTTTTCAATTTCTGAGGTTTTAATCACGATTTTTGTGCACGAATTTGTAGATTTCTTCTAACCTGAAAAATTACCGAAATGATTTCTTTGTATAGTCAGATAAACAACGCCGCCATTTTTTTTTCTTTTTTTTTTCGGAAATTCAGAAACCGGAGGTTGCCACGCCCTTGGCAGAATAATCATTTGAATGAGAACAGCAGATGGCGAGGAAATGCTCTAAGGAAGTGGTTCCCAACCGGGGAGAAATTTGTCCCCAGGGAGGAATTTCAGAGGAGGAATTGCTACTGTAGATAAAATATTTTTTTAAGCTAGCATTGGTTTGGTTTTGAATCTTTGTCCTCGGACTGACGAAGCCTTGATAGGTTATTCTTGGTAGGCCTACAGTAGTTTTGCATACTTGTAGAGGCTCTTGACGCAGGGCCGGTTACCGAGATTGGCAGAGTGAAGTTTTTCCGATTTTTGAAGTGCGCCGCGTGATCTTGAGCCGGGCGCGTAACCACTGAGCTAACGGGGCGGATAAATTGGCTTTGTCATTGGCTTTGTCAATTAATGACTCCAGCTTACATACGGTATTGATTTATATTTGGCAAGTGAAGATATTTGTTTACGCAGGCAAGAAGGAAATCGTTGTATCCAACTAAAAAAAAAGAAACCTCGGACTTGCTCCGGATGTTGCATATTATATATCCACAACAAAGCAAATTTGGGAATTACATAGGCCAACTTTGAGAAAGTGAAATCAATATTTGTGAAGAAAATGAAACAAAAAACAACTTTCAAGTTTCAATTAACCTTTTATAGAACAATGTTTCAAATTTACAAAACGTTGTACTATTAAATATTCTGTGTTGGTTGCACCACACTTTTTAAAAAATAATTTTGAAAGTTTCTTTTTTAGGGCGGAGCGCAACGGGGTTAAGTGTATTGTATTATAAGCTACAGCATACCCACGATGGACGGTAATCTATTGGTGTCCTCGTCTATAGATTCTTTTTACTTTCAGCTGCGCGGCTGTGCGTGAACTTTATTGTTCGCTTTTTCACCGACAGCTTGGTTTCGTTGTGCTACGAAACAGCTTAATCCGCTCTCGGAATTTAGCTCTATATCGGCACCACAAACTTAAGTTGTTTCTGGTAGAACACAAGGGTCGACTTGCCTTCGCTGAGCAGATTTCTCTATTTCGGTACCACATAGGCTACCACATAAAAAAATAAAAATAAAAAAAAAATAAAAAAAAAAACATAGGCTTGCTTAAGGAAAGTAGGTGATAATAGGTTTGACACAAAAACTGTAGCCTAAGTGCAGTGGACAAAAATGTTACAAAAGGAGTGCGGTAGTCTGCAGATGAGGCCAAATAATTTCAAACACTTTAACAGCCTTCTTTTTTTCAAATATGATATGACTATTCTTGGGAGATTATTACATGCGTCATATTGGGTTGCACGTACAGGATGCCGCCATACGTCACTTGCCAATAAAGACAAAGATTTGGCTCAAACTTTACGTATACTCGTTGTTAAAGACCTTGTGTTTATTGTTTCCTGTAGTAACCTACGGTAGCTTTGTTTTACTGAAAGTCAGTTCATTTGTTAAAAACATGAAGAATATTGGAGTTGCTCTTGTCTTATGTCTTGCTTCTTTTACCGTCCATGGACAATTGACATGCAAGCAAGGAGTTGAGGCAGGAAATGGATTTCCAGGTGGAAGTGCTCTTCAATTCAATGATTTGACGTGTCCATCTACTGCTAACAATTGTGCAAGAGCAGAAGTCACCATTTCGATCGTGGGAACAGAATGTAAGATAAATTTGTTCATCTCGATAGCTCAGGTGGGGTATAGGTATGGGGTAGCTTGACTGTAAACGCGGTTGGGGTAGGATGACGTAAAGATGGTTTAACTCCCGGGGTGTGCGCTTGAGCAACGCATTTCCCTCTAGATTCAGCTGCACCCAGTGAATGGTAGGCTATAATTTACAGGCAGCCACGATGATGTTTTTTTCTTAAATAATATGCGGCCTAATTTGCTACGGCCTAATTTTCTACCTAATTGGAGAGCAGTCCTGAATGCGTTGCTCAAGCGTAGGCCTACACCTCGAGAGTCGAACTAGCGCCGCGTGATTTTGAGCCGGCGCGTAACCACTCAGCTAACGGGGCGGAGTTTGTCATAGGCCTACTGTTAGCAAATGAATAACAGTTTGGTAAAAAAAAATTAAAGTGACATTTTTCCATCGTTGATTGTTCAGTCCAGTTGTTTTATTTCTGACCTACACAACGAAAACAATACACGTCAACGAAGCAGAGGTCTAAAAAAAGGGGAAAGCGATTGTAGGCTGCTTGATTGTGTTGCAAATCAATGATGTTGTTTCAGATGGATTGACTGTTGGAAGCTGCGTCCCAGAAAATGAATGTGCCAGTTTTTGTGACCCATCAGGAGCGTTATCTCAGATATCAGGATTTGGAACAATAGAGTAAGAAAGGAGAGATTTTTTTAGTGTTTCATTTAAAAGCATGTTCATGACTACGCATAAGTTTTGATGTCTAGGCTATCAACACATAGCTAGTAAGTAGGCCTATAGCCTATTGACTGTAATAAATAGGCTACTACAATCAGTACCTACAAATAATAGTAGCCTATTTGCTAGAGCCTATATATCTACAGTATTAAAATTTTATATCACATGTTTCTTTTTTCATTCAATTTTCTATTGCAGCAAGAAAAAAAACTATTATTTTGTTTAGCTTCCTGTTTTGTTTGAGAGTGCCACTGCTGGAGGAGTAGGCTAAGCCAATAACTTTTGGGTAAAGCGATTCATAAGTAGGCAACACAATATTGTCAGAATAAACTTCCAAGAAGACTTTCTCAGTCCGAAATAAAGTTGTGCAATCAAATCAATCAAGTAAGTGCAAGGTGAAACAGATAATTACTAAATAAAATGACTTGCGTTTTTTTGGTGACTATACCTACTAGGTTACCTACTGATGTTAATAATAATACCCAGTTTAAACGATCACTTTATTTATCAAATACCTGGTGCACATGCAGTCTCTGTAGGCTATTTAAAGAAAATTAGCCTACTGCTGAAAAAGCGCTTGGTGTAATGTTATTGCTAAAGCCTTATCCTTTGAGCTTTCTTTGTCAACACGAGTGTTTTATGGATTCTGACTTTAAAGCTACCATACTCTCGGTGCAGTAGAAGAAGTGGGCTAAATTGTAAACCGTAGGCCTAAGTCCTGTTATGCATCAAACAGCCACTACCGTACACTTTTTGTTATTCAAATTACGCAAAGCATATAATAGGCTTAGCCGCGTTTGAAGCGAAATAAATTGTGAGGTTTCTGTGCCACACTGAAAAATTGCGGAATGTGCCTCTAACCACTTGCACAATGTACAATGTACATGCTTGAACGGGTCTTCTTCATCGTGTGTCACACGGCCGTAGCCCAGAGCATCACGCAAGCTCTTGCTCTATCATTGAACTCGACCAAATCCTGTGCAGAGCACCTTTCTTTTAGGTGCTCTGTACAGGTGAATGTAAACAGGTAATGTAAAGTAAATAAGTAAATAGGTAATGTACAGGTAATGTAAATAGGTGACTAATTCGCGCAGGCTTACCAGTGGAATGGAGACTAAAGTCGGAAAAGAAACTTTAAAACCTTCTGGAGTTTTTTTTTAATTCCATGTTCTATTGGAGTCAGCCTAGTTCGGCTCACTGATGGATTGGCTCCAAAACATTGAAGCTTCATTCGTTATACGGCAGTTTGCAAGGAATTTATTTTGATTCAAGTCAAATTAAAGAAAGGTTGAACATTTTGTGTCAATACAGAAAAAAAATGTAGGCTACTTTTGTACTAAGCACAAATAAGCCTAAAAATATTCAGCAAATGATTTTGAAGTCACATCAAAATGATTCAACTTACAACACAATTTTCTTTCAAAATAAACCAAGACCAAGTTTCAAACTAAAATGTACATTAGCCTACCGTAGCCTATAATGGAACCTTTGTTCTGAACTAAAAATTTCATGCAGCTTTAGTTAAGACAGAATCTATTGCCTAACATTGAACAAATTTAACTAAAGTGTTTTGTTCAATGTTCAATGTTAACCAAAGTGTTTTCATCTTTTTAGTTCTTGCGTGGAAGCTTGCTGCAAAACTGACAACTGCAATTCTCAAACCGTGGCGGAGATAAACGCCGCCGCCAATGTAGGTGGAAATGGAAATGTACCTGTGTCCAGCGTTCTCACAATGATGGTCCTCACTCTGTCAGCTCTCGCTGCTCTTCTTTTGTAATAAAGAGCATTGAAATGGAGAATGCTTGATATAATTTATAAAATATTGTAGGCCTACCGACTACCGTGTAGGCAACTAAAATAACTGTTGCTTTAGTTTATAGTGCAGAAGTTCTAAAACCGTGTGCCGCAGCACACAGATGTGCCGTTATAGAGAGTCGTAACTTCGTAAGTGTGCCACGAAAGCCTGATGATTTCAACGTTGCAACCGTAAGCGCAAACTTTCGAGGTGTCAAGTTAGTTTAGAATAGAGTTTAGGATTATAGTATACTTGTTTTCGTTTTGCAGTAGGCTACAATTAACTGCAAAATGCTTGACGATCGAACTACCGCACGAAGTAAAAATTTCTCGTTACTGATGCATGCCACCAGCTTGAAAGTGGCAACCTCAGAGCAACTGTTCCAATTAAGCATGGTTAGCTCGTTACAGCTAAGACACACCGCATGTGCTAATCGATTTTGATACACTGACACTGATGAAAAGCAAGCCTAGATCTTTCAAAGAAAATAAAAGGGTGTACCAGACATTGTCTAAAAATAAAAAAAGAGTCAAAAGTCATGTAGGCTAATTTTCATTTTGGGTGGAGCTGCCTAGCTACCTGAGAAGTTTCTGATACTTTTTTTATTCACACCTTTCACAATGCAATAGCAAAAAAGTAAATGAATTCAGTAGCATAAGCTACGTTGATTAAACGAAAGCTAACTTTAAGTAACTTCTATCACGTAGGCTACATATTTTTGTCATTCACGCCTGGTGGTTGAAGATTTGGGTACTATGTCTTTGACAGGACATTTAGACATGCTTGACGGTGGACACGAAAATTGGTCTTCCTTGTTTTCCCGTCTATTTAAGCTAAATCGTCAACCACCGGGTCTAAGCCTGGATATGACAACAACAACTTGTATTCAGTGTAACAGCTTCGATGAAAACCTTAGTGAAAAGCAGAGTTTCAACAAAACAGCAGGCCAACGTCGTCAGTCGATGTGCGCAATAAATTCCAAAATTCTTTGGTGTGCCTTACTCCCAAAAAATTGAAAACCCTTCCATAGTGCAGCACAATCAATATGATATCTGTATACGTCATAACCGACATGTGGGCTATGTGGTTGGTTAGTTTTAATCTTTATTCTCGGACTGGCAAAGCCTCTGTTAGGTTCTTCCAGCCAGTTTCGTACTTGTTTGTTTGTTTGTTTATCTTTATCCTGCATTGCGGGAAAGCGGACTTGAGCGCTATGCATCGGTGTACGCCTTCCGACGTACACCTGACCCACGCTGCAGCCGACTGCAATGTCTTTTCCGGTTGTCTACTCTACTTATGACTTAAATTTGGTACTACCCATTACTCGAAATCGATCACTGGGTAGAGGCAATTATCGTAAAGTTTCTTGCCCAGAGAAACAACAGCAAGTGCGGGTGGCTGGAGTCGAACATGCAGGCTCTCGACTGCGAGTGCAACGCGCTAACCACTCGGCCATTTGAATCATTGACGCAGGACCGGTCACCGAGATTGACAGAGAGAAGTTTCCTATTGTTGTTGTTGAGGTGCTGTTGTCTGTGTATTAATCCATCCACCAAGTAGCCTAACGCTGAAGGGTGAGCAGTCCTGAAATGCCTTGTTCTAGAGCACTCCCCGAGAGCTGAACCAGCGCTGCTTGATCTTGAGGTTATATACCTCGCTCTTCTGGTAGGCCTATAAATCTGCCCCAGTCGACTTGGGTTAAGACATTGCCAATACTTCCAGGATGAAGCTCAATACTGGCCGGTGTCAGCACTCAGCAGTTCTTCCTTCCACAGTTGGACCCGCACATTTGCGGCGACCTCATCTTGACCCATCTTCTATTGCTAGCCTACTTCTAGTGTAAATACCCTGCTAGCCTACTTCTGTTGGCTGCGTAGCCAAGTGGTGAGAGCCCTGAAACGGCACTCGAAAAGGCGCCGGTTCGACACCACTCAAGAGGATGTGGCTGTGTTTTTGGCAGTGCACAAGCATACCTGAAGGTGGACAGGAAAATTGGCTTCATTACCTTCCTATCCACTTAATCTTCAACCACAGTGTGTAAGCCAGGGTACGACAAACAAAAGCCTACTCTTCATCTTAGTGCTGAAAACACCCTGATTCCAGGCCCGTAACTAGGGGGGGCGCAGGGGGGGCGAAGCCCCCCTGCAATAATATTTGCCCCCCTTGGAAAAAATTATGTTAACTAGCTCTGTTCGCTAACATTTCAATTTTATACCCAATTTTCATGTGTTGTTTAATTGTAAACATTGTGTGTCTAATGGTGTGGTCGAATGTTGTGTTAAACAGACAGACTCGAGATTTATTGCTGGTAAGATCCAGAGTAGGCCTGCACCAGTTTGCAACTGAGCTAAGCAGTGTGAAAGCCGATCAGTCTCCAGAATACTGTGCAGTTGACCAGGCATGGAGGAACTATTTTAAAAGTAGGTGGGCCCAGGGGTGCAGTAGTCAAAGTCAATCCAACTTCCGGGGGTTTCTCCCCCCAGACCTCCCATAACCCTCATAACATTGTTGCGTTCCTACTACTTGAAATCGTTTGTAGCCTACACTGTGTTTTCATGATTGCCTTTCGTGCCAACAAGCGAAAATTTTCCATTTTTGGGCCCACCCAGAAAATAGAGTATGTGGGCCTGGCCCACGTGGTTCCTCCATGCCTGCAGTTGACTGCCACTAAGCGTTATTAAAGTACCAGACAACCACATTGGCATTTGCGCTCTAGGTAGGCTATGCTTCTATACTTGCAGTTTTAAACACAGATTGACAGACAATTCATGGTTTTACACATCTGTTCGTGCCCTTTCAAGAAAAAATGAAAACTTCTTGGACTGTGAATCGCTCATTCCACTAGATACCAAACTGAGATAGATATTCCATCAGAGGCGGAATTGCAATTCGCAAAACAGTTCTTACATGAACATGTTGAAGTTGCAGAACACCAGGATTCCAATATAGTACTGAAAGAGCTGCACAATCAACGACTGGCATTCCTGAATGTATATAAGCTTGCCGCTACTGTGGAACCATTCGGGTCCAGTAGTGCAGCTCTTTCAGTACTATATAGGAATCCTGGTGTTCTGCAACTTCCACATGGTCATGTAAGAACTGTTTCGCGAATTGCAATTCCAACAATCAACGACTGGCATTCCTGAATGTATATAAGCTTGCCGCTACTGTGGTACCATTCGGGTCCAGTAGTGCGGTATGTGAGAGTGGCTTCTCGTCTTATCTCGGATAGACAAGCCTACACGCAGGTCTATGCTCCGGAGTCCGGACGAACTTGGTTCTGTTGGCGTTTGAAAAGGAAATAACCGAGCAAATGGACCTGGACCTTTTTGTTAATAGGATCAGTGAAGTCCATCCACACCTTCTGTTAAGGTTGGACCTATAGCTTATCTATGTTTGGAACTGGCAAACTCAATCCACAACACTCTTCATTAGGCTGTCATTTATTACTACATGTGTGTTATCTTTGTTTTGTTTTTTTTTATTTGTTTTTTTTTTGGTTTTGTGGCGGTGCTAACTACTGATATAGCCTATAGCTTACTAGCCTACATGATTTTCCATTCAGGCACGTTTTAAACCTTTCAAGTTCAAGTTTTATTTTCAAGTTTTTCCCGTTCATTGACGTGCTGGTAGGTCTATATCGATTTTTGTAGTTAGTATCTTTTTCGTCCCGGATGCATTAATGACGAAAAACAAATGATTGATTGATTATGGCGAGGATACATTTCACTCAGTGGCGTATTTAGAAAATATGTTAGGGGGGGGGCCAAGATATTGTGTCAGTCAGCCGCGTAGGGGCTGACTCGGCGGCTGGAGGTCTAGGGTAGTTCACACCGGGTAGTCTCAACGGTAGGACACACAAAGCTCAAAATTGGTGAAAATGGCAGTTAATTGATTCAAAATTTTTCTACTTGGGAGACTTCTTTGACCCTTTAAATAGGGGGGAGGGTATACCAAAATGTCATATAATGCGTCAGAACGGGGGGAGGGGGTTAGCTGAAACCGTCAAAATACCGTCAGATAGGGAGGAGGGGATCCAAAATCAAGAGCGAATCCGCAGAAGTGAGTTACTGTTCCAATCAATGAACCAACAAAAGATATCAAACACTTCAGAACTTAAACAATAAGTTAGTCTTTCCAATCTCGAATACCTTTCCAACGTTCTCGACAATTCGCAATGACAATTTACAGTTTAATGCGATGGCTGCGCTTGGCAAATGAAATATGTCAATGACTGCATCATACTCGAGTAGCCTACAATATCCTTGTTTAAATACATCTGAGCTAGACCATTCAAACGTGGCTCGGTCATGGTCGTGCGGTAATAATTTTTCATGTAGGCTACTTTAGTGAACTGAAACATCGCTCATTGGGGGCAGTTGTAACTGGAAGCGTAGGCCTAGCAAAGATTCGAAGTAATTTATGGATAATAATCGGATAAGTGCCGAGTTGTTCAGCAGCTTGACACGCATCCACAAGAGTCACAGGTCGTTTATCCACAAAAACTGCAAGCCAATTCGCTCTCCATATCTTCGCAATTCAATAGTAGCTGCAAAGCAATTGCTTGGTTCAACATCCAGCATTTCATGGTAGAAGTCGAAAATCTCGTCGATCGGGCAGTCCTCATCTTCATGAATCAATGAAGGCAGAAATATGCTGACTTTAAAAGCTAGCGAGCAGTGCTCATTGAATTTCTCGTGAATTTGTGCCATGCAATTGTCAAGAAAAGGAAGAAAAACTGTTCGTTTGAAATAGATCTCCAAAGTTTCAGCTGGAATGTTAGGTCGATGTTGTTGTCTAGGTGCTCTCCGCGGGGCATTCGGATTTACTTGTTCATTCGCTGCAACTATTTGTTTTTGCAAAATTTGTACCGTAGGCAATTTTTTATTTTTATTACCTGATCATTAGGGGGGGGGGGGCATCGCCCTTTATCCTCCCCCCTAAATACGCTACTGATTTCACTGGTGGTGTGAAATAGATTCTCACTATTAGGCTATCATTAAAGGATTGATCTTGAAGAGATGATTGTGCACTGTAGGCTACAATTATTTACAAAAAATGAGGTGCACTTACAAAACAATGATAGGCAGTGATGGGCATTATCGCCGATAATTTATCGGCGATAATTATCGGCGATAAATTTTTATCGTTTATCGTTATTGCTTAATTATTTTTTCAGTTATCGTTTATCGTTATCGCCAAAGGCAATATTTGATTATCGCCGATAATTAATCGCCGATAAATTTTATTTCGGATCAACACACAAGTGGAAAGACAATGAAAAGTAATATTTTTACTAGCCACCTAGTTCATGAAACTAAAATTAAAACCAGTTCTTCTTCAGTGCCTGAAGTGTGTGTGCACAGGTCGTTGTCATGGGAGGGGCACGCCCCCTGCAGCGACGGCCCTGACAACACAATAATTTTTAGAGTTGCAAATTGCAATGCAATGAAATGCATGCGACAAGTCTCTTGTTGTTTTGCTGCAATGGGCAATCGCGAGTTAATTTTACAATTAAAATGTAAGCGCACAGGCGGTACAGATTCCTTTGAAGCGAAGCGAGAAAAATTGGCAAGTGGTTTATGAAAGTGTCGCAATACGAGGCCACTTTTTCATCGGAAACATGGTCTTTCGCGCCACCATCACTGAAACAAGTCATTGCAGAATATGATATTGCTTGAAGCATTTGACATGCAGACCGACATCACACTTTTTGAATCTTGTAGTAGTTTTGCATGACAATAGGCGCATCGAGTTCGAGTTGCGTGGTAAAATTATGCTAAATACAGTATAACCTTTCTTATTTACCCATGCTGCATAGACGAGTGGTGAGAGCGCTGGAACGGCAATCGAAAGGGCGCCGGTTCGACACCGCTCATGAGCATACAGTTGCGTATCGAGTTGCGTGGTAAAATTATAAAAAGCAATATAATAACAATATAAAATTATGATATTGCTTGAAGCATTTGACATGCAGACCGACATCACACTTTTTGCATCTTGTAGTAGTTTTGCATGACAATAGGCGCATCGAGTTCGAGTTGCGTGGTAAAATTATGCTAAATACAGTATAACCTTTCTCATTTACCTATGCTGCATAGCCGAGTGGTGAGAGCGCTGGAACGGCAATCGAAAGGGCAGGACACTTAAAGGCATGCCTGAAGGTGGACATGAAGATTGGCTTCCTTGCCTTCCCGTCCACTTAATCTAAATCTTCAACCACCGGGCGTAAGCCTGAATACGACGATGATTTACCTATGCGACATAGCCAACGCTCAATCAAATATTTTTATTCCCACTGATAATACAGTGCCTATATTGTAATTCTTATCTCAACAACTCAGCGTTCTGCCATTGCTTGATGGTGTTCACAAAGAAAACAGAAAAATTTATCTGAAATTGTCAGTAAATTACGATAATTATGTTATTGTTCTTGAACAAACACGACTAATTTGACAAGCTTGATGGATTTCACAGTATGCATATTTTTACTAGGCTACCAATAACGCTTAAAATTACTGATAAATTTTCAAGCATTTTGCGTTTTTTGGAATTTTTTCAATTATTGCTGACTTTGCTGTAAACAGCCCGTAGAAAGCAAAATACAAAGTTTGGAATTTTTTATGGTATTTTCATTTGATTTAATTATTTTGCCTACTGCACGTAAGCGGCAGTGTAACTCAATTGAGAAAAGCATCCAACTGGTATCTGAAGGTATAATTATAAGCACGGCGGTTACCTCAGTGGTTTGATTCTGGATCAAGAGGTTGAAGATTGATACCTACTGCCGCTGTTGCGATTCTACTCATGCATAACTTACAAAAAGTTTTGTCCCTTTACAGTATATTATGTTCGATTTTTCGTCATGTTGATGAAAACAGTTCGTGCTGCATGGGATGGGGCAGCGCTAATCGAAAAAAAAATTATCGTTATCGGACATTATCGGCGATAATTTATCGTTTATCGTTATCGCTTAACTTTTTTTTGATTTATCGTTTATCGTTATCGCGTTAGGCATTTTTCGTTTATCGATTATCGTTATCGCTTAACTGAAAAATGAGTTATCGCGCCCAACACTGATGATAGGTGCAGCGGCTGCAGCCCTATTTGATCATAGTTCAACACCTATTTTCCATGTACGGTAGGCTATAGACCTAGTAGCCTATATTTTGTCTCATTTATGCAGCGCATTAGAGGAAAATGTAAATAAACTAAAATAAAGTTCATGAATGGCAATTGATTAACTAACAAAAGATTCAACTACATAATCAAAAATTTCGCTGCGGTTTCTTTTTAACTGCGGCCTATTTTTAACCATTTTGGCACTAGTTGATGGTCGGATGTTTTAAAAATAATTTTGCTTCTCAATTTCTATGCTGTCGCATTGTACCTGCTTATGCTGCAGCATGTAATTCACTCCATAGCCTAATGCCAGTTCACACTGCTGCTTCTATGATAATCCATGCTAATGTAAACGCTGTAATACGATTAATGTTTCTGCGTAAATATACCCACATTGTGTACAAACGTCGTTTTTGTACATGATACGGAAGGTAAAAGTTGGGCCCCCTCTAGAATACTTATTGCCCCTCCTAGTGCTCCTAGCTAGTTACGGGCCTACCTGATTCAAAAGCAAAATGAGAAGATGCCACAGGAAGATGCTTTTCATTCACTTTTATAACCTAACTTTAAAATGCTGTGTGGCCCAAATGTAGTATCACATGATGGTGTAAATTTTTATTATTTAGAATAGGCTAATACTCCAAATATTTCAGCATAGCCTATTATCGCACCAAAGTTTGACATTTCAGTAATAGTAATTAGCAGTGTTGTACGTTGACGCCGTCATTTGACGGCGTCAAGTTTTTGTTGACGCTGAGGCTAGCGCCGTCAGTTTATTTTTTAGTTGACGGAAGTGATAGCGCCGCCAATTATTTTGCCGATTTTAAGCGTCACGCGCGATGCGTCATTTTTTGTTTTCATGGAAAATCTCATTTCACAATGTAGGCTATTCTGGCCAGCGCGACTCATCCAAATTACCGGTTTTCGCGTTGGTTAATGGCTACCTGGAATACAAGTGGAAGAAGTTCGTCAAATGGTGATCACTCATATCGTGAGCAGTATCGAGAACAAGAGATCAGAGACAGAAAGCGAAAAATCAATGAATGTCATCGTGGAGGTTGAAGATACTTTATTTCAAGAGCTCTATGCCCCTGAAAAGAGCGATGTTGGTGCAGTGGACCTCGCTAAAAGATTTGTATATGCTAAACCATCACAGCACGCTTAGAACAGCGATACCTGTCCGAGTAAACGTTTCCAAGGCTTGTTTTTCAAATACAACACACCAATACCATCCAGCGCTGCTGTGGAACGCATGTTTTCACTTGGAAAGGACATTATGCGTCCCAAATGCAGCAGATTGTCAGACAAACATTTTAAAATGCTGGTGTTTCTACCGGAATAACTAATAGGCTAAGCAGTTACTTACAATACAGTTTCAAAACATAATACCTGCTCTTTATTTATAGCTATTGTTAGCCTAAGGACGGTACATTACGGGACGCGCAACTCCGTATGTTCCTTCAACATTAGAAGGGTCAATTGCCAATTTGACATTTTTTTACGCTTTACTGCAGGCTTGCTTTCAACTAAAAACCTTAAATTACTTTGAAACCAACTTAACTCTTCTTACATAACCCATAAAAAGTAAAATATTTTGTAAATTAGAAAAAAACGTAACCCTTCTAGTGTTACGGATAAGCCAAAAGCGGATGAAGTTTCGCATCCCTATTGTTAGCCTAAACTTGGTTGAAATACTTCCGTTTTGTGAGACCCAGGCTAAAATAGCGCTAGAAATTAGCGCTGACGCTGACAATTTATTTCATTGACGCGTACAACACTGGTAATTAGTGATCTTGTGGCAGCTGCAAGGGCGCGGGAAGTTGGGGTGCTCAAAGGGCTGCAGCCCCCTAGAGCTGATTCAGCTCCCTTGGAATTTTCGATAATTGCTTCAGCTACCCCTGGAAAATTCGGACAATTTAAGGTACCCTTAAGGTACCCTCATATTTACGCTGCTCGCTTCAGTTAAGCTCAAACAACACAAATCGTTACTATTCTCTCAATAAGGGCAATAAAAGCATTTTTATTTACTAAACCAGCGATTAGTTTATTGCTGGAGCAGAACTTCAAGAAATATGCACACATTTTAAGACTTGACTTCGACTATCAAATAACAATAATAATTTGCACTGGTTAGAGAAGGCAAACGGTATTAACACGATTAACGAATGTGCATTAATGTTAGAGGTTAATAGAACATAGCGGTATACCCATTCCTCACCCCATCATATACAAATTACTCAAGAATTATAACATACTGAGTATTGCATTAAGTGGATGTATTAAAAAAATGCTTGTTATTGTAAAATAACCGGGTGTTGCATACACATATCCATGAGATATGCAGCAATTAGAGTCTGTTCTTTCACGGTGCTGTAAACACGATCTAATTTGCACTGTACAGTATATTTTCTTTACATTTGTTGCATATTATTTTAAAGGTACTTGCGTTTGAGGCCGCCACAGATCACGTTGTTACATCCAGGCGCAGTCTTCTGATGAGGCATGAAGTACCTCAGTCCACTGTGTTTTTAGACTTTTATGCATGTCTTGTCGTAGCTGTGAATTGTGCATGGGTGGTGCATTTTACCATTCGAATAAATGTATTTTTCAACAACTTTACGTTTGTTTACATCATTGACTTAAATTTGCTCAGTATAGGAAGATGGTCATCGTGTTGGCATATGGATCATCAGGACAGTGTCAACTTGAAATTGCAGGTTAAGTTTAACCAACGTTGCTCAACTACAATGATTAGTGCAAAATATGTATGGCCAACTACGACGAAAGGTGCAAAGTGCATTTGGCCAGCTTAGGTACCAACGATGAACTACGTTGGCAGTAGAGTTGGGATTACGTAGTCGGCCCAACTGCGACGAATGGTGCAAAATACGTTGGGCCATCGTAGGGTACCAACGATGAACTACGTTGGGTGTAGAGTTGAGATAACGTTGGCCCAAAGATTTTAAAATAAGTCGGCCCAACTGCGACGAATGGTGCAAAATACGTTGGGTCATCGTAGGACACCAACGATTAACTACGTTGGGTGCAGAGTTGAGATAACGTTGGCCCAAAGATTTTAAAACAACTTGTCCTAACTGCGACCAATGGTGCAAGATACGTTGGGTCAACTTCGACCACAACGTAGTGCCAACGGAGGAGCATTATTTTACCAACTGTCACACTACGTTGGGCCGAAGTACAATGTTTGCTGGGATAGATTCAATTTATCATTGAGCAGCGTTAGCTGACTCAAACTTTCAACAAATGGTCATAGACATTCGCCTACTAACCTGATAACTACTTATGTTTTGTGGCAGTTAACAAGTACCGGTACTTCCCTGGACCAAAAAGTTTGGGACTTCTTTTTTTAAATCATCTGCTGAATGGAGAGCAGTCCTGAAATACGTTGGTCAAGCGCAGGGCCTCTGAGAGAATATTTTGAATATTATGAGAGAATATTTTCACTAGGGTTACGAAGAGTCACTCCGGGGCCTCTTTGTCTTGGGCAAAACGCGTGATGTTTGCTTAAGCGTATTGCACACCATACAACATTTTACTTCAGAATTGGACATCTTTAACTATTATTTGGTGTTTTGTGAAATGTGCATATCATGTGATCTGTCCCTCGCCAACTTGTGTATCATGCATTGAATTCGTGTATCAGTTATGAATGGTAGGCTACTCTTGAAAGGTGTCGCTTGTACACTGTACAGCTGTAATGTAAAATTTTCAAAGTAATTTATCTATTTCTCTTAAATGTGGTCTATAATTATTCCTGATGAGAATACTATGTGGTGTCGAAAACGTTGGATTTAGTGTTTTCTTTTCTTGTTTTTTTTTGTGTGTTAAAAAATGTTAAATCCGTTAACATTAACCCCCCCCCCTCTCCCCGACAGAAGAATAACCAACTTTTATGATTTAATTTAGGGTACTTTTAACAGAACATTTTTGCACGTATTGATTGATTGAATTTTTATCCTCGGACTGGGAAAGCTTCTTGTAGAGCTTAATCCTGGCAGTTTCGCATAGGTACTTGTAGAGGCTTTGAATCACTGACGCAGGCCCGGTCACCGAGATTGACAGAGTAAAGTTTCCGATTGTTGAAGTCTTGTTGCCGGGGAACTATTCCATCCATTAGATGCCGCTAAATGGATAGCAGTCCTTATGGGCCCTTTTGCTACATTACGGGCCCCCAGGACTGAAGAATAACAACTTTTATGCTTGACTTTAGTCGTTTAGGATGGTTTTAACCAAACATTTTTTTGCGTAAACTATAAAATCACAATTTCGGGCCCCCCCCAACAAACACAGGCTTGGGCCCTCAAGGGTACGCCGTACCCTCCGTACTCCCCTCTCATAGGCCTTGGTCAAGCGCAGAAACAGCGCCGCGTAATCTTGAGCCAGACGCGTAACCACTGAGCTAACGGGGCAGACTGTTTTCGACTTTTAGACACACTTGCCATTATTTTCTATTTAGCTGAACAATCTGTTTAAAACAGGGGTGTGCAACCTTTATTACAGGAGGGCCAGATATGAATAACTGGGTGAAACCGCGGGCCGCACGTTTATTTAACATATGATTTTTAGTAGTTGCAGGCACAAAAGAGTAGTTTTTTTGTTATTCATAAGTTATTCTTATATTAGGGGTTATCTCCTTCCAGAAATAATAAGTTAGGACGCATACATTTCTGAAGAAAACTGCTATTCAAATTTATTGTCACACCGTCTTTAAACGAGCTCAGTGAGAAGTTTGCAGCTGGCTTCTTTTCCCGACGGCTTTTTCCAAATTTACTTTAATGGATAGGCTACTATACTTTACTTTAATGATCGCAATTCGAAGTCCATTTTCCAAGTGTTTGTCTGTCAGAACCGATCAATAGGGAGATTTCATGACGCCCGTTTTAGAAAAAAATGTTCGCACAAATACGTTGAGCCAAAAAGTGCCATTTTTGAAGCCATGATTTTTCAAATGTGGAAAGTCATCTTAGTTGAAATGCTTTCGGTAAAAATCGCCAAGATTCATTTCTAAATACTTTGCTTTCAAATCCGTTTTCTCTTGAAGATCAATCAGTTCAAGTTATATCTTCTGGTGCTTTGTTAATGTCTGTGTTGAATGGCGAAGCAAATATACCAAACAAATGTTCATGAGATTTGAAGTCCTTGAAACGAGCCAAAAATTCATACAACAATTTTTTAAGTTGGTCAGCAAATTCAGTTTTCTTCTCAGGATGCATTCCATAGTCTCTTAAAGTTGGAAAGTGGAAAAGATTTCCTGTCTGTACGTGAGCTTTCCAAAGTCGTACTTTGTTCATAATGCCTTTTATGTGACCATACATTTTTACGTTCCAAATAATTAAATACAATGGATTAGCGGTGGCCGGTGGGAGACTTCTAAAATGGTTAACAGAAGGTGCGAAATCTGCAATAATCCACTCCACAATGAATTGTTCACACGTACCAGACTAAACTAAATTATAAACACGTTTCGCGGGCCGCACACAATTCAAAATTGGCACATCTTCGCGGGCCACATAATTTTTCTTCGCGGGCCGCACGTTGCACACCCCTGGTTTAAAAAATAAGAAAGCATTGTTAGAAATTCATTTACGAAAAATAATGGCGTAAATTAAATATGATGAACCGAACAACATTCCGTCTATTGGGGTAGTGTATGGTGATTTTTCATTGGTCTTGGGCATGGGCAACCTCTAAACATCAGGATTTTTTAAAAATATTTTACGCACAGTGTTTTTGTGCCTAGTAGCACATTTTAGCAGGGTCAGACATTGAATTTTCCAAAATTGAAAAATAAGGACCACCCTAGGGCAGAGGTTTGAAAAAATGCCAGTATGAAACTTCATCAATCTTTACAATGTAATGGTTGAACTTGATAAGTTTTTGGGCAGCCGATTTGTAGCAAGAATTGACAGCGACAGACACGTGTTTCGCCCATGAGGCTAGGCTCATCAGTATCGCACCGTATTCTTGCCACTTGGGTAATCGACCGCCGCTTTACCAGTCAGTTTAACTCTTATCTTTGTGAAAAGAAAAGAGCAACAAAACCAGCAGGTGCCAGGGGTAGGACATGATGCCAGGGATAGAACCTCCAATAAACTTATCGTTTATTGGAGGTCTGAATGGCTAGCGTGAAAGCTACACCGTTATGGTTAGCGAATCGCAACTGCTGCACGCTGTACTAGTGAGTGCTCAGCCTTGTGCTGACGGCCGGGAAGAACGCTTCTTCTTCACAGGTTGGACTAACTAAGCATCATCTTAAATTTCCGGCAATTCTATGTATTTATAACAAAACATTTCGCTGACAAGTTGACAATACAGACTGTTTGTTTTGTTGCAAAAATACCTCCAATAATAAGATATAGCAGTATGATAGGCAAATGAATAAAAACGACACAGATCTGAAGTTTTTGTGATATCAACTTAATGCAACATCCACAAATACATGCAACGATTGATTGACTTGTGAAGTAGTATAAAACTTCACATTTCAAAATAATAAAAAAAAGTGGGAAGCAACACACATATAATATCAGATAGCATAGTAGAATATTATAAACAAAAATACTGTATCGACACAACAAAAAAGAGCATAAGTGTCTTTGTGAAAAACACAGTTTGATTTAGGCTGTAAAACATTTTGTTTACAGGTCTCATTTTCATTCACAATTTTACAAAAACAAACACTTAGCAAGCTTTCAATTTGAAAGATGGTTTGTTGAGGGCGACAATTGTGAGTCATGTAGCAAATCTACCTTTAGTTCATCTATTTGTTAAACTAAGCAAGTTTTAAAAAGTACCTGCTTCATTGCTATCACATTTGAGTGCTGCATACAAAACAAACACAGAATAGTTATAAGTACAGTATATTAGTCAATTGAATAATATGATGCAACTCCATCGACTGACAACTGACGCCGAGTGACCTCAGTCTCCTCATAACTCGAAACAAAGTTTTCCGTGGTGTTATGAGATGATACATCTTCTCGTAACGTTGGATATTCTCGAATAGTTGAAGAATCAAACCTGCTGGCCCATGCCAGTTGGACTTGGTTCCAATTTAACTTTTTTCGTGTTTCAGGATCCAAACCAAATACCACTGCATTGACAGCGCCTTGTAATGGAGCTGTGAGCACAGTTAAAACCCACAGAGCATAAACATCATCTCCTTCGGCTGTAGCAGCATTATGAATACGAAGAATGAGGGGAAAAATCGATAAAAACAAATAGACAAATGGATATGCTTTTAACACTTTAATATCTTCTTCAACCAAAGAGTTGTTTCTTTCAGAGTCTGGATTATAATTTCCATGCCACGATGAAAGTTGTCTTTGCAAGTATATTATGATGTAGATGTAAACAGTAAATAATACTATGATTGCTATAAAGAGAGGAACGTACCAAATCATAAACCTCCAAACAGCAGATTTGTGCTCTATCCAGCACCATGCCCCAGCAGGACCATAATGATCACCAGCCAATGGCAAAAGGCTTAAAAGCAATGGTGGAAATATCCAACTGAAGAAATGGAAAAGTTTTTCCATGCTGTCTGTCCGCTTTTGTTTTATTACATTTTGGTATAAATTGAATGTAATGCAAGACACCCACATAAGTACAGACCAATCAAAATATGTCATCCACCAAGCTTCGAAGTTGCAGGTAGCACCATCATGTGTTATGTCCCCCATTAAATATCCAATTGCATCAAACAAAGCCGCAATACTTAAATATAGAATCAGTCTTTGGGACATGACATTATACTTGCGAAACAACCATATTGTGAAAATCATAAACAAGCATCCGATGAGTGATAAAGATCCTGTAACCCTTTTTAAAGCTATGATAGTATCACATTTCACAACATCACCATCAAACAGAGTACATGTTGGTGTAGTGTTGTTCGCCATAGTCGATAGCCAAATTGTTGTTTCTAAAACTGTTACAGGATAAAGATTTTTTAAAGCAAACGTTTATTTGTTTATCTGAAAAAGACAATGTTGTAGAATAACGCAGGTCAAAAGAATGAATTGTTGATAAACCATATAAATACATATACTACATAAAAACTGTTTATCAAAACTGAATACATACCAATAACTAAATATATATATATATAATATGTAACTGGTTATAACTTCATATCGGTCAACTTCATTATCTTCAACTTCATATAACATTGTCAGTAAATCTTAAATATTGCTACAAAGATTTGCCTATACATCAGGCATCCGGTTACTTGATATCTGAGCAACATTTTGGCTATTGCTCACAACATCAAACAGGATATTACAGTATTATCATGTGAAATCTTGTATTTTCCTTGATAAAATACTTGAACTATCTGGAGGGACATGTTTTCCAGGTGGAAATCTACCAATTACCAATCTGTCCTTGCAACAAAACTGTGGGCCCAATCATACAATCTCAGCAATAACTTGTACAACAAGCTTAGGAAAGTCATTTTTATTTCCTCACGAAAAAAATTATATAGATGTACGATTGTACGCGCATACAAAAAATATTGACGCCGTCAGCGTAAACGCAAACGTTCGAAAAACCATTCGCCGTATGCGTCAACGTAACTTGTAAAAAAAGTTGGCGGTGTCAGCGCATACACTAGCGTAAACTAATTTTGTTTGCTAGGTGACAAACATTCACACGTGTAAACCACTCGAAACAAACAAGTTTTATTTTGAATCTCCACGAAGATACACAAGCATCTGAAAGTGTTCATCTGACATTTTGCTGTGTTTTGGTTCCAATATGTCTTTTCCCATTGAAAACATTCTTTCAACTGCAGCGCTGGAAGGTATTGGCGTGTTGTAGTGAAAAAAATACATTAAAAAGTATGTGTTGACGCTATGCGCTAAAAAACCGCGAAAACTTTACGGCGTAGCCTCAAGCGCAAACTATTCAAAAAAATGTGGCCGCAAGCGTTAGTGTAAACAAAAAGTCTACGGCGCATACTTGCGGCGTAGACTACGTACATCTCTGAATAAGGATATAATCAGTGGTGTAGCCAAGGGGGATTTTGGGGGTTTCAACCTCCCTTTGGCATGCGTGTGACGTAGTGTTGGGCGATATATCGAATTTTCGATACGATATCTTTTCAATATCGATATTTATTTCAATATCGTTCGATAACTCGTAACTGCAAACCCCTACAAAAACGTTGCCGAAGCCAAACGGCAAAAGTTGATATTACCTCGGCAATTGCTGTGAACGTTTATTATGAAAAAAATTGTACCAAACATGGAAAACGAGAAGCGAAAAATATGCTGGAGTAGTCTATCACGACCGCACTGTTTGATTTGTTGTGATGTAATAATATCAAAAGTAGCGATAAAGCGAGCAATGCGATACGCACGCTGTTATGGTAATTCACGTTGAATAACTCACGGGGAGGAAAAGTAAGTTAATTTTGGGTTGATTCAACATTCGAGTCAGCACAAATCGATTTAATTTTCCCGGCTGGTCTCGTGGTTATATTGCGTAACAACAATGCCCAATAAGAAATTTATGTTTGTTTTACATTAATTCCACATCTAGCGAAGTTGAATTATCATAAAATAACGTTAATTGCTCAACCAAGTACCGGAAACAAATTAATCGCTCCCTGCGAGAAGATTGCCTTGATTTAGGTATGGACTAACAGAATTTTGGCACAGTTGGGATACTGCGAGCAACACAAAGTCTGTTTGATGAATAACTAGATGTCAGAACCGGAATCATCAGATGCTGTATCAGAGGATAAGGTTGTCGTGTCATCACTGGAATCGAACATATCAAGAGGCTCATCGCTTGGCTGTAAATCTACACTGTCTTTGTTGTTCGCGATGAAGCGTCCGCGTTTTGCCGCTTTCGTGCTTTGATACCCATCCACTTCCACACGCCTCTTTCGCAGAGCTCCATCAGGGTGTTGACAAAGGAGCAAGTCTATGGCTGTGGCATAACGACTGGGAGGAATGTCTAACCCTAACTTTACAAGCGCTCTTGTGGCCTCGGCATTTTTATTGCCGACGCTAATGCGCCATTCATGCATCTGCGTCGGCAATTGCCGACTCTAATTTCGAAACTCTTTTCTTAATTAGTACAAAAATATCGAAATATCAAGTATTTTTTCAAATATCGTATCGTTTTGTTTTTTTCAATATCGCCCAACACTAGAGTGACGTTACAATATTGAGAATGATGCTTTCAGTCTCTTTATGTCTCTAAAACAAAGTTTGACTAATTTTAAACAAAACTGCATTAAAGGAGAGAGTTTTGCCCATACCAAACATTCAAATATCTTAGCCAGGAATTAGCAACAAGAAAACATAGAGCCTTAGCTTTATTTCAGAAAAATGCCGAAGAAAACATGATCTTATTCTTTTGCTGTGCCACCGGACAGCACCATTTTACAGGAATATTCATACTCATACCCACATTTTTGTTGAAAATGCTCTTAAAATGCACCAAATTCAAATAAATTTTTTCAAATTTTTCTGGGGGAGGACCCCCCGCCGCTTGGTGTTGTCTTAGACGAACATGCTGTTGGGCTTCGCCAGTCGGCTGTCAAACCCCCCGCCCTTTCAAAATTCCTGGATACGCCACTGCAAAGCAGACAATACCAGTACAAAACAAGATTACGTATTAAGCAATATCACTGTCGTGCAGTAATATTTTGCCCCCTCAATGTTGAAGGTCTGGCGGCGCCACTGGCAACAACAGTAGCCTACCGGTACCGTACTCGTCAACCGGGGTGACTTTGATCAGACACTGTCTTAGCTTTGTAATCGCCAATTTGAGTAACTGGACTTCGCTCAAATTCCAAGGATGTGGTCTGAAGTACTTGAGCGAAGTCCAATTACTCAAATTGGCGATTACAAAGCTAAAACAGTCTGATCAAAGTCACCCCGGTTGACGGGTGTTATAAAACAAGAGTATCCAGTTTGTTGAATGTAATCTTTTGTGCACTGACAAAAAAAAACTGTGTTAATTGAAAACTATCCCATCAAACATAGTATAGAAAGCAAAGCACTAAAAAATCGTCGCAGGTAAATATCCTTCACTGAACACTGAACAGTTTCTCAAGTTGTCGGGACACAAACTGTGACAAACAGGAGGAATTTCTTCAGTCACACGATACAAAGTTGCCAGATGTCACAAGTGAGAGAAACTTTCACAAAAAAATTGTGCTGGAATAACTCAAATGTTTTGACAAATTTCAGACTTTTTTTTACGGTTTTGGTTATAATGGAACGAAACCAAATTAAGGTTGGCTTTTTCCGGATAATACTGTATTTACTTGGGTGGATTTTTTCCCAAGAGGTATTAACGAAAATGTATTTTTTTTACCAAAGAAATGAGTTAGGCCAGCGTGGCCGTGGTCTAACTACTTTTAACTTACGGGCCACTTTACAAAAACGTGACAACTTTCGGGCCATTTCCAATAAAATGATAGTGAGTGCGTAATCGAAATTGTTAAAATTAATAGCAAATTGACATTTATTGCAAAGCTCTATCAGTGAGATGCCTGTGGTCGAGGTTTCTCTGATAGGCCTGCTATCGTTTCTACATCAATTTCAATGTTAGCTTTGTTTTGTTTGTTTTGTTTTATTATCTTTATCCTGCATTGCGGGAAAGCGGACTTGAGCGCTATGCATCGGTGTACGCCTTCCGACGTACACCTGACCCACGCTGCAGCCGACTGTAATGTCTGTTTCCGGTTGTCTACTCTACTTATGACTTAAATTTGGTACTACCCATTACTCGAAATTGATCACTGGGTAGAGGCAATTATCGTAAAGTTTCTTGCCCAGAGAAACAACAACAAGTGCGGGTGGCTGGAGTCGAACATGCAGGCTCTCGACTGCGAGCCCAACGCGCTAACTACTCGGCCACTGCTAACCACTCGGCCACTAGGGATAACAAGTCGGAGACTATCTTCCAGCGTTTCGTCTATCGTTCGATTTCTGTTTTTAGACTTGACTTACTTCATTCTAGAAAATGTACTCTCACACATGTATGTGCTTCCAAACATTGAGTGCATTTTTAATGCAAAATTTTCAGTTTGGGAAATCTATCCTTGCTGACTAATTTCCAGAAGCACTCTGAGGTTTCATTTTGCCCCTGCAAATTTAGTTTTAACACATTCATGTGCATTGCCATGTCTATAAGGAAAGCAAGATTGCACAGGAAGTTTAGGTAGGGGAGATGTTCCACCAACGGACAGGGTACGACCAATGGACCACCGTTCTATTTCTTAAAATAAAAGTTGGAAGCACGAAAAATGTTATTGTGGTATCGAGATTAACCTTTTTGGTTTTGGAAATCTTCCTTGCGGGGACCTGTGATCAGAGATATAAATACATTTATTTATATCTCTGATCACAGGTATTTATATTGTATTTATATCTCTGCTGTGATTTTTTTTCTTATTGTTATGAAGGAAAGTATGGTTTACAAGGTAGAAAGTAAAATTTGAACATTTTTCTTCTGCAATTTTTTTCACCCATCGGTTTATTCTTTCACGACTGTTTTTTGTTTGCTGATTGCTTATTCATTGATTAATGAAATTGCAATGAGTTAAATGTTTAAATTTTATCCATCATTAAACTAGGCCATAAAATCCAAGAACTATCATGTATGTGACCAACGGACCACCCACTTGTTCGACCATTGGGTCACTAGCTAATTGTTCAACAATGTCTTCCTTTATGTATTCAGACTAAAGATGTCAGAAATTAAAACAACTACCAATAAAACAAAGTTGTTTAGTTCGGAAAATCTTAACAAAGCTGTCGAAGATGTTTTGAAACAAAATATTTTTGTTCGAAAGTCGGCGAAAAAATATGATATATATAGGCTACCACGAACAACGTTCGCTCGTTATGTTAAAGAATAAATCAATGGATAGTGAGAAAACTACTGCACCAACAGAACACCCGTGGCATCTACAAAACGCCTGTCTGATATCTTAAAGGTTTCTGCAACTTTAAAAAAATATGAGATTTAAAAGGAATAAAATAAACACCAAAAACACTTGAAGCTCATATTATGAAATTGAATATGAAAATATGAAATGAAATTTCATAATAAAAACATGTTTCTAGTGCTTATTGCTTATGTTGTTGTGTTGTTTGTATGTTGTTCATGCATTAAATAGTCCAAAATATGCTCCAGTGCATCAGCTTTTTGCCATGTAGAAGTGACCCGTTGGTCGAATAGCAGTGGCCCGTTGGTCGTATAGGGGTTTGACCAACGGGGCACTTTTTATTATCATTTAAAACTTAATTTTCGGCAGTTAGTAGTTGGAAAATTAAGAAACTTTTCTGGCTGAATATACCAGGGTATGTGACCTACTGTTATGCCAAAAAAGAAGGACGCATGACCTTTGTATGGCCAGAAAATAACAAATATGTGAAAAATGACCCGATGGTGACACATCTCCCCTACATAAGGTACATAGCCTATCAGCCTTTAACACTAGGTACATATCAGCCTTTAAGAAGCCCAGTTTTAAATTTATCCTACATATCATATATTACTATATTATACATTAACATATCTTACTATACGTATATCTTATATATTACACCCGACCGGATAAGGATGATGATTAGCCTACTATCTTTACTCTTCCATGAATAAGCTACTATACCATTTTGTATAATTTAATATTTGCCAGATAAGAATATATCACTATGTTACTACCAGCTTGCATCTAACTACTCCCTGATTAATATAAGCTGTTATGTTCGTTCAGAGGATCGCTTGACTTTTCGTAAGATTATTATTTAGGTTGGTTTGGAAAACATGCTTGAAACAACTCAGACACTACATCCTTCATCGGCACTACCAAAGAATCTCCACCTCTCATTAGCGATACCAAAAACACTCCATCCCTCATTGACGCTATAAAAGATGATTCAACTCCTATTAGAAATACCAAAAACACGCTGCTATATCATCATGTTTCTTATGCTCTTACATGCGCAGGAAATTAATTTAAAAAACAAAGCTTTTTTAACTATTTTATCTTGATAATGAGCTGCCATATTATGTATTTGTTCTGCAATATATAGGCTACTTAATATCGTTGCTGCGAACACTTCATTTCTGTATGAAATCTGTAAATAGTCCTTGTTTTGATAGTCCGTTACGTAATTTCAATATGTGTGTGTAACTGTGTATATTAGTTTGTTTCTGTGATGTTGGGTTCAGTCGTGTTCTCATTGCTTTAAGAATTGGCGCTCCAGTTGTTCCAAGAACGAGGAGGCGACTGATTCTTAACTAATTCATCAACTTATTTTAAAGTATCAGGTTTGGTGGCCGTGCTTAACTATATTTATTGATGCATATACCGCAATATTAGATCCTTTCATGCACGTCTTAAACCATTAAGGTTTTGCCACCTTTTCCTTTTGTTAGTTTTGTTACTGTATTTCTTTTTCACAATATCATTTCTTTTGCATTCTGACAAAGAAAAATAAATTGAATTGAATTGAATTGTACTGACGAGACCTGATAGGTTGAAACAGTATAGGCCCTGCTGTCTACAACTTTGAATTAAATTTTTGACACTTTTTGTCCAAATGCTATACTTGTTCTAATTAAAATTACTTTCTGTAACGTAAATACAAATTAAATCAATACTGTGAAAGCTCGCGGGCCGCAAAAATTTTATCCGCGGGCTGCATGCGGCCCGCGGGCCTGTAGTTGGACCACGCTGAGTTAGGCTATAGCTAGTGCAAAAAGATATTTGTGGAAGAAAAGCGAACGGGCAGAGAAGAACGGAATTAACTGACTAATTTACTGTTTCTCGGCAGTCGAGTGTAGCAAGAACTCAGCGATAGACACGTGTCATCATTCCCCTTTTTCCCGCGCTTTTACAAAGTAAGCAGCAAAGATTTTGCTCTCCAGGTCTAAATATATAAATTGGATTAAAGAAAAACTTAGGCCTGGAGAATAGCAAATTTTAGTCAAATTTAGAAAGGAATTTAATTGTGGTCATTTCAGTCCAAAAATTTTCGAAATCAATAAAGAATTCGCAAAGACAGAACAATTCAAAGAAACCCATATCAAGAATCCAAGTCTGCGGTTGTCGCATGTAACAAACAAGCAATTGACTCGCCAGCCTCAGCTTTGAAAGAATAGGAATGAGGAAAGTAAATTATTATCCAGTGAAGCAATTGAAGTACAGTACGGTAGAAAATTTATCAAACAACCATTAGTAAGCCATGTGGATTAATTGTTTTACATTCTATTGTGTAACATCTTGTTTGCTGCCCATTATCAAATCGGTTCAAAGTTTGTCCTAAAATTTTTTGTTTTAAATTCAGTTGTTTTTTAAACTTTTCTGGATTAGTGTGTTTTGTATCGGTATAAATCAATTTAATTAAACCAGCGCAAGAGTTTTTAATGATAATTTACTTAGTTTTTGACATAAAAATCGAACGTTGGCCAGCAATCAAGCCTAGTCAGTTTTTAAGAAGGGCTGCCAGACAAGTTTGGATCAATCGCACTTAGCCTAAATCGACAAAAATGCTTTTTTTTTTCTTGCTTTTATTTCAATGCGAAGTGTTTGATTTTTTTAATTGAATTTAAATTTTGTTGCTTTATGTCAGTGGAAAAGTGACAAAAACTGTCATAAATTGTTATTTTGGGCTCAAACTTTGTAATGATACGTCGTCTGGATTTGATTTTTGTTAAATTTCGTCTGAAGAAAACATTATTGACCTATTGTGTTATTCGGTTACACTCAATTATTTCTCATTTACATTCTATTCAATTTGTTTGTCAAATTATATGGTCACATTGCGCTAGTTTCATGCAGCCTAACAGGTACCACTGAGAGTCACTCAGCCATTTCTTTTATGACAGAACAATAGGCCTAGGCTATACCTTTTTTTTAAATTGTGATTATTTTTGTATTGTAATACTGTTACTGAAAATGTTTTTACTCGTAGCCTTGAACTATTTATTGGCTTGAACTTTTCTTGGTTGCACTGAAGTTTAAACGCCCTTGCTACAAGAGTTTATTGATTTCAAAAGTTTTTCCTATTTTTAATCACCCGGAATAAAGTTTATATTTGAATAAAACCACAGGACTTCACTTAAGGATCGCAGCAGCACATGATTTTTTTTTTCTTTCATTAATATTACTGAACATCAGCCTATCTTGTTTCAACGTAATTTGCCGATGCTTGACATTTGTCACATTAAGAGCTGGGAAGCAGCTGACTCGATGACTGATATAGTCTTTCGCTGCTTCCTGTCTGTTGTGGTATTTAGATAGCTATGGTACTATTTTATTCGTATTGTTTATAATTGTACCGTACTATTGTCGCAACAGACGAAATAAAAGGTTTCTCTCTCTCTCTCTCTCATCAGTAGCCTACCGCACCACTAGTTCTTGTCATATAATTCTCAACCGCTGCTTTTGCCAGTCAATTGAATTCTTTAATTTACTGTAACTAGCTTCAAGATAGCGCGTTGGGCTCGCAGTCGAGAGCCTGCATGTTCAACTCCAGCCACCCGCACTTGCTGTTGTTTCTCTGGGCAAGAAACTTTACGATAACTACCCAGTGATCGATTTCGAGTAATGGGTAGTATCAAATTTAAGTCATAAGTAAAGTAGACAACCGGAAACAGACATTGCCGTCGGCTGCAGCGTGGGTCAGGTGTACGTCGGAAGGCGTACACGTAGCCTACACCGATGCATACCGCTCAAGTCCGCTTTCCCGCAATGCAGGATAAAGATAAACAAACAAACAAATTCTCAACGCTCTTACGTCTAATTAAAGCTTAAAGCTTGGTATTGCATCTCCTTCAGATTGATTGATTGAATCTTTATCCTCGGACTGGGAAAGCTTCTTGCAGAGCTTAATCCTGGCAGTTTCGCATAGCCTACTTGTAGAGGCTTTGAATCACTGACGCAGGCCCGGTCACCGAGATTGACAGAGTGAAGTTTCCGATTGTTGAAGTCTTGTTGCCGGTGAACTATTCCATCCATTAGATGCCGCTGAATGGAGAGCAGTCCTTAACGTGCGTTGCTCAAGCGCACACCCCGAGAGTCGAACCAGCGCCGCTTGATCTTGAAGCTTCTTCGTTCCAGAAGTGACGCGCTAACCAATTGAGCTATCGGGGCGGACCAATTGAGCTATCGGGAGATAAATTGTTTATGTCTAAAAAACTTAAATGCACCTTTAAATAACTTGTGAGGCGATTGGTCATATAAATAATATCTCGAAGATTAAAGCATCTCTGGTAATATTCAATTTGTTTGTTTCAACAGCGCCAAACAAACAAACTGACTTAAATATTCATAATCAGGAATCAGGATGCTTGTGGAAGACCATAAACGCTTATTGTGATGACTAGCTTATAAGAATTTGAAAATTTTTAGTTTTGTAATTCTTCTTTTTTTTAAATACGTGTGAAAAGTAGAGACTTCATAGTCAAAAGACCTTAAACAAGTTATACGGAAATGCATTTTCTCTTCGGAATTTTATTTTAAGAAAGCTCCTGAATCACTGAGTCGTGATGTCATATCACGTGAGGAAATCTTTGTTTACGCAGTACCGTACGCTTGTCAGTTGCCAGTTGTCTCCGACTGAAAGGAATAAAGAGAAATGAAGGATTTTGACACCTGAACTATTACTAAACAGCACTTGCCACAAAAAATCACATGGAGTGTAGGTTTAACCGTTTATATGTTGATTTCACTGAAACAGCCCAGGTTACTTTGCATAAAAATTGGGAGCTGGTATACAAGTCCCCCCCTTGGTAACTCACGACAAAGACAGGACTCAACCAAACATATAGGGTGAAGCTACTTTACCTTTGCTTTACTGTTCACACACTTCAATCCACATGTTTTGGTCAATTTCTCTTTGTCATGAGTTGCCGGGGGGGGGGGGGGGGGGAGGGACTTTGTATGGGGGGGGGAGAGGGACTTGTATATACCAGCTCCAAAAATTGTTGTTACTACGGTACTATGCTCTGTTAAAGAGTTAGTCGTCTCTTATACCATAGTTGATTGATTGAATCTTTGTCCTCGCACTGGGAAAGCTTCTTGCAGGGCTTAATCCTGGCAGTTCTGCAAACTTGTAGAGACTTTTTAGAGGCTTAATTTTGCTATAGGGTTTGACAGGTAAAAAGATTTGAAACTACGATTCAAAATTATAAACAAGGTTTGAAACTCATGGACAAAGAGACAAATTGGAGTCTGATCCTGATCGTACTTCAAAAATAACTGAAATGTATTTGTGTACGTATGAATTGTATTAAATAGATGGCAGTGGCTATTTGACCGGCGCCGGTCTTTGAATCTAAAACACTATTTGACCGGTCATGACGTCACTATATAGGCATTTTTTTCTTTTTCTCTTTCAAAGCAAAAAACGAGAAGAGTGCCCACTAGCGTACGCAGGGGGGGGCCATTGGGCCATGCCCCCCCCCCCCCCCCTTTAAAAAATGTTTTAGTAGTTAACGACGTAGATTAAGCCATTTAATATGTTTTGCATTGCTCTGTCAAAGCAATTAATAATATAGACTAAGCCAATACGAAATACATGGCCCAATCCACCTACCCCACCCCAGGTATGCCAATGTAGCATAGTGTTCTGTAAGCCTATTATAGTGAGAAAGAAATGGATAAAGTCTAAACTAAAACCATACTGGGATATCATGAAAACGTCTAGCTTTATTTCCGAAAAATGCCGAAGAAAACATGATCTTATCCTTTTGCTATGCCACCTGACAGCACCATTTTACAGGAATATTCATACCCACATTTTTGTTGAAAATGCTCTCAGAATGCACCAAATTCGAAGTAATTTTTCAAAATTTTCTGGGGGAGGACCCCCCGCCACTGGGTGTCGTTTTAGGCGAAAACGCTGTCGGGCTTCGCCCGCCGGCCGTAAAACTCCCCCTTTCAAAATTCCTGGTTACGCTACTCTCAATGGCCCCCCCCTTGAGAAAATCCTGCGTACGCCACTGAGAGTGCCTATATAAGTTCTAAATTCGGCAGTTATGTTCAACTGATTCTGTGGCGCGTAGGATACGTATCGGGCTGGTGCTCCAGAGGGAATGAGTTCGATACGGTACTACGCAAAAGCGTTTTTTTTTTAATTTTTAACTAAATTTTGAAACAAAGTTACTCAATCGTTAGGCTTCTGCATTTTTGTGGTCAATTTTTAATTTGAGTAACCTACAGCCCAATTTTTTATGGGATGCAACCTAGTTCGTACCATGAACAGTTTGGACCATCAGTTCGTACCTTGAAAAGATCTAGAAAAAAATTTAAAAAAGCCGAAGTCGCTGACCGCAGTTTCCGCAATCATTTTAAAATTTTCCCCCTGAAAAGATCGAGAGAAAAAACAGCTCAAAACCGAAGTCCGCTGATCGCAGTTTCCGCAAACATTTTTCCGCAGTTTCCGCTAACTCTTACCATAGAGTAATCTATGCTCTAACCCTAACCCTCGCTGATCGCAGTTTTCGCAAATTTTTTTCCGCAGTTTCTCTTACCCTAATTTTAATCATAGAGTAATCTATGCTCTAACCCTAACCCTCGCTGATCGTAGTTTCCGCAAACATTTTTCTGCAGTTTCCACTAACCTTTACCCTAACCATAGAGTAATCTATGCTCTAACCCTCGCTGATTGCAGTTTCCGCAAGCATTTTTCCGCAGTTTCCGCTTACCCTAACTCTAACCATAGAGTAGGCTAATCTATGCCCTAACCCTCGCTGATCGCAGTTCCCACAAACATTTTTCCGCAGTTTCCGCTAACCGCAGTTTCCGCTAACCCTAACCCTCGAGTTTGTTTCAAATTGTTTCGGAAAACTCCGATCAGCGACTTCGGCTTTGTGCTATTAAACTGCGATCAGCGACTTCGGCTTTTTTTAATTTTTTTTCTCGATCTTTTCAGGGTACGAACTGACTGTACGAATGGATCAAGGTACGAACTAGGTTGCACCCTTTTTTATGTCTTTTCAACTATGAGTAATAAAGTTGGAGTTTTTAATTTTCTGGAATTTGAGAATTTCACTGGGTAATTTTCCGTTCGTCATAACTCATAAGAGGATGTGACCGTGTTCGTCAAACGACGCAAAAATGCAATGCGTTGTTCGGCAAACATGGTCACATCCTTTTATGACGAACGGAAACTTATCCAGAGAAATTCTTAAATTCAAGAAAATTAAAAAATAAAATTAAGTAGCCTAATAAAGTTAGAGTTTTTAATTTTCTGGAATTTGAGAATTTCTCTGGGTAATTTTCCGTTTGTCATTACATTTTTGCGTTGTTCAGCAAACACGGTCACATCCTTTTATGACAAACGGAAAATTATCCAGAGAAATTCTTAAATTTAAAAAATTAAAAAACTCTAACTTTACCACTCATATTTGAAAAGACATAAAAAATTAGGCTGTAGGTTACTCAAATTAAAAATTGACCACAAAAATGCAGAAGCCTAACGATTGAGTCACTTTGGGTCAAAATTTAGTTAAAAATTAAAAAAAAAACGCTTTTGCGTAGTATCGAACTCATTCCCTCTGGAGCACCAGCCCGATACGTATCCTACGCGCCACAGAATCAGTTGAACATAACTGCCGAATTTAGAACTTATATAGACACTCTTCTCGTCTTTTGCTTTGAAAGAGAAAAAGAAAAAAATGCCTATATAGTGACGTCATGACCGGTCAAATAGTGTTTCAGATTCAAAGACCGGCGCCGGTCAAATAGCCACTGCCTAAATAGATAGGCTGCTGTTTTACAGAAACCTAGAAAGTTTGTAGTGTATGCTAAAATGAATATTTATACAGTGCTGTTGATTGCCTTTATAGTTTGTGCTACTTCAGTGAAAGTACAAGCGGACCCTATACAATGTATGTTACTGGAAAAATAACATCCTTTTGTGTTGAATTAATGTTGTAGCCTTGTAGGCCTACATTACATGTTAAAGGGCTAGGAACATGAAAAAAAAAATTTTCTACAAAAGTAATTTTCTGATTTTATACGTGGTCAATAAGAATGCCTGAAAAAAAAAAGTTTTTTGAGCTGTATTTGGGGTGGTTTGAGGGCCTTTTACTTTCAATTTCTGATAGTTGACGATCCGACACGCGTGACTGCGTAAAGGCGACTGTTGAGCGATGACGTTTCAGCGGGAATTCTCTCGCGTCGATGTCAGATCGCACTGCAGAAATAAGTAATTCGGACAAGCAGCAAGTCAAGTTATTTGCTTTAACAAGTTAACAACGTTGTGTGGAGGCATTACAAGATTTTAGCAGCGGTTCTGATGAAGATGCTGAAGTATTTTGTGACTTTGGAAATAAACATCTTCCGATGCAATCTGATCACGACCATGTTCAACCGCACATGTTCGAGCCTTTGGCAAGCAGCTCGGAAGAGGAGATTGCAGTATGTGAAGCAATGGATTCTAATATTGAGCTTCAAACAAACAGCTTAAACTGGTATGTTGTCAGCGTTTGTATTTTTACAGACTAAATTCAAATAGCATTACACAATATAGATATCTATTGTAAACAAACATTTGTCTGCAGCCTATAAATGGTTTAAACTATGGAAAAGGCAATAACTTTTTTGCTGTGAAGCATTGCGCAATAGGCTACTCAATTTACTTTGAAGTTATCATCAACATGTGGACTTCTATAAACATTCCTTTTCAATCGATGCGACCAGTACGGTATTCAGCCCAAGCAATTCTATAAGTACCGGTAGTGGACTGCGTTACCCACCAGGTTTCAGTCATGACCAGTTGTCAAATTGTTCATTTCGAGAGGTCTTTTAGCCTAAATAGACATAGGGTAATGAAAAGCTGACTTAAAAATTTATGACACTGTTGGTTGAGAATTTTGGTTAAAGAAGGTTCACAGCTTTGTCCTTTCCCTGGTTGAGACTTTGGATTGAAGCAGACCACCACTTCCACTAATATCAAAACAGTGTTTATTTTAACACTACAGTACACAAGTGATATGCATGCCGTGTGGCTACTGCAATTTGATTATTTTTTTTATAAACTTACAGGTGCAAGTGCGATATCCTTCCAACAGTTGCGGAATGCAGGTGTTACATCAAGATAGAGTACATTGCCCGAAAAGTGAGAGAAGGACGGGAGACGTATGGCTGCGAAATAAAGTGCATAACAGAGCACCCTGGGTTTCAGGCAGTCTGTCTCAATGTGGATGTTTTAGATATTGCCTGGCTATAGTACAAGCAGCAGTATGAGGTTGATGGGGCTTCCGAGCATAAGCGCCATAGACACACTGCATATAGGCAATTAGCCCGTTGGTGTTGGGGGCACCTTGGTCGAAACCTTACAGTGGTTCTTCTACCATGCGCAGTAACTTGCATAAGAACCCACTTCTCACTCCAAAACAATGATGGATGGATGGTCGTTTTATTTTTGTTTGGATGCGAAATGCCGAAACATACATAAAACAAAAACTGACAGTGTGCATCCAATGAGAGAGTGCGAAAGACCATAGCCCTGAAGGCGTAGGAGGTTGTCGAGTCTGCACTCTCTCATTCAAATAGTTATACGGGACGACGTATGAGGACGATTTCGTTGAATTTAAACTGTAGATATCTGAAGAAGCCATCTCATGTCTTAGGTTATATCGATATTATTGTTTTATACATAATGTTACGCTCATTAATAAAGTACTTTTCCAAGACGCGCCAATGTGTGTTTTCTAGTTTGATACAAATATGGTACAATAGGCTACTATGTTGCATAGTAAGTTATTTTATAGCGGTTAAGTATGTCTGCGATGGTATTAAGCAATAAGTCAAAGAAATGGCAATGGAGAAAAATGAAATCAATGAAAGATAAACTAATACGACCACCAATCCCAAACAAAAGCGAAATATGAAATAATATACCGTACGGCGCACATTAAAAAAACACAGAAGTACATCTAAAAGGTTATGAATTTTCACTGTTATTAACTGGTGCGCTTGTAAAAAACGCGATATGTGATTGTTGACGACACTCTGTTTATCTGGACGCTTGACATTGTGACATAAAGGAGGAGGAGTTTCCCGTGACAACTCCTCTGGAATGTCATTACTAGCATCTTCAACTCTTGAAGTCACTTGACCTATAAGTTCAGCAACGTAACCTGTAAAGCAAAGGATATAAAATATATTTCTAGGCAATATTCATCGCGTAATTTAACCGAAGCAAGCAGCTGCAACTGTCGAAGAATAGCTGGCTTAGTGTTCAGGGACTAGCAAATGCTTATGAGTTTTAGAAACGAATAAACGCACTATTAGGTTGTTTAAGTAGACTCTTAGCACGTACTGTATTTCAATATTAGCAGACATATATTCTTACTGAAGGTACATTGTTGCATTGTCTTTTTTAGGGTGTGAGAACCTCCTTTGCCTTTTGGAAAGGAAAGAGAAAACTGCAAATTTCCACTTTTTGTTTTAGCTTGCTCCTTTCTGCTATTTTCATTGTAATGGAGGGCCGCAAGTAACAATCTAAAGTTAAATATAAGCGTTGATTACTAATGATGACAAGCTGTTTTTCAGCAACCTCATTGCATTATAACTCTATGGGCTTATTACATTCATAAAAGCCTCTTTAACAATGGATAGGCAGAATATTTACTGAATTGCTTACCTGCATTTCATGGCAGCATAACCAAAGTGAAACATTTTGGGTGCAAATTGATTGACAAGACTGTGGTAGGCCTCGATGGAAAACGTCTGCCCTTCCGGGGACAATTTCGTAACATCTTTTCGTAAATTCTTGCTTCCCAACAATCCTGTCAAACCTTCATAACATTCAGATCCTGAAAATAAAGAGTCTTGCTGCTAAATTTCACTTGTCAACTTACAACAATCAAAAGCCAAGTCGAAAATTGGACAAGGTAGTTTATCCAACACTGAGTGAATATGAGCAGTTAGCATGCTTTTGAAACAGCCTTCTTTTATGTCACTGCAATCACACTTGAGGTAAACAAAGACAATAAGTACAGAACGAACCTGCTGTGAAGTACTTCCTTTTCGCAAGTGGCATGAAGGAAACAACTCGCTGTGTCCAGTGTGGATGTCACATATGTGATTTGGCAGAGAGTCCCATTTAGCTAAAGCTAAATCACCATTTCCATCACTTGTCAAACCACACCAATACAGATGGTCTATAATGCTTTGTCGCCATTTCGAAACAAGCTCGAATCCCTTCTTCTTTTCTACAGCAACAAGTTTTTTCGAAAGACCTTAACCAAAGGAAATTTACAAAATTAGCGAGTTGCCTGCAGTATAAAATGGTTTATGAATGACTAGATTACTAAATGCTCCGTTGCAATAACTACTGCATTTAGCAAGATCATTTTTTGGCACAAACTAAACTACATACAAATTGAGTAGACTAATAGAGTTAAACTTGTCGCTTAGATCGTTAATTGTTTTATGGTTTTCTCTGCTTCAATGTTTAGCGTTTACCTTTTGCAACATGCCATATATCAAAGTAATGTGTCATTTCCATGATCTTCCCTAATCCACTTCTGTATCTGCAGGTGTCTGTCCGTAATCAATGTGCATATGTTGACTCTAGCACTAGAAAGGGTACGGAGACACCTTTTCAATCCCTCTCATTCCATGTGGTAACTTTCTTTGACCTCATTACTCTAAACACACATCTTACATTAGGCAGAACAGTAGTAACTACTGAGGGAAAAGATGTATATATTCTTTATATACAATGTCCATGTAAGTTTTGGGGAGCTTTCCATTACATTTGTGATTTGCGGAAATAGCAAAATTACGATACCAGAATTGTGGGTAACTCCATCAAATTAAAACAATGAAAACTATTAATACTACAAAAAGTGCTCAATGCTAAGCAAAAAAGCAAAGCAGAGCGAATTAAATCAAAATATAGTTATTACTATCTGAATTCTTAACAGTCTGTTTCACCTCAAACGGATCATCAGAAGAGTCTTCTGATGATCTGTTTGAGGTGAAACAGACTAATAATAATTAAATTATATATATTCATTTGGTGGATGAAAATACAACATAAGACATAACATAATTCAAGACACGATTTTGTTGCAAGTAGCATCATAAGAACATGTAAACTTACCTGGACAATTCCCATGCATAAAATACAGTTTTGCTCACATCCATCAAGGTATAGCCTTCATTGTAATCCTCATTCAAACATTCATGCATGTCTTCTTTACTTTCACTATGGATGGCAGTAGAAGATTGAATAAAATCCATTACCAGTACATTGAGTGGCTGCATCACTGCGGCTTATCGGTAGCCTACATTGCATTGGGTACCTAAAACATTGCAGAAATCAATGGTGGCTGATACAGCAGGCAGAAATTATGTTAACTAGTATGTATGTTATGGTAAATAATGTTTACGGTACTATGATTGTGGTATTGTTTCAATGAAGGATTTGCTTTTTTTCATTATAACACTCACATTCATCTTTGATGACACTAAAATAACTTTAGTGGATCATTGAAAACTTTTAGCACATGTGGATTGTGGAACAATTTACCAGTAGCCTACATACAATATACTTCACTGCAGTACGGCACAATAAGTTATGTACAACTTGATGAAGAAGGAAAAAAAGAATTTATTTTAAACCTTGGGCAGTGTAGCATGATTATGAAATCGACTAACACCGATAGGCTAGCATCTTAGTAACCAAATTTATTACCTATATATATTATTATTATTATACTTCTGGTATTCAAAACAATAACGGTTTGGGTTCAATAACGGTTAACGGTTTGCAACTTTGCATTGTAGATTTATAAATATTCATAAATCATCAAAGGCGAATCTGTGTTTACAGCATTAGATTGTACGATACACAAGAACTACCGGTAGTGTCCTGTTCATCAATTGCTTCTTTTGTAACAGTAGAGTTTAGTATAGCAATGCAGCAGTGAGCACAATTGGAAATGCAGTCTAACCTAGGCTAGGCTGTAGAAACTTACCTGTCAGAAAACCCCAATTGTACTTGTAGACTGGATTCTTCAAATTGGTCACTATCAAAGTGTACGAAACAAATCTGTGAGCTTGCTTTAGCCTTCCAATACTTTCGGTTTTGTTGAACAAATTTCTGCCACTTCACGTTTTTTCCCGTTATTTCAGGAAAACTTTCGCAAGTGCTGTAGCCTATTATAGCACACAATCACTAATTGGTCGTTGGTTAATTCTTGGTCGTTGGTTTGAATCTTCATCCTCGGCTTACTCAGTCTGAGAATGGAGATTCAAACCAACAGACAACAGTAGTTGTTTTTCAATCTCAGTGGCGAACCCTTTTCATTCAATGAAGTAGTGTGCCTGCCTCTGCACACTAGTTTGTATGAATGTGTAGTTACATTTACTGTGATGGGGTGGTGGCTGACTAGATGACTGCTTATGGTCTTTCGCTACCATCCTGATTGCGCCATAATCTAACCAACAGTTGTACATATATTGCGCTGTTAAAACAAAATAAATTGTCTTGACTTGCTGCATCCCCAAACGACACATCTTCCAGGCATTTTTGCTCCAACAAATAACTTTTATAAACGAATTAACGGCTTACTTTGTAGCCTAAACCTCAACGAAGCAAATGAAACGTCGCTTTCAACTGTCTTTATGCAGTATATGTCTTTACATTGTCGTTTATTGTTTTTGCTGTGATGGTCAGAAATAAAAACAACTGAACTGAACAGTGAAAAACAACTACTATCGTTCATCAATTCACCGGTGTGACGTAGAAAGGGAATTTCCCGAAAACATTTTCGAAAAGGGGCTACAAAAACCTTATGTGTTGGATTCGTGATTTCAAAAAATAAAAACACACACTTTTAGCTTGTTTTAACCAATTTTGTTGATAGGGGTTGTTCTTGATACTATTCCCTACAAAAATAATCCAAAAAACCTTAATCGAAAAAATTATGTTCCTAGCCCTTTAAATTAGCTATGTACCTTATCTTAGAATTGTTATCGACAATCAACTATATAACATTTCAAAATGATATTGACATTTTTTGTATCTTAACTTTGATACTGTGTTGACATAAGTTTTACATTAAAACACATTCTTGACTCTAATCCCTTATTATATCCTTTTGCTCATTAATTCATTCTCAACTTTTATACAGTACACTCAGACTGCCTGGTGTAGTTTGCTATAGATAAATTTATTAAATAAGGATATAAATCTTTCACGCTACATCACAAATATATCATATAATAATCATTTGCTATCTCCGCTTGCAACAGATTGCGCATCAACATGGGTTACCTGACAGGGTTTCATGTGATTTTATGAGCCGTACTGCTTCCATGCTGGCTAGAGGCAGATTGGAAGAGGGTGATATGTCACCAGATTATTACCCGATTTATCCTCACTGCGTCATGCAAGAAAGAACACTATCGGTGCTGTTTTTAAAGTCTTTGGTATGACTCGACCTGGAATTGAACCCTGGGCATATATCATGTATCTGACCTGAAATTATGGAATGCGACTTCTGACAGGGAGAACTACAATTATATATATCTGTAAAAAAGTACTAGTACCTAGTCCAGTACTGTACCAGTAAGTTGTTGAAAATCGTGGCAGAACACCAGTTTAAGATTTAGGCTTGCAGCTTTTGATTTTAATTTTATGTAACCATCTATTTAAAATAGAATTTTTATGCGTGTTGATAATGTCGGAGTTTGCTTTATTTGTTCGTTTTACATATTTTTCAAATTTTCTTTTTTACATACTGTGCTAGCTGAAGATGCTATTACTATAGCGAAATCGATTTTTAATAAATTACACCAAGAGGTTAGATTGTTGTGCAAATGCCAGCATTTGATGAATGCAAAATAGCAGCACCATGTAAAAAAACATGACACATTAGATACAAGTTTAATGCTATCTCAATTTTATTGTCAAAGCATACATCAGATAGAAACAAAAAAAATGTATGCAGGGAAAGTAAGATCACAGATACATAAAACTGAATAGGCTAAGGTCAATTGGTTTAAGTTTAGCTTTTGTTGATGCAAAAAATATATACGAACACAAATAAATAAGAAAAAAACTTTCAAATGAGAATAGTGAGTTAGCAGCCTATGTATCTATTCCTTAGCTTATACAGTAGTTTGTGATCTCTTGCAGTACCGTACGGTATTGTCTTTTCTTACTCTTTTGCCACCATTCTGATTGCACCATATTCTAACCAAAAGCTGTAACTTGCAATCCATTGTTGTTACTCTTCATTTCCTCTGCTTGTTTGTTTATATGTGCCGGTGGCGCTATTGAAACAAAATAACTTGACTTACTCAACCCATGTTATTCAGCTTGCAATCTATCCACGGATTGTGCTACCTGCTTGAAGAATGTGACTTGCTTGTGGTGTAACAACCCAGAAAAGTGTTTGGACTATCCAGTGAAGCATGTCTTTCCTACCTCAAAAGATTGCAGCTTGTCAGCCGCACGCTGGGGCGTCTGCTGGTGTAAGTATTTCAATGAAAAGTTTAGTAGTAGACCACTGTGCCTACTTATTTAAAATTGTCATATTTGTTTGAAAAATCAGCTGTAGAGTAGAAAGAATCCCATACACAACAACATATATGTTTGGTGCACAACAACACTGAGGTAACAAACATTTTTTCATTTTTGTCAAAATAGTGATTGTCTCATTTTCATCTACCGGTACTGTATTACATTGGTTTATCTAATTGTTACATTTTGTATTTTAGTGAACTTTGAGGCATTGGTGATATCTTTAAGCATCATTGGAGGAGTGATTCTGATTGCCATCACTTTATGTGTCTGCAAGTGTTGTGGATGCTGCTGTTTTGGCAAAAATAAATACAAGTATGATTGTATATTTGTAGATTTTTGTGCTTCCGTCTATGATAAATGTGATATATATTTGCTAAAAGTTAATATGATGCATGAGGTGTATACAGAACAAATGAAATCAATCAGTTACTGTAATTGCAGTCTGATAAAAGTCATGTCATTTATTTCATCATAAGATTCCTAAGTCCCAAATCATACGAATAGCCTGGAAAATTGGGTCTGCTACTATTCGGTGAGTCCGATTCGGTGAGAGCCTTTTTCGGTGAGAGCCCTATTCGGTGATTTTTTTGAATTTTTTTTTGAAAATTATCGGGTACCGTAGCCTAATTAAAACCCCTAACCCCAAAACCCCTAACCCAAACCCCAAAAACCCAAACCCCCAAAAAACCCCAAAACTCCCAAAAAAAACCAAAACCCCAAAAAAACCCAAAACCCCAAAAAAAACCAAAAACCCAAACCCCCAAAACAACCCAAAAACCCCAACCCCAAAAAACCCAAAAAAAAAACCCAAAAAAAACCCAAACCCCTGAAACCCCAACCCCCAAACACCCCCAACCTCTAACCCCTAACCCTATCCCCTAACCCTATAACGGCAATGATAATTAGGCTACGGCGCGCAATAATTTAAAAAAAAAAACTCACCGAATAGGGCTCTCACCGAAAAAGGCTCTCACCGAATAGGGAACTCACCGAATCGGGCCATTCCGGGAAAATTGTCTATTATCTGGTTTTATTTGTGCCATGCATAACTTAGCATGAACCTGTTTGTATGTGTTGTACCAGCTTGTATGGCATGCATCTATATCATGCACTGATTTTTATCAAGGTACCAAGCTGAAGAATTAAGACTGGACAGAGAACGACAAGAACGATCTACACAACAAAATGAGAGGTATGGTTGCTTCGTAGTAATCAAAGGCTTCAAGCAGTAATTTTCAACTTAAATGTAGTTTAGTTCCAGCAGGCATATTATTATGTTATCGGCAACCATGTCCACAGATAAATTATTACTTGTTGTGTTATCATTAGGGCAAGTTTTTATTGACCTAAGAATTAAAAACAAATTGACTTAATGAGAATTTGACTAAATGAGCCATTTTATATTTAAAATAAGGCTGCTTGAACAAATAAAATGTAAATCAACGATAAAACATTGAAATCCTCAACATAATACATTAGGCACGGCTAAAGTAGGGTTGCCATACCGTCCGGAAAATTCCGGACATGTCCGGAATTTAGGGTTAAATTTTGCGTCCGGGAGGAATTTAAAAAAACGCTCAAATGTCCGGAATTTTATGATGGGCGTTTTGGGGGAATATAAGATATATCAATATTTTTCTATTTACACAATTAAAACTGAACAACTGAAAGAATGCTGTGAATTTGCAAATTGTAAATACAAGAGACTTCTCTCTCATAGCAAGACTCGCTGGCTCTCCTTGTTTCCTGGAATTTCAAGATTGTTAGAAATGTTTTCACCCCTGAAGTCCTACTTTTTGTCACAAGAACATCCACCAATAGTTATTGAACGGTTCTTTGAGAATGAAATGAGCGAATTATACTTTTGGCATATGAACTCATTAATGTCCGTGTTTCATGGACGTATTCAAGTAGTTGAGAGAGAAAACAATTCCGTTGCAGAAGTACTAGAAAATTTGGAGCTGGTTCATAATGTGCTTGTGGAAAGGAAGAATGAAAACTTTATGTCCTTGAAAGTTAAAAGGCTTTTAGTTGAAAAAAGAGAAGAGGGATATGAAGATGAATGTAACAATTTTCTTTCCGAAGTTGCAAACCTCTATAAGAGATGCTTGGAGTACCTGTGCAAATGGATGAAACCAATGGAAGAGTTTGCTTGTTTCAATTGGATGACCTTGAACGAAATACCAAGTTGGAAGGATGTAGAGCCTTGCCTTGGATATCTGATTGGTAAAGGGGTTGATGTGGACGATGCAAAATGCTTTGACCAAATCTGTAACTTGAAGCAGTTTGTGGAAAGTTACCTACAGGACGAAGAATTTATTAAATTGTCAACGCATAAGACATGGTGCAAATATTTCGATCAGTCTACGAACATCACATGTCACTCAGAAATTTTAAGGATTGTACAGTTTTTCTTTGCTGTTACATCCCACAATGCCAACGTAGAGAGAGTCTTTTCACTGATGCAAAGTCAGTGGACTAAAGAAAGAAACAAGTTGCGACTATGAAAGGCATATTGACTCTTCAATATAATTTCAAAGATATGTGCTGTAGTGAATTTTTCTCATTTTTGAAATCACACAAGGCCCTATTGAAAAGAATTAGATTTTCAGAAAAATATGCATCGTCGGAAGAGTAAATTTGTAGTGACTTGACTTATAAGCGTGTCTTTAATTTGTTTTAAGCATGTAATTGCTGTTCTTCCTTTTTCGGCACAACCTAATTCTCATTATTATTTTTCACTCTGAACTTGAGATTTTTTTCAGTGACGGTCCGTAGCTATATTTAGAAAGTGCTTACCCTGCCTGGTGTGAGATTCTGCTCGTGACAGAAGACAATACTTTTCATTTCGGTAGCTGGCGCTTTAGCATGAGTATCGTACAACATTTGCAGCTTTAGCATTTCGGTAGTGCATATATATATGGTCTCATGAAAATAGTCATGCTCTGTCCGGAATTTTGCTTTTTCAAATATGGTAACCCTAGGCTAAAGTCTATATCAGCAGGCAACTAACTCCACACTGAACATCACGTTCACCAAGAACAAGAGTTGAAATGTGACCTAATGTTTGGTTTAATCGACCATAGTAGGCCCTAAGAAGGGCTGTAGGAATTTCTACCTCAAGCAGTGTATTGTTCATAAACCAAATCAAGGGCTATGGTCAAAGTGGTGCCACCAGCAACGGCATGCCTTTCGGTATCTTGCTAAAGACACAGCCACATGCTCTGGAGCAGTTTTGAACCGCCGCTCAAAGAACTTTCTGATCTTTCCATGTTCATTATTCAGGAAATGTCATTATAGTTTTGCTGTGGTTTTAATGTTAAGAAGCTAAGCGAAGTACAGATTGATGAACAAAAACTTGTTAAAGCATTAGCCTACCAGTTTTTCTCAACATTTAAAAGAAAACATTTGGACTGGATGTGTCCACATAAAATTGACTTTATTAACCTAAAATTGAAAAATTGACCAAACGATAAAAAATTGACTTTTTATTGACCTTAAACAGACATAACTAAACAGACTAAAAGAGTTACCTCTCTACCCAAATTGTTTTATTGACCTATCAAATTAAGATTTTGAAGTCCTTGTGTCTAGAACTCTTACTAAAAACTGCACTGGAATATTAAGTTATTAAAAAAACTTGACTTTTTTGAATTTACTTGCCCTACTTAAATACTGTAGTAACAAACGGTTATCAGTGTAGCCTATTTGCAAGCAATGTGCCATCAGAATGTTTTTTTTGGCAAATTTGAGATTTTTTGATTGGTGTACTTGTACAGGAAACAAGAACGCTTGCGCAGAAATGACGAAATCCGACGAAAATATGGTGAGTGTTTTGTTTTGATAGTAGCACAATGAATATATATGGCAATGGCATACTTGATGATCATTATATCACTGGGTTCATGTGAAGCAATGATTTCCAGTATGGTGGCCTTTAGCCCCAAAGGAATATAGATTGCTTTGGAGGACAAGAAAACACTTCAGTGATACCTGGTCAGTGGTCACAGTACGGTTCAATCTAGCTTTTGTGTGTTGACAGTGAGAACTGTAAGTCTGTAACCCCATACAGCTGCGCAATGCCGCAACGTTGAGCAATGGCACAGTTTCTTGTATGGTGACAGCATGTTGTGGCTTGAAATATCCTGAGAAATCTGATGATGCTAAACACCATTTCCTTTATGAAAGTATTGTAGCAAAGGACCATCATACATACGTACTAATACGTAGCCAAATATCTTGTGCTGGTGCAGACTGCTGTTTGTACGGCGTTGAAATGCCATTTATAATCTAGTCGTAAATACTCAATCACAATGGCCCACTATTGTCAAGTTCAGTACAGCTTGCCCCGCATCAGATGGACGTAGTTGATCATAATGTCGTTTGTGTCTGGATGTCCTCATTCTGAAATGAAAGCTAAACGTAGCCTTTATTACAAGAAGGTAACCCTTTCAATAAAAAGTTAAAAGCACTGTTGTAAGAGTGTGGAACAACAAACCCCATAGTTAACGAGTGATCCTACATACACCACTCCAACAGTTCACTTGCTGAATTTTGACTCTGATTGCCCCATACGTTTGGTAGACCAGTGTTTTTCAACCTTTTTTGAGCCACGGAACACTTTATGCATTAAAATAAGCTGACGGAACACTAAACGAAATTTTATAATGATACAATAAAATATACAACACAACAACAATTCATGTACCTTTAGTTTTTGTCAGTGCGATATCTGGGCCTGTTTGGATGACCACAAAGTTGATATTCGGACAGAAATTGCAGAAGACAAACGCGAAGCTGTTGTGATTTTGATTTTTGACCGGTGTTAAATTTGGGAAAGATTTCACTGTTCTACACGGAGAAATATGAAGAGTTACATGTAAAAAATGTCAATCTTAGTGTATTTTACTCACTCAGTGTGAAACTTGTGCCTGTTTGGATAAACAAAGAGCTGATATCCTGGCAGGAATTGAAGAAAGACACGCACGAAGCTCTTCCTCAACAGCTTTCAGTCACTCTCTGTTTTTAGTTTTGATGGCAGTCAGGCTCGAGAAGCTCACCTCACACAGATATGTCGTGGAAAATGGGAGCAGGCTATGTCACAATAGCTTTGTTTGCCAGAATGGGGAACTCCTTGGCAGCAGTCAACCAAAATTTGTCCAAAGGTAGATCAGCAAAGCTTAGCTTCAGACCACGATTTTGTCTCAGTTCAGTTAGTTCCTCCTGCTCCTGCAAAGTCATGTTCTTTCCAAAAATTGCTGAGCTGTATGGGTCCCTAACCCAGTCAAGGCTATCCGTAGAGGCTGAAGAGAAATAAAATGACATCTTCTTGAGAGTTTTCAGATGTTTACTAATGATCTCACATAGTGCAGCAGTGTGAACACTGAACATCTTGCCATTTCTTGGTGAGTGGAAACACTTCAAGGTTGCCACTTTCCACATGTTGTTGCCAGAGGTGCACCTTTGAACGGAAGCCATTTATTTTATCCGTACTTGTGAGCAGGTTTTCATTCCGGCCTTGCATTCGTGTGTTCAGTTCATTCAGATGATGAAAAATATCTGCCAGATATGCCAGCCTTGCACACCACTCATCACTTGCAAGCAGTTTTGCGTAATTGGACCCCTCATTTGTCAGAAATACCTTGAGTTCCTCCGCAGTTTTCAAAAAATTTTTTTTAGACCAATTAGGTGAAATTGAATAATTTCACACGGCACACCTGACGATCTCACACGGCACATTAGTGTGCCGCGGCACAGTGGTTGAAAAACACTGTGGTAGACTGTGTCGGGTGATTTCAAACTGATGTGAGGTCACTAACTGCTTGTGGGGAGGTCTCGACAACAAGAATATTATTTTTATTCGAATTAATGTCTACAATATTGTAAGACTTAATATATGCATGCAGATGATTTGAATGCTGTATCATGATATCTTATTTTCTAATCACTTTGACGAAAACAGCTCCATTGTGATATAGTCGGTGGCAGTGTTCATCGATTTCCGTCCTGTCACCACTGTTGAAATAAAAATAGGAAAAATTTTCAAAATTAACCAATTGTTTCATTTGTAATATTTTATTTTTTGACATTAAGTCCAATGCATACCAAGTTACCAACCCAGCTTGCTGAACAAAACAGCAGCTGTCTTTGTTCGACTGTACAATAGATCATGACTTCCCCGACTCGGCGTCATGCTGTGTTTAGGACAAGCTGCCTTAGTTTTGAATAATGAAAAACTTTACCTAAGTTCACGTACTTCCTGGGGAAGTTTCTGAGTGCGTGTACCATGAAACAGCAAGCGTGAAGTAAACTGCACAGAATACCGAAATGTATCTGGTCTCTGAACTTTACAGCAAAGTTTCATGGTTGGAAAAATGTAACTACCAAGTTAGATATCAGCCATGATGGTTAAGTGTAACATAACTCTCAATAAGTTATTTACTATTGCTGGTGTGCAGCAATGTAGCACATTGGCAAAGTATATCTGCTGGTGATATATCGTCTAGGGACACCATACACTACAGATGTAGTCGGCTGATTAATCACTTGCATCAGCAGTTTTGTGTTTCATTTCTTTATTGTGGAGTTACCCTCCATATCGAACTTGTATTGTTTTGTGCGGTAACAAGACAATGTTTGCAACCAATAGGTCTGACAACTGGAGGGCATTCGCAATACAAGCAGTTCGACAACGAGGATTACAATGTAAATGCAGTTGATTGTGATGTGCCGTGCATGGTGTGACGTTGTTCATGCTGCTTGTAATTTGCTTGCTTTTGCTTTGGAATCGATTGTGCGAATGATTGATTGCAAGTCACCACAGTTGCTTGCAGTCATAAATCCTTAATTCGTTTAATTTTTTTTTGTGTTGTATTCAAAATCATTTCGACCTGAGCGGTATAGTGTATATCACATACGCGCTATATATCGCCCCTCACTTGTGTGAATGTTTAGGGCACGTTTCCACCCTAGCTTAGTATTACCAACCGTTCATGGACTTGTTGTTGCAACGGCTGCTCTGGTGTTGCTTCGCTATGCATTGGTGTTGTCTGTTAGTGTTTATCCGATTCATTGAAAGTTCAGGTAACTGCAGAATATGATGGTGGCGGACTTAATTTCAACTGCACCTAGATGCGGAACTTGCAGCGTTGCATCAGGAAATTCAATTTTTTAAGTGCGAGAGTATTGAGCTATGCGATTTTTTCAGCACTTGTCAGCTGACGACTGCTGTGCACTTTGTCATGAAAATATTGTGAATCTATCAGTGAAAACTTAATCGGTGACTGCCTACCACAAATTCATCTTCACTGATCAGATGCCAGTGAAGAATCGTATTTGACCACTGTCTCAATGAGATAGCGCAGAATTTCTTGGCCTTTATCCACTGTTCACACAATTTCCTTTCCACATTGCCAAGAAATTTTTGGACTTTGTTTTTGCAATCCCTAACACTGGCCAAATATTGACGTTTGTTGACATTTCTTCTCAGGTTTAGTTGGTGACAAGAAAGGCTACCAGCGCTTCGAAGACGAAGCCTCATAATCTTAAGGTTGTTGCAATGGATAGGTGATGTGCTTGCACGCCTGTTTCGCCTGTCATTTTTCTATTGGAAACTAACCATTTCATTCGGTTAATTTGTCTAAAACAATAAATTGCCCACTTTGATTTTTCATATTATTCATTGACATCTTCTAATAGCAATCTACACCACTTCTCCGTCATGGCCATTATTATGAGGTGGACTGCGCTATCAATGTTGCTTGTTTGAAGGCGTACATGTCTCTTTATAGCACCATCGATGCCGCAGTGACCTACCGGTAGCATACAGGGTGAGGTGGGCTGCATTAACAGAATAAGTTGAACAGGCCACCCTCGGTAACGGGGACATCACCGGATTAAAACTGGACTACTACTACTACTCTCAAATTTCTGTAGTTAGTCGGCTAAACTCCTATTATGAGATATCGAAAAATGGGTTCTGTTTCTCACATATGGAATGGCCCGTTTCGGTGAGTCCGATCCCTTGAAGGGAGATTTTTCATTTTTTTTTTTAAATTATCGGGTACCGTAGCCTAATTATCATTGCCGTTTTAGGGTTAGGGGTTAGAGGTTAGGAACTCACCGAATCGGACTCACCGAATAGTAGCAGACCCTCTCACATAAGTGTTATGAATGATATATCTATGTGGTGATTTCACTGGGCCTGACAATGTATGTTGTAATGTTTACCAAATTCTCTGAGACGGTTTGTTGGTTCAGTAAAGTAGGTCACGTGTCTCAAAACTTAGCAACCGCTGCTACTTGTAATCTCCAGGATACTGATGCTACTCACGAATCTGCGACGTGTACCGCAGTAGCTGCACAGTGCACACATTAACTTTGGCATGTTTTAAAAACGCACTAACTATCAATTTTAAGTCGCATGCATCATTGGCTGTACTGGCTTGTTGTGATGGCAGCTTTTGTTAATTTATTGGTGAGATCTTGGCATCTCTCAGTTCAGGCAGTGTTGCCAGGTCATTGTGTTAGAACCGACTGGCGATCTTGCTGACTTGCAGTAAACTACAAAAACTTAGATTGGTAATTTAATTATTTTTGAATATAACGCCACTGTATCTTCAGTAATGTGTTATGAAAAGTCCTCCGGGGAGATTTGAAATTTCATGAAGTAAAAAATGAGCTACTAACATCAATTTCGTCCAGCACTACTGCTTTCTAATGTGGTTCTTATGCCTGGACAGGGGCATTTTAAAAAGCATGATATCGATATAGCCTGCTGTGATAAGCAATTGATCTGGGAGCCGAACCATGATTTTTAGATCAGTGTGTGTCATCGTCGTACATCATTTCTTTCGTAAATTAGAAGTTAGCGTTTGTGTGATGTGCAAAATGTGGCTCAACATGTGTAGCTTTGTGACAAGTAACGCCTCAACAGATTCCTTCTTTCCTGGACTAACGTATCCGTTTTTTTTCACAGGTCTGATGAAAAATGACTATGAGCGGCTGTAGAAGTTGCACTATTCATCGAACACAGCAAACTCTAGTTCAAACTAATTGTTCTGAAATTTCTTTTGATATGATTTCTTCTATTTTAATGGAAGGGCTTTGTTATTTCGGTATGCCTTTCAGGAAAAATGAATTCATTTTTACCAGACCTTTTAAAGTGTACATATTTTTTCTTGTGTATTTCGAAGTATTTTTCTTGTTTCATCGCAACTTATTTGATATGGAGCAGTTTTATTCAGTTTATAGAATGTGATGCGGCAGTGGTTTTTTTGGTAATTCGTTTTTTTTTTGTTTTTTTATAAGTTAAGTTGGTCAATTGCTCCACACAAAACTCATCACAGCCCACATCACCGATTGTTACGTCATTGTATTTGCACGAGGATGACTTAATTGACTAATTTGTCAAGCTTAAAAGGTCAAAACAAGGCTTGCTTCATAGATGAACTTAACTAATAATTGTACCGGCATGTTTACAGTACAAGGCGGAGTCTCTACCAAAGCTCTATCATTACCAATAATTGCAACCTACTTAAATGGCGCTTGTAATAATTGTACATACATGCACTTCTGCTTGTCAATGGATGATATGACTTGGAAGGAACCAGCCCTCTTGTTTGCAGCATACTATGGTAATTGGTTGGTTTTGGTTTTTGAATCTTTATCCTCGGACTGACAAAGCCTTGATTGGTTATTCCTGGTAGTTTCGCACATTGTAGAGGCTCTTGACCCAGGGCCGGTTACCGAGATTGACAGAGTGAAGTTTTTCGATTGATGAAGTGTTGTTGCCGGGGAGTTATTCCATTCACTAGGTGCTGCTGAATGGAGAGCAGTCTTGAATGCGTTGCTCAAGCGCACACCCCGAGAGTCGAACCAGCGCCACGTATCTTGAGCGTATGACGTATGAAATTAGGGATATTTTTAACCATTGTAATAGCAGACAACAGCTTGCCTGCACTACATATGGACCACTTGCTGAATGCAAGCAGCATAACCTTTTGAAGAGGTTTGCCAGATGATTTAAGTGTATTTTAGACTGCAAACAATAGGTATTCACCGATTTGTTTGTTGTTGTGGTGATAGGCTTCGTACCGTGTGTTTTGTTGGCTGCGTGGCCGAGTGGTGAAAAGTAAGGACAGTGGAACACCGGGACGCAACTATCCATTAAGTACCATTAAAAAAATCCCCTTTGAACTTTGTTTGGTAATTACAAAAGAAAAAAGAGCGATAGCAGTGGTGGCAATCAAATCCACGTCAATGATATGACTACCATTGTCCTAACCCTCTGCACCAAGTCAGCCGATGGCAAACCGATGACTTAATTTGGCTAGGACTTTCCTTTTTCCTTTGTTGCTCAAAGGGGATTTTTTAATGGTACCTTTTGGAAAGTTGCCACCGGGACGACTCACTTTACTGATTTTTCTTGCCATATGGACAACTGGAGGATCACTGCTAAATTCAAAAACTGGCAGAACTGCAAAAAGTTTTCTTTGATTTTACGTAAATTTATTATCATCAAATGAAATCAGACCTTTAAGTTATTTTTCCGGCGACCAAGCATGGCCTGCTAGAGCTTCTTCCCGGCGGCTAAATTCTCGCGTCCGGTAGCTAGAATAAAAAAATCGTATTTTCAAAAATCCATTAATCGCCGGCCGTCTAGAGGCTTGTGAAATGCTATATTTTGCTTGAAGTCTACCGCTGCATTATCATGACTCGAATGATATTAATAAGCATGATATCACCTATTTCCATGCAATTATTTTGCAATACACACTTTGTACATGTGTGAACAGGTCGGGTAGGCCACTTATGGCGGTAGACTTCAAGCTGTTGTTGCATCAAATTTTACCATAACACCGTGACCTTCCAGTTGTCCACCTTCTTTTAGACTTAGAGTGAGCAAACCCCTACTTCTATCAATCCTCGACACCACTCTTGGCATGTCCAAACAATGGGTGCGGCACAACGGACTCGATGACTATATGTCGTTTTGCTGTTTCGTCTGCATCTGTCATCGCAGTGTACTGTCATGGGCGCAAAATAAAACGCGACCATCAGTTTTGATCGTATGGTAGATTTCACCAAAACACAATGTGGAGGTTTAGATTGTGTTGATTATAGTGAGCAATTGAGTTCGAGAATCGTGACTTCGTGTTACCCAATATTTTATTCAAAAAATGGAGAATAACACTATACCTTGTCAACTTCGATGTTCAGAACGGAAAGATTTCCAACAAGCACCAACCAGGCAGCAGGTCACGTTTTATAAACTTGTTACCGTAATATGGGGTAACTTTGGTCCACATCTTTTTTGTTTTTTGCGCAACTCCAGTTTTTCTTGCAACTTAGACAATTATAACCTTTTGTTTCTGATTTTACATCATATCATAACGTATTTCTAGCTGTTAACTTTGTTTTTGCGATATGGGAACGTTCAAATATTTCGTAACGCCTTCGAGGGGGAGGGGGGGGGTTTATGCAAAGCGTTACGTTAGCGTCACATCGAGGGGGAGGGGGTTCAAGCAAAACGTTACGTAACGCTTTCGAGTACGAAATGGTAGTTTTTTGTGCTGAATTTGTAGTGAAAAAGCGTTACATGGGGGAGGGGGGATTGAAAAAAGCGTTACATGGGGGAGGGGGGGTCAAAAATTCGGAAAAAAAGCGTTACGTAATATTTGAACGTTCCCTATCTGCTACTGAATAATTCCATCAGAAAAAGGTTAGAAATTTGAAGCCAAATTTCTGAGCTGTCTACTTTCACTTCTGCAGTGAAACTGAGTCAGTGTGGTAAGTTATTTTTCTCATCCTAAAAGAAGTGTTATTCATAATATATAAGCAATATTATGATTGTGTTACATTAAAAAGCAATCTATGGGGTGGCCAAAGTTCCCCCACTAAATCACATCATTTTTGGGGTAACTTTGGCCAGTGGTCAAATATATGTTTAATGCGGTACAAGGGATGTTTGTGTAAATTTAAAACCTTTTTAAACATATTAGTGTCAGAAGTGCTTCTCTCCCATCTCCAAGAATGGCGGTGTGGAACAAGGTATAGGAAACAGCTCCGCGAAGAAGCGTCGGTTGACTGTTGAGCCAGGGAAATGCGTTTGTGGGCCTGTTGACGAGTAGGACACGAGTGATTCTGATGCCGAGGAAGGCGGAATGGAGCCTCCAAACGCAGATGAACGGCAGGAGCTCCTGGACACAAATGGTTCTGTTGCCGAAGCAGTAGAGGTGGAGCCTCCAAATGCAGATGAACAGCAGGATTTCGTTTCAGGGCAAGCCGAGACCGACTACGATGATGAAACCATTGAGGGAGAATTATCTAATTCCGGTTCTGACCCTGAGTGGGGTCTCAGGAACCAACCCTCTCACTCCCGTACTAATATTTTCGAAGTGTTTGAGGATTAGAGTGTGTCATCCGGCCATGCTGGTATCTTAACCTTTTATTGTGTCTTCAAATTGTATTGTTTTTGAAAAAAAGGCATTTACCGCTTCGTTATGTCGCACCGGTGTGATTATCAGAGACCTAGCAGTCTTTAAACACTTTTTTAAAACTTGGATGGTGGCCAATGTTACCCTAAGGCGGTTTAACATTGGCATTCAAGGCATTTTATATACATGGCCAAAGTTATTTTTAAAAAACTCCTTTGTTACGTTGAATTTTCAATATCAACGTATGTAGCGCTTGTGTCAGTTCATAAGCCCATGTTTTGGAATAAAATTCCACTTCTTAAAGATTAAGTATTCTGTGATAGCATTCAAGAAACAAAAAAAGTGGACCAAAGTTACCCCATATTACGGTACGTACTTTAAATCTTAGTTTGTTTTCCTTATTCAAATTAGAATGTGTTAATGGCGTCGCTCATGGACGAAGAAGAAACCTATGAACAAATAGCTGAATTGAGCGGACCTTGCAAAACACTGTGAATACCTGCAGTTATTTTTCGGTGTTCAGCCGGGAGGGCTCCCGTTTCCGCCACCGTGTTTTGGGACAACCAACTTTTGTACAAAAAGCTATTTAACACTAGATAGGCTGCTTCAATGCTCCTATTACTGCACGGCTCAATTGTACAGTTGATTAACAAATAAATATATTCAGCCATGTTAGGAAACTTGTATCTTCACATATGATTTGTCTTTCCATATGGCTTAATCTCTCTGAAATACAGCGAGTTCCTGTGATCAAGTTTTGTTATCAAGTAGTATACTACCGTACCGTAATCTAGACAGCCGGTTGCTATTCAATCATTCCTTCAAATATGCTTGGCCTGGTACATGTGACTCGTAGTAGGAAACTAGCCTGCTGTGTTGGCTCTGCACACGTGGACTTGCTCAGACGACAATAATGAAAGCAACATGCTTCATATATTATCAGGTGTACTACAAACAACATGCAAAATGGCAGTAACACAGCACCAAGGTGGTGGCAACATCTTTGTGAACTTCAGCAAACTCAAGCGGCAGTTGAACCTACGCACGAAAAAAGGTGTTTGCTTTAACGCTCACTTTTTTTATGTTACGGGTGCGTCTCACGTATAATGCAGAAAAATTTATAATAAAAAAAAAATTGGCAGCATTATTTGAGCACAAAAATCGCAACATGCGTTGTTTTAACGTCAATACACATTAAATCAAGGTAAAAAGATTGAAGTTGCTGAAAGTTAACAGATGTTGCCAGCACGTTAATAAAGCAGCAAAGTTGAATCAGGAAGACAGGGTTGCCAGTCGACAAGGCGGCGAATCGATAAGGTTCTAACCAAACATGACGCAAAATATCGAAAAACTCCCAAATATAGCAATGAAATATATTTCGCAAGTTAATTCAGAAAGCTTTAAAGTTTCATTTGAAACAAGACCTGGTTATCATTCTAGGAAAAGTACCCCCAATGATAATTTACGTTAGTACCGGTGTCCATTGACAAAGCAATCAAATAGATTTTTTGCATGGTATCTAGTATCCACTCTTGCCATTAGCTTGAACACGTCGGCGGCTTCAACCCAACAATAAGCTTCATTGTTTTGTAATAAGCAATTTCAAACGCGGCGACACCAACGCCTTGTGCATGAACGTGCGTCTAGGTTTCGTGAATATCAGTGGGCAGCTCAGATTGTCGAATTATCCCACCAGCAAAGTCGGTGATTTTTACATTGATTCAACGTTCGCAGGCGATGAATCTATGTCAAAATTACGGATTCTGATATAGACAGCAAAATGTCTGCAGACATCGAGTCAATGTAAAAAACGACTGATTTGCTGTCTGGAAAAGGACTGCCAGAAAAGTCAAAGGACAGCAGAATCAAGTTTTCAATTCAGAAAAAAGTCTTCACGCTCCGAGATTCAAGGGAACAGCTAAAAAGCGTCATCAGAACGATAATATCAAGTATACATGCAAATTCATTGTAAACAGTGATGTCTCGCACCAGAGTGAAATAGCTTTTAAGCTTTAACTTCCATAAGTTCAACCACCGAGACGTCACAAGATGTAGCAAGGTACTTTCTAGCAATTCGGAATGATTCATCGTTTGATACCTCTGGTGAGCAGCGACGTAAATTTAACTTCAGCTAGAAGCAAACGGTCTCACTGGCTGCGGTATTGATTCAAATACAGTGTTAAGGAAACAGAAGAAAGTAATTTATTACAGGCCAGATGAGCTTTCGCATTGTCTGGTAAAGGAAGACGTGGTTTACCCCTTATGTCATATCGTCCTCTGCTAGAGAATCGTCATCTTGTTCGGAACTCGACAGCGCAGTTGCCACACTGCAGGGTCAGGGGTGTAATAAAGTCGGAGAGCACCTTCATTAATTCTTGTCCATAGATGATAAATTATGACGTTAAAAGTCGTTGAAACGATGGAAGATGGAGTGAGTCGCACCAACACCAGGGTAAGTTACTTTTTATGTCGTTTCATCATCACTAGACTTTGCAACATCATAAAAATGTAACTTCATTCTCTGGCAATCTCAGCGGATGCGCAGAAAGCATGACAAGTGTGTGGTGGGTTTGTAGCACAAATGTGACAATGTTAACTTCCTCAAATAACAAAAAATTACTTCACATTTTTCGATGTCAGTAATCGCACGTCTTTTTGCTGGGTCAGCACGAATGACATGGGCACATTTGAAAAACCTCCGTTCGGTAAAGAGCAAAGACTTAACGGGAGTAAAAAAAATATAAGGTTTTGCCTATGAACGACTTCACAGTGAACACAGTCAGATGTTTGCAACCGGCGTTTCCATGACAACAAGTAGATGATCAAGAATCTTCGAGATTGATGAGATCAGGTTGCGGCTGAAAAAGAAGCGAAGTGAGTTCATTAAATTGTTCGCTCATGATAAGACACTTGAAGATCAACCGAATTGATTTCTTGAATTTTTATATTAAGTTTTTACACAGCACTGTGTCCATCACAGAATGCGTTGCTTCCCTGCACTTTACAAAGCAGACAGTGTCATGCCAAAAAATTTTTTGTTTTTGTTCCATTACTTAATTCTCTTCCATTTTCCGCCATCGGGCGTTCAATACTTCCTTGATAGCGGAGAGTTAACCCTGGATTCTTGGAAGAAAAATATGACCATTAGGTGACGCCAAGGTATCTCGAAAGCCACACGTCATAATCCAACATTGCGTCATCACAACTGACTGACAAACAATGATAGCTACCAACGAGAGGTTAAGTTAACATGTATTCTATCAATACCATGCAATTATAATGCCGCAGCTAAAGCGGTTCTGCGTTCCTCGGACCTCGATGTTGCTGAGTTGTAAAAGTTGTTGGGTTTGAGTTGCCGCAATGCTATTCATGTATTGCTGTTTTTACTGGATAGCAAAACCATCCCGCTGCACATTGATTTAACGTCTGTACTCTGTAGGCGTGAAATCAAAGTAGCAAGGGCTGCTTGTCAGAAGTCAGCGTATCTTACCTGTGGACAACCTTTGGTGGCTTCTTGTAGAACATTGATCCAAACCAGTGCCACTTCCTTGGAGTCACACTGGAATCGATACATGTTCCCGCTCTCGGTGTTGTTGAGCTGGAAGCAATCCAGTCGCGATGGGTCGTTGGAATAGAGAACCATCCATCCGCGGATGGATACAGCTTTGCAAGGACGAGATTTAAACTGGAAATAAAAGATTCAACGATTGAATCGGTTTGTAACTCAGCAAACGACCATACTCGGACAATATCCCGTGAATCGATGTAAAAAATTACGGATTTTGCTGTCTGGGTATTCTCATCGCACTCACATAAAGAAAAAAAGTTCAATGTCAGCCTAGTAATACAAAGTCACTGATACGTCATTAAGTGCCGATGCGGAATTGTGATGTCATTCAAGAAACAAACCACAAGCCTGATTTGTCACATTTTACAGAAATTTCCAGATTTTGCTAACTTTTGGCGAATGTTTAAATAAATTTTTCTAAAAATTATATTTTTACGCTTTTTTTACTGTTTTCCCCAGATGACACAATAGGTTTTAACATCCTCATATGTTGAAAAACAAAGAAAATTTGATTTCGAAGATTTTAGTCAGATTGTAAATTTTTCAATAACAGTCTGATTCAGCGTTTTTCAACTTACTTTTTCTCATTTGCTACTGCTTTCCCAAGGCAACAAAAAGCTTTTATATCATTAGGAGACAACAAAAAGTAAAAAAATCTCAGAAAATGTCAGTCAAACACTAGCAGTAGCTGTCAAAATCTGAAAATGTGACAAATCAGGCCGCATCTCATCATCATCAAGCACCATCCTAGATCCACTGAATGATGCGGAAGGCGCATGTGTCTTAGTTGATGTGGTAAAGCCTGACTTCTATGCGGTAATCTATCGGCGTGGTCCAGGAAAGTAACAGTCCAGGAGTGACCGCAGTCCAAGAGTTACCAGGATTGCCAAATATAATTAATTATTGTTTTTTCAGTAATAATTGAAATTTCTACTGCTCAAAACGTTACATTGACAATTTTAGGCATTAATTAATCTTAAATGAAAAGGTATGCATTAGTTTGAGAGTAACTACTCAATTAAACTTAGTTTTAAAATTTTTGTTTTTGTATTGCTTTCGGAAGCGCCTGGCAGCTCTGGTCATTTGTGGTCTGACGTCATTTCTAGACTGCTAGCTACGCTGCAGCAGCACGGTAACTTTTGGACCGCAGTAACTCCTGGACCGTTACACCAGTAACTCAAGTGAGGATTAAACATTTTCCATATTACCAACCAGTAAATTCGTCCATTTTTACAAAAATTCATTGCAGACGCATGGCTACCTAGATCCGGCCTTCGTCACATTCTGAAGAATTTTCTAGATTTTGCCAACATTTGATAATTGTCTGAATGAAATTTTCTACAAATTACATTTTAATGTCTTCTTTGCTGTCTTTCCCCGATGACCAAATGGGTTTTAACATGATCAGGCGTTAAGAAAAAAAAAAATAATTCATAAAATTTCAGTCAATTCATAAATTTTCATAAAATGACTATTGACTATTTATTACTTGCTAACAATCTGATTGGACGCTTTTGCTTCCCAAGGCAACACACGTAAAAAACATCTCAGAAAATATTACTCAGAAGCGGTAGCGGTAATCAAAATATGCCCAATCAAGCCTTATCTCCGGGTAGCCATTGCAGACGTTAATAGCCTACCAGTGGTTCCCAACCTTTTTGACCTTGCGGCACCCTATCAAAGAAATAAATAGTTTGCGGCACCCTGGCAAAACTGGGTCAATTTTATGAGATTTCAGTATTTCAAATAACTGTATGAAATAACACAGAATGAGTTGTACAGTATAGCGCGCGTAAATAAATGTATTTATTCAAAAGTTAGTGTGAAATTTGGGCTTGACTTCTTGCACAAAGTCCCTTAATATCTCGAGGCACATTCGACAAAGCCACCCACATTTCTACCTCGACTATAAGCAGTCGTTCTCGTTTTTAGTTTTAATGTTCGTTTGTACGGAAAATCCACTAATTTGGAGACCCAATTGTAATCGCAAAGCAATTCAGAAAATATATTCATAAGTATAAAGAACAAATTAATTATAACTTGGCCTTTTCTCGATTAGCTATGTAGGCTATCGTGTTTGTATGCGCAGGTATGGTATTCCCCATGCAAAAGTTTCTATTTTATAATGGTTCGCAAACAATCGTGCAATTTTATAATCGTGCTGGGTCACACAATCCTATAATCCAGTCCTCGAAATTAGCGGCGGCACACGGCAATTGCCGTGGTAAATGCCGCCGCAAACGTCATAATGGCCATTCTGCTACGGCAATAAAAATGCCGTCGCAAAATGAGCATTTAATTCGGACAAAAATTGTTCAAAATTTCTTCCTGTTTGATTTACTCGCAGCGTGAGTTTAATCAGCAGAAACATCGCACCAAGACCTCACCTCGGACTATTTTACTTGCTGTGAACACTCCCACAGTCTTCAAAATTAGCATATTTTTACTTCGCAAAAACATTGACGAGGCCAAACGGCAAAAGTTGAAATTGCCTCGGCAATTGCTGTGAACGTTTATTACGAAAAAATTGTACCAAAACATGCAAAACGAGAAGAGAAAAAAATAATCAAGTAGTCTATCACGACCGCACTGTTTGATTTGTTGTGATGTAATAATACCAAAAGTAGCAATAAAGCGATCAACGCGATACGCACGCTGTTACGGTGATTCACGTTGTAACTCATTGGGGGGAAAGTAAGTTAATTTTGGGTTGATTCAACGTTCGAGTCAGCACAAATCAATTTAATTTTTCCGGCGAGTTATATCGCGTAACAACAATGCCCAATAAGATATTTACGTTTGTTTTACATTAATTCGACTTCTAGCAACGTTAAATTATCATGAAATAATGTTAATTGCTCAATCAGGTACCGATAACAAATCAATAGCTCCCTGCGAGAAGATTGCCTCGATTTACGTATACAGTACACTAACATAATTTCGGCACAATTAGGATACTGCGAGCAACACAAAGTCTGTTAGATAAAGCACTAGTTAGAATCGGAATCATCGGATGATGAGGTTGTCGCGTCGTCACTGGAATACTTGAAGACGCAAAACTGCCCGTTCATGAACGCGCGATGCCATATAATCGGAAGCATTACTTTTCTTTACTGCCAAAGAACCATTTATCCAATTTTGTACCACTTTTTATATTCGCAACGACAACGGTCAAAAATAAGCATTCGATGAAAGAATAACTTTTGCGTAACAATTAAGCCAGTATTTATAAGGTTGCAAACTTTTTACAGTTCACAAGAGCATTGTCAGCGTATAAAATAGCGTGTGTGATGCTCTGGGCTACCGCCGTGTGACACACGATGAAGAAGAAGCGCATAAAAGTGCTTTTGATTAAAGCATACGGCAATTGCCGCCGCAACCCAAGGTTTGTTGATTTGGCGACGGCAATGTTATTGCCGTCGTAGATGGAAGCTAATTTCGAGGGCTGTATAATCCATCACTGCAATTTGACTTTGTGCGCCGTGAAACGCAAAATAAAATCAGGAAACCTGGCAATAATGATGCGTTTCAAGCGTTTTTATGGAAAGAACAGCAACGAGTCAAAATCTCTTTCACGCTGTTTTTCCTGGGCGAGAAAACAAAGGCCTACCGTGGATTAGAGTTAAAATAAATAAATAAATTCCACACTTAACGGGTTAAAGTTAAAATATCTCGCGGCACCCTTGAGCATTGCAATTGGCACCCCAGGGTGCCGCGGCACCCCGGTTGGGAACCACTGCCCTACACCATAAACAGTTGGTTGGAATCGAACTGAACTCAAAGTTGCAGAATTGACAACCCACTCACATGACGTCGGTCGTGGCCCCGGATGCTTTTGGAGGCGAAATAAACAAGTCTCGTGTCGCACACGCATATCCAGTACTTGCTCCATTGCGACACCTGGGAAGGAAGCGCAACTTTAAAGCGAACTTTTACAGGACGAAAACAAACGACAGCAAGACAGACAATCGTTAGTTTTGGAAACATGTTACTGGCGCTATGTACCTTTTACCTTTATGTACTGCCTATTTTTAGAGTAAGGAACAAAGTGGTCCCCTGTTTAAATTACTAGTGGTGTTTTAGAATTCTTCTTCTTTAACAGATTAGTCATATTTGATTAGCTGTAGCCTCCCATGTGAACGCCCTCCATTTTTTTTTTTTAGAATAACTTACTTAAACAACAACAGTCAGCGTTGTGAACAAAATTATTCATAAATGGTGGGCAGCTTCAAATAGGTTGACACTGGTTCAAATCTTTAGAGATATTCAAAATAACTTACAGCTGGCTTCTTCCCGTGTTTGAGAACGCACTTCCTCTTGAGACAACCCTCGAATTTGCACGTTTGGTAGTCATCGCTCGATATATCCAACGTTCTGGTCAAGATAAAGGACGGTTTGCACTGTGGTTATGATTACGTGATTGGGATAGTGTAATCACCCCACAACAAAAAGTTAAGAAAACAAGGTTAGCAGACAGCAAATCAACCATTTTCTACATTGATCCAATGTCGGTAAAAATGGTTGATTTGTTGTCTGGGTTTATCGTCATCAAAAAAGCACATTCTTTCTACAAAAGACAAGCCTGTGCCGTCATGCCCTCTCATGTCTGCCTTGGGAACCACTCTTAATAAATTACAGTATGTTTCTTTGGGAGAGAAGTTGAATATTTCGATTTTACTCTGTTTGACTGATATACTCCACTGTAATCTCACAAATGCCGCCAGCTATGTGAAGTTAACTCACAATAACTATCAATTGCAAAATAAACGTTGTATTTACGTTAAAACTACGATAGATAACCTGAGGTTGACGTCTAAGGTTGTGGACGAGGAAACTTCATCAACAAATTTGTCCCTCAAACCTGTCGGACTGTCCACTGAGTAACTGGTCTCCGCCAAGGCTGTCTTGTTGCTTTTCCATTTGATCTTTGACCTCTTGGTCACGTGCTGACTGACAGACACTCTTGGTGACACAAAGAACTGCCTCAAGTACTTTGCGTTGTCGGAGTAACCGCACAGATCCTTTGAGCAGCCGACGGTGACAGAGCTGTGCGCGCTCCGGATGTTCCAACCGTCCTCCAACACTCTCCACTGCTTTTTGCTCTTCTTTTTCTTCGATCCGCTCTCTAGCGATATCAAGCGAGCTCTTTCGTCGTCGACGTCACCGGTGATGACGTCACCGGAAGTTCCCAGTTGACTAGGGACTTTACCCGGGCTGTGCTCGTCACCAAGTTTGCATCGCATTTTGGCAAATTCGTCAATATCGCTGACAAGAGTGGACGAAGATGAGCCGGCACTCAGCGACGCTTCCCCAGTGTCGTTAGCCAGCCCGCGTGACGTCACAAAAGTCTGGTAAATTTCCTTGAGATCAGAATTCTTGGCGATTGGATAGGTGGAGCTCTTCCGGCGGTTAACTTGGACCTTTGCAGCGCGCAAACTATATTTTCCTCGGTTCCCGTGGTATACCTTGTACCACTTTGTAGGGACCTTACTTTTCTTGTGAGGGAGAGAGAAGTGGCGGGAGTATCTGCTTCATGAACAAACAGACCAATTAGTAATTCGCTAATAGTTTAGTTCAACACACACTAACGATTTTAACTAAACTGACATGAACCAAATGCATCCACTCAAAACCTGTGCTGAACATTTAACTCTATATCATTGCTAAATCTAACTTTGCTTTCTGCGATATTTGCAAGTTTCTGGCAGTGAAAACGAAAACCAAATTTAACGTCAGAATAAAAGCAGAAACAGATCAAAAACCTACATGAAGGCGATGCGGACACAAAAACATCAACGGAAACTAAATGCTAATGTCACCCAAAGCAAGATCACGTCGCTATAGTCGCTGTACAATACTAAGGCAAGTAGTAACACGTCTAAATCTGCATACATAAACCTACCCACTACCCTACTTGGCTGCTCAAGTTGGTTACACAATAATACACATAAGCAAGAATGTTTCTACCACTTAAACTTTCTCTCGCTCACCATCAGATGACAACTTACCGATCAGAAGCCAGCGACATCTCGTCCTGCTCACTGAACTCCGATCCGGAGTTTGATCTGCTGCTCCCTATGGATCCGCTGTTTGCTCCGGTTACCGACATCCGGTTCGTGGATGAAGAGGAGGATGCGAGGGATGAAGGAGTTGCTATGATACTGTCGTCAAGCAACGAGGTCGTCACGGCAACCGTGGAAGGCGCAGTACCACGAGGAAGGCTGCCGCTAGATGACAGAAGAGCATTAAATCACTTGACAAGCGTCGGGTAATAAAAATTTTTAATAAGTTTTGCCCAGTTTAAGCATAAAATTTTCTTAAAGTGCTCAATACAGTTACTGGCAGTCAATATAGCCGGTGTGTTGGAGCAGGCGTACTTCAAGCTATATGTAAAATTCTAAATCTGCGAAGAAAAGACACCGTTCATCATTACTTTCCCATATTTTATCTAAAATTTAACTGATGTCCATAAACAGCAGCTACATGTTGCAATTTGCAAGTCGAAGGCGAAGCTGACACTGTCACCACAACTTCAACCGTTGAACATCGTTGAACGGCGCAAGCATCGTGCGTGGCTGCAAGCTGGCTAATGGTGGGTAGTGGGTAATAGAAGCATCACAGATTTATCGTCACATATTTAGCCTATAACATGCTTATTCCCAATGCAACTTAACGAGCATTCAGCGACATAAAATAAAGTAAAACATCCACAAGGTAAGGGTTCTCAACCTTTTTCTACTCCCGTTAACCGATGTCAAAGATTTAAAATAAAGTGTTTCCGACCTATATTTTCACATTAAAAATTTCAAATTTGTTCAAAAAAAGAGGAAGAAGGCTACATCCTTCTTACAATAGTACCTTTACTCTCTTGACAGAGAAAAATTACCCTCTCCTTCCATGGGGTGAATTCACCCCCGGTCGAGAACCCTTACGACATAATGAGCTCTCGTTCATTCGAGTCAAAGCAACCACTGGTTCGTACAAACCACCCAAGGTTGCTTTGTTTCGGTGAGACGTAGGGGAGACCAACCTTGGACTTAAGCTGTCGGGCGATGTGCTCCCCCGGGTGGGGGATATGTACCACACTGTACTGTCCCTTTGATTACTGCCAGTATACATCGACCGTCTGTGGAGCAAGGGGTGTAGGGGGTTGTGTGTGAAAGCAAGAAAATGCAGGGGTTGTGGGTGAAAGCACATTTTGATGGAAACGAAATCGTGATGTCATCGATGAACAGAAAGAAAACAAACAAATGAAAGGCGTTAATGACGTGGTCGAAATGAAAACAACAAAACACTTGTTTGCATTTTCTCCAACAGAAACCAACATATATTTGCTGAAATAAACTAAGGTATGGATAACAAAAATTATTTACTCAAAGTAAAACAGATACGCGCAAGCTACATTACCATGCAATGAGCACATGCAAGAACGGCAAACAACTTTCATTTCAACCAAAGACAAATGAATATTAATAATTAGTGATAATAATCAAGAGTAATATTAAGGAGTATGCGCCTATGAACCACGAGGTAAAACAACCGATGACAACGGCCAGGCGTGACGAATTCCCTTAGGCTTACTACCCTACTTCTACTGGTTATTCCATACATTGTTCACTGATTGTAAACTACAATTTTGGTAAAGAGGTTACTTTCTTCAGCCACAGACATATACAACCAAGCAACCACACGGCATTTAACATAATGGATTAAAATTGAACATAAACTATAAGCTACAAACGTTTTCGGCCATACACACGTTAGCCCTTATCAAGTAACAAAAAATAACTGCTTATCATATCTACAATGAAAATGAATAACTGATCTAAACACTGAATTGAAAAACGAAATGCAAAATGAAACGGCAGAACATAGAAGAAAGGCACATCACGTGGCGTTTAAATTACACCAGGCAAAGACGCAACATATGACGTATCAAGAAAAGACGTTGAGTAGATAAGATGGTTTTTCAATAAGGTGCTGAGGGGGTTTTTGGATTCACGTTCTACACACTCTCAAGCGGACGAGCGTGAATGGAGAAACTGCCTTACAGTTCCCTTTGTGGGTAAAGCATCGAGACGCTTTGTCAGTAATATGTCAAGTTTTATCAAAATGAAGTTCAACGTGGATATTGTTCCCAGGCCTCGAAATTCACGGCGGACACGGCGGACATGTCCGCCGTCACAGCATGTGATGTCCGCGGGAAGTACCCTCTAGATCGGTCATATTTGTCCGCCGAGAAATATCGCAGAAACTGGCGATACAAATCGTCATTGCATAGCACGAACGTCGAACAACTGTTGCAAGAATATAATTTGCGCTGGGAATGCAAAATTGTCGCATTCCAAGCCCGCATCTAGAAAAAGTTAATACTGTATCTCTTACCTCCATTCAAGCAAAAAAACTTTCGAATTTTACGTTGCCTCAACGATTGATGACATTGAATCATCGTAACAGAGGTGAATTCTTAGCTAAGAATTGATGGGAGTACCGGTACTTCTACACTAATCACGCACAACTTAGTTCAAGTCTTTTGTCACAATGTCTGGCTTTGATCTCCGAGTAATATTGATAATGCAAGGTTGATTACAAAGTTAGATTATAAGAGTATAGGCTACTACAGCAAGATGCCGCAAAACTTAAGTTTTGGTATTACAGTAAGAAAAAAGAGGCCCAGGGAAATTTCTGAAAGTCAGAATGAGGGCGATGAACCTACTACTAGGAATTTTAGTGGTGATAGACGCATATATTAAAGGAACAACGAATGTAAGGATTAGCTCTGTCAAAGATCACAACACATCGTTTACCCCAAGCCATCAATTTCCGGTCATCAAGGCCATCTACAGTATGAGTGACAAAAAAAAATCAAAATTAAGAGGTTGTTTGAAATCGCATATTTTATCGCTCAAGAAGAGCTCACATTTACGCTTTTCCCTCAACTAGCCGGTCTGGAGAAAAGACACGGAATAGATCTCGGTATCACGTATCTTAACAACAAGCAGTGATCTCGTGGAGATTGGCGCACGTCTTTGAAGATCGATGTTATTGAAGCTCTAATCATGCGCATAGCCTATGTTTGAATGGCCTTGACTGCGCTGATTATAACTCCGAGCCTGCCATGGTCTCGTGAATACTGATACTATTTTGGAGAGGCGACCGCATCACGGAGAGGGGAAAAAATAATTGTGCTGTTTGTAATGTTTTGTTTATTCTTTTCGTCACTTTCGCTCACATGACACGCAAAAATAAACCTAAAGAAAAAAGCCTAGTGAAACTTTGCACATCAGAAAATAGTAGCGCTACGCGTTAGTGTAGAAGTTTTCCGACTCGTGCCCAGAGCATTGTGATGCAAGAAGCCACACGACCTCGTTCAGTGGAAGTTAATCAGTTATGCGGCGGATTATTTTTTTATTATTTATTTGCATCAGACACAAAAAGTCCATAGAATTTAAATTTTTAACAATCATCATATTATCATCATCATCATATTTAGTAGCTACACGGCGTCAAGCGCACGTCGTTGATCTGATGAAAGCCTTTCAGAGTGACTTCGCTGAAATTTTAAAAAGCCTAAACCGTAGCTATGGTTCTCAAATGGCGAAGACTTATCAAGATAAAGGGATTAAGTATGACGATCGACGTTAAAACTGGTGTGTCCGCCGTAAGACTTAATTTGTCCGCCGAGATAGCTGCTCAGACCGGACATGTTTGTCCGCCATCAACAAAAACGAATTTCGAGGCCTGTGTTCCTGTGTATAAAACGTTCAAAGTTGGCCATTATTTTCAGCTTAAATCTAGGACTCCCTCCTACTTGTGTTCAAACGTCGTGTACAAGTTCACTTGTTCGCATGACGCGAATTGTACATACATCGGTATGTCTACGCGGCATTTGGCCACGAGAGTGAGGGAGCACTTGGATTTAACTAATTTGAACAAGCAAAGTGCCATTAAAGATCACATATTCGATTGTCAAACATGTTCAAATAACAAACCATCCTTGGAGTCCTTTAGAATTATGCGTAAATGTTTCACCGAATTCGACACTAAAATCCACGAGGCTTTGCTAATAAAATCATACAATCCTCGCCTCAATACACAGTTGTTTGCCTCAGGTGCTTCTTATCTACTCAACGTCTTTTCTTGATACGTCATATGTTGCGTCTTTGCCTGGTGTAATTTAAACGCCACGTGATGTGCCTTTCTTCTATGTTCTGCCGTTTCATTTTGCATTTCGTTTTTCAATTCAGTGTTTAGATCAGTTATTCATTTTCATTGTAGATATGATAAGCAGTTATTTTTTGTTACTTGATAAGGGCTAACGTGTGTATGGCCGAAAACGTTTGTAGCTTATAGTTTATGTTCAATTTTAATCCATTATGTTAAATGCCGTGTGGTTGCTTGGTTGTATATGTCTGTGATTGTAAACTACTTTTACTACTGGATACTCGGGCTGTCTACTGCGCCACTGTTAAAAGGGAGCTTCATGAAAGTGGCCATGGCTGATAACTAACCACATTGATCACTAACAAACCACTAACCATAATGACAACTACCAATATTGATCAACTGACTGCGATGCATACTCGCACTTTAAAAATTAAATTCTCTTGGTTACTTCATATACTGTCTACCACTGGGTACCCGGGCTGTGTACTGACATTACTGACAGTTGCACAGAGCCTCAAAGGAGGCTTTTTGAGAGCTGGTACATTTGAAACAGTCTTTAATCTTTCAGATAATATGAAACCAAGAAAGTTTCCAGAAATATTTAATAAAACTACCATTCAACGTTTTACAGGCAGAGAAAACTTTTTTCTTTCTACATTGAGAAATTCCAAGTCTGACTACTTAAATTGCTGGAAGACTTCCGTTTCTTCGACTTGTTGTTTTTCTTTAGTCATTGCAAACAAACTGTACTTATTCAGAAATGTCTGCAAATAAGCAGGCACTAACCGATCAATGCAATAAACAAAGAAAAACGAAACACATGATCATACATATCCACTATCATTGACCATGTCATTGAGGTTTATGTCATGCAGTTCCCGCTTGTTGTTCAAATGTTGTTTGTGATATATTCAGTCCGCTGAGTGTCGCTGAATGACAAACTGTTCTTAAAATGTGTTGCTCATCTGTATCCCTGGGCAACTGAACCATCATCTCTGGGTAACCTGCTTAACCTAGCTGTAACATTTACAGTGCCACGAATCAAAGGGGAAAAACAATGGAAGAAAATGGTTACGTGGAAGAAGCAAGGTTGTTATTGGAATGGAACCACTCAAAAATACAACTGTTAAAAAGGAAAAAAAAACTAAACTGAAGGTAAACAAATTATATAAGTCGAGCCAATCTCGGCAAATCGAGTATACTCGGAGTGCTCGAGGGCTCTTTAAACACCATATGACACCCTGCTCCTCATATACCCCCTATGACGTCAAATATGGTTTGAAAGTCCCCAACACAGCAGCGTACACCAGGAAATGAGGTGGGGTGATGTTTAAACAACCCTTACAAGAACTCAAAAGTAATAATTAAGTTTGCCATGTTAGTGGTAGAAAACGTGATCACACGAGTTGCGTTAGTTACAAAGACAGTACAGTGTGTTAGAGCGCCAATTGACAGCAAGTGGGTCTGGTCGGAATACGGCTTCTACGCATAACATCACCACCGCTCTCTCTCGCCATATCAGACATGCACATTGCACAGGCAGTATAGTGCAAACAAACGGTTAGTTAGTCAATGCAAGGTTCAATTTGTATGAAAAGCAAACCTTTTCTGGATTTTTGACGACTCTGACTTGGGTCGCATGGCAACGGCACCGTTGAAAGCGAATTCCTTTCCAAGACTGTGGGACTTGCGGTGGCCAGGGACAAACTTATGTTGTGCAGGCGGTGTCCGGCAGTTGTGCCGGTTCAAAGAAGACCGGTCCATTTTTCCAGAGTTCTTGCCTGAGAACAAAATAAAATTAAATGCCAAACTAAGAACATTTCAATCGCTATGTGGCGAGAAAAGAAGAGCTGCCCTTGAAGAACTGCGCTCAAACGCACAGATCGAGATACGAACCATCGCTTAGGTTTTGCTTGTAGTTGCGCACTGAGACAGTACAATATCAACCAAGATCAAAGTGGGGGTTGGGAACAAGAAATTCCGTTGTAACGAGTCAGAATAGCAATTATTATCTCCAAACAAAGTCATTTGTGCAGTAAACACAGAGCTATGTGATGTAACAAGGTACCTGTGTCTATATCGTTTTTCGTCCTCCCCGGCTTCTTCTCAGGGGTGTTCAAGGAGTTGCTCAATTGGTTTGGCTCGATCTTCAGTGAAAGCCTGAAACATATTTCCAATAACTCGCCTCTATACACAACCACACATCTCGATGCCTGGGGACCACGCAATGCTAATGAGGGATTGCTGCGCCTATAAAGTTATCCACGGACGAAATCGCAAAAGCGCATTTCTTCCACTAATTTAGATATTAACTTCCTCTTTCGTTTCGTCATCCAACGCGATATACATAAAGGATGTTAAAAAAATATATTTGGAAAAGAAACAAAACTTTCTGCAAGCACTCCAGAAGATTTCCATATTAATTATTAGTGTTACGGTAGCGTGTTTGTTGTCTAACAAGTGATGTCATTGTTACTTGTAATTGTCTTCTTCCAAAAACTTTTGCAGTTCTTCAATGTACTTGACTGAGTTGAGATAGTTCTTGATGTGTGGCACCTCCTTCAGATGGTCTGCAAGCATAGGATTGGCTGTCACATATAGTATTGGGTCGGTGCAAGATAACAGGCTAATGAACCGGTACTTCGCACCCAGCGACACAATAGTTTCAACTCGACTAACATGACCTCTAGAGCACTCGGGCTTTTACAAACACATTAAGCGAACAGGTACATATCTTATCGATGATCAGCTAAATTCTTTTCATCAGCGACAGCGTACAAAGATTACTATGCTAGTGAAATTTTCACAAAGTATTCGAACGCTTTCTGCTAAATCTACGTCATGGCTCGTTAGTTGAAACTTTTAAGGCACGCATGAAATGAGTGGAGTTGGGTTTGACCATTGCACGACATACCGCAACATGTACCCAGCCATGTATACAAGCCGATCATCAATGCCGCACATGAAAGCGACCGAAGTGTTTATTTGTGGTCTGTCTGCTAAACAAGCCACAAGCAATGAATAGCAATGAAGTGGCTTCAACAGCTACGTGCCTAGACCGCATAAGCCGAATAAGAATTTTAATTATTAAAAATTTAATTTGCTTGAGGTAGCTAGGCGAGAGTTGAAAGAATATTTAACTATTTGCATAATATTTTTTTTTTACTGAAGTGATGAAACAAATGATCACAATATTACTTTTTGGAAGCAGTGTTTACTTAATTTAAATATGTAAATAGAAACACTGACCGTATCGAGACTGTTGGAACTCCGCGATGACACGAAGGATGTTGTTCATCTTATTGGAACGCTCCTGGCTTTCCAGTCCTCCCGTGTCGGGGTGGGCGGAGTCGATGAACATGACGTCAGAAAGGTACATGCCTGCGAATGCATGAATGACGTCACAGAAAGAATGAGGTCATCCGTTCATGTGGGGGCAAAGGTGACTTCGCTTTTGTGAAATGTTTACAAAAATATGGGCTCAAGATAATAATTGCCCCATTAATTAACCTACATCACTAAAACAATATGAAAAAAGAAGAAAATTGAAAGGTTATGAAGATTTTTTTTCAAATCCGGGTGCGTGGGACTAGTTAGCCCGGTAGGGGCAATCCACCTAGCAGGGCACAACCCTGTGAACCCAACTATTGCTTTGTGATCAGTTGCTTTTTACACCAGAAGCTACGGCCATCATTCCTTGTCACAGGTAAGACATCCGGCTGTAAAAATTGAGTTTTGAAGACTTGGAAATCAAACTAAATAAAAGTTAAAAAGCGGGTAAAAATATTGAAAATGTTACAAACCATAAAAATGCTAACAACGCAATTATAACAATTACACAACTGTGAGTTTGCAGTACTTTAGAACAGAAAAATCAAATTTTTCTCTTCGGTGTAAACATCTTGAATGGAGTAAGACAAAGGGGTAACAGCAATCTGCAAAATTAGGCATTTAGTAAACGGCCCTCTTATGTTTGGCCAAAATATCGCGTTACTGCAATATGAAAGGCCAAGTACACGATACTATCTGAGGGTCGCACTTCGGGTCAGGGCGCTATTTACGCCAGAAGGGGTGAAAATTCATTGTTTGTGTTATAATAAATAATGTAGGAAGGTGAATCGATGACGTTGCCTCTATGTAATTCAAGAAAAATTATGGCTAGGAAAAAGTAAGATTTTGTTGGCAGTTAGCAGTTGGATCATATTATTTCCCTTTGCGACAAACAGTGAAAACGAAACTTGTGAAGAGTCTTCATTTCCATGACAGGTATATAGAAAATGAACGACATTTCAATTGTATTGCAATTACCGGATAAAGTGTCCGAAAATGAGACATAACATTAAACTAGTCAATACCAGCGGACAGGATAAGTTCGCTTTCAATTAAATCTGAAATGTCGCTATTTCATGCGGAAATACATGTCTGAAAATTTTTGAGAAAGAAAAAAGTGAAAGTTTTCAAATGGTTGAGCTTGTAAGGATGAATATAACTTTATAAACACTGCCAGCTTGTGGCGTTATAATGGTTTAGGGTTAAACGCTTCTGCTCAATACACAGTCTTTATTGGGGGATGTACATCATTGGGGGATGTACATCATTGGGGGATGTACATCATTGGGGATGTACATCATTCAGGGATGTACATCATTCAGGGATGTGCATCGTTGGGGGTGTGTACATCATTGGGGGATGTGCATCATTGAGGGTGTGTACATCATTAAAACGCATTATTTTCGCCCAAAACTGCTTCCCGGTTCAATCAACTCGAACAAGACAAGATGGAAGCCGCAAGGCGCAAATGTATCAAATCAAAACTAAGTCTGCCTTCAAAAGGCAACGACTGCAACCAAAATCCTTGTTAATCCAAAACTAACGATTGTGGCATCGGACGATTTATGATTTGAATCAACTGAATTCCCACAGAGACGGTTTGCCAAATCTCATCATAATCAGCTAACTTGACACATAATCATCAATCAAAAACGATAAGAAAAAATTCGTTGTTCACTTGCACGGTGGCGATCAGCACTAAAAGGTGAAATTAGACTCAAGTACGCCTGAACAGGTATGGTTTCCGTGAACACGCACAAACTAAAATGGTACACGGACTACAAAATATGTACGGTACGAGAGAAAACTTTTTCAATATTTTCACCTCGTACACAGGTAACGGTGACGTAACCAAAAGATGAAATGCGATGAATTGAAAGATGTGTAACACAGAAACTATATTTCCTTCAAGATTAAATGCAGCATTTGTTCTTCAATTAACGACTTGATCCTTTAAAAGCAAAAAACGCCTTGCTGGAGATCACATCATTAACATTCTCATCCACTTTTTGTGAACTCAAACATTCCACAATGGAAAGTGTACGATTTAAACTTCACATCCGTACACCGTTCATAAACGTTCATTCAATGAATACCGAACAATTCTAATAATAGAGACCTCGGTAACGTGGTGATTAACCTTAGTCGCTATCAATGTGGCATCGGACATGGACATTTCGATGGTTTGTTTAATAAACTTCGCTTCTTGGACCGAATAATTCGTTTGTAAGTTGATACCACCCCAGCCAGCAAATCCGTCATTTTTACATTGATTCAACGTCTAGAGAGGTTGAACCTATGTAAAAATGACGGCTGGGACCCGGGCGAGCGAGATTTAACAATATTACGTCGCTTCACCATTGCTAGATCATAAACCAATGCAAATGCCATGTCTGATGCTGGTTGGAACTAATCAGGTACAAGATGGAAGTTTGAATTAGTGAGATCCCCGAACTGACCGCTTGTGGCGATAGAGATACCGAGAGAGTTGAAGAAGTTTCATTCAGTCAGAGGCTGTTGATTGATCGAGGTAATCAGATGAGACAGCCAGTGGACAGAGCAATGAGCAAGTTAGTTGATCTGTTGCCACAGCGCTAACGAGAAAGCCTTCTGTATCACTGACAGTTCTGTTTAGGCAGCTCAATAAAGGCCGCTGAAGTTCAAAAGAATAGGAAGGTTAAAAACGGAAATTGGCACTTGTGACAAATAGCCGTTGATCTCAAATTAATGGCAAGTAAGATTTTAAACAAAGTTTTTTTTTAATTTTTTTTAACAAATTTATTCTCATGGCGTGGCATATTTATCGGGCATGTCTACCGCAAACGCGGAATTGAACACTCGGTAATGATGGGGCGATTTCCTGGTCAGAGGCACCGGGGACGTCCACGTTTGGAAATCTTCAAAAATCTTTCAACATGGACAAACCAAAATTTTGAAAACCTAATTAGAAGTATGGACAATCGATCGTTGTGGAGACTCACGGTAGCCGACGCCTTATTCAGGCATGGCCGATGATGATGATTCTCATGCGTCTGATTAATCTGAATGGGGAAACAGATCAAAACCTCATGCGCAATTCAAAGCTTTTCAAAATATAAAATACACAAAAACAGCAAAGGTTTAGCCAGCACTTGGTAAAGCCAATGTTTAGATCACAAAACAAAGTATTTGACAGCATATAAGCCTTCCCCAGCAAAACTGCAGAAATAGGGTAGGTATAACATTTCACCAGAAATTGAGGCTGGGCAATTATTTTAATAACTGCATATTGGCAAGGAATTATTGTGTTCAATGGTAAGGCGATGTAAAAATAACAATCTCCAACTTCAAATCAGCGTTTTTTTTTTTCTTCTTTGATTCACAGTCTGCAAACGTCAGAATATAAGAAATACAGAATTTCTGGCCGAAGAAAGATTTCAACATAGTAATGACAAATGGCATCCAAAGGAATGAAAGTTAATAACTCAAACCCCAACAGGTTGCAACAAAACATAGTTGTCTTCGCGAAAGCTTGGTCACAGCCGAAAGAGGATATGTATCATTTTGCAGGTTTTGGAAAAAGGTAAATTTTGTATGGTGCATAAATTTATCCTGAGTTCAAGTTATGTCAATTCATTAATGCACAAATTTAAAGAACAAATGGAAGATATTCAACAGAAACATTTGCAGTAACTGCCCCAACTAGTGGGTGGCAAAAACTATATCATCACAAAAACATGAAAGTCTACTTGGTAATATTGTTGGGAATATTGTCGCTGCATTCAGGAAGGACTACGGCACTAAATACGACGATAACGAAACCCCACGATGCAGTGGCAGATATAGTTCCAATAACAAACCGCCTGGCGTCAATCCACGACCACACGAACAAAGACGACGATAGAACGTCGTCTCTCAAACCGTCCGCGGAAGAAAGCTATGCAGGTGACAGCAGCCCGGTAGCTTCTGACATGAATCAAGAAATAGACACAAAAGTCCGTTCTGCATCAGTGACGCAGAAGAGAGAAGTCAAAGGAGGAAAGATCACTGTGACGTCACATTTAGAAGAGCTTTTATTAGAAGAAAACGACCAATCAACGGACAGTAAGTTACGGAAGTATTACGTCACTTTTACGTTGCCCAATGAAACGTTACTTAACTATGACTCGACTTTGCCAGTCTGCAAAGTTTCCTTTTCTACGTCGTTGCGACATCGATACGCGTTAAAATGAAGCAAAAAAACGTAACTTTTTCTGGCTAAATTGTCGATGGCATTGTATTTGTAACATTTGAAATGGCAGGACCCGGGCGGGTCACTGTGTTGTAACTTCGACAATGCAACTGACAAAACCAGTATTTGAAGCATATCAACTAACATATCCATAATTTTGAATTATTCTGATTAGCCAAATATACATTTCGTTTTTCTTCTACTATAAATGCCTCACCACTTTTAGGTTTATTTGATTCTGACGATAGCTACTGAAGAGAGTCAGATGAAAAATGCAGCTTCGAGCTACCATGAGCAACATTCTTCTCGCAATTTTCATACAATATTAGTATTTTTAAGAATCGGTTTAATTGACCACTGAAATTGAGCAACAGTCTAACGTTGCATGTACTTTAAACTATCGCCCAAATAACGTTATATTTAGAGACAGAAGAGCAGTGTGCGTTCACGTTCCTGGTACCAAAGCAACCGATGCCAAATCAGCTAACTTGTGGGAAACCCCCGGTATCGGAACCTTCTCAAAGCAAAGAGTTCTTCACGAAACTCCACAGAGATGGTAAGTGGACCAGGGGTGGTGTTGTGCGAAAACAAATCAGTTGTTTTTACTTTGATTAAACAACTAGTGATGTTCTGTTAATGAAGTGAACAACACTTAAACCACAAGATGAAACTGAAATCACCAATCTCGGTGGCTGAACCTACGTCCTGATTCCAAACTTCTACAAAGGTGAGAAACTCGTGGCTTTTTAGTCTGAGCAGGAATCGTAACATAAAAAACACAAGCATTTTTTTTACATAAAGTGATAATGTAGCAAGTGTCGCGTAGCCTTTGAAACTCCACTCGTGCTACTGAGATTTTGTTAACGTGTGAAATTTACATTTCTATATTTTGTCAGTCATTGAAGCTAAACTACAAATCGAAGATATAAGAAGAGAAATAATTGAGGAGAAGCAACGCTTCCCATCTCAGGCAACGGTTGATTCTTTGGAAGAGAGTGTGAGTAATTCCTTATTGATCAGTGCTCATTCATATCAAAGATGCTTTTAACCACAACTCCATGCTGCCTTAGTGATTTATTTTTAAGCATAAACTGTGTCTATCAGTGCTCACTGTGGGTTAACTGGACTCTGTGAAAACAAAAACCAGCCTTGTATTGCGTTACATTCTTCAATAAATAATGGTTGTGAAAAGTGTTTGATCTGTCTTCTAGGCTCACTTCTTCTCAATCAATAACTTGATTCAACTGGCATCGTCACTTCAATTTGTGCAGCTGTTATAACAAAGAGTTTATTTTATTCTAAGCAGACCCCCTAACCACCACCTCCTTTCCCCCAGGTAAGCTTGCTGCAGCAGGAAGCCCGCAACATGGACTCCAGAGTTTCCCAACTTTATATGCAACTTTTGCACGAAATAATTAACAAGAGAGACAATACGTTAGAAATGCAAAGAATAGAGAACAGACTTCTCAATCAAACAGTGAAATATCACAAATTGAAAGTAAGCACTGTTCAAATAAGTTTAGTATAAGTTGGCTGAAGAATAAACAAAAATTCCTCTCAGGGAGCTTTGGTTTTAAATAACGAAACATGCCACAGATCTAGAACTTGAACCAAGCCTAAATCTTTAAATAACGATGGAGTGTAGTTCGGGATTTGATTCGCCCAGGCAACAAAGATGCAGCTGGGAGATTAGTGAGAACCAACAGAATAATCTTATAACTGAATTGTCGCGGATGCGTTGAAATTTGGTAAAGATAATGAAAATGTAAATTCTTTAAAATGAATCTTTTCGAAGGGATAAAAATAACAAAAATTTTCTGGAGCACTTTTACCATTGAAGTTCATTGAAAAACATTTTTTGCCTTCAATGTACTCAAAATAATATGTAGCCACATAGGCATAGAGCAGGGATGGCATAGAGTAACAAGTTATTTCTCAATATGATGCTATACCAACTACACACAGGAGGAACATGACCTCTTGAAAACCCGCCATGATGCCATGGAAGCACAGATGCAGGACCAGGCTGGACGGCTAGAGGAGTTGGAGCAAGCAGCTGAAGATTTGACTAACCAGGTAGGCGACACCTCCAAGGCAACAACCTCTGATGATATCAGTTACAGACCAACTACGTAATGCCACATGACGTAACTGCATGACGCCATATTGAAGTATCATCATCATCATTATCAGCCATTGTTGTTCCACTGCAGGATGAAGGCCTTCCCCATATCTTTATAATTTTGTCTGTCTTTGCACGTTTGTGTCCAGTGTTTGTCGAATTGGTAGAGTTCGTCTCGCCATCTTGTTTTCTGTTTCCCTCTTTTGCGTTTATTGTCAAGCGGTATCCAGTCAGTAGCTCTTCTTGTCCATCTGTTGTCAGTTGTTCGCATGATATGTCCTGCCCAATTCCACTTTTTCTGCCAACTTGCACTGGACCAGCACGGCGGGGTAAGGCCCACTCTCCCCATCATCTGGATAAAAAGACTCGAAAAAGCCTAAAAATCGCTACATACAATGTCACAACACTATCTGAAGAAGCTCACCTGGAAAACCTGTTGAAAGAAATCGAAAACATAAACTGGCATACAATTGAAGTATAAAGTTGATAAATAGAGTACTAACTTGCTGTGACAAATCTTTTATCACACAGCTCTTAACCTTGAATTTAAATTGATAATGAAACGACATTCCAGGCAAATTTCTACAACATTTATCACTATTTCAAGTGGTGATATAAGTATTGGTGATATAGTGAAATAAGTATTATGTTTTGAGTCGATGGATTGACAACGCCGCTTTTTTTTTCACCAAAAAGACGTTAAGCTTATTAATACTGCAAGTATGTAATTACAAACATTTTTCCACTGTGAAGTTGGCGTCGTCAACATAGGCATAATGCAAGACTGTCTACAGTTTTAATATTTTTAACCTCCACAGAGAAGTCAAGTGCAATATGTTCCTGAAATTATTAGAAGTCGAAAATCCTCCTGGAGGAGGAAACATTACCCCGTTCCTACAACACCCTCTTCATCACGCATCCCACTCAGGCTTGCCATGCAACCAGGTGTGTATTAGTTTAAACATAAATGCTGTTGCTTTTATTTCTTTAAATGCGTAAGGTTTTGTCGATAATAGTGCTCTTTGCGGCGAATGCTCCAATAACAATGAGCAGCTGATTATGCAAGGAGTGACGTACAAACTAAACAAGTTTATTGGAATCTTCAAAAGACGCCATTGCAAAATCTGTGCTTAATATCAGGTAACAGGAACAACGGCTTAACTCTCAAAGCCTGCGCAGCGTTTACAATACGATGTCACCTTCAATTGAATAATATCATAAAGAAAATTGGTCTCAAGCTGCACGTAGAAGGAATTTAACTTGAACCTTTGAAATGCGCTATCAAAGCTCCACCTTATATCCTATAATGGCTTCGAAGCGACTTCAAGTACTCATTAATGGCTCGAAGTTTATCCTTTACTTCCAGAAATAGATAAGATTTTTATATCCAGAGCAACTGAGCATTGTCGCTCGTGGACTTAGCGGGCCTTAATGCCATGAACGCGACAGGCAGACGCAATTGTTACGTCATATGTAATAGTGATCCAGGCCAAACACAACAAACATGCCAGGAATCTTATTACTATGCAACAAAAAGACCATTTGTCAAAAATCAGAGGCAGTGGTTGTTATTGCGTAAATAAGACGTTGTTGATGCTGACTTGAATTGAAAGATTAGATAGATAGCAATAGCATAGCCATAAAGAAGGTCATGATGGATAGTCCAGGAATGTCGATTGCATAATATAAAGTACCAAAATTAATTGAGTTAAAAGTATCAAATAGAATTTCGTTGTTGTATGCCAAACCAATGAAAAAGCAAAGATCGAGTGAGTTCTCTAGTGAGAGACAAAGCAGCTACACGCCATTCAGAGATGTCGCTTAAGTCGGATTAGTGACTTTGTTCAACCGAAGACCAAGGTTCAGCCAATGTTGTTTTACCAAGCAGGATAACTGAGAGGTATGTCAACACTTTTGCAAGCAATGATAACTGGATGGGCCTAAGATGGACTCGAGTGTCGTTGAAGATGAAGATTTCTAAACTTTGAGTGCTTGAAAACCGCTCTAAAAGCCAAAGTAGATTTGAACGCGTGGTCGCACATTTCGTCTTTTCGACATTGGATGAAGCAAAAAACATACAAAAAGCGCCGAAATTCAAACAATCATAGCATGGTTTTAATTATTTCACCAATGGTGTGATCCTCTCATTGAGCGAGAAGAAAACATATGAAACCTTTGACAATCTTTCAAGCCTTTCAATGCAAGTATATGAGTCACCCTCCTGACATCATTAGAGGTTATTTGGAGTTTGGTGGCCGAAGCTGTTTAAATGGACAACATGCTTCATGCTGAAAGAACCATAACTTGAAAACAGGAGGCCTCTTTCTTACAGCTAATCGCTTTTTTTCATTTTATGCCAGTTGTTAATTGTGAGTTTGCAATCATTGCGGATTCTTCTTTTGTACCATGAGGCAATCCGCTAGATGTTTGAAGATGTAAGCTCTCTTTCTACTAATTTGTTAAATTTCGTGCCTGGTTGAAAGATTTTTCGTTAAATGAACCATAGCCCGAGTCTGTTACCATCGCTGTCAGCGCCGGTCAGGTCAAGCGCATGCAACTACTACATAAAGAACCGAAATGTACCATCTGAAGGGCGCAGAAATATGTGAAGCATTTAGGTCATATACACAACCTTGATAATTCAAGGAATTTAAAGGTTTGTCAAAAGATAACGCTAAATGCCTGGCTTTCGTGAGTTTTAACCATTATTAACTGACACCGACAGCTAAAACTTGTTTCTCATCAATCAGGGCCGTTTCGAGATTGCATGGAGGTCCAGCGGGCTGGCTACACCAAAAACGGGCTCTTCAACCTCCGTATACCAGAGTATGACAAACGGATTCGAGTTTGGTGCGACTTTGAGCAAGTGAGTGTCCTCGCATTAACGTGGCACATGATAGATAAAATGTTCGTCTGATTTTTAATATTGGTGGAAGGTTGCTTCGTTGAACGATTTGATTGCCGTGCAAATGTTGCTTGTCAACCAATTAAACAAATATCTGCACCTATACAAGAGACACATGGGATGTTGTTTGCCTTTTTTTGATATTCAACTTTTTATGTCTACCAATCCTTCGCAATAATAGCCACGAATCAAATTATAAACAAGAGAGAAAGTTGACTTCGCTTGGTTGTTTACGAAGCAATGGCACTGATGAACATAAGACATTTTTCGTTGAAAAATATATCTCTGGGAATTGTTTCGCACGACATAATTTTTAATGCGCTTTGGTGTAAATAAGCTTCACAGCGATAACTCGTTTACATACGTCATCACTCATTGATATGCTGCTGGCTAGACGAGCTTATAAACAACATAACTTCTCATATAACTGCCTGGTTCTGCCAACGCATCGACGACAGATAACAGCTCATGCCACAACACTTGTGAAATTCGAATAAGCTGCCTGGTTTTCGGACAAATGCATAATTATAACTGGGATATTCCAACTGTTACTTTTACGTCTTGCAACGTCATAAAATGTAACAAAACAGATTTTAGAGGAATTTTGTCAAACCAGACAACGCATGGTCAGTTGAGACAAGGCTGGAAACCAAAATAAACAAGAATTATTGAAACATAATATTTCTCGATTGCACCCAAAAGGTATGAACCATTGAGCAAAGGAATGCTAAGAACGTAATGATGACTGACAGCTCCCAAACAAGAGATTTTTAAAAACAGTGTTGCAAAATCGCAATATTTTTTATACTAATCATGAAGTGTCTCGTTAGACGGTGAGGATTAAAGTTTGGAATAGTTTGCATATGGAAAGGGCCAGGTGAAAGTGGCTGCCTCCTTCAAAAGACAAAATTCCCCGACCCTTGGACAACTCAAAGAATAAGTGTCTTTCCAAGATAATGTCACATGCTGCCAGTGGACGTTAAATAGACGTCATTATATGCAACGGATGAAAGTTTCACTGTTTTAGGGGACTGGAGACAGTTCTAGTGACAGTAAAGATACGTTTCAGGATCCAGGAGGATGGATAGTGATACAACGACGAACTGGAAGAAGGATCAACTTCTACAGGAACATGGAGGCTTACAAGAAAGGATTTGGGAGACCCCACAGTGACTTTTGGCTAGGTAAGTAAAACATTGGTGAAGAATGACTGCGAAGTGAATGGCTTAATAATCATCTTTGAATATTGAAAATACGACAAAGCAACACAATACTGTGAGTGTTTGTCCAACTGCACAGCATTCTAATATATTCTGTATCTCAACTCAGCGATCCTGTAAAACTAATTCTTATACAAGTTTTAAAAATGCTGTGGAATTTCTTTGAAAAGTTGACCCTGACAGTTACGTGCGCTTGCACATACTTCATCACTAACGTTTCAAAACTAACAGCTGCAAGGTTTCTCTTATGATAGATGGAGACATAATGTAAAGTGGAAACGATCGATGTTTCTGTTCGTAGGTTTGGAAGACATTCATCGGTTAACTACACAAGAGGGAATCAACTTCAAACTGCATATTGACCTGGAAGACTGGGACGATAAGAGAACCTTTGTTGAGTACCAGAGCTTCAGAGTGGAAGGGGAAGATAGCGACTACAGGTTGAAGATAACACACTACAGGTAGGACGCGATGATCCTGGATCTGTTTCAACTTTTAACTAACGGCTTTCTCCAAACTAAAATGTAGCCGAAATGTGTAGAATATATCAATAGAATTTATCAAAGCTTTCAACGTACAAAGTAACTATTTTTTTGGCAAATTTCAACGTTTGCAGCGGCAACGCAGGAGATGATCTGACTTGGCACAATAACATGAAGTTCACGACAATGGACAATGACAACGACCGGTTCGCCACTAACTGTGCTCGCCACCATAGAGGGGGGTGGTGGTACAATACATGTGCACGCTCCAACCTCAACGGAATGTACTACAGGTAAGCAACCGGTGATTGTTTTGTCACAATTGTGCTTCAACACGCCATTATGACGTCAAAAACTGTATAACACTGTGTCACGGTCTCCACAAAAACACACATTTGGTGCTCAACAGCAGTTCTCATACTTCTTAAATAACAGTGCACCACCAACACCTTGTTGCATACTGATGATTTGCAGTCTTTTACAAAAATGAAGTTACAGATTGCTTGCAAATATCTGACACAAATGTACAGATGGACAAGATCCAACATATTTCTTACGAGGACCATTTAAAACGGTTTTGCAAAACCTTGTTACATCACCAGAAGGTTTGAAAATACTGACAGAAAAGCATATTATGATGAAAACCTTTGAAAACGTGAAACCTTTGTTACAGCATCAAATGTAATCTCTGACAAAACCATTAATCTCGGTCTAACTTAGCACGTCGATAGAAATGTGCAGTAACAATAGGATATCCTGCAATCTTACAAAAAGACCTACAAAAGATCAACTATGTCACCTAAGACACAAAACAGAGCTTAAACCAAAGAAATGTTTCCTCTAGTGTTGTTCAAAATGTAAAAGCATTTAATTACAAAACTTTACTTGAAGCCTCATTTTAAACCGAACTTTGACACAGGGGAGGAACTTACAGGAGTGAAGATCAAGATGGGATCTTCTGGTCGGGATGGAGAGGAAAGTCATACTCTCTGAAGAGTGTGTCCATGAAAATAATGCCAACTGAATGAGCGACTGCTATGGGATAGCACGTGACTAAAGCAGCTATGGCGTCGCAAAGAAACAACAGCATTCAACATTATTTGCACTTTTTATACAAGTTTTTATTCTACAGTAATACAAAACCTTTGTGTGGAAGATGGGAGTGATACAAGAAAACAAGTTGTCAAGCAAGCTGTCATCAACCTGTGTTATCAACCTTGCCAAGATTTTCAACACCAAAGCAATGTAACATACTAACAGTGACGCACTCCACCATCCAAGCAAACCTCACATTGCTTCGTATTAAAAGCATGAGAAGAAAATCGAATTTATTTTTAAACTCCAAGATTTACTTCATTTCCCCAGAGATCAGCTCGGACATCAACAAAATCAATACCAGAATAAGCAGAGCGGTTGATAAACTTTGCAAGCTTTCAGGTGATTTTTACCGACGGTGGCATGTTCGTTTGCTGTGATAAGATGATGAATTCCCCAGAATACAACTTCCGCTCAAAGAAAGTTAAAGTTACAAAAGATGGGGAGAACAATTGAGAATCAGTCTTGCAGAACAAAAGTCAATTATGATGCAACAGAACAACACAATAAATCAATGTCAAGTCTCACGACGATACAATATTGTTACTGTTAACATTTTTTCATTGTTTTTACGCTTTTTAAACGTCTATTTGTTAGTTGATCGCATATTACACTTTTATCCTTGTTTCTCCGTTCATGGTCAAGTGATAAGGTTACGCCATTTTGAACACAAATTGGCATAATGCAAAGCCAAGTGCAGGTGATTAGAAGGTCACTATAGCAACTAAAGAGCATTAATTTAAAGCAAATTTCAGGGGGAAAAAACGGCGGTAGAAAAAAGCCAACATAACAACTCGACATTGATCAGAACAGAAGCATGATCAGAAGCCACCACACTCACCATGTAGAAGGTCAAGCGTTGGCTCATGGAACGGTTCATGAGACAAAAAGTTACAAATTCTACAGATTTTATCAAGACAAAACATCCGTATCTTTTGATATTGATGTACAGACAAGGGACGACATCAGAGACGCCAAGTTCGAGTGGACTGGTCACGCATGAGCAACCAAGCGTGTAAGGCGTTATGCTTTCATTAAGAAAATGAAACCGTTTCTGAGCGACGTCGTGTTGGCAGATCTGCCAAGGACACAGGCGTAGTGTGGAGTGACATATAACTAGGTGAGAAAAATGTAAAAAGCAACACCACAGATAAGAGGGTTAAGGCAAGGGTCAGACCGGGTTGCAAAATTCATTGTATCCCGATTAATATGACGCAAACAATCGTAAAACTGACGTAAAAATTGCGACGTTTGTGACTTAAACCAGAACAAGCATTCGCTGAAATAACAAACGTAAACAGAGCATGGTACACCGCACCGCTGTTGTAACCCGGGAGTTAAACAAATTATCACTTGCAGTAAATGCAAAGAAAAATCCTTTCTTTACTGAAATGGATCTAAAAAAGTGGTATTGAAATTCTATTGGAATGCCTCCATGACTGAAGGTAAGCCCTTCAAGCAAACATTCACCATCAATATCATGGTATACGGTAACTTCTTGGCAAATAATGGAGTTGCTGTTCTATTGTTAGTTTGAGACAGTCACCAAAACAAAAAAACTAACATTATTATTATTATATATAATAACGTCTACAGAATGTCTATCATAATGTCTTTAGTACGTCAAATCTTTATAACAACAAAACAGGCAATTCATATCACAAGAAACTAGCGTATGAGATTGATTGAACATTTGCTGACTGATTTGCCGACTAGGATGCTGCCAGGCAGCTAATTGGAGTTTTGCTAATTTCAACGCTATACTTTATTATTATTGATTTTCGTCCCGGTTACTTCGCGGTGATTTTAGCTGAAACAGCAAACACACAACCAAACGTGGTGATTTGCTGAATCAAACAAGCGTTATAATTCGTCATCATCATCATCCACGAAAACGAAATATCGAAACAAGTTCTAAGACTCAAGACAATTTGCATCAAAGGCAAAGAAGACAACGTTAATTAACGTTAAATCAATGCAAATGATAAGAGCGACTCACCGAGGAAGGGGATGCAGGGTAACTTGATTCCATCCATGTGAGCCCTTAGCGCCCACCGGTTGTCATCTTCTTTAACGAGGTATAGAAGCTTGTCAAACAAGGCTTTATGGTGCTTTTGTATCATCTGAAATTCAAATTGATGTTACGTTTACGTTTTACAAAAGTCTTGCCAATAAGCCAATCAATACCGATACCGAACATTGACAAACGTCAACATAGGCAAGGAGAAAGCGTGTTCTACGCAAACGCCTATAAGATCTTATGAACGATAAACCAAGCATTGACTTTGGAGTTGATAAAATATCATGCAACGACCAGGGAATCAAAACCTTTATATTTCGTTGGAAAAATGATGACGTCATATGGCGGGAGGAAACGATAAAGCAAAAATGGCGGCATATGATATTTGGACAAACTCTCTTGGTGAAACGTTTTTGGAAGTTTCGACACGGTGTAATATTATGAGGCGAGCGAGCAGCCGTTACAAAAACAAAGTAGCGCTACAGTGTCACCTTACGGCAGGAAAATAAACAACAATTTTTTTAGTTTCTGGCAACTGTTAAAATTATAAATTTTCTCAAATTTTATTAGAAATTAAACAAAATCGACTGATCTGAGATGGTTTTAGATTTACGACAAACATAAAATATTTAAAATATCAACAGGAAACTAATTAAACTCACCCCCCACGTTTTAGTGAGACGAAATATTGACGAGCTGTTGAGGGACTGAATGATTGCCATGAGGCTGTGAAGGTTGTTCAGTTCGTACAATCTCTGCAGGAAATATTACGTTGAAATAACATTCCTCAACGTTATGCGCGCATCAAAAGTGTGGAGTTGGTTTGCCTGTTGCCTCACAGTAACCCTTCATGTTGGGGGTAACCTTTTTAAAACCGAGAGCCTAAGTTCATAAATTGCCTTACCTTAAAGTTTCCATTAGGGTAAGTAACAAAGTGCATGAAATTGAAACTTGGATCATGGAAACCTCAAATCAAAAGCTCAAAGCTTTTCAATGGTAGCAAAGTACAGGTTGAAGAAATGTTGTTAAATTAATAACTGAGACCAAAAACGAGATATCGAAACATACGAGCAGACCAATTTATGACGACTCGACAAAGACAGGCCGATGTCGATTGCGTTCATTGCAAAGGTTAACCTTGCAAGGCAATGATCGAAAGGCGTCCGTTTGACACCAGCCCAGATCTTGTGCTTGAGCCAGCAAGGTGATCCCAACCCAACTCAGACAGGCGCCTCTACTATCGCCAACTAACTGAGGCCATCGGGTATGGAAGATATGACGTCACACTGACATCATAATGCATTTACTTACACATCACCGTACCTTTGCTATCTTGATGAAGTGAGTGAGGATTTCCGCTCTTATCTTCAAGGTACTAGTGTTCAAGATCTCACGAATCACCCAAAAGCTCGTCTGGAAGTAAAACCGCAAATACAATCAATACAGGTTGAAGTGTGATGTAATACCTGGTCAATGCTTCGGTAAGAAGGTCAAGTTCTGCTGAGAAGTAAATCAAGAAAGACTTATATCTATCATAAAAACCACCCTCCTAGATGTTATACATACCCAGTCAGCAGAATCCGTTCTTTTTACATTGATTCCACGTCTACAGACTTTGTATCAATGTAAAAATGACGAATTTTGTTTTTTGGGCAAACATAAACAAAAATTAATTTATGAAATTTCAATAGAAAGATAAAAAAGCAACTGACGTGGTTGAAACGTTGGGACATCGCGCAAACGTTGGGAGATATCTTCCACTTCTCCTTCTTGGTCCATCCACAACTTGTGATCTCATCAGGACGGATGCCGCAGAAGATCGGGAAGTCAAGGAGGGTGAGTTGACGCTGGAAGATAAGCATTAAATGATGCGGAGGAGTCGGGTTAAATGATGCCTAGGATTCGGGGTTAAATGATGCGGAGGATTCGGGGTTAAATGATGCGGAGGATTTGGGGTTAAATGATGCGGAGGACTCGGGGTTAAATGATGAGGAGGATGCGAGAAGTAAATGGTGCGGAGGATTCTGAGTGAATTGATGATTAGGAAGCGAGGACGAGGAGTTAAATGATGCGGAGGATTCTGAGTGAATTGATGATTAGGAAGCGAAGAGTTAAATGATGCGGAGGATTCGGAGTAAAATGAAGAGGAGGATGAAGGGAGTTAAATGATGCAAAGAATTCTGAGTTACATGATGCGGATCAAATTAGAGACCATGCTCGGTTGGCCGATCAAGCTGTACGCCTCAAACGTTGCAATTAGTTATGAGAGGAGAGAAGGTTGGTAAAAAATACGGTTTTACAATTTCTCTATGCAATGTACGAGATATTGAAATTGGAATACAGTAGAATTGGTCTATGTGACACTTCGCTACAGTGACACCTTTTAAAGATCCTTTTAGATGCCACTGTAAGCAAGTTCTCCTGTACTTTAAAGAACATGTTAGAGTATTCCCCTCAACAAGTTACCAGATTTGGTATTGTTGAGTGTGTGAAACAAGACTTTATCAACAAATATGACTTACAGTAACATAAACCCATGTTTCAACAAACAGCTGCAAACGCATAACAACAATAAAGCGTAGCGGCCAAGCACTTACAGCGTACTCTTCCGCGGGGACTTTGAGAACATCGAACACCACAGCATCATAACTCTTCATTCTTGGAACCCTGGGACCGTTCGCTTCACTGTGACCGCTCTGGTGGTACCCGTTCTGAGAAAATAAAAAAAAATGTTCCAGGTGTTGTTGTGTTTTTACCTGATATAAGATTTATGAAATTAAGTCATCTCAGCCGCAAAACACAAACACAGAATACGTTGGAAGTCGAGGTGAATGGAAAGAAATTGTTTAGTTGCAAAATATGACGCAATTAATCACAGGAACACAAATTTGTTAGAAAGGTTGCTTTGTTGAACTTGAACACATGGTTGAACCATACGAAAACAAAATCAAGTAAGACATGGCATTGATCATGTGCCAGAACAACTGTAAACTTTTTCGGTTAAACAACTCGCACCCATCAAGGATTTGAGACTGGAGAGAATAAATTACTTCAAAAGATTAGCTTCATATTCGTTTTGTGCCGTGTTCCATTTGCTTATGATTTAATAATAATCGTTGGAGGACGTCGAAAAATTCTGGTGTTAAAACATTCTCTCCCTTTTTTCAGCCATAATGAAAAGTTTGGAGTTGGTTAACAAAAAATATGAAATTTCCTTCCTTACCTCCTCCCCAGAGCTCCCATCGTGATAGTGGCTCTCGTAATGATGATTGGTCATCATATCTTGCACTGGCATCCAACCGATGCTGGTTCGAGGCTTGCGCGGATCGGTGGCTTGTTTCGACTGGAAAAGATTACATTGTAAGAAATTCACTAACATATTTTTGTGGTATTTAGGTTTTTGTTATATGCTAAAATAAAACTTCGTCGCTGAACTTTTAATTAGAAAATGTTTCTTTGAATTCACCAATGATCCAAAAGGATATGTAGTGCGACAAAAGAAAAAAAAAAAAAAAAAACAAGCAGAAAGATCGCACTAAATTGTTGAAAAACAAGTCTATTATAAACTTATTTCCATTAATTTAGCGTTTTTTTTTTTCTTCTCTTTTCTTTAGATCACGCGGAGGGGAAAGCAAAGAAGTCAACTTTCGTGTCTACCAAACCGAAATGTGGCAATGTTTAAACTGATTTAAACCCAGGTCAAGTACCGTAAAAACGATAAGAAAAACTATTAAAATAGCCCAACTTCATACAGATATGTGATCACAATAAACTCCACAATGGTGGATAGTTCATACAGTGATGGGCAGTCACCTTCACACACACCATTAAGCGCTTGTTCAAGTAGTGCAAACATGACAAAAATCATGCAGAAAGAAGCGGTCTTTCTGGCAGTCGGTATAAGGCTAAGTGCTCACTAGAACAGCAAGCAACTGCATTTCGCTAACCAATTGACTGGTTAAGGAGGCGGTCGAGAACTCGGTGGCATGAATGAGTGGTGCGATACTGATAAGCTCAACCTTGTGGACGAAACACGTTTTTAACCTACCTGAAGAGACTTGTGTCTTGTGTGCTTCGATGCAGACGCGGAAGAATGAATGTGAGAGGGAGCACCTGGAAATATGTTTCAAACGTTTCTTATTTTCAAACGTTTCTTATTTCTTATTTTGCACTCTGCAATGCTTGATGCAGATTTATCTGTAGATTTCCATCACGCATTGAAGCGGTGATCTGATAATAAAATTTTCTACGGTTTGAGAAAAAGTTTTCTCTGCCTATAAAACGTTGAATGGTAGTTTAATTAATTGTTTCTTATTAATAGTCAAAATATGTTGAACAAAAACAAATTAATTCCTGTGATGTAATTGTAATGCAATGGCCTGTAATCTATCATTGGAATGCAGTGATAAATTCATCCTTGTCAAGTTAACGAATGCTTGTTACATATTTGATCATTAAATTGGATATAACACCTTTCATGGTGCAATGTTGAAGGTCAAAGTTTGCAGTTCGACACCGGCTGCAAGCACTGGAATAACATGGCCATACATACTTGGATTTTGAACTCCTGTTAAAACTTCTACTTGTGGCTAAAATGACTAAGACAGCGTTCACAAAAAATAACGATTGTCAATGCGCTTTTTCGCCATAACGACGTCATAATGAACTAACATAACTTTAAATAAGAAAAGATCATAAAAGTATGAACATGTTTGGAATTCCCCACCGAGTGTGAATCCTTTGCATGTACAATTTAAATCAACACAAACATGAATAGAATACAAATGACTCTACCTGAAAATCTACCGGTTGGTGTGGAGGTTATTAAGGGGGGTTGGGTGGACAATGATTTCTTTGGTTCTAAACTGGATTCCGGGGTTGAAAGTTCTCTGTACAAGGCGGCAATGATTATGCAATGACAAAGGTTACCGACCACTGCTGCTTTTCTGATTCTCTAATTGTTGAAACGTTTAATTATGTCAAGTAATATTGTATAAGTTGAAAAGTGACTGAGTGCACACAAAAATAACATAATTAGGGTAAACATGTAAAAACATCACTATATAGGTCATAAAAATGATGTTTATGTACCAGATGTCTCTTCCACAGAAACTGACACGAGAGTCGATTACACTTACTTGTATGGACTCTTTCTTCGTATCGGCAAAGGACTCTGATTCTGTTGTGTAGAGGTTTTACTCAACAACGATTTGGATCTCTTCACTTCCCGTGAAGACCCCAGTTCTGAATCTGGAAGTACAAAAAGTGGAGTGTAATTTGTGCGGGTACATGAATCAGTAGACATGAGTTAGATACCCCGTCGAGTCATACAAAAGACTTTTCAAAGTATAAATAAACGTTTATTCCTGTTTGGCTTTCGCAATAATGTATTGTTTGTATTCCTTTTGTATTCCTGTTTGGCAACGCAATCTGCGATACAGCACAGCACTGCAAAGGTGCAGCAGGTGTAAAATTATCAGTAAATTTGTGGATGACATCTTATGGTCGCTACGTTTGTCACGAATTCGTTCCGCACTTAGCATGAACATTGAACAGCTCTCAAAATCGTTTCAGCATGGGGAAAAAACTTTTAAGTAAGTTAAAGTAATGTACAGACTGTTGTTGCGTTAAATGTTCTGTCATTGCACATCCCTTGAAAACTTTCATGCGGACAACTGCACACATTGAGTTGGTAGAAGAAATTAGTATCAGCCACAGCACAGCAGCCTACCTCTCGAAGTAGAGCCGCAAGGTTTCAAATCAGGAGATAAAAAGGAATCGCTGACCTTCCTGGCACCACGTTCAACCTGACAACAGAAAGATATGTTTTCATAAGGACAGTGCGAAATTTGCAGCAACAACTGCTGCTGCTGCTATGTCAGGTTGTTGGTGAAATTGCTGATCACACTTTATTAAATACAGCTTCGAGCATGCACGCACAAAGTTCATACAAAAGATATTATCTACTAGTTGCGGTGTTAATGCTGTTTCATCAATTTCAATACTAGGCTGAACCGAATTGAACACTACAGTGATTACATAAAAAATTAAAGCTTTTTTGCGTGCAAGAGTTTCTCAAACAAATGCACTCTCAGGCTTCATTTCGGCAATGTCGACATTACTACAGACCGTGGTCCACGATTATAGACAATATTTGAGAGATGACACAAATAGAAAGCATCCGTAAGTTTCTTGAAGCCACCGTATGCGATGACATCGCAATGGTAGACAATAATTGCCCAGGGACAGAAAATTGGGAGATCAGAAAAGATGGCTAAAGTTGGTGAGAGAATAAGTTACAGTTGTGTAAGGCAGTGATTTTCAACCGGTGTTCCGTGAAAGACCATCAAGTGTTTCGCAAGAAATTTATTAGTTTGACTAATGTTCTGTGGAACACCGGTCGAAAATTGAAATCACAAGAGCTGCGCGTTTGTCTTCTGCAATTTCTGCCCGAATATCAACTTTGTGCACATCCACACAGGCGCAGACATCGCAATGACAACAACTAAAAGTGAATAAACTATTGTTGTGTTTTTTATTTTATTGCATCATTATAAAATTTCGTTTCGTGTTCCGCAAGATTATTTTAATACATAAAATGATCCGTGACTCAAAAAAGGTTAAAAAACACTGATGTAAGGAATCTAGATAGAATTAACCCAAACAACCAAGAAGCATGGCGAAAGGACTGCAAAAAACAGGCAGATCCCTGCTAGCGAGGACAAACCCCAAGTCTCATCTACGAAAAAAGGGGAGAATGGATGATGATGATGATGACTGAGCGATTACATTGATGAAGATCAAATGAAACAACGAAACTCACCTTGGATGGGGTGACTCTCTGCTGTCGGGATCCCAGAGATGAAGAGACTTTAAATCTGGAAGAAGGAGGAGGATCAAGAAAAACCGGCTCTGATGGGTGATAAAGTGGATGAGATTTCACTTCTGTGAATGGATCTTGGGTGGCTTTTCCGGGATGTTGTTTGGAAACAGAGGATGTTACGCCACAAACAGGCTCGCACTGCGAGCAGTCATAACGATTTTCATTGCTAGTTTCTGTTAACACTGATGGGTGGAAATATCTAGGCACACAATTTGTGCTGTTTCCGCTAAAACTATTGTTCAGTTTCAATCGATTTGCAACACTTGGTAATTTCACAGTGACCTCAGAATCCGAAAAAGTGCTTTCAGTATCGTCTCTTTTGCTTGACGCGGAAGTAAAGGAGCCTTTGTTGATGAAGACTTGATTTTGCCGAGACACGGGGGTTGTGGAGTGAAGTTGGACGGACGTTGCACTGCGATCATGTAACAGAGGATACGACACGTTCTTATGGACGAGAGAAGCAGCAACAGCGCTCCGTGTTGTTATTGTTCGGTTCAAAGAGTCTTCTTTCACCGTCTCATCACTGCATCTGCGAGGATGGCAATAACTGGAGGCGAATGGACTTGTAAACTCTTGATGTAGTCCCTGGAAAAAGTAAAACTATTGATCAAGTAATTTGCGGCTATGAGCATCAACACTTTCATTTAACATAGTTTCTGATGAATAAACAACGTTTCTCTACGTTGCTTAAACGTCGCCACAAACGGCGATTAGGCTTGGTGATACAAGCACGTTGCTATGAAGAACATTGTTTCAAATTGATGTAGCAGCAAATCACTTTTTTATGAACAAACAACAAACTTGCTGTGAGAAGACCAAAGTTCATATTAGATGCCTATGAGATGCTTCGCATGATTACTGAGTTCAAAGCGCAACCCAGTGCAAACAATCATGGCACTCCGATAATATTAACATGACATTGGGTCCCAACAGCCACGTTTGACTGCAGCATGCAATCAGAAGCCTGGCAAGCAACAGCCCAGTGTGCAATAAAAAAAGGACCAAGTTCACTGGCCAAGAGTTTGTTATTCATTTTTAAGCTACAGTATAGCCGTATTCTCCAAGTCAGAATTGAGGTCAGTCAATTGTAGATCCTACGACGCACACCGGGCTCTTCACACGGCTACCGACCTGGATTTACATTTGAACATGCTGTTTAGATGCATGTTTGATGCGTGCGGCTACAAACAATGTACAATCATACAAAAGCTGTCTTTTTTACGTCACTAAAACGTCGCCAGAAATTTAATTCTAGTTGATTGAAAATGTCTCATCTGGTCAGTGAGCACTGCTGAACAAGCCGCAACATTTAGCCACTAAAGCTTGCACAGGTCTAAGTACAACACAACATTAAAAAAATAACAACACATTTATACCATGGCACTGTGACATGATCTTTGCGAGAAAACAACCTCGTCTCCAACGAATGCATCGGATTCTAAATCTGATACGCTCAAGTGCAGCCCTGAATTGCTGCTTAACCTGCTGCTCAGTGATTCTGAGCTTGAGGCACGATGAAGCTGGATCTGTGGTAGTTTTCCGGTTGGTCTTTCACGTGCAGGCTCAACGTTACTTGTGCTTGCTGACTGAATGAAAGAATCTTCAAAACCATTATGGTCATTTCTGTCCTCCACACATCGTAAACTGCAAGCAGACATCGCGGCAGGCAGTGAGTAATGATGCTTCGTTTCGCTTTGCATTCCATTGGATTGATCACATAAGGCAGATGATAGTGATGTTGCTTTTGCACCGTGAGAAGCACGCGCGGCAATGCTGAAGCTATGAGGCAACCGGGCGTGTAATGTCTCATCAGTGGCGTCAAAAGTCGATGACGTCACGTCATGGACGAACACGTCATCGTCGAGCAAGTTGGAACGTAACGTAGCTTCCTGGCGACGCAGAAACCGAGGGCTAACGAGAGCGGCGCCGAGCTTTGAGCAAATCCGCTTCCTAGGCTTCATTCCTGGTCTGCCACTGCCAATAATAAATTGGGATTGAAAGACAAAACCTACGAACAACCAGTCTGTGGTTGCTCTCATCCATTTACTTCAACTGCAATGAACGGATAAAAAAACCTTATTACTTCGGCCAATAAACACAATACACCTCATAACCCAGACAGCAAATCAGCGTTTGGTTTTAGACTAATTTGCTGTCTGTAATAACATCTATAACAAACACCTCCGTATGACATTGATATACATCAACGTTTATAGAAGTTAGTGCAAATGACCAACAATTAATTAATTTACCACCAAACTTCAATTAGTAACTCAGCTTGGAAATCCTTTCTTTTTATATTGATTTGCAGACGTTGCATCAATGTAAAAACGGTGAATTTTGTCAGCAGTAGAAGCAACAAAGTGCGAACTAAAAAGTTTGAATTGACACAGTCGTGAGTCTTCCCTACATGGTAAAGACTACACAAGACCTAACACCCCAGACAAACCTTTCTCCACCTCACCTACTTCTTGAGAAGCCATTGAGTTTAAGTCAGTAAACTCCAATTTCTAAACTGCATTACTACCTATAGGCCTTAAAGCAGCCATTTAAATTTTTATAGATACAGCAATAAAGTTTGGCAAAGCATATTTGAAAACAAACAACCGCACAAATAACATTGTCAAATCTATTGACGGACATCATAAACCTGTCGATACGTCGGGTGGTTCTGCACTCAACCATGCCTAGGCTAGTCTCAAGAAATTTAACAAACTTTTATTACGCCAGTGCTGTAACTTAGCTAATGGCATTGCTGAAGTTGATTCAACGATGCCAACCGTTGAACTAACGTAAACGTATCGATGAAAACAAATCCTGTTAGGGCCATGCTTCTGGCAATATGCAGTTGTTCAAAATCGATTACGGCTGTTTCTAAACGCCACCAAAGCAAAAAACTAATTTGTCAAATTCGAAAGTAAAGAAAGAGCCAGACTGTCATGTAAGTTTCGCAATGCCATTCAATGGGCAAACCTGAAAACTGATCTAGTTTTAAAAATTAACGCTTTTGCATGGCAGATTAGCTAACTGATCAGTTTTGGTGCAGCAAATAATGCGGGAAGCAAGGCCTAGTTATAACCCTCCCCTCGAGCACATTGCCTTGCGCATTTTACTGTTGACCGTGAGTCTGCTACTTCCATGCTCACGGCTCGGTAAACAATCTTGTCCATTGAACATGACGCAAGAAATCGAACTTTGTTGAACGTTGTAAAGTTTGATTGTGTATCAGGAAGCTTATGAATGCTTGTGGCCTCGCATGCCGAACTTTGCTGGTTAGTGCCACACAAACTGAGGTTGCGCTCACTCACTACGTGACTACACAAAGGAATCATTTTGACTCAATGAGCGCTGAGCCGCTGGCTGTGCGAGTAGCCAGTTAAAAAATCAATACCCAACTCATCCTTTCATAAACAATGAAATTTGCGGTTATCGAGCGTTCCTAGACATTGAATTGACACAAAATATCACCTAGGCTGTGTCCTTATCTGCCATTGGTAGCACTGTCAGCTTCAGCACTACAACGTGATGACTTGACTCGCAAAAGTGACCGTTTTTGCGTTATTTTAAAGTCAAAAGACGCAGATCACCAGCATTTACAAGCCGACAACAAAAAACATTCCTCTTCCTTGAAGCTGCATACGGTGAGAATGCAACCATCTGGCTGGCAGTACTACGCACTATTTCCAATACCACTTCAGACAAGCAATGCTGGGTGCGGATTAGAATAGGAAACATCAATTATTTATGGTTAAACTTGCGTATCAATACCAGTCTTGTCTAAACTCTAAACCTAACAAAATTGGTCCTTTGTACAATGATTCAATATCAGCACCCATTGAATCAGCGTTAAAAAAGTCCATGTTGTAGCTGGGATACTTCATTGCATGTTGACATTACACATTGAACCAACATAAAACAACAGCAAATTAATGAATCAAATCCAACATAAGAGGCCATGGCGCACAGCCGTACAGGTAAATGCTGACAAGTGGCTGGACTGTGATATGATGTAAAATTGTGATGGCATTGAACTTCAATAAACCTCGTATCATAAAACCACGACACTAAACCAATATCACATCACGTGGTTTCGTTATTGAACCATAAAAATTACCCAACCAACAAAAGTTGCCTCTGTACATCATTTGATAGTCGATAGACGTTGAAGCTACGAAAAAATACAACCTTTGTCGGCTGGGTAATTAGTGCATTGAAGTAAAAACAATAAAAACTCGACTTCTTGATTAATCAACAAAAGCAGAGATCTAGAGCAGTGATGAGGATTGAGCAACGTTTTGAACGCAGGCCGATGCCTCATATGCCAAAAAGAAATGCCGCTTTCTCGGCAACCAAATTTCGTTCTTTTTTAGCTTTTACATTCACTCAACGTCTGCGAATGTTAAAGCAATGTGAAAAGGACGCATTTTATACTTTAACCGCTCGGCCTGGAGCGAGTGATCTGAGATTCTGTATGTCTTAATGATAAAATTCTCAGTGTGGTATGGACTGGAGCAACAAAATGTAGATCTCCAGCCTAAAGTTTCAGGCGAAGATTTAAGCTTTCCCAGCGGTGAATTGAACCAGAGTCCCCCCAATTAAGTATCACGTGATGTAACTTTTAAGTCCCATGAAAGAGATTCGCCATCAGTCCGATGAAAAATCGGGAAAGACGTTATGATAGAATGTTAAAAAAAAAACTATACAAACGTTTGATCTGGGCAGATCTCCTATAGGCAATAACCTTTGCTGCACCGGCACAGAATAAACAACAAACTTGTAACACCCAAACTCTTACCTTGGCCAAGACGGCGCTCACCGCTGAATGCTGGTCTATAGTGCCTCTAGTGGTGAAATCTTCTTCGTTAGCGTTGAAAGACAAGTTAACAGCCATTATGCGATCACAGTGGCAGCCACATTAAAGAAATCCCTTTTTTTATCATTTAACCAACATCTGCAGCATATATGATGTGATGTTATAATAAGTTGAAGCGTTGGACACAAAAACCTGACATACTTCTTGGTGGAGTGTAACATACCAAAGCTGATATACAATTAGCAAACAGAGCATTTACTCGAAGAGAATGTTTAAAAAACAATTTCTTCACGGCTGGTCAAAATATACAGAGTAACTTCACCGCAGCACTAGATCTAAATTCTAAAAAAAAGACGTTTTAATTACACGCAACATAAACACATCAATGTTACGTCACATTCGTATGCTTCACTGCATTTAAAAATCAGATATTCTGTGCGCAGCATAATCACACTGAGCTAACCACTGTAGCAATTCTAAGCAGCGAATTGCCGCCTGCCTCAATACTTCTGAGCATAGCATGACAAAACAACACCATGTCTACTGAATCATCAAATTCTACGTAGCCCCTAAACAGTGACGTTTTTTCATCGTTTCAACGTCTAGTGACATTAAAACGATAACTGGGTTGTCACAAATCACGACCAACGCAGACTACGCATATAGCTCTGGGGTGAATGTGGGTAAGTTTCAATTTTGTTTTTGTAAAAAAATATACCGGTATTGAAAGTTAAAGAGCTTAATTGTCAGTGACGCTGTTACCGTGACGTCACACGTACGATAAGCGTGTTTGGATGCCCTGACAGAGACGCACACTTTGTGCTAAGGATAAAGCGAATCACTAAATAATTGGAGATCAAAAACTGTTTGTTGATATAACATAGCGTCTATATGCAACAGCATCATTGAAATGCCACTGTCAGAATTAACAACAGATCACATGAGCTGAACCTACTTTTGAGATGAACGAAACAATTTAGTGTTCATATTTCTATAGAAACGCAAATTTTGAAAATAAATGGATAAAGATTAACGTAGAAGCCGCAATGCATGAAGCTTGTAATCCACTGAGATACTCTTGAAGTTATTTTGAGCGTGCTGAAATATAAGCTCTGTTTACGGACAACAAATTTCAAAGAAATCGCATAGTTTGCACAACATTCTACTTGACAATGAATCACTTTTGAGCATTTGAGACGTTCCAGTGAATTTTTTGTTAATTGCAGGACAGTAAAATTTGCCAAAAAATACATTGAGAACCACTGCTGGAGCCATCAGCAAAGACAACGCAGGGTGCCCGACAGCATTGTGATGTAGGTTACGATTTGAATGCCTTCTCTCATTTCGAAAATTAACATGCTTGTCAGTGGTGAAAACAATCTACATCCCATCAAAGAAACAAAAGAACTAACCCAAAAAATTTAAATAGAGGCGAATGGCGAAACGGAGAAGCTTAGCAGAATATCGTTATCTCTTTCTTCGATCACATTAACAAACTGTGCAGCTCACAACAGAGAATCTTCTTGAAAAGTTAAAAATGATTAAACAAAGGAGTAATTGGTCACATTCACAAATCATCATAGTTCCTTCCTCTCGTGGAGGGTTGGAGGCAATTAGTTTCTCTCTTAGCAATAAGTTTCTCTCTTGTGAGATTTTTCTACTGCAGTTTTGTAATTAAGTCCTGACCAGTCTTCAATACCATTACTTCAAATTCTTGGTGAAATACAATCGCATTCACAAGTACTGTACCAAAAAAATGTCTAAATTCTAATCAAAATTAATCTACTGCATCACACTATTAAAGTCCAGCCATACCCCCGTTAATCACTTCTTTTCGTGGCAACCTTAGTTTCGCGTGAGCTCCGCATATGATGCCATCTGGCTGAAACCAAACCAACACAGAGTGAAACTGTCTGATACTTTTCTAAAATTTCATTAATGACACGATCACACGACAAAGAAAAATGTCTGCTTTCCTTGCTATGCCCGTAGAAACAGGTCTAGGGAAAAACAGCTAAACATCATCGAAAACAGATAGAGGCAAAACTATCCCGCTATAACTCTTCATAGTTTAATTAGCTAACCTGACACAAAAACCTGTTTGCTCATGCGGCCAATGAGTTTTTCTGACAAATCAAACTGAGCGTTCACGATTAATTTGTTGTCAGCCGTACAGCTAAACAATCTGCAAAATTTATAAAGACTACCTCAATTCAATGACTAACGACGTTGCTTTAGAAAAAGTAGATTAATTGAAACTGGTCATATCGAAGACAACAGCAAACATTTCTCATACTTTGACTCATAGCTGAAGTGGACATACTACTATTTTCACTAAATAAATATGTACAAAAGACTTTCTGAGCTCTAACACTGAGACTATATCGCACCTGCACAAAGGAGTAATGTTCAAGCTAACTAGCTGAAGTTCCTGTTTAAATGAAAAACGACTGCAACCCTTTTGCAAGTTTTGCTGGCAAAACGACTTTAATCACTGCTATAGAATTGTTTTGATGGTCATCTCGCAAACTCTTTGCCGTCTCAAGCCTGCAATTATCGCTTGTGTGAACTGCTCTCTGATTGTGACGCAGGATTAACAATTCCCCCAGGCAAAAGCACATCTCGAATGAAAGAAAGCGCGATTGCAAACTCTCCCCAACCAACACATTTGTGCCACACGCAGATGACATAGACAAACAATTTCTTGTTTTCTTGAACCGAGTGGTCTTACAAATCTAATGTTGCAAATACAGAGGTTTATGGGTATGTCTATTACTTCATGACTGTTCACTAGTTGTTTTTTTTTACTTCATATATCTAATAACTACTGAATCAGTTCACACAAAACAGCTCCACTTATAGTAACTGAAGGAAAACATTAGATTGAATAACTTTGTGAGTGGGAAAGTACAAAACGCCATGAGCTGATTTCTTTCAGAAGCAAACAAAAGCCGTATAACTTGCTTTAGGAGTTCAGGTCACACACAGTAGTGGTTCCGTTTGTTTGCAGATGACTTTTGTGTCACGTCGATAATACTTCCCTCACTTAAACACTGCCGAGATCAGTCACCGACACCGCCAATAAATTAACAGCTTCCCGCGCCCAAACAAACGTGCGAAAAGCTTAAAAAGAGTGTCTGTAAACAACACCATCATATCATTGCAGCATCAAAAAAGCCACCTTTTCACAACGGAAATAAGATTCCAAGTGCTATAATATTAACACAAAACATCATACTTCCTCACCAACAACTGCAGACACGCCAAATATTAGCGAACGGCAAATAGACGTCTTGTCCACTGACTGACAGTGCGGCAAGGTGATAAACTAACCACCTGCGCTGTACCTGATATCCCTATCTAACTTCCTGTCACAGTGCATCGAAGAAGGTATGACATGCAGTAGATATGCAACCAGCTTCCCGTGATCATCATTGCATTTTTTTGGGCTGGTTGCTTACTTTGTGCATGTTTCTTAGCTCTATGCGACATTTAAACAAATAGACATCAGACATTATGTCTGTTGCTAGTAGTTAAAATAAATTTACAAAAAAATTACCTAACTACCTAAATTTTAGTTATGCAAATGATTGCTAAAATCTGAAATCTAACATCAGAAATCTGCAACTTTGAATAAAAGATTAGCTAATAAACCAACAAGTTGCAGTAGCATGGTTCTGCATTTAAATTAACTCAAAAGATTAACCATTCGAAAATCCAATCAAAACCAAGCAGCAGATCTTGCTCAAACAAACTAGTCATTGAATCAAGGTCTGCATACAAAATTTCTGAATTTAATGGCGCAACAACAAACAACGCAATTAGGTTGAAGTTGAAACCCCCAAGTATGTTCCTTCATCAGAGCATTGAATCAGCTACTCCCCAGAGCAGACCGCAAGTCAACTCTTTATTCACGTTGATTCGACGTCTGTAGACGTTGAATTAATGTCAAAGGATTGACTTGCCGGCAGGCTGTGTGCAATGCGATTGCTACAAACGGTGGAGTTTCTGCTTCCAATCTCATCAACAAAACACTGCAAAAAATAGAAAAATCCCAAGAACTAATTCAACAACGACTATTCAACAACTATTTGAATAAGATATCAGTACTGAAGAAGCCGCGCCTTGACGGCGGTAAAAGCTTCATCAATAAACCACACAAGTTCCCAAACCTAGAGAATTTTATTTACTATTTAATCGTGCGAAGCTATTTTGTACTGCTAAACAGCTCAATTTCCGAATCTAATCACTAACAATTTCCCACTCCGATAGCAACCAGAACCTGATTGTTAAGATTAAGTGGGAGTTATATTATTTCTGTTCATTTACAGACAATGCTGAAGCCAAAACTGAGCTAACAAAAACTTCTTGTTTGGTAAGGTTAAAGCAATGTAACAAAAAATCAATTTTTCTTCGTTTGAAAGCCACTCACCACGTATTTGCTGAATCAAAAAACGACCCCTCAACAACACCATTTGTGCTGACACGACAGTACACAAGCCCCTACTTCAAAGTCTAAGTGGTTGCACTTTGCATTGTTTTCACAAACAAGCAGGCTCCATGTTGCGAAATTTTTCTGCCCAACAATCATGCAAGTACAGACTACAAACAGTTTACACTAGAATTCTAAATCAACTATATACACAAATTAATGTTTCTTTCAATATCTCGATGTAAGTCTATTTCTTCACTGGCTTGCACATAATCTGAGTGTAATAACGGCAAAAAACTGCTATAAACGACCCAGTAAGTAAACCTTTTCCTTTTTACGACGTCGAAACTGTGTGGAAACTTAATTTTACTAGCTGTGAAAAAGTAAGCACTCGTTCAGCGTGTAATATGCTCAGATTATGTTGCTCTTAAATCATTCGGATAACCTTTCCACAAGTCTAGTTTAAAGCTACTTTTCTGATATCAAAGACTCGCACTGCACAGGTAAACATAACCACAACATGAGCTTAAATTTCTAAAGCACCTGACGGTTTACGAATATAAAAAATCTTGGTAAACTCAGACAGCATTTAATTTCCAAAATACTTGTAGTTGTACTTCTAGCTTTTAGTTTTTATTTTAGCTTGTACCCTTTTTCTTTTAGATTTCGTTTTTAAAGTTTTTATTTGTCTTATAGCTTTTTAAAACTTCGCCACAGGATTTATTTGATCACCGTTATAGAAACCACTATCTGGCAAAGTGGCCATCATTAGGAGATCACAAACACCTTCTCTGTTATTAGTTAATCTTTTACTCGTACCAGTGAAAATATATCCAACTCTGACGGAGACACCTGGGTTAGGGTCGACTGGTTAAGTCAACGACGATCAGTACGTGCTTAGAAGCGGAGATCAAATACTTCGCTTTGATCAATTCCGTTGTATGTAGCGTTTCCATGCATTAGCCCGTGGCGCCGCGTCTCATTACGACACAATACAATGGAAAGCAATGGGGCAGGACAAGAAACATTTGGCTTTTTCGTCTCTTAGGTTGTTTCGTGCGGTACAATCTAATCACACCAACAATTGCACATATGTGATTAACAACTCATAGATGTTTACTGTCGCTATGATGTAACCTTACTAACAAAAAATGAATCAGCAGATGTTGAATTACTGTAAAAATGACGGATGTTGCTGTTTGAGATCACATACGACTGTAATTTTCTTCAGACTGAATCGGTTCTGTCTTATCGCAATTGACCTACAAATCATAGGATATTACGGTTAAGCATGAAATTTTGTAGCAAACCATTGTGTTCACGCCCGTCGCTGAACAAAACAGCTAATTTAGTGTGGGACGCAATGGGAAAGAGGTATCAAGACCATTACGTCACTGAAGCAAAAGGTTACAACTGGCCGACACGTCAAAATCCCTACAACTCCACGATTCCGACAAAAGACCTAAAAATTCGGACAAAAGATGGCCCATACGATTCCGATTCCGGACACGCCAAAATCCTTCCGACTCCACAGCCCTGGCAATAACATTGCGCCAACAACAGGGATTACATGGATTACACAGGAAATGGCAAAGATGTTGTACTTGTATCATGGTGCTGCACTAGTGGCATGGGCAAACACAACAAAGCTTGATGACTTTGCATTGGTTTGTTAAACCCGTTAAAAATGAAAGCCAACGTTGCTGCACCATGTCACAGTAGGCAACTGGTATAATTTCTTAAATCTAAAACGAGGACTTTTACGGTGTGTCCTGAAGTAAAGGTGAACCCATTCATTGAGATGATATATGGCGTAAACTGACGCCACATCATCTGCAATATTTTGGTACAGTCAAGAAATTATCATCATCCGTTCAGTCGATTTCGACTCTCGGTCAACCTATAGATCTCCTTCCACAGCTCTCGATTCCTTGCAATCTCCTCCAGCTCTTCTACGCCCATCGCGCTGTCATTTGTCACTGTATCGAGACATTTGGGACAATACATCAAACTAAAAAGTCTTCTCCATACCTCAACTTTGCTGTTCGATGAACCTTGGACTACTGACACAGACCTAGTTCCAGTTCTATCTACAAAGTGTGAAAAGTTCAAATGTAAAGAGCATATATTTCTCTCAAACTTGATAGGCTGCCTGCTCTTATCAAAGGTTAAGCCATTTTAGCATATTATCGCGCTGCCATCGGTAATAGTATATGTGCGAAAGACCAACAAGAACAGCGCAATAAACTGCAGGCAGCTTTACCTGTGATTAATCTTTAAAGAAACACGAAAAAACTTTACCACTGTGTGTTAAACTATTTTGAAACGACATCATACAAAAACAAATACCAACACTGTTTGTCACAGTTTACAAACTGCATGGTGCATGCGCCTACAAACCGCACAGCTCACTATCGTCCAGTCAAGAAATTGAGCTTATTTTTTGACTACGATCAGCCAGCCATTACAAACCTATTCCTCAAACCCAGCCAAGCGTACAACAACGCCAAAGTTAAAAGCTATTATAGGAGTCAAGTGTATGTATAGGTGCGCGTAAAGTTAGCCTCTTCATGAGCTGTTATAATAATATTCGTCCAGGTTGAGCTCTGCTGTCCGTAGTAACAGCCACAACATGACTTGCTTGTAACATTCGTCATGAAAGTGGTAGAAGTCGCAACTTTTCTGCATTATTATCCAAAAACTGGACGCCTGCAGCCCTGCATTCACAATCGCCAAATAAGATGCACTTTGTCCACAAATCTGGTTAGTTTGATTGTTTAAAAGATTTTTGTTCACCAACGCACAACGTCATCTGTGGTTAGAAGGGAGGTGCGATATCTGATTGATGAGATAGATTTCCTACCGAGACTTTTATTATTATCATGAGATTGTCTTTTACTGAAATGCAACGTTACAGCGCCTTGGATTGGCAGTAAATGATATCTCCAAGCTCAAGCTATCATGAAAATGAAAAGATCATAAGTTTTGTTGTATATTTGAAGGCAATCCGTCAATAGAAGATTGCACAAGTTGTTAAGCCTAGGAGTTTTTGATCGACTGTGATAAATGACATCATCACAATGTCGTCGACTGCACGGCAAAGTGGTGAGAGCCCCTTTTGACGATCGGAAGGACACAGGTTCGACACCGTTCAACAACACGCAGCTTTGTCTTTGGGAAGACATTAAATGACATGAGTAAAGATGGACATGGAGATAGGCTTATCTTGCCTTCAGGTCCACATCTTCAACCCCATTGCGTTAGTCTGGATACGACAAAAGAAAAAACGTCCAGTAAACACAGCTGCACACCCTTGCGCCAGACAAAAAAGTAACACGGACATAATAGATACGTCTTCCACACCCAGACACAGAAACCAATGGCTGGTGGTATTTCAATCCATGTTAACAAAACAATAGCTGCCACTGGAAACAGAATGCAATCATTGCTTTGCATGTAGGCTGGACCTTTTTGTGCGGCATGCGAAACGCTTGCTTAGTCTGATGACGTTGCATCGTTTGAATCGTCACAGTCAGAACAAAATTATCAACCATCGCTTGGTCTTGCCTTCACTTCGTTGCTTATTGTTCCGCATTCGCATCCGCAGGTTAGACTTGATGCCACGTCCGACTTTAAGACTTTAAAAATGAAAACGTTAAAAGGAAAGTTAAAACTACATTGATTGCCTTGCGTTGAACTAGTAGAACGTTCTCTTCGATAACAGAACAAATACTGTATGGTACTTCGAAAATACCTTACTTGCTAGAACGCTCTCGTTGCTCTCAGGTAATCAGAACAACTGACACCAAGCACCAAGGCGAAAGCTTGCTTCACTGACTTTCCGCACAACAAGACAATGCGCATCCTCAATGCGAATAGCGTACAAAACGCCAATTTTCAAAACCATATACTGCTGCAGTGTGGTTGAAGACAATACAACAGCTTTCGCATTCATCAGATGAACGTTGCAACTGCTCCAAACTTTTCAGTATTCAGAAGATACGCTTCAAGCAAGGTTAGGTAAAAACCTAATATCTCACGATTACAAATTTGCATCTCAAGGCTCATCGTAGACTGCATATCTACGATAGACCGCATATCAACGACTCTATCAGGTGACCTGAATCAAAAAAGTAAATGTTCTTTTCACATCGATTCAACGACTGGCAAGGTTGAAACAACGCAAAAAGGCCAACTTTTTCTAGCTGATTGGTGACATGACTTGATTTCCCGGAAACCTATCTGGCAAATGTCAGATGCTTCCTATGCTTCATGCGGAAAGATATCGTAAAGCTGTTCAACCACGGAACATGTGCTGTACAACAAACTGTAATACTTTTAATGGATTTAAGTGATTATAATACCATAACAATTACCGCTGTGATATTTTGTTGACATTTTTCCATTATTTTGGACCTGCCAAAATACGCCTTTCAAAGTTCAGTGTGCCAAGATACGCCTCTCTGTATTTCGTCACACTGAATTTTGCAGTCTCTAGCCAAGATACAAATAAGTACTTTTGGTGATGATTGAAACGACAACCTGTTCTTGGGCTTCGATCCGACGCTCTGACCACTCGGCCAGACAGATGCAGATATTTCACAATATCATTACAGTACAACATCAATCGAACAAGGATACTCCGAGCCAGAGAATAAGTTCTTTTTACACCGATTCAACATCAGCAAAAACAACTGATTTGCTGAGTTAGTACAAGCAATACCACTTTGGCACAATCCTAACTGACGATAACTTTCTCGAAAGCATAGCAAAAGGCATTGAATGGCGTCATTACGCAATCGATTGCCTCTGATAACAGTGTTTGAGCGCTATGGTACGTTACGTTTGTTGTTCATTCTCTCTGTTCTCACGTTGTCATTATCTGAGCAAATTTACTTCAAACTTCGACGAAGCATCTCAATGAATTGACAACCGCTGTCTTTGAATTATGATTTCCTGTTTAAATTATGGGGTGCCATTTTTGTAAAGTTTGATAAAATTGCCACATACATTTTACAAATGCCAATGCTAAAGCTAAGAATTTACGGTATTGTAACTTGGTGAAACAAATACAATAAAGATTTGAAAAACTCGAGCATTCGGGCATCCTGTTCCGATGCTATTGATCCCATGAAGAGACAATACATTTGATTTGTATTGAAAGAACAATACAATTTTATCACAGTCTGTGTCTTTGAAAGATTCTCAGTCCTTACAATCTTAAATCGAAATCATTTCCAATCGTTACAAATAAACTCGTCTGCTGCGTTAGAGAGTTTATTTGTTTCTTGATTTGATCACTTTCACTAAACTGAATTCTATTGAAATGGAAAACAATCTATAAATTTAATAATGAAATGCCATCGTCAGGGCAAAACCATCTGGCAACTGCAGAACAAGACAATGGCTCAACAGAAGTAGTGGTCAATAAGTCATTAGCAGCATGATGAATTGTGCGAATAGCATTGAGTGTGAAAATGATGAGCAAGAAATAGGCCAGAAAGGTTTCCCACTACATTGTTGCAGGATACCAACAATCAACGTATTGATGACGTCGGGGAAAAAGCAGTGCCAGTTGATACAAAAACTAAAGCAGAACAAAGGTCATTAGAATGAGCACAAATTAATCTCAGCATCTCAAACAGATGTGTCAGATGATGATCATTGATCAGTTTCTATGCACAATAAGATCACCATCAACTGCATGAATACCAGGGATGTTCGTTAGGAAGCTTATTTGGTGAAAGAATAACACCGACGACTTTGGTGTCAATTTGAAATAATTGACACAAAAGTGAGCACCTTTGGGCTCTCATTAGTGCTACAGCTGTTGTTTGCGTAAAAAATGGCTTCAGATCACCGCTTTCAAAATAAACTTTGTTAACAGCAAAAATTGTGTGAAAAAAAAATGTCACAAAGAAAAGCCACAAAAAAGAAACAAGGCAATACATATTTTGTCCATATTTTCTTTTTGGTTTGGTTTTGGTTTTGAATCTTTATCCTCGGACTGACAAAGCCTTAATAGGTTATTTTTACTAGTTTTGCTTACTTCTACTTGTAGAGGCTTTTGACGCAGGGCCAGATACCGAGATTGACAGAGTGAAGTTTTCCGATTGTTGAAGTGTTGTTGCCAGAAAATTATTCCATTAATTAGGTGCCGCTGAATGGAGAGCAGTCTTTCAAATGCGTTGCTCAAGCACACACCCCGAAAGTCGAACCAGCGCGGCTTGATCTTGAAGCTTCTTCTTTCACGAAGTCACGCGCTAACCAAGTGAGCTATCGGGGCGGAACTGACTTAAACTAAATATTCAGTTAAATTTTGTGACATTTTTTTACTCTTATTTGACCCCATTAGATCGTTTGAATGTTGTTGACTGTTACGTAACATGAAAGTTACCAAAACGTGCAAAGATTGTTGGCATAACACAGAAAAAGTGACTCAAAAACTCACCTCAAAGATTTCTCTTGGTGAGTTTCCAAATCTTCAACTTCCAGTGAGTTTTCTCGGTTTCTGCTTCAAGTTTTTGCTTCAATCAAAAAAAAATGCTTCACTTTACAAAATTACTCAATCATTACAAAACCTGACAAAAAAAGAAGATTGGCAAAAACAATGACATACGTGTTTATGTAAAACATAGCACTCATTATACGTCTATTACTGTATAAGAAACAACTAAAACATTTATGATTTTTCTCTTCATTAAAATTTAAGCAAACCAAAGCCACTGATCAAACCCATCACTTTTACTAAAAATTATAATTTTAATAAAAATTGGTCAAACATTTGAAACATTATTACTAAACGTAAAACATGTGGTCTGCACGGGTTCAAAGTTCAACCGCTTTAGATTAAACCGGAGGTGACAAAGCAATTAATAAAGTGAGTTTTGTTCGCTCGAATCGTGACGGATAGGTTCGAATCTATGGTTCGAATCTGATAAACAATAAACTGCGAAATATCGCCGCGTATCGTGAACAGTCGAGGTGGACACTATTGCTGTGTCCAACTGTCCATAGTACTTAATGTTACTTTTGCGTTCACACAACGCAGATTCTTCATACAGTCGACATAACTTTGTGGTTTAAAACAATTGCAACTTTTCCATATTCATTCTAAAGAGTGAAAACCGTAATTCATCAAGCGATTCTACGTAAAAAATATCGCAAACAAATTATTCAACTTTATAAACCGAATTAATTCAATGACATGGTACTCCAGCTGTGACTTTGTGAAGCAACAGTTACGTATTCATTGCTCAAACTGCGAAGGTGTCCAAAGATCGCAAGGATGTCGTTTCGACACCCATGATTTGCATACGGTTAAAGGCGAACATGAATATTATATCTTCATCAGAAAGATCAAACTGGGGGATGATGAACAATGACTAGTGAGTAGGCCAACTAATAATTCGATCGGCTTGGTGAAACACACAAAGGTCAGACAGAACAAGATTGCACAAAATCAGATCATAAATTACACAGTCAAACCATAATAACTTGGCCTTGCGTGTACAACGAATATATAACAAGGAAATAAAGTGAAATTATATTTTCAAGCAGAAATAAATTGTATATAAGTTCCCAGACAGCAAACTAGTCGTTTGTTTACATTGACTCAACGTCAGCGGACGTTAAATCAATGTAATATGCCACTGATTTGCTGTGTAGGTTCAGATACAATAGCATTCCTCAAGCATTATAAGCTGGGAAGATTAATTTCTGTTTTTGAGAACTGTTTTGCGTTGTATAAACGGTTATGAACGTCAAATGGAGACTTGCAAAACTGACAAGAAAATATTTATTTTAACAGACCACCCAGAAAATATTCCTCCTTAACTTTCATTATAATATCACATAGAAAACATCAAGTCTATCCGACACGGCATATTTGGTAAACTATGGAATAATAGCGTGGGGCGTGGGCGGAACAGAGCTCCTTACAAAAATTAAATATTTCCGTTAATCTTCTCCAGCGGGTAATGCATCGGTGAGACGCCTGATAAATTTGATGCGAAGTTCAGTGGTGTTGTCGCCTTTCAGCGCGTCTTTTGGAAACCAGGTTTCCACCTCCATTTGCAGCATTTCCAAGCCACCCCTAATAGCACCGCATAAAATGTTTGAGTAGTTTAGATTAGTATGCTCTTCAGGGAGCTCCACGAATTCTGCAAGGGGGTTGTTTTCAATAGAAAGAGAAAACTCATCATTCGCGGGCGACCAGTTGCAGACTGCAGGGGTTATGTTCAAATACATTTTAAAAACCATTTTGGATAAAACTTCGGCGGTATCTCGAAAGTCCAGGCATTTCCCAATATTAGAACGAGCCATAAAATCCTCTACCAGTCTTACTCCAATGTTATATCCCATTTTATCCAGCTGCTTGTTGATTTCGTCATCATTGTCATAATCTTTGGTCAATTGAGCCACCAATGCACCGTACGTCAGAGTAAATAGTTCTCCAACAAGTTTTTTGCTCTCAAATGGTCTTGCGGCTTGCTTCGACGACATGTCAACAATTGCAATTAAGTTGTCAAAATGCCTAAATCAACCTGAATTTAGATAAAAACAAATCAAAATTAAGATTTTAAACCTTTCAATCAAATTTACGACTAAACAATAAACATCGCTGTGGTCAAAATTATTTTAATTACCCAACAAGCTGCTTCTTCCAAATGGAACTACAGCTGAGAAAAACTTTGGGAGAGAATTCACCTCCAATAAAATGGTCATTGAAGAAAAGTTTGATGTGATATACTATTAGTTAGATACTGGGGGTATTCCATGGGGAGCACAAGTTGCAAATGCGGACAGAAGCAAACAATGCAACATCTACTCGAATGCCCTGACCTAAAAGCAAAGTGCTCTGGACAGGATTTGGCCGAGTTCAACGATAGAGCAAAAGCTTGCGTGATGCTCTGGGCTACGGCCGTGTGACACACGATGAAAAAGAAGAAGTAGTTGAAAAATAAAATATTTTCTAGTTGTTCTACAAAAACTGAAACAAAGCTTGAGCATTGACTAATTGCAAAGCACTTGAGGCCAAAGGCCAAACAGAAAATAACGCATTCTTTACAACAATGATCGCATTTGAACTCCCTGCTGATCTGAACCAACCTCAAGAATTACCAAGAAACAGGTGACATCGGTGGACAAAGGGCGCCACCTGACGGATGTAGAATTTAAAAAATGTTTCAAATTAGTGGTTTATCGTTCTGTCTTGAAATGCATCAAAATACCTTTTAGTCTCGTTCTACGCTAAAATACCTGGTAAAATACCTAACCGCTAAAACACCTAACCGCTCGTTCGATACTCTATCGAATCATAACAGATAATACAAGTGGTAATAAACCTTTTTTCTGCTTAACACTTGACAAAAAAATTGATTCTGGATAACTCGAATGCGCCTGTCCTGTTCGCTGTTGGTTTTGTAAAGCGCTGAGAACAACAACATCTGCGATCGCTACAACCTATAACACACATTATCATTTATTCCATACCCAACAAACAGAACTTAAAATCAGACATAACCAAATAAGGCACAAGGTACAACCGTTCCGTCAGTAAACATGATTAGATAACTCTACCCCAGCAAAAAATATTGGTGGGCAACTATTTTCTGCAAAGAAGTTTTGCTTTATTGTTTAGCATTTCCACAGACATTGAATAAAAACCTTCCTTCCTTCCTCCAGCTCTGTCTCCCACAACCGGCTGCCTTAGAACAGGACTCCTTGCAAGTAACGCAAACCTCAGTTGTAGATTTTTTTTCTAACGTTTGTGTGTTTTCTCAATATTTTTGTGAGTCCCAAAAAACGTGAGCCCAAGAAGGTTTAGGTTAGTCCACCATGATTTTGGGGAGCAAGTCTTTTAGGCGCTGACAGTTAGGCGCTGGTCTAATAGGCGCGCACACTGTGGCGTCTGGATATTTAGGTGCGGAGCACTGTGGCGCCCGGTCATTTAGGTGCTATTCCTAGTAAAGTCTGTAGATTGTATTAGCTTGGCAGCTTGCCAGAAAATTATATCATAGCTTCAGTGAGTGAAGCTGCTAAAACCGGCAATGCTTTTCACACAAAATGTTACATTGAACAGAAAAATATATTGTTGTTTTATTAGTTGATTTATTATTGTTTTATTTGTTGTTAGTCCAGGTTTGCTTTGGTGAAAGCTTTATCAATAAATTGTTGAAGCTTTCGAACATTATTGAGATCATTTTTAGTTAACTCTTTCGCGACCACGGACGTATACACACGTGTTGGGATTTTTGCCATGATGACCAAGGAAGTATCCCTACGTTCAAGGTTAAAAGGTAGCCTATTTCAAGCAAAAAAATAATGTAAATGATGGCAGATCCATAGTCTTTGCCTGTCCTTTTTTGGCTAATATAAAAAATATATTTTGGCGGTGCAGTTATCAGATGAGGACTTCTTAAAGATGGGGACACAGTGGATTTTTTTTCTTTCACTCATGGGAATTGGCAGTCAAAACTGGCTAGGCAGCCCCTTACTTTGGAATTTCTCGATCAAAAAGACTGTAGGCTAAATTACGTAAACTTTTTGCTTAAAATTTTCCAAATTTCTCCATAATCATTCTGCTGTACCTCCTAAAGCATTGCGCGCAGAAACGAAGTAAATTTTTTCTTATGTGCAGAGTTGTTTTGGCATTCGATTAAACTACATATATTTTCATATTATTGTATCATGCTTGGGTAGTAAAAATTATAATGGAGTATACTTTTCTGCCAATTATTAATTTTTAAAAAAATTAGAAAAAATACCTTTTGGAAAGTTGCTAGTTGTACATAGAATGTTTTAAATTTTATTGCAAAGCTTTGCATCTTCGGATAGCTGAAGATGTATGCTTTCATTTGATGTCAAGATTGTGCGTCTACGTCGATCACATGACATGTTTTTACTGCGTAAATACAACAGATTTGTGTGAAAAATGTCTGGTAATTTAGATTAAATATAAATTACTTCTGTTCGGGATGGATTGGCCATGTGACGAGAACGCGTAAGACGCTCTACTACTGTTCACATGAATACATTTTTACAGGGCATATAGGCTACACCTTGGCTACAAGTTGCAAGCATAATGGTGAGACTTCGCTCGTTAAACCTAGTCCGGGTTTTGACGGAAAACTAAGTTACTCTTCACTCAAGCCTACCGCCCGCTTGAGTACAGCCTACGGTACATTTTTTACTGATGTTTAGTTATTATTTGACCTAACTAAAAGTGAACTCAATCTCATACATTTCGGAAACTTGAATAATTTATTGATAAAGCTTTCGCCGGCGCAAACCTGCACTAACAACAAATAAATGCTGAACACTCGCATTAAAAAAAACAACATATTTTTCTGTTCAATATAACATTTTATGTGAAAATCATTGCCGGTTTAAGCAGCTTCACTAACGGAAGCCATAACATATTCTTCTGTTCAATATAACATTTTGTGTGAAAAGCATTTCCGGTTCAAGCAGCTTCACCCATATATTTTTTTGAGTAATAAAACATTTTGTGTGATAAAGCATTGCCAGTTTAGGCAACTTCACTCACTGAAGCCATGACCAACAACGCACACGCATTAACAAAACAATATATTTTCCTGTTCAATATGATATTTTGTGTGAAAAGCATTGCCCTACGCCCCTACCTGCCAAGCTGATACAATCTACAGACTTTAGTAGGAATAGCACCTAAATGAACGGGCGCCACAGTGCTCCGCACCTAAATATCCAGACGCCACAGTGTGCGCGCCTATTAGACCAGCGCCTAACTGTCAGCGCCTAAAAGACGTGGACCCTGATTTTGCAACCTTAATCCACAACCAATCAACCATCCATCACATAAAAATGTATGAAGGAATAATGCAGCAGTTTAAAGATACTTTACTCTTATTTTTTTTAAGGGTACGACGCATAGAGGGGTTACTGAAAAAGCACACCGCTGATACAGAGAATCCTTGTCAGAGTGTATGCCTGAGAACTACGTCTGTCCATAATTTACAAAATAATTTTTACAAAAATCAATAAATGGCGCGTTTCTTATCGCCAAGGCTTCTTATCAGTGACGACACAAACTGGAGATTACTTAAAACGCAATTAACTAGCAACTCCATCCCACATTGAAAAACAAATAATATTTACACAAACGCACGTGTGTCAGAGCAAAACATATAGAAAAAATCAATTACCTTATCTAAAAACATGACAAACTACCAGTAAACACAGAAAACAGTTGGATTGGCATAAGAACGTAACACAAATGATAACCAAACGGCCCATCGTCCTACCACGGTCGCTGTCATACCGCGCTATGTGACTTGGTCGCACTGAACCAACCAACCACAACAGCAGCCGACAATTCAATTACCGGATGACCCCTTGGAAAGCTATTCATGACTGCAACATACCTAACAGGCTAACACCACCATTTTCAAACCAGGGTTAGGTAAGCCGTGAAAAAGCACGTTTGTAGACGTTGAATCAATGTAAAAACGACGGATTTTGATGTCTGCGGCCTCATGCAAGACAATCCCAACCAAATAGACTTCTTTGTGTGGACTACCTAGGAAGGGTCTGCTACTATTCGGTGAGTCCGATTCGGTGAAAGCCTTTTCATGAGTTTAAATTTAGAACAAAGCATATCGATAGTCTATTCAACACTACACCACAGTTAAGCCAAGAACGTGCAAATTGAGTCAAATATGCAAACAATGCTTAGTTTGTGTCCGCTCATCCATGACTAGTCAATAGCTTGCATGCTTCACCTTAAAAATGAACACTGCATACGCGGAACGGGTCTGCTACTATTCGGTGAGTGCGATTCGGTGAGTCCGATTCGGTGAGTTCCTAACCTCTAACCCCTAACCCTAAAACGGCAATGATAATTAGGCTACGATACCCGATAATTTAAAAAAAAAATTGAAAAAATCCCCCGTTAAGGGATCGGACTCACCAAATCGGACTCACCGAAACGAACTCACCGAAACGGGCCATTCCGACGCGGAACAATGCCAAAAGCTACTGACCCGAAAGAACTTCTGTATTATGCAATGTGCAGATAAACATACACTGCTTATTTGATCCTCAATATTAAAACTTCAAAATTTAAAAATAAAAATTACACAACCTGGCTACTCAAAGACTGTGCTCAGTAAAGCCTTTCTTCTGTACTTTCCCACAAAAAATTTCACAGGTTTTTCCGAGAACCCATAAAAACTTTCCCGGAAAACTTTAGTGAGTACCTTACATCCCCAAACAATACAGCTGTGTTAAATCACAACTAACTCTCAACGACTTAAACCAAAGCTGGTTCCTCTGGTCACTGTGGTGGCTGGGCTGTACCAACAAAGATGATGATTTCACAGCACTTGTAGATTCAAACGATCAAAGATGATGATAGCGAAGGTCAGCTTCATTTCTAACGTTTCGTCAGTCAGTGCGATTGACTACATCAAGAATTTGACACCAGTTGATAAAAGCTCCTTGTCTAAGTGTCTAGCATCAAACGACACTGCATAAAAACACTATAAATAACAGAGGGCTGCAAACCGCAGATTTGAGGCTGTTGGACCTGGTAGCTGAAATCATTAGCTAATTTGAATAACTACAAAAGAAACAAACAGTTTGCAATTTGCATAAACTTGTTCGGAAATCTTTATTTTACGAAATACTGTACAACAAGTCAGTTCAAAAAATTAATTTTTGTTTGTTTTTTATCAACATAGAGCATTTCTTGTACAGCGTCAAGTAACATGTTTTTCCTGGGATATATGGAACAATTACGTTGAAAACAAATATTATTCAAATGCAAATCTAAGACACAGGATGCAATTTTAATGCATTGAATCTATTCATGCCGCCATCCAACTCACTGATCCAATATCAATAATATTCGTTCAAAACAAAACGGACCACTGAGTAACCAGGTGAGCTTGTGAATCACTCTACCAAGGTTCAAGCAACATTAACAATATAATAAATTTAGGTGAAATATGAAGAGAAACAGTTGAGTCAAATTACACTCATTGCTTTCATAGCACCCACCCACATGATTCACGATGGGATGACCCAATTGAATCTATTGTGCGAAAAGTGTAAACTCATATAAAGAAAGTATATAATCGTTATTTTGTCATATTTACTACGGCTTGAAAGAAAAAGTTCAAATCATCACAGAATAAAAACACAACTAAAACCACAAATACAATCCTCTATGATTAAAAAATCAACATGACTGTACAAACAGCCTGGAAGTTATAAACACATTAGAGAAATTGTATTGTTCAACAGAATCTTCACTCTCAAGCGCCCTTTAATTCTCTTACCTAACTAACAAACTTCAACAAGGCTATCCGCTTTCATCCGTACAATTGTAATGTTGCGCAAGGATGAGTTGAAGCATGGCCACCTAAAGATACGGCCTGATTTGTCACATTTTGCAGAGATTTCCAGGTTTTTTTAACTTTGGGCGAATGTTTAAATAAATTTTTCTAAAAATTATATTTTTACGCTTTCTTTATTCTTTTCCCCAGATGACACAATAGGTTTTAACATCCTCACCTGTCGAAAAACAAAGAAAATTTGATTTCGAAGATTTTAGTCAGACGGTTAATTTTCAATAACAGTCTGATTTTGCGTTTTTCAACTTACTTTTTCTCATTTGCTACTGCTTCCCCAAGGCAACAAAAAAGTTTTATGTCATTAGGAAACAGCAAAAAGAAAAAACATCTCAAAAAATGTCAGTCAAGCACCAGCAGTAGCTGTAATCAAAATCTGCAAAATGTGACAAATCAGGCCGCATCTCCGGGTGGCCATGGTTGAAGTAAACTGCTAATGCTCGAATTAGATCGCGCAATATAATATGACAGACAATGAATTGAAATTTGTTTTGAAATTAAAATCGTTGAAACGGAATGGTTGAAAGTGAAATTTTTAAACCTTTTAATAGAATTTACGATTAAACATCAAAATTATTTTGAATTTGTAAAGAATTCGAAAATCACCAGTTTACGCTTGATAGAATCATGTCTATCTTGATAGATGAAAAGTCACTCGTGGGTTCTGTTTCAATCAGAAAATATTTGTTGATGAAACAAACTGAACCAGAGTCACTAAAATAAGAAGTACGATTACAAAAAAACAAAAAAACTCAAAAAGTCCAAAAGTCTGTCCAAAAGTTAAAAACAACGTCGTTAGTGGAATAAGTGTGGAATGCTTCGAAGGTTCACTAGCAAACAACGGAATGGCCCGTTTCGGTGAGTCCGATTCGGTGAGTCCGATTCGGTGAGTCTGATTCGGTGAGTCTGTTTCGGTGAGTCCGATTCGGTGAGTCCGATCCCTTAACGGGGGATTTTTTCAATTTTTTTTAAAAATTATTGGGTACCGTAGCCTAATTATCATTGCCGTTTTAGGGTTAAGGGTTTGGGGTTAGGGGTTAGAGGTTAGGAACTCACCGAATCAGACTCACCGAATCGGACTCACCGAATCGGACTCACCGAATAGTAGCAGACCCAGCAAACAAAATTTATAATTCAAAACTTTTCGACCTCAATACACCTTACTTCATTTCAACTTAAAACAAACCTACAAATTAGAAAAAGCTTAAGTGAACATAGTTTCTTGTAACCTTCCTTCTTCAAATGGTAACTTTTCACGGCTTATTACTCTAGTTTGTTCACTGGTATGAAAAGCATCAAACCCAAACCACACTGCAAGTTATAAACATTCATCTGGGTTATACACAGTTAGGGTACCATTGATGTTAAGGCCTCGCACAACCGAGGACATTAACCAATGCACAAATTGCACATTACATGACACAACAAATTTTGGCGAAGTCTGCAACCTAAATCTAAGAATGCATCAAGAATAAAGTTTTAAATAGCTTTTACAAGCATTGGTGCACTGAATGTCCTACTTTACAACTTAATACCAAAACAAGCATTGATTTAATGTATCAAAACGTTGAAATGAAACAAAATTAAGTTTTGCCCTTACAAGCCAGAACCTTCCATTAATTTACAAGCACCACTTACCAATGCAGCACAGCCGAGCCACATTGATTCCATCAGCGCGATATGTTGCTCTCGTAGGCTTGATGGCCTATGAACTCAAACGGCCCGCAATAGATGAAAGAGTAATCGATATTTAATTACATGGAGAAGCTTCGAGCAAATTATCGAAATGAAATATGTTGCTGTCCATGTCAGTCACTGGTTTACTCTCGAGAGGATAAGCAAAAGTTTGAACCCTTTTCTCTATTTAATTAATGTCAACTGCAGACATCACATCGTTTCGACCCACAGCTATTTTAAGTCAAGTAAGCAAGGAAGATAGCCCTTCAAAAAAATCCATTTTGTAAAAAACCTTTAGATGTGGCATTTTGATGACTATAAACTACGCCTCCTACGCCATAGGAAAACCTCTACCTACGCTACAGAAAAGGTCAACTAACTGGCCATGACTACGATTCAACATCACAAAGTGCAGAACAAAATGAAAAGTACAGCGATTGAACAATAGCGAAATAGCATACGCAAGCGTCCAAGTTCAATACCAAACTAGAGAAAATCGATTGGTTCGAGCCTACAAATTGTGTAGGCCTTGAATGTTTAATAACGTCAAAAAAATACACGCCAACGGCCCAACGCCGCTGTTGATTCATGCAAGTTTTGCAATGCCAACCTTTCTCCGTTTCGTTATCAGCGTATGAATAATTTTAAAAGAGGAAACTGTCTGACGCGTGTGTCGTGTGAGGGCTTCTTTTGAAGACAAAACGTTCATTTTATAGCAAAGGTTTACGTTACACAGTTTATTTTTAAAGCGCTCCCCTCATCGTCTTAATATGTAAGGATTGTGCAAATATTGCGCCACCTGCACGAGAAAGAAAACATCGCTTTGGCAGTTGGCATGGACTTGGGCAGTTGGCTGTTTATTTGATCAACTTGAAGCGAAACTTTACTAGGCAATACGAGGGGCATTTTCTTGATGAATGATATTTGTTTAATAGTAAAACTTTAGTGAAGTTTACCGGAAATAACTTTGGAAAGTCCAAAACATCGACAACAACTACATGGAAACGTGATAAACTCGTCGTTACTCGGAGATATCTTCCACATTTCCCCATTTGTGTGGTATTGCTCTAACAAGAACCAAAATTAGTTAATGAAATGTAGAACAAGTCATTGTGCTTTGAGGTAACCTCAGACAGTGCCACGCGAATCGAGGAGATTGAAAAGCGATCAAGCGTGACCTCTCCGTTCGTTTGTACGTTGCGAGGGACAACTCTGAGTGATGAGAGGTCGCTCATCCGTGACAGAACTAACAATCAACTCTTCAGATGACGTCATAGTGAGCATAACCCGCGCCGCTTGACCCAAGCCTATGACAAACGAAACATGCGGGCATGAATGGAACTAGTAGTAGACAAAACATAGAAATGTGATTATGTGATGGCCATCAATTTTCATTGTTATATTACAGAAAAAGCCTTCTCTATTCAAAGGGGCATAGCAAATACAAATACCCTCAAACAAATCATTCTTTTAAAGGCACACTTAGCATCGTTGTCTTGCATCACATCACACTTATTATGTCACAAATGCGGCACAGAAGTCCCGGCTATCAACAAAGACTTGGGAAGAAGCAAACACGAAAAATGCTACTTCATATCACGTTTAAACCCAGACAGCAAATTTGTCATTTTTACATTGATTCAACGTCTGCAGACGTTGAATCAATGTAAAAAAGACGGATTATGCAGTTTGGGAACTCTGTTTCATCAAATGACGACCAAACCTGTACCAAAGTGACTCCACAACTACCGCACTGTCTCACTACTGACACGCTGTTCTTGCAAAGAAGCTGAACAAGAAAGAAAAATCTTGGCCCGTCATTTTTGACAGTCTTCCACTAATTTTATTCTGCAGTTGCATAATTTTTCTAGATACTGAGACTGGCAGCGAATTGTAATTCATTGTTGGCCTGACACAGAAGCAAGTTCCGCAACTGAACGGTCTGAACTGTGAATTATGTTCTGCTTCAAAACCTCTACCTGTTCATGGTTCAACTCTAATACGACATTATTTCGAAACTTTTTAAATTCTTCTGTGTTTGATCCCCGTCGCATACAACTTTCCTTAAACCTGTAATCTGTCGATGTTAACCAAGACTACATTGACAGACTACGGGAGAGCTGGCAATCTTTAGCTTCATCATCATGGACACGTTTCTGTCAACACGGAATGAAAGCAATATTGCATCTGTTGGTAGGCCACTGCTTATTACGTTCTATCTGTGATGGACATATATCTAATCGTAAAGTTCTGAATTTGTTCATTAAACGTTTGTTTCGGAGCTTCTATGGCAACCTTTTAAAGAACTTCACAGCGTCATAACGTAAACAAAAATGTTTAATATTGACGGAATTGCGTGGGTGCGTAATGACGTTTCTGTGCGTCTGAAAGTGTCATGCCATTTAAGTTTCAACAAGAACAGAATCCGTGCATAAAGCGGGATACGCAAATAACATTTAGTAAGCATTGTTGGACGTTACTTTTGATACATTGTTGCAACGGTCAAAGATGTTGGAACGATATATAGTTAGCTGTCCACTAGTGCAGAGGAAAGTCGCAGACACTAGAAGCAGTTTAACAAAGCAAATTTGGCCGATCGTACTATTTCGTATTTGCATTGTCGAACGCAATTGAATGAAAGGTTAAAAAAAGGTTAACAAATTCTTTCTACAACCTTTATTCAAAAACAAATAAAAAAATCAAAATTCTAAAACCCTGCCACAACTTTGATACCAATCTGCACACCAGTTCCCCAAATTGAGATCGAAAACGAATTATGACTGTTATAGTTTATAAAAACATTATATATTAAAGACAGGCAAGACACAACAATACAACCGGGTTGAGCAAAACATTATTATTGAACTAGTACTTTCTTTGGTATTCTGACACACATATTGCTAAAAAAAACTATAAAACACAGTAAAAGTCACACTACATGTCCGCACTTCCAAGCATTTGCAAGTGAAAGAACGTGCGCTACACGCCGTAGCCGGCAACAGCCGCATAAACAAAACACACAAACTATTCGCAGAGGCGGTGCGCATTGAAATAGTCCAGGCAGCTCGAAGACAAGTGGAGTTGGAAAAGATAATCTAGAAATCTGTTCATTCAAGGGAACTGGGCCCAAAGCAATCAATCTTACATTGATGCTACGTCCAATGATGAACAACCAACCAAATACTAAAATGTATTCACAACCTATAGCGTTTCCTGGAATGCTTTTCCTCTAAACACATGAAAGAAATGGCGCACTGATGAAATGCATTTGTCCAACATTCTAAATGTTAGTTCGCTAAAGCCACCTGGCTTCAGTGATCAAGTTATCTTTTACCATGACAACAATCTTCAACAATCGATTTGGAAGTGACCAGCAATAATAAACACAATCAGGATTTACGCTCGCAATTCACTTCGCTTCTTGGACAACTGATAAAAGACGAGATACGTAATCACTAATCACAATAAAGTAATCAACAGGATTTCCTATCGCTTCTTCTCAAGAGGCTACTTCAAAAAAACGGTCAAGCTGGATGGTCAGTTGGTCAGTGCGTTGACTACGACATTAGGCTTGGTACTTTATTTAGATACACTCAGCAGCACAATTGCTACTATTCTTTTCAAAATCAACCAAAGTAGCTTGGGTCACAGCTTAACAACTACGGCACAAACGGCCGTCTACAGATATGAGTAAAGAATAATTAACTCCAGCAGTCTAATAAAAAATAATCGAGCCAGTCGTTTGAAAATCTACTATTGTACAATTGCAAACTTTTAAACTCCATTTTCAATTGCAATAATCTTTAATTGTGATCAAATTTCGCGTCTGCAAAATCGCAAATTCGTTCAACAATTGCTTTATAGACCGGGAGCCCGCGACGTCCACCCTAGGTGAAAAAGTTACCAATTTCTATTAATACAGCGATGTCCGGTGGTATGTGGGTACTCATAATCTGGAAGTCTGCCGGGCCGCCGGTGGTGGGTATGGAAATGGGGGGCATTTTTCATGGCCCAAAAAATGCGCTAGGTCAGCTGAAATAGTAACCGCTTGAAACTTAGTTGGTTGTAAAGTAAATTGTTTCTAGATGATTGTCTGGTATGTGACAGACATTTTTTGTGGTGGGGGGGCTCTGACAGACAAGTTTTATACCCCCCAAAATTTGCGCTAGGTCAGCTGAAAAAGTTACCGGATAAAACCAACTGATTATTAATCTGTGAGTGTTAAGCTTCACAAAAATATATGTGACAGACAAATTTGGTGGTGGGTGTCCCCTGACAGACGACCTAAAGTAGGTGACCCCCCTAACTTGAGCTAGGTCAGCTGAAATAGTTACCGGATAAAACCAATTAAAAATTAATGTGTGAGTGTTAAGCTTCACAAAAATGTATGTGACAGACAAATTTGGTGGTGGGTGTCCCCTGACAGACGACCTGAAGTAAGTGACCCCCCTAACTTGAGCTAGGTCAGCTGAAATAGTTACCGGATAAAACCAATTGAAAAATAATGTGTGAGTGTTAAGCTTCACAAAAATGTATGTGACAGACAAATTTGGTGGTGGATGTCCCCTGACAGACGACCTAAAATAGGTCTAGGTAGCCTAACCCCTTCCCTTTTTGCACTAAATCAATGACAGGAGTTCTCGCTAAAAAAAACTTGAAGAAGTGTTTTGTTTTATGTGTGCACAACAGAAAATAAGTATTAGTATTACGTATAACAGGCCATTTAACTACTAATTTAATACCGGAATAAAAATGATGCAAATTGAGCAATCACCCAACTTGGGTTAGGGTTAGTTAGATCTATAATAACAATCACTGTTAACTGTGTTAAGGATAGCCATGGGATAGCCTATTAATACTTGAAAAGTTTTTGTCTGAATTTTTCGTCAACACTGAACAGTCTAGCCTATATAAGAAAAAATGTTTGGCAATGGTGGTGAGTCATTGACTAAAAAAATAATTTCAAGTCAGATTCATCTTCCGAGTCGGAATTTCCGCTCCACTGTTCATCACAACTCTCAATGTCATCCTCATCACTTCTTTTCTCCGATTTACTAAATAGCTCAGATGGTATAGCTGCGCCTTCAAACCAGCCTGGAATGATAACTTCATTTGTTTTTGACCAGCCATAATAGTGACATTTACTCGTTTTCTTTAACAATTCTGTGATTGCGTAATTGTTTCGCGGCATGCCGGCATCTTCGACTTGTTCTAAGCCTGCAAGATATCTTAACTCTGTTACAGAAGCAGGTCTCTGTGTAACTGTGACACAACATCTTTTTATGGCACTTTTTGAGTTCTGAAAGCTAATTATTCCTTTCACCTGCGACGCAGCGTCCCTATTCGCAGTTTGCTCTAAAGACAGATGGACTGCCGTCCTAGAGTAATCCTTTTTGGTACGCCTAACTGAGAAAGCACCATTATCCAGTATAGCTCTCAGTTTCGGATCCGCGTTTTTTAGTTTGTTGTAGAACAACGATCCCCATCTTGCATAATTTAGACAATTCAGAGCGAAATATATTTCTAGAAGTATTGGTACAATAACCATGTAACCACTTACGTCGTTCATCCTTACGCATCTCTGCACTTCTCGATAGAGTCGGTTTATTAAGAACACATAGGACCAATCACGTAGAACCTATAGTGTTCAGAACTGATAGGTTTCACTAAACACTTCATTCATGGACCTGTTAAAGCATTCTTCATACTTTTCCCGATGTTCGGTGACGACTGGATTGGCCAAGCATACTTCTACTTTATCAGGGTCAGTTGGAATAGTGGACATGACTTGCTGGAAGTTGTCAATTTCATCTGCATCTAAAGTTGTTAAGAATCGATCGTATAGCTTTCTTTCCATGACGTTGGCTGTAATTTCGTGCACACGAGTACAGTAGCCTACACCTGTTGCAAAATTTCCTGTAATGAACCCTTGTAATGATCCCTCGGCAAGGATCTTTGACTCCGACAATATCGACTCTATCCCGCAATCATTTATGAAGGTTCCTTCTGCTCCGAATAATGCAAGATCCATGTGGAAATTCCCAAGCATAATGAGGAGATTGTCAAAAAGAGGGGCTTCAATGGCTTGAATGGAGTAGGCTTTTTGTGTAACCAGGGGTGTGCATTGTGCAAGAGCTACGTCATGCGTCTCCACGGCGTATTGTTGGTGAGTTTCAGTTGCAACCTTCATGGTTCTAACCAGTAACCAGTCTTTCTTTAACAACGTTATTGTTGGTTGGTAATCTTGTTATTGGGTCCATGTAACATATTCGCTGTAGCGGTAGACAATCCACTCTATTATTGCTCATGAAACCAGCATAGAGTGGAGTTGCAACATCTCTACTTTTGCTGAACCAATACATATCTAGCGGCTTCATTTTGCATGTCAAGATGGACTCTTTCTCTATTATTTCCTGAATATAATCAGATGCTTCTCCCACGGAACGTGATTTTTACTTTCTTCCTGTGCTAAAGCGGAGTATGCAAATTCCGGCTCTAAACTTTTCACATCATTGTAGTTAATTGTGTGGCCTTCCCTGTTAGGTATCTGCAAAGTTAACTTGGAACCTGTCATTGCTTCTAAACCAAGTATTGTGTGCTTCCATGGCTTTACATGACCTCGACTGACGTTATACACAGCATCTGACTACATTGATTCAACTTTTCTTTCCATTGTGTCTGTGTGAGAATCACTGAATTTGGATTTCAACCCACATAATCGTGTGGTAGGCTATAGAAGAGTTGCAATCATTCAGGAAGTTTTGGGGCCATATCCTTCAAGCTCTCTACGATTGTTGGATTTGGGGTTTTGGTTTTGAGTAGCTCGTAAGCAAGTCAATATTTCACCTCGTAAGAGAAGTGCCACTGCACGAATCTGATCATCTTGATTGGCACTACAATCACCTATCAGAGCATATTTTTCTTCTTGGGCAGAGAGAAGCGAGAGGTAAATAAAATTGCCTACTTATTGTTAGTGCTTTACCAAACTTATGAGAAATTTTCCTCACAAGGTTCTGTGTGGTGTTAGACCATAGCTCAACATCATTTCCTCCATTTACCAAATACTCATCTTTGTAAAGATCAAATAATATTGAAAATAGCATTGGCCTTTGCTTTTGCATCTCTTCCTCAACAAATTTGCATATTATTAGGAAAGGAAGGTTGTGAGTTTGGCAAAATGAAATATTCCAGTTTGTGGTGGTTTGGGGATTGCTTTTAGTCTCTCTATCAAAATGAACCCGGCAAGACTTGTGATACTCTGCTTCTTTGGCAATTAAGTCCACACCACTACGAATTAGTGATTTAATCCTTTCGTTTTTAGAAAACACTGCTCTTGACTTAAGTGATTCGCATCCATCCATCGTTGAGACCTTAACGGTATTTTCTTCTTTATTTTTGTATTTCTTTTGCTTGGGACAGCAAAATATGCAGGATCATTTCAATAAACCTATTTTGTTCGACTAAGGGAGCGAGCTTCTGCATCTTGTTAGCGAGCGAGCTTCTGCATCTTGTTAGGGAGCGAGCTTCTGCATCTCGACTTTAGCAGAAGATAAAGCAACTGCCTTAGGTTGAAATGTTCTTTTAACTGCTGTACAGGTAAACGTTTTGTGACATGACTGATGAAAGACACCTATGGGTAATGCAGAGGAACTTGTCTGGATGATTTTACGTGTGGTGACAGAAAAGCAATCGGATGATAATAATTGTAGTCGAATGCTTGCAATGTTTTTCCATGACCGTTTTTTTTTCATTGATTCAACGTCTGCAGACGTTGAATTAATGTAAAAAATGGTTGATTTGCTGTCAATGTTTTTTCGAAAGGTTGCTTTTTACACTGTTTTTATATCATATTCTTGAACTTAGCCTACTAATATTTATCCATACTCGTTAGATCGCCAATTTGTTGCGTAGCTTAAACTGAATTATCACTGGCTATCTGTTTGAAAAGTCTTGTTCATAGAATAACGGTTTGGAGGAATAAAAAACGTAGAGTACTTAATTATTTATTTTTTTGATGTCATATAGTAGCTTATTGTAGGGAGTTTCGAAAAAAGTGTTCATTCATGTTAAAAGTGTATCACATAGCTAAATGGTTAGGGTATAGTGCTATAGTCAGATGATCAAGCGCTTTAAGGAGTGAATTGTTAGTAATGTGTCGTTGCCCACTGTATCACAAAAGCAAATAATCCCTTTCAAACTAATTTAACAGCTTGCACTAGGACTGTAAAATTCCAATCACCAAACTCGCTAAAAGTAAGACAGCCGGATTTCTTACAAGATTTAAAAGTAAGACAACCGATCTCAGACAGCAAATCAACCATTTTTTAAATTGATTCAACGTCTGCAGACGTTAAACCAATGTAGAAAACAGTTGATTTACTGGCTGAGATTGTAGTGAGCCAAGCACATGCAAAAACGCTTGCTATAGTTCCTTGCACTGAAACTATTTTTATTTGTGTAGACAAATGAAGTAGAATAGTAGATAAATCACGTTCTGTTACTTAGTATACCGTACTTCAAAAGCACAGCTAACAAATCCCTCCTATCAATTGACTTTGTGCAAACCTGGGGGTTACCTAGGCCTATTTCAGGTCGTCTGTCAGGGAACACCCACCACCAAATTTGTCCGTCACATACATTTTTGTGAAGCTTAACACTCACACATTAATTTTCAATTGGTTTTATTCGGTAACTATTTCAGCTGACCTAGCTCAAGTTAGGGGGGTCACTTACTTTAGGTCGTCTGTCAGGGGACACCCACCACCAAATTTGTCTGCCACATATATTTTTGTGAAGCTTAACACTCACACATTAATTTTCAATTGATTTTATCCGGTAACTATTTTAGCTGACCTAGCTCAGTTAGGGGGGTCACCTATTTAGGTCGTCTGTCAGGGGACACCCACCACCAAATTTGTCTGTCACATATATTTTTGTGAAGCTTAACACTCACAGATTAATAATCAGTTGGTTTTATCCGGTAACTTTTTCAGCTGACCTAGCGCAAATTTTGGGGGGTATAAAACTTGTCTGTCAGAGCCCCCCCACCACAAAAAATGTCTGTCACATACCAGACAATCATCTAGAAACAATTTACTTTACAACCAACTAAGTTTCAAGCGGTAACTATTTCAGCTGACCTAGCGCATTTTTTGGGCCATGAAAAATGCCCCCCATTCCCATACCCACCACCAGCGGCTCGGCAGACTTCCAGATTATGAGTACCCACATACCACCGGACATCGCTGTATGAATAGAAATTGGTAACTTTTTCACCTAGGGTGGACGTCGCGGGCTCCCGGTCTATTTATGTTGTCACATTGTGACCACATTTGAAGGTAAAAAATATTTTTTGTATTGTACAATAATTTATCTTTTTCAAAAATTTACAAAAAATTTCACACAAAATCTTTGAGGTTATAAAGTTGTTAATATCATTGTGCATCACACAGCACTTAGTTGTCTGCAATTGTGAGAGAATAATAGAAGAGCCTTAAACAGATTGCATCCAGGCTTGTTCAAGGGTGACCCATTGGTGACATATAATCCATCAATATGCAAAAAAAACTATCTTTATGACCTCACATTAGTGCACTGTGGCTCGCAATAACAACCACCCGAGTCGATTGGTGAAACTCAACAACTATAATGAAGTTCCACAACCTTCTCACAGAAGCCTGAACCTCAACAAAACTGAAGAAAGCTGCGGTGCCAGTCGAGAACCTAGATAACCTGATAGCAAGTGGAGCGTGAAATGACTTGCCAACTTCAGAAATATTTTCACAACAGCTGAAAATTTCTCCAGTACTCTACATACATCATCATCATCATCAGCCAGTCATGCCACTACTGGCAGATGGCCACCACATATGTTTCCACACCATTGTCTTTCGCTATTCTCATCCAGGTGATGTTTACTCACAAAGTGGGAATGCGACTTATACTGTACATGTGTACAAGTGTACATAAACAATTTCAAAATGCGGCTTAAAAATTTAGTATCATTTCATCAGGCCTGAGTTGGGGCTGGGACTTTATGAGAGAGTGCAACATATACTACCCAGACAACAAAATTTGTCATTTTTATATTGATTCAACGTCTGCAGACGTTGTAATGTTGTAGAGTTGGAATGGCTAGCGTGGAAGCTACACCGTTCTGGTTAGCGAAGCGTTACTGCTGCTCGCTGTGCTAGTGAGTAATCAGCCTTGTGCTGATAGCCGGGAAGAACGCCTTTCTTCACATCATACTTAACATATTGTTGGAACAAATTAAATGGAATTCTAGTCACAACCACAAAGTGTCATAACTCACCGTTAATCTGCCAGTATGAATTTTTTACTGGTTTACTTATATACTCTTATAGAGAGAAATGAGAAATTTATCGCACACACCGTTACAATAACATGAAGTTGTGCTTTTAAACTAAATTTTTCTTAAAATACCAATACAGTATAAAATAAAAGCCATTTCATTTCGTAGACTATATTTAGTTTGGAATTGCATAAAACAGCAAGACAAACCACACATCTCGCTTCCAATTGAACACACCTTTGCATTTATACTTTACAGATATAGATATAAGTGAGAAGTGTTACTGTTACCTACTGTTACCCCACAACAACCCGATGAAACACCAAGCAGAAGTACAAACTTTAAAGAGAAACATTACAAAAAAAATAAAAATGCAACTACATATATAAAACATTTCTTTGATGTCAAAGCAAGCAGTTCTATTGCAAAATGCAAATAAGTTTCGGATCCAGACCTTCTGGGTATTGAATGTTGATGGTGGACCTTGAGCTTTTGGACGAATAACCTCATTGCCACATTTCAGGGCTTACTTCAAATGGATTTCTACTGGGTGGAAGCAATTTTTACTGTGATTATGCTAGTTGCTGGGGGCCTGGGAGGCTTCGACTCTCAGACTCCCCAACACTTTCTCAAAAATACAATTCGAGTTACATTTTACCTAAAAAAGTGGTTTGGGGTTTGGTACAGATAGTTTAACTTTCGTCGTTGCGTGTGAAATGACTTATTCACCGGACCGCTAAAAATATTCAACTTGTCAAAACGTACCTTTATTAACATTAGTTGAGTAACCCTGATCTAGGCATTCACACTGTGGCGACAGGTCATATCTCTTAATTTATATATTTTTCTTTTTTATTTATTATCGTTTCACACAAACCTTCATATGGAAAGCAAAGACACACTGAAAAACAGACAACCCATCACAATAATCTTGGACAAAATGTAGCAGTCCTTAAATCAATGCAAAAATGGTGGATTTTGATATCTGGGTTGCAAGATTTATGTCTTTTGATGTCCCTACAGGTGGCTTTGCTGAATACACAATAGCAGATACAGGGAGACTGTAACTGAAACAAGCATTTCAGGAGAATTTTGAAAACATGAACAGACATAACTGAGCAACAACACAACATTTAACATAATAAAAACTAAATAGGAAACGTTTTCGGCTATGCATAAATTTGCATATGTATGCACACCAAAGATAAAGACATAAAATAACTGTTTCGTTAACCAAACTATCATGCCATAAAAGCAATCAATTTTGAATTATTTTGAACCAAACTCATCATCATCATCATAATCCATTGTCGGTTTGTTCCCCACTAGTGGCGGTGGCCGATTGTTTCCGCGCAGCAATTGTCTTAATCCCTTTTCTCCATTTCACCCTGTCCCTTGCATCTTCCTCCTTCAGTCCGACTTTTTTAAACTCATCCTTCACTTGTTGTTTCCACGTTCTTCTTGGACGACCGCGTTTCCTCTTCCCATCCACCTTTAGATCTAGTGCCTTTCTAAGAAAACTTCCTTCCTCCCTCCTTATCACATGTCCATACCATCTTACTCCATTTGCCCTTGCCAGTTGGTCTATGGTCTCTCTCATCTCTAGCATATCCAACAATTCTTCAGTCCTTTTTTCCCTTCTTGTTTTCACCCCACACATTGCTCTCACCATTGACCTTTCCGTTCTTCTCAGGATTGCCAGTTCACTCTCTCTCAATACCCATGTCTCGCTACCATATAGCATTGCAGGCCGCACACAGCTCCAATATACTTTTCCTTTCATCCTCAGTGAAAATTTTCTGCCATACAACATTTCCCCACATTCCCTGAACTTTGCCCAGCCCAATCTTGCCCTTGTTGTCACCGCTGCTTCACATCCACCACTTCCACTTATCCGATCACCCAGATAACAGAAGTCTGTCACTGTTTCGATGCCATGGCAGAACTCATCATCATGGCCTTCCACTTCATTCCTTCCTTTACTGCATTTCCCACAAACAAAACACTTCGCCAATCTTGTTGCGGCTCTCTTGACATTAGCACATCTTGCATGTACCCACTTTCCACATTCCTTGCATTGCATTGAATTTCTCATCACTCTCTTGCCACATATTCCACAGGGATCTACTTTGCTCTCAACAACTGTTCCTTCTGCTCCACTCACCATCACTTTTGTTTTTTCAAGATTCACCTTCATACCCTTGGTTTCAAATGCTTCTTTCCATTTCTCAAACTTTCTCTCCATTCCCTCCATACTATTACTTGTCAAGACCAGGTCGTCTGCATACAAAATTTCACTCAATAAGCCCTCCCTCACTCCTTCAGTTACAACGTCAACCACAATAGCAAATATCAGAGGTGACAAAACTGATCCCTGGTGTACACCAACCTTCACAGAAAACTCGTTTGAATAATTTGATCCAACTCTCACTTTTGTTCTTACATCCTCATACATAGACATCACAGCTCTCACTAATACCTCCGGTATACCTCTTTCCCTCATTGCCCATTCCATCACTCAAACTAAAACAATTATATAGTTTAGCTTTGGTAGAGAGGTACTTTTTAAAAACCATAGACAGACAATCGATAACAACTTAATAACATTGAATTGCATAATTCAAAATTAATACAGAAATGAAATAGATACATAATTTCGAACGTTTTCGGCAAAACTTTCTGCCCTCTTCATAGTTGTTACATTTTCACTGTAACTATGTTACCTAATGGTACTGTTTTAACTATGTTATAAATATACCTAATACGAGTACTTTTTTTTATGTTTTTGAAAGTGTTTGAACCAGTTGTCGTTTTTTCTAAACCATCACTCTTCACTAGAAATGACAATTTGGGCCAATTCTACTGTATCATTCATTCATTCATAAATCACATAGTAAGTCATTCACTGCATAACAACATATACACATAACTACCAAGCACCAAAAATACACTTTACTTGGAATAACATCTAAACGCCCCAACGCCAGACTGAGCAGATATGCTAAACAACACACTAAATTGTACACAGTGACAAATTTATGAGTTTAGTACGTTTAGCAAGTAAGTGTTATAGCAGTATACCAGAAGAAATTATTGCTCATCAAAATATCCAATCAAAGCTTTGAACCTGTTTTAAGTTTCAAAAATCAATGCAAAAAAACAGTATAGTAAAACAAAAGATAGAGTTACTTAGGCTACATAATACATATACAATTATATACAACTATAATATGTTAAATTTAATCAGAAGATATTTCATATTACAATGGTGATATGCAACAAATTCTAAGTCATAAACAACAATTACAAATATTCGAAGGTAAGCCATTTCAGACAACATAGATCAAATAAATAACATATCAAAAGTTAACAGCACCATCTTTAGACATTCACAATGCTTGAACAAACCATTGCAATTTTTGTGGATTTTTCAAATTGAACAATCAAATAAAACAAACAAATAAAACATAGTCTTCCATCAATCTATACTATCAAACCCCACAAGCAATTTTTCAAAACAAATACCGGTATTAAAAATAAGTAATGGATGATCAGATGAAATATTCTCTAACTAGAAATAAAACAACTTATCTTTCTACCTACATAAATGCTGTATAAACTTTACTATGATTAGAAAACAGAAACATAATGCAATAGACACACTAATGTACCGATAAAAGATAAGTATATATTATATATATAATTATATATAGCAATATACTTAAACAATAAATGCTATTAATATTACAAAAAGCGGTCAATGCAAAACAAAAAAGCCAAGCAGAATAAATTACATCAAATTTAGTTACTACTTTCTAAAAACCTCTTCAACCTGCTCTACCTTTACTGGGGATCATCAGAATGTCCTTATTCAAACAGAAGCTAACAAAGACTTATATATTAACTATAGCGTACGTGAACATCAAGTCTTGTGCAACATTATAACATTCGATGCATTACTTCGGAAATATGTTTTTTCTTTTGTTGCAAGATGTGAAGTTTTGTTTAACTCTATTGTTGCCTCCTTGATGAGGTCCGACTGCCATCGTAAATCAAATTACCGTCTTCAGTATAATAATTCTATGTATGCTATTATTTAGTTTTGAAACCGACATTTTGTCCGCCGGGTCTCGCCCTTCCGTCGGCCACATTTGTCCGCCATGAAGTTCCTAGAAAATTTTACGCAAGCGACCTTGTGAATAAAGTACTTTGCCACTTATAATCACAAAGGATTAGAAAGCTCAGTCAAAGTATCCGATAAATCACAATACACCCTGTCTATGCTTGGATTGTTAACATTATTGATTGACCAAGCAGCTGATGTCTGACATCCGCAGGATGCAAGTGACATCACAATACATTTTATTGATGCGATATATTCAGTCTTCGAAATTAGCGTCGGCAAATGGCGCATTAGCGTCGGCAATAAAAATGCCGAGGCCACACGAGCGCTTGTAAGGTTAGGGTTAGACATTCCTCCCAGTCGTTATGGCACAGCCATAGATTCGTTCCTTAGTCAACACCCTGATGGATCTCTAAGAAAAAGAAAGAGGCGTGTGGATTGGTATCAAAGCCCGAAAGTCGCAAAATGTGGACGCTTTATTGCGAATGGCAAAGACGGTGTAGATTTACGGGTCTGCTACTATTCGGCGAGTCCGATTCGACTAGTCCGATTCGGCGAGTGCCCTATTCAGCGAGTTTTTGAAATTTTTGAAAGGAGATTATCGGGTACCGTAGCCTAATTATAATTGCCGTTTTTACATCGTTTTAACGTCGCTAAACGTTGAAATCGTGCAGAAAGGAATAAAAAGAAAATGTTTGAACTATTAAATTAAAATTCGTCATGTCAGTTCAGTTGTTTTTATTTTTGACCATCATATGAAAAACAATACACTTCAACATAGCAAAGGTAGAAGCGACAAAATGCGAACGTTTAAACGTGCTTGAATTCGTCATGTCAGTACAGTTGTTTTTATTTTTGACCATCATATGAAAAACAATACACGTCAACATAGCTTTACAATTTGTTCCAAGAACCCATTTAGCATAACATTTCATTTGTACATTGATTTAACGTCTGAATACATTATCTTAAAAATGCAACGTATCGTAGGGCTTCTGTGAATGTTTCTCAGTTTCAACGTATCCTAGTCAGCAAAAGCACCCTTTTCTACACAATTTCAACGTTTAGCGACGTTAAAACGATAGGCCACACACTTGGTTAGCCTTTTCATTCTGTTACTACAATGTAAAAATGAACTGTTAGGCTAACTGGGTTCTTGGAACAAATTTTTGCTGGTCGGGATAACTAGGCTACGGTAGCCTACCCGATAATTTCCTTTCAATCTAAGCTGTAGGAGTGTAGGTCACACATTTGTTGATCCAAACTAATCATTTTAACCATAGGCGCCTAAGCCATGAGGACCAGGCCTCCACGCATATTTCCGCGTGGGAGCAACTTTTTATGCAGCATTGATACATAAAACAATAGATGAACTAGCGATCGGCAGCAGGAAAACATTTTTAAATGCAAACCGCAACAGCTTCGCAGTAAATAATCACTAGAACGAGTAGCGATGCTACAATCCCACCCCAGACAAAAAAATCTGTCATTTTAACGTCTGCAGACGTTGAATCAATGTAAAAATGACTGATTTTGCTGCCTGTGACATAGCAAAAATCTACCACTTTGCGTCGATTCAATGTCATCAGATGTTGAATGCACCCAAAAACAACATAATTAGCTACTAAAATTAATTTGCGTTCTTCTGGTGACTATTTACTAGGTTACCTCGTGATGTTAAAGATGATAACTAGCTACCTTGACGCAGCGTGCGTTTAACTTAATGCGCTTGCAAACAGCCTCGCTGTCGCTTTCGAAAGTCGAAACCTCTGCAGAGAATTGTCGCGGCAGTGAATCGGTTGCTGTGAAAATGAACTTAAAGTCTCGGCCCGAGGTTACCACTAACCAACGTAACAAGGGCTGGTACAAACCGCACTGCCCACAGTCGCACAAGCGGCATAATCAACACAACAACGGACTCGCGCAAACTGCATGGCGCACACACGTCCGTTAGGGTGTTGCATTTTTAAAAAAAATTTTGATTTTAACTTTGGAAATATAAATGGGAGGTGGGAAATGGCCAAAAAATGAAGTAGAAAAAATTTTTCAAAAAAATATTAAAGTTTAGGGGTCCCACGCTCATCCCGAAATTTTGGGAGACTCGCAACTAGTGAAATCTGGATACTTTAGTTAAATACGTATTTTTTGGATTTAATAAGGTATGCAACATATTGCTGCAATCAGAATTTTATGAGGAATAAACTGATGTAAAAATAACATTCACTTTTAAATGTTTAAAAAAAAAATTATTTACACATGCCACAATTTTAGGTTATAAAAGTGCAACAACAATGACATTGAAAGTCGGCTATTCAAAGTTTATTAGATGAGCAACCAGCAGTCAAGCATTATAGTTAAAAGATCACAGTTATCAATTCCTAAAGCAGTGGTTCCCAACCTGTCGTCTGCGGACCCCTGTATGTCCGTGAGAAAACATTACGAGTCCATGATTACCTTGATGAATTTTGGAAGAAAAAAAAACGAAAAACTACTTTCATTTCTCTCATTAAATTTGCTTACATTGAAAAAGTTACGGCATGCCACTTTGGGTCACCTTAATATTCAAATACTGGTGACATTTCTTGAACAATTCATTCATTTTCTTATTTGAGCAAGTGTTTAATCTGATATTTGCCGCAGGAGTCATAGCCGCAATGCAATATGACACAGTACAGTAATTGAGAAGCATAATTATTACAACAGTCAATAGTATGTTAATTGAGTTTCAGGCAAAATTTAGGTAGGGTCCGCAGAATTAATAATTTGTCTAAAGGGGTCCGTGACAACAAAAAGGTTGGGAACCACTGTCCTAAAGGAAAGTGAATAGCTAGGGCACAATTATTGAGCCTTGGAAAAATATTCTTCACACAAATTATGTTATTTATTATCATGTTTTCGAAAAGTAAAGTGATGACTCCAGAAGCTGTTAACATTGCGACAGCATCGGTTAATACAAAAAAACTACTTTTAACCAATCCTGCATTCTTTGACATTACCAGTCAGTGCTCTCCTTGCCTTTCAGTTGGTTCACCAGGCCACTGGATGTCTTTTAAAGACAATCAAATGGCAACTGAAAGGTTGATAGGAAATTTGACCAGATGCATTCAAAACAGAAAGGTGAAAGACAGCGACGATAATATGACAGATGCTGAGATGAAAGCAACAGACAAAAAAGTTAGAGCATAATTATGTTCTCACTATGACGTCAGAAGCAAGTCATAAATACTGTGAAGACTGGAGACACTTGATAAAACTTGTTTTTAACACCTTTCTTAGGACTCGCTTTGCATTGGATCGTGTTCGTGTATTTCGTTTGTTTAATGTAAGTTACAATTTTTTACAACTTTTACCATGGTTAGTTTTTATTTCATTTCTAATTTTCTAGTGCTAAAAAGTTTGCTTATTTCCAAATGGATTGTGGCCAAAATTCTGGTTAATATGATGTGGTACTTGACCTTTTAATATGGGGCCAAGCATTCAAGCAGTCTACCAGTCGTGGGGCCCAGTCCAACAAAAGACTTGTAATAGAACCCTAAAAGGGTTTCCAGTGTTGAAGTGGTCAGACAATATGTCTGAAAGACATACATGTGGTCCCTCTGGTTCATATGCATAAATAAATATTAAAAAAAGTGAATTGAATGCAAAGTTTTATGTTTTGCTAATCGCTTGCTAATTTTCTTCAAATTTTGAGATTAGTGTGATCTTTGCTTTGTTGGTAAGATTAAAATTCAGAAGGTACGGTAATTCTGCGCATCCTCAAATTGAAAGTAAGAGTGGTTGCATGTAGGGCTTGTAGGCTAACAATCACTCAAAATTTGTTTTTTATGTCTAAGTGGCCTTTTATTTTATGTTGTTTACGAGGCAGTCCATTATAATACAACAAATCAATGCAACCACTAGGTTGCAGAATAAGATAGTTCAAATATATGTTGTAGCCCAAGCCCATCAAAAATTTACTTTTTAAAATCAGGTAAGTGGTTGCCGAGTTAGAGACTTGGGCCGTCACTAGGTGGTGCACTTCATTCGCATAACTAATTTTTGATTTTGGACACTATACTAAAGGTAGAAAGATGGTTGAAGTGTCTATTCCACCATTTTTGAGGATGCAGAATCCAAAAATGGCTTTCTTTTTGATCTAAACCAAGTATTTTAGGAGGTATTGGACGTTTGTAAAAATTAGTTGTATTAATGGAATGCCTCTAACCTATTCTGCAAAATAAGAAAAAAATCTACTTTTAATCAGTTGCCTAAAAATTTTCAAAATCCTATCAATCTCATTTTTGTTTATTGCAGCTCATTTTACATTCAATTCCGACAAAAATGATATGTAACATGACATATCTATCATTTATAATGTAGATTTCACAACAATTTAAAATGTTGCCATTCGCGACCAAAAATGAACTTTTCGGGGTAAGCGTGGGACCCCTAAATATTAATATTTTTAAATAAAAATTTTTTTGGTGTGGTTTTGGAAGATTTCCCACCTTACAATCATACTTCCAACATAGGTTGTAAAATTTGCAACACCCTAACGTCCGTTGCCATAGAAACCCGATCAAAGGCGGGGAATATGCGCATCTTTTGTTTCATCTGCAACACGAAAACGGGCGTATTACAGCGAATTGAAACTTGAAAGTTGGTCAGCGATAAGTTGCGATATTGTAGTGAAAAGGGAGCAATGTCAAGTCGAAAACTTAATCAAACGTCTCTCTGTAACTATTTTTCAAGGGCTGTTTACGGATGTCAGCAACTTTTAAATTTATTAAAGGTGACGACTGACGTGCTGTTGAATTGATGTAAACATGAATGATTTTGCTTTCAACAGGTATATTTTCAAGCATATGATCAAGTTAGTATTTTCATTCCATTTACAGTATAGTATAGCTTTGGTAGAGAGGTACTTTTTAAAAACCATAGACAGACAATCGATAACAACTTAATAACATTGAATTGCATAATTCAAAATTAATACAGAAATGAAATAGATACATAATTTCGAACGTTTTCGGCAAAACTTTCTGCCCTCTTCAGGAAAATATCTTAATTCATCTAAACAAAACAATTATTCGTGAAATGTTAATAATAAATGACTGAAATTCAATAAAACTGCACTGACCTGCGTACAAGCAACAACTGACGAACAAACACAAAAGGTGGTAGCAATCTGTCATATCTGTCAATCTGTCAATCTGTCAAGTTTTGCCGAAAACGTTCGAAATTATGTATCTATTTCATTTCTGTATTAATTTTGAATTATGCAATTCAATGTTATTAAGTTGTTATCGATTGTCTGTCTATTTACAGTATACCTTTTAGTAAACCTTTTCGTCTCTTGTTTCATGCTAATAAATCTAGTTCGTTGATAAACTTTATGTTGTGCTTAGCTTAAACAGTCGCAGTCCATCAACCGCTAGCCAACGCAGACGCATAGCATGTGTTTTGGTCGAGCTTTGTTTATAATCATTAACGGCAGGTCGAACGTAGCGATAACTCCGAGTGTGGCAATAAAAGCAGTCCTAGTGTGACGACATAATTATGTCATCCATTTGCGTGACATTTCGCTGAATTTACATTGCTGCTGATGAAACACGCTTTCGCCCCCACGGCCAAAAAAATAGTTAGGCGCCTATGCATAGCAGAGTAAGGTAGAAGCGACAAAACGCGGACATTATAGGCTATAGCGTGCATGATAACAAAGCTGGACGATCAGTTCAAAATATGGCACGGTAGTAACACCTTTAATAAAATTTTTATAAATTGAGAACAAAGAGAAAAAAAGGCTAGTAAGTTTTTTTCTTGAACAATTAATATGAGTAAAAAAATTTCTAAATTTATAAAATTTTTAGGTGTTACGACCGTGCCATATTTTAAACTGATTGTCCAGATTTGCTATTATGCACGCCATAACGTCCGCGTTTTGTCGCTTCTACCTTTTTCTAGACCTCTGCTATGTTTGTCATATATTGTTTTTCGTTGTGATGGTCAGAACTAAAAACAAACTGAACTGAACGGCAACAAAAATGCGTAGCCTAACGATTGAGTCACTTCGGGTTCGAATTTAGTTTAAAAAAAGAAACACCTCTTGGTGGTATCGAACTCATATCCTTGTGAGTAAGAGCCAGACAAAAATCGTATGCGCCACAGATTTATTTGGCAAAAGCGGTTGAATTTAGAAGTTATATATGCACTTTTTTTCATTTGTTCTTTGGAGAAAGAAGAAAAAATATGCACCAGCGCGCATGCGCAGTAAAAGCGACGTAAAGATTAAAAAAAAAGGCATGGAACAGCTGTATTTACGGCGCTGTAACTGTAGCCACTTCCTTTTATATTCTTTAACGATTCATTTTTAAGAAATTGCTATATACTTTTCACTGCTACTAAAATGTAGTCCAATTATTGCATGGCATCAGGCCCGGATTTAGGGGGGAAGATGGCGCAGGTTCCCCGGGCCCTGTTTTGAAGGGGCCCCCGACGTGGAAAAAATGTAATTTTGTGTTTTTTTTTTCTTTCAGCCTTTGAAGTTTCTCCAAAATGCTTTGCAGTTGCTGGATTAATGCTACTGTAGACGTAGATGTGGTTTTCGCGCCAAACGCAAAAAAAATTTTTTGAATGGGGGAACCCCAATCTAAAAGTGCTCCGGAGCCCCATCAGCTAAATCCGGCCCTGCATCCCATTACAAAAAAGCAGCCCAAATTTACACAAAATACTATATAAACAAGAACTATCCTTCATTACTAACCATTGCTCAAACTAGCAACTCAGGCTACTATCAAGTATAGCAGGTTAAACCCGTTTACCAAAGTAGGCCTACCTCTTTAAAACAACTGAGCAGCAGGATTGTCAGACAGCTTTTGAGAAAAAGAGCCAAATGATGTCGAAAAAAGGGCCAAACTGGGTAAAAAAGAGCCAAATTGTTCAATAATGTTAATAACGTTGCTAATAAAACATAACAACGTTAACAACGTCAATAACGTTACAACATTTCAACAACACAGTCTACATTCTATAAGAACAATTCCAAATCTTCATCTTCTACAGTGTTTCCACTCGAATCTTTGGCATTGGCATAAACAATGTCAGCTTAACACTGTCTAAAAAATCGTTATAACACTTTTCAGTCTCAATTTCCGAAAGACATTTATTTAAATAGCTAGTTTGATAGTATGTGCCAACTGCTTCCAAAAAGAGCCAAATATTGAAAACAAAGGGCCAAGGGGCCAAACAATTTTTTTGGGGGCCAACTACCTCTAAAAAGGGCCAATCTGGCAAGCCTGCTGAGCAGCTTGCTGTGACCAGTTGTTGGAGAGGTTCCACTGCAGTAACTGAATTTTTTGGTGTTCACAAATAAGTTGCATATTAAATATTTAGATATATTATTTTATTATATGATGATTATAGATGCATAAAAACTTTTTAACTACTTCCACACGATTGTATGACTTTATAATTTTTTAAGTAGGCCAACCCGCCTAGGCGCCTAAGTCTACACTCAACAAGTCTACCGCCCGACATTCGCGCCAGCAATGAAAAATAAATTGAATTGAATTTTTTTTTTTTTTTTAACTTAGTCTCAGCCACCCAAGAGCCAACCTCAATTTGCTTTTCTGCATTCTGCTTTGCAAAAAAAAGTCTTTCAATAATTTTTGCGAAATTGAAAGACTTCAAAATCTAAGAAATGTTCTTTTTCTCGATTGATTGAATCTTTACCCTCGGACTGAAGAAGCGTTTGAGATCTTAATCCTTGCTGTTTTCACATACTACTGATGCACCCGGTCACCGAGATTGACAGAATGAAGTTTTCGATTAGTTGAAGTGTTGTTCTCTGTGTATTATTTCATCCGTTAGGTGACGATAAATGATTGCTATCCTGGAAGTGCGCTGTTCAAACGCACACCCCGACAGTTGAACTGCCGCCGCTTGATCCTATAGTTTCTTTGTTTGTAAAGTCATGCGCTTAACCAACTGAGCTATTAGGGTGAAAATTTATTTGTGGAAATCTCTATCCTCGCTCCTCAGACTGAGCGAGCTTTTTGGTGAGCCAAATCCTGATAGCTTCGGACCTACTTGTAGAAAGCTTTAAATCACTGACATCCAAGACTTTAGATTAAAGTTTGTTGAAGCGTTGTTGTTTGTGAATGAATCCATCAACTGAGTGTCGCTGAATAGAAAAGCAGATAACTGCGTTACTCAAGCCTAGGCAAAACCCCAACAAAGGGATTTCAACCCAGAGAGCACAGTCACAGCTCTGCCTGATAAAGAAGTAGTCTATAGGCCTATAGTAATAGATCAAAATTCGTTCAAGATAGCTACCCTAATTGTTTTAATTTGGCTCCAAGAAAAAGTGTTCCAATTATGGGCCCATATCACAACTAATTCTGCCCACTTTTACCACAATATTAAAAAATACCTAGGCTATATTGTAGGCTACAACTAGGCATCTGTTAAAAAAAGACCTGATACGGTACACTTGTCTTAGGGAACTTGTCTGAATAGGCTGTTGTGTAGCCCTTGGTTGTTTGGTTGGTTTTGAATCTTCGGCTGACAAGGCCTTGATAGGTAATTCCCGGTAGTTTCGCATACTTGTAGAGCCTTTTGTATTCACGTTTTTCCCCGTTATTTCAAGAAAACTTTCGCAAGTGCTGTAGCCTATTATAGCACACAATCACTTATTGGTCGTTGGTTAATTCTTGGTCGCTGGTTTGAATCTTCATCCTCGGCTTACTCAGTTTGAGGATGCAGATTCAAACCAACAGCAGTTGTTTTTCAATCTCAGTGGCGAACCTTTTTATTCAATGAAGTAGTGTGCCTGCCTCTGCACACTATTGTGTATGAATGTGTAGTTAGATTTACTGTGACGGGGTGGTGGCTGACTAGATGACTGCTTATGGTCTTTCGCTACCATCCTGATTGCGCCATAATCTAACCAACAGTTGTACAATGCATTGTTTTGACAACTACATTTTACTCTGATTGTTTGTTAATATATGGCGCTGTTAAAACAAAATAAATTGACTTGACTTGACTTGACTTGACTTGACTTTTGACGCAGGTCCAGTTACCAAAATTGGCAGAGGAAAGTTTGCGATTGTTGAAATGTTGTTGCCAGGAAATTAATCCATCCACTAGGTGCTGTTGAATGGGGAGCAATCTTAAATGCCTACATTTTGAGACTTTGTGACTTTCATTTACTCCGGAAATTCTCCTTTGCTTTTCCTCATTGTTCCAATTTGATACGGTAGTTAAGTTGTAATGAAGCGTTGATTTTGCAAAAGGAACATCAGTAAAAGAGTTTGTCCATCAATAGCCTGCATTCTTTCCTGCTTCTTAAAGTTGTGGATAACTTCATTTTGATTCGAATTTTTTTGAGGGACTGATTAACAGCTAAAAGATTTTGATGCAAACGGCTACTTATTGTCGTCCGTCCCAAAATTTTCATCTGTTAGTTAGCCAACCGTAGGCCTAGTACTGTGACTGTTATCGATTTGACGATTTCACTGCGGCTCGTGTATTTTTGCTGGTTGATAACTGTCGTTGTCATTTGGTTTGTTTGATTAAATTGGTACCCGTGAACTGGAGTTAGGCTAGCCTACTGTGGACGCGAGGGTAACTTTGAAACCTTTTCAAAATTTTGACCAGGCGGTATAGGCCATTTTTTGTTATTTACTTGGATATTGGAAAACTAACTTTCAAAAAAATGCTGGCCATGGATAGTTAGACACAATTTCATCCTAAAAAAGTTTTTACCTCGAGATCACGTTGCTTGCGCGCGTCAGCGCTCATAGCAAAAAACAATTCGTTTACTTAGTAGGCTACTGCCGAAGGAAAATGCCCACACTTTCATGTGTGTTTTCAAGTGTTTATCCGTGTTTTTTTTTTGTTCAGTTGCTTAAAATAGCGCAAGAATTTGTGATTGCAAAGATTTTTTAGTTATGTTTAGTAGATATTTTGTAATTCAGTATTTTTTAGTAGCTGAGGGGTCTTTTAAAATGTCGGAGTTACTTTGAACACCGTTTTTCAGATATTGTATTCCTGGAGTTGATAGGAAAATGTTGATAAGTTGGCGAAGGCGAAATGAAGCGGTATGGGCATGTTTTGAGAAGGGATGAAGATGTTTTGAGAAAAGCGCTTGAGTTGCGAGTGGAGGGTCGTAGAAAACAAGGAAGACCCAAGAAAACGTGGAAAAGGCAAGTTGAGGAGGAAAGCAGCAAGGTGAGTTTGACAAGAGAGGACGCGTTAGACAGATCGAAGTCCGGCCACCCTCGGTAATGGGTACATCACCCGATTAAAATTGGACTACTGCTACTAACTTAAATTTATTCTTAAAATCTTCGACCACTTTAGTAGCACGTAAATGTTTTCAGTTTGGTTTGGTTCTTGAATCTTTATCCTCGGACTGACAAAGCCTTGATAGGTTATTTCTGGTAGTTTTGCATAGCCAACTTGTAGAGGCTCTTGACGCAGGCCCGGTTACTAAGATTGACAGAATGTTACTGAGACTGGGATGGTGAAACTTCCGCTCGATGAAGTCTGTTGAGTAATTACAGCCACCAGACAGAGATAGAGGAACCACGTGGGCCTCGTGGGCTTGGGCCCACCTACTTTATTTTCTGGGTAGGCCTGGCCCACCCACTTTTGAAAGCCAAGTTTCTTTGAAAAGGTAGCGAAAACGGCAAATCAGAGGGGGAGTTACAAAAAAAATTTCACTCATTTGATACACACTAGTTTAATTAATTATATCTAATCCAATCTTCAAACTTTTCTGTTGAGTCCATTATTCAGTTCAGTTGTTTTTTTATTTCTGACCATCATATCAAAACAATACACGTCAACATAGCAAAGGTCAAGAAAAAGGTAGAAGCGACAAAACGCGAACGTTAAAACGTGCTTGTGATCGAAGTAAGTTATTGAGTTGAAAAAAATTTGGCACGGTCGCAACACCTTCAGAAAAATTTAAGATATAAAGGGAAAATAAAAAAATAAAAAATGTTACAAAACAAATAAACATATATAGGCTATAACTTTATTAGCCTACATAACTTTAGCTGATATATTGAAGATTTGTATGGACAGTTGCTATGAAGATCGGCCATGGTGCGTTATCAAGAGTGCTGATGGTCGTAAGGGGAACACGTCTTGATGCGTTTAGCTCATAGCAAAGAGCAAGGCAGGCAAAGAAAACCCCAAAGAAAACATTGATGTTATTGATGTGCAGCACGTGTGGGTGTGGTTGCGTGTGACTGGTGGAGTAACCTATCAATCAATATAATTATTATTCTCTATGCTCTCTATGATTAGAACAGTGATATCATTACGTATGCACGTAGCCTACTGTATAATGCTGCATACTATTACTCCCAGGTGGTATTATAACTGTGTGTGTATTGTTGCCTTTTTATTTGTGTGTACATCGACACATTTTGTACAGCGCTATAGAGCAATTCAACAATTTTGTACATTTTTTGACCAAATCCGGCCCAAAAATGGAAAATTTTGCCTGTTGGCATGAAAAACAATTATGAAAACGCAATGTGTAAACCAGGGGTCGGCAACCTTTTTCCAACAGCGGGCCAAAGCCAAAGTTTACATGGTCTTGGCGGGCCGTAGCCTATTAATACCAGTTTTCATAGATTCAGAGGCATGATTTCAAGGCGTTGAAGTAGCCTAATGCCTTCAGAATATGGGCTAGTAATATCCTAGACGGGAATCAGCTGAACAAATTCTTAACACATCAAAATCTTTGTTGACTGCACGCACAAATACTGCCAACTCAGCTGAAAGCTTAGCCTATCTGTCGTGTCTGTGCTCTCATCTATTGCCATTGCGAAAAACTGTAGATATAGGCTACAATAACTTTTTGCTAGATGTTACGTTCTCCGATATCTCTTCTTTTGTCGAGTTACGGTTCTTGTTGAAAGACTTAGGCCAATATCTGAAAACTAACTTAGTTTTTTTTTTTCTCTGGACGTATGTCTTCAGAGTTCAATAACATCATCTTACACCTTGTCCCAAATTCTCCATCACTATACGATTTCTTGTCTTTTGCTATTGATTGTGCTACCTTGTAGCGAGCAAAAGAATTTTCCGACTCATTGGTTTTCCTTTCCTTTGTAATAGAGAAATTTGCTGTGTTAAAGTTATTTTTGAGTAGATTACCTTTGCCGTTCCTTGTTTGACCCATTAACTTGAAAAAAATAATATGTTTTGTATCATAATGGCGCTTTATGTTGAATTCTTTGTTTATACAAACAGAAACCGTAAACGCTGCAAATCAAAGACGTGGGTCTACTAAAATGATTAATGAAAAGTACTTGTTCCTCCATTCGATTATACTGTAATAAACCACTGGCCTGGCCACGTATTATTATAATTTGTAAAGGAGCAGCGGGTCGGATAATTTTTCTTGTCGGGCCGTAGGTTGCCGACTCCTAGCGTAAACGATTTTAAATATTAGGAATGCCACGATGTTATGGGGAGTCTGGGGGCTTCGCCCCCCAGAAGTTGGATTTGACTTTGACTGCTGCGCCTCTGGGCCCACCTACTTTTAAAATGGTTCCTCCATCCCTGCCACCAGGTACTGAGAGCAGTCCTTAAATGCGTTGCTTAAGCGCACACCTCGAGAGCGAACCAGCGCAGTTTGATCTTGCGCTGCCTTCGTGCACACAGTCGGCTACGCGAGCAGACTGCCTCCTGATGCTGATATTAGGCCTACATTGCAGCCTTTTCAGTAGGCTGTGCAACTGTAGGCTACAGGAGAACTGTAGGCTACATGAGAAACTCACAGCAAACGCGACATAAATTATTCTTATTATGATACAATTTGCTTAAAACAACGAACATTTTTGTACCGGGCAACATTTGAAAGCAAACTTGGTTGTCAACTAGGTGATGTCTCGCTTCACGCCAACTTCATCCTTTCAACTCGTGTATTGGATAATGCACAGCCTACTGCCACATTATAAAATATGAATAACATAACTGACGTTTAGAGAATGCCGAATAATATATCAATGCAAGCAAGCACAAAGTGCACACATTGCCCGAACGTTCAAGACAACAAAACGATTTTGAAAGTTTGAAAAAAAACTGCAAAAAAAACTTAGTCAGGACTTTTCGTTCGGAAAATCAAAAAAAAAAAGGAAAATTAACCAAATAAGGCAATATATAATCTTTAACTGTCATGAATAAACTATAAACTAATTGCATGAATTAACATCGCACTAAAAGAACACTAAGTGTGAAAATATTCAAGGTTTGTGAAATGTTATTGCTGGCAAATTTATTCCAAGCTGCAGTGAACTAAAAAGAAAGTAATTAAATGCCATCAACACGGATGGCAGGTGACTGAAGAGCATCAGCCAATCATCATCATCATCATCATATAAGGTTGAAAGTGATAATTTTACGAGATTCGGTAAAAAAACCCAGTAATTTTAATAAAACTGCACAAAGTACACTGCGTGTAACAGACAAAATAGCAGAACGCGGATTCGTGTAAATAATAAATCGAAAAGATTTAGTTTTAAATTTCCTTGGAGACAAGTCTCAATATACAGCCACAAAAGTAGCAACAAAAACAAACAGTACATAAAATTTTCTAATATCGTCAAACGCTATACAATTGAACAGGATTTTGCAAATATTTTCGTAACTGATATTTTTCAATGCACTTAACTTTTGAAACTATAAAGCGCAGACTACATTGTAATGTGGTAACGTTCTACCTTTTTCTAGACCTCTGCTATGTTTGTCATATATTGTTTTTTCGTTGTGATGGTCAGAAATAAAAACAAACTGAACTGAGTGTTGATTTGAAATTGGCTGTGCTTGTGAAGAAAGTGTGAGATTAATTAGAAAAGTTGCACGTTCTCATCAGCAAAGAGACAAACAACAAGTTTCGGCAGAAAGGAGTGTTAAAAGTTATGTACGAACTTTCCGCTTGTCGCTGAACATATTTCTTACCATGTACACCTGAAGCCCGACTGCGAGCAACATGGCGATTATGTTGGCGACAGACCAAAAGTTAATTCGTGTGAAATTCCTCTCGACAATGTTCCGATCTTTGGCCTCATGAGCACGCAGCAGGTTTTGCAACTGGATGGTTTTGGCCATATACCCCTTGATGGTGTGCATTGTATCCTGAAACAAGTATCATTGTTATGTCAGAGTTGCATTGAAAGAAATATCATTGTTATGTCAGAGTTGCATTGAAAGAAATATCATTGTTATGTCAGAGTTGCATTGAAACAAGTATCATCGTTATGTCAGGGTTGCATCAAGACTACACAGGTTGTAACTATCGAACGGACGTTTGCAACAAACACAATTGTGCATAAGCGAGTTAGTGAAATTTGACATGTCAAGAATTGACCGCAACACGAATGCTTGCCATTGCACCTTCATTATTAAGAATCATGAATTCGTTCAGCTTCAGCTGCCAAGTGACACATTTGTTCATAGGCCCATATGTGGTCCCTGTTTATACATATTGCTTGGAAGATACAAGTCGGGTCTGTTACTATTCGGTGAGTCCGATTCGGTGAGTTCCTAACCTCTAACCCTAACCCCTAACCCTAAAACGGCAATGATAATTAGGCTACGGTACTCAATAATTTAAAAAAAAAATTGAAAAAATCCCCCGTTAAGGGATCGGACTCACCGAAACGGGCCATTCCGAGATTTCTTATAGTTCTACTTTTAATTTGTTTCGCAATTTCAAAAATTACAATTTGCGACCCCATTTAGGTTCGCGACTTCGATAAGTCTGGTTCAGACGACAGACAAAAGTGATTCCAAACTATCTGTCACCGTACATCTAAGGCGGTCAGTTTGTCTCCGAATGTTTCGTCAGGTGAAACAAACTTCTTCCATTCTCCATCGTTGTCATCCAGCTCATCCTCTTCGTTGCCATTGTCGATGATGAACTCGAAGAAGACGCTCTTCTTTGTAACGCGACTGAAGGAGTTGTCGAAACAGATTTCGTAATCTCCTTCTTCAGTTGGTTCAATTCTGGGAATGAAAAGTTGTGATAAGGAATGCATGCACATTGCACAATTGCACACCCAACTCCAAGTCGACGCGAAAGCGGCCATCTTACGTATGAATTCCATCATTCCGTCGAAACTCAGTGACGATCGGATTCCCCTTGGGACCACTGACGCGGAAATCGATGTCTAGATCTCCACCGTCGATGACCTGCGTGAAGAATGCTGTGAGTTTGATGTTGCAAAAAAGACGAAATTGATTTGGAGTACAAAGCCTTTTCGTTGTCACAACTCACTACTTCAAGCTATATGTGAGATTATCAAAAGGATTATAAGACCGTCATCAATAGTGGAATTAATAACAACTCTTGAGTGATTTCCAATATCTTGCTCAAGTAAGTATATAGACGTAGCAAACACATAAAGATGTGAAGACCAACGGTCACACGGTCTTTAAAAAGTAAGTTATATACCGCAAACTCTTTTCTTTGCAACCTCACAAGCTTTCATGAAGTTACAAATTTTAGTTTGTTGTTAATGTGTTTGTCTTGAGCTCTATCCTTATGTATACCCCTATAATTGTATAGTATATAACCAGTGGATGCCGGAGCAGATATCCCTGTGCCGGAGACAGCACAATTCAATGAGGAACTCTCATGGATCCTAACCTAAACGATCACCACAGATGCAAACATCGCATCTAACAGAAGACCGTGTGTCCAGGCAACAAAACTGGTCCTTTTTATATATACTGAATCGCCGTCTGCAGAAATTGAACCGATGTAAATTAAAACTAAGCAATTTGCTGGTTGGGTGTTCCTCACCTGGTATTCAATCTCTAAAGAATGTCCGGACTTGGTGGGTTCATAGAAGCATTCCTTCTTCCCTGGAGGAACTTCTGCGGTTAGGTCGTTATCACGGAAGGCATCAGCACAAGAAAACACTGTTATCACTAGTAGAAATAAGTTCCAACAAAAAAACTTCATTCTTCAATCTCACACTAACAAACACCTATACTCTGTCTGAAAGAAACAGTGCGTCATTATTGTTTCTAGCACCAGTTGCAACGTTCATCTGATGAAAGTGAAAAAGCAACAACAAACAGGTTAATTTATTGCTTTACTGACGTTTCGCGCTCCATGACAATGCGCATCCTCAGAGCGAATAACATACAAAATAAAATTTACAAAGTTATATACTGCCGCGCGGTTGAAGGCAAGAAAAAGGGAAACACAAATTATTTTTAGGGTGGGCCAAATATTTTTGAGCGGTTACTTTCCACATTGAATTACGTAAAAAAAACTTCCAACATTAAACATAAATTCGAAGCAGTGGAGGCCAACCGAAATTCGAGACGAAATTAAATTACAATAACGTTTCCAACTGTGTTCAAATAGGCATGAAGCCTGCGTGTTAAGACAATAAAGATATATAAGCTTTCGGTGATAGTCATTAGTTAGTGAAGCAACAAATCAACCTGTTTATTGTAGCTTTTTCACTTTCATCAGATGAACGTTGCAACTGGTGCTAAAAATGATAATTGTCCTGATGAACACCCAAACTTTTTAGTATTCAGTGCGTCATTACTTGATAAGTAAATGCAACTGTTCTGTGAATACGAACAGGGTTAAAACATAAGTTGACAATTGAAGCATTGACATTTCAAGCATGACACTAATGTACATTTCAGGTCAAACTCTAGTTGAAAAATATTACCAGATCAAAAGTATGAACGGAGTTGCAAGTTTTCAATCACAAAACAACTTGCAAATCAATAATTGGAAAAGGTACATGAACATACTCATTAAAATTGAAAAGGTAGAAATTGAGCACAACATTAAACAGTTTTAGAAAACTACACCGTGTGACACAAGTTAACATTGCACAAAGATTTACTTGTAAGTGTGGTCATACTGATCAATTTAGAAGAACAATACAATTTATCATTTGTTGAACACACAAAACTATGTCCATAGGCGCCGACTTTTCAAAAAACCTTGGGAGCGAGAAAGGTGATGACGTCATAACCATAACGCTATTTTACTCAATTAAAATAGTCTTTGATTAAGCTTACTATCTTGCTTACATTGACACCTAGGTCTAAAAACGGAATTTATTAGAACCGCTGCTTGAAACGATTAGTTTTAAGCATGCAGTACGCCTGGTGGTAAAAATTTTGATATTGTTAGCTCATAATTGGAACAGTTGGAAAACAAGCCGATTCATTTCCTTTTCGTGTGAGTGAATAACAACGATCAAGACAGTGAAGTTATCGAAATAAAACGCAAAAAAAGTCATGATCCCAAGCAGAGTGGAAACCCGTTATCAGTTTTATTAACCTTGTTTCGCTCGTTTTGCTAATTACTTACCTTCGTTAACAACGGCGAAGTGTTTTCTGTTTTTTATCGAAAGGGGAAGATAAGCAGTGGGTGACTGTGAGCATGCGTGCCATGCGCATCTCAGTAGTAATTCACGTTCCAGAGAAAGCCATGCGATCAGCTGCTGTTTTGCGGGCAAGAGCAACATAGGCTGTTTTTCGCTTTCGGCATTCTTTAAGTCCGTTTAAATGATCTAAATCTCCTTTGCAAAGTATTTTATTTTTGAAGCACCACTTGTAATAACCATTTTTGTTGCCCCTCAACCACAAATTTACGGGGGGCGCCGCCCCCTGGAAGTCGGCGCGTATAACTATGTCTACTACATACCCTCCAACAACCAACCTACTTACAAACAAAATATGTTTGGTGCTACAGTGTGGTAATGAAACAACTAAATAAACTGGGTATTGTACGAATATCATCCATATACACACACTACATGTGTTTCTGAATCAGATTCTTTCTCACTGCATCATCAATGCAACTCAATAGCAAAAGCGTGATTAAATGCTTTTTCAAACTGTCATGTTCTGCATGGCACCACTAATCAGATAAAAAAACAGAAAAATTTAATCATATCACCAGCATTGTGAAATTGAGTTAAAAAATAATGTTATATTACAGGTAAAAATAGCCAGCAGGTAAAAATAACCTACGGTAATTAGCTTAAGTAACTGCCAGAATTAAGCTTCCAAAGAGGTATTCTCAGATTGAGGATAAAGATTTCGACAAACTATCATTATCAATTAAGTAAAAATCCAAGCTACATTATCGGAAACGTTTTTACTTGATGAAATGGAGTCAATGATAGCGGTTTTAACAAATTTCCATGCCTAAATTCTATTTTTATGAAAGTGTTGACCACGGAACTAAAGAAGTAAAAAGAGCAGTTAGTTTTAAAATAATGGAAACGGAAAAAGTTGAGTGTTATTCCAAACCTTTCCCATGTTACATAAAAAAATGAAGTATCGCACGGAAGTAAACTAATTCTACATTCTGGTAATGATCATTGATCAGTGCTTCTATTGGTCAATGTACTACTGGCACACTTTCTTTTACTTCAGCATTGTTAAAAGTTCTGTTAGTCCAGCGTCTTCCACCTCGCCGAGTCCCTGAAGAAGGTTCTGTGTCTTGTTTAGTTGCTTGAAGTCGAGCTTTGGAGGATCGAGAGTTTCTTAAATGACTCTGATATGCAGGGGCATCTTCTATAAGTTCTGTGATGGTGCCGACTGCTTTTGTTCTTCCTTCACGAAATACAAACTTTGTTCCCTCTCTCAAATACTCAGGGTTTTTGAGAAAGCGGAACTGCACAACAGCCTTGTCTCCTGTTCTTAAATGCTCTTTGGTCATACTTAATATGCTTGCTGTTTGCCGAATGCTTCCACAGTGAACCATGGCCTGGTATTTGTTGCTTATAGTGGTTGGATGATGAAGAACCAATACTTCTCCTTTGTATTCCCAGACTGCTTTGGGGTTGCTTCTAGCATGAACCATCACCATGCCTTTTCGAATGCTTGAACGTTTAATCTTTTTCAAAGCAAAAGCTGCAGTTTGTCCTGCTCTTACAGCTCGAACAGCCATACGTTTACGATGAATGCTTTTAATTTGAATAAGCTCAAACTTTCCTAACAAATCAGGACCAAGAAGAAGGCTTTCTCCTGAGTGTATGACTCCTTTCATTACAGTTCCAGATGCAACGGTACCCACACCAGGAACAGAAAAGGTGTCATCTATTAAAAATTCAGCAGATTCTTTTTCATTAAATTTCGTTCTGCAGTTCAATAGATTAAGAAACATTTTTAACAAATCAATATTTAGGCCAGTGACATTACTGATTTGAAAGATAGGGCAAACTCTTTCTGAAGTAAAGTTTGTGGCCGTGACAATAACATCGTCTTTATTAGACACAAGAACAGGTATTTTACGACATCCAGGGGACTTTAATATCTTTATTAAAAGCTTTAAGGTTTCCTGAAGAATATTTGGAGGACACATGTCAATTTTTGTCACAACTACAAACACAGGAACATTGAGAGCCAATGCTAATCCCAAATGTTCTTTTGTTGTTCCAATAATCCCAGCATTGCTTCCGATCATTAACATGCAAAAGTCAGGTATGTGACCTGTCATCCCAAACACTGTGGTCTTGAGATATTTTTCGTGACCAGCCAAATCGACAAAGGTAATCACTTTGGATGATTGCTTACAAATCAAGCTCCAATCAATGTGACCACCGTGGCTGTTGGGTTTATTTACAACTGTGCCATTGCTACTAAAACCTAAAATTTCATTCCCAACGCTGCTGGTTCTCCCAGATTCCAACTCATGTTTATGACGAAACAACTTTTGCCTCGAGTAACCCCGTCCATTGTCGAGTTCACAGTGGGTTAAAACCCCAAGGAGAGTGGATTTTCCTGCGTCAACATTCCCAACAACAGCAACTTTAACTTCAAGAAAATCATTTTCTTCATATACTTTGCGAATTAAATATTCCTCTACCTTTCCTTTATCAGCAATACGTTCCCGTAGCAATGTGCATTCACATTCAATTGCTTCAGCTATACTCTTCAATGTTGCTCGAGATGGAATAAGTTCATCCTCAGACAGCCCACTCTCAACATCAACATCAGATTCTCCTATTGAGTATATACACTCTCCCTGATTCTCAATGATGCGTTGGCGAAGTTGGCGGATTAACTGATCATACTCATCATCACCAGGACTAACAAGAATTATTTTAGAAAACAATGGCTGCTCTTCCAAGTCCTCCATAAAATCATCTTCATTTGGTGCGAATAAACTATTTACATGATTCTGCTTTTGACTGCCAATGTGCTTGGAGCTTGAAGAACTAGTTGGATCACTACCATGGTTGGCTTTTTTCATCTTTTTATGCCTTTCCTTGACAATAATCAGAAAAATTTTAATTCATAGCAATGCTAAATTAACAAAAATGAACACACATTTGTTGCAACAAACATAAACACAAAACTACGGTACAATGCGCAAGAACCTAAAAAAAATGTGACAATTATAGTGAAGCAATATGCAACATACAGAATTGAGCAAAATATATATTATATCTTTTTCCGAAGATGGTCAAAATATTCTAGCTTAACAGCTGTAGAAAAGAGAAAAAAACCTAAACGCAACACTTCAATTAGGGAATACCGGGATGACTCACTTTACTGATTTTTCTTGCAATTATGGACAACTGGAGGGTCACTGCAAAATTCTAATATTGGCAGAACTACAAATATTTTTCTTTGCTTTTGTGCAACTTTATTGATTGATTGAATCTTTATCCTCGGACTGGGAAAGCTTCTTGCAGAGCTTAATCCTGGCAGTTTCGCATACTTGTAGAGGCTTTGAATCACTGACGCAGGCCCGGTCACCGAGATTGACAGAGTGAAGTTTCCGATTGTTGAAGTCTTGTTGCCGGGGAACTATTCCATCCATTAGATGCCGCTGAATGGATAGCAGTCCTTAACGTGCATTGCTCAAGCGCACACCCCGAGAGTCGAACCAGCGCCGCTTGATCTTGATTTTTTTTATTCTCATCAAATGAAATGCTATATTTTGCTTGAAATTTTGAGTGCTAGAACATCGGCAGAACCTTACTGCAGTAGTGTGACGCTACCTACCATTATCACTGTAGCGTGAAGTCCACCGCTGCATTATCATAACTCGAATAATAGCCTATTAATAAACATATCACGTATTTCCATACATTTATTTTGGCAATATATACTTTGTACACACGTGGACAGATCACATACGCTGCACCTGGGAAGGCAACTTATTGCGGTGGACTTCAAGCTATAGTTGCACCAAATTTTATCATAACACTGTGAGTGTGACCCTCCAGTTGTTTACCTTATTGTTTGAGTGAGCAACCCCTCTACTTTTACCATCCCTAATATCATAGTATTGATATTGACTTGAGTAAGGCAATCAGCGGAAGGTGTAATTTTCGTCATTATGCGCATTATTACGTGCAACATCAAACAATTTACTTCAGTGAGTCCAGACGATAGTAAAATCTATGGTAAAACTGCACGGTAACCTTGTGTTCAGAAACCGTAAGCCTGAACCGAAACGAAGCTTAGCTCTATTGGGCCACCTCAGTGACCAGTCAACCATGTCAAAGTATTGCAAACAGTAGCGGGTCCAGAAAATGTATATCCTTGTTTGTTTGTTTGTTTATCTTTATCCTGCATTGCGGGAAAGCGGACTTGAGCGCTATGCATCGGTGCACGCCCTCCGACATACACCTGACCCACGCTGCAGCCGACAGCAATGTCTGTTTCCGGTTGTCTACTCTCCTTATGACTTAAATTTGGTACTACCCATTACTCGAAATCGATCACTGGGTAGAGGCAATTATCGTAAAGTTTCTTGCCTAGAGAAACAACAGCAAGTGCGGGTGGCTGGAGTCGAACATGCAGGCTTTCGACTGTGAGCCCAACGGAGTGAAAAAGGCTCTCATAGGTTAATCCTGGCAAGTTTCGTATAATTGTAAAAGCTTTAAACTACTGACGCAGGTCTAGTCATCGAAATTGTCAGTGTAAAGTTTAATTTTGTTGTTGAGGTGCTGCGTTTGTGAATTACTTCATTTACTAGGTGCTGCTGAATGGAGAGCAGTCTTAAAATTGTGTTAGCGCACACCCCGAGCCCCGAGAGTCAAACCTGCGTCGCTTGATATCGAAATTTTCTCGTGTAAAAAGTTGGGCATCACAGCCTATAATTTATTTGCTCTAAAGACTCAGTATGATAAACGACTGACTTTGTGAACGGATCTCGAACTTCAATCGTCGTAGCGTAGCCTACCGTGTGATGTGCAGTCTGACCATAAAATGAGCTCAACACTTTGCTCTCCTGGGTTTTAATGTTCTTAATTTTGGGTCTTTTGTTTAAATGTTTGGGTGGCAGCTGACTTTGGTGACCTTCTGGTTTTTCGCTGCCATCCTTGTTGTGCGAATTATTTGTGTTTTTGTATATTTTTGCTTTTTGTTTCTTTCTTTTTTGCCAACAAAACAAAAAATAAACTGAACTGAACCACATCGAACGGGCTTTTGCCTGAGGATGGATTTCTTTTTTGTCCGGCTTTCTTTCTCCATCCCAAGTTATTATTATTATGATGAACCTCAACACTTTTCATTAGGCTTTCATTTATTAATACATGTGTGCTTCTCTTTGTTTTTTTTTGTGGCCGTGCTAACTAGCCTACAGACATATAGCCTATTACATGATTTACTATTCAGGCACGTTTTAAACCTCTCAAGGGTTTGCCACCTTTCCCATTCAATAAAGTGCTGGTAGGCCTACATCGACTATTGTAGTTAGTAGGCTACGGTAGCTTATCTTTTTCGTCCTGGACGCGTTGATGACAAAAAACAAAACGAACAGCAAGATCAAGCTATAGCCTACCGGTTCCAGTACGATAGGTAGCGTTGACAGAAAACCAACAGATTGAGAGTAAAGTCTTTCCACTATGCCCACGAACATAAAAAACACACTAGCCTACCATACAAAAAAGGGTGCGAAATAACGTCAATAAAGTTTCTATAAATATTAGCGATTTTCAGCCAACTGCGGTTCTTTGGGTTGTGCTCTGTAAGAAATCGAAGCTTTCCCATGAATGTTTTTGTTTGTCTTTCTTGCCTTTGATCACAATAGGTGAGCTTAATTACAAACTGAGTTTATTGGATGTCGTATTTTATACCGTAATGTTATAATATAAGCAGAAAAACAGAGAGAGACTGTTCACCAGGCATTTGGTAATAAAATTAATTTGCGTTCTTCTGGTGACTATTTACTAGGTTACCTCGTGATGTTAAAGATGTTTTTAAAAAAAAAAAAAAAAAAAAAAAAAAAAGCAAGTTATCATCTTTAACATCACGAGGTAACCTAGTAAATAGTCACCAGAAGAACGCAAATTAATTTTATAACCAGAAAAGTTGACATTTGCAGCTAGCTAGCCTACTACTGACGATTAAAGAATGGTTGTGACTTGAATTACTGCTTTAACACCTTTATTTTATAAAAACTCGATTTTGTCTCTGACTTAGGCCTTTAAATTCAACTATATCTGGCCACCGCCTTCCATCGAGAAAGCATATAATAAAATCTTGAATAAACATTATGAGTACCGTAGGGTTAGAATATCATCAATACAGTGATTTTAAACTAACCTTTAAAATAAACTGAATCATGTAAATACAGTAGAATTCGCCTATAACGGCACCTCTAGGGGATTTACAAAAACTGATGTTATGGCCGAATTGACGTTATAGAGTACCGGTAGACGAACTACCGCAAACTATTCCACAACTGTTTTTTGATTAAAGAAAGAGGTGTAGGCTATAATCCAATCAGGGTTACTGCGTACCACCAAACTGACAAAGGGCTGGCAGAAAATACAGTAAACAAAGAAATTGTTTAAAAAAAATAACCTACAGCGAAAGGTAGGCTACAGGAAATTTGCGCAACACAGCTCGTTACATACAGTAGTAGAAAAGTTCATTGTTTATTAGCAAAAAAGGCATTGATCTTGAGCTGTTTCAGTTTTGACACGGATTTGACACAGCTGTAGAGCTGTTTTTTACACGTGATAGTTTTTCACGCGGGAAAAAAGTTTAAAGTCCCTACTGAGAACGACGTAGCAAAATAAAGAGAAGACATTTTGCAAGCAGCAGCGCTAACTGGATTAAAAGACTGACCGTTCGTGGTGAAGGTGATGGCTTAAAGTGACGTTATAAACGAACAAAAGACGTCTGGGGACCAGTAAAGGGTGCTGTTACATGCGAATTGACGTTATAGGCGATGCTGTTGTAGCCGAACTACAATGTAGGCTATGTAAAAGATAGGAATTCTGCCGGAACCGAGCGAAATGTGACGTAATAGGCGAATTGACGTTATAAACGAAGCCGTTATAGGCGAATTCTACTGTATATGGTAGCCTATTGCTACTGTAGGCCTACTTCGAAAGTATACTACCTTTTTCTAGACCTCTGCTAAGTTTGTCATATATTGGTTTTTCGTTGTGATGGCCAGAAATAAAAACAAACTGAGAACTACGGTACCGCATGCTGATCTTCAAAACAATTATAAAATTTTTAGGAAACAAAAATTTTTACAAAGCCAAGTTGGCCAGCCCACGTGTATTTGTGCTCGTTGTAAAATTAAAACAGCAAAATAATAAAAAAGGCAATGAGCAGGTGATGAATGTGTGGTCGATTTGGTCAGAAATGATAAAGTGCTATTGAAATACAGTATCTAAGACTTTATTTTCCTCACTTCTATTTTAGCTCCTCAAATAAAATGCGGTCCATCTGACCAGTAGCGTAGCCAGGAATTTGGAAAGGGGGGGGGGGGGGTTGCCTAAGACGACACCCAGCGGCGGGGGGTCTCCCCCAGAAAATTTTGAAAAATTACATTGAATTTGGTGCATTTTGAGAGCATTTTCAACAAAAATGTGGGTATGAATATTCCTGTAAAATGGTGCTGTCCGGTGGCATAGCAAAAGCATTAGATCATGTTTTTTTTCGGCATTTTTCGGAAATAAAGCTAAGTCTCTATGTTTTCTTGTTGTTACTTCCAGGCTGAGATATTTGAGTGTTTGGTATTGGCAAAACTCGCTCTTTTAATGCAGATTTGTTTAAAATTAGGCAAATTTTTTTAAGACTGAAAGCATCATTCTCAATAGCGTGACGTCACACGCGTGCCAAAGGGGGGGGGGGGGTTGTAACCCCCAACCCCCCCCCCTTGGCTACGCCACTGCATCTGACGCAATATGAAAAATATGACAACTAGCGTTCAAGAATGCAAAATTTGTAGAGCCATTGAGGTGAACTACAAAGCCTTTAATTTCGTGATTTTTGAAAATAAGAGTAGGCCTGGAGCTATGTTGGATTGAAATCGCTGATTGTGCAAAAACATAAGAGGCATGTGAAAAACCTGGATGATATGTAACTTTCAAGAGATTTCCAAATGTAGACATTGACAAGTAAAATTAACCTCTGTGTAAAAATTCACTGAAAAAATTTATTTAACTACAAAAACAATCTAATGTTTGACGTAGCCTACAAGTTATCAGCCAGCTGAACTTCCCAGAAACACAAAGATAGCCTATTTAGGTGGCGAGTCGAATCAAAGACTTTTGCAACAAACCAACATCGATACAAAAGAGGTTTTCGTGAAATGGCGAGTTCAATTCCTGCAAAACTTCTTGATAGAAATTAATAACAGACATGGCAACGGTGAATACAAAAAACGCATTTTCTACTCATTAAAAATATCGAAGTTCATTTCGGACACAACCGGATATGCCTTGAGCTGCATGGCCCATGTTTGTCAATTGGTGTGATCTGTGCAGGTGATGGTACTAATGTTCCACCAAACAGAATCACTGCAAATGAAATGGCGGTCCATATCACAAGCACTGATTTAGCAATAACGTCAATTGCCTTTTTCTATTTCTGCAGAAGCATCTTCTGCACCGTCTTCTTTGTTTTCGTCTTCTTCAAAATCTGCTTGTTTCTCGCCAAAGGTTGACGCCTTTTCATTTGTAGGAGCCTTTTTATCAGCTTCACTGAGGTTCTCTTCTTGAACAGAATGTTTATAAGCGCTGTCCGTCTTCTCTGGTGTTGTTGAATCAGAGGATTGAAAGTTTTTATCAATAACTTCCTCTTTGGCTCGTTTGGCTGAAGGCTCATGAGTATCACTGGACTCCGACCCAGCGTCTTCTTCTGGATGGCCTTTCTCTTTCATTTCAGCATCCGGAACCTTGACTTCAAAAGTGATTGGAACTTCTTCCTGCACTTGAACTTCTTTGTCTTCTTCTTTAGGAGGAGGTTCCGCGAGGGACTCTTCAACCCGCGTCTCCTCTCTGTTTATGGTTTGAACCATTCTAATGTACATATCATACACAAACTGATGCATTTGTGTCATATCCTGCATCACAAGAGGAATTTGGGCTGTAGAACGAGCCATGAACGGAGGATAACGCTCCTCCGGGAGGATGTGAAGTTGCATGGGGCGAGAAGTCAACTGTTGAAAAGCTGGAATCAGCTCGAAGCAATTGTGGAAGAGAGAGACGCGAGCGAAAATGTAAAGGCCAAGACGGGCACGTGACATGGCAACAACCAACCGGCGAACATCTCTGAAACAAACATAAGATTGTTGACTTCCTGAGCTGATTTTCAGTATTTCCAGATGATTTTGTGCTCACACACATTGTAACAATATTTTGAATGAACATTTTACTGATTTTTAAACTTAATGATAGCTCTCTGCTAGTGGATTGTGATAATGGACAAGCATAAATCAACACCCTGATAAAATGTATTAGTTTGCATAAAAACTTATTACACGTGGTCATTATACAAAACACTATTTCCTGAACAAACATTACGTTGTGACGTTATAAACCCGATCATACCTGAGATGGCCAACAGTCCTTGTTCTAACCAACGAAAGGATGATGTAGTTGTTCTGTTGTCCTTGGAACCTATCCACTGTTGTTACCTTGCTGGGCCAGCCAATCAGAGGATTGTTTCCAGCTCGTTGTCTTATGACATCTCGAATCAAGTGCTTCTGTCCATTGTACGTGGTCAGTATTGTGATCTCATCAGGAGGATACCCCAGCAAACGCATGTACATGAAGAGGCACACGCAATATTCTGCTTCTGCCAGGTTTTGGTAGAAGTAAGGATTCGGTTCAGATTCTCCAACTCCCTGCAACAAGAAGTCATTGTTGTAGCATTTTATTCAGATATGAAAAGGAATAGACATCAGTAATTGTTTTATTGCGTGTCTATACATACGGTAGGTAAGATGACATAACACGAAATGGTAAATGTGTGTAACACTAAATCTTTGTGCAAGAATGTTCATGCAAGCAACACTGTAGTGTGGTTGTAGCAAGCACAGACGTGCCGGGGCGCGAAATTTTTTTCCCACGAGATTTCTGTATCATTGATTCTAGTCACTCTAAAAGTAAGATTTTCCGAAAGTGTTAAGAGATTGGTTGATTCAGATTGCGAAATAACTATTTACCAATCAAATTCTGCAATGATAATAAAATATAAGCTTTCCCTAACCCTACTTTTTTTGAAAAGCTCTTGTGCACCGCAAAAATTAATTTAAAGAAAAAAAGTTTGACTTCGTCGGGCGTCGAACCTTCGATCTCACGATCACTAGGCGAGGATGATACCACTGAACCAACTGTGCCAACGAGAAAATGTTGCATTCACACGGTTTTAATCCAAACTTTTACCAACATATGTAAATGAGACAGAAATCTCGTGGGAAAAAATTTTTCGCTGCCGGGGCAGCGCGTTTAAACAAACCGAATTCACAGTCAACAAGCAATTGCTTTAAAAACGTCTCTTTGGCAAAAAAAATTGACAACATGAAGCTGGACATTCGGTGAAAAGTAAAAACGTAGAAATCAACAAATAAACTTGCCTGGTAATCGTCAACATTGATCACTTGATAGTCAAAGACAAGACCGGGGTTGAAGGATTTATATTCGGGTTGAGCCAAAACATGAGGCAAATCCCTCAGCTTTTCATATCTCCATCTGTACAAGTTGCATATACTCGGCCTGGCCCTACCCTGAGCATCAAGTTGAACGGTTGGGACACCAAGTCTCACAAGCCTTGCAAAGAGAGACTGTTCCATATTTGAGAACTTCTGAAATGCCAAGTTTTTGACAACAGGAGGCAATTGGTGGTGATCACCGATCATAATCCAACGCTTCAAGCGATTGTAACCGTCTGATGGATTCTGTAGCAATAATGGAATGAAAGTTTCAATTTCAAGAATTTGTGCGGACTCTTCCATAAGAATATTGTCGTATTTAAATCCCAACTCAGTCAGATCTTGTCGTTTTAAGGCAGCATGAGTACAGGTCATGGCAATTATTTTAGCACTTTTAACAAGCAAGTAACGAGAGCGGTCAAGACCTGATCGCAACAACTCAAAAGCTCTGAACTCTTCTAACTGAGTGAAAATGTTTCGGATACAGCGAAAGCAGCCTTCTGCAACATCCCAGTCATCTTCAAATTCAACTCCCTTGAACAAAGGTTGAACATCAGCAAAGTACTGATGAAAGGGAAACTCAGACTTAACAGCATCAATAGATTTTGTTTCCAACACTTGTCGCTCATACTTTTCCCAGCGCGACAAAACTTGATAGAGAAAAAAATGACCAGCAGTTTCACAAGTATACGAAACATCACCAGGAATTCCTAAACTGCTTTGCAGCTTTCCCACATCTTTTAGAAGTTCCATGCGCTTGGCCAAAACAAAGTTTACACGTCCATAACGAGAGAAATCTTTCTCCGTATCAAGCTGTTCTTCACCATGGCCAAGACGTAGAAGATGACGTTCATCTATGTCCAACTGCATAATTTTTTCGAAAAGTTGATTTAGAGCTTGATTGGAATGTGTTACGATTAAAGTGCGTTGTTGAGGAAAATTATGGTAAAGGTTTGATATAATCTGTACTGCAACATCTGTTTTTCCAGTACCTGGCGGCCCCACAACCATTGTGAGACCCGGTTGCATTCCAGAGCGAATAGCTTCTATTTGGGTCGGCGTAAACAAAATGGCATTCTTTTTGGGAGCATTGTGAGCATACGGACCTCGATTCGGTATCACATGGGAGCTTACACTAATTTGTGCGTCATTTTTATCAAAATGAAGTTTGAAAGGTGGTTTCATGTCATCGTCTTTTTCATCTGTGATTATTTTGTGCTCTGGAAATGAAGCATGAAGATGAACAATGTTCAAGAAAGTATCGTTCCAATCTAACCCATTGATAGTCCGGGCAAGTTTGCTATAGTGAGCAGCACTTGGATCACCATACCCAAGCAACACATCATGTAACCATTCAGGCACGACGCACTGAGTATTCATTAGTCCACGGATTGTAGACAACACTGCCTTGAAGTTATTTTCTTTTGGCTTTCTTCGGACAATCAAGTTAAAGGATTCATAAGGATCTGGAAGTGATTCTTTGAGAACTGCTTGCATGTCTGTTTGGTACTGGTTAGTATCAAGCCACACACGATAAGTTCTGATGTACCCACTGATTTCTGGCTTGGGTTCTGGGCCCTCTTCAATGACATGACCTTCTTCATCTAACATGCCCTCGATTTCACAACCACGCACCAAAACATTAAACCGCTCTTCAAATGGAACTCGATTACCTGGTGTGGATTTGGGAGCATTGGGAATCGGTTGCACACACAGCAAGAAACAAATATCATGTTTCCGAAGATTTTCCCACTCCATTCGTGCATCTCTACGAATGTTTAATGCAATAGCAACATCAGCACGTACTTGAGATGGGCACAACTCTCCAATGTTCGGTTTGGCAACTTCAACAACAGAAAATGTTTGAACTGAAAGTCCCATTCTTGCCCATCCTCTGAAGACACAAGAACCATCTTCAGCAAGCCACGGTTTCATTTTGTGAACAACATCTTCAAGATCATTACGAACTTCATAGGCTGATTCCAATCGAAATAAATTGAAGTTTCGAAGTAAGTAATCGTGGAGCGTCAAAAACTGTAAGTTGAGCTTAGGCAGGGCCAAGCAAGAATCATTCATAAACTTTTCAGTTTTAGTCAAATTTTCATCCCATAGAACATTTTCAGTTGGATACAATGGAGATGCATTAATTGCATCTAATTGAGATGGACGCCTTTCATGGTATGAAACAAGCATTTCTAGAACAGCATCTTTGGTATCAGTTGAAAGTGTCTTGATGTTAACTTCTTGGCATAATCTTTTCAGTTCTTCTAAACTAAGATCTTGCATATTTTTCATCAAGGATGCTCGTTTGTCAACATGAGCAATTGTACCAAGTGCAAATTCTTTCAAAGAAGAAAATTTAGCAAAAGCACACTTTTGCAGTCGGCTCATTCTTTCATAATGAATTGAGACCATTTCTTGCTGGGTTAAAGGTTCTCCCGTCAAATCATTTACTTCAAATGAGGCATACATTTGAATTGAATCAACAAGTTGTGTAAAAACATCATCATTTTGATATAAAGCAGACTTAGTGCACCGCACTACAAGATGTGAATCAGTGAGTAAAGTGTTAAACCACCTCCTTGTTGGCAAACAAGAGTCGAGATCAATAAGCAAATCAAGAAAACGTTGACAATAGTTAATCAATTCTTCAGAAAATTCTTTAACAGCAATCATGTCACAAAAGTTGTTCATCAATTTTTGCAAAAATGTTCGATTAAAATCATTTGTTTTCTTGGTTTCTTCATCAGCTTTAGCATTTTTTTTCAACACAGACTTCCATGCTTTGGAAAGTTTGGTATTTTTTTTTAGTTCTGCCTGCAACCGTGATGGCATTAAACATTGCCACATTGCAATTGTTACAGTTTTTTGAACTTGCTGTCTTACAACATCAATTTCAAGACTGTTATAGCAGTGATCAAGAAACACAATTAAAATTGTTCTTTGTTGCAGTTTGATGCTTTCGTCCAACACAGATTTCATTACACAATCAAAAAAGTATCCAAAATGCTGAGGTTTCTTCTTGAAAGCACCCCAAGCAGAAACAGCTTCTCGATACTTTTCATTGACTATACACACAATTGACATTATATAAGCATGACAAGAATTTTCAGGTGTGTAATTTGGCCACAAATAATTTTCTAAATACTGACTGAATTCCAAAACCATTATTCTTCTTGTGCCAAAATTACTTTTTACCAAGTCACTGGCAAAGACAGTCTTTACTTTTTCAAGATCAAACTTTACTTGTTTTTGCAATGCAGCTTCACACCAATTGGCCGCTGCCATTTTACTCAACCGATCATGCATCATTTGCTGAGTGGTGGGAGCACCTGCAGTGCGAGTAGCCATCTTGCTTTAAGTACACCTCACTCTTTCAAATAACAACTTAACCTTTCAAATAAAAACATGAGTGTAACTTAATAGTTATAAATTATAGTTATAAATGGGCTAGTTATAAATTACAGCACAAAGAACATATAAATTTAGTTATCTTGAAAAGAAATATTTAAAAACTTTTTAAAAATTACATTTTAAAATTTCAACAATATGTCTCCATTATATATCGATTTTCATCATCATCGTTATTGCAATAAACAAAAAAGATTATGTTGTAATCTCGGCATTGTCCTGGGCACAAATAGATACTGCATCTTAAGACAAGTTTTTCTAAATTCAAAACTTGTATATATGATATACTCTCGGACAATTGTAGTGTAGGGCAAAATGTAGTACTGGACAGTAGGGATGGGCAATTCAGAATAATGCACTATTCCAATAATTCATTTTGGATTCGGATAGTTTAGGATCCGAATCCTTCTGGATTCGGTATTCTGAATTGCCCATCCCTACTTGACAGCCTCACTGCATGGTTTGCCATGGGAACAGGGTGTCACTATTTAGCGAAAGCGAAAAACGTGAAAATATTTAACATCAATACAACAGTGCCAGAAAACTAATAAATCTATCATCAGCACTTAATCTTTCATCAGGTTGACTGCAAAGCAGAGATTTTGATAGCTTTTTATAGATGAAAATGTAACATGAATTGTAGGCTAAAGATGTATCGTAATAATAATTGTACTGGAATATAAAAATTTATAAAAAGAAATCATTCATCTTGTTTATTCTAACAACTGTTTTTGAGATTTACCCCACATTTTCTTTACTTTCAAATCTCTCAAGGTGTTACGACTCCGCCAAATGATTTACTTTATTCATGATTGATTGAATGATTGAATCTTTATCCTCGGACTGGGAAAGCTTCTTGAAGAGCCTAATTCTGGCAGTTTCGAGCTGGCCCAGTCTATGAGATTGACAGAGTGAAGTTTCCGATTGTTGAAGTCTTGTTGCCAGGGTATTAATCCATCCATTAGATGCCGCTGAATGGAGAGCAGTCCTTAACGTGCGTTGCTCAAGCGCACACCCCAAGAGTCGAACTAGCGCGGCTTGATCTTGAAGCTTCTTTGTTTCAGAAAAGTCACGCGCTAACCAACTGAGCTGACGGGGCGGCTTCATTGGGGTTTGGTTCCCTAATCGGCAAGTGCGGCGCAAAGGAACAAAATGCTGACCATATCGTTCATGAACGTCCCATTTACAAGGCACTTAGTTAAGGCTGGGCTATATTTACACTATACAGTGTAATAATAGCCTCAATAGTGTTGCCAGATAAGGAATTCTGCCCTAATTTGAGAACAGTTTAAAGCTGTTGAAAACAAAAACTTGTATTTTGGAAAAAAATGTTAGTCCTGGGCAAAGATCAAAACCCTGATCTTATTCCTAACCCTAACTTCTTCTTCCTGTTTTACGTCTCATTTCCTAGAATCAGGGTAGGACGAGGTCTGGCAAGGCACATCCTCAGTCTCTAAGGATGTGCCGATTAATCGGCATCGGAATCGGCAGGTATCGGCAATTTTTGAAGAATCGGCATCGGAAAAAATTGCCGATTCTTTATCAAAGTTTCCTAATCAAAAGTAGCGCGAGCGCGTGGAAATACCGATCAAAGTACAACTTCTTTGAACAACCGCATCAGCATCAACTAGCATTCGGAGAGCGGCAGTCTAAATTATGACGATTGTCCGCCATTTTGTAAACTCTTGTTTAGTAGGCGTGAGATCAAAATACTTTCTTTCTTCATACTTCAACTTCCAACTTCATGATTACAACTTGGCTCACCTAAATTCATACATGGAATGGTATTACCAACTTCCATGCAAAATGTTAGCATCTTACAGCCTCATCTTCCACTCCCCCAGGTCAATATTCTAAAACTACCCTGCAGGGACCCCAAACAAAGGGCAAAAATGGGGTTTGTAAGCATTAAAAACCTTCTTACATGTCAATTTAACCACTTTTATGCATATTATGTATTGGTTCTAACACACTAATATAGGTAGTAGGCTACTGAATACCCCTTTAAAACAAAATTCCACCAAAAAAATTAAATGTTTTTCCTAAACTTTGCCTAAATTTTGCTGTTTTTTAACAAAAATTTGCCAAAAAATTATGAAAATGGCACGGAAATCAAAAATGTTGTACATGTTACAAGTAAAATTAACAACAAGCCAGGATGAACCATGAGGAATATAAATTTTCTGTAGCTGCTTCATGGCTGCACTAGAAAACTTGTACATAGCTGCTGCATCCAACAAGCAACAAGTAATCCCAAACTGACAAATTGCTTCCAAGTCCCTCATCTGTATAGAATTGAGAATGGCTGTTTGCATTGTAGGCAAGAGCTTCCTCTACTTCCTTCTGGATTTTGGATGGTACTTTGATAAGTTGATGTTCACTGATGGTTCTCTTCTCTTAAAGTCAATATCATTTTTTCCTATCTGTAGACTGCTCCAGCACGCAGTTTCTTAGAAGGACCTTCAATGTTTTAGAAGAAGTGCTTGAAAATAAGCTCAATAATAAGCATAAAACATTCAACAGCATGGACATCAGTATTAAATTCTCTTTTGAAAAAGTATTTTACACGTCAAAATACACCAATATTGCAACCAGTGTTCAATGAAGTGGTGTCAGCCACCAGTAATCTGACAAAGATAGTATATTTCTATCAAGAGACTGGATGTCAGTCATTACGTCAAGGGCACACACTTAAATGTTGTCCTTTGGATATGTCTGCAGTTTAACAAGATAATTTTTTCTTTCACCATTAGTTATTCTCAATTCAGTTATTCTATTCAGTTATTAGTTATTCTCAATTCAGTTGGTACAGTTATTCTCAATTCTAAACAGATGAGGGACTTGGATGCAATTTGTCAGTTTATTGTATCTGTTTACACCCCTGCTTGGCTGAAGATTTACTGCAATCCAGCAACAGCAGATGGTCCACATTCCACAACTGATGCTGGGTATTCGGGATTACTTGTTGGATGCAGCAGCTATGTACAAGTTCTCTAATGCAGTCATGAAGCAGCTACAGAAGATTTATATTCCTCATGGTTTATCCTGGCTTGGGCCTGAAAATGTCTCATTATGTGCATATTCTGACAGAAATTCGATTACACCAGCATTGATTATGGGGATAAAAACATGTTATGATTGGGGTCTGATTGGGTTTGATTGGGTTCTGATTGGGTTTGACCATAACAAAGAAGATGTTATGGTCAAAAAGGTACAAACTCTCTAGTTTTGTAACAGCTGATGCTGCCACAGCACAATGCTTGTCAGAGAATGCCCCAGACAAAATGTTCTGCAATGTCACCATGAACAGTAATCGAAGTTGTGAAAGATATATTGGACGAATAAAGAACGTTATAGAGAAAGGATAAATCAAACATGATGAGAATGCAGATGAACGTATCAAAAGCATGATCAATCTGCAAGATTTAAACAATTTTTCCTCCATCGACTGACTGTGCATGCATTCTTGTTGTTAATTTTACTTACATGTACAACATTTTTGATTTGCGTGCCATTTTCATAATTTTTTGGCAAATTTTTGTTAAAAAACAGCAAAATTTAGGCAAATTTTAGAAAAAAAATTCAATTTGTTTGGTGGAAATTTGTTTTAAAGGGGTATTCAGTAGCCTGCAATCTATATTAGTGTTTTAGAATCAATACGTATGCATAAAAGTGGGTAAGTTGACATGTAAGAAGGTTTTTAATGCTTACAAACCCCATTTTTGCCCTTTGTTTGGGGTCCCTGTAAGGTAGTTTTAGAATATTGACCTGGGGGAGTGGAAGATGAGGCTGTAAGATGCTAACATTTTGCATGGAAGTTGGTAATACCATTCCATGTATGAATAAACTTATATTTTCAACTACAATAGTCATGTATGCTTTTTGCGCATTAAAATGCAGTGGAACGGTTACGAGCAACCTATTTGTGCAAAAATAGTTGTTTGCTACAATCGCCCTTCTCCCAACAACGCCTGAAATCGCCTTCGCGTCCCGATACTCACTATGTCCCCGCCATCCATTAATAAATTTATTTTTTGTGTCTAGTTTGGTTTTCCTTGATGTGCTAACTTGTTCAACTCTATAGGCTAGGCTACCTCTTTTTTCTCCTTGTCAGTAACATCTTCACAATCATCTGAGACTGATGAAAAACTTTAAGATACTAGGCCTATTCATGATACTGACTCGGTCTGACTTTGTACACTATACATATCCTACACACAGCCTAGCTAGCTCTAGTATTATCACGCCATAATAGATTAGCATAGGCTATAACAAACTTTTCTAAACCGGAAGGATACCACTAGCCTAAGCTTATTATGCCACTGTACGTCGAAGCTCACTAAACTTTGTCATTGCTATTCAAATTCAACCGTAAATCAACGGACTACCAAATTTTAACTAAAAGAATTAAAACTAACTCACTCACTGAACTTATGTCTAAAACTCCAATTCCCAAAATGCCAAGAATAGAAATCAACCAAGCGAGAAGCGACGGAAAGGCGAGAATGGGTGAAAGAAGAGAGAATGAGAGGGTTTCCGGATGGCGAGTGGCGACGGAAACCAGCTGATCATCGTTATTCCAGTCGTTTTTAGAACTTTTGAAAGGGAACATGAATAAAATTTTCTTTAAAATTGCTAAATAGAACAAATCCCTTTTTAAGACAAAATTTCCTTGTAAAATTGTTAAAGATCCCTAAAAAATCCTTCTTTTCTTCAAATCCCTTTTTTATCCTTCGAAGCGTTGAAAAATCCCGATTTTGGGATAAAAAACTGATCCGTGTTTCCAATTTAAATTTGAAGTTTCATAACTGATTTTCTTGAAAAGTTGAAAGTTTACGAAAGTTTAATTTCTTGAAAGTTTACGCGGCAAGCGGCGCGGCGCGGCTTTTCGCGGCGGGCAGCAGCAGCAGTGGCCGAGTAGTTAGCGCAGTTGGGCTCGCATTCGAGAGCCTGCATGTTCGACTCCAGCCACCCGCACTTGCTGTTGTTTCTCTGGGCAAGAAACTTTACGATAATTGCCTCTACCCAGTGATCGATTTCGAGTAATGGGTAGTACCAAATTTAAGTCATAAGTAGAGTAGACAACCGGAAACAGACATTGCCGTCGGCTGCAGCGTGGGTCAGGTGTACGTCGGAAGGCGTACACCGATGCATAGCGCTCAAGTCCGCTTTCCCGCAATGCAAGATAAAGATAAACAAACAAACAAACAAAAAACTTTCCACGCGGCGCGGCACGCGGCGAAAAAGTCATAAGCGGCGCGCACGCGGCGCGGCTTGCATCACTAGTATGGGTATGATAGGCGGTCTGAAAGATACGGACACGGTAACTTCTGAATCGTTACACCGGTCTCAGTCTCAAGCATACTACCGGTATTAAGTTCCGCTCCTCTTTTGTTGCTTCTACGTTTTCATGAACGCCTGCTATGCTAGCCTATGTGGAAAATCTTATTTTTTACTTTAATGGGCCAAACTCCAAAATTAAAATAAAGTTGCAAAAAGAGAACCGAAAGTCCGAAACATTCTCAACTCTATCCCTTTTTAATTCTAAAAATCAACTTTTTCTTCAAACGAGTGTTGCCAAATACCGTTAAGCAAATTTCTCACTGCCTAGCTCTTTCCTCATTGCAGTGCGTGAAGGCCAAATGTAGGTCTTTGCCCCATTTTGGTAGTGTTAGTGAAGATCTCTAAATAAGATTTGTCCTTTGAAACTTTATTTTCAGACTAAGTTTACTCTCTAGTACTTCTTTGTCAAGAACTTCAAATTTTTTTCGATTGAAATTTCTTGTGGTAAATGATCTTTAAAATGCTTAATTTAAGCTGTCGCGCTTAATAAAAAAATAAAAAAAAAACATTCACACGAAAAGATATCATTCACATTGTAGGCTAGTCAGTGAAATCATTGAACTTAAAAAAATGCACTGCTGCTTCACAAATTGTTTGCATGGGACAGGCAGGTTATATCCACTTACATATTTTAAACCAATTGTTAATTTTATAATCGACTTGAATAACATGTCAAATAGCAGCCACTGTATGAAGCAGTCTATGTATATCAACTAAACACGCAAGTCTTGTTGTTTTAAGATAACCTCTGAAACGTCAATCGCGTCTTCGTATTGATAGAATTATTACGTTACTTTTACAGACATAAAGCCTGTGTTTACTTAAATCCATATATCTCTTTCCACGGAGTTGGTGATCTATCGAATTGTACAAAAACAAGTTACATTTTTAGCAATTCCTTATTCTTCCCGAAAAACAAGTTAAATAATTGCTGTCAGTTTCTAGACAAGAGACTGGGCTTGCAACGATTGACTCATGAAACGGCACCAGAGTATCTGTAGTGTGTTGTTTTAAAATGCTATTTTTAACTTCCATTGCCCTAAAAAACAACTTATGTCATCTTGTGGGCTGAAAATTAATCGTTGTTTTTCATCATCCATTTAAACGTTGGCATAGCACGGCCAACGGTAATTCAACGTCTAAATATTGTGTGTCTGTATGTGAATGTAAATACTTGATGTAGCACAACATTTCTTCGAAGCTTTCGCCGCATCTTGAACGATGTTGTATGAACGTTAGCAAACAATTGTTATCCGCTTGCTTGCTTCAACCAAGGCATATTACTGAAGCTATTTTTTCTTATCGTTGTCTTTATATAACGCACATCCTGTGCGTTTTGCTGCAATCAGCATAAAAGCTTAGCAAAGCGAAGTCTGTTTACTTGTGAAAGCATAGACGAGCAATGCTCTCTGAGTTTTGTATTAGCTGCATTTGGTAAAACGAGATGTTTAAATCTTAACTCTTAAGCATAAATTGAGAAACTTTATGTTAATATTTCTTGACCATTTACTAATTGTAAATTTTGTATTCTATTTGAATAAGATGCACTAGTAGAATCAATTGCTGTATGACTGTTACGACTATTATTATTGGATTATTGTTTGTACGGATTATCACTTCAAGCCCTGATTGCTGTCTCGGTGAGTCTGAACTATAATCACCAGCTCTATCTAGAATTGAAGTAGCCTATATCTGCCCACTAAGTTTGTTAAACGACCTTGCGACCTGCAACCTTGTGGCCGACCTTGCGACCTGCAACCTTGTGGCCGACCTTGCGACCTGCAACCTATGTGACTGAACCTTCGACTTGCAACTTGTGATCTTGTGACCTTGTGATCTTCTGACTTGTAATCTTGCAACCTATCTGCCACAATAAACTAACAGAACTCAAGACCGCGTTCAGATTCAATCTACTTGGCTTGTTTTTCTGTCTGTTGTAGGCGCATAACCGTATTAACTGAGCGACGCATATAATAATCCAATCCACTGTTTGGCGCCAGTGAGAAAGATATTCTTTAACGTAGAATTCGCGTCAAAATTCTACACCAATAGCGTTAACAGGAGAGTCCTGGGGGTGTTTTGGAACCCGGGCCCGAAATTGGCCCTCGACCTTGAAGCAACCACTGTATATTTTTTGGATGTAGAACATTTGAAGTATTTTGATTTTGGGCTGGCATCTTTCGAAGTATCTTTATTTTGTTCCGGAATATATCATTGAAACCGGCCCCAAGTTATTCTCCTAATGACTCTGCTTTGACCTTCTTGTTTTTTCATTGTTATGGGTAGGCTATATGTCTGCCATCCCTGATATTTTAAGTTAACTTTGTCACAACTCCCCCACCGACCGACCCCCCATAAAAGAAAAGCTAAAATAAAAACAAAGAGAAGCACATATTCAGTATGAAACAATATAGACTGATGAAAAGTGTTGTGGATTGAAAATAAAAAGTGATTTTGCCAACCGCAAAGTTGATGGAAATGAGCAGTCAACATAGAATGAAAAAACAAATATTGTCCGGCCCGTTAACTCAGTCTCAGTGGTTAAGCACTTGACTCAAGATCACGCGACGCTGGTTTGGCTCTCGGGGTATACGCTTGAACAACGCATTTCAGGTTTGCTCTCCATTAAGCGCCAACTGGTAGATGCAATAATTTCCCAACAACAGCGTTTTCAACAGTCGAAAACGTTACTCTGCCAATCTCAGTAACCAGCCCTACGTCAACAGCCTCTATATTCTATAAGTATGCGAAACTACCAGGAACAGCTTCAGAGGCTTTGTCAGTCTGAGGATAAAAATTCAAAACCAAACCAAACACAAAAGAAAGAAACCCATCTTCTGGCAGATGACCCTTTTGATGTGGCCCAGAAAAACATGACACCGAGTTTTTTTCGAGTTTATTTATGTGTGGCGTATGTGCGCATTGGTGTTCGGTTTTACAAAAATTGATGCTTGAACGCATGACGTTACATAACGACTCAATGATTATGGTTAGCTATATATGATACCTATGGTCCAAAAACAGATGACCATTTTTTTTAGATATTATGCCAGTTTAGCAGAAACGGAAAGTTTATGCTCATTATGAATTTGTGTTGCAATATTGAAAGGCAAATAAACAATGTCACTCTCTCTCCTTCGCTTGCTCCTTTTTGGAATCGAAATTTACCAGGCAACATAAGGATTTGTCATTCTGAGGATAAGGATTCAAAATCAACCAAACCAACATCTGGCAACGCTGATTTGTTTTGTTATTCAAGATAAAGAACGCTTGTTTCATTTCATTTTTTTTCGTATTTTATTTAACCAAGGATGCCAGAGCTTGGTTTTTCCACCTAGATCTGGGTTTTTTTGACAACATCTGGGTTTTAAGTTTTTTTATTTCAAATTTAGGCAAATCTAGGTTTTTTTGGTTTTTAACTTTGTACAAAGCTTGCACGGTATTAAGACACTGGGATCTTCAATAAATGCTCCACACTGCAACACAAAAATGATGGTTGTTTGTGGTATTCAGGCTTAGGCTACACCTGGTGGTTGAAGATTTGGCGGTGTCGAACCGGCGCCCCTTCGATTGCCGTTTCAGGGCTCTCACCACTCGGCTATGCAGCCGACACAAAAATGATAAGGTACCGGTAATGTTTTTCGCATCAGCTACTGCAGTTAGTGAGGCACAGGATGGAAGGAAGGAAGAAATGATCCAACTTTATGAAAATGTGGATGACTAATATTGGAGTAGTATTTGTGTTACTGAACATTTATTTATTGTGAATTTGAGTTATTCTTTTCAACATTATGTTCAAATGAAAAAGGCTAAGCACAGTAAGCAGGGTTTATTGCTAAGAACCAAGTTATCGTATAGTTGTACACCAAACTGTAAGCAGTAAGCAAGCATAATGATTCTCCTCAGCTGCAGTCTACAACTCGCACAGCAAAAAGTTTAGTTCAAAAGTCAAAACTAACCTCAATAGCTAGCCTATACACTCATACATCTAGTCAGTTTTAGAAATTTTGGTTAAACACACACTGAACCTTGCTAGCTAGACGCTTTACCATGAAGGCAATTTTGAACAAAAATCTTTGCTGTGAGCCCATGTAGGCTTACCAAGCTCTTGTTTTTGTATATATATATTAACTACCATACCAGCATAAGCATGTATATTGTATAATTATATATACCAGGGGTGTGCAACGTGCAGCCCGCGAAGAAAAATTATGTGGCCCGCGAAGATGTGCCAATTTTGAATTGTGTGCGGCCCGCGAAACGTGTTTATAATTTAGTTTAGTCTGGTACGTGTGAACAATTCATTGTGGAGTGGATTATTGTAAATTTCGCACCTTCTGTTAACCATTTTAGAAGTCTCCCACCGGCCACCGCTAATCCATTGTATTTAAATATTTGGAACGTAAAAATGTATGGTCACATAAAAGGCATTATGAACAAAGTACGACTTTAGAAAGCTCACGTACAGACAGGAAATCTTTTCCACTTTCCAACTTTAAGAGACTATGGAATGCATCCTAAGAAGAAAACTGAATTTGCTGACCAACTTGAAAAATTGTTGTATGAATTTTTGGCTCGTTTCAAGGACTTCAAATCTCATGAACATTTGTTTGGTATATTTGCTTCGCCATTCAACACAGACATTAACAAAGCACCAAAAGTAATAACTTGAACTGATTGATCTTCAAGAGAAAACGGATTTGAAAGCAAAGTATTTAAAAATGAATCTTGGCGATTTTTACCGAAAACATTTCAACTAAGATAACTTTCCACATTTGAAAAATCCATGGCTTAAAAAATGGCACTGTTTGGCTCAACATATTTGTGCGAACATTTTTTTCTAAAACGGGCGTCATGAAATCTGCCTATTGATCGGTTCTGACAGATGAACACTTGGAAAATGGACTTCGAATTGCGATCACTTCCATTAAAGTAAATTTGGAAAAAGCCGTCGGGAAAAGAAGCCAGCAGCAAACTTCTCACTGAGCTCGTTTAAAGACGGTGTGACAATAAATTTGAATAGCAGTTTTCTTCAGAAATTTATGCGTCCTAACTTAGTATTTCTGGAAGGAGATAACCCCTAATATAAAAATAATATGAATAACAAAAACACTACTCTTTTGTGCCTGCAACTAATAGAAATCATATGTTAAATAAACGTGCGGCCCGCGGTTTCACCCAGTTATTTATATCTGGTCCTCCTGTAATAAAGGTTGCACACCCCTGATATATACGATTGTACGTGTCACTATTTGTAGCTTTCTGAGGCTTCTGTGTAATGATTTAAAGTGGTGCTGAAAGCACACACAGGTTTTTTTAACGGCTTTACTACATATTTTCTGGACCTGGGTTTTTTTTGCCTCATCTGGGTTTTTTTTAGCACACAATCTAAGTTTATTGGAAATTTGTCGCTGGCATCCCTGTATTTAACGCTTGTCGCCTGGCGGCCTGTCTATGCTTGTCGCCTACTCAGCTTTGAAGGAGTCAACCATCGGCTTGTGAAGTTGTGGTTAGTTTAGTTGTATTAATTTGTTTTTCAATGTACTGTATGTGGTAGGCCTACAGCAAAAAAGTAATTTAATTCTATTAAAGCTCGTTCATTATTTGTTTGCATTACAGGAGTATTTCGAAAAAGTGAGTGATTTGTAAAGCTATCGTACCTTCAAAGATTTCCAATTAAAGCTGGGTTACTTAAATTAAGCTGAAGCTTAGCCCTTTTGATCAACCTAGGATTACAACAAGCACTGATTTTTGGTGCCATTTTTTGTTAGCAGTATAGGATACCGTACTCCTCTTCTAAAATGTCCACACCAGCTAGAAGAAGACTAATGCGTGACTTTAAAAAGTAAGTGTTGGTGTTATACCATAATTAAAGTACCGTATCAGTTGTTTGCATGTGTGACTGTATGGCATCTTTTCAATTTCAGGGTATGAAGTATCAGAAAAAAATTTTACACCTCATTTCCAACTACGTAATTGCGATGTATCTTGTAATGTAGTAGGCCTACTGTGATTTATATGGTACCGTACCTGCCTTAAATAGTATTTGAGTATGTTTTCTTGGTATTTGTTACTCTGTTCATGGTTATTAGTATTCAATTTCTTTTTTTTTTCACTATGTAGATAGATAGATTTATTGGTTGCTGCGAAAAAAAATGTACGATAAATAAAATCACAACGTACAGTAAAACTGCTGAAAAGATCGCAATTATAAAAAAGCAAATAATAATAGCCTCACAGCAACGGGAAGCTGCAACGTGACCATTCAAGGTCTTCAAGTCAAGCAGTCACTCTCAAACTCATCAATGATAACTATAATCATATTGGCTAATTGAGAAAAATAAATAAAAATGGTAAATAATAGTGAATCTGTCCAAGATGATAAAAAACTAAAAACTTAGATAGCCTATACTACAAGTTTGTTTCGTAATTTAGCAATTGCCGAATAAATGTCAATAATTTTCTTTTTGTACATTCTTTTAAAAGTTTGTGAAGGAGCATTATCTACCAACGTTCTGTATAAGGACCTCAGGATAAGGACCTCAGGATGTAGAAGCAGTCCTAACAATGCTCGATAAACATACAATTCATTGGCTTCTGTGTTGGGATTTAACAATTGATGTGAAACGCAAGGCAGCCTCAAACGCAAGAGAAAGATGAGCATTGTTAACATAAATAGAAAATTAATCATCCTTTATCTATAGGATTCAAGATGATCCACCCACGGGAGTAAGTGGTGCCCCATCAGAACATAATATAATGGTATGGAATGCCCTTATATTTGGTCCTGAAAACACGCCATTTGAAGATGGAACTTTTAAATTGAAAATAGAATTCACAGAAGAGTATCCCAACAAGCCACCATCGGTCAAGTTCATATCAACAATGTTTCATCCAAATGGTATATACATTATATATAATTAATATTAATCTGCTTTTCATTGATTTGTTAGTTTAGTTTTGAATCTTTATCATCGGACTGACAAAGCCTTTGATATTTCTGGTAGTTTCGCTTACTTGTTGACTGTTGAGGCTCTTGATGCAGGGCCAGTTATCGAGATTGACAGAGTGAAGTTTCCGATTGTTGAAGTGTAGTTGCTGGAGAATTATTCCATCCATTAAGTGCGGCTGAATAGAGAGCAGTCCTTGAAAATGCGTTGCTCAAGCACATTTCCCGAGAGCCGAACCAGCGCTGCATAATGTTGAGTCGTGCGTGTAACCACTGAGCTAACAGGGCGAACCATTGTAAGTGATGTTGTGTCTTTCAACAAAGTGACCATCAAAGCAATTACTTCATGTCGGTGTTAGGGATGTTAGAAACAGTACTTAATCTTTTAAATTTTTTTATTCCAGAATAAACACAGTTTTGTTTTGTTGACAACTGTAAACAAAAACAAAATAGAACACACTTAGAAATCACCTTTAAGTTTAAAGTGGGTGCCTTCTGCATCAAAAAGTAATAGTTATCTCCAAGTTAAAATGTTTGTTAACAGGTTCTCAAGCAAGCATAGCTTCTTGCGCCATTTTATAACAAACCCCAATTATTCAGCATCACACCCAGAAATATTGAGTAACAGATGTTGTTGGTGCATGCATTTCTGGTTAAGAACCCTTGAATTGATGCATTTCTATTCAAATCCATTACTCAAATAACTTTGCTCAATCAATCACTGGTTTATTGCGATGCAACTTTCTTAATGTTCAAAATAAATGTATGACAAAGTCCAATTTGAAATTATTGTGTTGCAGATAGCGATTTTGGGTATTGAAACCTCTTCAGTACAACTTTATAAACAGCATAGTACAGAAAATGACTAAAATTTTATGTGGTTGCCAAGAACCAAATTAGTCTGCAAGCATAGCTCCGTAATTGGGCTTTTCTCTTGCACCGGCTTGACTAGACGTGTAGTTGTTCTCTAATGTTAAATTGCCTACCCCATGTTTTGCAACTTTTTTAATTTTGCAGTTTACGCCGATGGAGGAATTTGTCTTGATATTTTACAAAATAGATGGAGTCCGACTTACGACGTTGCATCGATTTTAACATCAATACAGGTAAATTTTTATTGAACTTTTTTCAGAAATATTATAAAACCTTTTGTTACACAATGAAACAAATTCAAGCAATCTACTTTATGAATTCACACAATTTAACTTTTATAGATGGTTCTTATTAAAATCATACTAAATATTTTGTTATTTATCTCAGTCTTTGTTGGACGAACCTAACCCCAACAGCCCAGCCAACAATCAAGCCGCTCTATTGTACACAGAGAATCGGCGAGAGTACGAACGAAAAGTGACCAAAATAGTTGAAGATAGTTGGAAAAATGCTTACTCTAATACCTAAAAAGTTCTTCGCCGTTCTTCTGTTATTTTTGTTTCAATCTTGCTGATAAATCGTTGCTTTGTGGTCACGTGTTTGAGGGTGGTCTGCACGGCTTCACCCAACCTACACGGCGAAACCTTCTTTCCGGAAAAGGGAAGATGTTGTTCCTCCCCTCTACTTATGTTCCAAGTCCATTGACAAAGCGATTTTTAATTTTTTTAGTAGAGGTCAAAGGTTTGATAATATTCTTTGCTTCTGCAATTAACTTTCCTAAATGATTATAAAAGAAAGAAAACGTCTTTTTGACACTGCGGCTTCTTTATCAAAATGTTAGAATTGTGTCACACATAGTCTTTTACTTCGTAAAAGTAAACACATAGTTTCAACCGTTTTTTACTTTAATTCAACGTCTGCAGACGGTCGATTTGCTGTCTGAGTTCAGCGTTTTTGATAATTTTTACCATGACCGATTCGGAGGTGTATCAGAGAAGCGAGTGATGTGCATTGTGCAAAGCGCGAATTTAGAATTATTACCAACATCACCAAGCACTTGACTGTGGCAATAAATGACGATTCATGAAACAATTTTGCAACTGTCAGTATTTTGGATTTAATGTGCTACACTTAGTTCATGATCCAGTGTTGATTATCCAGGGCTTAATGTTGGTTTATTGTTCACTTACCATGATAACTACAGAGTTGGTTGGTTTTGAATCTTTATCCTCGGACTGACAAAGCCTTGATAGGTTATTCCTGGTAGTTTCGCATACTTGTAAGAGGCTCTTGACGCAGGGCCGGTTACCGAGATTGGCAGAGTGAAGTTTTCCGATTGTTGAAGTGTTGCTGCTGGGGATTTATTCCACCCATTAGGTGCCGCTGAATGGAGAGCAATCGGTAGCCACTTTAACAAGAAAAAATTCTGCCACTGAAAATTAGAACCTCGAGCCAATCATAAGCTACGTTTTACGTGACGTAAAAAAGGGTGAAAAGAAGATGATACAAAGCAAATCAAGTGATGGATTCTTTGTCAACTGGTTGGGTTAGGGCTAGAAAGTAGTCATTTCCCTGACATGGGTTCGATTACCACCCCTACCATTAGGCTACTCTTTTTTCTTCTGCAACCACTCGGCAGCAGTGGCCGAGTGGTTAGCGCGTTGGGCTCGCAGTCGAGAGCCTGCATGTTCGACTCCAGCCACCCGCACTTGCTGTGGTTTCTCTGGGCAAGAAACTTTACGATAATTGCCTCTACCCAGTGATCGATTTCGAGTAATGGGTAGTACCAAATTTAAGTCATAAGTAGAGTAGACAACCGGAAACAGACATTGCAGTCGGCTGCAGCGTGGGTCAGGTGTACGTCGGAAGGCGTACACCGATGCATAGCGCTCAAGTCCGCTTTCCCGCAATGCAGGATAAAGATAATAAAACAAAAACTACCAAATAAAGCTCAAAACAAGGATTAACTCTCTGGCTGAGTCTGGAAGGGTCACAATTGGACGGTAGCCTCTTATAACATGTTCTGATTGGTTGAGGTCACAGACAACGTAGCTTCTGATTGGTTCGAGGTTTCAGATGTAGTGGCAGAATTTTTTCTTGTTAAGATGGCTACCAGAGTAAGGATGCGTTGCTGAAGCGCACACCCCGAGAGTCCAACCAGCGCCGCTTGATCTTGAAACTTTTTGGCTCACGAAGTCACGCGCTAACCAACTGAGCTATCGGAATCTCTGCCGAGCAATTTTTTAATGAATCAAGCCAGTGGCGTAGCCAAGAATTTTAAAAGGGGAGGGTGGCTTGACGGCGTGTTTTGCTTATGGCAACACCCAGCGGCGGAGGCCTCCCCCAGAAATTTTTGAAAAATTACTTTGACTTAGGTGCATTCTGAGAGTATTTTTAACAGAAATGTGGGTATGAATATTCCTGTAAAATGGTGCTGTCCGGTGGCATAGCAAAAGGATAAGATCATGTTTTCTTCGGCATTTTTCGGAAATAAAGCTAAGTCTCTATGTTTTCTTGTTGCTAATTCCTGGATGAGATATTTGAATGTTTATTACCGTATTGGCAAAACTTGCTCTTTTAATGCAGTTTCGTTTAAAATTAGGCAAACTTTGTTTTAGATACATAAAGAGACTGAAATCATCATTCTCAATATCGTGACGTCACACGCGTGCCAAAGGGGGAGTTGCAACCCCCCCCCACCCTTGGCTACGCCCAGTGATGTACGCGCATACAAAAAATATTGACGCCGTCAGCGTAAACGCAAACGTTCGAAAAACCATACGCCGTATGCGTTAACGTAACTTGTAAAAAATGTTGTCAGCGTTAGCGCAAACTCATTTTGTTTGCTAGGCAGAGATGGGCAAGATCACCAGTGTTGGTGATCTTGAAGATCAAGATCACCAAGAATAGGTGATCTTGAAGATCAAGATCACCAAACTATGTGATCTTGAAGATCAAGATCGTGATCTTGAAGATCAAGATCACTTTCAAGATCACTTTTTGTGTACTTGAAAAAAATGAAGTTTTTGATCAATGATGTTGCAAAAAATAATTACTATAAGCAACCTGGGTAGGCTAAAGGTATATAATTGGTATTGCTAACTTTTACTTTTAACTACTCGATCGCTTGCCTAAAAATTGTACTAAGTTAGTGACTGTTGCTATTAGGCCTATCAATTGTTGACGTAGTTTGCGTAGAATCGCAACGTCACACCCAGGGCCGAGGTCAATTACAGCAGTACTGAAAAAGTCGCAAAATTTGCAATTAGTTTTATACTTTTTAGGCTATTTGTAATAAATAAATAAAAATAATCTTTGAACTGCATCATTTTTTACCAAATTTTTGTCTGAATCATGTGGGAGTTTTTATACGTGTTACTAAGTACTCTTAACTTTCACTGTATTATGTTAAAGTTTATTGCACCATTTATCCACCTGGCAACGTTGATACTGTTGTCTGCTATCAAAAAAGTTCAGAGGTTTGCGGTCAGACAAACCGCTTCATACTCAGACCCTAAACAAGTCTTGGTCTGGTTGATTTGCTGCAATAAACCACTTTACATGACTAAAATCGGCTGGATTCTAAATTTTTTAACACCGCCATTCTTAGACTTTTGAAACATCTAAAACTGGATTAAAGAAAGCAAACATTTCTTTAAAATTCACACATGGAAATTGTGAACAAAGTTAAATCATATTTATTATACGTCAACATAAAAGTAGTACACGGAAGATGACTTCTTTATTATGACCAACACAAAAAAACTTTTTCAAATTTGAAATGGCAACACTGACCAGATCAGATGGAGACTTTAAACCAGAGGCGTGCAACATACGGCCCGCGGGCCAGAGCACGGCCCGCAGTACCCATTTACGTGGCCCGCACATTCTTCATCAAGTAGCCCATTATTTTTAAATACTTTTCACTGTTGAATCGGAGGATGTTGTTATTTGTATCGTCATCATTAGTATTGTATCAGTACAGACTTGTAACGTAACGTCATCATCAGTATCGCTCAGTTCAGACTTGAGCGATAGGCTACTGCTCAGCTAGTTGTTTTTATACGAGAAGTGACAGATGATTTTGAAGTAATTGAAGAATTTTTGGATATGGCAAGTATGAAATCAACAACAACTGGTCAAGATATTTGCGAGGATGTAATAAAATTGATGAACAAATTTGAAATAGATTCTTCTAAGTTGGTTGGTATCACCACAGATGGAGCGCTATCATTGGTGGAAAAATACAATGGATGCTATTCAAACTGAAGATGTTTTGGTGAGCCATTGTATCATCCATCAGGAAAACTTGTGCTCGAAAGTATTGGATTTTGGTGAAGTCATGAAAAATGTTGTTTCGTGTGTTATTTACATTCGAGCGCGGGAATTAAATCATCGGCAGTTTAAGTCGTTTCTGCAAGCGCTTAACTCTGATTACCCAGATGTAAATTATTTTTGTGCAGTAAGATGGCTAAGCAGAGCTGCCACTTTAAAGAGATTTTGGAATCTCAAGGAGAACATTCAAACTTTTATGGAAAGTAAAAATCAAGATGCTTCCTTTCTCAAAGATGATACATGGCTGAACGATTTTGCTTTCTTAACTGACATCACCCATCACCTTTCAGAACTGAATGTGAAGCTGCAAGGAAAACATCAGTTAGCGAGCAAGATGGTTGAACATATTTCCTCATTTCAAGGAAAACTACAACTCTTTCAATCTCAGTTGAGCAAAGCATCCCTGACTCACTTTCCTTGTCTGGAAAGTAGAAGCGTTCAAATTCAAGACTGTAAAAAATATGTTGGAATGGTTGAAAAGTTAACTTTGGCATTTGAAACTCGCTTTGAAGATTTTCGAAAACACAATGCCGACTTTCAAATTTTTGCTCATCCATTTGACCTGGTTGTGGAAAATATTCCATCTAGCTTTCAATTAGAAATACTAGAATTGCAAGCAAACGTCGATCTCAAACGAGCCTACAATGAAAATGATTTGCTTACTTTTTACAGAAGCTACGTGTATGGAAATTACACAAATCTAGAAAATCACGCGAGAAAAATGATCTCTCTTTTCGGAAGCACATACTGCTGTGAGCAGTTCTTTTCAAAAATGAAGCTGTTCAATACAAAATGCAGGAATCAGCTTACAGATGAGCACTTGTCAAGTCAACTTCGAGTTGCCACTTCTTCCGTCAAAGCTGACATTGGCAAGATCTCTGGACAGAGAAGATATCAGACATCTCATTAATCACTCACTCAATGTGTAACTTGATTGTGTGTACTTTTCCATTAAGTGAATTGTTCATATAAATTCATGTGTTATTCGATAGATTGACCCTCAGCATCATTATAATTGTACGTTGTGGCCCACTGCGATAAACAGTTGCACGCCCCTGCTTTAAACCGTCTTTTGTTGGACACATATCACATTAACAGTGGCTTAATGGTAGTAGTTGCCACTATTTTGTACAGTACGAGTTCTAAAAAAATGCCTCTATCTAGTAAGTAAACTTCAATTTTAAAGTGATCTTGATCTTATTGTTCTTCAAGATCAAGATCACACAAAAAAAAGTGATCTTAGATCAAGTTCACCAAAAAAAAGTGATCTTGAAGATCAAGATCAAGATCACGATCTTGAACTTCAAGATCAAGATCACGCCCATCTCTGTTGCTAGGTGCCAAACATTCACACGGTATAAACCACTCGAAACAAGCAAGTTTTATTTTGAATTTCCACGAAGAAACACAAGAATCTGAAAGTGTTCATCTGACATTTTTCTGTGTTTTGGTTGCAATATGTCTTTGCCCATTGGAAACATTCTTTCAACTGCAGCGCTGGAAGGTATTGGCGTGTTGTAGGAAAAAAAATACATTAAAAAGTATGCGTTGACGCAGTGCCGGTCTTAGGGTTTTTCGGGCCCTGTGCGGAATATGCTTTTGCGGGCCCCAATGACAATAATCCAATTCAGTGGCGTAGCTAGGTACTTTGAAAGGGGAGGGGCGGTGATGGCGGCGTGCTCGCCAAAGACGACAACCAGCGGTGGGGGGTCTGGGGGGCCTCCCCCAGAAAATTTTGAAAAATTACTTTGAATTTGGGACATTCTGAGAGCATGTTCAACAAAAATTTAGGTATGAATATTACTGTGAAATGGTGCTGTCCGGTGGCATAGCAAAAGGATAAGATCATGCTTTCTTTGGCATTTTTCGGAAATAAAGCTATGTCTCTACAGTATGTTGAGTCTGGATGCAACCTATTTCGTCCCCTGAAATCGTGTAACAAAATTAAATTTCGACTCATTTCGTCCCCTGAAAAGATCGAGAAATTTTGAAATGTTTGCGGCAACTCCGATCAGCGATTTCGGCTATGTCGTTTTTTTTTCTCGATCTTTTCAGGGTACGAAATATTCAGGCGACGAAATAGGTTGAATTCGTTGTCTCCATGTTATCTTGTTGCGAATTTCTTTGCTGAATTCACTTGTTGAATTTTTTCTTTGAAAATGACAAAATTACTGCATTTTCTGAGTAAATTGCGGGCCCCCTAATTTGCGGGCCCTGTGCGATCGCACGGTTTGCACATCCCAAAGACCGGCACTGGTTGACGCTATGCGCTAAAAAACCGCGAAAACTTTACGGCGTAGCCTCAAACGCAAACTATCCAAAAAAATGTGGCCACAAGCGTTAGCGCAAACAAAAAGTCTACGCCGCAAGTATGCGGCGTAGAATTTGCGGCGTATACGTACATCTCTGGCTACGCCACTGAATCAAGCTTTGCTTTGTAAATGCAAAAAACACATTTCCTTAAATTTTGAAGCTCGTGGTAAGAAAGGGACTATTAGGAGCAAACCAAAAAGGCCTGAATACGTTGAATCTATGTAAAAGAGGCTGATTTACTATTTGAAGAACATGATCTGCCATTTGAAACTCCCGCGGTAAAAACTCTTGGCCGATCAGCTGATTGCTAGTCGCTGGTGACGTAAACTGTATAATCGCACGCTTCGCTGCTCAAGCCCATTGCCCATTCCGGTTTTGAAAGCTCTGACAAAAGCACGCGCGTAATGGTGGTCAGACCGCAATGGGGCCAAATTTTTTTCAAAATCGTTTTATGGTAGCATATGTTAAACACAGAACGTGGAAAATCGCCAAGTCAGGTTTTTCTTTAGTAGGCTATGACTTTAACTGGTGACGGCGGTTCAGGTGTTGGCTCACTAATTGTCTCATGATTGTTTAGAAACGCCGCCTTTACCTGCCAGTCACTTGAAATCTATGGAATTTATACAGTGTCGTATGCAAATGGTGCACTACATTTTTTCACTACATGGAAAAAATCTGCCACTCTGCCAGTGGAGAACAAGCCTGAGATTAAACAATGAATCTTCTGGAGTTCTGGATTAAACTGATATCTCACAAACGAAAATCCTAACATCAGCAACGCCTACTTTTCAAACGAAATTTGACCAATCAAAACTGTTCATCTCTTTGGAAATTTAAAGGATCAAATTTTGTGGGCGTGTTTGGTACAAAAGAAAGATGGAGGCTACGTTATAGCCAACTGCACGCAACAGAGATAGTGTGGTAATTTATATCTTGCGTAACTTATAAAAATGTGGTTATGTTTTATTTAGGTTATTTAAGTATGAGAATGGTTTGTTTATATTTGAATTAAGATGAGGGCTGTCTAACTGCTTGGTGAAATTTCTATCTATCTAATTTATCTATCTGACTCCATGAACTAATTTCCACACAATTGTTATTCGAATTATAATTTTAAGTTATTGTTCCCGACAATTTTCACCAAATCAAACGTCATATAAAAACCGTTCAAGTCTACTGAATATTACGTCATGGAAATTCCTAAAGCATGTGCCAAAATTGCACCATCGTTCATAAGACCTGTTTGGACCTGTTTGGGCCTGTTTAAACAGGAAATATTACATCAGCTTAAACACCTGTTGGAATGACTTCATAATTGTCTTTCATTTATTGCGTCACAGTTACTTTCTACGTGAATTTGAGATATTGATATCTATTCTGGTCATTCGTAAAATGATTGTTTGAAAGTTGGCCGCACATTTAACTGTGGGCTTAGTGCTTGCTAGCTGGACAAAAGTTCCGTCTTTTATCCAAGTAATCTGTTGTGTAGTGACAGTTTAAGTGGTGTACGCGTTGCACCCCCTCGTTTTTGGTAGCCGTGGGCTAATTTTTACAGAAATACACTGTTTGAAAAGAAGTTCAAGTGTGTGTTTCTTTGGTCATTATATGCAGACGAAAGGATCCGGGAACTTTAAGTTACAATTTTCCCACGAAGAAATTATGGTTTACCGCTGTGACCATAAAAAATAAAAGACGATTCTCTGTCTAGTGTTTGGCACAGAAGCACTTAGAAGTAAAAAAAAATAAAAGACGAAGTTGTTGGTTGGTAGGCTACAAAAGCAAAGAAATAATAAAAGAAGATCTTGTTGGTTGGTAGTCTAAAGAAGTAAAGAAAAGTAAAGACATTTCTTCTCGGTTTGGTACAGAAGAAAAATAACTTTGACATTTATTGGCAAGAAAGAAGATTAAAGGCAATCCATCTGTGCTTGAAGATTCAAGTGGAAGAATCCAAGCAAGTTTTGTGGACGTTTGGACTTCACATACTCGTACAGCTATACGGTATCGTGCATTTAAATTCTTTTTTGTATTTTTTACGGTCTTTGCAGTTAAGTTTTTTATAACTACTGTAATTTGTGTGTTTGTGTAACTTAATTTTTTAATTGTTAAATTTAGCCCTAACATTTAATATGTCTACACTCGGTGGCGACAGGGACTCGACCGCCGTCGACTCGACTGAGTTTAAGCCTGATGATGTTCTTTGCGGTCGGGCAGGCCATTCTGGGGAGGGACCCATTAACGATGAGGCTAAGTCAGTTCGAGAGGCCCGGCATCTTAGACGGGATAATTTGACTCAAATTGGGAAACTTTCTGTAGCCCTAGGTTCTTTGAGTGATAAGCAGGAACTGTTAATTTTTAGATCTAAGTTATCTACTTTAGAAGAGGAATTACGGCATTTCCATGCTCTTTTGAGTAAAATTGTTAACTCTGCAATCTTGGCAGAACTTCGTGATAGGGTAGATCCCGAATTTAACTCGTTAAAAAATAACTTCGAACAAAAAGAAAGTGAGTTGTCAGATAGGTTGGATGCTGACATACATCCTGAGGATAGCGCCTCAAATGTAAGCACTAGGATGTCTGAGAGCTCGTCACGGATAGTTGCACAAATTAACCTACAGTTAAGACGAGAGGAGCTCCAGATCCAAGCTGAGGCCGAAGCAAGAGCTGCTGAGGCCATCGCAAGAGCTGAAGCCATACGAGCTGAGGCTGCCGCACGAGCAGAGGCTGCCGCAAGAGCTGAGGCCATACGAGCTGAGGCTGCCGCGAGAGCTGAGGCCGACGCGAGAGCTGCTGAGGCCGAAGCGAGAGCTGCTGAGGCCGCCGCGAGAGCCGAAGCTAGAGCTGCTGAGTTCGCACTCAAAGACGCTCAGTTGAGGGCCGAACAACGTAAAGAGGTAGTTTTAGCTGAATATCGTTCTGAGTTGGGCTCCCGGCGTAGCTCTAGGAAGGGCTCTTCTAGGCATTCCAGAAGTGAACATCAATCACAGTTTAATTTACCTAACCTTTTCCACACGCCTGTTCAATCCGTAAGTGGACCTGTACAATCCACATGTTTTCCAGCTGTTTCAGGAGGTCTCGGGGCCGCGGCTAAGGATCTTCCGAAGGCTGTAGAGCCAAGGTCTGCAAATTACAACCGAACTCCTCCCCCAGAGCGTACAGGTCACGGGGCCGCCATTAGCAGTAATGCTTTGCCCCCTTCACAGTTTTCAGCGCCGCTAGTTTTTGATCGCCCAGCTACACGTAATTTGGGTGGTTGTGAGAGGCGTATCGTGTCTCCTGATTTTAACGTATGTGAGGATCGTGATCGGGCTGTGCATGTGACTGAGCCCACTCAGCCCATTAAGGGATATAGCTTGTCTTCTCCCGCTAAATCGAGTTCTCAACAGCAGGATTGCTTTTTTGAATACCAAAACAGTAGGACGTTCTTCGATAAGGCGGCCTTGATTGGTTACGATGGTAATAATATGCCATTTGTCTTCTTTAAAAATCGTGTTATGGCCTTGATGGCAGCTTCGCCCTTTAAGGGAACTCGTTTGACTTTGTTGCAAGCAGCTTGTGTTAGAACAGCTGCACAAACGATTGCTAATTTGGTTTCTGACACTCCTGGCTTGTCAGAGGAAGACAGGATAGAAATGTCGTTAGCTCGCTTGTCCCAACGTTTTGGGGTTCGTGGAGGTCTTTTCGCAGAACCAGAAATTAGAAAGTATCGCTATGGTAGCAAATTGACTTCTATCTCTTCCAGTGATTTGAAAGAGTTTAAAGATGAATTGTCGCAGTGTTTGCTTTACGCGAAAGCTTATGGTCAGCGTGATAAATTAGAAGGACGTTTTGTTTTGGATTTGGCTAAGCGACTCCCGTTTGACGCTAAGCAGCGTTATCTTGACTTTTTAGGTGATCAGTATGGTAGCACTGAGGAACCTACCTTTCAGAGTTTGTTTGATTTTGTAGTACGGGAGGAAACGCGCAAGTCGACTGATTTTAGCATTATGCTAATGGGCGATTCTGGTGAGTCGCAGCATTTTAAAAAGTTTGGCAAAGGAAAATTGCCTTCATGTCCGGTTAGGCAGACGTCGGTAAAGCCCCATGATAATGTGATTTCAGGGAGTTCGCAGTACTCGACTGCTGTTGGCGCACCGCGCGGCGGTGTGGCCAGACATAGTGACATACCGGCGTGTTTTTGTTGTTCGTCACGTGGTCAAGTTGAATATCATTTTTTGTCTAATTGTAAAGAATTTTTGCGCTTGACACCTAAAGATCGGAGAGATGTCATTGTGAAAGCTGGCAAATGCTTGAATTGTTTGCGCCAGCATATGGTTAGAGACTGTAATCATGCAAATAACTGTCGTAAGTGTGGACCTACCAACGATAGGAAACACTATTTTCTTCTGCATGATTTTTATGTGACGTCACGTGATTCTCTGGATTTGGTCGGTAAAGATGAGGCTGGTGCCAGAGTTCCTGTGCGTAATGTTAAGATTGGAAATGTTAAAGCAGCCTTTAACCGCGTTACTGCTGCTCGTGTTTTGAATCCAATGACTGGCAAATCGAAGTTGGTGTATTGTCAGCATGATCCTGGTTCGCAGTTGACCTTTGTTTCGAGTGACTTGGTGTGCGAACTTGGTCTTAAACCGTATGATAAAGCGTCGTTTAAAATGGATACTCTGGCTGGTCAGAAACCTACTTGTGCTGACCTTGTTAAACTCAACATCCAGTCGTTAGAGACTGATGAACTGTTTTGTGATATAACCTCGGTGGTTAACCCAGCTTGGGCTGACGATGTTAAAACCTTACCCCATAAACAAGATTTAAGTGGTTTCCGTCATTTTCATGACGTGAATATGTTTCATTTGAATGATTGTAGTACTGTAGATGTACTGATTGGCAACGACAACGCTTATTTGATGTGTGCAAAAGAAGAGCGTGTTGGTGACAATCGTAGTGAACCGCATGCTTTGCTCACTCCTCTCGGTTGGTTGGCTTGTGGTGGTAAGTCACCCTTAGTTGAAAGCGTTGCTAAAGTGTGCAGAGTGCAGACGTCTTCAGAGTCGGATGTCATCTCTGGCTTTCAGCGTAAAATTGAGTCTCGTGATATGGAAATAGCAGACCTGAATAAAGTCATTCAGGATTTGACGTTGCAAAATGAAACCTGTGAATTGTCTCGCAATGATAATTTGGCTAGAGAACTTGTCGAACCGAATATTGAGTTGAAAGATGGTCGATTTGAGATACCTGTTCCGTTGAAGGAAGATACTGATTTACCTAACAATTTTGTGTTGGCGTCAGATAGAGCTGCTGATTTAAAGAAGAAGGCTTTAAAACAATCTGAATTCCGAGGAACTTGTGTAAATGATGTAATGTCTTCTTGTCCTGAATTGTCTGACTTGTTAAACCCTCTGGCAGATGTCTTGGCTAGATTTCGGCTTGAAAGATTTGGTTTCATGGCTGATGTGACCAAATACTTTTTTCACATTTTGGACTCTTCAATTCGTAAGCCCAATTTTATTGAACTGCTTACGTACACAGGCAGTGCCGTTCGGATCGTGAACGAACGCCCTTTGGTACCTTTGAGTGACGACCCTAGGGATTTTACTGTCATCACCCCTGCCTCACTTTTGACCCCATACTTAGACCCATACTGTGCTGTTGGGCAACCACATGATCGTGACCAATTAAGAAGGGATTATCGGTTCAATTTGTCACTTTCTCAGCAGTTTTGGAATAAATGGATCGATTTTTACTTGCCAGGTCTTCAGGGCCGGAAAAAATGGCTAAAAATGGCCGAGAATTTGGAGCCTGGTCAACTTGTAGTGGTAGGTTCTCTCCAAGACATTGGTAAACGTGGGAAGTATCAACTTGGGAGGGTGCATGAGGTAGTTCCACAAATTAGGAAAGGGAAGCCTGTGGTTCGTAGAGCCAAAGTTGCCGTCTGCAACTATGATGAGAGTACGGGGAAAGTGAAAGTAGACTACGTGTTGAGGGATATTTCGTGCCTCGCCCCCGTAAAGAACACCTAAGTGTTAGGGTTTGAGCCTGGTTTTGTCTGCGGTGGCCGACCCTTGTCTGAGCCCGGAACAGTCGGTTATTAGCGCAACCATTGTATATAGCGTCATTTAGCGTGTACCTATGGTACCAATTTCATGTATCGTCGTGTTTATTCTTATTGCTGTTCATTCTTTGCATGCCCTTTGTATTTGCGTATTAACTTAAACGTGAGTGATTCAAACAATTTGTGTATCATGTGTTTTTATTCATTGGCTCACAATTGTCGTCATTTCTTTTTAGTTATGCCATGTCAGACTGTCATAACTAGGGGCCGCTATGTTCCCGACAATTTTCACCAAATCAAACGTCATATAAAAACCGTTCAAGTCTACTGAATATTACGTCATGGAAATTCCTAAAGCATGTGCCAAAATTGCACCATCGTTCATAAGACCTGTTTGGACCTGTTTGGGCCTGTTTAAACAGGAAATATTACATCAGCTTAAACACCTGTTGGAATGACTTCATAATTGTCTTTCATTTATTGCGTCACAGTTACTTTCTACGTGAATTTGAGATATTGATATCTATTCTGGTCATTCGTAAAATGATTGTTTGAAAGTTGGCCGCACATTTAACTGTGGGCTTAGTGCTTGCTAGCTGGACAAAAGTTCCGTCTTTTATCCAAGTAATCTGTTGTGTAGTGACAGTTTAAGTGGTGTACGCGTTGCACCCCCTCGTTTTTGGTAGCCGTGGGCTAATTTTTACAGAAATACACTGTTTGAAAAGAAGTTCAAGTGTGTGTTTCTTCGGTCATTATATGCAGACGAAAGGATCCGGGAACTTTAAGTTACAATTTTCCCACGAAGAAATTATGGTTTACCGCTGTGACCAGTTATCAGAAGGTGTTCATATAATATTGTAGGTCTCTAACACAATTTGAATTTATACATTACAGAATAGTGAAATTACAGAACAGGGAAACATTATTGAAATTACGGAACAGGGAAACATTATTACAAATCATTACATTTTTAACTAAACAATCAATTTAATGTTTTCTGAGAGCTGAACTGGTCTAACTGGGCTGGTTTGATGTGAGCTGGTTTCGTGTGAGCTAGTCCGATTTGATAGAGCTCTTGTCAAAGGGCGAACAAACCCTTTTATTTTCTGTTCCCTTTTTTCTATTTACTTCGGGAGCAGTTTACATGGAAAATTACAGAAACTTTAGTAAAAGGCAGGAAAACCTATATGTTGAAATAATGGATCGCTACAATAGGCTATACTGATTTTAGAATTTGAAATCCAAATCCACTTTCAGATTTCGACAGTGACATAGCTATGGAAAGAACCTCTGTAGTTTAATAATTTAAATATAGAGTTTGTTTAAAAATGTAGCTACTGAATGTAGCCAAACATTTATGAAACGTCATTCATCATGTAATACAATGTCATAAAAATGTTGCAATGGTATTAAATACCCATTTTTAGGGTCAAGATAAAATTTGGGGTGAGGTTGCGTTGAAGATTATTTTAGGGGTGGTCTAATGCTGTTTTTTTTTAGGCTAAGAAATATTATCAGTGCTGAGCGCAAATTATACTTTCAACGGTTCTTGACCTAATTTTGACCCGCTCTAAACTTTAAAAAATCTGTCTCATACGAAATAAAAATAAAGTTTATTTTTAAATAAAGTTTCTCAGACTTGATCCCATATTTAACTTAATAATTAATTGATTGGTTTATTTTGTTGTGCAATATCATAACAGCAAAATCATTAAATGATGCAGCACGCTTAACGAACACAATTGAAACAAAGAAAAATAACAAATGTAGGCTACACTGCATTGTTGAAGCAACGAGATATAACACTGTGTTATATCTCGTTGGTTGAAGTAAGTAAATCACAACGAGAAGCTGCGAAGTGACCATGACGGTCTTCGAGTCAAGCAGCCACCCTCAGCCAAGTCGATGATAAACATTTAGTAAACATTATACTTAAAATGCCTACACTAGCAACAAAGAGTCAAGACAGAAACAAACTTGCATCTATGATATGTCAAAATTACAAGTTCCAATATTAGGTGTTGATAGTCAACAATTAAAAGCTTAAAGAGTATCGGTCCACACTACAGTAGTAAATTACATTGCAATCAACTTTAATATTCTGCAAGCTGTGATCTCCCTTATGAACTGTCTCCATTTAGTTCTCTCTTTTTCCGGCATGCTTTTTATTCCCGTAATTTGCTTGCTTTTGTCGAAAAATCAAATATTTTGCACCATCCCAGTCAACAATGAATTTTCCAACGAGTTGCTAATTCTTGCTATGTGTCCGAAATATTTCAATTTTCTGAGGTTAATGCTATTAATTAGACTCCATTTATCGTTTAGCCTATTTGTTGGGAAACAAATTCATTCGTTTTTCTTTCCATCCAGCTAGAAGACGTAATAGAAGCAATAATAAGCCTACTGTAACTTAAAATAACTATAGGCTAATAACCTTGATTCAAACTTAAACAACGGTTCCCATAGCTAGTGCTGTTAAGAAGATAATAATTTGGGTCAAGTAGCCTACCAATGAGACTCTCTAGCCGCAAATCAAGACACTTCTTAAAAAAACGCATTATATCTGAAAAATACGTGTGGTAATATCATTATTCATCCTGGTCGAAAATTATCCTACCTCTTGGACCCCCTGTCAATGGTAGCCTACTTCCCTTGGGCTACTAGACACAAAAGCGTTGAGACACAAAGCGTTGAGAATGTGAAAACAGGAAGCCACTTTAACATGATGTTTTTCTGTTTTTCATATCTTTAAACTGCATTGCGGAAAGCGGACTTGAGCGCTATGCATCGGTGTACGCCTTCCGACATACACCTGACCCACGCTGCAGCCGATGGCAATGTCTGTTTCCGGTTGTCTACTCTACTTAGGACTTAATTTGGTACCACCCATTACTCCAAATCGATCACTGGGTAGAGGCAATTATCGTAAAGTTTCTTGCAAGTGCGGGTGGCTGGAGTCGAACATGCAGGCTCTCGACTGCGAGCCCAACGCGCTAACCACTCGGCCACTGCTGCCGACGAAATTGAAGCCGTTGAAGATGAAGAAATTCAGCCATTGCCACTGAAACCTTCAACCAATCAGAACATGTTATAAGAGGCTACGGTACCGTCCAATTGTGGCCTTTCTAGCACTCAACCAGAGAGTTAATTTTTGTTTTGAGCTTTATTTGGTAGTTACACAAGAAAAAGGAGTAGCCTAATGGTAGGGATGGTAATCGAACCCATGTCATGGAAATGACTACTTTCTAGCCCTAACCGCCTAAGCCAGAGAATCCATCACTTGATTTGCTTTGCATCATCAATCATAAACTTCGACGTTTGTCTGCTGCGCCATCCCACGTAATAGTCCGGGAGCGGGGATGGTTGACCCTGCATTGTTGTATTAAGTTTTTTTTACTGTTGATTTTGGTAGTCAAGGGTCTCTATTTTCAGAAACTGCTTGATGACATGTTGTCACCTTTGGGCAATTTGAGAAATTCATGATGGCGTCCAAGATGGACGCCATTACCTATAAATGACCATAACTCCCTATCCATTCACCTTAGGAAGGAGGAAGGTGATTTTTGTCTCTATACCTAGGTTGTAGTCTAGGGGGCAAGCTATCCATTAGAACTAAGTATTATGTTAATATTGTATTACACACATAATAGTAATTCCCAAGATAGCCGCCATTACCTATAAATGACCATAACTTCCTATCCATTCACCTTAGGAAGGTGATTTTTGTCTCCATACCTAGGTTGTAGGGGTCAAGCTATCCATTAGAACTAAGTATTATCTTAATATCGTATTACGTATATAATGGTAATTTCCAAGATGGCCGTCGTGACACTAAATTATCTTACATAGCCTATCATTCAATCTTGGAGGAAAATATGAATAGGAAAACGACAACAGGTGTTATATTATAACAAATGTTTTTTAATTGTAATTCTAAATTCTCACACAGACTACCAAAAGCATATTATACAATTCATAACTAAGGATGGCTGCCACTTTACCAAGTAATCTACACTGTTCACTAAGCAGACTGAGACGTCTGAAAAACGGCGTTCCACAAGGATCGGTCCTGGCTCCACTTCTTTTTAGCATCCACACCCACGACCTGCCAACCACGGTCTCCACAAAATACGCTTACGCGGACGACCTGGCAATTCTCTACTCCACAAAGTCGTGGGAAAGTCTAGAAGACACCTTGAGCCAGGAAATGAAAACTCTCTCAGCTTATCTCCAGAACTGGCGACTGAAACTCAGCGAAACCAAAACTGTGGCAGAAGCTTTCCATCCCCATCATCGGTAAGCTGATCGTGAGCTGCACGTCCAGAACAACGGAAAATCTCTGTCATTCTGCCCCGAACCAAGGTATCTTGGGGTGACACTGGACAGATCGCTCACATACCGCCACCATTTGGTGTCACTGCGCAAGAAACTGACATCCCGCGCTGCGCTACTCAAGCGCCTGGCAGGCTCTAGCTGGGGGGCGAGGGCTGACACTTTGCGTATAGCAGCCTTAGCCCTTGTCTACTCTTCAGAAGAATACTGTGCACCTGTTTGATGCCGCAGTGCTCACTGCCATAACATTGACACTGCCATAAACAGTGCCCTGCGCACAGTGACCGGATGCCTGCGTCCCACACCATTGGACAATCTCCCCATTCTCGCAGTCATCCAACCCGCTGAGCTTCGTCGCAAAAAAGCCACTCTGTCCCTCAGCCGACGGGCACTGGAGCCTGACCACCTTCTCCACCACAAGATCTCTGCTCTCCCAAACGAGCACCCCAGTCGACTGAAATCAAGACACCCATTTGTGCCAGCCGCTCAACTTCTGATCAACGAAGCTGATGAACGGGACATCTTTTCGGCTGCTTGGGCGGACCATGGATGGAATTTTGAGTGGAGGTCGGGCACCACCAGACTCTATCCGTTCATTCCCGACGCTGACACGCGCCCGATCGGCCTGACACTACCAAGGCGGCATGGCTGCGCCTCTATCGTCTCCGTACGGGCGTCGGGCTATTCCGCTCAACCATGCACCAATGGGGAATGGCCTCTTTTTCCTCCTGTAAATGTGGTGCCGAAGAACAAACCGCATACCACATCATCAATGACTGTACCATCTTCAAGCCACCTAACGGAGTGGAAGGTCTGCGTGTCATGGATGATGAAACCAAAGACTGGCTGCTCTCTAGTAGTCTTCCAGTGTAGTCCGGGAAAATCGTGAATCTGGGATGGTAAAGGATAGACCCTCGGCCCCAGAGGCTCACACGACGACGACGTATAGTTTGCTTGAGCGACTTCTTGCCACCTGCACTGCCTATTTCCGACATGAATATGCTGGTCGCCAACGTTTTGGGTGTTTCGGATATTTTTCAAGCACACATGTTTCACCACAAAACAAACAATGTACTTTGAAGATAAACCCTGATAGTGATGACCGTCTCCTGGTCTTAGGCGGAATGTAAGACGAGTATTCTGGATTCTTCCTTTTGTGCCTTTGAACCTGCAGGCTTGAAGTGTATGTTGAAGCGCAGTTTCTGTGACGTTTAACTGTGCAGTGTGCATTCAGCCTTCAGGATTTTCATTGTGCATTCAGCCTTCAACTTTTTCTTCAAGAAGTTCATGATACCTGTCCCCATAGGTTTTGCTATGCTTGATAAAGTTTTGAATACTGACAATACCGAGGGTCTATCCTTTCAACGGTTCAGTTCTACTACAATATGATATTTATGGGATTTACGGATAGTTATGGTCATTTATAGGTAATGGCGGCCATCTTGGAAATTACCATTATGTGTGTAATACGATATTAAGATAGTACTTAGTTTTAATGGATAGCTTGACCCCTACAACCTAGGTATAGAGACAAAAATCACCTTTCTAAGGTGAATAGGTAAGGAGTTATGGTCATTTATAGGTAATGGCGGCCATTTTGAACGCCATCTTGGAAATTACCATTATTCATGTGATACGATATTAAGAGGATATTTAATTCTAATGGATAGCTTTCTCCCTAGGCTACAACCTAGGTATAGAGACAAAAATCACCTTCCTAAGGTGAATCGATAGGAAGTTATGGTCATTTATAGGTAATGGCGGCCATCTTGGACGCCATCTTGGAAATTAACATTATGTATGTAATACAATATTAACATAATACTTAGTTCTAATGGATAGCTGAACCCCTACAACCTAGGTAGGCTATACAGACAAAAATCACCTTCCTAAGGTGAATGGATAGAAAGTTATGGTCATTTATAGGTAATGGCGGCCATCTTGGACGCCATCTTGAATTTCTCAAATTGCCCAAAGGTGACAACATGTCATCAAGCAGTTTCTGAAAATAGAGACCCTTGGCTACCAAAATCAACAGTAAAAAAAACTTAATACCGCAATGCAAGGTTAAGGGGAAAAATGGCGTTTGGCTCCCATACTATAACACTGTAATTGCGACATTGCATCACAACCATGGCGATGATCACAACGAAATTTTTCTTGTTTTGCTGAAGTTATGTTGTATTGCCAGTCTTTTTTTGCGTTGGCGTCTCCCAACAATAGTGCAACTACATTTCGTCACTGCTCTTTAAAAAAAGAGATAATAAAACCTTTATAAACAAATGAGTCGTCGAAACTTTTTCTCAATTGTCTTGTAGTATTCTCTTTCATAGTAGTGTAATCAATATGTTTTTAAAAATTTAGTAAACAGATTTCGCCATTGGATAAGGTTAATTAAAACGATGAAAGAAAATTTTTTTTTCCATTTTTTTTCAAATTTTCAAAAATACAAGCAACCGTATTTAGGGGTGTGTAGAATGGGTATTTTCTGCTTGGATTTTTTTTTTTTTGGAAATACCACAACAACAATGCTGGAGGTAACAAAGTCTTTGCATAGGCTACTGTAGGCTACATACCGCTAAACGTGTTTTCCTATAAATACGAGATGTTGTCGAGGTATCGACAGTGTGGCAGAGACAGAGATGAACAACAGGTGGAAGTTTCAGTGCATTTGAGGAGCTTCAGAAGCTTTTTGCAAAATAATAACAATTTCCCGATGAAACGATGGAAGACTCAAAGCTGACACCTGCCTTCCAAATAAAAAAAATCGAGGCCAAATGGAAATTTTAGTCTAACTACTAGACGAAGGGTCTCAAACGTGAGGACGTATTAGTGCGGCCCGCGATGCATTTTTGAACTTTCACATAATTTGCATTTAAAAATCACTTTAAAGTTGCTTAAAAATTCTGAAAACGCCTATCTAACTTCATATTATAACTTTTAAGCGCTCGCCTATTGTCGCGCCATTTTATTACGTTTGAGAAACCAGTATTGTTACATAACAATCGCATTGCCTATTTACTTATAAGTTATAATCATCGCAATAGCACCCTTGGTAGCCTATTTACGGCAGTCAGTTGTTCAAGGATTTCGTTTTTTCCCCGCTTTGTGAGAGGCGGTTGCATGATTCTGCTCTCCAGATCAAAGTCGTTTACTTTTTTTTTTACAGTGTTTTTTTATCTCTTTGTTCTTACTACTATTTTTTGCGGCCTTACGTTCTTGGAGCGTTCTTACTGGTTACATTGCAGTGGTTCTCAACCTTTTTGCTTTGGCGGACCCCTTTGGTACCTTCGAAGCGGTCGCGGACCCTAAAAACATTTTTATCTGAAATTTTGGTATATCGCTTCTATAATGGAATCAAATGTTTCATAAGTTTCGAAGCGACACTTAGAAAAATTTCCTGAACTCGCAACGCACTTATGACGATTGATGACATTGACGAAGTTATGTTATGAGCTATAGGCTATGTTGGCACAAAGCATCAAAAATCAGTAATCTGTACGTTGATTTGATGTTTTTCAATAAATTTTATCAAAAATCAATAGAATTTTGCGACCGTTACAAACAATTTCTCCCTTTTTTTCATTTCTAATCAATATTAATTCGTTATAATCTTTGTCATTGCAAAACTGTGAGTGGTGACAGACTGCTGACCAACGTTTGCATTTCTAAGTTAAGCATTGATCAATAGACTACTGTCTCAAAAGAATTAAATTGAACAAAGTCTTATTAAAAAATTAATTTATCTATATAATATTTTTTTCGTTAAGAAACCAAACCTTTGTGCAAACCTTTTAACTTTCAAACGGACATCGAACAAGTTTGTTGAGAAGTACAGTTTGAAAATCACGGTAATACACAAATAAAGCGCAACCAACCAATTTTTAAATTTCGTAATTTATTAATCATACTGCAAACTAGGAAACTTTCACGGACCCCCTGAAATCGCTTCGCGGACCCCTTGGTGTCCGCGGACCCCCGGTTGAGAACCACTGTGGTCTATTGCATCCTTGCTGTGTTATTTTTAATAAACTTAAAAAAATGCCTTTAAGTTGCTTTGTATACACAAGAAAATACATAAAAAGCAACCACTTTTTAAACCCTCATAACAAGACTGTTTTAAGTTTATCACAAAGCACGTAAATAAGACACACTGACTTTAGCCCATTATTTAGCGAAAAATTCCAATTGACCGTACCAGCACAGAACATTTTCGTCTTCTTGGGTGCCTTCCGATGGATTTGGACAAACCGGAAAGCTTGAAAGAACTGATTCTAGGTCTCCACCACATATTCAAGGATGACCGCGTTGATGTTGAAAAAGTGAAAGAATATATGTCTTCATATACGTCTGTGACAACAGATTGGAAAGACCAAGCTATTTTCGATGAATGCAGGTAGACCTATGAGCTCTTGGGTCTGTGTGATCTACACAGTGAGTTAGCTAGGGTTACCAGAACAATCACACTTTAGCTCGCCCGGGCGAGACATGTGAGCCATAATTTACCAAGAATTTTAAACTTTACATCAATCAATTTAGCTCCTCCTAATACTGTCTGAAGTGACAGATGCCTCTTTTGCCCTTCCTTCCCTAGATAATCACAAAATCTACATTATTGTTGTTTATAAATAGTGTTGTGGAGTAGGAGTCAGAAGGGTTTTGGAGTGTTCGGAGTCGACGTCGGTCAGTTATAAACCAAGGAGTCGAAGTCGTATATTTTTCACCGGACTGCACAGCTCTATTTATAAATACATCTCGATATAATACGGGCAGCGGGCTGGATTGCTCTACAGCATTGATTCTCAACGTGGTCCAGGTGGACCACTGGTGGTCCATCAAGAATTTCTGTTGGTCCACAGAGAATTCTATAAATCCTTTATAAAACGTTCTTCAAAATTGTATCATCTACTACAGTAAATTATGTAAGGACTGCATACAGGTATAAAAAAATTATGTAGCAGCATGTATGATTGGATGTCAGCGTGATGTAATAATCACGTTTACTTCGTGATTTTTGTTCGATTTTTCTGGAAGTGCTAGATCAACATAAGCTCAGCAGTTTTTGAACTTATTTTACTAGTTGACGAGTAGGCTATTGAACTGTTCAAGGCTTAAGTGAAGAGCTGGCAGGTTTAATCAATAAATCATAATGTTGTTGTAATTGTTGTGGTGTTGTCGGTGCACGAAGATTGCGCTTCTTCATGGTACAAAGTTTCTTTAGGGAGAGTAGAGCTATTCGCTGTTTCACTGAATGTTAATTAGATTATTTTATGCATGTCACATGTTATATTTTTTCAAACGCTAAATTAATTAGCCTACTGTATTCTGCAGTGCTTTCAAATTAACAAAATGTCAGAAGCTCCTGTTGCTGAAAAGCAAAACTGACAACTGAGACATTACCATTTTATTGAAACAATATGTGCATGGTGTTTTGTTAGAATAAAATTTGAAATTAAAATTATGTGTGTTTAAGTAGTTAAGATTGAGTGTGCAAATTAAGAGGGTTTGCTTAATTAGTTAATTAGGTATTATTTTATTAAAGACTAAGATTGAACACGCGTTTGAGTTTTCTGACCTATGTGCAATACAGTTTCGACCAGTGGCGTTCATGAGGCGTCAACATAACAAAGTGGTCCAGCGGATTTTTTTTTTTAATATGGTCCATGGGCCAAAAAAGGTTGAGAATCACTGCTCTACGGAACATGTTTAGATCTTCATTTTCTTATTTTTTAAGATTTACAATAAACTTCTTTATACGGTAGTAGCTTTAATAAGTTCATTTCAGTGTCTATAACCTTGAGAGAGCAGTATTTTTTTCATAAACAGACAATTGACAGCGCAGTAATTTGGTCAAATAACATCAGGCTACGCCAACTACAATGAAACCAGTTATAAAACAACTGGCTCATTTTCCTCTTCAGGATGAAAAAAAGCATAAACGAGTCTATGTAGCTTCGTCAGGTCTATATTTTAAACAATGTTCTTCATCACAAATGCTTTGCATCAAACGTCTATTCTTAACATTTCGTTTCAGCTATAACCAAAGTCAGGCTAATTAATGTTTGCTACTTCTTTTCCAGCTACACACGTCACTTAATAGATGAGGGGAATGGAAAGTTTGACCTTATCTTGCTTTGTTGGGGTGAAGGCCAGGGGAGGTTAGTTTAACAAAATCAAAAGTTATCAAATGTAATGTTTGTTGTTTTATGAAAAGGTTATTTAGTGGTTAAACTTTAAAGTATCTATTTCTGAAACAGTGAGCGTATTGGTTCTATAACTGGTCGGGTCATATCAAAAGTGGCACTAAATTTTGTTTCTGCTTGACACTCGAAACTGACAGCATAGCCTACATTCAGAGTGATAATGTACTAAGTTACACTGCTGCGCTGACACTGTCTGCTGCTTCGTAAAAAGCTGAAAGTAACGCATATTTGTAACGCATATTTGCAATCTACAACGCACACAGTATCATTATCGTGTCTTAAGAAATAGTCTTCATAACACTATATTACAGTTGGAGTTAAACTTTGCCTTGATTGGTCTATCCTTAAGGTATTCAGATTAAATTGTGCGATTTAGCTTTAGGTCAATAGGCTACATAAAGAAAAGATAATACTGCAGCTTTTTCAGCCTCAATTTACAGAATGTCATTTGGACTGACATCCAGAACATTGCTTCTAACGTTGCTGCATGCTGGGGGCGATTCCAGCAAGTAATTTTAAGGTTGAAGGTGGGGGGGGGGGGGTGATTTCAACACAACACGATAGGCCTAATAAGCAAGTTTCCACTAATCCGACCCAACAAAAGCACCGTGAGTAGGCTATTGGTCAGTTTTTACGACAGAATAGCCAGCAGTAGAGCTGTTCAAAAACAACTTTTTAATCAAATTAAGTTGATCTTTATAAAAACAATCTTTAAGATGAAAGAAAACAAAATAAAGTTGAACATTTATGTTTCCAATTTATAATGCAACAAAACTAATTTATATTTGAAACAACGCAAGTCGAAACACTTTCTTTTCAAACAATCTCAAACAAAGAGATTGTTTTCCTTGTCTAAGTTGAATTTCGTTTTGTTAAATAAAAAAAATAAAAAACTTTACCATTTTTGTGCTTTTTCGTTATTGATTTTTGACTTGTTTAGCCCAATTCATGATCATTCCAATTCTCATTGCTTCATGAAGATGTTGGAGGGTTGCTTGACTGAAACGTTGTACTCATGGCCGACTGAGGGTGCGCCAATGAAGCCTACAAGTTCCACTCGAGCAGAAGTCAACAATGTTCGATATATTAATGGTAAGATGAGTTTGACCAATTAATGCACGTTTTCCAAATTATTCATTAATTTTATAAATTAACCAAAATTATGGAATTAATGAAACATTTTACTCAACCGTTAGCTGTCGTCCTATGTTGCAATGGAAGAGCTCGTGATAGGGAGATGAAAACTACCGTTGAGAGTTTTTTTATTTTATTTCATCTCTCAAGTAGAAAATATAAGTGCAATCTATCCGATAAAATTAGCAGCATAAATGAAAACAAATTTCACAACAGACAGGGATCAGAAAAATACAATAGCAATCATTTCGAGTTGGCTGCTTCCACGAACGAAGTAAATATATAACAAAATGAAGTGAACACCCTTCTGTTAACAGGGAGTCCGTGAAACGACATCACGGTTAGTAGTCAGTTGCAACCTTAGATAATTCAGTAATTCAAAAAAGTTAGTGTTGATTTACTTCACCATAATCAACCATTGCACAAAAAACACAGCAAAAGCAAAGTTTGCAAAGAAAAAGCAGATGCATTCTTTTACCCAATCACGTTAATGTTTGGGTAAGGCTACCTTAAAGAAGAATGGTCATTGTTGTAGAATAGCCAACCGCAAACAAAAAGTTTCACTTCTTATTTGGTTTCATACATACCATTTCATTTCATACCATTTGTTTATTTTTGAACCCTTTTGGATAGGCGATTTCACTCTCATGGGTAGGAGGGATATATTTTTCTTTTACAAAATAGGTAAAAATTTGAATGCTTTTTGATTAAACCCCAGAAATGATCGTTTGATTTCGAAAGGAAAATTTATCAAGATTCTTGGATTAGGAAATAAATTATAAAAACACTTTCACCCGATTCTTTATGAAATTGTTCTCAAATTTTCTCAATCATTCAGCATTTTCTCAATGATTTGATCATCACAAAACATTTTTCGACATTGAACAAATTCGCCATTCCAGATTCCCTTGGTCTTCATCGCGTCGCAAACGAGACTACAAGGAAAGCAGTGAGTCTGCATTTGTACTCTCCCCCATTCCAGACTTGCCAGCGCTTTGATGAAACGAGTGGTAACAAAGTGAAGTGTAAGGTTACCTTCTACACGAAGTTTGGAGAAAAAGTTACCAAATAAGTAAGTCTTCTTTTTTTTGTCATATCCAGGCTTACACCAGGTGGTTGAAGATTTAGATTAAGTGGACGGGAAGGCAAGGAAGCCAATCTTCATGTCCACATTCAGGCATGTCTTTAAGTGTCCTGTCAAAGACATAGCTGCATGCTCTTGAGCAGTGTCGAACCGGAGCCCTTTCAATTGCCGTTCCAGCGCTCCCACCACACGGCTATGCAGCCGAAATTGCTGAACTCTATAGTGAATTCATGTGATTTCTGATTTGTATAATTATCCAACAGACTGAGTGTGAAATAGGCTTACAGCCTACAGGTGTGTGCAACAATTGACACGTTTGATTATTGCAGCTGATTAGAGAAAGTGTACAGAAAAGGAACGCATTATTTTAGCACGAACTGTCAAAGTCACATACATTTAAAAATAAATTTTAAATAATCTTTTATGTAAACTATTTTCAAAAAGTTTTATAAGAAAACTAAAGACTCGAAATGGTATTTGGAAATCCAAAAACACCGCATCCAGCCCAAGGGACAGAGTTTGGCGACTCCTGTTGGAGAGGCAAAAAAGACAAATGACTCTTGAAATATGGTTATGGGTAAACACTAAGCAATGTTGCAACTGCAGAAAAGTAGCAAACATAATACAAAATAAAAAGTAATATAATTAACCTGAAATTGCTTAGTTCTACCAGTCGCGTAGCTAGGATTTCCACCATCCAGTTGGCAGTTATAATTTACGATCTTCACAGCATGCGCTTACGTTTGGGTCTATGTTTTAGGAATAGACGAAGCGACGTCAAGACAAAGCCAGACATGCGCCTTTCCACTTTGTGGTAGTGTGCTGTAAAAATTATGTTGTGCTAGTTACAAATTTCCATGATAACTTTGTGTTTGTACATGATAATGATGTTCGCCATTCATGTACGAATATGGTCAGATGATATGTTTTATGATACGTAAATGATAGGCTTATGCCGCTTATATCGGTTCTTTCTTTAGCGGAAATTGTAAATAGACCGTGATTTTAAACCATTAATCTACAAGTAAAAAACGATTTCAGTAAATTCACTTATTTGTAATTTCTTTGATGACCTCATATTACCAAACGTGTGAAACATTTCATAGTGGTGCTAAAAAAATATCTGAACAAGGTTACCGTGATACGGAGAAAGGTGCTATTGGCATCATGCCAAGTTTCTCCAATTTACTTATTTCGATTTCAAGCAGGTATTTTAGTACTTGCAATTTGTTGCTTTTATCTTTTTTGGACCAGTGTATGGGTGATAAAATAAGGGTTTAGCCTACGTTTGGACTTGGGATTATTTTAAGTGCTCGAAACCTTACCAAGAGGTAGGGATTGTAGATCATAGGGATGCGAAACTACATCCGCTTTTGGCTTTTCCGCAACACTAGAAGGGCTACGTTTTTTCTGATTTGTAGAATAATGTACTTTTTATGGGTTATATAAGAAGAGTAAAGTTGGTTTTAAAAATAATTTAAGGTTTTTAGTTAAAAGCAAGCCAGCAGCAATGCGTGAAAAAAAGTCAAATTGGCAACTGACCCTTCTAATGTTGGCGGAACAACGGAGTTGCGCGTCCCGTAATGTACTGTCCCTACCAAGAGCCCCGGAAACTTGAAGAAATTTTTTGAATATGTTTTTTTTAGAAGTGTTTTGATTTAACGAACGATGATCTCAATGGTGCCGGGCTCATATCTTCCACTGAACGGTCCTGACTGTACATGAGTTGTTGTTGTTTTTTGTTTATTTTGCACATTTTTATGTTATGCGTTATACGTATATTTTATTTTTTTTGTAGCCTATGCTGTTCGCTGCATTGTAGGAAGTAGCGGATCCATACCGATTACCGCTTAGTCATGTTCCTACCATAAACACAAAAAAACTGATTTTTTTGCAAACTTTCTCCCTTCGCCCGCTGAAACATCATAGCCAACTTTATTCAATCAATTTAGACAGCACAAATAGAACACTTGTGTTGCGAACCTAGGGATGTCTAGGTATCCCTGTGCGAACCAATAGAGGATTTAAATTTTAAATGGTAATTTCATTTCGATCCTTAAAAACTGAGAAAAATGCAGGGTTGGAAGTCGTTAGTCAAAAAGCAATGACTATTTCACTATTCGATAATGCCCAAAAAAGCAATGACTTTCCGCTATCGATACTTAAAAAAAAAAAAAAAAAAACGAAAGCTCGAAAAAAAACAAGCCCAAGCTTGCGCGAAAACCGCAAGGTAGGCAACACTGTTAACGACTCTCACTGGCATGGTTTTTCTGAACTGTGTTGCCGCAAAATTTTCCTTAATCCTTTAAAGTTCGAAATCCGGAAGGGGGCTAGGTCGGATAGTAGCCTAATCCGAAAACTAGTTGGATCGGATAGTAATCCGAAAAGTAAATTCGTTTTTAATGTTCAAATTCATGTTTAAACTAAAACATAATCAACTGCCTAAAAACTTTAACTCACTATTTCAACTTAATAGCAACTTGCATCACATATCAACTAGAAGTAGCAATCGATTTTTTCTCCCCTATTACTCGAAAAAGTTAACCCAACAATCCATCCAATTTAGTGGAGTTAAAGTCTGGAACGATCTCCCTAAACACATTACTGAAATCGAAACCTTTTCATTATTCAGCAGCAAGCTGAAAACCCATCTGCAAACAAAAACTCAAACCGATTAGCATACGTCCATTGTGTAACAGATACCACTTTTGTACATTTAATCTTTCAAGTACTAGCCTACTGTTTGACACCTAGTATCTGAGCTTATTACAACTGTCAATGTCGTACATCCCGTAACATCTGCCATCACCACCTTAAACTGTTCAGTTTCAATAGGCTGCTATTAGATGCTAATATGTTACCAATGCAATACGCCTTTAATTAGCCGAACTACGTATAATATACTTGTTCACAGAACCTTATAACTCTCTGTTACTTTGTTGTGTAGATTTATTTGGCAAGAGTAGCCTACTTCAACAATGAAGCTGTAGGCCTATCACTTTCCAGAAGTTTGGTTGGAAATTCATTTCAAGAAACTCCATCCCGCTCCGATACCGAAGTCACCCGCATGCCATCTAGACCATTTTCATAATTATCATCTTCACTACATTTTTCATCATTCATGATCATCAGTGTAATATCATGCTCAAATAATAAGTTAATTAATCTAAATTCCTGTACCCATCAGTTATCAATTCCTATTCAATATCACACCACTGTCGTTGCTGCGAACACTCCATTTTACTTAAAACGATGTACTGTACATAGTATTTTGTATATGTAATATGTTTAATATGTAAATAATATGTAATATGTTTAATATGTAATAATATGCCGTATGTTCATTGTTTATTCTTGAATGCTCGTGTTGTTGATTTTTCTTTTTTATATTGGTTGTAAGGTTCAGTCGTCCCCGCATGGTTTCACCAACTGGCACACCTCCAGTTGCTTTAGGTATGTGGAGCCAACTGGTTCTTCCAACTAATTCATCTACTTTAAACTGTTAGGTTTGGTGGCCGTGCTTAATTTACTTTCGTGTACGTAACCTTTAAATTTGCATCGCATGATGCACGTTTTAAACTTTTGTAGTTTTGCCACCTTTTCCTTTTGTTGGTTTTGTTCCCGCTCACTATTTGTAACTTTATCATTGCTGTTGTTTTCCGACAAAGAAAAATAAATTGAATTGAATTGACGACGAATAAGTAAGTGAACAAAAAAAAAAATGATTCAGCAGTTCTCCTAAATATTGTTTAGTGAAAAACGAATAATGATTTCGTTGCTTGCATAAAAAAGCAGTGAATAACGCGCATTCGATATTTATTTTTAAAAGGAATGGGTGTAAGCATTCGATATTCAGAAAGCAACGAATAACGCTATCGAATAGTGACAACTAGTCGTTACTTCCAACCCTGGAAAAATGTAACTTACCGTAATATTCTATAGTGACAGCATTTTTTTTTATTGTTTCTCACTCAGCTCATTGAATTAATTTTTTCCAGTTTCAATTGAGATACGATATGAAATATTCTTATAATGTAAACTAAAGGAAGAAAGTGACATCTCGGGCGATTATAGCAATTTCACTGCTACCGTACGCTACATGAAAACTGTTTTCTTTTGTGAGAAATTGTTTCATTTTGTTGTTTCTTAATAAATTAAACATGATTTTTCAAGCAGTAGTTAGGCTACAACATTCATCTAATCTAATGAATGTGAAAATAAAAGCAAATACAAACAATTAGTTGATTGATTGCTTCACGGAAGTCACTTTTAGCATGAAGAAATTCAACAAAATCCCAACGACTGCAATGACACCGCCAACCAATCAAAACATTTTTTAAGTGGCTACAGTCCATTTGTGACCATTCTAGTGCTCAGCCAGAGAGTTGAACCTTGCTTTAAACTTTGTTTGGTAAGCTTATATAGGTTGCAGAAGAAAAAAGAAATCAATTGGTTAACTTTGGCTATGAGTTTAATAAAACGATGGAGGAGAAAACGTGTCAAGGCATGATCTCAAGGGAAGCAGCCACTGCGATGAAGTGCAGGTGCCAAGCATTCCTTGTGTGGGCGTGCAGGAAACTGCTTTCTAGAATGCCTGACAACTTGAATAAACTAAAGAAGGTGTCTAATTTTTCTCCTTCTGTATGTTTAAGTCAAGTCCGCCCTCGTTTCACAAGTCTTCCGTTGGAGTTTGCTAGCACAGAAAATTTGGTAAAGTTTGAAAGTCAGTGGAGAAAGTTACTGAATGTAAACAAGTCTTTCTTGTATGACGAAAAAACAATGAAAGATTGTTGTATTTTTTAGACCAAGGTGTACGAGTTTAAAAATGCTGCAGGAGAGTACGGTAGCCTATAAGTTGGGCATGCCCCAGACCCCCCTAGAAAGCTCGCGCCTTTGGCGCTCGACCGACGACGTCGCGACGGCAAATTGGACAACTTTTAGATTGCTTTGGCGCATTTCAACGCTCTTTTTTTAAAAAAAATGACAACACTGGCCACAGCTTCTTGCTATTGGCCCACAGTCTCTATATTAGAGACTGTGATTGGCCAATGGGAATTGCGCGAGGGATTGAAGTGTTTGATTTACCTTATATGGATTTTTGTGGAAAGCACTGTTGGTCTAATGTTCGAGTGAGGGTTGGTGCTAGCACGCTGTTTTTGTTCCATTGCTCGATTGTGTAACAAAAGACTGTTTGTCTTTCTTCATAATGCACACGCCTTCCCAAATTTGGTTGTGGTCGCAATTTCAATATGACGAATCCTACATGGTCAATAAACGGAAAATTATTAAAGAACCAATCAGAACAGAGCAGTGCGATTGATTTTAGCTTGGTCTCTGTTTAGATTTTCTCAGATAAGAATCATATACATTTTTGGCCATAAAGTTATCATGTTTCTGGAACTGATTCATATTATTTTACTTTGGCCGGTTGCCTTATTTGAGTAGCCTAGATTGATTTGTAAGTAGCCTTAGCTATTAGTAGGTTTCATCATCATGTGATTTTGGTTACCGGTAGTGTATAAATGGTCAGTAATGAAAAGCAAGGAATCATTTTTGAAAACAACACAGGACAGAACTGTTCTTTAGTTTTAAGTGACAACTAGCATAGCCTACTTAAGATAAGAGAACGTTTCATACTAGTGGTGGAACTAGGCTACTCACTGTGCAACTTTTACTTAAAGACTAGGCTAGATATTTAAGTAAATTTGATATAGCAGGAGTTTGATGGCATTGGCATGTAATTCCTTGAATTAGCCAAAATAATACTGAAACCTCCCCAAAATAGTGACGAGGGCTGCCAATGTTTTGCAGCACATCTGAAAGCTTACTGCTTCATGATAGAGCAATTATATTAAGCAATGCTTAGGACAATTGCTAAAATAATAATAACTCTTTGCCCCGATAGCTCAGTTGGTTAGCGCGTGACTTCGTGAATGAACAAGCTTGAACATCAAGTGGCGCTGGTTCGACTCTTGGGGTGTGCGCTTGAACAACACATTCTTAGGACTGCTCTCCATTCAGCGGCACCTAATCAATGGAATAAATCTTGGCAATAACACCTCAACAATCAGAAACTTCACTCTGTCAATCTCGGTAACTGGCCCTGCGTCAAAAGCCTCTACATTATGTGAAACTACCAGGAATAATTATCAAGGCTTTGTCAGTCCGAGGATAAAGATTCAAAACCAAACCATATGTACCGGTATATCTTTCCAACATTTCATTTGACATTTATGTTTAACTCTGCTGTAGCCTATGATCTCGACTTCAGTTTTGCCTCGACAAAAATGAAATTGCATTAAAATGTTATGGTCGGTTAAAATTTAAAGTAGTTGCAGCTCTTGATTTAGTCATAAAATTAAAACTTTTGGGTCTACCTATGCCTATTTAGTTAAACCACAATTATTCATCACAATTATATACTTGTTAATTGTTGATTATATACGTCTATTGCCATACAATATTTTCATTAATAAACACTGACTATTTCAGGTACAGTTTGTCAAGTATTGTTATCATATATACATCATTATATATATATATAAAAAAACATGGTAAAATCTGGAGTTGGAATTGATGAGGAAGTTAAACATGCATATGAAAAGGTTCATACCAAAAAGCTCAGAGGAGCTCGGTTCAAGTTTGATGACAATGCTAAAAACGTGATTCTAGATGGAGTTATTGATACATCAGAAAAAGAGCCTTTTGAGAGACTTATGGAGGGATTAACTGATGATCAATCCATGTAAGATTTTTGAACTTGTATATGTTAAGAGCATGACTTAAACTTTTTTCTTTCAGCAGCCTTATTTCAGGAAATAAATTGTTATGCAACTGTTAAACTGAAAGATAGTCTAGAGTTTGCATTACCTAAAAATCCTACTTTTCATTTGTTTTGCAACCCAAAATTACAGTCTGTGACCCAATCTGGGCCTGCAAGTTACAATTTGAGATGAGTCTCCTACAAGTCTGCAATTATGAACCAAACAAATGGCAGTTGAGCAAGTGACAACTGAGCTAGCAACATTTCATTAGAGAGGGTGTGGGAGTTAATTGGCATTTTTTTCAAATTCAATTTTAGCCCTGCTTTTAGGATACAACAGTATGGTATATTCTATGACCCTTGGTAAAACAATTGTGAAATTTTTGTCCAAACCCACTCCCCTTACCCTGAAAACTACTTTTTGCTTAAAATTGTCTTGTATTGGATATTGACTATGACTCTATGTCAAAAGATGCACATGGGTCAGATGCATCAATTTTGTACCTGTAGTCTCCAGAACGGAGAAAAAATTCAGAATGCTTGGTGCCATAAAATTTTGATTTAAAAGTCTTGAGATACTTCTCTACCAACTAAATCAAAAGACTGCCCCCAAAAAATATCATGTTTTTATACTGAAAATTAAATATCAGTGTGAGTATACCTATTTTATCAGTTTCTAGCAGGTTTACTGCAGTTGTGCGATAATGTACCTAAATATTCTGATACTTCAGCCAAAGTCATGTATTGTTTGACCTCAAGGTAGTAATAAATCATATGCTAGCAATAGTAATAGCAATACTTTTTTCATATGGAGCCATTGCCAATCAAATATGCGTAAAAAGCACCTCACAATCACAGCTAAATTAAAATTTAACAACTTTAACTGTATCTATGTTCTCTAAGATCAAAAATAGGTTACAGAATGCTTCAACAGTTATCATTTCTTATGAGCAACTTTTATAGTAACATTACATGTAAAAATAACTGTACAAAGGAGTGCTTACTGGTTTTACAAAAAAAAAGAAAAAAAAAAGTTCTGGAGACTACAGTGTTCTGGAGACTACAGACAAATTCAATAAGAAAGAAATTCCTAATCTTTTATTTATTCCGAGTCCTCTCTATGAAATCCTGCTAAGTGAGCATACTAGTCCATCACATACTGGAAGAATGTTTGCCATTTTAAACAGGGAAGCATACATTTTTTGTTAAAGTTTGTTCTGGAGACTACACAATTTTGGAGCCATGCTAAATAGCTTCCATAGAAGAGTGAACTATTATCACACTTTTTAGTAAATCTGTTTTCTTGTTTTGTAGGTTTGTTTATATATAAATTTGCATCATTTTACACCCAAACAGGAGCACAGAGTAGGCATTGGTAGAGTAGTACCATGGGTCGTTCTGGAGACTACAACATAGTGGAGCCAAAATTGCAGATTCGTAAAATTGAGAAAAATACAAGGCCAAAATTGTAAAGCCAGTGTCATTTCAACATTAAAATGTAGCTAAAGCTGCACAGTGTTAAATAAAAGTCAGTTTAGCACTGCAGTATTTGCCTGTGAAAAATCACAAGGGAATTACAGAAGTAAAAACGTGAAAAATCCAAAAAAAGTGGGCAATTTTGTGATAAATCCAAAATTTTTGCTAAGAAGTTAACAATTTCCATTGAAAATTAGCATTACATAGGGGGGGCACATATCTAAACTGTAACTTAAAGCCTAAAAAAGTAGACTGAAACCTTAAGAAATACCAAAACTGCAAAAATGCGTTCTGGAGACTACAGGGTACAAAATTGATGCATCTGACCCACATTTGACTTGTTTTATAATTACAAGTAGGCGATAGCTTTGAACCTGCTTATCATCTTCAAAATATACAAAAGTCATTGTTCATTTTATGAGCACTGTATTTATTGGCTGTAATATGATGACATGACACAGCCTTTATTTTGATGACATACAGTGGCCTTAAAGTTGGAGTAGCATTGGAGTCAGTTATACAAAGCTAATATGGTCAAGCGAAATGTCAAAATAAAAGTTGATAATGTGTGCTGTTAGATGGAAGCAATGCTGTGAGAAAACTGAAAATTCCGTTCTTACTGCAAGAACAAAAATGCACAAAACTGAAAGCAAACACAAAGCTCTCAATTTCTCCAAACTTTCTCCATGCATGCCTTATCCTTGCTAGTGATGCCTAATAAGAACCTCACATTCGATTGAACACATCTCCTAGACATCAAAATTTTCTAGCTTTGGCCAGTCACTGTGCATTATTTGCAATTGATTATATATTATTTTCTACATTATTTTATTATATATTACTTTATTTTATACATTTACATTGAAAATTGTAAGCAACCATTGTGAGATTTCACAACACTCCAGGTCCAGGGCGACACTGATGCATCCAACATGCATTTCAGGTTTGCACTTTTGGATGTCGATTTCAGTGCAGGAGATGATGATCGTAAGCAAAATAAGATGGTTTTAATAACTTGGGCTTCAGACAACGGTCCTCCTCGCCAAAGAATGGTCATGTCAGCCACAAAGGACGCAATGAAGAGTGTGTGTGGTGATGTCAGCATCTTTGTTCAATTAAACAACCAAGAAGAAAAGTGCATTGATGAAGTTCTCACTAAAGTTGCAAAAGACGAAGGTACTTCGTTCTTCGGTCGTCCAGTGGTACTGTGTAAAAAAACCAAGACATATACATATGCTGACTAACTATTGACATTGATTGTGACACAGCAGCAACTTCATGTTGATTTGGTGTATCAACTTTTATTAATTTAATCTAAGGAGTACTTACCTGAAGTGCCACTAGAAAGATATAAAGTATTACATTGCATCAGCCACTGATGATTCATATCATATGACAATACACAGCCTTTGAGTGAATAATGTCAATAGTAATTGACACAGCTTGTACTTGCATCGTCATTGGATAAAAATTTCTGAAAAACCAAATGTTCTAGTGTAAAAATAACTAAATTTTGCATTAACTTATTTTGCTTATATACCGTACAACAAATATTGATTATGTTGAACAGCAATGTTGTAGCAATCTCAATTTAAATTGTTAGGTGCTCAAAGAAAAATGTGTGCTCGCTTTCATATAGCACTTTGCTAATGTGTTTACTGTTATTTCGTTATTTGATTATTAATTTTACAAACTGCACAACTGAACAGGGCTCTTTGAAATAAAAATATTTGGTTCAAAATATAATTCTTTCCAAATAAAAAATTACAATTCGAAACAAAAAGAAACCAAGATTACAAATTTTGCATCAAACAAATTATTTCGAATTTTCAATTCATAATCACAATTCCGTGGGGCAACACTTATAGCGATATTGTATGGTAGGCACTTAAACATAAAAAGTTCTGTAAAGTGACGAAACATCGAACCAATCAGAAGTTACCCAAACATCGTTTCAACCAATCAGAAGTTACATGTAGAACAAGAGAAAAAACGCATTTCTGATGGAAAGGAAATTAAGTAAAGTTCAAAGCACGTATCAACTCTCTAGCTGAGTGCTAGAAGGGTAACAATTGGACGGTAGCCACTTAAACATGTTCTGATTGGTTGGCGGTGTCATCGTGTCTTGATTGTCATGTTTAAGTGGCTACCATCTTGAATACCACAATGTTTCTCTGTGTAGATATTTTGTTAGATGTGACATATTCTGTACATACGTTTGCATCTTATTTACAAATACAAACTAAAATTGCTTCTCCATTTCTGGTTAATGGTTGTTATAATGCGGCTGGTAGAACGTTTGCTGTAAAGCCAGCCAGTACGTTTCATCTTTAGTGTGAACTGTGCATGTGTCTTTCTGTAGTTTGTTGCATACACGATAGATTAATTCATATAAAAAAATTGTTCTCTTTCGATTTGTGAATAAAACGGTGCAAAGCAGTTGGCTGTAGTTTATTTTCCTACCTATCTCGCTCTGCAGGTATCATAGCTGATAGTGATATAGCATAGCCTTCGATATGTGACGATTTTCCGATTAGATCGATGTTGTGCGCCCATATCTACTGCAGTGATGTTGTTTGAGCGTCTCAAGATCGTCGATAGACGCTTGCTGAGTTCAAGGAGCTTGTCAAATAAGTGAACCTATCCTGTCTGGCAGACTTCAGACCATCACCAACTTGTTTATTATTTATTTCTGTTTTTGCCACCAGACTAAGATTAAAATTAAGAGTTTTACATTAAAAACCAAATTATTAAACTAATATCAAGTCGCAGGCATCCAACATAACACTGAACTGAAAGAAAACTAAAGAGTCTCGCCTTTCCTTTGGGTAGGCGCCTTTTCCGCAGGCGAAGGTGCAAGCAAAAAATAAAGCGAGTCGTAAATACAAGAAATGATGCCTAGACGTACGGCAGGCCTGGAAAAAATGGGGAATCCGGGAATGACATTCCCGGGAAATTTGTCGGTTTGCGGGAAATTTTTACCGGAAGAATCACGTTACTAACGTCTTTCGTTCACCGTCATCGTAATTTGCTGACACATTGCAGTTCCGACACTGATTCGTATCACTGCGTAGTGCGTATTTACGATTTCCAACTTGTACCTCAGAGCTGAACAAGTTCTTAGCAAAATTGCGCAAATATTTTGCAGTAGTCCGCCCGAAAGCGTCGTAAAAAGCACGGGAAGTGTAATTGAAAAAATTCGAATGTTTGCGGAGGTACAAAAACATCCACAAATAAAAAATAAAGACATTAGCAACGAGCTGCTCTTTCACTGGAATGGGCCTCACATAAGCAAGTGTAATGGCATCGTGAAACAAGCTCTTGACCTACATTTCAAAGGAAAACTATGGCATTTTAGTACTAATGACGTTCGCTCGAAAATGTACAAAGTGTCTGCTGTGGTAGATAGACCAAACAACAAGAAATCGTCACCATTTTTTATGTCCTGGTAATGTATTTGTAGTAATTTCGCATGGGCAAAACTTGCTTGCGGTTTCTTTGATTTACAAAAACAGCTGTTTTAACATCGTAATTTTGATTTTGTTGTCAAATTAATTAATGCGTTTTCGTTATTCTTCGTGTAACCCACTGGCTGTTTTGTAGGTTACAGAAGTAATTTTCCCAACGTCTTGCAGGCCTCGAAATATCCGGCGGTCATGACCTCCGGAATGACCTCAAATGTCTGCCGAAGCCGACTCATTGGTCGGTCATAAATGACCGCCGCAAAATTCCTGACAAAAATAGAGCTAATACAGCAAAAATATATTTTAAATTTGAATTGTTACAATTGTTTGTTTAACCCGAACAAATACGGAGCTGAAACAATAAGAAGGCTACAGGCAATTGTTTTAAAGATCACATTAGAGTGGCGTGGTTATCGAGCTGATGGCAAAGGTAGCCATTTTTACATCATTTCAACGCCTTGCAATGTTGCCTTGAAATAAAGTTGTCTGAACTTTTCAGCAGGATATGTATTCTAATTTTAACAATTAGGATTATTTCGTTACATTGATCGTTTGTTAAAAAGAAACGTCACAGAGAAGCAAGTCTCAGCTGGGTTCCGCACGTGCTAAGGCGAATGTGGCGACCTTATTCACGCTCAGGCCCGGATTTAAGGGGGGGCAGAGGGGGCAGTTGCCCCGGGCCCCCTGACTTTTGAAGGGCCCCCCTAGGTGGTAAAAAATGTGATTTTGTGTTATTTTTTTTCCTTTTGGCCTTTAAAGTTTCTGCAAAATGCTGTGCAGTACTGGACTGATGCTGCTGTAGACGTAGAGATGGTTTTTCGCGCCGTAAGAGCGAAAAATTTTTTTGCACGGGGGGCCCCCCGATCTAAAAGTGCCCCGGGCCCCCCATCAGCTAAATCCGGCCCTGTTCACGCTGATACTGATAGAAATAGAATTTCTGCACAGAAGGGAGGGTGTTAGACACATTTGTCTGCTGTAGAAAATCTTCTTCTACAAACACGACTACACAATACTGTAGTGTGATTTTGTGCAAAATCTACATGCAAAAAATATGTCCGGTTGAGATATTAAATGTCCGCTGAAAGGGCCAGTCCGGTAGGACATGCTTGACCGCTGGAAAAAAATACAAATTTCGAGGCCTGTCTTGTGTTCTCACTCAGCGAAACTTGTTGTGCATTCAGCCGTCTGGCCGTTTTTTTTGTGCTATATGCCTATATCGCTTAATAATTAGTTATGCTATTCATGCACATTGCACAATGCACATACTATCAACCCGTTCGAGCATGAAGCATATTGTTAACTTGTCAAGTACGTAACAAGCGGCTCGTGATGTCGCATTGTTTCATGACATTCACACGGTGGTCGGTGAGTCAGTGAATCTAATTTGTAAGCATGCGGCGTCTAATTTATTAAGCTATTGTTGTTGGCCAATGTATTCCGATCAAAGCGGGCACATCAGGCACAAACAGTGCGCCATGCCTGCTTACGAATACGATACCAAGATTCTTTATTGGAACTATGAAGCTACAAATGGCCGTCTACATTTTTTGCTTGAGGCTTTTCGCCGGAAAACTGTAAACGGTGTAATTATGACGTCATTATCGTGATTGTAAGCCGCGGGAAATTTTTTCGCTAAAAAACAGATTCCCGGGAAGCTAAACATTTTTTCCAGCCCTGGACGTACGGTAAGCACGACAGTTTGACTCAGCGCGTAAGACGAATGAGCGTCCGGAACAGTTGTATATTACCCACCAAGGTGGGCAAGATCACGAGGACTACTTGATTTTGAAGATTAAGGTTGGTTTTTGTGTGTTTGAAAAAGTGCAGTTTTTGATCAGTAAAGCTGCAAAAAAAATTGGTTTTACTGTAAGCAACCTGGTAAAAGGTGGTTGGTATTGCTGCGTTTACAGAGGTTTGACAAAATTAAATAAAAAAAAAAAGAAGCTATACCAAACATGAGGCAGCATATGTTTTCACATTTAAGTTATTTGTTTATACTCAGACCTTTTGTTAAAAACATAAACGTAGAATAAAAAAATAAAAATCATTGCAACTAAGAGTTTAACTCCAATAGCTTTCCATAATAAGAATGCTTTCAACACATCACTTTTTAGTAGGACTTATTGAAATTAGCATAGGGGAAAGGTGTGTATTTTGAACCCCTTAAAGAAAAATAAGCACAACTTCCGGTCAATGTGTATTATTTTTCACCCAGATACAGTCTAGGTACGGTACTTGCAAACCAGTGTAGAAAATATAAACCACGTACAATAAAAAAATACAGAATAATTAAGCAATAAAAAATGGTCCAAATTACACATATGGTGTGTATTTTGGACCATTGGAGTATGTAATTTGAACCGAAGTTGCTTGAGGTCTTCGCAATGAAATTTCTGGATGACGGTTCAAAAATCCCCTCAGCCAAACTCTTTTCACTGTTGAAGCGGTATTGATATTATTGGCAGACGCAATGTCATACGCAGGGCTTTCTTAAGTCTATGGCCCTTAAACCGTAAAATCTTGACTCCATTTCTAAAACATGTTTGACCAGTTGATCTTCAATATTTTTGGGAAGATTAAGTTGTCGACCAATGGTTTTTGACCTTTGTGTAGCGTATTTATTGGTAGCGTATTATTGACATGTCTTAACACTAAAGCTTTGGGAGTTTTGAACTGACGCGGTGCTGCATAGGTGAGATGACTGGTCCAAATTACACTGTCATGCACTGTTAAAAATTACCAACTATGACCTCCATACTTGTTTATAAGTCTTGTAATTGATCACAACATCTCCTTATAGGTTAGAGATAATACCAACATCATATCAGTTTCAAACGTCATGCCAATAACATCTGAGCGCTAAGCAACCAATTCCCCAAAATAACATCAGCATACCCAAAACCACAAATTCATGGCGTACTTAACAGAGGCCAAACCAACGTGCGTGCTGGAGTCTAAACTGGAGGCGAACATTTTCATTGACATATTGCATTGCAAACACAGTATATTTAAACCTAAAACGATTATAATGAAAATTTTGCTTTCAAATTTCAAAATGTAAAATACATTTTTATCCATGGCATTTTATATGCTTGACATAGTCTATTTCAATGAATAGTTGTTCCTGTGTGTGTTACAATAATAAAAACAATTACAGTAGATGTGTAAGGTTTTAACTTTGAAGTTGTTATTTTGTATAGAGCTGATTCACAAAAATACAATGTACCTACATGGTCAAAACTACTACATGAAAGGACTGTGGCCAGTAGCGCAACCAGGATTTTAGTAAAGTGGGGGGGGGCTAAACCAAGCCCCCTGGTTGCGCAACTAATGTGGTGCTACTTTAGTTCAGATATTTAACGAAAAACTTATCTGTTACGACAACTTTAAATAATGTCAGTGCAAGGACTTCTCAGGAATGAAAATGGACATTTAAAGAAGTTCTATAACCGTCCTTACAGAAGTCTCAACAACAAAGAAAAACAAACAAAAAACAAGTTTTTAATGCATAAGTTTTAAAATCTTTTTTTTACTTCCTTTTCTGATACAGGTGAAAATAGACAACAATAATTTTTAAACATAATATTGGCCAATGTAGCTGCATACTTTTGTTCACAGATAACTGGTATTGATCTGATATAAAGTGAAAAACACGACATAACGAGGTTCTGCAACAGTGGTTAACAACTTCATGAAACATGATATAACCATAAAGTACCCATAGGCAAACTGTGTCACCTGGTATATGCTTATATAATATGGTATATTTCTCTTCAGGATTTCGAGGTAAACGAAAAGTTGTTTCTTTGTCTGCCTCATCATAATTTCCATGGCAATTAGTCACACAACATTTTCTACCCATCTTTATTAAATATCAAATAACCTCTTAACATACTTTGAAATATACATGAAAATGAAGATGTAATGAAAACTATGCCTGCACTAACTATAGGCTACACTTTGCAATGGCACAAGTTTGACAAAATTAAGGTCACAAATGATGCTTTGAGACCGCATGAACTGACCAAATTCAACTTATCAAACTTTAAGCAGCACAATTTAAATGCACAGTTTTTATAAGAACAATCTAAACATGTTAACGTTTTGTTTTTTTTTTAAAAACTTTGCTGGTCTCAAAATTGGAAACTAAATTTTTATTAATGCACACAAACTTAAAAGCGTTTGTTAGACTATTCCTTCTTATACCACATTAGACTATTCCTATTTATACTACATGCACAGTAAGGCGATGTGAAATTTGAATGGACAAAATCGAATTATCACACAGGGTGACTACTGTTGTGTAGAGTATGTTTGTGAAGTTTTATGCAATAAAATCCAGTATCCGTAAACATGTAATCATTTTAAGATTAGTATTTTCTAATTCTTGCAAGGTGATTCCACAAAAATACTATCACAACGCATCAATCCACGTGATCCAGATAGCGCGCTCTGATTGGCTAGTTAGGGAAAACGCGTTGTGTGCCGCACACACGCGCGCGTGAGCGATTGCTGTCTGCTGCTGAAAGTCCTTACTCCTGAGACTAGAGATTTATAGCTTGATGCTGATTACTGAAGATAAGGTTGCAAAATTCAGATAAGAAGTTGTTTTAGCCGAACTGTTTACTATAATTTTATGCTTGGTTGTTAAATCATTCAGGCTTCGGTTCAAAGTTAGGTTAGGCTAGGTTTTCCAAATCATGTAAAGTAGGAGGCAATGTCTGTAATTATCAGGTCTTCTGGAATAAGAACTGCTTGTTCAGGTCAAGTTGCAGTTTGTGGTTCTGATATTTCTGCGTTTATAATATATAGCTTTTAAAATGACATTAATAAAGTTCATAGTATTACCAGAGGTATTACGGAAGGCTCAGACATCTCAAGTTTTCAGCACTTAAATTCTTAGTTCTCTGTACTGTATGTAGATTATCTGTTTTCAAAAAATTGCATTAATCTCTTCACATATTATCTTTAGTTCATAAAGGTGACCTTGTTGTGGGTAGCATTGTTAACTGTTAAATCATGCCGAAAAGTTTTAAAAAAGAGTAAGAAGCACGGAAAGCTCTTCTGTCATTGGACCCTCGAAGGAGCTTCCCACTGCTGATTTACCAACACTATGGTACGTTATGTTCTTGCATTCTGTGCTTTGTTGAAGGTGATACTCAAGTACTTTATCTCTGACAGGTTTTAATTAAGCTTGGTAGAGGCATAAAACATAGACCAACTCGTATATTTTCATATGGATGAAGGGTATCGGTAGTTGTTAAAAATACTAACATATAGCTTGCATGAATGGACAGTACACGTACAATAACCAAATAGCAGACACTTTTCAAAACCTTAATGTGTTGAAATAATTAATTGCATGTTTACGAAGATAGAGCACTCATAAGGAATTATTTTTTCAGGAAGCTGGAAAAAAAGCTAACTATTCTCTTTTCAAATGAAGATCGCATTCCTAAAACAGAATTGAGGTTTCTCCTCTCCCAACGTTATCATGGAGTAGAAGCACCGTTATACCAGAGTCACTATATACATAGTCTGGAAAGTCAATGGCAAATCTGCCTGAGGTTGTTGTTTACAGCGCCACCTAGGAGAGCTATGGTTAAATCACAGAATCTGCTTGGAAGGTATGCAAATACAGGCATATTGTCTACTATCAACGGTGAAACTGTGCATGATATTGTGGTTGCAGACTTGTTTTAACTATTGCAGAATGTTTAGGATGTTAGTTACAGTTATTATCTAGAAAAATTCGTTTGGTCTACTTTTCTGAGGCTTAGGTTAGCATGACTACAAGTAGTTAAAAGATGATGTGACTTTTCAAATTACTAAGGAATTGATTAGTTTATAGTTTGAAGTAGTGGTCTTTAAAGTTAATAAGTTTCAATGTACAAAGTATATACATCAGCTTACTAATTGAAGGGATTAATTACTAAATATTTGTGGAAGCTTTAAGCTAAAGTAGGCTTGAAATTAGTACCGTAATTGGCAGATGCTACTTAGCCAGCATCATTTCCAAAAATATTGATTGATCGATTAATTCAGTTGACAGTTATTTTAAAAAGGTCTATAAAGTTGTTTTATTTAGTGATACAACAAAACGGTGATAGGTTTCAATCTGTGATACTCAAAATAGCCACTCCCAAAAATAATTTATAAACAAAGAGCATTAGCAAGACAAATTTGAGTACCGGTAAGTATGTAGGTTCAGTAATTTAATGCAACAATGTCACAAATATTAAAAGTCCTGAGATTTAACTTAAAACTAGTTAGGCTGAAGGAAGATACAGCAGAATCAGATACTTACCGTAACTTGTTCCATATTTGGGGAACCTGGTTTGCGACATATATAGCATCTTAAATTAATTGGTTATGTACAGACTGGAAATTTGATTGAATGGACCAGTTAAGGCAGTTATGCTGACAAAGGTTATGTTTTGTTTATTTCCTTTGTGTTGTAATTTCCTATTTTTTATTAGCATGCCGTTTTTTTGTAGGTCATCAGTCTACTTTGAGACTACTAGCAAACACTGGTTTAATGCAGTAACCGGTTAACCACTACTTTGCTTTGTATCATCTTCTTTTCGCCCTTTTTCACATCACAGAAAACATAGCTTATGACTGCTTGAGGTTTCAGTGGCATGGCTGAAGTTTTTCTTGTTGAAGTGGCTACCATTACTAATTGCTTGTGATCTGCTTGACATATGTTACAAAATACCTATAGGCTATCATAACGTGTCAAAATCAACAACTTGGCATGAGGTTGCATCCCAATTTCTTAACTAATTCACATATTTAAAATGAACTGCCAAGTTGTTGATTTTGACAATTTGAATATTTCGGATATGTTACATTTTAGCATGTTACTTGTGGGCCTGTCATTCCTGATTTTGAAAACAATTTATGCTTATGAAAACAATTATATGCTTAATACAAATAGAGAATGTTCATAAATACAGTATATAATATATATATTATATATTTCTTACAATGCAGCAATAAGTGTACAAAAAGGTTTACAATTATACAATTCTTAAAAGTCATTAAAATGTTGTCACAATGCTTGGAAGCTCTTCAAGACATGAGTGAAGAACATCTTATATTTTTCGATGAGGTATGTTGAGCTTGACTTGTTTACATGCAAAATACTATTCAATCAAATATAGTTATTACTATCTAAACCTAAAGCTTACTGGTTAACAATTCTCCGCAACAGCATTGTCTGTTAACCGGGCTATTATATTGTGATTATTCTTGTATTTTTTTTTTGTCTTTTTGCATGTATGGTAATTAATATGGACTTATTGGTGTGGTGCAAATAATTTGTAATAATAACATTATCAATATGAAATTTGGAAATCTAACCAATGAAATACTTAACTGCTTCAGGGCCTTCAGGTCGAAAAAGTTAGCTTTCAAAAGCATAATATGCAATATACACGATTATACTGGTGCTACTTTAGAAGTGCATTAATTCAATAATTCCGAGCTATATTTACATTTTGAGGTACCAGTAATGAACGTTCTTCTTTGGTGCCATTTTTTTGCATACTATATATAGCAATTGAACGTGACTTACTTTACATTACTGGTATGCTAAAGAACAATGGCATCACATGGTCACCTTAGTTCGGAGAGATTAATGGCACTTGATGAAGATGGTGCATTACTGAATTTATTTGTATTTTACAGTTGAATGAAGATTTGGATGGTGGAAATTCGCCTATGAAAGGGGAATTTTCTTCGAAAAGTGGCGTATTACACTGACATATTGCTCAATGAAATCAACAACCTTAATCTGCCTAATGCATATCATGAGTATTGTAAAGAAAGCTTATTGCCGGACTTGGACTGTGGAAGGTATACAGCAATCCATTAACTGGAACCTCTACGATGGCGCTTTTGAAGAACTTTTCTAGACCCTTGCTATGTTGACATGTATTGTTTTCACTGTGATGGTCAGAAATAAAAAAAAAACTAAACTTATAAAAAAAAGTGCTGTATGCGTATGAGGAGTCATATTTTTACTTACCACTACAAGACTTCTTACATGGTAGAAACAAAACAGCTAAACAATCGCATAAGCCGAACAGTGCACTTCGTAGGCCTAGCACTCCGAAAAGTATAAACAATTCTAAAAGCAAACATTGAAGGGGGATTCCTGTTGTATTTTGTTATCCGTTTTTGATTTGTACAATAAACATCGTAGCATGCTTTTCAAGCTGATTTCACAGCACATTCCTTTAATAAAGAATAAAATAGGCTTTCTATTAATACCGTAACTTAAATACTGTAAAAAGTACACAGAAGGGTGCCAATGCGGCAATGATGTAGTTGCAGTGAAAGTACAGTAAACCACTTTTATAATCCCCATTCATTCGAATGAACTAAAAAGTATAAGAAACCATGCGGATTAAAATTCTCGTTTATATACCCATACTGTATGTTATAACTTATGTGAGGTTTACTGTACCGGAATATACAGCATGCATTGTAGATACGGAGTTCCTTCAATGTAGGTACAGATTCTCAAAGTGCCAATTTCAATCACTGTTTTATGCAGTCTCGAGTAAAGCGCAGTATGCCGGGGTGGTTAGTCTAATGTTCACTCTAGACATTAGATCCCTTCACTGCAGAGTGCTTTACAATATCTAAAGTTTTGGCGGTACTGCTAAACATTCGAACTGCAGGCGCGGTATCACATGCAACTCTTTGATGCTGTCGACCGAAGTAGTGTTCAAGAGGATCCTGCTTTATTCTTGCAAGTATGGTACCGTACATAATCTGCGCCAGTAGCAGACGTTTCTCGAATTATTGCTGGTAAGGACGATACAAGAAGAGCATCTGAAGCTTTACTTAGTAGCATATTCTCTCTATTGACATCCCCAACTAAATCTGAAAATCAATGACCTATCATAAATAACATTTAGCAATGTATGTTACAATTAGCACACGTGTTCATCACTAATCAACTATACACACTACACAGGGATGCTAGATTAGTGAATCTTCTCAATATACGAGTAAAGTAGCAGTGAGCACCATATGCTTATTGCTTAAATTTAAAAAAAAAACATAATATATATATATGTGATTCACTAGGCATAAGCTCTTAATTTTTACTAATGTCAACCATCATGACATACAGCATAAAATTATACTATTTTATTGTGCTGATCTTACCTGATGAAACTGTTTTTCCCACTGTGCTGTTGAAACTGAAAACCTTTTCTTTTCATCACTTGGAACTTTGTACAAGTAACAAAATCCCATAGTTGTAGTGTTGTTACATTGTGGTAAACAGCAGTTTATTCCACTCCATTTACGCGTAACTTGGGACATTATCAAACTAAATAATCATAACTAAGATAATTCACAACCCTACATAGAGTACAGCATTTGATTATAACTGTAATGCTAATAACAACAAAAGATAATTGCTAACAAAGGTAGTGGTTAACCGGTTAATGCATTAGTGTCTGCTAGTAGTCTCAAAGTAGACTAATTGATCTTCAAAGAACGGCATGCTTAAGATAATAGGAAATTACAACACAAAGGAAATAAACAAAACATAACCTTTGTCAGCATAACTGCCTTAACTGGTCCATTCAATCAAATTTCCAGTTTGTACGTAATCAATTAAGATGCTATATACGTCGCAAACCAGGTTCTTCAAATATGGAACACGTTACGGTATCGGATTCTGCTGTATCTTCCCTCAGCCTAACTAGTTTTAAGTTAAATCTCAGGACTTGTAACCTTTGTGACATTGTTGCTTTAAATTACTGAACCTGCATAGTTACCGATACAGTAGCCTACTCAAAATTGTCTTGCTAATGCTCTTTGTTTACAAATTATTTTTGGGAGTGGCTATTTTGAGTGTCACAGATTGAAACCTATCAACTTTTTGTTGTATCTTTATAGACCTTTTTTAAATAACTGTCAACTGAATTAGTTGATCAATCAATGTTTTTGGAAATGATGCTGGCTAAGTAGCATCTGCCAATTACGGTACTAATTTCAAGCCTACTTCAGCTTAAAGGTTCCACAAATATTTACTAATTAAACCCTTCCATTAGTAAGCTGCTGTATATACTTTGTACATTGAAACTTATGAACTTTAAAGACCACTACTTCAAACTATAAACTAATCAATTCCTTAGTAATTTGAAAAGTCACATCATCTTTTAACTACTTGTAGTCATGCTTAACTAAACCTCAGAAAAGTAAACCAAACGAATTTTTCTAAATAATAACTGTAACTAACATCCTAAACGTTCTACAATAGTTTAAAACAAGTCTGCAACCACAATATCATCCACAGTTTCACTGTTGATAGTAGACAATATGCCTGTATTTGCATACCTTCCAAGCAGATTCTGTGATTTAACCATAGCTCTCCTAGGTGGCGCTGTAAACAACAACCTCAAAACATGACTTTCCAGACTATGTATATAGTGGCTCTGGTTATACCAAATTGGGCCTCTTGACAAAAGGACAACGAAAACGCTTCAAAAGAAAGTTAACAAAAAGGTGAGTTCTTACAAATTTTTTTGTCTAGTGATTTTCTGTGAAATGTACCAAACTTTTGTTCGATCACAGGCTTGTATAAGTATATTCTTTGATAACAGGGTCGGGTCATGCATAGACAGGTCTCATATTGTGTGCTGGGGTTGGTCAGTTGTTGTCATTGACGTGGCTCTTCTAACAACATTTGTTGAATGGAGCCATATGAGAGAGACAATGAGTTACTGCCAATTCTACAACCCCACTTCACCATTGCAGATGTAGTGCAACCAACTCTAGATAGTAGGTAGTGGATTTTTCCTTTTCCTAAAGCATTTCCTCGCGGGAAAGAGATTCAGATGTTCTGATTTCTATGTCTGTAAAGACAGGGTTGTGCTTTCACTAAAGCTAGTCGAGCTATGTTGAGAAGTTTTTTCTTGACTATCACTGATTTTTGCTGCCATTTGTCCGAAAGAGTATTATTTGTTATGTTTGGTATATATTGTTTTTTGTTGTGACAGTCAGAAATAAAAATAAACTGAACTGATTTACATGGATTATTTTGTGTTCTTTACATTTATCATTCACACAAAAAACTTGTTTTTCAAGAGCCTCAAACAACAGCGAGTAGATGATTTCGCTGCAGCAAAGAAGTCACAAGTGGTAGAGGAAGAGAACTGGAAAAAACAGAAGTTTTCTGCAGCAATTGATGAAGAAAATGACTCTCCTTTCGAACCAGCTGCACCAAGTATATACATCTGAATGTGACAATGCCCCAGTATCCAGTGATGATCCTGCTCTGCAATCTTTTGCTGTGAACATGTTAAAAAATATTTGCAAACCAAAGGCAGCAACTCTTGTTCATTCGTTTGTACACGTTTTACAAGCACATATAAAGTTGGTTGGTTGATGTGTAAGCTACCATTGGTAGAGTTGAAGGTACTATATCTCTCAAAAAAACAAATGTAAATCGCCCAAAACAATCGAATATTAGTGCAGTGCGTTGTTGGATTATGTAATACATATTACTACAGCAAAACCAAAGTGTCATCTTATGCACAGTGCATTCCTACTCTTGCCATAGAAGTGAAAAAGGCTTTAATATCATCAGCTTTTGCTGACCAAGCAAAATTAGGGTTGCCGGGTGATTGTTTAATATCTTACCGTACACCCCCAGCCTTTAACTAAAAGGGCAACTAGCAGTCGCGTCATACGTAATTGTTGTTGTGGTTGTTAAAGTTGGAAATTTTTATAATTTAAAAAAAATAAACAAAGTTTTTTTCTTCAAAAAATTTGTACCTGGCAACTCTGTGCTGGCAACAAACGCCAGGGACAAAATCGACTACATGTTTAAGGTTACTGAATATTTTTGCGTGAAATTTTACAGAAATGCTCTACATAGCAATAGTCACCCTGTGTGATAATTCGATTTTTGATTTTTTTAAATTTTTTGATTTTCACATCGCCTTAATGCACAGTATAGAACAATCGGGTATTTTAGACTGCAACAAAATTTTAAAACCAGGTTCGAAAATGAGAGTGTCTCTTAATTCCTGGATGCCTTCATGCCACATTTTTGCTGTACTGTTCTACAGTGTAGCAAAGTATTAGCCTGCACAAGTCTAGCCAGACTAAGCAATTATTTTTCTAAAATAGAATTTCAAAATGCTGCATAGGATTTCTAGATTTGTCTGAGCCATGGCGACCTTGAAATACTGACCATGCAAGCAATTTTAGGCTCAAGAGCTGAAGGCTGACCCTGCAATCATGCGTTTAATATACTACACCTCTACTAAAAATAAAAACAACTACACAAATTTGGAAAAAAAAAACAAAGCTAGCCTCAACAATTCCCATCATTCTCAAAGGTACCGTACAGTAAGTTACTTTTCACACAATTTCATAACACTTCTTGGTGTGCCCTCAAGTAGCCTAACATTATTTTACCAAAACCGACGCGGCTACCGGCATTCGCTAGCTAGCCTTCAGCCTCGGTACTCAATATTTGTATGCATGGCCAGTATTTCAATAAATCAACATTTCATTTGTCCAAATATCCTACCCTAAATAACATTTCAACAGCAAGCACCTTAAAAACCACCACAAAACCTAATTCAATTATTGAACACAATATCAGTGTTGCCAGAAGTTTAAAACAATTAACTTTTTAAAAGAAATGCCATAAAAAGGAGTGCAATTTTCAAAACAAAGCTGAGTAAAATTAAAAAAATTGTTCAATATACAAATTATAAAACCGCAGATAAAGCTGCTAAATGAAACGTTTAGTAAAGTTTCATCAAATAGGAATTATATTAAAATTGAAAGAAAAAAAAGGTATTTTAAAAACTAAGACTTTTCTGCGTTTTTGAAAAGTAAAGATAGTTTTTGTAGATTTTTCCTGTTCAAAGAAGGGTATGTTAAAACAATTGTGCAAATTCAATAACAGAACAACGGGACAGTACCGATTAAAGCACACAGATATCTGTTGGGGTTTTCACACCTGGCAACTCTGCATCGTTTTAGTATGCTTGCGCAAATGGCGAATGAATATACAATTAAAAATTGATTTTCTAGCAAACTTTTTTATATAAGATAAATATTTAAGGTGAAAAACGTTCACTTCAACTTTTTATACATATCTTTTCAATATGGTATGTCAAAGTCATGAAAACATGTTCGCCTCCAGTTTAGACTCCAGCGCGCACGATGACATGGCCTCTGTTGAGTACGTCATGCACAAATTCCAATCTCCCAACCACGTTTCTAAACCAAATGCGCTGAGTTTTTCACATCCGGGCTATTATTATTTTTTTCTTTCAAGCTGTTCAAAAATATGGACAAAACAATTTTTATTTTTTTAGTTAGGGGACTGGTCCAAATTACACACTGGTCCAAGTTACACCACTTTCCCCTACAGGGCTACAACCATTAATAAAACTTCCCAATTTTTTTCGAAGCGTAATAAAGTTGTTCTTTGGAAGACAACAACTAAAATGGAATTCATCGATACATATAGCCTAAGCCTACCATAGCTTCATAGAAGATCTTTTACATCCACCTCTTCAACCATAACGGTTTTACCACTTTTTCCTTTTGTTGCTGTATTTCATTTCCACAGTAGGCTACCGCATTTTTTGCGTTCCAACAAAGAAAACTAAATTGAATTGATTTTTTAGGCTATCCTCGGACTGAGAAAGCTTGATCCTGGCGGTTTCGCATGCTTGTTGAGGCTTTAAACCACTGACGCAGGCCGGTCACCGAGTTTGATGTTTAGTGTAGAATTTTGACGCGAATTCTACGTTAAAGAATATCTTTCTCACTGGCGCCAAACAGCGGATCGGATTATTATATGCGTCGCTTAGTTAATACGGTTTTGCGCCTACAACAGACAGAGAAACAAGTTAAGTAAATTGAATCTGAACACGGTCTTGAGTTCTGTTAGTTTATTGTGGCAGAAAGGTTGCAAGATCACAAGGTCAGATCACAAGTTGCAGGTCGCAAGTTCGTTTAACAAACTTAGTGCGCAGATTTGGGCTACTTCAATCCTATATAGAGCTGGTGGGGATAGTTTAGTCGACTCACCGATGCAGCAGCAGCAGCAGGGCTTGGAGTGATAATCCGTATAAACAATAATCCAAATAATAATAAGTCGTAACAGTCATACAGCAATTGATTCTACTAGTGCATCTTATTCAAATAGAATAGAATACAAAATTTACAATTATAGTAAATAGTCAAGAAATATTTTTCATAACGTTTCCCAATTTATGCTTAAGAACTAAGATTGAACAGCTCGCTTTACAAAATGCAGCTAATACAAAACTCAAGAGAATTTCTGGTCTATGTTTTCACAAGTACACAAGCGTTTGCTTTGTTAGTTTTTGTGCTGATTGCAGCAAAACACAGAGAAGCCTTGTTATTTAAAGACAACGAAAAGAAGAAATAGCTTCAAATGATATGCCTTGGTTGAAGCAAGCAAGCAGATAACAATCATTCGCTAACGTTGATACAACATTTTTCAAGATGCGGCAAAAGGCTTCGAAGAGTTATTGTCAGAGGTGGGCACCCGCTACTTTTAAAGTAGCGCGCTACCCGCTACTTGGACCAAAATAGCGCGCGCTACCGCTACCCGCTACCAATTTACAAAAGTAGCGCGCTACCCGCTACCGCTACTCGGACCAAAGTAGCGCGCGCTACCGCTACTTCTTCCGCTACTTTTGTCTAAAATGACACTAAGTTAGGAAACACTTGTTGTGTGCGACGCGAACACAACAGGTGCGGTAGTTAATTGCGCCGGTGACGTCACGATTTTCCTAATCCACCCGGCAGGACTGAGCAACTGTTAAAGCACGCCAACTTGAAGAAATCACTCGGTTTCCAATGACTGCTTCGCAGCAATGAAGTTTATACGGTTTTTCTGTCAAGAAATAACACAACATAAGACACTAGTCACAATTCAGCAAGCACAACAGTCGAACTGATAAACGTACCAAATTTGTTGACAAACAGTTCTCAATCCACTGTACGGTACACAAGTTCCACAGGTTGGCCAATGACGCACTGAATAAATAAATTCGCGATGTTACCTTACACAATTATTACGTAGGCTACCGTACCGTACAACCATAACGCTAGGTCAATAATCATTAAAAAACAAAGAAACGTGGCAATTCACTTGGCCTAGTTAAGATCGGTTTACGAGAATTAATTTCCATTAGGCTGACAAATTATTGGTCAATAATTCAGTAGTAAACATAAATCCACAATTCACGACACAAATCAATCAATCATACAATTCAGAATAATGAACGTACCGGTAGTATGACCGGATCAGTAATGCCAAATGATGCACTTGTACGCGAAGGATTCTATAGTGATTGACTCTGCAATATTTAAGTTTGAAGTATTAGCCTAACAACAATTTACGCACATCAGAGATACGTTACGTTTGTTTACGGTAGACAGTCAACATTCAGTTATACAAAACATTATTACATCACAAGTACGCTCACCAGTAACTTGAACTTTGAGAGATAGCAAGCTGCAAATATGGAATTCAGCCTACACGCAAATAAGTATTACCATAGCAGTTGTCAAACTTAAGTCCTGTAAAAGTACATAACAGAGAAGCAGCTAACAAAGCATAAACATCAATCAATCAACTTTCAGTCACAAACTACAGTAACTAACAAGTTCGGCTAGCTGGCAAACTAGCAGCAAAAACGAAAACGTCTCGAAAGTTCCATAGACAATCTCGTGGTGAGTGTTGCCATTTGCAAATCAGCGATAACATAACAATGAAGGGGAAACGACGCTAGGTGGCGAATACACAAATCAACGGGAGTAATGCAGTAAAACGAAAGGCAGGCCTTTCAAGGACCTGTTGAAAATCTAACACTCCCGGGCCAAAGAAGGGCCAAACTGGGTCATTCTTTTCATGAATAAAAGTTTTTCAACAGTCTATTGTTATGTAACAGTTCAGTCTTTAGTCTCTTCCTCATCGCTCTGATCTTCCAGCAAAATCTCAACGGTGTCTATTGGTGTCTCATCTTCATCTGGATCATCTTCTTCCCTTTGGACAATTACACAAAGCTTGGATATTGGTCTCTTCAGAGATCCGGTTGCAGTCTTCACTTCTACGGAACGAACAACGCCGTGACGATCAGGAAATGTTTCAATTACTCTGCCTAGTGGCCATCGTTGTCTGGGAGCAGAGTCATCAATCAAAAGGACGATGTCTCCTCTTCGGATATTCTCCTTTCTGTGAAGCCATTTTGCTCTTGACATCACAGATCGTGGGTATTCCTTAACCCACTGCTTCCAAAAGGTGTCTGCCAGAAACTGCACATGGCGGTATCGATCACGTGGTCGGTAGCCATCTCTGTCGCAGCTTAACATTGGCGGTAAATTCGCTGAAGAATTCAACTTCAACAAGTGGTTAGGTGTAAGAGGTAAGTCGCCATCAACTTCCAGCTTCACATCGGTGAGTGGTCTTGAATTGACGATGTCTTCCACTTCAAGAAGTAACGTGTGCAATGTGTCATCATCGAGTGGTTGTTTTGGTAAGATGTTCATAAGAATTTGACGTACTGTGCGAATCATTCTCTCCCAGGCTCCACCCATATGGCTGGCTGTTGGGGGGTTGAATGACCATTCTACACCTTGTTGTCGAAGGCTCTGGTGGATCTGGTTCTGATTCCACTCATCGATGGCTTGCTTCAAGATTCTTTCACAACCCACAAAGTTGGTTCCATTGTCAGAGAAGATTTTCTTGATGGGGCCTCTGCGAGCTATGAAGCGCCGCAAGGCATTTATGAATGCGCCAGTTGTCAGGTCTGGTGCCACCTCCAAGTGAATGGCTCTAGTTGTGAGACATGTGAAAAGGCAGCCGTATCTCTTAATGTCACTTCGTCTGTTTCGGACATTTAGCGGCCCAAAAAAGTCAACGCCAGTCTGTGAGAATGGTGGCTGTGACATTTGTAACCTTGCTTCTGGCAGTTCTGCCATGAGCTGTTGTCTAGGTTTTGCGGTCCTTCGTCGGCAAGGCAGGCATCTTGCAAGTACCCTTTTAACCGCAACTTTGGCATTAACTATCCAGTATTTTTGGTTAATATTGTTCAGTGTATGGCTTTCACCCATGTGCTTCGATTCGTTAGTATGACAATGTTCAATTATCAAGTCCGTTAAGTGGCGCTCTGGAGCTATGATAGCAGGATGTCGCGTTTCGAACGGTAAGTCGGCTCTGTCGATTCTTCCGCCAACACGTAGAACATCTTTCATTACGACAGGGCTGAGTTTTTAGAGTGGGATCCTCTTGGATTTGGGCATGTTTGGGTGTTTTCCTTTGGATAGAGATTTGATCCAGGCAGGAAAACTCTGACGCTGCTCGTATTTGATTAACTCAATTTCTGCCTCATCAAGTTCTGGCACACTGATTGGTCCTTTCAGTGTAATCTGGGTTTCTTTCTTCATGCGCATCAGTAAGTACGATTTGAATCTCAGGAACCAAGCTACTGATAGTTTCAGTCGGCGCAGAGATGAGAAGTAGGAGATTAACCTGTCGGTTCCTTGGCTTTCCGTCCTAGAAATAGCAAAGGTTTCGATTTTTCTCTTTGGTTTGTAAGCAGCAAAGATATCTTCAGATTGTGGTTTCTGAGCAGTTTGATTGGGCCATTCTTCTGGAGGTTTCCTCAGAAAATCTGGACCTTTGAGCCACATCCCAGAATTCAACAAGGCTTTGGCCGTCATGCCCCTTGAAGCTTGGTCAGCAGGGTTCTGCTTCGTGTCACGGACAAGAAAATTTGAAATGTCGGATTCAGTATCGAAATTGCCTACACCTGTCTCTTTTGGTCGAGTACCTCTAAGCAACCAGCCTAAGGGTGTCCTGACTGCATCAGGTCCTTGCTTCGGGTTAGGTGCAAAGCGGTTTTCAATGCATCGGTGGGCGACAGCATGATCATTTCCGATCAACAGTGTAACTGTACCATGGTCCAGTTGCTTCAAGTCAATGCCTTGGAGGTGCTTGTGCGTTTGCAGATACTCCGGAGAAGGCGCTGGAGTTGGCTTGGTAGGTATCTTGTCAACGACGATCACATCTGTCAGTTCTTGCACTTCGCCGCCAACTACTGGTAGAACTTTCAACGATACAGTTGAAGAATTAAAGGAATATGGTCCACTCGAAGACAGTGTTTGTACCTGGAAGTCACCAGATGGCTCAGGTTTCAATTCAAGCATGTCTACAAGCTTTCGTTCACAAAAGGTGCGGTTTGAACCAGAATCTAGGAGAGCATAAGTATGTATTACCTTTCCTTCTCCTGTCACACGTACGGGAACGATGTCCAAGTAAGTTGCCGAGTTGCTTGTTCTGGAATGGAAGGTTTCTACAACTTCATTTGTGTTCCTTGCTGATGGTCTTCTTCCGGAATCATCTGGCTGGCTATCATTTCTATTAGCAATGGGGTTAGGGTGTCGTCTCTGGACGTGTTCTCCAGTTGTGACCAGATACCGATGTAACAGAGAATGATGTGATGAGCTTCCGCATTCAGTGCATTTACCTCGGCTTCTGCAGTCGGCACGTATGTGATCTGGTCCAAGACAGTTTAAGCACAGTTTGTTCTTCCTTACAAATTGCTCCCGTTCAGTGACGGATTTGGCTTTGAACTCTTTGCAGTGTTGCAAATAATGTGTATTATCGCACAGGATACATTGTATGAGTCGCTTGTTGCCAATTTGGAGCTGTCCGGATCGTTCAGTAGGTTTTGTCACTACGTTAAACAGTGAAGCCTTTTGTTTCCCTTTGGTGTCAGGCTTGTTAAGTTTGTCGACATTTGATGAAAAAAGTTTCACGCCATAGATTGAATTGGCAATCCTAGATTCGTTCGTTATGAAGTCAGCAAAATGTTGGAATCCAGCCACTTTTCCAGTGTCATCATTGATTTTCAGAGCTTCAATTACCCACTTTTCTTTCAGAGACGCTGGCAGCTTATTTGCAAGGCAGGTGATAAACTGCACGGTATCCAAGTTCGAAGCTTCGGTGTTTGAGCTCAATGATGAACAACATCTTTTCAACAGGACGGACAACTTCTCCAATTGTTCGGGTTCGTGGTGAGAAATTCTGGTAACAGCTCTCAAGCGTTCCTCGCAAGCATGCGCAATAACGTGTGGTTGGCCATACCTCCGTTTCAATTCTTCCCACGCTTCATCATAGCAGTTGTGACCTTCGCTGCTATCGGCAAGGTGCCTTATTTGTTCACAGACTGCATCACAGCAGTGCTGCATGAGGTAAGACATCTTCCTGTCGGGTGTCAACCAATCAGAAATATGGGACTTAAAACGGTGCCAGAAAGCCCAGAAATCGAGTGGGTCACCAAAGAATTTCTTAACATCTGGTTTAGGTAGAAGTCGTTCTGAAAGATCAGGTTGTCGGCTAGTATAATAACAAGGGTAATTTACCTTTTGGTCTGGCATTCCTGCAGATGTTGCAGTTGGTTCTTGTTTGTGCCGCTCATCACCGTGACGCAGAGGTTCCAGGTGTGTGTCTTTGTGAGTGAAGGTTTGCTGTGGCAATCGTACGGGTGTCATTGATCCAATATTGATAACCGAAGAAGAATCATCTTGCCAGAGTGCGGCTTCAGTTTCAGCAGCTTTAATTTGACGCAGGTCTTCAGCTTCGGCTCTCTCACGTTCAAAGCGAGCTTTATCCTGCTCCAACCGAGCTTTCTCTTGTTCCATGCGAACTAGTTCTTCTTCCTCTCGTCGCCTGGCATCATTCTGTTCTTTTGTCAAACGAGCTAGTTCCAATTTGGCATGTGCTTCACGTTGACGCAAACTATACATTGTACTCGATGACCGAATGCTTCCGGATTTGGAGCGATGGGAATGAGTACGCAAGGACGAGTGATGTGAGCGTAGTGGAGGAGTTTTAGTGTCTGTCCTCTCGCATTCCGAGAACCACTGTTTGACTCTATCAGCAAATTCTTCTTTACCTTGAATGTAATCTCGTTTAGTTGAAAGGCCTCCTGGAATTTGTTCATTCTCAGGGACATCGACACAAAGCGCCATTAAAGAGGCATAATTTTTGTCAATTTCTAACAGGATAGTCTGCACTTCTGTGAGGTTTTCACGTTTGCTCATCAGTTGTTCACCACGCTTGTAGCTGTCTCTCAAAGTATCAGCTGCTTGTTGAATAGCTTCGGCTTTGGAATCCATAGCTGTGTATGCAAATCCGCTTCGTAACAGCATAAGCTAACTTCAGCAAATGAGAGATGTCACGTAACACTGATGGGAACTAGGTAAGTAAACGCAAATTTGATCGTCAGGTTGGTGAAGATCAGCAGTTCGGTTCGATTGACGAAATCAGCTTCAGTTCAAAGATGGTCAAGCTTTGATGCCAAATTTGAAAAACGATGTTGTGTGCGACGCGAACACAACAGGTGCGGTAGTTAATTGCGCCGGTGACGTCACGATTTTCCTAATCCACCCGGCAGGACTGAGCAACTGTTAAAGCACGCCAACTTGAAGAAATCACTCGGTTTCCAATGACTGCTTCGCAGCAATGAAGTTTATACGGTTTTTCTGTCAAGAAATAACACAACATAAGACACTAGTCACAATTCAGCAAGCACAACAGTCGAACTGATAAACGTACCAAATTTGTTGACAAACAGTTCTCAATCCACTGTACGGTACACAAGTTCCACAGGTTGGCCAATGACGCACTGAATAAATAAATTCGCGATGTTACCTTACACAATTATTACGTAGGCTACCGTACCGTACAACCATAACGCTAGGTCAATAATCATTAAAAAACAAAGAAACGTGGCAATTCACTTGGCCTAGTTAAGATCGGTTTACGAGAATTAATTTCCATTAGGCTGACAAATTATTGGTCAATAATTCAGTAGTAAACATAAATCCACAATTCACGACACAAATCAATCAATCATACAATTCAGAATAATGAACGTACCGGTAGTATGACCGGATCAGTAATGCCAAATGATGCACTTGTACGCGAAGGATTCTATAGTGATTGACTCTGCAATATTTAAGTTTGAAGTATTAGCCTAACAACAATTTACGCACATCAGAGATACGTTACGTTTGTTTACGGTAGACAGTCAACATTCAGTTATACAAAACATTATTACATCACAAGTACGCTCACCAGTAACTTGAACTTTGAGAGATAGCAAGCTGCAAATATGGAATTCAGCCTACACGCAAATAAGTATTACCATAGCAGTTGTCAAACTTAAGTCCTGTAAAAGTACATAACAGAGAAGCAGCTAACAAAGCATAAACATCAATCAATCAACTTTCAGTCACAAACTACAGTAACTAACAAGTTCGGCTAGCTGGCAAACTAGCAGCAAAAACGAAAACGTCTCGAAAGTTCCATAGACAATCTCGTGGTGAGTGTTGCCATTTGCAAATCAGCGATAACATAACAATGAAGGGGAAACGACGCTAGGTGGCGAATACACAAATCAACGGGAGTAATGCAGTAAAACGAAAGGCAGGCCTTTCAAGGACCTGTTGAAAATCTAACAACACTCTTCAAGTTCCTAGTGACGCAAAAATGACCTTGAAAACGAATGTTGTCATTTGTTTACACTGTCATTTTAACGTCGTTATAGAAAACACATTCTAAGGGAAATTTATTGTTACGCATCTTTCAAAAACACGAGCATTTCAAAATGAGAGTCACTAAGCCGCTTTCGCTTTAAGCACATCTTTTCCAACAGAGAAAAGTCTCTCCACCGCAGCACTGGACGAAATTGGGGTGTTGTATTTAATGAACAGATGTTTTAACTCGGTATTCGAAAAACTCAAGGACTTGCTCCTGTCCGAAAAAAAGGCGTCCACAATTGCTGTTTCCTTCTTCACCGACGTTTCACGGGATGGCGCCAACACACCAACAAATTCATCTTCGGAGTCGTGACTGGTGTTGGTGTCACTCTTCTAAGTATCAACCTGGCTTGATGTCTCTCGCAACAGTCGAATTACATCTGTCTTGACTTTTTATCGCAGTGCGTCAGCATCATCCGTGGAAACGTAGTGCAGAAATTGTAGCCACGACGTCTTGAAGGAGGGATGAAGACATGATGCCATAATGTATTTCATGTCGTTGAAGCACTTGTTGAATCGTTTCTTCACCCCTTCAAGGACTTTCACTCTCAACTCCTCACAGCTCACAAGATCACTGATTTCTGTCAACTTCTTCGCGCAAATTGTAATGGTTGGAAGCAAGACTCCGTAATACGCCTTGGACTCGCCCTGGAGAATGTCTAAAGCCTGGAAGATGGGCTTCATCACACGGAGATATTCGCCGAAGTAGTTGACGTCAGCTAGAAATAAATGAGCTGTTTAGAAATAAGACAAACTACGTTGTAACTTCAAAGTTGTAAGCAAAACAAACCATATAAAATTACCCTGTAATGATTTCTTTTAACAAAAACATAAGCCATCGTGTAAGAAAATTTTATCAGCAACAAATATCTTAGCTAACCATTTGTGAACAGTTTTACTTTAATCAATACGATAAAACCTTATTTTTGGATGTCTTAGCATAGGTGATGACTGATGAGGCAATGCTCACTGCATGTAGTCTATATTCTATAAACTATATACAACTTTACTTCGGCTATTATTAAAATGAACATTATCGATTTTATACCTTGATTGCAGCATCCCAGCTCCACACCAGAAAACGAGATTCCCAAATAACCGAAACTTTGCAACCAAACCGATCATATAGGATTATAGGCTATAGGCCTATAATATAACTGCTTGACCACGCCAGTGTTGCGAAAAAAACGAGAATTTTTTTACTTTAAATTAAAAAGTAGCGGGTAGCGGGAGTGCGACTGAAAAAAAGTAGCGCCTCTCCCGCTACCGCTACTTTGGAAAAAAATAGCGCCGCTACTGCAGCCGCTACTCCAACTAAAAAGTAGCGCCGCTAGTAGCGGCGCTACAAAAGTAGCGCGCTACTGCCCACCTCTGGTTATTGTACTACACCAAATATTTACAGTCACATACAGACAAATGTCATTTAAACGTTGAATTAACGTTGGCCATGCTATGCCAACGTTTAGTTTAGATGGATGATGAAAAATAACGATTAATTTTCAGCCCACAAGATGACATAAAATTGTTTTTTACAGAAGTAAAAGTTAAAAATAGCGTTTTTAAAACAACAAACTACAGATACTCTGGTGCCGTTTTATGAGTCAATCCCTTGCAAGCTCAGTTTCTCGTCTAAAAACTGACAGCAATTATTTAAACTTGTTTTTCAGAACGAATGAAGAATTGCTAAAAGTGTAATTGTTTTCGTACAATTCGATAGATCACCAACTCCGTGGAAAGAGATATATGAATTAAGTAAACACAAGCTTTATGTTTGTAAAAGTAACGTAATAATTCTATCAACACGAAGACGCGATTGACTTTTCAGAGGTTTTTCTTGAAACAACAAGCTAAAGTTAAATCAGGGATATCTATAACTACGGGATTGGAAACTCTGCGAAACTGAAAACCATTTTATACACCAGTAGGGTCACTTTTCTTTGTGCGCTGCTGTGATAAATAATCACATAAATTGACCTCAAAGGGCAGCAAGTAGTAGACTAAACGAACAACCAAAAGTGTAACAATTAATTCACCTGCTGTAAATTGTAAGGTCCACGCTCGCCTGGTATGTTTGTTTGTTTGTATTCCATTAGTGCAGTCATGTTGTAGCCTATTTTGTTTGCTGCTTAAAAAAATTCCAGAATGACTATTGGTTTTAGTTCTGATTGTAATGTTCATAACTTACGTGTAACGGTAAGTTGATCTTTGTGGGCTCTTCGTAAATCAAGATGAAGGCAGATTCATTTACTCTAAATCTGGTGACCTACCACAGCTGTAAACATCACATAATAATGAATGGTTTGATCGGCACAGTGCAGTAATCAGTGGAGCGTGTTAAATCCACATGAGGCAGTATTGCTTATCTGTTACACCTCCCTTCTTGCAGGATGTTCTTAAGCATTACTAATGACATTCACAACTGATAACAAATCACAAGCACGGTATAAATAATTCAATCACGATATCTCGCAGGTGTCTTAATATGTCTGCCAGATCGTGTCGTGCGATTAAGAGTATTCTCAACAACCTGCGGAGTAGTTTCATTTGGTGGGGACACTAGGTTGCTCTGTGTGGATGACACTTGAGCATTGTGTGGGAAGCTGGATGAAACTATGTCATCTAAATAATCATAGTTACGTACAGGTGTTGAATTACAAGCTTTGTACAAATCACGCCGGTTTCGTCTAATTTGTCCATGAGAATTCTCAATGACGTACGAACGAGGCTCATCTCTTTCATTATTTACCATAGCTTTTTCCCAATAATTGTTTTTACGATAACGGACTTCATCTCCCTTTTTCAATACAGGCAATGACTTAGTTCCACGGTCATAATAGTGTTTCTGACGACTTTGCCGGTTACACAAATCATCATAAGCGTCAACAATTTGCGGTACAAGCAATTTCGTCGCGATAGGCAATTTTGTACGTAGTCTTCTGCTCATCAACATTTGTGCAGGTGAATACTGCAATCCAGCAATAGGCGAGTTACGATACTCTAACAATGCAATATACAGATCAGTATCATCATCATACGCTTTTTTCATCAAATTTTTGACAGTTTGGACAGTTCTTTCAGCCTGGCCATTACTTTGACTAAAACCAGGGCTAGATGTTGTGGACTTAATACCCCATTTGCTGGCAAATTGTAAAAACTCTTTACTACCAAATGGCATATTATCCGACACAATTTCCTCAGGAATGCCATGACGTGAGAAAATTTGTTTCAATTCATTAACAACACTTTTTGCAGTTTTATCCACAAGTTTCACTACTTCAGGGTACTTGGAGTAATAATCTACTACAACAAGATAATCAACATTGTTAAGAGTCATTATGTCCGTTCCAACTTTAATAAAACGTCCATTCGGAATCACATGAGAGATTAATGGTTCTCTCTGATGACATCTTTGATACTTGCTGCAAGTTTGACAGTTTGCAACAACATCTTCAATGTCTGCACACATTCCAGGCCAATAAAGCAGTTCTCTTGCCCTAGATTTGCATTTTTCACCACCTAAGTGGCTTTCATGAATTAAAGTCAACATTTCAGATTGTAACTTAGAAGGAACAACAATACGTTCATTTGAAAAAACAATGCCTTCAGAGAAGTGCAATGTGTTCTGCATATCCCAAAAACGTCTTGCTTGAGCCGGTACGCTTTTCCGTAGACTTGGCCATCCATTCAAGCAGTAGTTGGATATGGTTTGTAAGGTTGGGTCTTCCCTTGTAGCTTTTCGGAATTCTTCAAGTTTCGTAGAAGAAACAGGTAAATTTGTAATAAGTGAGTGTATAACATACTCAAGCTCTTCATTCAATGCATTGTCTGATGTCTCCGGTAAATATGCTCTCGATAACGTGTCAGCCATATACATGTACTTTCCTGGTACAAATTTTACTCGAAGATCATATGGTTGCAATCTCAGCATCAGTCTTTGAAGTCTCGGTGGAGCCTTGTTTAAAGGTTGCTTCATGATTGTTTCCAGCGGTTTGTGGTCGCTTTCAACAGTCACGTCTTCTTTTCCATACACATACTGATGGAATTTCTCGGTTGCAAACACAATGGCAAGCATTTCCTTTTCAATTTGTGCATAATTCTTTTCGGCTGATGTCATTGTTCTGGACGCATATGCAATAGGCTTACCCTTTTGCAATAAACAAGATCCTAAACCATTCTGTGATGCATCGCACTGAATTGTTACCGGATTGTTTACATCATAAAACGATAAAACTGGCTTACTTGTTAACACAGTTTTCAAGTGTGTCATCGCTTCGTCGTGTTCATCTGTCCATTTCCATTCAGCGTTTTTCTTTAAAAGTTCACGAAGGGGTGCTGTAATCGTTGACTCATTCGGTATGTACTGCGATAAATATTTTGTCATTCCCAAAAATCTTTGCAGAGATGCAATATCGTTTGGTTGAGGCATGTCTGCAATGGCAGATACTTTCTTGTTGTCTGGCTTCAACCCATCTTGTGACACGAAATTTCCCATGTATTCAACAGTACTGACTTTAAATTGAATCTTGTCCTTGTTGAATTTCACACCCTTGTCCTGTGCTCTGTTGAGCACACTTCGAAGAATTTCGTCATGTTGTATTTCATCAGTGGCTGCGATAATCAAGTCGTCAGCAATAACATGTACACCCAGTAAGTCGCCAAACGTTTCTTCGTTTCGTTTCTGCATAACTTCACTGGCGGATGAAATACCGAAGGGCATTCTTAAAAATCTCTTTCGACCCCATGGCGTGTGAAATGTTGTGAGATAGGATGATTCGTCACTCAGCTTCACATGCCAATACGCATTCTTCATATCAATAACAGTGAAAACATTTTTTCCTGATAACTTTGCTTGTACATCTCCTGGCGTCGGGATGTTATGACGTTCGCGCATGATAACCGCATTAAGTGGTTTGGGGTCTAAGCATATACGCAAGTCTTTGTTTTTCTTCTCAACTACCACCAAGTTGCTTACCCATTCTGTTGGGATGTCTACATTCGCAATGATGTCATCCTCTTCAAGCTTGTCCAGGACGCTTTTCAGTTTGGGCTGTATTGCATATGGGACTCTACGGGGTGGTTGAACTACAGGTTGTGCATCAGGCTTTATCTGAATGTGGTACTCCTTTGCATAGGTACCAACGCCGGTGAAAACATTAGCATAATTAGTGTTTACGCTGTCACGTGATAAGGGTTCACTACATACATCCACTCGCTTAACTAAATTAAGTTTCGCACACGATGATTCACCCATTATCGATAAGTTTACAACATCAGTAACATAGCACAATAAATCAAAGTAATCACCGTTCTTATTTGCACATTTAATCACAGTAGTGCCTAAAGGCTTCACATTTAGATTTCCAAAACCACAAAGCTTAGTGTTGGTTTTAGTTAGTACTTGGCCAGTCATGGCACTAAACAATTTCAACGGTATCACGTTGGCTTCGGCTCCTGTGTCTAGTTTAAACAAGACAGAAAATTTGTGATTATCTCCATCAATAACGGTAAGATGAGTTTTCATTCTGGATGTAAACTCTTCGTTACTGTTAATTGATGAGATTCTCAGGAAACCTACATCCTCATTTTGTGCTTCAATTTCATGCACGGGTACATGTCTTGCCGCACTGTCATTTGATCTCCTACAAACACTAGAAAAATGATTACGTCCACCACATTTATGGCACGCTTTGCCGTAAGCTGGGCATTTTCTAGGAGCATGTTTACCACCACAATATTTACACTTAGTAGGCCTATAATCAGTTTTTTCTACTGCACGTTTAAAATTATTGTGCCTAGTATTAGTACTGTGCTTGCTCACAGCATTGATAGCATGTCCGTTTGCAGAATTCATTACTTTCATGTGATCCTTGCTGGCTTCTGCCGCATGACATATGTCCAGTGCTTTAGCTAATGTTAGATCAGGCATTTGCAATAACCTTTCTTTCACATGCGAGTCCTGCACACCAAACACTACTTGATTTCTTAAGTTTCGCTCTTTTTCGCGTACAGTCTCAAAATTACATCCTGTGGCAATGGTTCTTAAGTCATTGATCCATGAATCAACGCTTTCTCCTTCCCGCTGTGTGCGCTGCTGGAAGCGATGCGTTTCAAATATTTCGTTCTTTTGTGGCTCACAGTAGGTCTTAAACTTTTTTAGGACATCTTCTAGAATATCTTTCTTGTCTCCCTCTTCATTGGAGAACACGAAATTGTCAAAAATTTCCTGGGCCTCAGCCCCAGCCGCATTCAAAAAATTGGCTATCTGGACTTCCTGTGCCTTTTTGGTGAGTTCAGCTGCTACGTGGTACACTCGATATGCACGCTCGAATTTGCGCCATGCTTCTGCAATATTTGTCACAGAGAAGCTCATTTCCTTTGGTTGCCTTAATTCCGACATATTTTTTACAATGTACGGATTACTAGCGCAAAACGTACTGGTCACTCCAGTTGGACAACTTCAGTCCAAATTAACGTCTACCAACTTCTTATCTCACTCTGACACCATGTAATGTTCATAACTTACGTGTAACGGTAAGTTGATCTTTGTGGGCTCTTCGTAAATCAAGATGAAGGCAGATTCATTTACTCTAAATCTGGTGACCTACCACAGCTGTAAACATCACATAATAATGAATGGTTTGATCGGCACAGTGCAGTAATCAGTGGAGCGTGTTAAATCCACATGAGGCAGTATTGCTTATCTGTTACACTGATGATATCGTAAACGAATTGGTTTTGTACTGGATTGGTCTGTGAACAAGTTGATGATACAACAGCATATTTCACTGATTGCTGAACACTCCTCATTTACTTCTGATCCGATTTGCAGTACGCAAAATGCTAAAGAACAACAACAGGCGGTTTTTGGACTCGTTGCATTCATTTATTTTTTAGATTCATTGTTTTGTTTTCTAGCAGCGTAAATGTACTTTTATACAACAATTAAGTTTCAATGGGAGTGTATTTTGTATTATTATAGTAAAATCGAATTTTGTATATCTTTTAGTCGGTATTTTATTTTGTTAATCTTTCTGTAGTCGTAGTAATGTGATGACCCTACTGATGTATAGCACTGGATAAAGTTTCCAATCCCGTAGTTATAGATATCCCTGAGTTAAATAAATAAATGTAGATTAAGTCCCGATGCTGAATGGAAAGCAGTCCTTAGAATGTGTTGCTCAAGCACATACCACTAGAGACGAACCAGCGCAGCTTGATCTTGAAGCTTCTTCGTTCACGAAGAGAGAGTGAGAGTGAGAAACCTTTTATTTTGTCTGCTGCGAAAAATAGTATACGGTACAAGTATAAACCGGTACAAATATATTCAACAACAGAGAGGAAGCAGCAAAAGACTATATTAGTCATCGAGTCAGCTGCTTCCCGCTTCGAGTTGTTGCCGATTACAGTAATGCTTTATCTCCAGCAAGATAAAAACATTGGACCATTTATTGCACTTTCTTTGCCCATATAATTCTGAAAGCACCATTGTAGGTGCTTTTAAGATTATTTTTGTGCTTTTACAGAGCTTAATTTTATTTTAAAATAATTTTTGCTTTTTTTAGCTTTAGCTATATAGGCTACAGTATTTTTAAGCTTTATGGCAAAAATAAGATTTGATTCGAGAAATGTCACAATGTTATTCAAAAAAAGTTTGTTCTCTTAAAAGCGTGTAAAGAATGTTTTGTCTTACATGCAATAAATAAAGAAATACCGTCATGTTTAGGGAAATTTTGTCCTATGAGAAAAGAAATTATTCAAAAAGAAAGTTGTTGAAAATTGATTGATGAGCGTCTGGCAACGCTGAACTCATTGATCTGAAACCAATCGCCAGCAGCTGATAGATGATAAATTATGTTCGTAACTTGTCACTGTTCTTGTCTGTAGTGCTTCTTGTCGAATCTGACTTCATCGTTCAAAGAGTAATGTGGAACAAACAAATGCCAATGCAATTGCCTTCATTATGAGTTTTGTGTTTCTTTTTTGACACGTTTATGACTATTGTATCCTGGTGTTGTGGCTAGTCTAGATTGAATTTATTAGCAACTGAAAATTTGCCTAGTACTAGTTTGTGATCAGAGTGCCGCATATTCATTTGTAGCGTTGTGTAAAATGAATGTCCTGGCATAAAAATAGACAGGTTTCTCATATTCTGAGTTTTGTATGATCCAATATGTTGGTAAAATGGTAGGCTAGGGTTACTAGGTTTTAAAGCTTACCAACAGAGAGGCTGTAAGATGCAGTAAACCCCAACTTATGTATACATGCCCCCATTTAACAAAGCATTTCAGAGAAGTATGTAAAACTTGGAATAAAAGTGCAAAAATCGATTTCTGTTTGGCACACCAGCAAACTAAATTTCTTAAAGACATTTTAAAATTAGCCTAGCATAAACCGGGTGCAACCTATTCTGTCCCCTGAAAAGAATGATAAAAAAATACAACAGAGCCGAAGTCGCTGATCGGAGTTGCCGCAAACATTTCAAACTTTTTCTCTTGAAAAAATCGAGAAGAAAAATACAGCAGAGCCTAAGTCGCTGATCGGAATTGCCACAAACATTTTAAAATTTTTCCTTTAAAATAAAAAGATCAATAAAAAATACAGAAGCGAAGTCGCTGATCAGAATTACCAAAACCGTTGACCATTAAAATATTAGTTGATATGTGGACTGATACTCTTTGAGCTTTTTTATAGTTGTTTCAAAAGTTTTCAATATAAAATGTTTCTCATCCACTTGGCTGAGGGTGGCTGCTTGACTTGAAGACCGACATGGTGATTTCGCAGTTCCCTTTGTGGTTTATTTACTTCAACGATATACATTTATTGCAAGGAAAAGTTCAGGAAAAAAGTTATTGTAGTTGGTTTATACGGATGCAACCTATTCCGTCCCATGAAAACATCGAGATAAAAAAGTAGAACAAAGCCAAACTCGCTGATCGGAGTTTCCGCAAACATTTTAAAATTTCCTCTTGAACTAAACATTGAATTGGATAGTTGAAAGTGAGCACATCATAGCAGTGTGGCAGTTCATGATCATTTGTAATGAAGGGGCTACAATCTTAATTCGGTTTGTTTATAGACCGGTGATGATCCTAAGAGTTTGAAAATAAGAATTATTGTGTTGTGCAACAGCATCATAGTTAAACAATAATGAATAGAGCACGCGTGACAAACACAATGAAAAAAATGAAAAACAATAAATGTATAGCTTTCTTGTTACAGATAGAATAGTAAACTTTCTTTGGTTTAAATAATTTGGTACTGCCAGTTTGGTGTCAGCCATTTTGGACATGACTGCTTCAATGCCAATGTTCGTAAAAATTTTGTTTTTGTGTTGCTTCTATTTATTTAAAAAAATTATAGGGATCATTTTAGACAAGGAGATAGTTTCTATATCTATGTTCAAACTATGATACTGTGAGATAAATGTGCATTTGCTGGTGTCTTGCATGTTTGACAATTTGTTTATAGGATAAACAACTATGTTATTCTAGGATGTTGTATGCACCTTCTGCTATAGATGGTACTAATTCATTTGTAACTAGCAACCTACTTTATTATAGCACAATAAAAGCGGCATACATACAGCTACATTTTTTATTTTTTGCTCATTTTTTGTATTCCTTATTCTTTTCAATGTTTACTGCAATAAAACCAAGATGCTTTAACGTTTGTGGCTCTTATTGTTTACTGTATACATATTGTTAATACCTGTAAACCTGTAATTGTTAACCTATAATTGTTAACAGTCTGTATTGTCAATATATACGGTACTTGTAAATCTTAGTGTAATTAAGTTTTGGAATAAGTTAGCTTTTGAATGGGTGAAGTTTATTAGGTGAAATTTACCTAGCCATTGCATTTGCAGGTATTCCAAGTTGTGGTCCTTATTAAATAAATGGCTTAGTACTGGATGTTAACTTTTGATATTATTGCACAAGAAGTTACGTGTAGTGGATTCTTGAAGGAGAGACATGAGGCAAAACAATGCCCAAAAGTAGGCATCCTGAATCTCTTCAAAAATCAAGGTGGGAAAACCAACACGATTCTTCTGGTGAAATATCTGAAAAGGTTATTCAAAAACCTTTAGTGGCATATGGCAGTCTGAGTTCTTCAGGGAGTGAATCACCTTTTTCTACAAAGAAAAAAAGAAAGACTCAGATTAAATCAAAACATACCTTGCCCTCAAATATATCAAAGAAAAGTGAAGAATCAAAGTATAAAGCAAAATCTAAAAAGACCAGACATCAAGACAAGTTCAGACATAGAAGTTCTTCCCCACACCAGGATTATCCGGTTAAGCCAAGCACATCTTTATTGCACAGACACGACAACAGTTCCAAACGATCATCATCAAAGCATACTTCAACTGAAAAGCTGTTTAAATCATCTAAGCATAGAAGAGGTTCTAGCAAATATACTCATAAAGTATCAGTAAGCCATAAAAAATCAAGAAAGGGATCTTCTAAATACAAATCAAGTAAAAAACAGTCAACATCAGAAAGCTCTTCTTCGTCCACAAGTTCTGATAGTTCTAATGATTCCATGGACAGACGGATTCCACCACCAATTGATGTATACCCCTTGCAGGATTTTCCACCTCGCAGTCCAGATGGAAGTAATTACCACAAGTCCAGAGTATTTCCTGTCCCGCAGGGTATGTGTCCAGAAGGTTGGAAACCTCCTCATTACGACAGAATGAGGTCACCACCACATCGTTTCTCCCCACATCCTCCTCAACAACCAGGGTATGTTCATAGGCCACCTCGACCGTCCATTCCTATAATTCGACGATCTGTAACACCGCCGAAGCATTCCCCTCATTTCCATGGCAATCACTCGCCTTCACGAAGTAGAGGTGTTTTTCCTGACCAACATTTTCTTGAACATAATGCTGGTCATCCATATGGGCAACGATCTCCACCTCAACATAGTACATCATCCTTTGATAATGCGTCATCACGTTCCTATCTTCCGCACAGTGGTACAAATTCAGGGTGAGACTATTGTGTTAAGAAACAATGAGATACTGTAGTATTAATGTTTTTCTAAATCTATTTTTAAGTTTTGTGGTAAATCCAAGCTTTTGTTCATATGTTGAAGATGGGTCATTCCATGCTAAATGAGCAAATGGGGGACACCACATGTCATAGATTTTATTGAAATTTGGCATGCTTGTAGATGTCAAAGAAATCTCTCTCGGGGTGTGCGCTTGAGCAACGCGCGTTAAGGACTGCTCTCCATTCAGCGGCATCTAATGAATGGAATAGTTCCCCGGCAACAAGACTTCAACAATTGGAAACTTCACTCTGTCAATCTCGGTGACCGGGCCTGCGTCAGTGATTCAAAGCCTCTACAAGTATGCGAAACTGCCAGGATTAAGCTCTGCAAAAAGCTTTCCCAGTCCGAGGATAAAGATTCAATCAATCAATCAAATATGAAGAACGCAAAAAAAATTTTTGGAAAAATTTAAATATTAATAAAGTTATGGTCATTAGAAAAATCACCATTTTTGCCTGTTCTGCTTCAGTGATTTTGTCCAATTTCTTATTATATTTCTAATTTCTTAACATATGATCAAAAAAAATGGCTGGAAATTGCTAGACAGACATTTTAAGACCCAAGGAATCCAAAAATGTAGATTAAAAAGTTGACAGAGAACTTCTTGATAGGATTATAAAGGTTTCAATTTGCTACATGCATTTTTCGGAGGCCAAACTTTGGGGGCCTATAAAAAATGGGTACAAAAATTAAGAACTGAAATTCACATGTTTTATACTTATACCAATGGGTCTGCTACTATTCGGAGAGTCCGATTCGGAGAGTTTCCTATTCAAAGACAGCCTTTTTCGGAGAGTTCCCTATTCGGAAATTTTTAAGTTTTTTTGAAAATTATCGGGAACCGTAACCTAATTATCATTGCCGCTTTTACATCGTTTTAACATCGCTAAACGTTCAAATCGTGCAGAAAAACAATAGAAATAAAATGTTTAAACAATTAAATGAAAATTCGTCATGTCAGTTCAGTTGAATTGTTTTTATTTGTGACCATCAAAAAACAATACACGTCAACATAGCAAAGGTAGAAGCGACAAAACGCGAACGGTAAAACGTGCTTGTGACCGACGTAAGTGATTGAGTTGAAAGAAATTTGGCACGGCCGCAACACCTTCAGAAAAATTTAAGATATGAAGGGAAAATAAAAACAAGAAGATGTTACAAAATAAATAAATCATGGATTACCGGTAGTTTGGATCAACAAATGTGTGGCCTACAGCTTAGAGGGTCGAACGAAGGAACGTAACGAAGTCGAACGTAACGAAGGAACTAACCAAAGGAATTCCAGGTCATGTAACGCCGAAACCCAGGTTTACTCTAAACTGCCACTTAGGTTTTAACTTCATCTTTTATGGCAAACGCAATTTGGCAACTGTCTTTTTTTAGTTGACGCGTTTTTGCTGAGACTTTATCTCATTAGGGAGCGTTCAAATATTACGTAACGCTGTTTTTTTGAATTTTTGACCCCCCTCCCCCATGTGATGCCAACGTAACGTTTTTGTCAACCCCTCCCCCACGTGACGCTTTTCCATTACAAAGCCCGTTTTGCCAGTTTATATCAAAATTATGACGTGGAAACACGTGCTGATAAAATATCTTGGTTTGTATGCATCTAAAGCTTATACATTTGAGACATGAAATTTTAGCTATATTCTTTTTTTGGAATTAAAACGTTATGTACCTACTGAAAACGTTTAGTAGCTTACAGCAACCGGATGGAAAATTTGCATTGGTGTAGGCCTATGTGTGGTAATTGTGCCATCATGCCGACAATAATCGAAAGCGAATGTTGCCAGGAGAATGACTCTGTGTTAACCAAAACTGTTTCAAAGTCTTGTTGTTTTTTCGCTTTGCTATTCGATCCAAACGCCCGATCGTACTCACAGACCTGTACCTAGGTCGATCGAGTTTTGTGTGTAGGCTACTGCATTGACAGGGGCTTTCACATATCTTGAAAAATCAAAGACAGAGGGAACAGCTTCAGGGATGAGCAGGTGTCTGGACTTGGTGCCTTGTAGCTCTGCCTGTAGATCACGTTGGTAATCGTTGGCCAGAAAATGATTGCTGCACACACGGCAGTGCTTGTTTACAGGTGGGTCTTTGAGTTTCATCGCCGAGATCCATTTCTTCAGCTTGTCGTCATTATTCAGAGGTAAACCATGAAAGGATACCCCTTTGACGATTCCCCGGTTAGTACAACCGGGAGCCATACAAGAAACCACCATTTTAAGGGCGTAAAAACTCCCTTAGCACAAAATTGTTCGCTGTTTCGGTAGCTTACGCGATTTGTTCCTTGTGTTTGCACGCAAAACAGTAGACCTTGGATGCGGCGTTGCCAGCCAATCACGTCATCAAAAATTTTGACCAATCAGAATCATTCAAATCAAAAATCGTTTTTTAATTAATGGTAGCCTAACACAAAAAATAAAAAAATTGTTGAAAAACGTTTTATTTTAGAAAGATCTACAAATACAAAAGCCTTGTATTTTCGTTGCAGTGCACCTTTAAGTTTAAAGCATAAAGACCAAAAACAGTCTTTAATGAATTTATTAACAATTAACGTAATGTACTTCAATAACTGCTGAAGTCAATGAGACATCTGTGGTCGATCAAAGTTGTCACTTTCATTGCAAAGCAAACATACGGTAGCCTACTGCTTTCTTGCCGACTTGTGTGAAAAAGCGCTTGAGCATATTTGTTAAATTCACGACACTCCTTTTCAACTTTACGTTTCTTGGCAAAATCCATAGGAAAATATTTAGTGTAAATTCAAAATCTAATTCTAACTGAAAACAAAGAAACTAAAAACACAAAGAACTAAAATTTAACCAACAATCACTATTATTTGTATACGTTCCCGGTTTAATTATCACTAATCAGCCAAATTCCACTTTGATCTATTTTTCCGGCTTGAGACTGAAGGAGATTCTTACAAGAGACAAAGAAAAAGAATGGAAGGCCTGTTTATGACAGAACATAACATGTTTGTCATTTGACTAAAAACCGAAAACAAATAATCAAAGAACTAAAAAATAACCGACAGTCACTATTATTTGACGTAGTAAGCAAGTAGTGGTGGATTGCGGCAGAGTGTGGCCGCGGGCCACACTTATGTAAAGACCAGAAACTGTCTGCGGGGCGCTCAAAATCCCGTCGCGGGCCGGATCCGTATGCTGCCTATCCCTGACTTAGAACCTGTATGGAATTACAGTATCGTAGTTGATACTTGATAGAGATTTTGTTGGTGCTGAATAGGTGCTGTTGGATATGATTTCAGCTTAATTTAGTATCCAAACGACGATACCAGCCAGCACAAATAAACTACCGTACCATACTCGTAAGTAGAGATGTACCGATACCAATATTTTGGCCGATACCGATCCTGATACCGATATCACTTTTTTAGGCCGATACTGATACCGATATTTTGGCCGATACTTTGGTGTTACAAAAAGATGCAATTTTGGTACTTGTAGAATTATATCAAATGCTAAGTTTTACCTTATTTGCATAAAACTATTAAAAAAAGCTTTCAATTGGCGTAATTTATTAAAGATTCAAGAATCCAATCTCAACCGCATTTTTGTGTCATAATAGTAGGTTTTAGTAATGAAAGGCCACCATAATTGAGGACTGGGGTATAAGGGAGAAACATTACATCATAATTGGGATTTCTGAAAAATTAAATAAAGTGTTTGTGCAAACTCTCCAAATAGGCTATCATAATTGATAATAAGATGTAAAATGTAAACCAAGTGATTTGTGTAGTCGTAGCTACAAAAACTATTTGACAAGTAATGTGCAACCTAAGGGCGCTTGTCGTTTGGTTAAAAAGCTTTTGCCAGGCCAAGACCACCCAGGCAGCAAAAATGCACAATCCCGCATCGCCCCCACGCTGCTAAACGTCCAAAAAAACTGTGCAACCCGGCTGCCCCCAGCAAGCCGGCTCCACCAGTCCGCTACCCAACTTCCACCCCTCGCTGCAACAAACCCACCAAGCCCAAACAATGCCACAGCAGAACTAGCAGGTCCAAAACGAAAGCAATGGAACCACGAATCCTCACCAAACCAATCAAAACGGTCCGGCCGCGCCCAAGACGACAACCCCACCACGAAGAAAGGAGCGCCCTTCCCGGCCACCAGCACAGCGAGCAACCGTGACCCGCCAATCACAACGGTGCAGCTTCCACACTAGCCATTTCAATTCTTGTCAATGTCAATTCTTGCTACAAAACAGCTGCCGAGAAACATATAGTTGATTGGATGGTCTAAATGGCTAGCGTGGAAGCCACACCGCTATGGCCAGCGAACTGCAACAGCCCGCCGCACCAGTGAGCGCCCAGCCCCGCGCCGACAGCCGGGAAGAACGCTCCCCCCCCACAACGAGGCCGCCATTCCAGGTGCAACAAGACCACTTATTGACCAGCCCAGCGAGGATCCGCAGTCCCACCGCTCCCACCCACTCCGCCACGACATTGCCCAAGCTTGGCGAGTCCACCACAACGAAAGGCGGAAACCAAATCACAAACCAAAAACAACCAAGTTACATGGGTCCCCCAAACGTCCAGCAACGCAAAAATGATGCAAAATTACACATTTCCGCCACCTGGGCAGTCCTGGCCTGGTTTTATCCTCTGTTGAGAGTAAAAAAGAAACACAAATGATAAATATTGGAGAAATTGAGTCTCCTTCACAACGTAAGAATCGAACAACGCAAAACTGCTGAAACAAAACGTTTTGTTTGAGTGAAAGAATCACTGTAAGCAAACAATGCCAAAAGGTGCGCGCATGAAGTCATGGGAGTGTGAGGTATCAAAAATTTGAACAGGTTTTTATTTTTCTACATCAATGTGACGTCAGCTACTACTTTAAAAAATCTATATCTTTGCTTCTGCAGAAAATCCGCAGCAAACGCCTTTTTTTTACATGTTTAGTATCGGCCACAGTATCGGCCAAATTTTACCGATACCGATACTAAAAAAATGGCCGATATCACCGATGCCGATACCGATATATCGGTACATCTCTACTCGTAAGCGTTACGTAACGTTTTGCTTGAACCCCCTCCCCCCCCCGATGTGACGCTAACGTAACGCTTTTCATAACCCCCCCCTCCCCCTCGATAGCGTTACGTAATATTTGAACGGTCCCTTAACCCCTATTGTTAATCATGAAAACTGTTGTTTTGATGTAAAACACATATTTTGAACGAACCCAGACAACAAAATTCATCATTTTTACATTGATTCATAACTCTACCAATGTTTAAATTAGAGATGTACCGATATATCGGTATCGGCATCGGTATCGGTGATATCGGCCATTTTTTGAGTATCGGTATCGGCATCGGTATCGGCAAAATTTGGCCGATACTGTGGCCGATACAAAACATGTAAAAAAAGGCGTTTGCTGCGGATTTTCTGCGGAAGCAAAGATATAGATTTTTTAAAGTAGTAACTAACGTCACATTGAAGTAGAAAAATAACAACCTGTTCAAACTTTTGATACCTCACAGTCCCATGATTCCCATCATGCAGTCCCATCATGCGCGCACCTTTTGGCATTGTTTGCTTACAGTGATTCTTTCACTCAAACAAAACGTTTTGTTTCAGCAGTTTTGCGTTGTTCGATTCTTAAGTTGTGAAGGAGACTCAATTTCTCCAATATTTATCATTTGTGTTTTTTTTCTTACTCTCAGCAGAGGATAAAACCAGGCCAAGACTACCCAGGTGGCGGGAATGTGTAGTTTTGCATCGTTTTTGCGTTGCTGGACGTTTGAGGGACCCGTGTGGCTTGGTTGTTTTTTGGTGGGCTGGTTCTGTCAGTTTGTGATTTGGTTTCCGCCTTTCGTTGTGGCGGAGTGGGTGGGCTCGGGGTGGGGCGGTGGGACTGCAAATCCTCACTGAACTAATCAATAAGTAGTCTTGTTGCGCCTGGGATGGCGGCCTCATTGTGGGGGGGGGAGTGTCCTTCCTTGCTGTCGGCACGGGGCTGGGCGCTCACTGGTGCGGCGGGCTGTTGCGATTCGCTGGCCATAACGGTGTAGCTTCCACGCTAGCCATTTAGACCATCCAATCAACTATATGTTTCTCGGCAGCCGTTTTGTAGCAAGAATTGAAATGGCTAGTGTGGAAGCTGCACCGTTGTGGTTGGCGGGTCGCGGCAGCTCACTGTGCTGGTGAGTGCTCACTGCTCAGCCTTGTGCTGGTGGCCGGGGGGGACGCTCCTTTCTTCGCAATGAGGTTGTCATCTTGGGCGCAACAAGACCATTTTGATTGGTTTGGTGAGGATTCGTGGTCCCATTGCTTTCTTTTTGGGCCTACTTATTCTGCCGTGACATTGTTTTGGCTTGGTGAGTTTATTGCGACTAAGGGTGGAAGTTGAATCGCCGACTGGTGGAGCCAGCTTGCTGGGGGCAGCCGAGTTGCACGGGCTTTTTGAGCATTTGGCGGGGTGGGAGCGATGCAGAATTGTGCATTTTTGCTACCTGGGTAGTCTTGGCCTGGCAAAAGCTTTTCAACCAAACGACAAGCGCTCTTAGGTTGCACATTACTTGTCGAATAGTTTTTTGTGCGACTACACAAATCACTTGGTTTACATTTTACATCTTATTATTAATTATGATAGCCTATTTGGAGAGTTTGCGCAAACACTTTATTAATTTTTCAGAAACCCCAATTATGATGTAATGTTTCTTTCCTTATACCCCAATCATCAATTACGGTGGCCTTTCATTACTGAAACCTACTATTATGACACAACAATGCGGTTGAGATTGGATTCTTGAATCTTTAATAAATTATGCCAATTCAAAGCTTTTTTTAATAGTTTTATGCAAATAAGGTAAAACTTAGCATTTGATATAATTCCTTGCAAATACCAAAATTGCTTCTTGTTGTAACATCAAAGTATCGGCCAAAATATCGGTATCAGTATCGGTATCGGCCTAAAAAAGTGATATCGGTATCGGGATCGGTATCGGCCAAAATATTGGTATCGGTACATCTCTAGTTTAAATGTTTTCAAAATTTTTTTTGCATTCTTCATATTTCTTTGACATCTACGAGTATGCCAAATTTCAATAAAATCTATGACATGTAGTGTAATTTTTCCAAAAAAATTGCTCATTTGGCATGGAATGACCCAGATGTCAATTATGTGGATGGAAAGGCAAGGAAGCCAATCTGTGTCTCCATCTTCAGGCATATCTTCTTGTGTCTCACTGAAGACACAGGGCTCTGTATGCTCTTGAGCAGTGTCAAACTTATATATACCCTTTTGAACAGCATTTATAGGTCATGCCGGTTCAGAAAATATTATTAGAAATTTCTGTCAAAATTTATTTTATACCATTGCTTCACTAACTACAGCACATCTCACTTCAATGGCAAATTGAGATTCGTTTTTGTGAACTCAAATCATTGGTTTTAGTTACCACAAAACGTTTTAAAATTCCATTATTCTGTTTTGAGTATTTTTTAAGCAGGGCTGTGACCTTTTGTCGCGTTCTCGCTCATGAAGGAGGCGACAAAATTAAGAAATTTATAAAGAATTTTTTTGTAAACAACAGTTTTGAGAAGTGTAAAATTACACTTGACGTTGTGCAATGTGCAACTAATAAACTGTTCAGCATGCAGAATAATGCCATCACTTTATTCCAAAAGTTGCTTTTATTGTTGTATATATATATTATATTCATGCTACTTTCTGTCAATAATCTACAAAGTCACCAGGTTAACTTTGTATTCCCAGAGCAACACATTTTTCAAATCTTGATGTGGATTCAAGGACGCAGCCCCCTAATCCAAGCTTGCCACCAATAGCTCAACATCAATATCCTCCTCCAAATAATATTGACCATGCAGTTTCCGTGCCTACATCTCATTCCCCTTCAGGTATATCATGCTACATTTCCTAAAAAATAACACTTAATTTTGCATTCTATTTGACAAAACGTTTTTATTCTACCATAAACGTAGATAAGTTTGAAGTAGTTCAAAGTATTTCAATTCAAATATAATCTATCTATTTATACGATTTAACATCTTCTCTTCTTGTACTGTGACGGTTGGACGACTGGACGTCAACGAATGTCTACTTTGTCTGATGGTAAATAAATAAAAAACAAGCTACACAGAAACATCTCATTCCGACAAAATGTGCTAGTACACCCTGGGATGCATGAAAAGATAGCGTACAAATTTGAGGCTATGCTGACTGGCAGCATGCTAATGATTGCTCGAGAGAGTATTGTTGGTTTTCACTGGAGATACTCTAAAACTAAGTCAAGGATCTCAAACACGAGTGCCGCGTGCAGCCCGCAAAGACTTTTGGTGCGGCATACGATGCATTTTTAAATCGTGAAGTAATTAATGTGAAATAATAATCTTTTACAATTTCTTTTACTGTACAAATTTTTTGTATAGATTTAGAAAAATAAAATGCATTTTAAAATTGCTTAAAAATCGACTTTTTACTCGCGCCATTTTATTGCGTGCGAGAAACTCGTATTGTTACATCACAATCACATTGTCTATTTACTTATTGTGTCATCGCAATTATTTAGTAACCTTGGCATTTGCTGAAGTCAGTCTTTCAACGGTTTAGTTTTTACCGCGCTTTTGAAAGTTGATTGCAAGATTTTTACTCTTCAGGTCCGTTGTTTCGTTTGCTCTCTTTTTTGTTTTTCGTTTGCGTTTTTTTTTTGCGTTCGTACAGTGTTTTTCTATCTCTTTGTTCTTACTACTTTTTTTGCGATCTAACGTTCTCCATGTGTTCTTACTATCTTTTTATCGGAATGGCCCCTTTCGGTGAGTCCGATTCGGTGAGTCCGATCCCTATTTGGTGATTTTTTCAATTTTTTTTTTTAATATTATAAATAATTGGGTACCCATGGCCACCTAAAGATACGGCCTGATTTGTCAAATTTTGCAGAAATTTCCAGGTTTTTCTAACTTTGGGCAAACGTTTAAATAAATTTTTCTAAAAATTAGATTTTTACGCTTTCTTAATTCTTTTCCCCAGATGACACAATAGGTTTTAACATTCTTACATGTTGAAAAACAAAGCAAATTTGATTTCGAAGATTTTGGTCAGACTGTTAATTTTCAATAACAGTCTGATTTTGTGTTTTTCAACTGACTTTTTCTCATTTGCTACTGCTTCTCCAAGGCAACAAAAAAGTTTTATGTCATTAGGAAACCGCAAAAAGTAAAAACATTTCAAAAAATGTCAGTCAAACACTAGCAGTAGCTGTAATCAAAATCTGCAAAATGTGACAAATCAGGCCGCATCTCCAGGTGGCCATGGGGTACCGTAGCCTAATTATCATTGCCGTTTTAGGGTTAGGGGTTAGAGGTTAGGAACTCACCGAATAGTAGCAGATAGGGGTGTTCAATTTCGATTATTTGAATATTCAAAATTCAATTTATTTTCGATTGTCGAATTTCGATTTCGAATATCACAACTATTCACCAAACTGCAAAATGTGATTTTATTGAAAGAAACGACATGAAAATTCGCTGGAAAACGCGAAAAAACGCCATGAAAATTTGCGAAAAAAGAACACAAAATAACGTCTACAGCTCCAGGCCAGGCCCATGTTGGTGTTTATGAACACAAGCTGATCGACATGGTCACCCGTCAGTCGGGATCTCAGTTTCGTGACGGTCAGGCCAGCTTTTGAAAACAATCGCTCCGCTGGAGCCGAGGTCGCTGGAGCCAAACACTTCAAGTTCATTTTTACAGCGAGCGATTCACTGCCGCGACATTTCACTGCAGAGTGCAGAGGTTTCGACCCGAAAGCGACATCGAGTATTTTTGCAAGCGCATAAAGCTAAACGCACGCTGCTCCGTCTACGTAGCAAATTATGTTGTTTTTGGGTGCATTCAACATCTGATGACATTGAATCGACACAAAATGCTACATTTTTGCTATGTTCCAGGCAGCAAATCAGTCATTTTTAGATTGATTCAAAGTCTGCAGACATTAAATCAATGTAAAAATGACTGATTTTGTTGTCTGGTGTTGGATTGTAGCATCGTAACTCGTTCTAGTGATTATTTATCGCGAAGCTGTTGCGGTTTGCATTCAAAAAGTGTTTTCCTGCTGCCGATCGCTAGTTCATCTATTGTTTTATGTATCAATACAGCATAAAAAGTTGCCCCCATACAGAAATATGCGTGGAGGCCTGGCCCCCACGCAGGCCCGCAGCCAGCCGTCGCCCCCCCTGGAAAAAATTTCGCCCTTCCCTTGGCAAAATCTCAACATTCTCGAGCAACAGCTACAATTATAATGATTTTGCCCATTTAAATTTTTTAGGGCCCCCCTAAAAAAATTTGCCCCCCCTTGCACTGCGGTCTGGCTACGGCCCTGCCCCCACGGCTTAGGCGCCTATGCATTCGGTAAAAAATGGATAAAACTTCGACAAAGCTCACCCTACACTTTCTGCTATTGCACAACCTAGCTATCTTCTTGAGAAATTTGTGAAATTTGGCATTAAAAATGCCAACCTGGCATCCCTGGTGCAGGACTGGCCGTTGGACGCGCGAGAGCGTGTGATAGTCACGTGATCGACGATGCGCATGCGTCAAAGTCTTTTTTCGCTTGCAAAATGCGACAAGACAGATTTCGCGCCACTCGCGTTACTTTCAACCGCGTTCAGCCAAAAGGGCGACTATAATTTCGAATATGTCCGTCCCGATACGAAAAACGAATTTCGAATATCACCTTAATCGAATCGAAAATCGAAATTGAACACCCCTAGTAGCAGACCCCTTTTTTATTGCGTGTTAACTGTTTTATTTTGTTTATTGACTTCTTATAGTGTATTGCGGCCCTTGGGTTAATTTATAAGTGTTCATTTGGACCTCAGAGGAATTTAAGATCCTTGCTATAAATCTTGTAAATCTACATGCACCATTTGAGCATGACACTCATTTTATTTCTAGAAATGAACTATGTTTTCAAGAAGATATAACGTTTGCTTGTTTTGATAAAGGTCGCACAAAAGATCCAAGTTCATCTCGGTCCAGAAGTAGAAGTTTACACAAGCACAGAAAGCACAAGAAAAAGTAAGTCTTTGTTTTATTACCACTTATTGTTAAGAAGATACAGCTTCGGTAGAGAGTTTGTCTTGTTGAACCATAGTCATACGAAGCCGAGCAACGTTATCAAGTTTAACACATTAAAGATTATTGTATTTACAAAAAACACAAAACTACGCAACAATTAAATATCGAACGTTTTCGACATCACACGATGTCCTCCTGTTAAGAAGATTGTTCATCATAATGTTCAGAATGTTAGAATGTGGTAGACTAGGACAGGTTCACAATATTGGTGTACAAATTTTTCTTGAAATTCCATAAGTTAGCCAAAGTGTTTGCCAATAGCAGACAGCGATTTGTATATTTATTATGAATAATCGTCATACTACGTGACATACAAAAAAACCTTGTTAATATTTGATTAAATGCAATTTTCATCATCATCATAATCCATCGTCGGTTTGTTCCCCACTAGTGGGGGTGGCCGATTGTTTCCTCGCAGCAATTGTTTTAATCCCTTTTCTCCTTTTCACTCTGTCCCTTGCATCTTCCTCCTTCAGTCCGACTTTTTTAAATTCATCCTTCACTTGTTGTTTCCACGTTCTTGGACGACCGCGTTTCCTCTTCCCATCCACCTTTAGATCTAGTGCCTTTCTAAGAAAACTTCCTTCCTCCCTCCTTATCACATGTCCATACCATCTTACTCCATTTGCCCTTGCCAATCTAGCATATCCAACATAGCATATCCAACTTGCATCTCTAGCATATCCAACAACTCTTCACTCTTCAGTCCTTTTTTTCCCTTCTCGTTTTCACCCCACACATTGCATTGCTTGTAAATTCCAAAATAAATCACATTTTTTTCTGACTTCAAATAATAAAGTAACCACGGTAGTCGTTCGTATGAAGCAGAAAGTTTGTGGTCAGCCGAATGGAAGGACTTGGAGCCAACTTTAGGTAGTCAAGTCATATGATATTACTGTATGTCTTTCAGAAGTTCATCCAAACACCACAGCAAGAGGAAATCTCACAGGAGATCAAGGTACACAGTTTTATTTTTCACTTGCGATAACACAATAGTCAACTGCCGGTGTAACGGTCCAAGAGTTACTGCGGTCCAAAAGTTACCGTGCAGCGTGGCAGTCTATAAATGACGTCAAATCACAAATGAACAACGCTGCCCGGCGCTTCCGAAAGCAATATGATACAAAACAAAAACTTTACAACTAAGTTTAATTGAGTAGTTGCTCTCAAACTGATGCACATCTTTTCATTTAACTTTTAAGATTAATCAATGCTTAAAATTGTCAATGTAACTTTTTGAGCAGTAAGCATTTCAATAATTTTCATTCAAAAAATAATTAATTATATTTGGCAACCCTGGTAACTCTTGGACTGCGGTCACTCCTGGACCGTTACACCGGTACTGTAGTTTTGAGAGTATGTAGTCTGAACATGTCTTAAGGTTGGCCTGGGCATGTGAAGAAATTTTTTTTACAGGGCAACGATTTGGTGATGATGATAATCTTCTGCAGTGTTACACCGTAATGTGAAGGATGTTATAGCCTTTTCTCTGCTCAAGTGTATACTGTACATGCATTTTACATCAAATATAGTTACTACTCTCTAAAACCTCTACAGCCCGTTTCACCCTAAAAGGGTGGGGGGGGTCATCAGAATTTCCTTATCCTAATAGAAACATGTATATATTTTATATTCTATGCATTTAAACATGTATAGAAACATGTACATGTATTTTATGTTATTTTATTTTTCAACTGCTGTTTAAATTTGCTTCATGACAATACCAAATGGTTGCGTAACATGGGGCAATTACTTTGAATATACTTTTGAAATCAAGTTGTTAATTCCCTTTTACTGATCAAAATGTCTGTTGTTCACTTTTCCTGGAGAGAAAAGTAAATTATGACAATGTCAATACATGCATGCATCAGCGTAAACTTTATAATATTTTCACTTCCAGGTCAGAGACTAGGAGCGACAGTAGCCTGAGTGATGACGACACCTGCTCTCCGGATGAACGACCGCCCAAGGTAAATACTCCGTGATGTTGCATGTGCTGCAACAGCAGGATCGTAGCAGACTACACTAGCAGACTCAGTGCTTTATGTTGGGTGCCTGTGTTTTTTTCTCGTGCGCCATCTCCACTTAGATAGGCGTTAATAGCAGGGCTGGAGAGTCACGGAGCCAAGCGTTTTTAATGGAGCCCGGGGCCTATAAAGTAAATCGGTTTACTTTGGAGCCGGAGCCTTTAAGTCTGCTTGCTGTAGAGCCACAAAAAATGTAACAGCGCAGGCTCCAATTTTGGCTGAGAAACTCTTGAATTGATTTTATTAAATTTATGTGATGAGACGAGAAACTATGAGAGATGATCGGCTATGTCACATTTTGAAGCATTTTTTACTGAGCAAATTGTTTTATCAGAGATCAACTAACAATAACGTACATTCAAATCATGCCGTACATTAAACGTGTATAAACGTTGAATCAATAAAACGTACGGATGAATTTCGCTTGTTGGCAGTGAAATAATGAGCAGCTGGGCATTTCGTGTGGTGAGTGTGAAGTAATGCGCAGTTAGTCACAGGCAAACTTACAGTAGCTACCTGTTAGTAGAGTATGAAACGAAAATTATGAAATCACACAATATCTGAAAAGTTTTTATGTACAGTAGTACGCGCGAGAGACATAGCACATGAAAGCAATTTATTGAAACTATGTAGGTTAGGAAGCTGATTTGCTACTTCCTTTGTTTTAGACGTATCTTATAATTAGAGTTACTACACTGTCCACATTTCTCATATTTGTCAGCTGTGTTTTAAAATACTCCATTGTACTATGTATTTAATTCTAAAACATGTACTTACTTTGGACACGTCTTTATTTTCTCTCTGGAGCCGGAGCTATGTGTGTAAAACCTGACAGCTCCGGAGCCAGACCTTTTTTCTAGCGGCTTAGCAACCCTGCTTGGTAGAGTCACATTTTGGTGGGTTTGAATAAAGGTTGGGTTTTTTGTGAAGAAGAAGCGTTCTTCCCGGCCGTCAGCACAAGGCTGAGCAGTGTGAGCACTCACTAGTACAGCGAGCAGCAGTTGCGTTTCGCTAACCAAATCGGCTGCCCAGAAACTTATCGTTTATTGGAGGTCTGAATGGCTAGCGTGGAAGCTACACGGTTCTGGTTAGCGAAACGCAACTGCTGCTCGCTGTACTAGTGAGTGCTCAGCCTTGTGCTGACGGCCGGGAAGAACGCTTCTTCTTCACATGTCCTACCCCTGGCACCTGCTGGTTTTGTTGGCTCTTTTTCTTTCCACGAAGATAAGAGTTAAACTGACTGGTAAAGGGGCGGTCGATTACCCGAGTGGCAAGAATACGGTGCAATACTGATGAGCCCAGCCTCATGGGCGAAACATGTGTCTATCGCTGTCAATTCTTGCTACAAATCGGCTGCCCAGAAACTTATCGTTGGTTGGGTTTTTATTGGGTACTGGTTGCCCTCAAGTAAATTTTAAAAATTCATTTGGCTCTTTGGACAACTTTAGTTTGAGACCCTTGCCATAGAATCAATGTATCAGTGAGGAGGTATTCTTTAACAAGGCAACAAATTTTAGAAGAAGACACGGATATCACCTCCGAAGATGACTGTGAAAGATTTGGCAGCACGTTTGAGTAAACACCGGAAGCAACTGGCCGCCGAGAAAGCTGAATCTGCTGGTAATGGTTTTATAGTTTTTTTGTTGTTGTAGAATCTTGGATTTCTTGAGATATTTTTCCTTGAGTAATTTTTCACTGACGATATGGCAGCTTCAAGTTTATAGCTTACTAAACTTTAATGTAACTGACACTTTGCAAGGAACGAAAAGTTTAGCTTCTTGTGATCCAATGGAAGACTGTGAGATATTTTTTTGAGCTGAATACTCACATTCAGGGAAAAGTCGCCACAAGGAGGGTCACCGCAAGTCTCGAAAGGGACGCAAAGAGAAGAGGAGTCACAAAAGTCGTAGGAAGAGGAAAAGGAAACACGATAGTGGAAGTGAAAGCGGTGAAGAAACTGGAGAAAAGGTAAATTGAATCTAATTACTGATTGAGAAACATTTGGAAATTTAGCTGACACCAATCAGCATCACAACGTTTAGCAAGATAAAGTTTAAGAACTGGTGAAAATTTGCATGTTTTGATATGGCCAAAAGCTGGGTGCTCTTCACTGTCTTCTTAATGTAGTCTGGGCCATGGGGCAAACATAATGTGAGTAAAATAAGAATTGTAGAGTGAAATAATAAGAAGAGTAATGGTGAGAAGGTAATTACAACAAATTTAACTTCACCCAGGCCCCCGAAGACTCTGTGGATGCAAGTAATATCTCCCTCACCACCAGTGTTCCTCCACGGGAGGCCAGGCATGCGATCAACACAAGTGTTCTTGTTCCTCTTGGTCCTCTCCCCCAACCCACCTCTGGTATGTCCTTGAAAAAAAATTGTCAATATTTCATTAAGATGCATGTGAAAGTAAACTTTACATCAAATATAGATACCACTTTCTAAAACCTCTACAGCCTGTTCCACCCTAAAAGGAAGGTCCTTATTCGAATAGAATTAAAGAATGTAAACTTTGATGTCTTTTAACCTTTGTTCGGTTTCTCTTTGACGAAAAATTATAAGTAGGGCCATTTAAAGTCATTAAAGTCATATTTTTTTCTATGCATCAGTAAGTCGTGAAATCAATTTTAACGCAAAAACCGCATCCCTATGAGGTATATTAAGAAAGTTATGAAGTCATATAAAGTCATATTTTCCTGGTTAGGTCATAAATCAGCTTTTTAAGTTATATAGTCATATTTTTGAGTTATAAAGTCATATCGCTGTATACTTTAAATAAAAAGTACCAATTTAAGCGGTGAAGCAATTAAGCCAAGAACAGAAGCAGAGCTGCCGATTTCGAGTCATGTGGCATACCACCACACCACAGCCCATAGTTACTCGTTGGGGTAGCTGGTTGAATACTGCTCAATATTATGCCGAGAGACTTCCACAAGTGAAAGAAATAGTCAATGCATGGGAAGGTGAAGGAGTTATTGTAAAGAGCGTCAAAAAGTCAGTCAACGATCCAAAGTTGACTAGTCAGTTAGCAAAAATATGCTTCCACTACAACAATATTTCAAACTTAATACTCAAAATGGAAAGTTGTACGTACAGCATCAAAGAGGCCCATGCTGATCTAAATGCCCTTGATTTCGGAAAAGATCCGCTTGAGCTCAAAAATTACATTAAGAAGCGATTCGACAAAAACGATGTGAAACAAATTATGGAGCTACAAAGACAAGACATTTCACCAGCGCTTTATGCAAAACTGCAGAAGTGTCAACCCACATCAGCGTCTGTGGAGCGCTCATTTTCCTTACTAAAGTCATTTTTACGTCCAAATCGTAACTTCAAAGACTCTAACATTCCACACTACATAAAACTGTACTACAACAGTGGTTTAAAATAAAAATGGATGCGTATTACTGTTATGTTGCGTATGTTTTACTCTTTAGTTCCGTGAGTGACGTTGTTCGCATGTAAAAATAAACGATTTTCACATAAAGTCATATAAAGTCATATTTTCCAAAAAATAAAGTCATATTATTGATTTTTTAAGGTCATATAAAAATGGCCCTAATTATAAGTACCAGTAACTTGAGTATTTACTGTTATTAGAATGGACAAGTTCTATAAACCTTCCGATGTTGAAATGCTTTCAACTCTATTGACATGATTTTGTTTTACATTGTTGCACCACGTCTGGTCACGGTACACGACATCAGGGCGACGACTAAAGTGGGCGACGGTAGCGAAAGTTTAGCTGTTCAGAACGGTGTTGACCTATATAATTTATCTAGTTGCTTTGCGGCGTCACGGTATATCGTGAAGCTTAAAAGAAACCCCTCAGAAAAGAGCCAAACGAAGACCTCCCAAGAGAAATGGGAGCAAGTCTTTTAGGCGCTGACAGTTAGGCGCTGGTCTAATAGGCGCGCACACTGTGGCGTCTGGATATTTAGGTGCGGAGCACTGTGGCGCCCGGTCATTTAGGTGCTATTCCTAGTAAAGTCTGTAGATTGTATCAGCTTGGCAGCTTGCCAGAAAATTATATCATGGCTTCAGTGAGTGAAGCTGCTAAAACCGGCAATGCTTTTCACACAAAATGTTACATTGAACAGAAAAATATATTGTTGTTTTATTGATTTATTATTGTTTTATTTGTTGTTAGTCCAGGTTTGCGTTGGTGAAAGCTTTATCAATAAATTATTGAAGCTTCCGAACATTATTGAGTTCATTTTTAGTTAACTCTTTTGCGACCACGGACGTATACACACGTCTTGGGATTTTTGCCATGATGACCAAGGAAGTATCCCTACGTCCAAGGTTAAAAGGTAGCCTATTTCAAGCAAAAAAATAATGTAAATGATGGCAGATCCATAGTCTTTGCCTGTCCTTTTTTGGCTAATTAAAAAAAAAATATTTTGGCGGTGCAGTTATCAGATGAGGACTTCTTAAAGATGGGGACACAGTGGATTTTTTTTCTTTCACTTATTGGAATTGGCAGTCAAAACTGGCTAGGCAACCCCTTACTTTGGAATTTCTCGATCAAAAAGACTGTAGGCTAAATTACGTAAACTTTTTGCGTAAAATTTTCCAAATTTCTCCATAACCATTCTGCTGTACCTCCTAAAGCATTGCGCGCAGAAACGAAGTAAATTTTTTCTCATGTGCAGAATTGTTTTGGCATTCGATTAAACTACATACGTTTTCATATTATTGTATCATGCTTGGGTAGTAAAAATTATAATGAAGTACACTTTTCTGCCAATTTTTAATTTTTTTAGAAATTAGAAAAAATACCGTTTGGAGTTGCTAGTTGTACATAGAATGTTTTAAATTTTATTGCAAAGCTTTGCATCTTCGGATAGCTGAAGATGTATGCTTTCATTTGATGTCAAGATTGTGCGTCTACGTCGATCACATGACATGTTTTTACCGCGTAAATACAACAGTTTTGTGTGAAAAATGTCTGGTAATTTAAATTAAATATAAATTACTTCTGTTCGGGATGGATTGGCCATGTGACGAGAACGCGTAAGACGCTCTACTACTGTTCACATGAATACATTTCTACAGGGCATATAGGCTACACATTGGCTACAAGTTGCAAGCATAATGGTGAGACTTTGCTCGTTATTAAACCTAGTCCGGGTTTTGACGGAAAACTAAGTTACTCTTCACTCAAGCCTACCGCCCGCTTGAGTACAGCCTACGGTACATTTTTTACTGATGTTTAGTTATTATTTGACCTAACTAAAAGTGAACTCATACATGTTCGGAAACTTGAATAATTTATTGATAAAGCTTTCGCCGGCGCAAACCTGGACTAACAACAAATAAATGCTGAACACGCGCATTAAAAAAACAACATATTTTTTTGTTCAATATAACATTTTATGTGAAAATCATTGCCGGTTTAAGCAGCTTCACTCACGGAAGCCATAACATATTTTTCTGTTCAATATAACATTTTGTGTGAAAAGCATTTCCGGTTTAAGCAGCTTCACCCATATATTTTTCTGTGTAATATAACATTTTGTGTGAAAAAGCGTTGCCAGTTTAAGCAACTTCACTCACTGAAGCCATGACCAACAACGCACACGCATTAACAAAACAATATATTTTCCTGTTCAATATAATATTTTGTGTGAAAAGCATTGCCCTACGCCTCTACCTGCCAAGCTGATACAATCTACAGACTTTACTAGGAATAGCACCTAAATGAACGGGCGCCACAGTGCTCCACACCTAAATATCCAGACGCCACAGTGTGCGCGCCTATTAGACCAGCGCCTAACTGTCAGCGCCTAAAAGACGTGGACCCAGAGAAATGGCCAAAAAGTGGTTGACGTCAGTTATGAACGCTCTCTAACCGTTATGTTACTTACATGATCCGTCTCCCACTTGGGTCGTCGCCCACATGGTCCCGCCCAAGAAGGTTTCGCCCAGATGTCGTGTACTGGTCTAGTCATTGCGATTCTTATAGCAAAGTGACTCGCCATTTCAGAAACTGTGCCATTAGATCTTCCACAAGAGAGCGCTGTTCGTAGCAATAACATTTCCATTCCCTTGTCAGACAACCAACCCCTGTCCGGGGAACCACCACCGGTAAGTAGTAAAACATTGAAGTGTTAGCAATGTTAAAAAATATCTGATTAACGTGTTGGTTGCTGCATTGTGGGAGCCATACAAACAATATGAATGTTTTCATCCAATTTTTAAATATTTCATCAAACATTAACTTTTGTTATTTTGTTACTGTCTGGTTCTGACATGAAAAGCAACTGCAAATGTAGTACTATAATAATAATAATAGTAATATGTGTTTTCTTTATGTTGTATGCGTTGCTCGGCTCTTTGCAAAGCAGTCATTGTCGGTGCTGCCGTATAGAAACGCAGCCGAGTACATTAGTATCCTGAATCTATTTCTTTTCTGAGTGTCAAGCAGAAACAAGATTTAAAAAAGTATTTGATATGATCCGACAGGGTATTGAACCCATGCCTGTTGCCTACCGATTCAGAGGCAGACACACTATCCACTAAGCTTTCGTATGCATGCAAGCTTCCCAAGTGCTGCTACCACGCAGTTCTTCAATATATTTGCTTTTTTTAGCTACCTCATCTTAAGGACGTTGATTATCGCATCGATCAGATCATTGCCAGGCAACAAGCTGAGTCCAATAAAATCCCTACAAGCCCGCCCTCCAGTGGTACGTATTATGTCTGAGTTTGTACATTTATTCTGTTTCAACGTTTGCATTTGTTGAGTGTTCGGTATTTGATAGAAAGTATTTGAAGAGTTCTAGATTGGGTTGACTAACTTAACCTGGTAGACGGTAGTACATTTAAAACGTCAGCAGTGGAACCACGTTTGCAGTCCTTTGATAACTTTGCACATTGGAGAAAAGTAAAGAACATTTTTTAAATTTCTTTGTCGTTTCCAGTAAACACACAACACGAGGAGCCTAACATCACGAAGAAAGAACCCAGCAGTGAAGATATCACGAAGAAAGAACCCAGCAGTGAAGATGCTGTGTGTAAGATTGGCGTTCTTGAAAGCCTCAAGTCACATCTAACTTCAACTCGGTAAGAAATTTTTTTGATTTAGCGATAAAGTAACCAGTTATAAAAATAAGTTAAAGCTACCAGCAACTGTTAGAACTCATTTTTTCTTCGGATTTATTTAGTGATAAAGTTACCATGGTAGCTTACAAGGTAGCAAGATAGTACGAATACTGGTATATTTGAATTTGTTACTATCCTGTTGCGGTCGTGCTAAATTTTAAACAGATTATCCTGTTTTGATCTCACGCACGCCATAACGTTCGTGTTATTGTCGCTTCTACCTTTTTCTGGACGTCTGCTATGTTTGACATATTGTTTTTTTGTGATGGTCAGAAACAACCGAACAGAAGGACCTAGGGTTTTGTATTCTTATTGCTTTGTCACTTAACTGGTCGACCAATCTATCCAGAGTTAAAGAAGAACCATCTGGTAAAACAAAGCGAGGACTCCATGATCTCCCGCTTCCTCCTGAACTCCCTGTAGCATCCGCTGTTGATGAGGAGCCAGTCAAGACTCCTCCAGCAACTGCGGAGAAAGAACAGCCAAGAAAGAAGAGACCGAAGTAAGTTGAACCACAGGCGAGGATGTTGTAAATTTATTCGTTGGCTGTTTGACGTCTGATTGACCCAATACTTAATACGACATACGATCCACTTTTTGCGTTACTTTGTCTAACCTTTGGTATGTGGCTCAAGTGCAGATTTTCTGTGGCCCAATTTCATACCAGAAAATCACATAACTTCTTTCCGAAAAACTGACGTACCGGTACCTTGCTTTGACGAGATGGTGATACTGTCCAAGCCGTAAATTGGTACAGAAGTAAAATGTGGTCAATTAAGGTAGCGTTACATCGATCTAAGATTCTGAGAAAATTATAAACTATGATTTTGTTTTAACAAAAGTTTGTTTTGATTTTGAATTAACAGAAGTTGTGTAATTTTGTTTCATTGTTTAGTCATCTGGGGTGTAGGTCGCATCAAACACAAGATATGTTTTCATGGGGTTTGTGTCACTCATCAGCCCTCTGCGGCGAACCTCAAACAGCACAGCACATCGTAAATCATTGTCCAGTGTTTCGACCTGCAGGCCATGTCATGTCAGACCATATCAGGATCTCATAGACCTTGATTTGAAGTTGCAATTGGAAGATGCTGCCTGAATTGCTGCCTCATTAGCAAGAACATTCTACAAACAATTAAGTCAAGAAAATTGAAATATTTTGGCCATATGATTCGTAATAATTCTGTTCAAAGACGACTACTAGAAGGAAAAATAAACGACAAACGAAATAGGGGCAGATCACCAAGAATTTGGACTTTAATGATATTGAAGACTGGTCAGGACTTAATTACAAAACTGCAGTAGAAAAATCTCACAACAGAGAAACTTGGCGCCTCATTGCCTCCAACCCTCGACGAGAGGAAGGAACTTAATGATGATGAAGCAAGAAGAAAATCATCTGGGTGTGGCGCTCAAACAAATGGCGAAATTATGTTACGTTCTCAACGATTTCCGTTGGACAGATTTGATACAACAGCCGTTGAACTTTATTCACTTTTGTGTACATTTGTGTTAAAAACGGTAACTTATAGCGTGCTGTGCGTTGCAGAATGTGTGGCCCCCGCACTCGCGAAGTTACCCAGCGTGTGAACGACTGGGGTTCTATGTGCGTGGATGAATATGAGGTTATATCTATCACTGGGGAAGGAACATTCGGTCAAGTCTACAAGGCCAAAGAGAAGCGCACTGGTGCAATATGTGCCCTTAAGAAAGTGAGCGATGTTTTACTATTCTGATATCTAGTTGTTTGTTTTTGGAGCAAAGCAGTGCAGCTCTTACCTAGATGCAAATTGTGAGTAAAGTTGGTGATGACATTTCCACAGATTTCTTTCGGTTTTCCTTTATTTCAGTGACTTGTTCACACAAAGCAGTTGTGTTAAGTTGTGTTGCAGTTTATCTCGTACTGCCGCACTGCTCTACATGACATGTGTCAGAGGTGGCCTAGATTTGTATTGAACGAACTGATAGAGTAACAGGAATGAGCTTTTCCAGTCACGTGGTTGGACGTGTATCACCATTAGAAGTGCTCACTATTGTTGTAGTTTTATTTTTTATTTTTATGAGGGACTGAGGGTGGAAGCTGACTTGGTTGACCCTGTGGTCTTTCGCTGTCATCTCAGTACCGGCACCACATTAGTAGTAGTAGTCCAGTTTTAATCTGATGATGTCCCCGTTACCGAGGGTGGCCGGATTCACCTCCAAGTGCCGCAATCGCCTTTACACCCTGCCTCCACATCGATCTGTCTAATGCGTCCTTTTTTGTCAAGTCCTTGCTACTTTCCTTTTCAAGTTGCCTTCTCCGTGTTTTCTTGGGTCTTGTTTCCTACGACCCTCCACTCGCAACTCCAGCGCTCTTCTCATAACACCATCTTCATCCCTTCTCAAAACACGTCCATACCACCTCACTCCATTCGCCTTCACTAACTTATCAACATTCTCATTCAATCCAAGCAAGTTCATAAGTTCCTCGGTATTCCTTTTGTCCATCAGCTTCACACCACACATTGCCCTCACAATCTATTTAATATTAATTGATGTATACGTGCTGTAGTGCTAAACCAAATAAAAAGAATCTGAATCACTAAGCACGGCCCAGACTACAAAATCTCTCATTTTTACATTGATTCAACGTCTGCAAACATTGAATCAATGTAAAAATGATGGAGTTTGCTGTCTGGCGACGTTTCCCCACCGAAAGTTTTCAACACAGCAATCAGTGTTTCATTTACTTTTTTGAACTTATCAGGTTCGGCTCGACAACGAAAGGGAAGGTTTTCCCATCACTGCTGTGCGAGAAATAAAGATATTGCGTCAGCTGCAGCATCCAAACATAGTTTGCTTGAAGGATGTCCTTACTGACAAGCCAAATGCCACGGACTTCAGAAAAGAAAAAGGTGACTTCTACTTCTGCAAAAACATTTTTAAAGAGAGAATGTTTTTGCCTTGTTCAATCATATTGCTGTACTGCTTGCATAGAAACTTGTTAACTGCATTTTTGTATTTTTTAATTTCATCAAAACGCTCCCATCTTGATTGCATTCTTCTGTCCAGCAACCTACAGCCATTACATTGATTAATATCTAATCGCTGATTATGTCAATTGACAAGATATAGAAAAATGAACATGAATTAGTTTCGAGATTGATGTTCTTCTTCAATTGCCTTTCCTGAACCAGGAATCGACGGCCTCGTATTTGATTTAAACGCAGTTGGAAGAGCAGACAAGCGGATTTTCCCTTTTTGGAATAGTCTGATTTTTAACGTTTGTTTTTTCTTCGCTAATTTTATACGATGGAAGTTAGTGTATGGTGATTCTTTTTGAAGGGTCCCGATAACTTACATATTAAGACCTCATGCATGCGCTGGACTAGCCTATATAGGATACCAGGAGAATCTGTGTTCAACCTAACCTACGTTTTAGTAAGTTCAGCTTCTGATGTGATACTTGTGATTTGAACTGGGACTATTGGATAGCGTTGTTTTCCATATCAAGGATACATTTGATAAATGCAGCCAACTGTGACCACATCGGCTGCATAGCCGAGTGGTGAGAGCTATGGTATGGCACTCGAAAGGGCGCCAGTTCGACACCGCTCAAGAGCAAGTGGCTATGTCAAAGACATGCCTAAAGGTGGACTCGAAGATTGGCTTCCTTGCCTTCCCGTCTACTTAATCTAAATCTTCAACTACTGGGCGTAAGCGTAGATACGACAAAAAATAGATGTATAAAAAAGCTAGGTTTTGTTTTTATTAATGAATCATTTTCTCTGTCAGGTTGTGCCTTTTACCTGGTGTTCGAGTACATGGACCACGACCTGATGGGCCTGCTGGAATCTGGCATGGTTCACTTCAACGAGGGCCACGTCAAGTCGTTTATAAAGCAACTTCTGGACGGGCTTAATCACTGCCATATGAAGGGATTTTTGCACAGGTTGGGACAGGCATTGTTTGTGGTCGTTTGGGAAATTTTGTCTACGATAATCTTCTTTCAAACAAAAATGGTTTGTTCTAAACGTGTCGACAGTGCAAAGTGCAAGTAAGAAGTGCGGAGTGCAACACAAACAGAAAACACGGCGCTCACCAATTATGACGCCATCATAGCTCTCGTCTGATGCTCTCGGTTCAACGGTCAACTATGTCATTTCAAAAATTAAAAGCTCCTTAAGCTAAGCAATTTATTGCAAATCATCTGCCACCGCCTTGTATGTTGGTCCAATTGCTTTTCTATGTAGCTTGATGTTGCCATGGAAGCAATTGCCTACTTGTGACGTTTTCCCCTGTTTGCTTGAAGTCACGGATTTACACCAACCAGGGTAGATTTACGTTTCATAGTGAATATCCTCCTTATTATCTTTGTGTGATGTGAAAGCAGTATCCCTTTTGGGATTTAAACTGTGTCTGTCTTTTAAATTTATCCACATCATTAATCCATCCGACTCTCCTCAGGGACATCAAATGCTCCAACATCCTCCTCAACAACAGAGGAGAGATAAAGCTGGCAGACTTCGGACTTGCACGCTTCTACAACCAAGATGAACCGTGAGTTTGTTTCCAGTTGAAGATGTGAACTGGTCTGCTTTTGGGATCATCTGTGTATCGTGTATTTCCATGATGCGAAAGCCATAACCACCTACAATCACTATCACCTTGCATTGATGCATTGTAACTTCAGTACGGTAGTTGCTCTGTTTTAGTAATCTCAGCGTGTAAATGTCCTAACTCTTCTTTTTCTATCATCTAGACGTCCGTACACCAACCGAGTTATCACTTTGTGGTACCGGCCCCCTGAGCTTCTACTGGGTGAGGAGACCTATACCCCGGCCATCGATATATGGAGCTGTGGGTGAGTAGTGGTGATGAGGCACCCTTTTCTTTGCAATGTATCACGACATTTTTGGTAGCTTGTGTATGGTCACATGCTCTGGATAGCCTAAGGTTGGGTTGGATTTGTTTCTTTAGTAAACTATGCAGTTACAAGAACTGCCCCATCGCTTACAGCTTTGTTTTGATTGGAATGATGATTGTGCAAAGGTGATTCTTTTGATTTAAAAGGTGCCCAAAGATAATAAACTGACGATGAACATGCATTACAATGATGAGCTTCATTCCAGGTGTATTCTAGCGGAACTTTTCACCAAGAAGCCGCTTTTCCAAGCGGACAGGGAGCTGGCCCAGTTGGAATCCATCAGCAGAGTGTGTGGTTCCCCATGTCCCGCAGTTTGGCCGGATGTTATAAGACTTCCGCACTTCCACACCATGAAGCCGAAGCGTCAGTACAGGAGGCGCCTGCGTGAAGAGTTTTCATTGTGAGCTGCTTTGTTATTGACCTATCTGTTTATACTTTATGTTATAGGATAGGTTAAAATACAATTTTGGTAAAGAGGTCACTTTCTTCAACCACAGACATATACAACCAAGCAACCACACGGCATTTAACATAATCGATTAAAAATTGAACAAACTATAAGCTACAAACGTTTTCGGCCATACACACGTTAGCCCTTATCAAGTAACAAAAAACACCTACTTATCATATCTACAATGAAAATGAATAACTGATCTAAACACTGAATTGAAAAACGAAATGCAAAATGAAACGGCAGAACAAAGGAGAAAGGCACATCACATGGCGTTTAAATTACACCAGGCAAAGACGCATCATATGACGTATCAAGAAAAGACGTTGAGTAAATAAGAAGCACCTGAGGCAAACAACTGTGTATTGAGGCGAGGATTGTATGATTTTATTAGCAAAGCCTCGTGGATTTTAGTGTCGAATTCGGTGAAACATTTACGCATAATTCTGTTATTGTCGGGCATTTTAGAATTATGCGTAAATGTTTCACCGAATTCGACACTAAAATCCACGAGGCTTTGCTAATAAAATCATACAATCCTCGCCTCAATACACAGTTGTTTGCCTCAGGTGCTTCTTATTTACTCAACGTCTTTTCTTGATACGTCATATGATGCGTCTTTGCCTGGTGTAATTTAAACGCCATGTGATGTGCCTTTCTCCTTTGTTCTGCCGTTTCATTTTGCATTTCGTTTTTCAATTCAGTGTTTAGATCAGTTATTCACTTTCATTGTAGATATGATAAGTAGGTGTTTTTTGTTACTTGATAAGGGCTAACGTGTGTATGGCCGAAAACGTTTGTAGCTTATAGTTTGTTCAATTTTTAATCGATTATGTTAAATGCCGTGTGGTTGCTTGGTTGTATATGTCGATAGGTTAAAAATCCAATGTTTTCCCAATGTCTTTAGTCGTTTAAAAAATGTTCTTTCTATTTGTTAAAGCTTTCTGCCATCAAACACTATATTTTGCCCGTGAAGTTACAGGATTTTAAAAATAATAGAATTGCCTGAAACTTATGTATGACTCAAAGCACTTTAGTTTTTTAATCGACTGCCGAAAAACAAATATCGTATTGTTTAGAAGTCAGATATTTAACCCTAGATTGTCTTACGCTGCTTTATGATATTGATGAAGTATTCTCGTTTTTTTCAAGAGAAGTTTTAGAGATGTTTGCTAACTACCTTTGAAAAAGTCTTCTCTACTTTTTCCTAAGCCCACTTTGTTTTGCGCCCTGTCTCCCCGTGTTTTGAAATTGAATTTGTCACTTGCCAATTTGTCACAGCCTCCCCACCCTTGCTATCGACCTGCTCGACCAAATGTTGACCCTTGACCCCACGAAGCGGTTCACTGCAGAGGAGGCCCTCAACTGTCCCTGGTTGAAGCACGTGGACACGGGCAACATGTCGATGCCAGAGTAAGTGCAAGTTGAATGTTTGCTTGGTTATTGTCGGGCATGATATGAAGACCCCAGAACCTCTTCAACAGCTTGTGTTTGATGTTTGCTTAAGAGAGATTGTTTGTTGTGATTGCTTGTCTCCAATTGCACCCATTTTATGTGACTATCTTTTCCACAAGATGGATTGCTATCCGATGGTTTGTTGCATCTTTTTATAGACAGATAAAACCAAGCAATCACACAGCATTTAACATCATATAATTAGAGTGAACATAAAACTATAAACTACGAACGTTTTCGGCCATACTCAAGTTAGCCCTTCTCAAGTAACGAAAATAACTGATTTTACAATAACACTTTTCTATCACGCATCGATGATTTCGATATGCCGTATTAGTTTGTGTCTTTAGACTTCCAACTGATAAGATCAAGCTTTTATGATTCTGACGTTAACCTACGCATGACCTACGGAATTCTACGTTGTTCTATTGTGGATGTTGTTTGTCGGCGTTGTCGCTCATCAATCGTCTTATGTCGGCACAAGCGACATTATAGTTAATAAAAAGCGAATTAACAAGAAAATAACAATCATTTTTTAACCACCACACAGGTTCCCGCACTGGCAAGATTGCCATGAGATGTGGAGCAAAAAGAGGAGGAAAGAACAACGAGAGAATGCCCGTCTCGCTACCGAGAAGAAGCCTCCTCAAGAAGCCAATAACGTCGTTACCAAACCAACGGTGAGACAGCCACTCGTCAGTCATTGCGTGTCGAGTTTAAGCTCGTCGAAGCAGCTCAGAGAGGGTATCACCTGATCTCAGAGATTCAGACCACGCGTCTAAGTTAAATTGCTTTCTCAAGCGTTTAATTCTCTCACCACTAAGCACCACCACTTTTGATGGAAAGAAGTTGGTTTCTAGCAATTCCCAGCATTTTAATTTGCTAAGGGAGGACAACAGTTGAAATGGGAAAGTGCTCCTAATGTTCGCCATTTGCAATGTGGACAAGACCATCCCACGCTAATTCGCTTTCTCATACAATAATTTTGCATTCATGTCACGTTGCAGACATCTACCTCTACTACAAGCTCCTCCCACTCCAAAGACATAGACCTCAGGAAACAAGCTCCTTCCAGCAGTTCCCTGAAGCCAACAAAGCCGAAAGAGGTCAGCAATGTCAATTGGTTCTCAAAGAAATCACTTCTTTAAATTTAATGCCACTACTGATCAGGATTCTTTCTTTCCATAAGACTCCCATTCTAATCATACAAAACAACACATAGCACATGACTAGGGAATTGTGTTCCGAAAGCTAGTGCGAACCGCTACTACAACAGCGAACCCGCAGCATCAGGCTAAAACAGGTCGTTAGTATCTACTGTAAAGTTACAAAATATGGGTGGACATTCCAATTTCGTATGTCGAAAAGGATAAGTTTTAAAGCATGAGGAAATTCCACCTATTTAACAAAATCAACTATTAAACGCCAAATTAAAGTCAATAGAAGACCGACTGATTTTATTTGCTGGGGAATGATCGAGGGTAATTTTTTTCAATAATCATATTCTCACTGTCACGTCACATTGTGTTTAGCCAAGCGCAGTGAAAGGCAATGAGCATGACGCGTTGCTTCGTTTGATCCAAGAGAACCCGGATATGAACCTGGCTCAGCTAGCTAAGGCCTGGAAGGTTCCCATAGACGGAGACAGCGTCAAGTTCATGTCATCCGTCAACATCAAAGTTCTCATTTCGGCTTTGAGTCAAAAGTCCAAAAGTGATGCATCCTCTGCAGGTGACCAACATGCTAGGAGTGTTACCAAACAATCACGTTTGTTTTGACATAAAGCCTCATTTGTTTTGATGTCATATCCGATTTAACGTCGCACTGAAGAATTGCTTCCAACAACATTTGTTGTTTCACGAAACATTTCGAATACTCCACTGATTACAGACATCTACTGTGGCCAAATTGCTTTCTCGAGTTTCTTTCGTTAAGCAAGGAAATTAAATGGAACTTTGCAAATGTTAAGTGAAGTTTTTTTGAAGCATCTCTTCGCATCTAACGTTTTCATTTCCTAATCCTTTTGTCCAGGACTCGCGACTTTGATAGAACAGCTGCAGAAGACCATGACGAGGTCAAGTAATCCTTCCTCTTTAGGTTAGTAGCTCCAACCCAGACTGCAAAATTTGTCATTTTTACAATGATTTAACGTCTGCAAGCGTTGAAACAATGTAAAAATGACGGATTTTACTGTTCGGGGAATACTACCACTTTGTTGACTTCGATAATATTTCTTTGTATGTGGATGCTACTTGACCTTTCTACGTATACTCTCGCGGAAGACTATCTACGCTGGTTCTCGTAATACCCATCAGATGTCATAATTGGGTCAGAGTATGTTTTATTTGTTCACATGTGACATTCGCCGTTGTCATGTCTTGCAATGTACTTGTCTTGAAACAAAGGTTCTCTACTTTTCAGTGCCTTGACGATGCACTGCTCAAATAATTTAGAAATTTGAAATAAACTGTATCGCATGCAAGAAAAATATGTGGCTTGTGATACTGAGGGAAAGCTATTTTACGTCTCGTTAAAATATCCTTCTCTGAAGCTTGGTAAGAATATCTGATTGTTGAATTGAACAACTGAACGTTTATTCCAGCTAAATACTTGCGGCCGGGAAACAAATTATAATTAATCCCATTTTTATTTGCGATTTTTAAATACGGTTCTGTCCACCAAGATTGTCGATTTTAAGATTTTATCTTGCAACACAGCAGAGCCGGCCGCAGAAAAAGGCCCGAAAGTCAGTGTTGCGCCCATTCCATCTCGACCAGGCCTGAAAGGTCCCAGTGCGCCACGGTTACACACGAAGACAGAAGTCGCAGGTATGGTCCTTCACTTAATTCCTGGTACTTACACTTGTAAGATCCAACATACTAAGTTTCGTGCAGATAGGCCTAAAAATGAATATTTCAATAATATTTGTGCAACACAATTCATGCATTGTTGCTTAGGTGTATGCATTGTATTAGGGCAGAAGCACAACAAAATAAACTCTCTGCCAAAGCGTTATACGTTTCGTCCAACCTATGAATGTGCTTAAGCTTCTGTTTCCCCAGAGGTTCATCACGTGACAAAGCCACAAGGATCCAACCGGAGTAGAGCGCCATCTACCGAACAGAATTTTGAAGAAATTAGCAAGGAGGAAAATCTTCGACACAAAAATCAACGGAAGAGTCTTCCTGCGTTTCACAGATCATCGAAGAGCGACCGAGATGTCCCGCGGACGAAAAACGACGAAATGAAGAAGAATCTTGCCAAGCTGATATCGCGTCAGCTGGTCAACAAGCAAGTGACGTCACAATTGACCGCTCTCCCTGGCGCGTCAACCACTGTGACGTCATCGCATGACGTCCACCACCGGAGGGGGCCCATGAACACCGATCGTCGAAACGGAAGAGAAAATCGATAGTTAGAAACAAGAAGCTGTCATATGGTGCGTCTGTTGGTTTTGGTCAAGAGGAGCTCAAATAATCTCTCGTCGTGATTTGGAAAGTTTACATTTGACCATCCAGGTCTCATTTTGGTGGAAACTGTTGTTGTGAATGTCGAAGGAAAACAGTCGCTTTGAGTGCCAAAAATTATCAAATTTGTTAAAAATTTCTACAACCAAGCAGTAACATCCTATTGACCCCGGGGATACTTTTGGACTCGAGCCCAGGATAATTTTAGGTGCACGTGACCTTTCCAGAGAACATGAACTTGAAACATCACCGCGTAGATAAAGTGCGTTTTCCTTATAAGAGTCTTGATATGAGACCCGAGGTACCGGGCCCACTTCTAAACGGCCCTGCCTCCAAGAGAAGTTATTGCAGATGTGTCTATGCATATGGCTTCTAAGAAGCTGGCCAACGCTGTAGTCCGTTCAGCAGCGGAGGAGAGTGCAGTTTGCGCTGACTGTCAACCAACCAAAGCTTTGACCTTACCCAATTATCTCGAAGGACTCTGTTAGTTTTGTGACAATCAAAGTCAGTGCATCACATCGTTGAAACCAATACCATATTGTTAAACTTTGTCATTGTGATGGCATAGTGGTAGTCTGAGACAAAACCACGAGGGAAATTTATGTGCTAAGTTATTGCGTAATCTAAAAACAAAAAAAATTCAACACTATGGTGTAACTGCTCTTACTTTGGAGTTGAAAAATGCTGCATTTTTCAATATGATTTATGACTTCGCCTTTGTTGCATTCTGCATTGCTGCTGTTCTGACTCCTTTTAAGTTTGTCGTTTTTTGTATTTTTGCAATTGTTTGACTGAATGCAATGGAATCGATACCGAACAAGAAGTGATGGACTTTTCAGAGCCTCCACAATATGCTCCCAAACACAAATGCTATTTGCTATTTCTGTTTTAGCATCATCATGTTTTTGGGAAGGCTATCATTTCTTAGCCAAGAGTAATATTCTGGCCTGTTCAACTAAGATGCCACTTGGATATGACGATATATGAGCCAGTCATGCACGACAGAGCGGCCTAAGTTTTTTTTTTTTTTTTTTTAGTAGAATACTGTTGTAAAGATGATCAATAAATCTGGAACTTCACTGCAACGAAATATATTTTCACTGTGCCTCAGTTTGAAGACTCCCTTGAAATTACTTTCACTAAGTTTGTTGAGATAGCTCTGAGTGAACGATCAATTTTTTTCGGGTATCCGTTTGGTGAAATATTTGCCTGAGCTTAACTTTGTTGGAAGTAGGGTGATTTGTAAAGTGATGCAGTTCAAGATTGTGTACCAAGCCTAATTACCAAATGAACCAACTGCCTCGATGGTGCTGGAATGTGTGATTTTTGGCGACTATTATTTTGAGTGTGAAAAAGCGTCTAATCTCATTACACTTATAAGCTCAGTGCATGGCGTCGTAATATGTTTTCTCTCGTTGCAGCTCAGCATAACGCCTCTACTGGGCGTTAGAATAGTTATGTTAAACAATACGATTACCGTAGTAATTAACTGGTGCATTATCTCTCTGCCATGCTTTTTGAAGCGAAATCGAGGCTGCAATTAACTATTACTAACTTATGTTTAAACTGTGTATCATTTAGCTGCACACTTACAAATGTTTCACGGAGTTAGGTAGTCATCAAATTAAGTTATTTAGTCACGAGAATAAAAAGTCAAAGAAGTAAACTGCTTAACAAAGAAGTTCTTTGCGATCTTTAAAAAGCACAGCTGATGAGCATTTCTCGGCCTTGATGGGTAAAATGGTTACTTTTGCATAGCCTACTTGTTGAGGCTTTTGACGCAGGGCCGGTTACCGTGATTAGCAGAGTGAATTTTTCCGATTGTTGAAGTGTTGTTTTCGAGGAATTATTCCATTCACTAGATGCCGCTGAATAGAGAACAGTCCTGAAATGCGTTGCTCAAGCGCACACCTCAAGAGTCGAACCAGCGCCGCTTGATGTTGTGCCGGGCGCGTAACCACTGAGCTATCCGGGCGGCGAAAAAATTTTTCCCACAAACTTTCTGTCTGATTTGCATATTTCTGTAAGCGTAGCCATTACCGGTAATTTCCAACTAACTGTTTTTACCGATTTTCGCCCTCCAAGCAGGTCCAAATGTAAACATTGAACTTGAAAAAATACGTAGCATGGAGATACACCTAGTCTAGTCAAGTTTAAAAAAGTTGAGAAAAGAAATTGATTCTGGTCACTAGTCTAAAAGTAAGATTTTCCTCATTGATTAAGAATTAGCCTAACCCTAACCCATTAGCTCTAACCTTAGTTTTTTTAAAAAGCTTTTTGTGCACCGCAAAAATTAATGTAGGCCTAAAGAAAAAAAAAAAATTGACCGCGATGAGCGTCGAACCGATGTCCTCACGATTATAAGGCAAATGATGAAACCACTGAACCAAACGCGCCAACGAAAAATGTTTGCATTCATACGGTATAAATACAAACTCTATGCGAAGTAGCAAAAAGTTCGTGGGAAAAAAATTTCGCATCCGGGCGGATATCTTTTTAGAGATGTGAAAATGTTCAATCAAAAAACATAATCTGCAGAAGTTCTTTCTTTTTTTTATTTTCCCTTTATATCTTAAATTTTTCTGAAGGTGTTGCGACCGTGCCAAATTTCTTGCAAATCAATAACTTACTTCGGTCTCAAGCACGTTTTAACGTTCGCGTTTTGTCGCTTCTACCCTTTTCTCGACCTTTGCTATGTTGACGTGTATTGTTTTGATATGATGGTCAGAAATAAAAACAACTGAACTGAGCTGAAAACGTATTTTTTGGAGGCACTGGTTCAGTGCCGGATTAAGGGTCTGCTGGCCTGTAGGCAAATTTTATAAGTGGCCCGAAAATCAGGGTTGCCAACTAAAAAAAATAGAATTATCAGTGTTGCCAAATCATTGTTACAAAGATCGTTGTTGCAACTATAACACAGGGTACCGTGCAAAAACTTGGTCATATGCCTAACTAAATAACAACTTTGCGCGTTTTCGCGATTGAAAACGCGTTAACTAGTGTTTGAAGGTCAATCTTATGGAGTAGATCGCTTTCAATACACAAAACTGCCAGTGTACCAAGACGTTGTTGACACATTGTTGATCGTTTAACGTCTTTAATTCGTTTCAGTTGTGAAAATGAGCGTTCCCCGAGCAATTCGTAGCCATTAGAGACAAATACATTCTAAGTGCTACTTCAGTGTTCGGAAATGCATTATAAACATCAGTAGTGTGCAGCATTTTAAACATCTTCTGGGCACTTCCTGTTGCTGCTGTTTCATCGCGTCTTTGTTCTTTATAGTCTTTATACCAGCACATAAACTGACGAAATTCTGATGAGAAGTCGGAAGACAGGTCCTTTTACAGACATGGAGTCGTACTCCGTCAAAACCCCAAACCTCTGCAGCACCATGGAATATGCATCGATACGTTTCTGTAGTGCACTCTTCAGTTGGTCGATGATCAAATAAAACGTGTTGATTTTAAATTTTTGCTGGCCCGACATTCCTTCCACTGTCCACATCATCTGTAGCAGCTCCATCACTGACATGCTTCTGCCGCTTTGGTGCTCGCCGACTTTCAGATTTACGAAAGCATAGATTATTTGAAGCATAAAATGTCCGATAAGAAACGGTTCACAAGTCACACTCACAGCTTCAATTGCACTATAAAACTAGGCGATGGAAAATTACAAATAGGATCTGCTATACAGTAAATACACTCGAGACTCAATCTTGCACTACCTACGCCCAAATACTCAATCTGATTATCATTTTGAATCTGACTAAAATTTATTTCCAATTTCTTTTTTTTTTAATAATCGTGTTTTTTGTTTTTATTTGCGCTCATTGCGATAACGTACAGTAGGCTACTCTGCGATCACAGATGCGATACAACAGACGACAGGAAGCAGCGAAGTGACATATAGTCTTCGAGTCAGCTGCTCTCCTTATTTTGGCTTGCCATTAAGTGTCTTTGCCGAGACACAGCCGCGTGCTCTGAAGCGGTGTCGAACCCACGTCCTTTCCAGTGGCGTATATTCAGGGTGTTCAAGGTGTGCACTGCACACCCCAAGAAATCCAGAAAAAAAAATTTCCATCGGTTGTCGATGTTCTTTAGTTTCATGATATTCTAACATCTTGCTGCATGCTGATTGCTTTCTTTTCAATTGCAAAACTCGTCCCCTTCTAATTTTAATACTCCAACGTTTGAGGTCATTGCCTTTAAGTTTTTTCGGTCATTAACTAGACTGCGCTTCTCGTATTTCGATTGAAGAAATTGAAAAAAGGCGGCGGCCATTGTTAGTGTCTCAAACTCGCGTGAAAGCTGCGCTGTTAACGATAACATTTCTGAGCTGGTTGCGCTTCTGCAGAAAACTAACTTGTTAACTATAATTTAGAACTTTGGTGTAATAGAGGTTTTATTCATCTATGAAATGAATAAAAGCATGTGTTAAATTGTACAGAATTATACATACAGTCTATAATATAAAGCAAAAACACTGCGATGCGAGAGCACGTATACGATACACTGAATGCATCATTTCCAGCAGTTCAGCAGAACTCTTACCGTATTCAATTTGGCGTTACAGCTGAGCTGATGATTAGCCTATTGTAAAAACAGCAACAAACAGTGTATTACATCAAACCTAAGCAAATGATACGCTATATTATAGCGGCTATAACGTAGGCCTATAGCTCAACAAAATCAAAACAAATTAAATATTCACCAATACTGATGTGATGTCGAAAGGAAGTAGTTTATTGGTGTTTGAAAAGTACTGTTTTGTTAAGCGTTTTACGAACCAATTTGCCTTGTATTTGCTTGCAGGTTTCCTTACCAATGTGGTAAAACCTAATTTTTAAATAACATTTGGACACAGTTTTGACTAGCGTAAAAATGTGATTATCGGTAACGGTGCATTCAAACACAAGATCCGTGAGATTAGTAAATATCTTGGAATGGTTTATATTTCCAAGCACAGCTACCGCAATAGCTTCCACAATGCCTGGATGAAGAGGTAATCTCCCAGCTGTGGTAGTTAGTAACCGTTTAATGCATAATTCAGTTTCTTCACAAATATATACAACACTGAAAGAAGGTTTAAAAAGTCCACTTCTATCTTTAAATGATAAGAAGCTGGGTTGAACAGGTAAAGTGTGTGAACTCAGTTCAAAGCGGCACCTTGCACATAACGTTATCTTTGCGCACATTTTGGCAGCATAAATTAACAAATTCTAACAATATGTTTGCGATTGTAGAACAGCAAAGGTGAAATCATATAAAGATTTCGTCATACTAGGTGAATTGCGGAGATATTTATTAGTTGTTATTTCACAGCAACTTGAAACTGAAGCTATTTCTTTAAAAGTTATTGTTGATGAAATCACACGAATTTACGTCATAATGCAACGTTTTGCTACAACGGAGAAAATCGAAAGCCATCAATCTCTATTGAACAGAATCCTGGTAAAAGCTGCGGTTGTGTTGTTGCATAGAAAACTATTTGTTTTGTCAATTATTTGTTCACAACAACTGAGTTTTTTAAGAAACGCAAATATTATAGGAGAATTACATTTTGTAGAAAGTTAAGTTGTGTTCAGTCGTGTTCTCATTGCTTTAAGAATTGGCGCTCCAGTTGTTTCAGGAACGAGGAGGCGACTGATTCTTAACTAATTAATTCATCTACTTCTACTTGTTTTAAAGTATCAGGTTTGGTGGCCGTGCTTAACTACTGTATATTTATCGATTCATATACCGCAATATTAAATCCGTTCATGCACGTCTTAAACCATAATAGTTTTGCCACCTTTTCCTTTTGTTGGTTTTGTTCCTGTATTTCTTTTTCACAATATCATTTGTTTTGCATTCTGACAAGGAAAAATAAATTGAATTGAATTCAAAACAATGAAAATTCATTACGGGTCCCTACAAAAGCATTGGCAAACGCGCGGAATAGGTACACTAATAATGGCTGACGTCTGAACCTGCTTTCTTCAAAAATCGTAAACGAGAGAAGTGACGATGCGCGGTCTAGTTATAATAAGATGTCTATGGTCATTACCTTTAAGCTGGGTGTGCACTGACATCTTGGCGAGTGCTATTTAAAATAAACAATTAAGAAAAATGACGTCACAAGGCAGCGAAAACAGCAATGGTTTTAGGTCAGCCAGGCTGTGCACTCGCTGATCTGCACACCTTGGCGCGTCATTGGGGGAATCCCAGGCAATAGCAAGTTTTAGCTTGTTGGATTAGAGTTTGAGGTGATCAGCGTTGGAAACAACTTTTGCTAGAACTGAAGCAAAAGCAAGCTTTCTACGACGATGTAATTCAAAAATTTATTGCACAAACAAGAAGAATCGAATTATGCTATAGATGAATTTTTTCTTCTGTAGTCGAGGTGTTAAACATTTTCGTTTTTACTAAGTAGTACGGCGGATAAAAGTACAGCCGACCAACATAGCAATCGACTTTTTTTTCTTGTTTATTATCGAGTTGCTTTGCTATTGTTTTTTGTTTTAACTTTCACCTGTTTGTTTTTAATTCGCTTGTACATTTCTCAAGGTGTTGTGACCGTGCCTAATCCTTGCATGAAGTAAATCATTTCCATCTCGAGCACGCTTTAACTTTCGCGTTTTTTCAGACTCCTGCTGTGTTATGGCAAGTAATATTGTTCGTTTTGATGGTCGGAAATAAAAAGTGAACTGAAGTATGTGACTTTAGAAATGCAACCTAATGTTTGATATTATTAAGTCTTTCATTCAATGAGCAAAATAAATATTTGTTTTGTATTCTTCTCCATTCCGACAACATTATTTTTGTCAGTTCTGTTCATGTTCAGAATTTGTGCTGAAAATGCTCTCTGAACGCACCAAATTCAATGTTAATTTTAAAATTTTCTGTGGGAGGCCCCCCAGACCCCCCGCTGTTGGTTTGCCGTCACTGAACACCCTGTCAAAGTGGTCACGGTACGCCACTGGTCCTTTCGAACGTCGCGCAGACGTTCTCACCACTCGGCAACGCAGCCGACATTTCTAGTTTCTTAACACAACGCCACGTTTATTTCGTTGCGTCACCCAACGGAAATGCGAATTATTAAAAACATCAAAAAGGAAGTGGCAACATGTTTCAATTCGTCTTTTTTTAACGATTTTTGCAACCTTTAATTCATCTGGAAAAACAGAGCTTTTAAGATAAATACTTATTAGTTTAGAAAATAATTATTTTGAAAACATGACTAAATTTCTACTGATTTTAAAGTGGCCTGGATTTTTGGCTGGCCTGTAGGCACGTGCCTACTTTGCCTAATGGTTAATCTGGCACTGCACTGGTTGCTGCAACCGAAATCGCTGAAGTTTGGGAAATTCGAAGGGAGTTAAGAAAAAATTTGAGCTGGGCTGGAGGAGCAATTGGCAACACTGTCTCTTTAATTTTTGATCCAGTGTAGTGTTGGCAAATAGAGAATTTTTTTCTCAATTGTGAAATTTGTAAGGTTGATTGATTGAATCTTTATCCTCGGACTGGGAAAGCTTCTTGCAGAGCTTAATCCTGGCAGTTTTGCATACTTGTAGAGGCTTTAAAATCACTGACGTGCGTTGCTCAAGCGCACACCCCGAGAGTCGAACCAGCGCTGCTTGATCTTAAAGTTTCTTTGTTCCAGAAGTGACGGGCTAACCAACTGAGCTATCAGGTCGTTGTAGACAAGAAATTATAATCGGGAAATCTTAAAGCCATGGAAGAAGATGAACCATTTTTGTCAGTTGGAAAGAGGTTGGTTGGTAAAATACAATTGGTCAAGTTTAGCAAAGGTAGTACGGTAGGGCAAATTCAATTGATAAGTTGCCGCAATTTAAATAGTTTGCAGTTTTTAATGTTTGAAAAGACACGGGTTCAACATCGCTCAAGAGCATGTGGCTTAATCCATGGCTTAGGCCAAGACACTTAAATCATTGATGATTGGCTTCCTTCCTTTCCCGTTAACTTAATCAAAAGCTGGAACCACTTAGCATAAGTCCGGCTGCAAAGCCGAATGGTGATAGCCCTGGAATGGTAATCGAAAGGGCGCCGGTTCGACACTGCTCAAGAGCATGCGGCTGTGTCTTTGGCAGGACACTTAAAGGCATGCCTGAAGGTGGACACGAAGATTGGCTTTCTTGCCTTCCACTTAATCTAAATCTTCAATCACCGAGTGTAAGCCTGGGTACGACAAACAAATCATGATTATATAATTGTCATTATTGAATCAAAACTAGTTGGGCTATTGATTGGCTATAATAAAAAGTAGTCTACATTGATAAAGGGAAACAGGCATTTTAAGATTGATCTATAGGCAATAAGAATATTCCGACCCATACCGACCGTATATCTTTTATTATTATTATTATATTGCATTCTGGTCCAGTACACATGGTACCGGTACTACAGAGAAAAACATTACCATACTCGCAAATAACAATTGATAAGAAAACATAAATAAATAAAAATAAGAAATTTTTGAAGAGAAAACAAAAATCACAAGGAACAGAAAAGATAAGACACAATCATAAATAGTTTTCGACACGTCGCTTAAATATTGCAATAGACATACTATTGACTACAGCATATATGGTAAATTATTCCAAGTGTCGACTACTCTATTGGCAAAGGAAAATTAACGGCAATTTAGTTGAGCAAACTGTTAATGCAATTTAAAATTATGACCTCTGGTTGAATTAGAATTATAAAGGAAATATTTGGAAGATGGTGATACCGAATGTGTACTAATTTACAAAACTTCTGTCAAATCAAAAATTAATCTCTGTTTTTCCAACGAGAGAAGGTCTAGTTCAAACAGTCTTTGTTCATAAGTTAGGTTTTTGAGTCCATAAATGCATTTTGTTGCTCGTTGTTGCACCCTCTCCAGCAAATCAATGTCCCGAACAGCATGGGGATTCCAAGCCGCCACTGCAAATTCCAAGTGGGGCCTGATCAACTGTTTATATAATCTTAAAAAGACATGCTTGTCTCTGCTGACCAGTGTCCGTTTTAAAACACCCTTAAATTTGAACACCCTAAAAAAACCCTGAGAACACCCTGAAAACACCCTGAAAACACCCTGAAAACACCCTGAAAACACCCTGAGAACACCCTGAGAACACCCTGAGAACACCCTGAGAACACCCTGAAAACACCCTGAGAACACCCTGAGAACACCCTGAGAACACCCTGAGAACACCCTGAGAACACACTGAGAACACCCTGAGAACACCCTGAGAACACCCTGAGAACACCTTGAGAACACCCTGAGAACACCCTGAGAACACCCTGAGAACACCCTGAGAACATCCTGAGAACACCCTGAGAACACTCTGAGAACACCCTGAGAACACCCTGAAACACCCTAAAACACCCCGAAATTTGATATGAATAAACTAAACTAAGATGTTTTACAATAGATTGAGTTTTGCTTTTAGCAGCATGATTGTTGCTTAGGCCTACTTCATAATGTAACTGTAATATCTATATTGTGAAATACGATGTTTTAAATGTGACTTTGATTTCAAGGGAATGTTAGAAAGTTAATTTTAAGTCAAGGAATGTTCCGGCTTGGTCTTTTTAACTTGTCAATCGTGGTCACAAAGATTACGGCCTGTTTAATTTCAATTGCTGCAGTGAGGCCTTCGTAGGTCAGTAGGTCACTAAAGCACAAGCGAGGACTTTTGTCGGATGCAACCTAATTCGTACCATGAACAGTTCGTACCGTCAGTTCGTACCTTGAAAAGATCGAGAGAAAAAATTAAAAAAAGCCAAAGTCGCTAATCGCAGTTTCCGCAAACATTTTAAAATTTTCCGCAAACGAAAACTCCTAGGATCATTGCCAGAAATTTAAAAATGTTTGCGGAAACTCCGATCAACCTTAAACCCTAACCCTTTTAAAATGTTTGCGGAAACTGCGATCAGCGACTCCGGCAAACTCTTAGGATCATTATCGGAAATTTTAAAATGTTTGCAGAAAAACGGAAACTGCGATCAGCGATGTTCTATTTTTTCTTCTCAAGTCTCGATCTTTACAGTTTGTATGTTTGCGGATACCGATGACTAACCGATACTCTGATACCCCAACCCTTTTAAAATGTTTGCGGAAACTGCGATCAGCGACTTCGCCTTTTTTTAATATTTTTTTCTCGATCTTTTCAAGGCACGAACTGACGGTACGAATTGTTCATGGTACGAATTAGGTTGTACTCCTTTTGTCTATGTTTTGACTAAATTTATTAAACCACATTACATCATAGCTTGAACTCACTCAAGATGAGGAGTGAAGATTGATAATTTAATCTTTATCTTTGGACTGGGAAAACTTCTTGTAGAGTTTAATCTTGGCAGTTTTGCATACTTGTAGGGGCTTTGCCTTTAAATCACTGACGCAGGCCAGTCACCGAGAGTGACAGGGTGAAGTTTTCAATTGTTGAAGTCTTGTTGCCGGGGAAGTATTCCATCCATTAGATGCCGCTGAATGGAGAGCAGTCCTTAGAATGCATTAAGCTCAAGTGCACACCCCAAAAGTCGAACCAGCGCCGCTTGATCTTGAAGCTTAGTTCGTTCCAGAAGTCAAATGCTAACCAACTGAACTATCGGGGCGGACAAATAAAAGATCACTGAAGCAGTGATTCATTGAAATTTACCTTGGAATCATCTTATAATGTAGCCTATTGTATAGGCTATATAAAGTCCCGGTGGTGTTGCATTATGTATTTTTCATGTGTCTGTGTAGAATTTTATGTTGTGCATTCATTATTATTGCTTCTTGTAATGCATGTTTATATAGGTGCCACAATTATTAGTTCTAAAAGCATACGGTAGCTGAACATTAAAATAATGAGAAAGTACCCTGGTGTTTACAACATAAAACATGCTATTATTATTTACATTGCAATTTATAAAAGGCTGTGGCTATATTTACACTCTTTAGTGTAATAATAGCCTCAATAGTGTTGCCAGATAAGGAATTCTGTCCTAATTTGAGCAAAGTTTAAAGCTGTTGAAAACAAAAACTTGTATTTTGGAAATTTTTGTTAATCCTGATCTAAGATCAAATCCCTAATCTTATTCCTAACTCTTCCTAACTCTAATCCTAACTCTGGCAACACCTTATTGTAACCATGGCATTGAGTGTGGAAAAATAGCCACCTCTTTTATAAAAAGAAAATATTAAAAAGAAGTCATCTTCTTCTTTTATTGTCGCAATTGATTCCAAGCATTGACTGCCTCTTGCGTGAAAAGTCATCTTATGGTTTCATTTTTCTTCAGTGTTCACATTTGAAAATTTAGGGAATTTATATGCTGTTTATTGCTAAGAAAAGAAAACATGATTCACTTATGAAGCTTCATATCCACTCAACCTAATGATGCTGGATTTTGAAAGAGAAAAAACAAATATAGTGGACTTACTACATGAACAATCACCTCTAAAAATATGTGCTCCAATGGTGAGATATTCAAAACTACAATTTCGAACATTAGTCCGAAAGTATGGGTGTGATCTTGCGTATACACCAATGATCATTTCAAATTCTTTTGTGAGGTCTCAAAAATGTCGAGATGTTGAGTTTGTTACGAATAGTGTCGACAAGCCGTTAATTGTACAATTTGCTGCTAGTAATGCAATAGACTTTTCATTGGCCTCGGAAATAGTTTACCCACATGTTGATGGTGTGGATTTGAACTGTGGGTGTCCTCAGAGATGGTCAATGGCTGAAGGTTATGGAGCGAAACTTTTGCAAAGACCTGAACACTTATTTGACATCATTAAAAGTGCTCGTAATCTTATATCAGACTCAAAGTTTTCTATCTCTGCAAAAATCAGAATATTTGAAGATAACAGAAAGACTATAGATTTATGTAAAGGACTTGAAAATTCTGGAGCATCATTTATCACTGTGCATGGAAGGACTAAAAAGGAACGACACCAGCCAGTTCATTATGATGTCATAAAGCTTGTCAAAGAATCTGTTTCCATTCCTGTTGTAGCAAATGGTGATGTGACGTCACTTTCAAAGCTTCATGAAGTGCATAAAAAAACTGGTGAGCTTTTGTGGATTTTTAACTTTAATTTTTTAATTATGATTACTGCTGCACATTTTTCAAGAAGAGAAACAGATATTCCTCGTGGCTTGTTCTATGCACAACTTTACCTTAGAATTGAGATGGATTAAAATCTTATTTTTTAAGAATATTAAAGCAGACCGTTTGTTTAGAGCAGTGGTTCCCAACCGGGGTGCCGCGGCACCCTGGGGTGCCAATTGCAATGCTCAAGGGTGCTGCGAGATATTGCAATATTCCGGCCCATTCTTTATTTTAACTTTAACCCGTTAAGTGCGGAATTTATTTATTTCTAATCGAGTTTCAGTGCGTAAGTTGCGCGTCTCGCAGTTATTCCCAGCTCCTTTCTGGAGGGTCGCTTAGTGGAGAAGTCGCTGGCGGTAAGTAGATAATCCGCGGTAAGCCTTTGTTTTCTCGCCCAGGAAAAACAGCGTGAAAGAAATTTTGACTCGTTGCTGTTCTTTCCATAAAAACGTTTGAAACGCATCATTATTGCCAGGTTTCATGATTTTATTTTGCGAAGAATTCGAGAAATCCAGTTTTACTGGACTCTCATATTGTTATGAATCTTAAAGAAAAATTAATTGACATTCGTAACGATGGAAATTTTAAGCTTATGCACAAGCAGATGCCTCTCCACGACTTCTGGATAAAAATTCAAAATGAATATTCTTGCGTTGGAAAGAAAGCTATTGTGCTTTTGCTGCAGTTTTCCATGTCATAGCTTACCTATGTGTAGGGGTGTTCAATTTCGATTCGATTTCGATTAAAGTGATATTCGAAATTTGTTTTCGTATCGGAAATATTCGAAATTATAGCCGCCCTTTCGGCTGAACGCGGTTGAAAGTAACGGGAGTGACGCGAAATGTGTCTTGTCGCATTTTGCAAGCGAAAAAAGACTTCAACGCATACGCATCGTCGATCACGTGAGTATCACACGCTCTCGCGGGTCCAACGGCCAGTCCTGCTCATGTGCGTTGAGAAAAGTCGTGCGCAACGTCGTTGTCTTCCAAGCGCGTGCAGCCAACGGGAGGTGCCAGTTCTTCCGATTCCGATAGCCCCGACGTTGAGCCAACACCGGCGACGCCATCAGGCGATGAGCGAAGACGCCAGACCACTCTGGCGGAACTCTTCTCCACGGGCAGGGTCCAGACGCAAGACTCCAACAACAGTGACTGATGATGATGAAATCAGCTCAATCTCAAACGAGATTTTCTATTTTATGAAGCAGAAGCTTGCTTCTGGGCAAGCTGATCCGCTTTCCTGGTGGAAAGCAAACGAAGGCGAGCTACCGCTGCTGAAAAAGCTAGCCGAGAAGGTTTTTGTGATCCCAGCGACCTCGGCTCCAGCGGAGCGATCGTTTTCAAAAGCTGGCCTGACCGTCACGAAGCTGAGATCCTGACTGACGGGTGACCATGTCGATCAGCTTGTGTTCTTAAACACCAACATGGGCCTGGAGCTGTAGACGTTATTTTGTGTTCTTTTTTCGCAAATTTTTATGGCGTTTTTTCGTGTTTTCTAACGAATTTTCATGGCGTTTCTTTCAATAAAATCACATTTTGCAGTGTGGTGAATAGTTGTGATATTCGAAATCGAAATTCGGAAATCGAAAATGAATTGAATTTCGAATATTCAAATAATCGGAATTGAACACCTCTACTTATGTGAGAGTGGATTTTCCGTAACGAACTAAAACACGAGAACGACTGCTTATAGTCGAGGAAGAAATGCTAATGGCTTTATCGAATGTGCCCCCACATATTAAGGGACTTTGTGCAAGAAGTCAAGCCCAAATTTTACACTGACTTTTGAATAACAACATTTATTTACGCGCTATACTGTACAACTCATTCTGTGTTATTTCATACAGTTGTTTGAAATACAGAAACCCCATAGAATTGATCCAGTTTTGCCAGGATGCTGCAAACTATTTATCTCTTTGATAGGGTGCTGCAAGGTCTAAAAGGTTGGGAACCACTTTAGCAGGGCCGTAGCCAGACCGCAGAGCAAGGGGGGGCCGAAAAAATTGAAATGGGCAAAATCATGATAATTGTAGCTGTTGCTATTAAATGTTAGGATTTTGCCAGGGGGGGCGAAATTTTTTTCAGGGGGGGCAAGGGCCCCCGGCTGGCTACGGGCCTGCACTTTAGAGACTATGATTTTCCTTTTTTTTTGTTCTTTTTACTACACTGTAACCATTTACCTGATTCTAAACTTGATCCTTAAATCTGTGATCATCCTCGGAGTTTAATATTGGTCCGAAGTGGCTACTTCTCATGATATAAAACTTATGGTATAGCTTGTGCCTTGTACAGTACTTGCCTGTTTGTTTTTGATTTTCTGTTTGTTTCTTTAGGAGCTGATGGCATCATGGTAGCTCGGGGAATATTAAGCAACCCTGCCCTGTTCCATGGTTATGATCATACCCCTTTGCAATGCATCAGTGATTGGTTGGAGATATGTTTATCATCAAAGACGCATTTCACTTGCTTCCACAACCATTTAATTTACATGCTTGAGAAAATAACAGGCAAAGAACACAAAAAAGTTTTTAATTATTTGAAGACTAAGGAAGCAGTTCTTGAGTATCTTCAAAATAATAATTTACTGGAGTTGAAATGAGAATGTTTATTTTGGTACTTTGATTACTCACCTTTTTTTGCATTGACTAATTGAGCAACTGTGCTACTCAAGAACCGGAGTAAAAATTTTGTGGCGGGTTTATCTAGAAAAAACACAGTTTCAAAGTACGGTACAAAAATACTCAAAATTAAAAAATGTGTTTTTATAAATTTTGTATTTGAAAATAGGGTACTATGGTGGTTATTTGATTGCACCGCACGGCAAACAAAAGTACTGTAACTGAGTAGCACCAGAAGACTTAGCATTATTTTGATGCACTGCAAGAAATGTAACTATACCGGTTAGAACCGTTAGACAATGTTACTAGATGTAATTTTCTATTATGAATTTTATAAATTAAAATCTTAAAAATTCAAAACATACAACTGGTAGGTAGCGAGATAAGAATATTGTGCAGACTCGTGAAAGTTAAGGCGTCACAAAATATGGCGCAGTCATTTGTGATAGAGGTTGTCTAATAATATCGTATGATACTGACAAAATTACAAAAGTGGTTGCGATATAGACGGCGCGTGACCGTTGCGCTTTTAATTGTTTTAAAACTCTTGAAAATTGTTGCGGCACGTTGTTTTGTTACGGTTACGTGTTTTGGACTTTATTTGCGATGATATAGCTTTTGTTTGCTTTTAGCAGCATGATCGTTATATATTTCACAAGTGTAAATATGGACCAGTGAACGTTGAGAAATATTTATTGCTAAGAGTGCCCAATATACGTCATATGTGTAAGAGACGTCATATGTCAGCTGATAGGGCTAGGCGTTCATGCTTAGTTCTATGCATGTTCTATGAAACTATGCCTGAACGTCTAAGCCTGGAACAGGCATGGTACACAGAAGGATATCTGATGTCTGCTGATGTGCGGTTCCGCTTATCAACATGGCATGCTAACGCCAACAAGATCCCTAATGCTCGTTAGGAGAAAGTGGCCACGCTAGATTTATTGTGTGTAATTAGCATGTGTAATAAGTTGAGATACCAGATACGTAACCTAATGCTAAGCCTTGTAACATTAAGATGGTATTTAACCCCCATGTTAGATGATCCTCTTGTTTAATCATCAATTTGATGCATCATTCCATGTTTTATTTTCTTATCGAGTGCACTGAACAAAGTTGACGAACTTTTGCACGAAAAACTATTAACTGAGAGCGAAATGCCAACATTTGTAGCTTGTTTTAGCAATGACAGCCCAAGTTTAGTTGAGGTTCTCGTCTTTTATAGACTGCTTTAGCATAGGCTATAGGTGTACCACTTTGCTTAGCCGTTGAGGGCTGATTCTACTTCTGTGTACTTACTACTTGAATCTTCCTCATTCCTACGTTTCGATTTTATAAAATAATTATTGAAACACTTTTGGTTGTGATTTAATTTTGGAAAAAAAGTGACCTGTCGCAAGAAAAAGATTGTTGCTTTAGTTGTGGAGACTTTAGCTGTACTCACAAGGTTCAGTCCCTGGCGAAGTTTCATTTTGAAAAATCACTCAACGTTTATGTAACCAGATTTTCGCGGCACACACTTTGGGAAACTCTGACGTACCGTACTAATTGAGCTATCGGAACTGACAATAGCGAAATTCTTGTGATTCGCTATTGTCCTGCAGGTTATACAGTTACCGTACATAGCCTACACTACAGTTTAAATTATATTGCCGAGAAATACGCTCCGTTAGCTCAGTGGTTACGCTACTGGCTCAAGATCACGCGGCAGTGGTTCGGTTATCGAAGTGTGCGCTTGAGCAACGCACTTTCAAGACTGCTCTCCATTCAGCGGCACCTAGTGAATGGATTAATTCCCTGGCAACGACACTTCAACAATCGGAAACTTCACTCTGTCAATCTCGGTAACCAGCCCTGCGTCAAGAACCTCTATAACAGTGTTGTACGCGTCAATGAAATAAATTGACTGCGTCAGCGCTAATTGCTTAAAAACTTCACGGCGTAAAGTACTGCGGCAGCTCTTAAAGAAATTGACGGCGTCAGCGCTAATTTCTAGCGCTATTTTAGCCAAAGTTTAGGCTAAAAATAGCTATAAATAAAGAGCAGGTATTATGTTTTGAGATTATTGTAATTAGCTGCTTATAGCCTATTATTTCCTTGTAAAAGCACAGCATTTCAAAATGTTTGTCCGACAATCTGCTGCGTTCGGGACGCATAGGCTAATGTCCTTTCCAAGTGAAAACATGCGTCCCACAGCAGCGCTGGATGGTATTGGTGCGTTGTATTTCAAAACAAGCCTTGCAAACGTTTACTCGGAAAGGTGTCACTGTTTCAAGCGTGCTGTGATGGTGTTGCATATATAAATCTTTTAACGAGGTCCACTGCACCAACATCGCTCTTTTCAGGGGCCATAGAGCTCTTGAAATAAAGTATCTTCAACCTCCGCTATGACATTCATTGATTTTTCGCTTTCTCTCTCTGACCCCTCGTTGTCGATAGCCTACTGCTCACGATATGCAGAGATGTACGTATACGCCGCAAATTCTACGCCGCGTACTTGCGGCGTATACTTTTTGTTTGCGCTAACGTTTGCGGCCACATTTTTGTGGATAGTTTGCGCTTGAGGCTACGCCGTAAAGTTTTCGCGGTTTTTTAGCGCATAGCATCAACGCATACTTTTTAATGTCTTTTTTTCGCTACAACACGCCAATACCTTCCAGCGCTGCAGTTAAAAGAATGTTTTCAATGGGCAAAGACATATTGGAACCAAAACACAGCAAAATGTCAGATGAACACTTTCAGATGCTTTGTGTTTCTTCGTGGAAATTCAAAATAAAACTTGTTTGTTTCGAGTGGTTTATAGCCTACCGTGTGAATGTTTGGCACCTAGAAAACAAAAAGAGTTTGCGCTAGTGTATGCGCTAACGCTGACGCCGCCAACATTTTTTACAAGTTAGGTTGACGCATCCGGCGTATGATTTTTCGAACGTTTGCGTTTACGCTGACGGCGTCAATATTTTTTGTATGCGCGTACATCACTGACGATATGAGTGATCACCATTTGGCGAACTTCTTCCGCTTGTAGGCTATTCCAGGTAACCATTCCGCTGGCCAGAATACATTGTGAAACGAGATTTTCCATGAAAACAAAAAATTACGCATAGCGCGTGACGCTAAAAATCGACAAAATATTTGACGGCGCTATCACTTCCCTCAACTAAAAAATAAATTGACGGCGCTAGCCTCAGCGTCAACAAAAAATTGACGGCGTCAACGTACAACACTGCTCTACAAGTAGGCTATGCGGAGCGGAACTACCAGAAATAACCAATAAAGGCTAAAAATCGACAAAATATTTGACGGCGCTATCACTTCCCTCAACTAAAAAATAAATTGACGGCGCTAGCCTCAGCGTCAACAAAAAATTGACGGCGTCAACGTACAACACTGCTCTACAAGTAGGCTATGCGGAGCGGAACTACCAGAAATAACCAATAAAGGCTTTGTCAGTCCGAGGATAAAGATTCAAAACCAAACTGTAACTTATCTTTCAATCAATGGATTTATGAACTAATGCGAACAGGCTGTTACTATCAATTTTTGTATTTGGTAGGCTACATTACGACTCAGCTTTTTGGAGTTGAGTATCTGCTTTGTTTCTACTTTTTATGTGTGATTGTAATATGGACCATCTTGACTTTGATGCAAATAAATGACGCAAATATTACGTCGAAAATGTGTAGAAAATGAAGTATTGGATTTCTACAAATTTTTTAAAATAACTGACGTTTTAAAGTCTGTTTTACTGACGTATGTAGCCTAGGCTATGTAGCCTAGGTTGTTTAATCAATAATGCAAAAAAAAATACTTTGAGTTGATATAACATGGCTGAAAGTTACATGTAGCCTACTTGTCGATGCAGTGGCGTAGCTAGGGCAGGCCGTAACTAGGGGGGGAGAAGCCCCCCTGCAGTAATGTTGGCCCTCCTGGAAAAAATGATGTTAATTAGCTCTGTTTGCTAACTTTTCAGTTTTATACCCAATTTTCTTGTGTTGTTTAATTGTAAACATTGTGTGTCTAATGTTGTGGTCGAATGTCGTGTTAGACAGACTCGAGATTTATTGTTGGTAAGATCCAGAGTAGGCCTAAGTCTACCCGTTTCCAACTGAGCTAAGCAGTGTGATAGCCGATCAGTTTCCAGAATACTGTGCAGTTGACTGCCACTAAGCGTTATTAAAGTACCGGACAACTACTTTGGCATTTGCGTTCCAGGTAGGCTATGCTTCTATACTTGCAGTAGGAAACTTAGATTGGCAGACAATTCATGGTTTTACAGATCTGTTCGTGCCCTTTCAAGAAAAAATGAAAACTTCTCGGACCTTGAATCACTCATTCCACTATATACAAAACTGAAGATAGATAGGCTATTCCATCAGAGTGGAATTGCAAGTCGCAAAACAGTTCCTACATGACCATGTGGAAGTTGCAGAACACCAGGATTCCAATATAGTAGGCTACTGAAAGAACTGTACAATCAACGACTGGCATTCCTGAATGTATATAGGCCTAAGCTTGCCGCTACTGTGGAATCATTCGGGTCCAGTAGTGCGGTTTGTGAGAGTGACTTCTCAATCTTATCTCGGATAGACAAGCCTACACGCAGGTCTATGTTCCAGGCGAACTTGGTTCTGTTGGCGTTTGAAAAGGAAACGACCGAGAAAATATACCTGGACGTTTTTGTTAATAGATTCAGTGAAGTCCAACCACGCCTTCTGCAAATAGGACATAACCTATCTATGGCGAGGATCCATTTCACTGATGGTGTGAAAGAGATTCTTACTATTATCAGTAAAGGGTTGATCTTGAAGAGATGATCGTTAATTCTGCACTAAAAAAAATGAGGTGCATTGTACAATTATTTTTCAAAACGATGAGTGACAGGTGCGGGGATATAGTGAGCTACTATGTTAATATGTTATATGATACTCACTATGTCCCCGGACAGGTGCATCGGCTGCAGCCCTATTTGATCATATTTCAACGCCTATTTTCTATGTAGCCTATCAGTGCCGGTCTTAGGATATTTCGGGCCCTGTGCAGAATATGCTTTGCGGGCCCCAATGGCAATAATCCAATTGAGTAGCGTAGCTTGGTATTTTGAAAGGGGAATGGGGGTGGTTTAACGGTCGGCAGGCGAAGCCTGACGGTGTTATCGCCGAAGGCGATACCCAGCGGTGGGGGGTCAGGGGGACCTCCCGCATAAAATTTTGAAAAATTACTTTGAATTTGGGGCATTCTGAAAGCATGTTCAACAAAAATTTGGGTATGAATATTACTGTAAAATGGTGCTGTCTGGTGGCATAGCAAAAGGATAAGATCATGTTTTCTTTGGCATTTTTCGGAAATAAAACTATGCCTCTATGTTGAGTCTGGATGCAACCTATTTCGTACCCTGAAATCGGAGTAACAAAATCGAATTTCGACCTATTTCGTCCCCTGAAAAGATCGAGAGAAATTTTGAAATGTTTTCCTGCAACTCCGATCAGCGACTTCGGTTCTGTTTTTTTTTCTCAATGTTTTCAGGGTACGAAATGTTCAGGGGACGAAATAGGTTGCACCCGTTGAGTCTCTATGTTTTCTTGCTGCTAATTCCTTTGTTGAATTCACTTGTTGAATTTTTCCATTGGAAATGACAAAATTACTGCATTTTCTGAGTAAATCGCGGGCCCCCTAATTTGCGGCCCTGTGCAATCGCACTATTTGCACACCCCAAAGATCGGCACTGAGCCTATAGGCCTAGTATATTTCGTGTGATTTATGCAGCGCATTAGAGGAAAATGTAAATAAACTAAAACGAACTCAAAGTTCATGAAAGGCAATGGATTAACTAACAAAAGAATCAACTATAAAATCATAAATTTATATGCCAATTTTTAACCATTTTATAACAAGTTGATGGTCGGATGTTTCAAAAATGATTTTGCTTCTCAATGTCTATACTGTCGTCATTATAACTGTTTATAAGCTGCAGCATGTCATTCACTCTAAATGCCAGTTCATGCTGCTGTTTCTATGATAATGTAAACGCGGTAATACGATAATACTATATGTGTTTTTGTGTAAATATACCCACATTGTGTACAAACGTCGTTTTCGTACATGATACGGAAGGTAAAAGTTGGGCCCCCTCTAGAATACTTATTGCCCCCCCCCCTCGTGCTCCAAGCTAGTTCCGGGCCTGAGTCCATGCAAGGCAATGGATTAACTAGCAAAAGAATCAACCACAAAATCATAAATTTCACTGCGGTTTCTATGCCATTTTTTAACCAATTTATCACTAGTAGATGATCAGATGTTAAAAATGATTTTGCTTCTCAATATCTATGCTTTCGTCATTATAACTGTTTAAGCTACAGCATGTAGGCTAATTGATTATATGATGCCAGTTCACGCTGCTGTTTCTACGATAATCTATGCTAATATAAACACTGTTGGCTAATACGATTAATGTTTTTGCGTAAATATACCCACATTGTGTAGGTTTTCGTACATGATACGAAAGGTAAAAGTTGGGCCCTCTTTAAAATATTTATTGCCCCCCCCTTGGTGCTCCAAGCTAGTTACGGGCCTGAATATAGCCTATGCCAAACACCGGGCCAACCATAGCAGAGGTCTAGAAAAAGGTAGAAGCGACAAAACTCGGACGTTATAACGTGCATGATACGGTAGCCTACCAAAGCAGAACAATCAGTTTTGAATATGGTTTATAATATAGGCCTAGTTTATAATAGTATAGGCCTACCGGTAGTAACTTATACGGTAGGCTATACCTGCTACTTTATATTTTAGGTTGTGGCTATATTTACCATATAGCCTATTTGTTGTACCATTGTACGACTTTTAGCCTATAGGCTACTTAGCCTACCAATGTGATTAATCTTTATTTAGATAACATATTTTTCCAGAACCATCTATTAGCCTACTATAGAGTCAAAGACCAAATTTTGTCAATAAAATGAGGCTACTGGAACCATCTTCAGTGCAGGGAAATAGGCAGAATGCTGATCCTTGGCCAGAGTTCTTCAATCTTTTTGTCCGTGGTAGCCTACACCTTTTTTCAATTTTTAATAACTTCGTAGCCTATACCTCACAAATAGCAAGTTTAGTTGTGCACAGGAAGTAAAAAAACTAATAATTAATTAATTGTTTGTTAAAGTGATTACAGTAGTCTTGAACTGGGCACAAGAGCGAAAATGAACTGGGCACGCATGCAAAAGTGCGAAAAACGTCAAAATTGAAGTTGATTTAATGGCTAGCTTGTTGTTTCATTGTTTTGGCAAGTTGGACATAACGTGGTGTTAGCTCTTTTTCTATTCCTCCCCGCATTAAAGAATCAATGTCAAGTATCAAGTTTCGTTTGTTTGACTTGATCTCAACAAGACTGGAAAATCCTTCTTCACACAAATAAGCGGTAGGCGTCTGCACCAAGACATCAATGGCTTTTTGCGCGAGATTTTTGTATTGGGAACATTCAAGAAGAGAAACCCAACATTCTGTGTAAGCCTACGGTAATCCACTTCTCTCGGAATGACCCGTAGTTCCAATAATTCCTCATCCAGCACACCAGTAGGTCCGGTTAAAAGTTTACAAATATGCCAATTGCTGTCTCTGTTGTGACTTCCACTATCACAGATCTAAGCTGTATACCCTTCGTATAGCCTACCCTTCTCCAGCTGTATACCCTAGTTTTGATCTGGTATACACTTGGGTGTACAGTAGGCTATACCCGGTTGAATAGCACTGTCCTTGGCCATACCGCATCTCTAAGAATATTTAAAGTTTGTTCTGATCAACTCTGGGACAGTGTTGTTTACCAACGTCTCGCATGTGCACCTAAAGTTAAAATATTTTCTGCCAATCTTAGATCTCACTATAATTTGAAAAAGCACTTCACTAGTGCGCAGTGTTGTACTCGTCAATAAAATAAATTGACGGCGTCAGCGCAAATCGCCTAAAAACTTTACGGCGTAAAGTCCTGCGTCAGCTCTTAAAGAAATTGACGACGTCCGCGTCAACGCTAATTTCTTGCGCTATTTAGGCCAAGATCTCACAAAACGGAAGCATTTCAACCAAGTTTAGGCTAACAATAGCTATACCGTAAATAAAGAGCAGGTAGGCTATTATGTTTTGAGACTGTATTGTAATTAGCTGCTTAGCTTGTATTGTAGGCTAAGTAGCTGCTTAGCTTATTAGTTATTTCCTTGTAGAAAGTTAGAAACACAAGCATTTCAAAACGTTTGTCTGACAAGCTGCTGCGTTTGGGACGCATAATGTCTTTTCCAAGTGAAAACATGCGTTCCACAGCAGCGCTGGATGGTATTGGTGTGTTGTATTTCAAAAACAAGTCTTGAAAACGTTTACCGGTACTCGGAAAGGTAGCCTATCACTATTCCAAGCGTGCTGTGATGGCTTAGCATATATAATTTTTTTAACGAGGTCCCCTGCACCAGCATCGCTCTTCAGCATCGCTTTTCAGGGGCATAGAGCTCTTGAAATAAAGTATCTTCAACCTCCGCTATGACATTCATTGATTTTTCGCTTTCTCTCTCTGACCTCTCGTTGTCGATAGCCTAGGCCTACTGCTCACGATATGAGTGATCACCATTTGGCGAACTTCTTCCGCTTGTATTCCATGTAACCATTCCGCTGGCCAGAATACATTGTGAAATGAGATTTTCCATGAAAACAAAAAATGATGCATAGCGCTTGACGCTTAAAATCGACAAAATAGTTGACGGCGTTATCACTTCCGTCAACTAAAAAATAAACTGATGGCGCTAGCCTCAGCGTCAACAAAAAGTTGACGCCGTCAACGTAGGCTACAACACTGCTGGTGCGCAAAGCAATAAATAAGGTTGCATCGTTTGAGAGGGACATTGCAGCTGGTGCTAAACTAAAACAAGGTTCTGCTTTTGCTACCGCGGCTGTTCAAGGTCCTCCAGAAAAAGCGGACAGGACGTACTGACTCTCATTTTGAAATGCTCGTGTTTTTGAAAGATGCGTACCGTACCAGTAACAATAAATTTCCCTTAGAATGTGTTTTCTATAACGACGTTAAAATGACAGTGTAAACTTGTAAATTGTAAACGAATGATAACATTCGTTTTCAAGGTCATTTTTGCGTCACTATAGGGACTTTAATAGTGTTTCCTAGTGTCATTTTAGATAATAGCAGCGAGTAGCGGTATAGCGGGCAGCGCGCTACTTTTGTAAATTGGTAACGGTAGCGCGGGCTATTTTGGTGCAAGTAGCGGGTAGCCCGCTACTTTAAAGATAGCGGGTGCCCACCGCTGAATATACCGTACATATTAATACATATTATTAATAAGCAGTTTATAATATAGTTTAAAATCTGTCTCGTGCATTAAAAACAATGTAAAAATGATAGTTTAGTCACAGTCTCAGACTGTGGTTTAGTTCTACTTGGATATCAGTTCAGTTCAGTTCAGTTCAGTTGTTTTTATTTCTGACCATCATATCAAAACAATACACGTCAACATAGCAAAGGTCGAGAAAAAGGTAGAAGCGACAAAACGCGAACGTTAAAAACGTGCTTGTGACCGAAGTAAGTTATTGAGTTGAAAAAAAAATTTGGCACGGTCGCAACACCTTCAGAAAAATTTAAGATATAAGAAAATAAAAAAAAGAAAATGTTAATAAACAAAAAAAAACAAATAAATTTAGGCTATAGCTTTATTAGCCCACATAGCTTTAGCTGATATATTTAAGATTTGTATGGACAGTTGCTATGAAGATCGGCCATGGTGCGTTATCAAGAGTGCTGATGGTCTTAAGGGGAACACGTCTTGATGCGTTTAGCTCATAGCAAGAAGAGCAAGGCAGGCAAAGAAAACCCCACAAAGAAATCCTACCACGGGCAAAGCCATTTCAAGCGCAACGCACCATAGGCCTTGCACGACTCACCAAATAGATAGGCTATAACTTGACGACACTAAAAACAATGACGAAAACAAATAAAACAAACTAGCAAAACAACATCATCATCTTTCGGAAATTCAATTATACCCAGGGAAGTTATGTCTTGAAGATATCAAGCGTGCTTTGATAAAAGTTGCGTTGATAAAGCGATAATTTTAAACCCCAGTCAGCTAAACTCGTCACTTCCACACTGATCCAACGTTAGCAAACGTTGAATTAATGCAAAAACGACAGGCATCGCTAGCTGGGAAGTAGTAGTGGCATGTCACAGTAATATGATAAATTTGGGTTACCGTGTATATGTTTTACACGTTAAACCATAACAAAAGTGATAAAGAAATCCAATTTGGCATGTTAGAAAAATAGATAAATAATCAGACAATAGCATGACGATCCAGTCCAAGATATTGATATAAAAAACAACTGGTTGGAGCACATGGCCACCGCTTCACCGAAAGATGGCGATTGGTCGAAGAGGATGGAGAAACTTCTGAAGACTCTGTAGAACTTCTGTGGACAAAAAACACAAGAACCAGAAGGCCAGTAGGAGTACTTACAACCTTACTATTTTGCTAATGAATCTACACACATTGGCCTATCATTTCTGGGCAAAAAAAATAATATTAGTATGTTTGGTGCATGTAATACTTAGATAGGATCATTTTAAGAAAGATTTAGCTTGTTCATTTTTAATTTAAAGCCTTTTACAGTTTTGCATTCATTTCTTATAGTAGGGGGAAGCTTGTTCCAAACTGTTGGCCCCATGTACCGTATTGATTGTTTGCAAGTGTTAATTCTACAATATATCGGAATATAAGGAGAATTACTTCTTGTTGTTAGGCTACTTGATTGTTTACACATAATTATATCATTGAATGTTGTGGGAAGTAGCCTTTTTGAATATTTAAACATGAAAGTTGCAATCTCTGTAGTTTTCATGTGGTTAATTGATTTTAAATTGTTGAGTTCCATTACACCTTTTACGCTTTCTCTGCGGTCAATGTTAAATACAGTACGAAGAAAGTTATTGCATGTACGTTGTAGCTTTTGCAATGTAGTTTTGTTTTCATGACACCATGTTGAGATACAATATAATATCTGACTCTCAACTAGAGAATGGTAAATGGAGAGAAGTGCTTGTTTGTTTAGGAAAGGCTTAATTTTTTTTGTCACGCAAAGTGTTGATCTTATTTTTTGAAGCAAGATTTCCATATGAGATTTCCATGACAAATGCTCGTTTACAATTATTCCCAGAAACTTTATTGAGGCAACTTGTTCTATGTTGTTTTTTCGAATATTTAAGGGTGGGTGGCTTGATAGTGTCTTGCTTCCTTGACTTGAAAATAATACATGTTTGGTTTTGGTGACATTTAGAGACAATCGATTTGTTGATAGCCATTGATCTATGCATACAAGCTCTTGATTTGCAATATCATATACAGCAGAAACGGTTTTATTTTTATATATAATGGTGGTGTCATCTGCAAACATAATTGCAGTTCCGTGTTGAAGGCAGTTAGGAAAGTCATTTACATAAATCAGGAATAGAAGAGGGCCTAAGATAGACCCTTGTGGGACACCCAAAGATATGTTGTTAATGTTAGAAGATAGTGTGCCATTGAAAACAACTCTTTGTTTTCTATTACTCAGGTAACTCATGAACCAATCATAGGCCACGCCTCTTATTCCGAAATGATATAATTTAGCTAGCAATATTTTATGGTCGATGGTGTCAAATGCTTTAGATAAATCAAGAAAGATTCCTAATGCAAGATGGTTGTCGTTTAGTATACTGGTGATACTTTCTATTAGCATTGAAGCAGCATGGCTTGTGGAATGATTTTTTCTGAAACCGAATTGATTGTTATAGAAAAATTTATGTCTAATTAAAAACGAGTAGCCTATAATCTGTTGTACATGATTCTTTCTAATATCTTTGAAAACACAGGTAGTAGGCTGACTGGTCTGTAGTTGTTTGAATCTTTGCAGCTACCCTTTTTAAAGATAGGTATCACCTTCCCCAACTTAAATGTATTTATGAATTTTCCACTCGTTAAGGATAAGTTAAATATATGAGTTAAAGCATGCAGTATATTGTTTGGGGTTGACTTTACAACTATGGATGGTATTTCATCGATGCCACTGCTAGTTTTTGCTGGCATAGCATGAATAATATTTTTAATTTCATTCAAAGTAGTTTGATAAATATAAATTGTCTCAGAGCATGGAGAATCGAGATATGTTGAAAATATTGTATTTGATTTGGGAATTTTTTTTGTAAGGGAATGGGCAGCACAGGAAAAGTGATCATTGAAGTGATTTGCAATAGTTAATCTGTCAATGACTGTACTATCATTTATTTTGATGCCATGGTTAGTCTTAGACTGGGATTTACCTAATAGATTGTTGATTGTTTGCCAAGTAGCTTTCAAATTAAACTTTTGCTTTTCAAATTTAGATTTATAAAATTCCTTCTTTTTTTGTTGAACTGTATGGAAGTATAAGTTTCTTGCAGAGGTGTAGTTCTTTTTGGAGTGAATAGTTTTATTTGCTATGTACTTTTTAAACAAACGCTCTTTTCTTCGTAATAGATGTAGTAGTTCTCTATCAAACCAAGAATTATTCTTTTTTAAAGGTGTTTTTTGTAAAGGAAAATGCTTATTAAATTGACTAGTATATTCTCCTATGAATGACTCATAAGCTTCATCAGCATCAGTTTGATTTAAGCAACAAGTGATGTCCATATTTTCCAGAGCATTTGAGAAATTTTGTATGTTTGTATGTAATCTATTCATAATCTCCCTGACTAGCCATTGAAATGTTTGTTGATCAGCTTCGACCAGGAATACCTAAACTAGTACGAATAGTTTAGGTATCCCTGGCTTCGACAAGTAGAAGTTGAGCTGACACGAATGGCCATATTCAAATATTGTCTCATGAGTCATGACCAAGCATGTCTTTTCTTAATATGTAGCTTTTTCTGCAGTATCTGGCAACATTACATTCGGTTAAAACTTCTTTTGATGTTTGATATGCTGGGGCTGGACTGGTACTGCATCTTAATTGATTGAGACTTGCCAAGGCTAGCCAAGTCGGAAGACTGCTCACTGGCTAGTGCTTATCCAGACCAAAAAGTATTTATTAAGCTATCCTACAAGTAGCGACTGCAGTTTTATTAACTGGTTTACGTTAGACTAGGTTAGAGTTATTATGGGATCGTATCTTAAAGAAATAAATACAAACCATACCGTATGGTTGGTTGGTTTTGAATCTTTATCTTCGGACTGACAAAGTCTTGATAGGTTATTCCTGGTAGTCTCGCATACTTCTAGAGGTTCTTTACGCAGGGCTGGTTACCAAGATTGGCAGAGTGAAGTTTTTCCAATTGTTAAAGTGTTGTTGCCAGGGAATTATTCCATTCACTTGATGTTGCTGAATGGAGAGCAGTCCTGAAATGCGTTGCTCAAGCGCCACCCCGAGAGTCAAAGCAGCGCCGCATGATCTTGAGGCGGGCGCGTAACCACTGAGCTAATGGGGCGGACATTTGTTTCACAGCAGCCAATTGCAATAACAATTGACAGCAATAGACACATTGTTTTGCCCACAAATTTTCACAAATAGAACATGTTGGCGTATTAGTATGCTATTGAATTTTGCTAAGAGAGAAATGGCCTCAGTATTTTTACACGTTAGAAGGTAATGTAAACAAAAAAGTGGCTGCGTTTTGAATTTGTTCAGTGCACTACAGTAGGCTAAAGGAAGCTGGAATACAAGTCCCCCCCCTGGTAACTCATGACAAAAACAGGACTCGACCAGGGTGAAACTACTTTACCTTTACTTTACTGTTCACACACTTCAATCCACATGTTTTGGTCAATTCCTCTTTGTCATGAGTTACCAAAGCTTGGGGGGGACTTGTATACCAGCTCCCAGTATAGTTATTATCACTATCATAGCTTTTCGTAACACTTGTAATTTCGCTTCACCCTTTTTGTGTTTGTTGTTGTTCCCATGAATCCAGATCAATGTTTGTTTGGTTGAGGGAGACTTTCAGCTGATCTTTTGAGATTTCACCGTAATAGTCAAGATAATAAATTGAAGTAATAGCTACAAAAAAAACTGAATAAAAATTGATGGTGCTACAAACTAAGGACTTCTCCAACACTCTAGAACAGTGGTTCCCAACCTGGGGGTCTGTGAGAAAGCATTTGGGGGTCCGTGATTACCATGATGCATTTTGGAAAAAAAACGAAAGGCGATCTTTTTATTTTCATTTCTCTCATTAAATTTGCTTACGTTGAAAAAGTTTCGGCATGGCACTTTGGGTCACCTTAATATTCAAATACTGCTGACATTTCTTAAACAATTCATTCATTTTCTTATTTGAGCAACTGTTTAACCTGCTATTTGCCACAGGAGTCATAGCAGCAATGCAATATGACACAGTACAGTAGTTGAGTAACATAATTATTACAAAAGTCAATATTATGTTATCTGAGTTTCAGGCAAAATTTGGGTAGGGGTCCGCAGACTTAATAATTTGTCTAAAGGGGTCCGTGACAACAAAAAGGTTGGGAACCACTGCTCTAGAAAGTGATCAAGTGATGAAAAAGACAGCAAGTTGCCAAATTATTTTATCACTTAATAAAGATTTTGTAACACTCCTTAAGTTTAATTTGAGTGTTAGTTTGTCTCTGATTGCCTATAGGTTAATACGCTTCAATTTTCTATTACCTAGTTTTTATTGTAGGACTTAGTTTGGTAGCCTAATGTTTTTGAAAAACTATTATTTAAAGATACTTTTTAATTCAATGTGTAAAACTGTTATGATTGAGTGTGGGTGATACGTATCTGTAGATTTAAACCAGTTTCCATAAAAGCCAATCCGTATTTTGCATTATCTGATTGAGTTGTAAACACTTATCAGCATGCTCTCTAACAAAAAGAAACGGAATAATTCTACTACATCTATGGCAACAAACAAGGGTTTGTTAAATGAACCTGGTGAAAACAACTGCTTTTTGAATAGTGCTATTCAGGTAACAATGTTAACTGCTACTTTTTTGATCATTGAAGTTCTGTATTTGTGGAAACTTAAAATGTTATAAATGTTCCTATTTAGTTGTGATAATTTTGCTCTGTTGTTAGAAGATGTATTTTGCATTGGCTATGTACATGCACAACTGTCGTTTTTTGTGGGAATTACCATAGTACTTCACAACTTGAAGTGGCAGCCTTTATCCCTGATTTTGTGATTATTAAGCAACATAAATTGATGAAGTCATAATATCTACCGAGACAAGAAATGATTGCATTCAACAAAAATGTTTCTTTGTGTTCTGGCATAGCTGTTAATTAATATTTAAAGGTTGGGTCAGGGCATTCTGTCTTGGCAATGCCGTGTACCATACGCTTTGAAGCTTCTGTTGAGTTTATCCCTCCTAATGGCTGTCAAAACAGCTTGGTATATCTTCTGTGAAAATATTTCTCTAATTTTTAAAAAATGTCTTCTTGTATATCATCTCATCTATTAATATATTATGTTACCAGTATACAATTTTAGATCTCCATGATACACACCATAATTTTTTTTTTTTTTCAAACATCATTTGTGTTTGTTTAGGTCTTATGGCATTTGGATGTGTTCAGAAGAAGCTTTCGCCAGCTCACTGGCCATGCATGCATGGGGGCATCGTGTATATTTTGTGCACTGAAAGATATATTCCAGCAGTTTCAATATAGCAAAGATCATGCTCTTCCACCTACTGTGTTAAGGAGTGCATTAGCAGAAACATTTCAACAACAAAATCGATTTCAACTAGGCCTTATGGATGATGCAGCAGAATGCTTTGTATGTTTGCATAATCATTTTTGAAACTTTATAACTTCATTTTTATTACTGTGTTTAGGCACAGTTTGGTAAAGGTGTGCAACTGTGCACTGCAGTGTGCAGGCATCATATACAAAACTTGAATTGACTTAGTACATAATTGCTAAAAAACTGGCTAAAAGACAATGAGCTTTAAATGTTAATATGCTATACAAAACTACTACTACTTTCTGAAATCTGATTTTTTGTGAAGTAATATGTGTCACATTCAGACGAGTTTGTGCGTATTTGCATGCACTTTTGATCCAGAATAATAATTTTTATTGCATACCAATCAATGTTTTTTTAAAACAAAGGATGTCAGACATTCAAGTAGAAACCAGCATTGAATTACTTCATATAGTTTTTGTTATTAATTTGATGTGTGGTGGGTTGGAGAACGTATTATTGAGTATTTGTTTTTATGCTTATTGTTGCTCATCCAAATCTAGCATCAGCTTGTATATAATCATAAATTGTCTAATTTTTTTGTTTCTTGAAAACTATTATCGACTATTGAAAACTATTCCTTAGTAAGTTATTTTTAAAGTTAATAACACAAACAAATATATCAAACAAGTCTTTATGAGTTATTTTTTGAGGAATGAAATGAGAATTAGAACCTTGTGTAGTTTTTGCTATTAGACAGACAATCGATAACAACTTAATAACATTGAATTGCATAATTCAAAATTAATACAGAACTGAGATAGATACATAATTTCAAACGTTTTCGGCAAAACTTTCTGCCCTCTTCAGGAAAATATCTTAAGTCATCTAAACAAAACAATTATTCGTGAAATGTTAATAATAAATGACTGAAATTCAATAAAACTGCACTGACCTGCGTACAAGCAACAACTGATGAACAAACACAAAAGGAGATGCCCCTCCAGCGAATAATTGTTTGTTGAGCCTGGGGTTGTGCTGCTTTATTTGGAGTGCCTCATGAATTTTAGTTTCAAACTCTGATTGACAGTTGCGAATTATCTTGAATGAATCTAATGTAAATTGGATGTTGGACATTCAAGTAGAAACCAGCATTGAATTACTTCATATAGTTTTTGTTATTAATTTGATGTGTGGTGGGTTGGAGAACGTATTACGTATGATATTGAGTATTTGTTTTTATTTACATTAGATCATTTACATTAGATTCATTCAAGATAATTCGCAACTGTCAATCAGAGTTTAAAACTAAAATTCATGAGGCACTCCAAATAAAGCAGCACAACCCCAGGCTCAACAAACAATTATTCGCTGGAGGGGCATCTTTTTTGTTGAATTTGTATTAGCTTACGTTTATTTTATGTTATGTTGTCCGCTCACTATCTTGTCTCATGACCACACTCCCGCATAATTATGACAGATTGCTACCACCTTTTGTGTTTGTTCGTCAGTTGTTGCTTGTACGCAGGTCAGTGCAGTTTTATTGAATTTCAGTCATTTATTATACGAATTAAGATATTTTCCTGAAGAGGGCAAAAAGTTTTGCCGAAAACGTTTGAAATTTTTGTTATTAATTCTGTGTGTAGGGTAGGGTTTAGGTTTTTTATAAGTTAAATGCATACAAAATAGATGAGTCTTTCGTGTAATGTGTAAACATATTCATTTTGCTTCATTTAATTCAGGAAAACATTTTGAATCGTATTCATTTTCACATTGGGAGCACTTCACATGAAGATGTATGCACAGCTCCTCATTGTATTCCCCACCAAAAGTTCGGCCTAACACTCGTTCAGCAATGCGTTTGTGCTTGTGGGGCGACTTCAGAACCTTTGCCTTTCATCGAGATGGTTCACTATGTCTCTGCCACAACGTTATGGTAAAAGTTTTTTGCATTAAAGCAATTTCTGCTTTCATACACAAGAAGTATATACGCTTTAGGATGAGCCTCTACCTTAATAATTTGATTAAACTACATTTTTTTTAAACATTTTCTTAATCTTATCCATAAAAGTGTTTATCTATTTATCTATTTTAGGATATATTTACATGGTCTTTTAATTTTGTATATATATATATTAGGGTGGGTCGAAATTTGGAATTTTTCTCCGATTTCATTGCTGCAAACTTTCTTTCTTGCGAATAGTCATAAAACGACATTCCTGAAAGTTTGAGCTTGATCGGGCATCGTCTGCATTTCCAAAAATTGCGATTTATAAAGGTAGCTGAAGCGATTTTTTCGAGGCTTGAAAATGCATTGTTTTTAATAGGGAGTTGTTTTCACTAGATTTGAAAACGTCATAACTTACTTCATTCTTATTGTAAAAAGATAATTTATGCGTCAACAGATTCAATATAATTAGGAGAATCCAATTCATTGTGTACTGACTTCAAAAAATGATGACGTCAGCAATGACGTCATTAAACAGTAATTTGCAAATAGCGATAAAACTGATAATCCTTCATGCTTTCTTCTAACTAAGTTATATCATAATGAATTGAACAATGAAAACTATTAATACCGTACTACAAAAAGTGCTCAATGCCAAGCAAAGCAGAACGAATTAAATCAAATTACAGTTACTAAATAGAATTCTATTTCAATATGGACGTTCCGACGATCCTCCTTTAGGTGAAACAGGCTGTCCAGGGTTTAGATATTAATAACTATATTTGATAATGAATTGATGTAGTATGTACTTTCCAAACATAAACATCATGTTGGTACTTGATGACGTAATTGATGACATCATGCCATGTTATGTCATGATACATGCACATCACAAACATGACTGCAATGCTTCACTGGTGCTGTCCTAAACTTTGTCAGTTTCCTGCATAGGTCATGGCTGTTGCACTTGGTTGACCTTTATTAATTTGATGCCAACTTTTCGGTATTTCTTGATGTTATTTGAGTTATTTCAGGCTGGTTTTCCATATAAAGCCGTGTTTTAAATCCGTCATATATATTTTACATTCTAAAATATTTCACTGTTGTAGGTCATTTCTTAATGTTGAAAAAATGTTATGTAACATCAAAATTTCTCTGGGGTATATCAATTTGTTAGTTAACATGTAATTGTGAGTTGATACTTTCATCGAGGGAAGAGTGTTTTGATTATGAATTTTTAATATCCAGTTGTGCTGTACAATATATCCGGCACTGCATTAATCACTTATTCGTATTGTGTCATACGAGTGGCGTTGTGTCTTCATAATTGAGACTCGTCTGTTTGATTGACAGCGCGGAGAACGAGGTGACCACTCAGAGGTACGGAGCGTCTGCAACGTCGGAAATGTTTGGTGGCTTGGTCAGAGTGGCCAGTGGTAAGGGGGACATACGTAATTGCTCGGTAAGTTTCAAATCTTAGTACATGTAATAATGTTTAGCATGTCCAGTGAGAGCTAGGCATGACGCTGCTGTGAAGGTCATGATCGGAACGAAACGGAAACCACCAGGCAGTCAACAATCTGGTTCTGATCGCAACGACATAGCGTACGTGATCATAGCACAAGACCTTTTGTTCGACAGATCAAATCAGGGAGTTTTGCAAAAAAACAAAAAATAAACTGTCCGACAATTTTTCTGTCACAGCAGCAGTTTTTAATCTAGTCAATCCTTTTTAACGCAAACTATTTGACCTTAAAAATGTTTTTAGTTTTTTGCTGTAAAGTTTAATAGTTAAGGGTGCGAGCAATTTTCCAATGCTCGCTTTGGGTGTTTGGTTGTAAGTTGTGTTGATTGATTACTTTTTTAATGCACTGGCTTTAAAACTTTTGTAAATCAATAAGTTCAATTAGCAGGCAACAGCTTGTCCATGGTATTGCGTTAAATTTTCGTCATTCAACATTGAATAAACAACTGTTTGGTAAATTGCAGAGTGGCTGCGGCGCTCAGACCGAGATACGAAATGTTCTGATGAACTGTCCTGACGTGGTGTCCATTGGAATAGTCTGGGACACTGACGAACCCGAAGTGAAGCACATTATAGATCTGGTTCATGCTCTGGGGACTACCTTGCGTCTTGCACATGTACGTAGTTGGTGCTGCCCTCTAATTTTCTATTGATTTCTTGAACCATTGAGAAACCGATCGCTACCAGTCTACCACTGATCAAAAGTAACCGATCTTTTGGAAAATATTTATACCAGCTTGTTATTCTGTAGTTTGTACAGTTTTTCTTATAGTACATACTTTGTTATTACGGTTTTCCTTATTATGGGGTCAAAGCTTTACCTCAAATCTTACTAATTCACACCTACACATGCTTATTTGGTGAGCAACTAAGTTACAAAACCATGTCTTTTTGCATTGACTGTTTTGTTTGTGCACTTCATTTGCTTAACCAGCGTTGGTCGGGATTGTAGGAAGACGCACAGGCTCCTACAGTTATTTATTTGGTTAGCAAACAAAATCATGTTTTTTGGCCTTGGGTTGCAAAATTCCCGGGAATTTTCAGAGCTGAAACGTTCCATGGAAATTTTGGGAATTAACGGGAATTTTCAGAAACTTTCAAAACAATCTTAATTTGATGTTGAAACAGGAAAATAATGGCCTTATACTGTTTGAGTACTACGTATAACTAAAATACTTAAGAACACTTTTCAGTATTCAACATACAAACACATGGTTTAGTTTAATAAATCCAAAAATGAGTCATCACCAATCTTTTTTTTTCCAAAGAAAAACAACACTGAGTCAGTATTACAATACTGAGTCAGTTACAAAGTCGTTGTTCTAGTTCAGTGATTCCCAAACTGTGTCCCGCGGCACACTAGTGTGCTGCCACAGATTCTCAAGTGTGCCGCGAATCTTTTTGGAATTTTGGAAAAGAGCTGTATAAAACAAGCATATGCGACTTAAAAGCGCTCCAACTGCTTCAATAGATGATAAATAAGCACATGTGATGATAAAACCAACTATGGCATTCCCGATAGAGTAGGGTAATTGCCACGTCATAAACAGTAATTGAAACAGTAATTGGACCAGCATTAGCCGTTGTTGTTGATGAAATGTTTGGGTAATGCTTCCCCCGAAAAAGTTAGAGTTCCGTTGTCAAATAACATAATTTCAAGAAGGATAGAAAATAAATCAATAGGTTTTTTTCAAGTCTAAACCTTAAACCATTTGACCAGGTTAACACTCACAATTAGCATTTCAAAAAATTATTTTAATATAATTTATGTTGTGGAACCGGTTTTCTTCCATTAGGAGTCATCAGCACAACTGAATCAAAACAAAAATATTACAGTAGCAGGGAAATATCAACACAACTAGCCCAAAAATTTTTTTTGCGTGTGGCTCAGATTTTCAAACTGCACATCACATTATCTATCAATGTCCTGTATACCGACCACAAGATAGACATGTGGACCTAACAACGCTCGATGAATACACAATCCATTGGCTGCTGCGCCTGGATGTAACAACGTGATCTGTGGCGGCCTCAAACGCAAGAAGAAGAACTCATAATTTACAAGAAATCATTCCGCAAATCATGAACACATTGTCTGGACTTCAGCTTGCACTGCAACATTACTTCCCACCATTTGGAAGCAATGAATCAAGCAATCTTTCTGCAGAAGCACAGCTCATTGATTTACGAAACGACCCGTTTTTTCAAACGCTGTTTCCACAAAAAAACTTGGATGAGTTTTGGCTGTCTGCTTCCAATCCTATTCCATGATCGGTGCAAAAGCAATCAAAGTTATATTGCCATAAGCATCCATGGCTATGTTGTGAACATGGTTTTTCTGTTTTGACTGAAATTAAAAGCTGTAAACAAGAGAGACTGCTTAGAATTGACGATGAAATGCGGGTATGTTTGTCAACAATGCAACCTCGTTTCAGTCGTAGTAGGCATCCTTCCATCTTTTCAGATGATGGTAGCACTCTGGGTACGGCAGCTTCTCATATGGCTCTGAAGTCCAATCCTGGCGTGGCAGTCTCGTCCACAGTTTGGACATATGAAATCAGAGGAGTTCTGAGGCTGCTGTCTCTCTTTTCTTCTTTGTCTTCTTTCCTCTAGTTGCTTCCTCCGCCTCGACTGACCCTTTGCTAGACCCGCACTGACTTCGTAGCGCCATCTGTTGCGATTTGCTGCGATCAGTTCCCAGCTGGCAGGGTCTATGTCAGTCTGCTTCAGGTCTCGTTTGCAAACGTCTCTGTAACGCAGTGCGGGTCGTCCTACTGGGCGTTTCCCTGTGGCAAGTTCACTGTACAGAATGTCCTTTGGAATGCGCCCATCCTTCATTCTGGATACATGCCCCAACCAGCGTAGACGTCGCTGGCAGAGGAGAAGGTGTATGCTCAGGGAGCAAGAACGTTCCAGAACAGTGGTGTTGGGTATTCTGTCCTTCCAGGAAATACCAAGAATGCGCCTCAAGCAACGAAGGTGAAAGCTTTCAAGGCGGTTTTCTTGTCTGGCGTAAGTGGTCCAGGACTCACTACCGTACAGCAGAGTACTAAGAACACACGCACGGTACAGTTTGAGTTTTGTGTTGTCAAAAGATTATTGTCCCACACTCTCCTCCCGAGTTGAGTCATCACTCCTGCAGCTCTGGCTATCCGTCTGTCGATTTCCTTATCTAAGGACAGGTTGCTGGTGACCGTTGAACCAAGGTAGGTGAAGTGGTCTGTCACTTCGAGCACTTCTGGTCCTATGGTGATGACAGGTGGCTTGGGGACATCTTGGCCCATGACTACTGTTTTCTTGATGCTAATGGTCAGTGCGAATTCCCTACAGGCGTGTGCAAACTGGTTGAGCAACTGCTGCAGCTCGTGCTCGGCGTGTGCTGACAGTGCTGCGTCGTCGGCAAACAGCAGTTCTCTGATCAGCACTGTGCGAACCTTCGTCTTGGCTCTCAGTCGGGCCAGATTGAACAGTTTCCCATCACTGCGGGTGTGTAGGTGGACATCTTGTGTGGAGTGACCGAATGCAAACTTCAGTAACAGAGAGAAGAAAATCTCAAACAAAGTCGGCGCAAGAACACATCCTTGTTTCACACCAGACCGAATTGCGAAGGGTTCAGAGGTCTCCCCGTCGTAACTGACCACACCCTGCATGTCCTTGTGGAAGGAGATGATGATGCTAAGCAGCTGTGGAGGACATCCAATCTTCTGCAGTAGCTGAAACAGGCCTCTCCTGCTGACAAGGTCAAAAGCCTTCGTCAGGTCAATAAAGGCGATGTATAACGGCCTCTGCTGCTCACGGCATTTCTCTTGAAGCTGTCGTACGGAGAAAATCATGTCTGTTGTGGACCTCTGGGCGCGGAACCCGCACTGAGATTCAGGGTAGACCCTGTCGGCCAATACCTGAAGGCGCCTAAGGACCACCTTGGCAAAGACTTTTCCCACGATGCTAAGCAGAGAGATGCCTCTGTAGCTGTTACAATCAGTGCGATCCCCCTTGTTCTTGTACAGAGTAATGATCTTGGAGTTGCGCATGGACTGCGGTACTTGGCCCTCTTTCCAACAAAGACGCAGTAGCTCGTGCAGTGGTTTTAGCAGGATAGGTTTCCCACACTTTATGACCTCGGCTGGAATGTTATCCTCTCCCGGTGCTTTCCCACTTTGCATAGAGTCAATGGCTTTACTCAGTTCTTCTAAAGTAGGTTCTGCATCAAGCTCTGCTATAACAGGTAAATCTTCAATGTTGTCTAGCACTTCTTGAGAGACTGAGTTTTCTGTGGAATATAGTCCCAGGTAATGTTCCACCCAGCGTGCCATCTGCTTGTTCTTGTCTGTAAGGATCTCGCCAGTCGATGCTTTTAGGGGGGCACACTTTTTGATTGGTTTTCCTGTTGCTTGCTTGATGCCCTCATACATTTTTCTAATGTTGCCACTAGAGATGTAAATGCAAAAAAAACGAACCGTTTTTTTTAAAAAAAAACGTGTTTTTTTTCAAAAAAAACTTGAGCCAAAAAAAACACTCGTTTTTTGGTTTTTTTTGTTTTTTTTGTTTTTTTTCATATTTTTCTGGAAAAGTTGCAATTTTTTTGCAATTTACAGCTTAGTTTCATTATAGTGCTCTTGAAAAACATTAAATTACTAAAAATAGTTTTATTGGTGTGCTGAAATTCCTAAGTGTTTGTGCTTGGCAGCATATGTTCTTGCATAGTCCTATGAGGACCTATGTTGTTTCGCTTTTTTCTTCATTCTCTGGCATGTTTGTGGCAGTAGACCTGACAAACATTGAATTAATGAAATTTGATGCATGACATAATGTAGATGAGTTAATTTCTTTTTCCTTTTATGGAAGTTAGCCTATGATGTTAGTATACTGTGGTAGCCTACTGGTTATTCTTGTACACACTCAATGGGTTGACGAAATTTTGACAAAACAAGGTGGCAGTATTCAGTACACACATTTACCTTGTTTGTGGACGTGGTAATTTACTAATGCAAGCTATTGCCAATAGCTTGTTTAAACATGTTTTGTAACTGATAGCTTGCCAACGATGTATATGCTTTATAAATGTTGAAACAGAAGTATTCTTTCCGTGTGTTGTAAGATCTTGGATTGGACACTTCGTCATTGATGCTTCTTGCAGATTATTTGGGACATATAATGCAAGAGACCTTATCACTGATATTTTTAGCTGTCAAAAGTTAGTGCATTTGTCAGAAAAGGTTTAGGTTAATGTTCCTTTCAAATGCCCACCACCCATGTTGACTATTGCTAGTAACTACCATTCTACCAACCTTGAATGAAGAAATTTTTCCTTTAAAGTGGAGTTTTTCAGCACTGCTCAGTGCTCAGTGTTCACATAGTGAATAAATGCTTTATAATGCTTTTCCTCACAAGAATAAAGTTTTACCCATATTCCCACAATGCAGGATAAAGATACAAAACAAACATCAAAGATGAAAACTTATTTTATTTGAGAACTACGCCTACTGCTTTTTGAGATAAAAAGAAATTGACCTCTTGTCGTTACGCACCAATAAAACCATGATGCAAACTTTAATTTTTTTTATTGGGCAGAGGAAAGATTGACGAAAAGTTAGGCAAAAACAAAAAAAGTGCTAAAGTCTCAAAGTTCTGCAAACTAGTTTAAATTGGATGGATTAAGTGCAACCATACTTCTTTTAAACATGTCTATGACAGCACAATGGTGTGATTAAGGGGAAAAAAGATGACTATGACATCATAAAGGAGTGTTGAACCTCTTCAGGGAAAATAAAAAAAACATCAAAACGTTTCCATCTTTCACTACATTTAAATGTGATTTGGGCTAAAAGTTGGGACTTTAGCACTACACTGCTTTTGCCAAACTTGTCATCAATCTTTCTTCTACCCAATTATTTTTTTTTTTAATTTACGCACCATGGTTTTATTGGTGCGTAACGACAAGAGGTTAATTTCTTTTTAGCTCAAAAAGTAGTAGCCAAAACTTGTTTTAATATTCATAAACAGATAGCCCAACCCATAAAACATGGGAGTAGAGCTAAAACTTATGTAAATATGTTGAGCGGTTCTTGAGATATGGCCGTTTTTCTATTGCTCCTTATCTATAAAGCCACTTAGTGGCTAAGGTTATTTCACTTATAACTCGAGAACCGCTTGTGTGATTTTCATCACGTTTGCACCAAATGCACATCAACTGGAACAATCTCTTGACGTTGTACTGGTAATGGTGTGGTGTGCTGGGGAAAAGTGCCTTTGTGAAGTAGAGAAACAGGACCCTGACCACCTAGTCCTAACGTAACATGCCCATTAACCAAAATCCCAGATGGCTTCGAAACTGTACACGAGTGTGGTACTGCATTTAACAACTGGCTGAACCAAATTACAGACAATACTTGAGATGTGCCAACCATAGGACACTGTGTTACTATTTGAGTCGATGAGAAACCTTTATGGCTCGTGTGTTGAGACTTGAGAGACATATTGTCTCATTTGAAAGATGTTATACGAGTTATGAGACTATTTTTTTGTTGAAAGAGACGCTATTGCAATGAGTTTACCCTAATTGCTGCATATTGTGACATTTAATAAAAAAATAGGTAAAAAAAACAAAAAAAACAAAAAAAACGAATAAAAAACAAAAAAAACGATAAAAAACAAAAAAAACGAGCTCGTTTTTTTTAAAAACAAAAAAAAACGTTTTTTTACATCTCTAGTTGCCACTGTCTGATGCAAACTGGATACGTTCTGACAGCAGAAGCCAGTGGTTGTTTGCACAGCGGCGTGAGGTTTGCTGAGCTTTGTGTCGGGCGGCTTTTAGGGCTTGTAGGTTCTGACTGCTCGGGTTTTCTTTGTAGCTGAGCAGTGCTTTACGTTTCAGGTCGATAATAGGTTCCAACATAGAGATGTGTGCTTCAAACCAGTCTGTGTTCTTTCGCTTCTTCTCTCCATAGGTCTGGACGGCTGCACGGTGGATGGTCTTACTCGTTTCAGTCGTATATGTTCGTATAAACAAGCACATCCATTGCATTAACATGTGAAAATAATTTTCTTTAAAGCAACTTTTCTTCTCTTGTAAGTGTGCCGCAAGAGTTTTATAATTTTTCTAGTGTGCCACAAGCTGAAAAAGTTTGGGAACCACTGTTCTAGTTGCTGCCGGTTAGCATCTTCTTCTGCTCGACTTCTTCAGATGATGTAGGCTTACTACAGTACTACAGTAATGACTGTGCTGGCAGCGTCATCGACTTCAGAGTCAACTTCAATTGAGTTGACTTGTCTTCACAGGGCTCAAACAATGCCAAGCTCGACCTGACTGATACTAGTTTTTCCACCCTTTCATTTGCAAGCCTATTGCGGACCTTGGTGTGAGTGTTCCCAAATTAATACTGACCAGTTGCGCTCAGAAGATGCTGAGGTGGGTGGAATTTGTAGAATGATAGAAGCAATGGGGGGAGATACGGCTTCAGAGCTACATAGGCCCTTCCAGCCTTCCACTATGTAGCTGCAGAGATGTGTTGGGCTGAAGACTAAACACCGACCCCTTTCCACAAACCATGTTTGGCGCGAAACTTGGCCGAGCTAGCCAGTACTTTCCCTTCATCAAGTTCAAGGTGGCGTGCAAACGTGGATATCGCTTCATACGCAGTGTTAATATGCTCGTCATCTAAGTCCTCTCCACGACGCTTAGGGTTTATCATATTTGGTGCAGCATGAATTGGTTTCATGGAAAACTCTTTGTAAACGCCTTTTGAGGATGAATAAGGAGTCTGGCATCTTAAGCGGTCTCGCATCGATCACGTAAAGTTATGTCGCAGTGTTCTACAAGATCGCTAATTACGAGAGGTTGGTGAATAAGGCTCCTGGTATTTTTTTCAAATATTGAAAAATTATGCATAAGCCCCATTCTTAATTAACACTAAATTAGTGTTTACAATTAAAGGAAATAAAAGGTTAAGACAAGTTTATAATATTTTTTCTGGTTCATGAAATATTTAACAAATGTTTTAAACATAATAAATGCCAAATTTGAAAATTCCCAATATTCTTGTGTCCGTCAAAATTTCCGGAAAGTGTCCAGTCCAGGGAAGTTTCCAAAATTTTCGGAAACTTTCCACCCCTTTACAACTAAACAAAACAGTCAATTCAAAAAGTTTTTGCATTGGCTGTTTTGTTTGTGCACTTCATTTAGGTGATTCTACGTAAAGTAATGATTAACTGGCGTTGGTTGGGTATGTAGGAAGACCACACAGGCTCCTGCAGTCCTACAGGTTTTAAGCGTTCTTACACTTTATGTTTTATTAGCGCTTTTGTAATTAATTCTTAAATAATTATAATTGTGACGTTTTTGTCAACTGTCCTCAGGCTATTCCACACAAAGCTTTACTTGATCTTGCTTTGAATATGTGACGATTCTAATGGTTATCGTTAGCTCTATTTATGTGGTATCCTGTCAGCTTTGATGATCTCGAATGGTGAGAGCTTTCTCATAATGTTCGTAAGGGCGCGGTTCGACACCGCTCAAGCGCACGTGGCTGTGTTAATCCAAGGCACTTAATCATTGGTGATTGCCTTCTTTGCCTTCCCGTTCGCTTAATTTAAACCTTGAACCACCTAGCATCAGTTCATAAACGGCAAGCTGTACTGGAAAGTTGAGCCGTTCTAGTTTGTTGGCCCGTCTTAACTTTAATCCAAGCTTACGTCCTGTTTCAACACCACGGACAAGCACAGCAACAGTCCTAGCGGTCATTGCGGTTGAAATAAAGAGCTGCTAAGGTTTTCTGGGCACCTTTTCACAAACGCTTTTATCACAAGCCAACCAACCAATTCACATAACAGAAGCCTTTTATTTCATGTCGTATCAATGTTACTTGACGTATACTCAATAAGAATAACTAACCTTGACGGCGTACAATGGTATCTATAGGTCGTTTATTGCGTGTTGGTTTTTAAGGTTGATGATTCACCAGGTTCACACCATTCATATCCTGGCCTATTGAGTGCATGAGTGAGACGAAATCTTACATGACCTTAGCTGTACCTGCTCAGGCTGAGAGCTTGAAATACGTTTATTTAAAAAAATTGCATTTATTTCTTTTTGTATGAAGCTGTTCCATACCGTGGTGGACGACAAAGCAAACAACCTGGAGCTGTATCTTGTTGGAATGGTATGTTACTATGGAAGGCACTATTCCACATTCTTCTTCCACACCCGGCTGAGAAAGTGGGTGTACTTTGACGATGCCCAAGTCTCCGAGGTGAGATCATATTAAGCTTCAAACCGGTTTTGAAACCGTGCCAGTGAAAGATATGTATTCCATCTATAGTACAACTACGTACTGCATTTTTAGTTTTACAAGGTTTTGCTATTTTTGTTAATTGTGGTGGCCTTCGCTTGTTACATTTGGTACCGTACTTTTTACCTTTTTTATTACCGACTAAACGTTAAGCTTTTTTGTGGTCACTTAGTATTTTTGTTGGTTTTATGCATGCCATTTGTTTTGGAATACGGCCAAGGCAAAGCTATCTTCTAGTCAAAGCTATAATGTTAATATGTTATGTTCAATGCTTTCTCGGTAGCACTTGCCTGTTTATAACTGGTCGATTTCACTCAACCTCTTTAAATCACTTTTAAACGTGAAGTGGTCTTGGAGTAGCTTCACCTCTGTTGATACTTCACAAGTCAATTGCTTGCCAAAGCTTACGAGTCATTGACGGATCCGCTACTACATATTCACAAGTACAATGGTGTAGCCATTAATCTCACCTCTGCCATGACCCTTGCTGTTACGCACACAGCAAATCAATCGTTTTTTTAACGTCTGCAGACGCTGAATTAATGTAAAAAACGGTTGCTTTGCTGTCTAGGTATGACTGCAAATTGGTCTAATCAAGCTCATGTGAGTGTTATCATTGGAAGATCAATAACTACAACAATGCCTTCGTTTTGTCTGAAAAACACTCATGATCATATCCAACGGTGTTGTACCAACTTCCCAGGTCGGGAAACGTTGGAGCAACGTGGTGTCGAAGTGCATCAAAGGCCATCACCAACCTTTGCTGCTGCTGTACGCCAACCCCAACGCCAATCAAGTATCGGTGGCTACTGCTCCGAAGGAAGTGACCATGCTACCTGGCTATTCTAACTTCCACAGTCGCCAATTAATCGACGATCCACTACATGAGCTAGCTGGTATGTTGACTTGATACTTATTCTGACAAAAAGTTATGAATACTGTATTGTTATAAAAATTAGTCGTTTTGTAGTTGTTTTTTTTTAACAAGGAGGTTGGTTACCGACAAACTTATCCCTTGTCCCCTATCTTGTTAGGAGCCGTGTTTCGTTGGATGATGTGGTGTTGTGGGTGTGGCTGATGTACTGGAAAATGTAGCCAATGGCTGTATTAGCAAGCTTTGGCTAAATCTTCTAAAAATTGTATAGGAGATGTGCATTGTGCACTGTGCACAACACAAAATTCTACAACTACACCTACGTCTGGTAAAGTAACAATGTGATTTGGGAAGTCTTGTCATAACCTAGTGGCATATGCCGCATGTTAAAGTAGCAAAATCTGAATTTTTATTTTTGTTATTTTCCTGAGCGATGGTGCAGGTACTAATATGTGCTAAATAGTTAATGGTATGCGGCTGGTAAATTTTTATAACCTGAAAAACAGTCAAACTTATTTTCAAACTAAAAAATAAGTTTGCAATTTTGTGCGTTGTGTCGATAATAAATTCCTATCTGTATGCAGCCTTTTTTAGGAATTGATTTAGATTGTTCCGTGTGCTATTAGGTTGTATTTTGGGTATCGCCTGTTCTACTCGGAATGGCCCGTTTCGGTGAGTCCAATTCGGTGAGTCCGATCCCTATTCGGTGATTTTTTCAATTTTTTTTTTAAATTATTGGGTACCGTAGCCTAATTATCATTGCCGTTTTAGGGTTAAGGGTTAGAGGTTAGGAACTCACCGAATCGGACTCACCGAATAGTAGCAGACCCGTTCTACTAGTTATGTTTGAAGTGCCACTTTAATCTCCAATGTGAGATGTTGTTCACTGACTACGCGTTTGCTTCGTAGCGTTCTTATTTGCTTAAGCGATGTTTACTCAGAGTCAGAGATATACAACTCTAGTTTACATTCTTGTGCATATTACTATGACATGAATCGTGTGTAAATGCACCATATTTTACGCTGTAAAGAAAATAGCGACAACTGATATATGGACAATTTATAGCCTTGACTTGCTGATGCGACTATGTTACATGTACGAAATAGGTGTATTAGTCGGGTTTTGCACACCTACCCCATGCCCAGCTAGTATTACAACTTTACTACTAAATTTCAAGTATCAACAAATCGTTTTAATGCAACGTTTTCTAACGTTGATTTTACGTAAAAAGCGTTCATTCACTGTTAAAGGTTGTTGCTTGTGGTTGCGAGCCGTCTGATATAGAAATGTAATTTGTAAACGTAGCCAGTTAATGTTGGACAAGCCAGTGCAGCTGCAGAGGTTTAACTACATCAGCTTCTTGTAGTAATGATTCCACACAGCAACAGCTTGGAGGGCTATCAACTATTTATTAGTGTCGATTATTTATTTATGATTTGTTTTGCTTCTGATTGACGTGTGCAAAGAAATTTCGTCGCAGCCTATTTTGATTAGGCTATGATATCATCAGAATATATGGTTCAGGTGAGGCCGTTGATTGACACCAAACTATGGATTTTGGGAAACAAGTTAGAAACAACCACGCCAGATGCAAAACTGACTAATATTAATAAAAAAATTTGGTTTTGAAGTATCAACTTCTAGTTTACTACTTCAACAACTGCTCGTAAACTCTTTTAACGCTTTTAAAGTTTTGCTGGGCCCTATTTATCAACTAGCTGGTCTATCGCAGACTGCAGCTGCGCGTTGCATTGTCAGGTGCTTTGTTGGTTGGTGCGAGGTTTTATTATTATAATTTAATAGCGATATCCATTTATTATATTTATGCTTAATGGTCTATCCCTATGTAATGAAAGGTCTAACGTGATAGTAGATGGCTACTTGTTAGCCTTGTGACTGAAACAGCTTTTACTGTTACTTTTGTTTTCAATTCAGTTTAAACTGTTGTTTATAATTATATTCTTTTCTTATGCGCGTAGCACCATTTCGGTCTGTGTTACATGCTTTGTCATAACGATATCTGTTGATGATATTTGCTTTCAATAAGCTGTAGGAGACCTCAAACTTCAGAATCGATTTGTATCTGAACGTGATTGAAGTCTGACGTGAAAGCAATTGGTTTACGAGTAGCCGCAAATCACTAGCGATATGAGTGAGAATAATTTATTTTATGTTATGGCTGGTATTTTCTTTTTCGTTGTGGACACCTAAATTTTGTAGGAAACGAAAGTTGTACATTAATTGGTGACCTTTGCAGAGACTGACTCCTTCAGTGGTGAGGGCGAGGTACCTAGCGTGGCAGACGAAGAAAATTCTGGAACAGAATCCATGCAGCTTGCAGTTACTCAGACCCCGAAGAAATCCGCAAAGACCAAGTCTCCATTGCTGTCAGTTCATAGAAAGGCACACGACACACCGGGCAAGAAAGAACAGAAAAAAAAGAAAAAGACCAAAGACAATTATCTTGACAAAGAGCCGACAGGTGAGACAAGACTTGCACCAATCTCAATTCGTTTTCCCTCCTTTTATTGGGCGATCAACTAGTTTTGTTCCATTCGCTTTGTTTTATTGCATCACATCATTTGTTCCATCACAGCAAAACAATTCGTTTCATAAAATTCAATCAAAAGTAGATGTAATAAGTGATTTAATAAAACGTAGCAGCACCATTCCATAGTCCATAGTTCATAGCAACAAAAAACAAATGGAACACTTTCCCGATACCGGGAAGAAGGAATTGCCACGTGCAATATCTGCAGAACGAATTTAAAAGATCCTCTCCCCATTGCCGCATGTTGACTGTAGCGCTAACCTGCTATAAAAACTTCAGTGTTTCGTCATTTGAATTTGTTGTTTTGGTAACTTGACCATGATCATCTAGTAATAATCTGCCATCTCAAGTTTGCGAGTAATTCATTGTCTAGGGCAGTGGTTCCCAACCCTTTTGACCTTGCGGCACCCTATCAAAGAGATAAATAGTTTGCGGCACCCTGGCAAAACTGGATCAATTTTATGAGGTTTCTGTATTTCAAATAACTATATGAAATAACACAAAATGAGTTGTACAGTATAGCGCGCGTAAATAAATGTATTTATTTAAAAGTCAGTGTGAAATTTGAGCTTGATTTCTTGCACAAAGTCCCTTAGCCCTTAGAAGGTTGGGCTCCTGGAGTCTTGCTCAGTTTGGGGGGGGGGGGGGGGGGGGCTGTCGATTCTTCTTATGGTTTAGGAGTGATATCTCTGTTATTTTTTAAGGCACGGTTTCAAAATTTAGGATTCACTTTGTAAAATTATTCACGCTGAGCATATCCGAAAATTAAAGCTATGTGAATTTTAGAACTGCTAATACACGTTGAAATGTTGAGGTGACTTATGACGTTTGGATTATTTAGTATTTTTTGGTAGAGTAATGAAGAACATGCATTGCAATGTTGTGATTAAATTTTTTTTACATAATCTCAATTTGAATCATTTAATTAACGAGACATGGGCCAAATTAATTACTTTCATCCAGCTGGTGGGAAAATTTTGAACAATAGAATATGAAATATTTCAGAGGATGTGCTGAGAAATGCCTTATATCTCTTAATTTATAACCTTTATTCGCTCAAAATTTCAGCTCTATAATGGTGAATAAAAGTTCGGAAAAGTCAAAAAATCTCGTAGTCGCAGCCTCAGTGGTTTTAGAGATACAACTGTTGATGCAAAAAAGTTGAATTGACAGCCCCCCCTAACCTTCAAAGGGTTAACATCTGAGGGCACATTCGATAAAGCCACCCGCATTTCATCCTCGACTATAAGCAGTCGTTCTCGTTTTTTAGTTTTAATGTTCGTTAATACGGAAAATCCACTCTCACATAGGTATGATGTGGAAACTGCAGCAAAAGTACAATAGCTTTCTTTCTAACGCAAGGATATTCATTTTGAATTTTTATCCAGAACTCGTCAAATTTTTATCCAACATAAGTTTCCAATTTTATAATGTTTCGCAAACAATCGTGCAATTTTATAATCGTGCTGGTTCACACAATTCGATAATATCCATCACTGCAATTTGACTTTGTGCGCCGTGAAACGCAAAATAAAATCATGAAACCTGGCGATAATGATGCGTTGGTTTTGAATCTTTATCCTCGGACTGACAAAGCCTTGATAGGTTATTCCTGGTAGTTTCGCATACTTGTGGACTCGTGGAGGCTCTCGCAAGGCCGGTTACCGAGATTGGCAGAGTGAATTTTTCCGATTGTTGAAGTGTTGTTGCCGGGGAATTATTCCATCCATTAGGTGCCGCTGAATCTAGAGCAGTCCTAAAAATGCGTTGCTCAAGCGCACACCCCGAGAGTCGAACCAGCGCCGCGTGATCTTGAGCCGGGCGCGTAACCACTGAGCCATCGGGGCGGACGTTTTTTTGGAAAGAACAGCAACGAGTCAAAATCTTTTTTACGTTGTTTTTCCTGGGCGAGAAAACAAAGGCTTACCGCGGATTAGAGTTAAAATAAATAAATAAATTCCGCACTTAACGGGTTAAAGTTAAAATAAAGATTGGGCCACAGTATTGCAATATCTCGCGGCACCCTTGAGCATTGCAATTGGCACCCCAGGGTGCCGCGGCACCCCGGTTGGGAACCACTGGTCTAGGGATTCAACCACTAAAAGATAGAAATCTTTGACGATGGAAAATATAATTTGATTCTTTGGTCCAAAGTTTTCAACCAAGACTTTTATGTACTTGTTTACAAGGTATGTGGACACGACAGCATTTGATTTTAATTTCAGAAAATCCTCGACAACAAATTAAGTCGTCTCCTAATACTCAGCGTCATCAAGTGGTTAAAGGGTCACAGCCGGCCTCGCTAGAGAGCGCCACAAGGCCTGATGAGATTCGCCCTCGTAAGTCCGCTTTCCAATGGAACTTGGCGGCGGACGACCAGACCCAAGGAAACAGTGCCAAAGTAGGCCATTATGTAGAGCCACAGCCGGCCAACTGGACCACGTACCAGCCATACAACCACCAACTGTTCAAGGTGCTTTTGTCGTTCGTAGAAGCGTGTTTTTTATTTTTGTGAGTTTCCTCCATATGTTACCTGTGAAAGTGTAACCCCAGACAGCACATCAGTCGTTTTTTTACATTGATCCAATGATCCAACGTGTACAGACGTTGTCTCGGATGGTTTTGCTTCGTGCTACAAGTTGCCTTGACATACCAATGTGTTGTAAAGGAGATTTTGAACCAGGTGATTAGTGATGCCCTCATTTCATAGTTCATGTGTTGCGTAATGCGTAGTGGTGGTGAGAAGAAACAATTAGAAAAAAGAGAAAATTTTCTACTTTATTACCTGACTTTGTAATTGCTCAGGAAACTTCAAAGAATAAGAAAGCAGCTCCATTTCTTGAGCGCGGTTCAAAGGAAAATTCAAGCAGAAATTCTCTCGCGGTGAAAGGTGTGGCACTATAGGTTTAAAAATCCTGTCTTGGAAACATTCTTGTGCTGTGGAAATGTTATTTTTACCTTTTTTTTTTTTATAAATTGTAAAAACAAGTAAAAAATCTGGCAAAATTGCATAGGCTAAAGCTTTAAAATTGGCAAAAAAGCTCGTCGTCGTGTGAGCCTCTGAGGCCGAAGGTCTATCCTTTAAAACTGATTTTCAGCTAAGACTGGAGTAGCTTGGTTGGTCATTGTTTGCTAATCTGAATTTGCTGACTTGTGACATTCCAAATTTCGGCTTGCTCAGTTGTTACTTGCTCCACTGCAATTTGCTCACTTCATAATTGCTGACTTGTAGGAGACTCCTAAAAACTTGCCTTTAAATTGCGCAGCGCGTGACTCCAAAGGCATGGCTACCTTCTGTGTGACCGCTAAGGCCCCTCCCGTGCAAAACACCAGTGAATATAGACCAGATGCGGGTGTCCCCCAGGAACGCACATCAAGTCCCACCCCCTCCTCGCGGCCGGTAACCCAATCTCGAGTCCTGATTGGTCGCCGATCACCAAAAGGATGGAATTCTTCACAAAGTTCTGTGTCTTTTTCGTCCAGCATCGGGAAGTCTTCACACGGAGAAGCCCCCTCTGCAAGTAGGCTGGGTGAAGTGAGATAGACAAGACGATTTTGAAAATACTTCAGAGTTGCGAAAATAGTTGGAGATAAATTAACTTTAAGTACCGGTACAAGCGAAGTTGTGCAATGTGCATGATATCCGCTCGTGTAAGGAACTAATTTCAAGATTCTTTCTTATATCAATCGCAACATACCAAAACCCCCGCAGGCTTTGATGGGCTGTAGTTTTGTAACTGCGTTGCAATTACATAGAGTATAGACTGCATGTGATCTGACTGGAACACTAATACAATATTTAAAGCGTTAGCTAACTTTGTTTGGTTTAAATATTTTGTGTATTATTATTCTTCAGCTTCTAAACCAATTGAAGTTGGTGATGCCCCCACTACATCGAAGAGCTCACAGAGTTCAACATCCCCGTCCCCTCGCTTCTCCTCAAGAGATGGTGAGCACCCATGATCTGATCTTCTTACGCAATCTTTTATTTTCGATGTATTTCTTGCACCTTTATTTGCTTCACCTTTATTTGCTTTACCATGTTGCTTGCATGACTTAATTCGTTGATTCATTGACTTGAGTTCCAAAATATTTTCTTCTAATACGTCATCAAACAATTGCATATGTTTAATCTTTACAACCAAGGTCAGCAACCTAAGGTCCACACTCCACAACGCAACCTAGGCCGTCCAACCAACTGCTTTGTCCTACTTGCTGAACTGAATTTGTTTCCAAAAAATAAAATCAATTTCCCCCCATGCCGTGTGCATAGGCTTTATTCTTTTCATTGTCACGCAGCACATTTCGATCTGACTTTTTGTGGATTTTTGACCTGTAGTCAAACAGGGTTGCCGGCCTTTGTTTTAAACATTGCTATGGACGATGTCGTGTTTCTGTTTTAGTCTTTGAGGCTGACACAGGCACAACTGTCCTAATGACTGTAATCACTATTTTTCGACTGGTCATGCTTCGTATGCATTTTGCAGACTCAATAACAACTTGGTTAATCTGAGTAAATTGTGCATCGAACGTTTGAAGAACGTTATTTGTTTCATCCTAGGCGCTTTGAATCAAATGATAATAATGGCTTCTTCCACATTCTTCTCATGTTGGAGTTGATGATTGTGGTGAATAATAATAATGATAATATTAATAATAATTCAATACTATTGTCATCTGTTGCACTATGGGAAGGATAATGGTGAATGATGTGGAAGAAGTTCATGCTTCAAAATTGCGTGTAAAGCATGACCAATCAAAACCAAGTACTGGTGTGGCTTAACTTACTGTTGGTTGGTTGGTTGAAGTCGCAGGGATCTGTTTTGGTGCGGTTTGTTTAGTATCAGAAATAATTTGGAAGCATGCTTTACAGGTTTGCTGCATGACAGCGCACAGTCGTACCGCAGTAGAAACGATATTGATTTAACGCCCGTAATGATACCCGACTGTCCCAACCCATCCATACAACCCTGCCCTAAACTGAGACCTCCCCTTCCCCCAAAACCTCCATTTTTAAGTGAACCTATTTCTTTACCTTCTAAGCCCCCTCAACAAGCAAATGCAGTTTCTCAATCCCTGGTATCATTTGTGACTTCTCTGCAAGCCAAGTCTAAGGGGTCCTCTGCTATAAACCGGCCTTTGAAGCTCCCTGCTTCGACCAACACCTCTCCAGGTACTTCGCGACATTGAAAGGCCTGATCATCACGTAGCATGGAAGAAGTACAATTTGCTAACAACATTAAACTGCCTCATAATTGCACGAACTTAATTGTTATATCAGTTACTTAATTTTCATTTGTTTTGTTGCAAACTTGCTCTTGATTTGCTGGCTGCTTGCCAATACCAGCAGAATAGTTTTACAAATTTTATTACGTTTTTGATGTGATTTGTATTTTGATGTCAAGTCATTTGATTATGACTGAACATTATTAATAAACAATGTTACATTTTCTACTCTAGTTTGGTTATGAGCTGACTTAAGGTGATGTAAAAATTATATAAAGGCCATTTCTTGTTGGTTGAATTTCTAAACTTTTAGAAACATTGAGAAGCTTGTTTTATTGTTTATGCTATGTGAAAAATATAGAAAATAAAAGTTTAGATTGTACTTTTGGCTACGACTTTCAAAATGTAATAACCCAGCAAGCTAGCATCACATCTTTTGATAGAGATTTTGTGTTGTTATGGAAACATAAATTTAAATTATCTGCAAAATGAACTGAAAGTCGTTCATTAAACGAAAGTGTAAGCTGCTTGTGTCAGCGATAGATCATCCATTGTGACATCACTGATCATTCAGATCGCTGTCTCGCGCTCTTCCGAGATGCTGATGACTTGATGGAGCAGAGTAAAGCAGCAGATACGATCTTCGATTATGCATCCGCGCTTCAGTTGTGTCTGGAGGCTACAAAAGTCATCGAGTCCATCCAAAGCCTGGACGGATTGGCAGAGGAACACCTGATCAAAGCCAGGCTGAAGCACGGGGATTGCATTAATAAAAGTGAGATTCTTACTCCTTGGTTTTGCACTCATTGAGTTTTTAAATATTTATGGAATTTTAAAGTATCAGAGGCCACCCGCTTTGTAACCACTTTTACCTCATAGCTTTCTTCATAACCATGTTTTATTTTGCGCCCACTACGACAGCATACAGTACACTACGATGACAGATGCTACACACTAACAAGCAGCATAGGCACATGTATCCATCAAGTCAGCTGCTCCCATTATTTTGGCACGCGATCAAGTGTCTCGCCGAGACACAGCGCGTGCTGTAGAGAGATGTGGAACCGACGTCGCGCCGACGTCTTCATTTACGTCACACAAAGGAGGTAATGATTTCACTGCATATCACCACCTGTGAGACTCATCCCTTCTTCACCCACAATTTATTTTCCTTGATGCTGAGTATCGAATGCGAACAAGGCTTTCTTGCCTTTCCGCCAACTTGATCTAAATCGTGTGTTTCGAGAATGAGGCTGGGCTCATCAGTACCGCACCACTATTTCTTGCCACATAGTTCTCAACCGTTGCTTTTGCCAGTCAATTGCTCGCTGTTCTATAGTGAGTAGTCAGGTAGTGCTGACGCCAGGAAGATTGCTCCTTCTCAAGTGATCTAAATCTTTAACCACCGGACGTACTGAACCGAATAAGAACGGGAGTTGGCCGCTTCAATGCTTGTTTGACACGCTGGGGCATAAGGGACTCTGCTGCTTGTCAGTGCGGTGCGACGGAGCAAACAGCTAACCACATCATCTTTGGGTGTCCCATCTATTCCCCTCCCAATGGAATAACAGGCCTCCGCACACTTGACGATCTGACGAAACGTTGGCTCCAAGTCTTTCCATTCGGCTGACCACAAACTTTCTGCTTCATACGAACGATGACGACGACCACCGGACGTGAGTCTGGGTACAACGAAAAATCTTGGATAAATTGCCAGAAAGTATTTTGTTTGTCTTTGTTGAAACTACTGGTCGAGTACCATGTTCTTTTTGTTACAGGCCGTATTCTCCAGCGCCGCCGGAATTTCCGTCTCCAGTCCCAGGGGAGTGAAAGTGGAGGGACACGATCCAGCATGGCGGAAGCCGATCGTCACATGCTTCCGCCAGCCAATCAAGTCTTGTTACCAACCAGTCACGTGACAACGTCCACCAATCACAGCACGCCATCAGCGAATCAACCGAACATGATGGAGGCCAACCGGCTTCCTCAGGGGAAAGACCATCACTTGTTTGGGCATTTCGAGAAGAACGAAACCAAGAAAAATTTAATTAACTTCGACAAACCCGGCGTCACTCAACTACAAAATGACGTAATTATCGATGACTCTTTATATTTCGTAGATTTGTAAGAGGCTAACAATTTATTTTCAATCAAAGAGATATAATTATTGAATGTCTACAGACGTTGAATCAATGTAGAAACGACGGATTTTGCTGTCTGGATAAAGGCGCCATAATATGTTTCATACATACTTCAAGCAATTGTGCTTTTTATTAAATCTGTTTTCTACTTTTGTGGCGAAGTATACGCGCTCTTGGACTATTCAGAGTCTCCATTTCGAAGTCTCCGAAACGGGCCATTCCGATGTATACGCCTTACCTTTAAGTTAGATCAGTAGGTTGTGTATTGGTATCTTGTCCTGTCATTGGTATCTTCGCGTCAATGAACTGTCTATGCTTTCACCGTCTCTATCTTTCGTGTGGGTGCCTATTTGTATTTTCCTAATAACTTGTGGTTTGTCGCCAAAGCACCAGCTTGCTGACTTAGTAGATAGAATGTAAAATCGCTTTTGCGTCGGTATGCCTGGGTTCTATACCCTGCTTGTACTCACTATGTTTATACATGATCCTTATGTTGTCAGGTTCAGCGTATGTACGAGCTGCAACATAAGAGCAAGCATAACCCTGCTTACCAGCAGCCCATCGGGATGAGTCGGAATATCTCCAACACCAACAATAGCAACAACAAAAGCGACGGCGCCAAGGACTCTCCGGTAACTATGACGCCACAAGGGGACGCGGATGGCAGCAATGCGGAGAGGACTAAAATATTTGTTTGGAAGAGTCCGGACAATAATGAAGAGAATTCGGCTTCAACAGCACAAAAGACTAACCAAAGCATCTCTTTGTCAAATCTTCCCAATAACGCCGCAAAGCTCCAGCGTGGGATGGTCTCTGACTCTGACCTTTCCATGCAAGCACGGAAATTGTCCAAAGATAATAATCCCAGCAAGGAATCGAGTGATGAGGAGGTAGAGAAAACGATGAAATCTTTAGAGGTTGGCTCTTCTCGACGATATCGCTCGGTGACTCCGGATATGCAAATAAGTCACAACATCCCGTCATCTCACCCCCAACAGCGTCGCTCCAAAACCCCCTCGATAAAGAAAGAGAGGCCCATGCAAACAATTGGCCAGCGTCGCTCCAGTGATTTGAAACTTCGGCCAAAATCTGCCTACGAGATGCCCCACGGGCGTTGCTCTGACATCAACATGCCCCCATCCGCGGAACCCAGTGAGAAGAAAGATGGATCTACTCCACTTGCTAACAGCTCAAACCCTGTTTCCCCTTTTTCTTTTCCCCATCCTCACCCATCATGGGGTTCCCCACCTGTCATGGGTCCCGGGATGCCACCCTATTATTATCCGGACTTTTACAAGTGGATGCAGTTTTATGGTATGTTATCTCCCGAGCAAAAGAGCATGCTTCCTGTTCCCGCCGGTAATCCTGCAAATGTGAGTTTTACTTAAATTTGTTGTTAATAAATCGGTAGATTTTATGAAAATCACTACAATTTATATCTAAACATTTTTGCAAAGATTTCTTTTTGAATTTTTTGTTTGTTGAAATTCCATGCCACTAACGTTAAAAAACAAAACAATATTTGGTAAACACTGAAAATTGGGTGTTCATCAGGATTATAATCTTTTCTAGCACTGCTTGCGACGTTCATCTGATGAAAGTAAAAGCAAGTTTTTTTTTAATGCTTCACTGACGTTTCGCGCGTCATGACAACGAATACGCTAACATACAAAATCAACTTCACAAAGTTATATACTGAGAAATATTATCACTTTTTTTGATTCTAGTGAGTTCGATCTTGAAGTACCATTTATGGTTTCTTCATCGTCGTCCTTTTGGCGCCTCCGTACAACATTGACCTGGCCTCCTCCAAACGCCCTTACCCCTCATCAGATTTGGCAGTTCACGTTATTGCTCTATTCTGATTAGTACAGAAAAGTTTGCAAAGAAAAAAAAAGTCGACGCTTTTACCAAACCTCCTATTGTCGTGTTAACTGTAAGGACACCTGCCTGTTAACCATTTCTTAGCGAATAGTTTGATTTCTAAAGGAGAATATTATTCCTATACTTATTTTATTCATACCATTCAAACCTGTGGACGTTAGTGTTTTTTAAATAAAGAAATGCTGTGATAGTTGCAAGAATATCCAGTTACTTTGTTTTGTGTGTCTGTTGTGCAATATTCATCACCTGAGGAAAATTCCCATGCAGCTTAGTCCTCACAGTTTCGCATACTTGTAGAAGATTTGTACTACTGTCTCATGTTCTATCACCGTGGCAAAGTCGATGCAGACAACTTGTCGACCAGGTCGATGTTTCTGGATGAAATCTTGTTTGGAGCAAAGTGGAGAGAGAAAATAGAATTCAACCATAGCGTTTTTGTATTATACTTGAGGTAAAGAATTTCTATTTATTCATGCCACCACATTTCCGCAGCCCCACTTTTCCCCAATGTTCCCAAACCCGTCCAATGCGACCCTCACTCCCGCCATGCACAAAGCGTACATGGACAACATGAAGATTCAGTTGGGTAAAAACCTGACCAATTTGACTGAGTCAGTTGGCAGGGCTGCCCCTCATATCCGCTCCAACAACACCAACATTTACGAAGCCAGCAAACCGAAACCTGTCGGCTCGTCCAATCCAAGGTGGGCGGTTGTGCTTTGTTGCTCAGTAATAATGATTTTTATAGCACTAAAGATAAAGACAGTTTAGTTTTCGAAAGGTTTGCTGCACCTGAGTTTAGTATCTACATTTTAGGCTCTTTATTTTTTTTTATGAATAATGTGTATTTTTACTTCTCACTAACTCTGTCGTCTTCAGCGCTGTGTAAGTCTGAACTTTTTGCAAAGTTTAGCGCCTTGTTTTAAACTTATTCTTGCCCCTAGAACAAAGATTTATTAAACGTGGTATAAAGCACTGTTCGCTTTTCGGTTAAAAGAACTCTATTCATTGTTTGTTAACGGTATGGGTATAAGTCTGGGTATGACAAAAACAATTGTACATTGCCGTTGCGAGCAGAATGACGCTTCACTGAATCATTCATCGCTGAAGGCCGATGCACCAAATACGGTCATAAAGATCTAACTTCGCTCTCACGTTACTGCGGGCTTAACTTACCAACTAGACTGAGGTTTCAGCTGTGCAGGCTAATCCCTTCTAAGCCGTTGAGTATGTGAAGAGTTTCCAATTGTAAATTACGTTTTTGCTAACAGGCTCGCCCCAAACACAAACCTTTCCACAAGACCCATTCAACGACCTATCATCGCAGGGTCTAACCCAAGGCCATCCAATGCCCCAATGCGAAGACCCCCAGTTGGTATGCAGATCCATGTTTTACACATAATTTCTATTTCTAGGACCACCGTCTATGATTTGTGGCACTTGGATACTCTGAAGTACAGAGTTTCATATTTAATCTCTGCATAAGAGTGGCTTTATTTTTATATATTGTATTGTTTCATATTGATAAATAATTATATAAGGATTCCCTGTTGGCTAGCCCGTATTCCAACTTGCTATCTGTAGCATAATGGTTGCTGATTATCGGAATGTTTATCTTAAAACCCACACCCCATGATTCCCCACACCCCGTGAAGCTTAATGTTCATAGCTTCGTATAATACTTAAAGAGGCTTTGAACCACTGTCTCGGGTCCTATTACCGCGGTTGGTAGTGTGATCCCTCCACTTTTAGTTGATACCACTGACAGCTGCTTCACCACGTGATTGGACAATGCTGATTATGTCGATCCTTTGCCTCACCAATCACCATAGAATTCCATTGTGATATTGAGTTTCGCTCTAAACTATGTCCCTTCATGCGTTTGTTGCCAATTCACTTTAGAATCAAGACCGAATCCACTTCGGCCTCGGCAAAATGACCAAACGACCAATCAAAAAGGTTCAGATGCGTCACGTGACAGTCAAGCTTCAACACAAAGCGAGAGGACTTCAAGTGCGGGCACTGATGCAGACAAAAGAGAGGTATGCTCTTGTTGCTCCCGGAGCAGCTGCCGTGTCATTTCCTAGATTGTGGCTTTGTGTTAATCACTTCCGAGGAGATGATAAATTTATTGTAAAGTTTATTTGTTTATTTGAATTTGTTAGTCCTTAAGTGAAAGTATTCAGAAGAATGTAAACATTATTTCAGTCTTGTTTAGGTAGCAGTTAAATTTCTCCCCCCGATTATTTCATGGAGAGTTGTGGTAAAAGTTTGAAATGTATTCTTGCTGCATAGGATGGTGTGGTTACTCCTGTGAAGGCCGTTTACCGGCTGTGACATGGTTAGCTGTAATGGTAAATATTAATAAGAAAATAGCGCTAATAAGAATATAGCTCTCGAGTGCTTTTGGAAGCAGATGTCTTGTCAAAGCAGATGGCAATAATTAACCGTAATGTTTAAAATTATGATTGATTGTTTGTGTTTTGGTTGAAACGGGTGATATCTACTCTTCCAGGGGATGATGAAGTGGGCTGAAGAAGGGAAGAAGCGAACTCCAGAAACCACGATGACTCCAGAATTCAGGAAGAAACTTCTTCATGATTTTGCCAATAGACCGAGAAAGGACGCCAAGCAATCAGGTAAACGATAGCGCTGCGGGAGTGACATATTCTCTCCGTGTTCCAAGCGAGAAGTATTTTCCCACTTACGATACTTGCTTATTGATTGTTTCTGCCCTGTACGCCATGTTGAACGCCCCTGTCGATGGTCCAACAGTACACAGGGGTGTGCAAAGAAACTTGCTGTAACAAACTAACAGTCTTGTCACTCGAACATAGCTAAATCTTGGCTGATAACCCATTAGCGATACTTTGCATGGCAGTGACCAAAAGAGGGCAGCGTAACCGTACTACCTGTAATAAGGCATCAGCTTGTTAACACTCATTTGCAATTACATTTTGTTCACTTTAAAAGACCGTCTTTGAATGCTACTTACTGTATGTTTCGTGTGGTAACCCGATACGGCAACAATTCATGACGTAATAATTGAGTCTTCCTCTGGCATGTAATTTTACCTGTTTTCTTGGTAACTGCAGGCTTGCCTACCACAAGTTGGGAGCCTAACCTATAGTTACCAGTAGACAGGATATTGTTGAAAAGCTGATAACATCTTGCGATTATTGCATCATTAATCACGATACGAGCGATTAGAACCGACAGTCACTAGCTGCTCACACATACTGCAATAGATTCGTAGCTCTAATATTAAGTAAAATTACTGACCTATCTTGTATTTCCACTAAATCACAACATTTTAATTGTATCACCTTTTTTGAATTATTTTTCGTCAATGCAATGAAATAGTAATTTGTCATCCGTCACTATGTGGTGTGATATTCCTGTGATTTATCCGCACGGAGGCGTGAGTGATTTGTCAGTAGAACAGTTTTTACACTGTCTTGCAATTACAGAGCATACTAACCCTGTGGCCAAGTAGCCTGTGGACACATTGCCACGTTAGGTCAGTTGATATTTCCATACGTTGAATGCTCATTGAATGTCAGAGGTTATCGATCCAATGCCGGGGTTGCCAGATTAGTTTCAAAGTTCATTTGCCTGCTTGTTATCGATAGTTAAACAAAATAAAGGCGGTGTAAGCTGAGGCCCCACGGCAGTGTGCACGACTTATGATTGGAATCTATTTAAAGTGTACAGAGACTTTAAGGATACCGCGTAGTTTATTCAGTTTACATTACACCTTTTATACATACCAATGCGGATGAATCTATTGTTTTGGCCCTACTTAGGTGACGTAAGGGAAGAGACAAACGTTGACACCAAAAGTTAATATCAATTTTTTTTCAAATTAATGTGTTGAAAAACATATCTCCACATCTTAAGTGTAGTTTTGAAGCCCATCTGGAGAAGGGAAGGCATTGGATTGAGAATCTCTGACAAACTATTTCAAATTTGACTGGAAGTGGTGAAAGAAAAATCGTAATTGTTTAATTAAAAACGAATTTGCAAACTTGGAAACATGGTTTTAATTCTGCCTTTTTATTGGCTTGTTGAGAATGTTAAATTTTTATACAAATTCAATACAGTTCAATTTTGAAATACGTACTTGAATATTTTTTTACCTGTTTAAGTTGAATGCTGTGATCTTGCACGTTTTAACTTTTCCAATGCTGCCAGCTGCTTCAAATCTCACCGCCACTGAAGTTGCATTAATGGCATCTCTGCCTCCAGCTTGTGATTGCGTGTGGATTACGAAGAGCCCCATCCACCAAAATTGGGACTTTTTACATTAATTCAACATCTGCAGATGTTACATCAGTGTGAAGAAACCAGTTTTGGTGGCTGAGCCGTGCTTACAGACTGGGCCTAAGCAACACCACAAAGTTTAAAGTTGACCCAAGATGGAGGAGGGCCCTCGATTTTCCCCAAAATCTCATTAGAAAAATAAACGTAGTAATCCTCATTTGAGCAATCCCTTCTCCTTTGTTTGGGTCATCCTCTTTATTTTTTCCCCACCTCCAACTTTCCAACCGTACTGCCTACATAACCACCTCCATCCCTTGAAACGAACTCTCTCATGATATGATCATCAACGTAATTCAAGATGATTGTGATGGAAAGCTGATACTTGGCTTGCAAATTCCAAGGACTTTGATCTTCTGTTTAACTTTGTGGTGTTACTTTGCTTTGTGTCGTCGCGTATATAAATGACACTAATCCTCTGCCAATAACGCACCATTTACTATTAACAGTGTTTCTTTATTCACTTCACTATCAAGTAGAGTATCTATCTTAGAATGTAAACCGTAAAAAACTAGATTTCATTTTTGTGGAGAATTAATTGGTGATATCTGTTGGTGGCTGGTGACTTGACTTACTAGTCACGATCTTGGATTGAAATCGTGTTTGAGTGTTGCCAGTTGAATTTGTATTAAAAATCCATCTGTTTTCTATTCAGTTCATCAAAATTATCCTGAAACTAAACCACACGAACCTTCACAGCCCTCTGCCACCGCAACACAAGTAGGCAATGACCCCGGTCACATGTGCAGTCTCTGCGGGCTTGTCAGGGTTCCATCTCCCGCAGTTTACTGCTCAAGTTGCCGAGCTTACTGGGATCGACTGAATCCAGCGATGAACAGCTCAAGACCTCCCGCGTCCAAGCCATCGTAGCAAGCCTGGTTGTACTTTTTTATATGTCAACTATATTTTTCCATATGTTAATTTTTTCAGCTGCTCCAGTATTTTTCGTTTCGTTTATACGCTAGGCACTGCATGGCATCAGAAGATTCTGTAAAAACTCCGATCATTGTTTTCGTCGCACTCTTCATTAGCATCATTATGTAATGCGTTGTGTGTGAAGAGGCGTAACTTACATTAACTTCTCCCGGGAAAAATAGGCTGTTTCAGTTGTGAATGTCGGCTACGGGCCAGTTTTAGCGGCACTTTTCCTCATACAAACATGTACTTACGGCGCTTGGAGTGAGAATTGACATCTAAGAGGTTTGGTGAGCACTTTGGTATTGTCTTAGATTGCAGTGTTCATGTTAAGGCGTTGTTGACACGACAAACTAAATTTGCCAAGGCCTGGTAGGTGGCCAATTTTAAAATGAATTGAAATGTGGTTCATCGTCACAATCATCTAATTGTTTGATTTAAGCGGGTTTATCGTTGGCATGCGTTTATATCAGTTTTTCACCACCATCGGCAAAACCGTAGATTGACAAAGAATTGGTTCAATATTTGATTTACTGTAGGGGTCAGAAACACATGGCTTACGAGCCATATATGGCTCTTTCAATGACAGCATAATGGCTCGCAGACAAACGAAACCTTGTAAGGTTCAAACACGAAAGTTGTATCTTAAATTTTCATCACAATTTAGAGCTAAAAATACCCTCAGAATGCACCAAATTAAATGTAATTTTTCAAAATTGGTCCAACAGGCCCCAGCTGTTTTTCACGTCTTCATGGAAGGCGCGGTCTTTCACATCAGCCATACATTTACTTTATTTTGGCGATACTTGTGCTATCATTTATTGAAAAGTTGGCGACGTTTTGAACAAGGAATGTATTTTTTTTTCTTACCGAACGGTCCATTGATTTGTTGGTGACTTTTATTGGCGTTAAATATATTTTCGTAGTAAAATTTTAACTGATTTTTTTACATTTATTGATTTTTGTATTTGTTTCTGTACGAGTTGTTTATATATTTTCATGGTAGTAAGTTGAGGCCGATGTAGTCATTGCAGTGGCGTAGCTAGCGAATGTGCCGGAATGTGCCGCCTGGGGCGGATTCAGATTGTGCCGCTCCTTCAAGAAAAAGCATGTGAAAATGAAATGCGTTTTTTTATCAGATTATAATCAAAATCAAAAATCGTAGTCTGAAAGTGCCACCCCCAGACGTGCCGCCCGGGGCGGTCCGCCCCCCCCCCCCCCTAGCTACGCCACTGAGTCATTGGTCTCCAATGTTTCTCAACTGACTCAAGGGTTGCCAAATTAAGCATCGGGCCATATAATGAAGTGATCTTAACCCAATATGTTTGTGACAACAAGGATGGAAATTGTGGAATACCATTCCCACTTGTATTCCACGAAAAGTTCACCTCCCAGTGCCACCGTTCGGCGAATACTAGGTGTCTGTCTGTTCAGCGACAATAGCCATTGAACCTACTTTGAAACACTTCAGTTCGAAGAATCCAAAATAAAGACAGGGATTTGCTTTCGGTGAATTTCCAGTATGCTCCCTCCGCGTGGTATGCATAGTCTGGTAATCGGTAAATATCCTTTTTTGAAAAATAAGGATATTTTCCATATGTTTTTTACCTCAATTCGCGTAGTTCACCTCTCACTGCACAGTGCACACTCCTGGAACGGTTTTGATGAAAGTATTTGTTTCCAGTGTGACGTTACAATTTCTTTAGTGACGCGAATGCAGTTTTCGGTTTAAAAAGTAACTCGTCCGATGCTTAATTGTGGCACCCCTGAATTACACGATGTGGTACGAATTTGTGTCCCTGAAGCACTTTTCATATAAAATAGTTATTATATTATAAGCAAAGCAATTGATACAAAATGAACGAGTACAATGTCTTGTGAACAGCTAGTTACAATTTGCCGTCCGTGATTTATTATTCTTTTTTGTCAGAGTGGTTCCCAACCTAATAGGTCTGATCCCAAAAGGTCTTAGATTAGTTTTAATGTGATGTATGAGCGCATTGATTGTGGGATAAAGGTTGGCTACTGACATTTAATCAGGAAATTTATTAGTTTGAGAAATTTTAACAATATTTCATCCAAGATCGATTTTAAAAGTTTTTAATATTAACAACTCACAAGCTAGGTAATAATTCTTTAAAAGGGACCGAGACTTCAAAAAGTTGGGAACCACTGATATTTTGTTTGTTCATGCATGAACTTATGGAGTTAAAGTGGTGAAATAAAAAGTTGTGTGAAGTTGCACTTTTAGAATCTTATAACGAGAGGCATTGCTATTGGCCGGACATTTTAATGCAATTGGAAAACGTTTGCGTGATAAAATTAAAGAACTTGATCGAGAAGTGAGAATTACGAAATCCGCCAAAAGTTGCTTAAAACAACAAACAGAAAATTTAGAAAGGTAAAGGTTAGAAAACAGCTCCCTGCGAATTTGATTTGCTTGTCACATGTCGCGAAAGGCTATCTTTGTCTTTATCACAGTAAAACATAAACTAAATATTTGAAATGGCCTATTTGCTTTAGCCTATGATTGGTATAAAATGTGTTTTTCTTGCCTGATCAGCAAAATATTGACTGTCACCTTGTGACTTGAGATTATTTCAAAAAACGAAAGGGGATGTTAAAAGATAAATTAACACTGATGGGTTAACTTAACATCTTTTGTTGCATTTCTTGATTATTTGGTTAATAAAAAACGCGTGTTTGACGTCATATTATTGTTGCGGTTGCTTGCACGCTTTGTACTTGTGACGTCATTGTATTATTACAGCATTGTGATATTTCCGTCATAAACACATATTTTTATTCGTTTGTGAGCGTGCAATTGCAGCCAGAGACAGTATGAATATGTTTCCAGAACGCGCTGTATTGAAACACCAAAAAGCGAGGGAATCTCGAGTGAAGGGACAAGCTTTTTCCCACTGTCTGACTCTTGAGGTTTCCAGTCTTTTTCTGATCGTTTCTCCTTACAGGATTCGTAACAGAAGATCAATGGCCAACTTATCAATTGAGATACTGTACAAGCAATTGATGAAACGTAAATTATAATTTAGGCTGCTTTCAACCTGGGTTTTTTTTTTCGGTCATTTATCGGTCATTGACCGATTTTTTAGCAAAATGTCCGAAAAAAGTATAGTCAATTCGGTCAAAATGTCCGAAAAATATATAGTCAAATCGGGTGTTGCAAGGTTGAGTTTCGCTGATGAACGTTGAAGAAAGTTTTCTCAGTTAAAACACGACAACGTTTCTCAGCGAAACTTAATGTTGTAGCTCATAGGCGCCTAATTATTTTTTTGGCCGTGGGGGCGAAAGCGTGTTTCATCAGCACTTTCAGCAGCAACGTAAATTCAGCAAAATGTCACGCAGATGGATGACGTAATTATGTCGTCACACTAGGATTGCTTTTATTGCCACACTCGGAGTTATCGCTACGTTCGACCTACCGTTAATTATTATAAACAAAACTTGACCACTTCGGTTAAGCAAACACATGCCATGCGTTTGCGTAGGCTAGCGGTTGATGGACTGCGACTCTTTAAGCTAAGCACAACATAAAGTTTAGCAACGAATTAGATTTATTACCATGAAACAAGAGACGAAAAGGTTTACTAAAAAGTAAAAGGTGTAGCCTACTGTAAATGGAATGACAATGTCTTGAAAATGGAATGCAAATACTAACTTGATTATATGCTTGAAAATGTACCTGTTGAAAGTAAAATCATTCACGTTTACATCAATTCAACAGCACGTCACCTTGAATAAATTTAAAAGTTACTGACATCCGTAAACAGCCCTTGAAAAATAGTTACGGACAGACGTTTGATTAAGTTTTCGACTTGACATAGCTCCCTTTTGACTACAATATCGCAACTTATGACTGACCTGCTTTCAACTTTATGACTGACCTGTTTTCGCGTTGCAGATGAAACAAAAGATGCGCATATTCCCCGCCTTTGATCGGGTTTCTATGGCAACGGTCGTGTGTGCGCCATGCAGTTTGCGCGAGTCCGTTACTGCGTTGATTATGTCACGTGTGCGCAATGCGGTTTGAACCAGCCCTTGTTGCGTTGGTTGGTGGTTACGTCGTGCCGAGACTTGGTTGAATGGTTGGTTTTTGAATGGTTTTTGAATCTTTATCCTCGGACTGACAAAGCCTTGATAGGTTATTCCTGGTACTTGTTCGCATACTTGTAGAGGCTCTTGACGCAGGGCCGGTTACCGAGATTGGCAGAGTGAAGTTTTCCGATTGTTGAAGTGTTGTTGCGGAGAAATTATTCCATTCACTAGGTGCCGCTGAATGGAGAGCAGTCCTGAAATGCGTTGCTCAAGCGCACACCCCGAGAGTCGAACCAGCGCCGCGTGATCTTGAGCCCGACGCGTAACCACTGAGCTAACGGGGCGGACTTCAAGTTCATTTTCACAGCGAGCGATTCACTGCCGCGACAATTCACTGTAGAGGTTTCGACTTTCGAAAGCAACATCGAGTCTGTTTGCAAGTGCATAAAGCCAAACGCACGCTCCGTCTACGTAGCAAATTATGTTGTTTTTGGGTGCATTCAACATCTGATGACATTGAATCGACACAAAATGGTAGATTTTTGCTATGTCGCAGGCAGCAAAATCAGTCATTTTTACATTGATTCAACGTCTGCAGACGTTAAATCAATGTAAAAATGACAGATTTTGTCTGGTGTGGAGTTGTAGCATCCTACTCGTTCTAGTGATTATCGCGAAGCTGTTGCGGTTTGCTTTCAAAAAATGTTGTTCTGCTGCCGATCGCTAGTTCATCTATTGTTTTATGTATCAATACAGCATAAAAAGTTGGCGCCTATGTTGTAGCTAGTCAGGAAGTGCAAGTTTTGGTTTGTATCAGCTACTTGAAAGGAAATATTTTCATCAGAAAAAATGACCGAAATAAATAAAAAATGACCGAATTTTTTCAAGTCATTTCGGACAAATGACCGAAAAGTGTCAGCGAAAAAAAAAACCCAGCTTTCAACTGACAATAACATAAGCCACTTGCAGTGCCGTAACTTTGTCAGTCGGGCCCCGGTGCAAGCATCCGTTATGTGCCCCTTATTTTTCTGTGCATAATATTCAATTGAGCTACTTTGTCCGTACACGAATCATTGGTTTTGTTTCTGTTTTTTCGACAACTTCGTATCGTTGGGAAACTTTTCAATTGAGTGAAATATTTGGGTCTGGTGCTGATGAGATCTTCAGGAAGTCAAATCAAGAAACCTCTTAAAACAAAACTGACACCCAAATAACAAAACATCAAAAAGAAGACAACCTTAGCCTACTGTACACAAGCACTAGTAGAGAATTGTCCATGAAAGTTTGAGAGATGGGTGTAGCGGACGTCGAATAGTCCAAAGCATCCGCTCATACCTAGCTGTAATTATTGCAGCAACATCCCGAGCACATCGATGGCGGGGATGATCCGAGAATGATATCTTGGTTTCTACAAGTAGGCTATGAGTTTATTGCAAAAAAAATAAATCATTATTGCGCATTAACTATATGCAGGAGGGTCTAGGTGGTACTTTTGGACCCGGGCCCGGAATATTTAAGGGGCCCGGATTTAAATGATTCCCCGTGACAGATCCAAAGGAATTGCCATCAGAGGTTAAAACAGCCACTTCAGACGTACCGTGCATGCAAGTACCGGGTACCGAGCCCACTTCAGCCACCAAACGGTAAAATAAAAATTTAGTCTAGTATATTGATTTCCCTAACCACGAATATTTAGTGAAATATAACCCGAAACACGAATTTCCAAATAAACAAGCTAATGTTTGTATAAACTCAAAAACTGAAATGGCACAGGTAAGAACATTACTATCCCTATTTCTGGACTAAAAATTAGACCAAAACCACTTTTCAGATTGCAGCAATCATCAAATGTTTGACCTAGGCCCAAAACCCTTTCCCAAATCAAATTGAAAAGTCTCTGACCGTTTGCACTAACTATTCTGTAAATTCTCTTCTGGTGAGGCTAGAATGACCAATGAAACACCAATGGAAGCGGGAAGTAATACTTTAGCGCCATGGGACAAGTACAAGTTCAAAAAAGCAACCACTAGATAGAGATAGTAAGTTTTGAGGTTCAGGAAATTTTAAGATTGAGCAAGATATGCTAAACAACCATACTTTTGGCATATCGGGTTTGATCTATTCCTTTTAATTTTCTACATTGAACGGCATGTGTCGTCATCATTTTAACAGCAATCTTTATATTCATAACATTGTCAATAAAAGGGGCCCTAAAATAAATTGATACCGGCCCGAGAAATCCTGTCAACGGCCCTGACTAAATAATAAACAACCAAAAAAATGCCTAGCTGACAGGACGTGATGAACTGAATCAAATCATGATTCGGAACGTACACTTAAACTCAGGGCCGGATTTAGCCTAAGCGCTGCCCTATAGGCAGACAAGAAAAGTGGTGCTCCCCAAAAAATTTTTTTAATTAATGATAAATAATACAATATTATATGTACAGTAGAACTCGGTTAATCCGGATTTGATTTGACCGGCGATTCCATCCGGATTAGGCGAAAATCCGGATTAACCGATGACGGTTCTATCAAGCCTGACTCATTTGTACTTCCAGTTTCATCCGGATTAACCGAGTTCTACTGTATTATAATATAAGGTACCTACCTACAGCTAATAAGGCCTGCTAATTTTTAAACCTCAACTCAAACAACTTCTAATCTACAACACAGGCACTTGTCCTCATTTATCCTCAATGCCGCCACTTTTATAAAACTTCATGAAACTAAAGTTCTTTCGAAAACTAGTCTTACTTTTTGGCTTGTTTACATACTTTAAGCATCAAGGCAAGTAGGCTACACAAAATAACCTGCAACTTTTCTATCAACCAACATTGACTAAAAACATTTTTTCTAGGCTCCTTTAAATTTACTAACAATGAAACAAACTGAACAAAGATTAATAAAAATTGCACAGACAAAGCCTAGTCCTCCATACTAAGCGAGACAGATATACTAAGCGAGACAGATAACTAAAAGAAGCGCTAAGCAGCACATAGGCTACTGTTGAAAACCAATCAAGCGTGAAGTACTCTAGAGGCGGATAACATATTTATTAATTGCTATATATCTGAATATATCTGTCATGAAGTATTATATTCACGTACAGTAAGTTTTTATCAATGTAATATATTTGTATATTTGCCGCCCTAGGCAACTGCCTACTCTGCCTACTGATAAATCCGGCCCTGCTTAAACTACCACCACAACTGAACTGGTGCCATGACTTTCAAGAAAAGAATTCGTGGTGAACTGGCTGAAAAGAATGCACAACCCAATGACTGGAAAATACAATAGCCTACTGATTCTGGTTTAATGCTAGACGCGTTGGTTTAGGACAGGGGTCACCAAACTACGGCCCGCGGGCCAAAACCGGCCCGCGAACTGATTTCATCCGGCCAGCCACGTGCTGCAGAAATTACAGCTGCACTACAATTCTGTACATGTGTTTCTCTTGGCATTAGCAACCGTCTTTGGCTTTGCCTTTTTGTGTAATAGAGACTTCTTTGTTAAAATTGTTCGTTCTTATAGTTCGTTGTTGTATGTTGAATTTGTACATTTTTCCACCAGGCAGCCTACATGTTGGTGTTCTATTTTTATTATTAGGCCACCACAAATGGCAGGGTATGGAATGGAAGACGTTTTTTCTATCTTCCATCCTGAGATTTTCTTCCATTCCATCTTAGAAACCTTCCATTCCATCTCAGAAATCTCTTCCATCACATTTTTGTGATCTCCACGTTGAATATGCCACAAATAAACCTAAAAACCACAGGCTAAATTTAAGCTAAAAGTTTAACAGCAGTATTTTCCTAAGGATTACCTACCGTTTGGTGTTAGGCGTTGGATTAATACGAACCGAAAATCGAATTATTTCAGCAAGCAACGTAATATTTTGCATGTCTTGATAAAGCGTCAGAAAGTTGATGATGGAATTGGGATGGAATGATGGAAGATTGTCTTCCATCCCATTATCAAGATCTTCCATTCCTTTCCATCCTTGACATTTTCCATCTTCCATCCCAAAATCTGTCTTCCATTCCATCCCATTCCCTGCAAATGGGGACAGCCTAGGCCAAATTTGGAAAGATGTAATGTTTTTTTTCAAGAGCACGATGCTCTGTTAGTGTAGTGTATTTTGTTTGTTTGTTTATCTTTATCCTGCATTGCGGGAAAGCGGACTTGAGCGCTATGCATCGGTGTACGCCTTCCGACATACACCTGACCCACGCTGCAGCCGACGGCAATGTCTGAATCCGGTTGTCTACTTTACTTATGACTTAAATTTGGTACTACCCATTACTCGAAATCGATCACTGGGTAGAGGCAATTATCGTAAAGTTTACAACAGCAAGTGCGGATGGCTGGAGTCGAACATGCAGGCTCTCGACTGCGAGCCCAACGCGCTAACCACTCGGCCACGGCCGCCGACTATCACAGCAGGGGATAACTTTTCCAGCAACCTTTCGATTTTCATCACAACTTTGCTATTCCACCGCTGACTTTGTTATGTATTGTGCTCAATCCAAGTCAATGGAGATTCTAAATAGTTGTAGCCTATGTCTATTTGCAATTTACATCCTGCCCGCAGCTGTTAATCTCGCAGCAATCCGGTCCTCAGAGTAAAAAGTTTGGTGACCCCTGGTTTAGGAGAAACCCAGTGTGATTGGAATGCTCCAAGCGATGCACCTAAGCACAACGGCATGCCGCAGATGCACATTGCACAACCCCAAAAAGACGTAAAACTACGTAGGCCTATAAGTTATGTGTATCAAACTACCGATTGCAAGAATACGCTCAAATCATCAGTTAGCATTCCAAATTTCTAATCATCATCATTGTCAGCCATTGTTGTTCCACTGCAGGATGGGGGCCTTCCCCATATCTTTATAATTTTGTCTGTCTTTGCACGTTTGTGTCCAGTGTTTGTCGAATTGGTAGAGTTCGTCTCGCCATCTTTCATGGAATTTCTAATAAACGACACAAATTCAGAAACGCACAAATTCTAGCTAGCGTTTCAAAGTCCTAATAAACGACAAAATTCTTATAGCAAAACCGAAGAAACCTAAAAGGCCTCCAGGTTTCACAACGGCAATATTGATTGATTGATTGGTTTATTTTGTTGTGCAATGGCAATATCATAACAGCAAAATAATTAAATGATGCAGCACGCTTAACGAACACAATTGAAACAAAGAAAAATAACAAATGTAGGCTACGCTGCATCTTTGAAGTAAGTAAATCACAACGGAAAGCTGCGAAGTGACCATGACAATCTTCGAGTCAAGCAGCCACCCTCAGCCAAGTCGATGATAAACATTTAGTAAACATTAGGGGAGACCGGGGATAGCTCGGACGATTTTTTGAAAACAGCCCATATTTTTTTTAAATTACACAGCAAGTTCGTAAATGTTATTTTGTTGTAAACCTTAAAGCTTTGCCAAAAAAGGGTAGGAGTATCGTTTGTTTCAGAAAACCGGAAATGCTTATAAAAAGCATAATTTCTACGGTCCTCAAATGTCCGAAATCACCCCGGTACCGGGGTAATTTCGGACATGCCTGGGGTCATCTCGGACAGCAATTTTATGCAGACGTTTTGAGTTGATTTGACAGTTAATACAGAATATTTGTTTTTCTTTTATATGTCCGAACCATTATGTCTTTAAAATTCAATAAATTATTCAAAAGATCTGAAAATAAGATTTTATTTAGGTTTTATTTAGATTTTATTTAGATTTTATTTAGATTTTATTGATTTTTTCCACGGGGATACTTCGGCCATTGAATCCGAAGTATCCCCGACCACTTGACTACAGGTAAATGAAGAAAATATGGCCACCTGATTAACTGCTGGTCAAAATCATCACTTGCTTATCTGAGTATTGCTTTCTAACTACAACCTCAATCAATAAAAAGTTTGTTTTGGTTAACTGCAACGGAATTATGACCTTACACGTACAATTTTAAAATCTTGATAGCCTATCACTGATAAAATTACTTTTTCGGCCTCAACTTTCTAAGAAAACCAGACATACTTGCAAACTTTATCCTGATTTGTAATGGAGCCACAAAGCTTTGGTAAACGTGATTTAACAATACTCTACTGTGACGTCAAATGCCTTATCCGAGGTATCCCCGCGTCCGAACTATCCCCGGTCTCCCCTACACTAAAATATCTACACTAGCAACAAAGAGTCAAGACAGAAACAAACTTGCATCCATGATACGCAAAATTACAAATTCCAATATTAGGTGTTGATAGTCAACGATTGAAAGGTTAAAGAGTATCGGTCCACATTAGTAAATTGCACTGCAATCAACTTTAAAATTCTGCAATTAGATAGTTTTTGTAAAGTTTTTAAATGAGTCAAAAGATTTTTTTTTAATATCTAGTGGGATTGAGTTCCATATTTTTACTTCACTATACTTGATGCTTCGTTGAAGTTTTGTAGTAGCATAGGTACAGAGAAACAAAGTAGGCTAATTATCAGTTTTGATTGAACATCTAGTTGAGCGATTATGAACGTTTGATGTTTTTTTGAAGTAATTCGAAAAAGTACAGGGTAAAGAATTATGGTTATATTTAAACATTAATTTAGCAATTTCTAGTTTGTAAATGTCTTTTATTTTTAGAACTTTTACCTGCTTGAAGTATGGTGTAACGTGTTCTGCCACAACCCTCCAGCAACTATTTTTATTGCTTTGTTTTGCAACTTTTGTAGTTTCTCGATATATGCTTTGTATGTAGAGCCCCAAATGGCTATTCCATTCATAATACGTGGGTGTATGAGCGAATAATATAACTGCAGTCTAGCATTGAAAGGAAGAAAGTATTTAAGTTTCGACAAAATACCAACAGATCTAGCAAGTTTAGATCTAAGAGCATCAATGTGAGGTTCGAATGAGAGCTGTTTATCAATTATTATTCCAAGATACTTAGCGTGGTCGACGGTTTCTAGCTCAACAGCCCTATAGAAAACATGAAATTCATCAAATTTGTTGTAGCCTTTTTTAGGAGGAATTACTAGCCTAATAGATTGGATTTAGAGGCATTAATGGTCAATTTGTTGGCATTAATCCAACCTTCTACAGCAGCTAATTCAGCATTAAGTTTGGTTTGCAATAAATTTAAGCTTTAGCTTTAACTTTAGTTTTAACTAAAAATCAGCTTTAACTATGAGACATGTAGGCTATCGTCCGCAAACAACCTTGGTATTGTCGACATGCTGTTTGGTAGGTCATTTATGTAAATTAAAAACAAGAGTGGACCTAGAGTTGAACCTTGAGGAACGCAATACTGGATAGATTGCTGTGTGGAAGTATTTTGATCAATCGCAACATATTGTTTACGGCCATTCAAGTAAGACGAGCCGCAGGAGAAAAGAGGTTTTCCATCATTCCAATAATCAAACAGATTTTGGATGCAATCTAGCTGTGCCTAAAGTATATTAGGCATTTGTTTCAAGTTTAGAAATATACCGGATCCAACTGGTCACACCAAGTTTGTTGGAAACTTGATAAAGTAGCCTGGAAGGAGCGATAATGGATATCCATTGTAGCCTACCTTGTGCAAAATGTTTTTCTCCTATAATATTTGCCTTTCTTAAAAAACTCACATATCGTGAACAAAAATAATTGATAAATTGTTTTCCACCCAATAACCTCTCGCAGCTTTCACCAGTGATTCTGTTCAATGGCGATTGATGGCTTTCAATTTTCTCCGTGTTAGCAAAACGTTACGTTATGAGGTCCAACCGGTGATTTCATCAAACAATAACTTTTAAGAAATAGGTCAGTGTTCAATATTTCCGTAGTTCATCTCTATGACGACATCTTACCATGAGTTCACCTTTGTTGTTTTACAATCGTAAACATATTGTTAAAATTTGCAAATTTTGGATTAGCCTACTGTACTTAATTACTTGCCTTTTCTTTTAATCTGAAAGTGCTTTATATTCCTCCACACAAACAAGTTTTACACACATTATTCATTCTATTTCCAAAACCAACATCTATTCATTCTAAAATACGCCAATTCAAAAATTGGTGTTCTAAACTCACAAATAGCCTACCTCTGTGACTCATATGCGTAGCCAGGGGGGGGCGAAAGGGGCCATAGCCCCCCAAATTTTCCAAGTTTGGATTCCGAAGTTGAGCCCTATGTTGAACATGTAATAAAATTTGTAGAAATTGATAACGTTTTCAAAGACATCTGGCTATTAACACTCCCCCAGGACTTGTTTTCGACACACAGAAAGACACCAATAAATTTTGCAAATCGTAAATCGCGCAAATTTTACGCGATTTACGTTTCTTTGAACTAATTTGTGGAAGCAATTTCAGAATGGCTTACTCTGTTGGGTTTTTGTGTAGTTATTGAGTTTTTGTGTAGCTGAGTTTTTGGTGTTCTCTAATTTTAGCCGCACTTTTTGCCCGTTTGTGTGTAAGAGCTATACCTTTAATAAGTTAATATAGCTGTTTATCTGCTAATAAACTTCATACAAATATTCCCCTAAAAGTGTTTCCAGAAAGCGCTATAATCCATTATTTGAGTGTAATTTTTCAAAATTTTTCCGGGGGAGCATGCCCCGGACCCCCCTAGAATACGCGTGCCTTCGGCACGCTCTAACCCCCCACCACTTTCATTGCTTCCCTTGCTCAACCCATTAGGATACGCCACTGCACATCAGGTGGCGATGGCTAAAATCAAACACTTTGTTGTTCTCTTCAATTCATCAAATATTTGGCCCCCCTCAAATTTTTTTTCTGGCTGCGCCACTGCTCTGTGTCATCGAAGCGGAGTTAGATCAGCAGCGGTTCTACTGTCATCAGGAGATTATAAATATTCGATAAAAGAACCTAGAACCCCCACAAGTCTAAAATTTTATTTTCATCTGATTTTCAAATAATCTTACGGTATTTAGTAGGCTATTTACATAAAATTAGAAGAGTAGCCTAGTCAAAAACAAAATCGCATTTATGAACCATTGAATGACGAAGAAACGTTTGCTGCGTAAATAATGTTCCGAAAGAGTGCGGTAGAGAACTGCGGTTGCCAAAAATCAAACGAGTTTCCTAAAATCCTAATTTGTTTACGCTCTGGTCTGAGAAGTTTGTCTAGTCTAGAAGGCAGCGTTGCCAGATGGGGAAATAGGATACCAAATAAAAAAATTCTGGTGAAATTTAGAGGTCTTTGGTATTAACCTTTTTGACCTTGGAACCAAACAACGTTTTGGTGAAATCTGGTGAAATTTTCCCCACTCGAGTTTTTCCAAAATTTTTAAAAATATTTAGCAAAAATATCTCTGCTCGTACAAAAAACGTTTTGCAAGAGGTTTGCGCATGCGTGATGGCAGTGTGTTGCAAGTTCAGAGTGACCAATTTGCGCTCTTCAATCAATTTTTTGAATCTGAGAGCAGCACTGTACCAGCAATCGTGTAGCCTTTGCCACTGGCATGATTGCAGGCAGTGGCGAGACACTGGTTTTTGGAGAGTTCTTTTTACCAAAACTGGCCAAAATGGCAAGTTTTGTATTTAAAATTAGTGAAGGAGGTTGTTTTTTGCCCAAAAACTAAAAGTTTATCAACATCAGTGACCTTATACATAGGCTACATGCATACAGTGGCCACTTAATTCATTTTCATGGATATCCTGAGCAGGATAGGCTATGCCAAAATCTTTCAAATTTTTCATCAGGATGTTATTGCATCTTGGAGTGTATTTTAAGGTAGCCACTTTAACAAGTCGAAATTCTGCCACTGAAATTGATTAGAATGAAACCGCCAACCAATCACAAGCTACGGTTTAAGTGACGTAAAAAATGGCGAAAAGAAGATGATAGAAAGCAAATTAAGTAATGGATTTTTTGTCAGCTGGTTGGTTTAGGGGTTAGGGCTAGAAAGTAGTCATTTCATTGACGCGGGTTCGATTCCCACTACTGCTATTGCTCTTTTTCTTCTGTAATTACCAAATAAAGTTCAAAACAAGCATTAACTCTCTGGATAAGTGCGAGAAGGATCACAATTGGACGGTTAGTCATTCGCAGTGGCAGAATTTCGACTTGTTAAAGTGGCTACCGTATTTTAACCCTGGCAGTAAAAGTTTCCGCTTTTAAAGTAAAAATAACAACTTTTTTGGTTAAGAACTTTTGATGTTTATACTGACAATTATGACTGCTACAGTTATAATCCGTGTATGCAATGTGTGACAAAACATGTGTTTTGCATGATTATTCGTTTCATTTTAGTCTTATGTCTCAAAAACTGCTTGTATTTTTAGGCGAAATTGCTTTATTTAGGGTGTTTTAAATATCTGGTGAAATTGTATGCAATCTGGTGAAATCTTCGTTACTTTTTGGTGCCAAGCAGCTTCCAGCATCTGGCAACGCTGCTAGAAAGTCAATAAACTGGTTATCGTATAATTATCGATTTTAACATGTTGTGGTAAACTAGCTCACAGTCACCACAAAAATACTAGAAGTTTTAAAATTATTTCAATTTTTAGTCTCATTCGATGTTGAAGATTGTTTTTTTAAGGAGGTGGGCTACCGTCATTTTCTGTCAATCACAAGGAAAATATTTCAAGTAACCAGTGAATGGAAAAGTATTTTATGGTCAACTTTAGCCTATGGTAATTTGCAGAAAAACTAATAGGCTATCAACAAAGCTTATATCATAGAAAGTAATTCTGGCTTCAAGACTAGAAAGTGGCTAGAATACCGCTTGAAATTGAATATGATCCCAAAAATAATGGAACTGGTTTTGGTTTGACTAGAACGGTTTAAGTCTACTAGTGATGTCTCTGATTTTACATGATGCTACAGGCATGCCAAAGCCAGGGATATCTATAACTACGGGATTGGAAACTCTATTCAGTGCTATACATCAGTAGGGTCATCACATTACTACGACTACAGAAAGATTAACAAAATAAAATGCAGACTAAAAGATATACAAAATTCGATTTTACAATAATAATACAAAATGTACACTCATATTAAAACTTAATTGATTATAAAAGTACATTTACGTTGCTAGAAAAAAAAAGATGAATCCAAAAAATGAATGAATGCAACGAGTCCAAAAACCGGATACTGTTGTTCTTTAGCATTTTGCGTACTGCAAATAGGATCAGAAGTAAATGAGGAGTGTTTAGCAATCAGTGAAATATGCTGTTATATCACCAACTTGTTCACAGACCAATCCAGTACGAAACCAACACGTTTACGATGTCATCAGAACTAAAACCAATAGTCATTCTGGAAATTTTTTAAGCAGCAAACAAAATACAACATGACTACACTAATGGAATACAAACAAATAAACAAACCAGGCAAGCGTAGACCTTACAATTTGCAGCAGGTGAATTGATTGTTACACTTTTGGTTGTTCGTTTAGCCTACTACTTGCTGCCCTTTGAGGTCAATTTATGTGATTATTTATCACAGCAGCACACATAGAAAAGTGACCCTACTGGTGTATAAAATGGTTTTCAGTTCCATAGAGTTTCCAATCCCGTAGTTATAGATATCCCTGGCCAAAGCTATTTAATCACTTGATTGTATGCTGCTGTGGACAGTTCAAAGATTCTTTGGAGCTGGTTTACAAGCTCCGATTCTTTTTACAATTTCATCACTTTGCAAAAAATCATTACTCGCCCTGTTCTTTTATATATTCTTGTAGTTTTTTAGCATTTTTTTATGATGTTTTTAACTTAAGCAAACTAATATGTCTGCAAGAGTCAGCCCTACTAACTTGTCAAGTAAGACAGAAGAGTTTGAACTTGATGCCGTTAGCCGAGGTATGTACAACTTTATTCTGTTGGTGTCATCACATGAAGAGTAACACCATGTTATTTTCATTAGCTAACTTGTTTATAGAGTGTGAATATTTAAGTTTGTTTATATTCTTTCTGTGCATTGGCTCATGTTTCATGTTGTATTTTTGTCATCATCATCGTTTTGTTTGATGTTTAATTACAAACAATGCTGCTCTGAGGTAAATTTCTCAGTCATGTCAACTTAATTTGTATATATAGTGCTTCCTACTTAAAAAAGCAATAATGCAACTTGAAGCGCCCATAATTGACATTTGTCTGTAAAATGTTAAACTCACTTTAGTTACTCTTAATCGTTTAAAACATATTTAATTAAAACAAAATAATTAATTATATTTGAGTTGTGTATTGTATTGAAATAGAATATCAGTGTCTTTGCTGTGTGTTTAAGTCATTGTTGCCTTGCCAACTTCATCCACGTGAGTGCTGACACCATGAAATTCCTGCTATTTAAAAAAATGCCCTGAAATATGTAAGAGCAGAAGTGCACCACTCATAAATATTTAATTTGTATATATATTGCAAAGTGATAGCATTAATACGCAGTATAATGCTTTGCTAGATGCAGAGCACATCAATAACAGCAGAATTATTTTCCTGACATAGGCCAAAGTGTTTTTGAAGCATTGTTCATCTTTTGATAACAAATTTATTAGTAATATTTTTATAATATTTTTCCATTGTATATATATATAATATGTTGAAATAATTTCATGAGCCATCTTTAGCAAGAAAATAAATGTTATCGCTACTGACAGTACAAAGTAGGTGGTTATACATGGGGACATAACATCGCAGTGTTTATGAGCACTTAATGAAATAACAAATAAGTAATCCAAAGCTGTTTTGATTTTCAAGTAATTTTAAGTGCCAGCAAAGCAGCAATAACCTTAAAACAAGCACAAAAATTGGTGAAAATAGTTAATTGACCCAACAGTTGATGCCTGAGGCAATAATATAATTAAATCTGTAGAAAGTGTATTGTCTAATTATATAATGTCAGGAAAGCAAGTTAGATTTTTGTATTACAAGTTAAAGCATGTATTTCAGGGTTTCTTTTTAGTTAATTATTTGAGAGACAGTGAAGCGAGTGCAGTACAAAGTTGGAACATTAAGAAATGCCCAAAGGTAATAAACTAAACGTTTGTTTAAAACAAACAGAAGATGTGTACCTACACTCCTACAGTATACACAACATGTTTAAAAAGAGGTTTTAAAAAACTTAGTTATTAAAGCTCAGTGACTACAGCTTGATGAAAAATTTTGGTATGGTATGGTAGGCTATAATAGGTATGGTACTATGGTAGTTGGTAGGCTAGTTTATTACTCTTGAGATTTGCTAGTAAAATACTATGAAATTCAGTATTATTACAGTAGCAAAGTGTGGGAATGGTATTTAAATTTCTGTGTGTATTTTTTGTCATGTTGAGCAATTCTATTTGTGTTTTACAGTGTGGTTGTACTGGTCTCAAAGTGGTTTGTAGTACTTAGTGATAGTGGGTCTGTTTGTTTGGGATTCTTTTTGTGTTTTTGTAATTTAATACACACTGAAAAATCTTAAAGCTAATGTAATTGAAAAGTTAAAGCATTACGTAATGTTTTGTTTTTAAATTGCATTTGCAGGAAGTCGTCGTCCAGACAGTGCAGAATCACGGACAGCTTGGGATGATGGGGATCAACCTCCAGCCTTTATCAACACTGTGTCGGCTGGTGTGAATGGTTAGTTGTTTGTACAACACTGGTTTTGCTTATGGCTTGTTCTGATTAAATCTGCCTGAGGTAATCAATAAATGACATAATTTTACAAAATGTTTAAACATAACAAAATTTATGCAAGTGGGGTTTATTGAGGGTTATCCCAGTCAGTAAAATCTGTCATTTTTACATTGACTTTGATGTTGATGAAACAATTTTTGTGAAACTTACACAATACATCATATTTCAAGGTAACTTCATTCATTACAACAACTTTGTTACACAACACACCGGGAATGGCCCGTTTCGGTGAGTCCGATTCGGTGAGTCCGATTCGGTAAGTCCGATCCCTTAACGGGGGATTTTTTCAATTTTTTTTTAAATTATTGGGTACCGCAGCCTAATTATCATTGCCGTTTTAGGGTTAGGGGGTTGGGGTTAGGGGTTAGAGGTTAGGAACTCACCGAATCAGACTCACCGAATCGGACTCACCGAATCGGACTCACCGAATAGTAGCAGACCCCAACACACCACATTTGCAGTTCATGCACTATGTAGTAAGTATGACCGACTCTTGTACACCCCTCTGAATTTCACCACATGTTTGTTTTCAGATTACGATGATCACCCTGTTGAGATGTCCAGCGAACAGTATGTCACCACCCCATACAGTGACCATCATTACAGCAATAATTTGGAAAATCCAACTGGGATTTGGGTTTCCTTCAAGAAAGGATTGAGAGGTTCGTATTTTCATTGGGTTTACCGGTACTGCTTGATTTGTCCATGGTAGGGATTTCATCTTAGCTAATAAATATCATAAGCATGAAAAAAAGCAGAAAGACCGATTTTTTTATAATAACAGACTTGTTACAATAGAAACCATGTCTGAAAACGCAGATATGTCATCTCCATACTTATCTGAATTTTCTACATTGAAACGACGACCTATGTGCAGTATGATTGATTGTAATTTTGCATCTTGGTGAAAACTGCTAAACTTTTGCTACGAGGTCAGATAGACTAGCGTACAATTGACAGCAGCTTAGATTGAAGTTAATCTTCAGCTCCCAAATTATAGATTAAAATGTATGAATTCTTAATTATCATGTCAAATGATAGACTGAAATATCGCCATCTTTGCATTGTAGAGTTAATGAAGGCTGAAATGTCACCAACGGTTTATGAAACCTTGTCATGACAAATATTTTGTTTCGAAAAAATAGGCTCATCGAGAGACCCCCTGTTGTAGTAGAAAGTTTGTTGTAATAGTTGTAGCAATTTGCCGTTATCAGCATCAAAGATGTATCTCATGTTGTTCCTAATCGGGCTGTAGTATGAGGGGTATCCTGTATCGACCTGTATTGTTTCCTGTACAAAGCGTTATAATTGTATTGACACCTTTCACAATGGCCGCTGTGTCGCCCTGATCTGTCTACTAGCACCTACAACAATAGATAAGTGTTTGGTTACTGTTAATCTTTTTCCCATTTTTTGTTGCACATAATTGTGCACGTTTTGTTTTATTCGTTACGTCATAGTCTTGATAAAGTCAGGAGTTTTCACTATTCGAAGATTTGATTAATGTTACGTTTTGTCATAGTATTTTGTCACCATTATGAGCACAGGTATATTGCAATAGCACGAGCAACGACAATGACAGTGCAAACTTGTTGGTAGATTTGTCTCAATTATTCTATTGACTGTTAAAAGTCGTGTTCTTCTTAACTTTGTCCAGTCTCACGTTCTTGTGGTAATCACCACCTCCAAGCTGCAGTATTATATTTTCCGGTGAAGGCTGTGATAAGAATTCATTTAACCTGCGGCATAAATATACCTTATTGCCCTTGGCGTCGTTTGTTCTGTTTCTTTGAGGAAATGGCCAGTAGCTTAATGCTGACTGGCTATCTGTTGTTGCAAACTTGGAGACATCACTTTAGTCGATTGCTGGTTCTTCAACTTAGATGGAACTTCTGGAAAAATAGTAATCGTTTTTATTTGTTTAATAATGTGTGAAATACAAGCTGCATATTAAATATTAGATATATATGGATTTTTCTTTGAATAAAGTAATACAGATTACAAGTACTGAAACTAAGTTCATAATCCACTTTTCGTTTCATTAATGCAAAAATTTCAGTTAAATTTCAACACTGAATATAAAAACAGTGTAATTTTTGAAATTTAGGCTGAATCGGAGTTTAATTTCGGCAATTTACCCGAACCCGAATATTCGAATCGAACCCGAATATTTGAGAAGTTTATTGACGATTTTCAAATCTTGCTTCAGGTTTGTGGGGGACTCGTCAAACTGAAGACACCCAAGCCGACAGGGAGCTCTACATCCGGACCACCATCCGGGAACTCGTGGTGTACATCTGCTTCCTCATCACTCTATGCGTGTGTACGTACATTTGTGGATAGAAATTGAACGCAGAATGTGTGATTATGTTGAAATTATGACGTGTGGTGATGTCAGTTATATTAAAATTGTAATCCGCGATTGGCTTAGACTGCCAACGTAAACATTTTTGCGTAGATTTAATGTCTGCAAAGCATGAATCAATGTAAAAAATGGCTGATTTGCTGGCTGGATTATGCAGCGGGAAGCTAGTCCAATCCATCATCAAGCCTGTCGTGAAGTTTCTTGTTAAGATACTGTCCTGTGCTCTGTGCAGGATTCGAATTGACAGCACTTTGATTTTCCACCACGCTACAGACACGCAACGTTTCATTCAATTCCGTGATCTCAAACATTCTTAACTTTTATCCAAGTTATTTATTAGTTTCTCGCACCGGAGAAGAAAAATACTTGGGGAGTTTGTTTTATCTTCACATTTATTAATAATTTATTATTCAACTTAATAAACTCCAAGTAAACAATACAAACATAAATATTGATGAGGGCAGGTGAAGCGGCAGATCCATCTTTTATAAATTTTGTAATATGATGAAATTAATAAGTTTTAAATTGCTTGCTTTTGAAAGAAGTCGGGAGCGTTTATTTACAATTGGTAATTTCGTCAAATAAGAGTTTCATTGCTTTTCCTTGCATGCATGCGCACTAGAAACACATTGTAAATATGAGCATCATCCCCATGTTTCGGGAAGCCGTTCCCTCAAGATTCACTGTGTGTTTTGGCATGGCATGGTAAAAAGTTAGATCACCGAAATAAAATTTTGGTGATATTTGAGATGTGGAATAAGCTACATAACAAATATACATTTAGTGATACAGCAACGTGTGTGAGGTTTTGTGTATTTTGGTTCCAACGCTCGAGGAAAGCTGCTCAAGATAGGAATACTGCAGCAAATTTATCTGCCTTGTGTTGATGTTAAAGTTTCCATCTCAAAAGTGACGTTTTGATTGCGTAATCGAGGGAACTCCATTGTTGACTTTTCTCGTTATCGCTTTCGATGATGGCGCTCGTCTATTGTACTCACATCGCTCGTCTATTGTTCTCAGCCTTTCTAGCCATGACCGCTGCTTATAGGGCTTCTTGTGAGCACTTAGACACTTCAGGCTCCGCACAATAGTGCTCGTATACTTTTGCTGTTGCGCTTATTACACTACGGCACCTTTTTCTATTCTTTCACATATTTTTTGTGTAACCGTTCGAACTAAACGTTGATTTGAAATATAGTACTGTGGTCTCCGCTTATTAAGCCCACGATTAATAGGTCCACCCGCTTATTAAGCTCAATTTGGTTCGGTCCAGAATCACTGAATGTTTAGGAGTGGCAGAGAATCGTCCCCAGCTTAATAAGCGGTAGGCGGTTTAATAAGCCCAAAATTGTCCGGTCCCGAAGTGGAATTAACAAGCGGGGACTACAGTAGTTAGTTTCGTTTTGACGAAGAGATTTTTGTTTTAATTTTGTTGCGTACCGTATCTCATTATGTTACTTTGTTGTTTGTTGTTAAATCGGAACAGACAAAAATTTTCGAACGCAGAAAGTCCATTACAATTTAAGAAATGGACGGTCTTGAACCACATTCTATAAAGGCTTACCAATTATTCAGACTAACAAGTGGGAAAGGCGGAAATATTTCAAAGATGTTTTGTTTTAATTTCGTTTCAAATTGGTTTTCCTGAAAAGAACTTTGTTTCATCTCTGTTTGTTCCTCTTGAAATATATTATATTTGTTTTCGTTTGAAATTTTTTTTCAAACAGTTTTAATTTTTTTGCAGCATGATTAATGATTATTTTATGTTTTTCTTGTAGATGTGTTGAATTTGTCAAACCACAGCGCTTTCGATGATGATTAAACTTCTAAAGCACCTAAAACAGCAAAAATGGTATCGGAATAAAAGCGTTTCCAGTCATAGAGTTAAATATCATGGCAATCAAATATTCAGCTGAAAGCATCGTGACCTTTCATAGCCTCGGCGATGACACGTGCCCTCTTTTGACACAGGGAGAACATCTGCACACACAAACACCATTGTTACGATTCACAATCACCATTCTTGCCCATATCTTACATTGCAGTGACGTTTGGGATGACGAGTTCCACCCATTATTACTACACAAAGGTGATGCAGGAGCTCTTCATCGACTCTCAATTCCCGGACACAAAAAACACCTTCAGAGGGATGACAACAATGCAGGACTTTTGGAGAGTAAGGACTGTCTGTCATCTCGTGTATTCAGTTTTATTGTGTCGATGACGCTTTAACGAAACAACACAATATCGCACTGACTCTCAACCATTTTAAAGTGGCGAACCTTTTTCAAAAGCATCAAGCATGCAGATTGCCTTAAACCTCTGAGGATGACCTTGAGTGAACGTTTTTTTAATTCTTACATGTACCGGTACTTAATTTGCTGTTTTTTCCTAAAATTATTGAATTCGCCTCCCCAGTGAAGCTTTATGGACCCCAGATATTCTGTAGGTCTCAGGTTGGCAATACGTGCAGCCTTTTAATTTGTACGACATGTACAGTGCGCAACTGCGCATTGTGCATGGCATTAGTAGCTAAATAAAATCATGTTTTAAAGTTTTCAATAACTATTTGCTGGGAGAGTTTTTCAAAACTATATATAAGTTTAATTTCACTTCATTTTGTTGATATTCTTAAAGCTTCAAGTATCATCAAAGAACGTTGTTTTAATGTTTTATGATGTGCTCCACGGTATGAAATGATGAATCAATGCAAAAATGATCATTTATTGGCTGAAAATTAGACAAGGTTTTGCATAACACCATAAGCAGATTATATCGGCTGGATAGATTGGGACAGCGTGAAATCAAATATTTGCTTTTGTGTGTCTCTGCCTTCACTTCACTACTTCTTTCATTTTGAAGCGAGAATTTACTAGCTGGAGGCTAGTCTATCCAACTTACAATCGATTTCCCAACTACATTTTGCTTTCCACTTTCAAGCGTTCTGCCTTTATTTCTAAAAGTGGGATTACATCAAATATAGTTATTACTTTCTAAAACCTTTACACTACAGCCTGTTTCACTCTTAAAGGGGGGTCATCAGAAGGTCCTCATTTAAATAGTATCAAAATCAATTTAAAGTTCCATTTAAATAAAACCTTCTGATGATCCCCTTTTTAGGGTGAAACGGCTGTAGAGGTTTTATAAAGTAATAACTAGATTTGATGTAATTTTCTCTACTTGCCGTTTTTGCTTGGCATTGAGCACTTTAGTGTTAGTAATATTTGTTGTTTAAAGTGGAATATATTTGTGCAGTTTGCAGAAAACCCCTTGATGGATGGATTGTTCTGGGAAAAGTGGTACAACAATCAGAACGTATCACAAGATGATCTCGGCTACATTTATTATGAGAACAAACTCCTCGGCGTCGCCAGAATGAGACAATTGAAGGTTTGTCATGGATTGCTTGAAATTGCTTTACGCAATATCACTCTACGCTGTGATCCATCTGTATATTGTTATCTTTATTATTATCAGGAAAGAAACGACCTGTTTTAGCCTGATGCTGCGTGGTCGCTGTGGTCGGAATGGCCCGTTTCGGTGAGTCCGATTCGGTGAGTCCGATCCCTTAACGGGGGATTTTTTCAATTTTTTTTAAAAATTATTGGGTACCGTAGCCTAATTATCATTGCCGTTTTAGGGTTAGGGGTTTGGGGTTAGGGTTAGGGGTTAGAGGTTAGGAACTCACCGAATCAGACTCACCGAATCGGACTCACCGAATCGGACTCACCGAATAGTAGCAGACCCCGCTGTGGTAGTAGCGGTTTAGACTAGCTTTCAGAACACAGTTACTTAGTCATGTGCTATGACGATCGATCACAGCACATGGCTAAGTAACTGCGTTACGACAGCTGACTACCTGATGCTGCGTGGTCACTGCTATCACAGCGACCACGCAGCATCAGGCTAAAACAGGTCGTTTGTAACTACATTTGTAAAGTAAGCAACGATCATGCTCTTAAAAGCTATACTCAATCTAATGTACTACTGTATCAGAAATATTGTCGTCTGTGCCCTTCTCCCCCCCGTGCACTGAATTTAAACATTTCACACGAGATTTTAAATCTCTACTCAGTAAAAATTATTTGTGTGATGTTCTTCTTCGTCGTGCGAGCCTCTGGGGCCGAGGGTCTATCCTTTTACCACCCCAGATTCACGATGTTCCCAGACTACACTGGAAGGCTACTAGACAGCAGCCAGTCTTTGGGTTCAACATCCATGACACGCAGACCTTCCACTCCGTTAGGTGCTTGAAGATGGTACAGTCATTGATGATGTGGTCTGCGGTCTGTTCCTCGGCACCACATTCACAGGAGGAGGAAGAGGCCATTCCCCATTAGTGCATGGTTGAGCGGAAAAGCCCGACGCCCGTGCGAAGACGGTTGAGGCGCATCCATGCCTGTCTTTGTAGTGTCAAGCCGATGGGACGTTTGTCGGCGTCGGAGATGAACGAATGGAGTCTGGTGGTACTTGATTTTTATTTAGCATTCCATTTATGGTCCGCCCAAGTAGCCGAAGAGATGTGTGTGTGATGTATGTGATGTTTATATATGTGGATAATCTGGTTAATGGTTATATACATATTGACCTATATGAAACGCGCATGCACGATTTATTTCAAAGTTTCAAACCTACCATGCATAATATCATTACATCATTGCTGTTGTTTGATTTTTGTTTGCCATGTTTGATTTTGCTCATAATTTGTCTTGTGAGAATGGGAGCGGACTGATGTCAGAAATGTGAGCTTCATTATTGCTCTTTGAAAAATGTGTTGTATTACCGACACTCGTAACTCTTCTGATCGTGATTGTATGCTATGCTTCTGTACTTTCTAACAATGGAGGCATCAGTGTAAGGGCAGGTGACTAAATAGCAATACAACACAGGTAAGTCATTAGCTCTTTTTCACTTCTAACATGCGATGGTGAAAATATTACTCATTGTCTGGTCAACCATCTGTTGCCATGTGTTGACAAAGCCAGCCATGGCACTTGCAAAGCCAACATTGAACGAATTCCCAACGATTTAGTTGCCATGGTCATCGGCCATCTCGACCATTAACGACCATTATCTTGAAGAGGATGAGAAAATTAAAACGTGTTCGCTTCTAGGTCCGGAACGGATCTTGCGAGGTGCATCCGGACTTTCAAGAGGAGATCACGACTTGCTACGATTCCTACTCGAAAGCGAAGGAAGATATTGATCCTTTTGGTCCTGAGAATGGCACCGCGTGAGTCGGATGCATTCGTTTATGAAGCGTTGATGAACCATAATGTTCTAGATGAAATAGTCTACAGTAGTTAATCACTTGATGATAGTCATGTTGTTTCCCACGTTTTGTCTGGAGACGTAGTGAACCATACGCGGACTATTACTTTCAGTGGTCATACGAAAGCTCGTTGTACACGAAAGCAGTGGTGTGTTGTACGTAGGTTTGAAATGCTCCAAGTTTAGTCTAGTTCTGATACCACACGCGTATCGATTGTTAGTTTCTTGCACATCTTTTTCTGTTCATATTTCTCGTTTTATTGTTTTATGAGTAAACAAACCTAATAATGCGTAAGAGTGCGTTGTAAATATCAAAATATGGATTTCCCCCACATTACATTGGATTACATTCTTAACATGTTTTTTGAAGTTTCACATTGTTGAAGAAATGAATAGGTTTAATCTGTCTAAGAACAGAATCTGCTCCGAGAAGGCGCAGATGGCAACGGGCTTGGTACATTGACCACCTGCAGTGCATTGTTGTTGTCTCTGGCGTGATGCAACTCACTAACAATTTCTATCCGTTGTTTTTGTGGCTCTCATCACAGTTGGGAGTACAAAAGCGAAGATGAGTTGAAGGGATCTAGCCACTGGGGACTGTTAGACTACACCTACTCCGGGGGTGGCTATTACCAGGTAGCCTAAGAGTGTACAATTTTGCAAACCACATATTCAGTACGAAATCGATTGATTGGTATTAAACTGCGTGTGGTGTTTTGGCGCAGCGACTATAATCGCACATTTGTGTTTTTTTTACTTCAACTTTTCGGTTTCTTATTATTATTTTTTTTACTTTTTGCTTCAATTTTTTTGGGTCAAAATGAATTTTGTTACTTTTGTATTGAATATGTGGCTCTATGCAAATATATTGTAACTAACTTTCATTCTATTAAACTTCTTTCGTATTTTTTACCGTTTCTAATAGTTGGACCTACCATTTATCGGCCGGCCAAGAGCATACTGGCTACGTCAGTTGGTACTCTCCCAACGGTTATTATGAGGTACCCCTGGTTGGATTGCTGTGCTTCAACAATCATCCTCAATCAAAATGCGATATTCTTGCATCGTTTTACAGCGTAGCAATGTTGAAATGATGTAAAAATAGCGAGAACATTAATTTTGTTGCTTGATTTAGTTGATTCCAAATTTTGCTTCATACTCCAAAAGTCTAAATCAGAGGTGACGAACCTGCGGCCCGTCAAAGAATTTTGTGCGGCCCGCAAAACAATTTGACAATCACTCATGCATTAAAGACAAAAAACATTTCAAAGCTGTTTTAAGCCTTCACTGGTACACCTTTCCTTTGATATTTTCTTGCCCTAAACAGTAAGTTTCAGGGTTTAAAGTTAGAAAATAGGAAAGCTATAAGGTAAAGTTGTGAAAACGCTATTCATCAACTTCACCTTGTATTTTTGGTCGATTTTTTACTGTTGTATGTTTCGATTCTGCGTAAGATAATTTCAACTGTGTTGGTTTTATTACTTTCATCTGCCGTTTGTTACTTTCATGAATAATATCTTGAGTCGCTTCTAAAACATTTCATAGTAGGTTACGATTAAAAAGTTGTGTGGCTCGATAACTTTATGTGTAATTGAGAAAGTGGCCCGCGACTGCAAAAAGGTTCGTCACCCCTGAACTCTAAATTCTTTTTATTTTGCAACATCTCAGCTTATCCGAGTCAACATTTCTCCATTTATTTAACGCCTTAATGATTTCTTGACTGTCATAACCAGCTTTCAATTTTTGTTAATTTTTCAATTAATGGGATAGTGGAATGTCCAATCATTTGGTAGAATGTTAATTTATAATAATTTGTAGCGTTTTGTCTTTATCCAAATTTCTTAATCTGGCAACCTTAATTTTCAATCATTCGGTAGAGTGTTGATTTCTAATTGAAAGCATTATGTTCAAATTCTTAATCTGGCAACCCAGCAATTAAGTCGACGTTTCTTATTGTATTCCTTGGTTGCAATGATGCGATGATTTGGCCGCGTTCAATTGGTAATGCTATTTCAACCCCGACTAGATGAATGACTTTCATTTTGGTTGGATGGTTTAAAAATCAGAACTAGTGCAGCGATCACCACGGTAACCGTGCTTGTTTACAGACACTCGAAGAAACAAACAAACAAAGACACAAACAAACAAACACACAAACAAACAAACACACAAACAAACAAACACACAAAGAAAGTAAATTTTTACTACTCCATCCTATATGCTTTCGGTCTTTAGTGCGTGGATTAGTACCAAATACCATGATAAATTACATTTATACGATAATGAAGTTCTGAGAAATTAAGCAGCCCTTTTGGCACACGATTTGTGTCTTTACTTACCGCATCTATTCTACGTATTGGCTGTAGCGAGTTGAAAATATCCTGACTTAATGTTTTAGGACCTGGCTGGCACCAAGGCCCTCTCATTGGCCAGAATCGAGAGTTTGAAGCAGAATCTGTGGCTGGATCGTGGCACCCGTGTTGTATTTGTTGACTTCACTGTGTACAACGCCAATATCAACCTTTTCTGCGTCGTAAGGTGCGATTTGTAGGCTCAAGTTGTTCTCCATTGATGGTCTTATGATCTTTCCCCATTTGTTTTGATAGGACGAACAAATCTAAAATAGCTTTCGACAATCAATGACATGCTTGAAAGTGAACAAGCAGACTGGCTTGCTTACTTTCCTCTCCGTTTGATGTAAGTTAGTGATTCTTAACCTTCTTTCGCACATTTTTACCCCTTCTCAAACAAGATTTTCATACTTAGCTCAAATACTTATCAGAATACGAGTAAAAATAGCTTAAAACTATAACAGCGTCTGTTGCAATTGAAATTTGTTACAAATAACTTACTTTCAAGAATGAGGGAATTTATTTTTGGTTTACAATTGCTAGCCTTTAACTACCAGACATAAGATTGTAGCTGATGGGAATTGATCGCCAATGACACATACCTGGGTTGGAGTCTATAAAATATTGCTGGGCATTGACAGCTGATGTTTTTGTCGCTAGCAATCTAACCTCAACCTTTCGTGTCACAGATTGGTTGTGGAATTTCCTGCCACAGGAGGCGCGATCCCGTCCTGGCAGTTCAGGACAGTGAAGCTGATCCGTTACGTCACTGGCTACGATTACTTCCTTATGGGTTGCGAGGTGATGCGGCAACAATGATATTTTTGCGGAAAATAACCGTCAAACAATGTTTTTTTGATGCTTGCTAAGATAAATTATAATCTCATTGTCCTGATGAGGAGTTAACTTTTCAGTTGGTCTATGGCCCAAGAAAGCTCATTAGGAGGCTAAGTCCAAAACTTCAAGTGGCTTGGTATATAAACCAACAGCCAATGTACTTTTGTAATATTAAAATACGCAAACGGAAGACGCCATACACGAGTTTCACCCTTGCTTGGGATCATCAGTGGTGCATGCACTGATGAAACTCGAGAATGGAATTTTCTATTTTCACTCCATCGGGACCTTTAATGACTTTACAAACTTCCACATCCTCATGATATTAAAACCTTCATCATCAAGTAACTACCCACCACACCACAGCGCAACGTTATGTTGTATCTTGTTCCATGCAGTGTCTCTACATGCTCTTCATATTGTACTACATTGTGGAGGAGGTTCTAGAAATTCGGAAGCACAAATGCTCTTACTTCAAAAGCGTGTGGAATTGCCTTGACATCCTGGTTATCTTGGTATGTTGTCAAATTATTTGAAGCTTTATATCTGTTTGCGTTTAGATGTGCTGCCCTTGGGCGGTTGTAGCAGGTGTTGTTTGTTCATCAGTATTCTTATGTGTAGTCAGGGATAAGATGTCTGTGCTAGAGTGTGAAAAAATGATATTAGATGTTTCATCATGTTTGTTTCTTTGTATTACATTTAACAATGCGCCACATAGGTACAATTGTAGATCATATCATCATTGAGTACCAATTATTTAAGGCACTTTCTACCATGCATCTCCTTTTGGACCATCTAATGGAGTGCATGATATGGTAGCACTTCTCGAAGCTACCTTGACCTGGTTTTTCACCACCTACCATGAACTTAAAAAAATAGTCTCATGCGAAAGAAAAAGAACAATTGAACGAAGTGTGCACGTCTACTATTAACACCAACAATCCAACATGCTGCTTTCAGCTTTCGCTGGTCGCTCTCGCTTTCAATGTCTACCGAACCGTGACGGTGAACTCGCTGTTGCAAACCCTCCTCAACAACCCGCTAACTTATCCCGACTTTGAGTTCCTTGGTTTCTGGCAGATGCAATACAACAATATGGTGGCAGTTGTCGTTTTCTTTGCCTGGATCAAGATATTCAAATACATCAGGTGGAGTTTTTTCACCCATTTTTTTAAAAAATATTTTGACGGTATCATTCACCCTTGAAACTTCCATAGTCATTAATTCAGGCTTCGAACTAGGTGATCGGTCTTTCATAAGTTCAATCCCTCACAAACACGATAAATTTGTTGATATTAAGCTTCCGAAGAAGCTTTTCTTATATATTCAAGAAAAACGTACGGCGAGTCCAAATTATATCAAGTTATTTTGTGTGTATCGCGATTTCGAATATTAAATTCTCTTGAGTAGGCTACAACTTTATAACAGGCATAGTAAAATCTTCTCTTAAGTAAAATCTTTGGTAAAAGCTTTTCTTAGTTTGAAGAAAAACGTTGTCTCCGTCAACCAAATAAAATTATCAGTTTGAAAAAGAATCCCTCATTTCATGTCTTCTTCTTCAGCTTCAACCGCACCATGACACAACTCCAGTCCACTCTCTCCCGGTGCTCCAAGGACATAGCTGGGTTCGCGATTATGTTCTTCATCATCTTCCTCGCCTACGCCCAGCTGGGGTACCTGGTGTTTGGCACACAGGTCAAAGACTTCAGCACTTTCCCTCAGAGCATGTAAGTAATAGTATCTTATTCAAATACATTTGACCGACGTTGAATCAACGTTCCAACTAATCACTTTGGATCAATATACGTCAGAATGTCAGTAACAAACGGCATTATCTCTACTGATACCTTGCAGTTGCCTGGTTTGCATCAACACCGATGCTTAATTTGTCGTGGAAGAAAAGAATCTCCTTTTGTATCAAGTTTTAAATTTTTCATTGTAACCAGTTTTTCACGTTGTAACCGTTTGCATTGCTTAATTAAACGTATTTTTTCTCACTCTCCATTTTGCTTCAAAGAAGCCTCGTCTTCATCCCGAAACATCAGGGTCCGTTTTCCTCCTGAAATATCAGGGTAGGCCAGTTGTTGTCTGCATTGCTTAAACGTTTGTTTAATTTTCAGCTTTACGCAATTCCGGATCATTTTGGGAGACTTTGACTTCCACGAACTGGAGGCAGCGAATCGTGTCCTCGGCCCCATCTTCTTCCTCACTTACGTTTTCTTCGTCTTCTTTGTCTTGCTGGTGAGTTCCTGAGGATCATGCCATGAAACTGAACATGTGTTCAACGAGCCAACTGACGTCACGCTTGCTTCCAGTCAATCTACTTTATGACGATGATAGCTTTTTGTTGTATCCAGCCTTATGCGTGGCGGTTGAAGATTTAGACTATGTGGACGGGAAGGCAAGGAAGCCAATCTTCGTGTCCACTTTCAGGCGTGCCTTTAAGTGTCCTGCCAGAAACACAGCCGCATGCTCTTGGGCCGTGTCGAACCGGCACCCTTACGAACTTCGAATCTGCGCTCTCTCCACTCTGCTATGCAGCCGACAACTTACTACTGTAGTACAGCGATGATAGCTTACTATTATTTACTCACTAACTATGATAATTACCTACTTATCTGAGAAACATCGATCATATGATCATCAATTGTATTGTCCTGCGCCCACAAAATGAAGAGGAAGGGAATGACCGCATGTCTTGGATGGCGAAACCAATTGCTTTCCAGCAGCGTCTTGTGCCAACTTAAAAACTAAGAATCTTTGAATAATAATTGATCGGGTTCGCAACAAATTGACTTTCAGAATATGTTCCTCGCCATCATCAACGACACTTACTCGGAGGTGAAAGCGGAGATCTCGATGCAACAGAGCGAGTTCGAGATATCGGATTATATCAAGAGGGTGAGTACGATGGTGTCAACTTAGAAGTGGATTTGGTTGGTGATGGTAACCTGCCACTCATGCATTCAGTTCCCATAACTTTATTGCTTACTTCACAATTGTCGATGCAAACGACCTGTTTTAGCCTGATGCTGGTGATGCTGCGAGTTCGCTGTGATAGTAGCGGTTTGCACCAGCTTTCGGAACACAGTTTCCTAGTCAAATATAGTTATTAGTCTCTAAACCCTTGACAGCCTGTTTCACCTAAAAGGAAAATCATCAGAAGGTCCTTATTCAACGAGTAAGATAAGGCTAAAATAGGTCGTTTGCATCCACAGTACAGTTGTGAAGTAAGCAACGATCATGCTGCTAAAAGCGAAACTCAATCGATTGCGTAACTTTATTGATAATGATATTGCTGTTATTCTATCTCAGTCGACGATTTATTTCCTCGGTCGTCTTTGTAGCTGCCAACTCGCTCAAACCGAAATTAGAAGGATTTGTTGCAACACGGTGGCACAAGATAACGATTTTAAAAAGTTGACTAACCATAACCAAGAAAGACGTTGAAACAACGCAATATGCCTGAAACTAAACTGGCTTTTCGTGTTTACTTCATAATATATCATTGCCACTTAGTATCAATTTTGTTTGTAAAAAGCATCACTGAAAGATGCTGCTGATATCAGACAGCAAAATCCGTCATTTTACATTGATTCAACGTCTGCATACTTTGAATCAATGTTAAATGATGGATTTTTTCATCTGGGCTGATTTTAAGATGATTTTCGAATTTCCAGCACAAATACCAAAATCTAGTTCAGCATTTCCATTGTAACAGTTTCAGCTTTGGTAACGTTGTTTGTTCAATTATGACCTCACATAACTGTTTTCTCAGGGCTACAACAAAGTCCTGGAGAAGTTGTCCTTGAAGAAGGATCGTATTCGGGACATCCAAGATGCGATGCACTCCGCCGACATGAACCAGGACAAACAACTAGACTGGGAGGAGTGGCGTCTCGACTTGAAAATGTGAGTGTGTTAAGAGAACGATTCTTTTTAACTCTTCAAAGTTGTGGTTGTGTCCTGTTGTGGTTGTAACATTGTCACCAAGTAATGTGACACACAACTGCATCTCCTGCGGAGGATTTCCTTGCATCGTGGAATGCCTCACTCTAATTTCTTATGTATCTAAGATCAGGGTTTTATCGCGAAACGAAGAAAATGCTGGTCTTGCAGGCCTGGATGTTACATTTGGACGCTTATCAGGGTTGCCAGATCCAAAGTAGCTTTGCCTGCCAAATGTTTTATAAAAACCGCCAAAAAACTGCCAAATTTTTCAGGGCTTCAAAAAAAACTGCCAAAAAAAATGCCAAACTGTTAGTGTTAGTAGTTACGGTACTTGTCCTGTTAATCAGAAAGGTCATACACCATACTATTTGGTGCTACATATAGCTCTGTCTGATGGTATATTGTCTTAACTTAACTTGATAGACCACTTAGTATGAATAATAATACACAAACTGCATGTATCAAGCTAAATTAAAACAAACTTTCAAAGGTTGTATGCAGCCACATAGTTGGAGCTATCAAGCATCAACTAAGCGCAACCAGACGAAGGTGATAAAAACCAATTGGCCTTGTAGTGCATGTTTTTACAAGTGGATGTGGAGCTATTCTGGCATCCGATGGGTTTTCACATGCAGTTATAATATCAAACAGCTGTCTAAAACTTTTGCATTGCAAATATTCTGTTTGAATAAGCTTAACTGAAGGTGATCTACAGTGGCGTATATAAAGAAGGGGGACCACCCCAGGCGGCACGTCTAGGGGCGGCACTTGCAGACCACAATTTTAGATTTTGATTATAATCTGATAAAAAAACGCATGTCATTTTCACATGCTTTTTTACATGCCATATATAATTGACTGCATGTACGGTAGCCTACTGGTGAGGAACTTCCGGTACCAATTCAGCAGCTCAAGTCAACAAAATTCCTGGTAGGCTGCACAGTGACCGTGTGCTCTTCGAGACAGTAGCCTCCCGTAGGCTATAGGTTTATGGCCTACCTGTATGTCAACGTGTTTTGCCCAGCCAGCCATTCATACACAGTACAGCATACCGGTAGGCCAAATACGATCCGGTTCAAATTTCTACAAGATCTCTGGCCTAAGCTATACTTTCAACTCAAACGGTGCGATTGCGCATCATTAACCATACCCTGTTAACACTTACTATTGGCAAGAAAATAAATGTCAAAACCGCATCCCTCCAGCTGCCCAGTCCAACTCCAACTTTGGTTGGTGACTGGTGAGACTGGCCAGTGGCCTCTGGTCTGGAGCTTCCATTTCAATAAATCAGGAATTCGGAGTTTCCAGTCCATAAATTAAAGTTTTTTGATGGACTTTTTTGATGGACTTTTTTGAAAAAACTGTAGAGGTGAGTTGTACCAGTACCGTAATAATTACAAAAAAATGCCAGACACAAAAATAAAAAATGCCAAAAAAATGCCAAACTGCCAAACGTAATTTTCTCCTGCCAAACGCTTTCAAAAAACGCCAAATTTGTGGAATTTGGCAGGAAAAACGCCAATATGGCAACCCTGACGCTTATGGAAACCGGGAGTAAAACTCCAAACGGCAGCGTGCGGCGACTCGTTGACGATTATGACGTCACAAACTATGAGCTGGTTACATTGTGACGTGGTGCGCCCTGAAGCGCTTGGTTTGATTGAGCGAACAGTTTAGCCACTGCCCACTTCAACCTTCAACGGAGCAAGAAATCCCAGATAACATGGTCATTGGTCATGCTGTGCCTTGTTAGTTGATTGACATCTGCAACACTAGAAATGTTTCAATCAATTATGTTTGCGCTGAATTGTTGAATGTGGCTAAGCGTGGTGTGCAGATTCATCGCGGGCTGATTTAACCTTGGACGTAAGCAATCAGTTTGTCTTGGGAGGTGATTTCAATCGCACCAACTGTCTGCATTCCAGGCGTGGCATTCCAGACGCCGAGATCGAAGCCGTGTTCGCCAAGTATGATCAAGATGGCGACATGATCCTCAGTGGAGATGAACAGCGCAAATTACACGCCGATCTCGAAAAGCACAAGGTTGGTGCCACGGTTCAAATTGGTGCACGGCTCAATTTGTAGTTTCAAAGCAAATGCTTGTAGTTACCATGTGTAGGGTTTAAGGTAGTGATTCTCAACTTTTTGTAGTCACGGACATTTTTCAGAGAAATTCATCTCCAAAGCTTGATGAGTGACCTTAACCCATTTGTGCCGAAAGTGAAAGTACTTAAAATTTTTTTTTGAAAATTTAAGTATTGCATAATCATGACCTAAAAAAGATTTCACAATTAATTTTTTCTTAATTATGTTAGTACTGGTCGAGAAAAAGACCGTCCTACATATAGGACGCTAGGCAAATCCGCTATCAAATTTCGCAAGTTTCTTGTGCGTAATGCGTAGGCATAATCGTTATCGCTCAAAGTGATAAATGGGAAATCTCTTGTCATCGAGCATTTTATTGAAACGAAAGTTCACAAAATACGAAGATGAAAATTAGTAAAGCAACACATCACTGAAATAAGTCATTTAGCGGATCGAAATCGCTTTGAGGCCGAATTCGCCTACGTCAAGATGCCTTCCATGTAAAAACGCCAAGAGAGAACTAAAAAATTATCAAAAATTTCAGTAAATTACGATAATTATGTTATTGTTCTAAAAACAAACACAACTACATTGTTATACAGCGTAGAAATCATAGGGAATCGCTGTTTGATACCACTTGATGCGTGAGAATTGATTGTCGCTTTTGCTTCATTTTGCTAACACGTGTGCCTAGCGACCTATATAGGACACCAATCTTTTGAATCAATTTTCTCGAAAACTTTGCTGCCAATTAAATTTAAACCTTTGCTGTAAAATATGTTGATACATAACGAATAAAGACAATGACAAATATTTTTGGAAGCTTATTTGCATATGCGAATTTATTGATATAATTCGACATACATCTTCAAAATTTCATAATTAGCAAAATCGGGAAAATTGAAAATGATGTCAAGTCTCAACAAAACAAGCAATTTTTGAAAAAAGTTGTGATATATGCTGCAAAAATACTCATAAACGTATTGTGACTTCATCAAAATCTAAAAACTGAACGTGCGAAGAAAAGTTTTAATTTGAGTAGGTGTCCTACATATAGGACGCTAGGCATAAATGGGTTAAGTTTAAATTTCGTAAAGTAACTCAAAGATGTCAATTTTAACGCTTAAAGTTGCTGACGTTAAATCAAACAAAGCAAAAATGACGGATTTTGCTGTCTGGGAAGCTGGTGTTGTGATACCTTTGTTCGTTATCGGTTCTACTAGAGCCGCGGTTGGACGCCGGGCTCATAATAAATTGTGATGGAATGATGCCTACTCGTCGATTGTGAATACATTTCCTTGAGCTTGATGGTTTCGCCCCAGAGAGCGCGCTATTCAGAACAAAACTTTTATTAAAAACGACTAAAGTAGCCGCGATTAAAATAAACAACAAATACAAAATTTCCAACTCTAGTTGCCAAGTTGCTTCATAATTAAAGACACCCGCTTTATATTATTATCAGGCAATAATTGCTTGCAATGCACGTCATAATAATGCAAACGAATTGCGAATTTGATCTTCAAATTAACTCATTTTATTTAAGTTGCTTTCATATTGTTAATTTAGTCTTATTGTATGATGAGGACACACGTACGTGTCGAAAACGTTTGAGTTTATTTTAATTATGTTATATTGTCTGTGTGTAAAAAAGTATGTTAAACCAGCTAAGGTTACTCTGTTTTATTTCTCTATAATCTTATTAAAACACAAAGTTCAATAAAAAATTGGCATTAAAGCTGTAAATGGCGATGGTGAGTTGTGGCTTCACTTCTGGACACGATATTTCCATTCCCATTGACGTCGGTACAAGCTGATTGTGCTTAATTTTACATACGCGTTCTATTCTTGTTTAGTAATGGCCTTGTTATCAAGGAAATGATGAATAACTTATAAATTTAATCAATTATTAATGTTATACGCCGCTAGCTGGAGTTGGATGAACAAAAGGTAAGTGCCTATCAGCTTTAGCAAATACGAACGAAGACATTTTCAATGAAATTTTTGATAGATATCGAAGTCTTTATCCGACTTGGCCAACAGTAATGAAGGAGTTGAACTGGAGAATTAACTTTGTCGTTCTCAGTTTTATTGTTGAAAGCTCGTAGCGTTGATGTTCTGAATGCCAGTCTTACGCTGAAACAGTTATTATTACATTAATTTTATGAGAATTTCATGAACTTAAAATTAAAGTAGGCAGCCAATGACAACACAGCTGGTCTTTTAATCTTTTGTGACGTCAAGCGATGGCGAATAGCATCACGATGCTGCGGGATAACTCGTAGTTGGCAGCAATAGAAATGGCTGGAATCTTATAAACTAAAAATAAATCTTTATAATGTTCAGGCTGAGCTTTCTAACGAATTGGAAGAGATTGAACTGAACAAGACAGACGCCCCAACCTTGGCTCGCCCCCCATCGGCCCATTCTAAAGGGGCGGCTTCCCATATCAGCCACGAGTCGGCCAACGAGAGTGATGATGAGGATGACTTTGAAGTTGGGCGGCCGTGTATGAAGAACATGGTATCCAAGGAAGACTTCCAAGTGTGAGTAGATCCCGGATAGCCGATCCGGTGATTAGCATTTGACCTCATGGGTCTCGAACTGGGGTCTGTTGATCCTGGGTGTGTGCGCAATTATTGGTCAGTTATTGTACCGCCATTTTTTAAATTTTTCTTGTTTTAAAAATGAATGTCCTCCATTATGTTAAGGGAACTAAAGGGGCCCCATGGTAAAAAAGTTTAAGAACCACCGGGTGAAATTGTCTCCCATAAAGTCACGTGGGTTCGATTCCCTGTCTGGTGATTTGGTCGACCATAAAGGGTCCCAGTTGAACCCTAATTCTTATGGTTTTCTCTTGCTTTATCTGCACAGCATATTCTGTCTGCTGCTGCAATCATTGTTATAATAATAACGAGTAATTCCATGACGTCATGGTCACGTTTTCTTGTTACGTGACACAAAGACTCGGTTGGTGTGTGGTTTGATAAAGTTGTGCAAATGTTCGTTAGATCATTCGATTGCGTGTTCAATCCTTTTCCCGATCATGTACTTATCATTGACGACCAACCGTGATATCAGCCTCTCTCTGATACTCGTTGTAGCGGATATCTACCGCCGCCTTACGGGGCTCGCATTGGCAATAGAACGGTGTTGCATCAGTATCTCAGCATGAGGCGATGATGATGACGGCCAAGGGCGTAGTCGAGGGAATTCAACCCCCCGAGACGTATTTGACTTAACGGTAGTAGGATCAACACTCAACAGTAAGATTATGAACAACAATGTTGTTAGTGAAGTCACAAACGTATTAATGGGGTTGTGGCCTTCTCCCCCTTTTTTCTACCTGCAGTTGAGACATCTGAAACAACCAATTTCATAATCAGCAACAAGGTAACTTGAAACAACAGCGAAATAAGCAGCCAGTAATTCAACACCATTCGTCATAGCACATGACTAGGGAACTGTGTTCCGAAACCTAGTGAAATTCGCTATTACCACAGCTAGCTCGCATCATCAGACTGAAACAGGTCGTTAAAATCTACATTGTGAAGTAAACAGCTAATAATAAACTTTCAAACAACAGCGAATGACTAACTTCTACTTTGGCAAGCAGTATCGCTTGCAGTTCTATTTTGCTTGTCTTATGCAACATGTGGGTTTTGGTGAAACCTTTTTGCCAGCGTGGTCAATAAACTTGTGTTGATGGTGTGTGCAGACTAGCACGACGTGTAGATCGTATGGAACACAGCATCGGAACCATCGTGTCCAAGATCGATGCCGTGATTGTTAAATTGGAAGCGATGGAACGCGCGAAGCTGAAGAGGAGAGAGACGATGGGAAAACTCCTTGACAACATCACAGAGGTACCAGCAGGAATGATTGCTAAATGTCAAGCTAAACTTACTAACCATGGTAGTTAGTTTCCATGGTAATTGTATTGTCAGTGAAATGATAGACAGGCATAGACCTAAAATGAACTTTCTGACTTCTGGTCACTTTGTAAGATGAAGGGGAACTAGTGTATGGGAAATACGTTTGAATTTCCACCCATCCATAAAAATTCTATCCTTTTTAAGGGTTGGTATTGCACGAGATAATTGACGGAATATAAACCAAATCTTGTTGGTTGTGTGACTGAATGGTGTGAGAACCTACACCGTGGTTGAGAGGGTATCGGTTCCACCCCTGCCAAGGGCACGTGGCTAACATTTGTGTTTTTGTAAGACGTATGTAGGCTACAGCACATGCTTAAAAGTTGGAACAATAATTGCCCAATCATTTAGCTTAAATTACGTAGCGTTGTATCAAGGCTGGTTTAACCAGCATGGCATTGTTACTGTAAATTATCAGCAATAATTTGAAATAGCTGTAGAGCGGATACTTGCCTGGACAAGCTTTTTTATTTCCTAAAGTCTTTACGACATTTTTGCGACGCAGTGTAATGAAATTCTATTTACAGATAATTGAAAAAACTTGTTTTAATCTTACTTTCTTGAGTTAATATAACGGATAACATGCCCTTAGAGTTTACCTTGTTATAATGTCATACCACTTGTTTTGTTCAGGTACATGCAGAAAGTAGATAATCATGAAATTGCAGATAAGATGTGACGTTAGAGATATAACTGTGCGGGTAGTTTAACGTAAAAGAATATTATAACAACGTTGCTCAAGCTTCATTGACTTTTAGAAAGATGAAACAGCTCATCAGGAGAGAAAAAGATTAAGAAAGGAAGAGAGAAGGAGAAGAAAAAGTGAGGAGAAAAAGAAAATAGTCAAGGAACATCATGAGGAGAGAAGAGAATCAAAAAAAGGAATAATGAAAGAACAAGACAGAAATAAAATTTAAAAACAGTTAAAGTGAAAAAAAAATGAAAAAAATCAAAATAAATCAAATCAAACTGGCGTAAATGCTTTGAAGTGTTTGATTGCAATTTTCATGGTCAGCTTACTCTTAAGGTTTAGTTAGCTTTAAATAACTTATAATGAAGCAGACCTAGAATGTGCTTACAATGTAGCAGGTGCGCGGCGTTCTAAGATCTCTGACCACAGTTCAGGAAAGTTGAGTAGTAGCAAGTTTGTCAGCACATGAGTTCCTTTTAACATTGATTTAATCTTTGCAGACGTTAAATCAATGTAATAAAGGAATGATTTGCGTGTTGGAAATAGACAAGAGCAGTATAAATGGCAACTGTTGTTGTTGCAACTACTCCAAAAATTCGAAGTTTAAAAAGTTCGTTTACAAGTTTATTTAGAAAGTTGATTTGTGGTACAGAAATTGAAAGATAGCGAGGTTTTTCATTGCTCGAAGCTGCAGCACTTTTCGTGTGACTCTGTACAGGAGGTTGTCGTAAGAATTAAGTGAACTTAAATGTGATAAAGTATTTTCAAAAGAAGGAAAAAAAACTGCAGCTTCGAGCTATGAAAAACCTCGCAAAATGCAAGTTTAGAAACTTCACTTTAATGAACGCTAGATGAGTCGTTTGTTGCTGATAAAAAATTAAATAGTCTGTAATTTAATCAGCTATCCTGGTAGACCGACCCCTGTAAACAAATAGCTCTCGATTCATCTCGTAAACAATATCTGTGCACTATATCGCCATCAAGTGTTCGGTGGAAGGTTTTAAAATCGTAATTATGACGTAAGGATGAGCGAAATGGTCGTTCGGATGACGAGCTCCATCGAGAGCAAATGGAGAGACTGGTGAGAGAAGAACTAGAGAGATGGGATTCGGATGCTTCGATTGTCTCCAGCGCCCGACGCGGAACTCGACCCCAGTCAGGTCAGGCATGAACTACGATTCTATCTAACTTGTGGTTATCTTGAAATCAAAGTATTTTGCTGGTTGCAATTCCAAAATTCTCACTTTCTTACAGGGCCGGATTTAGCTGATGGGGGGCCCGGGGCACTTTTAGATCGGGGGCCCCCCTGCAAAAAAAAATTTCTCGCCTACGGCGCGAAAAACCACCTTTGCGTCTACAGTAGCATCAATCCAGCACTGCACAGCATTTTGCAGAAACTTCAGAGGTTGAAAGGAAGAAAAAATAACACAAAATCACGTTTTTTCCACGTAGGGGGGCCCTTCAAAAGTCGGGGGGCCCGGGGCACCTGCCCCCTCTGCCCCCCCCTAAATCCGGGCCTGCTTTCTTACGATTAATATATGTTCAAAGACAAGTTCTATGCCTAACTACCTCTCAGGTGAACATCAAAGTATGATCTTTCATAAGAGATGAATAACAAATATCGCCCAACACCCTTAAACAAGTCTTCCTGTATATATAATAGCAAGTATTAATCAATTGTCACCCTATCTAGCGCAGGATATCCTTACTTCAAACTCTCAGATGTATCATGCAATAGCGTTGACGGGATAATTTTGGACCCGGAATGACTTTAGGAGACCGTAACTTTTTTAAGTGGCCCGGAAATATGAAAAAAATCATCGCGTTTGATTTGGATATTAGAAGTTTAGCATTTTTTTAGAAGTGCCTTAATCTGGGGCTCGGTGATCTCATTGGTACGGGTCCCAAATTATCCTATAAACGGCCCTGGAGTCTTGTGGTATCCTACTTAAAGTAGTAATAATTGGGACAGCTGATTCTAAAGTGGCCCAAGCCAAAACAGTGATTTTGAGATAATCGAGTTTGGATATTCTTGCTGTGGTGGACGTTGTCGCTGAAGGTTTGCAATCTTTATTAATCAAGAAAATGAAGTATCTTCTGACAGGTGTCAAACCCACAACAATTAGAAGCAAACAAACAAAATGACTCGTGTGAAAATGAACTTCTTTGCAATCTTTATTAATGTTCATTAGGGCATACAACCTTTATTAACTTGTCCAATTGAAGTTCATCTGGTCCTTTGTCTCCATTCATAGAATTTGAGCATACGCTGACGACGACCTTTATTAAAATAAAGATTGCAAACCTTCAGTGGCAATGTTTGTCGTGGCATGGGTCTTTGGACTTGATGATCTCAAATCCACTTTTTTAACTTGGGCCACTTTAGAATCAGCTGTCCCAATTGTTTTAATCCGGTGACCTCCCCCTTATCAAGGGTGGCCGGATCCACCTCTGCATCGACCTGTCTAATGCATCCTCTCTTGTCAAGCCGATTTTACTGCTTTCCTCCTCAACTTGCCTTTTCCACGTTTTCTTGGGTCTTCCTTGTTTCCTACGACCCTCCACTCACAACTCCAGCGCTCTTCTCAAAACATCATCTTTATCCTTTCTCAAAACATCATCTTCATCCCTCCTCGAAACATCATCTTCATCCCTCTTCAAAGCATTATCTTTATCCCTCCTCAAAACATCATCTTCATCCCTCTTCAAAGCATTATCTTCATCCCTCCTCAAAACATGCCCATACCACCTCACTCCATCCGTCAACTTACAATTCATAAATGTCCTGTTAATATTCAACAGGTCGATCAATGTCATCTGCCGGTTCCGCAAACGTTCGCGAGAGTTCCGCGAACGTTCGCGAGGGTTCTGCGACTGTTCAAACCAGGATTGGAGGTTCCACTTCTGCCAGCAGCTCAGCCTGATGCTGTTGTGTACATGCGGTTTAAAAGTTCTGATTACTTTACGTTTCTTTAACATAATGTAATGTTGAATGAATGTTAAATAGAATTTTGAAACTGAAAAATGGGATTTGTATATTTCTGTTTGTGCACTTTTCATCTACTTAATTTTTATGTTTTTTCACTTACGTCATTTTCCAGTAAGCGTAAGCTTGAGGTTTTCGTGAACAGGTGCTGTTGTTATCCAATTGTTTTGTCGTAGACTATTAACTTCTTAGTTTCAGTTTTGACATTTTAGAACTCGGTTAATCCGGATCTTCGCCTAATCCGGATGAAACTGGAAGTACAAATGAGTCAGGTTTGATAGAACCGTCATCGGTTAATCCGGATCTTCGCCTAATCCGGATGGAATCGCCGGTCAAATCGAATCCGGATTAACCGAGTTCTACTGTAATTACAAAATAGGGTGGCCTGCTATGAAAATGGTGCAAACATATCTCAATTCACCACCGAGAATTCGCTGGGATTAAAGTTATTTTAACATTTTAAAACCTAATCATGGTGTACCGAAACGTTTTTTCACCTCGGAGATAAAGCTGGAATGGATTGGTGATTTAAAGAGGCGAAACAGAAACGACTGCACACTCACTTGCCTACTTCAGCCCTGGATTATTTTTGAAACACACATGTGTTCGATGTTGTTTTTCTGCATGCATTGATGTGTAGCCGTTAGCACAGTATTCTGAGTAGTGGTCCGGCTTTAACGTTGAGTGTGTTGTTGTTTAAAGTTTCTGAGTAAAAACTGAATGCGGTACAGATTGCAATTGCACAGAGTTGATGAGTTCATTGTGTTTCTAGTAACTTGTAGGTTTACACTTTTTCTTTAAATATGTGTCAGAAAACATTTCATCAACGGTTGATAGAACTGTATTCTCACAAATGATGAGGAGGTTGGCAGCATGAGTTCCTGACCTACCTTATCCGATAGTTGGCATCAAATGACAAATACCTCGCTTACCGTTGTAATCGTCATTCATATAAGCATTGCACACAATTATTGGTCACGTGATTTGAGCGACAACTCCTATTTGACCATAAGCTCGTGAATTTATATTGCTTATTTGTGAGATTGAATTTTACCTAAAAGACCAAACGGGAGCTACCAGTCACAATATACGCCACTGCCGCGTCTAAAGTTTCAGTACCATTGCACTGTTTGTGAAATTTCTTTATTTCAGTTATTGAAATGTAATAACTGTAGCAAAAATGAAGAATTCTGCAATCACCACTTTAGTATTGATGTTTTTATTTTAAATTGTGTTTTTCTTAGCTTACATAGTATTGCATTTGTTTATTGAAGAGTTACAGCATAGTCATTAGTCATAGAAAGTTGAAAAACACAGAATTTGTTGAGCACGTGTGGGTCAGAGCAGAAGAGCTAATTTGACCGAGCAAATGACAAGTAAACGTACTTCGCAATAAACATTCAAATTTATTTGGATTTCCGTAATGTTTGTAGGACTATTGTTCAAATTAAATATATTTCGTTGAGACACAAAGTTTTTTGTCTTGATTTCGTTTCGAACAATCCTACTGTTGAAAGCCAAATTTGAGAAAAGAGTTTGCTAAACACTTTGGTTTAGTAAGAGTTATGTTAATGACGACCTTTCATGTTAAATGACGACCCAAGACAGCAAATAAACTGTTTTTACATTGATTCAACGTCTGCAGACGTGAAATCAGTGTAAAACTGGTTGATTTGTTGTCAGAAATGGTTCTAAGCGAATATTCATGCAATATTGACCCTATACATTATTCTGTTACAAATTGACATCATAATCGAGTCGGATTAATTGTTCATCAACTCCACACTTTTCAACTGGAATAAAATGGAACGTAGGCAATTTTGAAAAGCAACTCAGTCAACCTCGAATGTTGTTCCCTGAGTAAATCGTTTACATTTAAGTATATCATCATTACTGGTATGTAAGTTTTTGAAGCTATTCTTCAAATGCATTGCTGCAACTGATGAAGTGCCAACATCGCCTTGATCTTGGAACCACAGCCGCTCGTATTTTACACTTAGATTTGTTAGACAGTGCCTATTATGTTGCTACTTATTCAAGCCGAATATTGAGAGCAACATTGTTTATCTGCTAAGTGCAACACAATAAATAGAGTCGGACAATTTTTTTATCAGAATAACGACAGCAGAGAACATTATTAGGCTCGTCATTGCTGAGTTGTACTTGATATTTGGCCCTGTGTACGTTATCGTGTGACCGTTGATCATTCGATGTCACGTAATCTGTATTCCACATGAGAGTGCCGCTGATACATTTGTTGGCTGTTCAAGTGTCATTTTCGCTCAATTTTCCAGTTCTGACACTTCCGAGGGCATCCTTTGAACAGCTTGCTCACTCATGGGCCGGAAGGGAATGTGTTGATATATGCAGCGCCGTTGAGAAGGTAATTTGGACCGGGTACCAAATCAAACACTTCTGAGGAAAACACACTATAGGCTACCCAAAGAATACGATGTGGTTTCTTTAAACTCCTGGTCCAAAAGTATCCCTATCAGCGCTGCTGGGTATGGGTGACACTCCCTTTCATTGGTGATGGAAATGTCAAGATAGCTGTTCAAACATCGTAACCGATGGCGGTTTTTGGGAATACCAGAATCGCCATAGATAGCAAACTTTATTTGTTGTTATATATCGGCAAGGGGCAAAACTGGCGTCATATGACGTTTGAACAGCCACTTTATTTTGAACAAGTGGTTCCTTTGGTGCCACGCTTCACGTACCGTACTTTATTTAGGTCAGTGGAAATATTGTCGAAAATGTAGAATAAATGTCATTCTTTTTGTGAATGGTTTTGACATTTTGCAAGCTTGTGGCAGTTTGGTTGGTTTAAAATCTTTATTCTCGGACTGACAAAGCCTTTGATTGGTTATTCCTGGTAGTTTCGCATAGCCTACTTGTAGCCTTTGACACAGGGCCGGTTACCGAGATTGGCAGAGTGACGTTTTCCGATTGTTGAAGTGTTGTTGCAGAGGAATTATTCCATTCACTAGGTCTAGGTGCCGCCGAATGGAGAGCAGTCCTTAGAATGCGTTACTCAAGCGCACACTTTGAGAGTCGAACTTGTGCCGCGTGATCTTGAGCCGGGCGCGGGCACTAAGATTAGCAGTGTAGTTTCCATTCATTAGGCGCTGCTAAATGGAAAACTACTAGTGCGTTACCGGTACTCAATTCTGCAGTACCATTGTTTCATCTTGCTGTTCGTTCATAATATCGGGTGTTCAACCAACTGAGCTATTCGGAGCAGCGAACATCATTCGTCCACCAAATGAAGTGGAACATCTGCTCTTCAGTAGTCCGGCAAACATCGCCAAGCTGAAGTGATAAAAAGATATAGTATAGATAGATCGGCCCCAGTAACTAACGTGAAGAAGACCATCGGGACCGAAAACGACTGCGCCCCTAATAGCCTACGATACCGTAGGCTACTCAGCCGTGACCTTGTGGATGATTGGAGATGCACAAACTAAATTTCAGAGAAACAATTAAAACCCATAAGCTTCATTTATGATGTGTACATTTTACAACACAAGTATGCAACTAAAAAAGTTATACACAAAAGCTTTTAAAAAGTAAAGTTATGTATGAGAAGAAAAGGTTCTAATTGTAGGCTACAAAGCCTTCGGCAAGAAGGAGAGTAGGGTGGCCAGTTCCTTTCTCTTGGCCGCCTTTCCTTCAGCAATTGGGCCCACCTCACTTATAACACCATGGGTAGGGGTAAGCGGTGTTTTCAACAACCATCTGAAGCCGGGAGTCGAACCAGGTTTGCATTATTGGAAAGCCAACGCCTTATCCGCTGCGCCACCCCACCGTCTACTGCATCTAGTTCTAAAAAGGCAGATGAGGTAATTTTCAAAGATTCATTATATGGGTCATATTGGAGCAGTGCTCTTCACCAGGGGTTTAGTGATTTTAAAGGTGTACTCGTAATTTCTCGTTTCGGTGTATTGATGCACCATTTTGAATTTTTAGGTCGCCGTGCCGCATTTACACTTCAAGTAAGCCAGTTAGTTAAACAAGAGGCTGAGTAGTCAATGCCGAAAAAAGAAACATTGATAGTTGCGTCACTTGTTCATTGTTACGTTATTGACAAGATCGTTACTGTTAATCTAAATTTTTCTTAGTGGGGTTTCTGTGACAAACTCAAAAGTAAATTAGGATTTCCGCAATGACAAAAAGGTTACAGAACGCTGTACTACAGCAATTAAAGTCCGCCCCGTTAGCTCAGTAGTTACGCGCCCAGCTCAAGAGGCGCAAGTTCGACTCTCGGGCTTGAGCAACGCATTTTCAGAACTGCTCTCCATTTAGCGGCACCTAGTAAATGGAATAATTCCCCAGCAACAACACTTTAACAATCGGAAACTTCACTCTGCCAATCTCGGTTATCGGCCCTGCGTCAAGAGCTTCTACAAGTATGCGAAACTACCAGGAATTATCAAGGCTTTGTCAGTCCGAGGATAAAGATTCAAAACCAACCAATTGTTAGGTTTTATTTGTCTATGGTTTAAGCAAATCATTTTTTTACCAAAATTGTAGCAAGTGTATAAAGTAGTTGATTGGTAAAACTATGGCAGCCAACTGTTAATTTTTTGCTAATGTCATATGTTAATTGCAAAATAATTTAGATAAATGAAATGCAATCAAAATGGGCACCGGTATACAAAACAAAGAACTAGTTGGAATAGAAAGAATAGAAAGCATGCTGCAGAAATTCTACAAAGCATTTTTACAGAGTTGCTTGCTTGATGTTTGACAAGCTCAAGGCTGAAACCAGCGCTGATTTTGAAGTAAATTTCACTCTCAGATTAAAACACAACAAAAACTGGTTTTTACATATGAAGCCATAATTTCGTGTTGCGCAAAATTTCATTTGCTCCCTTTGTTGCCATTCACTTGATTGAGCATTAAGGGTTCGTTTCATAATTATCTTTTGAGCTGTTGTGACAATGGTTTTGTTTCCCATCAACAAGATTGCACTCTTGCGTCGATAAAACAGAAAAAATAGTCCCCTTATTGTGTTGTCCGAGCCAACAACGAGACTCTGGGGCAGTGAAGAGACATGACCTCTGTGCCACAATGAATTGCCTATCGTTGCATGGTATTTTGACGTGGGTCTTCTCTGATCAACGCTTCAGCTCTCTGAGTATAACGTTTTGAAATTTTCCTTTGGGTGGTGGCACAAAGCCAGTCCTGAGGAATATTGGTCACTCGTTGCGTTGAATCAATATATGGAACATGCCAGGCGTTTGGAGACTTTTGTATCACTGTGTCATAAGCGACAGCTGACGAAAGATAGGGTTGCCTTCGTCTGCCATGAAGAATAAATGTTTGGTGAGTTTGTTGGTATTTGTCAAACACTTTGAGTATATCGGCCCCACACCATTGGCTTACTTTATATCTGTAATTACGGAACAGGTCATTGCTACTAAAGGAACAGTCGGGCCCACTGCTTATTGCTGCATATAATATAAAAGCATCGTCGGCACTGTCTGCCTCAGTAAAGTATATGTCTGCCAAGTCAAAAAGAAATCTACCATCCATCTTCACGTGTTTCTTCAAGTGCTTTCGAAAAACAACACAAATCTTCTTTTGACCATTCCCAGGCGTTCTTTGGTAGTCTTTTAAAATATTTCCGAGGTTGGTCAAGCCTTGCGCATATCGGTGCTTCCCGAGAAATGTCTTTGTTTCTGAGAAGCTTGAAAAGGTGCTGTGAATCAAGTTCATTCCATCAATGATCAAATCAAATGGGCCTTCTTCATTGAGGTGATGCAAGAAGTTGGTGAAGCTCGGTAAAGAAGAGACATAGAATAAGTCAGGTGCCTCTTTACCAAGATAATTGTGGACATTCGGATTAATATCCTGTGAAACTTGCGTAACGAGAAGCTGTAAAACTTCTTGTTTTAAGCATTCAAATTCATTTTGTGATAAAATGCTTTTGTTAATTCGAACATGGCTAACAGGACAAAATCCCTTACTGATTTCTCTGTTAGAAAAACAACCCAGCGACCAACTTCTATTCTTTATTGAGCGAAACCATTTACCAATAGAACGGGCGCAGTTTTTGTTTAAAGGAACAGATTTTGAACAAAGGAAGTTGAAACAAGCTTCCACAACTTCGCAATTTCCTTCCCACTTTACATTATCATCGGTGTACTTGTGATAGCTTAGGAAAGCATCCATCAGACGGTCATCTACTCGTGAATACTCATTTTTCTCTAACAAAATCATCATTATTTTGATTCCTGTTTCTGGGTCTCTTCTTTTAAACGCACCGACTCCATATAGAGATAAAAAAGGTGCGATTCCTTCAATGAGGCCAATACTTTCATACGTGTGACATATCTTCATCAGATCATCAGGAGTACTGGTGCAGTAAGTGCTGCTTTCCATAGACTGAAGATTTGCTGCTTCTACGAACAAGAACAATAAGCTCTTTGAATAAACTTTTATCTTCTTATTAACTCTTCGGTACAATTCCATTGCCATATCATATTCTTTAAACCGCATAACATTATTTAAATAGATGACTAAACTAGGTTGTGCAATTTCAAGAACATCATCATATTCCACAACATAATCTACAAAAGACTGCAGCAAAGGAGTGGTAAGCACATTTCCCAAGTCATCGCTTCTTCCAATAAGGAACAAGCTCATTAGTGACTTGATGATAATATTTTTTGAATATTCTTCACAAATCTCTGAAAGCTGATCAAGAATATCTCTCCATTCATCAATCGTCTTTGCAGTATCTTCAATTTGAAACACATTATATGAAAACTTTTCTTTTCTTCCCTCGCCTGGTGAAGAAATATCATCCACTTCAGCACTGTCAACCAAGGAAGATGTCTCTTGTATATCCTTTGATTGTTTTAGTTCAAACATATTTTCAGTATTATCAAACAAACTTTTTGTATTTAAATTATCCATCTCATTGGAATTATATGAGTTATCACTAGAATAATCAGTTGGTAATTGCATATTGTAACGTGAACAGGCAATAACATTATCTTCAATGTCTTCTAAATAAGGCAAATTATTCAGAACTGAATCTTGGTCAACAGGTTTGTCATTAGTCACAACAATGCAGACGGAACGTAACTGCAAGTATGGTGGTAGCATTCTTTTTCGTTTCTCTATGTTGCTAGCTGTTTTTGACTTGTAGCGACATGGATAAAACTTTTCACTGATAAAACCACTGGTTTGTAAAAATTGGTTTGCAAATGGTTTCAGCTTTGCAAAATCTTTCTGTAGATGCAGTTTGCTACAGTTAACTGAATATCGACCTATATTGATTTTCCAACAAGTATTCAACCGTTGACACAGTCTTGATACAAGCAGACCTTGCACATTCATGATTCACAAGTAAAAGTGATGCAATAGTTTATTTATATACATCTACCATCAAGCCATACTTTGTAGAACTGAAAAGCAGAGGAAGTAATATGAACACAAGTAAATGTGTCGTACCAAAATTATCTCTAAAAAGAGGTTATAATAAAGAAGTAGCCCTATTTTCTCCCAACCGTACATCAAAACTGTGCAAACACCACTCTACCTGTTTTATGCTACATTTATCTCCAGAAAATGAACTTTTAGTTTTAATATGTTCACCTTGATACAAACATATGGCTTATATCATCGCAATGGCCTTGTTTGTTTATACAAAATTGATGAAGTTAAAGATATTTCACATCGGATGCAACCTAATTCGTACCCTCATTTCGTACCCTGAAAAAATCAAGAAATTTAAAAAAAAAAAGCCAAAATAGCACATGGATCGGAGTTTCCGGTCAACCCTAACTTTAAAATTTTTGCAGAAACACCAATTAGTGACTTCGACTTTGTTGCGATCAGCAACTTCGGCTTTGTGCTATTTTTTGTCTAAATCTTTTCAGGGTACGAAATGAGGGTACGAATTGTTCAGGGTACGAATTAAGTTGCACCCTTCACACAGGCCTCGAAATTCGTTTTTGTTGACGGCGGACAAACGTGTCCGGTCTGAGCAGCTATCTCGGCAGACAAATTAAGTCTCAAGGCGGACTCAAGGCAGTTTTATCGTCAATCGTCATCTGAGACTTTTCGGTCATTTGTCTGAAATGACTTGAAAAAATTCGGACATTTTTTATTTATTTTGGTCATTTTTTCTGATGAAAATATCTCCTTTCAAGTAGCTGATACAAACCAAAATTTGCACTTCCTGTCTAGCTACAACATTAAGTTTCGCTAAGAAACGTTGTCTTGTTTTATCTGAAAAAGGTTTGAACAGACAAACGTTTCTTCAACGTTCATCAGCAAAACTCAACCTTGCAATACCCGGCCGGAGACATCTTTTATTGTACACTAACATACGTTCAAAAATAAAGCAAAACAAAAACACAGTACAGCGTAAAGGAATAAAAACAAGTAAGAATGACCAAATAAAAAAACAAAACACGTTAGGCTACGCTCTAATGGTTCGCAATTACAAAGTGATTTAATTTAACAATTTCACTTCTCACGTTGTAGCGTGCTCGCTTCGCGTTACTGTGCCAGTGCGCGTATGCCGTGTCATAATTGAATGTTTTGTATGATGCAGCATTTAACCTCAAACGCATAAGTTTATCTGCAGTTGAACAACGCAAGCGATTTCATGTTGGAGTTTGCAACCGATAAATTTTGACCGAATTGTCTATATATTTTTTCGAACATTTTGACCGAATTGGCTATATTTTTTTCTGACATTTTGCTAAAAAATCGGTCAATAACCGATAAATGACCGAAAAAAAAAACCCAGATCGTCATGCTCAATTACTTCATCCTGATAATTCTTCGCCATTTGAGAACTATAGCTACAGTTTAGACAACTTTTTAGAATTTCAGCGAAGTCATTCTGAAAGGCTTTCATCAGACCAACGACGTGCGCTTGAAGAGTCAAAGCGCCATGTGGCTGCTAAATACGCCGCATAACTGATTAACTTCCACCAAACGAGGTCGTGTGGCTTCTTGCGTCACAATGCTCTTTGTTACGGTGATTCAATGTCATCAATTGTTGAAACAACGTAAAAATCGAAAGTTTTCCTGCTCGAATAGAAGTTGAAGGATACAGCGTTCACATATTCTAGATGCGCTAGAATGCGAGAAAATTATATTCTCGCAACAATTGTTCGTGCTATGCAGTGACGATTTGTATCGCTAGTTCCTCTGTTATTTCTCGGCGGACAAATATGACCGATCTAAATGGTACTTCCCGCGGACATCACATGTTGTGACGGCGGACATGTCCGCCGTGAATTTCGAGGCCTGTTCACATCAACAATTGAGCATAAAAAATTGATGCATGTCAATTATGCTCTTGACCTAATTTGCTCTAAGACCAATTTGCGCTAAAAACCTTCAGACATGACCTAAATTCACAATTTATTTGCCATGCATACAATAACAGGTGGTGTGGCAGTCACCTGACACAACCCCATCTCCAAACTCAAAATGATTTAACTATATATATTGATTGATTGGTTTATTTTGTTGTGCAATATTATAACAGCAAAATCATGAAATGATGCAGTACGCTTAACGAACACAATTGAAACAAAGAAAAATAACAAATGTACACTGCATCTTTGAAGTAAGTAAATCACAACGGGAAGCTGCGAAGTGACCATGACGGTCTTCGAGTCAAGCAGCCACCCTCAACCAAGTCGATGATAAACATTTAGTAAACATTGCACTAAAATATCTACACTTACAACAAAGAGTCAAGACAGAAACAAACTTGCATCCATTATATGTCAAAATTTCAGGTTCCAATATTAGGTGTTGATAGTCAACGATTAAAACTGCATTAACTTTAATATTCTGCAATTAGATGGTTTTTGTAAAGTTTTTTAAATAAGTCAAAAGATTTTTTTTTAATGTCTAGTGCAGTGGTTCTCAACCTTTTTGTCTTGGTGGACCCCTTTTGGGGTCTTCGAAGCGGTCGCGGACCCCTAAAAATTTCAATTTTAAATTTTGGTATATCGCGTTTCCTTATGGAATCATATGTTACATAAGTTTCAAAGCAACACACTTAAAAGAATTTGCTGAATTCGCAACGCACTTGACGATTGATGAGATTGACGAAATTATGTTATGACTTATGAGCTATATGCTGGCACACAGGATCAAACATCGGTAAGCTATATGCTCATTTGATGTTTTTCTATAACTTTTATCAAAAGTTAATAGAATACTTGCGACTGTTACAAAGAATTTCTTCCTTTTTTCATTTGAAATCAATATTAATTCGTTATAATCACAGTCATTGCAAAACCGTGAGTGGTGATAAACTGCTGACTAACGTTTGTATTTCTAAATTAATCATTGATCAACAATCTGTTGTCTTAAAAGAATTTAGTTAAACATAGCCAACATAGCCTTATTAAAAGGTTTAAGTAATTTATATGATATTTTAGTTAAGAAACCAAACTTTTGTGCAATGTCCTTTGCAATTTCAAACGACGCACCAGTGCGTTGCGACTTACAGTTTAAGAATCACTGTAGGCTAATACATAAACAAAGCACAAACAATTTTTAAATTTCTTAATTTATCCGTCATGTTGAAAACTCGGAAACTTTCGCGGACCCCCGGAAATCGCTTCACGGACCCCTTGGGGTCCGCGGACCCCCGGTTGAGAACCACTGGTCTAGTGGGATTGAGTTCCATATTTTTACTCCACTATACTTGATGCTTCGTTGAAGTCTATACCAATAATTATAAAATAATATTTTGCGTTCTTTAGATCTACTTCTTCTTCTCTCGTTTGACTTGCAGTAGCTTAGATTGGCAATGCCTCCTCGTGCAGCCAAGATACGGTAGTTGGGTCCAGTTGTCGAATACCAGTGATTCCACTTGGGGGTCGTAAGATGGGACATTCGTGGAGTATGTGTTGCATTGTTTGTTCTACCGCTCCGCAGACACATACCGGCGAATTATGCAACCCCCACCTAAACAAATTAGCTCCAGTACAGCCAACGTCACATCTGATCCTGTTCAATGTGACCCATGCCTTTCTTGAGAGGTCTGCTCCAGGAGGGATGGAGAGTGCTGGCATAACTGAAAACTGGGGAGGGATATGTGGCAGCTCGTTCCATTCTTGGGTCCATGTTTCCATGCAGCTGAAGTTCTTATCCACAAGTTGTGTAGCATATCGATGGAATGGGTGCCTTGATGATAGGCGTTGAGGTCTGACTGGTCCATTTGTTTGGGAGTGACTGTAGAGAAGGTGTTGAGGATCGAGTCTCGCATGTAGAGCCAGTTTGTGAGAGGCTTCTTCCCTACGGACATGAGCAGGAGCAATGCCAGCCAAAGTTGGCAGATAAGCAGTAGGTGTGGGGCGGAGACAGCCAGTGATGATGCGCAAGGTGTCGTTAATGCACACATCCATCTTTTTTGTGTGTCTGCTGCGGTTCCATACAGCTGAGGCATATTCGGCTGAGCTGTAGACCAAGGCTAGTGCACTTGTACGCAAGGTTGATGCTCGGGCTCCCCATCCTGTTCCTGCTAGGCTTCTCAAGAGGTTATTTCGCGAGGTAACCTTGGCACGGAGTGACTCGATGTGGGGTCTGTAGGTCAACTGCCGGTCAAGTTTTACTCCAAGGTAAGTTGGGTTTGCAGTGTATGGTAAAGGATTTCCTTTTAGCGAGACAGACAGTTGACGCTGAGATTCCCGATTATTTGTAATGTTCTTTAGATGACTACAAACTAAGTTATCACAAGATATTGAGAATGACCACTGCACAACCTGAAACTTCACCATAAACAAAGCTAGTTGATAAACAAAGCTACGTTGATAAACAAAGCTAGTTGATAAAATACAAGATAAGTTATTGAGTTGAAAGAAATTTAGCAAGGTTGCATCACCTTCAAAAAAATTTAAGATATGAAGGAAAAATAAAACAAAGAAAATGTTACAAAAAAAATAATGTTTATGTCTGTAAGTTAGTACTTTTGAATAGTTAAAATCATAGGCGCCTAACTATTTTTTTGGCCGTGGGGGCGAAAGCGTGTTTCATCAGCAGCAACGTAAATTCAGCGAAATGTCACGCAGATGGATGACGTAATTATGTCGTCACACTAGGATTGCTTTTATTGCCACACTCGGAGTTATCGCTACGTTCGACCTACCGTTAATTATTATTAACAAAGCTCGACCAAAACACATGCTATGCGTCTGCGTTGGCTAGCGGTTGATGGACTGCGACTCTTTAAGCTAAGCGCAACATAAAGTTTAGCAACGAACTAGATTTATTAGCATGAAACAAGAGACGAAAAGGTTTACTAATAGGTATACTGTAAAATGTAAATGGAATGAAAATACTAACTTGATCATATGCTTGAAAATATACCTGTTGAAAGTAAAATCATTCATGTTTACATCAATTCAACAGCACGTCACCTTTAATAAATTTAAAAGTTGCTGACATCCGTAAACAGCCCTTGAAAAATAGTTACAGAGAGACGTTTGATTAAGTTTTCGACTTGACATTGCTCCCTTTTCACTACAATATCGCAACTTATGGCTGACCAGCTTTCAAATTCCAATTCGCTGTAATACGCCCGTTTTCGTGTTGCAGATGAAACAAAAGATGCGCATATTCCCCGCCTTTGATCGGGTTTCCATGGCAACGGACGTGTGTGCGCCATGCAGTTTGCGCGAGTCCGTTGTTGTGTTGATTATGCCGCTTGTGCGACTGTGGGCAATGCGGTTTGTACCAGCCCTTGTTACGTTGGTTAGTGGTAAACTCGGGCCGAGACTTCAAGTTCATTTTCACAGCAACCGAGTCACTGCCGCGACAATTCTCTGCAGAGGTTTCGACTTTCGAAAGCGACAGCGAGGCTGTTTGCAAGCGCATTAAGTTAAACGCACGCTGCGTCAACGTAGCAAATTATGTTGTGTTTGGGTGCATTCAACATCTGATGACATTGAATCGACGCAAAATGGTAGATTTTTGCTATTCCACAGGCAGCAAAATCAGTCATTTTTACATTGATTCAACGTCTGCAGACGTTAAATCAACGTAAAATGACAGATTTTTTTGTCTGGGGTGGGATTGTAGCATCGCTACTCGTTCTAGTGATTATTTACTGCGAAGCTGTTGCGGTTTGTATTTAAAAATGTTTTCCTGCTGCCGATCGCTAGTTCATCTATTGTTTTATGTATCAATGCCGCATAAAAAGTTGCTCCCACGCGGAAATATGCGTGGGGGCCTGGCCCCCACGGCTTAGGCGCCTATGGTTAAAATGATTAGTTTGGATCAACAAATGTGTGACCTACACTCCTACAGCTTAGATTGAAAGGAAATTATCGGGTAGGCTACCGTAGCCTAGTTATACCGACCAGCAAAAGTTTGTTCCAAGAACCCAGTTAGCCTAACAGTTCATTTTTACATTGTAGTAACAGAATGAAAAGGCTAACCAAATGTGTGGCCTATCGTTTTATCGTCGCTAAACGTTGAAATCGTGTAGAAAAGGGTGCTTTTGCTGACTAGGATACGTTGAAACTGAGAAACATTCACAGAAGCCCTACGATACGTTGCATTTTTAAGATAATGTATTCAGACGTTGAATCAATGTACAAAGGAAATGTTATGCTAAATGGGTTCTTGGAACAAATCGTAGGGCTTCTGTGAATGTTTCTCAGTTTCAAAGTATCCTAGTCAGCAAAAGCTCCCTTTTCTACACGATTTCAACGTTTAGCGACGTTAACACGATAGGCCACACATTTGTTTAGTCTTTTCATTCTGTTACTACAATGTAAAAATGAACTGTGTTCTTGGAACAATTTTTTGCTGGTCGGGATAACTAGGCTACGGTACCCGATAATTTCCTTTCAATCCAAGCTGTAAGCCACACATTTGTTGGTCCAAACTAATCATTTTAACTATTCAAAAGTACTAACTTATAGACATAAACATGATCTATTTTTTTTTTTTTGTAACATTTTCTTTGTTTTATTTTTCCTTCATATCTTAAATTTTTCTGAAAGTGTTGCGACCGTGCCAAATTTCTTTCAACTCAATAACTTACTTCGGTCACAAGCACGTTTTAACGTTCGCGTTTTGTCGCTTCTACCTTTTTCTACACCTTTGCTATGTTGACGTATTGTTTTTGATATCATGATCAGAAAGAAAAACAACTGAACTGACATGACGAATTCAAGCACGTTTTAGCGTTCGCGTTTTGTCGCTTCTACCTTTGCTATGTTGACGTGTATTGTTTTTCATATGATGGTCAGAAATAAAAACAACTGAACTGACATGACGAATTTTAATTTAATAGTTCAAACATTTTCTTTTTATTCCTTTCTGCACGATTTCAACGTTTAGCGACGTTAAAACGATGTAAAAACGGCAATTATAATTAGGCTAAGGTACCCGATAATTTCCTTTCAAAAATTTCAAAACCTCGCCGAATAGGGCACTCGCCGAAAAGGGCTCTCGCCGAATAGGGAACTCGCCGAATCGGACTAGTCGAATCGGACTCGCCGAATCGGACTCGCCGAATAGTAGCAGACCCGATGAAATACCAGCAAAAATTATAAAAGCTTCCCCAGACAATATACTTACTGCACTTGCACATATATTTAACCTATCCTTAAGCAATGGCAAATTCATATCATCATTCAAAATATCTAAAGTAATACCTGTATTTAAAAAAGGGAAAGCAGAAGACTGCAGTAATTATCGACCTATCAGTTTATTACCATCAATTTCAAAAGTTACTAATTATAAGAAAATTTGATGAAAAGTTTAGGAACGAAGTTTTGTTTTGGAATTTCAAAAGTACTTGAGAAAATAATGTACAATAGAATATACAATTTTCTAGAAGGCAATAACTTCTTCTATGGTCAGCAGTTTGGTTTCAGACAAAATCACTCAACAAGTCATGCAGCATTACATCTTGTTGATAAAATTTAAAATGCAATTGAAAGAAAAGAAACAACACTAGGTATATTTTTGGACCTGTCCAAAGCATTTGATACTATCGATCACCACATTCTGCTAAACAAACTTTACTATTTTGGTATTAGGGGTATAGCCCATGACTGGTTCAGAAGTTACTTACAAAACAGATTTCAAGTTGTAGAAGTATCTCACTCAATGTCTGGTAAAAGAGAAATATGTTATGGAGTACCACAAGGATCGATCCTTGGACCACTATTATTTTTAATCTATGTTAATGATTTTTCGAGATGTTTAGTACACTCTGAATCTATAATGTTTGCTGACGATATCAATTTATTCTTTTGCAGTAAAAATTATGATAAACTTTTCGAAATGGCGAATGAGGAAATGACAGGAGTAACAAATTGGTTAGCAGCAAATAAGTTATCACTAAATGTAAAAAAAAACAAAATACATGTTATTTAATAGTACAAATAAACTTTCAAACCTCTCTTACACACTGTCTAGTGTCTATATGCAATCAACCCATTGAACGTGTCAACACTATTAGTTTTCTGGGCATTTTGCTGAGCGAAGACTTGTCATGGAAACCCCACATGCTATCTTTACTGCAAAAACTTCGCAAAAACTTTGGAGTTATCTGCAAGGTTAAGCCCTACCTAAACACCAACAATTTGATTTGCCTTTACCATTCCTTAATTGAAAGCAATCTCCGGTATTGCATAAGTGTATGGAAGCATAGTCATGTAACTGTTTTAAAAAAGCTTCAAAAGATTTGCAACAAATTTATAAAAATGATTGCAAAACATGAATCAAATCACTCTGAATCCCATAATTTCTTCACAATTGACAAACTATACACAATAGAAACTGCAAAATTTATGTTCAAACTCAAACACAATCACTTACCCCAATGCTTTAATTCTCTATTTCAACTTAATAACAATTTGCACTCAATATCAACCAGAAGCAACAATCACTTTTTCCTCCCCTACTTCTCCAAAAGCTTGACTCAACAATCCATTCAGTTTAGTGGAGTTAAAGTGTGGAACCATCTCCCGAAAACCACCACTGAAATTGAAACCTTTTCAATATTTTGCAGTAACCTGAAAAAGCACTTGCGTTCTGAAAAGTAACCTCTAACAACCTATGCTGTAACTCTTTAATTAATTATCTGACTGTATTATTGATTGTTGCACCATATCCTGGTATAGCATGCCTTTCCAAATGCCACTTTTGTAAATTTATCCTACATATCATATATTACTATATTATACATTAACATATCTTACTATACGTATATATATCTTATCATATATCACACCCGACCGGATAAGGATGATTATTACTACCGGTATCTTTACTCTTCCATGAATAAGCTACTACAGACGAAATCGGTTAATAGTATACTGCTTAAACGTATCAACCGTTTATTTGAATCAAAACCTGAAATCCTAAACCAAATGCAATCTAATGTTAAGTAAAAACATCGGTTAAACGAATACCGCTTAAAAGAATAAGTCGGATAAAAGCATCAGGATTTGCTTCTAGTTTGCATACTTCATTCATTTAATCGTATAATTGTGCCTGTTAGCGAAAAGAGAATGTCTCTTTTTTGCTTCACATAATTGTCTGCAATGTTCAAAGGCGAAATGAAGCAGAGGTGAGACATATGCATGCGATCAAAACAAAGACAAGTGTCTGTAATCCCAGGCCATAATCTTATGTGCTAGACATCGCACTACAAAGAACCGATTTTCGCACAGCTGGGCTTCATTAAAACAGAAAGGCAGACAAAAGGAATAATCACACTTCCCAATAAAGAAGTTTAGATCCTTTTGATGTCATCCGTCGGCGACTGGCCTTCCAAGGAATGGACACGGACAAGTTATTTCGGCTTGAGAGGGAAGTGTTGGAAAGCATGTCCAAAAGTTTAAACCAGAAAACTTTGGAGAATTTTTTTTTAAATTGCTGAAAAAAAGTAGCCTACTGTTGTGAAATGCAGTGCGTAATTTCATTTGTGCACTTTCGTTCAGTTGAAGAACATTGCAAATTAATTATTTTACCAGACAGCGCAAAAGACTTGAAAAAAAAAACTTTGTGATTTCAAAACACAAACAGCGCAAAAGACTTGAAAAAAAAAAACTTTGCGATTTCAAAACAAACAATGAGTGTGAGCCGTGTTTTTCTACCATACCACTATTTTCGTAGGCCACGTTCCATACTCACAACTACACAGCTGGTGCGGAGCTAAAAATAGCACGCTTGAATTAAAAACGTCAACGTCAAAGTTCGCGTTGTGACGTCACAAAGATTGGTTAGATTAAAAGAAGTCCGATTGCTACAGTTTGCAGAAAAATGCTTTGATCGTAAATGCTCTCCCAGTCAGCAAAGCTGGTCTTTTTTACATTGTTTCAACGTCTGCAGATGATAAATCATGGAAAAAGGACCAGTTTTGCTGGCTGGAACATACAGCACAGTGTTATGTAACACAGAAGTAGTAAACTCTTTAAAATTTTCGTAGGCCATGTTCCATACTCAAAATTACACAGCTGGTGCGGAGCTAAAAATAGCATGCTTGAATCAAAAACATCAACGTCAAAGTTCGCGTTGTGACATCACAGATATCGGTGAGATTAAAAGAAGTCCGATTGCTGCAGTTTGCAGAAAAATGCTTTGATCATAAATGCTCTCCCAGTCAGGAAAGCTGGTCTTTTTTACATTGTTTCAACGTCTGCAGATGATAAATCAATGCAAAAAGGACCAGTTTTGCTGGCTGGAAAACACAGCATAGGGTAAGAATTTTATAATTCAACAGCTATTTTGTGAATTTAACACCAAAAAAAATTAAATTCTTTTCATACTTTCAACAAGAATGCAGCTGGATATGCTGAACATAATGCCAAAAAAATTTTTTAAATCAGACATTCGGTTAGAGAGTTATCAACAATTTACATTTTGGCCACTAGAGGGCATTTTGGCACGCGAGCGCAATAAAAACTGCTATATCTCCTTAAAAAATGGGCCAAACGTAAAAATGGTAGGGTCTACCCCCCCATTTTTGAGGATGGGGAATTGAAATAAAGCGTCAGATTTGCTCTAAAAGCAACATACAAAAAGTTAGATGTAAATTAGAGCTATCGCCTTTAACGTCAATTTTGACCCCGTTGCGAAACCCGATAAAAAAAATTTTTTTTTCAAAAATATTCCTTCTGATTCATATTTTTACAAAATAAGTTCAATTTCTATTACCAATGTTTACTTCATAGAGATATTGAACTTTAAACAAAATAATTAAGTCAAAATCCAGCATTATGTGGGTTTTTTAACAATTTGATTTATCATTTAATAAAAGATTTGTATTATATTGTGAATATGATTTTAAAACAGGGTATTTTTGAAAAATACAATTCATTATACTATTTAATGTCTGCACATTTACCAACCTGCTCTGTACTATTGCATTTAAAATCCTACATGGTAAGAGAAAATATTGGATATGGAATGAACATTATATACATAATGTCTAAGAGTTGACCAAAGATGAACCCATCATTGCTTCAGCCATGGACAATGTATGACATGTTGTATGTTCAAGATTGTCAATAGATAAGATAGAATGCACTTTAGTAGTAATGATATGCTTCAAACATACCTTAGAGAAACATGAAATCGCTCTAGCCAAATATAATCCTACCCTAATGATTGACAAGATTTTCACCAATCACAGCTTTGTACCATGTGACTTTGAAGGTAAATGAAGGGTAAATTTGAGTCAGTAGAGTTGTGAAATGGCTAGTTAAGTTAAGTTGCATCCTTTAGAAACTGATGAGTATTTAAATTAAGCGTTCAGTAGTTTATTAACAAGGATAACAAATAAGGCTAGCTAGCAGCTACCTGTAGGGTAAATCCTAAATAATAAGTATGTTGTAATTTGACAGAAAATGACCTACCGGTATAATATTTAACATATTAAACATTTACTTTTTATTCTACAGCATATCACCGATCTGTACAAATTTGTTACAAATAAGTTTCATTCAGAAAAGCTATTTTCTAAATATTATAATTACTGACTTGTGTTGAATTAAGTTTTGAGCATGGAAAATCAAGTACATTCGTGTTTTATTGGTATCCGCACTGGTGATGCTGAATCATGCCTAAAGACATCGTACAGCAGAACATGTCATTTGAGGTCAATGAAGGAATTATCGGAAGAGGAACAGGAGTTATTATTTTGGAGGTCCGGAATCAAGGTGACAGACGATTTTGACCCTGCTAAGGAAGATGTATGCACTCACCATGACTACGTCTTTCTAAAGAAATATGAGCGTGAAATGAAGAAGTGTTGCGATGTGTTTGGGGTGCATAGAGAAAGCAAGCTAAAGAAGCAGCCCAAAGGTGTGATGACCATTTCGTTAAGTCTGGCAAAGCAGCTTGCCCCGGTACTACCCGATGTTACACCTGGAAAGAAGTTGTGCCCAAGATGTTTTAAAAGAACGAAAGATGCAAATTCAATGGAAATTAATTTGTCAGAGGAAGGAGAAGCATCGGAGGAAGTTGTTGCTGATGATTATTGTCCACCTGAAGAGGTATTAGAATCAGGAAAGCAAGTATTAGTTAATTCACTTTTATCCGATGTGGGGGAGAGTCCTGTCAAGTTTCGTAGTGTAACCAGGAAGCAGAAGGTCAAAGCTTGCAAACGAAAGGCTGAAGTTGTATCCAAAGCTTTGTCATCGTCAATCTGCAGTATTGCTGGCATCAGCGAAGATGAGATTGTGTTGGAGATTGAAAAGCATGATAAGGAATTAGAGCAACTGAAACAGGACAGTTCTGATTTGTGGCAACTTATGTTTGACTTGAAGGTAAGGTTCTATGACCCAGATACAACGTATGCTGAACGGATCCGGATCTTAACGTTAAGGCCTCATTCTTGGAAGCATTCAAAAGCTTCTGAATTTTTTGGTTGTACAAGCTATGCTGCCAGGAAGGGAAATACAACAAAGAGTGCTTCAGGGATATTATCGCTGCCAACAAGAAAGCAAAAAGAGGGAATATCTTCAGATATTTTGAGAAGGGTGAAAGAAGCTTACGAAGACGACGAAACTTCCAGATTGATGCCAGGTAGTAAGGATGTTGTGAGTATTGGAAATAAGCAATATGCACAAAAACGGTTGATGCTTTGTACAATAAAAGAACTTCATACAATATTTTGTACAAACAATCCTGATATAAAAATATCACTATCAAAATTCACTTGTTTGCGACCAAAGTGGTGTATTATACTGGGATCTTCAGGAACTCACAATGTGTACGTATGTAGTATACACCAAAATATTGTTATGCTTGCTGATGTAATTGGTGTAAAGTACAGGGAAATTATGTCCAAGCTTGTTTGTGACATGTCATCGAAAACATGCATGATCCATCGATGTGAGAATTGTCCGGGCATAGAAGGTTTACACCGGTATCTTGAAAATCATTTTGAAAATTGTGACAAAGATGACTCCATATACTTTCAGCAGTGGATTTCAACCGACCGTGCCCAAATATCGAATAACTTCCTGCCTACTTCTGAATTTATACAATTTATTGGAGAGAAATTCAATAAAATAACTGCTCATTCGTTTATTGCCAAGTCACAGTCAAACTACTTAAAGGATAGGATGCAAAATTTGTCATCAAATGAATGCCTCATACTTGCTGATTTTGCTGAAAACTATCAATTTATGGTACAGGATGAGATACAAAGCTATCACTGGAGCAAGGAGTACTGTACACTTCATCCAGTGGTTATTTATCTCATGCGAGAAAATGCCTTAAAATGTATTTCACTCTGCGTTATATCTGATGATCTGGAGCACGACACTTGCTTTATATATGCTGTACAGAAGTATGTTTGTAAGTTCCTCGAGGATAACCATCCCTCAATCACTGCCATTGAATATTTTTCTGATGGATGTGCTGGGCAGTACAAAAATTTTAAAAACATGTTGAACTTGTCATACCACAAAGAAGACTTTTCCATTAAGGCTTGTTGGTCATTCTTTGCCACAAGCCATGGGAAATCTCCATGTGATGGCATAGGCGGTGTTGTAAAGCGCAAGCTTCGTCGTGCTAGTCTAAGTCGACCACTGAACAGTCAAATCTTGACAGCAGATTCAGTATTTCAGTACTGCAATGAAGCCATCGTAGGAGTGAAATTTTGCTTCATAACGAAAGATGATATGTTGCCACACCGATCAATGCTTCAGCGGCGATTTTTACTTGGAAATACCATCCCCGGTACACAGAGTTTTCATTTTTTTTCATCCCCTGCAGTTGGCACAATATGCTTCAAACGCACTTCTGACGATGATAGTTTTTCTGGCAGTCACAGATTCTTTCAAGAAAGGACAAACTTTGATATATCAGATTTTCCAATCTAGAGTTATGTTGCATGCAGGTATGGAGATGAATGGTATATCGGTATTGTTCAGCACATCAACCAGGAGCACTCTGATACTCTGGTGAATTTTCTTCATCCACCAGGACCATCAAATAGCTTTTATTGGCCACGTTCTGATGATCAATGCAATATGGACTGTACTTCAATTATTGCAAAGATCTCAGTTCCAAGTACTAGAAATGGCAGAACTTATCAATTGGATTCAACTGAACAAGAAGACATCAATTCCAAATTTGCAAACATGAATAACACTAGTTGCCACTGATATAAAATAGTTCATTAATACTGGATTTTGACTCAATTATTTCGTATAAAGTTCAATATCTCTATGAAGTAAACATTGGTAATAGAAATTGAACTTATTTTGTAAAAATATGAATCAGAAGGAATATTTTTGAAAAAAAAATTTTTTTTATCGGGTTTCGCAACGGGGTCAAAATTGACGTTAAAGATGATAGCTCTAATATCCATCCAACTTTTTATGTGTTGCTTTTAGAGTAAATCTGATGCTTTATTTTAATTCCCCACCCTCAAAAATGGGGGGGTAGACCCTACCATTTTTACGTTTGGCCCAAGTTTTGAGGAGTTATAGCAGTTTTTATTGCGCTCGCGTGCCAAAATGCCCTCTAGTGGCCAAAATGTAAATTGTCCATAACTCTCTAACCGATTATCCGATTTCAAAATTTTTTATTGCGTTATGTTCAGAATGGCCATTGCCACATTTTGGAAAACTATGAGCAATTTTCAAATTTTGATGATGTTGCCCAACTGTTGAATTATAAAATTCTTTCCCCATAGTGTTATGTAACACAGAACTAGTAAACTCTTTAAAGTTTAACCAGAATCGTAAACAGTTGTAGGAAGTATTAGTTGTAATGTGCGTTGCAGCCTAGTCAGCACAGACATCTCAACAATTACGCCCATTCACAATAAACCTTTTTTTTAGTAAATTGGTTAAACGAATCAATCGGATAATCGTATCAAAACGTCTGGCAAATAGGTGATTCGATTAACCGGTTTCGTCTGTATACCATTTTGCATAATTTAAAATTTGCCAGATAAGAATATATCACTAAGTTACTACCAGCTTGCATCTAACTACTCCCTGATTATTATAAGCTATTATGTTCGTTCAGAGGATCGCTTGACTTTTCGTAAGATTATTATTTAGGTTGGTTTGGAAAAGATGCTTGAAACAACTCAGACACTACATCCTTCATCGGCACTACCAAAGAATCTCCACCTCTCATTAGCGATACCAAAAACACTCCATCCCTCATTGATGCTATAAAAGATGATTCAACTCTTATTAGAAATACCAAAAACACGCTGTTATAATGCTATATCATCATGCTTCTTATGCTCTTACATGCGCAGGAAATTAATTAAAAAAAAACAAAGCTTTTTTAACTATTTTATCTTGATAATGAGCTGCCATATTATGTATTTGTTCTGCAATCTATAGGCTACTTAATATCGTTGCTGCGAACACTTTATTTCTGTATGAAATCTGTAAATAGTCCTTGTTTTGATAGTCCGTTACGTAATTTCAATATGTGTGTGTAAAATGTGTAGGCTACGGTATATTAGTTTGTTTTTGTGATGTTGGGTTCAGTCGTGTTCTCATTGCTTTAAGAATTGGCGCTCCAGTTGTTCCAGGAACGAGGAGGCGACTGATTCTTAACTAATTCATCAACTTATTTTAAAGTATCAGGTTTGGTGGCCGTGCTTAACTATATTTATTGATCCATACCGCAATATTAGATCCATTCATGCACGTCTTAAACCATTAAGGTTTTGCCACCTTTTCCTTTTGTTAGTTTTGTTACTGTATTTCTTTTTCACAATATCATTTCTTTTGCATTCTGACAAAGAAAAATAAATTGAATTGAATTGATGCTAAAACAAACATGTTCAATCTGCTGTGTTTGACTTCCTTTCTCTGTGGAATCCTGTATATATTTCATTAAAAGTATCAAATCGTTTTACCAACTGTCAAAAAGACTTCAAATTTATAAAAAAATTACCGTATCAACTTTGTTTTGCAACTTCATCATGCCCACTTTTTAGATTTACTACCACACAGTCCACACCAGGGTTGCCAGATACTCAAGCTATAGTAAGGCCAAATCCATTATAAAATAAGGCCAAAAAAAGGCCAAATTTTTTATTTACTTCTAAGGCTAAATAAACGCTAACAACTTAATTGAAATAATTTTTTGAAAATGCCATTTTACGATCAAATATGACAGATAATAATTTAGCACTGTCAGAGCATAATGACCGGTTCGTTTGCATAATTTGATTAATGAAAAATTACTGTAGTAGCAGATAAACTAGAAACCATTATTACTTCAATTCATGAACAGTGCTATTCCGAACATCTAGCTAAGCAATAAGCATGAATTTGTCTTATTGAGTATATGTACCAGGGATGTCTACAACTACAGGATTGGAAACTATTTTCAGTGCTATCATACATGACTACAGAAGAATTATTAAAATAAAACACTGTTTGTATCAACTAAAGAATATATAAAATTCAATTTTGCAATAACAATATAAGATATAGCCTTCACTCACATCAAAACTTATTTGATGTATAGAAGTTTAAAACCACGAATCTAAAAAATCAAAAATAAACGAATGCAAAGATTCCCTGTCGTTCTGTAGCATTTTGCGTATTGCAAACCGGATCAGAAGTAAACGTGGAGTGTTCAACAGTCAGTGAAATGTGTTGTCGTAGGCTTTTATAATAAACTTATTCACAGACCAACCCAGTACGAAATCAATACGTTTAAGATGTCATAAGAACTAAAACTAATACTCGGTTTTGAAATTATTTAGCAGCAAACAAAATACGACAAGATTGCACAAACGGAATGCAAACACATCACATTAACAAACAAGGTAAGTGTATACTTTACGGTTTACGGCGGGTGCAACTTAATAGAACCGTCCTGTCCACCGCTAACACATTCTCTACTCACTAATTAAAATTAAAACGAATATAGGTCAGGCTCTAAGTGATGATAAGTGATACTTTTATATTACAATTGAAATTGAATTTCCTTAAAATAATACTTTTTAAACCGGTCAAAACTTGCAGCCATAAAAAGGGCCAAATAAGGCCAGATTTTCTGGCCTTATTTGCATCAATTTTTTTAGGCCAACTGCAATTTAAAAAGGCCAGTTTTCTGGAATTTGGCCTAAAAAAAGGCCATCTGGCAACCCTGGTCCACACTGTTACACATGTTGAGGCAGAATTGAGAGACAAGTGTTGCCAGGAGACGCTATCAAATGAATTTTTCCACTGCTATTTTGTAAATTCCACAATTCAAGCCCAAACCCTCTCTTTCACATTTAACAAACTTTAAACATAAGCCCACGATCACCATCAACAGTTGCAACAAGGGCTATTTAAATTTCACCGCACACACACAAAGAATACAGTGACAGAATAAAAAACATGTGTAAGTCAAGTCAAGTCAAGTCAATTTATTTTGTTTTAACAGCGCCATATATTAACAAATAATCAGAGTAAAATGTAATTGTCAAAACAATGCATTGTACAACTGTTGGTTAGATTATGGCGCAATCAGGATGGTAGCGAAAGACCATAAGCAGTCATCTAGTCAGCCACCACCCCATCACAGTAAATCTAACTACACATTCATACACACTAGTGTGCAGAGGCAGGCACACTACTTCATTGAATAAAAAGAGTTCGCCACTGAGATTGAAAAACAACTACTGTTGGTTTGAATCTGCATTCTCAGACTGAGTAAGCCGAGGATGAAGATTCAAACCAACGAGCAACGACCAAGAATTGACCAACCACCAATAATTAGTGATTGTGTGCTATAATAGGCTACAGCACTTGCGAAAGTTTTCCTGAAATAACGAGGAAAAACGTGGATACCACCACCGAATTGCAACAATTTTTATGTGAAGCATACAAAAACAGGGCAATTTGATGTGTTCCACTGTATCCAAGTTTTGTCTTCCAAATACTTTGAATTTTTTGAAATTGGAGATTTTTGACTTTTGTTTTTATCTGGCAACCTCGTTAAGATTCATGTTGCCATTTGCAAAATGCCAGATCGAATTTATAAAAGTACCTAAACTAACTGCGAAAAAATAAAAAAAACCCGCATTGAAATCAAGATTGATGTTAACACGCTTGATGGTGATAATGCTCGCCCTTCGTTTTCTAAGATGGCAATTGAATTTGAGTCAGGTTTTAGATATGTATTTGGTGTGCATCATAAGTGCAAAGATGACTGGTGAGCCCGATTTGTGCCTGAAGCCTTCATAGCAGAATCAAACAGATGATTGATTGATTGATTGATTGAATTTTTATCCTCGGACTGGGAAAGCTTCTTGCAGAGCTTAATCCTGGCAGTTTCGCAACTCAACTGGGGTTTTTTCGCAACTCAACTGGGGTAACTTTGTTCGGCGGGGTAACTTTGATATAGCGGGGTAACATTGATCAGTTTACTGAAGGTCATTAAAAACCATTGACAGCTTGATTGGATAGCAGAGCAGTCTTTGGCATTTCCTTTTCGGTTTCTAAATATTGTTCGTAAATTATGTGCAGTCATGCGTAACTATTTTGGATGGTGGGAAAACGGCTGCTTCACAGTGATTTTGGGTTGCTCTCATGCTCTGTCGTAAAATTAAAGTATACTGGTAAGAAGTTTGAGTTTGCTCTGAAATAAAATTTAGTTTAAGCAGAGTTAAGGTTTTCTAGAAGTGACATTTTTAATTATAGCCTACCGGTACCTCTGGCGTAGTGTAAGATCAGCAGCCAGATCTCAGTCTGATGTTAAGCATAAAACTTAGACACACTGGCTTTACGAATCAAAGCAGCACAGTTTTTGAATAAAGAAGTCGTTTCAGGGGGCAAGGGTGTCGTTACAGGGGCAGGCCTGAACTCTAACGTCATTAGTTCGCCGAATTGGTGTATTTGCGTTTGGTTAATACTGTATATAATCTTATGTTTAGGTCATTGACTCTAAAATTGAACTACAATAAACAATTGAACTACAACTTATAATTTTGCTACTGGTATGGCTCGAATCCAGAAACGAAAAGTAGGGAGTCGTAAATACAAGACCACATACTCTGAAGACACCTTAAAGTCTGCTTTGCGTTTGATTCAGAACAATTCTATGTCCATCAGAAAAGCATCCAAACAATTTGACATACCATTTGGAACCCTGAGAAATAAAAGTAAAAATTTACATTTGGGAAAAGTAGGCAGACCATTTCGACTGTCAGAAGATTGTGAGGGACTTATTTTGCAAGCTATCGAGTGCTTGACGACGTGGAAAATTCCTTTGACAGGACAAGACATTTGTTTTCTGGTCAAAAGTTATTTGGACAGGCGTGGAGTAGAGGATTCGGTTTTTTCAAACAATCTTCCAGGTGCTGACTGGTTGAATCTCTTTATCAAAAAGCATGGCTTGACAAAGCGCCTGGCAGACAATGTAAAATCGAATCGTGCTGAAATTACGCCAACAATCATTAACAGTTATTTTGACAGTTTAAAAGAAACAATACCGGCAGATGGAATTCCTCCTGAAAACTGTTTCAATTATGATGAGACAAATGTTACCGACAATCCTGGCTCTAAAAAGGTGATCGTGCGAAGAGGAATGAGAAGAATTGAGCGAAAAAGTGAGCACTCCAAACAAAGTGTATCTATAATGTTTTGTGGAAGCGCTGCCGGCACCTATCTGCCACCAATGGTAGTCTACAAAGCACTTAACTTATATTCAAATTGGACAGTTGGTGGACCACCAGGAACAATTTACGATGCTACAAAAAGTGGGTGGTTTGACTCTCGCACGTTCGAAGATTGGTTTATGAAGCTATTTCTGCCTAATGTTACCAGTCTGTCTGGCCCTATACTATTGATTGGTGACAATCTCCCGTCACATTTTTCCCCACTGGTAATAAACGAGTCATTAAAAAATAATATTATATTTGTGACCATGCCACCAAATGCAACCCATTTGTGTCAACCACTGGATGTTGCCGTTTTCGGACCAGCAAAACGATCGTGGCGTGCAATCTTATCTAATTGGAGGAAGGAAAGCAGATCAAAAGGATCAATTCCAAAATCAATATTTCCAATTTTACTGAAACGTTTGTTTGATTCCCTCAAGGGTTTGAACTTAAAATCAGGATTCCGGGCCAGTGGAATTTTTCCACTGGATCGCAACCAGGTGCTAAAACACTTACCAACGGCTACCGATACTTCCCGTGATCCTGGAGGAGAAGGGACATCATCTGCAATGAACGACTCTGTCATGAGTCTTTTGGAGAACCATTGTGGTTTAAGACAAGGAAGCACTGGTAATCATGCCGCAAGGAAAAGAGGTAAAAAACTTATACCCGGGTCAAGGATTGTGTCATTGTCCAGCGATGCTGCAAGTTCAGGTGCCACCGATGAAGAATGGATCTGTAGCACATGTAATGAAGCTTGGGAGATTGACGGCGACGATCGCTGGATCGTTTGCGATAAATGCAATGCTCAGTTCCATCTTCAGTGCTCTAGTGTTGATTACAGAACAGAAGATTATTACTTGCTGAACATTGAAAGCATGGCATTTAAATGCCGCAAGTGTTTGTGATAAGTCAAATGCTGATTGACTTTTTGTTAAATGTTCGTGATTTAAACTCTTTTTGCGCTATTGTGGGGACATATCGTGCATTGCATTGTTTCTACTAGTGCATTTTGTTACTTGCATACCGGTGCATTTACAGTTTGTGTATTACTTCGTTGTTTTTTTTGTTGTTATTTCGTTGTTGTTCGTTATTTTTGCATTTGCAGTTTGTGTATTATTTCGTTGTTTTGTTTTGGATATGGACAGCTTTGTCTGATGCAAATAAATTATTATTATTAATTCGTTAAAATAACAACAACTTTCGTTTTTATCATTAAATCAATTTTTCCCAACTTTGTGCTGCCATTATTTATCAGTCAAATAGATTGATTTGATCTTTATCCTCCAATCATGAGAAAGCGATGGTGGCTCTATAGGCCAATGTTGGACAAATCTGCAGATTCTGCACCTCTTACGAGTTTTCCAGTTTCCTACCGTTCCAGTGAGCATTCTGATGTTTTCCCAGGTAATTTGCTGCTCGCTAGATTCCACTGACCAGACATAACTTGCCGTGAAGCACCTTATCCAAAGGATACAACAACGTGGTGAGGGTGAAAGTTGAACCACGATCATTCGATTGAGACCATTTGGTCACGCAGTCTCAGCAGACAAAATATTTACGGTATCGGTATATAGAGTTTAATAAAAATACAAGCAATCACAATTGATAGCGACCAAGAAATACTGTGCAATATCGATACTATGAATAAAGTTAATATTGTACATTAAAATGCATACATAAAAGCAGAGAGAGATATTTTATTTTTCCTTCACAAATATAAATCAGGTTTAAGAAATAAGCTACATGAAGATTTCAGACCATGGTACATCGCATTAAAAATCCTTTACAAATGCTTAACAATCTGTTTGTTACCCAACTACGGTCTTCACACACTGAATTCAAGAAATTTGCCAGTCCCCTACAAATTAAAAAAAAAAATAAAAAAGCCGAGCCATTACGAATTACGATCAAAGTTACCTCGCCTGGAAGGTAACTTTGTTCATTAGAGTGATTTAAATGAGTGATCAAAGTTACCCCAAATATTGGGGTAACTTTGATCATTGGTTTGCGGCAAAGCGTGGAGCCGTGCATGTATTATGACGTCATCGCGGTCTTTTAATGGATAGATGAGACCCAAAGTGTTACGTTCGGACAGAAAGCAGTTTTCTATTAATAACAGGGAGGCTGTTTTAAACGTCAAACCAGCGAAATTGATCAAAGTTACCCCGTTTGACGGTACTTGTAGAGGCTTTGAATCACAGACGCAGGCCCGGTCACCGAGATTGACAGAGTAAAGTTTCCGATTGTTGAAGCCTTGTTGCCGGGGAACTATTCCATCCATTAGATCAGGGCTGGGGAGCCACTGCAAAAAAGCATAGGCTCCGGCTCCAGCTCCGGAGCTATCAAGCATTCATCCACTAGCTCCAGCTCCGGCTCCGGAGCTATAAATTTTTAAACAGCGGCTCCATGCTCCGGCTCCATACTTTATCCGACTTATTCTTTTAAGCGGTATTTGCTTAACCGATGTTTTTACTTTACAGTGCCGGCAAAAAAAAATCTTTACATTCAGTCGGCAAAAAAAAAACTTTACATGTAAAATCTGCAGAAGTTCTTGGCTTACTGTTCCCGCCAAAAGCATTGCGTCACAAAAATGCTTATAGTTACATCATTAGCTACTCTCCGGCATCACTTCGCCGTAAAGCCATTGCTCTGCGTGCGTAGTGTTGCTTTCCAGCTTCGTGAATAGTAAGGGGGGTGAAATCGCACAATATTTTTCATTTTCTCAAAGTTTCGAGGTCTTGCAAAAAAATTTTCAAAAAAATGGGTTGAAAGAAGAAGCAAATGGAAGAAAAACCTCGTGCCTTGACTTTGTTAGAGAAGATAGATTCTTTGATTGCTGTAGCCAGAGATATTGGGGTCTCAAGAGAGGCAACTTATCAATTAAAAAGGTGAAATATTCTCTCATTGCAAAGATTTTGGTGATACATTGCCTCTCTGAAGACCCCAATATCTCTGGCTACAGCAATCACAGAATCTCCCTTCTTTCACAAAGTCAAGGCACGAGGTTTTTCTTCCATTTGCTTCTTCTTTCAACCCATTTTAGTTTTTGAAAAAAAATTTGCAAGACCTCGAAACTTTAAGAAAATGAAAAATTTTGTGCGATTTCACCCCCCTTACTATTCACGATGCTGAAAAGCAACACTACGCACGCAGAGCAATGGCTTTACGGCGAAGTGTTGCCAGAGAGTAGCTAATGATGTAACTATAAGCGTTTTTGTGACGCAATGCTTTTGGCGAGAACAGTAAGCTAAGAACTTCTGCAGATTTTACATGTAAAATTTTTTTTGCCGACTGAATGTAAAGATTTTTTTTGCCGGCACTGTACATCAGATTGGATTTGGTTTGGGATTTCAGGTTTTGATTCAAATAAACGATTGATACGTTTAAGCTGTATACTATTAACCAATTTCGTCTGTATTCAATACTGGAGCTGGAGCTGATAAATATTTTGTAGCTCCAGCTCCAGCTCCGGCTCCACAAGAAATGTTTAAAAAGGCTCCAGCTCCGGCTCCAGCTCCGGAGAAAATGCTTGGCTCCAACGCTCCAGGCTCCAGCTCCGGCTCCAGCTCCCCAGCCCTGCATTAGATGCCACTGAATAGAGAGCAGTCCTTAACGTGCGTTGCTCAAGCGCACACCCCGAGAGTCGAACCAGCGCCGCTTGATCTTGAAGTTTTTTCGTTCCAGAAGTGACGGGCTAACCAATTGAGTGTGTTTCTGATTGAAGGATCAGAACTTTTGCTTCAAGTAAATAGTTGGTAGGGTGGTGCCCCTAATCAACCTAATAAAAAAATAAGAGCCCAAAGTATAGATACCAAACTTGCTTTCTGCAAACATTTTTCAAGTCAAACTATTTTCATTTTCAGTGGCATTAAACAGCACTAACACCTACTGGTACCGGTACTTAAACAAATAAGACTGAAGAATAAGATGGAAACAGTTCTGTTTGCGAAATGATTGTGCACACCTGGTCTAAGCTGTATCATGTTTGGAAGTTGTAATTTGTTATGTTCTGTATTTTAGAAATTTTTTATTAAAAGTTATTTTGTATTGAACAAACTGTACAAAATGACTCTGAGCTCTCAATCAACTCACTCAGCAATATACCCACAAATACCACAATTGGAAGCTGCCTTGTATTTTATTTTTTGGATAGGATCATATGGATGGGCAGTAATGCAAGTATATTATCTTTCAATGTCGAAAGGTATAATTAATAGGCTATGAACTGTTACCTATTGAAGTTTTTTCCATTATTTTTTAGTTGGCAGTGGCTATTTGACCGACGCCGGTCTTTGAATCTGAAACACTATTTGACCGGTCATGACGTCACGATACAGTCACTTTTTTTCTTTTTCTCTTTCAAAGCAAAAGACGAGAAGCGCGTTGCCGTATATAAGTTCTAAATTTGACAATTTTATTCAACTCGAACCGTGGCGCGTGCGATACTTCGCCGGCTTCTATTCTAGAAGAAATGAGTTCGATACTACCCGGAAGCGTTCTTTTTTTTTTTTTAATTAAATTTTGACCCGAAGTGCAAATTTTTAATTTGAGTTGCATTACATTTACATACCATTACCATGTTTTTAAAAGAAGCATTGTATATAAGTAGGGCAAAAATGTAATGCTTTGTTCGGCAAACACGGTCACATCAATCAATCATTTTATTTTTCGTCAGTAACGCGCCAGGGACGAAAAAGATACAGTACTAACTACAAAAATTGATGTAGACCTACCAGTTAATGTTAATGAACGGGAAAAGGTGGCAAAACCTTGAAAGATGTAAGACGTGCCTCAATGAAAAATGATGTAGTAGGCTATATATCAGTAGTTAGCATGGCCACAAACGGAAAATTACCCAGAGAAATTCTCAAATTCCAGCAAATTAAATAAACTCTAACTTTATTACTCACATTTGAAAAGTCATAAAAAATTGGGCTGTAGGCAACTCAAATTAAAAATTGACTACAAAAATGCACTTCGGGTCAAAATTTAGTTAAAAAAATAAAATAACGCTTCCGGGTAGTATCAAACTCATTCCCTCTAGAATAGAAGCCAGCAAAGTATCGCACCCGCCACGGATCAAGTTGAATAAAATTGTCGAATTTAAAACTTATATATATACGCGCTTCTCGTCTTTTGCTTTGAAAGAGAAAAAGAAAAACGTGCCTGTATAGTGACATCATGACTGGTCAAATAGTGTTTCAGATTCAAAGACCGGCGCCGGTCAAATAGCCACTGCCTTTTTAGTTTGTTGTGAGATGTTTGTGGCTCGTGCCCCATTGCTATAATATACGGTAATCATCATCATGGACTATTTATATATACTCCAAATGATTAAAAACACACATATTTAAAAAAACCTAGACACTACAACATTTAACAGTTTTGTCCCTTGCATGTGGCATCTTTTAGTTGATACTTTTTTAATCCATGATTTGTTGAGGTCATTTTAATCCATGAATAGTTGCAAATAGCGATTCAAATAAAAAAAGGGCTATTTAGTATGTCCATAATTTACTTTATTTGTTGAGGTCATAAAGTAAATTATGGACATACTAAATAGCCCTTTTTTTATTTGAATCGCTATTTGCAACTACATGTTTTGATGTATCCTGTACTATGCACTTGATCAGCTAGTTTTGTGAACATTTTAGAATACTTACGAAAAGGTGTTTTGCGAAGGGATCTTGAATTACAATTTGATTATTTCACCTATTCTAGTCCATTGAAGGTAAATGTATGGCAAAAAATAATTCCTAATCTTATTTGTTTATATAAAATCAATAGGAGTTGTTTACTTGTTGTTTGTTTGTATCATAGTCGATGTGAACTTTTGATGAACTAGATGCTCAGACATCATAAGTTTAAATGGTTAGTTAGTGCACGGTTTTACGACTTTTGTTCCCTGTATTGCAAGAGTTGGAGGTCAGTAAATTTCGATCCGGCTTGGTGGCAGCTTTTCATGTACTTCTATTTTATATATTGATTGCCACAAGGTTCTCCTTTCAGAGGTCGCTTTGCACGTTATCACTCCACCTCTTCTTTCGTTTAAATATTGCAGGATATTACTGACCATGAATGGGATTTATGGAACCATTGGCTGTGGGAGATGGTGATATGCTCGTACACGATGCATTTTTTTGTTATGAGGCTTTGTGAAGCATTCAATGCAAAGGTTGGTTGTTTGGCTCAACTGGGTAGTTTGTAAACGTTGTAAGCATCAATGAACAAATAGCTGACTTGATGTTATTTAAATGTAAACAACAAAACCTGAACCTTTAATTTTTTTCAATCAATTTTTTTTAAGCAGCATAATATAGTCAGCTCGAGTATATATAGTATTCTTTATTTTATAATATATATATGTAAGTTTGATTTCATAAACTCTTCTAAGATTTATTTCTGATTTTGTGTAGTTTTTGAGGGAATACAATTTCTTTATGTGGCTTTTTATTCTACAGGCTTATTGAATCCTATACAATGATGCGCTATCAACACAGGAAATTTGAGTTTTTGTCATAAGAATTGCATAGACTGCTTAAGATCAAATTATACAAAACATGTACAATTAATTATTGTTTATCAAAAAACAAAAGTGACATACAAGAAAAATACATGACAATGTTTAAACTTTTGTTTTTGATAGGGGGACAACAAAATAATCATACGGTCTACTAGTCAGTTGCCACCCAGTCTACTGGCAGACAGACAGACAATGGCAGACAGACAATTTGAAGAGATATTTTTGCTAATCAATCAATTTATATTTTTCAGTACAGATTTCATGTTTCCATGATGTTCAGTTTTGGATTTTGCACTTACTTTTTTGGAATTCAAGGATTAATTCTACTTGTGTTTCAAAATTTTCTTTGTTTTAGTGTGGCTTACCTGACAAAACGCCCTTTATACGTATGGGGCTGCTATTTACTTGCTTTGTATGCATTCAATACCTCTTACATGATGGATCTCTTTGTAAGTTTTGTATATTTTTCTTGAGTAGATTTGTAATTTTAATCTCAATGCTTTGTCAACCATTGAGAGAACCATGGAAGAAAAAGTTGTTTGCTTGCTTGTGGAAGCTCTAAAAATATATGTCTTTAACTCCAAAAGTAATCTTCTATGGTTATCTTGAAAGCTATTTTCATTTAAATATCATGATGTGTTTACATTTGTTTTATTGCATGTTTAAATTTATTGTTATTTTTATTGTTTTTTTTTAGCGTGCTATGTACGATGACGTGTACCTTCTCATCATGTTCATATGCACCGCTTCGATGTCAAATTTGAGGTACTTAGCTTATTGCCTGGAGTATTGCTGGAAGGTGGATGTCAAAGCTAAAGCAACCGCTAAAACTTTATATGTTAATGTAAGCAAACCCGATAAAAAGATGCAGGACTCAAGCAAGGAAAAGGAAGATTCTTCCAGTGATGTCGACCGCACAGAGTTATCGACAGCAGTGATGGATCTATTGTTGTATCAATTCTACTTTCCATTACTCACTGGAGGCCCAATACTAAATTACAATGATTTTGAATACCAGGTTGGTTACTGCATGCATTCCTCAACAGACTTGGTCTGAACTAATAAACGGACTGGTCTTTGTGTAGTAATCCTTTGTTGTAATCACACAGTGAAGTTTGCAAATCACATCACCAGGCATTAGCTTTGAGTTTCAAGAACTCCTCTCATGAAAAAACATTTTTTTTTATTCTTTTTTAAAAAACCTAGCAGCGACACGGCAATTAACATAATACAGTAAATTGAAAATATATTATAAATTGCAAACGTTTTCGGCCATACATCATCCAATCATGCACCTGTGAACGTTGCATTTATTGGGGACAGCCGATGACTGGGCTGTGTCATTATTAGCATTATCGGTGGCATTTTTGATTGTATTTTTTTACATACTTTTTTACGTGTAAAGTTGACTTCATTAATTAATTAATATTATGAAACAGTTGTGGCCAGTGTTACTACTGTCAAGGCAACGAAGTCTCACATAACCTATCAGCTTGGCATCACTGTGAGGGTTGGTATGATTTTATCAACTGAAGGTATTCAATTCAACATTCATGCTCGCAGACACAGAATAGGAATCCAGTCCGGTGGTCTCCTAAAGTCTTTGTCCATTTCGTTTTGGGAGTGTTGCGTTACGGATTCTGGCACGTTGTCGTGAACTTTCTTTTGCATTTCGTCTACTTCTCAAGCATCCACGACGACATTCAACTAATGAATAGTGTCTCTCTACTCACTTTATGTAAGCTGAAGCGTGCGCTGTATTTCTGTAGTAATAATCTTAGATAAACCACTTTTTATAACAAACAATTAGCACAGCTTTATATTTGAGCTGTAATGTATTGATTTATGTTACGTATTATGTGTGACCTTCACAAGAATATAGTTCTGTTCTTACCCTGTAGTGCTAGGGTTTGTCACTAGCTTTCGAAACACAATTCCCTGGTCATATGAAATGACGAGTTCATTGACTATAACTGGTCGTTTGTATCTACACTTTTGAAATAACCAACTATCGTGCTGCTAAAAGTGAAAGTCAACCTGTTCTCTTACAACTTTGATATTGTTGAATTGTAAATGTTGATAATTTTCTTTGTTTAATTACACTGTAGTTCATTTCTAAAACACTGATTCATGAAAGTTTCTATTATCAACTTCAAACTCTCTGTATTTATGGTTCCTCAGGTGGTTTGGGCTTGTGCTTTGTCCAATTCTTCTGCATGAAGTACATGGTGATGTACGGACTTCCTTCTAAAGTTGCTCTCGCAGACAACATTGATGTACCGGGTGCATCGCATTGCGTGTCAGCGAAACACAAGTTCACGTTCATGTGGAAGTAAGATTTGCATCAAGCAAACTTTATTTAAACTAATTATGTTGTTCGAAAGAATCAAATGAACATTCAATTTTAATGAATCTGAGTCAAAGTTTTAAAAACGACATTTCTCTACTTTTCCACGCTCCTAAAAGAAACTTTGTCTGCATATTCAGTTTAAACCGAAAATATTTTCTTCCCGGTGCATGCCTTGTTTGAATGGTGCTGTAGTATTAAGTTTGAGAATTATGACAGGATTTCTGTTCCATCATGTTTGGAAATCGTCCCTTTTGCGTACGTTTCTCGGGTTCACATCAAGGGTGTTGGTTTTACCTGTGATTGCTACTTTATGATAGACTGGTAAATAAAAGATTTTTTTATTCATATGTCTTGGAACTGTGATGCCGGAAAGATTTTGATGTTTCTGGAGTCTATTCTTAAAAATTAATAGTCCTCGAAAAAATGCGAAATTAGTTGTTTTGGTTGCGCCTCCGATAAGAAAGGGAAGCTATAGCGGAGTTGATTCTGATTGAATAAACACATATTCAATTGACATATCCAAGCAGTTCCGCAATTATCGTAGTCCGAGTTATGGATGTAAATTCCAAGTGTAGCATAGTCCAAGTGTAACAAAAATAGACATTAGACAAGTCTTGGATGTCCAGTACTCTGTCATTACAATGTCACAAATTTTATTTCTAGATACTTTGATAAAGGCTTGCACAAATGGCTCGTGCGGTACATATTCGTTCCGCTAGGCGGATCTCAACAGACTAATGGGTTCGTCCGGAACACTATTACATCCGCTCTGGTGTTTGCTTTTGTTTATTTCTGGCATGGGGCGAGGAAGAAGTACATGGTGTGGGCCGCCCTGAACTGGTTTGGCGTTTATCTGGAGAAAGTAGCGAGCGATCTCTACAAAACAAAATGGCTTCATGAACGTGAGGTGAGTGGTCATATGGGCATGAGGTCAGCGATCACATGAGGTAGATGGTCATATGAACATGATGTTTGTAATCTTATGAGTGTGATAGTGGACGTCATATGAACTCCTGTGCAGCCCGCAAGACGTTGAGCTCCAAGCAACCCATTTAAAAAACTTTCGCAATTGTTTATCATGAGTTGGGCGGCCAGCCGGCAATATGAGTAAGAGGAATTATATGACTGTGACTCGGGTTATTTTTTCAATTTATAATAAACAGCATGAGCTGTTTGCATTGATTCAGCCATTCCTCTTGCTGACAACTTTAATGTTTTATATTTCACAGAAGAAGTATTTATCCCCAGCTGGTAGCAGACGTATTCGTGCTCTTCTATCGACCCCTGTGTTCAGTCTGCTCATTATTTCAAACCTTTACTTCCTTGCCGGGATTAAATCGGCGAACGTTCATATGGTCAGGATATATACTGAAGGTCAGTCATAGATCTTGTGTAATCGGTGTAACTCTATTTTTATCCTCAAATTTCCTTAAGGGGCAGTTCTACTTAAAATCGCATTTTTCGTACTTGTCATAAATAACAATCTACACACAAAGTTCACCCACAAACCCCAACAAACATTGCTGGAAAAAGGAGGAAACAAGCTATCCAAAAATATTTACTTTGTTAGGCTGGGGCAATCTATTAAGGGTTTATACCATTTTGAATTTGTACATAAAATCAAGCAATTGTCTCCATTGCAGCCCTAAAAACTCGAAAATGGCTAGAGGTAGGGACTTCAAACTGCATGGTGATTTAGTAGGGTATCCTAGCCATAAATTGATAGAGGGGATTTCTTTTAACTCTTTTACTTTTTTAAATACAAAAAATTTCATAATTGCTATGCATCGAGAGCAAATTTGACTTCAGGATTTGGTAATAAAATATTTATTACTCTGAATATTGAAACAAAACTCAATCATTATGTCCATACGGGCCTACCGTACTTCTGTTAAAATTTTTAGCCAATTCTGACAAGTAGTTTTCTAGAAAAAACATTTTTAGTGCACAAAAACATGATTTTGAGTAAATCGCATTTGAAAAATATAATTAGGTAAATTTATGCCTTTGACTTTAAATGTGACTTATTTTCTTCCATGTCCATTCACAACAACTAAAATATACATAATGAACAAAATACTGAGTTTAAAAGGTGGCGCTATTTAGCTTATTCATTATTAGATTTTGTAAGGGAAAATACAAAACATCTTGCAACTAACATTCTCACAAAAATGCAAATTTTTATTCACATTTTAAACTGAGGTGCGTTCAGAAAACCTTCCGTTTGAAGCCTAATGAGGGCAAATAGGTAAAAACTGACTGCATATTCGGAATCTACGATAAATTTCCAATATATATCGATAAAATAAAAAAAATTGAAGTTTTGTTTCTAAGTAGAACTGCCCTTTTAATGGTCAAGATGAACTACTGTCACCCTGCTATTGTTATTGGTTAGAAATTAATCGTTGTTCCCGTTTATTATTTTGTCTTGACAAACGTTTTCTTCAAGTCTTTGCAACATAGAATAATTTTCAGCAACCTCTGCATTATTTTAAATTAATCTAAACTTTTTTAATTAAATATTTGACACATTATTCTTAACAATGCAACCGATTCTACTCTCTTGGACCGCTTCAAGAGCCCGTTATTACGAGGTTCTATGTTGTTATTTCTGGACATGTTTTGTACGTCACAGATTTCTTCTCTACCGTGTTGATTCACTTAGTTCTGTATCTCGGCGCTCAAACCTCAATGGAACTCACCAGGCTGGGAATATGAATGGGAGTTTGATTAAACGAAGTCGTTGCTATGTTTCGATTAGTGCCATGTGAGATTTTTAATGCCAATTCTTTGTCTACTTCGCTTCTGAAAAATGTGTCTTGTGCAATCCAGACTGGAATACATAAACTTTTCTGTTTTATTGCGCGATAATGAACTAACTTTTGGTCGAGTGTTACTTTAAACATGTTTTTTTTTATAGATTAATGCCAAACGGTTATTGATTTCACTACAATCGTAGTTAAATGTGTGGTTCTGGCCGACAGTTTTGCAATAGAAAATGTCGACTTCAGTTGAAGTCTTTGGTACAAAAAGGATTTGCGCCACTTTTTTGAAATTTAGATCACATATTTCTCATGAAGATTTCTTAATTTTTTGGCACTCCCATTAAATTATCGATTTGTTTGCACTCCCATTAAATTATCAGATTTGCATAGAGATAGCACGCCACCCATGACTACACAAGAAGACCAACGATATCGGAAGATGTGTCAATTGTTTGAAGTTTCTGAAAGACTCACTGGTGACAACTTTTTGACGTATCACCTTTTTATACCAAGGACTTTGGTCACGATATAACTTGTGCAATACCGGTTGAATATTTTTATGATCAATTGATTTTTGTTATACAAGTGCCAGCATTTGATGAATTCAAAATAGCAGTTCGGAATTGATTTTAATGTCTCAGGCTAACCTTTTTTCATTGTGCATTGACCATTTTTGAGCAGACAACTCCAGTTTTGTGGGTCTAATACTTGCTGCTATTTACACCAACTAGATGAGAGTATCAATTTTGTTATACAAACATGCTAAGAGCGAGAATACTAACAATTTTCAAAAAAAGCAACTAAAACTTTCAACTTTTCCGAAAATAATAACACACTGCTTCCATACGATTCACATTTATATGCTCTTGTAGTTTACAAAGTTGTATATTCGGACTTCTTATCTTATAGCCAGAAGTTGTGCGAAGCTTAGTAAGCAAAGCATTATAATCTTTGTCACTATTGCAATATTTATGTACGGTGGTAGTGTAGCCTACTGTAGAATTCCCGACAGAAAAAAACTCTGCTGAGCTGTGATTACAAATAGATCGACTGTCCGTGTCACCATTACGTGTTGATTTCTCTTCGTGTCCCGTTCGATCACTTGGTTGTGTGAAGACATAGCGGCACACATAAAGAAATGCCCACAGATGCCAAGCGAGGATTCAAGTCCGTGGAGTTTTCTATCGTTCCTTGATGTCTTTGGTTTTTACAATGCAGTGTGTGCTTGTATGTGGACTTTCATACTCAGAGTTTTATTGGAAGAAAAGGTTACTTTTTTAATCACTCAAACAAAATCCGTCATTTTACATTGATTCATCGTCTGCAGACGTTACATCAATGCAAAGATACCGGATTTTGCTGTCTGTAACTCCCTTTGTCCGATTATTAAGTTAATTAAATTCAGGTGACACTGAAACGATTAATTAGCAAAAAATAAGTTGTATTATTCTACAGAAGTATGTGTGGGCTGTTAATGTCATGCGACACCAATGTTTCTGCTTTTCTTCGTCCCACCAGACCATGATGTTGAACCTTTGCACCACTTTTAGGCACAGCTGACATGAGATCTGGTATTCGCTTTCTTATGCACTTATTTACACTCATTATTAGGGTGTTTCATTTTTTCACCATTTTTGAAATTCAAAATGCCTGGGGTCCCATCTGGTGGTATTTGGGGAAAAAAGTTTACACCCCAAATTTTTTTCAATTATGACGTCATATTGAGGTGGTCCACGACGTTTGAAATTTTGGGGCCTCAAAATCTCGAAATTTGGCCGTATCTCCGGAACCACTCATCATAGATCGACAAAATTAGTATCAAAATGCGCAGAAGGGTCGGTTTCCTATACCTGATGTAGAGAATATTAAGGTCTATCTGCTTCAGAAAAAAAGTTATTTCAAAAAATCTGATTTTCGGTCTATTTTCTCCTGATGAACAGAGATCAGGTGATCAAGATAAAAAGTTTTTCTGTATTTTTCCACTCTTGGAAGCTGTTATTGCGTAATAATAGTTGGTGTTAAGGTTTCAGTACTGGGCTTGTCTAGTCTTGCTATCTGCTTAAGCAAAGCCCCATCTTGCATTGCTCCGGGACCCTTCTTGGCGCCGTCCACAAAAGAAATGACATGGGAAAGATATATTTCGTTTATGTGGAACATGCATTTAAGGGTATGAATATCATGACCAACTCCATCATTAAAATAATTGACCAGTCGAGTATTGACTCCGGACTTTTTTCCTGTATTGAGAGCAGTCGTATCAGCCATGACTGAATAGTGAATATACTTGGGATAAGTGAACTCTGCAAGCCTCCTGGATGATGGTGTCAAAAATCAGTGCTGCAGTGACTGACACACTTTTGGGAAAATATTTAACAGCAAGCACACTTTCGTGCTTCATGCCATTATCATCAACAAGTTGACCCAAGAGAACGTATCGATCTATTTTATCGACAACGCGCCCATCATAACATAACTGCATGGTAGAAGCTGAGTTGAGAAGGTTCTCACTTTCCATCAGAGATTTTTCTCTTGTTTTTTGTCGTTGGCGGTATACTGTCGAAGGTGATGCAGCTATTTGATCTTTTCCAAGAACCGACCTCATAAGATCTGACTGTTGGGTACCGAAGTCATCCTACGATCAGCAAGTAAACAACTTCTATCATTTATTGAAAAAGAATGTACTTTCTTGTACACTTTTCCCCCAACAGCTGGTTTCAGAGGCTCGTATTCCCTATCATCTTCCCAATTTATATCCCCATCAGAGTCGCTTTCGTTACTGTGTAGACATCTAACTGCTTCATTTCTTTTTCTCTGTTTCGAACATAGAAGTGCCGATGCTTTGGCAGATTGTATGCCAGAAGTGCTGGGTTGTTCAACTTCACTGCTCGTTTCCCACCTCCTTTTATGATTTTCCCGTTCCAAAGTCTTTTCTACATGGTTGACATCTACGCCACCGATAAACATTTTTCGATCTTTTCGCTGATCTTTGAAGAAAGCGATTACTTTCTCCTGGACTCGGTTTTCGAGTTCACAGCTGCAAGAGAGTTTGTTTTGAAAAACAACCGGACTTTCGGAGATCGAACACTTCACTTACATGCACATACATATCGAACAAGTTCTGCAACCATTCTTGATTAACCTCATTAGAGTCATTACCTCTGCGTTTCATTTCTTTCTTTCTTGCTGTATTGTACTTCTCTATCACGTCTTTTAACTTGGCTTCAATTCTCTGTTTGCTAAGCACTGGAAGACCAGCTATGTTTCATATGCCAACTACATTTTTCAGCAGTTCGTCTCTCAAATCTTTGAAATGGGGTATTTTCTTCAAAAACTTGGGATTAGTTTCGGCTACCATACTTTCTTCCTCAAGTAAAAATAGTGATGACTATATCTGAATTAAGGGGAAGCACATTTTTCTCCGATTCCTTGAAGTTTTGCATCGACTTACTAATACTTGACCTTAATGCCATAATGACACTTAATCAAAATCTAAAGCAGGTGAGCACTGAGCAGCATACCTCTTCCTCAACGGTCACATTATAATATCCTCGACGAGGGATAGCCATCATCATTATAATAGTAATACCTTCAATTATTACCCTTTCGTCTCTTGCAAAACGAACAAGGACTATTACTACGCAATAGCAGCTTCCAAGAGTGGAAAAATACAGAAAAACTTATTATCTTGATCACCTGATCTCTGTACATCAGGAGAAAATAGACCGAAAATCAGATTTTTTGAAATAACTTTTTTTCTGAAGCAGATAGACCTTAATATTCTCTACATCAGGTATAGGAAACCGACCCTTCTGCGCATTTTGATACTAATTTTGTCGATCTATGATGAGTGGTTCCGGAGATACGGCCAAATTTCGAGATTTTGAGGCCCCAAAATTTCAAACTTCGTGGACCACCTCAATATGACGTCATAATTGAAAAAAATTTGGGGTGTAAACTTTTTTTCCCAAATACCACCAGATGGGACCCCAGGCATTTTGAATTTCAAAAATGGTGAAAAAATGAAACACCCTACTCATTATATCTGTTTTATAGTAGACTTGGTGTGAATCCGAAACACCCGTTTACCTCTAAATTCTCTTTCCGGAGGTCAGAAATTGCAGTAGGTTACATGCTTTCCCGACAGTCCCAATGTACAGCATCGCTGCTAATTAGAACCACCGTAACGGAATGAAACAATATTCACAAAAGCTTTGTGTCAACTCCTGATATCTTACCCAGGGTTACCCAACAATAAAGGATTTCTGGATGTGCGGTAGATTTGTCGTATCACAAGCTCTGTCTATCACTATCGTATCACTATCCTGTCTATATAAATTTTCGTGTCTGAAGCGTTTTTTGATTTTGTTCCAAATTGCACAAACTTTTGATGTTGGTAATATTGTAGCACACATGTAACGATACGGGAATACTGGGGATCAATAAACGTTTTTATCGCTAAATGTGTCTGTGGAACTTGCTTCTGCCTACGTAGGATTTCCAAGGAATGCCACAAGGGGTAGTAAAACCTGCCTCATTGCGTGTTTACCTTGTGGAGACACCCCAGATTTGATTTCTGACGAAAAATGGAGAGAAAAATAACAAAATGTTCTCATGAAGTTAAAATTGGCTACGCTGACGTCTGCAGAACCAATATCATGTATATGTCAGAAGTTTTAAAGATAGGTTTCATATGCGAAGTTGGTAGCAGAATCTCACTAACCGGCGTTTTTTATATCTAGCTCGCATGGTGACACCTAAAGTCACACAAACGCAAGCAAGTCAATGAGATCATCGTTTTCGAACAGAAGCAGCGATGAGAAATGAAACAATAGCAGTCGAAGATTTATTGATTTGATGTCGAACAGTGGGTGGTGCACACGAGTGTAAGAGATTCACCTAAGACTACGGCGAGACCGCATCACTCGTGTAATGAGATCATCAACAAATTACTGCGTCACTGCAACATTGAAAAAGTAACACAAAACATACTACGTAAAAAAACCTGGAACTTTTTTCGATTAGGAGGTTACTCACATATCCTACTTTGCGGTATAATGCGATTATTGATATAAAAACACCGAGTTACATTGTGCAGTGTGCACTGCAAGCAATGAGTATAGGTATATGCTTTTACATTACAAAAGTGTAACTTTGTGACCAATAAAAGCGAAGAGTGACATTACAAATGCTTTGGGACGGCATTGGGAACAAGCTCAGACAGACGTTCGGTTATTATTTGCTTTCGGTACCAAGATACTCAAACTTGATGAAATCTCTAACTACACAATTGGTTAGCACCACATGTTTTAAATTTATACATAATCTCAAGAGGGAATCAGTTGGAAAATCACATAAACATCGAAACGAATTGGTTTCGCAGTTAAATAAATGCTTCAATGAATATGAAGTAGCCGAAAAATTACGTATTGGTGGCACTACCGAACGTGAAAGTGTGCATATGGTTATTCCAGCCATTTTATATGAAGTGGTACAACCATGTGTTCTAAGATCACTTATCAAAGGTTCCATTTGGAAGCGCCGATTCGGCATGGGCTCTCCAAACCACACAGTCAAAAAATGTCTAGACATCAAGAGTGACAAATTTTCCTTTTTATCGAGGCTGCTGTATGGTCCTGTTCATCTGTTTGTTGATGACGGGTTTGATCGCTGTTGGCATTGGCTTTTCATGAGCAACTTTCACAGCTTCAGGAGTGACATCCTTATAGTTTTGTGCAAACGCTCCGCCAACTAGGGCAGCTTGGACACTCCTACAACAGAGATAATATTACACGGTTGCAAAAGTGCTGTTTTACCATAACATCCGAACCGATAGCTCAGTTGATTAGCGCGTGACTTCGTGAACGAAGAAGCTTCAAGATCAAGCAGCGCTGGCTCGACTCTCGGGTTGTGCGCTTGAGCAACGCATTTTAAGGGTTGCTCTCCATTCAGCGGCAACTAGTGAATGGAATAATTCTCCCGGCAATAAGACTTCAATAATCGGAAATATCACTCTGTCAATCTCGGTAACCGGCCCTGCACCAAGAACCTCTACAAGCATGCGAAACTACCAGGAATAACCTATCAAGGCTTTGTCAGTCCGAGGATAAAGATTCAAAATCAACCAACATTCCATTGAGAAGCAGGTCCATTTTTAGCATGAAGGGCACATTGCATTTCTTTACCTTATTAAGCAAGATTGTTTTGATTCCATTACAAGTACATAGTGATTCGTCATCGTTTGATTCCTCAGTTTGCCCATTCGTCACATTTTTATGGGTCACGGCAGAAGTCCTTACAGTTTTGACCAGTTTGCATAATTCGCTACTTTTATCTATTCCCCTTGAGGTGACAATTTAAGAGTCACTGTAGCCTATATTTAGGCCTACCATATTTTCATCACCCAAAAAGAGGACATGTTTAGTAAGCAAGTAAAACGCCAGATGATTTTTACATCTTCTTAGATGATTATAGGCCTATGTAGCAAAAGTGACAAATAAAAAACATAACATATTTATTTGTCAGATTCAGTGAATGAACACTTTGCTGTTCATTTGATTTTCTCCACAGAAAACAGTTGTTTTACATTTGCATTTTGAGCCATAGCTTTTTGTAGATGAAGAATTGCTCAAATTTTAACAATTCATTAAAAAAAATCTATAGTTCTGCAATATGTGAACTATTCTGTCCATTTTCTAATGTGCCATCATTCTAACACAGGTCTTCCCAAACTTTTTTGCTCGCGACCCTTTTTAATCTCATAAAATGTTTCGTGGCCCCATACGATCAAAACGACGAACACTGCGAAATATAGGTCACATTTGTGATATTTATTGAAAAACTTAGATCAAACGAAAACCCAAAACAATTTACCGGCACTCTGTTCAGTGTTTCTGACCATAACAACGAAGCCTATGGGTAGCCTACCGGAAACAAAACAAAAAAGCAAACACATATATTCAGCATGATGGGTGTGGCTGCCTTCTGCTACAAAGCAAGTCCACCCGTGGCTCAACGTTAGTTAAAGCTGGTCTCAAGACGATTTCAAGGTTGTTCAGGTTGGAACGGCGAAGTGAGAACATTTCAGATAAATCATTTTGAAATTTTGGTTTCCAGATTTTCAATTTTTTGATAAACGCCTCAATTTTAGATTTCAATGCAAAATATTGATGTTTTCTCCTATGAGGGGCAAATTAAATTCGTTTAGTTTTTCAAGCAAATCTGATATTTGACATAATTTCAAAAGCTAGATATTATTGAGAAAGTGGTGGACCAAGATTGAATTTTATTCTGTTGGAAAAGTCACGATTTCAGTTTTCAACGTTAATTGGCTAGTCATTTTAAACCTTCCACTTTTGAAAGCCGCCTCACTTCACGATGCAGTAAAAGAGCTTTTAACTTAGATTCCACTTCACCTCATAAATTTTCAAAAATACGGGTAGCCTATTGAGTGACCGACTCTTAATAAAGTTAATAACTGTCACAGCATCTCGCATAGAAGTGTTGATATGCGGTACCTTGTGAAAATTGGTGTACTTTCTGCAACCCCCGAAGTTCACTACGCAAACCCTTGGGGGGTCGCGACCCCCAGTTTGGGAAGCCCTGAATCTAACAAAGCTAATGCAAGCTAGCTATCAGGTTTAAGACGCCTTTGCGCTAGCTTTGGTGTAAATTGAACAGTTTGACATCATCAATGCCAACATTTTTCTCTGACAAATCCTTCCACACACAGCTGAAAAGCGTTTTCCTATTCCTTGGTGTAAGCCGGTATAAGCAATAAGCATCCAATCAAAGGCTGTGAACTCGGAAATGAAATTAGTGGTCCATTCATCCAAATAGGCAACACAAGAGTCGAACAATAGAAATACATTTGACATGGTCGTCGAGTAACACTGCCTTCGTTTGCCACAGAAATAAATGTATCCACCATATCCACAGCAAGCAATGTATTGTCAACCTCAAAGTCAATAAACAAAAATAACCTACTTCTGCCACAGCTCACAGAAAGCATACTTTTGCTTTTTGGTATTGTTGCTTAGCCTTATTTTGCTTTCGCCAAGGTCACATAAAAATAAAACCTTGTTGAAAATGATAGCAATGCAAAAAAGAGGACATTTGAGCATTTTCAAGTGTCCTCGGAGGACAATTCATTTTTTATGAAAAAAGAGGACAAATCCTCCTAAAAGAGGACATATGGTAGCCCTACCTATATTACAATCAACATTTTTACTGTATTATAAATTGACATTAAATACATTTACTATTTCAATTCAGACTGCATTTCACCGACTATATACAGGTTTTTACACCACTGCTAGAAATAGCTTACTTACTGTTTAGTGGTAACACTTCCTACATTTGAAGATCCACTTTTCTCTTGCGTTTCTCCAGCTTTTGCTACAAAGTTTAAAAAAATAATAAATGACTTAGTCAGTATAACACTGCACGCACAGTGCACACTTGTATCAAATGAAAATGCAGGACGTAGGTATCTTCAAATTTCATGGTTATTTCTAATCACAGCTCTTCATGTGGTTTTGAATTTGAAACAATTTTACATCTTATGCTAAAACAAATGATGGTGTGTCTGATTAAACAGCCAAACAAATTTCACTAATTTGTGATAATAAGTGAAAGAAACTATGTTGTAAAAAACAAACAATGTCTTGCAAATACAAAATAAACTATAAACAGTTTGTTCATTCCTTTCTTTAGACCATCTTTGGTGATCAATCAACGATATCAGGATTACGGAGCCAAGCATTTTTAATGGGGCCGAAGCCCTTTAACTCCCCTTGCTGTGGAGTTAGAGCCACTAAAAATGTTACAGCTAACAAGCTCATGGGTTAGTGTCTTTTCTTGCCATATACAGTGAAACTATGAGAGATGATTAGTGCTTATGTTACATTTTGAAGCATTTTTTTACAGCAAATTGTTTCATAAGAGATCAACTAGCAAAGTCATGAAGACAATATGTAGACATTGAATCAATAAAAAGACAGACGGATACTGATATGATGAGCAGCTAAGTATTTTGTGTGATTTTTGTGAATGAAGTAATGCACAATTAGCCTAGTCACAGGCAAGCCTAGTAGCTCTACGATATAGCACATATTGAACAATTCTCTGAAACTGCAGTACACAAAGCACTTAAAAGTAGAGTTGCCATACTGTCATTCTTTTTAATGTTTGTCGTTGTCATGAAGGGCAATGTCTTAGAAAATTCCATTGTAGCCTATTTAATTACAAAAATGGACTTATTTTGGACTTAAGTCCTCATTTCCACTCCAGAGCCATGGATGTAAAGCCCGATAGCTTGGGGGCTGGAGCCACTACTGTACTGCAAAGAATGTCTATTTTGGTAAGGTTGCTAGAAGTTGAACATCATAGATAACTTAAGAAAGTGTGATACACAAATATAATGTTGTAAATACAAATTGCTATTTACCAGCGCTTTTATCCCCAGCTTCCATATCTCCATTTTCTCGTTTTGGCAATGACATTGTGCTCAATATACCACAGGTTAAAACAAAACTTATTCAAGATATCTATGTAATGATATCAGTTATAAAAAATATACTTCGCACGTGATTTCTTACTAACTATGATTTCTGGCAACAACGTCTTCCAACATCAACCGACTATAAGCATTAATATAACCTCAAGCAATCAAAATGTTTACTGATAAAGTGGAACACAATAGGTGAAAAAATCATCTAATGTATGTGCATCTAATGTAAGCCAAAATGCTTTAAGCGAGCAAACCATCTATACTTACATTCAGAAAATCCACAAAATTTAACACAAAGCAACATAACATTGTGCTTTATGAAGCACAGTATCACTGCAGTTGAATATTACACCAAATACACAAATACATTTTGAAACATATACAATATACATAGCAAGTGCAGTCAGTAGCAGTACATTTTGGCAATCAGGCCCAACTGGTCCATCCCGGTAAGCTAATATTTTAATGGATGGGCTGCAAAAATGTTTTACAGAAGCAGCCTAAAAACTTACTAATACTGATGATGGTATATAGGTGTGCTGTGCGCCAGTATAAAATATACAGTGCCGGTATATGATAAAGCCTATAAAAAAAAAGTCTATAAAAAAAAAGCCTATAAAAAAAAAGCCTATACCTAAAGCCTATACTGGTATAGGATAAAGCCTCACTCAAATTGAGCCTAGCAATTATGTTGCCTGGTGAACAACCTCATTCAATTTTTACTTCTGGTCCGTACAGCATTGCAGATCTCACGCAACTAGTATAAATTCTTCTTCTCATTTTCAACGGAAATCTTCCACCACATTACAACTCTTGACACTCTCTGAATTTCACCCAACCAAACCTTACGGTACCATACTTTTGCAAGACTCACTGCTGCTTCACAACCACCATTGGCATTCATCTATCTCCTATATAGCAAAAGGCATTCACTTATTCAACTTTGTCATTCAGCTTTTCAACAGGACCAACTATTTGCTCATTGTGGTGTTCCTTTTAATTGACCATAAAAACTTATTTTTAATCTTACTGATGGCATCTTACTGATGCATTGTTCATTGAAATAAAAGATAATTTTGGAGTAAATGTAGTGATTGGAATTGTCTATAGAAGTCCAAATGGTAGTGATGCTCACAATCAGAACTTAAACAACTTATTGTATAACCTAGGATCAAAAAACAATGATATTTTGCTTGTTGGAGATTGGAATTTTCCTGAGATTGACTGGTCTGTGCCAATCTGTACCAAAGCTGTGACCCACCAGCCAATTTATTTTTGGAAGCCTCTAGGAATGCATACCTTGATCAACATGTCGAACAACCAACACGGATACGAGTCGGAACTACACCAAGTTTAATTGACCTGGTTATGACAAATGAAATTGGCCTAATTTCAAATGTTACTGTAGGTTCCCCAATAGCTAAAAGTGATCATGCCACAATAATGTTTGACTTGCATTTGCAGAAAACCACCACCACAATGTCTAACTGGTTCTACAATTATTCCAAGGGAGACTTTAATGGTTTAAGGGAAAGCTTAGAAAAGGTGGACTGGGATCAATACTGAGTGATACTTTAGACATACCGGTACCAGAGATGTGGAAAAAATTCAAGAATAAAATATTTGAGGCTCATAACAAATTTGTACCTCATGTCAAGATATCTGAAAAACGACAAAGGCCAAAATGGTACTGCAATCAAGCCCAAACTGCAATACAAGCAAAACATAAGACATACAGAAAATGGCTAAAATCAAGAACAAATGAAGATTACAGATTATACTCCAAAAAAGAGAAATGCCTGTACAAAAGTCATACGTAAAGCAGTTAAAAATTATGAAAAAACTCTAGCAGCCAATATATCTTGTAATCCAAAAGGTTTCTGGAACTATGTAAAATCTAAAACAAGGTATCAAGAAAGTGTTGCAGACATCGACACTGCTTATGGAAGAACAGATTCTGATGATCTCAAAGCTGCTGAACTGAATAGTGCCTTTTGTGGTGTATTTGTAAATGAAGAGGACAATGGGAATGAAAGAGATTTTCCCTCATTCAGCACTAAATCACTCACTTATGAAATGGAAACAATCCATATAACTATTGAGCAACTAGGAGCTCAACTCAAAGCACTTAATGTTAACAAAGCGATCGGACCTGACGCAGTGCATCCCAGACTGTTAAAGGAAGCTTGGTGTCAAATCACCTATCCCTTACAAAAAATATTTAATAAATCATTGAAAACAGGACAACTTCCAGATGAATGGAAACAAGCTAACGTAACAGCCATCTTCAAGGGGGGTGACAGGCATTGTCCATTAAATTACAGACCAATTAGTCTCACTTCAGTAGTTGGTAAAATTCTGGAATCACTTGTGAGAAATCAAATTACACTGCACATGACAAAAAATGGATTTTTCTCTCAACACCAACATGGTTTCATGCCTGGTAGGTCATGTATGACTCAACAAGTTGAAGCACTAGACAACTGGACTGAAATTTTGGGCCAAGGTGGTAATGTAGATGTTGCTTTTATGGACATAAAGAAAGCATTTGACACTGTGCCTCATAAAAGGTTGTTGACAAAGCTTGAGGCATATGGCATAGAAAAGTTTGTACTGCAGTGGATAAAATCTTTTCTCACATCAAGAAAGCAAAGAGTTGTTGTGAATGGACACTACTCAGATTGGGGAAGTGTTAAAAGTGGTGTGCCGCAGGGAAGTGTATTGGACCAACATTATTTGCATGTTATATTAATGACATGACCGAAAGTGTAAAATGTAATATTAAGTTATTTGCAGACGACACAAAAATATATCAAAAAATAACGGACAGAAGTGACTGTTTGAAACTGCAGAATGATCTTGATGCACTGAATGAGTGGTCCAGAAAATGGAAATTGAAATTCCACCCAGAAAAGTCCTGTATTTTAACAATGGGAAAAAACCCACCAACATTCAAGTATACCATGATTCAAGACTATACTGACAACTCAAGAAAGGAATTGACATTTGTGAGTGACTACAAGGACCTTGGTGTAGTTATTGATCAGGACTTATCATTCAGAAAACACATAGAAAAAATGGTTTCTAGAGCTAACAGTATGGTAGGACTGATTTGACGTTCTATATCTAATTTTGATACCACAGTATTTGTCACACTTTTTAATGCATTAATTCGTCCAATTTTGAAATACAATAATTTGATCTGGTTCCCAACATAATAAGTAGTCTGTAGCTGTAGTAGAAAATGTTCAAAGGCGTGCAACCAAATTGGTTCCTGGATTAAGGCATTTGTCATATTCTGAAAAATTAGAAAAATTAAACTTGCCTACTCTAGCATTCCGACGTCTTCGCCATGATATTATTCAAGTGTATAAATATTTGAATGGTTTTTATGATGTAAATTATACTGTATTATTTCAAATGAATCCAAATACCTATGATACAAGAGGCCATAACTTAAAATTGTATAAGCCACAAACTATGTCAAGGCTGAGAAGCAACTTTTTCACAGTGCGTGTAGTAAACAGGGTTGAGAAAAACCCGGGTTTTTTTAAAAAAACCCAACCCGCCTGGTTTTTTTTAAAAAAACCCGGGTTTTTTTTGGTTTTTTTTAAAAAGACGCAAAAAAAGATAGATTCATGCTTATTTCACCTCAAAACTACTTTTTACGAATGAAGTGCCTTTCACTCACAGTACATGCTTGCATAACTCAATAAAATAATGCACTAGGGTAGTTGTTGCTTGAATGTTGCATCATCCATTAATTTCAAGATCAAGTTGGATGTTGCATCATCCACTAATTTCTATACCAAGTTGATGCTACTGTGGTAAAAATTACATTATTGCATCATTTGCTTTAGATATGAAGGCAAGGAGCATTTATGCCATCATGTTTAAATATTATTTATTTATTATATATATATAGCAATGGATGAGCAATTGAGCGATTGCGTGGCCAATGGCCATTTAGGCAAATGCTCTGAAACAGCCATGCGTCAGAATCTGTAATTGGTAAATAGCCTCCTAAATTGCATTTCACATCATATATACAGACTACAGTAGAGTAGTACTTTCACCAGTTTAACTATAAGGCCTTCTTGCATAAATGAGTTTTAGTGTAGTATACACAAAGTGGCATTACTTGAGTTTTGTGTACTGTACAATATCCACTGCGTTTTCAGTTTATTCTTGGAAATTTACTTCACAATCACATCCTTAAGTCCTAATTTAAAGTTTGTTTTAAGTACCTTGTAGTGTTTTTGTTCATTTTTTTAATTTCCTAATAAAAACTGGACAAATATGATGCTCTGGGTTTTTTTAAGTGAGTTTTTTTAAAAAAACCCACCCGGGTTTTTTTGGGTCGGGTAAAATAGCGACAACCCTGGTAGTAAATGTCTGGAATAATTTACCACCAACAGTCATAAGTGCACTTAGCTTGAATGCATTCAAGGCAAGGCTTGACAAGCACTGGAGCAGCGATCCATTGAAATTTACCTTGAAATCATCTTATGATGTTGTGTATTAAGTGACAGTACTATTGTGTATGTATTTTTCATGTATATATCACCGTATTATTTTCTGGTCCCACTAATATGTCTTCTAAAAGTTTATATATGTTATCAGATGTTATTGACGGTTAGAGTTATTAGTTATGAAACTAGCTGTTAACCTAATTAACAGCAAATGCGTTATGTATATCAGAATGATGAAAAAGCACCTCGGTGCTTACAACATCAAATATTTATTATTATTAATGGCAAAAAACGTTGAGTCCAATGCAGAAATAATTCATGCCACAGACTATCGACCACAGCGTTTACCAGTTAATTGAATTCTTCACGTTGTGGAAAAACACGTTTCTTTCTACAAAATGAAATAGGCTAGTCATGAAATGCTTGACAAGCTCAGCACATACGCCGATGCACGTTGTCTCTTTGCCGCTCATAAACAAGTTTTGCAAATGTTTTTGGCTGTAGCGAATTCGTGAGCTTAGCTGCAATTTGATTTTAGCTGTTGCGCCACCAATCCATTGTTAATTTTAAAACTTTTTTAAAAAGGGATTGTTTTGTTGACATATCTTGTGATGCCATCGGAGTATCCTAGTAGGATGTAAAAACCGTCTTGCGATTGGTAGTGGGCGAAATTCGTTGTAACTTATGAGGAAAATGAAAATCAAGAAAGCAGTAGTAGTGGTAGTAGAAATTTTAGTGGTTGTCCCGAATAAAGGAACCATTTACCGCAATGTTAACACAACACACCTGGAACAAAAACAAAAAAGATTACAATATGACTAAATTTAGAATAGATGCGCAAAATAAGCGTCCAGCGTCACAGCAACCGGAGGCTACGAAGCGATCATTCATGGTCTTCAAGTCAAGCAGCCACCCTCAGATATAGCCTTACAGTGATACTAGGCTACGGTAATTAAGGAAGATGTGGAAGATATTAACACAAAGTAGGTAAGAAGGTAGGCTACATATTAAAAGTCTGTTTTGGAATTTGTTTCAATGAGTATGCATCCTATCCTATGTAATTATCTTTTCATACAATCTTTTAAAAATCGAATCTTAGTTCTTACATAGCATATTAGCATAGCCATACATTGCACAAACGAGTTTTTAAAACTAGAATGTCATTAGCTATTCGAGGCTGGTGAAAAGTAAAGACAGATATGATTTTAGTTCAAATCGAAAAATTTCGCTTCCGTCTTGCATATTTTGTTGTTAGTACCGTATGTTTTTGTACAAAGCAAGTTAAAATTAAGTGGTCATTCTTTTATGGCTAGTAATTTTGTTAGGCTATAAATTATATCTACATAAATATAAAAATAGACTTGATTGATTGGAAGTTGGACATTTATATTTGCATTGAGAAAATGTCTTTTAGTAAGCTATATATATAATATCAAAATAACAGTACAGTAGCTTACGTTGATTTTTTAATCTATCATATCTATCTGCAAAGTTATTTTAACATCTTCTCATCACATGGATATGATTATGCTTTGTAGTAAAGCAAGTGAGTGTTAAGACTTAGGCCTTGTTGTATACCAGTGATACTCTTTATTACCGGATTCCAACACACCACACCAGCTCAAATATGAAAAGATTACAATGGGATTCCTATCCTGACATTCCCAAAGTTGAGTTTTTGTTCTATCTTGTTCTATGGATTGGCTGCTATGTATTTGGCATTATTCCTGTGTATTTTCTATCCAAGTCAAAGGGTAAGTGTGATAGCTATGATATCTGTTTCAAACCTGGGTTGTGAATATGTAATATAAGATTTGAAAGGATTGTTCACAGTGTTCAGCTTGTACACTGCAGTTTCACCTTTGTAGCATATTCCAAGCCTGCCTTTGTGCCTGCTCTCCAGTCACTTCTCAGTTTAGTCCAGGAAATCTTCCATGACTGGAGTGTAAGTAGCATTGGGAACATGCATTACGAAAGTCATGTATTAGGTACTCTCATATATTTTTTCAATAAAATACTTTTTTTTATTCTCATGTTGATAGTTGCACAAGCTACACTTTATATGAAAGTTGCATTGATAAATTTTAAATTATGCAATATGTACAAATTACTAAATTGTAGCTCAATCGGTTTTGTTGATCAACTCTGCATAGTTCCACAAATTAACTTCTGATATATATATACAGATTACATACAAAAGGCAAAAGCTCAAGAATATATTGAAGAAAGGTTCGATTATTTGACTCAATCTAGAAGTTTAAAAGTATGTACCGGTAATACTTTAAAATGAGATGATGAAAGTGAAATTTGAAGTGAAAATGTTTAGACTACCAGTTCATTAACTATTTGATGCGATTGGAATTGCTTTCAACTTCATATTTTGTCAACTGTGACATTTGTGACTGTTTCATTAAGTATATAGTATATAATTGATAGTAGTATATATAGTAGTATATATAGTAGTATATATAGTATATAATTATATAGTATATAATTGAGGTTATTAATGTGTAGGTATATATATATTTTATGTGTTTGCCAGAAGTGCTCTTAAGCATGTTGTGGTTCCAGTTCACATGAGTTGAAGCAACTGCATCTTGTTGCCTACAACATTATCTGAAACATCTATGTATGCAGGGTGCATTACCAAGTTTGTTTTCAGGACATCACAGATTTGGAATGGGATTTATGGGATCGTTGGCTATGGAAAACCATATTGTACTTAACTGTATATCACTTTACAATGATGAGAATATGTGAAAAAATTAATGCTCAGGTTTGTTTCCATTAGATTACTTTTTCTCAAAGCAAAAATCCATCAAATTTAGAAAAATCAATCAAAGGAAGGCTTAATCTCTCTTGACGATGACATCAGGCAGTGGTTAGTTGGACCTGGTGTCCTGATACATAGCGACAACACGAGAAAGGAGAAGAATCAAATTATTTTTTAATTTGTTAGTTGGATTGGATACAAATTTTAAAGCACAGCAGTCATTTGTTATGAAGACAGAAAATGTATTGTTAATGTAAGATGGAGATAGCCTTAACATACTTACTTATAAATGTTGCCTTACCTTTGCATACCCCTGGCTTCATTTGTTATATACATACTTGTGTTGTAAAATACAGCATTTTGATACAGGTCATGTACCTTTCATTTGGTTTTATATTACTTTAGTTATCACAATTCTGACTTTCATTGTTTTAGTATAGATTCCATGCGTCATCAACTGTCGGTTGTGGATTTTGCCTTTACTTTTTTGGAATTGAAGCAACGGTGTTGCTCTTATTTCAAAGTCTTTTTTGCTTTATCGCGGCTTTTTTAACAAAAAATACCTCTTGTGTATGGATTTTTTACTTAATTTCATTACTGTCGTCATCAAGCTCATCTTTGATAAATCACTTTGTAAGTACTTTCAGCGGATTTTATTATATATATTTTTACGATATTAACATATTTTAGGTTAAAAGAAAATATCATGCAATTAACAATTAAGGAAAGTAGCCAATCATCAAGTATACCTTCAAAGCTTCAAGCAAGGCTGTGTTGAATGCTCCGTGCGGTATCAATTGGTGAAAAAACACAGAAAAATTTTGCCAATGGAGCATTGATAGCCCAATATTGAAAATCTACAACATGTATTGCTAACTATTCTTAATTTATTGTACTACACTTTTTCAAAATAAAAGTCTTCGAACTTTGTTTTTACCGCGGGGTATCTAGTCTGTATACGGTACTTTTTCATTTTCAACGTTTGAGTTTACAATGGAACAGATCTCACTTCTTAACATTTTGTAATTTTTGTCAAAATGACAGCTGAGCATGCCTAATGTTTTGTGGCAGATGCACACTAGCACAGCGTAAACTGTATGTAAAGTTGTTGGGTCGAATACATTTTAGTGTGTTCACAGCAAAACTCGATTTTTTAACATTTTAGGTAAACTTTATAGCTCTGCATTATTCTTTATTATGGAGTTTAAAACTGCTTCCGAATTCTCAACTCGTGTGTAAAGCACAACAAAAGTGGCATAAATAAGCTAAAAAATAATTGAAGCACTAAAACAAAACAGGTCATGTTTGGCAGACTGTGGTGCAAATCGCTGAGTATTAAGTATTCTATTCTAGAGAATGTGCAAGAGAGTTTATTCTTTGCTATTATAATGCAAGTGCAATTTTGTTTCTGTTGTTGATGTTCTGTTCTGAATTTTGTTTCTGTTCCAATGTTGAAAATGTTTACTGTCATGACTTAATGCTTCCTTAATCCTTACCCCATTTTTGGTAAACACCACCTAGTTCCATGTGCACTTGCGCATTAAAAACTATGGGGCACTAGTGGGTTCTAGGGGGAAACATAGTGCTTACATGGAGATGGTGTCTTCCAGTGTGTTACTGTATTGTTTTCAAGGCACCAAAATCTATTGTTTTTCTACTACTGGTGTATGCTTATCGCCAATATTTTCACAAGGTTTTCTTTAAATATTTCATATAAAATATTTATAAATGGATTTGATACTAAGCAGAGACATGTTTTTCAAAAACCACCTAGGTGTAAGTCTTAGTTTAGACTTGATGCTTTTAAAAAGCTGGCCCTGATTTGGCAGATTTTTAATGTTTCTATTCAAAACAAGAGATGCATAATATTGCATATTATTCTGTCACTTCATCCTCGGTGTGACATTAACAAAAACAATATTTCCATTTTTTCACAAGTTTTTTAAAAATGACTCACCATTTATTGCTGTTAATGTTGGTTTAGGAAGCATTGTTCAAAGACGATTCATTGTTGATGATGTTTATATCTATGATGTCGATGTGCAGTTTGAGGCATTTGGCCTTTTCCTTGGAATACTGCTGGACTTTCAACGACCATGTATTGCAATCCAGTAGTGAAGGCAAATCTGGCATTAGCAAAGTTAAAGCAGTGGCTAGTGACGTTAACAAGGAAGAAAACTTATCAAGAGCACTTGTGGATTTGTTTGTTTATGTCTTTTACTTTCCCCTTCTTGTGAACGGGCCAGTGATTAATTACGATGATTTCGCCCACCAGGTAAAAGCTTTGGCGTTGCGCACTAAACTTCTTCACTTAAGTTTTAGATGTCTTAACAATCGTGAGTGCATATTTTCTCGTACTGAGAAAGTTTGTTTTTATAGCAACTGCAATTCACCAGGCCATAAATTTTCTTTCAATCTAGTATTAAACTGTATATATGGTTTCGAACCATTGAAGTCCAAGCATTGCAACTGCAAAAAGTGCAACGGGTATACGTGGTTTCTGCAAGCAATCAGGTGTCATAGAATGGCGATCAGATCACGAGTTGAACTAAAACCATGTAAGCAAGCAGCGACGTTGACGAACAACGGCGATGATAAATGACATCTTATGATAACGACACTAAATCTAGTTTAGATGGAGCGATCTTCCTGGCGTCGGCACAAGATTGACTACTCATTAAAGAACAGCGAGCATTGCATTCGCTGACCATACCGATGTAGCTTCCACGCTAGCCATCAAGACTATTCCGAAAAGATGTATATCTCGGCAGTCGAGTGTAGCAAAAGCAGCGTTTGAGAACTCTCTGGCATGAATTAGTGGTGCGATACATATGAGCCCAGCCGCATGAGCGAAACCTGTGTCTATCGCTGTTCATTCTTGCTACACTCAGCTGTCGAAAAACATAAATGACATCTCATGATATTCACACGAAATCATGACATAAATGACATCTCATGATAATGACGTGAGATCATGCACATAGTGTAGCCTACTCAAGTTATCGTTTGTTTCGATGTTGCAGATTCACACAAAACCTCCTGCATGTTGGAGCTTGCGGTATATATTCCGTTACTTGTTTGGGATCGTACGTTACGTATTCTGGCATCTCTTGGCGAATTGCTTGCTTCACCACTTCTACTTCACAAGCCTCCATGAGGACGTAGATGCCATGTACAAGTTGCCATTGCTAACTTTATGTTAGTTTTCTTGCATTTATTTTAGTCTATTCCTCAAATCGCTTTAAATGTCGGACCTGATGTTATCGGATTGTTTTTATCGGCTCTGATACTTTCAATTCTTCCAACGTTTATTGTATTTGAATTTCTAACAGGAGATGTTCAGTGGGCTCATATAGCCTACTGACGACATCAAAAGTGGATCTTTACAATCTTTATGCTTTGCTGTTTCGTAATTCGTGTATTTTGTTGTTTTGGATATGGACGTTGGACAGCTTTGTCTGATGCAAATAAATAGAATAATAATAATTTAGTTTCGAGAAAGACACAACAATACAACAGAGCTGAGCATTATAACAATATATTTTACATATTTACAAATTGTTTTAACTGTCGAACATTTTCGGCTTAACTTAAGTCCTCGTCAGGATCCTAAAAATATTTATAAAAATGCAATAAATTTCAACTTCTTGAATGTAACTAGCTGACTGACTAATAATTGGTCAATAATAATTAGTCTGCTTAGACTCTGCTAACCAATAATAATTGTTATGTATCAAGTAAGCTTAATAGAATTTTGTTGTTTTTAAACTATTTTCTTGTACAGGTGGCTTAGGTATGTGTATGGGAATGTTCTTTTGCCTAAAGTACATCATCCTGTACGGGTTGTCCTCCACTGTAGCACTTGCTGACAACCTGGATGCACCTGGACCTTGTCATTGTATAATGGGGAAGCACAAGTTTACGCAAATGTGGAGGTAGTTTGATTTCCACGTTGCTTACAAGTTCAACTTTACAACTTTGTTGAATCTATATTTTATTGTTACTTTTTGACGTACACCTCGTTTCAGCCGAAGTGAAACTTGACTAAAACGCCTGAATTTGCAACCCGGTTGACTGAATAGCTTTATGTAGCCTTTTCCATGCAATGATAACCACATTCCAACGATGCAGCATTAGTGAATCTGTATTGACTTACCAGTGATGCCAACATAGCTTTACTCTGTGCTTTGTACTTCGAAAGTGGTATAGTACTCCTTGCGGACTTCTTCATTAAAACGATAGGTAATGAAGCTCAAGCTATAACTGTTTTTACATACATTAGGCTATTTAGAAAAATCTTGTTTTTGATTTCAGATACTTTGACAAAGGTTTGCACAAGTGGTTGGTGCGTTATGTCTTCCTCCCTTTGGGCGGACTCCAGAGCACAATGGGATATTGGTGGACAATCGTCGCCTCGCTCTTCGTCTTTGGGTTTGTCTATTTGTGGCATGGGTTTGAAAAGGAACAGCTAGTCTGGGCTGGCCTGAATTGGTTTGGAGTTACCCTTGAAAAGATGGCCAGTGAAGCATACAAGACACAATATGTGCAACATTATGAGGTAGGCCACAGAGGTAGATGTTTCAAGTGTTACTGCTCCGTTGTTTGTGGTAGCTAAGCAGATACATTTTATTTTATGGTTTTGGATTGTTTGCTGAGAAAACAGATTTATATTTTTTAAACTGAACTTCGTTCTCTTTCTAGAAAAAGTACTTGTCACCAGGGAATAGCAGACGACTTCGTGCCTTCCTTTCGGCGCCCATGTTTGGTTTGTTGGTTATTTCCAACTTTTACTTCATTACCGGAATCGAAGCTGCGAACGTGTACATGGTCAGGATATACACTGAAGGTGATGCGTGTTCAATTTCGCCACACTATGTTTGTTTGCAAGTTTGTTCTGGAGAGCTATTTCAAAAGAAAAAAAATCAATTTTTAAAACTTGTAGGCTACTGATTGAGTCGGCAAGGAGACACAAGTACAATCCATACATACCTTGCCTCAGGGCGGTTGGGAGGATACTTTGTTTCCGGTACCAATGAGATCCTCGGGTACTAAAATAAGACACTTCAAAGAAAACCGCACTATATCCAACGCATACGAGGTGGTTTCTTCAAATTTTAGGGCCCTTTGAAAAGGTTTAAATTTATCTAGGGCTTTCGGCGAGTGCATTTCAGCAAAGCACTGAAGATAACTTCTTCAAGATCATGTAGGCAGTTGACAACAGTTTAATTACATGCGAACACTTCAGACAACCGACATCGGAAAAATAGCTTGCGTCATAGGTTTAAAGCGGCCACAAGCGTAAGTTCAAAGCCTGCAAAACTACCAGAATTAAGCTTCCAGAGTGGCTTTCTCGTTTGGAGAATAAAGTTTTCCTTAGTCGGTTTATTTTCGTTGAATTGCAGTAGTGGTATAAGCTAAGCAGTACTAAGTATAAACTAAGTGGTGTAAACGAAAGAAGAGATGTTAGAATCTTGATCTATTTGTTTTATTTCAGATATTCTTGCAACGCTCGTCATGCATTTGATTTTGTACGTGGGAGTGCAAACGTCCATGGAATTTGCCAAGATGGGAATTTAGCCAACGCCATTATTCCTGACGCTGGTGCCTGAAAGCAAAATTGGCTTGATTTGCAATAACTTTGTTTAATGCCAGCTCTGCCATGTTAATATCTCAACTAGCTTATGCAATGCGAAGAACCGACAGCAAATCCCTGAAGCGATTGAGTGTTTTTTTGCTCTTTAAGGAGTTACAACTTTCAATCCTACGGAGAAAAGGGATTAAGACAATTGCTGCGCGGAAACAATTAGCCACCCCCACTAGTGGAGAACAAACCGACGATGGATTATGATGATGAATCCACGGCATTTAACTTTATTTTGCTTGACTACGTTCATTCCAAGTAACTTTGAAAGAATATCAATTGCTGTAGACATGTTTTTCAAGCAATGACAGGATTACTTTGTAGTTAATATATGTTTTGAAGCGTGCAGTGTTTGTTCAATTTTTGCCTTTCCTACTCGTGACAGATTATCTTATTGCAGTACTGCCATTTATTTAATCAATTTACCTGCTTGCATTTGGTTCATTTGTAGCTTACTTCGCTTTTGCACTTATCTACACGCCTTTGCTACTTACCAGCGGTGTTATAACTTAATAAACATCTACGCCAAGCGTTTCTGGGTGACATCTTTCATGCCGGATGGGCATTACTGATCTGTCAACTTTTTTTGTTTTCAAACACTACCGACGCTGTAGCGTGGATATCCCAACTCGGTTCAGTTGGTTTTTATTTTTGACGATCACAACGAAAAAACAATATATGACAAACATAGCCTAGCAGAGGTCTAGAAAAAGGTAGAAGCGACAAAACGCCGACGTTATAACGTGCATGATACCAAAGCAGGACAATCAGTTCAAAATATGGCACGGTCGCAACACCTCAAGTCAAGAACAACAGACGAGATAGCACGTCGGCGTCATCCAAGGTACCGCATACAAAGCATGACTGCGCTGACACAACGCGCAATGTGTAGTATCAATCAAGTTTATTTCGGCATAGCTCCACATTCATTTTCGATGTAGCTTACATATCAGGAGATCATGCAATGCTTTTTTTTAATCGCTTTAACAAATCGCTTTTTTTAATATGGAAAATAGGCTGCACCATGGAGGCACCGAAAAAACCATGCGGTTATACCTGCTAGTAGTTAGTTAACGAGTTTCCCTTGCTTAAAATGTAGTTGTAAACGACAAAAAAATTCTAGAGTCACAAGTCTGAAGGCTTTCAGCAAATCTTAGTTTATGCTACTATAGTTTCCAAACAAGAAACAGTCAGAAAAAAACAAGAAAGCGGCATTTCGACGAAAATGTGACAGCAAATAAAATGTAGGCATCCTTCCATCTTTTCAGATGATGATCATGGTAGCACTCTGGGTAGCCTACGGCAGCTTCTCATGTGGCTCTGAAGTCCAATCCTGGCGTGGCAGTCTCGTCCACAGTTTGGACATATGAAATCAGAGGAGTTCTGAGGCTGCTGTCTCTCTTTTCTTCTTTGCTCTAGTTGCTTCCTCCGCCTCGACTGACCCTTTGCTAGACCCGCACTGACTTCGTAGCGCCATCTGTTGCGGTTTGCTGCGATCAGTTCCCAGCTGGCAGGGTCTAGATGTCAGTTAGCTTCAGGTCGCGTTTGCAAACGTCTCTGTAACGCAGTGCAGGTCGTCCAACTGGGCATTAAAGAGAAATCTTTTATTTTGTCTGTTGCGAGAGTAGCCTAGCAGACTACGGTAGGCTACGATTATCAACAATATGAATGAAATAACACCATAACAATTTAGATAGGTACCACTAAAGACAGGAAGCAGTCAGTGAGCTGCTTCCAGCGGCAAAACTAGAAAATGAAAGCATAGGCGATGCGGTTTGAGGTAAAGTAGATGCTGATGCAGAAAACGAGACAAAAATGCAATTGAAAGAGTTCAAATATCTTGGTTCGATCTAGACAGTCTATGAGAACGGATCAAGCGACAAGGAGATGTCAGGCAGGACAGAGGGGCATGGAAGAAAATAACAAGAGTCATGTGTGACAGAAATATGCCAGAAAGCTGAAACTTTATAAAACGATGGTAATACCAGCAATGTTGTAAGAGATGCAAGCGTATACCATTAAAGAAAAACAGACAGGGAAATGCAAGTAGCTGAGGTGAAAATGCTACGATGGTCTCTGGGTTGACTAAGTAGGAACGAGTAAGAAATGAAAAGATCAGAAAACGAATGCAAGCCGGAGAAGTGAGAGAGACACGTCTTAAATGGGTGCAATGCCGATCTTTGGGTGCGATCGCAGTCGCACAGGGCCCGCAAATTAGGGGGCCCACAATTTACTTAAAAAATGCAGTAATTTTGTCATTTTCAATGGAAAAATTCAACAAGTGAATTGAACAAAGGAATTAGCAACAAGAAAACATAGAGACTCAACGAGTGCAACCTATTTCGTCTCCTGAACATTTCGTACCCTGAAAAGATCGAGAAAAAAAAACATAGCCGAAGTCGCTGATCGGAGTTGCGGCAAACCTATCAAAATTTCTCTCGATCTTTTCATGGGACGAAATCGGTCGAAATTTGATTTTGTTAGTTACACGATTTCATGGTACGAAATTTGTGTACGAATTTTTCAGAGGACGAAATAGGTTGCATCCAGACTCAACATAGAGACGTAGCTTTATTTCTGAAAAATGCCAAAAAAAGCATGATCTTATCCTTTTGCCATGTCACCGGACGTCCGGGCAGCACAATTTTGCAGTAATATTCATACCCAAATTTTTGTTGAACATGTTCTCAGAATGCCCCATATTCAAAGTAATTTTTCAAAATTTTCTGGGGGAGGCCTCCCACACCTCCCGCCGCTGGATGTCGCCTTTGGCGATCACGCCGCCACCACCACTCCCCTTTAAAAATACCTAGCTACGCTACTGAATTGGCTCATTATGATTGGGGCCCGCAAAGCATATTCCGCACAGGGCCCGAAATACCCTAAGACCGGCACTGATGGTTGGGTCACATGGTAAGAGGCTTTGACGTACCGTAGGTCGGTTACTAAGATTAACAGTAAAATTTCCGATTGTTGAGGTCTTGTTGCCGGGGAAATATTCCATCCATTAGGCGCCGCTGAATGGAGTGCAGTCCTTAGAATGCGTTGCTCAAGCGCACACCCCGAGATTCGAACCAGTAGCTTACCTACCACTTGATCTTGAAGCTTCTTCTTTCACAAAGTCACGCGCTAGCTAACCGAGCTGAAGGCTGAAGTATTATCTGGCAACATAGGAAAATTTTGCTGTTTTTTTTTTTGCTACATTCAGGCAAGATACGACACAGGAGGGTATAGTGACTTGGATTAAATTGAAATTTGTTGATTGTATTTGTGTTGTCTCGTAACAGTTATTTTGAGATATAAAACGCATAATTATCGAAGAGTTCAAAATCAACATTACATCAGCCTCCAGTTGTTGTTATGGTTTGCACATTGTCAAGGCCCTTCAACAAGTTTGTGCTTGTGTACAGTACATACATTTTAACAAAACATTTCAAGGATGCCTCTTTATTCAGCAGCACTTTGAAGATGAAATATTTTACAGACAACAAGCAGAAACTTGTTGCAGACAAGTATTTTTTATAACAATTCAAGATTCAAATCAGCACTGCTTGATTTTGTTGTTTCTGAATCATTTCATTATAATTTTAAGAGAAGTCATGATTTTTCCACAGATTTTTTACTATTTATAATTTTTTGGTATGTTGATCAGTATAACAATTAATGAATGACAAAAATTAATTTTTGAAGGTGGGTAAATGGTTTTCGAGATGCAGCCATTTGAAATATTCACCACTACAGTACTATATGGTATGCGAGGTGGTCAAGCAGGCCTTTTATGTTTCTTTAGTTTTCTGTTTGTTTTATTCATTGGTTGTTTGTTACAGGATTATTATTTTACAGCCTCACAATATGGCTGGGTCTTTGACAAGACACTTAAAGGCATGCGGTCGATTGTGGAGTGGTGCCCTTCGACTACAGCTTTTAATTTTTTTTATGATTATGTACATTTTGCATCTATAGAGAGCCCTATCTACATTCTACAGCCCTTTTTAGGTCTATGGCCTGCTGAACACAACAAACATTTACTGAAATGAGAAAGGCAGTGAGGTACTGCTAATTTGCATTCATCAAATGCTGGCATTTGCACAACAATCGTAATAGCATCTTCAGCTAGCACATGTAAAAAAAGAAGAAAATTTGAAAAATACGTAAAACGAACAAATAAAGCAAACTCCGATGTTATCAACACGCATAAAAATTATATTTTAAATAGATGGTTACATAATATTAAAATCAAAACCTGCAAGCCTAAATCTTAACTGGTGTTCTCCCACGATTTCCAATAATATACTGGTGCAAAATTCAAGAAATACATGATCATTTGTCTAGTAAATTACAACAGTTTAAGAAGGCGAATACAAAGAAAAAACGCAATTTAGTTTCAGTTCATTGCCGTAAGTTTATATCGATAAAGCGTCAATAAAGAATAAGTGTAAATGGGCATCCATCTAGTAAATTACAACAGTTCAACAAGACGAATACAAAGAAAAACGCAATTTAATTTCAGTCCATTGCCATAAGCTTACATAGACAAAGCGTCAAAAAAGAATACGTTTAAATGGGCATAGTTGAAGAATCTACACCACAGGGGTCGGAGGTTGCTGATGACATGGGATTTAAGTGGTTGGTCGAATCAATTTCTGTATGTTTATGGTGGCTTTGATTGTATGTAACCATTTATCTTCAGCGATGTCTAAATAATGTTTGCTGGGTTGTTCGGCAAAAGTAACGACAAAGCAGTCTGCCAGAGCTGGTTTCTTTTTGAGTTCAATATTGTGGAGTTTCGCATAATGTTTCAATAATGCTGCTTTGTCACCGGATTTATCAAAGTAATTAAAACTGTTCCAAATAGATCTATGTGTGGCCCAACGTGTGGAAAATTTTGTCATGGTTTGTCCTACATAGTGTTCGTGACATATGGTGCACGTTGCAATGTATATCCCGTAATTTTGGCAAGTTAATTTTTGTTTGAGACTGTATGTTTTGTTGAGTTTACATTTAATAGAGGTGCATTCTTTTACCATAGGCTTATGCGCTCCATGGTTACCACACAGTGCACATTTGCCGCATGGTTTGGAGTAGCCATTGGTTGGTGTTACTGTATTCAGGGCAATTTTTTTGTATTTTGTGAGTAAATTTCCCAGCGTGCTTGGCTTTTTATATGTCATCATTTGATTGGGCTGTAGTTTTTTCTCTGCGTTGGTGGTCTTGAGTAAATTAGGAAAAGATGTAGGCCAGATTACTCTGTGGGCTTTGGTTGCATTTTTTTCTGTGGGTTTAGGTATCCGTTCTGTCCATTTTTCAGCAAGTTGAATTTTTTCTTTGATAAGTTTTTGGGGAAAATTTGATTTCAAAGCCTTGTTTTTAAGATGTTCAAGTGCTGCAGTGTAGTCGTGTTGTGTTTCATTCAATCTCCTGAGTCGTAATGCTTCTCCATGTATGATTGCCTTGAATGTAGATGTGGGGTGATGTGATTTACCATTGAGGTACAAGCGATCAATAGCTGTTTCTTTGGTGTAGTTGGTGGTCACAAATTTAAAGTTCGAAGTTTTGCAAGTGCGGTGGTTAACATCTAGAAACTCAACATTTTTATCAGTTTGGGAGGTGTTGATTTCTCTGAAAGTAAGTTCCAAGTCGTGATTTTGAAATGCTGTAATTAAGCTGCGTTTTATCAATTCTGTGGTCTTTTGGCCAAATGATATCCAAATTATGTCATCTATAAAGCGTTTGAATATTTCTGCTTGTTTCAATGTGTTGGAAGCTGTTTTGATGACGTAGTGCATGGCAATGTTGGCGATTGATACAGAATGGTTGTCACCTGTTATTATACCCTCTGGTTGCTTATAGAAACTCTCACCGTTTTGCGTGATAACATTGTCAAGACAATACAACGTCAAATCTGTGAGTGTTTCTATTGCAATCCGAGGATATGTGGTGTGTTGATCTAAAGCATATTTCAGTGCCTCTTTAATTAATGATCTTTTGACGTTAGGATAAAGAGCTTTGACGTCAGCGGCAACTAAATAATTGATTGCTTTCAAGCTTTTCTGTGATTTGGGTCTCTTTGTCAGATTGCCATTGCATGAGTGTTTCTACGTAGTGTTTACTATCTCTACAGAATTCATTTATTTCACTTTGACAAAAAGTTATGCTGACGGGTTTAAGCAAATGTTCAATTAAAGCGGTGATTCTGGATGTGGTGATGTGGCCAGTTACCCAGTTACCCATGTAACCCATTTCATCCCCTGAACACTTCGTCTCCCGATTTCGTCCCCTGGAAAGGTCAAGAGAGAAAATAGAACAAAGCCGGAATCGCTGATCAGAGTTTCCGCAGACATTTTAAAATTTTTCCTTTAAATTTTTATAGGCCCCCACAAAATAAGTGAGTGTGACTTTTCTTTGTAAGTTTGTCTAGAAATGTTAGTTAAAAGTGAATATATATATATATCATTGCAGTGTGGCATTTAATCCTAACCCAAGTGGCCGAGTGGTTAGCGCGTTGGGCTCGCAGTCGAGAGCCTGCATGTTCGACTCCAGCCACCCGCACTTGCTGTTGTTTCTCTGGGCAAGAAACTTTACGATAATTGCCTCTACCCAGTGATCGATTTCGAGTAATGGGTAATACCAAATTTAAGTCACAAGTAGAGTAGACAACCGGAAACAGTCATTCCCGTCGGCTGCAGCGTGGGTCAGGTGTACGTCGGAAGGCGTACACCGATGCATAGCGCTCAAGTTCGCTTTCCCGCAATGCAGGGTAAAGATATGAAAAACAAACAAACAAACAAGTGAATATATCATTCCAGTGTGGCATCTAACCCTAACCCAAGTGAAATGATCATGCCAGTGTGGCAGCTAACCCAATTGGTCAACTGTTTCGGCAACTCTGGCAAGGGCAATTCTCCAATCAGCAATTTCGGCGCTTCTGTATTTTTTCTCTCGATCAACTCCGCTAACGCCAATTCCGATCAGCAACTTTGGCGCTTCTGAATTTTTCTTTCATTCTTGTCAAGGAAAAAATTTTGAAATGTTGCGGCAACTCTGATTCGCAACTTCGGCTCTGTTGTATTTTTTTCTTGATTTTATCAGTGGACTAAATCAGGGAGCAAAGTGTTCAGGGGATGAAATAGGTTGTACCTGAGCACTGTCACCAAACAAGTACACAGTATTCTGAAAAGTAATTAAGGACTAGGACTGTTGGTAGCAAAATATCAGCTCTCGCTCCCCAGCTGGAGCATGCCAGATGCTTTAATAACACAGCATACGATGGCAGTTTCTTGTGCAGTGATCAAAGAGTGGATAAGGAATCAGGTGCATTGTACATGCAATGTCAATTTGATAATGATAAAATCATTTTCATCTTAATTCCAAACATTTAGTTTTGTCAATAGGTAGGTATAAACTAGTATGAGGTGATTTATTCTACTGAGCAGCTCACTAGTTAAAATTGTATTTTTTCCTTCATTAAATATGACAAACAACATTATAAGAGAAATGTATCAAGATATGTTCTCTCACAATGAAGCACTTTTGATATCTCACCATCACCAATTATCTATTCACACAAATCTTGGAAATATCATTTCATTTTGATTTTTTTTGTTACATATGAAGGTATTGTGACTGCATTAAATTGTTTAACATATTCAACCATTTTGATTTCAAGCATGTCTTGACATTTGCTTTTTGTCAATTCTACCTTTTTTTAGACGTCTGCTATGTTGGCATGTACTGTTTTTGTTGTCCTGGTCATGGTCAGAAATGAAAACAACTAAACTATAATTTTTAAGATATAAATGTCTTGTTTGGACACAGGATGCTGGTACTTGTTTACTATGCAGTTTCATTATTATCATAATTTTTTTTTTCAGGATTTAAACACACTTTTGCATTTCACATGTTTCTATGAAAGCAGCACTTTTGTAATAGTCGTCTTTCTTAAAAGAAGGCAAGCATAAAAAAACATGTCAAAAGAAAGAAGAAATCTCTCTCCATTGTGTTTAGGAAAAACAGCAAAAAGAAGAAAACTCAGAAAGGAAAAGAAGCTTAAAAAGTTGAAACTAGATGCTGCCACAGTAAATACTATCCAAGATAAAAATTGTCAATCTGATGAGGACACGAAAGGTTTCCAGTCTCTCAAACCAAAAATAGTCAAATCTTTTATCAAAACCAGCCATAAAAAAAAGGAAACCAAGTTGAAAACTGAAAAAAGTAAACAAGAAATATTGTTAGAAGCAAACAAAGATGAAGATCGCGCAATTCATACTTTGGAAAGACTGATGCAAATGAATGGCAAAGCGAATAGAAAGAAGCTACCATCTGCGTTTGCTCGAGATGGGTTAGATTATCTTTTAGATGTTGTAACTGAAGGTGATCAGTTACTCACAGATGATGAATCTGATATAGCTGATGATAACAGTGATGGCTCTGATGATATGCCTGTTGAAATTAAACGCAGTAAAGTGAAGTTTGAAAAAGAAGATGAAAAAGATGAAGAAAGTTTTCAAGAAAGCGATTCTCAAGTAGATGAAGATTCATCTGTTGATTCTGAAAAGGAAGAATGTGATTTAGATGATGAAGAAGATGTGAAAAAAAATGAAGAAGCTAAAGATGAGTCCTTTGTTGATGATGATCAGAGACAAGTTGCTGACAGTGCTGGTAAATATGTTCCTCCTGCTCAAAGAAAAGTCAATATCAGTGAGGAATCCAGTAAAAAGAAGGAAAGACTTAAACGACAGATCAAAGGTTTGCTCAATCGCTTAAGTGAGGCTAATATTCAATCAATATGCAATGCAACTGAAAATATCTATCTCATAAACAGTCGGGCTATGGTAACTCATGCTCTAACCGAGCTTGTGCTTGTTCAGTTCGACACTGCTGACCCTATTCCTGAACGGCTCATCACTGAATCAGCTATGGTAGTAGCAGTGCTTTCAAATCACATTGGGCAAGAGATTGTTGCTTATTTTCTAGAAGTATCTGTGAAAAAACTGGATGAAATTCTAAAGACAGATTTCTATGGAGAAGGAAAGGAATGCAATAATATTGTACAGCTCGTTTGCAGTCTTTATCAGTTAAATGCAGTTCAAAAACAAATAGTTACAGATATAATTGCTATATTTTTAGACTCGTTTAAGGAAAAAGACATTGAATTACTGGTTTTGATGTTGAAGACAGTAGGATTTCAATTGCGAAAAGACGATCCAATCACTCTCAAGAGCATTGTTGAAAAAATATCTTTAAAGTCTCATGACTTGGAAGCTAGTGAAACATCAAGAACTAAATACATGCTAGAAGTTTTAACAGCTATCAAAAATAATAATGTGAGAAAAATATTAGGCTACGATGCAGAAACTGTAAATAATCGAAGAAAAAAAGTGACTATGTTGTGTTCAAAAGAAGCGGAAGTCTTCCCAGACGTAACTTTTCAAGATTTGGTGGATGCAGACGTTAAGGGGAGATGGTGGATTGTTGGGAGTGCTTGGGGAGGGCTACCCATGCTCAAAGATAACAAGCTGCAGGAGAAAGTTGAAGCAGCCGTTGATTCAAAGTTAGTTAAAGCTGCTGCGAAACTAAGAATGAACACTGACATTCGACGAAAAATATTTTACTCTGTCATGTCATCACAAGACTTTCTTGAAGCGTTTGAGAAGGTTTTACAAATCGGTTTGAATGGGAAACAGATGAGAGAAGTTGGACATGTTTTAGTGGAATGCTGCCAGAAAGAACGCTCTTTCAACCCGTTTTATTTTCATTTGCTTAACAAGTTTTGTCATCATGATAAACAATTTGTTATGTCACTTCAATGCTCATTTTGGGACCGATTCAAACTTCTTGAAAAATCGAGCGAGCAGCAAAGAAATAATATTGCCACATTGCTTTCTAAGCTTGTTTTATCCGACGCTATTCCCATAAGCTGTCTAAAAGTGGTGGAATATGCCGAAATTGAAAAACCAACTGTATCTTTTCTGAGAAAAGTTTTTTCTTTTGTTGCAACGGAAGCAAAATCCCTTTCGGATATTGACAAAGTGTTCGCTAAACTGTCATCTGACAAGTACCGTGCTCTTAATAATGGTTTGAGATTGTTTCTTCAACATTTTATGTTAAAAGACTCGGAGTACATGCGGAATAACTCCAACATAGAAGATTTTCTCATCCGAATGGATCAAAGACTCGATACACAAAAAACAACATTTTTTCATAATGATTTCAAATAAGCATAACTTGTTTCTATGATCGTATACGTGATTGCTCTTTGTGTGCCGCTATTGTTGTACCTTGTTTGGTACTTTAATGTTCAAGAAAACAACCTGTCTGCTTGCTTTATTTTGCGTTTACTACAATATGCCTAGTTTCAAACGTTTTATTCTGTATTTCTTGACTTATTCTTAATCGTAATGATGGTTAAACTTTTCTCTCTAATTACAAAATAATACTTTGATGTTGTGACAAACTAGTCCATTGTTTAGAACTTTCCCACAACAAAGTCTGATTTCCTACTTTCTCACTTGGATTCAACGCTTCTTGACTTTGAGCAGTTGAAGAGATAGATAAATTTTCCTGCGTGTTGGACGTAAAGAAAGCAGCTACAAAGCAACTCCTCATAAGAAGTGGATCAATAAGTTGTTGACTCATTGTCCCCGGATTCAAAAAGCCTCTGGTTTATTCTACGTGGATGAAGAGCAGTCCTTAAAGTAGCCTACGTTGCTTGAGCGCACACCCCGAAATCCAAACTAGCGCTGCTTGATCTTACCCCTACTTCGTGTTCGTTCAACCAACTGCGCTATCGGGGCTGACGACACAAATAGAGCTTTATTCGGTGACTGTTGCGTTTTTTTTCTGTGTAGAAGATTGATATGATTTATGTGTGTTGTGTCTGATGGCCGCACATGAGTCATTGTGCAACAATGATTCAGTTTTAGATTCATTTAAATAGAAGCTGGAAATGGTTTACAGTTTTATTTTTGGAAGAACCTTTTATATTTCGCGTTGAAAGGTGGTATTCTCATTGCCAGTGAGCCTATTTTAAAGTTATAGGCTAAGTAGCCTACCGCAATGGCTGAACGCTGAAGCACAGGACCAGTCCACTTTGATAATAATTAGTGAATGTTGATTGCTACATGGTCATCAGCCTGGTTGATTTTGGCATAACCCAAGAAAGTTTAAATCGGAGAAGTCAGAAGTGTCGCGTAGTTGCAAGTAACGCAGGGCGGTGATCAGTGTTGTACGCGTCAATGAAATAAATTGACGGCGTCAGCGCGAATTGCCTAAAAATTTTACGGCGTAAACGTCGGCTCCTAAAGAAATTGACGGCGTCAGCGCTATTTTCTCCAGGGTCTCACAAAACGGAAGTAGCCTATTGCTACCAAGTTTAGGCTAACAATGGCTATAAATAAAGAGCAGACATTATGTTTTGAGACTGCATTTTGTAATTAGCTTCTTAGATATTTCCTTGCAGAAACACAAACATTTCAAAACGTTTGTCTGACAATCTGCTGCGTTTGGGGCGCATACGGTAATGGTGTGTTGTATTTCAAAAACAAGTCTTGAAAACGTTTACTCGGAAATGTATCACTGTTCCAAGCGTGCTGTGATGACTTAGCATAAATTATATAAATCTTTTAACGAGGTCCACTGCACCAACATCGGTCTTTTCAGGGGCATAGAGCTCTTGAAATAAAGTATCTTCAACCTCCGCGATGACATACATTGATTTTTCGCTTTCTCTCTCTGGTCCCTCGTTCTCAATACTGCTCACGATATGAGTGATCACCATTTGGCGAACTTCTTCCGCTTGTATTCCAGGTAACCATTCCAACCAACGCGAAAGCGAGTAATTCGGATGAGTCGCGCTGGCCAGAATACAGTAGGCTACATTGTGAAACGAAATTTTCCATGAAAACAAAAAATGACGCAAAGCGCTTGACGCTTCAAATCGGCAAAATACAGCTACGGTACCGCAAAACGACTTCGGACCTTTTTGCGTACAGCAAAATTTACGCCAGTTTGTAGCTGTGCGATTTAAATCAGATCATACGACTAACATTAAGCATTATGACAAACAATGCAAAGATTGTGAAAAATGTGACGAAGATTTTAATAATGACAAAATACTGTATTAAGAATGGTCGATTGTTTATTGAAAGGTATCATTGTATACAATAAATTAATTATTTATTGTATTGAAAATTAACAGTCTGACTAAAATCTTCGAAATCAAATTTTCTTTGTTTTTCAACATGTGAGGATGTTAAGACCTATTGTGTCATCTGGGGAAAAGTATAAAGTAAGCTTAAAAATATAATTTTTAGAAAAATTTATTTAAACGTTCGCCCAAAGTTAGAAAAACCTGGAAATTTCTGCAAAATGTGACAAATCAGGCCACATCTTTAGGTGGCCATGATCCACCTTTACATGCTTTTAGGCCACCCACGACGCTTCACCATGTGCCAAATAGTTAACATTGCACCGTTACAACAGAATTTCGTAGTAATTGCATTTAAATAGCATACATGTTACTTTCAATACAAAACCATCGCTATTATGCCATATACCGTATATGTAGTTTTAAAACTAAACATTTAAAGGGCTTGGATTTTTTAAAAGCCATGTATCAAATTGCTTAATATTCTATGAATTCAGGAAACTTCACTCTTGTGAAAATTTAAATGCGTGTTACTTCCAGTATTAAACTATGATTATTATGCCCTATGCATTTAATTTTTTAAATTTAATATTGAGGGGCTCAGTTTTTTTCAAAACGCCATGTACCAAAATGTTTAACATTGCTCAGTGACAACAAAAACTGAATTGGATCATTGTCATTGGGGCCCGCAAAGCATATTCCGCACAAGCCCCGAAATACTCTAAGACCGGCACTGAGTGGTGAGAATTGCTTTTGAACTAAACCGGCTAAATTTCGCTTGTACCTGCCTAGGCCTACCAACATACCACCAGAATACATATATTGGCAGCCTCTTACAAAATAACAAGAATGACAGCAATAGACACGTGTTTTACCCAGACCGGGCTCATCGCACCACTAATTTATGCCACCTTTACAAGCCAATTGAACGTCACGGACCAGGTTTTGAAAGCTGAATAAAAAGATTGCTTGCAGGGTAGCCACGACACAGAAATGCAATTTTCCGCGTGTTTCTCATAATTAAAATAACACATTTCTCATAAAAGCAGGCTAGCGAAGGGGCGGATTCAGTAAAAAGGGGCGAATTCAATAAAACACAATGATATGTAGGTCTACTTACTCTACATTAATCCGACCTTGCAAATATATCATCAATACAGTTGCTTTTTGTATTTTTTTCGCCTCCCCCCTGAAGTGAATCCGCTACTGGGATAGCTTACATAGTCGTAGCACTGAAGTTTGCAAGATTGCAGTTGACAACATTACTAATGGCACTACGGTACGTCATAATAGCTACTATCGTGACAAACGCAAAAACACAGACAAACAATTTTTGCTTTTGCATAGTAGATCTAAGGTTCGATTGCACTCGAACCACCGCTAAGGAAACATTTCACCAATTAAGTAGGCTACAGTACAAGTTTTCTTTTAGAAACAAAAAGTAAGCATCGCTTTCAACAAAGTTTAGCTGTAATTAGGCTACATTCAATTAACACTGTGCCACTGCAAAAATTACGCTGTTTTCTGAGGAGACAAATAGACCTCACAAGTCACAATGCTCCTCTCTTGTACAGCTACATACTGTAGCGTTGATAGTTTTATCCTTTGCAGAGCGAAACAGTTTTTGGATTTGTTAACGTCTGGTGGCGTTGAATATTGTGCAAAACTTTCATATAGGAAGTTCTCTTGGTTCGACCAAAAGGCGATTGACTGCCACGTGATCAGGTTGCGTCACTGCATATAAAATCGCTCTAGCGATATCGGATGGGTCCAATATCTTTGCCTTTCCAGCGGTCTCATATTGTTGACGTGCCTGAAACACGAAAGGTTATTGTGAGATCACGATGATAAAATAAGTTTCATGATACAACCAGTAGACAAAGAGACAGTAGAAAAAAGCAGCGATGGTTTGTCTGTGAAGCTCATGCACCCGCCACACAGCGGCATCCGGTGACTGTGCAATTTTAAGATAGTGGTAACACTGTTTTATCGATATTTTAAACTTTTGGGTTTTGCCATCTTTCCCTTTTGTTGGTGTCAAATTCGTATGTTTACTTTTCCGTTCTGTACATGTTTGCGCCAGCAGCAAAAAATAAAATTGAATTGATTTGAATCCTTCATATTCCACAACATTTCAACAAAAAGTGAAAACTTTAAACAACCATCTTTTGTGACCGAGCCTGCGTAAGTGGTTTAATACCTTCTTAAGTACTTAAGTAGGCTTTGCGAAATTGTCAGGATTAACTTCAAAAAAATTGTCTTTCGGTCTTGGGAAAAACCCACTCCGGTCTTCAAATGGAGGTTGGGGTAAGCAAGGGCATGCTCCTTGTAGAGAAACATGCACCAAAACATCCTCAATCGTCCAAATAAAAAAAGTGCAAAGTTACATCTACAGATGGAATAGAATTTTGCACCATAGGTCGGTGAAGCTTTGCCAAACAATCGAAAACAAAAAAAAATATTAAGATTGTTGTTTGTTTTGTTAGCCAATCTTCGTGACCACCTTCAGGAATGATTTTGTCCTGCCAAAGATACAGCTATAAAGATGATGAATGTCATGTAAACGAAAAGCCACATTGACCTCTTTGTCGATGGTGACAGAAGAAATGTTGGTTTTCACATCCCCAGGCTCAATGAGGGTCACTCTGATGCCCTTGTCAACAACTTCGTGACGTAGAGCCTGAGAGAATCCCTCGACGAAGAACTTGGTGCCAGAATAAACGGCAAGTCCAGCAAATCCCTGGAAAGGAAGATGAAGCCAATTGAATTTTTATTTTATTTCAGCACAAAACATATGAAAAATGTCTAAATTGATAGAATTAATGAGTCATTCAAAAACAAAGAGCCTAAAATGTAGATACGAAACTCACGTTCAGCAAAAGTTTCGAAATAGACTATTTTCTTTTTCGGTGCTATTAAAAGCTGGAAACAGTCCTGTTTACGAAGCGTTTGTTGAGTATGAATTTAGATCATCATTCCGGGTTCTTTCTTTTTTGTTTTTTAAATTTGTTAAATTGACTAGGCCTAGGCGTTCAATCCAAAGTCATTGTCTTCCAACATGGGATAGGTTGGCAACATATCGCTGATGTATCAAATAATGGGAAGCGCTGGTTTGCGACTCAAAGCAGCCAGATGCGTGAACTATATTAACCAAGATAGCAATTAAACTGAAAAACTTTTTACCAAGAGCCCAGGCGCATCTATACGCTAAGTTCTTTGCCACGCCATAAACGCAAAGGGAGGAGTTTCAAGTACAAGCAAATATTGATCTACTTCGGTTTGTTTGCATTCATTCCCACATGACTTGAAGCAGATGCATGCAGAGTGGTGTTGTTAGGAAGTCATGAACCGTCTGAGAGCTCAAGTCGTTGAGCGTGGGGTTTGTATCGACGTCATTTCTTAACCAATCGAATCAGCGGCCACAAGATTAAGAAACGTGGTAGCTCAAACCAAGCTCAACTTTTTAACAATTTTATCCACAAACCGATTCGATGAAAACATGCTCAGTTTTGCAACTGTGTTCATCCAGCAGAACAATATTTGCCTGTTTGGTCAAAACTGAGCTGTAAATAAAAACATACCGTATTCATATGGCTGTCAAATATACCTTCTCTCTAAGAAGTACTTCAGTTTCAAGAAATACATTTTGATAAAATCCAATTTTAAAGCAGGTGAAAAAGATTCAATAAACTTTGCTTACCAAAACCCCAGCATCTGATGACATATTGACGATATGGCCCCTGTTTCGTTTGATCATGCCTGGCAGCACGGCTCCTACTCCATTGGTAACCCCCTTACAGTTGACCTCAATCATTCTGTCCCAATCATCCATCAGCAGGCTGCTCATGTTGGTGTAGTACATAAGACCAGCATTGTTAATAAGGATGTCCACTGAGCCCCACAATGTCTCTGCATGGCTGATCAACTGCTGCACCTGCATCATCAAAGAGAGTATGGAAGAGATTGCATGAAATCTATATGTCTAAGGTTTAATAGGGTTTACTGATTATTCTTCATAGACAAGTTGAAAATATAAAAGTAAATGAAGAAATACGATTTTGCCAGAAGGTGATCCACAAAAGCCATCTGTGAGACATTGTGTGTCGTGTGATGTTATAATAATTCAATCAATGATAAATAATAATACAGTACTGTTATCGTTTCAATTGTTTTGGCATCCTACAAATCTCCAAAAAGAGGGAGGATTTACAACATAAGTTAATGTCCTTTGAAAATCTATGAAAATAATAATTACAAGATTTCTGAATGAAATACTAACAAATAAATTTCTGTTCTGTGTTGTAAAAAAGTGAAAGTTTATATTAACAGAGCATCTACTTTTTAATTGATGAAATGATCACATCAAAAAAAAAAAAACTGTTGAAGTTATATTGGAACAAATTCAAAAAGCACCAACTATAATACAAGTAAAGCATGTCATTTACTTGTTCTCGTTTTGTGACGTCACATTGGCACACTGACACTGTTCCGCTTTCTTTCTCAATTTCAACCTTTAGCTCTTCGAGTTTGTCCACACTTCGGGCAGCAATGCAAACCTAATCAATTCAAAAAATGACATTACAGCAAGTCTTCTTTAACATAAAAGCTTTGGAAGCCATGTTTGTAAATACTAACTGTATCCCAATAAATCCTATGTTGAATTATAAAATGTCCACAATATTTTGAAGTCTCATAACTTGCATTGTTGAAGTTATGACACAGTTCACACAAGATGCTAAATGACACCATTGTGATGTTTGATTATACTGTGATTGATTTCCAATATAATTTTTTCTGGAATGGCCCGTTTCGGTGTGTCCGATCCCTTAACGGGGATTTTTTTCATTTTTTTTAAAAATTATTGGGTACCGTCAGAGATGGGCGTGATCTTGAAGATCACTTTTTTTTTGGTGATCTTGATCTAAGATCACTTTTTTTTGTGTGATCTTGATCTTGAAGAACAATAAGATCAAGATCACTTTAAAATTGAATTTTACTTCCTACATAGAGGCATTTTTTGAGAACTCGTACTGTACAAAGTAGGTAGTGGCAACTACTAACATTAAGCCACTGTTAATATGATATGTGCCCAGCAAAAGACGATTTAAAGTATCCATCTAATCTGGTCAGTGTTGCCATTTCAAAATTGAAAAAGTTTTCTGTGTTGGTCATAATAAAGAAGTCAACTTCCGTGTACTTTATGTTGACGTGAATTGACATAAAAAATGATTTAATGTGAATTTTAAAGAAATGTTTGCTTTTATTGACCCAATTTTAGATGTTTCAAAAGTCTAGAATGGCGGTGTTAAAATATCTGAATTGTAGCCGACTTTGGTCATGTAAAGTGGTTTATTGCAGCAAATCAACCAGACCAAGACTTGTTTAGGGTCTGAGTATGGAGCGGTTTGTCGGACCGCAAACCTCTGAACTTTTATAATAGCAGACAACAGTATCAAAGTTGCCAGGTGGGTAAATGGTGCAATAAACATTTACATAATGCAGTGAAAGTTAAAACTACTTAGTAACACGAATAAAAACTCCCACATGAACCAGACAAAAATTTGGTAAAAAATGATGCGGTTCAAAGTTTATTTTTATTTATTTAGTATATATAAATAAAAAGTATAAAACTAATTGCAAATTTTGCGACTTTTCAGAACTACTGTAATTAACCTCAGCTTTGGGGGTGACGTTGCGATTCTAAGCAAACTACGTCAACAATTGATAGGCCTATAATTGCAACAGTCACTAACTTATTACAGTTCTTAGGCCAGCGATCGAGTAGTTAAAAATAAAAGTTAGCAATACCAACCATAGGCGTCGATTTTTTCTTAGAAGAGAGGAATTCTGGGTGGGCGAGAGTTTTCAAACAGATTTCATTGAATGTGTATGTTTGCAAATTCGCAATGGTTCAGTCTTCGAAATGAGCATATTTTTACTTCGGCAAAAACGTTGCCGAGGCCAAACGGCAAAATTTGAAATTGCCTCGGCAATTACTGTGAATATTTATTAGGAAAAGATTGTACTAAAACATGTAAAACGAAAAGCGAAAAATATACTAGAGTAGTCTATTACGAACGCATTGTTTGATTTGTTGTGATGTAATAATACCAAAAGTAGTGATAAAGCGAGCAACGCGATACGCACGCTGTTACGGTAATTCACGTTAAAAAACTCACCGGGAGGGGAAAGTAAGTTAATTTTGGGTTGATTCAACGTTCGAGTCAGCACAAATCGATTTAATTTTTCCGGCGGGTTATATTGCGTAACAACAATGCCCAATAAGAAATTTACGTTTGTTTTACATTAATTCGACATCTAGCGATGTTGAATTATCATAAAATAACGTTAATTACTCAACCAGGTACAGGTAACATATTAATAGCTCCCTGCGAGAAGATCGCCTCGATTTACGTAAGCTTATAAGCCAACATAATTTCGGCACAATTGGGACACTGCGAGCAACATAAAGTCTGTTTGATGAACTAGTCAGAATCGGTATCATCAGATGCTATATCAGCTGGACGAGATAACGGAAAGCGAGGCGCAACAAGGAGTAGATGCTTACAATAATTTGACGTCTACTGGAGTTAAATCAATACAAATAGCAGGCCTTGATACAACTTTTTTTTTCCGGCGGCCAAACGTGTCCGACTGAAGCAAGCTGTTCGGCGGCCAATCACAAGCACATGGCGGCCATCGGAACTTCGACACGCATCAACATACAGTCTTCGAAATTAGCACATTTTTACTTCGGCAGAAGCGAAAAATATACTAGAGTAGTCTATCACGACCGCACTGTTTGATTTGTTGTGATGTAATAATGCCAAAAGTAGCGATAAAGCGAGCTACAAGATACGCACGTGGCACGCTGTTGCAGGAATTCACGTTAAATAACTCAAGGGGAAAAGTAAGTTAATTTTGGGTTGATTCAACGTTCGAGTCAGCACAAATCGATTTAATTTTTCCGCTCGGTTATATTGCGTAACAACAATGCTCAATAAGAAAGTTACGTTTGTTTTACATTAATTCGACATCTAGCAACGTTGAATTATCATAAAATAACGTCAATTGCTCAACCAGGTACAGGTAACAAATTAATAGCTCCCTGCGAGAAGATTGCCTCGATTTACGTATACACTAACATCATTTCGGCATAATTGGGATACTGCGAACAACACAAAGTCTGTTTGATAAAGAACTAGCTGTCAGAATCGGAATCATCAGATGCTGTATCGGAGCACGAGGTTGTCGCGTCATCACTGGAATCAGACACATCAAGATGCTCATCGCTTGGCTGTAAATCTATACCATCTTCGCCGTTCGCAATGAAGCGTCCACGTTTTGCGGCTTTCGGGCTTTGATACCACTCCACAGGCCTCTTTCTTTTTCATAAAGATCCATCAGGGTGTTGACTAGGAAACAAATCTATGCTGTGCCATAACGACTGGGAGGAATGTTTAACCCTAACGTTACAAGCGCTCGTGTGGCCTCGGCATTTTTATTGCCGACGCTAATGCGCCATTTGCCGACGCTAATTTCGAAGACTGAATTTATCGCATTAATAAGGTGTATTGTGGTGTCACTTGCATCCAGCTTATCGTGAGACATCAGCTGCTTGATCACTCAATAAGGTTAACAATTCAAGCATATCCAGGGTGTATTGTGATTTATCGAGTGCTTTAACTCTTTTCTAGTCCTTTGTGATTATAAGTGGCAAAGTACTACTACTTTAATTTACAAGGCCGCTTGTGTAAAATTTTCTCGGAACTTCATGGCGGACAAATGCGGCCGACGGAAGGGCGAGACCCGGCGGACAAAATGTCGGTTTTTGTAGGTTAATCGCGGCGATGGCCGCCTTCAGTTTCGAGGCCTGAATTATAGGGTGATATTTTTATAAAAGATTCTCCCAGCTGGGCACATGTCTAAGCGCCGGCGAAGTAGGAAGTAACCCAAATAAAACATCCAGCAATAGTAAGATTGAATCAACATTCTAGTCTGGTGTAGTCTAAGAAAACTAGTTTTTTCTTGTAATCCTGTTGTCCTTACAATCACCTCGGCAATTGCCGACGCTAATTTCGAAAAGTGTGGTTAGTCTTTCTCGCAAAGACTGCGTTTAGCGTCGCTGCAGCAATTAAGCTCTAATAGGTTGGATGTTTTCTTTCTTGCATCTTGCGATCTTATGAGCGCTGCTAAACTAAACAAACTTCTTTTTCCTTTGCGACCTAAAAAGCGCGTGACTCGTGACCTGTTATCTTTAAAGTGGCGCCTTCGGATTTGCCGCATTTGTAAAAGCGATTGTTTTTAGTACGTCTTTAGTTTGTGTCGGTTATTTTATTGTCATGTTCATTATGATGTCATATTCACATTCCCTTACGCTGACCGGGAACTGAAGTTTGATTGTGACGTAACGAAAGTGAGACCATTCGGAGAAAAGATCAAATTGCCGACGCAAATTTGGAGAAAAGATCAAACGTGGCTTTCTCTCACCAGGAATTGCCAACTGTGGCAGTTGCCGTAGCAACAACAATGCAGTGCGTACCGCCGTTTTTCCACGCAGCGTTGTTACGGAATTGCTTTGTTCTGTCGGATTCGGATACCTAGCGAGAGACATAGCGAAAAACAAGAAGTTGCGCTGCAGTTGGTTGGATAGTCCAGCGTTTAAGAAAAACGAAAATAGTTGTAACGAATACTTCATAAGTGGCATGAAAACAGGGTGGGCGAAACATATTTTGCCCACCCTCGTTTCACGGCAGGGTGGGCGTCGCCCACCCTGCCCACCCTATTTCGACGCCTATGAACCAACTATATACCTTTACCCAGATTGCTTATAGTTATTATTTTTTGCAACATCATTGATGAAAAAACTTCATTTTTTTTCAAGTACACAAAAAGTGATCTTGAAAGTGATCTTGATCTTCAAGATCACGATCTTGATCTTCAAGATCACACAGTTTGGTGATCTTGATCTTCAAGATCACCTATTCTTGGTGATCTTGATCTTCAAGATCACCAATACTGGTGATCTTGCCCATCTCTGGGTACCGTAGCCTAATTATCATTGCCGTTTTAGGGTTAGGGGTTAGAGGTTAGGAACTCACCGAATCAGACTCACCGAATAGTAGCAGACCCAATTTTTTCACACCAAAGCGCAAGGATTCATAAAAATGAGCTCTGCAAGCTGTCATTTATGTACATATTTTCATTTGAAGAATAAGCTTAAGACTCCAACAAGAAAATGTTGTAAAGTCTAATATGCAACACAAGCTTACTTTTGCTCCAGCCTTAGCAAGATGTATGGCTACTGATCTACCAATGCCACTTGAGGCGCCAGTGATAACAGCGACTCTTCCATTTAACGTCCCATCCTCTGCCATCATAATATTGTAAAAAATGAGTTATTACAATTAACAAGTGATGCTTAATACCGTATAAATTGCAAATGGTAAAATTATTGCAGTTAAATGATAACAGTCAACTGAAACACAACCTTAGGCATGAGTTTCTAATTCATAAAAACACTAAAAATTCAAGCCAACTTCTTTTGATTTCAATATAACTTTAATTTTTCCACTTGCTGAAATGAGTTTTGAAATAATGTCTTTGGTTTGAGCTTTGAAATACTGTAATAATTAACAAAAAGTCTTAAGTTTTTTTTGCTAAAAGAGAGTGATTAATTTTAGCACAACTTCATATTCTATTTGGCTTCATATGAATCCTTTTTTTTTTGTTAAACGTGCAATGGCTGTTCGGCACCACCACATTTGGTAGCCATAGCTTCTAATATATAGTAATCACAAGGATGAAGTTGCCTTTTTTTATTTGCCCATTCTTTAACAACAGCAAAAAGGAGAATTTAATGGCCTCATAACAGACAGTTATAGGTGTGTATGGGAATGAAAAGGCTTGTAAGCATGCACACATGTGCGGCTGTAACGTTTGATCAAAAAGTACATTTATACAAAGGCCAGAGCACTAAAGCAGGTTATACATCAATTACAGTTTTAAAAGTGCATAGCCTATCAAATAAGCAATTAAGCATCAATTCCCAAGAGTGAATGAAATCACAAAGGTTGAAGAGCACTGACTCTATATATAGTAACAAAAAAAATAACAACTGAAAGCAAAAAAAACATAACAAATACGCTGCTTTGAATATAAATTAAGTCTACCAAGAAAAAGTGCTTCCAAGCTTTGTGAAACTGAGCACAATATAATGCAAAACATAAGTCGATATCGAAAGACAAGTTACAAAGCTTTAAAACCATTTTTTTTGTTAAATAACCCGCAAAAAAGCCAAGCTTTGTGCTAGAGTGATTAAGGGACTTGTACCTCAGAGGTTATGGCTACCACATATGGTAACTACCCTAGGCAATATTGCCACTGCATACAAAACAATGAAGCGAAAACAAACAGGTTACATAAAACTAGCCATCTATCATGTTCCATCAATGTGTAAAAAAATGTTGATGTCGAATCATTGAAATTTTTCACCCCTGGTCGTCGTCGATGTTACCTTACATGTGAAAGCGTTTTTTTTTTTTCAATGTTGGGTTAGCCTACTTAGTGAAGGCAAGTTGACCCTTGTGTTCTCTCAGAAACAAGTTAGGTTTGTGGTACCCAAATATAGCAAAATTCCGAAAGCGGATTAAGCTGTTCATGCCACAGCACCATACCGTGATTTGCAATTACCATTTTGTAGGTTTTACAAAATAAAATTGTACTAATAAAAACATAGAATTTAAAAAATACAAAATAAAGTTGTAAAACCAAACCTAATATAAATTCTTTCTGTAACAACGATTGGTTTAAATTACTCGCTTATTAAAAACATATGTTAAAACTATATATATAAACTTGGATACGCACAAAATTAAGATACAGTTTTGCACTCACTAACTGGTACCAAAATGTCGAGCTTTTGTTCGCCTAAAGGTGCGTCTACAGTCTACACTCAACACAATGACTATTTTCTTGCTTAAGCTATCTTAACTTCTTGTTTGTTTAAGATAATCGCACTTTGTGCCACTTACTCTTAAGCAAGTGACGCAAGAAAAAATACGCTCCAGAGCAAAAAACTAAGCGAGAACCCTCGCTTAAACGAGTTTTCTTGCTTAGAAATGTTTTTCTGCCAAAATTTCAGGTCTTCTCTCAGTATCCAGACAGGCACATATGAGTGGTTTGCTTGGTTATTTTGGTTGATATCAACCCAAGAAGTTTGTCAAAGACCTCGGGAATTATTCTGAAAGTGGTAAAGAAATGCGAAGGTCGTAGAAGTCGCATCTCTCACATGAGCTTGTGGTAATCTCCTAAAAGTTTAAGGCTACCGGTACCGGTAAATAGCAGTTCCAACTAAAACATATTATACAGTAGTACACAACATAAGCACGCAATCATTTACCGCTACAGTCACACAAACGCACAGCATACCTTCTTTGTCCTTCTTACGCCTTCTCAATATTGGATGCACTGAGTGTTCTCTGACCGCACCTGTTTCCAACTTTTCAACCTGACTGAGGTGTCTGAATGCTTCAATAAGCAGTAAATTGCGGGTTTGCATCCTTCGCTTTTTGCAGCATTTTTTACACAACTTTTTGGAAGCCATGACTGAAAGACTGCAACAACTTCAAATGCCAGCTTACACCAACCAGTTAAAGAACAGTTGCTTGCTCTACTCTGCTGTACTTCTTGCTTTGGCGCGAACTTTTTAAAACGTGACATTATTGCGGTTTAGATACTCACGTGACCGCGATTCAAGCGAGCAAAATCTTCATCGAGATTGCAAGTGCAGACGAAACGAGCTTAATCACTAGCTTAAGCAAGAATTTCTAAGCAAGAACACTTTCTCGTGTAGACACACCTTTTGCGACCGCATTTGCTTACTTTGGCAAGCACTCATTCGCGTCCATGAGCCACTTCAAGCGTGACAAAATCTTTAGTTTTATATTAAAAAGGGGTCAAGTCAATTTATTTGTTTTAACAGCGCCATATATAAAACTGATATAAACATACAAGCAGAGTAAATTAAATTGTTAAAACAATAGACATATACAACCAAGCAACCACACGGCATTTAACATAATCCATTAAAATTGAACATAAACTATAAGCTACAAACGTTTTCGGCCATACACACGTTAGCCTTTATCAAGTAACAAAACATTAACTGCTAATCATATCTACACTGAAAATGAATAACTGATCTAAACACTGAATTGAAAAAACGAAATGCAAAATGAAACAGCAGAGCATAGGAGAAAGGCACATCACATGGCGTTTAAATTTGCGTTTAAGTTTAAACTGCACATCACATGGCGTTTAAATTTGCGTTTAAGTTTAAACTTGCCTTTCTCCTATGCTCTGCTGTTTCATTTTGCATTTCGTTTTTTCAATTCAGTGTTTAGATCAGTTATTCATTTTCAGTGTAGATATGATTAGCAGTTATTTTTTGTTACTTGATAAGGGCTAACGTGTGTATGGCCGAAAACGTTTGTAGCTTATAGTTTATGTTCAATTTTAATGGATTATGTTAATGCCGTATGGTTGCTTGGTTGTATATGTCTGTGGTTGAAGAAAGTGACCTCTTTACCAAAATTGTATTAAAACAATAGAGCTTGCAATAAATCAGACATTTTTTTTTCGTTTGTTATGAAATTTGTAAGCTACAAGTATAAAAGACATTGCATCAACAAGTTTTTTTTAAAAATAACATGAAGCGTTTTAGCCTACTGGTGCAAATTAAGCTAAACTATTACAAGATGTATACAATGACAATCTGCTTAGGTTGAAGAGCAATGACTCTATATAAATTTTTATTCTCTAAATAAATTTTTACAACAGACAAGAAAAAGGGAAAACTATAACTTTCAACAGTTTCCCATGTCCACTTTAAGTACCGTACTCCATGCCATGTAACCTACGGGCTTTTTCTTATGCAAAGTCATAAGGTTTGCATTAAAACAACAAAAGCTTCGAAAATACATACGTGGTTGTGTCGGTGGTGGAATAATTTTTCTGTTTATGAGCTCATGTATATACGTTTTGATTAGTTTTCCGTCAACTTCAGGATACGAAAGCCCGAGAGTCTTAGCAGCTGCTTGAAGATTGGTTTGGTCAAATGTTGTGTTGTACGAAAACAATGATTTGTCTCTAAAATGCAGAAGACCGCTTTAAATACTACAAAACCTACGGCAAAAAAAATTTAGGTGAAGCCAGTGGCGTAGCAGCCACTTGGCGGTTCTGGCTCTGCGCCAGGGGTGGCAGGCTGCAAGGGGGCGGCAAAATGAGGCTGCACAGTGCACACAGCACGAGAAATGAAGTAATGCAAAAATAAATAACAAGTAAAACAAAAAATGATTTACAAAGAGACAGCTAGCGCTGAAGCGAGTGATTGATACGCGATGGAGCGCACATCACGCTGCTGTTGGTGTTGCGACCGTGCCAAATTTCTCAACTCAATAACTTACTTCGGTCACAAGCACGATTCAGATTCAACACAAGCACGATAGAAACGATTCAGAATTTTTCTTTCTTTTTCTTCTTATGTGTTTGGAAAGTAATCCTGCGAGAATCTCATGATACTCAAACTTACTTGCAGCAAAAAGGACTGCTGTTAGCGCAATGCTCTAACAAGATGAAAGCGTTTGTCAACTTTTTAGTGGAATCACGAGATAATCTGGTTAAAGGTTCTGTGGATGCAGCGATCAAAAAATGCACAGAGCTAGAGATTCCAGTTGAAGATCGGAGAGTTTGCAGAAAAAGGAGAATGCCTGGCGAACACGCAGAAGATGCTGGCCTTAGTGTTGTTGGAGAAGTAAGACGATGCATGTTTCAAGCTTTGGACAGATTTAAACTTGAAGCTGAAACTAGGTTTACCGGCATACACCACTTGGATGATATGTTGGGATTTTTGAATCCTCACGCGCTGCTGCAAAGCGAAAGTCACAATGGATTCACCAACGCTTTTAAGAGCACTTGTGACAACGAGGTGGACTTTTTGGAGTTAGCTGTGGAAATTGACAGATTTAAGAGGCTGGTGCGAAGCAGTGAAACCACGTTTGATCGCAATGCAACAGCGTTTGATGTTTTACAGTGGTTAGCTAAATCACACCTACTTGATTCGACACCATATTTATGCTTGTGTCTGAAACTTTACCTTACCATTGGTGTTTCAATTGCGAGCTGTGAGAGGAGTTTCTCAAAGCTCAAAATGATAAAGTCGTATTTACGTTCTAACATGAATGATGGTCGGCTATCAGCTCTATCGATTCTTTCTATAGGAAGAGACTACGTTCAAAAACTTGATTTTGAAGATATTATTGCTGATTTTGCTTCGGCAAACGCTCGAAAAGTTCAATTTTTTTGGCAGCTATTGATCTTTTATTTACTTCACATTGTAGATTCAAACGATCTGTTATAGCCTGATGCTTCGGGTTTTTTTTGTTCACTGACTCTCATCATTTTCTTTGATGAAGCGAGGGTTTCGTGGCTCAGTCGGAGGTTATGTAGTTGAATGAGTTTCGGTATTAGCAGCATGATCGTTGCTTACTTCACAGTGTAGATTCATTCAAACGATCTGTTATAGCCTGATGCTGCGATGTTTGCCTAATACGTTTGTTGTCCATTTTTTGTCTTTTATTTTTGGCCTTAACGCTGAGACAGTGAGGCTTTTTTCTCAAGCAATATAGAACTTCTGAGACGCGGCACATTATTTGTAATTATTTTTATTGAAAAGATTGCTTGAACATGAAACTATTTCAAAATTTGCTGCAGTCTAATGTGGGCGGCATTTTCAACGAAAGCCAGGAGCGGCAGCATATGCTCCTACGCCACTGGGTGAAGCAGAATCTATGAGAGCAATAAGACGGTGGCATCGATAGATGTTGCACACTTTTTGTCATGGAAGATTACCGTAACAAAGCACACAAGCAAAACATGCATGTCCGCTGAGCAGAAGACGATGTGAAATGAAGTTGGAAGTAGAAGATGTAAAGAAGTATAGGCTATAAAGGTGAGAAAGGTAATGAAATTGCGAGTGGGTAAAAAACTAACTAATAATGCAAGATGGAAAAAGCAAAGGCTACATGGGCGTAAAAAGCGTGCTGCGTTGCTGGGCAGAGAAGGTAACCGTGAAGCCTTTTTACACTGATTGATATTCTTCGAGAAATTCGGCAGTTATGCGTTTGAAACAATCATTTTTTTTCACGGGCCGTTACAACCACTGCAACTCTTCACCTAAAAGAAAGAACACAATTTTGACACCACTGACAACCGCTAAAATTAAAAAATTAAAGCTAAGTTCAATACATTGCGATCATATCGTACTTGGTGGAAGTAACACTTTCCAACATTTTTCGAACATCTGGATGTCCTTTCGGGCTGTTTTCACTTGAGTTTTGTAATTCTTCTACGCGGTTGCACCATTGGTCCAATGAAACCAATTCCAAGTTGTAGCCAAACTCTTTATTTAACCAATCATAGAGCCACCTATAAAATAATGATTGTGAACCAAACTTAATAGTATAGGCTAATGTTGTTAGGCTTACCAAAATTTGGTAAAGTTATATGGCTGACAGGCTGTCCTAATATGTAAGGAGACAAAAGAGAGACAATTTTTTTTTCTTCTGTTGTGAGAATAGTACATTTGCCTACAAATATAATCACAATGCTCAGGCTACCACACAACGTTTTGTCTTTGCTGTTGTGTTTGTTTCTTTTTAGATTTTAATAGCTTTAGGCCTACCGATCATTACTTTACCTCAAAAATTAGCCAGTTAAAACCTATGTAGCGGCAAGTATGCGAAACTACCAGGATATTAGCCTAAGTTTTAAAAGAGGCACATTCAGTCCGACAATGAGCTTCACTCAATCACTCAGCATGCAGAGTTAAAAACATGCGAATAAACAAAATGAAAGCAGAACGTAAGCCACCTTCCTGAGACTCCATTTGGTTGGATGATATGGAAGATTTTATGCACTGACGTCTGTAGTTCTTGCGAAAACTTAGCGATGCATTTGCTGACGAAATCGACTGGGGTCATTTCGATGTTCCACTCGACATCTGGCCACGATGACGTCAGCAGTGATGCACGCAAGACCAGAAGGATGAAATCAGCAGGATTCCAACCTGCTGATTTGCTGTGACCGGATATGTTCCCTTTACAAAATATAAAAAGTTTGCTATCTTAGGCTTGCAGTACATATTAACAATTATTTGCAACGTAAAAAATAAAAAAATGAAATGCATAGTCTACCGAAGTCTATAGTACAACCTATATGTTTTTAGGCTAAATTAACTTATTACAAAACCCTATAATGAACAATATTCCAGACAACAAAAATCCGTCATTTTTACATTCTGCAGACGTCGAATCAATGTAAAAGTGGCGGTTTATGCTGTCTGAGATGATTATAAAATCTTGAACGACAATTCCCTTCGTGACATGTTTTAAGATTGTTTTTCTATATTCTTGTATTTTAAATCACACAAATCAAAAAATTTTGTAACCAGTTTATCGTCTTGATGGTACCTATTCTGTAGATAGTGGCTGGAAGGCCTTGATTGACAGCTGAAAGAATCAGTTGCTCAGCCACCCACTTGGATTGGGAATATCCATTAGAAAGCTGGTCAGTGTCAATTTTTGCGGTCGGACATTCTTTACAGAGAACCTGGAGATGTACAGTAAATTGATCAACACCGTCTATTAGAGCAAAATAAATTGCTGTTACATTATAAAAGAAGTAACGTCAGAGATCACTTTATAGCATAGTAAATGCACCTAGATAAAAAAATAAACGGCAGAACCCAAAACATAGAGCCTAATTTCACTCTCAAATGTAGAACGTATTTATGAAAATATAAGATCTCATTACTGACTCTTTGCCTTTCTTTTCAGATAAATATTTTCACAACAAGAATTAAGTTGATAGGCGTGAGTGAACGTGGAATTTCAAGCCCATCTGATCGTCAGATAAAAATGTGGTAACAAAAGAGTTATTATTAAGGCAGCCCGAAGGCAGCCTTTTTATTGTTAAAATATTATCAACAATTTAAAAGTAATAAAACAGCTCCTACTTGATTGTTCGGATAAACGGAGTTTGTGCTGACGTAATGAAGCGGTTTTATTTTTCCTGCTCTCGCGAACATCATGACGTTGTGCGTCCCAGTGACGTTGGTGCCCTTTAGCGCCTCGTATGGATATAAAAGGTTGACGTAAGCAGCTGCGTGGATGACGTAATCGATCTAAAGAAAATATTTTTAGTTTTTTAGAAAAATTTTCCCATGTAATGACTTTCTGAATAATTCATTTATTCAAGCAAATGAAGGGTAGGAATCAAGTGCTTATTTAAGAGAATCTGCCAACATTTCGTCAGACAAAAATCCATCTACCTAAAAAAAAAACAATGGATTGTTAAACCCATCATAATTCCTTCATGAGCTCTTTGCATTGATATTAGTTACCTTTTTGTCCCTCAACGGACAAGTTTTTATAATGCATCGACCCAAAATATCCTTACCTCGTATGAGAGATAAGTATAATCTTCTTCTGTCAATCCAAGCTCGACTAGAGCAACATCTCCTGGCATTGCGTGCACTCTCTTTCTGTAAGCCTGAAAATATAACGAAAATGAGTCTGTGAACAACAATTCGAGGATAACAAATTAACGATGAATAAAACTATGTATTCATTCACTTTTCATATGTCCCACAAGTTTCAAGTGCCCCGCAAACCCATAATTGAGCGTCAGTCGTGTTTATTAAAAAATTAATCGGCTATAAAGGAGATGAAAAAGCGTATAAACGTTTTACATGTTTATAAATTCCACAAAGATCAATAAATATCTTTGTGTTCTTTGCTGGTTTATGTTGCTTCCATCAAACACTTGTTGAACCTTCGATTGTTATCAAATCGACACTAAGAGTTTCGAAACGAAGGTTGTGAATTTTGTACGTTTTGTAACGTTTAACGTTTTCAATTTACAAAGCGCCAAACGAAACACATGATATGGCGGCAATGGACCAAGCAACGCTGGTTCCCACCATCTGCTCTGAAATTAACACAACCTCTCTCATACAAGCGATGCAGAAAGACATGCAATTAAATTTCTTCAGCATCACTTTTTAAGTAAAGTTCTGTTTTGGGGATGCTATTGTTGATTGTGCATTGCCAACATAATAGTTTGCATAGTAACTTAACCAACTGATGATCACACCTTCAATAGGTCTTTATTGGTTTCATTAGTTTTGAAAATGTCGTAGAATTCCAAGTTATCGCGTAATCTCTGTTCTGCACTTTTGTCTGGAGATCGCCGAACCAAACAATAGATTTGTACCTGAGCGCAAAAGCAAGATTGTAAACACATCAAAAATGTTGTAGAAAGATTGTAAACACATGTAGATTGTAAACACATGTAAACATATCCAAAAAATCATAAAATAATTCATTGAATCGCAGGATGTAGGTTTACTAGAAGAATAAATGCTCAACAGGAATCTGTGCTGATTTTTTTCATTTGTAGCCTGTTGTGACGAAACAGGTGCTACAGTATTTTGGTCCTACCCAGAGTTGTAACCTCCCTGGAATACGATTTTAAGCCAACAAGGTGTCAGAAAAGTAAATCTTTCTGCCCACCCTTGATGGGCCTATCTTTAAAAACACAATGGTGAGCACAGCTGCTGGTGTCGAACCGAGATTTCTTCGATCGTCAAATAGACGCTCTCACCACTCTGATACGCAGTAGGCGTAGTAGTAGTAGCCAGTCATAATCTAACTTTCCAAGAGCTACTGAGATTAATAATAATAATGTGTCTTTTTTTTTACCTTTGTTTCCAAAAGCAATTCACGCAGAATGTAAGCACCAAGAAAACCCGTAGCTCCAGTAAGCAGAACTCTTGCCCGTCTGGACTGGTACCCGAACCCGTGGGACCTCCAGAATGCCCTCAGCTGCATGTCGATGTTGACTATCCCAGTGCCATGAACTTTGACCTCATCTCTCAAGTTTAACTTTGGAGCACTGAAGACAAGGAAGAGAAGGTTAATTATATTGAACAAAGTGAGTTAGAAAAAAATCTCTGAGCGTACCCGCTCTGTTTCGCATCTTTTCCATTGTCCAACCATCGGGCCAGCTCCACAATGGTGGGGTTCGAGAACAAGCTTTGCATTGTGATGTCACTATCAAATCGCTCCCGAATCTTTCCTAGTAAGCGAGCCGCCAACAGAGAGTGTCTGAAATTACAAACAATTTCATGAAGTGTCATACTGCATACATACTGCAGTGTCAATAATTTTATTCTGCTGAAGTATATAGCAATGATTTCTCACCGAAATTTTTATCCTGGACTGAGAAAGCTTCTTTGGGGGATTAATCTTAGCTGTGCGAATACTTAAAGAGTCTTTGAACCACAAACGTACGTCCAATTACTTTAATTGACTTGCTAAAGTGCTATAGTCTTGAATGGAGTGCTGCCCTTGAAATGTGTTTCTCAAACTCCCACCACGAAAAGTGTTTGATGATCTTGCTGTTTCTTTGTTCATGAAGTGTCGGCATTACAAAACTGACGTTTATGACCAAGTCTTTCCATGACATCAGCGTATCAGATTTAATTATAACAATGTCTCTGAGTGTTCTTACCCGCCCAAGTCAAAGAAGCTTTCCTGAATATCGATAACTTCCAACTGAAGGATTTCACACCATGCTTGTTCAAGAAAGCGCTCGGTGTCGCTGTTGGGCACGGTACGATCATCGTTGGTGGTTTCTCCTTCTGCAAGAGTCGTCAGTTCCGCTTCGGACTGCCTCTTTTTGTGGATAGGTGGCAAGGCCTTCTTGTCAAGTTTTCCGGATGCAGGTAAAACGGGAAGACTAAAAATACCAATTTTGTTTAAAATTTTGTTAACAAATAACTTAAGACTTGAAAGCAGTTTGCTTGTCTAGAAAGTTTTACTAATGCAACCGTCCCACAATGTATCGTACTAATGTAACCGTCCCACAATGCATCGTACTAATGTAACCGTCCCACAATGTATCGTACTAATGTAACCGTCCCACAATGCATCGTACTAATGTAACCGTCCCACAATGCATCGTACTAATGTAACCGTCCCACAATGTATCGTACTAATGTAACTGTCCCACAATTTATCGTACTAATGTAACCGTCCCACAATGTATCGTACTAATGTAACCGTCCCACAATGTATCGTACTAATGTAACCGTCCCACAATGCATCGTACTAATGTAACCGTCCCACAATGTATCGTACTAATGTAACCGTCCCACAATGCATCGTACTAATGCAACCGTCCCACAATGCATCGTACTAATGTAACCGTCCCACAATGTATCGTACTAGTGTAACCGTCCCACAATGCATCGTACTAATGTAACCGTCCCACAATGCATCGTACTGAAACTTTTTCACACATAGAACAAGACCCTCGTAGAACTAGCCTAATGTTGTTGGCAAAATCCGAGAAGGATTTATTTAACAATCACGACAATTATTTTTCCCCCTTAGTTATGTTAGATATAAAATATATAAAAGACATTGTACACTTTCTCCAGAGCACCCCACCTTTGAAGGAACATGAAGTATGAAGGGATCATGTAGAACGGTAACTTTCGTCTCAGATCGGCTTTTATCATCTTCTTTGTGACGTTATCTCGTTCTAGAACAACATAAGCCACCAATTGTTTGTCGTCACCTTCTGCTCCCACTGCCATCACGACGCAACTGTTCACCGCGGCCAGCTCCATGAGAGCTGCCTCAACCGCCTGCAAAACAAAGAAGTATATGAAATGATGTGCAAGTACCCAACTAGCAAAATTATCTTTTTTACGTTGTTTCAACGTTTCTAAACGAGTTACAATTTCACTAGTTAGATATTAATTGACGCCTTTTAAGAAAGACACTACGTCTGCTTTGTAGTCTAAAGCGTTTTTCTTTTTCATCGTGTGTCACACGGCCGTAGCCCAGAGCATCACGAAAGTTCTTGCTCTATTGTTGAACTTGGCTAAATCCTGTGCAGAGCATCTTGCTTTTAGGGCAGGGCATTCGAGGAGATGATGCATCGTTTGCTCCTGCCCACATTTACAACTTGTGCTTCCAAAAGAATATCACCAATGTCACATCAACGTCTTAATCTCTAGTCTAAAGCGTTGAGAGCAACGCATATCTGCCAAAGATATAGCGCTATGTAAAACACAAATTATTATCATTATTAATAAAAACGGAAATAGGTTAGAATTTAAATTTTTAGAACATTTTATTACTTACTGTATCTCTATTTTTAAAAGTATTTTTCATGCTCCATATTTTATTTTTTAAGATAGATCAATTACTTTGTCTCACATATAAATGGCAAGCAAGCTTTTGAAAAGACAGGAGCCTTATAGTTACAGCTGCAGGTAGCCTAAATGTGATCCACTTCATTTTACACTAAAACAGAGTTTTTCTTTCAAGATCAAGCCACCTGAATTTCAATGCTGTATCCTCTGATCTTCACCATCGAGTCACATCTTCCGCAAATCTCGAGATTCCGATCACTCTTCATCAAGCCCCAGTCTCCAGTTCTACAAGCAGCGGGATTAAAATTACAGTCTTGCTGACCAATGTGTAAGATAGGAACAGTGCATTACGGGATGCGCAACTCCGCTGTTCTGGCAACATTAAAAGGATTAATTGTCAATTTAACTATTTTTACGCTTTGCTACTGGTTTGCTTTCAACTGAAAACTTTAAATTACTTTAAAACCAACTTCGCTCTTCCTCTATAACCCACAAAAAGTACAGCACAGTATTTTGTAAATCAGAAAATAAGGTAACCCTTCTTGTGTTGCGGATAAACCGAAAGCGGATGTAGTTGCGCATGCCCATGATCGACAATTTCTTATAGTGTAAGATACCTGACGTTCCAACGACGCCTACCAATATTTCAGGTCGCCTACAGCCTACCTCTTTACAAACGGAAAAAGAAAATCAAAAGTCAGTGGTTCACGAAGACGCAAAGTCTTTCAAACGATTGTTTTAATAAACACAGTTTAATGAAGAAACATTGAACCCAACTCACCTGTACAGCCTGGGACCGACAGAATCTCCAAGAAATGAAGGCGTGTCAATAAATCGTTTCTTGTTCATGTCAGGTCGATTGAGATACCCTCTTGATAAGGTTGGCCCACCGACAAATATCTGAACATCGTTTTGAATATAGCAATATTGCACAAAGAAAAAATTCGTGTTAAATTAAACATTAATTTAGCCCAATAATATTTTAAATATAGTGGAATTGCGATGTGACAGCTCCAAACAGTCCAGCAGTTTACGAAAGATTTTGTGACATGTTTAGGGGATTCAAAGAAACACAGTGATTTGTTGACCTACATTAATCTGACGTTGCAAATACACCAAGAATAAAGTTGCTTTTTAGTGTTTTAGGGTCGACGAATCTCTTACCCCCCTCTGGATCCCCCACTGTCATGTAACATCTAAACCTAAATGACAGTAATTTTGATCTCCAAGGTTGATAGTTTTAAATTCTTTTTCGTATTGGAAACAATGTTACGTATTATTAGATTTGAATCTCATTGCTCTACTGCAGGGGTGGGGAACCTTTTTAGTATTGCGGGCCACATAAAATGAGAAATAACACAGGCGGGCCACTCAAAATTTCGAAATTTTATTTACAGATAAAAAATGCAACGAAGACAGTTAATAGACAATGATTTATTTCACTTTCACAGCTAGTGGGATGGCTGAAGGTTTTTATTTTTGGTGAGTCATGTGATGTCTGCTGACACGGAAGATGTTGCAACTCTTAATTGTAACTCAACTCTTAATTGCAACTCTTAATCTTCTATGATGGATTAACTAGTCATAGAAGCCCATTCGCAATATACCGAGAATGCAGAGCCTACTCTTTTTTGAGCTGTTGTTTCAATATATTTTGGGTAAAGAAATTTTGACGCGGGCCACATGGAACAGTCACGCGGGCCGCATTCGGCCCGCGGGCCGCAGGTTCCCCACCCCTGCTCTACTGTATAGTTGGCAGCTTGACCAATGGTTGGAAAAAGAGTCTATTGAGTAGGCTACTAAACAACGAGAACCCAGTAAGCGTTATGAGCACCAAACGACATGCTAGAAAGAAGTAGCAAAACTTGTTTTGTGTTTCATATCTATTTGAATTGATCTTAGGTCTACTTGGTTGGATACAAAATACGGCATTGGTTATTTTTGATTTTGTAGAAACACGCACCTCTCCTGGCATTCCTACGGGTTGAAGGTTTTCATCGTCGTCCAAGATGACGACATGAATTCCGGGACACAGTTTTCCAACGGGAGCAAACTTTGGGCGCTTGGCGCTCTTGTTTAGGGTTTCCAACTCCAGAAATTCATTTAAATCAGAAACCGCAACGTCGTGGCATTCTACGCGATTGACAATTGAAACGTTAAAAACGTAATTTAAATAATGTTATTACTATTACTAATAAGAATTGTTCTTTTTTAATAAATTATGATAGGAGATCTAATTGTTGTGCAAATTCCAGCATTTGATAATTGCAAATTAGCAGTAGGTTATGTATTATTATTTTATTTATATTATTTTTATCATTAAAAGTATCTGGTCTATTTGCATTAAGGGGTACTAGTAAGGTGATTAATTACATTGATTTCTTATCCTATCAATCAATTAAACAATTGTCTTTGATTTTGTTGGAATCCGCCTACAGTTGAACTGCTAACCTGAAATGCTGTATAGATTATAGAACTTCACCCCAGGTAAGTTAGCAATGCATCGTTCCAGTAAAGATGTTGTCACGACCTCTCCACAAAACCAAATGATTCTACAAAAATTGCAAAGTAATTGTAATATCTTAAGCTACAAATCGATTCCTATGATAAAGATTCCTTTTATTGAAATAGATTCGATTGCGGTTAGACTCCTGTTAAAAATAATTGAGTCTATTTAGTACACAGACAAGAAAATCAGATTAACAAAAAAAAATGTTTATTTTCTATGGAACCTATTGATTATAAAGGTTTCGAAATATAGATATGTTTTTTTTTTTTTAATGTAACAGTTTTTGTCTTTGCCTCGTTTATTGGTAAAGGTGAAACGACAGAGAAACTAAATAGAATCTCAGAACCCTGAAGTCCACTGCCAACCTAAATTTTGTTGAAAATTAGTTTTCTTCTAAAAATTCCGTTTCGTTGTATTTCGATCAAGAAAAGTATACTTGAACAAAAACTTTATGACTTTTCTTTTGCAAAGGAAAAGGTTTTTAAATCGAAAGAGAGTTGGTTGACGGTTATTTGATCATCGTTGCATCAAAGTGATTTTGAGGGCCAAACAGTGTTGTCGTTACACGTCAACCGGTGGCAGATCTAATAAGTAGCCTCAGGAAGCGATTTCAACCGAAACACAATGATGAGTTTTGATTGAAATCATTAATTAATCCGAACTTGCAAGTACACCGCAAATAAAAATACTTTTTTGTGTTTTCGAAGGAAGATCGTCTCTTATCGTCACCCCTGGATCCCTGTCGGCTGCATAGCCGAGTGGTGAGAGCGCTGGAACGGCAATCGAAAGGGCGCCGGTTCGAAACCGCTCATAAGCATGTAGCCGTGTCTTTGGCAGGACACTTAAAGGCATGCCTGAAGGTGGACACGAAGATTGGCTTCCTTGCCTTCCCGTTCACTTAATCTAAATCTTCAACCACCGGGTGTAAGCCTGGATACAACAAACAAAAAAACCCTGGATCCACCAGTGACGATCGTCTTTATCGCCACCCCTGGATCCACCAGGGACGATCGTCCCAATCGCCACCCCTGGATCCACTAGTGACGATCGTCCCAATCGCCAGCCCTGGATCCACCAGTGACGATCGTCCCTATCGCCACCCCTGGATCCACCACTGACGTCAGCAAACGTCAGTGTGTTACCTCAGTGATGCAAAGTCGTTCATGTTCAGGTTACTTGCATCCATGACCGTCTCCAGGAGCGACGGAGTGAACAAAATCCTGGTGATCGAATGACGTTTAATGAACTTGCTGAGCAACAGCGGATCGTATATGACGCCATCAGGAATGACGTAGACGGGGAATCCCTGCGGAAAGATAAGAACATTTTAAGAAGCAAAACACTAAAGTTTGAAAAGAGGCAATAAGTTATTGCAAAATTAAAAAGTTTTTATACCGAATTTAGAACAATATAGTTACTAAACTAAATGTCACCATGTGTCGTATCACTTACACTTAATCATTGTCTAGTCATAATATTATACTTTCGGGAGAGAGTTTGCTTTTTTGTACCAAAGACAGGCAAATATTTTGGGTGCTTGTTTTGCGGATCGTTCTTTTAGTTATTAAACTAAAATAGCAAATAAAATTTGCAAGAATACAATACCAAAAAAGTAACAATCTTTGTGGTTGGAATTTATATTAACTAGTTTACAAACGGTTGACAAGTTGAAATATATCAAGCTTAAAACAATCTTTCTTTAATTCACCTTCAGTAGGGGCCGCAGAAGCTCCCAGACAAAGAAAACGTTGCAGGCAACTCTATCGCCTTCTTGAAATGGACACGTCACATGTCTCCAGGTGTATGAAAACACTGGAGCACGATGGGGGTTCATGATACCTGAATGGTGTTCAAAGATGATATGAAAGGGAAGTTTTCAAGTAACACAAAGTTAGGTTATAAAACGATTGAATAACGTTATTTTATTGAGCATGCCTGAAACAAAATAAAGCAATTAAGTTTAGAATGTTTTATAAAAAAATGTATGTAATGTTTCAACGGGTCGACAATGTTACTCAAATGAAGATGTGAAATTTCCTACACAAGAAACAAATGAAGCAAGATCTCTTTTCCACCAACGCACTTAAAAACTCTTTCGGTTGTAATCTTGTTTTTAAATATAACTTTAATTGACTTTTTGGTAAAATAGGCTACGAGATACTCGTCGTCGTGTAAGCCTCTGGGGCCAAAGGTCTATCCTACCATCTCAGATTGATGAGACCATTCACAAAAATATTTTTACAAAAACTAACCTTTTGGTTTTCCAGTGGTGCCTGAAGAATAGACAACGTTGGCTAAGTTGTCCAGAGTCACCTTTGGACGACGGATAGATCCAAATTCTTTATTTTCTTTTTCCAATGTCTCCATCCAATCATTCTCAAGTATAACAACTGTCTGGCCACTTGTATTCTCTAAACATGGAACAAATTTTGTGAGTCGTTTTACTGCAAATGCTGATTCTGGTAACTCGTTAATGTAGAATGTTGGCCATGATATTTACGATTTGGTTTTTAATAAGTTTTTGTAATGATTAATGTGCTATTATTATGTGCCACCTATTAATTATCAGCGTATTGATCTAATGTTAATATTTTCACAGCGAGTGTCTATTTATAAAAATCTTGAAAATATCAGTTAAGCTATAAGGGCTAATATAGCTATTGCCTAAATATATGTTGTTGTTTTTATTTTTGTTTGTAACTATTTTATTTTATTTTCCTTTTATCCTAAATTTTTCTGAAGGTGTTGCGACAGTGGAATTTTTCTTTCAACTTCATAACTTACTTCGGTCACAAACACGTTTTAACGTTCGCGTTTTGTCGCTTCTACCTTTTTCTCAACCTTTGCTATATTGACATGTATTGTTTTGCTGTGACGGTCAGAAATGAAAACAATTGAACTTAACTATTCTCATATTTAGAATTCTTTAAAAGTTTGAAGGTTTGATTTCGCATTTTGTCTGTATACGTTTTGAATCGTTGGCAAAAGTCGTTAAGATGAACTTGATGATGATTGACATGTTGGTCTGCTTCCCAAAGATCCATAGAGCAGAATATAGTAAAGTCTGCTTGATCAGTTGAAGACAAGCTCCAGTTTAGAAAAGTTTTGATCAGCCACTAAATATTCATATTTTTTGTCTGTTTCAGCTTAGTTGTGGGACCCACATGGAGCTTAGTTTTCGAGACAAGAGTCACTGCAAAAAGAAGCTAGGAATAAAAAGCAACGAAGGCGGAAATTTGTACCGGCGACACCAATTGAAATGGGAATAAACCAAACGAAGACACTGCAAAGCGTATATTCAAAAATTAAAATTGATACGCAATCATGAATTGTGTTGAATTTGTAATAACCCATAAGAACATTTTTAGGGCTAAAGTCCGCTCGACACAAGTTGCTGTCCTGTTACACCCGGTAGGTTTTATTTATTCTAGAAAAGAGTCACTGCAGCTGGATAGCATGTGAAAAAACGCTGCCATCAAGTCAAGGATTGTAATAATGTGCTGTAAACCAACTGATCGTATGACTGCTCGGAGAGCTCAGACTCTTACTATAAAAATTACTCTCCATCACATACAAAACTAAACAAACTGATAAACAGTCCAATCTAACCTTCAAGTCTCTTCTTCAAAGTGGAGTTAGTGATGATACACGGTGGTTGAGCGTCCTGAAACACGTCTTCCAGTAAGGACACTGGATATGAAGGATCCAGTGGCATGTACGCTCCTCCTGCAAAGAGAACAATGCAACTGAAATAATTGAGTTTGTTTATGAATGTAGAAAGTGATACGTTAATTGGTGGCTTCTGTTGAGCGACAAATCTTAAACTATCGAGCAACCTCTATGACGTCATAATGAGTGACGATAATGTTTTTTATTTTAGAAATTGTTTACACTTTCTACTTGACCATCTACACGTGAAATGTAAAAAGAATATATTATTTTATCAAGTTTAATGTAATGGTATAAAACGTGAAGTCACACAACATTGAAACATCATGTAATCTCTGTCTTTTGTCCAATGAAAGTCGTTCCATTGTTTCCTCATCAGGTCAGACAATGCCCTCTCATCCCCGGCGTTCTTTTATTTGTCCATCGCACAAGCTCGCGAACAATAAGGTGTTGCGACCGTGCCACATTTTAAACTGATTGTCCTGCTTTAGTATCATGCACGTTATAACGTCCGCGTTTTGTCGCTTCTACCTTTTTCTAGATTTTTGATATGTCTTGCACATGTTGTTCTTTCGTTGTAATAGTCAAAAAAAAAAAAAAATTGAAACTGAAACAATTGCTACCACATACGATTTCAAATTTTTTTTTACATTGCGAGATGTTACAAACCTGCTTTGAGAATGGCAATGTAGGAAATGACGTATTCGATGCAGCGTTCCATGTAGATTCCGACAGGAGAGTCGCGTTTGACGCCTTTCGTCACTAAGTTGTCTGCTAAGACATCACACGCTTTGTTCAGTTCGACATACGTCATTGAGCGATTGTCGTCATCAACGACGGCGATGACGTCAGGCGTGACGTTCGCTTGGCGCTCAAACATTTCGTGAAGGCAGCCAAGTTCTTCATATCTGGTAATTATAGAAAATTGTGATTGAAGGCAAAGAGCAGAAAGAAGTTTTCACGACATGATTTTAGGGGCCCTGGTCCAAAAGTACCCCCTGGACTCCCCTGTCAAGGCTACTGGCCACATCAAACCTAAGGTTCATCATGATTAGCCACAATAATTTTTTTTCAAGAAACTTCTACTCGATGTTAAAGGACTGGATGATGTAAAAACTAACATCTTTAAACTTTTAAAAATATTTGTTTGATGTTTGAAGATACAAAGTGACCGCCATATTTAACCCTGGGCAAACCTTGGAAATAATGAATATTGGCCATAACTCGGTCACAACTACTGTCTAGCTATGATTCTGGCGTCTACTTATCAACTTTCGTGCCCTGAAAGTGATTTGTCGAATTGTTTTTTTTTATAGAAACTTTAGGCTATAGCTTAACTCTTGCAAACACGTTAAAATTTAGTTTTTAGGTTCTTGCTTATCAACACCAAAGTTGCAAGAAATAAAAAGAAATCTAACCCAGCAAGTTCTTCTTCCCAACCCATTCTTCTGTCACACAATTGTAATCCCCGATAGATAGTTCTCACTGTGTACAAGCCTATTTGCGAGCTGCGCCTGCTCTACAAGTTTACATCCAGGCCTCAGCTTTTGAAAAAGACATAAAAAAGAAGAACGATAGTTTTCAGAAAATATCTGAATATGAGCGTAATAATTACAGGCTGCAATTCTACGTCTAGTTTATATTCTGAATAAAACACTTTGAATTGAAAAAGTTTTTGCTAGAGGTTGTAGGTCTACATTGTAATTTTTGTGTCATATTTACAATATTTTAGTAAAACTTAGCTTTTAGCTGCGCTGACACTGCGTGCCATGCGAAGCAGTAAGATCGACACATATTTGCGATAGGCACAGCGCTATGAAAACACATCATATTACTGTGTGACCAATGATCATATTTCTACATTATCACTGTAGCCTACTATAATCTTCATTATTACTTCTTTCTCACGTCACCGCTAGGATTTTTACTGGCTCAAGTGTGACCTAACTAGGAATCGAACCTGGTTGCAACAAAGCAGAAGCAACGAACCACTCCGCCACTGACCCACCAGCTGGTAACTGGCTGGCTGGCTGCAATCACGCGCTACATTTATTGCATCGTCTATGACGTATGCCGCAAATAGTGTTGTCACAATGCGCTGACGCATCATGCCGGTGTTGACTCGAGCTGATAAAATTAATCAATGCGATTATTTCCAAGCTGACTCGACAATAGTCTCTGTATCTTGAAGTGGGGGCGAATTTAGAAGTAGCCTTAGGGGGAAGGGGGAAACTTCAACAAAGCAAAATGATGTGTAGGTCTACATTAATCTGACTTTGCAAATACACCGCAAATGAAGTTACTTTTCTGTGTTTTAGGGCGCGATCGTTCCATTTCCCCCCCCCCACGGATTCGCCGCTGTTTCGAAGCTTTGATTTGTTGTTAATTTTACAGCTATACCTTTATGAAATTATTGCCCTTTTTCTTTTCACGTTTCTTGGTTAAAATTGTAGTTTTTTTGCGTTTTGGTTTGGATCCATACAAGTTTTAAGCAATTGTATTTCATTTGACCTCACAGTGTGCTTGCGTCTTGCGTTTAAAATTCTGAATACTTTCACTACCTTTACATATTAAAATTTCATCAGCTTTTTCTATTTGCAGTGTCTACCTTGTTGTAAGGCAAAATTGAAACGCTTGTAAGACGGACTGCCTCACTCACACGAACAAACCCACATGCTGGTGGTTGGCAACAAAGCATTGTGACGCAATAACCTGCTTGAAAGTCGAAGCCTTTCTGGAAGCCTTTGGGAAGCTTGCGATACACGGAAACACATCACAGCCAGCAAATCAATCTTTTTTACATAAATTCAACGTTTAAATCACATTGACTAAACGTAAAAAAGAACTGATTTGATGGCTTGGATAGTGATGGCATGCAAACAGGAGGATTACTACTGTACAAGAGCATTTTGTTTAGATCACGTGCAAGCGTAGTATTGAACCTTCGCAGCATTACAGAATATTAAAATGGATGTTGTGTCGCTTGGGCAAAACCTACCGGAGTCATCGACAGAATCTATCACTTTTACAAAGGAAAAACCTTGGCACAGGTGACGTGTCGTGGTTGTTCCATGAATCTGCTTTGAGTTCTGTGTAGTTATACAGTGCAATGATGCAATGGCGGCTGGACTAATGCTTTTAACGTTTAAAATGTTCGTTGGCATCCATTTCTAAAATTTCAGCAAAACTGCCTGACTGCTTCTTTAAGGTAAATGATATGTACAGAAATTGTTTTGACATTTAATTAACTTTGTTCTATTTCATGATGGGTTACCATCGAAACTTTGCACAATGTAGGTGGTTTCAGTGCTGTAGTAAATACGCAGCTAAAACATTGCAGTATAATAGCCTATTGAAGAAAAATTTAAATTCCAAATTCTCAAATATGACATCCCTGCAACTATATTGTTATCCATGATGTAGTTTATTTTCATGGCAAAACTGAGTAAATTTGATGCAAGGTGTGTTTACTTATTACATTGCTGAAGGTTTTTTCAAGAAAAAAAGTAATTTTGTTTTAAAATAAAAACAATTTTTCGAAAGATACTATTACCATTAACTATTTTCAGAAGGTGCTATAGCGAAATCGATTTTAAATAAATTACACTAAGAGGTCAGATTGTTATACAAATGGCAGCATTTGATGAATGTGAAATAGCCGTACCTCTTTAATTATTTTCTTTTAATTTTGAAAAAAAAAAAACATTCACATTTGACAGGATGTGGAACGAAAATATTGCAGACAATTTTTGAAATGAAAGTTGCTTTCTCTTGCTTAACTTAAAACAGTTTTTAAGTTTTGTTGCCAATTGTCCGATTCGTTGCAACACAGGTTTGACAATGGAATAAAGCAGCAAACAAGCGAGCTGTTAACAAAACTTCACACAAACAAATATTTGCCAACAAATCTTGCGAGTAGTTCCTACAAGTCTCCATCTATTTACAAATTCTTGTAAATCAATTTCAAATGTGCTTGCACCAGCAAAAATTACACATTAACCTTGTTGCCAAGCTCCAAAGGTCTCGCCACGTTGGCCAGAGTCTTGTTGGAAGTATTGTGTTGGCAGTTTACCACAGAAGAAAAGTCAGCAAAGGTTCGTAATAGTAAAAACAGCCTTGAAAATGCAGACAACAGCGATAAGTTGAGAAACACTCTCCATCTATTTAAATGAGATAAACAGAGGAGTGACTGACAGGAATATAGGCCTAATAGAGGCAAGTCGTCCTTTTGAAGCAAAGTAGCAATACCAGTGCTGGTCTTAGGGTATTTCGGGCCCTGTGCGGAATATGATTTGCGGGCCCCAATGACAATGATCCAATTTAGTAACGTAGCTAGGTATTTTGAAAGGAGAGGGGTTTTGACGACCGGCGGGGGACCTCCCCCAGAAAATTTTGAAAAATTACTTTGAATTTGGTGCATTTTGAGAACATGTTCAACAAAAAATCACTGGTATTTTCTGAGTAAATTGCGGGCCCTGTGCGATCGCACGGTTTACACACCCCAAAAACCGGCACTGGGCAATACCGTCCTATTGCTTATTGTGTCAAAATGCAAAACTTGCTTGAACATATGGCCAATAAGACAATGGTGGATTCTAAGTTTGGGCGATTTAGACAATAGGAGTAGATGGTCCCTAAAAATTGTTTTCCCCTTGATTTATCTATTACGTAACATATTGTTTTCAGGGTTTTGTGGACCCTATTATATGGCGCTATCAAAGCGAATAATTTAAGACGACTTGACTGACCCTTGTTTATTTGTTCAAGTTACTTCAATCACAGACTTCATCGCCCTCATACAAATTTATTACACCTCCCTGTAAATAAACTGTATAATATTCTATCAGCAGTAACGCCAATATAAAGGCGAAGGATTGCTTGGATTGTATACTTCAGAGTTTCATCAAAGAACTGAAAAATTGATAAATTTAAAAGATAAAAGTCATTAACAAACTTGTTAGTTTTTCGACATTGAAGATTTATCGCTTCTCAACGGTGTTTGCTTTTTTCAGAACTTTTGTACTGGAGAGAGGTCACGTACCGATCAAAGTCTAATCCTAGATCAGCAGAAAGTGATGGTAACATTTCTCTTTGTCCTGCTGTTAATCTGTCGATGCGATTAAGCCGAAGTCATAAAAAGGTAGAAGTTCCCATACTGGATTGATGAGAGCAGAGAGACCAGTTATTTTCGTTCGGTCATATTTTTTAACAACTTCATCCATCCAAGTCAATACGCCCTGGGTGGAGGTGAGTGATGATTTTTAACAACCAGCTTAAAGTGCAACTGTACGATGAATTTTACAGCACTTTTTCTGAAAGAGCATGTTTCAATTTAGGAATACCAACTTTGCCCTTTCATTTTAAGGCTATGTTTATCTCAATAAAAATTATCAAAACATTCTCCACGCGCTTGTATGTTTGGCCACTTTGCTGCAATGGCGGATTGTACTGCACAACACACCGGATTATGACGTCAGTTCGAGGCAGACCTCAAAGCGACAATCGCTTTTACAAGTTCTTGCGTTATTTTTTTGTTATTTGATGCCAAGCCTATCTCGGCTAGTTTGGTCTCCACTCAGTTTGCCTTGAACTGACGTCATATCACCAGATGGCGTTGACGAGTTTGCCCCTTCAAGGTAGAGTGGGAGAGAAACGCAAGAGAGGGTTGGAAAAAGGTCGGTTTCGTGGCTGTGGGCTTCAATTGTAAGAAAGTGAGTTTTTCAACCGGTACCGAATGTCTTGGCAATGGATTCTAGTCAATGTTAATTCGATCGTGCTGTTGCATTTTAAGCCAAATGTCGAACAAGGGTCGCATGATTGGAAAACGAACGCCTTGTCCGCTGCGCTTTCTCAACCAACGCCCAAATCATCAAAAGTAAAATGTAAAATAACAAAAGAAAATTAAACAATAAATTCAATTCAATTTAATTCAATTCAAGTTTATTCTTCTTTGCTGGCGCGAACATGAAGAGAACGATAAAGTAAATGTACGAATCTTACACCAACAAAAGGAAAAGATGACAAAACCAAAAGGTTTAAAATATGCATCAATAAAACAGTGTTTGAACACATAATCTTAAAAATGCACAGCCATCAAACCTAGAAAAGAAAGCGAAAAAAGAAAACTTTTATTTCGTCGATTGTAAAATAAATCTACAATTAACAACTTGCAAGAGCAACAAGGGCGATTTAACACAAAAGAAGTTCAAGAAGTGACAAGTTTCCCGAAATTTTTACTTTGAGAGTCTCGCATTCAAAAACTTGGTTGTGATGTCATAAAAGACTCAGTAAAATAAAAACTGCAGGAAACAGGCTCAGTGTGACCATGAGGATTCAGAAAAAAGTAAATAAAAATAGAGATATAATTAAATATAATAAATATTATGAATCCACGCAGAAAACGCTAGCTTGCTTCTTACTAAATATATATTCTGATCTTTTATTTCCTCATTTAATCAACAAATCATGACGTCACCTTTGTTTGGAAAATGGAAATTAGAAACAAGTGAAAATTTTGATGAATACATGAAAACTGTTGGTAAGTAAACTGGTAAGGTAGGTAATAATGTGCAACGTATTTGGAGATTAGCTCAAAGCTTTTACAACAGGTCTATCTACTTTAACAGGCTGTTGATACATGTGAAAACTATCAATAGGCTACTACTAAAAAGTGTTAATAATAATAATAATGTTAGTTTTTATATAGCGCTGTATCCATCGCAGAATGCGTTGCTCCTCTCGCTAAGCAAAAAGAACAAGTATAAAATAAAGTATTTCAGTAAATATAGTAGGCTAACTAAATTTGATGTCAATACTGATAGGCCCACATGCAGGGGCGTAGTCAGGGGGAAAAGAGGCAATTACCCCATTCCCGAAATATTTTGGATAAACATTTCACCTTCAGTTACAACAAGATTTGAAAAAGTTTTACTATGGATTTTGGCTGAAAGTGCTCTCAGAATGCACAAATTTAAAGTATTACTTCTAAATATTTTAGGGGAGACTACTAGGTGATTCTTACTTATTTTCCCCTTCGACACTTTTTTGTTGGCCACGCCCCTGCCTGTAAGTAACTTACCAGGCCAGGAAAAGTTGGTTTCACTGGACCTCAATCGGTTCGCTCGACCAATTAACGGAAACTTACACTTTACAAATCCCGGCGATCGGGCCCGCGTCATTGGTTTAAAACCTTTCAACGGATGCCAAACTAGCAAGAATAAGCTCTCAAAGTAGCTTTTCTTCACCTGCGGGCCGTGGATAAAGATTCTTGCAATCAAACAATGAAGACGTATTTCCTTATTTGCAGGTGTAAACATTGCTTTGCGCAAGATGGGTGCAATTGTATCCGCCACAACGGAAATCACGGATGAAGGAGACAATAAGATTCGCATCAACACCCAAAGTACGTTTAAATCCGCCAATGTTCTTTTCCCTCTGGGAGAAGAAATTGAAGAGAACACGATGGATGGAAGAAAATGCCAGGTTATTTTTAATAGAAAGAAGCAACTTTAAGGAAGAGTTTTGTTTTTCAACCTGGAGGAAGGTAAATTTACTCCTTGGGAGGTAATTTTCGTTTATCAAGGGGTTAAACGTATTAAAACCAAAAAGACAAACTACGTGATAAATGCTCAACATCCGAATTGTGAAATGCTGATGGGTGAAGGAAGTAGTGCTGACAAAAGCGTCCAGGGGATGTTTTTTAACTACAAAAGTGATATTGAGCAATTGCGTGATTCTAAGTTTTTAATTTTTTTATTTTATTCTTTTCTCGTGCCTATCGAGGTGTTTTAGCATTAATTTGCACTGGCAAGAGTGAAGTTGAATCCAATTTCAGTTCTTGCAGTGCCAAAGACATTTGTTCAATCAAACAAATTATGTTGAATACCAATTAAAAACTGATTGCCATGTCACAAAACAAGCGATGAAGGCAGTTTGTTACATAACACACCATAATCGCTACGTTGCCAAGGAAACCAACCTAAGTTTGGTTCCAAAAAAGAGAATGAAACTATTACAACTTTCCAAAACGTTAATGACGCAATAATTGCATCATGTGACAGCGCGACCGTTTGTGAACGAACAACAATTCTGTAATGAGTTTCTGTCACTTTGTCTGCGGCTTCTGACGCGTATTTGGACACGTCATGCGCGTTTGCACTTTATCGTTCCAGCATTTCTCAACTTCGTTTTTAAACATCGCATCTTATAATTGTAGTTGGTAGCCTATAAACAAAACATGCAAATGCACAAAAATTGAAGTGATGTGAAGGCAAAGGTGAACCCCATGCTTGAATATAATTTTAGTATAATAAGAAGACAAGAAGATGAGGTTCTCATTGTACTAAGCCTTCGTTACTAATGAGAGTAGGGTGGCCAATTCCTTTCTCTCGGCCGCCTTTCCACCAGCAACTATGTCCACCCAGTTTATTACACCCTGGGTAGATGTGAGCGGTGTTTTTCAACAGCCAGCTTAAGTCGAGAATGGTACCCAAAACTTTTGGTCAGTTTAATTATATTTATATACTATATAATTTTACATGAGGATGAGATGGTTATGCAGAGGTAAAACAAACTTTCAATTTCAGACGACCATAGATTGGGCTGGAACGGATAAACTACATCAAGTACAATTCTGGGACAAGAAAAAAAGAAGCACAGTCATGGATTGGGTTTATGAAGATGGAAAAATGATTTTGGTTAGAAAAGTTTATTTCTTATTTACTTAAGGTTATCGCATCGACTCTAACTAGAAGCCTGGCGAATTTCTCTTGAGTGTTAACGGGTAATGACTAAAACATCACACAACTAAGGCGAAAGAGCCACGCAGCTTGTCCTGTCTTTGTCATGAGTTACCAAGGGAGGTGGGGGGGGGGGACTGGTATACAAGTCCCCCCCCCCCACCTCCCTTGGTAACTCATGACAAAGACAGGACTCAATGGACATGGCTCTTTCGCCTTAGTTGTGTGATGTTCTAGTCGTTACCGTGTTAACGTGGTTTATCTTTATGTGTTACGTCACATTAATAAAATGAAAGTTGTGAAGAAAAGAGCGTTCTTCCCGGCTAAAATGATAGTAATTAAAAAGGGGTTTGACACATTTAACCTTAAATAAACGTAAAGTTTGTAAGGGATCCACGTAAAGCAGATACTTATGCGTCGGAAATTTAAGAAAAAATTAGGTAGAATACCTTAACATATTAACGTCCACTTTGTAGAGTACAAGTCAATTCAAAGAGAAACAAGAATTTATTTGTAAAACTTCCATGTTAGATCAACTACAGCATAAATAGTTTTCAAAGTTTTTCTGGTCCAGCTTGAAATTATTTTGTTGCAGATCGCGATTTCGGGTATTAAACCCTCTTCAATACAACTTCATAAACAGCATAGTACGGTACAGTAAAATTTGCAGCAGTTCACTTTAGAAAGTAACAAAATTGTTATATGGTTGCCAAGAAACGAATTAGTCTGCGAAATTAGTCTACGAGCAGTAATAATGACAATTTTTATGTAAATTATGAAGGTAATTGGATCATACAATGTTCAAAGAAAATACATTAAAAGCATTCCATATATATAATGTAATGTAATATGTAATATGATATGAATAATGTATATCACTGAACTGATTAACCGAAAGAAAATCCTGATGCATTTTTAAGATGGGTAAAGATTGTTTTCAAAACAAGTGCAAACATCCTGCAAAACTTGCTGTACATAAAATGGTTATTGGTTATGTAAAATCAACAAAATGTTCAAAAAAATAACATAATATAATTTAAGGGTTAAGTGTGGCTTCCCGTGACGCACCGAGTATTGAACACGGGCCGGTAGAGTGAGGCACCACTCCACTGACCGCTACGCCACTCAATGGGCACATATATAATATTCATTTTTCAATATAATTTCATATATATGTAATTAAAAACAATGAAAACTATTAATACTACAAAAAGTGCTCAATGCCAAGCAAAAAGGCAAAGCAGAGCGAATTAAACCAAATATAGTTATTACTATCTGAAGTGGACGTTAATATGTTAAGGTATTCTACCTATTTTTTTCTTAAATTTTCGACGCATAAGTATCTGCTTTACGTGGATCCCTTACAAACTTTACGTTTATTTAAGGTTAAATGTGTCAAACCCCTTTTTAATTAGTGAATTGAAGTATCTTGCATCCGGCTCGCTCGGATCATTCTGCAGGAGGCCGGCTTGACTGGTCCCAGATTTGGGTGTATGTCAGCTTGACTGACCCCCATTTTTATTGTTAGAATTTAAATACTTCCCGGAATGCTTTTAATGTATTTTCTTTGAACATTGTATGATCCAATTACCTTCATAATTTACATAAAAATTGTCATTATTACTGCTCGTAGACTAATTTCGCAGACTAATTCGATTCTTGGCAACCATATAACAATTTTGTTACTTTCTAAAGTGAACTGCTGCAAATTTTACTGTACCGTACTATGCTGTTTATGAAGTTGTACTGAAGAGGGTTTAATACCCGAAATCGCGATCTGCAACAAGATAATTTCAAGCTGGACCAGAAAAACTTTGAAAACTATTTATGCTGTAGTTGATCTAACATGGAAGTTTTACAAATAAATTCTTGTTTCTCTTTGAATTGACTTGTACGCTACAAAGTGGACGTTAATATGTTAAGGTATTCTACCTATTTTTTTCTTAAAATGAAAGTCATTGTATTTTACGTACGAATTGAAGTCCTTAAAGCACAATAACTACAGACAGAGTTTTGTTTAAACTTTTTGTATCTCTTTAGCAACCTACAGTGATTAATTTTTTTGCTAGGTGAAAATATTTTCATTATTTTCTTTTAAAAAATACAATTGATAATAATGGTGTTAGGCCAAGGAAAGTTGTATTTCGAAAGGAAAAAGTAGATACCACTGTATCATTCTCTATTATTTTCTTGTATTCCACAGAGAATGGAATGCGATGGGGTCGTCGGTAAAAGATTTCATTCCAAATGTGAATAAACAGTGAAATCACAAATATTTTACTGATCAACAATTTGCCTGCGTTTCATTCATTTCTGTGGACTTTGACAAGACATTATGACGTCATATGTAACTCAAATAAAAAAGAAGCTGCTCGTCTTCAAGAAAATGAAAATGCAGCCACTTCCATCACTGAAGATTCTGGAAGGTTTCTACATCGGTTTTTACAACTAACAAAATATCGTGCTGATAATAAATGTGACTTCGAATGTTAAAATTTGAATTTTTGCCATGTTACTTTAGTCTTCGGTTAATCAGTTGGAAGAAACGCCATTATGAATTTCTTTCGCGATTTAGGACGTTTTACTATCTGACTTTTGTGGTCAGAAAATAATTCAGTAAAACCGTTCTTTGACTTTTAACACTTTTAGTTTTATATACTCATGCTTTTGAAGAACGAAACCCCAAAGGCCTTAAAGGCTATATTTCAATCTCTTGAGAGGCTGGATTGTTTTTAGCACCACCGTGTGGCTTGTACACAGTTCTGTATCAGGGATGAGGGAGTCATTCAAGGTCAGACTGAAGAGACCAGACTTTGAAGATCAACTCTGCTTGTAAAAACGTAGAAATTCTACAGACCCCGACGTCATTAACCATTTGTTGGTATGAGTCTAATGCTGTATCCTTGTTTACAAAACAAGTTTTAGTTGGAACAATGTTTTAGTTGGAAAATTTATATTTCTATTGTTTGTAACTGCAAAAATTTTAATCACATTGCAATTGCATAGAGCTGTATGCGTCAGCTATTGCAAGGTTTATGATAATAAAACGTATCATTAAAACATTACAAAGCAAAAGTCTTGTGTAGTTATAAAGAATATCTACGGTAGATGAGCTGAATGAGTAACATACAAATTAGTAGCAATATGTTGAATTGTCACCATCAGGGACTCGACTTGGTCACAGCACTTGCCTACCTGGCTTAGCACTTTCCGAGTCTTATGCAAAATTTATTGTACGTTCTCTAAACCAGAAAATTAAGAAAGTTAAGAGTGTTCTAAGCAGCCTGCTCCAACTTCTTCCTCTCAATTTTTACAAAGTAATACTTTTAAAATTTTGCAAAGTTCTGCAAACAATAGTTCCGAATAAAACGAACATCTCTAAAAGGTTAGAATGGCTTGTTTTGGTTTTTGAATCTTAATCCTCGGACTGCCAAAGCCTTGATTGGTTATTCCAGGTAGTTTCGCATACTTGTAGAGGCTCTTGACGCAGGGCCGGTTACCGAGATTGGCAGAGTGAAGTTTTCCGATTGTTGATGTGTTGTTGCCGGGGAATTATTTCATTCACTAGGTGCCGCTGAATGAAGAGCAGTCCTGAAAGTGCGTTGCTCAAGCGCACACCCAGAGAGTCGAACTTACACCGCATAATCTTGAGCCGGGCGCGTTACCACTGAGCTAACGGGGCCGACTAAAATGAAAACCATGTTCAGCAAAGACTTAAACTAGCCCAATAAAAACCCTCCAACTAAAAGCTCCGTGCAATACATAGCTGTACGACCCTAAACGTCTACTCGGACTCGGCAAGTATGTGACGGTAAATGCTAAAAGCCGCAAGAAGAAGATATCAGCGAAACGTTTTACTCAGTCAGAAAGCGCATCTTGTCCTCATCGAGCTAGTGTTCATCTGTCACAATCGTTAAAAGTGTTGGCGTTTGAAGAATAATGTAATCTACATAATTTATATGTTGAGAGTCAATTTCGGATCAATAATATCATTTTAAGATTGAGAAAATAGAATTGTCCTAGTTTAAGTTGTATTCGTATGGTGGGGCTACTGAGTCAACAAGCCAGTTATTTGTAGTTTTACATTCTTTGACAAATAGGGTATTTTTTATGCTAAAGATAGATGTCATGGTTTTGTGATGACGATGATATAGTAATGTCACGTTTGTAGCTTCATCAAAGCGCTTTTTTTTACGTTTCCGTTATATAACCAACTGTCTATTGCTATGTTGCATTTGTCTGCTAAGCCTGGTCGTCCATCGAAAGATGTGAAACCAGCCGAAAGCGAAGTGGCTGAGTGAGAGGTCACAAGATCTTCAGTTTGTTTTTATTTTTGACCATCACAGCAAAAAATAACATAGCAGAGGTGTAGAAAAAGGTAGAAGCGATAAAACGCAAACGTGGTTAAATAAACAGTAATAAGGACAAGAATGAGAATAATTAAGAATGAATTGATGAAGTATGTTTCATATTTGGCACGGTTGCAAAACATGTAGAACTATGTCGAAATTTAGAAAAGAAGGGTGATTAATTAAAATTTTGAAAATGTGTAAGAGTAAAAAAACTAGACAAAGATTATATTGTTCGGCGGAAAAAGAAAAGCAGAAAGTTGTACAGAATTGAAAACTTGAAAAGTGGAAAAAAGTAATTTTTAAACATTAATTTTATGATCTCACTTATGCAATAGAAACTAGATGGATCAAGTATTTAATCTATTTCCTTTTGCGATTGATTGCTATGACAATATTGACCTTTACTTAAAAATCTTTTAAATTACTCTTAAACAAATTTCATAGCGGGTGTTGAGATGCACTTGTCGTGTGCATTTTCAAAATGAATAAAGATGAGATTTCGGCACCGGTTTATCTACAAACGATTCTTGACAAATTGTGTTGGTCGCGGGCCCAGAATGACGTCACTAATGGTCAAAGTGTCGGGCGCACGTAGGTCGCATTAGTTTACCGTCGTCTTAATTTGTGAACGAAAGTAGCATAAGAATGTCAAAGCCATCACTGGTCCCGGCTCCAAGATCGATTCAATGTCTCCCAACGAGTCTTTATATCGTTTGTCAGCTTTCGTCATCAACGCACGATTGTCATTGACAATTAAATATTGTCTTGTCGTTTAAAATGAGAGAAAAGGTGCAATATCTCAAATTGCAAAAAATTTTTGACAGACAAAGGCAGTGTCTAAAGTAGGCTATCATGAATACTCTCAACCCGAACTTTAAGATATTCGATATTGTGAATGTTACAAAAACGTATTATTTACTTACAACTCTGTCTGCTCTATGGAATAATAATAGTATTAATGTGTGTTTTTATGTAACGCTGTATCTATCACAGATGTGCCTTGTTCTCAACTCTTTTCAAAGCAAGTTAGCAAACAGTGTCAATCAGCATTATTGTCATTATTGGAACGTTGCTGTACTTTTTGAAGTCCTTTCAATGTAAGCGACTTGTGAGATTTTTACAGGTTTCCAAACTTGCTTTGAAAAAGATCAAAAATAATGGAACATGTTGCATCAACAGCTTCGAGAGAGTTAAAGACGTGTGTTCAATTCCTTAATGAGCCAGTTGTGTTTTGATGTTAGTAGCTGCGAAGATTGTTATTTACAGTACAATATACAGCGCAAAGCATTATGAGTTATGAAGGGCTCCTCTAAATTATTAGCACATGGAATGCTCAACTTGTTTTCGTTATAGTCGTTGCCTTCTGCGTTGCTTACGATTTTAGGGCCTGTATTAGGTTCATCTTTTTACTATTTCAGTTTGTCAAAGTTTGCGCCGACTATTTATCGGCTGCCCCGTTAGCTCAGTGGTTACGCGCCTGGCTCAAGATCATGCGGCGCTGGTTCGACTCTCTGGGTGTGCGCTTGAGCACCGCATTTCAGGACTGCTCTCCATTCAGCAGCACCTAATGAATGGAATAATTTCCCGACAACAACACTTCAACGATCGGAAAACTTCACTCTGTCAATCTCGGTAACCGGCCCTGCGTCAAGAGCCTCTACAAGTATGCGAAACTACCTGGAATAACCTATCAAGGATTTGTCAGTCCGAGGATAAAGGTTCAAAACCAAACTTATCACACAGAGAGCAGAAAGGTTATTTGAACAGCCAGTCTTGGTTTCGTTATCCAAGATATAGAGACCTTCGGCTTTATTTGGTGTACGAAAGACATATTTAGTCTACTTTTAAGAGCCATTTATTGTTTTGTAAATAGATTTAAAAACCTTTAAAATTGTCGGCATTTCTTTTTATACTATTGAAACTACCAAAAACTTAGTAGACAAACGAAATATTTTTGAAATGCTTTCCGTTGGATAACATTTCCACCAGACTAATTACCACGTACATATGCGTCGTCTTGCATGTCGGAAAACGAAACGTGGTCTACAAGGCGGCTTCAAATCAGGAATAAACACTCAGAGAAATAAAAAGTTATTTCAAATTTTAATAAGCAAACTTTTTATATTAGAAGAAAGTGCGTCTAATATATTTAATTTTAAGCTCGTCTAGATATTTTCGTCTATACTTTTCATAAATGTAACTTACCTTTAGTTTTTAATTAAAGCTCAAAAGTTGCATAACGTTCTCAATGACGTCATACGTGTGATGTATAGATGAAGTTGTCAGACGGGGTTTGTCAGTTTGGTGAAATGAAAAGGTTGGAAGTAGTTGCAAAGGAAAACGAGGTGTGTGGCGATATAGTTGATTACGATTGTTTATCCAGTTTTTGCTAATGATTGGAACTAGAGTTACTTGTGCTTACAACTACGATCACAGTAAAAACGAGTCATACAAATATGATTATATGCCCATGTTGCAATGATATTACAACGGCCCAAAAATTAATGCTTACGATTATTTAAAATCTTTGATCAAGAAATAAAACAGTATTGATGCATTATTGCTATGGACACAAGTGTGGTGTAATTTTTTCTTTTCAATCTTGATCTAGTTTGTTCTAAAGTCTGGAACGGAAGTTACAAAACGCCAGAAAAACCAGGAATTTTTTGATTGTATCAGTGACAGAAATAATCATTTAAATGTCATTTAACAAACGAAAAGTTTTAAAAATTGTTTATCTGAAAGGTGACGACTGTTTGGCTTAAACACGTTGAAGCGATAAAGTCAAGCCGCTTTACATTTAACATTTGAAAGTGAATTCGATTTGCATGAATTTACATGAATTCAAACCATTAAAAACATCGGCAAGCATTTTTTTTTGTTTTGGCAGAAATTTCTTCGCTTAAATTTCGTTTTGCCTCATTTCGAATTAAAAGTTTAAGCAAAGATTTAGTTTGTTTTTGTTTCATTTCATTTTCGTACAAAAAAGTTTTAAACTTTTCAAACAATTGCAAGGATATTGCAAGGTTAAAAAGATGATATTATGTTTGCAATCAATTACGATTTCTCATTCCAATTACCCAGTGTCTAGTCTGTGTACATCAAATAGTTAGTCAGGTCTGTGTCAACGATGACGTTTTTCACTATGTGTGGCCGATCGGTAAAGACGTCCCAGCACTGACACCCCGTCCGGACTGAGGTGAAATCATTCTTAGCCTGGGTCTAAAGGCACCCCTTGGACCCCTTGTCAACGCCACTGTCTATTAACTTTGTGGCCGAGAGCGGTAGATGTTCCAAAAAACACTCGTTGAGTCTCTGGTTCGATTCCGATTAAGAACAAGCAGCGGTGTCGCGACCAACCGCTTCATGACATGCTTGAATGGGGGTCGAAAAATTCTCTTGGTGTTTTTCGCTAAATAATCCACTATTTTTTTTTCAGCAGAAAGTTCACTAAATAATTACAACAATGATAATAATAAGTTTAATAATAATGTGTGCTTGCATAGCGCGGTATCCATCGCAGATACACATTGTTTTCAGAAGTTCACAAAGCAGACAGTAGGCCTAGTAGTTTCTTTAGGCGTTTACGCACGTGCAGCTCGCTGTTTGTTAGCCAGCTTTTAAATATATTTCCGCATTGGTAAACTATGTTGAAACAACCGAGCTGTGCAGTCCATGGACACAGGCCCGGATTTAGGGGGGGCAGGTGCCCCGGGCCCCCCGACTTTTGAAGAGCCCCCCTACGTGGAAAAAATGTGATGTTTTGTTATTTTTTCTTCCTTTCAGCCTTTGAAGTTTCTGCAAAATGCTGTGCAGTGCTGGATTGATGCTATTGTAGACGCAGAGGTGGTTTTTCGCGCCGTAGGCTTGAAAAAATTTTTTGCAGGGGGGCCCCCCGATCTAAAAGTGCCCCGGGCCCCCCATCAGCTAAATCCGGCCCTGCATGGACAGTTTAAAATCAAATGATCAACCAAGTAAAAACGCAATGTGAATCATCATCAGTCAGTGACGTCATGATTTTTAGTTACGTGACTTTTTCTGCGACATGATCTCATCAGTTCCGTTTGACCGGATGCAACAGAAAGCGGCACTGACGACTTTATTAGGAAACGATTCTGCTCGCTAAGTCTCGCGCTGTCAATACGATTAGAAGAAATTTACAGATAGCACCTTTAAAAGAAAGCTATCCAGTTTGTTCAATCATTTCTTAAAGGGTATGAAACGAATGCATACGAGTAATCACTATTGCTGCGCGAATATATCATATTGAAACTTATTCGTAAGCTATATTGCCTCCTTCTTACTGCATTTCCTGGAACAGAAAATGTGGATCCAAGATCCACCCTTTTTTGTTTTAACGATCTTTTTCTTGATTTTGGTTCCAGCATTTTATTGTAATGTCTCAGCTTTTTCGGTTGTTTTTGCATCAAATAACGTGTTTGTTCATGCAAATTCAATACGATGCCAAGAGTAAACACAATCGTTTGTTAAGCTTTCAACGTTTCCTTACCTGGGGTCCCTGGGTCCACCAGCAGCAAGTTAAAGGCTTTTCACAGTGGTGGATGATGAGGTCCAGTAAAGTTACCTGTTTATGGCGGCCAGGTACGATTCTAGAGTGAGTTTCATCTCCCACAACCAAGTTACCCAATTAGCGCTTTCTTATAAAAAAACGTGAAACAAAATTTACTATTACAAGAAGTCGAATAGTTTGCGTGGGTCAAAAGGACAGTTTTCGCGGACTTAGGAATTGAAAATGCCAGATAAAGGAAAACGTCCGTTACTCATAGGCTGGTTATGGTAAGAAAATGTGTGTTCACTTTATTAGTGTATGAAAAGAAATTCATTGATTTCACAGCTTGTGTTCAATTATTGGTCAGATCAACGGCTAGACAACTCCAGTACATTATCGAAACTATTTGGCGAATTAAAAAAAAATATATTCCTTTTTGCAAGTTGCCTACATAAAAAAGAATAATTTTGGATGAATGAAGATGTTAAATTAAATGGGTCAAAATAAGCATATATCAAACCAATAGAATCCACTCTTGCATGGTTGTGGTTGAACCACTGGTTGGGTGGAAGTGGAAGATTTGTTCACGAACTTTGAAAGCCTATTTTGTGGTTAGGTTCAGCTCTGTTGCATATTTATATAGTGGAAGCTTTGAAGCGTTGAAAAGGTCTGATCACCAAAATTGTTAGCTGTAAAGTATTTGCTTGATTGTAAACGACTTGATACTTCTCTTCAAGCTTTCATTACGAAGTTTTAAGTTTGGAAATTAGTAGATTTATTTCGAAAAGACAATTTAAAAATTTTACTGAAAACAACAAGCAATTATGCCACATTCGACTTGAAAAGCAGAGACATATAAAGATATAATTCATCTTGGACTTCGCTTACCAAATATAGTTTATCTTCAATTACAGTTTCTTATGGATTGTTTCATAAGACGTGCACAGCAAGCGTGATAATGACTCCATAGGTTGAGATTAAACCTTGTTAGGTGATCAACACTTCAATTAAATGGATTGTTGTTCATCCGTGGATGATAAAGTGTTCTGTTACAGTAATTAGCAAATGCTTTATTTGAAATTTTGCACTTTTTAAACGAAAGAGTTTTGTCTTTTTTATCAAAAAGATTGAGTTCGATTAGGGACACCAACTCTAGTAGAACGAATCTGATGTTGAACGCTGCCGATATACAAGTACAATCAGGCCCGGATTTAGAGGGGGGCAGAGGGGGCAGTTGCCCCGGGCCCCCCGACTTTTGAAGGGCCCCCCTATGCGGAAAAAAATGTGATTTTGTGTTATTTTTTCCCTTTTGGCCTTTAAAGTTTCTGCAAAATGGTGTGCAGTACTGGACTGATGCTACTGTAGACGTAGAGATGGTTTTTCGCGCCGTAGGCGCAAAATTTTTTTTTGCACCGGCCCCTCCCCCGATCTAAAAGTGCCCCAGGCCCCCCATCAGCTAAATCCGGCCCTGAGTACAATGAAGACTGCCGATATATATAAAAGACTGCAAAAATATTTTTCTGTCAGTTGTTACCGACATGAGTAGCACTGCAATGGTACATCGAGTCTTTTTATTTGCAACTTGTTGAAACTGAAGACTGCAAATTTACATTACAGACAATGGCATGCATAAACTGTGTCGCTACAAAAGTTTTAGGAGCTTGCATTTGAACTGTGATAGCAGAAGGCAAGTTAAAATCCTGACGCTCTAGAATACGTTCAAAGTTTGTGGTGTGAGTTTACTTGCTCATTGGGATTGACCAGCTGCTTATACAGGTTGTTATGGAAACTTTGGTGCACAGGCTGATTTAAATGAATTCAAAACTCGCTTGAAAACGTTTGGTTTCATTCAACATAATAAGTGAATGTATTATCACCATCGTGATGTACTGCGTCCAGGAGCATGGTTAGCACTGTGCATGTGGCGATATATAAATGTTGTTATTTTTATTAAGCTATTATTATTATAATTAAAATGAGTAATCAACCTACCCAGATAAACCTACCCAGATTTGTAAGAAGCTACAATGTTTGCAACATACGGCGTCATAACAATTAATACAGAGCCGTTATTGTTTAACAGCGGAAGTCTTTCAAACAATAACACAAAACTTTATCGTGACTGCTGAATACACAATCCAAAAAAAAAATTCTGTGAAATAGTTTTTATCAGGTTGGCTATATTGAATTAATGGAGAAGTTCGCTTATGGTATAAACTTGATTATTTAACAATTACGTGGGTGTTTTTTGTTCAGCTAAACTAAAGTAGACATAGTCTTGTAGCTTCATAGAAGTCTGCACTAAAATAAATAAACTTTCATCTAAATAAATTGAAAGCTTGGTAATCACAAGAGAAAATCGTTGTTTCAAAATGGCAATTTCTCCTGCATTGGAAAATGTGGAAACTACTTTGGAACAACTGGAAAGAGTCACTGCAACGTATGCAAAATTAGCAAAGAAATCTGTTATTCCGAAGACTTCCGAACAACTTCCGATGATGTCCGAAAATACGCAAAGAAATAGCGTTTTGCGCAATGTTTCTGTTGTGGGGCTGCACAAGCAAAACTTTCCTAAACGTGCTTATGTAAGTAACAGTTATTTATTGGTCAAATACTGCAATAAATATCTTCAGGCACACCTTTAAGTGTCCCACCAAAGACACGGCCAATTGCTCTTGAGCCGTGTTGAACTGGCGACCTTTCGAACGCCAAGCCAAAGCTGTCACCAGTCCACTTGCACTCGGCTATGCACCAAACACATTTGTGATAGTCTTAAGCAATAATTTTTTATACTTTTTGCTGAAGTAGTTGGCTCTAAATTCTATTTCATGTTCAGATGTTTATTATCTTGGTTTCGTATGACGACGGTAATCACGTGACTTTATATCGGCAGTACAGAGCCATCAGCCTACTTCAAGACACCCTGTACCAGGTACTGATGGAATTTATTTATGTTGCTGAAACTATTATTGTAATTTGTTTTTTTTTTAAATTCAACTTTTAAATTGTGGAAAGGAGCAAAGATGACTTAAGCCTATTGTATATTTAGTGAAGATTTATGGTGTAATAATAGGCCTACAATGCTATATCACAAATGCGTTATACTGTATATAATAGGTGTATACAGTTGTATAAAATGTACGGTATAGTACGGCCATAGCCAATGTAATGCCATCTGAAGCATAGGCCTATCAAAAATACCCAACAGATTATATTTTCTTTTTCTCGGGAGGTGACCAAAAATAATGTACAGATTGAACCTTACGCCTTTCTAAACTACTCCTTGAAAAGCTTCGATAGAGTTGACGAATTAGCCGTTTTGTTAATATTTGGCTTAATTGCAATTTTCGAATCATTCTCGAAGATTCCTGTTTTAGTCGATAACACAACGATGTATGACAATACTCCATTTTTGTCTACTGTACCTCTCGCTGCAGTTTATTAATTAACCGTAACTACTTCCACCAGTTGTGCGTAGGATAGCACGATTTTATTATGTCAGTAGCATTTGTTTTTTTTGGTTTGCTTGCAGTGAGCATATGTTGTCTGTTTGTTAGTGTTTGTTACATGTAGCCTGCCATTGTTGGCGCATAATGCCAGGGCAGTAACATTCACTTGTGTGCAGTGAATGTTTCAAATTGCATTGAAAAATAAGGAATTTCGTTTTTGAGACCGTCACTTGCATCATTAACATTTTTGGTTAGTCGAATAAGCCACAGCCGCTTACTGATTAACATAATGATTCGAAGTGATGGTCAAATCGTCGTAGAATAATCTGTCTGTTTTGCAGCATCCAAATACGTGTAATGTGCCAATGAACTGAAATATATTATCTACCGAAATTGGCGCGGTAATGCAGAAATAACCATACTTGAAGTTTTTGCCCACCACATCATTAAGTGCTGTAGATACCATACCAAAAATATATATTAATAAAAAAGTAATATAAGAACAAAAATTCATAACAGAGCAAGAATTCAACAGGAAAAGTATCACATGCAGCTGTCATAGGAAATATTGTACTGCATATTCATAAGTTATTGCGCGCTTTTAAGAACAAGAATACTTCTTGTTCTTAAAGAATATTCACGTAAAATCTTTCTACATTTACGTTCTTTTCTCAATCCTTTCTTTATCATTCTCCCCTTTTCTAGTTTCACGCAATAAATTAATCCTCAAAGTATTTTCACGTATCAAATTTTCATCATCTATAATTTTCCCATACACCTCAATAAAATATGTCTTGGCATTAGTGTTGCATTTGAAGAGTGGAATTTAGCCAATGTCTTCCAGTAATAAAACATATTGCCATCAATGAAGGTTTTTGATGATCAAAATTAAAAGCAGCTGACTCTATGGCTGCATCGTCCTTCGCTTCTTGCAGGCTGTTGCATCACATGTATATGTGTATGTGAGGTCTACTCTATGTCGTCACAATGGAAGCAAACTAAAACAATTGCTCAAATCGGTTTTCTTGTCTCAGGAGCTTCGAGACAACCCAGCTCAAGCTGAAGCTTCATATTTCCTTTCGAAGTTACGTCGTCGAACAATCATGCGTCGCATGACGTCATCGGTCGGTACGACGCGTCGCTTGCGTATGATTGACGTCATCAATGTGTACTTTCAGGTAAATTGACAATGGCTTTCAACAAGCCACTGCAGTCTCAATACAATAATTCCTTAAATATGTTTGATGCAGGTTTCTACGATTCTCCAAATTATTGATATGCATCAATCTGACCTGTTGTCAATAGAGCAAAGGTACTTATGTCCAACCGTAACTATTGGAGGAACAGAGAAGCAATTTTGCCTTGGAAAGCGAAATGTAAAATTGGAGACATCCTTTGCTTCTGTTTTGCGTTCAAAATACGTTGTTTGTATCAAAAGTGGCGAGTGGACGTTTGAAGTTAGATTCTGATTGTACCATAGATACCATAGAATTATGGCGTAAATGATACTACGGTAGTCAGTCTCTTTCTATAAGCCCCTTTTCCCCCAAAATTTGGCGTCCCTAATTTATTGTACTCGGTATGAAGCTAACAATGGTTTTCAACAGCTACCGCAGCTTAGCCAGTGGCCGAGTCTGTGGCTGGAAATGAAGCATTTTATCCACTAAGCTATCCTACAGTACAGTTTCCATAAGGAAAGGATGCAGCAAACAGTGGCTGGATTGGTGCCAAGTGTTTCGTTTATCTCTGAGCAGAGAAACATGTGACTACTAGCCCTGGCACAAAAATAGGCTGGAAATACAGTAGAACGTTGAACATAATGTAACTTCCTTATTCAAACAATGCAAAACTTAAACAAGTTCTGTTACGTTGTATGGTGAAGAGATTTGTAGCAAAGTTTTGAAAAAACTCATTGAATAATTGAAAATTTTAGTGCGAACGCTGTATGACTAGCCAAAAACGTTCGCTTATTTTTTTAATTATTATTTTTACTATGCGAAATGTAGTGTTGTTGCTGAGTTATGTCTGTTTATGGTTTAATAAAACTTTAGTGTGAGCACAAAATCACGTCACATAACAATGGTGACTTTTGTTACGTCACACGAGTCTGACGTGCTGAGTACGCAGGTCATTGTGTGTTCAGGTTCTATCAGTCAGATATATTGAATTTTATCAGTGAAGAGCGAATCAGTAAACTTGTACGTAGATTGAAACGGAGATGTTAGACGAAATATAAAACGTAGTTAAATCTTTTGCCGTTTCAAATCTTTTTTTAACGAGGCTTATTATATTTTCCCAGGCTTTGATTTATTACTTCACTGATGTGAACTACTTTTTGTCTCTCCAAAACTTTTTCTCATTGACTAAAGAAGATATCGAAGTCTTTGACTGGTGGTAAGTTGTAGGATAACTTAAGAGAAAGCTTCATGCGCTTCCATACATGAGGTAGCCTGTTTGTTTGCATATTACCGTAAAGAAACGTTTTTTTCAAGCACTTTTTATGGTTTTATCCGTATTCTAACGTCACAATCAGGATGTGTAGTATTGTGACAAAGCTTACGTCATGGCGCTACAGTCAATTTGCGTTTGTTTTAGTTTCATTATATTTCAGCAAAAACGGTAAAACCTTTTTCTACGTCACAAAGTCGCTATTGAATGGAAGTCACGTGACTGTTGAAGATCATGAAGAAAGTCACGTGACGCAAATGAAACAGAAAACCAAGGAAGACATAATGGCAGGCCTCAACAGAACTCCATCAATCGATGTGAGTATGGGTTGATAACAATAGCCTATTATTAAAAAGAGACACGCGTAATAAGGGCGGAGTTATGACCTTCTTTATACAGTATAACATAATTTATATAATTAACAATCAACTTGACAGATTTCATTGTTAATCGAGGTAGGTTATGAAGTTAAATGTGCAGTGAAAATGCTGTCGGTGAAACAAAAGGCAAGACACCTCAGATAGATTTTCGAAGTTCTAAACTGCTGAAAAGCTTCACCACACTGGGCTAATATAAATTTTCAAAAAATAAGTTATTGAAGTCCTTCTGTGATCGAAAATGAATGTTTTTTGAAATTTCAAGCTAACGTAAATTTTAAACCAAACTTTCTACCCCAATTCAATTTTTATTGGATTGGAGTAGAAAATAACCAATTTAAACCTTTTTACACCTCAAACCAATTTAAACCTAAGCAGTTTAAACTAATTTAAATTTAAGATGTAGCCTAACCAATTTAAACTTGGTTACATACCAAGTCTTGATAAAAAAAAAGAGAATTATTGCTCCTAAAAATGCCTAAAAGTGACCAAAACAAGAATATATTTGTCAAAACTGTCTAGGGGGAAAGCCCCCCACACCCCCTTTATTTTTTTTTTATCTTCGCCAACCACGACCTACTAGAACACGGCCAAATATGTTGCTATTTGAGAAAATTTTTAAAAGTCTGAATTGTTACAATCATAGCCATGATAAACCTGTCATCTTCCCATTACCAGAAGTAAGTAAAATAAGCAATATTTGCACCAACACATATGTTTGGCTTTTTTAACCGGAGATTAAGTATGCACGTTGAGCAGTTAAGCACATAATTTAATATAAAATAATAATTTAATATATATGTTAGACTTTTCAACTGCACCCTGGAGGTAGTATCGTTTGGTGTAATTGCATGTTCCATTTAAAATATCAAGGATTTTTTGTGGATTCTATGTTGTAAACTGTTCATTTGATGTGTCAATTTAAATTTTAATTCGTTTGTTTTTCGCCAAGTTTAGTTTTGCAAGTAAAAAATATCGCTATTGGCGAAAGTTCCTGCTTTACAAAAAAACCTAACGACTGTATGATGAGACTACATCCAGGATGCAGTTGGAAAGTCTTACATATTTACATTATTATTGCATAAATTGTGCTTAACATACATATCTAATCTCTGGCAAAACAAGCCAAAAATATGTCTAGATGCAAATGTTGCTTGTTTTACATACTTATGTAAGTGGAAAAATGACAGGTTTATCATGGCTATGATTGTAATAATTAAGACTCTTAGAAATTTTCCCAAATAGCAACATATTTGGCCGTGTTTTAGTATGCCGTGCGCCAACTTTTTTTCGCATTCGTTACTGCATTGCCGGCATAGCTTATTAGGCCAAACTATTCTTTCTCTAGAAAATCTTAAGAGTTGCTCACTCTTTGTTAAAATGATGAATGTAAGTTTTTTCCACACTGAAAGAGATTATGGCCTTAAAATTTTTCTTGTATTATTTTTAAGCGCCATCACTAAACATAGGGGTCACTAGTGAATTTCAGAAGGGGAGGGCCGATATGGTGCTCACACGCAGGGCCTCCAAGAGCCCTGTCGGGCCCCGGTGCAGATGTTGCTGCCGGGCCCCCCTGCGCGACATGTCGCGTGATATTTCACAAATCACAAGCAAAATTTGCGGTGCACGTTGATTCACAAGGCCAATGCATACATGGTGTTCCGCACAGTGTTTTTATTTTAAAACTGTCACGGTAGTCTTAAAAAAGAGCATACCCATGAAGGGGCCCAATTAAAATACAAAACTAATATAAAAAACAATACGTTATGCAAAATTGACCTTAACACACAAATTTAAACTTTTTGTCGGGCCCCTTGAATGCAAAAATCGAAAACTTTGTAGTTCTAATAAAGGGCATAGCCTATCCACGAGGGGGCCCAATCAAAATACCAAACTAATTTAGGCTACACTCAGTGGCTACGCTACAGTAAAAAACAATATTTTATGCAAAATCGACCTGGGCACGCAAATTCAAACATTTTGTCAGGCCCCATGAACTCAAAAAATTGAAAATTCTATAGTTTTGAAAAAGGGTATACCCATGAGGGGGCCCAATCGACATACGGAACTAATATAAAAACAATATTTTATGTAAAATCGACCTGAGCACGCAAATTTAAACATTTTGTCGGGCCCCCTAAACTCAAAAATTGAAAATTTTGTAGTTTTAAAAAAAGGGCATACCCATGAGGGGGCCCAATCAACATACGGAACTAATATAAAAACTATATTTTATGCAAAATTGTTGAAATCAACTTTAACGCGTGAATTTAGACATTTTGTCGGACCCCCTTGAACTCACCGGGCCCCGGTGCAATGCACCGGTTGTCCCCTCCTCTTGTGGGCCTTGCTCACGCGGCGCTGACCCTGACTATTAAGTACTCAACTGTCATGACAAATAAACTGATTTTTCTCAAGCATTATTTTCTCACAGCTCCCACTTGTGACAAGAAAAAACGTAGATGAACCTCGCTTGGTGTCGCCACCTGACAACCCCGATGTATACGAAGCAATCGATGAACATGAGCCACGTGACGTAGACAAAGGTCATGACGTGTTGGCCTTGAAATGCTCTGAAAAAGTTGAGGTTATATCAAAAAGCGAAACAGGTGAAGACTGCGATTGAACCTTTGAAGATTAAGTTCTAGCTTGATATTTTCTTTCATGTTCAGAAATATCATTTTTCTGAATATAACATCCAATGGAAAAATGGCAGAAGGAAATTTATGAATTTTGAAGACAAAATTCGTTATAGACGTTGCCACTGCATCTATACATGTCGTGCATATTATGCAGTTTTCAGCTTTGCATGCTTGCAGAGGCTTTGAAGCACTGACGCATGACCAGATGCCGAGATGGGCAAGGTGAAGTTTCCGCTAGTGCTGTTGCCAATATTTTGTTTTTAACAATTAGCTGCCGCAGAAATTTGAGTTGTCCCTGAATGGCATTGCTCAAGCGCACACCCCTAGAGTCAGTGCCGGATTAAGGGTCTGCTAGCCTTTAGGCACATTTTATAAGTGGCCCGAAAATCAGGGTAGCCAACTAAAAATTAGAATTATCAGTGTTGCCAAATCATTGTCACAAAGATCGTTGTTGCAACTATAACACAAGGTACCGTGCAAAAACTTGGTTATATGCCTAACTAAATAACAACTTTGCGCGTTTTTGAGATTTAAACGCGAATTAGTGGTGCGGTACTGATGAGCCCAGCCTCATGGGTGAAACACGTGTCTATCGCTGAGTTTTTGCTACACTCGACTGCCGAGAAACAACATGTTTCAATTTATCTTTTTTTAACGATTTTTGCAACCTTTAATTCATCTGGAAAAACAGAGCTATTGGATAAATACTTATTAGTTTAGAGAATAATTATTTTGAAAACATGACTAAATTTCTACTGATTTTAAAGTGGCCTGGATTTTGACTGACCTGTAGGCACGTGCTTACTTTGCTTAATGGTTAATCCGGCACTGCCTAGAGTCGAACCAACGTCGCTTGTTCTTGAAGCTTCTTTATTAAATACCGTCGAAAGCTTAACGAAGTAAGCCATTAGAGCCATCTCAGCTTGTTGGTCCGCTAATATCATTATTCCAAATGCTCTTATATTCACTCAGGTTGGTGGTTTGTGAAGAAAGAAAAGGACGACCACACCCACGCGTATGGGTACGTCCCTGCGTCGTATCTACGGAAAGTCTGTGCCAAAGACCACAAGGCCATTCATCAAACGGTAAGATTTATTTTAAGTTTAGTTGATCTTTGAGTGAACGTTAAATCAATATAAAAATGATGGATTTTGCTGTCTGTAAAAATAGCTCTCAGTAACTGAGAGAATTAGATGAATCGTGTTTCCTTGAAAATTAAGCAACGGTAAAAACTAGGTTTCAAACTTTTCCTTTGTGTTCAATATGTTTACCCTCTGTAGTGTGTTTTCAAGCACACAACATTTTAAACTTAAAGTAGTATTAGATGTTTAGCGGTTACTTGTAGACGTAGTAGCGTTGACAAGAGGGCCAAGAGAGTATTTTTTGACTCGGCCCCCCTGGTAATTTAGGGGCCCAAAACCTTTCAAAAAAAAACAAAGGTAGACCACAAATGATTTGGACATCAAACATCACTAAATGGACAAAATTAAGTTATGACAATGCAGTACGAACAGCTCATGGTAGAGAACAATGGCGCATTGTATCCAACATTCAATACGAGGAAGGAACGTAATGATGATGATGAAAACCTTACAAAGGGCCTTCAAGTTGAAGAAAACAGCGCGTATTTTTTTAATACAATGCGTTGTTCTTAGAAGAGTCTTGATTTAGTTCCTGAGGATCTCATTGGTACCAGGCCCGAATTATCCTCCAAGTCCGCCCGGTTAGCTCAGTGGTTACGCGCCTGGCTCATGATCACGCGGCGCAAGTTCGAATTTTGGGGTGTGCGCTTGAGCAACGCATTTCAGGACGGCACCTGTAAATGGAATAATTCCCCGGCAACAACACATCAACAATCGGAAAACTTCACTCTGCCAATCTCGGAAACCGGCCCTGTGTCAAGAGTCTCTACAAGTATGCGAAACTACCAGGAATAACCAATCAAATCTTTGTCAGTCCGAGGATAAAGATTCAAAACCAAACCAAACCAACCAGTCAGTGACATAATCTCTTGCTGCCCGTCTGTAACTCACTCAACAAAAACATAATCTCAGCTTGCTTCACGACTCAACAGCGATATCTTGCTGATCGTTTTGCTTCATACAAACCAAATAATAAGCGATAACGGATTTTAATTATTTTTATTCTCAACCAATGTGATGCACATTTAACGTCGTTTTATTAATCCAAATAATTGTTGAATTGAATCAATGACAAGTTTTTATGCTTCAAACGTGAAACGCAGTTTATTTTGCAGAAACTCGCCTCAAGTGTTCATCTAGAAACGAAAGAACCAACTTACGAATCGATACGTCATCATCCAGTAAGTGAAACTAACTACATAGCCGAGTGGTGACAACACTTGCACCACGATCGAAAGGGTATGGGTTCGAAACCGCTCAAAAGCATTTGTATCTTTTACGTTGGATTTCTTGCTTTTTGTTTATATTCCGCCACCAAATATAAACTGTAAAGCCGAAAGGTTTTATTTCCCCAAGAAGTATTTACACCTTACGACCAACGTTCAAATAAACGTCTAAAAAAAGGATTTTTGATCTGAAAAATTTCTATTCATTACAAAAAGTTAAAGATACACAAGTTTACGACTAAAATTTGATTTAAAAAAATAGTTTTATCATTACTTGAAAAGTGACAATTTTTTTCAATGTGCGTCAAGCTGTCACTGGAACCGCTGGAGAGATGAAGATTGTCTTTACTGAATGGACAACTTTTAATCAGCCTACGATTAAACAGAGTTAACTTAAAAGAAAATCGTTTTTCATTGCAAGATGTCAATTTGAGACATTGCTGCAATGAATGTTGTAATATTTATGGCTGTCAGAAGATATTTCTTCGGGTTTATTTCATATCTCATCAGCAATTCATGTTTTCAAACATTTTTTCTTGAAATATCGATTGTTGTACTCAATATTTCCACTATTTCACTTTATAAGGCAATCGGGCTAACTTACTGTTTTTATTCACAGAAAGTTTTACCGCGATGTCATACCGCTGATGTTACTGTGACGTCGGCAACATCTCACAATAAGCACAGCGATGAAGAAAAGTAAGTGCTCAACTTTGTTGCCATATAAAAAAAATTGCAATTCCAAGACTGAGCTGTTAGAATGCAAACGATTGTCATAATCATAGTGACACCATTTCAGAAAGAAGTTTACAGACTTCATGTCGTAGTTTCGATTCATCGATAACAAATAAAATATCGACACATTACATCCAAGTAAATAGGTTAACAGGAGGGAAGGGGTGCAGTCAAAATCGGTCGAACGCTCATACAGCTAAAGGAGACTTCACCGAAGAAAAATCCTAATTTATTTGCACTACACAAGACATATCTTATTCTGTTGTGACGTCACAAGTTCCATTCGGTCACGGCGTCAATAAATCAAATCTGTAAGTTCGCCAGTGAAGTTACTGAGTAAAGAAGAACAACTGACAACGTAAATCTACAATGGAGATGTGACGTCACTAAAAACAGTGTTTCAAAACACGCGATCTAAACAAGCCTGGCAGTGATAAGGTTTGCACGCCGAACCAGCGCTGGCAATAAGGCTTGAACGCCGAACCAGCGCTGGCAATAAGGCTTGAACGCCGAACCAGCGCTTGTAATAACGCTTGAACGCCGAACCAGCGCTGACAATAAGGCTTGAACGCCGAACCAGCGCTAGCAATAAGGCTTACTCGCCAAACCAGCGCTGGCAATATGGCTTACACAGCGAACCAGCGCTGGCAATAAGGCTTGAACGCCGAACCACCGTTGGCAATAAGGCTTGAACGCCGAACCAGCGCTGGCAATATGGCTTACACGCCAAACCAGCGCTGGCAATATGGCTTACACGCCGAACCAGCGCTGGCAATATGGCTTACACGCCGAACCAGCGCTGGCAATATGGCTTACACGCCGAACCAACGCAGGCAATATGGCTTACTCGCCGAACCAGCGCTGGCAATATGGCTTACTCGCCGAACCAGCGCTGGCAATATGGCTTACACGCCGAACCAGCTCTGGCAATAAGGCTTACACGCCGAACTAGCGCTGGCAATATGGCTTACTTGCCGAACCAGCTCTGGCAATAAGGCTTACACGCCGAACCAGCGCTGGCAATATGGCTTACACGCCGAACCAACGCAGGCTACCATTCCATTCTTTCCAAGATTGGCTATCACTGTCATGTATGAAGTAAACCATGCGACGGCCATGTTATGACGTGTTTCTTTTATCGAAGGTGTAATTACGCCACGACGAAAGCCTACGTTGCCCAAAGTGCTGATGAGTTGAGCTTCGGTGTAAATGTCATAATAGAAGTTCTAGAAAAGCGACCGGATGGGTGGTGGAAAGGAAGGTAAATGTGAAAGACTGAGTTGTGAAACACTGGAAATGATGTTCAATTTCTTTCATCATTCTTGTATTTATATCGTAGCCTAGACCAGAAAAGTTAAATGAAAATGTTAGATTGCTATTAAAATCGTCCAGAATCATTATGACCCCACTGCCAGTGTCCTATTTATTTTTGTGCTATATTTGACCCTCGTCTTGCCACTTACTGCAACAAACTTATATTTTTAAACTTAAAAATTGTAACTATTGGTTTCAGATATAAAGGAAATGTGGGTTTTGTACCAGGAATTTTTCTCAAAAAGCACCGAGATCCTGTAAGAAGATTAAGTCTTCAGCTTTCTAACTTGCAAGAAAACTTTCAAATCACAAGACGAAAACTTAGATACGAAACCTCAAAAAAGATTTGATCGATATGAACTATCATACGTTAACATAATTTCGGAAGAGAACATGCTTTCTTGTACCACAAGCACAGATTGTTACCGGCTGCGCAGTCGAGTGGTGAAAGCCCTGATTCGACGTTCGAAAGGGCGCCGGTTCGACACCGTTCAAGAGCATGTGGAGCTTCTTTGACCATAGCCCTTGATATCTTTCATAATTATAAACAGTTTGCTGCTCTAGAGAGAAATGCCTATGGTTACGGCTCTTAGAGCTATGACTTACTGAACAAAACTACAGGCAGGCAAGGCATAGCAACACAACAGGTTGAGCATTATAATACTTCATTACGCATATTTACATATAATTTGAGCAGTTAAACGTTTTCGGCTTAACCTAATTGAGGGCTTAAGATAAGCTGAAAACATTCGACTGTTCAGGTTTATATGTAAATATGTGTAGGCCTATACTGTAGTCCAGGATGGGCATCCGTTACTTTAAAAGTAGAAGACAAGTAGCGGCGCTACAAAAGCAGCGCGCTACTTCCCACCTCTGACTATAGTACAGAATTAAATGCTCAGTCCTGTTGTGCTTTGCCTGTTTATAGTATGTTGTCGCAAAAAATTTAAAACTTGTATTTTTGTATTGGCATTCATAGTTCATGATATTACGCCCAGCTTTGATCAGACATCGCTTATTCAATGAAATTATCAGTTTTCATTTGCTGCATGAACGTAATGCAAGCACATCAATCGAGCCTTTAACTTTTTGCTCTATTCTACGAGCAATGCCGATCGGTGTCAAGCATCTATTCTTGATGAAGGACTTTTCGGTAAAGTTTTTAAAAAGCTTTCATGGTTCATGGTATACAGTAAGCCTGGATTTAACGGAAGATCTGTTGAACCACTGGCTTATTGTCACACCTGTTGGTATTAATCACCAACGAATGAATTCAATTCAAAACTGCCGGTGGCGCAAGTGGAGGTAAATGCGTTACAAAGAAGGAAGAGCTGAAAAAAGTTGTTACTGAAAACGTGTTAGAGTCAAATGTTGTCTGTTTGACAAATAACATGGAAGGTTCAATTTCATCAACTATGGTTTGTCCAGAGAGTTATCTCATTTTTCATATACCTGCCAATACCTGCTGTGGACAATTGACAAAAAAATAATTCTTAATTGTCACTTAAGCAAAAGGTCACTTGGTTGTTAATATTGTAGATTTAGCTGCAACTGAAATACTGCAACCAACTAATAACTTTTATTTATTGCAAAAAAAAACTTGATTTTTTTGTTGTGAGCAAATCGACTTCATTCATTGCCAACAACGTTTTTGTAAGATGTTTCTTTAAATTAATTTTTATTTTTGTTTATCAACTCAGAAAGCAAAATCCATCATTTTTACATTGACGATGATTCAATGTAAATATGACGGATTTTGCTGTCCGGGGAGAGCTTGCTTTTGAATTTGCATACTTTTTTCTGTGTTGCAATTTTTTTCATTTGTGTAAGTTTATTACAAGTATATACTTATGAAAGTCAAGGCTGCATTTGTACAAAAGTAAAATGCTGAACTCCGAAAGTGTCAGCAGCAGTCAGATTTTCGGCATGGCCTAGTTGAGTATCGAACCCGAAAACACGGAGTTCCGTTTAGCCAGTAGACTAATTTGTTGGGAGTCTTCTGACAATCATTTGTAGAATCTCACGCGTGACAGCGATGACCCAGAAACATTTGTTCTCGCATGTTTTCTTTTTAAAAAGCTGATGATTTAGCTTTTTCAAACGTTTAAAAGTAGTGGTTTTTAAACTGGGGGGGGGGGGGGGGGGGGGCGTGCCTTCTTTGAGGGTGGGAGTTGAAGATTCTCTAAGGAAGGCATAAACGTGGTAGGCTCTTGTACTAATATGCTACTGTATTGTACAAGTCGTGGACAGAAATGTTAATAATACCTTGGGTTGTATCACGATTATTGACTGGTGAGCAGGGTACGAGATGGAATGGAAGACGTTTTTTCTATCTTCAACCCTGAAATTTTCTTTCATCTCGTTTTCATGCCTTCATACAAATCTTTCATTCCATCTTCCATCATCCTTGACATTTTCCATCGCAAAATATGCCTTCCATTCCATTTCATCTTCCATTCCATTCCCTGCTGGTAAGGTGACCTAGTTTTGACATTGGTTCCCAGCGTTAAAAAGGTTTAAACGTCATTGCATTTCGCAAACGTTAAGATTTTAAGATACCAAAACCATAACCACGACAGTCATTAAGGATTTTCATTGTGGATGCTTTCTTTAATTATAAATGCATATCCGGTTAGAATCGTATTTGAAAGTAAATAAACTGTGAAGGTAACGTAGAAATAACAACACGTTACGTCAATAAAACTAGTTGGTATTGCGCATGAGTTCAAATCAAAAACGTTTTTATAAACAAATTATTTATTCAAGAAGAAACACGGAGAAAGCATTACGCTAAAAGCTTTTCGTAACCACAATGTGACAAAAACAAAAGACGACGCGTACACGCACATTTGTATGTAAATGGCGAATGACGCAAATCAGAGGTTTCAAATGGGGTTAAATGAGTTCTCTTTTGGGGTGAACTTGATACAAAAGGAAAGATAAACAGTAATATTAATACCCAACATCTCATCCGAAAAACACTTTCTTCTTCTGGCTGGTCTTTAATTGCTAGCCTTCCAGTGTAATCTGGGAACATGGTGAACTTGAGGTCTCTTTTGAGACCTACGACCCCAGAAGTTCAAACAAAAAAGAAAAAATACCTGATGAAGTCAGATGGCAAGCAAACGGGATTAACGAGATTAAAAAGGTTAAGCAGTGGCGCTCGTGGCTAGTTTTAGTGATATGCTGCAACAAGCTGCAAAAATGTTTCACATCATTTACATTACATTTACCAATTTCACAAGGGAAGGCTGCAGCATTTTAGGACGAGTCGCCACTGAAGTTGAAACTTCTAAAGTGAAGAAACGTTTCATTTCTACGACAGGAATTGTCCACGTTTTTTGGAAGCGGAAAAATCTATACACTGTTGAAAAAGCTCACAGGAAACGCAGCATTGAAATATCAAATAATAAATGCATTAGTTTTTCTGTATGATCTTTGACGAATCACTTAGACCAGACCGTGGCATCTGACAGTGAATTGCTTTCTCGTCAGCTTCTACTGAAAGGTTTGGTGCGATGCACTGAGTTCTGGTGGAACATACGATTCAGCACATTTTCTGTGCGGGTTTATATGGCACGTCCACTAACATCTTAGGCAGAGTCAGTTTCTTATCACTTCGCTTTTCTTTACTGCTTTGTGCAGAAATGGACATAACCAGCATCATTTTAAAGGTCTATGGTATGACCACACCGGGAGTAGAACCCTTGACTATCAGAACTAAGTTGAGATTTCTAACCAACCGGTCACTAAGGTGACAAGACGTGAGAAAGCATTCAGCCGCGGAGATCGTGCACGACCTTGTAGTAGTCCCACAGTCTTGTGTTAGGGGTGCAATGGATTGAATGAGGCTTTCAGGTTTGCAAGCGGTTTCAAATCTCAATTTAGTTCAATTTCTTCATCTCACGTAATGCGCTGCTCCATATCTTGTTATTCTGGATATGATCTGGTCTCAACCAGCATGGCTGAGTGGGACCATGGTCTCACCAGAAAATGGTGTTATTTTTTTTACGAGGGTGGTCCATCTTTGTTTAATGTGCTAAGATAGCTCGAATGACGATCTTTATCCAGCTCGTTGGCTTGAATAAATTTGCTGATGCCCAAATACAACATAATAAACCACCCTGCCATTGTGATTAACAATGGGACATCGATTTGTCCTCTGCTTTTATATATTCTAAGAGCGTGCAACGCTGCTTCTGCTGCTGGGTCGTGCTTGCCGCATTCTTTAGTGTCAGTAGCATCATCCTCCTGGTTGGCGGCGTGGTGCTGTTCTTCATCAGATCTTACTCGGAATTTATTTTTGGGAATCTGGGAATGGGGGTCATGATGGATAGGGATGGTTTTGGCAATGCTTTCTTTTGACGACACGTCGGGCTTAGTCTTTATCTGAACAAAAACAAAAAAGGTTAATTGATCAGAAATAGGCTACTACATCATCGTCCACGGATTCTCTGCATTATATGCTTCACTCAAAGTAGCTGAAAAGACGTCACAAAACGGTTGAGCGCTGAAGTCGGTGAAAAGTTAATGTCCCATTGTAGTTAAGTTGAAACTGTGCGTGTCACTCGTTACACCAAGTATGCAACATTCGTTCCTTGACGTGGTTGAGATGCGGCAAATAAATCAAGTAGTTGGGATGTTACAAGTAGGCTGTATTTCCATAGTTTAACGTGGATTCCCATGGAATTGTTGAAACCCATCTTTAAGCGTCACTGACGCGATCTGAACCAACTTAGTTTGACACCAACCCAATTTTGGAACAATTCTGTTGCATATCCTCTAATTAGGTTTTTATACACTGTTTGTAAAACCCTAATCGGATGATCTTTGCTGCTTTTAGCACTTTCACAAAGTATTTTGCAACAATTAAATACAAGAAATAAAGGTAAAATCTTTGAAACAATCTTTTTAACGTTTAGCTGCCGCGTGAACTGATCAAAAACCGATGCGTTTCAAATTTGGAACTTTCAATAACCAATATACGAACTGCGCAGAACATGTTTGTTGTTCAATGTACTTGACTGGCTGGGGTTCTTGTATTTAAAAAGTTGGATGTGGCTGGGTCTGTATTCATACCCAGGTCTCGTGAACTTGAGATGGCGAACTCAATGTTCGGCTGATACAATTACAGCAAAGGTGGCTAACCAGACAGCAAAATCCGTCTTTTTTACATTGAATTAGAGACGTTAAATTGATGTAAAAATGACGGTTGTTTATTGTCTGGCTAAGAGAAGAAAACATAACAATTTGAAGACAATAGAAGAGGAAGACAGCAAATAAAATAGGCAGTAGAGTTATTTAAATTGTATCAGTTTAGTTGTTTGCGTGACTCAAACCAGATATACATTGGTATATCAACTAAACATTTGTAGACAAGGGCCGGGAGCGCTTAAACCCAAACTTAACAACTAAAAGTGCAATTAAAGAGCACATCGCCCCTTGTGAAACGTGCACTGACAATGTCTCGATCGACCAATTTACTATCATCTCTCGAGGAAGATCTGAATTTCAGACTAAGATCATGGAAGCCTTAAGAATCAAACGTAACAATCCATCTCTCAACTGGCAGTTATTCCTCTGTGGCTCATCGCTCCTTTTGTGTGTATTCTAATAATTAGAATGATTACGAGTAAATTGAACTGAAATGATTACGAGTAAATTATGCGGTGGGAAACAGATCACATGAGGTGTAAACTACAGGCATTGGACAAACAATAATTGTTTGTCCAATGCCTGTAGTTTACACCTCATGTGATCTTTTTCCCACCGCATAATTTACTCGTAATCATTCTTGTATCATCGTTCAGTTTTTGCCTTTCAGTGCGGAGTGTCGTTAGAGCTATAGTGCGTAGTCAGATTCATCTTATGATTTTCATTTTATGCATATTGCAGATTTAAGTACTTCCTTATGAGGACACACGTACGTGTCGAAAACGTTTGAGTTGATTTTTTAATTATGTGAAATCTCTTTGTAATAAAACATGTTAAACCCGCTAAAGTTACTATGTTTCGTCATGACCATACTAGTAGAGATGACCGGCTATGTCACATTTTGAAGCCTTAAAATACCGGGCCGACTGTTTCGTAGCAGTTTGGCAGACAAAACACATTACTTTTGCCTTATGAGTATGTAGACATGAATCGCAGGTTTGTGGACGTTGACTCAATGTAAAGAAAGTTTGTAAATTGAGAGCTGAAACATTGCGCAGCTGGACATTTTGCTTGATGGGAGTGAACCATGAAGTAAACTCATACGCAGTTAGTCACAGCATAGGCAAGTCTAGCAGCTAGCGTGAAAAGGAAAACAATAAAGTCGCACAATATGTGCACTTGTGCAGTTAGTTTTCATGTGATATTCTCAAGCAACATAGCACAGAAAAGTAATACACGGTACCGAAATTATGCAGCTGATTACTGAGCAAATCAAGCTTCTGATATGCAATGGCTACAGGCGAAGTTGTATCTTCACTTCAGCATACTTTTTAATTGCTACTGTAGCCTACTTTAACTTTGTAGTCAGTTGACGAAAGGAAAGCAGGTCAACTTCATGTTTGCAAAACTAAACCAGATGAACCAATCGTTTTCTGTCAGCAAAATATAGTAACTCTTTGACTAATGTATGAATCGTAATGCATGTCTTGGCATGTAGGATAGCCTATACAATTATACATAGCTTTGGTAGAGAGGTACTTTTTAAAAACCATAGACAGACAATTGATAACAACTTAATAACATTGAATTGCATAATTCAAAATTAATACAGAAATGAAATAGATACATAATTTCAAACGTTTTCGGCAAAACTTTCTGCCCTCTTCAGGAAAATATCTTAATTCATCTAAACAAAACAATTATTCGTAAAATGTTAATAATAAATGACTGAAATTCAATAAAACTGCACTGAACTGCGTAATTATACATGACCACGAATCGGTCATGATCTGAAGTTCACATGTTCAAGTAGATGATGGACTTGTTGTTTCTTTACATTTTATAGGAATTAAGTGACAAAATGCCTAACAAATGCGTTGCGTTTGGTTGCAAATCAGGCTACTTTACTTATGTTACCAATATTTCTAAGTTTTCTTTTTTTCTGGATATAGTGTAGTGTTGCTGCCGCAATGGATAAAATTTGTTAACCGATCTAACTGGGAGCCTACAAAAAGTCTGTTTTGTGTATGAAACATTTTGAAGAGAAATTTAGAAGTTATGGTAAAAGAAATAACCTCAAGTGGAATCTAAATCCAGTTCCAACAGTTCACTCAATTCAAGCATTAAAACGCCATCACTCCATCAGCTTTACCAATTCCAGCACCAGCAGCACCTCCACGAAAAGCACCCAAAATTCATATAAAACAACTTGATGAACTGGTAGACTTTTCGCAGAAAAACAGAATATCTTATTTTCAGTGACATAACTGAGGCACACTGCCCAGATGGTTTCCAGTGGTCTATAGCCTACTGTTGGGAATAAAACTTTTTGATTTTTTACAACATTATTTCTGACAAGTTGTGTGGCTTTTCCAAGGTTGCTGAAGCTGTTAGTAGATCGAAATTTGCATGTGCGAAAAGATTTGTTGAAAAGAGATATTCAATTTTGGAAAGAGGATCTCGCTGCAAATGATCCATGCATTTCAAGCTTTGAAAAGTTTCAGGAAGATGTGGATGAAGTTGCCAATAAAATGTTTAACGCAACATTATCTTCTAATAGTGCAGAAGTTGGCTTTACAATAGCCGGTTATATTGCAAAAAAACTTGTTAAACGCTCCAAATGTGCAATGTGCAAAAGTTTACTTACAGCTAATTCTGCAGCTAAAGCTCCTTTGTACTTTCAGCTTTTGTCAAGGGGGGCTTCAATGTGTCTTCTCAGCCACTTTCTGATTTTGTTTTTAGTGCTTTTGCTGCTTTAGATGTTGTTGAAGAAATGGTACGCAAATGTGGATTGCCTTGTCGAGAAGCTATGCAGTAGCCTATGTTTTCAAAAAATATCTTTTCTCCGGTGTACAGTTTGCATGTGACACACAGGTGGTCTGGGGCAACCACTTTGCATCGAAAATTGTTGTTAATATTTATTATAATAATTACCAAAAGATTATAAATGAGTCAAAAAGAAAGGATAACACTGTAGCATTTAAGCAAAGGCAAAAGTAGTTTAAGATTCTATTGTAGTTATGGGATGTCTTTTTTTCCGTCACCACGATCACTATCGTCTTTGTAGTTCCCCTCCACTTCATTGAATAAAACATACCGTATATCATTATTTTCGCATGTCCTTACACTATTTCTGTTGTAAAAAAAATAGTCTGTGCTGTTTGTTATTGCTTATTTTGAGATATATGTTCACTTACAAATTATTAATTTGCACCACTCATTATGTAGTTTGGTAATGCAATATGTCTAAATGTAAGGTCGGGCACCTTTTAAATGCATTAAAAACGCCTAACAAGTCTGAAAAGTATCTGCCTTGTTATACCCCATACCAGTAAGAGCAGTTTCTTTGTTCGTCAAAATTTCAAGTATTTTTCTATCGGCCCGTTGTAAAAAGGCCTTCATATGTGACATAGCCGGCCATATCTACTAGGTGGCCATGGTTTCGTTTGTCTATAGTTATTTAAAGTAGATAAAAAATACGAAGACCACACAACGAAACTATTGATTAATATTATTTTCCAATGGTTTGCAAGAAAAGGAAAGTTTTTGCTTCGTTAAACTCGTTACGTGAATTCAACGTCAATTAACGATGCAGTGCAAAGATGTCAGAAAGTTGCATTATTTAGGCTTATGAAGCGTTCATCCAATTACTGAAAGAATTCCACTCTAGGCTACTTTAAACACGGATCAATAAATGTTCCAAAAAGTTTCCTGGCAACCAGTTGGTTTGTTGCCATGGGAGCTGTTTGGTTGTCATGACAAGACAAAACATGGGTAATGGTACATATTCTATTTTTCATTTTTTTTGCAAAGGCCTTCAGTTTATTGCATTTAATGTGTGGTTCCACTTTATGATTGGAAACACTGGAAGTTCGTGCCGAAAGCCAAAAACATTTGAAATGCGCTCATTAATCACAAATTCGATTTGATGCAAAGATCGTATTTTGGATGTCAGGGAATAAGCAAAGAGGAGCCAGGTTTGAAATTTGACTTTTGGGAAGGGGATGTAGGCTGATTCATTCTTTGGTATTCGGCCAATTTCCCTCCCCAGTAGCTAAGCGAACGAACAGTCGGACAAGCCGTACTTTGATGTCATTCAGCATTCTTTTTCTTGGAGCGGCATTAAAACGATTTGGATGTTTTTACCGTTACTTCATATCGACGGTCGAAAACAAAAAAGTCGTAAGTGCAGTTTTACACTTTGGAGTAAAAGGCAAAAAACCAAAAAATTTTTTCTTTTTTAAATTTTGTTATTTTGAACATTAATATCTGTAACTATTAAATGAAGCAAGTTTCTATACTTTACTGATTGCCACATTTCTTTTTCGATGAAATTTTCAAATAAAAGGAATTAAGAGCAATTTAATCACTTGTGTTACGTTATGTTAATGTGTTACATACGTCTTTTTTGTTTTCAAATTTTTCATGAATGGCTTGGGATATCCCATTATACAAGCACGATAGAAACAAGCTGGAAATAGTAGTAGATAGCCCTAAATGCATAGGTTTTGAAAATACAAAAAAGCAAATTTCCCAAAAATGTCACTTACGACTTTTTTGTTTTCGACCGTCGAATTAAGTTTCAGAGGTGAAACCAAGTTAAACCAAAGCATACAACTTAACAAAGTTTAAATAAAGTTCTACAAAATTATTTGTAGGTTTCCAATTAATTCCCAGACAACAAAATCCGTCATTTTTGCATTGATTCAACGTCTACGACGACTGAATTAATGTAAAAATGTCGGATTTTGCTGTCTAGGTTGCCGTTTGCTACAGGTATAAATTATGCAAACACATTGGTGCGTGCACGCATTCACTTTGCGTCAACGTAACGTCATGGAACGTAAAACAATGGAACGCAAAACAATGAGACGTAACATAATAGGACATACATCAGACTATTGCTGAACAGATCTTATGGCCACACTTTTACGCAAAATATAGGAAAAAGCAAAAGAATTCTCATATTTATAAAACTAATCAACCCTACTAAAAGAGACTTCGACCCTTTTGAAGCATTCTTGTCCTAGTAGGCTACACCGGAAATTTGCGGTTAAGATGCTTTACAAACAAAGATGTTTATTCTCATAGAAGTTCGTAATAGTGTTTCTCAGATACAGTAGCCTACCCTTGGTTGCGGCTCAGAGTGAAGGAAGCATTTTAAAATATGGTTTACTGTAACAAGATTGTTTTCCATATTCTTTTATGGAACCTGTCGATGTAGAATATCGCTGTACACAGTAAGTACACCTCAAAAATCAGCTTTTTTTAAGGAAAAGTTTAAAGTTCTTGTTATTTGCTTTTATGATTATTTTAATAAAAATAAAAAACTGAAAAAGAAAACTTGAATTAAAATCATGAAGCAATTTCACTTGTCAAGTTGAATGAATGGTTCTATAATAACTGTGTGATGGAAGTCGAGATAATGAATTTTTAAAGAAGTTCTTCTTTCATTGCAAACGTCGTTTGACAAGTCGCTATTTTCTGTTTGAAATTGAATCAATCGATTGCAATCTTGTGACAGTCTTTGTCGCTTTCTACTTCTTGAAGCCCTAGAACTGAATGTAAAGAAGCGAAAGCCTTGCAATTAAGTATATTCGCTACGTCTATATCGAGGAAATGTCAAAAGACATCTATTCTACGTTAAAATCACAATATTTTAAAATCACTTTAAATAAACAATTTAAAGCCACTGCTTTTACTCTGCACTCATCAGAAGTCAAAATTGTTATCATGATCGCATAGATATGAGTTTGAACATCGCTGCAAATCGGATCCGATTTTTTTCACGTCTTTTAAGGTAATTCACAATGGGAATATATTGGTAGCGCTCTCTTTCATCCATCATATTAATATTATCAATGCTTTTATGACGTTATAATTGCAAGAGTATCGTTTCAACAGTAGGAAACTTCAACTAGGTTTAAGTTTTTGATAAGAAATTGTTTGGTCAAAAACGCAGTAAATATTTGCACCACTAATTTTATACAAACAGCGAGTGTTGCCAATTTGGTTTGATATTAAACGCTGGCTTGGTGCTAATGATTTTCCTTGTGGTTAGAATTAATAAACTGTGGCATGTATTTGTTTATGAAAATTTGATAAGTTCATTTGTGACCTTTTGTGAAGGAAAACTCGACTGCATCGTTTGAGAAGAGACTTTGATTTGTTAAAGTTGATGGCAGCAATATGATCAACGCAGTCAGGTTCCAGACATCAAAATCCGTCATTTTTACATTGATGCAACGTTTGCAGACGTTGCATCAATGTACGAATGATGGATTTTGCAGGCTGGGATCTACTACCAACAAAATCATAACGAGCCTAATTTAGCCCAAACTTGTCAAAGCAAAGGGCCAAATGAAATGATAAACTTAAGACCGTAAAGAAGCGGCCTAGTGGCTAAACGGATATTTTGATTCAACGTGGACTTTTTAAGCGGAGTTTGACAGCATAAGAAACAAAAAATTATAAGTTTTTCAGATGTTGGGCAATTTTACAATTACATAAAGGCGTAAAATAATGTGGGTAACACTGTGATATTTGAAAGGCAATTGCTCTTTGCTTTATTTCTTTGACACGCGTTTACACTGGGTAATTGAAGATTAGGGGGTTTGGAAGGCGAGTAAGCCATTCTTTCTTTGTATCCATTCAAACATGTAAATAGGGGTCTTGTCTAAGACTCAGCTGCATGCTCTTGAGTGGTGTTGAACCGGCGCCCTTCGGAGCGTCTTACCGTCGTCGTCGTCGTCGTCTGAGCTTCTGGGGCCGAGGGTCTATCCTTTTACCACCCCAGATTCACGATGTTCCCGGACTACACTGGAAGGCTGCTAGAGAGCAGCCAGTCTTGTTTCATCATCCATGACGCGTAGACCTTCCACTCCGTTAGGTGGCTTGAAGATGGTACAGTCATTGATGATGTGGTCTGCGGTCTGTTCCTCGGCACCACATTCACAGGAGGAGGAAGAAGCCATTCCCCATTGGTGCATGGTTGAGCGGAAAAGGCCGACGCCCGTACGGAGACGGTTGAGGCGCACCCACGCCTGTCTCTGTAGTGTCAGGCCGATTGGGCGTGTGTCGGCGTCGGGGATGAATGAATGGAGTCTGGTGGTGCTTGACCTCCATTCAGAATTCCATTTATGGTCCGCCCAAGTAGCCGCAGAGATGTCTTGTTCATCAGCTTCGTTGATCAGAAGCCGAGCGGCTGGCACGAATGGGTGTCTTGATTTCAGTCGGCGGGTGTGCCCGTTTGGGAAGGCAGAGATCTTGTGGTGGAGAAGATGATTAGGCTCCAGTGCCCGTCGACCGAGGGACAGAGTGGCTTCTTCGCGACGAAGCTCAGCAGGTTGGATGCCAGCGAGAATGGGGAGATTGTCCAATGGTGTGGGACGCAGGCATCCGGTCACTGTGCGCAGGGCGCTGTTTATGGCAGTGTCGATGTTGTGGCGGTGAGCACTGCGGCACCAGACAGGTGCACAGTACTCTGCTGAAGAGTAGACAAGGGCTAAGGCTGCTATTCGCAAAGTGTCAGCCCTCGCCCCCCAGCTAGAGCCTGCCAGGCGCTTCAGTAATGCAGCGCGAGATGTCAGTTTCTTGCGCAGTGACACCAAATGGTGGCGGTATGTGAGCGATCTGTCTAGTGTCACCCCAAGGTACCTTGGCTCGGGACAGAAGGACAGAGGTTTTCCGTTGTTGTGGACATGTAGCTCACGATCAGCTTCCCGATTGTGTAGGTGGAAAGCTGCCGCCACAGTTTTGGTTTCGCTGAGTTTCAGTCGCCAGTTCTGGAGATAAGCGTCTTACCGATGTGTGAGAACAATCGTTATACGCTAATTACTCCTTTTCACAATCAAAAGAATTTTCGTTTAATATCACAAACCAAGACAAATCACCTTTTGATGTTCACATAACGATTCATGAAGTTCGTGCACGATTGATGGTATGCCGATATTGTGATCACAGATAGGTGTGGAGTTGTCGGTCTGCAAAGTATTGTAGTGCTTACAGTTTAACAAAAACCAATAAGAAATAATTAGAAGTTTCGAGCTATTCTGATAGCCTCATGTTTCCAACACCGCAGACGACATTGGATGTCGTTTTGAGCTCTTCAAGGCAAAGATTTGCAACAGTTTGCTTGTCTCCAGATGAAATGAACAAAGATAAACTTTTGGTAAACGTTGGCATTTGCCCAGCAATATATTCTTGTCAGTATTTTCTGCGCTACAACCGATTTCGCATTAGAGTTAGTCATTTGGCTAATTGCACATGAAACATGAAGGAAATATTAAGTTTTTATAATATTGGTGTTGTAACTGGAAGTTTGTAATTTTTTTTTCAACTTCTCACCAGCCTTCTTTTCTTTCATGCAAAACTAAAATTAATTTGTAACGATTTTTGCGCTTGCTTCGTCGACCGGGTTGAACTTCGACAAAGCTTATTAAAAGTAGAATTCTTTGTGTGATGACTAATAAGGACATCAAATAAAGTCACATGGGATTTGAAGATATAATGCAGTTCATATTGTAGATGCTTAAACATTAAAGGGATGCTGCTACATTCTGCGGATATTCCTCAGGGAAATGGAAATACAATGAGACAAAAAATATAAAAATATATAAAAAGAGAAGGATTACTTGGCATTGAGCACTTTTTGTAGTATTAATAGTTTTCATTGTTTAAGAGAGAGAAGAATATATTCCATTATTATCAGTCAAATGTGGTGATTTTAAAATACGTCGTACATGGCATGGGAAGTAATTGTTACTTTGGCAGTGCAGAATATCTCTTTCCACAAGCTATACTGAAACGCTGCACGCTGGTATGCAGCAGGATCTCACAACAGCCGCAACATGACTTTGCCAAATTTATGTGGCTTTTTATAACTAATAATGAAAATTCAGATAATACGAAACCAAGGAAGTTTCCAGAAATATTTGATAAAACTACCATTCAACGTTTTATAGGCAAAGAAAAATTTTTCTCGAACCGTTGAAAATTTCATGATCAGATCATTTTTTTCAATTTTCAACGGTTCGAGAAAAAGTTTTTTCTGCCTATAAACCGTTGAATGGTAGTTTTATAAAATAATGAAAATGGATTCCAACTCTAGATGTGACGCTGTTGGTATTTATGAAAGGAAAGCTCATTCTTACTTCAATTCAAGAAAAGAAATGCCCAGTTTTGACTATGTGTTTTGGGCGCTTTATTTCTTACTCAGGTCCACCAAGCACACCAACCATATTGTTTGCAATTGCATATATATTTACAAATAAGAACACCACTCACTTGTATCTTTCCGCAGCAAGAAAATACGCCCAGTGGCATTGTGACGTAAGTAGCAACTGTCTTGGTCAAACCGCAAGAACACAGAAGGGGATTCCCTGAGACGAAAAGAATTGGCCGCACCCAAGGAGCAGTGACCATCCCAGTGTTGTCACTTCCAAGTTCGTGCAAATAATTGAACCTCAAATCTACAATCTGTAAAATATTTAGCGATTACATGCGCATAATAAAGAAACAATTAAACTGATTTTATTTATCGTTACTCTGTTGTCGTGACATCACAATGTTAGAAGCAGAGAAGTTTGCTCTTGTCAAGTTCAGACAAAAATGTTTGAAAATAATGTTTTTACTCAGCAAACCTGCACATAGGTGAACTAGAACTGACGGAGCATCACCAATAACATTACAACAGATACCATGCAAAGTAGGCCTCTACCATTTCCTTTATTTACGTTAAGCATCTTATAACATTGGTGTTTAGTCTTTTATGTCCTTTTTCTGATTCTCTGCACATTTTTGTACTTATTATAATCGCTGTGATGATCTAAAATAAAATTTAACTGAACTGAACTAAATATATTTCAAAAGCTAACAAAATTAGTAGCCTACTGTAATTATATATGAAAATGTATTGTTTTTTGTATAGTACGTGGAGTTACTGTAAATTATAAGATACCCACCATTATAATCATAGGATAAGAATGGAAAAACGGTTGCTGTTCTTGAAAATACAACTTACCTGTAATTTGGTTAATTGGGAAAACGCATTTGAAGATAAGGTCGAAATCCGATTCTGTGATAAATCTATAAACTGTAAGGTCTCTTTGAAGGATCGTAAGTCGGATGATGTCACAGACCGTAAGGAACCTTGTGTTAAAACGAGAATATTTTGCTTTGAAATAAAATCGCCACTGGCAGACGTCATTGAGGTTTGATTTGTCTGAAAAAAACAAAAAACAAAACAAAGTAAATTGCCTGCATGTGTGAGATTACACGAAATTTATCCTGTATGTGTTTTCCTGCATGTATTTCCTGCATGTGTGAGATTACACGAAATTTATCCTGCATGTGTTTTCCTGCATGTATTTCCTGCATGTGTGAGATTACACGAAATTTATCCTGCATGTGTTTTCCTGCATGTATTTCCTGCATGTGTGAGATTACACAAAATTTATCCTGCATGTGTTTTCCTGCATGTATTTCCTGCATGTGTGAGATTACACGAAATTTATCCTGCATGTGTTTTCCTGCATGTATTTCCTGCATGTGTGAGATTACACAAAATTTATCCTGCATGTGTTTTCCTGCATATATTTCCTGCATGTGTGAGATTACACGAAATTTATCCTGCATGTGTTTTCCTGCATGTATTTCCTGCATGTGTGAGATTACACAAAATTTATCAGTGAACTTTATGTGAAATTTTTAGCCTAAAAGTAGATAAATTAATTATAAGTATCTGGATGTGTGACCCAGAAAGTAAAACATGCCATTTTTACAGTACTTCTACGTCTACAGACCATTCAACGTTATCAATGTAAAAATGACGGTTTTTGCTGGCTAGTGTGGCATACAGTTACAGGTGCAACTAACACTGATTTTCGGTTTGTTACATTGTAGTTTTGATTCAAACACTATTGATCTGAAATATTACTTAGGATAGAACTTATCGCTTAAACGAGCTTCCGCTTAAACAAACCCAGGTAATTGATAAAGCTGAGAACACTTATTTAGCATATTATTATAACAAACACAGGACAGTCAGCTGTACAACTTGTTGCAAATTTGCAACATTGGGTGATGTATCGCGCATCGAGGGTGTATGTATTGTGTATAGTGAAAAATTGTCTCAATTTCTTGTATAGGCTACTATAATTTAAGTTAAACAGAAATACAAGTTACAATATACAGAGATACAATATACTTTTAGAACTTGGATAAAAATGTCCATTTTTTTTAATTACAGCGCCAAGATTATTGTGTTTTACATTACTGCCTGCCAAAGATATTCTAATCTTGGCTTTCAAATCGATTTGTTTAATAGATTAGCTGACATTGGCCATGTCATAGCTGATATGTAACAATACACTCTATTGGAAAGCTGATAGAATCGCTTTAATCGAAACACGCGGATAAAGCTCAGCAATGGATTAGACCATAAGCCATAAGCGCATTTATTACACTTTAATTATCCTGAATTTATGCATAAGGGATGAAGTACAGGGGAACAGACATGAAGACTTCCTTGGAATTAACATGTAAAAGTATCTAATCAACATCTCAAAACTTTGACGAGAATAATTATTATTCTTTGCGAAGATGGGGATTTATGCAAAGTTTGAATTTGAAGAGAGGTGAGCCAGAATTTCTGATCTTTTCACACACAAAAAATCTCTTCAACACTTTGGCAAGAACGATTATCATGCTCTGAATTTTGAAGCAGGTTCGGCTATTGCAGTGGAAGCAACCTGTTTTTGACATATGTTAACAAAAAGTTGGTTTATGCATCTTTTATGTGTAGTGTTCTATGGAAATAAAAAATACAATGCAACCTTATTAACAGAAATAAAATTCATACAAATGAAATTTTCTACACAGTTTATGCTGCAGTGTATATATGCACCTAACCTATTTATTTACATTGTGCCAATAAAAAATTTGTTATTGCATATTTATTTGCAAATCTTTTATTAACAGTTTTTTCCTTGCAATAACGTACAATGATAAAGGTATGTGCATACAGATGAATACGAAATTTTTTCATGCTTTGATTTTTTCTGTATTTGACAGCCAAGCTAACGCTCTGTTGTTGAAGATTTATACTAAGCAGACGCGAGAGCAAGGAAGATAATTTTCATGTCCTTCTTCAAAGATGTCATTAAGTATTTTGCAAAAGACGCAACGGCGTGTTTTTAAGCGGTGTCGAACCGGTCACTTTTTGAACGTGAAGTGAAGAGCTCTCATCAACGGATATGCAGCAAACACACTGATGATTACATTGATAAACAATCTCAAACTAAACACTTAATAAAAGCAATAACGTTATATGTTTGTGATGCAATAACAAACAATAAAAGCCGAAAATTACGTCATACCTTTGGCATATCTTGAAATGGCTGTTGCAAGCAAAAAATGATGTTTGCTGGATAGGTAAGAGAAGTGGTGTGGGCTATGTGGCTAAACCACCCGTAAGAATATTCATCAAGTGTCTCCTCTGTCAACTGACGGCTCTGATATCTCATGAAAGTGTTGCCTTTATTAACAACTCTTTGCAGTGGGTGGCTCATCGTTCCGCATAAGCAATCAGTCATGCATAAAGTTTCATAGGTGATACCGTGGACAGTTTTTTTGAATTTGAAAGGGCTGTTTAAAGCAACTGAATTCATATGATCGATGTAAGTGTTTAAAAATATTACAATAATACTCAGTTTATGATGCATTTTCAATTTCGCTTTCTGTAAAACATAAAAAAAGTTCTTATTCCTACACAATGTACAAGCCTGTGCAAAAAAAAAAAGATTAGGAGAAAGCCTCCTGACTCCATTTTTGACTTATGTCTCAAAGAAAAAGATACCAGGGAATGCAGTGATCCACTTCCAATCGTTGCCGTTGTTTTTGCAAGAGGTTTGGGGCCCAAGGCATAACTACATCTCTCTATTGCAAAACCATAAACGATCATGATGCCTTACAATACAAATAACTTAAGTAAATATTGTATAAAACTTGAATTTCTTAAATTGTTTTAGTTGAAATAAATTAAATTATTTTTTTTAATTAATTTAATCAAATACTTACACAAAACAAATCATAGAACCGTCTGATGATCCTCAATAAGGATGAAACAGGCTCTATAAGTTTTTACAAAATACTGAAAATAGTACCTGAATTTGATGCAACCTGTTCTGTTTGGCTTTTTTGCTTGGTAAAGCACTTTTTGTGGTATTAATAGCATTTACTGTTTAAATATTAATATGTAGTTTATTAAATAACGAGTTATTTATGGACAAAATAATGTATGTTAATAATAACAAAGTAATAATAATTTATAATATTAATGCTAATAATAATAACGTATACAATAAATGATTAATTAAACAGACATAACTCAGCAACAACACTACATTTAACATTATAAAAACAAAAAACAAAAATAATGTTAAATGTTAGTGTAGTGTTGTTATAATGTTAAATGTAGTGTTGCTGCTGAGTTATGTCTGTTTATGGTTTAAAAGAGTTACCTCTCTACCCAAATTGTATAAATGATTAATTAAATAATAAATCATTTATTGAAAGCATCAAGTAATTCAATTAAATGAAACCCAAAGTTTTATGAATTGATTAAAACTTGTGAATTTATGGCTGCACAAACAAAACTCTTTCATTACATATTTCTGACCTCTTCCGCATTTCAACCTCAATAACGGGTCAAAGAGGTTACAAATTTTCCAATTGCCTATGTTAAGATATTAGCAACTTAGCGATACCACACTTTAAACAGCCAGCTAAAATAACCCTGTCTCAAATTTTTTTGAAACTGTTACAATTTAAAAAATCACTGATTGTCGTATCAACTAAAGTCCATGCCTTGGCTTTACTCTGTTAAACTTTTGTGCAAAGAAATTTTGGTACAAACTAAAATCTTTCTTTCCCTTTCAACAGCGGCAAAGCAAACTCAGCCAATTGAGGTCCAGCAGAAGCAAACAGCTAAAGCGCAAAAAGAGATAATCACTTAAGGCGAAGCAAATTCCATTAGATATTTCACAAAGGCTGTGAGTTTGTTATTTTGCGATTTCACAGAGACAATAAGCACTACTTCGACAATAATAATTTCGACCCTATTATCGCATAAATGTCGTTTTATGACGTAATAACAGAGGATAAATAATTTATGGTAAAAATAAAATGCACAAAGCTGTTTTTTCACTAAAAGTCAGTAATTATATAAACAAACCTACAGTTTAGTTTCCATGCAAAAAACTTCCCAGCATGTGTGTGTTTGATTTTATTAAATTATTGAAGGTCTGACGTCAAGCTTCAACTAGGAGCGGAAAACTGTCTACAATTTATCCATTCAATTCTTAAAGCATGACTTAAGTGAACTCATTTCATGAAGCAAAGTTTGAATGGTTTAATTGAAAACAGAAGTTTAAATCAGTTTAGTTGTTCAAACATTTGCCGATTTATCAGTTTAACTTTTCCATTTTTGTCTTTGTAGTTTGGTTCATATCTAAAAGGTCTATGTACTTGTTTTTGCAAATAAACGTCTAAGTTTGACACGAAGATTGGTTTCATTGCTTCCTTCATTTTTCTCCATTCATGCCACCATGAAACATCAGCCAAGAAAACGATGCATAATTAAAAGAAGAGTATGTAGTCTATTTCAAGGTTTATAATAATATGTCAAACCGGAAATATGTTCAATTTTCTCTAGCGGCTAGCCCGGTATCTTTGTGCTATCAATTGTAAACCTCATGAACGAACAAATTAATAAAATTCATGAATGCACTCGATTATTCTTATGCCATTTTGTCTTTGTTCATTCTCAGCTTCATTTCTCGAATTGATTCTGTAGTTTAACCTGGTCAGTATAATCCGAATTCTTCTCTCGTATTGTCGTTAAATACCAGGACGCCTGTTGGTTTATTTGAATAATTACAACTGGAAGACTTCTTGTACAAAAGTTGACGTTCTGCAAAAATCTCAAATCCGTTTTAAAAAGACAGATGCTGTCAATTTAGAAAAATGACTAAAATTTCAGTCAATGAGGTGACGTTTTGCATGAAAAAAAAACGCTCTTAGAAAAAGTGTATCTTTTTTTAGCCAAACTTGACCAGAAATACTTTTACAAACACGTCTATTTTTCCTTAAAATAGAAAGTCTTAATTGTCTAAGCTTATGTTCCTGCACTGAATGTCCCAATTGAAGTGATGTATTTCGTTTTATTTGCTGCGAGATGCTGGATAGGATGCCATGAAAAAGAGTTTCCTATTAATTATTTATCTTATCAAGATAATTTCAGTCGCCGTATTCGATATATCCTACTTATACCAGTCTGCCTTACAACTTCACTGTGGTGCATTATGCAAATTAAAAATTAATTAAAATAGTCAAATTACATTTCTCGTTTCAAAGCGTTGTATGAACTTGATAAACTTCTCACTACATCGGCCAATATTGCTAAAAACGCTGTATATACTGTAGATCAGTGGTTCCCAACCTTTTTGTTGTCACGGACTCCTTTAAACAAATTATTAATTCTGCGGACCCCTACCTCAAATTTGCCTGAAACTCAATTAACATAGTCTACTAGTATTGACTATTGTAATAATTATGCTACTCAACTACTATATACTGTGTCATATTGGACCACTGAACTGTGGTTGAGTTTTTGACAACGCAACAGGCATGTCATCTTCAACGTCCAGGCGATTTTGATGTTTAGTTTTTATTGTAACAAGAGCTGAGAATCCTGTCTCGCAAAGGTAAGTGGTTATGAATGGTAACAAAACAATAATCGCTTGCTTTGCCAAGAATGGGTAGGCTTGCAGTTGTGACCACCAAAATTCTTTTACAGTTATTGAATGAAATTCAATGCGTAATAACTCTTGATCTCAAATCAATTAGGTCATCTTTACTGAGATGGTCACTGCTAATGTTGTTCAAGCCAAAAAGAAAAGGATTTCGAATCCATGTTTCAACTTCGTTCGGCAGGTGTTCTACAGTAAATTAAAATAATAAAGCTTTGGTAGAGAGTTTGCTTTGTTGAACCACAGACAAATAAAACAAAGTAACTTCAGCGGGTTTAACATGATGTATTACATACACAAATATAACATAATTAAAATAAACTTAAACGTTTTCGACACGTACATGTGTCCTCATCAGGAATTACATATCTGCAATATAAATAAAATGAAAATTGTAAGGTAAATTTGACTTTGCATTATAACTGTAACTGTATACTAACGACACTCCAGACTGAAAAACACACAAACTGAACGAGTGACACAGGAATGATTACAAGTAAATTATACGGTGGAAACAGATCACATGAGGTGTAAACTACAGGCATTTGACAAGCAATTAGAACACACACAAGAGGAACGATGAGCCACAGGCGAATAACTGCCGGTTGAGAGACGGATTATTACGTTTGATTCTTAAGGCTTCCATGATCTTAGTCTGAAATTCAGATCTGCCTCGAGAGATGATTTTAAATTGGTCGATCGAGACAAATTAAGATAACGTTGAAATAAGATTTGAAGGTTTTCCAAGTGTGCGCAAAATTTTTCTCTCGTAGAGATCAAAATAGTACATTCTCTTTGAGTTTCATTCATCAAGATAAGATCTTCTAACATTGGAAAGTTAGCGTAATTACCTGCTTCCTATCTGCGCTTCCGAACCGGCAACTTGGCTATAAACACTTTCAGTTTTTCAGCTGCATCAATAATATTGTCACACCTGGTCCTTGATTGTCACGATTAACATTGTTAATATGACCGAAAATATCGGCTAAGTAGGCCATGCCGTATAGAAAACTTTTACTCTCAAACAATTTTGAAAGGGGACTTCCTTTTGCTTTCAAAAGAGTTGATTGGCTACCTCATTTTTTAGCTGCTGCAGTCGTTTTAAAACTTCTCCTCTAGATCAGTGCTTCTTAAACTTTTTTAGTTTTGTTCACCCCTAACATCTATCTCCAGATTTCATTCACCCTTGTCTCATGATATGATAACACTATCTCGTCTATATACAACAGCAGAAAATGAGTTAGGTTGTTTCGATTTTTGTTCAACTCAAGCTAAGTTTTACCATTGCAATCTACAATTTTTCGAGTCCAGAGATATAAAGCTACAAAACACAGTCACCAAATTTTTGTACTGATACACTCAGTACAAACCAACTTCACTATTATACAATAAGCAAAATAACAACAGTTCAGTAGTCGATTTACAGCAGAAAATTGTTTACTGGTGACTAGGATGCTCCTGAACTTTCGCAAGTAGTTTTTCAAATCGCGGCTGAATCAGTCCTTCTAATGCAGGGGTTCTTAAACTTTTTTTTAACGCGGAACCCTTAAAAAAATTGGTTTGCGTGGACCCCTTTATGGCCTAGTCCGAGAAACATTTTTGATCAGCATGAATTGGACATAACACAATAAAATTAAAATAAATTGGTAACAAAATTTATTTCTATTCGAATAATGACCTTCTGATGATCATCCTTTTAGGGTGAAACATGCTGTCAAGGGTTCAGAGAGTAGTAACTATATTTGATTTGAGGTAACAAAATTTTTGTTTTATTAAATTTAAGAACTAGCGAATGCAGATTGTTTTTCAATATCTTCGATTTAATTTCATTAATGTGAAGGATGCTGCTGTTTGTCTTCAACAAGAACATGAAATTGTGGCTTCGTCTTTGATAGGGCAACACGCATGTCATTCTTTGCATCCAACCGGTTTCGACTCTTTGTTTTGATACTTATCAAGGATGAAAATCCTGACTCACATAAAATGTAGTCGCAAAAGGGATTATAGCAGCCTTTATAGATTATAGCAGATTATAGGCTGTCTTTACCAAAAGAGGATCTGCATAAACCTTTCACAATCTCAACCTAGCTTAGCTGACGTCTAGCTTAGCTGCAACTGATAAAATTTTGCAATGTTCAAATAGCGGAAAAAACAACAATGTGTAAAGTGACGTATGGGCTAATAAACGTAGGCTACGGTAGCCTACGTAACAAAAAAACAGTAGCCTACAATGCGATAACAATTATCTGGAAACGCTAAACTAGAAATCATCAGCGTTGTTTGAACTTAATCTCTTTAATTTCTTTTGAAAATTTTATTCCATTTTTGAAATTATATGATATATACACTAAGATTTCCATTGGGCCTTCATGGACTTCAAAAAACTAGTCCGCGGACCCCTTGAGGGCCACGGACCCCAGTTTAAGAACCCCTGTTCTAATGCCACTCTCATCGATGAGTTCACACATTTCAGTGCATTTCTCTTTTTAGTTTTCAGTTAGTTTTTTGAAATTTATAAAAGAATCAAACAATAAAAAATATTGAAATTTATAAAAAAACAATTAGTTTTGATTAAAAAATGGAAAACTTGGAATTGATTTTGTTTTTGGAAATTCTCACCTGTTCACTGAACAGGTGAAACAATCGGAATATCCGCCCTGCTCGCAAACTATCATCCATTTCTGATGGTTCACCCTTATTCACCCCTTTTGGTTGGTTCACCCCTGCAAAAATTTTATTCATCCTGGGGTGAACCATTCACCTGTTTAAGAAACACTGCTCTAGACCAGGGTTTCCCAAACTTTTTGGGCAATGGACCCCTATTTGTCAAAGTGTTTTTTCGCGGACCCCAATCTTATGTCGCATCAATTTTCCGCCTAACCAGCGATAAATGTTAATACAAATAAAAATAAGTAACACTGAATCATGTTTATTAATCGAAATGACAACATCAATGGGATGGATGTGATTGCTTCTTACTGCACAACTTGTCAATTCTTGGAGCAATTTGTGACAAGCAAACACGCAATTCAGAGTCTACGATAAGTCTAGACCGGTATTTTGTCTTCATATTTGTAAGAGCTGAAAATGCTGTCTCACACATGTAGGTAGTGGCAAAAGGTAATAACATTTGGGTAGCCTTTTGTGAGAGCAGTGGATATTCGTTCTCAACACTTAACCAGAAAGATGCAAGAGGTTTTTGATTGAAACTAATCATTAAAGTTCGGTCAGATGACAATTCAGCCAATTCTTCTTCTTTGCGTCCTGACAGATCAGTTTTTGCAACAACAAAAGGGTTTAAAATCCAGTCAAAAGTGACAAGTTCAGTTGATTGAGAAGGTTAAAAATATCTGCCAGATATGCAAGTTTCCCAAGCCAAATTTCATCGGCTACTAGTGAAGCTAAGTCCGCATTGTGCGCTCGCAAGAAAATTAAAACCTCCTCTCGCGGTTCAAACAGGCGTTCTACTTAGCCTCAATTGTTGTAGGCCTACTGACTTTGTAGACTACCGGAGAAAAAGCTGCGCAGAAATATATTTGTAAAAAATGTTGTCAGCTGCAGTGCCACCTTTGCCATTCTACTAAAAGTTAACACAAACGAATTATCTGATAACTTCGATTTGTTACTATTCTATCGTCCCTTCGCTAAACTGCTACTCTTATACCTAAACACCGCCCCTTCGCATTGAGTTATTTCTATGTTTTATCTATTATTTTTATTTTATTTTGAATTATTAAGCTAGGCCCATGGCCACCTGGAGATGCGGCCTGATTTGTCACATTTTGCAGATTTTGATTACAGCTACTGCTAGTGCTTGACTAGCATTTTTTGACATGTTTTTACTTTTTGCGGTTTCCTAATGACAAAAAACTTTTTTGTTGCCTTGGGGAAGGAGTAGCAAATGAGAAAAAGTAAGTTGAAAAACGCAAAATCAGACTGTTATTGAAAATTAACAGTCTGACTAAAATTTACAAAATCCAATTTTCTTTGTTTTTCATCATGTGAGGATGTTGAAACCTATTGTGTCATCTGGGGAAAAGAATAAAGAAAGCGTAAAAATCTAATTTTTAGAAAAATTTATTTAAACGTTCGCCCAAAGTTAGAAAAACCTGGAAATTTCTGCAAAATGTGACAAATCAGGCCATATCTTTAGGTGGCCTAAGGCCAATTCGAACAAAAATTGAAACTTCAGAACTTCATAACCTTACCACCTATGGGGTTATCAGTTATCTATTTTAATGCTCGGACTGCATAGACCTACAGGTAGCTAACCGAAAAACAGTTTAGCCTTGTAGCTACATAGCAAACATTCCCGACTGCTATACACCGTACGTTTAGTTGTTGCATCATAGACGCCGAATGCAATTTTTAAGGTAGAGCAATTACCAAGACGTACTAATTCATTTCAAATATTTAAGATTGACACGGCCTAACATTCATTAAATAATTCATTTTAGTTACAAATCACGGCGGCATTCATCTGCGACAATGGAAGTACGGTACCGTACAATGTCAAGCCTGTTTTCGCCATTTTGTCATATCGTCAGGGACCCCCTGTGCAGTCTTTGCGGACCCCCAGGGGTCCGCGGACCCCACTTTGGGAAACCCTGCTCTAGACAACCAACTTACCTCAGAATGATACAAAAGTACTTCGTAATCTGACCCTACTTCTTGACAGAGCGCTTTAAAAGTACAGTGGTTTACAACTCTGCTTTTGATGAACTTAACGACTTTCACGCCATTTGTCAGAATTTCTTTGAGACTTGCTGATAAAGTTTTTGCTGCTAAGGCGCACCTGTGCAAGAAGCACCTGTGCAAGAAGCAATGGGTAACAACCACGCGAGGAGCTTCGTTTTTTGCTAAAGCAGCAAATCCGGATTTGTTCCCGAGCATAGCTGGTGCTCCATCCGTGCATATAGAACAAAGTTTTTTTCCCAAAATTCATCAAGGCAATCACGGACTCCCAAGTCCGCGAACCCCAGGTTGGGAACCACTGCTGTAGATCTTAGATCCATGTTAGCCTACACATTGTTTCAAACATTATCGCACGGCAAACAATTTTTCAACCAACTGTCCAGTTTTAACCCAAATGTTAGCACGTGTAACATTTTCTGCGAAGTCAATGGGTCAGTTTAACCTTCTGTACCTGATAATTGTTACAAAATCAATCTGAACAATATCACCAAATTCATTGAAACCTTTCCCAAATTGAAAAATGAGCAATGAGCATACGACGCCAAGTAACCAGGTTTAACACATTGAAGGTTATTATAGCAACATTTACAGAGAAAAACTACATCGAAACAAATTTCAAACGTTTTCGACATCACATATTTTTCTTCCTGTTGAAATTTCATATTTAAACCTTTTATTTTGTTCAGATGCGGATGAAATTAGCGCATGCTATTCCTAAAGAGGACATCATGTGATGTCGAAAATATTCGAAATTTGCCCCAATATAGTTTTTTTTCTTGTTAATGTTACTATACTAAACTTAGATGTGTTAAATCTGATTAAGTGACTTGGCTTCGTATGCCTATGGTTTGACTGGACAATCTCTACCAAGCTCACTTTCCCAAGGTCTTGGTTTGAAATGGCTGAAATCGCTTCAGTGCGCCTTTGGTGGTGGGATTCAGTGAAAGTTCGTTTTTATTAGCGGATGTAAGTCTAAGGATTTAATTCATCTTATAATTGAATTATCTTGGTACATAAGTAGTTTCGGTATAACCCTAATTGCGCTTTCAAAAAACAGATGCTGGAGGTTTATTTATGTCGTCACAGTAGATGAATTAAGCTGACCAGATGCAGATTGGTGTGAAATATTATTTAACCGTATTTCTCTTTTGATATACGTCGCAGTGTAATTAACTCTGGTGACAAATCGTATCGTGGAAAAAATCTTTTCACTAACATGAAGTTGATCTGCAAGAAACAATAAAGTAAAAAGTGAACCATGAGTACAAAAAGTAAAAAAAAAGCGCTACTTTGGTCCGAGTAGCGGTAGCGGGTAGCGCGCTACTTTTGTAAATTGGTAGCGGGTAGCGGTAGCGCGCGCTATTTTGGTCCAAGTAGCGGTAGTGAGTAGCGCGCTACCTTAAAAGTAGCGGGTGCCCACCTCTGCTTGTGGGGTTAAAACTATAAAAGTCACACCACTGCATGTTGAAATTAACGTGCTCTATGTGTTGTACGCGGTCTGGCTATAACTGATGAAATCAATGAAGGCACTATGTTTATTTGTTGATACTTTTTTTCTTGTAACTCGACCTGAAATCGAACCAAGGCCTACAAAAAGCAAAAGCAAAGACTGCCAATAGACCGACCGACACCAATCAATCACAGCAACTGCATCGACGCACATCTCGACATCAGCTTCGGTTGTTTAATTCGCCTGGAGCGATGACATTGCATTGGACTACAATCTACAATCTTGCACGAAAGTGCTTGAAAGTGCATTTTGCAGGTAGCAACAAAAAGAACATTTCAAGTGTAATTTACTTTAGGAATGAAAAGTTGCTATTTTTATGCGCGGTCCCAGGTTTCATTAAAATTCACGAAGAGCCATCTCTCAGCCAGCAAATCAATCATTTTCAGATTGATTTGACTTTAATAGACGTTGAATCAATGAAAAATAAACGCATTTGCTCGGGGAAATACCTAAACAGCAAAAGCTTATTTTTCTGCGCAGCTTAAACGTTGCAACACCAGTGGCAGGTCTAGGGGAAGGGGATCGGGTAATCGCCCATCTTCAAAACACAGAAAAGGAAATTTAGTCACGGTGTATTTACAAGCTCTGTCTTTACATTACTGACATATGACAGAGAAGTGTGGAAGACCGTGATCGCCAACGTCTGTATCAGATCCGGCACATAATCATCATCATCATTTACAAGCTCAAATGATTGCGTTTTGTTAAAATCACCCTCCTTCTGAGGCTACTTGTGGGATCTGCCCCTAAGCAAAACAACAGAAAACGCAAATATTAGCATTATAGCAACTTGTCAACTATCAGTAGCTGAACAGTTGCTATATCAGCCAATAAATCACTCATTCATTACAATGTTTCAACGTCTGCAGACAGTGCGATACTGTAAGTTAAGTCGTCAGTTATTTTCCTAGTTGACAAAAGCCAATCTTTTTACATCGATTCGTCCGTTTACAGTACAAACTGCAAATGTTGAATCAATGTAAAAAGATCGGTATTTCAAGCTGGTGCGTAGGTTGGCGTTTGGCGACGCTGAAGCAATGTAAACAAAATATGCAACTTTTGCTGGCAGGGCAACTGTGAGGCTCCCGTATCAAGGCGATGGTTCCAGCTTCAGCAGGTATCGAACCCGGGTTAGCTGCATGAGCTTGAGTGGAAGCTAAAAGTTTTATCACTTTTTGTAGAAGTGAATTTACATATTATGTATTTCAACACTTTTCATGTAATCACACAAGAACAAACACAATCGATCTGTGAGTCAAAGCAAGTGATTGTCAGAAAGACTTTTAGAAAGGACATCAGTTTACAAGTTACTGAAACGTCAAATACATTGTTTCATGTTTGCTGTAACAAAAAAGTAAAAGTAAAAAGGTATTTCGGAATTTAAAGCAGCTAGTTTTGAATTCAAACTGCTCAGACAGCACATCATTCGTTTTTTTTTACATTGATATATTGATTCAACGTCTGCAGACGTTGAATCAGTGTAAAAAACAATTGTTCTTTGAAGCTGAGCACAAATTTTAGGTTGATTTATCGCGAAACCAACAAAGCTCTTCACAGATTTATGGTCTGAAATTGTTACCACGGTCTACTGGCGAACTATCAATAACAGCCAGTCGTTTATATCTTCACGTCATAATGGCTTCGGATGACGAATGGTCGCAAACGAAAAGTATCTTCAAAATCTAGATGAAGTATCAGTTCACGTTGCAGAATCCCAGACAGCATAATCAGGCCCGGATTTAGGGGGGGGCAGAGGGGGCAGTTGCCCCGGGCCCCCCGACTTTTGAAGGGCCCCCCTATGTGGTTAAAATGTGTTTTTTTGTTATTTTTTTTCCTTTTGGCCTTTAAAGTTTCTGCAAAATGCTGTGCAGTACTGGACTGATGCTACTGTAGACGTAGAGATGGTTTTTGCATGGGGGCCCCCCGATCTAAAAGTGCCCCGGGCCCCCCATCAGCTAAATCCGGCCCTGAGCATAATCCACCATTTTTACATTGATTCAACGACTGCAGACGTTGAATCAATGTAAAAAAACGACTAATTTGCTGTCTGGGAGAGTGTTTAAAGCAGCGGCAAGCATGCTCTGAACTATGTCATAAATTGAGTATTTCAGTTTTGGAAATGCAACATAGCAATAACTGGCCGAGAGATATCAGCAAGTTTATGTGAGGGAGCCAACATGTTTTTCCTACATTGATTCAACGTCTGCACAGCAGTGGAGCATGACAAATGTATGTGTTATAACGGAGGAACTTGATAGAGACTGATTTACTGGCTTGAATGTAGCCCACTGTGGTTAACTGGTTAGTTAAATGCGTTTGAACTGCAGGTCACTTACAAAGAAATTAATGTCCACTATTTACTTCACTTTTTGTATGTTTAAGCCTTATTGGCAATCTGAAACTGATAATCCTTCTTAAAACTAATTTATCAAAACTGGAAAGATAGACTAGGTGATGAATGTTGAAGTTGCCATGCAAAGATAGCGGATGAGAGTAATCATGAACATGAAATATCTTTTTGACACACGAGTCAGTTCAATCATAAACAGCTAAAAATCGATTTCGATCAGTTAGCAGCTAGATCATCTTCAGTTAAGCTTATTCAAATAGAACTTCAGATAGTCGGCAAAGGTGAACAAGAGTAAAAAATAGAGTTCAGAGACTTCAAAACCAAATAACATAGAATCTACAACAATTGTGGCACAACAACCAATTTATCAGACTAACCAACAAAATTAAAAGCAATGGTTTCGCATGAAAACACAATGACGTCATTTTCAACGTGAGCAAATTGTTGGTTTTGAGGTTATATGTGGAAGTGGAACCGCTTTTCATTGTGTGATATCTCGATTAATCTTGGTCGGGAAATTGAAATTGAAGCACACTTGGCGCTGGCGTACTCTGGCTTCTATCACGCTTCACTGCTTTTATGTTAGCTTGTAACTATGTGCGATGATGTCACTGATTTAGCTTCAAGCTATGTGTTCACTTAAAATGCTTTCGCAAAATCGCCAGCTTTGTTTTAGTTCAGTGAGTCTTAGCCTGCAAAGTTTACTACCATTACTACTACTTGGTGAGCTGACCAAAGTCATCATAGTGCAGCAAGAATGTGAGAAATGAAATGTTTGCTTTCAAGTAGCGGTTGTTTGCGCATTTCTTTGTGTATGCGAGAAAGATCCACATTTTGAGAACATACATTGCTTGTAGTATTGATGTGAGCTTACAATTTTGGTGGAGAAGTAACTTTGTTGAACCATCAGCAGATAAATCAAAAACCGAGCAAAGGACACGACTTTTAGCATAGTTTATAGATGTAAACCAGAAATTGCTATTCATGAACAGAAACAAACTAAACATTGTAGTATTTTATTAAATGCCGTGTCGTGGCTTGGTTTTGTCTGCTGATGTCAGCTCAACTAGAAGTAAGTTACTGCTGTCACAGCTCGCATTTAAACTACCATTCAGCAGTTCATCAGATGTTTTCAGACGTTGAATCAATGTAAAAAAGAGACTGATTTGCTGGATGGGTGTAAGCGGTAAACCGAATCTAGCAAAACTGAGGTAATTTCAGGAGCAGAAGTAAATTCAGAAGTAGCTGTCGTGAACTTATAGTTGTTGTTGACATAAGCCAAGCAAGCAATTGTCACAGACCTTTTCTAGACAGTTGGTTAAGCGCCTGATTTTACGATCGAAATAACTTCAAGATCAAGCGGCGCTGGTTTGACTCTCGGGGTGTGCGCTTGAGGAACGCACATCAAGAACAGCTGCACCTAAGAGATGGAATAATTCAAAGACAACACTTCAACAATAGGAATATACTTCAACACTTCAACATATTGTCGGCTGCATAGCCAAGTGGTGAGAGCCCTAGAACGGCAATCGAAAGGGAACCGGTTCGACACCCGCTCAAGAGCATGGGGCCAGTAGCGTAGCCAGGAATTTTGAAAGGGGGGGTTTTGACTACCCAGCGGCGGGGGTCTGGGGGCCTCCCTCAGAAAATTTTGAAAAATTACTTTGAATTTGGTGCATTCTGAGAGCATTTTCAACAAAAATGTGGGTACGAATATTCCTGTAAAATGGTGCTGTCCGGTAGCATAGCAAAAGGTTAAGATCATGTTTTCTTCGGCATTTTTCGGGAAAAAAAGCTAAGTCTCTGTGTTTTCTTGTTGCTAATTCCTGGCTGAGATGTTTGAATGTTTGGTATTGGCAAAACTCGCTCTTTTAATGCAATTTTGTTTAAAATTAGGCAATTTTTTTTTAGACTGAAAGCATCATTCTCAATATCGTGACGTCACACGCGTGCCAAAGGGGGGGGTTGTAACCCCCAAAACCCCCCCCTTGGCTACGCCACTGCATGGGGCTGTGTCTTTGGCAGGACACTTAAAGGCATGCCTGAAGGTGGACATGAAGATTAGCTTCCTTGCCTTCCCATCCACTTAATTTAAATCTTCAACCACGGGGTGTAAGCCTGGATAGTGGATACGACAAACAACAGGAAGTTTCACTCTGTCAAACTCGGCAACCGGCTTGCGTCGGTGGTTCAAAGTAGGTAGGCCTATGTTGTTCAAAGCCTTTTCAAGTATGCAAAACTGCCGACAACAAGTTCTCCAAGAAGCTTTCTCAGTCTGAGAATAGACAGTCCTACAATCGATCAGTATGGCGACCGGCCTTGTATGTCTCGTGAAGGAAAAGTATCTTATCTGCAAAATGGTATGACGTCACAGAGCCATTTAGCACGAACTGCATAGAAGATAGAAATAGTGAGAATCAACTTTAATATTTGAATTATTATTCTTCCATTAATAGAATGCAGTGGCGAATCCAGGGGGAAACGATTGGGCGGTCAATCTGCCTGAAACACAGAAAAAACAACTTGATGTGTTTGTAAGATCGGATTAATGTGGACCTACACATTATTGTGTTCTGTTAAAATTGACTCCCCCTTTTAGGCTACTTGCTGAATCCCCCTGTGCATTAATGAACATCCTTATTTCTAACTCTAAATGGACGATTGATGACGGTTAAGCATTGGTTGGGCTTTTCATCATAAGCTTTTAATCTTCATTTAATTTATTATAATAATATTCTATGCATGACAAGTGACATTCGTTTCATGTTAGATTACTGAATCAGAAGATTGTTTCAGATTTGAAGCATTTTTAGTGTTCGATTTCAGTTAACGAGATTATAAATATGTTTAATGGGTTTGCTCACAATAACTGAATTATGCCTGCCAAATTATCAAGATCACCGACTCAAAAAACGGAAGAAAATTTTGCGCAGCAATTAAAGGACCTTTGTGATGCGCATGGCAAAGAAAAAGACTCAAAAAAATCTGCAATAATTTTACATAAACTTGGTTTGTTGTACAAAGCGCGCTGTCACAACAAGGTGTGCTTAGCGCAGAGCGCGGTATTGCTGAACGCTGCTATTGTGAGAAAACCAGACAATGTAGTCGAGGTACATAAAGATCTGGATAGCCTCTGCGCTCTGGTTGTAAAAATGGCAGGAGTGAAGAAAAGTGATGTTGATTTAGTGTCCGCGTCGAAAACTTGCAAAAGCGCGATCATTCAACACAGAATCGAAGCCAAGAAAGAGCTTTCCAGGCTTAGGCATATTCCTGAAACAAAAAACGGCCAAAAAACTCACAGGTTGGAGATAGATAAAATACGTGATGTTCAAAGGATACAAAATGCTATCAATGAAAACTACTCTTCAGTGATGAGCTACTTGTCGGATTATTGCGTCAGCATCATGGGAGACCCTCCTTGCCATTGTAGGTTTGCTTTAGTTGGAATGGGCCCTCTAGCCCGGAAAGAAATAACTCCGTACTCTCCGTTTGAAAACGTCATTGTCTTAGAAGAAGGTGTGCAGCGCAAAGAAAATTATCCCGAGATAATTGAATACTTCAGATGGTTTGCCATCATTTTTCAAATCATTGTCATCAATATGGGAGAGACAGTTATTTCTAGCGTCGCCGTGCGGACATTGAATGATTCTTCTAAACCAAATGGTAACTGGTTTTCAGACGCATACACTCCGAAAGGAATTTCGTTTGATGGACTTGTACCTCACTCAAGCAAAAGTTCATTGCATCGGTCGTACCCTACTGTGCTAACACCTTGGACAAATGAACTGATACAACCGGCTAGCGAGATGGCAAATTACTTGGATGAAGAACAAATCTTGAAAAATGGTTATCGTATGGCAGATGTGCTTTCAAAGACATGTTTTGTTTCTGGAGATAGACATGTCTATGAGGACTTTAGCGCGCGATCAGCGGGGAAGCTGACGTCATTAAGAGAAACCTATAACGGTTTTACCAAAGAGCTTCGACAGCAAGTTATGGACAACAGGTTGAAATTTGATGTCAATGAAAATTCTCCTATTTTATACACAACTAGTAAGTTTAATTTGAAATGTGTAATTTATCGCAGTACTACTGTCTTCATTTCTGCACTTGGAACGTTTCACGGTATAGAAGCGCTTTCATGTTTTGATATAATCGATAAATTAAAAGAACGAGGGATAGTCACGGCAAAAGAACGCCACTACCTGCAATATGCTGTTGCAATTGCTTGTGAAACGCGATTAAAGATTTGCATGAAGCGTCAAAGACAGCCTGATCTCATTGAAGATCATACAAACTTGGGCGAGCAACTGGCTGAGATTCTGCAAGCTGTTGGAGGAAAATGCGTTGCTGATTATTTCACAATAGCTCGAGCATTTCAAACTGCCATGTCAGGAGTGGATTTTGATAAAGCACATTCTTCCCTTCCTCTCCATTTGGAAGTGGATTATCGCTACTCCGTGGACATTTGTTGCAAACTTCATTTACACGAAACCTGCATCCAAATATGCAGCAGCATATTGAAAAACAATACGAAAAGTTTATCAATAGAAGATGAAGCGTCGTGCCATTATTACGTTGGGGTTAACCTACTGGATTTAGAAAAGCCACGAGTTGCTCAAAAACACTTTGAAAAAGAACTTTTCATTAGACGAAAAATGTCGGCAGATGTGGACAATGCATTCATTGCCGACTGCTATTATAATTTAGGAAGATGCTTTGTCCTCATGACAAAGTATGAAAGAGCTCTCTGTGAATTTGAACAAGAGCTCAGCATCCGTAAGAAAATTTCGAATAACGAGACAATAGATACCGAGATTGCATTTTGTGTCCAGGAGTTGGGAAGTTGCTTGCTCAATCTCAATAAAGGAGAAGAAGCTTTGAGTCATTTGCAAAACGCTTTAAATATTCGCAGAAAAACTGCTTCTGATCAGGATTCCGACATACGCGTCGGCTACTGCCTTTCTCAAGTAGGACTTTGTTTGATGAAGTTGAAGCGATATTCTGAAGCATTAAATTTATTTCAGGAAGAGTTGGAGATGAGAAAGACACTTTCGAACAGCGAAGACACAGATTTGAATATTGCAACATGCATGGATCGTATAGGAGTTTCTCTGATAAACTTAGAAAAATATGAATTAGCTCTTTCCATGTGTGAACAGTCTCTATCCATTCGCAACCGAGCCGGAACGAACAAAGAAACAAACGTTGCCATAGCAACCTGTAAATATAACTTATCGCTTTGTAACCATTTTATTGAACAAGCAGGTAATCACCGTGATTCTAATTGTTCCAGTTAAAATTTGTGTTTTTTTATTCACCTATTTATCTGCTGAGAAAGACACAAACAATCAAAGTGTGTTAGCTAAACAAAATCAGTCAGGTTCGGAAACTTGTATAATTTAAGAGACATCAGCTCCTATTTCTAATGATCAAAATATGGTTTAATTGGGATCGAATAGAATAATGTTGAATAGTCTGTAAATTTCAACGAGTTTTTTTCAAAAGTCATATGTTTGTTTTCTGCCTTTATGTTCAATTTTTTATTATTAAAATGTCACCGGAAAGATGAAAATGATCTCTACCTTATTGGTCATGTAGTCCTCTTGAAAGTATTTGCTTAAATTGTTACAGTATTAACCTTGCGATAGCATTGGTATTATAAGGGAAGGTTTTGTCAAAGTATATTATCACTTGAGGGCTTTGAAACGCGTTGCCCACGTTTTTACAGAAAGCGCAAGAGTTTTCACACAGATTGTGTAGAAAGGAAAGTTAAGAGAAACACACACATGCTTAAAACGACGTAAAGATTTTTTTTTTAAAAAGAAATGTAACAGCGTATCATGTTTTTGTAAACTGTAGCTTTATTTGCTTTTGTAAGTCAATTTACTGTGGAAATTAGAATTGAAATTAGTCATCAAATCATAGAAAAATGACTATTTTTCTTATATGTCGGACTGGTTACCGCTATGTTGCTGGTGTTTTTCAAACCTTTGTGAAATTTTAAGCTACTGATCAGAAAAATGAAGCTTACCCTATTGGCTTGTAGGCTATTAGTAAACGGGACTTTTCTTTAAATGATTCCTAAGCATTGTGATAGTTTGCTTCACTTATGTGGGGACCAGTGTGTGAAATTGTTGGCCACCTCCTCTTGTGAAAATAATTTTTACACGTTCCATGGTTTTTCATATTTTCACAAACTTTTTTTATAAGGATTTACTCAATTAAGCTATAGGTTATTATGTTTTATTTTGTGTTCTGCAGGAATCGTACTTTGCGTAGCTCAGATGATTTTACCTGTATTTCGTCGGCGTGCGTCAGGTTATATGCTACAGTTTAGATGAAACCATTACTTTTTTATGGGCATTTGAAACATCATATTCGAATTATTCGCTTCGTCATCTCTCTACCGCGAGTTGAAGAATCCGGATAATTGATATTTGATTCTGCTTGCCTTCTTTCTATGACAAAAAATAAAGGTCTGCCATTTGTATCGTACAGTGCAATTAAATATGTTTTTTCTCAAGTTCAAGTGGTTCTTTCATGAGATTTGTAGTCTACGGCTCACAAGCAGTGGACCTTTCTTGTCGCTAGTTAGTCTATCTCAAGGTTAGCAAACTAAGGTCGCGTTGTTTGTCCACCTGGCCCGCTAAATGGTGGCCTACTGAGAATGTAATAGTCTATGAAGCTTATAGGCTACACTGAATAAAAAATCACATCAAACTTTCATGCTGTGTGCCGTTCCTCATCTCTATTTTCTATTGAAACTTTTTGAATATAATTTATTTGGAAAGAATAAACACCATAACCTATATGCACCCTAAAACGTGCATAACTGACCCTACTAATAGCTGTAGGCCTATGTGACTTCAAAAGTTTGTGATAAAATACAGTAGGGCCTCTGTTTTTTCTTCAATTCATCCGCCTGCAATAACCCCAGATGTCAATTGTTGCATACAGCTGATGGATTCGCATCCACTCTGTTGAATAACTACCAAAGGTTGCAGACTGTATTGAACAAAATGGCTATCCGACCAGAGTAGGCCTACATCGCTTTTTGCAGTCACTTGGCCCTTTCTCAAAATTGTTTGGTGGCCTCTGGACTACATCAATTATCATCAGGCTAAGCTTACCGTGGAAACCAGAAGTGTAGGCTACGGCTTGCGTAAAAAAAGTAGTGTTTGGAGGTAGCCTAATTGAAGCGATGTCCTCTTTTGGCACGGACACAAACGCTTAGTTGCCAGACTTAGTCACAAAACAGATAGCCTAAACTGACAAATTTCGCTCAGTGGATACGGCCAGACGATCACGCGGGCGCTGATTCGGCTCTCGGGTTTTGCTTTTGAGGAACGCTTTTCAGGACTGCTCTCCATTCAGCGGTAGGCCTACCGGGTGGATCATGTGGATGGAACAATTCCCCGACAACAACACTTCAACAATCGGAAACTTCACTCTGTCAGTATCGGTGACCGGGCCTGCGTCAGTGATTTAAAGCCTCTACAAGTATGCGAAACTGCCAGGATTAAACTTTCAAAGAAGCTTTTCCAGTCCGAGGCTAAAGATCAAATCATTCAATCAAAGTAAAACTGTGATAAATTGAGCAGCCTGCATGTTTCAATTTAAAGATTATTTATTTATTTTGTCTTGCACGCAAGCTGCTGGGAAATTGTTATTTTCGACACATTTTCTTAGCTTTGCTTGCATGGACACTTGATAGTGGGAATCCTTGGACTGAAAAAGGTTTTCAAAGCTTTGATCTGTCAGTTTCGTGAAGCTACTACTTTTATATCAAGGTCGGGAAAGGCCTAGGACAGTGTAAGCTAGTGGATCCTTTGAGAAAATTACAAAAAAAAATTATCAGAATAATCACTAAACAATCACATTATGCTCACACTTATACCCTTTATTTTTCAAAACGAACCTCATGAAACTAAATGACATATTCAACATTGAAATCAGTAGCCTATCCCTTCACGTATTGTGATTTATTTACAAATGCTTCATCTATTCATCAGCGTAGCACCAGATACCAGACCAGCCGTAACTAATCCATAAATAGATCAAACTCAGAATCTGGAAAAAAATCCATGCAGGTAGCCTACTGGGATCAATGATCTGCTCAGAAGTTCCAAGCACTCATTTCATTGTTTTAGAAAAGAGATGAAAGTCCCAATTTTACAAAGCTATGGAGACTCGTAAATTGTATGTTAAGTAAGTCTAATCTTTGCCTATTTCTTGTATTTTTGTGTAAACTTTAACGAAAATAAATGTTTTTTTTTTTTGGTGTGTATTTTAAAGCGCGAAAACATTGTATTTTTTGTGTCTGAATTGACAAAATTATCCTTTCTGTAAAGGGGCAATTGAGTAGTAGACCGTATGGTCGCTTCGTTGTCTCTTTATCAGTATGCCAGCTTGTGCCACTTTTGCAGTGTGTAGGCCATACAGCTAGCATATTTTAACCATGATGTAGGCTTCTGTTTCTTTTTCTGGCAAATAAACCATTAAAAATTTTTTTTATCAAGTTTGTTTATGATGTTTTTCTCCTTTTACTAAGAGATCACCAGGTTCGTAGCCACTCCGTAATATCAAGAGGGTGAATCTAATTCACCGGGTAATCAAGTTATGTGTGAATGTGAGCAGCGGCGGCTGGTGCTGTTTGTGAGCAGTGGGGCTGGAAACGAATTCACCAAAAAAATTTAAAAAATCGCATTAAATTTGGTGCGTTCTGAGCATGTTTTTACCCCAAATTTTGAAAAAAATGTATTCAGACTTTGATGTATTCCTAAGCTGTATTAAAAAAAACTAACAGTATTGCTTTGGCGACAAAATTTACTACTGTAGTATTGAGCTTAGTCTTGACTAGCCTAGCCGTTGCATACAAGGTTAAAGTTATTTTGAGATGCCCTAGCACAGTGGTTCTCAACTGGGGGTCCGCGGAGCCCCAGGAGTCCGTGAAGTGATTTCAGGGGGTCCATGAAAGTTTCCGAGTTTTCAACATGATTGTTAAATTACAAAATTTAAAAATTGTTTGTGCTTTGTTTATGTATTAGCTTACAGTGTTTCTTAAACTGTAAGTCGCAACGCATTGGTGGGTCGTTTGAAATTGCAAAGGACATAGCACTAAGGTTTGTTTTTTTAACTAAAATATCATATAAATAACTTAAACCTTTTAATAAGGCTATGTTGGCTATGTTCAACTTAATTCTTTTGAAACAGCGGATTGATGATCAATGATTAACTTGGAAATGCAAACTTTAGTCAACAGTCTATCACCACTCACAATTTTGCAATGACTGTGATTATAACGAATTAATCTTGATTACAAATGAAAAAAAGAAGAAATTCTTTTTAATGGTCGCAAGAATTCTATTAACTTTTGATAAAATTTATAGAAAAACATCAAATGAGCATATAGATACTTATGTTTGATCCTGTGTGCCAACACATAGCTCATACCGTAACATAATTTCGTAATCTTATTAATCGTCAATGCGTTGCGAATCCAGCAAATTCTACTAAGTGTGTTGCTTTGAAACTTATGTAACATATGATTCCATAAGGAGACGCGATATACCAAAATTTCAAATAGCAATTTTTAGAGGTTTGCAACCGCTTCAAAGGTACCAAAAGGGGTCCACCAAGATAAAAATGTTGAGAACCACTTTCCTAGCACTTCCTATAACCTGTTGAATACCCTAACTCTACAACTAACACTTTTACATTCATGGCTCATCGCTACTCTGCAAAATAAAAACTAACTTTAAAAAGTCTGTAAAGTTATTTGGTTAGGTGGGCTGTTTTCCATGCAGCGCCAACAGATTCAAAAATTGCTGTAAAATACCAAAAGAGGTGGAGCTTCAAGGATAATGTTTAGCCAATCAGCAATGGTAGCTCACAGAGCTTCATGCAACTCCATCCTGTACAGAGTGATGCCGACCCAGAGCATGCGCCTTTCATGTCAAAGATCTGTCCAGGGCGGGCAACTTCAGTTGTCGTATGGGAAGGCATCACCTTGCTGCAGTTGAATGTGGAAGGCCTGACCAAGTCTAAAATCGACATCTTAGAACAAATAGTGAAGGCCAACCAAGTAACGGCTATTCTTCTACAGGAGAAACACGCTACCAACAGTGCTGTTCTGAAAATGCACGGATAGCCTACACATTGGCTGCACAAACTTAGGCCTATAGCAACATCCACGGTATTGCCACTTTTGTAAAAGATTCTATAAAATGGAAACCAGTGTCCTCCTCCCCCCCCCCCCTAGTTCTGCATTGGAATGGTCAGCAACGGAAATCAATGGTATAGGCTACAACTGTAATTAATCCGTACAAACCACCTCTCGCTTAACTTAAGCAAACCTCTTCCCATGTTTCTGGCACTATGCATATATGCTGGAGATTTTAATTGTCATAGTACTACCTGGGGCTATTAACACTCAAAACAAGACGGATTAGCTTTAGAATCCTGGGCATCAACCTGCGGAGTCCAGCTACTGTTTGATCCCAAACAGCCTAACAGCTTCCGCTCCGGAAGGTGGTGCACTACAATTAACCCTGATCTGGCCTTTGTCAATCTAACTGGCCCAATACTAGGCCTACAGCGAATAATACTCGATCCATTTCCAAAATCACAACACCGGCCATCACTGATTACCCCAGCAAACCCCATTGCACCCATCCTTACTAATCCAACAGTTAAAAGGTGGAACTTTCAAAAAGCAAACTGGGAAAAGTTTACACAACAGGTTGATAAAGATATAAAAAAACTTTCTCAACCCGCCTCTGCCGACATCAACGCATCTTACCGAGCCGTTTGCAATATCTTCTCTCGGATAGCTAAGAAGACAGTCCCTCGTGGCATTCGTCACAAATTCATTCCCACTTGGGACAAGGAATGTGACTTAGGCTACACTACAATGCCTTTTTGAGCGATGACTCAAATAAAGATGCTGCAGTCAGTGCCTCTGACCTGATGAACTGTCTTGACAAAAAGCGATTAAAGCGTTGGCAGAATAGACTACAGTCCAATCAATCGATTTTACTCACTCCAGCAGGAAGGCATGGAAGATGTTCAACCGTCTCACTGGCCGCAGTTCAAAACTATTTAAACCCTGCCCTGTTGCTGTATCAGCCAACAGCATTGCCCACCAACTTCTAGCTAATGGAAAATTTCCTGGTGCTGACAAGAAACACAAACTTAAAGTAAAACAGGAGTGTAGCAGACTTTGGAGTGTCCCGAGTGTTGATGGCATTTTGTCAGCTCCTTTTTCTACCCAAGAGCTGCAAACGGCGATCCAACAACTAAAATGTGGCAAAGCTCAAGGACTCGATCACATACCACCAGAGTTTCTAAAACACTGCGGCCCTACTTGTCTTTCCTGGCTTTAAGATTTTTATTCAATCTGTCTCAACCGCAGCACACACACACAGCCAATCAGAGCGCTTGAAATCCAGAATCTCGGGCTGCAAAGAAGTTGGTAGGCACTTTAACATCACCCACTCGTCGAAGAGTGCCTGCTTTTCAATGTGAAATTGCTTTGTGTTTAAGTCACAATTTTCCTTATAAACTCCATTGATTGCAGTCATTAAGATCCTTCTTGCACTCAGTTCAGTTGCAGAAGAAAAAATAGTATTAGCAGAGGGTGGGAATCGAACCCACGAAATCGAAATTGGTTGGTTGATTGGTTTATTTTGTTGTGCAATATTATAACAGCAAAATCATTAAATGATGCAGCACGCTTAACGAACACAATTGAAACAAAGAAAAATAACAAATGTAGGCTACACTGCATCTTTGAAGTAAATCACAACGGGAAGCTGCGAAGTGACCATGACGGTCTTCGAGTCAAGCAGCCACCCTCAGCCAAGTCGATGATAAACATCTAATAAACATTACACTAAATTATCTAAACTTGCATCCATAATATGTCAAAATGTCAAGTTCCAATATTAGGTGTTGATAATCATAACGATTAAAAGCTTAAAGAGTATCGGTCCACATTAGTAAATTACACTGCATTCAACTTTAATATTCTGCAATTAGATAGTTTTTGTAAAGTTTTTTAAATAAGCCAAAAGATTTTTTTTTAATATCTAGTGGGATTGAGTTCCATATTTTTACTCCACTATACTTGATGCTTCGTTGAAGTTTTGTAGTAGCATACAGAGGTACGAAGTAATTATCATTTTTGATTGAACACCGAGTTGAGCGATTATGAACGTTTCATGTTTTTTTGAAGTATTTCGAAAAAGTACAGGGTAAAGCATTATGGTTATATTTAAACATTAATTTAGCAATCTCTAGTTTGTAAATGTCTTTTATTTTTAGAACTTTTACCTGCTTGAAGTATGGCGTAACGTGTTCTGACCACAACCCTCCAGCAACTATTTTTATTGCTTTGTTTTGCAACTTTTGTAGTTTCTCGATATATGCTTTGTAGCCTATGTGGAGCCCCAAATGGCTATTCCATTCATAATAGGCCTATGTGGGTGTATGAGCGAATAATACAACTGCAGTCTAGCATTGAAAGGAAGAAAGTGTTTAAGTTTCGACAAAATACCAACAGATCTAGCAAGTTTAGATCTAAGAGCATCAATGTGAGGTTCGAATGAGAGCTGTTTATCAATTATTATTCCAAGATAGGCTACTTAGCGTGGTCGACGGTTTCTAGCTCAACAGCCCTATAGAGAACATGGAATTCATCGAATTTGTTGTAGCCTTTTTTAGGAGGAATTACTAATAGATTGGATTTAGAGGCATTAATGGTCAATTTGTTGGCATTAATCCAACCTTCTACAGCAGCTAATTCAGCATTAGGTTTGGTTTGCAATAAATTTAAGTTATCAGCTTTAACTATGAGACATGTATCGTCTGCAAACAACCTTGGCATTGTTGACATGCTGTTTGGTAGGTCATTTATGTAAATTAAAAACAAAAGTGGACTTAGAGTTGAACCTTGAGGAACACCATCCTGGATAGATTGCTGTGTGGAAGTATCTTGATCAATCGCAACATATTGTTTACCGCCATTCAAGTAAGACGAGAGAAGATTGTTTGCAACTCCACGGACACCATAGTGGTCAAGCTTCGGCTAGAGCCGTTTATGGCATACAATTACCGTACTACTACTCTGCCCTAACCATTAGGCAACGCTGGTTGTAGCGAAGCATTCAGTTAAATTTCTTTGTATCAAAATATTTCAATCAGAATATCACGTGTCGAGTCACATGACTGAAATCAGCTGAATCGCGAGTACGCTTTTCGACAAGTGGGTAATGTTAAAGTACCTACCAAAGAAGTTTGCCAAAAATCGGTGTTGCCAAACGAAACTCTTAATATTTTAATTTTCAATCTGCAATTTTTAAGTGAAAAAAGTAACCGGGTCGGACAAACACAGAGGAAAACATATATTCCTCTTCTCTTTCTTTCAGGTGGCACGAGCCGCCACTGAATGTGAGCACAAAATGAAAACACTCTTTTTGACTTGCAAATTAAACTTTACGATAATTGCCTCTACCCAGTGATCGATTTCGAGTAATGGGTGGTACCAAATTTAAGGCAGCAGTGGCCGAGTGGTTAGCGCGTTGGGCTCGCAGTCGAGAGCCTGCATGTTCGACTCCAGCCACCCGCACTTGCTGTTGTTTCTCTGGGCAAGAAACTTTACGATAATTGCCTCTACCCAGTGATCGATTTCGAGTAATGGGTAGTACCAAATTTCAGTCATAAGTAGAGTAGACAACCGGAAACAAACATTGCAGTCGGCTGCAGCGTGGGTCAGGTGTACGTCGGAAGGCGTACACCGATGCATAGCGCTCAAGTCCGCTTTCCTGCAATGCAGGATAAAGATAATAAAACAAACAAAACAAACAAAGTCATAAGTAGAGTAAACAACCGGAAACAGACTTTTCCGTCAGCTGCAGCGTGGGTCAGGTGTACGTCGGAAGGCGTACACCGATGCATAGTGCTCAAGTCCACTTTCCCGCAATGCAGGATGAAGATATGAAAAACAAAAAACAAAACAAAGAACACTCTTTTTGACATCATCAACGAATAACAAAAAATAAATTTAAATGGAAACATTAAAACAGTCATGGATGAACGAATATTCTCGAAAAGAATATGTTTGAAAAAACCAGACAGAGTCATTGAGGGACGGATGATTGATATTCGTATTAAGCTAAACTATAGTTTAGTTGTACTCCGAATATTGCAAGCATCATATCCACCCACAATAAATCAATATCACAGGCTACAAATAAACCATCTCAGCCTGGTTGCAATTGTAGGGAGAAATCAGATTACCCTTTAAATGGACAATGCTTGCAGAAGGCCGTTACAAAGCCACCATTGATGACGGTTTTAAGATTCTAAATTACATCACCGTACTGTAGTTAATTGAGCATAAAAATGTTTATCAGCAACAATGATCCGAGTTAACCTTTTGAAGAGGGATAAACAATGAATATGATAAATACCTTGCAGCGCACCACTGACTTAAAGACAGACCAAATGCATAAAGCTTTCAATAAAGTTTATTTGATGTATTTCACCCTGTTATAAGAACAAACCATTATGGTACCAAATTTAATTATAAAGTTAATAGCTTACTCAACACTAAAAATTGAATGAGGCTGTTCCAGGGATATCTAGAGAAGGAGATATGAAAGCTTTTATTACGTCTGACATTAGAAGGGCTTCTATTTATCTTAAATAATCTCTGTTCATGGTAAAATAACAATTGGCACCTATAGTAATTTAATAAACTCTGTTATGACAACCTGCATTGCACTATTACCACCAGGTATGGATATTCAATGAATGCTCATAACTATAATACTTGTTAATTCAACTACTCGTATACATACTTGCTTTACACCTAGCCAACTGCAAAGGTTTTGTCTAAAAACAGCTAACTGGTAACCTTTCCACTGTCTTTTCAAACAAGTACCGGTATTTTTTAAATATGTTCTACATAACCTTGCTAACTGTCTTGTGTAGCTGAGTGAGTGTACCAGCTGCACAACAAAACTTTCTGCAATTTTAAAAAGAACCGCGTGTTTAACGCGGTACCAACTACCGCCCTTCTAGTGTCATGAGAATAAGGCAGTCGCTCTGAGCTTTCGTATCCCTTTCTTTAGATATCCCTGGGCTGTTCACCAGACATTTAGTTAAATAACATGATATACGTCATGATATACATATAACATGATATACATGATATTTGTCGGCTGCGTAGCCGAGTAGTGAGAACGTCTGCGCGACGTTCGAAAGGACGTGGGTTCGACACCGCTCCAGAGCACGCGGCTGTGTCTCGGCGAAAGACACTTAAAGGCGAGCCAAAATAAGGGAAGCAGCTGACTCGAAGACTACCTATATGTCACTTCGCTGCTTCCTGTTGTCCGTTGTATCGCATCTGTGATCGCAGTGTACTGTATGTTATCGCAATGGGCGCAAATAAAAGCATGATTATTATTATTATTATCCGTTAAATGATATACGTATAGTTGTATACGTTAAAAGATGATAATCTTGTGACGTTTCGTCAATTGGATACAACTACCTGATCTAGCCATCTGAGTTAGTCAAGTCTGATTGACAAAAGGTCGTAATAAAAGCAGATTATCATTGTACATCTTGTGATAGTTCAGCTTAGTTTGCCAGTAAGACGTATCCTGTTGTTTTTCATACCGTACTCAATAATAGTTTTTGTTGTTCTCGTTTATTGTAAACTTAGCCTACGTCAATTGCAATTTGCAAACCGTTGTGCGTAGTCATAAAGTACCCTATTTGTAGTGGATATGAGTTTGTTACCTTTACATGACCAGTCGTTTTATCTTGTAGCTGTGTTGTATTACTGTTTAGTTGGTATATATGTGCATGTTGAAGGCTTCTATAATTGCTTTGTAAACAATAGAAAAAGTCCGAACACAATATATTACATTCCTTTTTGATATTGTTATTCTTCTGGCAATGGCAGATGAGGCATTGACAAATGAATCTACAACACACGCTTTGGCTCCTGGCATCAAAGAACCCAGGTAAGCTTACAGTATGTTGTCTGGTGATATAGATACTGATTGGTGGGAAGTTTATTCATCATAAAACCTGTCTTTTTTATATTAATAATTCTTTCTGTTTATGTATTTTGTCATGACAACAGCTTAGACACGATGCTCAATTTTTACTGAAGTTAATGATTTCAAAGTGCTGAGTTAATGTTCTAAACTCCTAAGCTGACTGGATAGCCAAGTGGTGAGGGCCATGGTTTGACATTTAAAAGGCTGCCGATTTGACACCGTTTAAGAGCGTTGATGGTGCAGTGGTGGCGTGGTGCCCCTTCAAATATAACTATTAGTTTCTCATGTATATATGAACTGTACGCTGCTTGAAAGAAATGCCTACGGCCTTCCTTAAGACTATGGACTGCTAAGTTAAGGCATTGCCACATGAATTGAGGCTTGATGTCAAAAACTATGCGACTAGTGACTACGGTATCAGGTTGGTCACAATCCAACTGCCGCTGCCTGTCCAAATTAACAGTATGGGAACATTCAAATATTACATATTATTCATATTACATAAGCAGATTATAACGCTTTTTTTCCGAATTTTTGACCCCCCCTCCCCCATGTAACGCCAACGTAACGCTTTTTTCAATCCCCCCCTCCCCCATTTAATGCTTTTTCACTACAAATTCAGCACAAAAAACTACCATTCCGTACTCGAAAGCGTTACGTAACGTTTTGCTTGAACCCCCTCCCCCCCCCAAAGTGACGCTAACGTAACGCTTTGCATAAACCCCCCCTCCCCCTCGAAGGCGTTACGTAATATTTGAATGTTCCCTATGAACTATCAAATTGATAAAACAACTTCTGTATGACTGTATTTTCGCAAGTTGGTCAGACAGCAGTCCCGGTTTATTAAGCCCATCTTGAGACCGGATGATTTTGACCCTATTTAGTGGAAGACATTCTCTCACTCCTATACATTTAGTAACTCCGGCCCAGACCAAAATAGGCTTTATAAGTGGGTAGGCCTACTTATTAACCATAAGATTATATAAGCAAGGACTGCTGTATTAGAAATATGTATTTGCTTTCAGATATGACTGGTATCAGACTGATGGCCAGGTAGTTGTCAGTATTATGATAAAGAAACTATCTAGCGAAAATGTAACCGTCAATTTCAAACCAACTTCTGTAAGTATTTCTGTAACTCTGTTGCCTTGATGATTTGGTTGTGCTTTTATGGTAGATTTTATCAAAGTCTTTCAATAATAGGAATAGTGTATTTGTTTTATGCAAAATTTATTATTAAAGTTTATTTATAAAAATTGTTTTCTTTCAAAATTATAATAAATATTACAAGTGAAGAAATCAGCCGGTTGGGAAACCTGCATAATTTGTTGAATATCTTACGTAATGAAGGATCCTTTTACAACTTTTCATTCTCAGTAACACATCAAACGTTAAGAGACATTGGTGTGATTCAAACACATAAACTTAATGTTTTTTTTGCTTTGTGTAACTTTGGTACATAAGTAGGTTTGTATTCTATTGATGAAATGCGCCTAATGCTAAACTTTATCTTAATCTTGTCCTGGCAGAATTTCATTAACTTGTGCATATCACCCATCATCACCATCATTTCTGCTGTAGATTCATGTGCATATCACCCCATCCGATCAACAACCTGATGAATACGATTTGAAACTTCTTCTTTCCGACAAAATTCTTCCCAGCCGATGTCAGACCAAATATTACTCGACAAAAATGGAATGTAAACTTGCCAAAGCTGAGAGCTCACGTTGGGGGTCATTGATCGGCAAAGGTCCTGCAGTAAAAAGTGAGTGACTTTCATGACTGCAAAATAACTTTTCATCTGCGGCATTCAAAGTAAGATCGTGATTGCTATTTACTACCCTTGAGATAGTGGTTAAGGTATTTTCTATAGATTTATAATACCTTACGCAGTAGTAGTAGTCCAGTTTTAATCCGGTGATGTCCCGTAATCCGGTGATGTTACCGAGAGTGGCCGGATTCACCTCCAAGCACCGCAACCATCTTCACACCCTGTCTCCACATCGATCTGTCTAACGCGTCCTCTCCTGTCAAGCCCACCTTGCTGCTTTCCTCCTCAACTTGCCTAGTGGTTATGCTATTTTCTCACTGATGATTGACAAGCAGGTTATTGGGCTGAATGACCTACGCTAACAACCTAACTGTTTGCGTAACGCAATTTGTCAATCAACTCTTTAATCTTTATGTTAGATAAATTCCTTCTCTCTAAAAGGTTGCTCACTCAGTTTCAACAGCAATATTCGAAGCAAGATATTTCGTCTGAGTTTGACCATTTTTTCACCAATTCAAGCGCCGAGGGCTCTTTTAGCAACCTCGAAACAATGGGCGGTGATGTAGATTAAATGTCGGGGCGTGCATCCATCGGCCGTTGTCTTGTCATCCTAATGAGTAGACCACAAGTTCTGTTTGGGACGTAGATTGCAGGAAGGTTTGCCACTTCAGTTATCAGAGCTGGTAAAGTAACAAACTGTAACAATTCCACAGTTTTTTTTTTAAACATTAGTGAGGTAGAAATTAAACGCGAATACCTGAGTAAGCATTGCTTGTAACTTCGTCTATCAACTAACGCGGATCAGTTGTAGACCAGCTGTTTTTGGCCCTATATATGATGGGCAAGCAAGTGCATACTTTCACTTACATGGTTTTTATTACAGACATTCCTGTACCGCAAGACTCAGTCAGCAAATATCCATCATCATCGCATTATCGAGACTGGGATAAGGTAAAACAAACAATTAAAGTGTTGCATTTAATGACTACATTAGACAGGTTGCCTGAGATATGTAGTGCGTCTGCGTAATTCATTGATACACCGTGCAAACAGCGCTGGTTCGATTCTCGGCACGTGCAGTTCAGCAACAGGTAGGCACTTTTACATCACCCACTCGTCGAAGAGTGCCTGCTTTTCAATGTGAAATTGCTTTGTGTTTTAGTCACAATTTCGACTTGTTAAAGTGGCTACCATTAAGATCCTTCTTGCACTCAGTTCAGTTGCAGAAGAAAAAATAGTATTAGCAGAGGGTGGGAATCGAACCCACGAAATCGAAATTACTACTCCTGCTCTGCCCTAACCATTAGGCAACGGTGGTTGTGGTGAAGCATTCAGTTAAATTTCTTTGTATCAAAATTTTTCGATCAGAATATCACGTGTCGAGTCACATGACTGAAATCAGCTGAATCGCGAATGAACATGTCACGCATGATTGCGTACCTTTTCGACGAGTGGGTAATGCTAGGGAACGTTCAAATATTACGTAATGCTTTTTTTCCGAATTTTTGACCCCCCCCTCCCCCATGTAACGCCAACGTAACGCTTTTTTCATGTAACGCTTTTTTACTACGAATTCAGCACAAAAAACTACCATTCCGTACTCGAAAGCGTTACGTAACGTTTTGCTTGAACCCCCTCCCCCCCGATGTGACGCTAACGTAACGCTTTGCACAAACCCCCCCTCCCCCTCGAAGGCGTTACGTAATATTTGAACGTTCCCTTAAAGTGCCTACCTCAGCAACAGATCGCTTTTCATTTGGCAACAACATTTCAGCAGCAAGCGGAGATTTTGCATTATCGTCGATAGTTCAACTTATGCAAACATGTGTAGCTACTTGATGTAAGCTTCCAAAGAAGCTTTTTTAGTCTGACACCATAATATCAATGAGTCAGATAAAAATGATCGAAAAACGTTCATAAAGTTAGGTGCTCTAAATTTCCTTTTCTCTAGCTCGCTCATGAGATCAAGGAAGAAGAGAAAAACGAAAAACCTGAAGGAGAGGCCGCTCTGAACCAACTCTTCCAGCAAATATATAAGGATGGTTCCGACGAGACGCGGAAAGCCATGAACAAGTCATTTGTGAGTCACAATTGAAGTAGATTTACATTGAAGTGACAGAAGTGCTGATAGTATTTTAACCCAACACAAAGTAATATTTTGTTGAACAAACATTGTAACAACAACTGTTTAATTGTTGAAATCCTCTTTTAAGGATCCCTTGAATGATGGTTTGGTTTTTGAATCTTTATCCTCAGACTGACAAAGCCTTGTAGTTTCGCATACTTCAGAGGCTTTTGACGCCGGGCCGGTCACCGAGATTGGCAGAGTGAAGATTCCGATAGTTGAAGTCTTGTTGCCGGGGAATTATCCCATCCATTAGGTGTCGCTGAATGGAGAGAAGTCTTATGATGGGCTGCTCAAGCGCACACCCCCGAGAGTGATCACACTTATCACAAGATGCCGTTATCATGTCCAGCGACAGAATGAGTGAAATTGCATTTCAAGTGACTACCGGCAAGCATCCCAGACAGCAAAATTCTCCATTTGATTCAACGTCTGCAGATTTTGATTCTGGGGCGAGTTCCCATCTGTCTGATGACATTTAAGCGGTGAGAACCAGGATTGTCGGTTGAGATAATAAAACAAATAATCATGCCTCTATATTGCGACTAGATGGAGTCAGGCGGCACAGTCTTGAGTACAAACTGGGGCGAGATTAAGAAGGACAAAGTGGAAGTGAAGCCCCCAGATGGCATGGAGTACAAGAAATACGACACCTAATTATTTTTATTCATATGTTTAATAAATCTGTGATTTTTATGTATTTGTAGTGTTTTATAATCTTGTGTTGGAATGGAAGTGCGCAGTAACAGCAGGGTTGTCGGTATTTTACCCAACCCAAAAAACCCGGGTGTTTTTTTTAAAAACTCGCTTAAAAACCCCTCAAAAATGGTGAAAAGATGCTCCCCTGCTCTCAATTTTTCTGTGGATGGGGGGGCAGCTACTGCACATTTTGCAATACTGTAATTACTGTATAACAATTTTTGCTATTCGCCTTTACCCTAATTATAATCTTTCAGTTCTGCCTCAAAATAATATTCACGACACAAAACTCTGTATCACAGTAGGTTACAACATTATAACATAGCATGATGCCCTTTCGTGCCATTGTTCTTTGTATACCGGACACTTATTATATCATTACTCGATAATGAGCTGATAGATGAGCATTATCGCTATATCTTAAAACTTAAAAAAAGGCCTTTCAGCAACAAAAGTGCCCTTTTTCATAATCCTGCCCCCCCCCAGTCAAAAATCCTTCCGGCGCCCCTGGTTGTAAGCTATGTGCCATCTACAATTCACTGGTGATATTTGCCATTTCTGGTTGCAACACGCTGTCTGGCCGTTCAAATATCGTATGGTGTACTACTGTACATTGCGTTGTATGATGTCGAGATATGGGGAAAACTGTGTCGTGATTTTTGAACAACGCCTAAAAATCTGCATGAACGTTTTAGTCATTAGGCTATGTTGACTTCCGGCATTATAACCAATGCTGACGTAACCCTATTTGATCGATGCAATGAAAGTGTTTTAAGATGTTTGTTGTGAATGTATCCTCGGACTAATAAAGCAACTGAAAGGTTATTCCTGGCAGTTTTGCATGGCTACTTGTAGAGGCTTTGAACCACTGACGCAGGGCCGGTTACCGACATTAACAGAGAAGTTTCCGATTGTTGTTGGTGAATGATTCCATGCACTAGGTGCTGCTGAATGGAGAAAATCTGTTGCTCAAAAGCACACCCCAAGAGTCGAATCAGCGCCGCTCGGTTTTGATCACTGTCCGTCCCGTTAGCTCAGTGGTTATGCGGGGGAGGGTGACTACAGTCCTCACGCCCTTTGGTCGACGTTGCCTTACATGCGAGCTCCCGATATGGGGTTGCTCAGCAAAGGCAAGTTGACCCTTGTGTTCTACCAGAAACAACTTAGGTTTGTGGTACGGTACCGAAATAGAGCAAAATTCCGAAAGCGGATTAAGCTGTTTCGTGCCACAGTTACGCGCCCATCTCATTGTTCGATGCAATGACACTTTTTGAATGGGTCTGTTTTTGCTACCGGTGCAACTTTACCCATTTGATTCCTGCCTCGGCACAAACACGTAAGAGGTGAAACTTTATTTCCGATTTGATGATGGAGCCTCGAGCAAAGGTCGGTTCACAGTTCTACCGTTTCAACTGTTTACGTCATAAAAGCTCTAAAAATCCATTCACAAGCAGAAATAAAATTCGGTGATTATGAATCACAAGCAAGGCACTACGACTGCAAGGTGTGAGATGAAACAAGAACAACTTGGCCATGTGTACTGCATTACAATAATCAATATGTTTTCAAAAGTACAGTGAAAACCTCAGATCTTTGTAGCGATGAAACTGCATGTAAAGACGTCATAAGGAAACCACCAAAAACTACAGTCGTTAGAGCGTAAAACATAATTATTCTGGGCTATCAAAAAAAAGTTATAAATGGGATTTGGTGCCGCATTGCTTTGTGGCTCGACATGTTAATTACGAGCCGCGGGGTGCTGTTCAGATATGATATGAAGTTGTCGTATTGCTAGCGATAATCCTTCTGAAATGGGGTGTGGACACTGCCTCGTTTCAATATTTCAGCCCAACTGTTAAGGTCGAGTTCAATTTAATCATTTTTAACATCCACACTGAAAAAAATATCATCTTAACAGCTCTATGTCGCTGGCACCGATGTAGGCTACGGTCAATATTTATATGTGCACTTTAAAAATGAACTATTCGGTCATATAAAATGTATCGTACCACTAATGCATATTGAGCACAGTGTACTACACTTGGTAGTAGGCTACGGGCGAAACGCAATCATGTAGGAACAACTTTGTTTGGGAAAATGATGACGGAATGAGATAAAAGGACCTAACGTATTGGTATTAGCAAGGCAGCAGACGGTACAATCTAAAATATAAGCTACTTGCATTAAAATGTTGAGTTTGTGAAAAAAAAAAAAAAATACGGAAACACGACCGAATGACGCAATCCCCGTGCCGTAAGCCAAGAATGATGCCAAACCTGACTACGCATAACACAAGATTCAGGTCTCGTGGCATTCAGTGCGTCATTCGTGCCTTGTGGCATAGGAATCGAGTTAATTGGTCGGGTACCCGAAAAAATACACCAACACAGCATGGTACCACAAAAGTAATATTAAGAAGTCAGCCAGTTGAACTATTTGGTTGCGCAAACAGCCAATTACGGCAGTAACAAACAATTGTGAGAAATTTCTCTAAATTCTCCATATCTTGCAAAAATTAATGTGACAGGAAATCTCTGGGCACAAAGCCTACGCCTTATTGCGTTCCTTCGCCTATACTGGTTCCGCTGAGGTACTGGGAAGGAATATCGCTCCCTGCACAAAGATGCGAGAAGACTTTGAACAGATTGTCATGAGCCTGGGCTCCCGCGAGCAACTTCTTTCCATTGATAATAAAGCAGGGAATGGCTGGAAATTAAATAATTATTATTATTGTAACTGCCTCCGCCGCCAGTGAAGCCAAATCGTTTGGCATCCGCTGGCTTCGATCAGTCTTTCAACATGGTTGATAGGATCTCCATTCTGTTTTGTCCTTTGCGATGTTTTGCAATCGATTAAATAATAAACACATCAAAATCGACACCATTCATCAGCTGAAGATGTTATGACTTTGAGAGAAAGTCATAACATTACAAATACATAACAAATTGCAGTTGAGCAAGTGACAGCAGAGCTAGCAACATTTCAGCAATTCCCCGAAATAGGTAAATGATGAAACTCAGCATTCAGCAAGTGAAAACTGACCAGGCCGATACTTGGGATGTAACAAGCCAGCAAATTCAGTTTAGAAAGCGATGACAAAGGAAATCCGATGCTAGATGAAAAAATTCATTTGTTGACTTTGGCAGTAGCTGAAATGTACATGCTGAGTTGTCGCATGCCGAGTGGTCGGACTACCCCTGTCGATCGTCGACTATGAAAATTGACTAGCTACTGATCGGTGTCTATGTTCTTTCGGAATTGCAAAGTGGATTTGAGGAAATTTGATGATAGACTTATCGCATTATTTAAACTATATGACGTGATTGCTGTCATCAACATTGAAATGAACGTGGTGGTGGTGTAAACAAGACAGGTGGGGAAAGTTCCAGTCAAGGTAGGTTTGCACAGTGTTGTCATACCATGCATTTCAAAACGTACTTTATTGACCGGGCACTCAAAGATGTTATGGTCAGCAATTTATTTCTTCTAAGTGCATTCACAGGCTGTACAAACACTAACGGGCATACATATTGTTGTACACGTAGGAATAAAGTGATAAGCAGACCACCAGATCACATGAAGGCGAACTCTACACACCTGATACGCCTTCCTTTACCCATTGACCAGCTTCTTCTTTGACACTTTCCTGGTTGTTCTTGTTGCTTATGTACGCCCTGACCTCGTCCTTGTCGAAACCAACGGAGACGGCCAGTGACGTAACATCATCTAGATCCAGGTTGGTGCCGTCGGTGAAGTGGCTCTTGAAGAGGACGGACTGCAGCTGCAGTGGAAATGTAAGCACGATCACATACTTGGAATCTACTAAGATAATTTCCTTAATGACTTCTGGTTGTGTTTACATGTTTGACTGTTCGAGTATTATCAGCAGGCAGGGGAGTATCTGAAGAAGGGGATATGAAGGCTCGCAGCGATTGCCTTATTCTCACACTACCAGGGCGGTAGTTTATAGCGCGCTAAATGCGGTTCTTGTTTAATTGCAGAAAGTTTTGTAGTGCAGCTGGCACAGTCAGCTGCAGAAGACAGTTAGCAAATGTTACGTAGAGCATATTCAAAGAATACTTGTTTGAAAAGACAGTTGAAAAGTTACCAGTAAGCTGTTTTTCTTAACAAAGCCTTTGCAGTAGGCTAGATGTTAAGCGAGTATACTGGTAGTTGAATTAACAAGTAATCATGAGCATGCAGTGAATAGGCATGATGCTAATAGCGCAATGCAGGTTATCATAACAAGATTTATTAAACTAATATCGGTGCCAATTGTCATTTTACAGAAGCCCTTATTTGTCAGGCGTAACAAAAGACTTTGCATGCCTTTCTTTAGATAGCCCTGTTAGCAGGCTATTTTAGTATTTCTCGTGACCACTAATTGATTGCAGTGCATGTGCCTTGCTTATTTGTTTCTTTGTGTGTTTAGGCTACTGTGGAAAATTCTGTCAGCAATAAATTTGTAGTTATGCCAACAGGCAAACTGAACGGAGCTGGGAAAATAAAAGCGCAGCACAATGGCGGAGCACGACGTTAGCCCCTCCGGCGTACGACAGATTGGTGATCTCATTTTGTAGTCGGAGATTTGAGCGATAAGGCTTTGTCAAGTGACCAGTAGAATTCTTTATCATGAGTGAAACATGAAGTAGTACCACTATGATGCCTCCTATGAACTTGAAGCAAACTCGTTATAATGCGTTCTTTCAGCGATATAAAAATCAGCAGGAGATGAAATGAAACAAGACTTTATCAAAATCTTGTGGCTCGAGGACTTGACGTCGTGCGTGCCCCTTGCATTATTAGTGCATCTGAAGTAGGTGATTTATATGATTGAAAAACAAAGAGTGGTACGTAGAAAAATAATCACATAACTGATGACATACAAGTTAAACATGTATTTTTTTTTAAATAATCAGAAAAAATGCAATCCACATTAGACATATATACATACAAACAATCATACATCTAACATCATACCAAGTTCTGCATGTCCCCTGAAGGATCTTTTAACAAAGCAAAGTTTAAGGCACAATGAGCAATGGTGGTGTTTGGGAAGCGATTTGATTTAAATGTGAAATCAATTCCAAGATCTTTTCCGGCTTTTAACAAATCAGCGGCACTAGAGAAATACAAAAAGTGATTCAAAATTTTGTGGCAACTGAATTTAAACTTTGCTGTAAACGCATCATTTTCTCCAATGTAAAGAAAGTTCTTTTTGACTTTATATTTCTGATTGTAAGAATTCAGCAGTCATAAGCTTGAGCAACTTCAATGGCACATAAGATCATAGTTGAGCAAATGTTGTAATGACGTACAATGAGCTCTCATTGTTGCAACATTATCCCTTAACTTACAAAGTTTTTAACTTTGCTACATAAAGCAAACAAAACTTAATGCAATATGATGCAATTGTACTGGTATATCAAACGTATATCACATATAGTAAATCACATTCTATTTGCAAGGATTAACTTGTACATTTGTACAATGCCATTCTTCTCACAACACTTTAAATTGCAGTCATCTATATTTCTGTACTTTCTATCAAATTTGTGTGACGGATACAAACTCAAATATTTGATGCAAATAAACAAAGTTTTGAAAACACAAATATTTTCATGTCAAATATACAATACAGAAAAGTAGCAAGTGATGTTTAGTAACATTTAACAACTTGCTAGGTAGAAACTTACAAAGGGGTGTTTGGTCCATATTTAGCAGGTTTTTCAATCCCCTCTGGTGGTAGGTTAGGTATTAACAGGTAAGGCTTCCAAATAACCTGGTATTTAAAATAGTATACATGTAGCCGACCACTTATGTAATTTGCCAAAACTACCACTTTAATATAATTATCAAGGATTGCAGGAGGCCCAGAATACAAACCTGCTAAGGGTTTGGATGGATTCTAACACACGAACACTTTCCAGATAAAACTAGCTCAAAAATTGCAAAACTATGAAAAAATAATTCAAAACCAGCTTGAAGAGAAACTTCAAGAACAATATTTCCTTAATTACCTAAGATTAAATACGTACTATGTACGATTATATACTATATAATATATATATATACTCTTAAATTAAGAATATAATAAGAGTTAAATGACTTAATTTAAGACTTATATAAATAAAGGTTTAATATAATTCACAACATTTTCACACATTTCAAATAAGAACAGCCAAAAATGAAGAAGACTACATATTCACACTTGTGCCAGTGTGCCACATCATATAGCCACATCCAAATAATTATACATATTCATAAAGTTGAAAGCTCCAAATCTCAAGCAAGCCTTTTTTACAAAGGCAAAGACTATATTTTTTTGTTTACTCAAGTAAGATGTGTAACCTCAGTAGCCTATGCATTCAGGCATGTTGTATTTGTCAGCTTTATATATATCTTTTTGTGAAACATAAAATCGCATATAAACGTATGAATGCGGCAGCAATAAACAAATAATTGAAAAATCCCCAAATCATACATTGAGGAAACTATTTTTTTAAACAAGTATATATTGTTAATTTTTACAGCCACGAAACTTACTTGTTGACAGTAAAAATGCAGTGCATCGAAATAGTCATTTCCCTAAACTAGGCTAGCTGGTTTCAAAGAAAATGAACTCAGTGACAAAGAACAACAAGTTGTGCGCTGTGCAGCAAAGTTCACGTACATGTTCATTTGGCCAACATGGTCACATCTTTTGATGAACGAAAACTTACTAAGAGAAATTCTCAAATTCAAGTAAAGTTAAAAAAACCTTTAACATCAAAACTGTATAATATATATTACTCATATTTGAAAAGACATGAAACATTGGCTTAAGCTTAAATTAAAAATCAATTTGTAAAAAAGCAGTAACATTAATTGAATTGCTTTGCATTTGATCCAATTCTTTTTCAAAATAAGATACCATACTTTCCAGGCTGTGTTGAACTGTTATCCTTTGAAATTTCAGTCACACACACAACGCACGGTCCACTGATTTTGTCAAAAAAAAGAACAACTTTGATTTTAGAGGTAATATGCACACTTTTTCTGTTGTTTTTCTCTCGTTCTTTATTGTTAAAAATAAAAGAAAAAAATACGTCATGTTCATGTGAACACTGAACAGGTGAAGTGGCTATTTTTACACACTTGTTGCCATGGGTATATTCAGGTGTTGCCAGAGTTAGGATTAAAGTTAGGACGGGTTAAGGTAAAGGGTTGGAGTTAGGAATAAGGATAGAGTTTCGATCTGTTTTCAACAGCTTTAAACTTTTCTCAAATTGGGGCAGAATTCCTTATCTGGCAACACTATTGCTATATTTATACTATACAGTGTAAATATAGCCACAGCCTACAATATAAGGTAAGAGTGTCCAATTGTCCACTGTGTTTGACTATACTAATTCTTACCTGAAGTTGGCATTTTTCTGGAAGTGACTTAACTGCAATTTCCAGATTTTTTTGGCCAACCCAACACCAAGGTCACATGACATCAGAAACAATTGTGATTTCCAGCTTGGATGCCATTTTACTTTAGCACTTTAGTTTTCAATATCAAGTAAATCAGCTTTTATAATCTAAAGTAAAATGAAGTAAAGTAGTATAATAATAAAGTAAAATAAAGTAAAATGTTTTAATATGGACAACCTTGTCTGATACAAATAAATAATAATAATACAGAATTTAAAAAAGTCGGACTGAAGGAGGAAGATGCAAGGGACAGAGTGAAATGGAGAAAAGGGATTAAAACAATTGCTGCGAGGAAACAATCGGCCACCCCCACTAGTGGGGAACAAACCGACGATGGATTATGATGAATACAATTATAACTCATGATGTAAAACATTTTAACATGGAAAATCCGTGAATCAAGTATCTTCTTCACAATAAAGCCATTGAGAAGCCTAAATAAGTTGGCATTGTCTAGATGCCAGTTGCTGACAATAGGGCCTACCTTCTGTACGAGTATGACCTTGTCTGTTTATCAGCACACCACCTTCACTAAAAGCCTGATTACCACCCTGTCAGATGGTTGATAGTGATAACAATAATGGAGTAGGCAGTGCATTTTCAACGTACTGTACCGTAACTAATTTTTAATCAGAAACTATGTATGTACTTTAGCCAAGTGTATGTTTGGACCATGAAAAATGTCCTCAATTGTCAAACCCACCATAACTGGCTCAGCAGATTGCCAGGTTATGAGTAATTACATACTACCAAATATGGTAACTAATTAAAGTGTGAGTGAACAACTTAGCTTCAACGGGTGTGCATTGCAGGCCTACCCTATGCCATATGATGGCTATCCCTCGACTTCGAGGATGATGGCCTTCGCAATAAAATAAAAGCTAACGGTGAGTTCTTAAATGGCTAATTAGTCCAATCTTGGCTTTAAAAGTTCGGTTACATTTGGTACATTTAAGATCGTTTGGGAGAGTTGGTTGTGGGTGTGATTGTCGTTCTTTTCTTTGCATTTTTTTTTCTTTTAACCTTTTGGATCTGCTCTTCTCAAACGTGGCGACACCTTTCTGAGTGGCAGATCTCTAGAGCAGCCTGTCCTCTGCGGTTTCCTCCCATTTTGTATAATTGATGTTACACACTTTAAAATTACTCTTCAGTGAGTCTTTATACCGCTTCTTTTGTCCACCTACCGAACGCTTACCCTTAGCCAATTCCGAGTAGAACATTTGTAAGTTACCACCACTAACGTGTCGGTTCCGCACTAGAAACTTCCAGCTTTCACGTGCCTGTTCCCGTTATGCATTATCGATCGCCGTTAGGTTTGAGTGTCTTGCGAAGACGCCTGTGCGTGAATTGATTAGCGTGGACTTGCTGGCGCACACTCAAAAAGCACACATAAACTTGACAAGGCCATCAGCTTTATCCAATGGCAAGGCAAACCAAGACGATTGGAGGTGGTGGCTAGGGTTGCCAGAGGTTAATATAAAAAAGAGCCCAACCTTATGCAAAAAGTAGCCCAAAAGTAGCCCAATTTTTTTTGGGAGTTCTAAAATGGAGCCCAAATTGGAGCCCAAAGCAAAGAGATAGGCGATTATAGTATACAAATTTCTTCCGGAGCGCTTGATCATCAGTCCCAAATTATATTATAAGTGTTTTTCCAGTTTTTCACATCTTTCAGACAGATTGGCAACCATGCATTCACTCAACAGTTTGTTAAATTACCGTAACTACAAACAAGTACTGGTACCACACCAAGTAACACAAAAAATGGTTTAATTGCTTTACGTGATGAGCTAACGCATCAAGAGTGTTCCCCTCAAGACCACCAACACTTTTAATAACCTTCCAAGGTCGATCAACGTAGAAACTATCTCTTCTGTCTGTTTTTTTACTCATATAAATTGTTTAAAAAAATTCACTAGCCTTTTTTTCTCATCTTTCTACATTTGTAAAAACTTTATTAAGGTGTTGCGACCATATGCCATAACTAATTGTCCTGCTTTGGCATCATGCACGTTATAGCGTCCATGTTTTGTCACTTCTACCTTTTTCTAGACCCCTGCTATGTTTGACATAATTAGGCTATATTGTTTTACGTTGTACTTGTAATGGTCAGAAATAAAAACAAACTGAACTGATGTCCACAGGGTTGCCAGATTGAGAAAACAAAAAAGGCCAAATGCATCCCCAAAAAAGGCCAAATTATAGAAAAAAAGGCCAAACCTGAGGTTTTATTCTCTTTGTTGAAATCAGTGGTGTTTTTGCACTTACTTTCAACAACAAATTATATAATATTTACCCAGTTTCTATTGTTTTACATGTTATCTGTTAAAGAAGAATCGCTTAGTAATATTCCTGAAAAAATGCAATCCATAAAATACAAACAGATAGGTATGGAAACAATTACAATACAACTGAAATATGCATACAACATTAGGCTAAGCATCATCCTGTTGACTAAAAAGCCATTTTGTTGACTAAAAAGCCCATAACATACTGATAAGATGAATAGAGTAAAGCAGCAAGAATCAGAATTAAAACACGCCACAAGATACCTAGAGGTTAAACTAAATGCGGTGAATGCCTAAAACCAGTAGGCTACTTTCCAACAGCGTAAATTTATCTATCTATTGGGCCACTGTCAAGAAACGTTGAAAAGACATCAGACAAGACAGAAAACAATGGGATTAGCAATAACAATGGTAGAGAAGACGCACTGAGAATGGAAAAGGTGAAGCTTCGCTTCCTCCTTATAAATCTTTTACTTGTCTTCCTTACATAAGGGGGGTAACCGACAAAATTCAGCGTATCCTCAATGGCATAGGAATCAAGGTTGCGATGAAACCCTATCTGACAATAGGTAAATACCTTCCCTCGGCTAAAGACCCCATGAAAGAAGGTGAAGTTTCTGGATTGATCTACCAAATTCCGTGTCATTACTGTGATTTAATCTACATTGGACAGACAAAACGTGATCTTAAATCTAGAATCAACGAGCACCAAAGAGCTATTAAATTTCAACGTCCGGAGCATTCCGCTCTTTGCAAACACTCTATGGATTCAGACCATAAAATTACTTGGACCAACGCCACCATTCTTAAAACTGAAAAGGATTATACAAAAAGATTGTTCACAGAAAAATGGTACATAAAGCAGAAGGCACAACATGCTCTTAACCAAAAAGATGGTCAGAATTTCCCCTCTGTGTACAAAAAATTACTTTAACTTTAGCTTCACCTTTTCCATTCTCAGTGCGTCTTCTCTACCATTGTTATTGCTAATCCCATTGTTTTCTGTCTTGTCTGATGTCTTTTCAACGTTTCTTGACAGTAGAACTTATTAAAGAAGAACTTATTTAAACCAACTAGATCAATGACAACATTTATTACACTCACAAAAAGAATTTAATATACTGTATCAATTTACCTTCTCTACATGTATCAATTTACCTTTTTCAAAAAAAGTTATAAAATTCTAATTTTTGTATGCTTGGATGCACATTGCAGAAAAAACCTGACATGCCCTTGAAGAACTCCAGCCAATCATCCTCCCCATGTCCATCCCGCTACAGAAGCTTCGCCGCACACATGGGCCTCAACAGTTATCTTTGCACCCAAGCAAGCCAACCACATAATAAATTTTTATTTATTGCTTTGCTGTCAAATGGGATTTCTGTATTAGTTTTAGTGTATCAAATTACCTTCCGAGTGTATCAATTTACCTTCCGTGGAAGGTAAATTGATACATTTGAGTGACGTTTTTAAAATTTCAATTAAAAAAAAAAGTAAAAAAAAAATTAGAAAAGTGAAAATGTTTTTAAAAAGTGTGTAAGTGATCAGACTTTCATTTCAGCTTAAAATCAATAGTTTGTGTCAAGTAATTTTCAGTTAACAGGAAAAAATGTTAAAAGTGTATCAAATTACCTTCCCTTCCCCTAACGTCAGGAAAAATCAACTCTGTATTAATTAAGGGTTTGTTGGTAATGTAGTCACACAGAACAGGAAACTTGACAAGGTACGCTACGCACTGTACACAGTGGCGCCGGCAGGGGGGGGGCAGGCGGGGCAGCTGCCCCCCCAATGTTTTGGGCATTATCTTTTTTTTTTTATTTTTATTGATACATATTAATATTATTTTTTTAATATTTGGATCCCAACCTCAAGTAAGTCAACTCAAGTTGCAAGGGGGGGGGGGGGGGGGGGGGGGGGAGGTAAAAGCTCTCTCTTAAAAGAAAGTATGGAAAACCTTGATGACTAAATTGTACAGTAGATAAAAAGATTTTCTACAGAAGCAAAGATATAGACTTTTTAAAGTTTTAACTAACGTCACATTGATGTAGAAAAATAACAACCTGTTAAATTTTTGATACATCACACTCCCATGACTTCTTCCGCGCGCATTTTAGCATTGGTTGCTTGCAGTGATTCTTTCACTTAAACAAAACTAGGGATGGTAGAAGTAGGGGATTGCTCACTCAAAAGTAAGGTGGACAACTGGAGGGTCACAATGTTATGACAAAATTTGATGCAACTACAGCTTGAGGTCTACTACCATATGTCGCATACTCAGGTGCAGTTTATATGACCTGCCCACATGTGTAGAAAGTGTGTATCGCCAAAATAAATGTAGGAAATATGTGATATCATGTTTATTTAATTGGTATTCAAGTCATGGTAATGCAGCGGTTAACTTCACGCAACAGCAGTAACGGTAGATAGCCTCACACTGCTGCAGTAAGGTTCTGCAGATTCTCTAGCACCCAAAATTTTAACCAAATATAGCAATTCATTTGATGAGAATGAATTTACGCAAAAGCAAAGAAAACGTTGTGCAGTTCTGCTAATTTTTGAACTTCTTAGTGACCCTCCAGCTGTCCATTTCACAAGAAAAATCAGTAAAGTGAGTCATCCCGATATTCCACCGTCCCTAAACAAAACGTTTTGTTTCAGCAGTTTTGAGTTGTTCGATTCTTAAGTTGTAAAGGAGACTCAATTTCTTCAATATTTATCATTTATGTTTCTTCTTTAATCTCAGCAGAGTATAAAACTTGTAAAAGTTTTTCATCCATACGACGTCATGAATGAAATTATATCTCAAATCGGCGTAATGACGTAACATCATCTAAACATTTTACCGAATAATAAATTAACAAATTCGATCGTCAAAAGTGGTTTGGTGGTGGTAAATATTACGTAATGAAAAAAATGTGATAAGGTTGGAAGACATTACGTCATGTATTTTCAATACAAATATGAAGTTTAAAATTTATTCTTTTGTTCATAGTCGTAATTCACCTTCAAAGCGGTACTACAAAGAACAATTATCGATAAGGGGGGCATCAAGAATATGTCGACATAACTTTTAAGGTTTACGTCAGCTCCGTAGATCAGTAAAATATAAGGTTCTCATTATCGTGATTGTAAGCCGCGGTTTTTCTCTAAAAAATAGATTCCCGGGAAGCTAAACATTTTTTCCAGCCCTGGTCGAAAACAAGAGAAATTAAATAATATACCATTGTCTTGCACCAGTGGCGTAGCCAAGGGAGGGGGTTCGGGGGTTTCAACCCTTCAAATTGAATTTACGGATGTTAATACATTGTTTACAAGAAAAGTTTTAGCCTATGATGTAATTTGTCGTCAAACTGTGCAAGGATGCAAGCCATCTGCAACTGCTGAGATCGCTTGTTCGATCTAGATTAACATCTAAACAGCTATTCGTTATACAAAACTTGAATATATCAGAAATAACCTAAAGTAACTTCATTGTCTCAAAGCTTTTTGTTTGACACTCATCAAGATGTATGATCTCTATGACGTTACGTTTTCTAAACTTTGGGTTGACTTCAGAGCATAAAAGTTAGTGACTTACCGGAATAAGATCGTTTTTTGAATCAACCAAAGAGAAAATTGATAAATAAAAAAACTGTAATAATCTCGCAAAAAAAAAGCAATCAATCTATGTCTCTAAAACAAAGTTTGCCTAATTTTAAACCAAACTGTATTAAAAGAGCGAGTTTTGCCAATACCAAACATTCAAATATTTCAGTCTTGAATTAGCAACAAGAAAACATAGAGACTTAGCTTTATTTCCGAAAAATGCCGAAGATCCTTTTGCTATGCCACTGGACAGCACCATTTTACAGAAATATTCATACCCACAATTTTGTTGAAAATGCTCTCAGAATGCACCAAACGGAAAGTAATTTTTCAAAAATTTCTGGGGGAGGCCCCCCAGACCCCCCGCCGCTATGTGTCGCCTTCGGCGAACACGCCATCGGGCTTCGCCCGCCGGCTGTCAACACCCCCCCTTTCAAAATTTTGGACTATGCTACTGTCTTGCACTGTCAATATTTTGCCCCCCCAATGTTGAAGGTCTGGCGGCGCCACTGACTGTACAACGTAGGCTATATGTGTGACTTTTTAATTTCTTGTCATATCGCCACGGACCACATGTACAGTCGTCGCGGACCACCAATGGTTGGCGGACCACAGTTTGAGAAACCCTGTCTTACAGGCATCATGACATAATAATGACGTCATAATATCAATTGTAACACAGGAAAAATCTATCTATATTCTATTATAATGGTAAAAGAACAACACTAGACACTTATTTTATGAATTCCTTGTCAACAAATTATAGATAAACAGCTATGTTGGTTCACAATTGGCAGTCTAGAAAGATTTTTTACCGGAAATAAGCCACTTTTTGTGACGTCAGATTTCAGACTTTGTGATGCTCAAATCTTGGAAAACTTTTCATATTTTGTTCTATTGAGGTTAGGCCAAAGGAAAAACCAATGGACCATTTTCTTGCAATTTTTTTCGGGTTAGCCCATATATTTCCTATTTTGACCCTACTATAGTACTATATATTAAATATTATTGTTTCTCAATCATCATGGTAACGCCTATAACATCACACAACTAAGGCGAAAGAGAAAATTGAAAAAAGAAAACTAGATGCAAAATTAAACATCTCGCTTTCAGGGTTGCCAGATGGCCTTTTTTTAGGCCAAATTCCAGAAAACTGGCCTTTTTAAATTGCAGTTGGCCTAAAAAAATTGATGCAAATAAGGCCAGATAATCTGGCCTTATTTGGCCCTTTTTATGGCTGCAAGTTTTGACCGGTTTAGAAAGTATTATTTTAAGGAAATTCAATTTCAATTGTAATATAAAAGTATCACTTATCATTGTCTAAAACGTTTTTTGCCTAGACTGGATAAAGTGCAGGCCTTACTTATTAGAAGAAATGGTGTATTGAAAACGACAATAATAAAACGAAACAAACAGTTGCTTACCGAATTCTTACATATTCCCTAGTCACTCCAAATCTCCAGTTCTCCAGGTTTATAAAACAATGACCACTCCAGTCCATGCCAAAACGTAAAAAGAAAAATCAACTAGCAAAAATTGTTAATGCATGGCCGGGTCACTCAAGCATGAAAATAGAATGGAGCAGAGATACAACAATAATATTAAATGGGCGGGGAATCGTTTCTAACATACCCACCCCCAAAACCAGAGTTTAACAAATGAGGGTTTTACCACTGTAAAACGATTACAACGAAGCAAAATACAAACCAACTAATTGCCACAAGGTGGCCAAATAAACGACAATGAACATGAATTATGCAAATATCGACCAGAATCAAAAATATTCGCGGTTAGCAAGGATCACAATTGCAACACAAAGGCTGGCTTGCATTACACACAAACTTAATAGAACATGCATAACAGTAGCCTACAGAAGGACATCGAAAACACGCCCAAGAGGAGTTAAAAAACCCTTTTGACCAACATGCTTAGCGATTGCTAAAATTAAGCACAAAAACATAAGTCTACCGACAACTGGAAGTCAGCATAAACGGATACACGAAAAACAAATGATAGCATACATGGTACCAGTGGCAGAAGTGGGGATATGGCATAAACAAAAGCACACATACAACCTAATACTGCACAATGCTATGACCAGCGCAAGTGACATTAACGTCAGAGCAAAAGTAGGCTACCAGAAAAAACACGCGACTGTTAAGTCGAGTCGTGATAATTAAGCAATGAATTGACAAAACACGAAAAATAATATCGCACATAGCAAAAGCATTAGTAGTGAGACAGGTGTGTGAAATAGTCAGACCAAAAACAGAGCTAGACTGCTACAGTGTAAATAACTGCAGGATGCAAATAGAAACAACACTATTAATGGGAGTCAATAACACAGTTATGGCAGAACTGCTGGATGCAAATGCATCGACGACGCCGCGCTAGCTGCGGTAGTGAGGAGCACAAGAATAATAATAGTAAAATAAACACAAACACGCAATACAATTCAAATATGAAACCTAAGCAGCATGAGCAATGTCAGTTGTGCAATCGTGCCAACCAGCCAGCCTAGAAAACAAAATTGTCATTTTAAAAGTCCATACTGCCCTCTAGCAGGCAGATCTTTCTGATGTCGCGAACAAACTCTGTACCGTCAGCAACCTTTACTCGCACGCGTCTGACAAGTTTATTAGTGTCCGGCATAACTTCCTTTACAATAGCCTTGGGCCAGTGCCCACGTTTAGTTGCCTCGTCCGTTACCAGTACCAAATCGCCTGGTTTCAAGCTTGGAGATGTGCCAAACCACTTTTGTCGGGGCTGCAACAGAGGGAGATATTGCAACAGCCATTGTTCCCAAAACTTGTTTGTGAGGTATTGGGTCTTTCTCCAAGAGCGTCGATAACCGTCAGCCTTCATAAAAACATCTGGCGGTAGGGTGTCACAAGCTGATCCGGTGAGTATCATACTTGGAGTCAGGGCTTGCAGATCATCTGGTGACGATGGGAGCGAAGTGATGGGACGATCGTTTAAAATTCTTTCAATCTCTGCTACCAGCGTTAGAAGGTCGAACTCATCCAACGTAGCGTTTCCTACCAGCGACCGCATCAATTTTCTTAATAAACGAAAAAATATTTCGTAGAAGCCGCCTTGATGTGAAGCACGCGGAGGGTTGAAGTGCCAGTTCGTTTCATGCCGAAGTAAGGCATCGGTGACTTTCTTTTGATGGAGGTTCTTGAGTCCTTGCCGAAGTTCGCGGTCTGCAGCAACAAAGTTTCCTCCGTTGTCACTGTACAGATCAGTAGGACAAACGTTTCTACGGCTGCAGAATCTTCGGTAGGCTTGAATGAATGCACTTGCCTCCAGGGATTGCACGACCTCAAAGTGCACAGCACGGGTCGCCAAACAATTAAAAATACAAACATATCGCTTAACACTGCTGCGGCCGCTCTTTACCATCAATGGACCAAGAAGGTCAGTGCCAGCAGCTTGAAAAGGAATGGATTTGTTTACGCGTGGAGCAGGTAAGTTGCCCATCTGCTGTTTTCCGGCGGTAGCTTTCCAAAAACGACAGTTCATACAGGAATGCAAGACCCTTTTGACAGCTGATCGCCCTTTGACAATCCAATAACGGGAAGCAATGGCGGTAAGGACTTGTGAGCATCCCATGTGTCCTTCTCGTTCGTGATACCTCATGATCACTAGATCGGTGGTTGGGTGCTGATGTGGGAGAATGATCGGATGCCTTCTTCCGCTTGACAGAGAAGATTGTTGCAATCGCCCACCAACTCGTAACGTTCCGTTAACAACATAGGGGTTTAGGGACTGTAGCTCCTTCAAAGCCACATGCTTCTTCAACTGCAAGTCGGACACGAGTTCCACCGGGGCGTCAAATCCTGGGTGGTTATGGAGAACTGCGAACACCGTCGGGTATGCTTGATGCTGGGCGGCTGTGACAATGGCAAGTTCAGCTTCGTCCATCTCCTCGACACTGAGCGAATCTGTCTTAACAGTCAAGGAGTCATCTCGGCATTTCCTTTTCAGGTACAATTTGTAGCGAAGCAACCATGCAACCGTTCTTTGCAGATCGTGGAAACGCGAGTAGCGGGTAAACAACCGACATAGAGAGTCTGAGTCCGTAATCGTGTGTTGCTGAGCTGAGCAACGTTCAATGTTTTTAACCTCTGGATCGTCTGACGAAATTCCGCCAACAAAGTCGGGCTGGTTTGGCCAATTGCTCGTGACATCATGCAAAAACTTAGGACCATTAAACCAACGCTTAGCGGTATTAACTTTATCAGGCCAAACTCCCCGAGACGCGAGGTCAGCGGGGTTTAAAGTAGTCGGTACATAATGCCATTGATTGACACTGGTAAGCATGTGAATAGTGCTCAGCCTATTAGCCACAAAGGTGTGGAAACGAGTCGAAGTATTATTAATGTAACGCAGCACAACAGTTGAGTCTGTCCATAAGACAACACAATTGAATTTAAAATCACACTCCGTCAGGATAAAATTGCAGACTTTGGTAGCGAGCACAGCAGCAGTGAGCTCCAGGCGAGGTACGCTAACAGGCTTTAATGGAGCCACTCGAGCCTTGCCAAATAGAAAATTACAAATTACTACAGAATCATCATAAAACACTTTAACATAAAACACGACCCCATAGCCACTGGTACTGGCATCACAAAAACCATGCAATTCAAAGCGGATAGCACATTTACCAAAAAGAGTCAGGCTTCTAGCGATGGAAACACATTCAAGCTCTGGAAGGGCCTTTAACCAAGCTTCCCAATTAATGTTTACTGGCCCAAGGCCATTAAGGGGTTCATCCCAATCAAGTTGAGCGTCACATGCCTGCTGCAGGAGTTGCCTAGCAGGTAAAATGAAGGGTTGTATTAGACCTAGTGGGTCGTATGTTTGCGAAATCATGGAGAGAACGCCTCTCCGGGTGTTAGGCTTTTGTTGGATACTCACCCTCACCTCCATGCAATCGCTCGCAGCATTCCACACAACACCAAGGGTTTTCTGCGTTGGAAGCTGGCACTGAGGCAAATCGACCTTCGACGCCAAGTCTTCCTGCAACACAGAACTCAAGACCTCTGCACTGTTAGACAGGAATTTAGTTAAATGGAAGCCGCCACTTTGTAATAGTTCACGCAGTTGTTGTATTAGTTCGATAGCCTGATCCGGCGATTCACATGAATGACAAATATCGTCAACATAAACATTTTTTAAAACTGTGTTAACAGTGTTTTGATCAGCACCTGCTTCATTGTCTTTGGCAGTCATCCGAAGTGCGAAGGCAGCACAGCATGGCGACGACTTTGCTCCAAACACATGAGTTTGCATACGGTAGTCGACAGGTTCCCGCTTGAGATCATCGTCCGGATACCATAAGAATCGAAAGGCATCCCTGTCTCCTTCGTCTACACGTACTTGGGAAAACATGGCCTTAATATCGCCCACAACAGCGATCGGATGTTGCCTGAAGCGAAACAATGTTCCTACAAGGTTATTGGTGAGATCTGGGCCATGAAGCAGCTTGTCATTTAATGACACGCCTTTAAACTTCGCGCTGCAGTCGAAAACGACTCTAAACTTGGCCGCATTGGTCGTGCAGTGATGGGGCACATAGCACGTCTTCCCTGGTGTGTCTACCACACCAGTTTCAAGTGGCACAGCATAGCCACATTTAACATATTCCTGCATTTTATCACGATACTTATTGAATAACACCGGGTCAGTAATAAATCGGCGCTTCATTCCCTCTAGGCGCTTGAGTGCCATAGAGCGATTATTGCACAAGTCCGGGTCTTCATCCTTCCACAACAGCCCTACAGAATAGTGTCCATCCACCTTCTTCACCGTGTCCTGCATGATCTGCAGCGCACGTTTATCCTCAATTGAAGGACAGGGGGCCTGTGGCTCATCGATGTCATTAAAATCCTGCAACAATACATTTAACATTCTATCGCAAGACTCCTTTACGCTAAGAAAGTTTACCATTACTGGTGAGTTGAGTTGCCTATCGCCACCATCTTTCCCATAAATGGTCCAACCCAGAAGAGTGTGCAGTCCACATGGTTCTCCTGGTGCGCCAGTACGAACTTCCTGCAAAAGATAAGCCTGGTGAAGATCGCTGCCCAATAACAACTCAACCTTCCTATCTTTTAGTTCAGGGAACTTTAAGTCCTCCAAATGACTATATGCACTACTAAGTGCTTCGGTGGGAATACTGTGGCTGACATCCACAATCTGGTCCATCACCAGAGCATCTGCAACGGAAAACACAGCCTGCTCTTCCATTCCCTGCACAGCCAAAAAATCAATTTTCTTGTCATGAAAGGAGACAGCATTGGTGGTCAGCAACTCCACATTGCTTTTTGTCGCAGCAACCCCTAAGCGAGATACGAGGCTTGAGGAGCATAGACTGACGCTAGAACCTTCATCGATAAAAGCATAAGTATAGGTATAGTTGGAGGGGTCCCCAGCCCATACCTTAACTGGCAAAACCTTAAAAATTGTTGTCCCAGATGTTGCTGGCACAGTTGCGGACGTTGTTGCTGAGATGCCCTTCTTCAGAGCAGAGGGGCTTTCCTCTTCCACACGGTTTACATGCAGAAGTGAATTATGCCTCGATCCACACGTTGCACAAGATTTCTTAAATCTGCAATCAACCACTCTGTGGCCTGCTCTCAAGCAACAAAAACACAGTCTATGCTTTTGCACCAGGGTTCTTCTTTCTGCAACAGGCTTTTGTTTAAACATCTCACACTTCCATAGGGCATGCGACTCTGCACACAAACAACAGGACTCTTGCTTATGGTTAGCAGATTGGGAAATCTGCTCTTGGGTTGTGCAAACCGAAGCACGCTTGTAGCCACCTTGCGGATTAGATCGAGCCATCGTTGGTTGTAGAGCTCTCTTAACATCTTTGCCTGGTTGCATAAGATGGCCATATTGGCTGTCGGCTCGAGAGGCTGCATCCTCGACCAAGACTCTTAAATCGCCAAACGTGGCACAGTCCGATCCCAAGTGATTAACATTAACAAACTGCTCCTTTAACTTATAAGGAAGTCGCAGGAACAGCCGTTGAAGCACCTCATCACTGTTTAAAAGATGGGACTTACCCCAGCCATCGAAACTGACTTCACACTTATACATCTTGTCGCAAAGCTTTGTGAGGCCCGGCGCATCCCACTCTGAAATAGGGGGTCCTTGCAGCAAATCTTCCTTCACTTTGGCCATGAGTTTTCCAGGGTTGCCAAACCTTTTTCTCAATCTATCCCATGCCATTCCATATGCTCTTTCACTATTTTGCAAGCAACTCAGGCCAGAAATTACTTCCAAGGCCTGGCCTACACAATTGTCCTCCAAAAAGGCGATGCGATCTTCAAAGCTTAGATAGTTTGACTCAATGTATCGTTCAAAACGCCTTTTAAAGTTAAAGAACTTTAACACATTGCCGTCAAACTTCTCCAGCGACAACCGAGGACCATGAACATTTTGAAACCCTGCACTGAGCTGGGGTTGAGGCACGACGATGGGAAATTCACTACTATTATTAGCTTCAGTGCGAAAGGGAGATGCGCAAGGATTAAGAATATTACTAGCACTACTGCTGCCCTGAAGGATACCCTGTTCTGCTTTTACAGGTGGTATCTTTACACCACTCTCACGGGGTGTCACGTGACTGCTAGACTCAGCAGCTTTGCCTGTGTCACTGCCTGCATCCATAACTACCGATGATGTTTGATGTGACACTTGCTTGGATTGTTCTCGGCAGCTTCGAAGGAGGGTAGAGCAGGCTTCAAGCAAACCATAAATGCTCTCCCCCATACGGTTGATCCTAGATTCCATTGAGCCTGATTGCTGTGGTTTGCATTTGAGTAAATCTAAACGTTTAAGAGAGAGCTTCCTTTGAAGTTCGAGGCATCTTTTCTTTACCTCCAAAACTTCAGAAGAACTCAGGAAATCATCACTTGAGCATAGCTCCATGTCGATGGAAGTTATGCCAAGCTCGATTTCAACCAGCTCTTGTTCTAACACAACAAGACCTGGCAGCTCTTCGCTACTGTCATGTTGACCACTAATATTAGAGGCGGCCTCATGCTGCTCTGTTGAGCCACTAGCATAACCATTTGGCTTACCCCGTCTTGGGGTTTGCTTGGGCTTTTTACGAGCCATAATTAACACACAGCAATATACAAGCTACAAAAAACAAAATCTGTACGGTACTTACCTTAGGTGAGGTGACAATTGACCTTCACGATATTACGGAGAATGTCAGTAAGCAACCTACTAAAATTACAGGGTTTAACGGTAACCAGTTCTACCTGACTAGAACAATGGCCTGACAGAGTACAGGCTTAGAAGCTTCAATCTTTGGCAGACCTGACAAGACTGCCCAAAGTGAAGATCTATTTACAAAATTTAAACAAAGTTTACAACGTGGCGGGCTCAAAGGCACAAACCAAAAAATGAATCCTTGGCAGACCTGAAAAGACTACCCTAGGATAACAAACAACTAGTTACAAAGTTCAAAGAAACTTTACAGCATGGCAGGCTCAAAGGCACACACCAACAAAATGAATCCTAGGCAGACCTGAAAAGACTACCCTAGGATAACAAACAAATTACAAAATTCAAACAAACTTTACAGCATGGCAGGCTCAAAGGCACAAACCAATAGTGAATCCTTGGCAGACCTGACAAGACTACCCTAGGATAACAAAACAAATTACACAACTAGCTAAAGTGAGCTAGACAAAGGCACATACCATAAATGAATCCTTGGCAGACCTGAAAAGACTACCCTAGGATAACAAACAAATTACACAACTAGCTAGAGTTAACTAGACAGGCATAACCTTGCACCAAGCAAAGGTATGTTTTATAAATGATGTCTAAAACGTTTTTTGCCTAGACTGGATAAAGTGCAGGCCTTACTTATTAGAAGAAATGGTGTATTGAAAACGACAATAATAAAACGAAACAAACAGTTGCTTACCGAATTCTTACATATTCCCTAGTCACTCCAAATCTCCAGTTCTCCAGGTTTATAAAACAATGACCACTCCAGTCCATGCCAAAACGTAAAAAGAAAAATCAACTAGCAAAAATTGTTAATGCATGGCCGGGTCACTCAAGCATGAAAATAGAATGGAGCAGAGATACAACAATAATATTAAATGGGCGGGGAATCGTTTCTAACAATCATCACTTAGAGCCTGACCTATATTCGTTTTAATTTTAATTAGTGAGTAGAGACATAGGTAGAGAGTAGAGAATGTGTTAGCGGTGGACAGGGCGGTTCTATTAAGTTGCACCTGCCGTAAACCGTAAAGTATACACTTGCCTTGTTTGTTAATGTGATGTGTTTGCATTCCATTTGTGCAATGTATTTTGTTTGCTGCTAAATAATTTCAAAACCGAGTATTAGTTTTAGTTCTTATGACATCTTAAACGTATTGATTTCGTACTGGGTTGGTCTGTGAATAAGTTTATTATAAAAGCCTACGACAACACATTTCACTGATTGTTGAACACTCCACGTTTACTTCTGATCCGGTTTGCAATACGCAAAATGCTACAGAACGACAGGGAATTTTTGCATTCGTTTATTTTTGATTTTTTAGATTTGTGGTTTTAAACTTCTATACATCAAATAAGTTTTGATGTGAGTGAAGGCTATATTTTATATTGTTATTGCAAAATTGAATTTTATACATTCTTTAGTTGATACAAACAATGTTTTATATTAATAATTCTTCTGTAGTCATGTATAGCACTGAAAATAGTTTCCAATCCTGTAGTTGTAGACATCCCTGGTACATATACTCAATAAGACAAATTCATGCTTATTGCTTAGCTAGATGTTCCGAATACCACTGTTCATGAATTGAAGTAATAATGGTTTCTAGTTTATCTGCTACTACAGTAATTTTTCATTAATCAAATTATGCAAACGAACCGGTCATTATGTTCTGACAGTGCTAAATCATTATCTGTCAAATTTGATCGTAAAATGGCATTTTCAAAAAATTATTTCAATTAAGTTGTTAGCGTTTATTTAGCCTTAGAAGTAAATAAAAAAATTGGCCTTTTTTTGGCCTTATTTTATAATGGATTTGGCCTTACTATAGCTTGAGTGTCTGGCAACCCTGCTCGCTTTTCCTTTCATCACAAGTATAAAAGCATAGATATCTTACATATAGATATGCAACTCAGCAATCGTGGAATTATCGTCACGCTCGACTGACTTTATGGACACAATCAACAATCAAGGTTGCCAGCTTGGCTAGCGTACCAGTGGTAGGCTATTATTGTACGGTTTGGGCTTGGCGAGTGGTGGCTTTTGAGCTCCTTTGGAATATTTTGTTTGGCGTATATTTCAAGTTGTCACAGAATAGCCTACTATGAAAAATCAAGACAATAATCTTTCTTCACGTAGCTTATGCAACTTCTGTTTCATGATCGTTGGAACTATTAATAATTAATAATGAATAATTGCAATAGCTTGAGCAAGAAACGAAAGGTAAATTTCACATTCATAGCATCACAATCTGCTGCAAAGTATAAAATGTGTCCACGAGATAATTTGTGTGGGCCTACTGTAGGCTATAGGCCCTATAATTTGGCTAAAAGCGAATAGCAGAAGTTTGTGGGCAGGCGGCAGGCGGCATCCTCCCCCCTGCTGAGACAGCTTCATTAGCATCACGGATCCAACCGCCAAACCAAGACAATTTTAATGTTTGGTACACACCATAGCTAGGCTACCAAATGCTATAGCTCAGCTTTCGGTAGCCAGCAGTAAATTTCATTTTGGTAACACTCAGTAGATTAATTGAATAAAACTTCAGCTTGTCCTGGAACTACAGCTCCAAAACAGGTCTTTACCTACTTATCAATGGTTGACAGGCTTGTTGTTAGGCATTGTCGGAAATTTTGAAGCATTTTCAGGGGTTGTCAGGCATTGTAGAGTAGCTACTTTCAGGCACTGTCTAGGATTTCCAGGCATTGTCGATCATTATCAGTGGTTGATGGGGTTGTTAGGCATTATAGAACATTTTCAGGCATTGCCAAACATTTTCAGGGGTTGTCGAGGATTTTCAGGGGTTGTCAGGCATTGTAGAGTAGCTACTTTCAGGCATTGTTGGGAATTTCCAGGCATTGTCTAGGCATTCTCTAGGATTTCCAGGCATTGTCGATCAATATCAGTGGTTGACAGGTTTGGTAGTCATTATGGAACATTTTCAGGCATTGTCGAACATTTTCATAGATTGTCGAACATTTTCAGGGGTTGTCGAGCATTTTCAGGGGTTGTCAGGCATTGTCGGTAATTTCAAGGCATTGTCTAGGATTTCCAGGCATTGTCGATGCTAGACAACCCCTGAAAATGTTCGAGAAATGCCTGACAAACCCGTCAATCACTAATAATGATCAACAATGCCTGGAAATCCTAGACAATGCCTGGAAATTCCCAACAATGCCTGCAAGTAGCTACTCTACAATGCCTGACAACCCCTGAAAATGCTCGACAATCCCTGAAAATGAAAATGTCAAGTTATAGCCTATCTATTTTGTGAGTCGTGCAAGGCCTATGGTGCGTTGCGCTTGAAATGGCTTTGCCCGTGGTAGGATTTCTTTGTGGGGTTTTCTTTGCCTGCCTTGCTCTTCTTGCTATGAGCTAAACGCATCAAGACGTGTTCCCCTTAAGACCATCAGCACTCTTGATAACGCACCATGGCCGATCTTCATAGCAACTGTCCATACAAATCTTAAATATATCAGCTAAAGCTATGTGGGCTAATAAAGCTATAGCCTAAATTTATTTGTTTTTTTTTGTTTATTAACATTTTCTTTTTTTTATTTTCTTATATCTTAAATTTTTCTGAAGGTGTTGCGACCGTGCCAAATTTTTTTTTCAACTCAATAACTTACTTCGGTCACAAGCACGTTTTTAACGTTCGCGTTTTGTCGCTTCTACCTTTTTCTCGACCTTTGCTATGTTGACGTGTATTGTTTTGATATGATGGTCAGAAATAAAAACAACTGAACTGAACTGAACTGATATTGATCGACAATGCCTGGAAATCCTAGACAATGCCTGGAAATTCCCAACAAATGTCTGAAAGTAGCTACTCTACAATGCCTGACAACCCCTGAAAATGCTCGACAACCCCTGAAAATGTTCGACAATCCCTGAAAATGTTCGACAATGCCTGAAAATGTTCCATAATGACTACCAAACCTGTTAAACACTGATATTGATCGACAATGCCTGGAAGTCCTAGAAAATGCCTACAAATTCCCAACAATGCCTGAAAGTAGCTACTCTACAATGCCTGATAACCCCTGAAAATGCTCGACAATCCTTGAAAATGTTCGACAATGCCTGAAAATGTTCCATAATGACTACCAAACCTGTCAAACACTGATATTGATCGACAATGCCTGGAAATCCTAGACAATGCCTGGAAATTCCCAACAATGCCTGAAAGTAGCTACTCTACAATGTCTGACAACCTCTGAAAATGCTCGACAATCCCTGAAAATGTTTGACAATGCCTGAAAATGTTCAACAATGCCTCACAAGCCTGTCAACCACTGATAATGATCGACAATGCCTGGAAATCCTACACAATGCCTAGAAATTCCCAACAATGCCTGAAAGTAGTTAGCCCACTCTACAATACCTGAAACCCCTGAAAATGTTCGACAACCCCTGAAAATGCTCCACAACCCCCCAAAAAGCCGACAATGCCCGACAATGCCTGACAATGGGTATTTAGAGGTACCCTCTGTGACTATGATTTGTTTTCAATCGCCAGAATCTCCATAAAGCAGTCCATGCGGAACGAGAATGTGACGTCATCACAAGCAATCCATACGTCAACTTGAAAACGAAGAAAGTTTTATTTAAACAAAATCCAAAAGGATATATTAAAAATAAAGTTGTTTTGCTGTGCCAAGTTTGAAGTCAATGCATACAGCGATAGCAACGCTGTTAGCCTTCAAACATCGTTACGCACCATTGAGTTGCATATCTATATATAAGATATCTATGATAAAAGTAACTAACTTAACTGTTACTTTCAATTCTCTCATTTTCGCAGACCATCATTTTTTCCCGGTTAGTTTTCTTTTTTCAATTTCTCTTTCGCCTGAGTTGTGTGGGTGGCACAACCCGGTGAAATTTCCCGGGGTGAAATGTAGGCTGCCTATATTTTTGATCGATTCCAATGTAGGCTATGACATCGTGGTATTTTTGACCAGGGCGGAGACTTGTATACCAGCTCTGAATTTTCCAATCAACAAGTGTTTCTCGCCGATCAAGTGTAGCAAAAATTGAGAGCGAGACACATGTTTGGCTAATGACACTGGGCTTATCCGTATCACACCACTAGGCCTAATTCATGCCGCAGAACTCTTGACTGCAGCTACACCGCTAATAAGTCGAGCCTTAGGCTATAAGAGAAAAATATGTCTATGGTTGTCAATTCTTGCTCAAATTAACTGTTGACAAACATTTGTTTGTTACAAAAGTCTATACGCTAGTCGCTATCCCAATAAGTTAGCCGATATAGACTGTAGTCATCGATTTAAATGTTCCAATTATTTTGGCCTGCCATTCACTATCTTCTCAGTAACCACACACCTGCTTGCTCTGGAGCGGTGTTGAAACAAGGAAGTGGCTATATCCACGGCGCCGTAGATACAGTCGTTCCATGCTCTTTTTTTTAAATCTCTACAGCACTTTTACTGCGCGTGCACGCCCTTCCCACTGTGGTTGCCTGAAACCATGATGAAACTGTCAGTCACAGGTATAGCAGTGCAGGCTGACGCAGCACTTTGACAGCAAATAGATAAAACAGGATTTTTTAAAACTTTTATTGTAAATGCTAAAAAACTAATAAAAAATGCCAACATGCCAAACCAAAAATTACCCGCCGAACGCATTAAAAAACTGCCAAAATTTTCGAATTTGACATCAAAAACGCTATTTTTCTCGAATTATCACGGTCGTGTACTAGAATCACCCCTTATGGTACCACGTCATTGCTCGGAGATGTCGCCGTATTGCCGGACAGCTCTGGTATGAAGAAGGTAAAGTTTGTGTCCAGTTGACACAATTGCAACTGCTCAAAAGCGAAGATATTTCAAATCGTTTTGCTCAATTTTGAAAAAGTTCTTTTTGTTTAAATGACAATATTAAGGCAATACCAACCAGCGCCTGTCGTGGTACACCATAGTGGAAAGCATCGTTATTTGCAGAAGAATTTGCATATAAGCCTAGGCTACTATTTGGAATGCTCTGCGGATCTTATTTGAAGGGTAAAAAGATATAGGCCTATAACCTCAATTTCCGATACAGGGCCGTTCGAAACGGAAAAAAAGTTATTGAAGTGTAAAAAATCGCCGGATTTGATGCTTTGTCACATTTGCTTTTCATTCTATAGTCAGACCTTCTCATTGGTCGGCCACTCGGCAGACTTGATCCCTACAAGCCCACATCTTGAACACTATTGCTGAAAAGAGACAGGTAGGATCAAACTGTTTCAGTTGCAGCAACGCAAAACTGATTATGTAAACAAAAACTAAAACCAAGCCCAACTTTCAGCTAGCTCGATCCAACATTTTACAGGAAAAACTTCTGATTTTTCATTCACAATTGGACTGTGCCTTTAGCAAATATTTGTTGCTGATTAGTAACACAATAAAGGAATAAAAAAAATTCTCTTATAGGTTTGGTGGCTGTGCAATAGTGGTAACACTGCTTTATGGATGTAGCCTACGTTTTAAACCTTTGGGTTTTGGCATCTTTCCTTTTTGTTGGTGTTAAATTCGCGCGTTTACTTTGCCGTTCTCTACTGTAGCCTATATGTTTGCGCCAGCAGCAAAAAATAAGATTGAATTGAGTGAATTCGACAAAATTGAATATTGTTTCTGTAACATTTTTCTCACCTCATGAAAGTTTGTTTATGCGAAAGATCATCTTAGTTTACGTAAATGCCTTTGCAAAAGAAACACCCGAAACTGATTATAATATAAGTTGAGCATTGTCGGTAACGCACAAAATCGTGGAATAAGTCGTTTCCTCTAACTATTACAGTTAGGATAACACACAGATAGCCTACTGCAAAGTTTTCTCCATAGCTTCGTATCTCTGTCGCTTCCACATGAGTCCACTATTCTTCGAAAAAGTTGTATTTTTCAATTTTCCGCATGGTTTTAGAAGTTAGGCCTACCAATTCTTCTTCGACACAATCATTGTTGAAGATCCATCTTTGCTTTGTGTCGTCGAAAGTTAAATATCTGTCACCATCTCGCTTAAGAGAAAAGCTTAAGCTGAAAAACGTTTGATTAGAATCAAAGAACGCTTTATGTGTGACAAATAGAACTAGCTGGTTTGACGCCTCTTAAGAGCAACCCGCACAACAACGTGTCGTTGGTCCAACGTTAGACCATCGGAAACGTCCCGTGGGCCCTCCGTTGGTTTCCGACGTTGGCGCGTAACAAATTTGGCCAGCGGGCCACCTTGGGCGAATCGTCAGTCACAAAAATCGGTTGGTTAAACGTCGATCCCCCGGTGGCACACTGTTGGCCAACCCTTTCCCGACCATTTGCCACCTGCGACCAACCTGCGACCAAACGCTTTCGTTGGTTCGACGTGGGATCCACGACGCAATTTACAACTGTCCTCACTGTGGCGAAAAAAGGCTTGGCTAATCGTAGACCCAACGTTGATGCACTGTTGGCCAACCCTTTCCCGACCATTTGCCACCTGCGACCAACCTGACGACCAAACGCTTTCGTCGGTTCGACGTGGAATCCACGACGCAATTTACAACTATCTTCACTGTGGCGAAAAAAGGCTTGGCTAATCGTAGACCCAACGTTGATGCACTGTTGGCCAACCCTTTCCCGACCATTTGCCACCTACGATCAAACGCTTTCGTCGGTTCGACGTGGAATCCATGACGCAATTTACAACTATCCTCACTGTGGCAAAAAAAATGCTTGGCTAATCGTAGACCCAACTTTGGTGCACTGTTGGCCAACCTGACGACCAAACGCTTTCGTTGGTTCGACGTGGGATCCACGACGCAATTTAGCCTACAACTATCCTCACTGTGGCAAAAAAGAGTTGTTTAATCGTAGAACCAACGTTAGTGCACTGTTGGCCAACCTACGACCAAACGCTTTCGTTGGGTCGACGTGGAAGACGCAATTTACTATCATCCCCTCTGGCGAAAACGATTTGGTTACTCGTGGGCCTAGCGTTGGCCATCATTTGCTAATCTACGACCAAACGCTCACGTTTTGCTCTGACAAGGGTTAGACATTACGACCTCACCAAACCGAAAACGTTTCTTAACTTTGACCACATGGTGGCGTGTTGTTAACTCACTTTTTTCGAGTTAATCTGTGCTGAAAATGATGACCACGAAGACGTGGGATCGAGGCCTCAATTCGCAGTAAACCTTATCACTTACCATACTAGCATTCCACTCGGTACAACATTGCTAGAAAAGGCACTCATACAAGCAAAGAGTAGGACAGATGGCAGTTAAGTTTGTTTTTATTTCTAACCATCACAGCAAAAACAAAGAACATGCTAAATATAACGGCGGTCTAGAAAAGGGCATGAGGCAAATTAAATCAAATTTCCTGTCTTCCTCTTCTCAAACTTCTCAGTCCTCATCTCTTGCGTATTTCAGCCAGTCTGAAATAGCGGCATGGATATTTGAATTTGTTGCTGTGGACAAGTTATGGGTTCTTCGTACTCCATCTAAAAATAATAATGTCATTGGGATAAATTGCCAATAGCTGGTCCAAACCAATATGTCTAGTGGAAAAGGTTGGTTGCTGAAGCCACGTAACTAACTCTAACAAGCAACTTTTTCCCATAAAGCAATGAACTAATCACACTGAAAAAGTTCTGAAAGTATCTCCCATGGATAAACTCAGAATTACATTGATTACAACAGTCTGGAAAAGAAAATGAGAATTATCCTGCTACAAATAAACTTTGAAATCATTTCTTCAAAGATTTTGCGAATTACTTCTATTACAAATACAAAATTATGATTTTTCGTCACTGTAATAAACACCTTTTTCATGCAACCTTGCATTAAATTAACTACAGAAGCTTTGTCTGTAGTTATTATTCATTAAAAACTGAGAGTTTGTTGAAAAAGAAACATAAGGTAAAGGGGTAAATGCTTAAGCTGACCATGCTTGTGCTTGTAGTGAAAAGGGATTATCGAAATCTGATGTAGCCTCATCATCATCCGTCATCACCATCATCCATCATCATCAGCCTATTCCTCACAAATAGAGCAAGTTTTCATCGACCTGAATATTCAAAACAATTTACTTTAAAATGTTAAAATGACCTTAATGACCTAACAAAAACTTGACCCAATAATTTAGTGTTTTTTTAGATTTTATGTTAAAACTAATTGCTTTTAATCAATTAGATCGTACCAAAATTGCAAAATTGCGATACAAGACAGTAGTCTGAGCCACAAAACTGGCGACATAAAAATAAACAAATTATTGAGGGTGAGCTTTTTTTATCAATGTAGGAGGAAACATTTTGCTTAACAGTGTCCATTTAAAACAAACTGACTTAAAATAAGTACTGGTATTGAATTGACTTTTCATTGATCTATTAAACAAGCATCTGCAACCTTTTCGTTACTTTCAGAATCCTTACAAAAAACGCACCGCGCAAGCTTGCTACAAAAAGTTGACTTCATCGAAAAACAGGAGATAAGCTATTTAGTATTATCGAAATTAACACAAAAATCAATGCACTGCACAGTACACACCCAGGTGTGTCCTAAAATCTAAATTTATGAATAATTATGTATCGGTATTGCATTATAATTAATTATAGTAGGCTACTACATTGAACTAATTGAACCATCTCATGCTTTATCAAAAATGCTAACAACAATAAAAACAGCGATATGCAGTACCTAGTATACACTCACCAATGCTTTTCCAGGCGACTAATGATAGTATTCGAGGCTGGAGCTTGTAGGCTTAAAATCTTTCGCAATTTCATTGGTTGGACCTTGCTGACATACCAAAGCACCGCAATATTATCTTTGTAATTCGTACAAGCCCTCAAGCCGTCACAACTCACTGTGAATAAATTTGAAAGCAGGGCAGCATGGGAAAAAAATGAAAAAAGAAGAGGATGACCTAATTAACACCAATGCATGACCTAATTAACAAAGAGCTGTTTATTGCCAGCCAGCAAAGCATGCTTTTGTATCAACATCTGTGAACGTTGAATCAATGAAAATCAATTTCTGCTCTGTTGTCCGGGTGAATCTAGTAGTTAAACTTAATTCAATTCAATCAAACTTTGGATTTAATTAAACCACAATTCTATTTGGGTTAAATCACTGGCGAACAAAATCAGGCATTTTACATTGATTCAACATCTTCAAACATTGGATGAATGTGAAAAAATTGGACTTTGCTTTTCAATAGAAACTTTTAGGTCGAAACGAAATACTTCGAAAATTCGAAGCAAACGAGATGAGAACAACAAGTTTTGTGGCTAAAGGAAGTAATTTGTATTGAACACTCGAAAGTCTGAATGGTTGAGAAATAGTTTTGCCCACCACAAACATTCATATGATCATTTGTAGGCTACTTTATGGGGGATATTTGCGGTTACTGTAAAAACATGATGAAATCATTTTTTTGGTCCAAATTAAATTATTTTATTTTGATCTAGTTAATTCTAGTCAAACGTTAAATACGGCAGATGTAGGCTAACGAAAATCCTTATCCTCAAACAAGACAAAATTTTTGCATTTTGAGTTTTCTTGGTTGTATTTTCAACAAAATATTATTTTTATATGAATTTTTGGCGACGGCTTATATTTCATTTTCAAAAATTTCCGATATCCAACCGATTTACTGACTTATAAACTATTGAAAAGCTGTAAAAACGTTTATCAAAAGATGAATTTCTTTAATCAAATTTATGCAGCATTTGGTCATGCAACATTTTAATATAGGCTATTTGTATGAGTGATTGTAACACTTTGTTTCGTGAGACTTGTGTTTTCTCTAATTGAAAACTATTTGATTCAATTGCGTAGGCTAAGCATTTTGAATTCTATGGACTTTGAGTCTGATTGCAAATAAATAAATAAAATAAAATTAAGATTTTTTGGCAAAAGGTTTGCTCACAACCGAATGCCCACGGCGACGAACGCGCTGTGGGGCCCACCATTGGCTCAACGCCGCGTCAACAAACTATTTTTATATAGCGTTTTTGTTAGAATAAACCTTTGTTTACTTTAATTTCGTCAAATTGTAGCATATACTGGCCAATGCTTCGAATTATTTTGTTGTGAATACGAAGAATGATATTTGTTGTAGAAAGGTTGATTCACAACCGAATGCCCACGGCGACGAACGCGCTGTGGGGCCCACCATTGGCCCAACGTCACTTCAACAAAATATTTTTTATATAGCGTTTTTGTTAGAATAAACCTTTGTTCACTTTAATTTCTTCAAATTGTAACATATACTGGCCAATACTTCGAATTATTTTGTTGTAAATACGAAAAATGATATTTGTTGTAGAAAGGTTGGTTCACAACCGAATGCCCACGGCGACGAACGCGCCGTGGGGCCACCATTGGCTCAACGTCGCGTCAACAAACTATTTTTTACATAGCGTTTTTGTTAGAATAAACCTTTGTTCACTTTAATTTCGTCAAATTGTAGCATATACTGGCCAATACTTCGAATTATTTTGTTGTAAATACGAAAAATGATATTTGTTGTAGAAAGGTTGATTCACAACCGAATGCCCACGGCGACGAACGCGCTGTGGGGCCCACCATTGGCTCAACGTCGCGTCAACAAACTATTTTTTACATAGCGTTTTTGTTAGAATAAACCTTTGTTCACTTTAATTTCGTCAAATTGTAGCATATACTGGCCAATACTTCGAATTATTTTGTTGTAAATACGAAAAATGATATTTGTTGTAGAAAGGTTGATTCACAACCGAATGCCCACGGCGACGAACGCGCTGTGGGGCCCACCATTGGCTCAACGTCGCTTCAACAAAATATTTTTTATATAGCGTTTTTGTTAGAATAAACCTTTGTTCACTTTAATTTCGTCAAATTGTAACATATACTGGCCAATGCTTCGAATTATTTTGTTGTGAATACGAAAAATGATATTTGTTGTAGAAAGGTTGGTTCACAACCGAATGCCCACGGCGACGAACGCGCTGTGGGGTCCACCATTGGCACAACGTCGCGTCAACAACTATATTAGTCATATTAAATTTTTGTTGAAATGAACTTTAAAAATTCTTCATTTCACAGAATTATAATACATACTTGCCATATCTCTTAATTCGTTTGCCAGAAACACCAAAATTGAGATTTATTCTCAAAAGGTTGGCTGACAACCGAATGCCCACGGTGACGTACGTGACGTTGGTTCTTCGTTGGTTCAACGTTGTGTTAACAACCTATTTATGATATTGACGTTTGTTGAAATAAAAATTTATAAAAGCTTCAATTCACAGAATTGTAATGGGTACTTTTCATTATGTAAGATTATTTCACCCGGAATATCAAAATAAACAATCGGTGGCTGGAGGTTGGTTTTCAACTGAATGCCCACGACGACAAATGCGACGTTGGCCCACCATTGTCTTAGCATTGTGTCCACAACCAAGTTTTACACAATAAATATTTGGTAAAAAAAATGTTTGATGTGGTTTATATCACCAAATTATAACATGTTGTACCCTTTTTTACTGATTCTTTGTCCAGTTAAAGAAATAATGTTAGTTGGCAAATGGTTGTTTTGCGGCGAAAAGCCGACCGCGACGTTCGCGACCGTTGGCCAACGATCAGCCGACATTGTTTGCTGTGCGGGAAGTGGCCCTGTTTTGTGCATGTCAGGACATCTATTGTTATGCTTGAAGATGGACAGGAAGATTGGCTTCCTTGCCTTCTCGTTCACTTAATCTAAATCTATGCTGTTACTACCAACTACAGATAGGCTATATAAAGCCTGCATACAACAATAACAAAAAAAAGCAAAACTTAACGGTATCTGTTACTGGAGTAGACCTTATGGTCTCGCCCTCTGCTAATTCAGCAATTTCACATAGAAGCAGTGACGCTAGAAGCCTGAGATTTCTTGACTTTTCCTTTTTTTCTTGCCCCAACTTTTAATCCCGATTATGTTGGTATCGGATAATTGTGAAGTTCACAATAAACCTTTTGTCACAGCCAGTTATAAAATGCAAGAAATTTCCTGGTATTCAATAGCTTGATTGATAGTTTACTATTAGCGTGCGGTTTCATTTTGTGTTTGTTATTTACTACGCGACAGCGCTAAAATTCCATTCTCTACCCAGGCAGCAAAATCCGTCATTTTTACATTGATTCAATGTCGATTTTGCTGTCTGGGTAGGGAGTTGGTCTTTGACGCGATATGAGTCATTCTTTGCTGGCAGACAATGATTAGGAAGGTAACTTATTATTTGAGCAAATTGCTTTGTAGTGCAAAAAGTGAATGGAATACTGTTTGCACAGAAACGGAAAAACAAAATTGATGAAATTCTGTGCTCTATGCAAGAGGACTTTCAAAATAAAATGTGAACTGAGAAATTTGACCAAGAAATGGCAAAAATAGGTCAAAAACCGAGTCTTTATCACCTTTTCTACCTAAAATACACAATCACGAATATATTTTACGAAATAAATTGATTGAAGTGATAGATAAGGCTTTTGACCAAAGGCATACTTTTTCCCTTTGTTATTTGATATAAGCCGACGGAGTAATTAGCAATAAGAGAGACGTAGACCTGATGGTCTCGGCCAGTAGCTCTTGACGCCAAAAGGAAGGAGTGACAGATACGGTTAATAGTAGCTTATGTGGTCTAATTTATGTATTTTAGTAGTTGTCAGACTTGTTTTGTCGCAAAAACCTGTGAGAATTTTATTTGATTGTGGTTCATTGTGACGCACAATATAATAGTCAAAATTCAAGACTCCAGTTTATATATTTAGTTTGCCCGGAGGGGAAGCAGAGTGACCTCTGTCAGTGACTCCCTAAACCTTTACCCTCCAACGATGACGATGCTTTCGTCCCATAAGCAGGCGGCAAAGCTCGCCCACTGAGCTAATGGGGCGGAGGAAAATGTTGTCTAACAAGCTAATAAGGCTTACTTGGCTTGCATTTTCAATGTATTGATGTGTAAAACAATTCAGTTAAATGTGTATTTATTGAACTGTATTTTTTCACTTTTTAGCAGAGGCCAATTTATACAGTATTTTATAGCACATTGACACTTATAACACTGAAGGTGAAGACAGTGTAGTTTTCGAAACGTTTGTTTGCTGAACATGAGTTTAGTATTTGTATTTTGGGCTTTTTATTTTTTGATTAGATTTAACAAGTTTTTTTTTCAAGTCATGCAAACCTGGGCTTGTTTGGTTCTGGGTTGACGGTTTAACACAAAGTTGATGATTCTGCAAAGAAGTCTGAGCTTCGTGGAAGTATTAAATTTAGATATCAAACAATAAAATATTTGCTATTTCTTTGCCAAAAGTGTAAGTTCGCAAATATTTTGTCAATTGCCATGTTTGTTATTTCAAACTTATATTAAAATTGCGTAAATCACACCGGAAGTTTTTTTTGTACGTTTTAGAATATGATATCAACATTGTATAACATCACAATGCAATCGAGCTTCAACCGAATTTTGAAATCAACGCATTTTGTTTCCATTCCTTCTTCAACCTTCCCTACCCCCACAGAGTGCGGGGAAACGTTCCCGGATGCGCACCGGGAGTAGTGGACTCTCTTCTCGACAGAATCAAGACGTTATATTACAGATATGTATGGGCGAAAAACAAGTGATATTTGTAGGCAAGTGATTATGGTTGAAGCGAGACATTGAAGTGGATCTGTCATTGTATCCAAACAGAATTATAGAGGCAGCATAATTTTGTGACAACGCTGCAAACACTTGAGATGTTAAAATTGTTATTTCTTTTGACTCTCATAACAGTTTTCAGTGTATAAGTTTACTATTGTAGTATAATGCTTGCAGGAATTTTCAATTGTGTTGAAAGGTTTGTAATTGTTTCGCGTTCTCAAACTAATTGTAATTTGTAACTTCAAACAGAGCGTTCGTTCTTTCAAGGAGTGCTTTCTTCAAGCTGCTTCGACACGCTGCAGATTTGAAGAATTGTTTGAGTTGTATTCCACACCAACAGCTCCATATCTGAGCCATGTCGCTCGGATAGTTTTGGAAGCGGTCGAAAGCATGGGGATATCGGCTTGCATAGGTGGGTCATACACTTAAATTGATAGAAATTTAAAAAAATTATACCATTGGCAGAAAGTCAACTTGCTTCGCACGGTTCCAATAATATTGAAGTCCAAGTTTCGAAACTTTAGCATGCGCATTTGGCACACTGCGCTGTACATCAAATCAGACCACCAGGCACCACTAATACACGTTTCTGTTGGCAGAATCTCCAGACTCCTTTCTACTGGACATACCAGATCTCTTTAAAAAGCGGTCAGAACAGCTATGCGATAGTAAGTTGACATTTGCACAGTAGAGGAGGAAACATACTGGACCTGTTTGTTGGAAATCTTTAACTTACGCAATCCTCGATTTATGACGCAAATTTCTAGAACATCACATTTTATTGCAGACCACTGAAAGGACGCGAGACTTCTGACTGAAGCTGAGTGACGAGAACACAGTTGGACTATCCAGCAGTGCGTGTTCGGGTGCTGCGATATTTTTATAGCTTTTTAACTTATTGCTTGTATTTGTGTCTTTATTGGCAGTACCTGCTGTTGCATGTTAATCGTAGCGAAACGTGTATTTGCAAACGTTGGAAGTACAGCAATTTAATAGCTTGACCAGAAGAGATTGTAGAATTTACAAACCCTTCTTGCTACATTACTGAAGAATAATAAACGTGCTTTTTATTATAATAAACGTTATAAAATTTAAAGTGCTGTTTTTCGGAAATAGTGTGTAAGCTCACGATGGTACAGCACTGGTAATTTTTAGACTTAGACAGACACTGAGAATCATTAGTGCGGCGTTTGACGCAGATCTTCACCAGATGAGGTCTGGAGAGATACCTGGTTCAAGAGTTTTTAAGCACGAGTTGTGCAATAATTTAAATATCTCGTTGAATCAAAATCCGTTCATTCCCGCGTTGTCGTGGGCTTCGTTCCATTCCAGTTGCTCTTTCTTGTCGGCGTAATTGCTTTTGAAGAAACCAACCTGCAACAAGAAGTACAATGGCACCAAGCTACGTCTGCAAACATTAAGACAAGAGATCAACCAGCTGCATGTTACTCTAATTGCACATCACACTAAGACTAAATGTATATCACTTTCGAAGTGTGGGGGCTGCATGGAAAGTCACAAGGAAATAAACTGGAGTAAAAGGTGGAAACAGTTAATGCAAAACTAGTCCATTTGTGATACGGTTCAGTTGTTTGGGGGACTGAATGCATGAAACAAAGTGAGTTTACTCCATGTAGTGTGTTCAATGTGGCCGAGTGGTTAGCGCGTTGGGCTCGCAGTCGAGAGCCTGCATGTTCGACTCCAGCCATCCGCACTTGCTGTTGTTTCTCTGGGCAAGAAACTTTACGATAATTGCCTCTACCTAGTGATCGATTTCGAGTAATGGGTAGTACCAAATTTAAGTCATAAGTTAAGTAGACAACCGGAAACAGACATTGCTGTCGGCTGCAGCGTGGGTCAGGTGTATGTCGGAAGGCGTACACCGATGCATAGCGCTCAAGTCCGCTTTCCCGCAATGCAGGATAAAGATAAACAAACAAACAAACAACACCTTTAAGCTAGTAATGGATCCAGCCAGTTAACAAACCAGTTCTATGACGGACGTCGGTAAAGGTATACAAGCCTAATGTTCCAAGCAAGGCTGTTGGGAAAATTTAGGCCCAATACTAATAAGATCCCTAAATCTAGACAATGCTAAAAAAAGCACTAATCAATTAATACGCTGAGGTTTCCTCAAGTTTGAAATTTCTCAAGTTGAAATTTTTAAAATTTCTCAAAATTCCCTCAAGTTATCTACCTTCCAGGCCCCCGTCAACGTTAGTTCAGAGAATTGTTGTTCAGTTGCTGGTTCAGAGAATCGGTGTTAACCGAACCAATTCTAACCCTGCTTGACAGGGTATCATTATTTAGTTTCGCTGTTTTAGGTGGGTGTCACAGTAGTCTTCCGCTTGTTAGTCTGGCAACAGCAGATGACGTTGCAATGTTATCAACACAATGGGTTTTGTTCGTTTAACAATCGTCTATTCCTCCCATGAATTATGATCCAACTTACCCTCCACATAATGATCACAATGATTGCGAGAAGAAGAAGTCCGCCAATAGCAGCCACGATATAGATCCATAATGTGTTAGTCGAGTCAATTTGGAGTGGGGCTACGTACCATCTCGCAATGGAGTCAATCTATGATGGTATAATGATATAATTATGACAATGATATAATCATAATACAAGTAAAAGTTGTATTGAAATGGTTGGGGCAGATTTTGAGTTTTCAGTTTGAACAAAATTTTGTTGTTTGACAAACCAAACGTTGTAGTTTTATTATTGCATATAATAGGCTATGTTAATAAATTAAGATTGTTCTTCGGGCATCTAATTTGAAAATAGCCAGTTTTTCGGTGTTAATTAGGTTAGCTCTTTTGGTTCAGTAGACTAAGTGATAAAATCGACATTTACTCAGACTTTTAGTCAATCAGATGTGAGTACAACTTCCAGAGGTTATATCAGGTGTTTTGATCTTGCATGTGACAACACCAGGGTGTGTTCTTTCAAACAATTTGAATGATTTGGACACTTACTTGCTCCTCGATCACGATTTGATCACCTCTTTCGTTGACTATAAGAGGAGAAGCTTCTGTACTAAAGCGAAATCCTGTTCTCAGCGTTACTTGGGTGTCGTTCTAAAATGATAGGCGATGTATTAATCTATCTAAATTCTAAAACAGTTGATGTATGTAAAAAGATAGATGATGTGTTAATCTACGTAAAACAGTTAAATTATGTAAAAAGATAGGTAATGCAGTAATCTATGTAAAACATAGACAGGCATGCTTTATTAGGCCTAAATGGAAAGTTTCTAGCTCATGCATTTACAAGGAACAAATTTCACAGCTTAACTTAAACATATTCATTAAGATGTGCCAATTGTTAGCAAATTTATTTCATGTTATGCTTAGCTTTTTGCAATGTCATGTTGGATACAAAACGACATTTAAAAAAAATCCTTTGAATTATACATTGCCTACTGTACATTATTTTGTAAAAATGTCAAAAGATAGTTACCTCAAGCCTTAAAGATGGCGTCCAAAGGCGAAACGTAGCTTTGAATGTAATTGTGTCTGTGAATGCCAGATCGGAGACAGTGCATCGAAGTGTTTCGCAGAATTCCTTGTTTCCAGAAGATTCGTCTCCAGAACAATCCTATTGATCAAAAGACAAACAAAATGGGAACATGTTTAACAGAAAAATACCAAAGTATGTCAGTAAAATAAATTATACCACGTTACACTTTATTGAGGTTTTAACGTTACACTTAGGGGTAGTGCGGGGCAAGACTAGTCACATTTTGGTATTATTGTGTATATCTTCACATAAAGTTAAAAATGTTTCAATTTTTAGTGTTAAACAGTTATACTAAGGCTTCCTTAAACAAGATAGCAAAAAAAAAGTGAAATTTATTTTTAAGTTATGTTAATAAAACATCATTTTTACGACCGAGTCAAATGACTGGTTTTACCCCTAAGTAAGGGTAAAACAGGTCAGTGTTTTTTGATGAGAGAAAGAGTATATTTACACATACAAAGTGCAGTTTCACATACAAAGTACACCACTGCAGCACATTCGTTCAGAACAGACATCAGCAAACATGCTGGATTCCATTTTATGACATTATTTGTTCAATTGTTGTGCCGAATATCCATGGTTCTTCTGGACGACAAAACAAACTGAGCAAGGAAGATTATGACAAAATTTGCCATTTAGTTCACTAACAATGAGGTATACATGGTACCGGTACATTACAGTTGCCAAATGTTAGAAGAATTGCTTTTGTGAACAATTGATAGAAACACAATCAAAAATACACTTCAAACGTTTTCTAGTAGGCTATAGTTCAATATTGTTACATTTTTTTTAAATCTTTCATTTGTGATTTTTTGCGTTTTTGTCCAAACTTTGACGCACACTTTCTATAAGAAAACATTGAGAACCATAAATGAATTTTGCGTGGTAAACTTATCATATCTTAGTGAATAAGTGGACAACATTTCAGTGCAAATTTTCACTGGGGTCAGGGGTAACCAAGATATTAAAAGGACCCCACCTTTTTGCTTTTTTTCATTTCGACCCACGTTTCACATTAAATAACTCCCAAATCCTTTAATTTTTTGTACTGATATTTTCTCAATGGATAGTGAATCTTATATACAACATTTCTACCAAATTTCAGCCAAAACCAATCACAAATGAGGTCTTGGCGAGGTTTTAAAATTTTAGAAAATCTTAGCCGAGAGCTGGAAACGGCCATCTTTGGATGTCTATGACCTTTGACCTTTTAGAGTTACAATGTGAACGATGTTGTTTTTTCAATATTTGGCAGAAGTACTATCACCTGTAAAAAATTTGGGTTGTTACCTAATTTGGTTTAGCAGTGATAGGGCCTCAAACATGGCCAAAAATCAAAAAAAATCGTGCCCCCTTGGTAGACCCCCCCAAACTAAATGCTTCGCTCACACTAGGATAAGCTGATTTTTGATGTAATAGGCAACTAATACCCTATGAACCAGGTAGCCTAAGCCTACATGACAGTTTGGTTAAAGAGTTTAGCATTTTCACCAAAAGTTTGGCACAGCACTTCATGACTGACTTGTGTTGCCCCAACCAAAATAGCCATGACTGAACAAAAATAAATACCCAATAAAACTAATTTCCAAGGAAGAACTACAAGATGAGTTGTTTTGAGACAAATTACAATAATTGTAATTTTGTTTAAACTAGAAAGTCTTGGTTTAATTAACAATTTTCATAGTGTAATGCTCTGTTTAGTCTCAACCACAAAAAAAAAGTTAGTCCAAAATATGAAGGTAAAATTTTACACCAACTTACGTTTCGCAGCCTAGACCAAGATAGCAAGCAAAAACTGCATAGCAGTTGCTGTTGTCGCATCACAAAAGAACCACTAAGTGCGCTAAAGCATTTTTTTGAGTGTATTATTTCCAAAAAAAAAAGTTATGCTTGATTAAAATCAAACTGACCGGTTTTACCCGACGACTTGTTTTGCCCTGAACTACCCTAATTGCACAACATAGAAAATTGCAAGTGATAAAAAGTAGTTAGATATCTATGAGCAAAATTGTTACACTTGTCAGTCAGAAACTAAAGAGCCGGGATGCATAAAGGATTAAATTTACAGATGTTTAGATCACAGCGTTTTATTTCAATAAAAATAATAGCCTACTCCCAAAATTTATATCATTGCATTAAAACTCTATCTTGCAAACGATAAGATTTACTTTATAGCATAGCTTATTGCAACACGAGGTTTTTGAAACTTTGCAAGTGAGAAGACAAAACTAAACGTTAACAATGTTTATCGTCAATCAACTATTTTATTTATACCGACACTATCATTGAAATCACGATATCATTAAATCAACATTGATTTTAGTGTGAAAACATACTGTATCTTAAAATCATCTTACAAATAAAGTCGATCCATTAATAGTATCGGGATTAGGCTTGAGCATGACGTTGTTCAAATTTGTGTCGTTGTCTGTGGGGAACGTGAGCAGCAAGTTGTATGGATTCACCACTGATTCATCGCAAACACAATCAGCCTCACCCTGAAGGAAAACATCAAGACTAGTTTTAACCCAGCTGTGGGATTATCAGGACTGTCCCTTTGTTGCCGAATGATGACAACCTTTCTATGCGACTCTCAAAAGGGCTCTCGTTTGTGACTACTAACTAAAGATCAGCAACCGAAGTTCTTTTGACGATGAACGCTCATTCAGAACAAGATATTGTCTCTTATCGTGATCTCATCAAAAGCATGCCGCTGTGCTTGGGAAGACATGTTTGATGTTGAACACAAAGATTAACTTCTATTTCGTCCACTAATATATAAATATTTATGTGCAGGGCTAGGGCATAAGCCATTCTTCTAATAAAATAATGCAAGTTTACTTTACAATGTACAGTAGATACTTACGAACTGTTTTAGCCTGATGCTCCGAGTTCACTGTGGCAATAGCGATTTGCACTAGTTTTCGGAACACAGTTCCCTAGTCATGTGCTATGACAGGTAGTCTGTATCTACACTGTGAAGCAAGCAACGATTATGCTGCTAAAAGAGAAACAGAAAGTTCGTTTACCTCTGTCGACATACAAGAGTACTTGGTGAGATAAAGCAGGTGCATCATATCGCTATCAGTGGTGCCTGGTAGCCGGTAAGGGAAAGATAAGTTGATTGTCGAACTGGGGATGTTAGAATGGCCTCGTCCGTTTACCTGAGACATAAAACGTCGTAAACTTAATTGTTAGAACAAACTTCAACAATCAGAAACATCAAATTGCCAACCTCGGTAACCGGGCTAGAGTCAGTGGTTCAAAGCCTCGCCAAGTTGGCAGGATTAAGCATCAAAGGCATTCTTCAAAAATGAGCTTTTCACCCACCATTAATTGTTGTTACAAAGCATTCAAGTTTTTTTTTTCATTTTTTAAAAGATTGTTGTTTGACATTGTTCGTCTTGTGACGTATGAATTCCTTTGCAATCTACATTGTTGATCTACTCACCAAGTAGACAAACTGAATGTCGGATGTGTTGGTACCAATCCCTTGCACGGTATTGATAGTTCCGTTATCTTCTGTGAAGTTAAATGGAACAGGAGTATCCAGGCTTCTCCTGAAGACAGACAAAGTTTCTTTGGTTTTATATCTCAATATAATTCATTATATGATTTATTAGTTGCAGATATGTACTGACAAAGCCAAATTTGTGTGGCGAATGTTCTAGACTATAATACACTTGTTTTCATCAATTTAGTGTGATAGGCCTACTCAGTTTTCTTAAAGTTTCCTTAGTTCTGGTAGTTACGGTATATTCAATTGTTGTATGTACGGATGCATACGAAATATTTAACTGCAGAGCAGTGAGATGGGTTAGTAATAACATCTGCTTTGTTTCTCAATTAATCTTTAAATTATTCTTCAAAATATTACATGAATGTCATTTTACACTTTTGTGATGTAACAAGAACATCTCTTACTCTTGAACTGTTGCGTCAGAGATGTAGAGCACTGGAGCTGTGTCAGACCATTTGTTGTTCCTTGTGTCCGTGTCGTCTTCGTTTCCTCCAAGCGATCTGCCAAGTTGCACAATTTTTTAGTTATCTTCGTCTTACTTCTACAAACAAAATGGTGTACTAGCAACCAGTGGCGGATTTATTGGAGAGGAGGCGATTAGGGCAATCGCCACCCAGCAAGGTCGGATTGATGTAATACTACACATTATTGAGCTTGCTTAAGATTTAAGATTAACGTTTTGTAAAAAAAAACATATTTATTTAGCTGTACTGCACCATACTGTACTGAGGAGGCTGGAAGGCTGAAACGATGTGCAATGTCTGCAGTTATTTATTTAGCTATAAGTTCCATTGATTTTCGTGATTATGAACAATTCTGACTCCGTTTCTTTTATCCAGGCCATAAGACTTTGTAATGAAGCGTAGCCTACTATTCATAACCAAGAGAAATCAAGGGCTATGGTCGATGGGGTGCTACTCCGCAATCGACGGCATGCCTTTGAGTGTCTTATCAAGGACACAGTCACGTGCTCTTATGCGGTGTCGAACCGGCGTCCTATGCAATGTAGAACCAGGGCTCTCACTACTCGGCAATGCAGCGGACGCAGTTTGTCTATTTTATTAGTAATATTCTTTTCATTGCAGTCCACCATTTTCTTTTTGGTACATCAAGTTTAACCGTTTTACTTCAAATTAATATGAAACGTTTACTTGAAAAAGCATTTCTTTCTATCTTACCCAGTTCTAGCAGACACTTTCACCAATATCTCAGGAATACTTCCACTTGTACGCAAACTACTGGAAGATAGGCCGATTTCAAAGTAGCACTAAAAATACAAGCGAAAAAAATTGTAAAAATAAATTGGCAACACTGCATTAGCGCAACTATTGTACTACATTCATTGCTTCATGGATTCTTGTTGAGTTCAAGAAAACTGTAACAACATTTATTTCCTATGCGAGAATAAAAATAGAGCTTCGGTAGAGAGTTTGTCTTGTTGAACCATAGGCATACGAAGCCGAGCAACGTTATCAAGTTTAACATATTAAAGCTTATTATATTTTCAGAAAACACAAAAAAACTACTCAACAAATTAAATATTAAACTTTTTCGACATCACAAGATGTCCTCTTCAGGAATAACATATGTACAATTTTACTACATCTGAATAAAATACAATGGTTATTATAACTATAAACAGAAAAAAAACAAAAACGGCACAGTAGCCTACTTCTGACTAGCTCAAACTCAACGATACTCAACGATACAGCCTATCTCTGCGAGAATCAAAGGTAACTGCATCAAAAGGTGTTGAACAGATCACATGATGTGGTAGAAAGACAAAGTGAGAAAAAACTAATTTTAAAATACAAAGAGCAAGAAAGATGAGCAGCAAGCATACAATTGTCTGTTCAAAGGTGGATTGTGACGTTTTATGTACATTGTACAAGGCTTCCAAGATCTTAGTTTGATGCTCAGACCTGGCTCTGGACATGATCTCAAATTGTTTGATAGAAACGTTGTTTTTGCATTCTATACACGAGAAGATGTGATCTTTGATGGCACTTTTCTGTATGGAATTCAAATTCAAGTGTTCCCCAGCTCTGGTCGAAAAATGTCTTGTTGACATATCGATGTATGTCAGGCTTGCATCATGCAAACAACTGAATTTATACACAACGTTAGAACATAGAGCAAAAGACGTAGGTGACTAGCTGGAAATATCTGCCTACTTTGAACGTTCTATATACAGGGTAAATGTCACAATCAAATTTCTTTTTCACAATTTTAGCTAGATTTTTTGAAAATCTTACCGAATCTTTTCCCAGGAATGGTAGGCTATATCAAAAAAGGTGCTAAAATCGTCTTCTTCGGGTATATCTTTCGGGTTTTTATCCAAAAAAGCTTTCAATACTTTACCAAAAAAATATGACGAGTATCCATTTAAATGTAGCATATGTTTCAACTTATTAGTTTCCTTGTGGAACAATAAATCCGTCGAACAAACCAAACGGGCACGAGATAAAAGACATAGAAGTATTCCAGATATTGGGCAAAAAGCATTGTAATTTAAAAGTAAGCCAGTGTTAGTTGGTTTTCGCCAGATCTGTGTGCCAAACGAATCATGGTTTATTTTTACTTCAACATCTAAAAAGGCAATAGTGTTATCGGAGTTTTCAACCGTAACTTTGATGTTTTGATGTTGAGCAGTTAAAAGGTTTGAAATTGGGAACAAGACTGATCGTTGTCAAAAATTGCAAAAATATCGTCGACATAACGTACATACATTTTAGGGTAAAAGTCACGAAACACTTCAAACATTTTCGTTTCTAAGTGCGCTAAAAAGAAGTTGGCCAAAGTTGGACCAAGTGGAGAACCCATGGTGACGCCATCGATCTGCTTAAACAAGCGATTATTAAACATAAACATACGTTCAGTGGCCAGATTTAAAAATTTGATGAAATCCTTTTTCTCAATGAGTGGTCGATGCGGGAGACACTGGGGAACACTTGAATTTTAATTCCATACAGAAAAGTGCCATCAAAGATCACATCTTCTCGTGTATAGAATGCAAAAACGCAACAGCTCAGGGCAGGTCTATAAAGAGAAATACACTATACACATACAGAAAAGTGCCATCAAAGATCACATTTCCTCGTAAGAATGCAAAACAATGTTTCTATCAAACAATTTGAGATTATGTCCAGAGCCAGGTCTGAGCATCAAACTAAAATCTTGGAAGCCTTGTACATAAAACGTCACAATCCACCTTTGAACAGACAATTGTATGCTTGCGGCTCATCTTTCTTGCTCCCTGTATTTTAAAATTAGTTTTTTCGCACCTTGCCTTTCTACCACATCATGTGATCTGTTCAACACCTTTTGTTGCAGTTGCCTTTGATTCTCGCAGAGCCTATATCGTTGAGTTTGAGCTAGTCAGAAGCACTGTGCAGTTTTTGTTTTTTTCCTGTTTATAGTTATAATAACCATTGTATTTTATTCGGATGTAGTAAAATTATATAAGATATTACTCCTGAAGAGGACATCGTGTGATGTCGAAAACGTTCAATATTTAATTTGTTGCGTAGTTTTTTTGTGTTTTTGTAAATATAATAATCTTTAATATGTTAAACTTGATAATGTTGCTCGGCTTCGTATGCCTATGGTTCAACGAGAAAAAAAATGTTTAAGAAAAATATAATGTCCAAGCAGTAAAGTTTATGTCAGCGGCAAGCCTTCTTGCACTTTAGTCTTTATTGAAATCTAATTTGACAGCACTAGTTAGATATTTTGGAGACATTTGTGAAGTAAATGGTAGATTCCAATAGCAAACGACGTTTGGCCAATAAGAGGATAACCAGTAACCACACAATACCAACCAGCAACAAGCATTTTGCATTTTACAGAAGCAATAACTGCAAGCTTCATCGACTGTACATCTGTAGCCGCTTTTCCGCATTGGAAGAATGATTTAGTAAGACACGATAACTTACAAAGTTGCATCTTCGGTAAGCAAGTGCCCGTAGGACAATCATAGCAGGAGAATACAAAAATAAGTTGTTTAGAGTAATTAGACTATTAAATTTAATTGTTTTGAGAGTTCACTTCTATGTAGTACAGACAGGCAAGGCACAACAACACAACAGGGTAGAGCATTATAAGAGTATGTTACACACACACATTTTAAATTTATAAATAATTAACCATTACATTGGAACGTTTTCGGCTTAACCTAAGCCCTCATCAGAAAAATGAAAATATTTCTTTATTGCACTTGTTAGGCAACAAATCAACTTCTAGATGTTTAACTTTTGTAGCTTACAGTAAATATAAACTTATTTAAGGCCACAAGATGCAACAAATGTAAACAATAGGGTGGCTCGTTTTTGAACTTTTTTTTAAAATTCTCTCGGGGTAGTGGGGAAATGGTGCCAATGAGTGAGAAAACGCTCATGACAACATTTGAGATTCGTAATAAATTGTCTTCAGCCTCCTCATGAGGCCCAAAAATCGAAAAATGGGGTCAAAAACGAAATTTTTTCCAAAAATATTTTTAGTTTGGGTAGATACAATATTGTTTAGATATATCTAATTAGCCTAAGAAAAAAATTGGAGTCATTTGAACTATTCCTTCAGCTTCTGAAAATTTCGCATTTTTGTGGGTGGTTACATAATTACATAATTGCGTTAGACATTTTGCCAACTATAAAACGTCATTGTATTTCTCTTTATAGACCTGCCCTGAGCTGTTGCGTCATTTTTTAATGAAATTGGGTTAATTTGGTAGGAAAAAGTTACGTCTTTTATTTGAATTTACGTCACTGACGAAGTTTGTAGTTATATAACCACAAACAAAAATGCGAAATTTTCAGCAAAATGGTAATTTTCAGAAGCTGTGAGGAAGCTGAAGGAATAGTTCAAATGACTCCAATTTTTTTTCTTAGGTTATTTAGATATATCTAAACAATATTGTATCTACCCAAACTAAAAATATTTTTGAAAAAATTTCGTTTTAACCCCATTTTTCATTTTTTGGGCCCCATGAAGAGGCTGAAGACAATTTGTTACGAATCTCAAATTTTGTCATGATTGTTTTCTCACTCATTGGCACCATTTCCCCACTACCCCGAGAGAATTAAAAAAACAGTTCAAAAACGATCCACCCTAGTAAACAATCTGGTGTTAATGTAGCCCACAGATGATTGAATGGTAATCGGTAAAAATTCATACAAAAAATATCCACTCAGAATATAACCTGGAAAATATCCCTTCTCTCAAAAAATAGGATGTTTTTCACTAGGAACACTTTCTGTATGGATTTTTACCTGCATTCTGATTGAACTTACGTACCCAATTCTCTTCGGGAAGAATGTTTCCGTGGTTTCGGTCATATCGGTAATTCAGAATCTTCATTCTTTTTGTCGGAGTGCTTGAGTCCCTTTGTGAGTCATCAATGCAAGGAAGACTTGATCGTTTGTTAGAATTTTTGATGTTTTGCAACTGGATAAAAACAAACAAAATATTAAACGCGTCGAGTTTTCATTTCTTTTGCCCCAGCTAGACTCTAGCTGCTAGAGCAGGGGTCCGCAACTACTTTTTGGTGCGACCCAAAAAACAATCGTTCGAAATCTTCGCGACCCAAACCTTTCGGTAGTATGTAATTTTGCGCAAAACACTATGCAGATTAATATCAATTTCAATACGGTCGTCTCCGCTTATTAAGCCTACATCGGGACCGGACGATTTGGGCTTATTAAGCGGAGGACAATTTTCTACCACTCCTATACCTTCAGTAATTCCGAAACGGACCAAATTGAGCTTAATAAGTAGGTAGACCTATTAACCGTGGGCGTCGTCGTCGACGTGCAAGCCTCTGAGGCCGAGGGTCTATTCTATCCTTTTACCACCCCAGACTCACAATGTTCCCGGACTACACTGGAAGGCTACTAGAGAGCAGCCAGTCTTTGATTTTATAATCCATGACGGGTAGACCTTCAACTCCATTAGGTGGCTTGGAGATAGTACAGTCATTGATGATGTGGTCTGCGGTATGTTCCTCGGCACCACATTCACAAGAAGAGGAAGAGGCCATTCCCCACTGATGCATGGTTGAACGGAAAAGCCAGACGCCCGTACGAAGACGGTTGAGGCGTACCCATGCCTGTCTTTGTAGTGTCAGGCCGATGGGCATGTGTCGGCGTCGGGGATGAACGAATGGAGTCTGGTGGTACTTGACTTTCCTTCAGAATTCCATTTACGGTCCGCCCAATTCCATTTATGGTGCGCGGCTAAGCCGCAGAGATTTTTGTTTATCAGCTTCATTGATCAGAAGTTGAGCGGCTGGCACGAATGGGTGTCTTGATTTCGGTCGACGGGTGTGCTCGTTTAAGGAAGCAGAGATCTTGTGACCTGGAGAAGATGGTTAGGCTCTAGTGCCTGTCGGCCGAGAGACAGAGTGGCTTCTTTGCAACGAAGCTCAGAAGGTTGGACGCCAGCGATAATGGGGAGATTGTCCAATGGTGTGGGACGCAGGCATCCGGTGACTGTGCGGAGGGCGCTGTTTATGGCAGTGTCGATATTGTGGCAGTGAGCACTGCAGCACCAAACAGGTGCACAGTACTCTGCTGAAGAGTAGACAAGGGCTAAGGCTGCTATACGCAAAGTGTCAGCTAGAGCCTGCCAGACGCTTGAGTAGCGCAGCGCGCGATGTCAGTTTCTTGCGCAGTGACACCAAATGGTGGCGGTATGTGAGCGATCTGTCTAGAGTCACCCCAAGATATTTTGGTTCGGGTAGAAGGACAGAGGCTTTCCATTGTTATGAACATGTAGCTCACGATCAGCTTCCCGATTGTGGAGGTGGAAAGCTGCTGCCAAAGTTTTGGTTTCGCTGAGTTTCAGTCTCCAGTTTTGGTATTAAGCTGAGAGAGTTTTCATGCCCTGGCTCAAGGTGTCTTCCAGGCTTATAACCGTGGGCTTAACTACTGTACTACAATCGAAAGTATAAATTTTCTTGTACCAAATTGTACGAAACTCAGCACGAAAAGCATCAAAGACTATATGATTATATTTATTTTTGCCATGCAAGTTATATTTATAGTAAGTTTAAACCGGTTTGCGACCCACTGTGGATGGTCTCGCGACCCAAATTTGGGTCGCGACCCACTATTTGCGGACCCCTGTGCTAGAGAAGCAAACCGTTAAAATGTGATTTGTGAATTCAATGCTAGGGCTCATTTAGCTGCATTTATCTTAAACAAAAACCTTGTCCCATTATTAGTATTTACACCACTAGCCAGCAATGGCTATACATTAACGTGTTTTTAGTTGCTGTGAATAGATTTGTTAATCGTGAGTTTTGAGAATTCTTATCAGCTAGTTGACTAAGAGATGTCCTCAGCCAAATATTGAAGATATCTTCAGACAAAAACGATATTGAACAACACGAGAAAAACTGTAGTTGTTCTGGATTGGTGATTCACAACTAATTAGGCTACTGGTAATTCCACTGTCAATTTTTTGTTTTGTGTAGCCTTCTATAAATGCAAACTAATATGCATGTTTGAAATTGTTATATCATAAATTTTTTTTTCAAATTAATTCCTAAAATGCAAACCTCAACTTGTTAATGTTGTATTCAGCTTTAGAATTACGCCCCTAATATATGGTTGCAAGCAGCCAAAATTGGGTGAGTTTCAAGTTTTGCCTAATTGATAGGGGCATTTAAAACGAATTGCATTTAAATTAATCAAAATTCTTCACTGAAAAATGTAATACTGAAAAGGTTGAAGAAACGTAAAGTCTGAAAAAAAAGAAGTTAATATTTGTGTGACTGTGAAAAAGTGTGCCAACTGTGCCTCGTCTGTTGAAACTCCGCACTTACATTGTTCCAGCTAAGCTGCGACGTGTAGTTCACCAAGACTTTCACATCAAACGCATTCTCTCCTTTATTGGTCAGGTTAACTCGAACAATTATGGGGGTGAGGGATGTTTGTTGCGACACAATAAAAACGTTTCCACCTCTGAACTCCTGAACACTCCTGATAATATTAATTATCAGTGTGGCAAAAATAACTAGTAGTACGACAAATCAAACATATCCACACTGATATATAAAGATAAATATTGATCGTGAAGTTCTTTTAGACTGTACACTAAATCTGATGACCCTTTTTTCGGAACTAGCTACAGATTTTCATACTTGTCTTTGCTCATGAACTAGTAAAACTGACTTAACTTCAATTGAGTTCATTATGAGGCGATCATCAAAAAACAAAACATCTTCGCATCTAGGAGTTATGCCTAGATGGTAGTTTAAGTTGATAGAATAGAAACAACGAAACCAACTTCTTGTACATCTTCATGAAAACGAAATTAAAATTTTTAGATAATTAACTTACAGGTTAGAGTTGGGTAGCTGCATGCTGGCATCGATGGCTAGATCATAGTTGCAAGTTTTGTCACCACCACAGTCTCTTGCAAACACCGTTGTTGCTTTCTTCTGGTTTGAGATAGTTCTGTGCAATAAAATCAGTTGCTAAAACCAGTCCAAAATAACAACGTTTCGATTGCTAGTCGATGCAAAAGGAGTAAAAACTGTCAATGCCTTTGTAAAAGAGTAGCATGTAAAACAGAGGTTGATTTGTTGCATTATTACACACTGCATAGTTAGAGTAAGCTGATGTTAGACTATGATATCAATGATGCAACTTTGAAGACATTTGCAGTTAGGAAGGTCAAAAGCTTTTCAATAAATAATTTCACGCTTCAAAAAAGCTCAATGTGTAAAAAAGAATGTATTGTATTCTAACTGTGATGTTATGAAGACTGTAGTTTAGTCCCAGTGTTAGCAGTTTAGGTACCAGCCTTGACAATTTTCGTTCCTCCTTCTTGCTTCGAAACTTTTACATAGAAAGATTTTTATTATTTTTTTCTGCAGTGAAAATAAGGGTATTACTTCAATCAATCAATCAATCATCAATCATTCTATTTTTCGTCATTAACGCGTCCGAGACGAAAAAGATACTAACTACAAAAATCGATATAGACCAACCAGGCAGCACGTTAATGAACGGGAAAAGGTGGCAAAACCTGGAAAGGTTTAAAACGTGCCTGAATGGAAAATCATGTAGTAGGCTATATATCAGTAGTTAGCACGGCCACAAAACCCCAAAAAAACAAATAGCAAAAGAATAAAAAAAAAACATAGAGAAGCACACATGTAGTAATGAATGACAGCCTATTGAAAACTGCTGTGGATTGAATTTGCCAGTTCCAATATTGATGCGGATGAGCAGTCATAATAATAATAATAGGATGGAGAAAGAAAACCGGACATGAAACGTTTAAATAAAATCTCCACTTACGGATCACGCACGGAAGACAAGGATACGCTTAGATGTTTGTCCGAGAGATGATACGTCAAAACGGCTTCGATTTCAGCTGAATAGTCGGGCACAATTTGCTGATGGAACAAAGGCATGTTTGTTAGAGGGAGAGAATAAATTTATCATATGGAAAACGCTTTTTCCAAATTTTAAAATTCTGCGCCAAGACAGCCATTTGACCTCGGCAGGTGTCGAACCTACAACCCTTCGAGAATCGATCAGATACTCTTGTCAATGGGCTACGCACAAGACACAATTTCATTTTTTGTAAAACAAATTTCTGATTCACACCCAGTAAAGAGCTGGATCTTTCAACCTCTGGTTGTCAAAGGAGTAGAAGAGAATAAGACTTGAAAATAAAGAACCACCAATATTTCAAAATGAATTATGAACGCTTTCTTAGCTTTAAAATTGACTTGACCAATAGCCTAAAGCCAATTCAAGCTCGAAGGTTTCCTCAAAATTCAATTTTGGCTTAGCCCACTGTGTTGGTATATGAGTATTAACCTCAGGCAAATGGGAGTTCGACACTTAACAAAGTCATGTACGATACATTAAAACACTCCATGTCATTCGCACTCGCACTCAACATTGATCGCTTCTGGGATATAATTCACTTTGCACTCGATGCCAGATTTGATTTAAAGCGCCATCAGTCACCAAACAAAAACTTGAACTTCATGCTCGTTTAGCTCTGCAGGCCATAGCTCTAAGGGCCGTAGGAATGTCTCTCTAGAGTAGCTTACTGTTCATAATCATGATAAATCAAGGGCTATAGTCGAAGGGGTGGCACTCTGCAATCGACGGCATGGCTTAAAATGTCTTGCAAAGACACAGCAACATGCGCTTAAGCCGTGTTCAACCGGCGCTCTATTGAACGTCGAGCCATAGCTTTCATTACTCGGCTATGCAAACGACATATTCGTACCTTCACGTATATCGTGTTGTTCCAACATCGCCTCCTTTCTTTGGTGAAGTTCATGTTGTCTCTGATAATGTAAGTTCCAATCCCGGATGCATCTTGGCGAAATTCGACTCGTTTGTTATCAGCGCCACTCACGCCATTGTCAAGATCCAATCGAACGTCCACATCTACGTAGAAGACCATTGTTGTTCCAATTATCACATTACGCTTATTTGTTCTCAGTTTGTCCGGTTATTTAAGCTTCCTCACAGCTTTAACCCTTAGAAGATTGGCTCCTGGAGTCTTGCTCAGTTTGGGGGGGGGGGGGGGGAGGGAGCAGTCGATTCTTCTTATACTTTAGGAGTGATATCTCTGTTATTTTTTAAGGCACGGTTTCAAAATTTGGGATTCACTTTGTAAAATTATTCACGCTGAGCATATCCGAAAATTAAAACTATGTGAATTTTAGAACTACTCATATACGTTGAAATGTTGAGGTAACTTATGACTGTAATTGTAGCGTGAGTTTACACATTATTTTTTGGTAGAGTAATGAAGAACATGCATTGCAATGTTGTGATTAAATTTTTTTTACATAATTTTATATACAGCCAATTCCCTTCACGCTGTGAAACAGTTAGGATCACGAGACATGGGCCAAATTAATTACTTTCATCCAGCTGGTGGGAAAATTTTGAACAATAGAATATGAAATATTTCAGAGGATGTGCTGAGAAATACCTTATAGGCTATCTCTCAATTTATAACCTTTATTCGCTCAAAATTTCAGCTCAATAGAGGTGAATAAAAGTTAGCAAAAGTCAAGAAATTTCGTAGTCGCAGCCCCAGTGGTTTTAGAGATACAACTGTTGATACAAAAAAGTTGAATTGACAGCTCCCCCTCCAACCTTCAAAGGGTTAACCCAACTTCTCACAAAAACACCATTCATTCTACTTGCAAACTGAACTATTTCCAACCTCAATGTTACAATTATGATTTACCACTGATATGGAAAACAGATTGATATTTGAAGAATTTCCTAAATTTAAATTTAAATTTTAATGTGTGCTTATTGCATCATATAAAATGTAGAAGCAATCTTACTGATGGAGGGTTCCACATTGTTTCCGTCAATTGTTAGACAAGCTGTCAGGCGAAGACAATCGCGATCGGATTTTGCAAAACAATCGAAAACATCGAGTCTTTGTAAATCAAAATCTAAACTTCCTGTAAATTTTGCTATGGGCCGTGATCTGAAAGAGTTTAAAAAGCATCAGTTTAGTTCACTTTTTGTTTCTGACCATCTCAACGAAAGACAATATGCCAAACATAGTTCAGGTCTACAAAATGTTGATAACAACTTCAGGGAAAGGAAGTTGAAATTTATTGGAAACTGAAATGATTTCCCATGTTCAAAATAAACCAATGATATATTTGAAGGTATTAAACAGTATTAGTGGCATAATGAAGATATTGTAATGAGATAAATGACCAAAATTAAATAATCTTAGTGTTTGATCAAAAGATGATCATTTTACCATTATTCACTATTGGACTCACGTATTCTTGATTTTATTGTAATTATTTAGAGTTTTAGACATCTATTGCTTGAACCTGATAACTCAAGCAATACTCTTACATAAGTATGAGGCAAGTTGTAAGTATACTATTGTAGGATTGCTTATTAATTAAAAAAAATTATGCTAAAACTTGTTTAATATACAAAAAGTATCTTGCTTGACCCACCTGAATATCACCACAGTGTCACTTTTAGGGGCACCAACTGCAATATCAGGATACCCGTTATTGTCCAAATCTTCCCCACCTTGCAAGGACAAGCCAAAGTACCGAAGATTGTAGTTTGGCAAGTCAGAAGCTCTTATGACCTGATGGTGTACATAAGGTGCAAACATTGTTATCATATGGCAGCCCCAAACCCAACCACTGAGCATGGATCAAACAGGTTTCCAACATATTAGTTTAATGAAAGCCGTGAGAAAATCGATTACTTTTATCAATATCAACTGATTTAAGTCAGCTCAGAATCAATTCTGGCAACTGGTCTTTTCTTTATAAGTGGTTCGTTTGTTAAGCGTCTCTTAAAGTGAATTATTATCAATGATAATAATCTATTTGTCGTCGAATAAAAGTCGATAACCATGAACAGACCTGTCTAACAGCAGTGTCGATACCATCTGCACTTCCGTGGAATACGAACACGGCTCCTTTGTTGTCGTTGGCGTATGGCGCACCCACTATGACGTCATTGTAACCATCGGCGTTGAGATCGCCAGCTGATGCCATGGTGGTTCCGAACCTGCTCCCCTGAGCGCTTGTGCCTCCGGACAAGATTTTGAAATATCTTTCTGACGGATTTTTAGACTAAAAAGTGTAAATTTTAAGGCTAATCGAAAATGCAAAGTAATAGGATTGAATAGAAGTATTCGAAACAAATACAACACACTATAAAAACAACATAATAAATTCAAGCGTTTCCGCCAAGAACTCTTTGCCCTCATCAGAAAATCAGTTATCTAATAAATGGACAAAAAAGTTATCTGTTTATGTTATTGTAAAATTACTTTTCTCCCAATGCTATACACAGTAGATATGATATATTTTCAATATTACGCATGACAAAAGCTAGAGAAATTCTAAAATAACCTTTTGGACTTTGAGTGTTTAATTCAAGTACAAGACACTGCAAAATGTATTTGATTCCACAATTTCTAAATAGTCTCTTAACTTTTAACCTTGCAAACAAAATTGTGCCACTCACCCACATTAAGTGGCTTTTACCAGTTGGTGGTGCTATGTAGACATATACTCTTCCGTCATCGTAACTTCCATCGATGAACAAAGGCGCTCCGACAAGCAGATCATCTCTCCGGTCATTGTTCAAATCGAGCGAGAGCAGAGTTCCACCAAAATAACTTCCCAACTGGCTGTTCTTGTCGTTCGGGTAAATGGTTCGGGCGTTGGTAAAAGCGGCATTGCCAGGTATCGGTCGATAAATCACCACCTGAAGAATTTTACTTCATGACTAAAACTTGCACAAGTATATTAGCGTAGTTACTCTGCATAGCTCTCAGCCACTGTGGAATCAACAAATGCTATTGCCGCAAAATTCAAGCCTGCAGTAAATACAGTACTACACATAAGTATGTAATAAAAGATATATAGTTATTTTGCTGGCCGAGCTTACTGTAAGCATTTCATTATTTGGTAAGTAACCTTGGGTTCTATGCAAAGTTTGTTATACCGAAAAAGTGTAAATTCGATGCAACGCTAATCGATCGCTTTATAGAAACAGTTCATGACATTGTGTTTTATTTTGAGGTTTTTTAATATTCTTTTTTAATCAATTACAACCAAGTGGAGTACACCCAAGTTTTGTTTCCCTTTAACTTTTAGGTTTTGCGTACTCGCTCAGTTTACTTCCTTTATAGATTTTCATGATTATTGCGAAACATGAAGCTAAAAGCCTCTCAACTTGCCTGCCTTTGCCTTCACTGTGTCATCGGTTTGTGATCTCTGCTTTTTAATCTGCTTTTAATAATATTTTTAAAGTGATTGTTAGTGATTTTAACCCAATACATTGATACAGGTCCGTTGAGAGGAAAATTTAGGCCCGTACTGATGAGGTTGTCTGGCCCCAAATAAAGACACTTCTAAGAAAAACGCATCATGTTAAGAATATGCAGTGATTACTTCAAACTCTCGGGCCCTTTGGAAAGGTAATGGGCATTAAAATAATGCCGGGCCCGGGTTCAAAGTACCCCTTGGACCCCTTTGTCAACTCTGTAGCAAACGGAACATATGTATCTTCATGTGGCATGTGTGTTGATTTAAGCAGCGTTAAAAGCTAAAAAATTACGTCACGTTATCAAAATATAATGAACACAAATACTTACAGCTCCTTTCAATTGGTAGCGAGGTGCCCCGATGGCTACGAATTCATTGATTGACCCCCCATTGAAGAAGCCGCTTGTTATTGAGTAACCTATAAAATACAAAAACAACACTTTCTTCTTACACAAGCTTGCGCATTACGTCTCTTGCCAAAATCACAGCCTCACGCTCCTGAGCGGCGTCGAACCGGCGACCTTTCGAGTTTTGTACCAGGACTCTCTTCACTCGACTAGGCAGCCACGCAACGTTAGAACCAACACAACAAAAACCTTTCTTTTTTATCATTCTTAAAGTGGATAACATTTCAACACTTTTTTCCAAAACTCTTTTTAAACGCTTTTAAAGAGTTATAAATTTATGGGTCATCAACGCACGGCGCACGCGCGATACAAAATGTAGCTGATTTAAACTCGGTCCTTTCATAAAGCACTAAGAGCCTTTTATTTTTTAAAGCTTAACGTCAAGCTCCAAGAACTTGTTAAGTTTTAACACCAAAGCCTTACCGAGATAAGACTCCTTGGTCCAGTCCTTCAACACCTTCTGTACTTGAGTGAAGTCGGGAATATCTGGTACCTGATCTCCGGCAGAGTCGTACTTGACAATGGTGCCGCTCCAGTCGTAAGCCCCAACCGCCCCCAGGTACAACGCCCCCGTCTGGAGACACAAATCGAAAATTTTAAACTCTGCATATGCGACGTTTGTCAAAGATGTTGCTTTTACCAAAATCTTACGTAAGTTAACGTCAAACATAATAAGATATAAAGTGCTGAGATGAACACATTGCATGCACAAATCACAAAGACAAATATATAACACAAAAATGGCCAATGGGAGCCAACATAAATGCCCTAGACTAGTCGGAATGCGAGTCCCTAGAAACGCCACACTCGAACAATTTCTGTTTTATTTTTTGAAATTGCGCAAAAACAAAATACACTTTTGGAAAATAAAAAGATGTTGGGGAATATTGGAGTAAAAAAGTGAAACGGTTTGAAAATTAAAGAGTTTAAGGGTTTAAGAAATGAAAAAGGTGTAGAAAATAGAAAAGGATATAAAAAGGTATAAGAAAAGGTAAAAAACGAAATGAAAAGGGCAAAAGAAAATCAGGGGTAGTCACAGAGAACAAGATAAACCAGAGAACAAAGTATCTCCTATGAGCTTTTGTTCTTCATCAAATCTTCCTCAGGTAGGTTGGTGATTTTCTGCAACATACAATTGAACAAAACAAAGATCTTAACCTAAAGTAAATCACGGCAGCTTCTACAAGGCATTTCAGTTTTAAACTATCATTCAAAATGTCAGGAATATACATAGTCATCAATAGCCAACCTTATCAAATTTGGCGGAAATTCCGGCCTGGCATTGCGTCAGTTTATTGCTTGCGTTCGGTTGCCCACCACCTATGAAGAATTAGAGTTTATTGAAATTATATTTACAACTTTTTTCTTTTAATGCAATGTTTTTTACTATAATTGAAGGAAATCTTCGTTTAATTTTCAGACGCATTGATGTATAGGCGGAGGAGAGTAACCCTTTTGGGGGGGAGGAACAAAATTTGTCCAAAATTTTCAAACTTTGCCCGAAGTTTGTCTTTGCAAAAATGTTTTCAGAAACGCAATATTACTCACAATTGCTGAGGTAGTTTAGTCTAATAAATCCACAGGCATCAACTTGGCCTTGTACGAAAACACAAGCAAAAAAAGACGTACGAAAACACAGGCAAAAAAAGACGTACCTATAACGGATCATCAGAAGGGTCTTATTCAAATAGAATCTATTTGAATAAGACCTTCTGATGATCCGTTTGCTGAAACAATTTGTAAAGGCTTCAGATAGTAATAACTATATTTGATTCAATTCGCTCTGCTTTGCCTTTTTGCTTGGCATTGAGCACTTTTTGTAGTATAAATAGTTTTCATTGTTTTATTTATTATTATTATATATATTATATATAACAATGAAAACTATCAATACTACAAAAAAGTGCTCAATGCTAAGCAAAAAAGCAAAGCAGAGCAAATTAAATCAAATATAGTTATTACTATCTGAAGCCTTTACAAATTGTTTCACCTAACGGATCATCAGAAGGTCTGTAAAAACATGCAAAAAAAGTAATGAATCGATAATTCCTGAAAAGATATTAAATATTACAACTGTAATTTAATCTGCAAAAAAAACCTTTAAACCTGTACTTCCTGAAAAGATATTAAATATTATAACCGTAATCCAATCTGCAGAAAAAAAACCTCAGAATTACTAAGGGCTACCTTCATCCATTACTACAAAGTTTCAATTAATTTGTCCATCTGGAAACCAAGCAACTTGATGGCAACCTCTATGACATCACAAAAAAGCAAAATGCAGTTTGATGATCAATGCAACCTGTAGTAATCTGAACAAAATAAATGGAAATTGTTTGTTTAAAAACCTGTAAAAATTAAATGAGATTTATAACCTGTAAGAATCAAATGAAATTTAATTTTTTCAAAATTATAACCTGTGAAAATCACAAAGAATTGTGATGATGTATCCTGTAGTAACCTGAACAAATGAAATGAAATCTGTTTCTAAACCTGTGAAAATTAAATGAGATTTATAACCTGTAAAAATCAAATGAAATTTTTTTTTAAAAATAACCTGTGAAAATCAAAAGGAATTTATTTTATTTTGAAGTACTTGAGTTTAAATTTGTTTCTATGACGACATTTACCCACCAGTTCGGAACGCTTGTTCAAAAGGTGGCCACTATCAGCCTTCAGAATGGCCAGCTTTTCAGCCAAACATAGGCCAAAATTATTACGACCTATTATGACATTATTATGAATTATGAATTATTATAAATTATCAATTAATTATTAATTATGAATTATTATAAATTATGAATTATTATGAATTATTATGAATATTATGAATTAATTATAATAATTAGTTAATAATTAATTAATAATTAATTATTAATATTAATAATAATTAATTAATTATGAATATTATGAATTATTATGAATTATTATTAAGAATTTTTATGAATTATTATGAATTATTATGAATTATTATGAATTATTATTAATTATTAAATATGAATTATTATGAATTATTATGACAATTATTATTAAATTATTAGGTCGTAATAATTGTGGCCTATGTTTGGCTGAAAAGCTGGCCATTCTGAAGGCTGATAGTGGCCACCTTTTGAACAAGCGTTCCGAACTGGTGGGTAAATGTCGTCATAGAAACAAATTTAAACTCAAGTACTTCAAAATAAAATAAATTCCTTTTGATTTTCACAGGTTATTTTTAAAAAAAATTTCATTAGATTTTTACAGGTTATAAATCTCATTTAATTTTCACAGGTTTAGAAACAGATTTCATTTCATTTGTTCAGGTTACTACAGGTTACATCATCACAATTCTTTGTGATTTTCACAGGTTATAATTTTGAAAAAATTAAATTTCATTTGATTCTTACAGGTTATAAATCTCATTTAATTTTTACAGGTTTTTAAACAAACAATTTCCATTTATTTTGTTCAGATTACTACAGGTTGCATTGATCATCAAACTGCATTTTGCTTTTTTGTGATGTCATAGAGGTTGCCATCAAGTTGCTTGGTTTCCAGATGGACAAATTAATTGAAACTTTGTAGTAATGGATGAAGGTAGCCCTTAGTAATTCTGAGGTTTTTTTTCTGCAGATTGGATTACGGTTATAATATTTAATATCTCAGGAAGTACAGGTTTAAAGGTTTTTTTTGCAGATTAAATTACAGTTGTAATATTTAATATCTTTTCAGGAATTATCGATTCATTACTTTTTTTGCATGTTTTTGCAGACCTTCTGATGATCCGTTAGGTGAAACAATTTGTAAAGGCTTCAGATAGTAATAACTATATTTGATTTATATTATATATATATATATTGATATGTATAATTATTATTATTTATTATTATCATATACATTTATTATTATTTATATATTTATTTATATATTTATCATTATATAACATTTATAAAAAATATATAATAATATTAAGCCTACCTGGATTCAACAACAATTTGAACTGAGATTTTCAGCAACATTTAGACAACAGTGACTGAATATCCATGTCGCCAGATTAATTGAAAATCACCAGCCCAATTGCAATAACAGGCCAGATCAAAAGTAGCTCAACGATACTCCAATAAATTAATTTGAAAATTTGCATTGAAAAAAACTAAAACGACAGCCTATTTACTTATCAAACCAGTAAACATTACTTAATTCATGCTACTTCAAACCCTAGAGCCTAAAATGAATTTGACAGCTTATGATGCTGTGCGCCTTGCACCTTTGAACAAAACTACTTTTATATATCACAAATATTGATATCATAGTCAATGTTCTTTCAGAACATCATCGCAGAGGTTTTTCTAACTGCAAAATGAAGCAGCTACAGTACATAATCGCAAGCACTAAAGAAAAATAACCCATCGGTAATAACTTCAAACTTAATAATTAATCCTTGCCTTTATATTTGATTATTGTTGCTATAATACTGTGTTAGATGTTAAAATATACATGATAAATAGCTGAGCACACCAACCCTAGGACAGGCAAACCAAAACAGATGTTTATACAAAAAAAATCTTTATAGTAAACCGTTAAACTGTAGCCCACAAAAACATGAAATCAAATGCTAGAAAATTCACCAATTGTTTTCATTTAATATACTTTTTAATTTGTGCAGACCAATGGTTAGTTGCTGAGATCAAATGCTCACAAAAGTGGTGTAGGCTATATGCGGCCTCACAACTGTTGATTTTTAAAATTTATGACAAATGTTTAACTTGTTTGGCCATATCTAAAAATGATGAGCTATTATCTTTGTAGTATTTAAGTTAAGTTTTGTGAGCATAACATTCCTCTTGTTAAGACTGATTTGTCCAATAAAAGTGGATATTTTTGCCCAAACATTTTTACAAACAACTAAATCAGTAAGATATAAAGAAAAAATCAAATATCCTCATAAAGTTACCAGTACTCAGCTGGGTTTCAAAATTCTATCGATGAAAAAGTGTAGGCTAGTGTGTCACTGTATAGTGTATATATTCTAACGAATATCAATAGTGAGCTTACTTCAGCTCACCAATTGCATTATTTTACATTTAGTTTCTGCAGATAGTGAATTGACCCATAACATTTTTCCCAAATTGCAATACTAAATTTTCTAAAATTGTTGATGCTACATTTTATATTGTATTTCATACAAAATACAACACTATAAACAAATATACAAAATTAATAAACTGGTAGAATGTTGAAAGTTCATGGTAAGAATTGATTTGTTCAACTACTGAGACATTTTTTCCCAAGTAGATTTTAAAAATAACTACATTAGTAGGATATTGAGAAAACAAGCAAAAAAACTCATCAAATCACCAGTACCCAGTAGGCTTTCAAATCTTACCCGTGAAGAAATGCAGCCTACAATGTTAGTGAATATCAGTAGTAAGCTTACCTCTGTTTACCAACTATGTTCGTTTACATTTTTTTTTGCAGTTGTGGAATCGAAAGTTATCATTCTGCCCAAATTGCAATACCATATGCAATAGTTTCCAAAATCGATAGTACATTTTATATTTATGAGAAAATATTAATGTATCTCATAAATTATAACAATTATGTAAAGTTCCTAAACTTGTAAGATGTCGAAACATGCAAAGATTGATTTGCCCAAATAACTAGAAATTTTCGCCCAAATCCGACGTTTTTTTTTTTTTCAGCAGGAGAACGACCACCCCTCTGCCCCCCAATCTTTTACGGCTATGCATTGATAATAGCAGATTGTCGACGCAAATACAAATTGTGCTTAACCTTGAACCCAAAGCAAACCTGTTAAGTGGCAGATTTAATCAATTAGTTACAATAGTTAATCGACTTAATTCTGATTAAGTTATCGAAAATTAATTTGTACAAAGTTTATCGATGAATCAGTGATCGACGGTTCTAATAAGTGTACAAAGAAAAAATTAGTCAGTGGATTGAGCGGCTTAATCGGTAGATTTGCACAATCGGTCGATGGTCTGTTGTTTGTAATCTACATCCAATTCTAAACGTATAACTTTTTGACTTACTAGATAGGAGTCAACTTGACTTAACCAAGTAGTCTATATTCAGCTAGATTCACAATCTTTTGTGATCAAAATAATACAGCAGCTGCAGATGCAAAGTGTTATTGGTAGGCTATTTCAATTAACCGGCTTAATTTAAATATTCCGAAACAATTATTGTAGTATCTGTGATAACAACTAATATAAATTTGAAAGTTCTGGCAATCACTTTCGAATTGAATCGAGATGCTATTAACTTTGCGTTACACAGAGCCGTAGCAACAAAGAACGTGGCCCCCCTCCGAATATAAGTTCGGGGCCCCTTCTAACGCAGATACTGGAATGTGGTACTGTATTTATTTTACACAACATGCAGGGTTCATATTATGTATACACAGTAGAGGGCACAATTCCGCTAATTAGCGAAGCTAACGCTTTGGTTAGCGGATTAGCATTTTCGCTAATATTTAGAAATTTTAGCGGACTCGTTAGAGAAAGTAAATTTATTGGAAATCCGCTGATTTCTTTGTTGAAAGCTAACTTTACATTAGCTGCGCCCACCACTGTGTGTACATAGGTCTACAGTGACAGTGTGGACATATATTTCATAATTACGCAAAGCGCTTCTTTCGAGCCTTGTTCTGCGCAAATTCAATGGGTCATAGTCCAGAGATCTGGCAATCTTATTTTCGATTGTAATTGCAAGAGCAGAAAGCCTGTCATTTGTAATGGTTGAGCGCAGGATATTCTTGATCAGTTTCATTCTGCTGAAGGTCCTTTCAGCACTGGCGACAGTAACTGGTGTGGTCGATCAGAAGAATTTTGATGCAAATGCAAAGATTCGGATATATCTCCTGAGGTTGTTCTTGTACGTTAAAAAATGCTTGCCGTGACAAGTCCTCTCTCTTTCTCGATGACATAAATAAAACGATTCAATTCCGTTATTAGTTCGTTGGCATCAATGTCTCCCATTTTTCTTTTAAATTTTTGCAGTGATTGTCCAGTTCCATTGTCCGCCCCATTAGCTCAGTGGTTACGCGCCCACTCAAGACCACGCGCCGCAAGTTCGACTCTCGGGGTGTGCGCTTGAGCAACGCATTTCAGGACTGCTTTCCATTCAGCGGCACCTAGTGAATGTAATAATATCCTGGCAACAACACTTCAATAATTGGAAAACATCACTCTGCCAATCTCGGTAACCGGCCCTGCATCAAGAGCCTCTACAAGTATGCGAAACTACCAGGAATAACCAATTAAGGCTTTGTCAGTCCGAGGATAAAGATTCAAAACTAACCAACCCAACCATTTTCTTTGAGAAACTTCTTCAGGCTGCTAGCGTTGTACAGAAATTCAAACAACTTATACCGCTTCACGAGTTGGTCAAAGCGCGAAGAAACAGAAGACATGGCCTGATCAGTGAGAACAAGAAAAAATTGCGACTTGAAATTTTCTTCAGCAGAAAGACGACTCGAATCATCAGCACATTCGTAACCAAACATTTTTTTCCTACGTCGCACCGTGTTTTTTGAAAACACTTGCTCAATACCAATAAGCTCTGCTATTTCGTGTTCATTTGTGACCACGTGGTTAGTGTCCTGTATTTCGATAGTCTTCCAAAAACTTCGGCGGGGGGTCCTCATTCCTTGCGGGGCCCCCTCCAATCGGAGGGTTCGGAGGGCGGTTGCTACGCCTCTGGTGTTACACCTCAATATACCGTAATTGAGTTGTTGTTGATTATTATCTAACTTTTTTATTATTTAATTCTTTACCTTGTAAAAACAGAGAGAGACTGTTCACCAGGCATTTGGTAATAAAATTAATTTGCGTTCTTCTGGTGACTATTTACTAGGTTACCTCGTGATGTTAAAGATGATAACTAGCTTTTTTTTTTCCGACGTTTCGTCAGTCAGCACGACTGACTTTATCAAGGTGGCTAAAACAGGTTAATACAACCTGTTCAGCAACGATGGCACAACACAAAAACATACTGATAAAATGAGTAAAGTAAAGCAGCAAGAATCAGAATTAAAACACGCAACAAGATACCTAGAGGTTAAACTAAATGCAGTGAATGCCTAAAACCAGTAGGCTACTTCCCGCAGCGTAAATTTATCTATCTATTGGGCCACTGTCAAGAAACGTTGAAAAGACATCAGACAAGACAGAAAGCAATTATTGCTAATCCCATTGCTTTCTGTCTTGTCTGATGTCTTTTCAACGTTTCTTGACAGTGGCCCAATAGATAGATAAATTTACGCTGCGGGAAGTAGCCTACTGGTTTTAGGCATTCACTGCATTTAGTTTAACCTCTAGGTATCTTGTTGCGTGTTTTAATTCTGATTCTTGCTGCTTTACTTTACTCATTTTATCAGTATGTTTTTATGTTGTGCCATCGTTGCTGAACAGGTTGTATTAACCTGTTTTAGCCACCTTGATAAAGTCAGTCGTGCTGACTGACGAAACGTCGGAAAAAAAAAAAGCTAGTTATCATCTTTAACATCACGAGGTAACCTAGTAAATAGTCTTTACCTTGTGTTAAATTTTAACACAAGGTAAAGATCCTTCCACCATTGCACTGGAGTAAGTTGCAATGATGTAGAATAGGTCGTACTGGGCCATTGTTAAAGCCTACCATTACAAGAAATGAATTCCAGCAGAACTTCAAACAATAAAACAGGATGATCTTTTTCATAAAGCTCCAAGAACAATAGCCATCCGCGGTGAATTCAGCTCTATACAAAATTATTACTTTCATTATCACAACCTTCTATAATTTGAATTCCTCTTTGAAGTTGTGAAACAACATTGCTGAGGTCATCAAAGTCTTCCACTGTGATCACTCTGTCTTTAGAACCAGCTATCAACTCCAGCTGTTTAGGTATGTACTTGCTTACACCAACAGCATACGATTCCACGCCAGAAGATAGAGCAAAACGTGTAGCTCCAGCAAGTTCACTAACAAAAAAAAAACAGTTATCAATGATGCAGTAGAACTCAGTTGAAGATTGATCCAATCTTGAAAAATGATTGTAAGATCAAATGGAGATTTACTGTATTGCATTGTAGATCATACCACTGCTTGAAACAAAATATTTTCTTTCGAGTTGAAGGTGTGAGTAAGATACCAACTCAGGTTATAAGGTCTCTTCCTGTGTTGAGATGCAACATCAATAACATCAATGCAACTTCACAAGTTTACTTGGTGTTGACAGCATTAATGACTTGAAGAGTTTATTTAACTTAAAAAGCATAGATCAACTACATAATCTTACTAAATGTAAGAAAAAGGTTGGTTGTGCCTGGTGACATCTGTTGGATAGACCGTGATACAAGAAACAATCCGAAAAGGTTGCAAGCTGATTTACATAAGTTAACCAGTGAAAACAAAAATTAGCAACTTTTCATTATAAAGTAGCCTACATCCACGCATAGCGACAACATACTGTACTTTACATCATTCCTTAAATTTAGCCTCGATAGCCCTAATAGCTCAGTTGGCTAGCGCGTGACCTTCAAGAACCACCAAGATTAAGTGGCGCTGGTTCGACTCTCGGGGTGTGTGCTTGAGCAATGTACGTTAAAGACTGCTCTCCATTCAGCGACATCTAATGAAGGGAATAATTCCCGGCAAACAACACTTCAACAATCGGAAACTTTACTCTACTGTATAAAGTCGGTGACTGGGCCTACGTCAGTAATTCAAAAATTCTACAAGTATGCGAAACTGCCAGGATTATGCTCTCAAGGAAGCTTTCCTAGTCCGAAGATAAAGATTCAATCAATCAAGAAAAAAGATTTCTAACCAGCAGGCATTAATAACTGCAGAAGGCATTTTTTCAGAAGTAGCTGATTTATTTGACATTTTTATTTTTACTTGTACGCAAGCTTACTTCAAATCATCCGCTTTTCCATCGGTGAGTAAAATCATCACTCGTCTTGCATTCGGGTATCTGTTGGCCTTTCCCATAAAATCTTCCTTCACTGTCTTGTTGATAGCGTGAGCAGTATAAGTACTATACCCATGATACTGTCAAACACAACGCATTTCCAACTTTAGTGCACAGCAATTATTCGTAAGAGTGACATTACAATCGAACACATTACAAACGTTCCTTAATTAATGCAGCCTACAGCTTTTAATCGCCATCGAGCCTTGCTGGTATTGCAGTAGCCTATGTACACTTTCCATCACGCTGCATCCATTGCAGGTAGGTTTCAATCTCAGTGATTTGTATGATAGACAGTTCGCACTAAGCCGTGCAAAGACACAAGTAGCACATGCATAAACTTGTCCAACCCAGGCTTCCGCCCGAGGTGGAAGATTTAAATGAAGTGGATGGAAAGGCCAGAAAGCCAATTTTCATCCCTTTTTGAGACTTGCCTTTAAGTGTCCTGCTAAACGTACAGTCGCATGCTCTTGAGCGGTGTCGAACCGGTGCCCTTTCGAGTGTGGTAACAGTGGTCTCACCACTCGGTTATGCAACCGACACTAAAATTATGAGGTTTTTCAAACCTTTATTTTGTCTACGGCTTTGTCAAATAGTTTCTTGTCTTTGAATTGTCCAAGAGTTATTTCGGTTTTCATGTATTTTTGATCTTCCTTGTTTGGGTAGAAGTACGAATATTGAACCTGCAAAAGCGTGACAAAATTAGCAAGATTTGATTTTCGACAGTATAAAAAATAGATTTTTTATGATTCAAGCAAAACTTTTGAGTTGAAACAAAAAGTGCCATTGTCTAAAAACCCGATGAAAACCTAGCTGCGCCACTGGATAGCAAAAATTGCATGGTAGGCCTACCACTCCGATTTGGACTTGCTCCTTGATATCAAAACCGTTGCTGACTTCCTTGACCCATTCTTTGACGGTTTTCAACCTTTCGTTGCCGACGGAATAGGAGCCATCCAGAACAAACATCAAATCGATATTTCTCTCAAAACAACCTGAAAAGTTGGTTATACTGAAATTTACACTGTTCTGTCAAAAAACATTAATTAATTTTGACATATAGCGCTAATTGTTGATAAAAACGTAAAATGTATAGAAAAAGCGAACGTTTATAGACTACTATGCTTTCGTGTTACTTTATAATTTCGTTTTGCAAACCTAAAACAATAATTCCTTTAGTTTTACGTTATGATACCTTGCTTATTTTTGTTTATTCATAACAAAAAGTTGTTGATAGTACATACAATAGTTATTTATGATAATAATATTGCGTTTGTGACGTGACAACGGAGAATAATGTGTCATATTGAATTAGAAACTATGTTGCAAACTAAGCAAAGATTCAACGAAGAAAGATGAATGGCTTCAAGGATTCATAAAGTCACCCAAAGTCGGTCAAGATGATTAAATTCTTTTGACACTAAATTTCATGCATTTATACAATAACATGTATTGTACTGTACCACGAACAGATGACATGTGAGATACCATATAGCCTACTGTATACGTGATGAGAATTTAAATCATGGAAAGCGATATATACAGTAGGCTACAAGTCCGTGTAAGGCAGCAGCGCGCAATGGAATTACTGGTGAAAACGTTTCCAATGACACCACCACAAGAAACATGCATTCAGTCCATCTTACCGAAATCTTTGAAAATTAAATCTTTATAAAAAAAATCTACGAAAAATAAAACATAGTAAAACAGCAGCTCTTATGCGTTTAAGAATACACCTTAACCGGGAGTCAAACCAAATTTGCATGTTTAAAATCGTTTGTGATTAGTGTACAAAATGTGAACTACTCTTTTATCCCTGTCTTTTATGTATAAACCTTCTTCACTATGCAATAGAATAGATTGAGTTTTGCTTTTAGCAGCATGATCGTTGCTTACTTCACAATGTAGATACTAACGATCTGCTTTAGCGTGATGCTGCGAGTGCGCTGTGGTAATAGCGAATTGAACCAGCTTTAGGAACACAGTTCCCTAGTCATGTGCGGTTGATGAATGGTGTTGAAGTCAGTTTCCTCACTATTGCAAGTGTCAAGGGTTTACATCGTTTACCACCCTTGAGAGAGTGGCAGGTGGTCAAAATTAGCCTAATTTTCAGAGTAGGAATAGATCAGTCATAACGTTAGCAACTACTGAAGTTTGCATATATATATGTTGCAATTTGAGATATGGAATATAACTCATAACATACATAACTCAGTAGCAGTGACGTTCGGTGGCTTAAACCGTTGGGAAAGCAACTTGGAAATATGCTGCAGCAAGGTAGTAGGCACGAAGGGCGTAACCGTCGGGCGAAGCCCGAAGGCGTGTTGCCGAAGGCAACACTTCCAATGGGGGTCCAGGGGTCCTCCCCCAGAAATTTTTGAAAAACACTTCCAATTTGGTGCGCTCTGAGAGCATTTCCAAAACAAATCAAAAATAAAAATCTGTCAAATTGTGCTTCGCCTATGTCGTGATCATACATCCATTTAATGTTTAGAAGTCATGAACAATCTTAATTTTAACGTTGCAGGACCAAAATCCAGTGTTAGACATGGAATAATAATTGTCTAAATATTTAATTCGTCATGAATGTTCATTCTCAGATATTCAGTTAGGCCTACACTACAAAAACTAACACTTAGGCCTAAACATTACTACCGTAAGCAATTTGTACAAAAAGCTGGATAAGTTTGCCTCCTGCGTATAGAAGCTTAACGAACTAAATATTGCATCCGCACCTGAACGTTCATTGGCGAAGTAACGTTATATCAACGCTGTAAAAAGAGCAAAGGCATAACTATGAAAGCTAGTAGGCTAAAGTACATGGCAAGGAGACATCAAAAAACAGCAACAATCTTTTCGTCTTTATGATGCTGTGCTGTGTACCGTGACGAGAGACCATTCTGTGCGTATGACGAGTTAGTCTAGCGAATGTACGCATTAACGTCACTGGGAAAGCAACTCTAACCATAACACATCTGATTGGCAAAGCAGCTGGTGACGTTTTGCAAAACGAGTGAGGAATGGATAAAACGAAGGCGTTTTTTGATGTTTTAGAACCTGGGGAAAGCAACTGTGAAAGTTGCTTCCCTGGAGACTCAGTGGTTGTTTCTAACAGGAGCGTTTGCGTTAATTGGCATTTATAGGCAAGACATGCGGTTTGGTGAGGACTTAGACTACTCACAAGCGATACGAGTAATTCTAGTCACGAATACAGTAATTTTCAATCTAAAATTGACGTGATAAAAATATTAAGAAGTTAAACCTAGAATTCAGTCATTATATTTTGCATAGTTTTCGCTCAGGTAAGCACTGCTTTCCTTGCTTTCCCTTACCGATCGTCACTGCTCAGTAGTCAGTATGTCATTCAACTCACCAGCAAAGTGACTATTTGATTTAGTTTGCAATAGTAGGGGCATATACCCTTTACACTTAAAAGCAGCAAGACATCTAAGGCCATTAGACCACTGGTCAATCAAGGCAAAGGATTCACGTCTGCGCTATCAAGTTATATTTAGCAAATGAATCGTTAAATTAATGGATTTCAAACACGAAATGGAAATTTAATTGATGTCGGGCAGAGACAAGTGATGATTGATCTGGTTGTGTGACAGCAAAAGCAAACGTAATATTGCATTTCATAACTAAACATTTTATTGCTTGAACAACCACATCTCTCTTCTTGTGATAATGCGCAAAAACCAAGAAACTCAACTACCTCCATGTGACACTTTCGTATCCCCTCATGTCCCAGTGTGGGGGGTCAAATGAGACATGCCTCCCTCCAAAGAATATTGCTAAGATTTGAACTGTCAATAATTATATTTATACCAACTACGAGCAGACGGTCATTCATTAGGTAGGTGTTTGTTCTCAAATGTCACGGTTTCTTTTTATCTCTTACCAGGAAAGAGACTTGTAAAGGATTAATGACGTAGTTTAATGGGATATCACCGAAAAGCAGTCAATTAAATGGTCAAATAGTTCTACTAGTGAAATGATAATGAAAATTCTTGAAGGACTTTAACGAATGGTTCAGCACTTCCAGCAACTAATCAAAGTAATAGTAACAATGAACAGCAATAGATTCCAACGGTTACAACTATCAATCGAGTTTAACGTAACCCACTCACAGCTTCTCAAGCGATTCTTATTCAAATAGAATTTATATTAGCATCAATTTTGGTTTACTCGTAATCAATAACTTCAACTCTTGATCAACAATAATTTTTGCGTTTTTTACCAACTACTACTACTACAATAATAATGAATCATAAATATAGTTTACGCAAATTACGCTACTATTTATAGTAGGTTTGATGGTCTAGAAACTTCGAGAAGGTACAATAACGTTACATCATAAGAACTCATTGTTCTGTCAAATTTTACTACTGGCAAACATCTTTATGATGTCACAAAACCCAACACCTGGCAAGTCAAGCAAAGAATATTCCCGACTTGCACGTCCACAAAATGTTCTGGAAATACGTCACATAATAAAGATTTCGCAATCAGAGGTCACTACAGGACAGTAACCGATAATAACACATCGCTCAAGAATTCCACAATAAAAACAGCACGTTCGGTCAAGATACAAAGCAGCCCGTCGCGAGGCCTTGCACAGTGATTGTGACAGCAAATAGTTTGCATACAATAAGAAGCGAAATTTTTACAGTCAATCTTCCGGCCCTGCGTCAGTGTTGCTTCTACTAGAATGCAAAACTGCCAAAAGTAACCTATCAGAGAGTTTGTCTGCCCGACGATAAAGATTCAAACCAACCAAAACCAAATAACCACTCACTGTCTCTACAAGGTATTCTTTTGTGCCACCTAACGGTTTTCTGGGAATCACCACGCCCTGGTGCAACTTCAGAAATGTAACAGGCTCCTTCTGCTTTGTAATTGGTGTTGCAATCGTGCAGGTGTAAGGGAGCACAAACCTGTGGTATTATTATTATTACTATTAGTGTACTGATGCTATTATCATTGTTATGATGGTTATTATTAGTGGTACATTTTATTGTAATTGATTATTGTCATTGAGTATTTTTACGTCACAATCAAGGAACCACATTGAATAAAGAAATATCGAATATAGTCAGAAAAGTATCAAATACAACAGCGCGAGTTGGTAGATGGCTTCCTGCTATATCTATACATTGTCATTACTATTAGTATACTGTACATCTGGGAAAAACAATAACTTACTAAGCATTAGTGTTTAATATTGTACTTGCAGGCATAGCCGTACGAGCCAGGGGGCAGCTGGCCCCTCTGTTGTTTCAAAACATCGCGAATTCGGGCAAAATCTTGCAATTATTAGGGCAAAAATTGCTATATGAAACGCTACAAATTGCATGAATTAAGAAAAACTATAAATTAATATATTTTACTTATCAAACTATAAGTACAGCCTCTTATTTGCACAAGAAATGTGCCGCAAAATTTTCATTTGGCACACCTGTATTGATGTATTGTATGGTGATCAAACTGTAGTACGAAATGCATTTAACCAACTGCATCATGGCAATTTGGGCAGCCACCAAAATATGTCTCTAATACTTTTGTGAAACTGCCCAAATCAAAACGCAAAATTTGCTATACAGCTAATTTTATTAATTTTCACAAATGCATCGTGTTGATTTGGGCAGCTGAAAACATGAAAGTAGCCTATCTAATGAAACTGATTAGTCTGTTTATGCAACTGCCCAAATTAGCGTGAGGCAGTTTCCACAAAATGAACAAACTCATTAATTTTTCCCATTTACATAACTGTATCGTTTAGATTTGGGTAACAAAAAAATATGAAATTATCTGATCATAGTCTATTGATAAAACTGCCCAAATTGACATGATGCAGTTGCCTCGGCATCAAAATTTACAAAGTCTTTAATTTTTTTCATAATATCCATAAATGCATCATCTTGATTTGGGCAACTACAAAGTATGAATTTATATAAATCTGGTGAATGCTTTTATAAAACAATTCTGGTGGAGAGGTAACAGTACTTTTTCAACCATGCAAGGACGTATAGCTATAAGCAACGCCACAACATTTAACAAAATTTTTTTATACCTGTTAAATGTAATGTTAATGTTGTGGTGTTGCTTAGCTTTGTTTGGTTACTTTTATAAAACTACCCAAATTAAAATGATGCGGTTGCACCCCAAATTAAAAAAAAATATTTAGTTTGTTTATGCAACTGTGTCATGTTAATTTCACCAACATTTAAAATGCTACTGCTGAAATATATAATTTCAAACCAATCATAATATATTCATTTATTTTAAAGCTTTCCAAACTAAAAACCTGCCATGCAAGCTGGCAAAATATTTGCTTTGCAAGATCTTGTGTGAAACATGGCAGCTCCACTTATTTTCATTAATATCTTGACTTCTGTTCTGTGTAAACAGATCCAGTTGTTTGCATTAACTTGACCTGCTATTTCTGGTTGCAAAAAAATGTTGGCAAGCTGCATGCGTATCTTCAAAGATGAATTCAGTTGTTCTATCTTGATTACTTTGGTAAGAAATTTTAGCTAGCTGGTGATCTTGTTATGTTAGTTTTTCACTGTTATCATGCACCATATACATTATATTTGGGCAATTTCTACGAAAGCGTGCAGATTTGGGAAAATTTAAGTTCTGCCCCCCAAAATTGTTTGGTCTCGTACGGCTATGCTTGCAGGCAATATCAATGATATTCAAAAAATGAAGGGGTTTACCAGCAAACATCTATAGGATTGGCCCATGATACAAGAGAAGGATCCACAGAGGATACAAACTGATAAGCATATCTAAATCTACCAGTGAATAAAGAAATAACAGTTAACCTTTCAAGTACATGTAGCTCCACACAAAGTGAAATTTACATGATTTTTGACTATTTTTTTATTTGCATTTTAGATCCATCTCAGATGATTGTTATGTCCGAGCCTAGTGATAAATTTCTGTCTTTTTCTCAATTTTTTTGTTTTTAACAAATTCCAGTCATTGCTTAGCACAACTTTTCTCAAAAAGTCACATCTTCTAATTGGCAATAAAATTACGTTTCGTTGAAGTCTGAAATCAAAAATTAAAAATTAAATCAATGCTCATTGGCTTATTACATCACTCTCTGAAACCATCTTCCCAAGACAACTTTTCACTTTCATTTTACTACGCTGAAGAGATCGGAAGATCGAAACACTGGCCGCTGTCCGTAGTTATCTTTTAAATAATGTCTTTTTGGACATTATTTTTAAACAAACATAAAAGAGTTCAAATGTCTTTTTGGACATTATTTTTAAACAAATAAAAAAAGAGTCAAAAGTCATGTAAATTTCACTTTGTGTGGAGCTACATGTAGGCCTACTTGAGAGGTTAACTGTTATTTCTTTATTCACTAATATCAATGATACCTGGCAAAAAGACTTTAACAATCGGAAAACTTCACTCGGTCAATCTCAGTGACCAGGCCTGCGTCAAAAGCCTGTACTAGTATGCGAAACTACCAGGAATAATCTATCAAGGCTTTGTCAGTCTGACGATAAAGATACCAAACCAACCAACCGTACCAAAATAGAGTTGCTGAATTTCACTGCAATACTTTACCACTAATGTATTCTTTTGTGTTACTGTGGTGCCATCTTCTGGCAGAGGTGAAGTTGAGAGGGAAATTCCCAAGCTAGCATTATCACCAATTTCGTATCCACTCAAGTCTCTGTCTATGTATGCTCGTTGTGAACATTCATGAACTTTCTCGGCACTGCGGTTCAGAAACTGAATTTGAGTGATTTCTGTCCAAAGAAATAAAAAAATCAATAGAAAACGATAATTTATCTGTTATGTTCAGTGGTGTACGCAGGGTGGTGACATTGAGCCATGGATTCAGTATTTGCTTAGTGTAGAGCAACATTGTTATTTGCTTTGACGCTGCTATCCAAAACGTATGAAATTCCCTACTCTACATCGTTAAATTACTGAAACATTTCTTAAAACGGGAGCATAGCCCAAAGCCCCCCCTTCTCTACTTACGCCCCTGGTTATGTTAACTCAATTGTAACTATTATTTTTGATATTCGCCATAAAAAAAGCTTGTAAATTAACTGTCGTAAAATAAAGTCGGCGTAATGGTGTGCTAGTAGTAGGCTACTGTCCACTAATGGTGTACTGTAGATCCAAAGATTTTATCTTACAGACCACAAGTACAGAGTCAAAATCGAGAGCTAATATTTCGGTCTAACACTGTGACCCTAATTTTGGTTTAGATGTAATTAAAGTGTTTTCCCAGACAGAAAAATCTGTCATCTTTACATTGATTCAACGTCTACATACTTCTATATGGTGAAATCATGAAAAATGACGGTTTTTGCTGTCTAGGTTTTTGCGCTATATGCATCAATCATTTTATCTGGAGATGTTCACTCACTACTAATTTACTTACGGCAATAATACATAGATCCTGTTGCTTTAGTGGCTGAAACAGCAGCTCTGGATTTAGGATTGGGCTCTTTTATTATTCCTCCTTGTTCTTGGCTGCTTTCGGTGTACACTTGAACTAGCTCATAGGGAGCACTTACCGCCAATCTATAATGGTAATTAAAAGAAGCTAAAATTGTTTTCAAAACCTACAGTACGACTATAGCAGCAACATTTGTGGATCAATTAGACTATAGTCATAGAATCACTGCAAAGAGAAAGTTCCTAAACATTGCTTTCACTTGGTTTCCTTAATGCTTTTCAAAGCAGGTATTTTTCATTATGTTTATCACTTAATACAAGAATTGCTTAAAGTTTTAATGTTAATTGACATTTAAGATCTTATTATCAATCACTCAGGTAGTATATCCGTTTTTTTACGCTGATTTAACGTTTATAAAGGTTGACATTGAATGTAAAAAAAAAAATTCTGTTGGTTAGGCAAAGCATTCAACTATACAGGAAGTGCTTGCGTTTGATCAATATTAACTGAAAGAACGAGAAGCTGATCCTCATTCCTTGCACATTACAACAACTGTGCAGCTACTGTACGCACGAGGTTATGGCGAACTATGATGAATGCATGTTCGATTCTCAGTCTGGTCAATAACAAAACTACAAAGTAGCATTCATTGTGCTTTTTATTGCAAAATAAGTAAGCATAAGTATAAGTTGGTAAGTGCTCAAATATTTATTATTAGTAAAGTGCTCAATATATTTATTTCAGCCGTATATCCTAAACTTTAGTGCGAAGGCTGTGCCTGTTTGATGTAATTAAGTTTCTCAATAAAAGAGTGGTATTAGTCAGGCACACGCGTAAGTTATGCCCCTCATAAAGTACCCCGTACCCCAGATTGAGAACCTCTGCTGTAGAGCGACACCTACTTACCCTACATTAACTTACTGTATGGTATTCTCTATTCCATTGTTGATTAGCTCCAAGAAAATTTTATATCCAAAAAAGGTCTCGTCTTTTCTGTTTCTAAACGTAGTAGGTGTTGTTTCTGGAGTAGCTTGAACAAACAGGTGTTCTGTGATGCCATCAGCATTAATGTTGAAGCCATAGGAGGATTGGAGCAAACTTAAGACATGGACGACGAATGAAAAACAACATCCACGCATCACAGAATTGCTGTGTTTTTTTCTCGAAAAAATTAAAGACTTATTTGCAAATCAACTTCCAATGTTTGATTCTCATCAAACAAACTATCAACTACTTTTATTAAAATTCACTGTTCTAAAACACATTCTGCCAGCAAAATCATCTCTATTATCATATACATTGCTTGGGAACTGTACGGTTCCGTGCATGAAGGCAGTGTGAGAAGTAATAAGCACAAAGCAATGATCGCATGACGAAACAAGATATGCAATTTTTAGTGAAACAGCAATGGTGAATTTCAGTAACTTGTTGTAATTCCCTTCCCCATACTTTCACCAGCCGTACAATCGCATATCCCAAGCGGTCTAAGTTTCTAAACAATCTGTTTCAAGGATGCTGGCCTATCTGAAGACCTTTGATTTTAGACTTGTTTCTTAGCTGCGATTGTTCGTAAATTTACTCGTCTTTGGCTAGAGAGGTAACTCTTTTTAACCATAAAGTTTAAAAGTTAGTGCTGAGTTATGTCTGTTTACTCGTTTTTCCTCAACATTCTCCCAGCTAACAAAAAATCCAGTGGCTGTCATGCGCATATTGTCATTTGATAACTTTAAACGATGTGTAAAAAAAACGTTATATTTTACGTAAAAAAAAAAACGTCTATTTACGCCCGAGAAAACTTTTGCAAGAAAACGGATGAGGTATAAACAGCATAGTTCCAACTTTTAGTACTCTTAATAATAATAATTTTGGCAACATTACTATCTTGTGCATTAGGGAGACCACCCAACAGAAAAATATTACAGAAACAAAATACAAGTAAGAATGTTAATTTTCTCTGAAAACAACCCGCGACAATGCGATAAAAACAAAGCCTTTAAGCAACTTGTTTTAAAACAGTAGCCTGCAGTTGATACAACCGTACATGACTCTAACTTTAACAACTGTCAATTTTAGTTCGTTTATGGAATTAAATCCAATGCAACAACAAAGCCTTCTGCGGCAGAGAAATGATAATAATAATAATGCTTGTTTTCATATAGCGCTGTGTCCATCGCAGAATGCGTTGCTGCTCAGCGCTTCACAAAGCAGACAGTGTCAATGCAGCCGTATAGAGGCGCAACTAAGTGCATTATTACCCGAATCCATTCCCTTGCTCAGTGCCAAGCAGGAATTAGATTCAGTACCATTTCTAAAAAATCTTTGGTATGACCCGACAGATTATCGAACCCATGATTACCGATTCAGAAGCGGACGCACTAGCTACCAAGCCGGTTGGCGGCAGAAATTAAAGAGAAGATTTGTGAAGTAGCTTGCAATCTGTCCATTACGCTTTCCCAACTTGCTTTAAGCCAACCAGCAAGGTGATTTGATTTTATTTCTCATCAAAAACAAATTTTGCCTTGAAAAAGATCCCGAAGCTCTAAGATAAGCGTATCAACAACGTATCAACAACGTATCAACACTATATTTTGACTTTTTAGTACATTACTCTTAGATGATAGTCCGCCCCGATAGCTCAATTGGTTAGTGCGTGACTTCTAGAATGAAGAAGCTTCAAGATCAAGCGGCGCTGGTTCGAGTCTCGGGGTGTGCGCTTGAGCAACGTACGTTAAGGACTGTTTTCCATTCAGCGGCACCTAGTGGATGGAATAGTTCCCCGGCAACAACACTTCAACAATCGGAAACTTCACTCTGCCAATCTCGGTGACCGGGCCTGCGTCAGTGATTTATTACAATATTTATATAGCGTCACATCCACAGTCAAACTATGCTCCTGGGCGCTGTACATGACAATGGTGATAATTAATACGATACATTCAGTCATAATATTCAGTGAAATAAAACGTTTTTAAGCGATGTTTGAATTCGTTTAAATTTTCAGCTCTTTTACATAAACAGGCAAACAATTCCAGCAACTGGCAGCAACAACTGGGAATGAGTGATTTCCATATTGTGTCTTACATGAAGGGTTGCACAAGAGCAATTGATGTTGAGAATGCAAAGTTCTGGCAGGTTTATAATGAACAAGCAAAGTGTCCAGATAGTTCGGAGCAAAACCATGGAAAACTTTATAAATTAATAGGCGTATTTTGAAGCGAATACGATACAATACTGGAAGCCAATGCAGGGATTTCAGTATAGGAGTGATATGCTCATGTTTATGTGTTAAAGTAATAGCCGAGCGGCAGCATTCTGAACTCTTTGAAGACGCAAAATAGAGGCAAACACGGTATGGCAAATAGAGGCAAAGTATAGGCAATAGAGGCAAACACGTTATGAGCGGAAACCTCAATCTCATCACTGCTGTAGTTATGTGACAGTTAACTTCCCTTAAAGATTCTACTTTGCTTTGGAAAACAAAACCACATTCTTTAATTATCAATATTTTTCCTGATTAATTTATTGCGCTAACATGTAAATTATACAACACATGTGTAAGATAATAAAAACTAGTTTGACAGAAGAAGAAGAAGAAGCAACTTTTTAGACACTTGATACATCCTTATACAGAAGAGAAAAATATTTTGTGGCATCCAGTCGCAGACTAATAGTAACACCTTAAACTTTTCTTGAGAAAAAGTGCAAAGTTTTTAATTTTTTCTACAGTAAAACTTGCCTCAGTAATGCCCAACTAACTATGTTACTTTAGTGCTGTTTGTGCTTTACAATTTTTAAATCAAGAATACTAACCTACTCTTTCTAAGGCATAATTCTCTTGTATGTTGTCTGTTCTTCGGCTGCTTTAGGCTGTAGCCTACATTAGATAAACTCCTTCAAACACATTCAAATACTTACAACTATAAAGTAATTTTTAATATACGGGTTAAGGGAAGTTGCAGATTGTGTTGTCCAGTGGTTTTTAATATTTTTTGCTGCGATCCAAAATCTTATTTCTGGGAGCAATAGCGATCCAAGTGGAGATCTCAGTAGAGAATATTGAAAAATAAAACTTTGTAACAAACACATGCACACACATGTAACAAACACATAACAAACACATAACAAACACATAACAAACACATAACAAACACATAACAAACACATAACAAACACATAACAAACACATAACAAACACATAACAAACACATAACAAACACATAACAAACACATAACAAACACATAACAAACACATAACAAACACATAACAAACACATAACAAACACATAACAAACACATAACAAACACATAACAAACACATAACAAACACATAACAAACACATAACAAACACATAACAAACACATGTAACAAACACACACTTTGTAACAAACACATGCAAATATTCACAACTATAAAGTAATTTCTGATAAGCTTATACGGGTTAGGAGGATTTGCAGATTGTGTTATCCAGTGGTTTTTCATATTTTTTGCTGCGATCCAAAATCTTATTTCTGGGAGCCATAGCGATATAAGTGGAGATCTAAGTTGCGAATATTAAAAAAAAAATTTTAGAAAGCGTTAAATAAATAAAATTTTGTAAGACCAATGGAAAATGTCAAAGATACGATCTGAAAAACAAGACAGAAATGTAGGGAGTCTAGCTTGCTCCCCAGAAAACTTTAACAAATTAAGTTTGTTTTGGTAGCTTTTTTAGGCGCCAATAAGGCCTATGTTGTTTTGTTTTTTTATTAAGACCTAAACTTTGTATTTCACCAAATTCATCAAATCTGTAGCCTACTTCCGTAGAAGTTTAAGTTGCAAGTTTTGATTTAAAATCAAAGTTAGGCGTTTAGAATAAATTTCTTTGACGACTGCAAAAGGAAACCAAAGGAAAAAGATGGAAACCGTGATACGTTGAGTTCTAAAACAATATTTTTAATTCAAAATAGGCCAACAGTAGCCATTGCTGATTGCAAACATGTATTCATACCGCAACATTGCTGGACAATTAATTAGAAAACAGAGTATTTTGTGTTGTTTTGCAAAACTGCTGCGCTTCTGGTGCAACGCACTTTCGCTTCTACTGTAAAGAGACTGATAAGAATTACTTAATTCCCAAGCTACTTTTGCCAGTAGTCAATGCAGAAGCTCACAAAAACATACTGATGGCATTAATCATTAAACTTTGTACGTCATAAAACAACCAACAACTTAATTTTGAACTTACTGTCCTGACTATCAACAAAAAAGACGATAAATTAAATATGCTATAGTGACTAGTCTAAAGCAACCGAAAAACGATGAAGATGTCAAAAAGAAGAAGCAAAATCGTTGGAAAGTCTGGTCAATCTTAATAAAAAACTAAAAGAGCCCAAAATGTAGATGATAGACTTAAGTTCAGCAAACCTTTTGGAAACTAAACTACTTTCGAAAACGTTTAACCGAAAACATCTAGTGTTTACTATATGACTATTTGTTGATATTTTCATATTTGGACGCAGCTGGAAGTGCACCGCTGTTGATGCGCAGAGACAAGCCGGAAATGACTTGTTTTCTCTTTTTAAAGATGAACCAGCCTAATTTCCGTTGTTGCAGCTGTCAATGCGAGAAGGTAGCAGAGCCAAAAACTAAAATGCCATATCACTAGATTTGAAGCTTGCCATCGTGCAAGATCAAGAAATCGTTTTGGAAGATATTACGTTCTACTACGTGCGCTACGTTAGCTCAGCGGTTAAGCGCCGACTCAAACGGTGCTGGTTTGACTCTCTGGGCGCGCGCTTGAGCATTGAGCAACGCATTTCAGGGTTTTCCTTCATTCATCAGCACCAAGTGCAGGGGTGTCCAAACTTTTTCCCAAGCGGGCCAAATTTGATAATGCGAAAGTGCCCGCGGGTCACCAGTTTCCGACAATCTTGTTTTGCGTAAAGACAGGTGTACATATAGGCATTGGCGGCTCGTGCCATGGGTCTGCAAGACTGCAGCCCCACCTGAAAAAAAGAGAAGAGGGAAAATATGTTTTCCTCTGTGTTTGTCCGACCCGGTTACTTTTTCACTTAAGAATCGCGGATCGAAAATTAAAATATTAAAAGTTTCGTTCCAACACCGATCTTGGGCAAACTTCTTTGCAGCTCGAGATTCTGGATTTCAGGCGCTCTGAGTTGCTAAAAATTATCCTTGATAATCCACCTCTTTTGGTATTTCACAGCAATTTTTGTATCTGTTGGGGCTGCATGGAAAACAGCCACACCTAACCGAATAACTTTACAGACTTTTTAAAGTTAGTTTTTACTTCGCAGAGTAGCGATGAGCCATGAATGTAGAAGTGTTAGCTGTAAAGTTAGGGTATTCAACAGGTTATAAGAAGTGCTAGTCCAGCCTAGAGCATCTCAAAATCACTTGAACCTTGTGTGCAACGGCTAGGCTAGTCAAGACTAAGCTCAATACTAGTAAAGTTTGTTTCCAAAGGAATACTGTTAGTTTTTTTTTAAATACAGCTTAAGAATACATCAACTTTTCAACAAAGTTTGAATGCATTTTTTTTAAATTTGGGGTAAAAACATGCTCAGAACGCACCAAATTCAATGCAATTTTTCAAAATTTTCTGGGGGAAAACCCCCCAGCGAAATCGTTCGCCTTCGGCGAGATCAGCGACGGGCTTCGCGCCCCGGATTATTTTATTATTGCAGCCCCACTGTAACTAACTCGCTGAAGGAAACGGTTTTGGTAGCGCGCTCAGAAACTTATTGTGGAAGTGTAATAGTTTTTGTTAGGCAAACAAATTTTCTATTTTGGCCGCTTTCGATATCCGATGAAAAAAAACAAGATATTTCTGATTGTTTTGTTCGATTTCGAGAATTTTGTTTTTGTTAAAATAACAATGTTAAGGCAATGACAACCAGCGCCTGTCGTGGCACGCTACTGTGGAAAGCATCGTTTTTTATGTGCAGAAGAATTTGCATATAAGCCTACTACTTGAAATGCACTGCGGATCTTAGGCTACTTGAAGTGTAAAAACATATAGCCTCAACTGCGATACAGAGCCGTTTGAAACGCAACAAAGGTCATCGAAGTGTAAAAAATCGCGAGTTCTGATGCTTTGTCACATCAGACGTTCTCGTTGGTCGGTCACTCGGCAGACTTGATCCCTACAAGCCTACATCTTGAACTTTTGCAGAAAAGAGACAGGTAGCATCAAACTGTTTCAGTTGCGGCAACGTAAAACTGATTATGTAAACAAAAACTAAAACCAAAATTTCAGCTGGCTCTGTAAAAAAACGTTTACAGGAAAAACTCTGATTTTTAATTCACATGTGGAGTTGTGGACCTTGCATTTGACAAACATTTGCTGAATAGTAACAGAAAAAAGAAATAAAAAAAAAAATTGTTTCTTCTCTCTCTAGATGGTGGTAACACTGCTTTACGGATGAATGCTTTAAACCTTTGGGTTTGTAATCTTTTCTTTTTATTGGTGTTAAATTCGCGTGTTTACATTGCCGTTCTCCACATGTTTGCGCCAGCAGCAACAATAAAATTAAATTGAGTAAATTCGACAAAATCGAAGATTGCTTGTGTAACATTTTTCTCACCTCATAAAAGTTTGCAACAGTGTATGTGAACGATCATCCTAGTTTACATAAATCACTTTGCAAAAGTAATACTCGATACTGATTATAATATAAGTTGAGCATTGTCGGTAACGCACAAAATCGTGGAATAAGTGGTTTCCTCTAACTATTACAGTTAGGATAACACACAGATACAGCAAAGTTTTCTCCATAGCTTCGTATTTCTGTCGCCTCCATATGAATCCACCTTTCTTCGAAAAAGTCGTATTTTTCAACTTTCCGCATGGCTTTAGAAGTTATCAGTTCTTCTTCAACACAATCATCGTCGAAGACCCATCTTTGCTTTATGTCGTCAAAAGTTAAACATCTGTCACCGTCTCGCTTGAGAGAAAAATTTAAGCTGAAAAACATTTGATTAGATCAAAAAACGCTTTATGTGTGACTAATAGAACTCGTTGCTGGTTCGACGCCGCTTGAAGAGAAACTGCTGCCCCTGTTTTGTGCATGTAAGGACTTTGTTAGTCCGAGGAAAAAAATTTAAAAACCAAAACCAACCAACCAGGACATCTAGCCTAATGGTATTGGTAGCCTATACCTGAAGATGGACAAGAAGATTGACTTCCTTGCCTTCTCGTTCACTTAATCTTAATCTATGCTGTAACCAACCAACTACAGATCAGCTATAAAGTCTGCATTCGACAATAAACAAAAAAAAATCAAAACTTAACTGTAGCTTATGTGGTCTACTTTAGGTATTTTAGTAGTTGTCAGACCTGTTTTATCCCAAAAACCTGTGAGAATTTCGTTTGATTGTGCTTCATTGTGACGAACAATATAATAGTCAAAATTCAAGACCTCAGTTTATATATTTAGTTTGCCCGGAGGGGAAGCAGATTGACCGCTCTTTGTCAGTAACTCCCTAAACCTTTACCCTCCAACGATGACGATGCTTTCGTCCCATAAGCAGGCGGAAAAGCTCGCCCTCCCTTCAGTCATGCGTGCTATCCATGTCCACCTTCCTTGTATGATGTCATATTTCTCAACACTGCTTAGTGTGAGAGGGCTCTGGTTTGTTAAACCTCCTGAAAAAGAATAGAGCTGCAAACTAAAAGCCATTTCTTTAACAAACAAGAAGATATTTGCAAAGTGCATCTTCATTTTATCCACAAAGCAAGCTATGTAGCTGTGTACTTGACAAGAATAGACTATTTTTGGATCTTTTGATCATGCACAATATACATTATCAAATGGTATCGCCAGCAACTGGGGTACAATAATGAGGCTCTATCAACGTGTATAGGGTGCATGATAAATAGTTTTAAAAACCATTATTATCAATGTACAAACACAGCATAAATGTAGGCCTATAGCACAGCAGAATAATATGTTAGGTAAGCTACCTTTGTAACCATTTCGATGTTATACTGTTACCAGCCCTACCTTGTACCTTACAACCCTGGCTATGTAACTATTTTGAACTTATTCTCTATTATTCTGTTTTAATGCGATTTTGACACTGTAATGCTTACCCATCACATATATATCATCCTTGACGCACACAGCCGCATGTGCTGATCGCTCTGATGACATGGAACGCATTTGACGCCAAGATCCGACGCTGCCTTGCTCAGAATCATACATCTCGACGTCAGAAACAGAGTCTGACAATTTATCTGACCCCCCTAACCGAAAGAGACAACCTACACAAGGGTTTGCGTTTACATGGTATGATTGGCGTCTGTGTGGTCCTGTTGTACTGTAGGTCGTTGCTAGTAGCTTATATCGCTTTTTATAAAACGTGGGTAGGATATAGGTCTATTGCAAAACCTTGCTTCAAATTATTTACTTTACCACGTGATGTAGAAGGGTTAGACGCCAAAATCATGCTCCTACCCGAAGTAGGCTAATTGCTGTAAAGTTTCGTCTGTGGAGCATTATGTGAAGTCTGATCATTTCCTCCAAAGGAATAGTGATATTTGCCACCTATAGACCACAATTTTTATGAACTTCAACCTTCAGTTTCGTTCCTTTCACCTTTCCAGGGTACCACAGAACATGATTTGACTCCTTTGATCATCATTGCTTTTGTTTTCCAAGCGCGCTCCTGAGGGTAGTAGCACTCTGTCGTCCGCAAGGCTGGGTCGTTGGTGCTCCCTCCCCCTACAACGTAGATTCCACCTGTTTCGGTGTTTAAATTTAAGTTTTTGAATTTTTTTTAGTGAAATTAAACCTTAGCCTACTTGCGAACTGTCTTTTCAATCTCAAGAGCAAAGATTTTTAATTTTTTTTTTCTGTTGGTAAATCTAACCTTCAAGTTTTTATCGTGTATTTACACTATATTTTATTTCACTTAAAATCTTAAATTAAACCTTACAGTATTTCTATAAGCTTAGTTATTGATTGTGTTTGTGGCAATTGTCATCCATGGACTGAGAAAGCTTTTACAAACTTTTAACATGGCGGTTTGGCACACGTAGAACCACTGACACAGGTTGGTCACTGAGACCGACACAGTGAAGTTTTCAATTGTTAGCCTAATGTGTTGTGTCTAAATTTATCTATTCAGAAAATGCCGTTGAATCTAAAGCAGCGTTTGAAATGCGTTACTCAAGCGCACACCATGAGAGTCAAACCAGAGTCTTGAAATTTCTTCGTTCGTAAAATCAAGCGCTCAACCAATTGAGCTGTCGGGGCGGGTACTGTAGCCGACATTGAACGCTTCAATGAAACCATTTGTTTATCATTGAGAGTTAGCACTAACCATCCAAAAGTGTGATCCCGAACTCGCTTCTTTGGGTACTAGGTCTGCATAGAGGTTCCCAACCTTCATGGGAGCTGGATAAATCCATTCTGTAAAAGTCTGGGCCGCGACTTTCGTTGCTCCCCGTTATTGTATACAGATGTTTGTCAACAACCACGATACTGGTCAAATGTTTCGTTTCTGGAAGATTCTGAATTTTAGTAACAATTTTAAAAGGATAAGTTAAATTGGCGTGGCTTACTTGAGAATAGCATATCTCGGTAAAAGTACTTTACAGTAAGAATGCTGATTTTAATAATATTACAATACTTTTAACTTTATGCTATTCAGTCTTGTTTTTTTTATATATACCAAACCAAACCTGCTACATGAAATATCAACTTTAGGCGGTTGAATCTAAAAGTAAGTTTTTGTGCATGAGGCTAGGTTGGGCTCTCCCTTATAGGGCTATAATATCAAATTCGACTTAATTTCAGTAGGTATACCAAATTTCCAGGAAAAAGCTCGTAACTTTTCCAGTTACCTTTTTTGGTGCTTTGAAAGTTTTTTTTTAAAACAACAATTTTTAAACTTGCAAAGAAATAAGCCTAGAAGAGCAACACGCAGCAAAAATCACCTGGCCGATTTGGGCGTTTCCAATAGATTTGGGAACTACTTTTACAAGTGAAGGAACATCTCCGGTCTTAACTACCGATATTATTTCAGAACCTACAAACAAGAATGGAAACTAATTAAAATGTGCCGTATAGTCCATGCAGTCGCATAATCCAAGCCGGATTGCACTCTTGGTGTATGGAACAGGGATAAGCCTAGGTAAGCCTAACTTTAAATTTTTAAACTTTATGTAGCCATCTGTTATAACTTTTCAAATTGATCACGCAATACATAGATTAAACATTTGCTTTGCTTGTGTGATGGCATAAGGATTTAAGCAGGACAGCAGCTGACAAAAGTGTAAAACGTTTTAAATACTTTTGTTATTTTTAACTATTATTCCTTTCTTGCTTGTGATGCATGTTTTGAAAAAATTTAACTTCTAATATCACATCTACAAATGACTACTTTGGCTAGTTTTGTTATTGTGTGGTTGATTGCTGTAAAAAATTTCATAAAATTTTGTATCTCAATAATTATGCTAGAAGTGGTGTACTGTACCATTCTACTGTACAATTTCAAACCAATGTGCGTTAGGCGCTTGGCTTTCAGGCATGCGCACCTGGTTCGATACTCGGCTAACGTGAATCTGAAAAAAACACTGCTTGCGTCTTTCCCATGAAGAAATGAAATGGAGCTCAACAATTGAACAATAGCTAAAGAAACAGAGACCGAAACTGTGGATTTAATCAAGTACCACAGATTTACAAACTTTTATCAAAGTATTTATCAAAACTAGATTAGGCTGCAATAGAGGGTAATCTAAACTTATTGAATGTTTGCTGATGCGTTTACAACATAGAATCACAACTTACTCATAGTTAACTGGATTGGTTCAGAATTTTCATTCGGTTTTTCTGCGAGAAAGTAATATCAAAAAGTTTTTCATAATTCCTTTAAATGTTTATTTATGTTGCAAATTAGTTATTTTTGATGTCACAAACACTTGTATGCTTCAAAGTATTGTCACATCACAATAGTCCAACAAGACCATGAGGTCAGAAGAACTTTACGTCATCATAATCACTTTTTAAAAAATTACTTAGTCCAACAGGTTTGATAGAAAAAAGTAATAATTAGCCTACCTTAGTTTGTTTACTTAAATAAAGCGAGTATCAAACAATATTCTATATTTTGAAAAAAAGATTAGACATTTTTATTAAAAATAGCAACTTTCTTTCAATTCGTACAAAGATCTGACACTGGAGGGTCTTGCAAATTAAAATATTTCTTCAGTAAGTCAAAAGATAAAACCAACACTAACTTGTCGACAACCACTTGAAAATCTTTTTACACATTGTCTGATTGAACAAATAGTTGCAGCTTTGCATAGAAGTCCACTTTATATTTTAGTTTTGATTTCATTCCCACCCATGAACTACACAACAACGATAATAAGTCGAAGAGAAACTAATCTGTGAACTCCTAAAACTTTTCTCTCCAAGTCGCGAGTGTACTCCAGAGCGGCTCTCGTTGCGACGCGAACCTCGCTTAATCGCTGCAAGGAAATCGATTTTTAAACAACCTGACGTCATGTAAGTTAGATTCCTGCACATAGATTGCGCCGTGAAATTACGTCACTGTTTAAATAGTCAAAATGTTTATGTTATAGGTGAACATTTGTTAAGAGTACAACAAATCCCCGACACGTCGTTTGCAACAGTCTAAGCCAGTGGTTCTTAATCTTTTGCCTTGTCGGCACCACTTTGAAATTACCAACCAGTTCTCGCACCTCTCCTATAGGATTGACTGCTTTCGGTGTCGGAGGTACGCTTGATCTACTGGCCGTTAAACAAAAATCTTTCGGACAACAAGGAGGGCTCTTAAACACCTGCCGATTGATTGCAATTCAAGACGCCCTTAACGTTAGTCCTGAAAGATCCCTAAATGCTCAAGAAACAAACAGCAACATCAAAGGAAAGTTTACCTTCTCGCCGCTTTGTACGTTCTGAGTTTTTAGGCTACGCTACAATTTTTTTTACTTGATTGGTTTGATTTTCAATCTTTATCTTCGGACTGACAAAGCCTTGATGGGTTATTCCGGGTAGTTTTGCATACTTGTAGAAGCTCTTGACGCAGGGCCGGTTACCGAGACTAGCAGAGTGAAGTTTTCCGATTGTTGAAGTGTTGTTGCCGGGGAATTATTTCATTCACTAGGTGCCGCTGAATGGAGATCAGTCCTTAGAATGCGTTGCTCAAGCGCACACCCCGAGAGTCGAACCAGCGCCGTGTGATCCTGAGCCGGGCGCGTAACCACTAAACTAACGGGGAGGGCGTTGATCTATTCTAGAGTGTGACCAAGGTGTGTGTATTTTTGCAAATGTTTATGTCAATAAATTTGTTAATAGATTGGGCAGCGTTTGACTAATTCTTTGAAAATTAAAGTTGTTTGGAAAGCAGTTTCTTGCTACGCTCCCAAGCGAAGATCTCAAGATTTATGCAATTTGCATTCGCTTTCAAAATAGTACAAACCGTCAGGTGTCACTACAAAGTGAGGCTACAAAAAACAGATTTCAATTCGGCAGGTCCCTACTTTCTTGCGTTGGATGGAATATAGTTTTCCAAAGTGGGTAATAATCACACTGACGTCACACTGACAGGCGGAGAAATAAAGATTCTTCTAAACATGATCGTGATCCGCAATACAGAAGGAACAGTGGTCTCCAGAGCTTCTGACTTGCGTGTGACGTCATCATGTTCAGTAACTCTTTAGTAAACTTTCTGCTTGGCTTGGTTAGCTTGAATTTTTATCCTCGGACAGCCAAAATCTTTGATAGGTTCTAGTCGTTGCAGTTTCACATACTTGTAGAGGGTTTGAACCACTGACGCAGGGCCGGTCACCGAAATTGGCAGAGTAAAGTTTACGATTGTTGAAGTGTTGTTGTCGGTGAATTATTCCATTCACTGGGTGCCGCTAAAGGGAAAGGAGTTCTGAAATGCGTTGTTCAAGCGCACACCCCGAGAGTCGAACCAGCGTCAACCTCGTATTTTACAGAAACTCAATTTCAGCTCTAACTCTATATCAGAAACCTTTGATGGGCTACTGTATAATAACCGAAACTTGCATTGTATTGAATCCGTAAGTTTAATTGTTGGAAATTCAAGTTATGGCAAAATTTATGCCTGCTCCAGAACCTTCAAGGCAATGTAGGCATTTGCGACTTGGATTATGCGACATCAATCTGTCTTAGTCTTGTCTTAGTTTAAAGAACATAACTCTGTCAGATAAAGTTTGATTGAAATAAGTTAGCTCGCCATCAAACGACGACGTCAAACGTGGGCTACATTACGTCTGCAGACGTTGAATCAATGTAAAAATGACAGATTTTGATGTCTGGGTTACAGAACATCTTGAAGATAATACGATCAAGGTGCATCTTTAAGATAACCAGATATAAATAAAACGAACTACGAAACTTACTTTGTACAAGCTTTATTGTACAACATAGCCTATGTTCTGCCAAAGCAGCAAAGTGTAGTCTATATTTTTAAAGTTGAGCGCTTTACAAACCTTACCTGAGCATTCCCCTAAAATCTGCAATACGGATTAAGCAAAAATGCAGAGAGACTTCACACAACAAAAAGCTTTGAGAATTCAAAGAGTAGATTGATGCCTTGCCTTGTCATTCTTGGGGAATAACCAGCAACACTCTCAATTTGGAAATGACGTCACCATCGTCTTGAAGGATTGGCGAATTCGCTTCGCGAAGACAAAACATTATGACTGTGACGTATTGATCACATGACATGCAGTTGGCATTCAGCAAACAAACAGAAAATTCGACAAAAGGAAAACTATCGCAATTGTATTCTCCAACTAATGAGGTAAAGTTGTGAAAGATGCAATATACTGTATATCTCGTTTGGCGAGTTAGTTTAAACGTATAGTATACTGTAACCCCGATTGTTCAACCCCGACTCAAGAGCAAGTGGCGCTGGTTCGGCTCTCGGGTGTGCGCTTGAGCAACGCATTTAAAGAACTGCTCTCCATTCATCAGCACCTAGTGGACGGAACAGGTGACAGACGACACTTCAATAATCGAAAACTTCACTCTGTCAATCACGGCAACCGGCCTTGTCAGTGGTGTCTCTGCAAGTATGCGAAACTAGCAGGAATAACTTATCAGCGGCTTTTGCAGTTCGAGGATAAAAATTCAAACCAATCAACCATAGTCTTTTTCTTTCAAAATACACAGTTGATGTAGCTACTGTGCGGAATGCCAGCTTTCCAATAAACACAATTCGCTGCTGCTGACTATGGCAACACTTTTACAGTAGGCTAGTTAAGCATACCACAACCAAATGTTTTCAAAGAAGAAAAAGCAAGAAAAACATGCATGCTCTATCAAATTTGGAAAACAAAGTCACGAAAGAATACATTCTTTAAAAATAATAATAAAAATAATATTGAAAGACTACAAAAACATTTGAAAAACTATAATTGAAATTTGTGAAATAAACAAACAAAAATATCAATAAAATTAGGTCAAACATGGCTGGGTCAATCAATGATAAAATTCAGAGGAAATGAAATTTGTTAGTTACATGCAAGCAATATCCAACAAAAATATGCCACCAGTCAAGATTACATCAAGTTATCGGTAAGCAAGTTTGATAATGGTAAAATAATCAAAACGGTAGAATAATGTTTAAGTAATAAAATATAGGCTACTTGATTTAAAATTTCTTTAAAATTAAAAAAAATCAGTTAAAATTTCAGTTTTCGGTTGTTTATATATTTGATGTTATTTTAATGTCGATAAACATCACTTTGATATTTACGTTTTGTATTAGTCACCATCTTACCGGCGTCATTGCTCTGCCTTGGCGCTTCTTGCTGGAGTGGATAGCGAATCCTGTCTCTGCCACTTGGAAGGTCAGAGCAGCAGTGGATGAACTTTGAGAACCTTTGTGATAAAATAAATGTGTCGGATGATCACAAAAAAATTCACCAGCCAAGAAATTATTACCATGGGAAAAAAAATTGTTTTAAAATTTTTTGTTGTTATTCCTAGTCTAGCTAAAAAGAGTTTTTGATAATTTTTCAGCGCGAAAAGGCTCCTAATAAAATTCCAAGGTTTTTTATTGAAACTTTGTTTCGGCATTTATTTGTTCATAACAAATTCATTGTGTGTCATCTGTCACGGTGCATCGCTGCGATTGTTACGTCATAACCGGTCGTATCCGGGCTGTCTGTGGGAGCTGTGGCTATGGTTCTTTGCTATAATTAGTTGATTGGTTTATGACGTCACAGAAGACTGGTTGCTTTCCCACATTCACCCACAGACATCCAACCATAACAATACTATCTATTCTACTTTAATTGGCTATTATTCGGACATAACCGCATACAAATAGAGTTTTATGAAACCAATTTTCGTTTTTCAAACCAGTTTTTTAGGAAGCAACGCATTCCTTATGACTTACCTTCCAAGGCAACGGTCAAAATAGCCGCCTTCAGCTGGTTTACAATTTGGGCCAATTGATAGAATTCCGAAACGTAATATACATTTTCATCAGAGTCGGTACCGGTAGCTACCGTCTGTAAAAGTTTAAATGCTGTTATGCAAACGAACCCAAGGAAGACCAGCAGCACGTGGCTAAAAAAAGCTAATTATGGAGACTTTTCAATGAAGCTATTTTGCACCCAACTGGTGTGAAATAAATTAATATTATTATGATAGTTATGTAATATGTTGGTTTGGTTGGTTGGTTTTGAATCTTTATCCCCGGACTGACAAAGCCTTGGTAGTTTCGCATACTTGTAGAGGCTCATGACGCAGGGCCGGTCACCGAGATTAACAGAGTGAAGTTTCCGATTGTTGAAGTGTTGTTGCCGGGGAATTATTCAATCCATTAGATGCCGCTGAATGGAGACCAATCATTAGAATGCATTGCTCAAGCGCACACCCCGAGAGTCGAACCAGCGTCGCTTGATCTTGAAGCTTCTTGGTTTACGAAGTCACGCGCTAACCAACTGAGCTATCGGGGCGAATATGTTAATGAGCCCATCAATTACAATGCCGCGACATGTCCACAAATCAGCATTGCTTATCTTCTGGTTCAACTGTAGAAACTGCACAACTTTCTGGCATCTTCTAGAAGCAAATAGGCTACTTAGCCAATATTAAAGGTGTCTACAGTTACGGAAAAACATTTCCAAACTAGCTTCATCCCCGACTAGCTTATATTGTAATGTATTTGAACCGAATTTATTATTATTGTTTCATGTAAACTTTCTTAGTTTTCTTTGCACTTTAAATTTGTTTCTTACGTATTTTGTTGGTATCAATGAGAAAGTCTTTTCTAAACTTTAAGCATGATAGTTTTACATAATTTGAAGAAATCTGAATTACTTTGCCGAAAAATCAAAGATTAACAATTTAAAGTCCTTTCATATTCGATGTATACAACACATTCCTGTGAGAATTTCAATTTATAACGCAATTTTCATAGTCAAAGGTAGTTTTCATAGTCATATACTGACACTTTCATAGTAATAGGTTCGATACCAAGAGTAGCTTCTGCTACTTACCCTTAATTCCTCAACTTCCGCATTCCCAACTCCAATAGCAAACGTGTTAATTCCCAGCGATCTGACGTAAGCAGCGCTCTCTGGAAGATCGAATGTATCGCTAGATCTGTAACAATGTCACCAACAAGTTTTGGAATGCTTCGAAACAATTAAAAAACACCAAAGATAACATGCTGATAGACATTTGCCTCTAATGAGGTAGAAACATCAATTTTTCGATGCTCTCAACTGCAAGAAATGCTTGACAGCATTTCAGCAACAACTCAGACAGTTGTGTGGATTGCAATGACCGAAGCAAGTATACGAAATCGAATGACGTTTCTAGTTCAATACTGACCGCCAATGAGATGCTTTTCTTATCACAATCATACGCCTGACAAAACGTTGACACGAAACTTAGCAAAAATTTTTAAAGTTATTTGAAAGTGTTGTATTTTTGGTTAGCCTACATCAACTGGCAATTGACTAGTAGCCCGAATGGTCTTTGTTGTCTCCCTGTCAGTAGCCTATGGAAACTTTGCACAATCTTGCAGTGTGCAGTATTATACAGTAAGCTATATTTTACAAATTTCAAACATGTGCTGTTTATGTTTTTGACAAATAAACCATTGCTTGATTGAATTAAATAAACATTCATTAAAAACTGATATATTTCTTACTTTCCATCTGTGAGCAAAATCAGTACTTTGGCTGATTCGTTGAACCGATCAGAAGACATGAAATCTAAGACGGATTTGTTTAAGGCTTGAGCAGTGAAGGTGGTGTATCCATCCAAAGTGATATTGTCAATAGCAGTCTGAGAGAACAATTTTACAAATGAAAACAGTTTTCTAGTGCGTAAGTAGTAAGTACAAAGTATTCCAAAGTGACATACCAATATCTTAAATAAAAACAATCTAATGGCAATAACAATCACGTTTATTTTGCGCCTATTGCAACAGGCAGCAGCCTTCACTGCGAACTGCAATTACATGTTTTCGTCGAGTGAGATACAATCAATTGTTTTGGTATGCTATGAAATGTCCTGCTGAGACACAGCTGTGTGCTCTGGAGCGGTGTCGAACCGACGTCCTTTTGAACATCGCTCAGGCGCTTACACCACTCGGCCACTCAACGGACTAATCAAAATCTCCGGTGTTAATCAGGAAAACAGACAATAAGTTTACGTAAGGAAGTTTTTGAATGTTATTTTACTCACAAAAAGGTCTAATTTGTTGTTGTACTGTCCAAGTTCGACCTCTGACGTTATGAAAGGCTGTTCGTGAAGTCCTCTGAAAACAAGAAACATGAAAAAATGTAATGATTTTGAAATGTCTGACTTTTCATGCGAAAATTGTATTGGTTTCAGCAACAATGAGCATTGAGCAAGCTAAGTTAAAAACAACACGCTTGCAATTGCGGTCTCAAAAAGCGCTTTAGCCTATTGCTTTTAAAATAATGCTAATCAGGCCACATAAATGTTGTGCATCATGGGCTGTATGTGGCATGCTTTTCACTTAAGCAATCTTACCTTGACTCATAGTAATGAGAATATTGGATGATTCCAACTCTGGTTGACCCATCTTGTATGTCGAAGCTTCTAGCAACTTCTTTCACCCAATTTTTGACAACGTTAAAATTACGTTCTCCAACTGAACCAGAACCATCAAGTACAAACATCATATCAAGGGCATACCTTGGGCACTCTAAAAGAAAATAAATTTGTTTCATTGTGATTATAGTCAGTTAAGCTTACATTTTTGAAAGAGCAGTTGCATCTTTATTCCTACTATTTGATCAAATTTATTACAATTAAAGATAATAATAGTAATAATAATAGTGATTATATTATTTTGTGTTCATTTTAACAACACTGAGTAGCCCCACTATGTAATTACAAATGCGACACAACAGAAAACTGGAAGCGGCAAAAACTGTACAGTCATATAGTCAATTGCTTTTACTGCTCAGCATGTCAGTAGGTGTCTCGTCAACCATGACTGCACGGTTTTGAACTTGGACCAGAGGTTCTTAAGCAGGGGCGCACGCACCACTAAGGGGTGCGAGACCTGTGCCTAGGCGGTGCAGGGATGCTAAATTATCAAGGTTTGTTATGATATGACGTAAGAAGCAAAGTTGTTTTACCAGGTTTCAACAAAAATTTCGAACTATAGGCGACTGTTACGTTTCAGCCAATTCTAGGAGGGGGTGCGAAATCTGGTTGGTCATTGCAAGGAGGTGCCGACAAGGCAAAAGGTTAAGAACCGCTGAATTAGACGAACCGACGCCCTTTTGAACGTCGAGCATGCATCTTTTATCGCTTAGGCACATCAACCAAAAAACATGATTATAGTGATTACTAGCATAACTGTCTTAATCCACATTATCATAATGCTACAATACTATATCTATTTATGAAAATTTCAGAAATACCTTTTTCTGCTTATGACTTTAATCGGTTATAATAACTTTATAGAAAATACGTCTGTTCGGCACTTCTAGAAGGATTCGGTTATGTCATGGAAAGACACTTAAAACGTGCCAAAATGGAAGCAGCCAATTCAATGAGAGCACGATGTATAGCTTATTCACTGCATCCAGCTATTTGTAGTGTTGCATCTCCTGTACTGCACTGCATAAATTATGTTATGTGCTATCACGTCTTTTTACTATCATAACACATCTGTCTAATGTGTTGCATTTCTTACATTGTGCCGTGTACAATTGTGCTCCGTGTCATAACAATAGACACAAAACAAAATCGTCATTGTTGCTATCATCACGTTCCAAACCACATTTAGCCCCACCTAGTCTTCTTGTGTAAGGATCAGGCTCCCATCTGGTGTCCATCTCGCGATTGTAACAATAGCCTGGGGTTTGCACAGCAGCAGTGCAGAACTGCGTTCGTGGAGGAGCGCAAGCCTGGTAAACAAATAAATCAGATTTATGACTTCTATTAGACAGATACCCTCTATTTCATGAGGCCAAACAAAGAAGAATGCAGGCACCCTATGATTCTTATTTCTTCGAGGTTTTTCATCAGATATTGGTGATAAATTTAAACATTCTAGATATGTCCAGACCTGGGATCGAACCGTAGACCAGCAGGCCCGAAGGCGAAGACACTAACCAATCGACTACTGAGCTACGGCGGTTCTTGAAGTAACGTTGGGAAATAACATTAACTTAAAAAATGTAATTCTTGAAATAACCTTAAAAAATGGAATTAACTTAAAAGAAGTTAAAAGTTTTGTCTTGGAATAGATTTTATTTACATGTTCCATTCAAAGATTTACCGTGAATCGCCCATTCGGTGATATACCTAAGCTGATACCAAACGCGTCTCCAGGATTTGCCGTTTGTGGGATGGTTGTAGGACAGGTTGGAGAATGTGAGCTTGTAAAAATGTTTTGGATCGAGCAGTTTCGTACGTCGCCAGTGGCTGAAGAAAAAAGCATTGAAATGATTAATTATTAGTAGTTCTGAGCAGGGCCGTTGAGAGGATATTTTGGGCCCGGTACTAATGAAATGCTTGGGCTCCAATCAAGACACGTATAATAAAATCGTACTGCATCCAAAAATAAATTGTGGTTTCGTCATATTTTTGGGCCCTTAAAATGATTCCGGGTCCAAATTACCCTGCATCCCTGTCAACGCTACTGGTTCTGAATGATACTCTGTCAATTTGAGTAAGTTTGTACGTAATGGTTGTTTCGGCAAGACGCCTTTATAATAACGAGTAACTATTTCTGTAAGTTGTTTTTATTGTTGTTGCTTCTGCTGTGATATATTGAGCACTTTTTTTGCAGCCGTTGCATCTAAGCTTGCGCTTTGGAGGTATCCGACCCCGAGAAAATCAAAGTGCACAAATTTTAAACCTTTTTCATTTTCACTCTGTGATTGCGGTTCAGCCATAACTATGGCACTGTAAACTGCAGTAACGAAGTTATCAAAATCTTACTTGAATGTGATGGGGAAGATTTTTGAGCGTACGGGTTGGAGTAGTGATCGGTCTTGGGAGCTCCAACAAGAACTCTGAAACATCAAAATATAAATAAAAATCAAACTCAATTAGATTATGGCCATTACAATACTATTTTGATTATTATTATTGTTAACTTCTGTCTGAACAACTGCTTTAAAGTTGTTTGAACATAATTATAGGATTGAAATCATTATGCGTTTTTGGAAAATGGTGTTAACTTAAAAGGGAGATCTTCAGAGCTTAATATTGGTTTTGTAACGAACGCCTTTGATGAAATTTGATGGAGACTTGGAGGCTGCAATGCTGGTCAAGTGATATCTAATTAACCAATTTTATTACTTGTTGGAACTTCAAAAGGCAAACGGAAAATTGTCATTAATTATTTTGTTAGACATTATTCTGTTACTTGTATGGACAGATACAGTTTTAATAAACAGATTAGGCCTAATTAAATTTAAAAATAGTTCTTCAGTGCCGCATATTAATGGATTTGTAAAGGACAAAAACAGTTCTTAAAGGGGTTTCCCCTGGTGTTGCCATCAAAAGTAATCAAGAAAAAACTTCCTTTTATTTTTTGTTTTCTGAATTTAAGTCTTTTTTATTGCGTCGGGCATGATACGACTTTAACCTGGAGCACCAAGCAAGTAAGCTATTGCTTAAACCTGGTGAAATCTCGTCCAGTGTTAAGCTATTTAAGTTTTACTCCGTCCCAGAATACGTTAGTACGTTATAAAAGTGAAGTGATATAATTGAAACGACATAATATTAAACTCAGGAAATTAAACACGATAATAGAGCCTTCAAGATAGGTTTAACATTACATTAAGATATACATGTGCATTTGCTCGTGCACGTTTGCAAGCCGGAGTGGTCACGATGCTTTAGGAACATTTTGCAGATAGTTCTTAACCCTACGTTCTATCAATCACTGCGTCATATGTGACGTCATTGGCAAATGTTTTAAGGTTTTTAAAGTGATTACACAGATAAAAAATGAAATGACGTCAATCGGATTAAAGTTTTGTTACAAAATGTTAAAAGGTTACCGTTGTTACGGGTATAATATGTATAATTATGTTGTTCATTCATAGTTCAAAGAAAGTTTTCCCTCTCTGTCATAAGCCTACAATGAACAAATTGTATAAAATGCTTGTTGATAGAAAATGCTTCAGTGAAACCAAATTAATAAAGCAGGAACATGCACTGCAGGCTATAGCTAATACTAATAGTTATGATGATGTCATGTTTACAACCAAGTAATTTGAAATGCAATGTCACCTAACACTTTGTGAACCAGTGGCTGTGCTTAGGTTGGTTTGCATTTGAACTTTTTTTGCACAACTGCTGTCCATGAAATAATTCCTTGTATTGAGTTGCTCTTTTTTATGAATATTGACTTGACACAGTGATGTAGCTCAGTAGCATGTATACTATTGCACCACAAATATACATGATGGAGACAATCAAACTGAACAATAGTTTGCAAATCTATTGCATGTGACGTCACAGTCGATTCAAGAATAATGACAAAGTGTGACGAAACAATGTCATGCTGGTATGGACCTCGTGGTGTGGTCGCTAGCTGCAGGTTGTTTTTAGATGGAGTTCTTTAAAATATCACGACTTGGCATGAGTGATGACAAAATGGAGGATATTATTAATAACTTTAATGCACATTGGTAGTCGACCGTGGTCAGCCGTTCGATTTCCGGGTCTACGCCATCATGATAATGACATGGCGTCGCCACCACTATTTACATTTGATAAGTTCCGCAGCTACCTAGATAGGCGACTTGTCACACTTTGCAGACTTTTGCATACTGTGTATTGCTACCATTCCTAACAGTGTGGCTGAATTTTTTTTAGATATTTTTTCTCAATCTCTTCCTGCCTCCTCCAGGTGGCGCAATATGCTGTACCATTACCACACAGTTCAGTTTATTTTTGTTACAGTGAAAACTTCTCACTCGCATGAGAAATTGACTTGATCATTTCAATCAGACTGTTATCCACTTGTTGTAAATGTGGCTACATTTTCTGAATATTCCAGTTTCTCGTTTTGTTACTGCCCTCCTGAAACTTTCATGGACCTCTTATAGCTCTTAGATGTAGTCACACAAAGAAATAAGGCAACTGCTGTCTTTGAACGTGCAACAAAATCAAAGGTTTGTACAGTTACAACATAATATATTTTTTGTGCTAGTTTAGGATGAATGTGGCAAAACATAACAGGACAAGTTAAATATTTTTGATTAATAATTAAGTGTCTTACCCATAACCTGCATCAGATGAAAATATGTTGAAGTTGTATCCAAAGAATGCTGAAGCTTGACTTGAAGGAAGAGGTCCTAGTTCTACTTCCTCTTTTACAGCTGCTTGATCTCTTTGGTCTTCTTCACTTGCAAGTTTCACTGTTCTGTTAAAAAGCTCTTGCTGAAGAGGAGAGAGAAGATATCTGATGGACTCTCTCCGTACATCGACGTTGTATGACAGAGCGCAGTTTGTAAACACAACAACATTAATTACAATTTTCATAAAACACCACATTGTAGTGGGATGCTTTTACTGTTGATTAAATTTGCCAAACTTTAAAACCTGTGTGAAACAAAGTATAAGACGGTGGCATCCTTAGAATTTGGTTTTGATATCTATGTGTTTTGAGACAATCATAAAATAACTAACAAAACCAGATGTGAGCCTAATGATTGATTAAATAATTATGAGAATCTTTATCTTTGGACTAAGAAAGCTTTTTTGAGAGTTTGATTCTGGTAGTTTCGCATACTTGTGGAAGCTTTGTTTAAACCACTGACGCAGGGCCGGTTACCGAGATTGATAAAACAAAGTTTCCGACTGTTAAAGTGTTGTTGTCTGTAAATTATTTCATCCACTAGGTGCTGCTGAATGAAAAGCTGTTCTTGAAATGAGTTGCTCAAGCGCACACCCCGAGAGTCAAACCAGCAACGCTTGATGTTGAAGCTTCTTTGTACATAAAGTCAGGGCTTAAGAAACCGAGATATCGTGGTAACTAATTATGTTATTATGAAGTAGGCCTAATGAAATAATTCCGCTTTATTAAGTATTCAATATTTGCGAAGTCATCTTACAGTCTCGAAAGAATGAATATTTGCGAAGTCATCTTACAGTCTCGAAAGAATGAATGCCAAAGTAATAATCTTGAACCTTTTTTTTTGCTTCAGTTTAATGAGCTGTGATTTGCATAAACAAACATGGTGTGGTCTGTGGATGTTTCCTCCTTGCCGCACTCACAGATCGTGGATGATGTCATCCTCCATTTTCGCATAGCCTACTGATGCAAAACAACTTGCCGCCAGTGTCCAGGCGATTCAGTTGCACCCAGGCTTTCTTGGCAACACAATGTTGGAGATGAAGCTTTGAAGTATTGTGGAGTTCACATTATCCCAAGACAGGTTATCTGCACTAAGTATTCTGTGTATTGAAAGCGACAACTGAAGCAAATGAATTGTGATGAGATTTTGGATGATTCTGCTATGAGGAATAAGCTAGAAAATATTCTTTAGTCAATCTAAGCATTTTTGATGGTAATAATTCATTTCTTCTGTGTTTTAAACCAAATTATTTAGAGAGAAAATATATGGTAGGATCTATATCTATGCATTATGTGATCGCTATTATTGTCAAGTAGCTTACATGTAAATTGCACTTATAATTATTATAACTATCTACTGTATTATGGATGTGTGATTACTGTGGATGAGTCGCTATATAAATGTTATTATTATTATATTAGCATTTCTCATAATAGCGATACAAAATTTGTACAGAGGTTCAATATTTTCCTCAAGAACATACCACTCACAATAACATGCAACTATTTTGTTTGATTCACATTTCCTATTTTCCAAAGTTTGGTTATCTTCAAATGGTTAATTTCAACACCTGCGTGCTTGTTTCTCCATCACTAATTTACTATGACATCAGTGGTTGTTTGAAATACTCAACTATGGCTGTTATGGAGGAGGTTGGGGGGCTCAAAAGGGAAACAGCCTAGAGACTCTTTTTATCTAAATCCGCTTCTGGTGAGAGTTGTTAATCAAAAACCAGCTTAGTCGGATATCGAACCAGGTTTGAATAATTGGAACGCCCACGCCCTATCCACTCGTCAACTGTTTTGAAAAATTCCTTTGAATAGTGTTTATTGATATATATATATATATATATATATATTTTGTTTATTTGCACTCAGACACAAAGTGCATAGAATTTATGATAAAGGAGGTCATTAGATAGAAATGTCAACGCTTTTTTAAACCACAGAACACTTTTTTTCAATTGCGGGTCTCGTAACAGAAAACATATTTTGAAAAGGTCAGGTATTGTTGCGTAATAAATCATATGAAACATTAGGAGAACTAACGACAATGACATATCGTGATAAACCTTTTTACTGATTTTTCGTGCAATGTGGACAGCTGAAGGGTTGGTGCAAAGATAGAAAATTGGCAGAACTTCAACAAATATTTTTCCTTTTTTATAAATGCATTCTCAGCAAATACAAGATTTTTAAAATTAATGCTTAAAATTTTAAGTGGTACTATAGCGTGATGCTACTACATTGTAACGTGATGCTACTACATTGCAACGTAATGCTACTACATTGCAACGTAATGCTACTACATCCCAACATTCCGTTACTATTATATCGTGTGGTCTACTGCTGCATTACCGTGATTTAAATACTAAAAATAAACGTGTTATCACGTCTTTCCATGCATTTATTCCACTGTTTCACACGTTGTACGTACGTGGGCTGGTCAAGTAGGCTGTACCTCGTTAGGCGACATAGGGAGGTAGACTCCATGCCTTATTGCACCACATATTGCAATAATACTATGATTCTCCAGTTGTCCGTGTTTTCTGTGTACTACTCTCTTACTTCAAAAAATCTTTCCCAAAACGTTTGTAGCCAACTGAGGTCTGTTTCTTGGGCTTCCTCCGGCTCATATAACAGTAAACTTAAATTATTGCTTATTTGTGTCATAAACACGTTAAAGCAACGTCATATTGGACTGATTTGCAAATCATTGGTGCGCGGTGTTGCTCCAGAGCACACTGTTGCGTATGGAAGAAACGCTTCTTGGCACGCTAGAAAGTGGACATGAAGAACGTTTTTTTGCTTTCCCAAATCTAAAAAAAATTATCATCAAGCAGAAGCCTGAAGTAGGTAAAAAGTAAACGATGATAATAATAAAGATCCTGTACTGTAGGCTTACTACAAAAACTTTGTAAATGCATTTCAAGACCATACCACACTGTATAACAATAATTCCAAAATCTGTCACAAAAACTATAGCTACTGTAATTAAAAATATTCCACCCTACCCTACCTTGCAGTTTGTCATTTCAACAACTTGGTTGCACCAGTTCTGACTGTTGAATGAGGGATTGTTATAAAAAGGCCAAAATCGTATCAAAATAATTACGTTTCTTTGTCAGCTGACAAGTAGCCTATGCCAGCAAATCAGTCTTTTTGCATTGATTCAATGGCTGAAGATGTCGACTCAATGTAAAAAATCATGGGTGTGCTGACTGGCCTAACACAAATGAACGATCAATCAATGCATTGAGATGGGAGCCAAAAAACATTTTTCTTCAACTGCGCGAGCTTTTTCCGTGTAAATCGTTATCCCCAACACGACCAACTGCTATAGTCGTGCTGGTACTGACCAAACTTAAACATCTATCCATCAAGGTTCAGATTTATACTGGGTGATGTTATTCAAACTAACTTTATAAGCTAAAGGCAATTTTAACAGTTTTATGATAATGCAACTGCTGAAGCTCCTTAGAGCTAAAACATAATAAAACAAGCAGACTTCGGTAAAATCTTCTTACCTTCTGCACGTTTTTTTACACGCTTTTTTACGCAACAACAATTAGTTATGTTAGGTAGGTGTCGCGCGCCGTCTGTGCACAGCTGACTCAGAACACAATTCCGTCGTCGTCATTTTGTTTTCTTGTCCATAATCTAACCCAAACTGATTAAATTTTGAAAACACTGCGGCAATTATGTTTTACACAAGATGATGCAATAGGTCAATTTTTGATTAAAAAAGGTAACCAATTCTAACTTGAACATCTCAGTCAAATTATTTCCCTACTCTTTACTAATAGGTCTGGTCATATTTAAATTTGGTGCTTTATAATTTACCGCAGTGTGCAGACGAATGACCTCTATTTACATAAAGTAATTTTCAAAGGGTAAGCCTACTTTGCCAAGTTTGATACCAACTATTTCTTGTTTTTTTGGATTTAATAATGACGTAACTATTTCTTTCCTTTGGGTTTGGATTAGTCGCTATTTCTGAAAGTAGGATCAACTGGTGATGGGTTAACTGACATACACGATAAAAGTAATATTTAATTTTACAATTATACGACAATTTGATATTTTGGTGTGACTAAAATTTTAGTTTATACAAATGCTTTTTATTATTTATTTATTTTTTGAAACAAAGACTTATTTTACAAAATGATTAAATTTTCAACTCAGAAAAATGTTGTTTCCTGTAACTTTTCGCTCAACAGCAACCAGCAAAAAAAAAACGAAACAGAATATCTAGTAGGCCTACAGTGTAGTGTCAAATTGCTACTTTCAACTATAGTCTATGTGACTACCTGGTCTAGCCCCCTGAAGAAGTCAGCAGTGTCTGATTGACGAAACGTCGGAATAAAAGCAGATTGTCATTGTATACATTTTGTGATAGTTTAGCTTAATTTGCACCAGTAGAACGCCTCATGTTATTCAATAAAATGCTTGGTGAACAGCCTCATTCAATTTTTATCATGAAACTTCCTGCTATAATATTAGACAATAGGCTGGGCTGCACTGACTCTTCAAATGGGCGGCATGCGGCCGCGGATTACATGTTGGCTATAGCTGGCACTGGCGGTAAATCAAAGCGAAATTTTTAGTTTTTTAAGTAGAAAACAATTTATCGTGTTCTCCATAAAGTGGTTAGTGGCTCAATTGCATTCTCCAAACTCCTGAGCAATGCATAAAATTCAGTGCATCCAAAATGATATATAAACAATTAATACTATCAATACTACAAAAAGTACTCAATGCCAAGCAAAAAAACAAACAGAGCGAATTAGATCAAATATAGTTATTAATCTCTAAACCCTTGACAACCTGTTTCACCCTAAAAGGGGAATCATCAGAAGGTCCTTATTCAAATATATTTGATTTAAACAATAAATACTATTAATACTACAAAAGTGCTCAATGCCAAGTGAAAGCCAAACAAAGCAAATTACATCCAGTATAGTTTTTACTTTCTGAAACCTCTACAGCCTGTTTCAGCCTGATAGGGGGGTGATCAAAAAGTTCTGAAAAGTATGCAAAAATGATAAATCGTTAATATCTGAAAGGATATTTAATATTATAACGTTAATTCAATCTCAAAAAAAAACAACTCCGAATTACGAAAGACCACCACCATGGGATGCCACAAAAGCCTCAATTACTCAAAAATGATACATATATTACTTTGTTTTTTAATTTTATGTCAAAGAAAATATGTAAAAAATTCACGCTGAAAATTTAGGCAAGCCCTTTCACCTGTGACTGTTAGTTTAAATGAAGCATCGAAGACTCTCATGCAAGAGACTTGAGACGTGGATGACGACGCGTATAACTAGCTCATAAATCTGTCTACGTCATAGCCTCAAAATAAGCACTCAAGAGTTTTCCGGAATTAAAATATTTGCTGATTTAATTGCATGAGCTGTTTTGAATTTTATCGATAATTACATTGTAAGCAACGTATGATGAGTTGCAGCATTCTGAGGTGTACTGAGGAGAGCACGTTTTGCATGTTAGCGCTGACGGAATTGTGCTCAAATAAAGTTGCAACGTTTGTAAGATGAATATTTTGAAGAGGCTTATGTTGCTAAAACAGACAACAATTCTTCAAACTGTAGCCTACTGTTACAATAAACATGATTGACAGCTAACTATCTTATTGTGTAATATGACGTAACATAGTATGAACATTATGTCTACGTTATAAACATTGTGTCTTGCTCTATGATGGATATTGTTTGCTTCAAGCAAAGTGACCTAACAAGAAGTTGTTCAAATGTCTGAAGTTTGTTGGCTTGGTTTTTTTCATGATTTCATCTCTCCATTAATTTTAGGCAAGAGTGTTTTGTGCTTTTGATTTTGCAAGCACTGAAACTACTTTGATATACCTACAAATGCAACATCTAATAGTTTGCAAGAGTTATGTTAATAACAATGATAGTTTTTATATAGCGCTGTATCCAATTTGCTACAATATTTAAAAACGCAATACTTTCTTTCGTATAACTATTTGAATGAGAGAGTGCAGACTCGACGACCTCCTACGCCTTCAGGGCTACGGTCTTTCGCACTCTCTCATTGGATGCACATTGTCAGTTTTTGTTTTATGTATGTTTCGGCGTTTCGCATTCAAACAAAAATAAAATGACCATCCATCCATCGCAGAATGCGTTGCTCCTCAGCGCAGTACAAAGCAGACAGTGTCAATGTAACCGTATAGGCCTCTATACGCCTGCAACTGAGTACCCGAATCCATTCCAATGCTCAGTGCCAAGCAGGAATTAGATTCAGTACCATTTTCAAAATGTCTTTGATATGACCCGACAAGGTATCGATCCCATGCCTACCGATTTAAAGGCGGGCGCACTAACCAATAAGCCACCGAGTCGGTTAATAAGCGTAATTTCAGCGTTACAAACAGTTGCAACCTTAAATTAACTTCTTCGATGTGTCTTGCATCACGCGTTTGGCAAGGAAGGGATAATGGTTCTCAATGGACTATGCATCCATATACGGATGTCAAATTGTGTCTTACTTTTAGTTTTCAATATAATCTGTAATGCAAGACATAAAATAAGTTTAGCATACAAGGGATAGAGCTTTTGCTACCGCGATAACAATTGGTTCAACATAAACTTATTCAAATAGAATAAAATGCTAACGTTTCCAAAATAAAGTAATTTTTACATTTTGGAAATGACTTAATTGGTCCACTGCTCATTCGTTACAACTTAAAAAGTTCGCAATCATCCACTTTACAGCACAGGCGAAGCTTTAACGAGCAAAAACTTAAAAGTTGGAACTGGAAAGTTCTTCGATAAACGGGGCCATCAGATCCTTATAAAGTTTACGAAGCGTTTGTTTGAATTCTCAAAATAGTGAATATTAAAGTAATAGCATTATGTAGCCCACTGCAAGGTTTTCGTTCTCAGTCTGAAGATACAATTGACCACAATAAATTAAGTACATAGTAAACGTGACAGCGTTGTTTACTTGTGCTGTTCGCAACTTGCAACTCTATGTTGACAATATGCAAAATTTTCATTCATTTATTTGACTAGTGGCGGTCGTCGTCGTCGTCGTATCCAGGCTTACACCTGGTGGTCGAAGATTTAGATTAAGTGGACGGGAAGGCAAGGCCAATCTTCGTGTCCACCTTCAGGCATGCCTTTAAGTGTCCTGCCAAAGACACAGCCGCATGCTCTTAAGCGGTGTCGAACCGGCGCTCTTTCGATTGCCGTCCCAGCGCTCTCAAAACTCGGCTATGCAGCCGACAGCAATGGCGGTTTTCTTGATCAGTGATATTCACCTAAATCTTGTGGTTTTCTACAACAGGTGGTGTGGTAGACGGTTTAAAGTGGACTTCATTTTTTCACTTTTGCAAGGCTGGGTTGTGTGAGCGCCTGTGCGAAGCTCGATAGAACGTCGGTTCGACACCGCTCCAGAGCATGCGGCTGTGTCTGAACACGATACTTCATAGCATGACAAAATAACAGGAGCAGCTGAATCGATGACTATATGCGCCTTTACTACTTCCAGTTGTCTGTTGTGTTGCATTTGTGATTGGTCGTGTATGCTACTGTGTGGTGTCACTGTGTTGCAACAAGCACAAAAACAAAATCAGTTGTTATTTGCTGAAAGGTGCGTGTGTATATTGTAATATAAGCGACTTGAATTTTCTCGCTGTTTTAAACGGAATGTTTGCAGCTTCTTATTCGTTGTTTCCGTTGCAATGAACCAATCAAAATGATAATTTGATGATTGCTTGGTATTTGCAAAGAATTTTATTTTCCCACGAGTCAGTTCAATCATATATAGCTACAAATCGATTTCGATCAGCTAGAAGCTAGATCATCTTCAGTTAAGCTGAAAGCAAACATTGCAAAATCAAATGCAAAGGAATGAAAAGACGTTTTACTCTAGCTACATAAAATAATTTTTGCTTGGTATTTGCAGCTCAGCAACTCCACCTAACGAGAAGAAATATCACTTCAATATTTCAATAAGGATGTTCCTATATTCAATTAACTAACTTTAGTGCACTTATAAATTAACCATAAACAGACATGTGACAGCAACAACACTACATTTAACATTTTAAAAACAAAACTGGTATGTGAACGTTTTCGGCTATAAAAAAGTTACCTCTCTACTCAAATTGTATTATAAACAAACAATAAATGATTTATTAATTTATTAAGTAAATATTTTTGCTTGACCGGAGTATAGAAATCAAGACGTCAGTTTCATCCTTGACACTAACACAGCTGTGTTTTACAAAGTTTTTGGATGTGTTTATATCTAATTGAAAAACAGATAGCTTATACAATCTAACTTATGATATCTCGTGATATGTATACAATGAAATATTTAAATTAGCATATCGTTTGTTGTATTGCAATATGTAGGCCTACACCTGTCCTTACGCAAAACAAGATTGTCGGAAACTGGTGACCCGCGGGCACTTTTGCATTATCAAATTTGGCCCGCTTGGGAAAAAGTTTGGACACCCCTGCACTAGGTGCTGCTGAATGAAGGAAAGTCCTGAAATGCGTTGCTTAAGCGCATACCCTGAGAGTCAAACCAGCACCGTTTGAGTCGGCGCTTAACCGCTAAGTTAACGTGGCGCACGTAGTAGAACGTAATATCTCCCCAAAACGATTTCTTGATCTTGCACGATGGCAAGCTTCAAATCTAGTGATATGGCATTTTAGTTTTTGGCTCTGCTACCTTCTCGCATTCACAACTGCAACAACGGAAAGTAGGCTGGTTCATTTTTAAAAAGAGAAAACAAGTCATTTCCGGTTTGTCTCTGCGCTTCAACGGCAGTGCACTTGCAGCTGAAAATATCAACAAATAGGTATATAGTAAACACTAGATGTTTTCGGTTAAAACGTTTTCGAAAATAGTTTAGTTTTCAAAAGTTTGCTGAACTTAAGCCTAGCATCTACATTTTGGGCTTTTTTAGTTTCTGATTAAATTGACCAGACTTTCCAACCATTTTGCTTTTACGTTTTTGACAACTTTTTCGTTTTTCCATTGACTGATAAAACCAAGCAACCACACGGCATTTAACATCATACATTAGAGCAGTGGTTCCCAACCTGGGTTTTCTGACCCCTTGGGGGTCCGTAAGAAAGCATTTCGGGGTCCGTTATCACCTTGATGAATATTGGAAATAAAACGAAAAGCGATCTTTTTACTTTCATTTCTCTCTTTGAATGCAAATGTGTCAAGCTCAAGCCCGCGAGAATAAACTGTACCGGTATGCATTAAGATTAATATATGCTGCTGCCTACAGTGTGTACGTACATTGACCTTAAACTACATCTGCCACAACGCATGTCGATTACAGTCAAATCAGGATTGGCTATTACGTAATAGAAAGCATACGGTGCAACCAAAGTTAAATAGTCAATAGTACGGTATGTTAATTGAGTTTCAGGCAAAATTTAGGTAGGGGTCCGCAGAATTAATAATTTGTCTAAAAGTTTGGGAACCACTGCATTAGAGTGAACATAAAACTATAAACTACGAACGTTTTCGGCCATACTCAAGTTAGCCCTTTTCAAGTAACGAAAATGACTGATTTTACAATAACATCTACATTGAAAATAACCGATCTACACAATGAATTGAAAAACGAAATGCACAAGAATCTTCTAGAAAGCAGCCAGAGAACAAATAATATACAATAGAATTATGCCTAATTACGTGACATGTCACGTTTCTCCGTTAGTAATTACGTAGTAGTCGATTAAACAATATAAAATACTATTAATACTATAAAAAGTGCTCAATACTAAGCAAAAAGAAGCAGAGCGAATTAAATCAAATATAGATATTAGTCTCTAAACCCTTGACAGCCTGTTTCACCTAAAAGGGGGATCATCAGAAGGTCTTGAAAAATATGCATAAGCAATAAATCGGTAATAGCTGAAAAGATATTAAATATTATACCCTTAATTTAATCTGCAAAAAAACATTAGAATTACAAAGAGCTGTCTCCATGCGTTATCACAAAAGCCTCAATTAAATGGTTCAAACTGAAAATCAAGTTGATTGATTCCAACACCTCCGACAGATTGATTGTGTGACAGATTGATTTCCAACATCTGTGGTAGTCGATTATATAATTTGTTTAATTGTTTCCATGAGTGGCGCAGCATTCAATCGTGACGCCACAATACGTAAACTTGAAACCTATAAAGAATTTTATTATTATTTTTTTTCTCGACATGATCCTATTGAGGATGCTGTGATAGCGAAATCAATCTATGATTAAAAAATGAGGTTGGGAAACTGTTTGTTACATTGAGTAACAAAACTTGTAGTTTTTATTATCTTGCACATGACTTGTATAGTTTGCTTATTCAAGTTATTAGTGCAATAAATTAATCAGGAAAAAATTTTGTTAACTCAAGAATGTGCTTTGTACAGCAAAGTAGAGTCTTTAACCCTTTGCTTTTCAACGTTTTTTTGGAAGTTAACTGCTCAAGGGGGGGCCATTTTTGGATCAAATTCAATCAGCTGTTACGTGTTATCCGCTGGTGCTATTTCAACAGAAGTTGCACCGGTGTGAAAGCAAATCATTTGTCTATAAGTTTGAAAAGTCATTATTTTAAAATTTTATATGTTAAACTTGATATTTCAATTTTTGCAAAGGTACCCAAAAATGACAATTTTGATTTAACTTGCCGCTATTTAATTACCGTGCTAATCCGATTTCATGCAAACTTCTGAATAACAAAGAGCTCGATCGAACGCACGAAGTGTGTGTGCGGTGTGCCGAATCATTGCATTGATTAGAATTTACGACTTGCGAGAAAATCTTATTGTAAGCTACTCACTGATTCTAAAATAGTTACAATCAGAGTAACATTGTTACACGAATTTGAAAAAAAAACAAAACTGCGTTTGTTGTCTTACATTTTTATCCTAAACTAATGCATTCCGAAACTCATGGCTAGCTTCTAGTTTTATGGAACTAAATTTCTCATAAGTAACACCTTAGCCTGCTTGAATAGCTGTTTACATCTTCGTTTGTGTATTTTATGTCTACAATTGAGTTTGTAGTATGAATATTTTTAGTAGAGAGAAGACAATTGAACAAGTTGTTGAAATTATCTGAAATTTCTAAGTTCAAATTAGGTGCTTTTGAAATTGTGGATTTGTGTCAAGTCGCAACACAAATATCATGCAGGCCACATCATAAGTGATTTCGCTTACGGGTGTTTATAAACATGACTCATAAATTACATCCACAAAAAATACAGCATTTACATCAACAAAGCTAAGTTCGAAGCTCACTTTTTATTGAAGATTGTGTCAATCAATTTGAAATAACATTTTTAGTCCGCCAGCGTCGAAACAATGCAACAGCGAATCGAGGAACATGCGTAAACAAAGGAAATGTGAAATAACCCACAGTCAGCAAATCTACATAAATTTAACGTTTACAAATGTTGAATCAATGTAAAAGGACTGGATTGCTGACTGGGTCCTTATTGTTTGAAGCACAAAAAATACGCGTAAAGGCGACATCAGCAAGGCAGCGATTATGTTTCTGGCCAAAAAAAAAAATTAACTTTTGACTTCAAAGATAAAAATGATTATAACGAAGTTTCAAAGTGTGTCGTAAAAAATATTGCAGAGATACAATAAACATAATCATTTTGTGCCAGATTGTGAGAAGACTTCCTAAATTCTTTCCAAACATTTGCATGATTGCAAATTATTTTCTATAACTTTATATTGCCAAAAAATGGCTTCTTTGTTGAAACAACGTGGCTACAATTCTATAAAAAATTCTTAGGCCTACTACATTGAAGTAATGAAATCTTTTTGTGATTTTGCTGATGACGTTTTGCAATATCCGAGAAGTAAAAAAAAATAATAATGATGAATTATTTTACAAAACCGTGGTTTGCAAGCGCTTTACAAAAAATTGTTGGGGGAAAATTTACTATTAGACGTAATATGTTTGTAAAAGAAAATTGTCGGTTTACGTATTTATAATGTTTATTGCGCTGTTATCGAATTATAAACTGCCTGTATTGTCTACCTTTGTTGTTGCCGGCCAGCTTAGACCAGCATGCAAACTACGCGTTTTTGGTATTTGCATCGTGTTATGATTCTCGAAAATTTCCCAAAGGTCTTTATTTTTATCGTGATATTTTTGTGCCTTTTCTGTCCTAAACTTGAAGTCATTGTGAAGCGCAATCCACATCGGTTTTTAGACTCAGTCTTCATTGAAAATCTTTTGTGTGGTGCATCATTTCAAGTAGTGTCTTCTCCTAAGCTGTTACACAAACCGCCCAGAACCAGGTTGATTATTATGTATCTTACAGCCGTTGAGACCCCGTTATTGTATGTGTGGAATTATTACTGTAGATGTCTGACTAAATTCATGCCAAAGTCGAGCAAATTCTGCTTTCGGGATCCTTGCCGTTATTTACTGTATTTTTTGTTGATAAGTTCAGGCAGCATTTTTCCAAGATAAATGAAGACATCGGTATTGTTCGTCACTTAGATTTAGTTTCCTCAGCATTGTCTGTTCATTCTTTGATCCACTAGTTTGTCCCACTTTTGGTATAATCGGATCGTTTATAAATGGCGGATCTTCACAATAGCCGGCCTCTTATACTGTACATTGGCGCAACGTATTCAGATGTTGAATCAATGATCAAGAAAGCTGATTTGTTTTTTGTCTAATGTGACGCCTAACTTTATGCCTTGTCTACATTACAAAATATTTTGTATTGTACATGAGGCATTATCATCTTTATTTTGCGCTCTTTGGAACAACACACAGTGCACGGTGAAACAAAAATGCAGGACATAAGAACAAGTAGGCGACATAAAGCAGGGAAGGGACGCCATCGAGTTAGCTGCTACGTGTAAATGGAGCCTATCTCATAATTTTGAGTGTATCTCACAATTACTGTTTGCAAAAACGCTATTTCTCTACGGCTTCTCCCAAAAGCATTTGCAGTCATACATTTCCGCAATTGCAATGCTTGTCAATGATAGTATTTCCATAGAACATTTATTTCGAAACCAGGTTTTCGTGCCTTTACCCAAGATTTCTTATTGTAACGCTTTTTATTCGTCAATGAATATTATCTGCTTGAAACAACTGTTTTGAATAGTTTGTGGCCTACATAGCCTACTATTTTGATCATGGATTGCTATTCTTCTTTGTAGAGCTGATAACGCAAAAAACGTTTGCTATTATTTTTTCTAATTAACAGCTTTGTGATCACTGGCTTTTCTTTTGTAACGTAAGAAATAACGCGCTTTGTATTATTGAGGTCAAACCAAACAAAGGAAAACAAGAGGACGTTTCTCTCTGCTCGCGCATATCGATGCACGAAGCAATTATGAGCTTATGGCTTGTTATCGCAATGTAATCCATTTCACGCTTTGCTGGAAGTTAGCTAGAAATAGCAAAAATTCACCAAAATCTTGAATTTACAAGAAAACTACACAACTGTTGGCATCAAATTTAATATCATCAGATCCGCCTGGCAATTTTAGGAAAAGTCAAGAAAAACCAAGTGCATGGCGTTACTGTGCTTCAAATAATCAAAGGAAATATGAGGGGGGGGCCAAATCTGGCCTCCCTTTGAGGAGCAAAGTGTTAAGGGAAGTTATCTGTCACAGAACCACATCAGTGATGAGGTTTTCGCTCATAACGTGTTTGCCTCTACTGCCGTGGAGCATCGAAAGGAAGTGCGTGTTTTATTGTATTAGGTGCCAGTTGACAAGTATTTCGCTTTTACCGCATATTCAATTTGACCAACAGGATATTACGAATAGAGCCACTCACTTGTCAATACCTTCATTGAATTTCCAACATTGAATGTCAAATGTTTGCTACTTGCATTTACATATCAAAGGTCCAAACTTCAATTTTCATTTACTCTTCAAAGCTTTAAGTATATGCTGGTATCCTACAGCAAAAAAGTAGATTTGATTTGGTACATGTTTGTTTATAGTTGCAAGTGAGTTAAAATATTATAGATTTGATTCTATCGAAACTCTGTTGACTATTAGTCATAAGTTCGGTTTATATTTTGCTGCTATAGTTTTACATTTCGAGTGTTAAAAGAGGTTGGCAGTAATTTTGTGTTACTTGCATATGATGTTTGGTGTCAGAATAAATGGTGTTGGCTGCATATCCGAGTGGTGAGAGCCCTGGTCCGGCTTTCGATAGGGCACCAGTTCGAAGCCGCTCAAGAACACGTTGCTGTATTGGAACAGATTAAAACAAAGCAGAGTTGTGAGAGCAGCATTGACAAAGCCATCATGAGCTATGATACTACTAGAAACAGGAATTTGTTTGGTAAAATATTATTTACTATAATCTAATGATAATATACTAAAAAGTCAAAATATAGTGTTGATACGTTGTTGATACGCTTATCTTAGAGCTTCGGCAGCTTTGTCAAGGCAAAATTTGTTTTTGAATTGAAATGAGACTTCCTTGCTGGTTTGGTAAAAGCAAGTCAGGAAAGCGCAATGGACAGATTGCAAGCCACTTCACAAATGTTCTCTACGATCTCTGCCGCCAACCGGCTTGGTGGCCTAGTGGCTAGTGCGTCCGCCTCTGAATCGGTAGGCAGGGGTTCGATAAATGGTACTGAATCGAATTGCTGCTTGGCACTGAGCAATGGAATGGATTCGGGTAATAAAATTCTCAGCGGCGCCTCTATACGGTTACATTGACACTGTCTGCTTTGTAAAGCGCTGAGGAGCAACGCATTCTGCGATGGATACAACGCTATATGAAAACAAGTATTATTATTATTATCATCTCTCTACCCGCAGAGGGCTTTGTTGTTGTATTGGATTAAATTTTATAAACGAACCAACATCGACAGTTGTTAAAGTTAGAGTCATGTACGGTGGTATCAACTGCAGGCTACTGTTTTAAAACCAGTTGCTTAAAGGCTTTGTTTTTATTACATTGTCGCGGGTTGATTTCAGAGAAAATCAACTTCTTACTTGTATTTTGTTTCTGTAATATTCTTCTGTTCGGTGGTCTCCTCAAAGCACAAGATAGTAATGTTGCCAAAATTACATTTAAGAATGCTCAAAGTTAGAACTATACTGTATAAAGTATACGTCGTCCGTTTTCTTGCAAAAGTTTTCTTGGGCGTAAATATACGCTATCAATCCACAAGTGGTTGAAAAGGCCTTGTGCGATCGACTACTTAATAATCAACCTGTTGTAAATCAGGTGCAATGTTTTGAAAAAAAGAAAGATTCAGTTTTCTATGGTAACCGTTGCTGCCAAACATTTTTTTGCAACGTTTGAAAAGTTATCAAATGACAATACTATATACGCATGGTAACTACCGAATTGTTTGTTGGCTAGGAGAATGTTGAGGAAAGACAAGTAAATTTACGAATAATCCCAGCTAAGAAACACGTTTAAAATCAAAGGCCTTCAGATAGGCCAGCATCCTTGAAACAGATTGATTGTTTAGAAACTTAGACCGCTTGGGATATGCGATTGTACGGCTGATGAAAGTATGGGGAAGGGAACTACAACAAGTTACTGAAATTCACCATTGTTGTTTCACTAAATTTTGCATATCTTGTTTATGTCATGCGATTGTTGCTTTGTGCTTATTAGTTCTCACACTGCCTTCATGCACGGAACCGTTACAGTTCCCAAACAAAGTATATGATAATAGAGATGATTTTGCTGGCAGAATGTGTTTTAGAACAGTTGATTTTATTAAAAGTAGTTGATAATTTGTTTGATGAGAATCAAACATTGAGAGTTGAATTGCAAGTCAGTTCTTTAATTTTTTTGAGAAGGAAAAACACAGCAATTCTTGTGATGCGTGGATGTTGTTTTTCATTCGTCGTCCATGTCTTAAGTTTGCTCCAATCCTCTTATGGCTTCAACATTAATGCTGATGGCATCACAGAGCACCTGTTTGTTCAAGCTACTCCAGAAACAACACCTACTACGTTTAGAAACAGAAAAGACGAGACCTTTTTTGGATATAAAATTTTCTTGGAGCTGATCAACAATGGAATAGAGAATACCATACAGTAAGTTAATGTGGAGTAAGTACGTGAGTTTTTAGGTGTCGCTCTACAGCAGAGGTTCTCAATCTGGGGCAGGGGGTACTTTATGAGGGGCATAACTTACGCGTGTGTCTGACTAATACCACTCTTTTATTGAGAAACTTTTTTACAACAAACAGGCACAGCCTTCACACTAACGTTCAGTATACACAGCTGAAATAAGCATAGTTATACTGTAATGTGCTAGGTACATTCGTGATCCTGCTGTGTAAATCATTGAATCATCAAATCATACGTCAATGTCCTTTGCGTTATCATTTGTTATGAGGTTGTCAATATATTGCCACTTTATTTGATGTCAGGGTGTTAAGAGTTCGGGCTTATTTTTTCACTACCTGGGGATACTTAATGAGAAAATGGTCGAAAACCTCTGCTCTACAATAACAAAGTTGTTCGTTTTAGCTGCATTTTGCCTTTCAATGTTGCATCATATTTACGACGTGAACCCATTATTACCTCACAACGAATGGTACTTTGTAGTTTTGGTATTGACCAGACTGGGAATCGAACATGCATCCATCATAGTTCGCCATAACCTCGTGCGTACAGTAGCTGCACAGTTGTTGTAATGTGCAAGGAATGAGATCACCTTCTCGTTCTTTCAGTTAATGTTGATCAAACGCAAGCACTTCCTGTATAGTTGAATGCTTTGCCTAACCAACAGAATTCCCCTTTTTACATTCAACGTCAACCTTTGTAAACGTTAAATCAGCGTAAAAGACGGATATACTACCTGAGTGATTGATAATAGGATTTTAAATGCAAATTAACGTTAAAACTTTAAGCAATTCTTCGATTAAGTGATAAACATAATGAAAAATACCTGCTTTGAAAAGCATTAAGGAAACCAAGTGGAAGCAATGTTTTGGAACATTCTCTTTGCTATGATTCTATGACTAGTTTAATTGTGAAAAACAAACAGACAGACGGAAAACAAATTACACTAGGAAAAGGTAACTACGTAACTACAAAAGAATTTGCACCACAGGGGACGCGATACATCAAGTAAATGTTGAGGAGATTAAACAAACATATATTTGCTGGAGGCGCGTCCATTTCCTGAACATTTACTAGATGTATCACGTACCCTGTGGTGCAAATTTTTTTGTAGTTATGTAGTTGCCTTTTCCTAATGTAATTTGTTTTCCCTCTGTTAGTCTAATTGATTCACAAATGTTACTGCCATAGTCGAAGGTTTTAAAAACAATCTTAGCTTTTTTTAACCACCTTTTAGATTGGCGGTAAGTGCTCCGTCGGAGCTAGTTCAAGTGTACACAGATAGCAGCCAAGAACAAGGAGGTATAATAAAAGAGCCCAATCCTAAATCCAGAGCTGCTGTTTCAGCCACTAAAGCAACAGGATCAACGTATTATTGCCGTAAGTAAATTAGTTGTGGGTGCACAACTGCACATCTCAGATAAAGTGATTGATGCACTACATCCATATTGCTGAAATCAACTAAACATACAAAGTAAAATTTCAACTTCAAACAAAAAATATCGTGCGAAAAACTTTGAAACTAGAAAAAAGGGGTTTAAATGTTAACGATCAACAAGAAACTTAAAAAACAGCCCAGCACTTTCTTCACTGTGTGTTTGTGTTTTGTCATGCTGGACAGGTAGTCACTGCCTGGTCTAGCCGCCCGAAGAAGTCAGTCGTGTCTGATTGACAAAACGTCGGAATAAAAAATAAAACTGCTGAAATCAACATGGTTCAGAATATATAATAAACATGCTGAAATCAAAATGGTCCTGTGTTTTGCCATGCTAGACAGGTAGTCACTACCAGGTCTAGCCCCCTGAAAAAGTCAGTGGTGTCTGAGTGACGAAACGTCGGAATAAAAGCAGATTGTCACTTTATACATCTTGTGATAGTTTAGCTTAATTTACACCAGTAAATAAAAAAAGTAGTTGCAATTGAGTTAACATAACCAGTGGCGTAAGTAGGGAAGGGGGGCATTGGGCTATGCCACCGTTTTAAATAAATGTTTCCGTAACGTAACGAAGTAGAGTACGAAATTTGATATGTTTTGGATAGAAGCGTCGTCGTCGTCGTCGTCGTCGTCGTCGTGTGAGCATCTGGGGCCGAGGGTCTATCTTTTTACCACACCAGATTCACGATGTTATAGTGATAGAAGTGATAGTCATCGTGATAATCATCGTGATAATGAAGTGATAATCATCGTGATAGAAGCGTCAAAGCAAATGACTGTGTTGTTCTAAACTAAACTAAGCAAAAACTGAATCCATGACTCAATGTCACCACCATGCGTACACCACTGAACATAACAGAGAAATTATCGTTTCCGATCAACTTTTTTTTATATCTTTTGACAGAAATCACTCAAAATCAGTTTCTGAACCGCAGTGCCGAGAAAGTTCATGACTGCTCTCAACGAGCATACATAGACAGGGACTTGAGTGGATACGAAATCGGTGACCACGACAGCTTGGGAATGTCCCTCTCAACTTCACCTCTGCCGGAAGATGGCACTACAGTAACACAAAAGAATACATTAGTGGTAAAGTATTGCAGTGAAATTCAGCAACTCCATTTTGGTATGGTTGGTTGGTTTGGTATGTTTATACTCGGACTGACAAAGCCTTGATTGGTTGTTCCTGGTAGTTTCGCATACTTGTATAGAGGCTCTTGACGCAGTCCGGTCACTGAGATTGACCAAATGAAGGTTTCCGATTGTTGAAGTCTTGTTGACGGATATCATTGATATTGCCTGCAAGTACAATATTAAACAGTAATACGTAGTAATGCGGTGGGATGTCGCAGCGGGTAAGGCGCTCGCTTTCTAATCATGCAATCCTGGTTCGACTCCCGGCTTAAGCTGGTTGTTGACAAACACCGCTCACCTCTACCCAGGGTGTAATAAATTTGGTGGGCGTAGTTGCTGAAGGAAAGATGGCCGAGAGAAAGGAACTGGCCACCCTACTCTCGTTAGTGCTGTAGTCTTAGTATAATGAGAACTTTATCTTCTCATCCCCCGATGCTTGGATCAAGTATGGAACTCAACTTTACCTTTACGTATAGTAAGTTGTTGTTATTCCCAGATGTAGCTTATACTTATAACAATGTATAGATATACCATGTCTGCCTAGAGCAGGAAGCCATCTACCAACTCGCGCTGTTGTATTTGATACTTTTCTGACTGTCTTCGATGTTTTTTTATTCAATGTGGTTCCTTGATTGTGACGTCATAATAACAGTATAAATCAATGACAATAAAATGTACCACTAATAATAACCATTATAACAATGATAATAGCATCAGTACACTAATAGTAGTAATAATAATACCACAGGTTTGTGCTCCCTTACACCTGCACGATTGCAACACCAATTACAAAGCAGAAGGAGCTTGTTACATTTCTGAAGTTGCACCAGGGCGTGGTGATTCCCAGAAAACCGTTAGGTGGCACAAAAGAATACCTTGTAGAGACAGTGAGTGGTTATTTAGCTTTGATTGGTTTGAATCTTTATCGTCGGACAGACAAAGCCTCTGATAGGTTATATTTGGCAGTTTTGCATTCTAGTAGAGGCAACACTGACGCAGGGCCGGAAGATTGACAGTAAAATTTTCGCTTGTTATTGTATGCAAATTATTTGCGAACAAACACCACATAATGAATGACCGTCTGCTCGTAATTGCTAGAAATATAATTATTCACAGTTTAAATTTTAGCAATTTTTTTTTGGAGGGAGACATGGCTCATTTGACCCCCCACTGGGACTTGAGTGGATGCGAAATTGTCACATGGAGGTAGTTGGATTTCTTGGTTTTGCGCATTATTACAAGAAGAGAGACGTGTTTGTTCAAACAATAAAATGTTTAGTTATGAAACGCAATATTATGTTTGCTTTGCTGGAAAGCGTCTGTCACACAACCAGATCAATCATCACTTGTCTCTGCCCGACTTCAATTAAATTTTCATTTCGTGTTTGAAATCCATTAGTTTAACGATTCATTTGCTAAATATAACTTGATAGCGCAGACGTGAATTATTGCCTTGATTGGCCAGTGGTCTAATGGCCTTAAATGTTTTGCTGCTTGTAAGTGTAAAGGGTATATGCCACTACTATTGCGAACTAAATCAAATAGTCACTTTGCTGGTGAGTCGAATGACATACTGAGTACTGAGTTATGTATGTTATGAGTTATATTCCATATCTCAAATCGCAAAATATATGCAAACTTCAGTAGTTGCTAACGTTATGACTGATCGATTCCTACTCTGAAAATTAATTTTGACCAACTACCATTCTCTCAAGGCTGGTAGCCTAAACGATATAAACCATTGACCCTTGCAATAGTAAAGAAACTGACTTCAACACCATTCGTCACAGCACATGACTAGGGAACTCTGTTCCTAAAGCTGATCCAATTCGCTAGTACCACAGCGCACTCGCAGCATCACGCTAAAACAGATCGTTAGTATCTACATTGTGAAGTAAGCAACGATAGAATACATACATATTACATTACATATTACATACAATACATCATACATAGAAGAGTAGTCCACATTTTGTACACTAATTACAAACGATTTTAAACATGCAAATTTGGTTTGACTACCGGTTAAAGTGTATTCCTAAGCTAAACGTATAAAAGCAGCTGTTTTACTATTTTTTACGTTTCGTAGATAATTTCTATAAAAACTTAATTTCCAAAGATTTCGGTAAGATGGAATGAATGCATGTTTCTTGTAGTGGTGTCATTGGAATTGGAAAAGTTTTCTGCAGTAATTCCATTGCTTGCGCTTGCTGCTGCCTTACACCGACTTGTATATCGTTTTCCATGATTTAAATACTCTTCACGTATACAGTAGGCTATGTGGTATCTCACATGTCATCTGTTTGTGGTACAGTACAATACATGTTAATTTATAAATGCATGAAATTTAGTGTCAAAAGAATTTAATCATCTTGACCGACTTTGGGTGACTTTGTGAATCCTTGTAGCCGTTCATCTTTCTTCGTTGAATCTTTGCTTAGTTTGCAACATAGTTTCTAATTCAATATGACACATTATTCTCCGTTGTCACGTCACAAACGCAATATTATTATCATAAATAACTATTGTATGTAGTATAAACATCCCTTTGTTATGAATAAACAAAAGTAAGCAAGGTATCATGACGTAAAACTAAAGGAAATATTGTTTTAGGTTTGCAAAACGAAATTATAAAGTAACACGAAAGCATAGTAGTCTAAAAACGTTCGCTAGTTTTTCTATTCATTTTACGCTTTTATCAACAATTAGCGCTATATGTCAAAATTAATTAATGTTTTTTGACAGAGTGGTGTAAATTTCGGTATGAACAATTTTTCAGGTTGTTTTGAGAGAAATATTGATTTGATGTTTGTTCTGGATGGCTCCTTCTCTGTCGGCAACGAAAGCTTCAAAACCGTCAAAGAATGGGTCAAGGAAGTCAGCAACGGTTTTGATATCAAGGAGCAAGTCCAAATCGGAGTGGTAGGCCTACCATGCAATTTTTGCTATTCAGTGGCGCTGGGCGCAGCTAGGATTTCATCGATTTTTTAGACAATGACACTTTTTGCACCCACTCAAATGTTTGCTTGAATTATAAGAAATCAAATTTTCATATTGTCGAAAATCAAAACTTGCCTATTTTGTCACGCTTTTGCAGGTTCAATATTCGTACTTCTACCCAAACAAGAAAGATCAACAGTACATGAAAACGGAAATAAATCTTGGACAATTCAAAGACAAGAAACTATTTGACGAAGCCGTAGACAAAATAAAGGTTTGAAAAACCTTATGATTTTGGTGTCGGTTAAATAACCGAGTGGTGAGACGCTGTTACGACATTCGAAAGGGCGCCGGTTCGACACCGCTGAAGAGCATGCAACTGTGCGTTTGGCAGGACACTTAAATGCATGTTTCAAGAGGGACAAGAAAATTGGCTTCCTGGCCTTTCCATCAACTTCATCTAAACCTTCCACCAACGGGCGTGGATTCGACAAATTTATGCATGTGCTAATTGTGTCCTTACACGGCTTAGTTCAAACCATCTATCATGCAAATCACTGAGAGTGAAACCTACCTGCAATGGATGCAGCGTGATGGAAAATAGATATTGGTTACTTTAAAACCAACAACGCTCGAATGCGATTAAAAGCTGTAGGCTGCATTAATTAAAGAAAGTATAGGTCATGTGCTCAATTGTAATGCCACTTTTACGAATAATTACTGTGCACTAAAGTTGGAAATGTGTTGTGTTTGACAGTATCATGGGTATAGTACTTATACGGCTCACGCTATAAACAAGACAGTGAAGGAAGATTTTATGGGACAGGCCAACAGATACCCGGATGCAAGACGAGTGATGATTTTACTCACCGATGGAATTGCGGATGATTCGTAGTAAGCTTGTGTACAAGTAAAAATAAAAAAGTCAAAAAATCAGCTACTTCTAAAGAAATACCTTTTGCAGTTATTAATGCTTCCTGGTTAGAAGTCTTTTATCTTGATTGATTGAATCTTTGTCTTCAGACTGGGAAAGCTTCCTTGAGAGCATAATCTTGGCAGCTCCGCATACTTGCAGAGTCTTTGAATTACTGACGCAGGCCCAGCCACCGACTTTATAAAGTGAAGTTTCCGATTGTTGAAGTCTTGTTGCCGGGGAATTATTCCATTCACTAGGTGCCGCTGAATGGAGAGCAGTCCTTAACGTGCATTGCTCAAGCGCACACGCCGACAGTCGAACCAGCGCCACTTAAACTTAATGGTTCTTCAAGGTCACGCGCTAGCCAACTGAGCTATTTGATCGAGGCTAAATTTAACAATTGATCTAAAGTATGTTTTCGGTATGCGTGGAAGACCTTTATATGTCATAAAAAATTGCTAATTTTTGTTTTCACTGGTTGCCTTATGCAAATCAGCTTGCAACCTTTTCGGATTGTTTCTTGCATCACGGTCTATCCAACAGATGTCACCAGGCACAACCAATCTTTTTCTTACATTTAGTAAGATTATGTAGTTGATCTATTCTTTTTAAGTTGAATAAACTCTTCAAGTCATTAAGCTGTCGACGCCAAGTAAACTTGTGAATTTGCATTGATGTTATTGATGTTGCATCTCAAGACAGGAAGAGACCTTATAACCTGAGATGGTATCTTACTCACACCCTCAACTCGGAAGAAAATAATTTCTTTCGAACATTGGTATGATCTACAGTACAATAAATCTCCATTTGATCTTTCAATCGTTTTTCAAGGTTGGATCAACATTCAATTGAGTTCTACTGCTGCATTATTGACAACTCATTTTTCTTGCTAGTGATCTTGCTGGAGCTACACGTTTCGCTCTATCTTCTGGCGTGGAATCGTATGCTGTTGGTGTAAGCAATTACGAACCTGAACAGCTGGAGTTGATAGCTGGTTCTAAAGACCGAGTGATCACAGTGGAAGACTTTGATGACCTCAGCAACGTTGTTTCACAACTTCAAAGAGGAATTCAAATTATAGAAGGTTGTGATGATGATAGAAATAATTTTGTATAGAGCTGAATTCACCGCGGATGGATATTGTTTTTGGAACTTTATGAAAAAGATCACCCTGTTTTATTGTTTGAAGTTGTGCTGAAATTTATTTCTTGTAATGGTAGGTTTTAGCAATGGCTCAGCACGACCTATTCTACTGTATGGCTTTGCTTTACAACTTACTCCAGTGCAATTGGGGAAGGACCTTTACCTTGTGTTAGATTATCAACAACAACTTAATTAAATTGTAGTGTAACCCAGAGTTAATATCAGCTCGATTCCAATTCGAAAGTGATTGCCTGAACTTTCAAATTTGTATTAGTTGTTATCAGAGATGCTACAATACTTGTTTCGGAACGTTTACATCAAGCCGGTTAATTGCAGTACCAATAACACTCTGCAACTGCTTTACATTTTGATCACAAAAGGTTGTGAATCTAGTTGAATAAAAAGTTATACGTTTAGAATTGGACGTAGATTACAAACAGCCGACCATCGACCGATTAAGTCGCATAATCCACTGATTATTTTTTTCTTTGTGCACCAATTAGAACCGTCGATCACTGATTCATCGAAAAACTTTGTACAAATTGATTTTCGATTACCAAATCAGAATTAATTCGATTAACTATTGTAACTACAATTTTGGTGGAGAGGTGACTTTCTTTAACCATAGACAGATAAAACCAAGCAACCACACGGCATTTAACATCATATATTAGAGTGAACAAAAACCATAAAACTACGAACGTTTTCGGCCATACTCAAGTTAGCCCTTATCAAGTAAGGAAAATAAATGTTTTCGTTACTTGATAAGGGCTAACTTGAGTATGGCCGAAAACGTTCGTAGTTTTATGGTTTATGTTCACTCTAATGTATGATGTTAAATGCCGTGTGGTTGCTTGGTTTTATCTGTCTATGGCTACTGTAACCAATTGATTAAATCTGCCACTTAACATGTTTGCTTTCGGTTCAAGGAGCACAGTTTGCAGTTGTGTCGACAGTCTGCTATTATCAATGTGTCTGAAACTTAAACGAAGATTTCTTTCAATTATATTAAAAGATTTTTATTAAAAAAAAGTAAATTGAAATTAACGAACTCTTTAGGTAATTATAATTTCAATAAATTCTAATTCTTCATAGGTGGTGGGCAACCTAACGCAAGCAATGAACTGACGCAATGCCAGGCCGGAATTTCCGCCAAATTTGATAAGGTTGGCTATTGATGGTGACATCACAGTAGTAGCTATGTATCTCCAACGCTTGTTTCATGTGATGTTTGTGACGTGTTGTTGCAACTTACACCCACGACTCTTCTTTGTCCTCGTTTGAGGCTCACAAGTCACAATTAAGAGATTTCACTGCAAGCGAGGCTGATGCAATTTCTAAGCGTCCAACAGCGCTTTTCAAGCTGCCAACAATTAAAATTCTAGACACTCGAGCCTGTCACGATTCTCTGAAAGCTTAATCAATAATGATTGTTCGTGGACAAAAAACACTGTTCGCAAACAAAGAACACGGGCGTTCAGTTTTAGAGGTTTTGGGTGCGGTGTGGTAACAGCTTTCTTGAGACCAAAGGAATAAAATCAAAGTCAACAAACTGGATTGAGAAAGCAAGATCATACAAATGCTATCACTAAGTAAGTCTAACAATTATTTTACAATTTTAAAAATTCACTCATTTTTGATGTGGTATTAAATACTATATTAAGAATTATTGTTTTATTTGTTACAGTATATGAATTAGTGTTGTAGCCTATTTTGTTAAAGACTTTAAATTGAACACATTGTGAGCACTTTCATGTTGTAACTAGTAAATATGTCACATTTAACAAAAGTTTGAAATAATAACTTTAAGTAAGATGTGGATCATAAACGCAATAAGCTGTCCTTAAGTTGTAACAGGATAGTAGTCTAGGCCCTAGATTAACTTCGTACAACACAAATTATGGAAGATCCGTTTATTTTTGAAGTCCGTTGTAAGACACTCCATAGGATAGTCTCTTTTTTTTTTATCAAATGTTAATGAATGTTTTAAGTTTGTCCGATTAAAGTTTGAAACGCAAATACAAATTTGTGTTTTGATTGTTTGTGTTACATTTGGTACATTTTCTAAACTGTTGTTGATTTCGTAGTGAAGATAAACAAAGCCAGGCATGTGAAACGAAATAAAGTAACAAAAACTATGTACAGTTTATGACACAATTAATGTAATAGAACGTTTGAGGCGCACTTGCCTTTACTGATTAGTCTTTAAGGTCGAAACAGTGACTTCTTGTGTGCAGTTATACTGTATATCATATAGCTCATATTTAGCTTTTCCTACTCGATTTATCTCATATACATATAAAAAGCATACCCACCAAAATGCACATGTGTCAAACTATGCAGATCTTCCTTATTGATATGCATTTTATATAAAGTGACACGACGGTTAGTCAAATCGTTTGCGACGAACATGATGACGTAATATCAATTTAGCTGTAGCGGAACTAACCCCACAGAATTGTTTTATTGCGTTGTAACATAAGATTACGTGTTTTTGTAAGATACGACATAATGACTAATGCCGAATAACATATAATAGAAAATACTGTCACAAAAATATGAAAAGTTTAAAGTTTTTGTCGATTTTTCTAAACATAGTTTTGATAGACAGTAAATTGCATGTGTACAAAAAATCCAGTTTTATAGTTTTGGTATGCGAATAAACTCACTGTTTTAAGAGAAGTGTTTCTTCGAACTTTCCTCCATTCACGGCACTAGCTTCTCATTTAACAAAAGCTCTTCACATCCGTCAATCGTCATGCATTGATACGTCATGCATTGATACGTCATAATGGACATAAATCAAATTCGTCTCTTTAATGGTGACAGAATTATTTTTGTTTGAAATCTGTATCTTTTGGCATTTTATTACGTTACTTAAACACAACCACTTACAAACCTACGGGCGGATTTCGACACCTTTTTTGACACGATGGTGAAATCTTTTGACGTGCTAGAGTATGACGTAGAGCTATTGAAAAGCTGATTTTAGCTCACGACAGGCTGGCGCGACAGAAGCGTCTTTCTGACGTATCTCTTTCAAAACGTTGCAGATATTTCTATATAAAGCCTGGAAATTGCGCTTAATGTCCTGGAAAGGATTTGTTCATGTGATGTATGCGCTTTCGGTAACTTATCAAAAATAAATATTGCAACCAACGGCACCGTTTTGTAAACGCTATCTTGTCAAACACTACAGTGATATTATATTTTTCAAGGAAATTTTGCAATAATCTATTAAAACAATTTTGTCAATGAGTAAGTTTGAAGTGGTTCAGTTTTTAAAATACTTTATAAAAAAAAAACACAAAACTGCGCAGGTTTGGAACCTGAACTGTTTGGAGTAAAACAGAAATGTTTTAAAATATATGAATGCTTGGTTCATTAGAATGCCAATAAGTTATAAAAGCACTATCCAAGTAGAGACCAAAGTCTAATGCTTAGTTTGTGCCTTTTGTTTCAGGAACTCGAAGAAGCTGCAAAATGTTTCATTCAGACTGCGGGCCCAATGCAATGGTGGCATTGATTTGCTGTCTAAGTATGTTTACGTTGTTTTAACAAATTAGTATTATAACTATGTATACTGTATTCCAGACATTTTATATGATAATTTAAAACTGACAGGCCTTGTAGAAGCTACCGTGATTTTACTTTAGGTTAAGATTTAACTTTGTTTTGTTCAGTTGTATGTTTCAGAAAATCACCAACCCCCTGAGGAAGCTTTGATGAAGAACAGAAGCTCACGGGAGATACTTTGTTCACTTTTATATCTTGTTCTCTTTGACTACCCCTGCTTTCTTTTGCCCTTTTTATTTTTTACCTTTTCTTATACCTTTTTATATCCTTTTCTATTTTCTACACCTTTTTCATTTCTTAAACCCTTAAATTGTTCAATTTTCAAACCGTTTCACTTTTTTACTCCCAATATTCCGCAACATCTTTTTATTTTCCAAACCGTGTATTTTGTTTTTGCGCACTTTAAAAAAAATAAACTGAATTTGTTCGAGTGTGGCGTTTCTAGGGACTCGCATTCCGACTAGGGTTTTATGTTGGCCCCGATTTGGCTATTTATGTGTTATATGTTTGTCTTTGTGATTTTTGCATGCAATGTGTTCATCTCAGCACTTCATGTTTTATTATGTTTGACGTTAACTTACATAAGATTTTGATAAAAGCAACATCTTTGACAAACGTCTTCATATGCAAAGTTTAAAATTTCCGGTTTGTGTTTCCAGACGGGGGCGTTGTATTTGGGGGCGGTTGGGGCATACGACTGGAGCGGCACCATTGTCAAGTACGACTCTGCCGGAGATCAGGTTCCAGATATTCCCGACTTCACTCAAGTACAGAAGGTGTTGAAGGACTGGACCAAGGAGTCTTATCTTGGTAAGGCTTTGGTGTTAAAACTTAACAAGTTCTTGGAGCTTGGTGTTAAGCTTTAAAAATAAAAAGTGACTTGTGCTTCATAAAAGGACCGAGTTTAAATCAGCTACATTTTGTATCGCGCGTTCTTTGATTACCCATAAATTAATCACTCTTTCAAAGCGTTTAAAAAGAGTTTGGAAAAAGCGTTTAAATGTATGCCACTTTAAGAATGATGAAAAGAAAAAACGGTTTTTGTTGCGTTGGTTCTAACGTTGCATGGCTGCGTAGTCGAGTAATGAGAGCCCTGGTACAAAACTCGAAAGGGCGCCGGTTTGACGCCGCTCAGGAGCCTGAGGCTGAGTCTTTGGCAGGACACGTAAGGCGTAAGTTTGGGTGAGAAAAAAACTTTGTTTCTAAGAAGTTTTTTTTATTTTAAAGTTGTGTATTTTATAGGTTACTCAATAACAAGCGGCTTCTTCAATGGAGGGTCAATCAATGAATTCGTAGCCATCGGGGCACCTCGCTACCAATTAAAAGGAGCTGTAAGTATTTGTGTTCATTATATTTTGATGTTGTGACGCAATTTTTTAGTATTTATCGCTGCTTAAATTAACACACATGCCACATGAAGATACATATGTTCCGTTTGCTACAGAGTTGACAGAGGGCCCAGGGGGTACTTTGAATCCGGGCCCGGAATAAATTCAAGGGCCCATAACATTTCCAAAGGGCGGAGAGTTTGAACTAATCACTGTATATTCTTTTGACATGATGCGTTTTTCCTAAAAGTGTTTTTATTTGGGGACAGACAACCTCATAAGTACGGGCCCAAATTTTTCTCTCAACGGACCGTCTTCGATGTACTGGGTTAAAATCACTTAAACAATCTTGCAAAGCCTGAAAAAGTTTATAAAATACCAAAACAATTTAAACAAATTTTCATATCAAAAAGCAGCGAGCATAAACCAATAATACAGGGAAGACAAAGATAGGCAAATTGAGGGACTTTTTGTGCCATGTTTTGCAATAATCATAAATCTATACAAGGAAGTAAATTAAGCGATTACGCAAAACTTGAAAGTTAAAGGGAAGAAAAACTTGGCTATACTCCACTTGGCTGTAATGATTAAACAACGAATATTAAAGAGCCTTAAAATAAAAAGCAATGTCAAAAAACTGTTCCTACCAAGCGATCAATTAACGTTGTATCGAATTTACCCTTTTTCGGTGTGACAAACTTTGCAAAGAACCCAATGTCACCTATATTAACTAAAACTAATGAAATGCTTGCAGTAGGCTGGGCCAGCAAAATAACTATATATCCTTTATTACATACTGTGGAGTACTGTAGTAATATGGTTACTGTAAGCTTGAATTTTTGTGGCAATGGCATTTGTGACTCCACAGTGGCTGATAATAGCTATGTAGAGTAACTACTCTAATATGCATGTGCAAGTTTTAGTCATGAAGTAAAATTCTTTAGGTGGTGATATATCGACCAATACCTGGCAACGCCACTTTCACAAACGCCCGAACCATTTACCCGAACGACAAGAACAGCCAGTTGGGAAGTTATTTTGGTGGAACTCTGCTCTCGCTCGATTTGAACAACGACGGGAGAGATGATCTACTTGTTGGAGCGCCTTTGTTCATCGATGGAAGTTACGATGACGGAAGAGTATATGTCTACATAGCACCACCAACTGGTGTAAGCCACGTATTGTGGGTGAGTAGCACAATTATGTTTCCAAGGTTAAAAGTTAAGAGATTATTTAAAATTCATAAACGTGCAATCAAATACATTTTACAGTACATTGCCCTGCACCTGAATTAAACACTCTCAAAAAGATTGTTTTAGAATTTCTCTAGCTTTTGTCATACGCAGGATTGAAAAATATATCGTATCTACTCTATATAAGTTATATATCTACTGTGTATAGTGACTTATACAAAGTTAAAACCCAGGATTTCGTATCTACTGTGTATATCTTTTGGAGAGAAGTGATTTTACAATAACATAAACAAATGGCTTTTTTGTACATGTAGCCTATTAGGTATTTCCTGATAAGGGCAAACAGTTCTTGGCGAAAACATTTGAATTTATTATGTTATTTTTTAGTGTGTTGTATATTTGCTTTTGTTTCTGTCACAATTTCTTTCTGTCTCTTACCAGGAAAGAGACTTGGAAAGGTTCAATGACGTAGTTTAATGGGTTATAACCGAAAAGCAGTCAATTAAATGTCGAGTAGTTCTACTATTGAAATGATATATGAAAACGCTTGAAGGACTTTAACGAACGGCTTCTCAAATAACTCTAGTTTCGAACACAATTTATATCAGCACCAATTCTCATCTACTTGTATTCAATTACTTCAAATCTCAATCAACAATAATTTCTGCACCTTTTACCAATCCACAAGTCATAACACAACTCTCATAATACAACTCTCATAATAATAATGAAATCATCTCATAATTCACACCATTATTTATAGAAGGTTGCTCGGTCCAGTAACTTCGAGAAGGTTACGTAATATTATATCATAAAGACTCATTGTCTTGTCACGTTGCACTAAACGTAAACAAGCAAGCTTAAGAAGTTTCTAGATTGTCCCGTAGGAGTACAAGGTTCTAGAAAACACGTTACATAATAAAGATTTCGCAATCACAGATCTACTGGTAAACATCCTTATGACGTCATGACAAACTTCACTCGGCAATTGTGAAAAACAACAGAACATTCCAGATTTGTTCTGAATGAATGTCCCGAATGCTTTGGAAACACATTACATAATAGAGATCTCGCAATCAAAGGTTACTACCGGACAATGACCGATGATAACCTATAGCATAAGAATTTTACAATCAAAACAGCACGCTCGATCAAGATACAAAGCAGCCCGTCGCGAGACCTCGCACATTGATTGTGATAGTTTCGAATACTTCTATTCAATCCTATTACTTTGTATTTTCGGTTAGCGTTAAAAATTTACACTTTTTAGTCTAAAAATCCGTCAGAACAATACTTCAAAATCTTGTCCGGAGGCACAAGCGCTCAGGGGAGCAGGTTCGGAACCGCCATGGCATCAGCTGGCGATCTCAACGCTGATGGTTACAATGACGTCATAGTGGGTGCGCCATACGCCAACGACAATAAAGGAGCCGTGTTCGTATTCCATGGAAGTGCAGATGGTATCGACACTGCTGTTAGACAGGTCTGTTGCTCATGGTTATCGACTTTTCGACATTTAGATTATTATCATTAATCAATATTATCATTGATGATTCACTTTAAGTGACGTTTAACAAACGAACCAGTTATAAAGAAAAGACCAGTTGCCAAAATTGATTCTGAGCTGCCTTAAATCAATTGATATTGGTAAAAGTAGGCGATTCCTCACTGCTCTCATTGAGCTAATATGTTGGAAACCTGTTTGATCCACGCTCAGCGGTTGGGTTTGGGGTTTTCATATGATAACAATGTTAGCACCTTTTGTACACCATCAGGTCATAAGAGCTTCTGACTTGCCAAACTCCAATCTTCGGTACTTTGGCTTGTCCTTGCAAGGAGGAGAAGATTTGGACAATAACGGGTATCCTGATATTGCTGTTGGTGCCCCTAAAAGTGACACTGTGGTGATATTCAGGTGGGTCAAGCAAGATACCACTTTGTGTAAAAAACACGTCTCAGCATATTTTTTTTCAAGTAATAAGCAATTCTACAATAGTGCACTTACAACTTGCCTCATCCTTTTGTAAGATTATTGCTTGAGTTATCAGGTTCAAGCAATAGAAGTCTAAAGCTCTAAATAATTACAATAAAATCAAGAATACGTGAGTCCAATAGTGAATAATCGTAAGATTAACATCTTTCGATCAAACACTAAGAATTTTTAGTTTTTCCAACTTATGGCAATATTTTATTCTTATAACCACAAAAATTATGTTCAATATCTTTATGATACTGCTACATGTTACCTTCAAGTTGGTCATTTTCATTTTGGACATGGGATATTCTTTCAGTTTCCAATAAATTTCTACTTCATTTCACTAAAGTTGTTATCAACGATCGCGTTTTGTCGCTTCTACCTTTTTGTAGACCACTGCTATGTCTGGCATGTAATGTTTTTCGTTGTGATAGTCAAAAACCTAACTAAACTGATGCTTTTGAAACTCTTTCAGATCGCGGCCCATAGCAAAATTTACAGGAAGTTTAGATTTTGATTTACAAAGACTCGATGTTTTCGATTGTTTTGCAACTTCCGATCGCGATTGTCTTCGTCTGACAGCTTGTCTAACAATCGACGGAAACAATGTGGAGCCCTCTATCAGTAAGATTGCTTCTACATTTTATATGATGCAATCAGCACACATTAAAATTTGAATTTAGGAAATTCTTCAAATATCAATCTGTTTTCAATATCAGCGGTAAATCAATATTGTAACATTGAGGTTGGAAACAGTTCAGTTTGCAAAACGTGGTAAATCGTCAGTTTAGTTTTAACTCGGCTACTTTTCCGACCAAGTGTCTTATAAAATTAATAGTGTTTTTGTGAGAAGTTGGGTTAAAGCAGTAAGGAAACCGAAATAACCGGACAAACTGAGAACAAATAAGCGTAATGGGATAATGGGAGCAACAATGGTCTTCTACGTAGATGTGGACGTTCGATTGGATCTTGACAATGGCGTGAGTGGCGCTGATAACAAACGAGTCGAATTTCGCCAAGATGCATCCGGGATAGGATCTTACATTATCAGAGACAACATGAACTTCACCAAAGGCAGGAGGCAATGTTGGAACAACACGGTATACGTGAAGGTACGAATATGTCGTTTGCATAGCCGAGTGATAAAAGCTATGGTTCGATGTTCAATAGAGCGCCAATAGGCTCAATTTCAAAATTCGGAAAAAGCGTTTACTGTATGATCAAATTTATTCTCTCCCTCTAACAAACATGAATTTGTTTCATTAGCAAATTGTGTCCGACTATTCCGCTGAAATCGAAGCCGTTTTGACGTATCATCTCTCGGACAAACATCAAAGCGTATCCTTGTCTTCCGTGCGTGATCCGTAAGTGGAGATTTTTTTAAAACTTCAAGTAATACCGTTATTTTCATTGCAAAAAAAAAGTAACAAAAATGTTTCTATGTAAAAGTTTCAAAGCAAGAAGGAGGAACGATAATTGTCAAGGCTGGTACCTAAACTGCTAACACTGGGAATAAACAACAGTTTTCATAACATCACAGTTAGAATACATTCTTTTTTACACATTGAGCTTTTTTGAAGCGTGAAATTATTTATTAAAGCTTTCCGCTTTTCTAACTTCAAATGTTTTATAAATTGCATCATCAACATCAATTTACTCTAATTATGAGTAATAATGCAACAAAGCTTGCATTGACCAGTAATCGAAACATAGTTGTTTTAAACTGTTTTTACCAACTGATTTTATTGCACAGAACTATCTCTAATCAGAAGAAAGCGACAACGGTGTTTGCAAGAGATTGTGGCGGTGACAAAACTTGCAACTATGATCTGGCCATCGATGCCAGCATGCAGCTACCCAATTCTAACCTGTAAGTTAATCATCTAAAATTTAATTTCGTTTTCATGAAGATGAACAAGGAGTTGGTTTCGTTGTTTCTATTCTATCAACTTAAACTACCATCTAGGCATAACTCTTAGATGCGAAGACATTTTGTTGTTTGATGATCGCCTCATAAAGAACTCAATTTAAGTCAAGTCAGTTTTAATAATTCAGGAAAAAAGACAAGTATGAAAATCTGTAGCTAGTTCCGAAAAAAGGGTTCATCAGATTTGTTTGTTGTTGTTGTTTTTCATATATTTATCCTGCATTGCGGGAAAGCGGACTTGAGCGCTATGCATCGTTGTACGCCTTCCGACGTACACCTGACCCACGCTGCAGCCGACGGCAATGTCTGTTTCCGGTTATCTACTCTACTTATGACTTAAATTTTGTACTACCCATTACTCGAAATCGATCACTGGATAGAGGCAATTATCGTAAAGTTTCTTGCCCAGAGAAACAACAGAAAGTGCGGGTGGCTGGAGTCGAACATGCAGGCTCTCGACTGCGAGCCCAACGCGCTAACCACTCGGCCACTGTACAGTCCAAAAGCACTTCACGATCAATATTTATTTTTATATTTCAGTGTGGATATGTTTGATTTTTCGTACTATGAGTTGTTTTTGCCACACTTATAATTGTTATTATCAGGAGTATTCAAGAGCTCAGAGGTGGAGACGTTCTTATTGTATCGCAACAAACGTCCCTCACCCCCATAATTGTTCGAGTTAACCTGACCAATAAAGGAGAGAACGCGTTCGATGTGAAAGTCTTCGTGAACTACACGTCGCAGCTTAGCTGGAACAATGTAAGTGCGGAGTTTCAACAGACAAGGCACAATTTTTCACAGTCACATAAAAATTAATTTTTTGTTTTGTTTCAGGCTAAGTTTTTTTTCTCCCTTTTCAGTATTACATTTGGCAGTGAAGAATTTTGATTAATTTAAATGCAATTCGTTTCAAATGCCCAATCAATTAGGCAAAGTTTTAAATGCACTCGATTTTGGCTGCTTGCAACCGTATATTGGAAGCGTAATTCTAAAGCTGACAACAATAAAAAGTTGAGGTTTGCATTTATGAATTAATTTGATAAAAAAATTAGAAATATAACAATTTCAAACATGTGTATTAATTTGCATTTATAGAACACCAAACAAAATAAAATATGACATTGGAATTACCAGTAGCCTAACTAGTTGTGAATCACCAAAAAAAATTCTCCCAGAAAAACTAAAGTTGCTTTCGTGTTGCTCAATATCGTTTTTGTTTAAATGATATCTTCAATATTTGGCTAAGGACATCTTTTGGTCAACTAGCTGACTAGGTCACAAGAATTCTCAAAACTCACAAATAGCAAATCTATTCTCAGCAACTAAAAACACGTTAATGTATGGTTGGTGGTGTAACTACTAATGATCGGACAAAGTTTTTGTTCAAGATAAATGGAGCTTAAAGAGCGCTAACATTGATGTCACAAATCACATTTCAACGGTTTGTTTCTCTAGCTGGAGCAAAAGAAATGTAAACTCGACGCGTTCAATGGTTTGTTTGTTTTTATCCAGTTGCAAAACATCAAAAGTTCTAACAAACGGTCAAGTCTTCCTTGCATTGATGACTCACAAAGGGACTCAAGCACTCCGACAAAGAAGATGAAGATTCTGAATTACCGATACGACCGGAACCAGGGAAACATTCTTCCTGAGGAGAATTGGGTACGTACGTTCAATCAGAATGCAGGTAAAAATCCATACGGAAAGTGTTCTGAATGAAAAATATCCTACTTTTTAAGAAAAGGGATATTTTCCAGGTGGATATTTTCTGTATGAACTTTAACCAATTAATGTTCAATCACCAGTGGGCTACAGTAACTCTAAATTGTTTGCATTTTTTGCATCTTATGGCCTTAAATAAGTTTATATTTACTGTAGGTTACATATATTAAGCATGCAGAATTTAATTTTTTGCTTAACAAGTGTAATAAACAAATAGTTTTATATTCCCGATGAGGGCTTAGGCTAAGCCGAAAACGTTCGAATGTAATTTAAAACTAATAAAGTAACTAAAATTATTACTTGGACATTATATTTTTCTCAAACATTTTTGTTCGCATAGGAAATAAATGTTATTAAAGTTTTCTTGAACTCAACAAGATTCCATGAAGCAATGAATGTAGTACAGTAATTACGTTGATGCAGTGTTGCCAATTTGTTTTCACAAATGTTTTTACACTTGTATTTTTAGTGCTACTTTGAAATCGGCCTATCTTCCAGTAGTTTGCGTACAAGTGGAAGTATTCCTGAGATATTGGTGGAAGTGTCTGCTGGAACTGGGTAAGATAGAAAGAAATGCTTTTTCAAGTAAACGTTTCATATTAATTTGAAGTAAAACGGTTAAACCTAATGTACCAAAAAGAAAATGGTGGACTGCAATGAAAAGAATATTACTAATAAAATAGACAAACTGCGTCCGCTGCATTGCCGAGTACTGAGAGCCCTGGTTCTACATTGCATAGGACGCCGGTTCGACACCGCATAAGAGCACGTGACTGTGTCTTTGATAAGACACTAAAAAGCATGCCGTCGATTGCGGAGTAGCTTCCTTCGATCATAGCCCTTGATTTCTCTTGGTTATGAACAGTAGGCTACGCTGCACTACAAAGTCTTACGGCATATAGAGCTATGGGCTGGATGAAATAAACGAAGTCTATTGTTCATAATCACGAAAATCAATGGAACTTATAATGAAATAAATATGTATTTTTTTTTTACAAAACGTTAATCTTGCCATTTACCCTCATAGCAGCTTTTCCTACTGATCCAAACTCAGGCAGCAAAGTGGATTGCTGGATATTTTCTTCGGAAACTTAGTAGTAGGAGAGGCCCCAGCAAGTAGCCTTAAAGGGAAGGAGGGGGCAATTTCAACAAAACACAATAATGTGTAGTTTTACATTAACCGACCTTGCAAACCCATCGTGAAAGTTACTTTTTTGTTTTAAGAGTGGCGATCGCCCCATTCACCACCCCCGCCCCCAATAGATTTGCCACTGGTTGCTAGTTTACCATTTTGTTTGTAGAAGTAAGACGAAGATAACTAAAAAATTGTGCAACTTGGCAGATCGCTTGGAGGAAACGAAGACGACACGGACACAAGCAACAACAAATGGTCTGATACAGCTCCAGTGCTCTACATCTCTGACGCGACAGTTCAAGAGTAAGAGATGTTACTGTTGCCTCAAAAAAGTGTAAAAAAAACTTGCAATTCATTAAAGAAAAATGTAATGATTTATTGCGAAACAAAGCAGATGCCATGACCAAGCCATCTCACTGCATGGTAATGAAATATTTTGTAGGTATTACTTACCCTTGTAAAGAAAACTGAATATAACCACTACAACTAAAGAAACTTTAAGAAAAGAGAGTACCACACTAAAAATAAGTTTATTTAACAGCGGTCACCACACAAATTTGGCTTTGTATATCTACATGTATGCAACCAACAAATCAAATAACCAAATAACGAGATACAAAACTGTCTGTCTTCAGGAGAAGCCTTGATACACCGGTTCCATTTAACTTCACAGAAGATAACGGAACTATCAATACCGTGCAAGGGATTGGTACCAACACCTCCGACATTCAGTTTGTCTACTTGGTGAGTCAATCAACAATGCAGATTGCGAAGGAATTCATACGTCACAAGACGAACAATGTCAAACAACAATGTTATAAAAAATGAAAAAACTTGAATGCTTTGTAACAACAATTAATGGTGGGTGAAAAGTTCATTTTTGAAGAATGCCTTTGATGCTTGATCGTGACAACTTGACACACTTGTAGAGGCTTTGAACCACTGACTAGCCCGGTTGCCGAGGTTAACAACATAAACCCTCTGCTGGTTGAAGTTTGTTCATATTTTTTAACAATTTAGTTTACGACGTTTTTATGTCTCAGGTGAATGGACGAGGCCATTCTAACATCCCCAGTTCGACAATCAACTTATCTTTCCCTTACCGGCTACCAGGCACCACTAATAGCGATATGATGCACCTCCTTTATCTCACAAAGTACTCTTGCATGTCGACAGAGGTAAACAAACTTACATTTGCACTAGTTTGAGTTTCGTTTTTAGCAGCATAATCGTTGCTTACTTCACAATGTAGATTAGCCATGCCCATAACGCATGACTAGGGAAAACTGTGTTCGAAAGCTAGTGCAAACCGCTATTACCACAGCGCACTCGCAGTATCAGGCTAAAACAGGTCGTTTGTATCTACAATTGTGAAGTAACAGGCATGTGGTAGCCTACTCGAAGAAGGCTTATGCTTCGTACATAAATATTTATATATTAGTGGACGAAATAGAAGTTAATCTTTGTGTCCAACATCAAACATGTCTTACCAAGCACGGTTGCATGCAGTGGCGTAGCCAGAAATTTTTTTTGGGGGGGGCCAAATATTTGATGAATTGAAGAGAACGACAAAATGTTTGTTTTAAGACATCGCCACCTGATGTGCAGTGGCGCATCCTGGTGGGTTAAGCAAGGGAAGCAATAAAGCTGGTGGGGGTTAGAGCGTGCCGAAGGCACGCGTATTCTAGGGGGGTCCGGGGGCATGCTCCCCTAGAAAATTTTTGCAAAATTACACTTAAATAATGGATTATAACGCTTTCTGGAAACACTTTCAGGGTAATATTTGTATGAAACTTATTAGCAGATAAACAGCTATTAACTTATTAAAGGTAGCTCTTATCTACACACAAACGGGCAAAAACTGCGGCTAAAATTAGAGAACACAAAAAACTCAGCTACACAAAAACCCTACAGCAGCGTTTCTTAACCTTTTCTGATTTTAGCACCCCTGTAAACAGGCCCGACCAGTCTAGCACCCCCTAACTATTATTGACATTAGACTACTACAGTACCGACCAAAAGTTTAGTACAGGCCGAAATTTTAACATGCCTTCAGATCGCTGGAGATATATTTTGTAATGAAGTCTCTTGTTGTTTAACAAACTGAGCAGTTGTTTTAACGAAGTTGATTCAGGATTTGGTGTTTGGCTTTCATTCACCAACAGAAATTCAATTATAACCATATGTAGGTGAATCAACTCTCTTAAAACAACAGCACCGTTTGTTAGGCGACAAAAATATACAAAATATACCGCCAGTGATCAAATAGCATGTCAAAATTTCGACGCCGCCATTAAACTTTGGCCTGCACTATTGAAAGGAAAGCGAAGTACAAATTGATCATTTTGTTTATTCTTCAAAACTACTGTCGTCATTGGTGATAAAAGAAATAGGAAAACCCGAGAATAGTAAAAGAACATGGACAAACTTAAGCATATTTAAGTTACCCAGCTGGGTATCTAGTTACACATGTATAAATGTGATTTCTGTTGTTGCTTATGTGTGACCAATTTCTCTATTCGAGGCTTCGTGTTTGTCAAAGCCACTCTCATATCGTGGAGCAACCCATGTTGAAGGCGGCTCCGGCCAATTGTTTTCATTTGGAGCATGGTGCAGAACGCCTTTTCACACAGGTAGTTAGTCGGAAATGGGACGATCAATTCCATTGCTGCTCGTGCCAATGCAGGATGTGCTGTCAACTGGTCACACCAGAAATCAGCAAGCGGAAGGACGAAAGTTTGTCCCACAACTCGGATTCACCTGCATGTCAATCATAGCTCCTCCTTTAGTCTATTAGCCTATGATCACTCATGTCTGCCAAGATGGCTGCTGTATCCACTCTGGATACTTTGCCATGGTGGTTTCTAGAAGCGAGAGGTGAGCAACAATATTACAACAAAACACCCACCAGATAAGTTCGCACAATCTACTCAGGATCAATTTGAGTATTTGACTGGGAGATGACTACAATGACAGCAAATCATGTAGGCTACTTCGAAACAGCAATCATTGATATGACAACTGCTGATACTGGCAGAATAACAAAAAAATGCAGAAAATTAAAATGGCATTTTTTGATATTATACTGCATGCATTTAGCACCCCTTACAGTCTATTCCAGCACCCCCAAGGGGTGCTAGCACCCCCGGTTAAGAAACGCTGCCCTACAGAGTAAGCCATTCTGAAATTGCTTCCACAGATTTGCGCGATTTACGATTTGCAAAATTTATTGGTGTCTTTCTGTGTGTCTAAAACAAGTCCTGGGGGGTGTTAATAGCCAGATGTCTTGGAAAACAATATAAATTTATACAAATTATATTATATTTTCAACAAAGGGTTCAACTTCGGAATCCAAACTTTGAAAATTTGGGGGGGGCCATGGCCCCGTTCGCCCCCCCCTGGCTACGCCTATGGTTGCATGCTTTTGATAAGATCACGATAAGAGACAATATCTTGTTCTGAATGATGAGTTCATCGTCATCAACAGAACTTCGTTTGCGTGATCTTTAGTTAGTAGTCACAAACGAGAGCCCTTTTGAGCATCGTATACAAAGGTTCTCATTATTTGGCAACAGAGGGACTGTCCTGATCATACCACAACTGGATAAAGATTAATTTTAATGTTTTTCTTCAGGGTGAGGCTGATTGTGTCTGCGATGAATCAGTGGTGAATCCATACAACTTGCTGCTCACGTTCCCCACAGACAACGACACAGATTTGAACAACGTCATGCTCAAGCCTAATCCCAATACGATTAATGAATCGACTTTATTTGTAAGATAACTAAGTTACAGTATGTTTTAACACTAAAAATAATTTGATTTAATGATATCGTGATTTCCATGATAGTGTTGATATAAATAAAATAGTTGATTGACGAGAAACATTGTTAACGTTTAGTTTTGATTTCTCACTTGCAAAGTTTCAAAAACCTCGTGTTGCAATAAGCTATGCTATAAAGTAAATCTTATCGTTTGCAAAATAGAGTTTTATGACAATGATAGCAGGCAATTATTTTATCGAAATAAAACGTTGTGGTCCTAAAATCTGTAAAGTTAATCCTTTATACATCCCAGCTCTGTATTGTGATGATTGACAAGTGTTACAATTTTGCTCACAAATATCTAACTAAATTTTATCACTTGCAATTTTCTATTGTGTAATTAGGTGTAACGTGGTATGATTTATTTTACTGACAAACATTGGTATTTTTCTGTTAAACATGTTTCCATTTTGTTTGTCTTTTGATCAATAGGATTGTTCTGGAGACGAATCATCTGGAAACAAGGAATTCTGCGAAACACTTCGATGCACTGTCTCCGATCTGGCATTCACAGACACAATTACATTCAAAGCTACGTTTCGTCTTTGGACGCCATCTTTAAGGCTTGAGGTAAGTATCTTTTGAAATTTTAGGCTATGCTTAATTTAAAGGATTTCTTTAAAATGTCGTTTTGTATCCAACATGACATTGCAAACAGCTACGTATGAATAAAATAAATCTGCTAACAATTGGCACAGCTGAATGGATATTTTTAAGTAAAGTTGTGAAATTTGTTTTTTGCAAACGTACCAGCTACAAACTTTCGATTTATTAATAAAGCATGTCTATGTTTTACATAGATTAATACATCACCTACCTTTTTACATACATCAACTGTTTTAGATAGATTAATACATCACCTATCTTTTCAGAACGATACCCTAGTCACGCTGAGAACAGGATTTCGCTTCAGTGCAGAAGCTTCCCCTCTTATAGTCAACGAAAGAGGTGATCAAATCGTGATAGAGGAACAAGTAAGTATTCAAATCATTTTAATTATTTAAAAGAAAATACCCTTGTGCTGTCACATGCAAGATCAAATTACCTGATATTAACCTCTAGAAGTTATAGGCCTACTCACATCTGATTGACTAAACGTCTGAGTAAATGTAGATTTTATCACTTAGCCAATTGAACCAAACGAGGTAACCTAATTAACAGCGATGAATTGGCCGTTTTCAAATTAGATGCCCGAAGAGCAATCTTTATTTCTAATTTACTTAGCCTACTATGCGCTATAGTAAAACTACAACGTTTGGTTTGTCACAACAAGATTTAGTTCAAACTGAAAACTCAAATCTGCCCCAACCATTTCAGTACAACTTTTACTTGTATTATTATAATTATTGTCATATGTCATTATACCATCATAGATTGACTCTATTGCGAGATGGTACGTGGCCCCACTTCAAATTGACTCGGCTAATACATTATGGATCTATATCGTAGCTGCTATTGGAGGACTGCTTCTTCTTGCAATCATTGTGATCATTATGTGGAGGGTAAGTTGGATCATAAATCATGGGAGGAATAAGCAATTGTAGGACGAACAAAGACCCATTGTCTATCGCTGTCAATTCTTGCTACAAATCGGCTGCCGAGAAAGACCCATTGTGTTGATCACATTGCAACGTCATCTGCTGTAGCCAGACTGACAAGCGGAAGATTACCTTAGACACCTACATAAAAAAGCAAAACTGAATAATGATACCCTGTTAAGCAGGGTTAGAATTGGTTCGGTTTACACCGATTCTTAGAACCAGCAACGATGACGGGGGCCTGGAAGGTAGATTTGGACGCGGGCCCGAGATGATTTTATAGGCCCCGTAAAGAAACCGCCCCGTTTCAATTGAATAGTGCGTTTCTTAGCATTGTCTAGATTTAGGGATTTCATTACCATTGGGCCAAATTATCCTCAACAGCCTTGCTTAGAGCATTAGACTTGTATGCATTTACTGACGTCATAGAACCGGTTTGTTAACTGGCTGGATCCATTACTAGCTTAAAGGTGTTGAACACTGGATCAAACTCACTTGATAATTGTTTCATGCATTCAGTCACCAAACAATAGTAATTTTAGTTAAACTGAACCGTATTACAAACGAACTAGTGTTGCATTAACTGTTCCCATCCTGTACTCCAGTCTATTCCCTTGTGATCTATGCAGCCCCCAAACTTTGGAATATGCAACTGGTTGAAATCTTGTCTTAATGTTTGCAGAATTTTACAAAAAGGTTGACTTAGATTGTGCCATTTAGTACATTATTTTGTTGCAGGTTGGCTTCTTCAAAAGCAAGTATGCCGACAAGAAAGAGCAACTGGAATGGAACGAAGCCCACGACAACGCGGGAATGAACGGATCCTGATTCAACGAGATATTTAAATTATTGCACGACTCGTGCTTAAAAACTCTTGAACCAGGTATCTCTCCAGACCTCATCTGGTGAAGATCTGCGTCAAACGCCGCACTAATGATTCTCAGTGGTTGTCTAAGACTAACAATTACTAATGCTGTACCATCGTGATCTTACACACTATTTCCGTAAAATACTCCTTTAAATTTTATAACGTTTATTATATAACTGTAAAAGCACATTTATTATTCTGCAGTAGAAGGGTTTGTAAATTCCACAATCTCTTCAGGTCAAGCTATTAAATTGCTGCACTACCAACGTTTGCAAATATACGCTTCGCTACGATTAACATACAGGTACCACTAATAAAGACACAAATACAAGCAATAAGTTAAAAAGCTAGAAAAATATCGCAGCACCCGAACACACACTGCTGGAGCGTCCAACTGTGTTCTCATCACTCAGCATCAGTCAGAAGTTTCGCGTCCTTTTTCAGTTGTCTGCAATAAAATGAATTGTGACGCGATGTTCTAGAAATTTGCATCATAAGATTTCCAACAAACAGATCAAGTATGTTTAGTTGTTTACTCCTCTACAGTGCAAATGTCAACTTACTCTCGCAAGGCTGTTCTGGCCGCTTTTTGAAGAGATCTGGTATGTCCAGTGGAAAGGAATCTGGAGATTCTGCCAATAGAAACGTGTATTAGTGGTGCTGGTGCTTTGAATTCAGTACCAAGTCTGATTTGGTGTACAGCGCAGTGTGCCAACTATGCAGGCTAAAGTTTCGAAACTTGGATTTCAACTGAAACAGTGCGAAGCACGTTGACTTTCTGCCAATGGTATAGTTTTTATCAATTCAAATATTTGACCCACCTATGCAAGCCGATATCTCCATGTCTCTGACCGTTTCCAAAACTATCCGAGCGACATGGCTCAGATATGTAGCTGTTGGTGTGGAATACAACTTAAACAATTCTTCAAATCTGCAGCGTGTCGAAGCAGCTTGAAGAAACCACTCCTTGAAAGAACGGAACGCTCTATTTGAAGTTACAAATAGTGTGAGAACGATAAAACAATTACAAAACTCTCAAATTCATTCAACTCATTTGAAAATTCCTTCCAACATTAGACTGCAAACTTATAAACTTAAATTATTAAAATAGTAAATTACACTAAAAACTGTTATGAGAGTAAAAAAAAATAACGATTTTAACATCAAGTGTTAGCAGCAGCCACTATAACTCTATCTGGATACAATGACAGATCCACTTCAATGTCTCGCTTTAACTACATTTACGTACCTACAAATATCACTTTTGTTTCTCGCCCATACATATCTGTAATATAACGTCTTGATTCTGTCGAGAAAAGAGTCCACTACTCCCCGTGCGCATCCGGGAACGTTTCCCTGTACTCTGTGGGGGTAGGGTAGATTGAAGACGGAATGGAAACAAAATGCGTTGATTTCAAAATTCGGTTGAATCATCGATTGCATTGTGATGTTATACAAGGTTGATATCATGTTCTAAAATGTAGAAAGAAAATTTCAGCGATTCATTCAATTTTAATACTAGTTCTTAATCACAAACATGGTAATGGACAAAATATTTACCAAAAGTGTAACTTCGCAAAGAAATAGAAAATATTTTATTGTTTGAAGTCTAAATTGAAATTTCACGAAGCTCAGACTTGTTTAACATAAACTTGACAGAGAATTGTCAAAGTATGTCAATAAACCGTCAACCATAAATCAAACAAGCTCAGGATTGCATATTTTGAAAAAAAAACTTAAATTGGTTAATCTTATCAAAAAAAAGTCCAAAATGAAAAAAACTAAGCTCATGTTTAGCAAACAAACGTTTCAAAAACTATACTCTCTACATCTTCAGTATCAATGTGCTATAAAACATAAATGTTTGCCTCTGCTGAAAAGTAAAAAAATACAGTTCAGTAAATACGCATTTAACTGAATTGTATTACAACATCATTAGATTGAACATGCAAGGTAAACAAGCCTGAGCTTGTTTTTTAGACAACATTTTTAAAAGGTCCTTGCTGAACAGTTCAAGATGTTTCTACTCATATGCATTTAAAAACTATAATTTTTTAATACCTTGGAATTAAACATGGACAAGTTATGTTCATCCAATTCATTCCTACCCACTCCCATCCTGCAGGCAACCAATTGTTGACCAACGCAACGAATAGTTTCGTCAATTTTGTTCCTAGAAAACAAAAGTTCTAAAACTGTACTTCTACCAAAATTAAACTGATTTTTTAGTTAATGATGTATTTCAAACTACGCTCTATTTCTCACATCCATGGTAGCATGAAATATCAGTTGAATTGATCCACAGTAGAATAAATTTCAAATGTCTTTGAAGATTTAAAGAAGAATCAACAGCTATGTAGCAAATAGATAAGCGGATGCTGTTAAAGTTAATGTTGCCGCAGACATTTTTGTAAATTATTAAATATAATTGCATACCTGCAGGAAGTTGGCCCAGTGTACACAGAGCGTTGTTGAAACAATCTTTCACATCTAAACAGGCCAAGTATGGCTCCCTTGACTGTGCAAGATGGCAAGAAGTTCAAATCATCAATGCTCGTGTCTGTTGAAAATAGATGATAAATGGTTAAATAGGAATTTTTGGCCTTATCGCAAATATAAAAGTGCACTTGGCCATGCAAGTCCAATTATGTAATCACATACAGTAGTAACCTAGATGTAATATGAAACCGGGTTGTCAGATTCAAGCTAACCGTGTAATGTGGTTGAGGATTTTACTTTCTTACCAGGACACAGCCAAGCGCTCTCAATGGATTTCGAATGGTCGTCCATTGGAGCATCGCACAGAAGTGCAGCCAAAAGCATACATCAGATATGAATGTTGCTAGTATTGCCGCGCTGTTACCATTTACAGGCGTATGTTGGATTAATTTAAATTCTGGGTACCCTTACCTGAAGATACAGACGTCACTAAACTAGTTACGTCACTTGAAGTTGTTGTTTCTGATGCAATAAGCGGGCGTGAGGTTGCCCTGGTGATAACTGAAAAAAAAAATGGACATGACTAATGAGATAAAACATAGAAGACATAAGCTAGACCACAATAGAAAAAGTTGAATTATTGTTGGATAAAAAAGTCGCCGCATGCTTTGTAGCTGATGTGACTTTTGATGGAACATGCCAAGCTTAAAAATCTCGATAATGCTGAAGGAATGCTGCTGTGTCTCAAAGAGTTCTTGGTGAATCCATCAGGCTTCATTATCATCACGTGCCGTCTCCGATCCGAAGGTTGGCTGTCATTTGCTTCCACATGTCACGTTCTTCCGCTACTCCTTTTGCTTCTCCGATGCTTGACAAGGCTTATGGTAGACATCAGAAATTAGTCCGCTCCGTTTGCTCAGTGGTTACGCGCGTGGCTCAAGATCACGCGGCGCTGGTTCGACTCTCGGGGTGTGCGCTTGAGCAACGCATTTCAGGACTGCTCTCCATTTAGCGGCATATAATGGATGGAATAACTACCTGGCAACAAGACTTCAACAATCGGAAAACGTCACTCTGTCAATCTCGGCAACCGGCCCTACGTCAAAAGCCTCTACAAGTAGGCTTATGCGAAGCTACCAGGAATAACCAATCAAGGCTTTGTCAGTCCGAGAATAAAGATTCAAAACCATCCAACCAAACCAGGCTTAGGTAGTTAAATTGAATACAATTCTAAAATGATTTGCCTCTATAGAAAGCGGTCATCTAAACATAGATCCTAATGTTTGTTTTTTTCTAGTGATGTATTTGATGGAGGTAAGCTATTTGGGAAGTCTTGAAGTGCAAATTGTTCGTAATCTCCCAATTAAGTATTGTGTAGCAAGCAGTGTTGTACGCGTCAATGAAATAAATTGACAGCGTCAGCGCGAATTGCTTAAAAACTTTACGGCGTAAAGTACTGCGTCGACTCACAAAGAAATTGACGGCGTCAGCGTTAATTTCTAGCGCTATTTTAGCCAGGATCTCACAAGACGGAAGTATTTCAATCAAGTTTAGGCTAACAATGGCTATAAATAAAGAGAAGGTATTATGTTTTGAGATTGTATTGTAATTAGCTGCTTAGCTTATTAGCCTAGTTATTTCCTTGGTAGTCAAAGTGCCGGATAGAAACACAAGCATTTCAAAACGTTTGTCTGACAATCTGCTGCGTTTGGAACGCATAATGTCCTTTTCAAGTGAAAACATGCGTTTCACATCCAGCTCTGGATGGTATTGGTGTGTTGTATTTCAAAAACAAGCCTTCAAAACGTTTACTCGGAAAGGTATCACTGTTCCAAGCGTGCTGTGATGGCTTAGCATTAATCATATAAATCTTTTAACGAGGTCCACTGCACCAACATCGCTCTTTTCAGGGGCATAGAGCTCTTGAAATAAAGTATCTTCAACCTTCGCGATGACATTCATTGATTTTTCGCTTTCTCTCTCTGATCCCTCGTTCTCGATATTGCTCACGATATGAGTGATCACCATTTGGTGAACTTCTTCCGCTTGTATTCCAGGTAACCATTCCAACCAAAGCGAAAACCGGTAATTCAGATGAGTCGCGCTGGTCAGAATACATTGTGAAACAAGATTTTCCATGAAAACGAAAAATGACGCGTAGCGCATGACGCTTAAAATCGGAAAAATATTTGACGGCGCTATCACCTCCGTCAATTAAAAATAAACTGACGGCGCTAGCTTCAGCGTCAACGTACATCACTGGTAGCGAGCAGCTCATAAGTTTTACATTTGCAATATGGTGTGTGCATGGAAATAGATTAATTTTATTATTGTAATTTCTATTTTGTTTTTTTTTGCAAGTTTTTGCAGTTGATATTAATGTTTGACATGACCACAGAAAGAGTTTGAGCAGTGAGACTTCCATTAATTGGTCGTACACGATGAAATAGAATCTGGATGTAACCAACGAAATACGGAGCGAATTTGACAATCAGTGCCGAGCTGCATCGATCTTACTATAGTTACTGCTGATTCGGTTTAGTTCAGTGGTTCTCAACCTTTTTTCTTTCGTGGCCCATTTTTGTTTGCATAAAAGTTCTGTGGCCCATTCAGTTTTTATGTAAGAAAAAATTCCAAAAAAGGTTTATAAACAAAAAGCAACAGAACATTGCCTTTGGAATGTTGCTGGAATCCCCTTGTTGAATCCAGGCGCTGACGCTTCACACTATCTTCTTTTCGTCAAAAAAAGGTCACATCTTCATCCATGTCATTTGGATGAAAATTTTCCAGGTGAAGTCTCAGTTTTGATGGCCTCAATGAATAATGATTAAGAACTTTACAACATAATACACATTGTCCTTTTTCTTCTCTGTTATCAAAATTTGATGTACATACTGTTCAAATGTAATTTTCATCAAACTTAAAGCTTCAAGTATTGTCAATTCCTCCCCAAAATAATCCACAAAATACAATGCTGCACATACTAAAAAGCGGATCTGCAGAAGTTCAACAAGGCTACCGCTTATAAAGATGGCTTAATTGTAACTGCAAACTAGTCTATTACATCATGAAGTGTTGCTAAAAACTGAGTTGATGTAAAACTGTATGTTGTAATAATTAGAATGATGATTGCCACTTAGCTAAAAACAGCAGCATCATTCATTGTAACTAAACAAACACACAAGTGTAAAATTTACTATTAGTGACAAAAATGAAACAAAATGTTTCAATAAATCTTTCAATTTTTTAAATATGTCTGTGGCCCACCTCAAAATGCTTCTATGGCCCACCAGTGAGCCATGGCCCACTGGTTGAGAACCACTGGTTTAGTTAGTCCGTTTCGATTTCTGAACTAAAATGACTTGACTCCAAGATTGTTATTTAAGCGAACTCAGCAACTCTACAAGAACGAAACCCCACAATTTAATACCTTTGTTATCAGTAAATAAAATCAATTGTTTATTTTAACATATGGTTACCTTAAAATGTTTTCGAACGATTCAAACACATGCTTACCTTGGCTTGCTGGTGGCGGTTCGTGTGTGGTGTTATGGGATAGACGTTGAGTCTCTTCAGTTGCCCACTTTTCTACGGGCTGCTCAGTGGACAACTCTTCTGCAGGTTCTTCAGTTGCCCATTCTTCTACAGGCTGCTCAGTGGACAATTCTTCTGCAGGATGTTCAATGGAAGCAGGTCGTGTTGTAACCGCCAGTGTAGCTTTTTCCGAGATCGGAGTCGTAAATCCTTTTGAAGTAGTTTGTGTTGCTACCGACCGTGTCGTTGCAGCTTCAGTGGTTGTCGATGGTTCTATTGTTGACCTTTCTGTTGCGACGCGCGTAGTTGTTGGTTCTGTACTTGAAGTTGGGATGGCTGAAGAAATTAAAGTCACCAACGTTAAAAACATCCGTGAGAACAATTTTTAAAATATTTTCTACCAAGCACAACCTCGCACATTGGTGTTAAAGACCAACTTCAACAGTTACATGAAAGGTAATTTTTTAAATCTTTTGTATTTTCCTGTTCTTTATAGCTTCTGCGTTTTCCTCTGCGTTGTCAAAAGTAATAAGCTATCGCAAATGGAAAACATGCAGAAAATGGTTACAAACAAGTTTCTAATAAAGAAGAATTGCTTGTTTTTTGTTTTGTGATTTAACACTTATGATTGTGACCAATTTTAAATTTAAGTATTCTTTGCGATTTTCGGATAAACTTACAGCTCAAACTTTAACTGACAAAAGGTAATTTGTTTCTCGTGTCAGTTGTGATTCTTCCGAAGTCAGTTAATTATAATAATCGACGAGCTTTGACTGGTTGTCTAACATTATCATCATTTATAGCAAATTTAGGTTAGATTGTGGTCTTTTAAGACATTTATACGTTCAAGTGTAAACACATCAACTGTTTCAGACCTAACCTATACTCTGATGTACAGTAGGTTACGAAAAGCAATTCAATTCCAGCTGATGGTCAACACTGACTGGTCCGCAGCTGAACTAAAACGAACATGTAAAAAAAAGTTTTTCTACGTTTGTTGAAATTTCTACCAAATGTGCTGATTGGTTAAACAAACGTTTGCTGGTAGGTAAGTGCCTCTAGGGAACTTTGGATCGAGGATAAACTTTTAAAGGGATACAAAAGGAAAAACCTGACTTGGCGATTTTCCACGTTCTTTGTGTTTAACATGCTACCATAAAACGATTTTCAATAAAATTTTGCCCCATTGCGGTCTGACCATCATTGCGCACGTGCTTTTGTCAGAGCTTTCAAAGCGGGAATGGGCGTGAGCGGCTAAGCGTGCGACTGTACAGTCTACGTCACTATAGACTAGCAATCAGCTGATCGAGCAATAGTTGTTACTGCGGGCGATTTAACTGTAGGTTATGTATGTATGTACAATGTACATCAAAACATCAGATTTCAACATGAAAACATCAGAGAGTTTGCTCAAAACATCAGATGTGGTGAGGTAACTTTTGTTATTGCTGTCGATAGTGACGTATTCTCGAGCATTGTTTCCACTTTTTGGTCATTTTGTAAAAAATAAAAAATGAATGAAACATTAGACTTTGGGCCTTACCAGTGCCATTAAAAACAAATTTTTTTCGGTAATGTTTTTTTAAATGTATTCTTGAATGTTCAGTTTACGCATTTTAATGCTTAATTCCAGTTTAAAAATTTCATTTAGTAAGCTTTTAAAGTGCACAACGACCTTTCAAAGTTTAAAGATCGAATTAGGTTTAACTTGAAAACCTTGCACTGTAATTCAAGCTTTTTAAATGATTAGACATTTCAAAAACAGTCCAAACAACGTTTCCTAAAAATGTACTCAATCTCTATGATGAAACAGTAAGCGGACTTACTGATTGGAGCTTGATATTGAGGATCAAACGCAGATCTCAGCACACGACGAATCTCTTCATTTGTTATGGGACTGGAAGGGTGTCTAAACAACCATTAGGCCATTGTTAAGACGATTGTGAGGAAATAAAGGAAAGACAATATTGTTGCTACAAATCTGAATAAAAAAGGGCGATGCATGGGCGATGATATATTGAAGATATTAGCACTATGGAGCTACGGATCGGCGACTTCTAAATTGCAATTGCTTAAGACATTTAGTATACTGTATCTAGAAATGAAATATACCTTTCATATGTGTTTTGTTATTAAAAAATATCACACCTGGATAGTAGCATATATCCAATTAAGATCCGACTTGGCCTTCCAGTTACTGTCACGCTATTGTTCGTATGTGATGTTCCTCTTCTGGATTGAGTGAACTTAAACGTATCATAGGCATTGGCTTCAAAATCCTGTAAAACATATAAGCTTATTTTTGAAACAGTTATGTTATCAGAATCTAAACACAAAACTTCCTTAGCCACCCGGGCAATGCTTATTGTGGATACATGAGCAGAAGATACCTTAGAGTCTAGGGCCTCTAGGCCTTTGTGCCTAATGCTCTATTTTTGATGAGCCCAGCAATGTTCAAGTAGCCTACTATGAGAAGCAGTAAGCAGAAAAGTGGAAAAGTTAAAGTTAAGAAATGAAAGTTATAATACCAACGTAACAGAAAATTACAACCGATGCTTGAGGTTAAAATCACGTTATCATAGAAGATGTTGTGTTACAAAACAATGCAAGCAAAGATGGATGGTGTTCTGGCGTCCTAAGCGATTTAAAAATACACAACAACACAAGTTATATTTATACCTTAAATGTTATCAATACTTTTAAAGGAATGCTCAACGCCAAGTATAAAAAATCTAATCAAAAATCAAAGGTGAAACCGATTCTCTTTAATCTTTTTAGAATGTGGTAATTATATATTCTGAATTATATTAGTAAAGTTACCGATAAATTTTGTAGTGCAAAATAAAGTTCACATATAGTGGCATCCATAGCTTCCGTAATTTGGAACACGTGGTACTCAATATAAATGTCACCAAACGTCAAAATGTCATCAAATACTGTCACTGCACCAACGCCATCAGCACCGGTGTCGCTTTGCACCTAAAGTTTGTAATAAATGTTATTTTGTGCTTTTATTTTCTCTCATTATCTACCGTGCATTTAAAAATTTGCTCAAATGTTCACCATGGAACTTAGACATATAATAATTCCTGATATTATGCAACCAGTTATTGTACATTCAGTATATCGGGGTTAGTCTGGAATTAAAAAGGCATAATATTTTCTTCGAGAAGGAAATTTTTTAAATTATTGCCTTACTAGTGGTTAGTGGTTATAAAATGAAAGAGTGTTGCCATCTTCTCTTGTTCTCCTACCTGGATTGTATAAGAAAGCAACTGGAGTTGTTCGTTCCTCACCCAAAGCAAAGCCACGAAGGGTTTGCCAGTTTGTGTTTGGAAATCAAAATTTTCAAAGCTGAAAAATGACAAATCCATCTTTAATCAACAACATTACCATGTAGGTTGATGTAAATTTTATAAAATAGAAAATGACAACGCAGCATTTTTTTAATATTATACAGCTTACAGATGACACCAACCATGAATATGACTCAGCCTGTCCGCTTTGATAGCTCAGTTGGTTAGCGCACGACTTCGTGAACGAAGAAGTTTCAAGATCAAGGCCCGCTGGTGTCACTTTCAAGGTGTGCGCTTGAGCAACGCATTCTAAGGACTGCCCTCCATTCAGCGGCACCTAAACCAGATGGAATAATTCCCCGGCAACAATACTTCAACAATCGGAAACTTTACTCTGCCAATCTCGTTAACCGGCCCTGCGTCAAGTGCCTCTACAAGTATGCAAAACTACTAGGAATAACCTATCAAGGCTTTGTCAGTTCGAGGATAAAGATTCAAAATTAAACCAAGCGTAAGTAACAAACTTTATTACTTAGACTTAATATTTTTTAAAGTTGGTTTGTAGCAATTAATTGCATTTCAAATTGAAAGTCAGTTGTCCACCTGTATGACTGGTCGTACATCACATTAATTGTTCTTCGTCCGTTTTCATAAACATTGATCTGATTGAAAAAGATTAGATTGTTATATTCGCTAACCAACTTAATATGAACGTTGTTTATCAAATATAGTTATTACTTTCTAAAACCTCTACAGCATGTTTCCCCCTAAAAGGGGGATCAGCAGAAAGTCATTATTTAAATAGAAGTATTTAATTTCTATATTTGAATATAAATATTCTATTGAAATATTCTATTTGAATAAGAGCCTTCTGATGATCCCTCTTTTAGGGGGAAACAGGCTATAGAGGCTTTAAAAAGTAATAACTATATTTGATGTAATTTGCCCTACTTGGCTTTTCTTCTTGGCATTGAGCACTTTTTGTAGTATTAATAGTATTTATTATTTGGAAATTGTATATGTGCTTCAAGAAACCAACTGCCTTCACTGTCAAATGCAATATATTAAAAAGTATCATTAAAAACACAGCATAAAATTGGCTTGACAACTTGAATTGAGTTAACGTATAGCAAAACAAAGTTTATTTTTGCGGAAGCCTAATTTAAAATACTGTATAATTAAAAAGATTTTTATGATTTTAAACGTTTTTTTTTCGACCCAAAATCTTAATTATGCGACATGAATAAACGAATGCAATATTTCAAAGTATTTTTTATTATCAACTCTTACAATGTTTCCATTGTCAAACATGTCAAGACCTCCATCAGCTATCATCATTGCATTTCCGTCGTATAAGTAGGTATACCAGTCCGTATATGATGTCATAATGGCGGTACTGCGATTCGAAATTCTTTCCAATGTCAAAGGTACAACTGAAACATAAAAATTGTTACGTCAAATTTGTTGTACTTTTGTGGTATAGTCTCTCTCAACAGTCAGTTACACAAGGGAATTGAGAAACACCTCTCATGGTTGGAGACATCCCATTTCAGGACGCGCAACACCGCTTTTCGAGCCACATCAAGGGTTAAGTCTCAATTTGTTAAATTTTCACGCCTCACTAGAAGCTTATTTTTAACAAAAAACCTTAAAATTAGTTTAAAACTATTTTTACTACTCATATACACTATAACCGATAAAACGTACAATATTTTGCAAATTAGACAACAAAGTAGCTCTTCTAATTTTACGAATAAACCTAAAGCGGAGGATGTAGTTTCGCATCCCCTTGATCTAAAAATAACGCTCATGGCGCAGCAAGCAAATGAATTGTTGGAAATACTACCTTGGGATATCATGTCATTTCTTGGAGCAAAGTCAAAAGCAGAAATAAAAAAGCTTTCAATATCCAGTTTTCCTATCAATGTGCTTGGAAATCTAATATAGAAAATAGCTTGTGTCATACTTCTCGATGTAATTGTGCCATAAACAATGCAAACAATACATTAATCTGTATAGAGCTAATAAAAAAATGAATATAGTACAGTACGTAGTATGAAATAAACACTGTAGTTAGACAAATTTAACAGTAAACAAATTTAATATGACTGTTTATGATGAAATTATAGCCTATTTGGCAAATGCAAAAACTTTTAACAACGTTTTAGTTTAACAAAATCAATGTCCATGGCATTCTGTCATTTGCACATTTGATACTTTACCTTGAAAGAAGAGTATAACCAAATAGAATATTGAAGGAACGGCCGGATATTACTGCGGAGTTGTTCACAAACTCAAGGTCTGAATTAACAGTGAATAGATTGAATTCATCTGGCCTTCTTGACATTAATTGCTGTAAATTATATAATGAAATAATGTATTATATTTGAATAATATTAATTATTTGTTCATTTAAATAATTATTTGAATAATAATGATTTTATTTGAATAAGGACCTTCTGATGATCCCCCTTTTAGGGTGAAACAGGCTGTAGAGGTTTTAGAGAGTAATAACTATATTTGATGTAATACAATGATTCTGTAATTGGTTGGAAAAAGAACACAAACTTTTGTAAGTTCAAAGTTATGTATTTATGTATAGGCTATGCTGGGTAAAGTTTTTATAAACGAGAAATTAATCGTTACGTAGTGGTTTGCTTGTAAGCGCAAAGAACTGGTTGACTACTGGCTCAAAATATATTTTTCAACAACTTTTGTAAAGCTATTGTTATTGCTGTGATCATTATTGTAAAAATAGTAACAGTAGTTTATTCCCTTACGTCATAATCGGAAATGACGAAGTACACTTCACATAAGTTGCCATCCCCAGCACCATGGATTTGGAATGATTTGTAGTCAATGCGAAGGTTTCCGACCGATACTGTTCCATTTATGTGACTGATTGTGCCTAGGCCGTCTGAACCAGGGTTGCCAGTTACCTGAAGAAGCAAAATACATTCTTTTAAAGTTTATGCCATTAATATGAAACAAACCACGGACCATCTCATCAAGGATTGTATGTTATTGTATGCATGTATAGATTGTATGAAAAATATATATCTAGCGGAAGGTTGCGTACTTTGAAAGAATGTGCACAAAACCTGGCAGCTTTCTTGTAGTCTTTCGCTGTAGTTTAGCCAAACACTGACAAGCCGGTGTGGTGAAAAAATTGACCCTCGGTTCCATAAGCTCAAACAAAAAAATTTAATTTAAACATCAGTTACAAGAAAACAATGGCTAAATCAATACTATTTCTTTAACTGATTTGTTTAAATATGAGGTAGCCTATGTTTTTCACATTAAAGAAAGCTATTTCTTACCTGAATTGTGTAATTCAGAGATTGCATGTTCTCATTCTTGACCCATAACATTGCTATAAATGGGTCACTAGCAACACTTTCAAAGTCAAAATTTTGGAACCTGAAACATTTTTTTATTACAATTGTGTAATAAACTGTTGACATGTTTGGTTTGTGATATATGTCAATGTGGTCTTCCAGGCAAGCACACTGCTGCACTTTCAGCTGCAAATAGTTTTATTTTTACGGTTTAGTATGCAATTATTATTAAAGGATAGATTATTTAGATTTTTGCATTAACAATATCAAGGAAATCAAAATTTGAAAAAAAAAGGTAAAAATATTTTAAACTAATAAGAGTAAAATAAATTTGGTCATTTAAAAGTTTTTATCATTAACTTCCAGTTAGAAAAGTGTTGTGATAAAGTAACTTAACAGTTGCATAGGTGGCGTTGATTAATTGACCCTCCCCAACCTCAGGAGTTGTTGCAGAAGCAATTGCCGCCTAATGGGATTGCTACAGCATCCATTAATAACAATTAATTGATCCAACAACTTAAACAGGGACATGCTAATGGAAAACTTACTTGTAGGTTTTATTGTACTCGGCTTCAAATTTCTTGTTTGAATTTTGGAAAACTTTGATCTGCACAGCAATACTGGGTTAGACTTTTGGAAAGCGTGCTAGCCGGTAGGTCAATAAAATTTTATAGAGGAATGATTTCATGCAATGTGGAGATTGTCACGCTGCCTGTCCAGGTTCTAACTGTATCAATTTTCACAATGTACACGGTTATCACAACCGGGTTAAAGAAATAAACAAAAAACAAAAAAATTAAATGGTTTGCTTAAAGTTATAAACAAAAGTAACTTAGTTTTTCTTTTCTCTTCGATATACAATGTGAAACAGTGCTGATTTGTTGGAAGATTTCACGTGACAAAGGTTGACTGTTCAAATTCTCTGCCTTTTTGCAATTATAATAACAAATCTTTTTGATATCTTTTAAATATTTTTCACAGTCATAAATTGCATCAAAATCTACAAATGAATTACGTCTTACCACATTGCCAGTATCAAAGATGTCAAAACCACCGTCCTGTATAGTGCTATTGCTGTCACCATCGTAACGGTAGCTGTACCAGTCTGGGTAGGATTGGCTCAATCGTTTTCGGTTTTGCTCGATTATGTCAAATACCTGCTGAAGCTCTGCAAGTGTTTACAAAATTAATGTAAAGTTGCAAAAACTAAGATAATTGATTTTTAACAAATGGATATCGCAATCAATAATAATATGAAAATTTATCAGCGGTAAGTTTTGTGTGAAAAAATATTTTCAAATAAAAATTAAAAAGATTGTTTGTGAAATTTAAAAATGATAAAAACTATCTCTCTACTAGGGCACTTACGGCTCACTCCTTGAAAAGGCGATTCGTTTGAGTCTAGTAAATTCTCCTCCGTAGTAGTCGCTTTCTGAGATGACTGAGGGGTTGATTGAGAAGAGAATGTGGTTGCATTGTTGAAAGATATGTACTCGACTGATACCAAATTCGACGCAGTGGTTTGGGTTACATCAGTTGATGTTTCTTGCACGTTGATTTGACTTGTAACGGTTGGGGATGACGTCGTTTCATTTTTAACGCTTGCTGCTGACGTCATCTGCTCCTTGGGTGTTGATGACGACATAATCGTTTTTGTAGTGAAGAGTTTTTCGGAAGTGGTCGTGTCTGAAGCTGCAGAAAGTCGAATATTGCGGATTATGATGCAGCTGAAAATTGCTCACTGGTTGAAAATTACTTTAAAATTTATTAGTGGCACGAAAACACAAATCTATTGTTACATAACAAAACAATCCATTATGATCATTGTTACTCACAAAGCTTTGTTGTTGTGATTTCTGGTTGGTCTGTTGCAATGGGTCTTTCTAGAATGTCGGTTGCTTTAAAAAAACATAGAACTGGTAAATAAATGAACAAAGATGATTATTTTTCTTGAATGAATTAACAAAAGAAAAACTATCGAATCGCAATTTCTGCGACAAAATACACAATGTCAGATTGTTAAACTTATCACTTGAACTACTGCAGCAAGAGAAGCTGTTGTTCGCGGCTCGGGTTCCAAATAGCGACTGTCAGAACAGCGACTGTCAATAGAGCGACCACACGACAGCGATTAATTAAAAACAGCGACTGTCAATAGAGCGACTACACGACAGCGATTCATCAAGAACTCGATTAATTAAAAACAGCGACCTCGAAATTTGGCCTCCAAGTCAAAACCTGCTGACTGGCATGATATAAATCCAAAAATTATGAAGTCGCTATTATGAAGTCGCTATTATGAAGTCGCCATTATGACAGTCGCTGTTTTGACAGTCGCTATCCGGCCTGGATGCCGTTGTTCGCTAGCCTTGTTGCAATGAAATGACATGAATAAAACAGAGTACGGTTCTACCTCGCGGAGCACACGTGACAAAAGGAGCGAGTGGTATTTAAGAAGGCATGATAACTGCAGACATTTGTGCAGGAAACAACAAGTACACAAGGTGTTGATATCTCTATCATGTAAAGTGTGAATAATTAACATTAAACGTGGAGAAATGCAACGCAATGTGCTTTAAAAGTCTAAGTTAGAAAAAAATGCTTAAATTTACTATTGATCTGAATTAATAAATTTTTACGTTTTAATAACACGGATAAGTCTTCAACAAAACCTAAACTTTGTTGCCAACTTAAATGTCACTTACTCATTTCATCAATGAGCGTAGTTAGAAATTGTCGAATGCTTTCATCTTGCACCTGTTCACCACTGGGCCTGAAAGTGTAAATTGAAATTAAAATAATATCTTGTTTTTCATGAGATTTGAAGCCTCTATAGACCACATGTCAGCGTAGACAGTAGAGTCATTCCAAATTGTTAACAAAGTTGAACATTTATCTTTATGGAAAATGTCTATATATCAAGATGGAATCAATATTGAAGTATTTATACACCTCATCTTGTCTTGTCTAAAGATTAACCTTTACTCTTTTGGTTTAATAGGTAGAAAGTAATTTTTTTCCAATCAATATTGATTTTATTAATATTAATTTTTGTCAATGAGGTTATGCAATCGATTAGTCTTATGTCATTGAACAGTGTGAGTTTGTGTTTATGTCGACATATTTGATACTTAATTGCTGCAGTAAATCGCTTATTAGGCAACTAATATAGAGAAACAATTTTTTCTTGCCACTGTTAAAGCGATTCACGTAAATACGTGAGACAACCATAAAAGAAGACTTATTTAATTCACGTAGGCTATTATGTTCTTCAATCAAACAATTCTACATTGTTACTTACAGCGATAACAACGTATATCCCATCAGCATATTTTTGGGACTTCCCCTAAGTCGAACTCTAGTGGAAATGTCGTTTGTCATTCTAGCGGAGTTGATCATTTCAAATTCTGTATCATCAGAAGATTCCCATTCCTAGAAAAATAATAAGCAAAATGTCAATTGAGAGTGATTTTTACTGACATTTTCAAGCACAGTAGAATACAGTAATATGCTGCAAGGGGTTGTGGTGTTATTGGTAAGACAGTGCGTCATAGTACAGTAGAGTACAATTCTGACACTTGAAGCATATTTACGAAAACTGCTGGAAAATGTAAAAGAAAAATTAGATGATAGAGCAATAATTGTATGTATTGTTGTATATTATGATGCTGTCGATGCCTGGTTCTAGCAAACAGTTGAAAAAGATATGACATGATCGTATCATTCTTTAGCAGTACACATTTGTATCTACTCGCGTAAAATGCAATAAGATTTTATTTATAGCTTATTGTAAAATATTTGTTTACTGTTGAAGCAAAATGGTCCGTTGCAGATGCTTACCTCCCTTGTTATTGTAAAATAAACTTCGCAGACGCTTGGATCTCGCGTTCCAAAGACTTGGAATACGGAATATCGTATTAGTCCTTTGGAATGCTGTACCCGTCCTTTACTAGTGACATATTCACCGGATCCATCAGCCCCTAGGTTGCCATCGACCTAGACGAAGCATTCGGTAAATCTCAACCATGTTCCTAAAAGTTGTTTTCTTGTTCTAGTTACATTATAAGCAGAGATAAATGACAAAATACGTCACGGCAATGATTAAGCTGAGATAATTACAAATTTTCCAGAATATAGTATTGGCATCTAAACTTTACTTCAGAAAGATCATTTTGTTTTCTAGAAACTTGACACAGACACACCCTTGCATTTTAGTGAACTGTGCAAGATTGAATTGAATTTTATACAATAAATCTTCAAAGTTCAAACCATGATTTCTTTCTGTTATAAAATAGTTAATCTAAGTTGCCACCGATGTGACCGTACCTTGATAGAATACGAAGAACGAAATCGATCTTTGTTCTTAATCCAGGCCAACGCCATAAACGGATAACCGCTCCCGCCCACAATTACATCATACGTAGAAAACCTGGATGCTTGATTTAGTTAATTAAAGTTTTGTTGCGCCTATAACTAGATTATAAGTGTTTAATTGTATAAACAATAGCGACAGTGTTTGGTGGTTTTTACTTTTGTGGTGTGCTTTGTGGTTAAATCTTAGTTATCAATCTTCAGATGAAACTCTGTAAGCCATTGTAAGGGTCAAGGGACTTTGCATTTTACTGCTCTTTACACAGTGGCGTTGATTCGATTGATTGGCCATTCTCTTGCACAGACCGTGCACCGTTTGATGCATTCTACGATTATAACTTAGTCATTAGCACAAGGGTCACTAGTCATCATCCTAGTAATCGTGTTGCAGCAATTAAGTAAGAACAATTTGGCATTTATGAAGCTCATTAACCTGAAACAGCAGTTTGTCAATTCTTTTTATTTGTCAACTTCTAAAAACTTCTACTGTATTTGAGTGATTGAATCTTTATCCTCGGACTGAGAAAGCTTCTTGCAGAGCTTAATCCTGGCAGTTTCGCATACTTGTAGAGGCTTTGAATCACTGACGCAGGCCCGGTCACCGAGATTGACAGAGTGAAGTTTCCGATTGTTAAAGTCTTGTTGCCGGGGAATTATTCCATCCATTAGGTGCCGCTGAATGGAGAGCAGTCCTTAACTTGCGTTGCTCAAGTGCACACCCCGAGAGCCAAACCAGCGCCGCTTAATCTTGAAGCTTTTTCGTTCCAGAAGTCACGCGCAAACCAACTGAGCCATCGGGACATTCGCAAGCCTCATAGCCTTATATTTGTTACCTTCAAGTCAATACTCAAAGTATAAATTAGTTTTTACTTATATCAAGTTTAGTAGAAAAAAGTACTTCGAGGAGGATGTAATTAAAACAATCATATTAAATGCAAATTAATCGTGAAAGGAAGCAAACTTTTTAAGCCATCCTTTTGTGATATATTGGCTGTGTGAAGTTTTGACAAAGGTTAATTGACTTCAGTAAACACAGTTATACAAGGAAAGAAAGCATAGAACCAATTTATTCCTTACTCAAAAGCGGTGTTGTATTCCAGTGGTTCAAATGGTTCTTCATCTTCGGGAAAGATCTTTACCTGAAATATTAAATTTTGATTTAAAAGTTGTGTTCTGCAACTGAGAGTGCATAAATTGTTGCAAGAACAAAGCTTTCCCAAACACAAATCCTGTATAAATGCAAAAAATATTTCTAATACACATTTTTACCATAGTCTTAGCGGACAATCGTCAGTACAAATGTAAGCTACCTAACATGTAGTTACCATGTTGCCAATATCATACATATCCAAACCGCCATCTTCTATCGAATCGTTAGGAGGGATCTGATCATCGTAAGCGTAATAGAAGAAAGAAGGGAAGATGCTGGGAAAGGAAATTTGAACGTTGTTTGCTCTCTCCCATATCTCAGCCAAAGTAATCTTGGTTGAAGCTTTAAAAAAAGAAGATAAATCAGTCTTGATTTGTTTTGCTTAATTTTTGAGCATGAATACATATCATTTGCACAACTTGACAACCAAAAGCAATATCTTCTTTTGTAAAGTTTAAAAATTTAAATTATTACTTTGACGTTTGAAGTAAACCGATGAGCGTTTTTGTCTTTTTGCAAATTTCGCTTTTGTTTGTTACCTTTTGTTTGTGATGGAATAGTGGAAGATTCAGTACCACTTCTTGCTGCCCTTGTACCGTTGGGTAATGTTGGAATATTGATTGCAGATGGAACGGTTTCGGATGTTTCTATAATAGCCGGATTTGTCGAAACAGCTAGACATATTTAAACATAAATTACAGTCAACTGCTAAAAGATACAGTTATGCTGCTCATATGCAACACTTTAACAACAATAACAAGCGGTAATTAACTAGGTCAGTCGACAATCTCAGTGGCCGGCCTTTGTCAATGGTTTCTACAAGTATTCGAAACTGCCAGAAATAAGTTTTCAAAGAATCTTTCAAAGTCCGACGATAAAGAGTACTACATGCAATCAAGTACAGTAGCTGTGCGGTGTCCACTTGGCTAGTTATTTGATGACTTTGACATATCATAGCACATATGCAATCTATACAAAGCTATTAAGTTGCAAACGAAAAGTAAAAAAAAATTGACCAACCTTTGAAGAATATGTAGCTCCACACAAGGTAAAAACTACATGACTTTCATACTTTATTTTATAATTAGAAAAACATTTGCCTGAAGCACTTTGGCATTTTTATTGAAAGAACAAAAATCACAAAGACACAAAAATTTACAAAAGTTGTTTTATGTTTAATGCAAAGAATTTCTTTTCCTCTGCTGATCTAGTACTCTTGTTATATTTGACATAGAGCTTGTATTAAAATACAATGCCTAGACTTATTTTTGGAGATTTGTTTCGTTTTATACTTACGATATATGGTGGTCGAAAGCGTGGAGTGCAAAATGATCTTCATCGCCGCAATAATTTCAGCCTCGGTGATAAATGCACTGTTGGCTCTGAATAGGAAATAATGTAATATTACGTTGCAACAACGTAAGAAGAACTAAATACGTCAGACATTTGCCAATAAACACAATGCCCTTGATATATTCATCAAGTCTAAACACAACAACAGCTGTCCATGAAGACAGAGGCTGCTTACATTTAGAAAACTCAACAAGCAATTTACAGCAGTTGCCAATCAGTAGATTGAAATAGTTCATTTGAAATAACTTACTTGGCGAAGAGAGTATATCCAAACACAACGTTCTTTGGTCTTCCACCGAGCTTGACTTCGTTGTTCAGAAAACGCGGTTGTTTTGAAAACATCGTGACCGCGAAAGTGTTTTCTGAAATCGACCCCCATTCCTGAACCAAAATAATTTGAAATTAAGGAAAAAGTGTTTTCGTGTTATGTGCTGTAAATTAACACGTGGTTTGCTACTTATTTTAAATTGTGGTTTTATGCTTCAAACATTACACATTTTAAAACTGTACTAACGATGCCGTTATACATACTAGATTTAATTGTAGAAACTTCTTTTATTTTTATGAAACTCTGCATAAGGACGACACATATCAAGGGCGATTTACCGTGTTTGAAATTGTAAAGTAAACTTCACAGATAGTAGGATCTCCTGAGCCGTAAACTTGGAATGAATAGAATTTGAGAAAACCGTTTCCTTCAGCGAGTTTTCCTTCAATTTGACTGATTCTGCCTTCCCCATCGGCCCCGATGTCACCGGTAACCTACAAGGGAATTAGACGATCAAGTGAGTTGAGTAAATGCAGATGTTAAATGCGGACAAGAGAAAATGGTGCAACATCTTCTTGAATGCCCTGGTCCGAAAACAAGGTGCTTCACACTAGATTTGGCCGAGTTCAACGATAGAACAAGAGCTTCTGTGATGCTCTGGGCTACAGTAGTAAAGAAAAAGAAGTTGACTAAGTTAACCCTATTTCCTATGACCTTTTTTTACAAGATGACTTGCGGACGGGTGAGGGCTGGTTAGACCCAAACACTTTAAAACAAATTTGTGCTATTATTGATTGTAGGTTTTGTCGCTCTTTACAGTTCGAGACAATTTCTTTATTTCTAAACAACTGTTTAAGAAAGTTTATAACCCTTTAAGTTTTTTAACCCCAGATTACTTTTGTTGACGTGCTGGTCTATCGCTTATTGTAGCTGATACTATTTTTGCAATATGTTATAACAATGTTCATTGATGTGATTTTTACCCGAATTCTGTAATCATGTTCTTCTTCGTCGAGATTTTTAATGAAGGCCATAGTAACAAACGGATGAATGGAACTGGTGGAGATACTGAAACGTTCAGTGCTGAAAAATAATAATTTATTGTTTTTACAATAATATGATAATACGAAACCAAGGAAGTTTCCAGAAATATTTAATAAAACTACCATTTAACGTTTTATAGGCAGAGAAAACTTTTTTTTTCTAAACTTTTTTAATTTAGAGACAATAATATGATTAGTATAGCTTTGGTAGAGAGGTAATTTTTAAAAACCATAGACAGACAATCGATAACAACTTAATAACATTGAATTGCATAATTCAAAATTAATACAGAAATGAAATAGATACATAATTTCGAACGTTTTCGGCAAAACTTTCTGCCCTCTTCAGGAAAATATCTTGTATAATTGTTTTGTTGTTTTGTTGTTTTGTTTTGTTTATAATTGTTTTGTTTGTTGTTATAATTGTTTTGTTTTGTCGAATAATTGTTTTGTTTAGATGAATTAAGATATTTTCCTGAAGAGGGCAGAAAGTTTTGCCGAAAACGTTCGAAATTATGTATCTATTTCATTTCTGTATTAATTTTCAATTATGCAATTCAATGTTATTAAATAATATGATTGTCTGTTGCGTATGTGACGTCATATAGACGGGCTAGTTTTTTGTGGTGTCTAAGCTTACGCCCGGTAGTTGAAGATTTGGATAAAGCAGGGAAGCCAATTTTCGTGTCCACCTTCAGGCATACATTTTAGTGCCCTACCAAAGACCGAGCTACATGCTTTTGAGCGGTATCGAACCTGCGGTCTTACAAACGCCGAACCAAGGCCCGCCGATATATGATATGCTTTGCAGACGACACGCCAGTTAAGAAATGCAGTTGTCCTTGCTTTCATTGCCTGTAGTCGTATTCCAATATACACATTGTCAGGTCATAATTAAGTAGAATACTTTAAATTCTAAAACTCACCTGACAGTGCGATTGTACATAAGATGCAGAATTTTGTCATCCTCGACAAATTTCACCTTCAACATAAAATTTTGTCAGTTCAAAACATCTTCAAACTTATATTTTTGTGTCAGTTCAACATGATCTTTAAGTCTTATTTGTCCATAACCTTTTGGTTTCTTTGCTAAGATAAGAAAATAGTAAATAAAAAGATAGTTTCTTATATACTGTATATTGTACGTGTACGACGTACGTCTATAGCATGTTGTACGTGTATACGTGTATAGCATGTTGTACGTGTATAGCATGTTGTATGTATGCGTGTATAGCATGTTGTACGTGCATACGATACCCTTTTGAAAACATCAGCAAAAGATAATACGAAAAACAAATCACTTTGAATGTACGATAATTCTGGCATACGGTGTTGCATAAAAACTTTATGTACATTTGTTATGAGTAGATGTTTATTTACTACGACACATAAACAAAGTTTTGCATACTTAAAAAAAGAAAATGTTAAGATAATTAGATTCTCTAGTTAGGACGTATGGAATTATTAGCATTGAAATATTAGTATTTGTTTGAGGTAATAATTTAAAAGCATTAAAACATAAGTTGTACTCTCTATTTATATTTGAATAAGCTCAACTGAAAATGATCTAGCTGCTAGCTGATCGAAATCAATTTTTAGCTATTTATGATTGACTCGTGTGAAAATAAATTCCTATGCAACATAAGTTGTATTTTCTTTGTGAGTTTACATATCAATGACATGAATGACATAGGGTAGTTACAAAAAGCAAATTGAGATTGGCAAATGTGTATGAACGCACTAACAAACGGTTAGATCTTATAATTTACAAAATAAATGTGCACTATTATGTACTTGATGAATGAATAAAACGTAAAAGGGTTGCAATTATTTGATGTAATTGTTTGATAAAGAAAAAATTGTTTGAGATATGGCCCACTTATTTCAGAATATTTACAATTGAAGCATTCCATTATAGCAGATCAACTGATCTTTTTTATTAATTCAACTTGTAACTTTGAAAAATGAAGTTGAAGATACCGTTTGGAAGTACTTTAAAGTCACGGTTGAAACTATCGACGTCACACTAACAATTTGTTATAATCATGTATGTTTACATTACGTTTTATCAACATGTTATTTGCAGAAAGTTTGGTTTATCTTTTTGTTTCAATGTTGTAAACAAGAATTTAGATTGAAACTAAGACTTGATGTATAAGTTATAAATCTAAAATGTTAAAACCGATATCAAAAATGCACAGATCAAAATACAACATCTTTCTACTGTAGTTCACTGTTTGATTCAATCTTAAAACTGAGAAAGTTTTGAAACAACTGAATGGCGCAATTAATGGAAGCAAGTTTGTGACAACGACCAAGCCTTGATTGAGGCAATAGTTCTGTGAACCAGAGAATTAAAAAAATTCAAATGTAAACAGTGACATCATAATCTGTTGATTCTCATGTGTTGCGCTATAATTGTCAGTCTATGACGTAATAAATCACAATCACCTGGTTCCCTGTATCGAACATATCGCTTCCACCGTCCCTTATGAAGTTCATGGGGTCTCGAAAGGTGTCGTACGCATAGAAGTAGAAGCTGTCGATGGCATTCACGATGCTGGCAGAAGCCTGCTGGAATCGCCAAATCAATTCTTCGATTGTGATGGCCACTCCTGCTTCTAAAAGTTAAAAAAAATTTTAATCGCCAATAGAAGTAAAACCCAAAATACTTTAGCTAGAAATTTACTTTTGACGTAAATCGTTATGAAAAGGAGTAAAGAGTAATATCCTGAGAAAGTGGAAAAAAATAACTCAATATAACAAATAATATTTAATTTGTTGAGTAAGTCAACTCAGCATTTCGTCAATCTGTTGAAAAACTTACAAGATACTAACTTGTTAGCAACCGAAATTAGAAATAATAGTTATTCATGGTAGCATACACAGAGCTGGTACCAATCTGAAATAGCTTGGAAAATATGGATGGATTGGATACTAACATTGAATAACACCAACAAGCTGTTTGTTTTAGTAACTGAGTCAAACTTAGAGGAAAAAAAACTGAAAAGTTAAAGGAGGTGAATGGTGAATAAAACTAAAATATTTCTCTTAGATAAGCTTGATAGAAACTTATTGCCTTAATATTTGCATTGGGATGCACATTAAGTAACAATTTACAAGCAAAAATAAAAGTATGTTTTAGAAATTGAAAAATAATTAAACGTAGCTTAACACACAAGAATAAAATATAAAATATTAAGGACGGTATGGGCGCTGACTTGAGGTTTATAATATTTGGATGAATGTGGCTTCATAAATGACTGTGTGTTTTGCGCATTATAAAATTCACAGCTGTAATTATTTTCACTTATGAGCGAAAATAATCTATCATTATGAGATTATAATATAATTAAGACAATTAGGTTTTAATTTTTTTGGAAAGAATTATTGGAAAGCAAAATATTGCACCCAAAACATGAAATTAGTTTCAACTGTAGCCGTTATGTTCAGTGAGGTCACAAATGATTACATTGTTAGTAAACAACGGCAATGTCATGGATTTGTAGGCCAGATGTGGACAAAACAGAGTTGATCAGCTAATGCCTTGAAGCAATTGGTAAATATTTAGATCCCACTACAAACTTATAAATATCCAGATTATTTTGATAACCGAAATTACGTCATTTTTCTCATGTTCTTAAAATTATAACGAAAGTTTCTACCACGTGTGGAAACTCAAACCCAGTTTTCAGAACCTTGAAAACAATATTTTCAAACTTCAAAAACACAAGTCATCTCTGCATAATTTTGATGACACTGATGCATTTAAATCATAAATGAGAAGATTTTTATATGATTTAAAGTTTAACCACTTTCAAAACGGCAATTAGGTAATTTAGAATGCATTTATGTTCAATTAATCATGTTATAAGCGTAAAGATAGCTATAAAATCTTTCGTTTTGACATGATTGTTATGAAAAGGTGCGGAGTTCATTCTCTGATGCAACTAGGCCACAAGGCTGGTGGGTGTGGTACTATTGTTTGCAACACACCACATCTCTAACGGATATTGCTTGAAGGTTCGTTTGACTCGCCTTTGGATCAGTAGCTTCCAAACAAATGTTACAAACAATGACAGCTTTTCACTGACTTTGTATTATCACCGATATAATTATTTGAGTGTATATGGAATATTTGTAGATGTTTCAAAACTATTTTTGGTTGAAAATGTGAAAAACTTCAGCGCCGGTAATATGTAAGTGCTGAACTTATGTGATAAATGTGGAGGACATATGTGGTGAACGTATAGACTAATCCAGTTTAGGCTAATACCTTTTTCGTACGACTTTTTTGCGGAGTTTGAAGCAAATCAAACCAATAAACAATCTGATTGTCAGGTAAACAATCATGTCTGTCCTCAAACCATTGTTTGACGTCAGTGTTTAATCTAAAATACAAACATACCAGAAGATGTTACATTTGTGCTTTGAGTGTTTGACGGGATAATCACTTCTTCAAAAGTCTTCTCTCTCATCGCCGAAGAGTCTCTAGGCGCTTGCTCTTGCAAACTCCACTTTGTGTCAATCTCAACTTCCAGATAGGATGCTTCCAAAACCCACTTCATCACATCTTCAATTTCATTCTTAGGAACTTTTCCGCTATCTCCTCTGCAACCACATGAAAATATCTGTTTCTGTACATTTATTGAAAATCTTATCATATGCCGACATTTTCTCTTCAATATCATGAATATAGTTCATGATCAACGTCATTATTTTAATATAAAAAGCGCTAGACTAGCAACACTCGTTCTTTTTACATTGATTCAACGTGTGTACATGTTGAATCAATGTAAAGAAACAACTTTTACTCCATGAGTGAAAGGAATAAAGGCTGAATGCATTGAATGCAATCAACAAGTGCACTTTCAATTGCTAAACGATTTTAAACTTCGACTTTTATTGCCTTTACTGGACGTTTCAGGAAGATGCTTTAAAACAAAAACTGTTTTTCAGTTTTTAAATTTACGTCACAAGTATTTACACTTTCAACATGCGAACATCATAGTTCTAGTAACAATGTTAAATCTGTGATTATTTTGCACAGTAGATCTCACCGTGAAAGAAGAATGTATCCAAAATAAATGTTTTGTGGGCTTCCCGTCACACGTACAACGTTGGCAGAAACTCTAGAAGACTTTGAGAATTGGATCACTTTAAAAGCCGACGGAGGAGCTGAATCAAAGTCCTAGAAAACCATGAATTGGTCAAGAAAACTGTCCACCACGTTTAACTTACAGTATCATGAAATGCGAAAGGGAAAATTAGAACATCTTTCTCTCACAGGCAAAATTGAATGGAAGCGTGCCCAAGGCAGACAAAGATTAACATACTTAAACCAACAAACCAACAAAACCAACATACACCTAATACACAAAGCAAACAACAGAGAATCTTGGAAACTTTTCATGCAAGAGGCAGTCAATGCTTAGAATCAAGTGCGACAATGAAGAGATTCCATATAATTTACTCAAAAGGAGAACAGAATGCGACGTATTTGACCTGAAGTTAAACTCAGTTTTAAAACTAGTCTGAACTAAATATAGTTAACGCTACAGTAAAACCGGTTACACAAATTTACCTCGCTTGAGATCGTGAAGTACACTTCGCACAAGCTTTGGTCGCCAGTGTTGTAAGCTTGAAATGTGTGATAATTAAGAATTCTATTCACATCAATTATTTCACCACTATCGGTTTCAATTGTCCCTTTGCCATCAGCGCCTAAGTCTCCGTAGACCTAAAAAAATCACCAAGTTAGTTTGGAGGGGAACAACTTATTTTTTTACGTTGCTGTTAAGTTAAGTTCAATTAAATTAATAGCATTTTGTAAAATAATGTTAGCATATCGAAATATATAGAGAAGTAAGTAGAAAGCATTTAGCAAACACATTTTGTTTTGATTGATGCGGTAAGATTTTTATGATTGCAACAAATGGTCGCTCGAAATTGCGTAACAACATTCAGTGGATGTTTATTACCTAATCAATATCTTAAAGTTTTGAATAATAATAATAACATTTATATCGCGTCACATCCACGGTGCTAACCATGCTCCTGAGCGCTGTACATCACGATAGTGATAAAATAATACGATTAAATATTTCAATGAAATACTAATGTAATCTGATTTGTGAGCAAAAATTCTCACAAGTTTATGAAATTATCAAAATTATTTTTGTGATCATCTTACCCTGAACGTATAAAAAATGCCTTCTCTTTCATGATTGGATATGGCTGCGAGGGCTATGAAAGGATTGATCGCCAAAGTTGTGACGTTGTATCGTTCTGTGCTGGGAAAGAAAAAATGTGTTAGTTGTAGTGTAGTCAGTAGCGTTGGCAGGGGGTCTAAGGGGTACTTTTAAACCCGGATTCGGGATAATTTTAAGGGCCGGGAACTTGAAGAAAGCACCACACAATCTTTGCTTATGACGTTTTGCTACAAAGTATCTTGGTTTGGGCCCGATGATTTTATTGTAGTAGGGCCCAAATTACTCACTTAACAGCTTTGTGTGCAGGATGCTGAATGACAATTCGCAGGAAACAATCAAAATTGTAACTTTAGTAAAATTTGGTTTCTTTACCACTATTATTTTCTGCTTCTTTCCGTAAAAACATATTTTTAGTTTCAGCAAATTTGAACTACAGGAGCTGAAACTCGTATATCACAAGTCTGGTCAACCTTGGCATTCTTTAAATTATTACACAAGTCAAAAAAAAAAATTGATACAAATCATAAAAGACATGTTCATATTTGAATTTGGGCTCTGGTCGTAAATCTGAAGCCCAATACTCTCTATCATGTCAAGTTTTAGTTACCGGCAAACACCAAATTTGGATGTTTTAAACACAAACAAAAACTTTCGCAAGCCAAGAACAGTTATAAAAAGTCAAAAAAAATTCATTAATAATAACTATAAGTTAGTTAGTTAATTAAAGCTTACTTTATTGTGGCGTTGTATTCTAGATTGTGACGTTTCCTGTTTTCCACAAATCTTACCTAAAGGAAAAATAGAAAATTATCCTTGTTCAATACATTACTGCGGTTTTGCTTTGGAAAACACTTTTATGTAGCGGATGTACTGTAGATGTTTTAGAAAAGGATTGTGTTGTAAGTCAAAGACAGTGGATAATCATAGAAACATTTTTATTTGCTCAAAGCTTGGACTTACAAGCTGCTGTTGTAGGTGTTCCGATAATTATTGTGTTATAACAGCAGAAAAATAATTGGGTAACCATCTTTGATGATGGGATAGACGATGAACCGGTTTCTTTCTTTTTTAAATCCATCCAAACCATGACGTTAAACATTATATTTACTCGAAATATCCCGTTCAAATATTGTTTTTTGGCTAATACGATCGTATTAATTTGATTTTAAACTAGATAATTAATAATGTATTTGTTTTATTGATTTCTTCAAAGAATGGTCTATTTATAATTATAAGTATCCACAACATTATCACCCAAAAGAGACTGGAATAAACGTTGAGAGAGCACAAGAGCAGAGCAGTGTGCCATTTACGGTACTCGAAATGGAAATGCTAAACTCACAGCGGTTCATATCAATAAAGTCCAATAGGTTGCCTTAATAGGGATGGAATGATGTGACTACTGCCACCTTACACGCAAGTAGATCAACTCGTTCATGATAGGACTCACCATGTTTCCATTGTCGAACAGATCGTTGCCTCCATCCCTAATAAACCTCATCGGAAATCGAAATGAGTCGTAAATATAAGGCTGATATGACGTCACAGAGCCAGTGAGGTTAGAAGAAATTTGCTCCAGTCTTGAGATCATGTGATCCAAGTTAAAGTCTTTGGATGCATGAGCTGAAATGCAAAATGTTTACTACAAGTTGTTCAGAGCTTTTAGAAGTCAGAATAAGTCGAATCAACGCTATGGCTAAAGCAAGAAGAACGATTTGTTCGCAATTTTCCTTAGGGGAAAATATATTTGATTATTTGCATTGCAAAAAATATTCGACAGACTGATATCAATGTAAATAACAGTTTTTAATAACATTGTGTTGGTTAGTTTTACTCAGCCAGAGTTTTGTGCTCAAGGAAAGTAGATGGCATTTCATGAACTATAAATCGCTTCATTTCTTAACTGAACTTTGTTTTACTTCTCTCAGTTAACTTACATACATCGTCACAGTATTAAACAATAAATAGCCTACTATTAATACTACAAAAAGTGCTCAATGCCAAGCAAAAAGCGAAGCAGAGCGAATTAAATCGGGTTTAGAGGTTTAGAGTTTAGAGTTAAAAGGGTTGAGACCAATAAGTATATTTGATTTTTCACAGTATTACATATAAAAAAGATTAAGGTTTTGATAAGTGAATAACTGCGTACTTACTGTGTGCACACCAAAATGACAATACCAATATTGAAAGAAGTAATATTTTTTTCATATCTATTAATATATTTCTGTACCAAAACTTATATTTTTAGACGTTGTAAAACCACCTAAAACACACGAAATCGCTTAATATCGCAATGAGAAAAAATTGTTTTAATGAAAGCAAATTTAACTTTTAAAATACACCGGCTAATGTTTGAAAAAATTTATGCTTAAGATATACGTAAGTTAGAACACCGCATATGCATTTTTGCTAAATTGCTATTCAATGATACGCATGAAAACGAACCTCCTTGCTTTTATGCTCGCTTTGTAAAGCTTGGACTATCTCGAGGAAGGCTGACTACTCAATAAACCTCTCTATGTTACTCTCTGTCCACTGATTTATGTTTCATTGCTTTGACCGATCTGCTGGTCTTTATTGTGCTTTTATAAATAAATGACTCGAGAATACCGATGTTATGCTGTCCGAGTAGACGCGAATGGCGAAGATACTTCTTGATTTACGAAGTTTCAGATTGAAATAAGATTGATTGCTAAATATAATTTTCTTAAAAAGTCTCAAAACGTAATTTTTGACCAATCCTTTGACTCATACAGTTTTTAAGAACATTGTAGGCTACGGTGACATTTGTTTACAGTCAATAACACAAAAATAGTTTTAACCAATCTTTCATACTCTTTCGTAACAATCACACAAATCGATATTTCAGCCAAACTTTCACCAACTAAGTAATCTGCGTTTCATCTTTTGGTTTAAAAGACTTTTATCGACAAGTGTTGCCAAGCTTTGAGAACTATGGTCGTCTTTAAGTTTGGTATTCTTACACATGGCTTTCAGTCCACTGGTGAGATTTATTGAATAGCGATTAATTCAATGGCTTTGATTAGAAATAAAAACTTTTGTAGTATACGCTATAACCCAAACTAAACCTAAGTGTGAACCAAGGGCTGTCTAGAAAAGCCTTAAATATGAACAGCTAATTACAGGTCATAGCAATAAGTGATGCCCACACCTACAGAAAACCAGCCACTTTTGTTGAACTTCGCGTGTTTCCTCGCTGATCAATTAAAGGATAAATTACCAAATATCCAAAAATAATTAATTGAATATTGAAAACCACGTCGCTGACCATTTGTTGTGTTGGTACGTCACAAAAAAGAAGTTTTCTTCCATGATGTCATAAACACATAACATAGAAGCGGAACGAATCTTTAGTTTGTCCAAATACAAAGCGAAGAGAAGAAATTATTATCATATCAAGTTAATTAAAGTGAGTTTAATAAAAATATTTGCTATAGACTCAAAATATTTGCAAACATTTTTATGTTGTGCTGTAAAATTGTTTCTTTCTATTATGACTAAGTTCCTTTCATACATAATTGTTTGATACTTCAATCACTTTTAACCTCTTTTGATACCGAGCGCCGCGTATTGAAAGCAATGCATTTTAAGCTTTTCCTATAATGCAGGCACGTAATAAATGGACGCGTCTGCGGTTTAGCCTACCTACTTTGTAAGGTCGAACAATCTATCTTTGGAAAATATAGAAATTAAAGCTTTTTGAAACCAGGCATGTGTTCGGTTGCAATGAATATTGCTTTCCTATTTCCATAAATATATTTTGAATTTACCCTCTAACATCTTTGTGGTTTGAATATTATTGCTGATCTGCCACTTAATTCAACATAATTTCAATTCTTTCAATCTAAGTGGCGTTTCGAGTACAACGTGGGTTTGAATTACAGTATGTCATGTTTATTAATTCCTACACAAATTTAATGAATATGTTTTGGAGATTTTTGACTTGATTATATCGTAGGCAGCTGTAGCCTATGCTTAGTTGTAAATTTTAGATCCAGCTAACTGGAAGACAAGAAACCTCATCTTTGTCTATTTTCAAAAGAGTCATTGGAAGCCTTGCAAAGACATATCAGTATACTCAAGTGGGGCGTGGAACTAGTACCCTGTCGATCGTCGAACAAATATTCATCATTTGTCTGGACTTGGTTGATTCTTAGCTTAACGTTCTAGTATTTAGTAAGGTTTGCAGTGATTTTTGAGTTGAAAGTGTTCGTAAAAATCTTTAGATTTCATCGAAAAAGGCATAAAACTCTCTTTAGCCTTCAATGTGGTATTTTTAAATTGGAAACAGGTGAATTGTTTTCCATGCAATACAAAACCTCACAAGTAATTACAAAATTATGAATAAAACATGAAATTTGAAGGATGTTCACTCAATGTTGATAAATCCAATCTTTAGTGACATGTACAAAACACAAAATCTGCTGCTAAGATTTACGAAAGAAACAAAACTCAGTTTGTTTTGCGAAACGTTTTCGCATGTGGCGGTTACGGTTCTTAATCAGTAATCATTGCAATATTAAATCGGTTGCGACTTTACAGTAGCGATCATTGTAAACACTTGATTACTGTAAACATATCCAAATATTTATCAATTTAGTAATCCTTACTTAGGGGTAATTAAACTCATATTGTTATTTACTTATAAAGAAAGCTGTTTTTTTAAATGGAATCATTTCTCCATTGTTCTGTTTTAATATTCCTTCAATATTGACATGCCGAGAGTTAGCTTTGTCAAACTTAATACACTGACAGATTAACAACCTCCCCTTAAAAACCGCAGCTTGATCAAATCGATTTGTCTTTGTCCTGGCATAGTACAATTAATCGAATCCATAAGAATTTTAAATTTCTATAGCTCAGTGGTAGAAGTGTACGCCACTGAATCCTTAGACGTAGGTGTATTAGGCAACTCTATCAGGTCATATGAAGAACTTTTTAATGGTAGGATCTTATTTCAGTTTGTCACTTAGCATTAGATTTAAATGGTTTCTTGTTTTTGACTGATTATTCTTTCTAGAAATATTATTTATATCAAATTAAATTACTAAAAATCGTAAACAGCGGATACCAACCACTGCCTCGGTTATTAAATACAAAATTGTGCTGATATACTTTTTAGAATACAAACTTTGATTAATTGTGCTGATGAATTAAAAATTAAACTCTTCTATGACTGTCCTGACGCGTCCAAACAAGCCCATGTCCTGCTATTAAAATATAATACTACGTTAGCGCCTTCGTCTTATTTTTGGCAATTTTATAAGACAGATTGCCCGATGGCAAGTTTGTCGGATATAGACACTGCAGTAGCCTAGATATACAAGCTTGGCGATATTCCAAAGATCATCTGGTGTGGTGATAAGATCTTATCGAACATTCTGATCTATAAAAGCAACCACAAGATGAAGTTGGGAAAGTGTATTGAAAAGATTTTTTTTAAAGAATGTACCGGCTTGTACTAAAAATTTGATTTTGATTAGTGTTGTGTAGATAAAAATCATATTCATTTGTTAAAACTTAACGTGGAATACCACATAGGCAACTATTTAACCAGGTTTTTGGTAACCATAAACAAAAGAAGCTGACTTACGCATGTTAATATTAACAAAAACTACAATTCCATACAGTTTAAAATGTTTTCATCTACTACAACCCTGTAGGTGAAAAAAAAGTGAAATCGTTATTTTTTTGTAACCACGGCGGCATCGGGATGCGACGGCAACCCTCCATAAGTTCATATCAAGTTCAAACTCTCACAGCTGCTTTCACTATTTAATGGTAAACAATGCAATCAACAATTGTCAACTTCAAAAAATTTTTTTTGCCTGTTAACGTTCGTTTGCTTAGTTGCTGTGCAAGACAAATAAGATATGTACCTCTAACACCCCTCTAGTACATATCAATTACACAAACAAAGACATGTTGTACCTAATGTATAAGTCTATTTAAACGATAAAAACAAGCTTTGTTATAAATATCTTGACTGTGAGAACCTTTTTTGCTTGATCTCATGCATTTTAACTTTAGGTCATACAAATTTAAGTGCAAGATCAAGAACTTGATATAAAATAAACGATGTTTAGCTTTCGATTTCTAAAAAGTTTCAACTCTGGCTACAATTCAAATAGAGTTTACTTTTATTCATTTGTGCACTGTGCAGTCAGCTGAGTTTTCATTTCAACATCACAGTATAGTAGCAAGAAGTTTACTTGTGCACTAAACATAAGAGATTTAAATATAGCTTGCAAAAATTTTTGCTTGAGGAAAATTTTTTGACAAAATGAGAAATCTGAGAAACACTCATTGATTTGTCCACAGTTTTAATCTGAATTGATTGACAGTGATACTTATAATGCAATGCATGACTCTGCAAAAATAAATCGACGAAAAACCGGTTTAGAATTGTGTACGATATGTCACAACTCACAACAGATAAATGTCAAAATGTCACCATTGTTAGTCAATTAACTTTTATGTTGATATTGTTGGAACCTTTATCAGAATCATAACGATGGCATTTCTGCTTTTTTCGTCTCGGACAAACTGCAAATCTTCGACAAAGTTCTAAAATAAAAAAATGTCGCTAGACGGTGTAGTATGTTGTATAATAAATACAATTTTGTCGCACCATTGCTGGCCTGGTCCTGACAGGCCTACTGTAGGTCCGCAGATAGCCATCTGTTTACTGAATAAAACCCACCAAACAACAGCAAATGCATCCTTGACGAAATAACACTATTAAATTTCATCAAAAAGTTAAAAATTGATAAAATCTCTTCTTAACGCTGTGCCTTAATAATTGCGGTATATATTATGCCTTATAAGTAGCGTTCACAATATTTTATTTTCGGAAGGTTAAGATTTTGAATTCGTCCTTTGTTCTTGTGTACAGACTTACACATGTAGTTGGAAGTTAGATTAAGTGGACTGAAAGGCAACGAAGCCAATCTTCGCGTTCACCTTCAGACATGATTGTAATTGCCTTGCCAGTTGCCAGAGACACAATCGCATGCTCATGGACGGTGTCGAACCGACACCCTTTCGAGTGTCGTAGCGGGGCTCTCACCACTTGATTATGCAGCTATTGGGTTAAGATTATGCTTTAAATTGCAGGTTTTGACCAAGGCTAGAACTAACATGCTAAATATAATGCACGTAAGGGCGTTTCTGCTCCTTGCATGTATAAACGTTCGGCGTGGGAACCTTTCAAGCATATTTTGCAAACCGAGACAATCATTTAGGTACCGGTACCCACTGGTTTTTGGCAATATTGCTTTAAGCAAACACACAACACAACTACAAACGGGCTTTGCATTACCTACCCTAAAATCTGAACAATCCTGTGTTACATAAAAAAAGAAGCACGATAAACTTACTTACTGGGCTACATGGACTCCATGTTTTGCAATATTTTCTTTTAAAGCAAACTCTGCTTGATTTCTTACCATGAGACAATCAAATAGCTAAACCTCTTATCAGATGTGTTCGGTATGGGCTCAATGCATGCTTCGGTCATGCCGAAGATCTTGCAAAACATTTTTACAGTTAAAACGGCAAACCTAATCCTTACTCTTCGCTGCAATATGTTCACACATCTAAGATATTTCTAGTCGTCAAATTTATCCAAGAATAATTGAATATCATTACTTTGAGTGAATTATGCCACTATTTAATTGCACTTGATAAAACAAAATTATCTCACGCAAGTTATGATTCCATGTAAGAAAAATCTTCTTTCATCATAAAACAGTTAATGCTAAAAGATTTGAACGTAAATAATATCCTATTTATCAAATTTCTGTTACATTTTTGGCTTTATTTTTGACCTCTGCTATTAAACTATTTTTTTTTTTTTTTTTTAGAAAAAGTCACCAATTTCGTTGTTGAGTTTATCTGCAGTGGCTTGCAATGTTCTAAAAAACTCTTGTTACACTCCAAAAACAAAGCGTTTTTTAGTGATTGCTTTTTTAATTTATGCCCAATAATATGCGTTAGTCCCCTGCAGCTAAATTTAAATCTGTTTCTTCCCACAAGGGTTTAATCGCGTCATCTTGCAAAAGCACTTTTTGTGGCATTCTTGCTTCAACTCTGCAATAAATCTGAGAAGCATCAGCTTTACTGAAGGTTTGCGGAATGATGTAGCAAAATCCACTGCGATAGAATGCGCTTGCATAAAGGAAAGGTTGTATCTTGTTAAAGTTGTAGGCTAACATAAAACCAGTGGCTCTGTAGCCTACGCCCTACAGTATAGTGCAAGCGTAGAAGTGAAGTACTGTAAAATTACATTGAGGCAGTCGCGAAAAATTGCCATCAATACTAACCTCAAAACTGACGCAGCTGATAGTAAAAATGCATAGTTGTTATCGCTTGACAAAATACACAAAAATCATGCTGTATCAGGCCATTTAGAGAGGAACTAGGTCACTGAAGAATATTGAAAACGGGATGCAATGCATTTATATAAACTAAATTTAAAAACATTTTTGAGCCACCGGTTGGTTCGAAAATTTCACCACGAAATTTCACTAATTATATTTTGGCTATTTCAGATTATTTTTGTTATTTTTGTTGTAAGTTGAAATTTGTTTTATATTTTTTATCCATGGCCAGTTGGCAACCCAGCTTTGAAGAAAGACAAAACATGAAAAGGAAGTTGCGGAAGAGAAGGGATTTATCAAAAACCTCGAATAAAAGAAGCGCTTCGTGGCAATCGCGCCTTCGCAGTCAATCGACTCCCGACGATGTGACACCGGCAAATACATTTAACATGGAATGCGATTCCAAAGCTTTTGATTTGTCTAAGGAAGAACAAGACAAACTATTTGCATGTGAATTTTGTTCCAAAAGATTTTCCGTATTTCAAGAGCATCAAGAACATGTTTTGGATAATCTCAGAGAACATGAAATCAAGAAAAAAAAACAAAAATGTGATTACGACGACGATTATGACGTGAGAATGATCTACAAAGTTCAATTCAAAAAATCAACAACTGGTAAATTTTCATCGGAGTCGTTTCTAAATTCTCTTGAGAAAATTTCTCCACAAAATGATTCTTACGAACATCATTCCGCGAATAGTGCAGCAAGTGATACATCCACTGAAAAAATGGAAGAAGAAAAACTACCTGATGGAGTGAGGCAATCAGACATTGATGCTCCTAGTACTGCTTGTAACTTGGACGACGTAGATTTGTATACTGACTTTCTGCATGAGGAAGAGTCAGAAGAACATCTCTATGAAATCAAATGCAATTATAAAAAGCAACCCCAGTGAAGGGAAATGCCCAAGGAGGAAACTGAACTGCACCTGCCCACCACATTTTTGAATGCTGTATATTTCATGTACTTGAACCACACATAAGTTATGCAGACAAAATTATTCCTGTTGGTAATGTTAAAGTTATCCTAACTCACAACGGGAAATTTTTTCATTTTTTTACCTCATAATTTGTGTCTAAAAAGCTATAAGTTTTGTAGCGGCTTGGGAACATTCTCAAGGCTGTTATGTTATTTTATAAAAGACAGTAAACTGCATAAAGTGCTTACATTTCGAAAACCGAAATCTCTGTAACTTTGGCTTAGTTGTGCCTACTGACATGGTTCAAGATAATGCTCTGTAAGAAATACTCTTTCGTTTGGATTCAATATTGGTAAAAATATTTAATGACTAATGCTAATAACTTTAAAGACGTTTTGATGATGCGGTGAAATGTGTAAACTAATATCGTACTAAAAACTAATTTATCTATTTTAAATTGAAGCATAGTAAATTTATTGTTATATTCAAAGAAGTTTTGCGCTAAATGAAGAAACTGTCATTGTTAAAATACAGCAGCACAATTGAAAAAACTGCATAATGCTCAATAAGAAATCTCAATATGCTCAATAAAAACTCAAATCTCATAATGCCCAATAAAAAAAAATAACACAAATATTTAACAGTAATTTTAAAGATTATTTTATTGTGGTGGTAGGCCTATATATGCATATATACATGTATACTAATATCGTACTGTAGATTATTTTATCTGCTTTTGACGTTTTGTTGATTTTAATGCAAAGTAAAGTGATTGTTATATTCAAAGAAGTTTGATGTTCCTTCAAACGGTGACGTCACTATCACCTGTTTTGCGCCAAGTTATTAAACTCCCACTGACAAAATACAGCAGCATAACTGAAGTTTATGCACAATGTGCAATATAAGAAAACCATTTCCACGGATGATATGTATCAGTGCCGTGTTACCTGCCCCCTGTACTCTGTGGTCCGGGGGGCCCACGGCTGATTACGAGCCCACTCATTTCAGTTTGTTCAATGTTTTTTGACGATTCAAAAAAAGCTGTTACAAATGCTGGATAATATAATCAATACCTTAAATCATGTAAGGTCGCATTTTTTGCTTCCCAAACCCCGACTGGGGGCCTACTTCTGTCTAGCTATAGAGGCTCATTCATATTTAGTTTGTGCAGTGTTTTTCAGGTTGTTATTTTACATGTACAGGTAACATTCAATATGCATTTTTTTTTTGTAAAATTTTCTCGCTCGCTCAACTACATTTTGTTCACCTCGGCGATATTGAGGATGTATAGTTTGGGATTAAGAGAGTGAAAAGTTTTTTTGTGTCTCAAAAACCAACAAAATAATGTAGTATTCCAAAGTAAACACTGCTCACTCAAATAGTCCAGCTAAATTGGTAAATTTCGGCGTCAATCGAGATGGGTTATGAAGTGAAAATGCTTTTGGGAAAGGTGCGATAACTCAGATAAATTTTCAAAGTTCTAGTCTGCTGTAAGGCCACACAAACTTTCAAGGCTATACAAACTTTCAAGAAATAAATTAATGAAATCCCTCTGTTGATGTGAATAATGTTTTTCTACATGGCAGGCTAACTTAAATTTTCAACCCAAACTTCTACTCTATTTTAATGTGATGACATACAAAGTGTGCATCTTGATAAAAAAAACATTATTGCTCATAAAAATGCCTAAACGTGAGTCAAATATAATCCAGATAAACGATGAAGTTCTTTTAAAGAGATTGTTCGGTTGGTCAATATAATTTCTCGGTGATTTGATACTTTGTTTGGTCATTTGGTTTGTCGATTATTTATGAACATAAGTCTTTGGTTGCTTTCTCCAATAGTTTATTTCGGAAAGGTTGTTGAGTGACTCCTCGTCCTGTAAAAAAGACGTTAAATCAAAACTACGGCACTGTATAGTGTATAACCAACTTTATAAACTAGGTAAAAATTCAAAATAGGCTAATTAAAAAACAAACTTTTCCAACAAATTTTAGTACAAATTTTACCAGTTTACAAGGAAGAACAAGGTAACTTCGCGCGTCTTAGTTGCTGTTGTTGTCTCGGCTGAAGCACTTTAAAGTTTTCCTCCATTCTATTTCTTCCAAGCTGAGCATCAAAATCTTGCATCATATCTTCAACGAATGTAAATTTTTCTGAAGATAAAAAAGTTGCATGTACAGTAACTATTAGAAAATACAGGAAAACAAGCTTTAATTTCTCAAATGATTAAGAATTGAATTTAAATGTGACGAGGAGAAAGTTTTCCATAGGTGGAAGCTGCAATTCTTTTTGTTGGACTCCGTTCAGGAGCTGATTAGTTGTGAACTGTTGACTTTAAAACTGAAAAAATTAAAAACCTTTACTAGCTTTTATTTAATTGCACTAACCAATCACTTATCGTTGATGTTTGATTGGTGAAGATTTTGATCAAGTGGATGGTAAGGCAAGGAAGTTAACCTTTGTAGCTGCTTTCAAGCAGGTTATTAGGTGTTTTGCTAAGACACATCCGTGCACCTTGAAGGAGTGGAACCGGCGCCCTTTGAATGTCATAACATCGCTGCATGCAGCATCACTGAGACTCACAGATAGAGTTTCCATTAGTGGGTGGTCTATTAGAAAATGTTATTTACTAACACTAGATAGAGATTGGTCTTTTGGAGTGGCTTTGTTATATACATGCCTAGAGTTTAACCATCGTTGTTTAATTTCTCCAACTAATTTGCCAGAGTATTTTTCGTTAAAGCTGTTCAGGGCAGCCCAAAGGTCTACCACTCTATCTTAACCTATTATCATCAGTACGGCGTCCCACAGGGCTCTGTCCTGGCTCCCCTCCTCTTTAACACTTACATCTATGACCTGCCTGACACCATCTCCAGGAAGTATGCTTATGCAGACGATCTGGCTCTCCTGCATCCAGCCGGAGATTGGCAGTCAATGGAGAGGAACCTAAGCCAGGACATGTCAACTATATCAACATATCTCCAGAAATGGAAGCTACAGCTCAGCAAGGCAAAGACAGTGTCGGCGGCCTTCCACCTAAACAACAAGGAAGCAAAACGTGAGATCAACATTACCACCGATGACGAACACCTCCCCTACTGCGCCGAACCCACCTACCTCGGCGTAACCCTGGACAGGTCACTCACGTACCGACGACACCTGGAGTCACTGCGCAAAAAACTATCTGCGCGCGTTGCACTTTTGAGGCGGCTGGCGGGTTCCGGCTGGGGAGCTGATGCGAAAACCCTTCGCACAGCTACCTTGGCCCTTGTCCATTCTACCGCTGAGTACTGCGCACCAGTGTGGTGCCGCAGCTCTCACACCCGCCACATTGACACCGCCATCAATGACGCACTACGCACTGTGACTGGATGCCTGCGTCCCACTCCAACGGACTGCCCTCCCATCCTTGCAGGCATCCAACCTGCTGAGCTTCGCCGTAAAGGAGCCATGATTTCCCTTGCTCGTCGCGCACTGGACCCCGACCACCTCCTCCACAGTACATTCCAGCGCCTACCTGGAGGACAGCAGCGACTGAAATCAAGACGCCCATTTGTGCCCGCCGCACGACAGCTTCTGAACAACGTTGAAGACCTTGGAATAAGTGCGGCACACTGGACGAACTACACATGGAACATGGAGTGGCAAAACAACACCTCCCGACTCCGTGATTTCCTACCCGACGTCGATCCCCACCCTCCGGGAATGTCCCTCGCAAGACTTGCGTGGGTCCGGCTTAACCGCCTACGAACCGGCGTCGGTCGCTTTCGTTCAGACATGTGCAAATGGGGCCTGGCTCCCTCACCGGGATGCGAGTGTGGCGCCACAGACCAGACAGTAGATCATGTCGTCCATGACTGCCCAATCCATCAACCACCACATGGAGCGCTTGGACTGAAGGCCCTGGATGACGAGACTGTCGAGTGGCTGATGACATCATGCCCAAACATATAGTCCAGAAGAACAGCTCATACGACGAAGAAGATCATCAGTAAATCTGCAAATGAATTGTTTCAAAATAAGCATCATCAATGCAGCAGAGATATTGAAAAAATATGTAGAACAGCAACGTACCTTTAATGATGTTCAATTTTTGTGATTTTTTTCTTTTGCACTGATGAGCATCTTCTTCATTATTGTCAAAACACGATTCAATTGTTTGCCACAATACCTAACTATTTTTATAACATTATGGGTTGCACGCGTTAAAATCACAAATGCAACAATTGGTGTTGCATGGCATAACATCGATTCACTTACATTGCAATTCTATGTACCGTTGTTGGCGACATCGGCTTCGAGTGCGTTGCCTTAATCATATTTGAAACATAATTTTGAAAAAAATTAAAAGAAAATTTTCTTACCCTTGGTTTGTCTCCTGAATTATTCTTGTTAAAGATGAGACGTGTCCAGTGCAATACCAAAGTCTTGAAATTGGGAGATAAGAGTGTTTCTCAGCAAACAACATGTCCTGAGTGGGATTCGAACCCACGCGCACAAAGCGATTGTATGTTGATTTAGTCGCGTTTGTTACAAGTTCGGACGGCAGTTTCGGCGCGATAGGACAAACAGACATTGAACAAAGACAACAGTGACGGAACTACAGCAGTTACGTCGTAAACAGATTGAAACGATGCGACAAGATGTATGTTTAAAATTAAGAAAAAGAAACCAAAGAAACAAAAATCAAATCAATTTTCAAAGGATTGAAAGGTGGAATTGTTTCGCTTTCCTCTTTACAGTCTTACCTGTCTCTTGCTAGCTTGTATAGAAATTCCATACTCAGCGTACAAAAGTCTGTTTCCTGTTTGATTTGCGGCGAGCGATCCTGGTTAGGAATAATTTAAAATAAAATACGTTGCAATATATTGAGTGAATATAATTTTGACTGCCGAGTGATCATGAATTATAGAAATACTGTATGCATCATCGACTGAAAGAATTTTAAGCTTAATACAGTATATAAAGTCCAAGATTTACTAAGCTTTGTGGAAGACTACAGGAAGATTTGACATGGAGTGATCCTAAACTTTGGCATAAAATTAGATTTATTTTGACCGTTAATATTTCTCAAAGAGCAAATTCGTTATCTTTACATTGAGTCAACATCTACAGACGTTGTAAAAATGACGGATTTTAGCTGTCTGGGTAGCTAAAGGTAGGCTAAAAGAAATAAAAATAACAAGAGTCCTATTCTGTCTGTCATTATTCCATAGTAGTGATTACGACAGATTTTAAGTGAGGTCAAGTTAGCGAGCTGTTTTCGCTTTAGACAAAACTGTTTCACGGTATCAGAATCACTCATTAAGTGGTCCTAACACTTTAAATGACAGACTCGCAACGTTTAAAGTCTTGGCATTTACAGCTGATTGGGTTGTTTCAAGAATGAATGTTCGTGAAATACAGTTTAGTAACAGAATTAAGAGAAATCTTTCACATTAAATTCAGTGGAAATCTTGTATTGTGAGTGTGGTGACTACACAAAATTTGTAGTTTAAGCCCTGTACAAGAATCAAATTAAAATGTTTATTATAAAATAAACCAGCAGGTTTTCAACTAAAGGATAAGTAGTCACTTGATTACCTTCAACAAAAGATTGTGAAATTGTTGTGCTTAGCTGGTCAACTATTCCATTAAGGTCATCAAAGTTCTTAACGTAATAAACTCTTTCATCTGTTTCTTCTCCTGTTGCTATTATCTTAAAAAAAAACAAGAGTTTCATAAATAACAAAAATAATGAAAAGGACAATATAACGCAAGAGAACAACTGCACGCCCAGCAAGCTGGTGCAAGAGAGAAGCCCAATTACGGATCCGTAGGATGCACTGCCTAATAATAATAAATTCAAGAAAAATATTTCATAAAATACATACTTCATAAATAAGTTGGATAAATACTTGAGTCAGACAGTTCCCACAGTGTTTTTGAAGCTGGAGGCTTCAAACAGCACATTCAGTTAAAAAAGACGCAAAACTTAGTTGTTTTATTTCCTACTGTTGTTATATATATAGGTATTTGATGTAGGTCATATTAACAGACATGGAGATATTGAAAAATTACCACTATTAGGCATGGATAGAAGGAAAAAGAAACAGTGACCGACAAAAATTGACATATTTAAACAACTTGAATCAATGGAACACAAACACAACAAGCAGAACTTTGGAAGTTTGGAAAACGTGATTGCTAACATCTGTATCAGATCAAGCACTGATGGAGCTCGGAGTGGAAGACGAACTCCTTAAGACTCCAAAGTTTCATCTTCGACGCCGGCCCCCACCCAACCGGAATGCTTCTACCAGGGAAGGCCTGGGTGTGGTTTAACCGCTTGCGTACTGGCATCGGACTATTCTGCTCCAACATGCAGAAATGGGGGATGACTCCATCCGCGATCTGTGAGCGTGGTAAGGAGAAACAAATCGCAGACCGCACCATCTGCAACTGCGCCATCTATCATGCGCCAAATGGTGTGCGTAGTCTACGTGAACCGGATGACGAATCAATTCAGTGACTGCTCGACAGCACCTGCCCAAACATCTAGCCAGTGGTTCCCAACCTTTTTTACCCAGTGGACCCTTTTTGTCGATATTCAAATTTAAATTCCCCCCCTTTAAATTTAGTTTGGTAAAAACTCGTTTACATTAATATTGTAATCTAAGTCTTGGAAAATAAACTAAACTTTCACTAGTAATAAGCTTTTTAGCCTGTAGGCCTAATATTCCTTTTCATACTAAAATAATTTAATTAATGAAGAACGTTGCTGAAAAGTATTTCATTCAAAGAATACATTCAAAAGTTATGAGTTATTGTATTTAACAGTCTGTGTGAAGCTTGTGCCTTTTCGACAACTCATGAATGCTGGAAGAGTATTGGAAAGAGCACAACGAATATCATTCTCCACGTCTAGTCTGTTTCTCTGTTTTGTTTTCATTTGCAAGAGTGGAAAAACCTGATTCGCATAGATAAGTGGAAGTAAATAGAAGGATATTTCTCTGCCACTTTGAAATAGGAATTACACATTAATGGCCCAAATCCAGTGATTGATTTTTCTCTGAATAAGTCTCTTGCAAGAATCCGTTTTGAGTTCTAAAAATTCATCCTGTAATTTATCGGGAAGTTTTTCCATCAACAATGGGAATGAATTTCATATTAAATCAAGATCATCGTCATAAATGTCAGAAAAACATCGAATGAATTCCACTACTAATGCTGCTGTGAGATGTTGCAAAATCAATTCTTTCTCCAACTTTGGAAGAATTTCTTTTTTGCCGTCAACAACCAGCACCGATGATAATTCTTTAAACATAGTAACAGCTAGAGCTCGACCGATATCACTTTTTCAGGCCGATGCCGATACCGATATTTATGAAATTTTTAGCCCGATACAGATATATTTCAACCGATATATATCAACTACGAAAAATTTGTTACCAACAAAGTTATTAAGCAACAAACCAGTCTAAGAAAGTTTATACATTGGTTGCTGTAATGGAAAAATCATTCTTAACACTAATCACAAAAAAACACCAAACAAAAAAGAAACAACCAAATGCAATGCTGTTTTGTGTTCAATTCAATAATCAAAGTTCAACAGTTTCGAATTGTAGTTCAAAAACATAGTTTCTCAGCATTCATGCCAGGAAGAGAACATCTTTTGTCATCGTAAATCAGTCCAACACGACATAAGTTTCTGCTAGGATTCGCACACAAAGACCGGTGTCACCGCCACTATCCCGATAAATAGAAGCACAACCACGCAGCACCAATTAAATAGGCAGTTAGAAGAGCGCCCTTCCACGTGCACAAAACAAGACATTTAAAAGCATACCCACGTGCTGCGTGCAAAAATGGATTGTGTGCAGCCGCTTGCACTTGCAGGTAATTAAAACGAGAGAGTTTAAATGCGCGTTTGAGCAACTTGTGTTTCTTCTAAAGGCATGTATGACTGGTTATGAGTGCTTTTGCTGGCCGATGTTTATCGGCGAAAAATAGCCGATACAATATATCGGCTGCTCCTGATATCGGCCGATAAATATCGGCTGACCGATATATCGTTCGAGCTCTAGTAACAGCATGTTCAATTGTTCATTCTAACTTTTCTCTTTCAATTATCAAGCTTGCTGGTGAAAGCTTCCAAAGCATCTTTAAATAATGCTGAGCGGTACTGGCATCTGCTCTTGGAAGGGCCACTCAAGCCAGGGTGGTCGAAAGGTAGAGGTCAGACAAAACATAGTCCCCCCGCGATCAGGACAGCAGAGCCTTCTAGTACCTTGACAACCTCCTAATGACAGTGACATAAATCAATTACTCTCTTCCAACCTGGCTTGAGCCAGAAGGAAGCAGTAACTTACAGTTTGTAAATTCACATGGTATCAATATGTCAATGACTCATGGATACAGATAACCCATGTTGAGGTGCAATCTGCTTTGAACAAAGATGGCGATTGAATAAACACAATATATTGGTGTTTTTCCCTTGCATTTTCAGATTTAGTTTATTCAATGGACTAAACATATCAACCAAATAAGTAAGGAATCTAATCCATCTGTCACAATTCAGCAATAAAAGAAATTCCAATTTTATTTAAAGGTCAAAAAATAATTTAAACTCGTCTCTGACCTCAAACACTCGCTTGTTTACGTTTCCTCTCGAAAACCATCGAGTATTTGAATGAAAAAGAAGTAAGCCTACGCGATGGTCTGCATCCATGTCAGCGCAGTAGTGCACTGCACAGTGGCTTAAATAATCTGGAGTTAATCTAATAATAGTTTCCTCCTTAACGCTCTAGTCTTGGCCAACTTACTAGGCTTAAAAAGGTTTACAATCCTATAGCCAAATTCCCCCCTAAAAATTGCAAAATTCCCCCTAGTGAGGAATTCCCCCCCGGTTGGGAACCACTGAATTCTAGACCGAGTCGCCGCCACTTCCCAAAGGTGGTACAAGGCGAAGTCTTTCGACCCTTGGAGTGGCAAAGAAGATAAAGTTTGATGCAAAAAAGAAAAAGAAGGATCATCAATCACCATTCCCAGACAGCAAATCAACGTCAACGATGTTGAATCAATTTAAAAAACGGTTGATTTGCTGTCTGGGTTTTTATATACCAATCTAAAAATTATTTCCAAAGAGAATAATAATAATTTTCTTTCAGTTTAGTTTTCAAGAACCAAACGTTTCATCTCGATCCCATCAAGCATACGTCATCTATGACGCTCTCACCCTCAATTCTGACTCATCTGCCGCTCCAACACCAACAGCAAACGTAATAATGCCGAAGGAACGAACGTAGCTGGCGCTCGCTGGTAAAGACTCGTTGTCAGAAGATCTACAACAAATAGAAAAAGTTGTTTCAATTACTTTTAAATTATAAGTCTTAAAACAGCACTTATTGTAACTTTTCTACGTAACAGTAAGCTGACGGTGATTGATCTGATGCAAAGAAGCAGCACCAGACAGGCCAATCCGTTGCTGCTTTTCCTACAATGGTAGCATTCAACAGACAATATTCAAGATAGCAGCCTCAAGACAAACAAAAGAGCCGCATGAAGCAAGGACTCACTGACTTGAACACCATTCGTCATAGTGCATGACTGGTGAACTGAGTTCCGGCTTTCGAATGCTAGTCCAATACACCAATGGTCTTTCATGCGTATGCCACTGTCTACAATGCTATATTGTATCCTGCTATCAATGTGAGACGAGGTACAAAATTCAAATTACTTACTCTCCATCCGTGAGCAAGATTAAAACTTGCTTGGTGTCTGGATCGTCAAATCGTTCTGACATTCTGAAGTCATAAACGGTTTTGTTCAAAGCATGCGCTGTTTGGGTGGAGCGCCGTGTTCCCTGTATCCGGTCGACGGCGCTCTAAAAGTTTTATATGATTTTTGAGGGCTCAGTAAAGCAAATACTGTTTTTCTTTATAAATTATTTTGATTGTATGTGAAAATAAATGACTACAATGTGCATATTGTACACAAATAAATGTAGCCTTCGCAGTACAATGAATCGAACCATGCTTGGAACACATTCAGAAAACGTTGAACATTATATATACTTGAGGAATTGCATTACAATTTGTTTAAGCACCAGGGCGTTTAAATCTGTACCTTCAGTAATATTTGAACCACTTTTACAAGCGACGGTGATCCCAACAGCCTACCCAGAAGCAGATTATTAAGGAAAAAGAAGAACGTTAGTTTTGAAATAACTGATATTCCACTTACGTTAAATTGCGTTATATTTTTGATGGAGCCAAGTTCAATTTCCGTGTTAATAAATGGTTGATTCTGCAGCGGCCTACAAAACAAGGGTTGTATCGTCACAATCAAATACTTCCGCTTGAAAGAGTTGAATAAAGAACAATGCACAATGTATAACACCATATAGTTGGCTACCAAATAACTTTGGTAATATATAAAAAGATAGTCTTGCCGCCTATACTTGACTTGCATCGTATATTTCAGAGTTGAAATCACTTTATCATAATTGATGCAACAAAATAATAGCTTAACGTTGCCAACGCACATAAAAAAAAAATTCTCCAACCTACTTACAATGAATCGATACTTCCAGAAAATCGCACTACGCCAACGGCAGATGACGGATACTCGAAAAAGAGCGCAGACAAAGCCTTGGTCCAGTTTTTAACCAGTTCAAACTGGTTTGGTGTTATGGAACCAGATGCATCGAGTAGAAATATGATGTCGAGGTTTAGAGTGTCACAAACTGCGAGTAAATTTATTTGCTTTATGAATTGTCATTGTTTGGTGTTTGTTACTTCAGAATGAGTAAAATAAATGTTGTAACAAAAGCCTAAGATTGTACAAAAAGTGTTTTTTCTTATAAAAATGGGTTTATATTTGCAGTTGTGTACATCGCAGATATGCATTGGTTTTAGCGCTTTGCAAAGCAAACAGTGTCACCAGCCGAGTACATTATTACCTTAAATACATTCTTTTGCTGAATGCGAAAAACAAACTTTTTGTTGTCATAATTATGTGGTCGAACAATCTGTTGTGAGATGCATACAGAAGGATTAAAATGGAGAGTTTTAGTTTCAATTTGCTTAAACGATGCAAAAGTTGTGAAGTCAGCCCTTACCTTCTTCACGGGATTTTGGATCAAAATTCCAAACTGTTTTTTCATCCTTTTGTTCTTGCCGATAGCAGTAGCCAGGTGTAAAATTATCTTCCCTACAAACTTTCACTCGCGCAGGAGAACACGCCTGAAACATCACAGCTGATACATTTCAGGTACCAGAAGAGCTTTTAAACGTAATCTCGTCACTTTTAACAAAGATTCGAAGTGGTTCCATTGTGATCTCCCTTACCACAACAACCACCCATTGTCATAAGCTACAAACGAATATTAGGAAGTCAAAAGTGTTTGAACTAATATTAGCCTATTAGCCAGGCTGTCAATAATTTAACAGATAAATTATGAAAACATTATGAAGAGGTTTGTGGTCAACCTGGTATTGTAACAAATCAATCGTCGGCTATAAACGAAATGATGTGAACAACTACATAAATAAATTGTAAATAAACAACTATATATATTTGTATGTATTCACTTGTATATATTTTTACATACTAGTATATATATTTGTAATGCACGAACTATAAATAAATAAATAATAAATAAACAACATCAAATAAACTGTTGTTTGTAAACTGGAGAAGCGCATAATTAATATGATATGAAACTGATTTGTTTCGTATTCCACTCACAATTAATCCATTGTCTGGAAGAATGCTGATGCTCATTCCAAAGAAATCTCCTCGCATTCCTCTTAAATGAGGAAGAGAAGTGCAGTTGGAGAGTGGAAAGATGGAACAAGAATATACCTCACCCGTTGCTTAAAACAAAATATAAATGGAAGTTTAAGAAATGTAGAAAAAAATATATTTACATTTGAAGCAATGACGATGACTAAATTAATGGCATTTGTAAACATACTGATGTACGTCAATAAATTATGCACCAATCACAATATTTTTGTGTGTTATATCAAGAGGTAAAACCCTGGAAGGTATGTTTCCAAAATGTGTTCAAAATGTTTGTTTAAATCCTGGAATCACATCAAAGGTTTGTCTGCGAATATTTTCACAGGATTTTATTTCTTATTTTTCTAAACGGAATGATTTAATATTTTAAGTTGACGGCATTTAAGAATATATTAATACTTGGGATTTTTAGTTGTTAGATTTTATATTTGTCGTAAAAAGATTTTGCTTTAGCTTCATCCATCAACAACAACTGTTCTAGATTTGCAAAAAAAATCAGCTTAAAGTTTTTTTGTAAACAATATTCAGCTACAAAAATTTCAATCACGAACACAAGCAGCAGCAGTTCGGAAAAAAAAACATACAATAGCAATTAAATTTATCGTGTATTGCTTATTTTATGTTGAATATATTTGTGCCATTCATACAACAGACTGAGTAAAAGTTTTCTCATACTATTTATTTTCAAAATTTATGTAATTTTTGAAACGTTCTTACCATTTAGAGTCGTGGAGATCTGTGTTGTCGCAGTGAAGATCTGTGCCTCAACCTGCTTAGGGTCAACAACTGAAGGGGCTCCAATTACTAGCCTGCAAAATGATTATGACATGTTTAGAAGTTTACCTCAGCTCTCACTTCTAAAAGAGAATCTGAAACGTAGCCTACAATAATTGGTAGAAGAAGATAGGTAGAAAGGGTTTATTTTTTCCAAAACACATCTTATCTGATGACGATCAACAATCTAAAAATAACACACCTTTCCTAATGAAGTTCTGCTGTATATAATCTAGCCTATTGCCATATCACTTACATCTAGAAAAAGCTGATACTTAGGCTACTGAAACAATACGGAGACTTAATTGAGGTATCTGTTTGATCATGTTCTCACCTTTTTGAATTAAAGCCTTCAAACTTAATGCTATAACCAAAAAACGATGAAAATTTAGATGCTTCTTCTGATGGAGAGGAATCCAGAGCATCTAATATCGGAGATTGGATGTTTGATTGCGTAGACACATCTATGTTGTATCCTTTGTTCAATCCATATACAACAGACATTAACAATATTTTCACTGACAAAGGTATCATTGTTTTGTCACAAATTAAACAATTGCATCCACTTGTTGTCAATAGCTAAACTTCAATCTTTCTTGAGCTGTAAGGAAAGATGATGTTCAATGAAACAAAGCACATGCATGTATGTATGTACATGTAGATTTAAAAATGTGTATGTAAATCTTTCTTTTGTCTTGAATGTTATACATTTGCAAACTTATTTCATTCAAAAATTTTTAAGTGCTTTGCAAGTCACTAAATAAAAATAATCTACTTCTACTATATCTATTAACCTACTTCGGTCTTCATCTTTAAAGTGGTACGCTATAGCCTCAGTAAGCTAGCCTTTAGCCAATAAAAAAAAACAACAATGTAACAAAGACAATGTCCAATCTCTACAAAAAGTAAGCAAAAAATCAATGTTTTCAAGATATTTTAACTGAGCAGCAGTCCATAACTTTATCCACCAAAACAATGTGTTCTTAGCTTGCAAACTCAATGCTATATACCGATACTTGCAAACAGAACAATGCCAAAAAATATTTTTAAACTGGCAACTTTTCACACGAAACAAAATTGAAAATAACTTTCACTCCGCTCTCCAGATCACAACAACAACAACGCGGAAATATTTCACTAAACGCTAATTTCGAAACTCGTTTCACTAACACTGCACTGATCATTCATTTCCTTATAAAGAACAAAACAGACGCATATAAACCGGACACTTGTGCTCAATTTAATTGCAAAGTTAATGTGACCATTGATACTTTTACCATATGAATCTATCAAATGAATAAACTATCGAGTATATACATTACCAATAAAATCAAATATAGTTATTAGTCTTTAAACCCTTGACAGCCTGTTTCACCTAAAAGGAAGATCATCAGAAGGTCCTTTTATTTGAATAAGGACCTTTTGATGATCCTCCTTTTAGGTGAAACAGGCTGTCAAGGGTTTAGAGACTGTAATAACTATATTTGATTTAATTCGCTCTGCTTGGCTTTTTGTTTGGCATTGAGCACTTTTTGTAGTATTTATAGTTTACATTACCAATTGCATTACCATTACTGTACAGGACATTATTATCGAATCAATACCAATCGAATCATTACAAAAGTAATGCGAACACTAATAACCTACTTTTGCTAAATCTAGTAAATCAGGTATTCCAATAAAAGACTTAATCCAGTATTTTCTAAACAATCATTTTAAAAATCGTTATCTATCACTTCTCACCAATGCAGATCTAAAGGGTGAACGGGAAAATTGCGGGAAATAAACATTGTTCAAATTCATTGCTGCGCCATATTTTCCTACAATCAAGGGACAGTTCATTTGGTTTCTTTCTTGCTTCCGCCCTTTATCAGATGTCTAGGCCAGTGTAAACTATTAGTAAAATAGGCTGTCTCCAATTGTGTCACTTTTAGTCACTTCCATGTTTTAAAATATTTTGAAGTTTTTATTTCCATGTTTCGACCAACCCTTTACGACTTCAAATAATTTCACCCCTGGTTACTGTTTTCGGAAAGTTTTACAATACGGAGAAAAAGATTGGAATTTTGATCCAAAGTTACATGATGAAGGTAAGGAATTTATTCCAAACGTAATGTAATTATAGGAAATTGCAAAACGCGCTGTTGTGCAGATTGTCGAACAAAATCCTCCAGCTGCAATCTTTTACTGAGTAATGTTTAAAAAGTGTGAAGTGAGGCCAAGCTGTTGGCAAAACAAAAGTTTGATGTATTTTTTGTAAAAACGAACTTAATTGAAAAAATACAACTTTATGTATTTTTTTTTACTCATTATGAAGTAACAAACACCAAACAATGAAAATCCAGTAAACAAATAAATTTACTTGCAGTTTGTGACACCTCCAACCCCGACATCATATTCCTGGTCGATGCATCTGGTTCCATATCACCAAACCAGTTTAAACTGGTTAAGAACTGGACCAAGGCTTTGTCTGCGCTATTTTTCGAGTAGGCCTATCCATTGTCTGATATTGGTGTGGTGCGATTTTCTGCAAGTATCGATTCATTGTAAATAGGTTTTATTTGCAGTTTTATTTTTAGTTGTATTGGCAAAGTTAGGCTATTTGTTTCATCAATTAAAAGGTCAATTGTTAGCCTACTTTCTACAATAAGAGTTATGTACAGCTTCTATCAGTGTTTTTTTTATCTTATACTAAAGTTATTTCTTGGCCATTTAAGTGATGCTATGCATTTCCCCATGTTAATATCATTATTGCTTTTTCATTCGATTTCAACAAGCGGAAGTATTTAATTGTGACGATGCAATGATTGTTTTGTACACCATTGCAGAAGTAAACATTTATCAAAGCGGAAATTGAACTTGGTTCTTTCAAAAATATAACTCAATTTAACCTAAGTACAATGTCATGTACTCGAGCTGTAAGTTTGAGGTATACAGTATGTGGCTTCTGAATAGAGGCTAACTTGCTTTCATTCTCCCTGCTTTCATTATGACGAAAATACAGCGAAAAAATCAAAAAAACTCATCTTTTGCTTCTTTTATACTTTGCTTCTGCATAAACTTTATCCGTGTTGCCAGATATGTCAAACAAATTTCCCTACTATACAATTAGGCTCTTGACATGATCACCCTGGGGATGCTGTGATAGCGAAATCGATCTGTAATTTAAAAATGACGCCTGGTCAACTGCTTGTTAAGTGATAAACAAGGCATAAACTATACGATTGAGTGCAGGCTATCCGATTCATCGTTACTTTTCAAATGGGTTCTAATAGAACTACTTTATTGTTGTGAACATCCTAATTGCGGTACGCTGCCATACCTCGAGAAAAACCAGTTCTATTCAACTTTTTTTGTTCATGTGCTCCAAGTAATTTGATTTGGTTTTGAATCTTCATCCTTGGACTGACAAAGCCTTGGTAGATTATTCCTGGTAGTTTCGCATACTTGTAGAGACTTTTGACGAAGGGCCTATTATCGAGATTGACAAAGTGAAGTTTTCCGGTTGTTGTTGAAGTATTATTGTTGGGGAATTATTCCTTCCACTAAGTAACATTATTCGATTATTTCATCTACCAGGTAGGTAACCACAATTAAAATAGTTTACAGACCGAGGCAGCATGTTTTCTGTATCGTGATTACAAATTAGAATAATTTTTTAGATCGCCATCGACCGGATACAGGGAACTAAGTATTCCACCCAAACAGCGCATGCTTTCAACAAAACCGTTTATGACTTCAGAATGTCAGAGCGGTTTGGAGATCTGGATACTAAGCAAGTTTTAATCTTGCTTAAGGACCGACAGTAAGTGGCTTGATTTTTGTGCCGCTTATTGTAATTGAATGCCAAAAAGTAATTTAAATTTTTTTCCATTTGTTTTAGATCTTCTGACAGTGAGTTTTTACCAGCGAGCACCAACCTCGTTCGATCGTTTGGCATTGTTACGTTTACTGTTGGCGTTGAAAGGGCAGAAGTGTCAGAATTGAGGAAAAGCGCGTCATAGATGACGGGGGCTTGATGGTGTCGAGATTGAAAAGTTTGGTTCTCGAAAATAAAATGAAACAAAATGATTCTCTTTGGAAATCAGTTTTAGATTGATATGTAACAAAAAATTAAATTAAACAATTACGTTTTGTGTTTAATTTTTCCTTTCAAATCTGCAGCCCCAGAAATTTAGGCGGAGTGGAAGATAATACAACATTATAATTTTAAAATGTTTTTTATTTTATTTCTAAATGATAGTAACAGGAAATATAACAGATGAAAGAGTTTATTACGTTGAGAACTTTGAAGACCTTGATAGCATAACTGCTCAGCTGAGCACAACGATTTCAAGATCTTTTGTTGAAGATAATAATTGATTTATTTTTTATCGTTTGAACTTCTGGGGACGAAGGTCTGTCTTTTAACACCCCTTCCTGCACATCAAGGATGTTTGAAATATCTAAAACTTTGCAATTAGATTAAGCACAAGTGTCTGATTTATATGCCCCTGTTTTGTTCTTTATAAGGAAATGAATGATCATCGTAGAGTTGGTGAAACGAGTTTCGAAATTAGCGTTTAGTGAAATATTCCCGCGTTGTGGTTTTGATCTGGAGAGCGGAGTAGAATTCATTTTCTGTTTTGTTTATATTTGAAAAGCTTACAGTTATAAAATATTTATTCTCGGTATTTCACTGCTTTACAACAATCAATAGCATCGGGCTATTAAAGTCAACAACATCCGGTTTACGAGCTAAGAACACATTGTGTTTAGTGGATGAAGTTAAAGACATTATAGCTGATTTAAAAAAATCAAGGAATGATGTAATTTTTATTCGACTTACGCTAAAGTTACAGTAGAGGTAGCATTAGTAGTAGAATGGTGTTGCGGATCTAGACAAACATTTTGGGTGGCGCTAGAGTTCCAACAAATAATAATGTTTCAATAAAATGCTTAATAGAGAAATTGAATCCTGAATAAGCAAATAGTTCACTTTGTGGGTTGGGGGCTTGCCCCTCAGAAAAGTTTAAGTTTTGTTTTGATCGTTTGTTAAGTATCTTGTGTGTTTTAAATAACACTTTGTATTGTAAATTCGCAAATTATTGTGCAAATGCCACCAGCATTTGATGAATGCTAACAGCAGACCACTTCGTATTTGATCATTTTATCAAAGTTATTGATCATTTTATCATTTATCAAAGGCACCGCTCAAGAGTATGCTGCTGTGCCTTTGGTAGGATACTTTAGTTTAAAGGCATGCCTGATGGTGGACACAAAGATTGGCTTCCTTGCCTTCCCATCCACTTAATCTAAATCTTCAATCACCTTGTGTAAGCCTGGATACCACATACAAAACAACAAGATTTGATCAAAGTAAAACTAGATTTCTGTAAAAGCAGGTGTTTACAAGGTTTGCGAGATAAAATTTTGTTTTGCACAGATTTTCACCACAGGACACTTACTGTTGTAATTGCAATTAAGTTTCACATAATTTTTTTATGCATAACCCGAAGGAAATGATTATAATTTTGCCAAAGTTTTCAACAGTGTTGTATACGGTAATTTTGGAAAAGGGAAAACGTTTTGAATGAAATGAAAAAAAAAACAACAACTGTACTGTATGCCTTGTTTCTGTTCTGTGAGGGCGCGTGATTTAGTGCCTCACCTTCTCTTGAATCCGCTATTGTACTTATGTTATATTAATATCGTTTTGTTTTGCACAGTTATTTTTAAACAGGTCAATATGCAGTAGTTTGTACAGGTGTTCGCAAATGTATAGAATGAAGTTTGCAAATGAATAAGATTTGAGGTACAAACGCCACACATCACATGATACATAGTAATTTTATCTAAATCTGATGAAGAAAATACTGCATATTTGTTAACAGGATATCATGTGTTGCCGAACACGTTCGATGTAAGATTTGTTTTAATGTAGTTTTTGTTTTCTGCAAATTTTAAGTAATCGTAAATATGTTAAATCTGATTACGTTAACGGTTTGACATGCCTTGGTATAACAATACAAACTCTCTACCTAAGCTCTAAATATCGATAAGTCTACTCACCTACTAAAATCTCATCAAACTGTTCACACTTATTGTTTCAAAAGTTTTTTATTCAAATAAAACCATATCAAGAGAATGTGGTCGTTCCCTCATTGTGTCGCTGAGCTGATGATGCTTTTATGCCGAAGCGGTGAGCTGATGATGCTTTTATGCCGAAGCGGTGAGCTACTGCCTGCAGTTATATCGACCATCATGCTTGTCATTGCATCACAGAGGCAGTCCAATGTAAAGTATTGACAAATGGATGGGATTATTAAACAATCATAAAACAATGACATCTTTGTAAGTGAAATTAGCCTATTGTGTCTGTTACATGTGTAACAAAGGGTTGAAGAAAAGATTCAACTTGGGCGTATCTGCGCAATTAAACATCCGATTTCCGATATCAGATGCTTTGAATTCCTCTCTTTCAGGCGAAGTATTTGCATTATTGTCATGTTTTGGTTACAGGTTCGAAGACTCTGATTCCAAAAGGTGAGAGCTATATCTCCGAGGGGTGTTAAAGTTTCCGATGAGTCAGATTTTCCATTTAAGGGCACATTTGCGTAACCTCTTGTTGTGCATTGTATTATTTTATGTTTGCATGATGCTGCAGTAGTTACAAAGTAAATTTGATCGCCTTGTCGGTTTCAAAATTTTTGTCACTGTGAATGCTATTAACACCAAGCGAACCCTGATTTTGCGTAAACGATTTTTCTCAGGTGGCAGATTATCATTTTTTTTTTCTCTTATCCACACATACCCAAGCTTTGGCTTTCGTATGTTGTAGAAGTACGTCATTTTGCATGTTTTTTACATTTGCAATTAATTAATGACGATCAATGTATTTTCCATTGAATTTACTAGCATTTTCTGAAATGTAATACGTATATGGCAATGTCGAAGTAGTCAAGTGTCTTTGAATGTAAGAATTTAACATGACAAAAATATCATAATCTTTTTTTGCAGGCTGGCCATTAGAGCCCCGGCAATTGTAAATCCAAAGCAAATTACATCACGAAACTCATCAGCACCACAAGTGGTGAGAATAAAACTATAAAAACTGAATAGTTGTTTTCCAAAACTGTCACATGGTCTTGGATTTGTAATTCAACATTTTGCAAATACGTAATATCCAAAATGTTGCAACAAGCAAATTTATGTATTTTTGTTAAATGAAAGAATCAGGATTAATGAAGCGACGTACTGCAGTATTTTTTTGTTACAAAAGTTTAAACTAGCATTTCATTATATGAAATGAAGCAGACCAAATGGGTTGCCACATAAACATGACAATTCCCTGTAAGACCCGATGACACCGCCAGCCAAGCAAATTGTGTTCCTTCTAGCATTCAGCCAGAGTGTTTATGTTACTTTTAACTTTGTTAGGCAATTAGCCTACAAGAAAAATAGTTATTCTGCCACTCAAACAATATGATTCCCTGTAAGACCCGATGACACCACCAACCAATCAGAACATGTTTAAGTGGCTACCGTCCAATTGTGACCCTTCTAGCATTTAGCCAGAGAGTTGATCCTACTTTGAACTTTGTTTGAAAATTACAGAAGAAAAAAAAAGGTATGGTTTGGGTGGGAATTGAACACACGTCATCGAAATGAGAATCTCTATACGCCAAGCGGCGAAACGTTGACTTAATTTATTTTAAATCAGACATTTTTTCCCTGCCACTTCTGATTGGTTGAAATACTGTTCCTGTAACTTCTGATTGGTTCGATGCTTCATTGGTTTCACACAAATTTTTATATTGAAGTGCCTGCTGTCTACTTAATCAAAACATAATATGATTTCGTTAAAAAGTGAAAAACGGTAAATCAAGTGATGGAAATTCTGGGCTACTCCAAGATCATATCAATCATTCCATGGTCCCTAATTGAACATTCCTGTAATATGTTGTGGAAGGTGAGCTATAAATACATCAGGAAGGTGCCGATTTTCTCGTAACTGAACTTTATAAATTATAGATTATATGATCTCTATTTTAAATTTGTTTTTTGCAGACTATGATTTTTAGTCATATCTATTGTATAAAGTAAATAGGATTACATATCATCTTCCAAAATTCTTGTTTAGAAATTACATGCTGTTTAAGCAAAGAGTGGTATTTACTCTCTTTCAATCTTACCACGCGCCAGCTGCACCCCTTTTCCTCTTTCATGAGAAGAACTAACCCAAACATAATGCTCTGTTTCCAATTGTTTATTATTTGATTCTTTCAGACCAGTTCATTGGCAGAGTGGTTTCGCTTTCGCTCTAGTGTTCGTAGATCTTGGATCGATACCAGATCGGGTCATATCAAAGATTTAAAAAAGCTATAGCTGCAGAGCTCATGTTTGTTTTTATATCAGATTTACGAGGTCATCACATTATTACCCGACTTAACCTCACTGTCATGCAAGAAAGAACACAATCGGTGTCATTTTTTAAGTTTTTGTCATGACCAGACCCGGAATCGATTTTAATGCAACTTCACAACCGTTTAAATACTAAAGCACCACCATGTTTAAGATCACACAAGACCGCTGTATTGGTACAATTATATTTCAAATGTTATAGAATTTATTTATTAAAACTATTTAATTTTGGGTTCTAATCATACAAAAAAACAGCAATACCTTCATGAAGAAGGTACCTTTTTCCTACAATACACAAACAAGTAAATATAGTTGAACCAATCCCATAAACAATGTTGTTGATTGTGCATCACAGTTGCAACAATTTCCATCGATTCAACAACAGTGGCCTGTTTTGATCTTCAACGAGTTGATTTTGCTTGTTGATGCAACCTCTCTGCTTGATGGTTATGTTGCGCGGTTGTTTGCTTGGTCCGTCTGCAAAAGTGTATGCATTCTGTGGAACTAATGCCGATCTAATTCGATCTCCAACATAGATATCAACTTGAGAAATTATACAAGTATTAAAAATGTCTGAGAGCAATGAAAGCGTTTGGTCGTCACGTGAGGTTTTAGGGGCGAGAGGCTCTATTTTAATCTTATGCAATTGTTGCTGCAATAAGCTTCGTAACAGTCGCTTGGTTGAATACTGAAAAGTTTGGGTGTTCATCAGGACAATTATCGTTTCTAGTGAACGTTGCAACTAGTGCTATAGCCGCTTGGTTACTGATTAGTTTTTAACGATGTTTCCACGTCCCCGCAGAACCCAGACCAACATATACAAGTTGAAAAAAATTTATTTTCAGTTATTTAGCTGATTACATCTTGTACATCAAACAATTAGTACAAAAAAACACATTTGATTACTTTTAGGGGGATTTTTACTTTGTGACATATATGTCACAACGGGTATTTACAGTACATTTTGACTTTATGACCCCAGCTAACAAATTAGCCATTTTTACATTGATTCAACGTCTGCAGACATGGAACCAATGTAAAAATGACAGATTTTGTTGTTTGGGAGATTTACGTAATATTGGGCAATGAAATACAATTTAGCAAAAAAAAAAAAAAAACGAATATACAGTTGTACACACATCTCAATTTTGAACAGTGAAACTGATCGAACAATCTTGTAAATTTAGCAATGCCTGCATACATTTCAGACATGAAAATCAACAAAACGATTTCTTCTACAAAACACAACCTTACATTACATTTAGAGCATAAAGTGTTTGTACTGTTTTTTTTTTACATAATCCACATTGTCCTCTCTTATCAACTTTTGTGGGCCAGTGCAAAATGTTCTTTTTTTCTGACATTTGGGGATGGAAGGTTAGAAGTTAAAAATTGCTGAAAATATAAAAATGGAGATAAACAGTTCATCATCAGGAGTTTGGATTGTAGGGCCAGTAAAAGTAGTATTGGGTGGAAAAAATCTTTCTTTCTCCACTGATAGGATGCACTTGATCTGTAGGATGAGCTGCTGGCTGTTTGTGGAATCAAATGGGACAGAGGTTGATCATCAATCATTATCACTAGTGTCATTTTGATCTTTACCAACAGTCTGCAATAGTTTCAAAAAAAACTTGTTTTTCAATAAGATATTATACCTATAAAATCTATCATTTTTACATTGATTGAACGTCTGCAAACATTGAATCTATGTAAAAATGATGGATTTTACTGTCTGAGCATGTACAGGGCAATGAAACACAGGCCCGCATACACAAGCGACAACACCTTGCATGGATTCTATCAATAACGCTGCTATTTGATTATGTGAGGTGTTTTGAGTATTTTTCACAGCAAACGTTTACTAATTTTAAAAAATAAAATTTGTATTTTAGCACTAGCCCGGTTGATCAAAAAAGTTTGCATGTTTTGTAGTAAGTTGGCATTAGTGATGCATGGCTTGATGGTTGCCAACCCCTAATCTAAGTAGGTGTCCAATAATCTTGAAGTTAAAAAATAAGTACACTAAATTTTAAAGTGACTAAGTTACTCAATACCTGAGAACTTTGACAATCGTCGTCATCGGAGTCACTATCTTCTGCAAATTCTTCTGTCATCTCCATTTTTCATTTCCAATATACGGTATAGCCTACTCCATGATTCCAAGAAGACATAATGTTGGCTATTGGAAATTGCAAATGCTTTTAGGATGTTCCTATAAGAAAAAGTGTTTCTTTTCAACTCATTTGGCCAATTATTTTCCAATGTATAGCCTAAATACAACTCAAAACTAGCCCTACAATCCACTTTTTTAACAAGAACCTGTTTTGACTAGGTAGGCTATGTTCTAATTTACAGCATGTAGGTCTATGTGATTGAACAAAAAAAGCTTTCTTATAGTCCACATGTTAGCAATGCCATCATGCATAAATACCATATCTCACTTTCAGTACAAAATATAGTATAAATTCTAACTAAAATACTGTGTCTAAATTATCACATGCTTGATAAGCCTACTAACATTGTAATGCAAGAAAGCCGGAGTGACACCGGTGTAACAGTAAAACGTTTGTTGATAAAAAAATGCTAAGAGAACACATATTTCAACAAAAGTTGTATCAAACAAAACACTAATAGTTGTAGAACAGTTATATCAAACTAAAAACTGATAAACTTACCTTTAGAGCAGTAGATGGATGGCAAACTTTCATTACCTCAGAGCTGCAACTGAAAGCCTGAAAGTAGCTGGCTTTGAAAAAGCACTGAAGTCACATGACTGCAACCAACCAATCAAAACTGGCTAGGAAATGTTACACTGATGTCACATTGGACATTAATGGAAGAATTAAACAAAAAAATAGCGAAACTCAGAAATAATAGCTTATCAAAGGTTATGTTACATATATGTCACAGTGGGTTCTGCGGGGTTAATGAACTTTACTTTTTGTCGTATTTTTTTCTTCTTTTTGTCTTGACTGAAACCACTTCACATTTCCTCCATCACTTCAGGATAGGAATCAAGTCTTCAAGTCATTAATTGTATCACAAAAAGTGGACACTTTTCTGAAGAAAAGAATGCAAATTTTTAATGAAAACCTTGAATTTCAATAAACTTCAAGTTTCATTTTTAAATATATTTGCAAGCCACATTTGCAAACTTGCCAGTTACGAGATTGTGGAATATTTATCTTTGGATGTTTCTCATACTATACAAAAATAACCTCAGTTTCTCATACATCAAAGCAATATTTTTCATATCTATTTTACGATCCATCAGTAACCTGAACTTTACTGTCAGTAGTGCGACGGTTCTGCCAGTAGTTGAAGTGTAGTTGCTTGTAAATGATTACACCCCTCACCATACGTACCGTGAAATGGAGAGCAAATCTCAACGTGCAATACTCGGCATCACACCCCGAGCGTTGAGCCTTCGTCACGTGATTAGTGTGTTATCAAAGTGTCATTAAACGAACTAATGCGGTTAAAAGTAATAAATTCATCTCACCTTTTATCTTGTTGAATGCTTTTTGCAGTTTTCTTTTGCAAGAAGAAAAGTCTTTGCTTCCATTGCCATCGCACAAATGGAATGTTTTGACAACAAATTTTAATAAATTTGTTGCAGCTTTTTTGCGTTGCATGCGCACAAAGCTTATACGCCGGTCGAGCGTTATAATGAAATGTCGTGATATTGCTCATTTGTTTGACAAAGCAGTTAAAATGACATGATTTCAATTGCATAATCGTGCCAATACTTGCTATACATACATTTAGGTGAGGAAAGTAGTTAGCTATGTGCAACGATACAATGTTGCTTGAATAAATATATCTAATTAATTTTCAAAGCTTTGAAAAGCACACATTTACAATTTTGCTGCTGTGCTAGTTTGCTTTGACAAATGCTTGGTTGTTCTGATTTAAAATGAGAACAAAAGGGATAAAATGTTGCAAAGTATCAAGTATCAAAGTATCAAGATATTTAAACATGAAAATAGTAGCGAAAGATGAATTGCTCTTGCTGAGATTCAAACCATGGCTTACAAAGCAATTGCATTTTTATTTTCTAGCGTACGTTACAAATGTTAACGGCAGTTTCAACGTTACAGTACAAATATACATTGAACAAAGACAACTATGACAAAACAACAAGACAACGACAACAACCACAGTGAGAACACACGGACAAATACGCGCTGCTTGATTTAAACATTATTTAGTTTGGTAGTCTTGCTTATAGTAAAATATGCAAATAGGTTTGAAGTTAAAAAGATTAAACAAACAATTTAAATTAAAAATCCAAAACTATGAAAGGTTATTATTTTAATCTTTACTATAAATTCTCACTTGTCTGTCCTTGCTCGGTTGTATGGAAATTCCATATTGCGCATATGAAAACGTGTTCCCAGTTTGATTTGCAGCTACTGACCCTGGTTGAAGATTGACAAAAAACTTTGAATTTAAAGAAGTACTTGTCGGCTTGCACAGCGATTCATCCAATACCGAGTGATGAGTATTTATTGTTAGATTTAATAACGATTCTCCTAAAAAATAACTAGTAAGAGTCTATTGATTGTCCATCAAGCTGTGCAGGCAGGCAGCTGGAATCTTGGAAAAATACAAAGCAGCCATAAAGTTTGGGCCACAGGTATAGACACAAGAAAGGCTAAAGTGGTCCTCTTTTGTGGTTGTGCACTTGGGCGACGTACCACAAATCAGCATCTGCAGCCCTAGTGTGGCACAAGTGGAGGTTTCGAGTTATCAACCACTACAACAAACTTAGCGCCAGTTGTTAAACTGACACAAATTCACGAAACTCCAATGCTTCACTTTCAGTGGAGACCTGACTTGTAGAGCTATTTAAGTTTCATTTTGTGAAAATTGAGTTATTACAAAAATATGTTGTTTAATGTTCAATTACTGTACCCGCAAAATTTCTTTTAAAAAATGGCTTAATTTTGCTATACCACACGCTGGTATTTGCAAAGAAATAAAGGATTAAACGTTGAAAAAATATTAACTTGCCCAATGCCCAATCTCAAAAGTCGTATTTTGGACTTAGGTAGTTCTTCCACTCAGGTCTTCATTCGACAACTAATCAATAACTCACCTTCAAGAAAAGATCCTGAAATGGCCGAGCTCAGCTGGGAAATGATTCCATCAAGTTCGTCGAAGTTCTCAACGTAATAAACTCTTTCATCTGTTTCATCGCCTGTTGCTATCATCTGAAATCAAACATAACTTTTCATAAGAAAACACGTATCCACTTCTCTGAGCTTATAATTTTTGCGGCTTCTTCAAGTCATTGAATAAGTCTGGTTTAAAACAAGTAGGCCAACTCTTAACTTTGTTCTAAATTTTTCGTTTTAGACAAATGCAAGCGACAAGGTTTTCAAAAAAAGTTTTTTTTATCAGTTAACTCAAATATACCAAAGTTGAATTGAAGCTGAAGTCGAAGCGAATGTTAACAAAATTTACTTGAGAAATATTAAGATTGTATAGGATAATGATGCCTTTTTCTGACATGGGATCGTCTCTGTTGCAAAGATGATGCTTCAGACCATTCAAAAACATTTATCTAAATAAAAGTAAACTTATTCATGTTATCGTTTGATGTGGTTTTAGTAAGGACAAGTTTAAACTACATTAAGGTTAAGAGCACATGCCAACTTACCCTCAATTCTGAAAGTTGTGCTCTCCCTACACCAACAGCAAATGTGATAATGTTGAGAGAACGAACGTAATCGGCGCTCGCGTCTAAATACGCGCTATCTGTAGAGCTGAAATGAACATTAATGAAATAATTGTGAACTGACAATAGAGTTTGCAGTTCGAAATAGTGTGATTAGCAAACAGCAGGCTGTCTTTTAGTGCTCAGGAAAGCTAAAGCATCACCAAGTTATTAGATTGCCATCTATACCTCGTTACTCCACGCGTGAACTGAGTGCCTGAAATGCTGATTCCACGTCCACGACACTTATCAAGAAGATTGGCTGCCTTGTCTTCTTAATGTCATTCAAATACCAAATTGTAGGCTAATCAATCCTTTGCATTTTGTAACATACAGTACTTTTTTCAACCCCTTCCTAAATCATGTTGTGCACTCCTTGATGATCCATGGACTTAAAGGTTAAGAAGGCACGACTTAATCCAATACAGATCCTTGCCAGATGTGGAATTGGTACCACTCAATCTAACATGCAACTGCGATGGAAAAATGAATGCGTCGGGGAAAATTAGGGAAATTCCCATCTCAGAAGTTATAATTTAGTCATGAAATCCTAATCTTAAATTTCGCACAATACAAATCACCTACTGTCCATCAGTGAGCAAGATTAAAACTTGCTTAGTATTTGGATGACCAAAGCGTCTTGAGTTTGTGAAGTCATAAACGGTTTTGTTCAAAGCATGCGCAGTTTGAGTGGAATACTGTGTTCCGCGTATCCTGTCCACTGCTATCTAAAAATGTAACATAATTTAGTGATTACCATAATGGTGGAAAGTGTGTTCCTTCTAGTCTACGATTTCCTTTATCATGTAGTCATAAACAGAAAATGAACTCATATAAAAAATTACTTTATTTTATTGATTATGGGAATCGCCATCCTCCAACTGATAAAGCTTCTTTGAGACCTTAATCCTAACAGTTTCGCTTACTTGCAGAGGCTTTGAACCACAGATGCAGGCCCGGTCTCCGAGTTTGATAGAATGAACTGCTTGACGTGTTTCCATTGTGCTTTCAACTGACTTCATTTCACTTTCACGATGGTAGGCTAGTAATTTAAGCATTTTTTTCAAAAAGTATGTTCACATTCAATTCATTGAATACGCATACGAAACAACTTCACGTCGTCACGGAAACTTCACTTTCAATCTCGGTAACCGGCCCTGCGTCAAGAGCCTCTACAAATATGTGAAACTACCAGGAATAACCTATCAAGGCTTTGTCAGTCCGAGGATAAAGATTCAAAAACCAAACCAACTTGTCAGTATATTTACTCGTCAGATTAAAGGCTTTAATTGAAAATGCAATTTATGTAGTTACCTTTCCATAACAACTTTAAATTTTTGAAAAAGTCCACTGAGAGGCCACTTTTAACAAAAGTGTCTCTTCCGCGAGCAGTTAGCTCCACCAACTTTTTAGTTTATAATCTAACCTAACCTAACGGAGTGAGTTCGAGTGAGAGACAGTAAAACCTTTACAAGCACAGAAAACTTTCAGGAGGAAGTTTCCAAACAGGTTTTCCTGGAAGATAGTGAGTCTTACAACTAATTAATTGCAACACTTGTTATAGCTGTCTGAACCAAAGCTGGAAGTATTGATCACAAAGTTATGCTTTTTGTATCAAGGTTGCAGAGTTGATGACAGAAATTAAGCATTTAGGTATTCCAATGAAGGAGAGAGTTTGACATCAATGACGTTATACTTACATTAAACTGCGCTGCAGTTCTGATAGATCCAAGTTCTATTTCTGTATTTATGAATGGTTGATTTTGCAAAGGTCTAGAAAAGATAATTTTGTTATTATACTTGAAGTGGGTTGCCTGTTCGTGATTTTTGAAATCATAATGCAGATAGTGTGATAACATTTCAATTACAGGCAAGCAACTGGCGAGAATATAGACCGTATGAAAATGACACTATAACTTTTTATTACAGATAAAACAACTTCAAAAAAATTCCCTAAAAACTGCCATTTATTTATTATCGCAATTAAGTGATAAAAACGATATGGTTGATTTGTGCAAGGTGTTTATTCATTAAAAAAGGTCAATGAAAGAAACTGTTAGATGAAAGAAACTTGATGGAAAACGTACAATTAAAATATGCTCATTCTCAACAATAATATTTCTTGATTCTCACCTTTAAAACATTTTAGTTAACTTAATAAAATTAGTTATCTGAAGAATAAGATGTTTGATGCTTCTTATTCAAACGTATCATGAAGCAAATCAACTAGAAACAGTTTCTATGAGTTCATGCTGATTGATCACACTGCAAGTTTAAAGAAAGAAAATAAATCATTTCCAGAATTATCTCACTACCAATACAAAAGTGGCAATTAATTCTATGTATTAATAAAAGTTCATTCGAATTCAGACACTTTATTAACTCACAAATCATCAAAGCTTCCAGAAAATCGCACAACTCCGATATCTGATGAAGGATACTCGAAAAAGAGCGCAGATAAAACCTTTGTCCAGTTTTTAACCAGTTCAAACTGGTTTGGTGATATAGAACCAGATGCGTCGAGGAGAAATATGATGTCGAGGTTGGGAGTGTCACATTCTATTATTAATATAGGTTCAATTAAACTTTTGTTGTTGTTTAGTAGCTGACATTTTAAGATAGAAAATCCAGTATTATGATTCTTGTTTGCTGGTATGGATGTGGAAATTTATTTTTTTGATAAAAAATAATCTGGCATAAACGTTCTTTTTATAATAACTACAATTTGAAGAAATTTGCTTTTAGCCTCAAATGTTTTAAAATGAATTATTTTGTAGGTTAAGTTTATTTAGTTATGGTCTAAAAGTTGGTAATGCATTAATATTGGAATTAAATTTCAGTACGATACAATAGAGCATTGTAACTTTTTCTATCTAAAGTAAATAATACATTGAAGATCTGACCTTCTTGACTTGACTTTGGATCAAAATTCCAACGTTTTTCTCCATTTTGTAAAACTTGACGAAAACAATATCCTGGAGTAAATCTGTCTTCACTACAAACTTGAGCTCTAGCAGGAGCACATGCCTGAAATGTAGCAACAAAGTTCTATAAACCTGGATTCGATCAATCAAAGGAAAGCTATCAATTCATTCTGTTTAACTAAATATCCATGAAAGCAGAGTTGCAGAAGTTTTTGGATAATTTACTCACGATCAGTCCAACATCTGGAGCGGTGTTTATGCTCATTCCAAAGAAGTCTCCAGGAGAGCTCTTTTCAAGAGGAAGAGGAGTGCAGGAAGCTTTTGGGAAGATTGAACAGGAAGAGATTTGTCCCTTTGCTTGAAATTGAAAAAATACAAGAATTTAAAGCACCAGTGAAGACATTATGTTGTATATCGAGTAGGTTGACATCAAACGCTATTCTCTCGGGCTTTCTAATTTATAATATTAACTGTGCATTAACCAAATGCAATGGACAGTCCAACAAGCTGTGTATTAACACATGGAACTTCATTTAACATCATCTCGACGTGTAAGTATAAAAGATTAAATCATATCCTTGAAGAGTTTTATGTATTCCTATTAGGGAAGGGATTCTTAAACGTTTTTTTTTAGCATGACCCTCTGCAATATTTTTTTTTGTTTGCGCCGACCCATTTGTGGCACAGGCTGAGAAATGTATTAAATCTGAAAACGAACAATTTTTATGTTTTAGTAATTTGTTTGTAATTTAGGCACGAAAGTCGCTTGACTAGAAGTGATTAAATTCCAATGTTCATTTTCCATTCAAAGGCCGATAGCGTTTTCTTTATTCCGGGTGTTAGTTAAGGATTATCTATTGGCCGTGCACAGGAAACAACATTACCCGGTTCCGTGACAATTCTTTGTAAATATCAGAGGGCACATTTTCCTACATAGCGTTATCAGTCACCTTGAATCATATATGATACATAAACAGATAAAACCAAGCAACCATACTGCATTTAACACCATACAGTTAGAGTGAATATAAAACTATAATCTAGGCTACAAACGTTTTCGGCGATACTCAAGCTAGCCCTTCTCAAGTAACGAAAATACCTGATTTTACAATAACAATTATTGTAACAAATATTACTGTAATTATTATTACAATATTAACAATCATTATAACAATTATTGTAAAATCAGGTATTTTCGTTACTTGAGAAGGGCTAACTTGAGTGTGGCCGAAAACGTTCGTAGTTTATAGTTTTATGTTCACTCTAATATATGATGTTAAATGCCGTGTGGTACTTGGTTTTATCTGTCTATGGTTAAAGAAAGTCACCTCTCTACCAAAATTGTAATATATGATATAGTTTTCAAACTCTTCATCTCTCTTTCGATGTTGCTATTTTCGCACCCATATATATAGTCACACTATAATCACAATTATGTGAAACGAAACGTTTCTGCGCAATGCGAAGTTTGCAGAATACAAATTTCTGTATTTTTTTAGTGCACTCTCGTCAGTTAAAATTTGATTAAAATTAATAATAAAATGAGGAAGAAATTAATGACTGATATGGTGACTTACATATGAAGAAAAGTAAACATAATTTGTTTTTCACAATTTTGCATTTCATCAGTTTATTTTGAAGGCTGCTGTTTATTTTTTCAATGAAACTGCGGAAATCAACACGTCCTCAATAAAAGTGAAAAACTCTCCAGATTATAGTATTTAGATCAACACAGACAGAAGTCAATGAAATGAAATTATACGTCAAACTAAGACTCTAAATGGAGATTGGAAGACCACTATAGATAGGGGAAAGTGGTGTAACGTGGACCAGTGTGTAATTTGTACCAGTCCCCTAACTCAAAAAATAAAAATCGTTTTGTCAGTATTTTTGAACAGCTTGAAAGAAAAAATAATAATAGCCCGGATGTGAAAAACTCAGCTCATTGGGTTTAGAAACGTGGACGGGAGATTGGAATTTGTGGTTTTGGGTATGCTGATGTTATTTTGGGGAGTTGATTGCTAAGCGCTGAGACGTTATTGGCATGACGTTTGAGTCTGATATGATGTTGGTATTATCTTTAACCTATAAAGAGATGTTGTGATCAATTACAAGACTTATAACCAAGTATGGAGGTCATAGTTGGTAATTTTTAACAGTGCATGACAGTGTGTAATTTGGACCAGTCATCTCACCTATGCAGCATCGCGTCAGTTCAAAATTCCCAAAGCTATAGTGTTAAAACATGTCCATAACAGGCTACCAATAAATATGCTACGCAAGTGTCAAAAACCATTGGTCGACAACTTGATCTTCCCGAAAATATTGAAGATCAACTGGTCAAACATGTTTTGGAAATGGAGTGAAGATTTTATGGTTTAGGGGCCATAGATTTAAGAAAGCTTGCATATGACATTGCGTCTGCCAATAATATCAATACCCGCTTCAACAGTGAAAAGGGTCTGGCTGAAGCAGATTGGCTTAAGGGATTCTTGAACCGTCATCCAGAAATTTCATTTCGAAGACCTCAAGCAACTTCAGTTGAAATTACATACTTCAATGGTCCAAAATACACACCCCAATGGTCCAAAATACACACCATATGTGTAATTTGGACCATTTTTGAACATTTTTTATTGCTTAATTATTCTGTATTTTTTTATTGTATGTGATTTATATTTTCTACATTGGTTTGCAAGTACCTAGACTGTATCTGGGTAAAAAATAATACACATTGACCGGAAATTGGCTGAGTTGTGCTTATTTTTCTTTAAGAGGTTCAAAATACACACCTTTCCCCTAGCACTCACGCAAGATGATACAATGTTCAGATATCTTTGAAAACAAGAGTTATTTCTGTTCAATACTTTTTTTTAAAAAACTTTATTCCATTTTTGAAATCATATAAGATTTCCATTGGAACCATCTCAACTTTTGCAAAATTTTGCAAAAAGCAGCGTCAAGATGATTTGATCAAAACATCAACGAATTTTTATATTGCTAAACTACTACACAAAAAAGTAGTGTTTTTACATCTGCTGTAGGATTCTCACCACTAATTGCTGATTTAGCAAACTGTGTGGTAGGTTGGTTAGGGTCCACTAGTTTTGGAGCACCGATGGCTATCCTGAAAAATAGACGATTGCATTAACATAGCACAAAATTACCTAATTCCGTGTAAACTTTCATTGTGTGTTGGACTTACTTCAAGTTTTTACATAGCAAAAGATCAGCTGCCGTTGTTGTAACCTAAATGCAAACATGCAGCGCTAATTAAATTAAGAACGAAGCAATTTTCTTGCTTTACATTTCTGTAGACATTTGGCCAAAACGCACCATGACAAACTATTAGTCAGAGATTATGCTTTATCAACTTTCTGCGCAGTTTCTCATTTCAGAAACACGTTGTTTATAAAACAACTACGCAGTTTGCAAATATGTTGTAGTCAGATAGAATAGTAAATTGCGTTTTGATTATTGCTAAAAATTGCAACAAAATCAGTAACTTTTATCACAACCTACAAATATTTGAACATCTCTTGAAGGATTTTTGAAAAATTTATCTTTTTGTCATATGTTGAGCCTTTACAGCCGAAGATCTGCCCTTTTCTAGCCTGGTCACTAGTGACAACTTTAAATGACAACCTTGAACCTATTCATGTATCCTACCGCATCATTGCAAGTATCAATGTACCAACTTTCTAAAGGTTAATAAACGGTTGACTATTACATTTTTATAAGTACAAGGTTTGCACACCAGTGTGAAAATTTGTAGAAAAAAACTTTAAGGTAAACTTAAAGTGGTAAACTTTAAAGTAAACTTTAATCTGCAAATTTCTATCTGAATGTAAAGCTCCATAAACTGTCAATATGGCTTTACCTGTTGGAATCAGAGCCTTCGAACTTAATACTGTAACCAAAGTAGGATGAAAATGCAGATGCTTCTTCTGAGGAAGAGGCATTCAAAGCATCAAATATCGGAGATTGGATGTTTGATTGCGTAGACACGTCCAGGTTGAATCCTTTGTTCAATCCAAATACAACAGACATTAACAATACTTTCAGCGACAAAGATGCCATTGTTTTGGCATTAATTGAATAATCACTCATTACGAAAGGCTTTAAAAACAAAAATTATTGTGCTACAAAATTACACTAAAATTTAATAATATCAATTTTTATCTTAAATTCAACGCATGGAAACTCTCTGGATTTTAAAAACTTTTCATAATCATTCTTTTACTCTATCAAGCAAACAAATAAGGTTATGAGATCACAACTTAATTGCATAAAAGCAAAACAATGATCACCCAAAACATTTTAAAACTGATCACTTTTGTAAATGAAATAACTCTGAGTATAGCCCAGACAATGCACAGCTTTCCACATCGGCAATACAACAGTCACGCGGAAATGTTTCCAAACAGTAATTACGACATTTGCTCAGCTGCCATATAAATCTTATTCTTTCCTGATGGCGACTAAACAGCTGTTTATAAATTACTAGAAACACAGAAAACTCGTGACTACAGAAAACTCTAAAGATAACTTTCCATTACTATTTTAAATTTTAGGAATTTGTTAAAATGTAAAAATAAAGTAATTTAAAAAACGCTTATTCTTGTGGCAACCTAAACCTTTGTTTTCTAACATATCACCGTTATTATTCATATCATGCTGCTACTATATCTTCCGACCAGAGGCCATAATTTCTTATGGTTGTATAGCATCAACATTGTTGTATTGGTTCACATTTATTACAACTTTTCAATTGCCTGCCACTGAAATGAATCGTATCATTATTTTTCAGTTAATTTCTGACAAAGTTTAATTTCACAAAATCATGAAAAGTTTTCAGAATTCCTGAAGCTGCTGCACTGTTCTCGAAATTCACCAACTAGATTATTGGAAGGAACATTGCCCAAGTCGATGTCAAAGAGGCATATTACGTTTTTCTGGTTTAAAACAAGCTAAACTATCACATAGCAGGTCATTTTTACTTCAGAAGAGAGTAACATTTTTTTTCTAATTTCTATGGTATTGCAAGCTTACACGTTGTGTATGATCCGTTTAATATTTAAATTGCAAAGTTAAACTATTTTGAGCATCAGTAAAAGTTTGAGCAGCTTTGTACTGACTTAGCAACAACACTGTTTCGAATACGGTATTCATAACTTAATTGACTGACCACACAAAATAATGTCTGTTTGCTAATTTCGGATACTCGAGTTTTTCAAACCAGCGGTGGGATGGCGCAGCAGATAAGGCGCTCGCTTTCCCATCACGCAATCCTGGTTCGACAAAGCTGGTTGTTGAAAATCATCGCTCACCTCTACCCAAGGTGTGATAAACTGGGTGGGCGTAGTTGTCGAAGGAAAGGCGGCCGAGAGAAAGGAACTGGCCATCGTTAGTGGCGAAGGCTTAGTATAGTGAGAACCTTATCTTCTCATTTCCCGATGTTTAGATCAAGTGTGGGACCCACCTTTACCTTACGTGGCAGTGTATTGAAAACGTCGGCAGCCGTGGCCGAGTGGTTAGCGCGTTGGGCTCGCAGTCGAGAGCCTGCATGTTCGACTCCAGCCACCCGCACTTGCTGTTGTTTCTCTGGGCAAGAAACTTTACGATAATTGCCTCTACCCAGTGATCGATTTCGAGTAATGGGTAGTACCAAATTTAAGTCATAAGTAAAAGTAGACAACCGGAAGCAGACATTGCCATCGGCTGCAGCGTGGGTCAGGTGTACGTCGGAAGGCGTACACCGATGCATAGCGCTCAAGTCCGCTTTCCCGCAATGCAGGATAAAGATAAACAAACAATCAAACGTTAGGCTGCAATACTTACATTCGGTGTTTTCACATCGAAAACCATTGTTACGTATAGGCTTGACCGCTGTTGTATACTCCAAGTGGCTTTATTATGTTTTGTTTTATGATGGTTAAAACGTGTTTGCCAGTTGTTTGGGTGGTTGAGAGGCATATTGGTAGTTAGAGCGATGTCAAAGTACAGCAGCTACAATCGCTGCATATTAGATTGGCATTTAGCACGTCACTTTTTCAGCGAACTGCCGCATTACATGCCAAAAGAAAGCTGAAATGCACGAGTTTCATGCAAACATTTAGTTTTGTGCGTGATAAAATTGGACTATGATTGCTAAAATAAAACCCAGAAACTGATTTATTAAGTAAGACATTATAAAAGCTACAAAAATAATTCAACTTAAAAGTGCAACACTAGTTCGACTTTGATATCAGTTTTGTACTTTGAGAATCTCACTCCAACATTTCCAGCAAACCTATACGAAGTGAAAGAAGATTCGCGTTATAGTATTATACAGTACACCTTACAAGACCGACCTGCGTAATGAACAATATTAGAGGAAACTTAACACTTTCAGCAACAAACTACAGGCACATACGTTGTTTAAAACCTGCTATACAGAAGAGGCACAGCAGGATACCCGTTTCAACTCTGTTCATGGCGGCCGATTCAATTGTTTGGAGCGCAGAAGAAAAACGTATTTTCAAAACCAGGACAGTTAATTACACGCTACTGGAAACATCGCTTTAGAAAAATTACACCCTTCATAGAAAAAAAAACGGTTTGTTTGTGGTGTATTTAGATTTTAGGAGCCTTATATTAATCTCTGACGAAATATTTGTACTCAAGTTACCGCTTTTTTAGGGACCTTCTTTGCGAAATGAAAACACTTTAACTTACCATGCAAAAATTGTTTTGTACAGTGTGTGTATTGTTTTTGTACAAGAAAATGTTTTGTACATGTAGCCTACGCGCTGAAATACAAGTATCTCTCGATTAAAATCAAGTGAGTTAGAAAAACTGCGCTACCAATGCAAAATGCTAACTTTTCGTGCCACAAAAAAGTTGTTATGTCATAATGTGTCAGTCCTGTTTGTTGTCTAATCTAGCCATTAATAGCAAGCATAATTATGAAAGCAGTTGTGCAACACTGATATTTGAGAATTGACATAAAGTGTTTTTCGCTGTTTTACTTGGTGCAACAAGACGAAAAAACATTAAATTGATGCAATTTTCAAAACGCGCCCACTAGCAGCCTGTTTCCAGGAAGAGCAACTACACGAGCAACTACAACTACATTATTTTTCTCATAAAAATAACTTCTGAAAGTGTTGTAATTTCTATGTCAGACAACCAGACGTTCCGGAAGAAATTTATGATCAGGAAATAACTTGTTTTCTTGCTGAACAAATCACTGTTTTACGTTGATTTATCATGTCCAGTCGTGGGAAACAACAATATTGTTTTATAATTTCTTGAAAATTTTTTAGAAACATGTTTGAAAGAAACCCCAAAGTTTTATTTGTTGTAGCAAGAGAAGTTACGTGTACTTGGATATTTGGTGTAAGACTACGATTTACTGTAAAACCTGATGTTCTATGACTTTCAACATTTTTTTTAGCCTATAAGCATTTTTATACAATAGGTAACAATCTTTGGAGATAGCGGGTTTAGTGGAATGTTGTTCCAATAATGCGGGTCTCGAAACAAGAATACTATGACTCGACCAGTAATGGATTTTTTTCTGAATGCTCATACTTATCTGATAGCGAGAGTGACAACGCCGGTTATACGCCTGCTCCCATAGACAGTGATAGAGACATTACATTACAGTAAAGGTGCAGCTCCGCTTTTCCGGCTACTTTAAAAATGTCAATGGCCAATTTGAGAATTTTTTTTGGCTCGCTACTGACTTGCTTTCAACTAATTACATTAAATTACTTTAAAATTAACTTCACTCCTTTTATGATCCCCATAAAAAGCACATAATTTTGTCAATCAGAGAAATCCGTAACCCTTCTAGTGTTGCGGATAAGCCAAAAGCGGATGTAGTTTCGCATTCCCATAATTTAAAATCCCTAAACGACATAAGACAGAGGAAATCCTTCAAGTCGTCAGTGGTACACGCTTGCAAGCATGAAGCTAACGCAGTCAAAGCTCGCTCTAACTTTTTCTTAACTTTAGATCAGCTGATATACCGATAGTTGAAAAAAAGGACTTCTCGGGGCTAAAAGGAAGCAAAATAGAAAGTATCAAAAGTCGATGCACTGATGAAGGATCAGTTATTATATTCATCAGAAGCGTCCATCTCATCATTGAATGCAAAGCAAAGCATTGGAAACTGGTTGGTTTGCTGTTTCATGTACCAAATAGTTTCGGAATAGACAAAGCGGACAGGAAAGTTATTATAAGCATTCAAATACTACCAGTCACAAATGGGGTTTATTTCATAGATCAAATGGACCAGACTACAAAATCTGTCATTTTTACATTAATTCAACGTCTGCAGACGTTGAATTAATAAAAAATTGACAGATTTTGTAGTCTGGGGGCACGCTACCATAAATAAGTGCCACCATGAGAAAGCCTGTTGGCTGTCATAGATTGTGCTTGCACATAAATGCATGCATTGGTTACTCAAAAGTGACAAACACGTGTTTGACAGGAAGAGAATGTTCATTGTAACTTGCCAAAACAAAATGTTGGTGATGCGTCAGTGGCAAAGGCTCTGACTGTTCTTGAAGTGTTAGCCAAGGGTCACTAAAACAAAGCAGTTTACAACCCAGTCCTGTCGGTTACTACACAAAGTACACATACAGTAAATCGTGTTGTGGAAAACACAATTCATCAAAAGTGACAGTTGATACTCGCTTTAGAAATAGGACTATTGAGACAAACGTTTAAAATAAATACGCCTTTTTTTCTTCAATATTTACTTGTAATCTTTTAGTAGCAAATCCAAACAAACATTGTTAAACTTATTAAAGCAGATAAATTGCTGATTTTTAATTATAAATAACGTTTTCGCACAAAACTTAATGCGGTCAAAATTGACCGCAGAGGTCTCTCTAGGTAGTGAAATTTTGCATTTTTTAATGTTGAAGCATTTTGTACAGAAGAGTACACGGCGTTACCTTAGAAGCAAGCTTGTCAGTTAACACTTTTTGGGCTTAACGTCATATGTCAATACATACGTTTTTATGTGAACAAAATTGAAAAATGTTATTTGATATCGGTTGAAACGGTGGAGTGTAAATTGATTCGATAACAAAATAAAGCCGTTATAGTGACTTCTCCTCAACTGGAGGTCTAGGTGGTTGCTTCATTTTCAGTTATTAAGCGTCAGAGTTGCCCCAGGTAAATGTCTCATTCGCCTACGTCTAAATCTATCCTCTGATAATAATAATTATGATGTTCATTACTGATTTACCGTTGAAAAAATAACAAGTGACTTTAAAAATGATAGTTCGAATACTCTAGTCGTGTTTGAACTCAAGTTCATGGATCTGCAAGTTAGGCTACTCTTATAAAATGCCGAGTAAGAATGCAGGCGTTGCACAGAAAGATTTTGCGTTGAATGATTGAATTTTTGTTATGGCCCAAGTGCGCCACCGGACGACCTAGTGGTTTTAGATTCATGATTTCTAGCAATGCCACTACTTGCCGACAGATTAATTTAAGATTCCAGCAGAAATGCAGAAAGCGTTTCGAGATTACGTTTGTTGCTAGATAATTGAGTGATTCTATGTACACTCATTCTTAAGTCATATTTTGTTTGCACAATAAAAAAGAATTGCATTCCATTATTCAGCCAAGGTGATTAGTTTAGATTAACAAATGACGTCACAATGGCATTAGTACAATCGTTAGTTTGTTTTTCGTCGAAATATGTCACGAGCAACTAGAATGCCTGGTCCATAAAGTTTATTTATCTTCCACATACGTCATCACGACCACCCTATATATGATCCTTCTGGAATTCTGGAAGTTTACGACAAGTAGGCGAGTAGGATTACGTCCGGAAAGATATTTGAAGATTAATGATTTAGCATAATCATTACAATAACTTAAATATCTCAAGTGGAAAATGACGTAAGATATGTGTATAGGGTTGTTGTCAATTTATCGATAACTACGTTATTTCTTTCATGCAGGGCATTGTGAACGAACATTGATAAAATGCGTCACAGGAAGCTCTTTAATTATCGCAACCTACAAAATACACTTGATCGCATGCAAATATATGTTTAGAAAGAGGTCCTAGAACAAACAAGAACGTCTACAAACATCAGTAAAAGATCTTTGAATTTAGACTAGATATTTTAGTTTTTGTACGGAAAGGCTACTAAAATGAAGAGTAGTGAAATGTCTGACATTGTTCAGTATATTGATTGACAAAATTGACTTTCGATTGACAAAGATTGTTTTTTACCGATAAATTGTTTCTTTAGTTAAATTCACTTATGATAAAGCATTTCTGAATAGTGAAGTATAATAAGTTATAACAGACGAACCATCAATTTAGGAGTTTGCTTTTTTGCTTGTCACTACATCTTTCAATGGAAGTTTATTAAGGTGTTCGAAACCCGACTGAAGTGCATGTTGCAATTTCTTTTCTTCTTTTTTCAGTTATAGAAAGTCGCAAAACTTGATAACCTAAACTGAGCGACCAAAATTAACGATGATATTATTAATAACATCAAAAAAAGCATAGATCATGATCTTCCTTTGCAGTTTTGATTCGTGTAAATATTAGCACTCAAATGAAGATGGTTTTACCATTGCATTGCTTGTGTAAGTTTTGGTTGGCACGAGGAGCGCAATGTTATAATTTTATTTGATACAAAGTTTTGTTGATAAGCTTTCAATGTTTTTTTGCAACATAAGGTACCAGTAAGTTATTTGAAAGTAATTGTTTATTTAACAAGTAAAATTTATTATTCAATTTATGACAGAACAATGGCATCTTTGTTATTGAAAGTATTGTTAATGTCTGTTGGATTTGAACTAAACAAAGGATTCAACTTGGGCGTGTCTACGCGAACAAACATCTTATCTCCGATATTACAAGCGTTGAATTTCTCTTCAGCAGAACCATCTAATTTTTCGTCGTTTTTTGGTTACAGCATCAAGTTTCAAGGATCTGATTCCAAAAGGTGAAAGCATACTAAGCCAAAGGGATTAAAATTTTAGTGCAAAACAAAAAGCGACGTGAAACACCGTTTAGTTCAAGAGTTCTCTGCTGTTGGTAAATTTAAGCTAATCTTTAGATGGTAAATTGCACCTAACAAGGAAGGTAAGGGGACGAAAAAACAAGATCTAAAAAAAGATGGGAAAAGATGAGCTGCTGGATCAATTTTTGAAATAAGATCTAAAAAAATGAAAATATAAATTTATCTTGGGCCAGGTGTAAGAAGTAAACGAGAGTAAAAAGTGGAGTATCTCTGTAGCCAGCTACGTTTTGTGTTTGTTCATGAAGATATACGAGTACACTTTACGACATATTTTAAAATAATGCAACCACACATCACTATCTTTATTTGTTGCAGGATAGCAATTGGAGCTCCGAAGCTTGTAAATCCAGATCAACTTTCTGCACAAACATCAACAAAGACATCAAGCGGTAAGAATCTGAGCAAAGCTGTTACACTGACGTTGTTTCCCGAAGTGCAGTGACGTCATTTACTTTTTTTCCCCGGTACTGTTACATTGTGTATGAACGCATTTTTACTTATTTATTAAAGTTACTATTGCTCGTGCTTAAGCGGCTTAGTTTTACTTTCAACTTCAATAAAGTTACATTTTAAATTAATTATTAAACTGGAAATCAAATAGCTAAGCTATGACCTAAGCTGATGCTCTTTCAAGATTTTTGTTGTTGCTCAGGAATTGATCTACAAGAAGCTTATTAACAATAATCCCCACCTTGACATTCAACGACCATCCATAGTTGACCAAAGTTCCAACCCACACAAAAATGTGGTTTTCAAATGTTTCAGAACAATATTTTGTGTGTCCACAGCTGAAGGCATTATTTCATCTTGTTCCGTTCTTCCACCGTTCAATTGCACTTCTTTCCCTCTTTCAAATGGAATTCCTGGGGATTTCTTTGGAATGAGCCTCAACATTGCTCCAGATGATGAACTTCTTGTAAGTGAACTATCTCATAAACAGCTTTCATTATTTCGTCAACTATGCGTTACTGCTCTCAAAGCAACAAAATCACAAAAGAGTCACTGCGAAAGTTCCTATGTTTGTCGTCGTGTAAGCTTCTGGGGTCGAAGGTCTAATCCTTTTACCACCCCAAGATTCTCGATGTTCCCAGATTAAGCTGAAAGGCTACTAGAGAACAGCCAGTCTTTGATTTCATCATCCAAGACACGCAGACTTTCCATTCCATTAGGTGGCTTGAAGATGATGCAATCGTTGATGATGTGGTCTGCGGTCTGTTTTCAGCATTAGTCACAGTAGAGGAAGAAGCCATTCCCATTGGTGCATGGTTGAGCGGAAAAGCCCGACGCCCGTATGGAGATGGTTGAGACGTATCCACGCCTGTCTTTGTAGTGTTAGGCCGATGGAAAATGCGTCGGAGATGAACGAATGGAGTCTAGTGGTATTTCACTTCCATGGAAAGTTCCATTTATGGTCCGCCCAATTTGCCGAGGATATGTCTTGTTCATCAACTTCGTTGATCAGAAGTTGAGCGAATTTCTTATGTTGGTACTTTTCAGGCATGTTCTCCTGCTAGAACTCAAGTTTGCAGAGAAGATAATTTTGCACCGGGATTTTGTTTTCGTCAAGCTTTAGAAAACGGAGAAAAAGTTTGGAATTTCGATCCAAAGTCAAGTAAAGAAGGTTAGGACTCGTTTTTTTCTGGTTTTCAATTTTTTTTTTTGCGGAAACGCGGAAACATCTGATGGTTGACACTTTTAAAAATAAGCTTGCGTAACTAATATAACTATATTTCTTCAAGTAAGAAGAGAAATAAAGTTTAGCATATTGTTACTAAACGGACTTTGTTTATAACAATATAAAGTTTATTATAACATACGGTATGTTGAATTTTATGCTAATCAACTTTCAATAGCGGTTTAATGAATCTGAATTATTACACTCTGTATTAACTAGAATGATTAACATTCAACTACAGTCAGTTATTTAACAATAGGCCTACTGATGGGTAATTCATTGTATATGTCTAGAAGCTTTATTCGGTTAAATACAAATTTTTAATACATTTTGATGTGATTTTATTTTGTTACTAAAAAGCTGACATAGCCAATCTAACTCCGAGTGACTCCACGAAATTAATGTCGGTGACTGTTTGTACACAACAAAGTGATAAACCGCCTAAGTACATTTACTTACAGCGTGTGACACCCCCAACCTCGACATCATATTCCTGCTCGATGCATCTGGTTCCATAACACCAAACCAGTTTGAACTGGTTAAAAACTGGACCAAGGCTTTGTCTGCGCTCTTTTTTGAATATCCGACGTCTGCTATTGGCGTGGTACGGTTTTCCGGGGCTTTTGATCATATGTGAGTTGTGACATTGGGTGAAGTTGCTGTGTGGTTATGAGCAAATAATGAGTTTTGTGTTTTATTAATTCATTGCAATTTCCCAAGTTAAAAACATACTTTTTGGAAATAATCGAGTTTACAGTTGCGTAAATAGTTGTTTTAATTACATTTTTATATAACGTATAAACCTATTTTTTTACCACTTTCCTGATTTCCTTACTGCAACTTCACTATACTGAAAGAAACAATTGATTGAAAATTTTCAAGTATAGATTAATTTTAATTTACAAACATCCATTTATTAGCGACAAGTACACTAAATATCTGGCAACTCTCAAGACTGTTACAGTTTTAACGAATAAAAGTTTGTTTACATGTTTCGAAGAGTAGGCCCGCCATGAGTACCGGTTTGTAAAAGGTGTTCATTATCAAATGACATTTGCAGATAAACATAATTTTACACTGTTTATATCAGTAGTATTTTCTTAATTCTGTCACATTCATCTGACAATATTAAACGTTCAGACGACATTGCCAGTCAGTTAGGTTTCAACCAAACTTAGATCATTTTTTCGTCAACGATTGTCATGAAAACAACATACACCATTTTGAATTGAAACTTTTGCAAAGCTATTCACTTTTTATGACGTCATACTGCGCTATAGTTCAGTCGACGCCCGATCGTGCGTTGACGACTTCCTGCAGGGGATTCACCTTTTATTGTCCTATTATGACGAAGGACACGTTTGTTATGTTGGGTTTAAGAAAACAAAATCAATTTGGTGTTTGATTGTTTTACAGACCCATCCCAACAATCAATGTAGAATTGGTGTTTTTCTCACATTTCAAACTATTAAAGTATTGAAATTTGGTTAAAAACTAAAATTTCCAATCGTTGCATTTCTTCGTTTGCTGTAACCAGCAACTTTTCATTTTGTACAAAAATTGAGCAAAGCAGTTGTCATTGAAGTCGATATAATATTTTATTTATTATTAACAGTTTGAACAGCACTAGTTATTAACCATTAAAGGCATACTAAAGGAAAATTTCAAACCGGAATTAAGCATTAAAATGAGTAAACTGAACATTCAAGAATACATTTCAAAAACAATTACCCAAAAAAATTTGTTTTCAATGGCGCTGGCAAGGCCCAAAGTCCAGTGTTTCATTTATTTTCATTTTTTTCAAAATGACCAAAACGTGCAAACACAGCTCAAGAATACGTCATAAAGTCCAGCAATAACAAAAACCACGTTACCAATCTGATGTTTTGAGCAAACTGTCTGCTGTTTTGATGTTAAAATGTGCTGTTTTGATGTAAATACATACATAGCCTACAGTCAAATCGCCCGCAGTAACAATTATTGCGTGATCGGTTGATTGCTAGACTTTATGACGTAGACTTTATGACGTTCTTTACAGTCGCACGCTTCGTTGCTCAGGCCAATCTCGTTTTGAAAGCTCTGACAAAAGCACGCGCACAATGGTGGTCAAACCGCAATGGGGCAAAATTTTATTGAAAATCGTTTTATGGTAGCATGTTAAACACAAAGAACGTGGAAAATCGTCAAGTCAGGTTTTTCCTTTAATACCCCTTTAATAACATTAGTTAATTATTAGTTAAACCTCTCATGACTGCACAATTATATTTTTCAGACCTTTACAACTACAACCTTACATAAACACTGAAATTGCACTTGGATCAATTACAAATGTAATGCAATTTAATGTAAGTATAATATTATGTTTCAATCTTCCCATCATTTTGATTGCATAGCTGTATGTGTAGAGTAATTAAATGTAGAATATGCGGATTCTGAAAACGTATTAAGCAGCCCAAAATTTTATTCTACTGTACAAAGGGAATAAAACATGTTAAACTTAGGATAAAAACTTTGTTCTGTTGTGCCTATAAATGAAAATTTGTTGTTTGCAAAATCCAAGCAAACGTTTCTTTAAAAATGAGCAGCATACATTTAATGCGGTAAGTTATAATTAGCAATTGTGAACAAGTATTATGCTCAGTGTATGTCATTTGCAGCATACAGTATCACAATACTAAACGTTCATAAATATTTTCTACAGAAGAAATGACATTTGTTCAATAATTTTCCTCGAGATTATAAAGTAGGCTACAACATTGCAAAAGTTGATTTTCAATCGAGAAATGTTCAGTACAAAAGAATATTTGTGTCAATCAGATCGTAGCTGAAATTAAAACTGAAACTACTTTTGTAGGCATGAGCTTTTTTTCTTTTGGCACAATATTTAGTAAAGCTTGAAACAAACGTTGCAATGTGTAAGTCCTGCAAACTATTCAAGATATTTCAGGTAAGGTATCTCATGGCATAATGGTATCGCATGGTATAAAGATAGGTTACCTCAAAATGTACTCCAGGTATGCTAAAAGTGTCTCAGGTACCTTGGGCTACTACATAAGGTTAATACTTGAGAAGCTCTCTCAAGTGAAGAGCAAATCAATAATCTAACAAAGTTTCCATAGTCATTATAAAATTACAATATTCTTTTAGAGAGCAGTAGATCGAATAGAGAGAACAACCTATTCCACTCAAACTGCGCATGCGTTGAACAAAACGGTTTATGACTTCTCAAACTCAAGACGGTTTGGTGACCTTGATACACAGCAGGTTTTAATCTTGCTGACTGATGGAAGGTAATTGATTCATGTCTTGTGAAATAGTTTAGAATTAACTTCGAGAATTGTTAAGCAATCCAAATTTATTCTCAGCTTCTGTGGACGTTTTCAACAGAATTCTGTTTTTTTGCCTAGAAAGAAATACTAAAATATTTTCAAATTTCTTTCAGGTCAACTGACAGCGAATATTTAGAAGCAAGTGCAAAGTATGTTCGGTCTCTTGATATTGTTACGTTTGCTGTGGGTGTAGGAGAAGCTCAAGAATCGGAATTGAGGGTAAGTGCAATGAAGTTTATATAGTATAGTAGTATATTAGTATATTATATAGTATGTTATATAGTATATATAGTATATTATAGTATGTATTATAAGTATATATAGTATATTATATAGTAGGTTTACATCAGTTCACTTCCGTTTGTTTTTATTTCTGACCATCACAACGAAAAAACAATGTACCGTATGCCAAACGTAGCAGAGGTCTAGAAAAGGGTAGAAACGACAAAACGCGGACGTTATAACGTGCATGACACCAAAGCAGGACAATCATAAAATGTGGCACGGTCGCAACACCTTAAATACAGTAGTTTTAGTTTATATATTTGGATCCAGAGGAACACTTGAACACGTGGCCACCGAACTAAAGTAATAATTTTGCAAAATTAAATTTGTCCCACTTAAGTTTGAAAATAAAGCAGTGTTTCGAAAAAAATATTGCTCATTTATCAACATTAAAGTAACCTACTTCAGTAGCTGTTTAAAATGCTATTCAAAAACCTTTAAAACAAACATTATCATTATTGCAATCTTTATGTTGTCATGGAACAATTTAACTTCAATGTTGAATATTCAACTCCAACTGCTAAGTCTCGAAAAATCTATCGTATCATGGTCAACACACAAACTGTGTGTCGTAAACAAAATCACTATTTTACCAGAGAGTACGCAAATAGAGAGTAAAAAAAGATAAACATTATCAAATATTTTTAGAAAGCCTCCACACACCCAATTAAACTATTTGCTTTTTTGAACATCAACCTTGTTGTTGTTTACTACATCTTAGAAATTTTAGTTTGTAGCCTATGAACTTTGGTGATCCCAAATTTGTTCTAAATCTGCTACTAAGTTCATATACACTGCATACTGTAGTGAGGATGCTAAAACTAACACGCACCGGGCCAAAACTGAAAATTTGTCAACTACAAAGGAAAAACTACAATCTTAGCTTACCTTACAAATTCCTCTACAGCTTGTATGCGTAAATCTTGCGTACAGTTTTCAACTTGTAGAAATGTAGCTAGTAGTAATAATGACAAGCATGAGTAAGCAATGTTGGCAAACTGACACCATATTTTGATAGGCTATTTTAACAAATTTAAAGAGTGTTTCTTTTTCTTCAAAACTTAGGGATAAACTCTGCCGTGAATTCCTGCCTATGATTCCTATGACAGTGAAAACAATCATTATAAATCGGCTACATATATAAATTTAAAAAAAGTACTACTTTGTGAAATGCAATTTCGTTCATTTCCATTTCTTCATTTCAGATAATAGCAACAGGCGATGAAACAGATGAAAGAGTTTATTACGTTGCAAACTTCGACGAACTTGATGGAATCATCGACCAGTTGAGCTCAGCCATTTCAGGATCTTTTCTTGAAGGTGAGTGATCGATTGTTAATGTTCAACAATGCTACGGTGGAAAATTTATTTTGTAGTTTTACATTTTTGAAGTCTTGGAGGGGTATGGAACTATGGAGGCAGGCGCCGTCACCTAAGCTGGCAACTAGTTGCAACCTGCTGCTTTTGCAGTGTTGCTGGTTTTAAACTGTCGTGTCCACTAAGTTCCATTCACTGTAGCGTTGTCTTTAAAACATTTTCTTCAATCAGACGGACGAAAATTTATGCAATTGGCGATGGCGTTGTCGCCTTCGCATTGCCATGGCTACTTTATGTTTATCTTTTTCGTATCGTCACGACTGTTTTAATCAAAGTAAATATTGCTACGATTCGATCAGTTCGACAACCACTTTATCTGGTTCATATCCTTACCAGATTTGGTTAGATCTGTAGCCTACCCAATCAGATGAAGCTATGCACCAGATAAAGCAGTTGTCTGAGATCAGTAACTATGCGCTAATCTATGCTCCATTATTTCATTTCTTGAAACACCTAGGCTACTTATTAAATTAATGACGGCTTTAAAATGTTTAATTTTGATCTGTCAGGATCGGTAGCCGCAAATCAAACTGGGAATAAGTTTTCATACGCGGAATATGGAATCTCGATACAACCCAGCAAAGACAGACAAGTGAGAATGTAAAGTAAAAAGTGAAATAAGAGTTGAACTTTATTTGATTTTTGCTGCATATTTGCGCAATTTATCTTTAGAGGATTGCCAACATATCGTATGATATTATGATGTGATTGTTGTGTTTGTTGTGATTGTTGTTGTTGTTTTTGTTGTGTAATTGTTGTCATTGTTAAATGTATGTTTGCTTCAAGCACCGGACATGTCGCTCGAATTTGTATTTGTGTCAAGAGTAGGTTATAGGTTGCATGCCCAACAGTTGTTGTTAAACAACCCAACTGTGCAAGAATAACAATTATCAAGATACATCTCAAAGAAAATATTCCAAAGAGCCATCACAATCAAAGGTAAGATGAAACTGCTTTACAATATATTTTTGATAATGGCTTGTATTAAAGTAATTATACTTGAATTAGGGAAAGTAATGACAAAAATAAAGTAACCTTAGCGGGTTTAACATAATGTCATAATGTATCTGCAATATATTGCAAATTTAATTCTTGATGAGGATATACGTACACACGTAGGCTACGTGTCGAAAACGTTTGATCCATTATGTTAGATATTTTGTTTTGTGAGTAATACATTATGTTAAACCCGCTAAGGCTACTTTGTTTTGCTTGTCTGTGGTTTAAAAATGAAAACTCTCTACCAAAGCTTTAATGACAAAAATTAACCAACAATTTTGCATGTGCATCTAACAAAACGTACTTGAAAAGTATTTTTCATTGACGGGAAATTAGATGATTTTGTTTTCAAGCAGCAACACTTCAACAAACGAAAACTTCAAACTAACCTCTTCTGTGTTCTGTGTTTAAGCAAACGGAACTACTTCTGATGTAACGCTTAAAAAAACCTTCAGTTTGCAGGTAAATATTGCATCAAAGATGCAAAGTTAAAAAGAAAAACAATTCAACTTTTAAAAGCGCAGAGTCAGCACAAAGCATTACCCAGCGTCTTATGTATATCGTCAACTGTCTTTTTTGCAGTGGCTCCTTCAGCACTTCAGAGAGCAAGTTTGGTATGGCACTTTGCGAATATCCTCGACCCCACAAACAGCATTTATTTCATATATTTGGTCACTCAAAGGTATCCGGCTGCTAAAATTACTCGGGTCCGAAAAAGTATTCCTAGGCATCCACGACAAGGCTATTGTTCTCGAGATCACGGTGAAGTTGCTGTTGTTATTATTATTTTATGGACTTTATTGCTTAGTTACATTTGCATGTTAAATGATATGCCTGAGGTTAATCGGTAAATTGTTTCTTTGGTAAGTTCGGTAGAAAAAGTGGTAACAAGGAATGTGACTCATAAAGCAGAAATATGTCAATTGTGAAAATCCTCATTAATAAGATACGGTTACAAAACATTTAATCGAATTTCCAGAGGTGAAGATATAAAGACAATTTTTCAAAGTTTTAAAAAAATTATTCATGTTTTGTATTATAGAAAAAATTAATGAACAACGGACAAAGTGAATTGGCTTTAAAAGGTGTTTAAGGTTTGATTGCTGTTTGTATGTTGCGTTTATATGTTACTTCAGGTTACCAGAGTTACCTTTTTCCATTTCCTTGTTCTTCGCAGGTCAAGAGAAATCTGCAATCGATTAACTGAACCTTCGACAAAAGAAAATGTTAAACATCTTCCACACCCCATCAGGGCCATCACGTAGTTCTTCCGTCTGCCAGGGAAAAATGACAAACTCAGTGCATTTTATTCGTATATTTATATTTGAAAGCAAAAGTGCAGTAATTCTTCAAACAATAAGTAAACCGTGTGTATGGCGATGGTTTCAACTCGATTTATTGACGAAACATTGTATCTATTAATTTAACCCTTTTTGTTAACGTTGAGTGATAGAACATGCCCATTGCTCGAATTATTAATCGATTGATTGTTCTGACGTTAAACATCTAATAACGATAAACCAAAAAAACCTAACCCTAACCCAAAAATGCTCAACAAACTGATATTACAAATCTCACATTTTTTTGCAAATTTGACAACTTCATTCATCTTGTAGCTTCCCGAGTTCATAGTGTGTGTTGTCACATTGCGAAACTCTGCTTTATTTCTGCGTACATGTTGCAATAAATAAATATATCAAACCAGTAACGCGGTACTGACAAAAAGAAGCTATTGCATCATAAACTTGCAAAATTACTTATTACAGAAAAGATTTATCTTCAACAAATATGATGGAGCAACAAACCTCTTTGTGGAATCTCCTCAGATGTTAATTTTCGTTTTCTATTTGGCTTAAGTTGGATTGAAGTATTTTCCATCGGTCCGAAATCATCGCATTGTTAGTAAAGTCAATAAATTGTTTGTAGTTTTGGTAAACCCGCCGATATCTTCGTATGAGAACAGTGTTCCCCAAAATAAATTTCAAAAAACTTTTGACCAAGCCAGAACACATACAAACTGTTTTCAACTAAATCACAAGTTTACATAAGTCGTGGTTTGATACTTCTAGCGATCGCATCAACTCACTTGACTTACCAGTTTTCTTCATGCTAGCGAAATAACGATGTCTGGCTGGATAGTGCTGTAGGCCTATGCTAGTAGTCTACTATTATGTTGATTCGGTTCTATCATAGCCTATTATGTAGCTATAAAAGAGCCATAGTTGTTCCAGGTGTTTGGTTGTTAAAATATAAACACCTAAGTAAGGTTGTCACACCAATCGTTTTCAAATAAAGACATTAAAACAACATTTAGCGTCCAGGCCAAAAACTTCTGCAACAGTTTGTTCTTTGCACTTAAATCGGACTATCCATTGTTCCAATACAAAGCTTCATTGACTGGGACAATGACTTGTTTGGTCGCTTGCTGGCTCAAAAGGTTAGCCAAGTGCGAACAAACAGCGAGTACACACAACAAAACGAAAAATAAAATAATATAAAAGCAAAATATGAATGATTTTAAGTTGTATTATTATGAGTGATATACATGCATGTCATGTGTAGCTATATGCTCCAACAATTTATTTACCCTCCGCTTCAAGCTCGAACGTATTGAAAAGCCATATTGCGCCTGTTCCAAATTATGAGCTGTTCCATTCGAATTAGAAGATGAAGCACCTATGAGAGTGGGATGAAGTTATTTTGATGCAATTATGGGATATGACACACGCCTTTTCAATTTTGCAGTAATGTTAAATCCGGTAAATTTACTGTTTCTGGTTCTGAAACGCTTACTTACAACAATCTCTCTACCAAATAATGTCATATTTCCAGTATGTCAAATTAGAAGACATGTAAACAAGTTAATATACAACACACTAAGATATTCGTCAGTCAACTGAGTATCCGTAACTCCAACACGAAACCAAACTAATGTTTTTCGGCAGCCGATTGTAGCAAGAGTTGACAGCGATAGACATGTGTTTCCGCCCATTGTTGGGGTCATTAGTATCGCACCATCAATTCATGCCACAGAAAGTGAGTACAGTTTTGTGCCGACAGCCAGGCAGAACGCTCCTTTCTACACAACGAAACTAATCTGTTACCTGAAGTATTTCATTTCAAGTGAAGATTTTTTGCTTTAATTAATAATATCGACAAACCTTCCAGCACGGCACTACGGATGTCAGTTCCAATGCGACCTACGATGCTGTCCAACAGGTCAAAGTTCGACACGTAGAACACCCGTTCGTTTGAGCTAGCGCCTGTTGCAATAGTCTGGAAAGAATATGACGAATGATAAGAGTGACTCAGCAAAATGTCAGACTGTTTTTGTCGTGTCAGCAATAAATCAGGATCATGGCATCATAGTCATAAATCACGTAAGGATCTTCAAATACCTGAAAATAAGCTCAATAGGTAAATTGTAATCAATTGCAAAAGCTAAGTTACAAAAATTGCAGTTTTGGCTAGCGATTAAGCTGTCGAGTCTACTCAAGTAGTAAAATGACGGATTTTGCTGCCTGGAAATAGAATAAGCTATACGTTATGACAACATGATCAGGGAGCTGGTGGCATAAGAACGAATGCGTTAAATTTTTATCCTTCATATTTCTGTGAGGCGCCAGTGATAAGCTGCATAAAATTTACATACACAAGTCACTAAAGTAAATAATTTATTTGATTTTTCACTTATTAAACCGTCATCAGGTGGTGGTTTAGTTAAGTAGTATTTTACCACAAGGTGGCCGCTATCATTAACGTCAACTGATTTTTTACTGTTTCCTACTGTAGCGGACGTCGAATAGTCTGAAGTATCCGCTCATACCTAACTGTAATTATAGCAGCAACATCCCCAGCACATAGGTGGTGGGGATGATCCGAGAATGATATCTTGACTTCCACAAGTATGAGTTTATTGCAAACAAAGAAACAAATCATCAGGGCGTATTAACTCAAGAACGTCGCATCCAAGTAATGCCTAGCTAACCGGCAGGGCCTCTGAGAGAAATTTTCACTAGTGGTACGAAAAGTCATTCCGAGCCCCCTCTCACTCCGGGCCCCCTTTGTCTTGAGCAAAAAGTGTGATGTTTGCTTAGGTGTATTGCACACCACACAACATTTTACTGCAGAATTGTACATCTTGTACATTATAAAGCTTTGGTACATTATAAAGCTTTGCTTTTGTACAATTTTCAATTGAAGTCGCCTACCCCCTTTGCTCTTTCTTCAAATGTTGTGTATAAATTTAGTTGTTTGCGTGACGCAAACCAGACATACATTGGTATGTCAACCAGACATTTGTTGACAAGGGCCGGGGAGCACTTAAACCCAAACCTAACAACTAAAAGTGCAATTAAAGAGCACATCGCCTCTTGTAAAACGTGCACTGACAATGTCTCGATCGACCAATTTAAAATCATCTCTCGAGGCAGATCTGATTTTCAGACTAAGATCATGGAAGCCTTAAGAATCAAACGTAACAATCCATCTCTCAACCGGCAGTTATTCGCCTGTGGCTCATCGTTCCTTTTGTGTGTGTTCTAATTGTTTTGTCCAATGCCGGTAGTCTACACCTCACGTGATCTATTTCCCACCGCATAATTTACTCGCAATCATTCTCGTATCATTTGTTCAGTTTGTGCTTTCAGTCCAGAGTGTCGTTACAGTTACAGTGCATAGTTAAATTTATCTTACGATTTTTCATTTTATGTATTGCAGATTTAATTCCTGATGAGGACACACGTACGTGTCGAAAACGTTTGAGTTTATTTTATTTAATTATGTTATATTTTGTGTGAAATAAAGTATGCTAAACCCGCTAAAGTTACTATGTTTTATTTCTCTATGGTTCAACAAAGCAAACTCTCTACCAAAGCTTTATAATTGTACATCTGTGCGCAATAATAGTATCAGGCTGCAATAAAACTACTATTTTGTGTCGTGCCTATCATGTGATCTGTCCCTCGCCAATTTGTGTATCCTGCATTGAATTCATGTGTCAGTTGTTGATGGTGCTGTTGAGAGGTGTCGCTTGTACATCTTTAATGTAAAATTTTTAAATTCATTTTTTTATTTCTCTTAGATGTAGCTTATAATTATTTCTAAAGAGGACACTATATGTGGTGTCGAAAACGTTCACCACATGCCCAGCACTAGCAGAGGAGAACGAGAGAATTAAGTCACTTTTTTTTACTTCGGTCCTGCTCCGAAAGTATTCGGCTCCTGCTCTAACTCCGAAATTCATTTTGAAGTGAAATAAGGGTGAAACTACCTTTGGCAAATAGTTTTTTTTTTTTAAAACACAAAAAACACCCCGGCTTTTTGCCCGGGTTTTTCTCAAACCAGCTTTTGCTACACTATGCCCCTCCCCCCCCCCGACAGGAGAATAACTAACTTTTATGATTTAATTTAGGGTGATTTTAACAGAACATTTTTGCACGTAAAGCATTAAATTACCACTTTGGACCCCTAATTTGCTTGCAAAGCACTCAATTACTTTCTAGGCCCTTTTGTTAGATTACGGGCCCCCAGGACTAAAGAATAACAACTTTTATGCTTGAAATCAGTCGTTTAGGATGGTTTTAACCAAACATTTTTCAAAACAATTTCGGGCCCCCCAACAAACACAGGCTTGGGCCCTCAAGGGTACACCGTACCCTCCGTACCCCCCTCTCATAGGCCTTGCTAACAGGACGAGGTGAACCGAATCGAAATCATGATTCGGAACATAAAATTAAACTACCACCAGAACTGAACTGAGATCGTGACTTTCAAGAAAAGAATTCGTGGTTAACTGACTAAAAAGAATACATCAGAAGCCCAGTGAGATTGGAAAGCTGCAGGCGATGCACCTCATCATAATGTGGCATGCGGCAGATGCACAACGCTAAATAAACGTAGAAATACGTGTATATGTGTATCAAACTGATGATTGCAAGAGAATGCACAATTACTGCTGGTGTTTCAAATTCCGAGGAAACGACACAAATTCTTAAAGAAACGCAGGTTTCACAACGGCAAAAGGCGCAAGGAAACATAAGAATAGCCGCAGGAGCTACACTGCCTTGAGTTTATCAAAGAATACGCGCAACTTTCCTAACATGGTGAAAATACAAAGATTATTATTTCAAATTTGTGTGCCAGCCAGAAATGTGATATTTTAGTTTGCGAGTGAGTTTGGAGAAAAACTTTGCCCAAAAATGGGACAAAGTATTGTCCAGTTCATCTGGCGAGTTAACAAAATATGACAAGATATAAAAATGGTGCAAAATGTCCTCACAACAAATTATGTTATTGGGCGGTGTGATCTGTTCAGCTCACCGAAACAAAGCTTTGCACTGCGTAGCTTTTTATATTTATCACCAAATTATTCTTATCAACCAATCGGTCACGTTTTTGTTTGTAAGCTTTGACAAGGCAAGATGTCTGGTGCCAGTTGAGATAGTCATTATTGGTGTTTATTGTGTTTGTTTGTCTTATTTACTGTCTGAAAGAAGATACAAAATGCTTTTGTCGTGTCATCATGGCTGCTCGGCACATAGCCCTAAGATGCTGCCACACAACTTGCCCAATAATGGCGAAAGAATTTACGCCATCTTGACGACAAATATAAAATAACAAGCACAGGCTGGCTTGTTGGTAAAAAAATTAATTACACCTGAGTCAGTAAACGAGGGTTCGATACCATATCTGAACATATCAACGTGGTTATAGAAACAACACTAAATATCAGTAAGAACTCATCATTACAAATGGTCTTAGAAAACAAAGCACTTTTCATGACCTGCACTGAAACTGTCTGCCAGATACCGCTCTACAAAAGCATGCAGTAGCATTATAGTCACACAATTTCGCGTTTGAAAACTTGAATTCAAAGATCTCTGTGGGTTAAGTGAAATATTAATCTGGTAAGATTCTGATGGGCTGATTCAATTGTGCCAACGCGACTATTCTTAGAACTTAAAAAGATTATACAAAAAAGTTGTTTACAGAAAGTTGGTACATAAACCAAAAGGCACGATGTGTTCTTAACCAAAATGATGGTCAGAGCTTTCCCTCTGTGTACAAAAAAATACTTTGACTTTGCGTTTACCTTTTCCTTTGATTTATTTGGGTAAGCAGCGGTTCGTGCAGTCTAAACAATACGGGAATGCTACCGCCATTTTGCATTCATCAAATGCTGGCATTTGCACAACAATCTACCTCTTAAGCCTTGTTCACACTGACAGGCTTGTGCTGTGCCTTGTATTGAGCGGAGCTTTGAGCATTGTGAAAGTAGGTTTACATTGTATGTACCAGACAAGGCTCCAGGTCCCGACAAGCGGGTGTTGCTAGTGGCACTGTAAGCACTGCACTTGCAAGAAAGGTTAAATAAAATGACATATTTTGCCTCCTATCTCAAGTCAAAACCTTTTATGGAAGTAATTTTCATTTAAAGCAGTTTATGTGATGTCACAGCACCCACGAAGGTCCTGCTTGCCTTTCAACCTCTGTTTACAAATCTTGCCTTCTCGCTTGTGACTTGAGCCGAAATCACTCCGTTGCAATTTTGGCTCAAGCGTACAAAGAACGTCTCAAACGACCACGTCACAAGCCGCGCAGTGTGAACAGCAGCACTGAAAACCATTGGAGCGAAAACGTTTCAGAGAACATCACGAGACATGGCACAACAGTGTGAACAGCGCTTTAGTGTAATTTACTAAGAATCGATTTCGCTACAGTAATAGCATCTTCAGCTAGCACATGTAAAAGAGGAAATTAAAAAAATACGTAAAATGAACAAATAAAGCAAACTCCGATATTATCAACACGCATAAAAATTCTATTTTACTTTTAATTTTATGGTTTAATGGGTATTTAATGAAAATATATCTACAGCGGTGATGTCGTATAGTTATAACAAAATAGGCTGTTGTAAAGCAATGAAAGATACGCAGTTGTCGGTTCAAAAAAGAAAACTAGATGCATGGCATAATAGTCCACTACACAATTTACCTTAAAAAATCTGCGTCAAAGGTCAGTGACGTACTGTGGCTAGAATGAAAATTTTAGGAAGGCAAAAACAATTGTTGGGAGGGGACGTCATTCAACATGAATTATAGTGATATTAAAACGATATAATAGCATTTAAACATACTTTTTTGGGAAAGCAAGATACAATTTGGGGGGCGATTGTCCCCCAAGCCCTTCCGTGGTTACTTCCCTGTCTTAGGTAAACCTCATTAACCGACAAGTTAACCACTGGTCATAAAACTGAAACAACAGGCCATATGCAACTGTACACTACAGCCTGCTTCAAGCTAGTTAGATTCCATCAGCGTGGAGCAGTCAATTTGGGAAAACATAAGCCAAAGATCTATGTAAAATGACGTAGATGCTTTCACAGCAGTGCGTGTTTCATAAACCTGTTGATTAAATGTTCCTTTAAATGCTAAAAATGGTACAAATGAACATGAAGCTCAGTAAGCTAATTATAGAGTGCTTAGAAAGCTATCAATACCAAAAATGTGCATTATAAGTTGAGCCTGCTACTGAGTGAACATGCGATAATTTACTTACTCTCAATTCATCAACTCTCGCATCACCTACTCCAACAGCAAAGGTCCGTATACCAAGCGATCGTACGTACTGGGCACTCTGAGGTAATTCCTTCCCATCGGTGGACCTAAACGTTCATTACGATTCAAAGTTTTTTAGAAAAATGAATCGAGAAAGAAGTTTTTCTGTAGAAGCAAAATGTTTGCACCTCTTCACTTCCTTTCTTTTGTTCCTCAGCCTACTGCTATCAAACTAACGCAGTTATTTTCTATAAAAAAATAAATGAAGATAGTAGCATCATATTTTCTATCATCAAATGTTACTTCATTTTGAGATGCAACTTCTCTTTTTGAAAAATGACCATTTTTTGAAAATTTTGTATTTTGCACTCAGACGAACCAAATCATTGCAATCATTTAACTCTTTAGAATTAGTCCGGCTTCTGGATTAGGGCTTCAGTTCAGTTCAGTTGTTTTTATTTTTGACCATCACAGAGAAAACCATACACGTCAACATAGCAAAGGTCGAGAAAAAGGTAGAAGCGACAAAATGCGAACGTTAAAACGTGCTTGTGAATGAAGTAAGTTATTAAGTTGAAAGAAATCTGGCACGGTCGCAACAGCTTCAGAAAAGACAGAAAGAGAAATAAACAATGAAAATGTTATAAAAAAAAACAAAAAAAACAACATTTATTTAGGCAATAGCTTTATTAGCCCATATAGTTTGTATTTGTACACCTTTCCCCTTACCTTCCGTCTGTCAAAAGAATCAGTATTTTAGCGACGTCTGGCTGATTAAAACCGTCAGATGATTGGAAGTCGTTGATTGTCTTGTTTAGCGCATGCGCGGTGAATGTCTGCAGGTTTGTTTCTTGAATCCTATCCACTCGTCTCTGCAGAGAGACAAGTAGATAAAAGCATGAAGTTGCAATATATGTTACTTTGAGCTCAAACAAAAAGGACAAAAAGTATCAAAAGTTTGTTATTGGTTTATAACTCAAATCAATTTCTATTGACATTGAAAAAAAAGTTAAATTGTAAAGATGTAACTAATTTCAAATTGTTTCGAGTAATTTGCTATAAGTTGCTTTCGTGCGTATTGCGCACTGAAATTTAATATTCTTTAGAAATTCAGGAACCACTCTAACCACAATATCAACAATTAACATCAGACGTCCAACCATACAAGAAACCTGGTCAAGGCATTTGTAGTGTTTCTATTTACTCGGAGTTGCTTGTCAAGCTAAACTCAATAATCAAACACAACTCCACCTATAAAATCTGGAAAGCGATTGGTTAATAAGGCCATCCATTTATTAAGCCCAATTTGGCCGGTCCGCAATTACTGGACGTAAAGGAGTGGCAGAGAATCGCCTTCTACTTAACAGGCTCACCCGTTTGATTGGCCCAAAATCGTCCCCTCCCGAGGTGGGCTGAATAAGCGAGTACTACTGTTGGAACAATAATAATTTAAAGTACAAACTCTATTGCAAACGCTTCAAGAAACACCTACACACAAGCTCAACTCACATTAAAGACTTCTCTATCTTTTATTGATCCAAGAGCAATCTCAGTGTTGATGAATAGCTGGTTGTTCAATGGCCTAAAGTTAGAACCTCGTTGAAAAGTCTGCATCTGATAATTACGAATAAGTGTATCGTCTACGTTCTAGAACAGTGATCTTAAAATTATTAAACATACGCCAAAGCTGCAAAAACTGTGAAACTTTACATCAAAAGCATATTAGAATTTGGATTAATGATGTTACAGACTGGTTAGGACTTGATTACACAACTACAATAGAAAAATCTCACAACCAGAAAAACTTGGCGCTTCATAGCTTCCAAATGATGATGAACATAATGACGATGATATTGGCAATATGACGTCACAAATGTACGCAGACTTCAACGAAATTTTACCTTCTTCCATCCCAGTATGAGTATCTTACAACTCCTATCCTCGTACTCCCATCACGTATACGAAACTGACTTGCCACTGCCTTAGTCCAGGTCTTGACAAGATTGAAGTTAACCTCTCCAATGGATCCAGAAGCATCCAGGAGGAACACCAGGTCAATGTGGGGCAAATTGCAAGCTTAATGGAACCAAAGCAAACAATGAAAGACAAAAATAAATTTGTCTATTTTGTCATTATGTCAGCATTAACGTAAAGTAACACGCAATACATAAATATAGCGATTAAACAATAAATACTATTAATACTACAAGAAAGTGTTCAATGCCAAGCAAAAAAGCCAAGCAGAACGAATTACATCAAGTACGGTTATTAGTCTCTAAAAACCTTTACAGGCTGTTTCACCCATAATTGGGATCATCAGAAGTTTCTTATACAAATAGAATCAAATTAATAATTATCAAATATTATAGTAAATTGAATAAATATTCAAATTGTATTTAAATAAGAACCTTCTGTTGATTCCAATTAAGAGTGAAACAACTTGCAAAGGTTTTTTAGAGAATAGTAACTGCATTTGGTTTAAATATAGTAATTTGTAATATAAACTACAATATAGAAGGTAATATATCATATAGTATGTACAACATAAAACAATATACTGTATAAATAAATACTATTAATACTACGAAAAATGCTCAATGCCAAACAAAAAGCCAAGCAGAGCAAATTACATCAAATTAGTTAGTACAGTTTAGAACCTCTACAGCCTGTTTCACTCTAAAAGGGGAACCATCACAATGTCTTATTCAAAAATAATTTTTTATTTATATCAATGTAGCCTAGATTATAATTTAAGTACAAAACTGCTTTAAAATCTAGGGTTACATATTTGGCACAGGCATATTTATACAAAGCTGGGGTCAAACATTCATCATACAAATGGGATTGATTGAGTTCTGTCAAAATGTGTTTCTGTCGTAAGCTCTGTCATAAGTCTGTTGAAAGTCACAAATAAGTTTTGGTGCTTGCTTGCTTGCAGCTAAATTGAGTTTCACTTCCCTGTTTGTATCAAATCAGATCAGTCATTGCGAACATTAAGAATTGCTAATTGAAAAACCAAAGAAACCATTTAATGTAAAAACTGTCGAGTGCAGAAACATTTTATTTTTTTTCTCTTTTTTTCAATGTTTTCTCAATTTAGTATTGCCTGAAGTTACAACGTCATAATGATTGTTGTAATAATTTAATTGTTGTAATAATAATGATTGTTGTAATAATTTAAATAATAATTCATGTTTTGCATTCTTACAGTTATAACAACGCCAAATAACATTGTAATCACATGTTTGAGCTACCTCCTTGAGCTGTTCTTGCATCTTCTCTCCATGAAGAAGAAGATCTTCTGATGTCTCGAGTGTAACAAAATCCTGGAAGATGATTGACCGAGCGGCAGTTTCTTACCTTCGTTGGGGAGCAAGCCTATATTGTATCAAATATTTGTAGAGTTAGAATTTGAATACCGGTACTGAAAAGTTTGGATGTTCATCAGCACAGTTATCGTTTCTAGCCCTAGTTGCAACAATGTGTTTTTTTTATATTTTTTCTTGTCTTCAATCGCACTGCAGTATATAACATTATGAAATTTTATTTTGTATGTCATTCGCTCTGAGGATGCGCATTGTCATGGTGCGTGAAACGTCAGTGAAGCAATAAACCATCCTGTTTGTTGTTGCTTTTACTTTCAATCTCATCAGATGAATGTTTCAACTAGTGCTAGAAACGAGTTAGAGTTTGTTACAAAAGATACAACTTGCTTTATCGAAAAAAAAATGCCCTGATCAGACCCTGATAGTCAACCAAAAGTGGTAAAAATACACCATCGGGTTAACCTAAATCAAACCATAACTTTCAGAAACTGCCTGCATCGTTCTGTCAGTGCCAACGGTTTTGGCAAGAAAAATTAGAGAAAATTTTTTAAAAAATTTTTGTCAACCAAATTCTTGAACCAACCGTCAATCGTCTTCCCCTTGATCCGATGTTTAAGGTTAATCCAAAAGAATCACCAGAAGCCGATCCTGGCGGCGAAGAAGATGAACATGAAAATGAGGAAGCGGAAAGATTCAAAGGACAACTGAGCACATTTCCTCTTGCTGCGAAAATTTGAAGGATGAAGAATTTTTTCTGAATGACAATGATGTCAGAAACAATTTTTTTCTTTTCACAACGATTTGTGGATCGATATAAAGTATTTTTGCCCCAATCAAATCTTTCATGTGTGTTTTGTCTCAATTTTAAGATGAGAACGTTATAAATTTGGTTTTCTTTTCAAACAAAACAAACACAAAACAAAAACTATTGCGTTAAACCGAAATATATTGAAACTCTGACATCTTGCATCAGAAGGTAAAAGTTCATACAAAGAATTGATTGATTGAATCTTTATCCTCGGACTGGGAAAGGTTCTTGCAGAGCTTAAGCCTGGTAGTTTAGCATGCTTGTAGAGGCTTTGAATAACTGACGCAGGCCCGGTCATAGAGATTGACAGATTGAAGTTTTCCGAAATTATTCCATCTAATAGATGCCGCTGAATCGAGAACAATCCTTAGTCTGCTTTGCTCAAGCGCACACCCCGAGAGCCGAACCAACGCCATTTAATCTTGAAGCTTGTTCAAGCGTTAAATTTTTTTGTCACGCGCTAACCAACTGAGCTACCGGGAAAGATCAAAATTTACCAACAGAAAGATCAACAATATAACAGAAACGACTTGACTACAATCTTTAAAAATTGTTATGGTTGTTTATTCCAAGAGGCACACAAACTACAATGTTAAAAATAAAAAGTCACAAAATAGTCATTTTAAAAACTTCAAACAATTGCCACCTTCTTTATTAGCGTATGACATTTGAATCAAAGGATTCCCTGGATCGATTGCTTTCGGTGCTCCCACCCTCAAACTGAAATAACATGAAAAAAAACATTACAACAATGTTCAAAAATCTTTAATTTATTGAATGTTGAATTAGGCTCTGTACATTGCCTGTACATTGTTTATTTGTAAAATTTCAAAACATCATTTTTAGAAGAGCAGGCTAATCCTGACCTTTCTGCAAACTATCGCAATTGCTATCTAGATTATTAATTTGATATTTCTAGCTAGGAATAATAATAATGCTGTGGTTTCATTCATTGTCGCCGTACAACTGCTATTAGAGACACTGAGACAGGGCTCATTTTTAATTTTATATCAGATTTACGATGTCACCACACTATTAACCAACTTATTCTCACTGTGTTGTGCAAGAAAGAATACAATCTGTACTGTTTGTAAAGTCTTCAGTGTGACCCGACCTGGAATCGATCTCAGACCTACCAGAACAAGAGCTGAAGCTGAAACGCCTCGCCACTGAGCTGGTATATCTTTAGCTACTTAAACCGCCTTTGATTGTGATTTTTTATACTTAATGACCACAATGGCTTGACTTAAATCAGGCTTAAATTCCGACTCCACATTTTTCGAGGTCTCAAATTGAAATTTCTGTCCTCATAAGCTGTTTCTTTATCTGCTGGGTAACGTTTGCAAACCTGTGGCAAACTTCAATCAAAAGTTCCTGCTGCGCAATGAAAAGTTTTGCTGTTGCGTTGAAACTACGTATTTATATGTTTTCATTAGGCCAAACATCCATACTTTTAGATATGGCCACTCTTGAGTGACTTAACGATTAACATTCTTCATGATTTTCACTGATTACTGACAGTAGCATCCACCTTTGATATGTTGCTTTCCAGTTTTAAAGAATTTCTCGTGTAGATTTTTTCAAACCAGCTTTGTTGTGGGGTGGGCAGTGGCTTCACCTGTTGTTTTAATATTCCGGGTTTTGACCAAAGACTATAACATTGTTACCAATTTTGTCCATTTTTCATGACATTGGTATGTTACCAAACTGAAAAAACGGCAGTGGCTAACAGACAATAGTAGCATAAGAACAATAAATAAACCATTGACTGACTGGTGTTTCTTGCTGTTTTTTTTTTTTTGACGTGGGTTTGGTTTCCAAGTCTAACTACTCTAAACTTTAAAAGCAGCATAAATTGTGTTTATTCTGGGGGGTGGGTACATTTCGTATTTGCAAATGTAACAATAATTTACTAGTCACAAAAAAAATTATAAATGAAAGTAGCCATATTCCTTTATTTTCCAGGGACGGCGTCGACGACCGACCGACGACGACGCAATACAAACTTAGCTTTTGTGAGTTTATTTCAGGTTGTTTTTCAAGACTAAATGTTTTTCAGATGAAATCAACGAGAAAAGGTTGATGAGGCGCCAAAATTGCATTCTGACGCCTAGCTAATGAAAACAAATGATTACCAACTTCATCATTGCGTGTGATTGCACAGTGTACGTATTTTTAGAAATTTCTTTCTGGCGAAAAAGTGATTTAAAACTACTTAGACAGCAAAACCGACGTTGAACCAATGTAAAAATGATAGGTTTTGCCGTCTGACTAGCTGTACATTGGCAGCTCACAATAATTCTATCATCAAATTATTTTTAGCATTCTGTTCCTCAACCGCGAATTAAGGTCATTCGGTGCTTTTGAATTTGGATACGTTTACAAAACCTTAATTTATTTTTCAAACCACAAATATTAAAATTATTTTAATATCCAGGGCATCCCATTATCTGAGAACAAACTGGTTTTCCTATTCGGATTTTTCATGGTCAAAATCATGGGAAACAATGCGAGAAGATAAAAAATTAAAAACAATTTGATTTTGAACAGGTCTAGGCTACAGTGATGAATGCAACTGCCCTTTTCAGGTGTGAAGGCTGCGACGTCAGCTTGTGCTGACAATCAACTCTGTTGTGTTCATTATGGTACAACAATTGATTATTGAATAATACTAGAATTGTACAATCGAAAAACTTACAATTCAGTGAACAAAACCAATAAGATTTAACAACGTTGGTTCAATCCTAGGCGTGTGAGTAAATAAACCAAAATTTTCAATATTCTATCGTATCGCGACCATGAAACCTACTTGAAAGATCTTCCGGCATCGATGCTTAATGTGTACCCGAAGAATGAGGGAACGAAATCTGGGGTTAAATTGCCGGTGAGTTCGTCTTGGAATGCTTTCACAACTGGAGACTCGATAAATCGCAAGTTGTCTTTTGAATCCACATTAAATCCAGAGGAAAAACTTAAAAAAGATGATAATGCAGCTATTCCAGTGAAGTAAACCAACATTTTGCTCCACACTCAAACAAATTCAAGCAGTTTACTGAAACTATAAAGAAATTCTGTAGCTTAGGTGCAAGCTACGCAAAATAGACTGATTATGGCCCTGTAAGAATGTAAAAATTGCTTTTTCTACCATACATTTGGATAAGTTAAAGATGCTTTCACTGGTAAAAGAAACCGAACTTGCAAATAGTGTTGAACTTTATTGAATTGTCTCACAAAAAGTTTGTTTAGCCGTAAACGATTTTTCAAGAATATTAATAGTACAGAAAAAAAGGCTGAATGCCAAGAGACTGAGAAGCATAATAATAATAATAATCAATAATCATGTTTTTATTTGCGACAATTGCGATAACATATAGTACATTCCAGACTCTGTAGGCCAGAGTACTTAGACTGCTTCCAATAAAAGGCTGGTAAGAGAAAGCTGTCAGAAAAGAGTGATGTGTTGTAAGCTGCAAAGAGTGATGTGTTGTAAGGCTCCCTCACCGGGATGCGAGTGTGGCGCCACAGACCAGACAGTAGATCATGTCGTCCATGACTGCCCAATCCATCAACCACCACATGGAACGCTTGGACTGAAGGCCCTGGATGACGAGACTGTCGAGTGGCTAATGACATCATGCCCAAACATATAGTCCGGAAGAACAGCTCATACGACGAAGAAGCTGCATGCATTTATTCTTTAATCCTACAACTAATTACGTCTGTCTGTTGCAGCAGACCTAATCGGCTTGCATTGAAGCGTTTTGAACAAAACAAAAATATTTACAGAAAAAAACTTTTTTACGATCAATCATTTTCATAATTACACGTGAAATGGGCTTATCAAAGTGTAAACCATTTGCACATATTAGTAGCGGTTAGAAAACCCCAGGAATTTTATAATATCTTTTTAAAGAAACTTCAAACTAATAAAAACAACAAAACACAACTTCACAATTGCATGACTACTGAAAAACTGCTCCTTTCTCTAACACCCTTTTACACATTGTCAAATCACAAGACAGTGACTCAACTACCTAGTCAAATAGTGAGGGGCCTGGTAGAATGTTCGAAAAGAGTCAGTGTGCAGGACCGTTGAGAGGATATTTTGGGCCCGTGCTATTGAGATCATCGAGTCCCAAATTAAGACGCTTCCAAAAAAACACATTATATCCGCCCCGTTAGCTCAGATCAAGCGGCGCAAGTTCGACTCTCGGCGTGTGCGCTTGAGCAACGCACGTTAAGGCCTGCTCTCCATTCAGCGGCACCTAATGAATGGAATAATTCCCCAGTAACGACACTTCAACAATCGGAGCGCTTCACTCTGCCAATCTTGGTAACCGGGTCTGGGTCAAGAGCCTCTACAAGTAGGCTATGCAAAACTACCAGGAATAACCAATCAAGGCTTTGTCAGTCCGAGGATAAACATTCAAAACCAACCAATCATATCCAAAGAATGCGTCGTGTTTTTTTAAGTTTGCAGGCCCCTTGAAAGGTTCCCGGCCCCTAAAATGATTTCGGACCTGGATCTAAAGTACCTCCTGGACCCCCTATCAATCCTACTAACTATTTCTTTCACAAGCCAACTCACTTTAAGACATGGTGGATATAAAGATTAACTTCTTTATCTTCTACTGTGCTTCGAAGCCCTTGTTGCGCCTTCGGAATGCAATGGCACTTAATTTAAATCAAATATCTCTGCTACAGGCATCTGCTTAAGTCAGTCAGTTGGTAGCTTAGGTTGTTTTGACTACACTACCGGCATCAGAAACATAAATTTACCATTTTTATGTTTGAGAATACTTCTGGAAAGCAGTGCCGGTCTAAGTTCGAATTCTAAATAACAAAAGAAAAACTCTAATAAGACAACAGGGATTGCTTTTAACAAACTTACAGCAACAATATTCCGAAATATTTTTACTCTGTTTCAGTGCAAAACTCTTTCTCCAGTACAGTTTCAACTAGTAGCTTTGTTTTCAAGAGCCTTACAACAAAGTTCTAAGGTAGCAACAAAAATCTGACAGCAAACTTAGAAAATGTAACAACGTTTTGCAACATTTTCTAATTTGATTTTTCTACCTTCGCTGCGCAGACAAAAGCAACCAACACGTTTGCCTCTTTCTGATGATTGTTGCGTCATTATCACGTCTTTCTGACGTCGAACCATTATTTGTCACGAACAGTCAACACAACAACATTAAATATCTTGATCAAACGTGAATGCGTTTGCAGAGAAAGAGTTTTGTTTCTTAACCTATAAATTGATTGATTAACGCCAAACTGATACGTACAGAGGTCGGTACATTCATGTCAGCAAGAAGCCTGTGTTGTTGAATGGAAACTGTTCATCTTCCTTTAGCCTCTACAAGACTAAAAAGTTAAATTGCCAGAATTGCGTTCACGAGACACGTTCTTGCACACAATCATTCCATATGGGGTATTATGTTTGGATTTTAAGAAAATTACAATAAAGTGAAATTGAATCATCTGCATTATAGTATTTCGCAATAGAAGAGCAAAAACATTCACCACAGTACAAACATCTCGATATACAGTAGTTTCCTGTCGAGTGCCAGTAATTTGATAAATTGGAACCCAGCCAGCAAGCCCATATGGGCCCCACATGGGGTCCTATATGGGCTGATGTACGGGCCCCATGTGAGCTGCCCATATGGGGCCCATACACATTGTGTCCGCGGGCATCACATTGCCCCCATATAGGCTGCCCATATTCATTTATGGGTTTCATGTGGGTTGCTCACACTCAACCCACAAATCTAATATGGGCTGCCCATATGTAACCCATAAATGTAATACAGGCTGCCCATATGTATATCAGGTATATATAACTGCAGACAGATGCCAAAGTGCTCAAACTGCAAGCAGTGAGCTTTGCGCAATGCATAGCAAGGTGCCCCCAGTAATTTTGCTTGTTCAATTTCATTTTGTGTTTGTTTAAAAGATCAATAAAAGTCGTTTGAGACAACTAAAAAATCTTAGTCTAGACAAACTCTGATCGAGGTGTATATCATATTAGTATGGGTTGCCCACAAACCTTTGAATCACAGTGTGGGTAGCCCATGGTCTGCCCATAAAAAATGTGGGCAGTCCATGGTCTGCCCATAAAAAATGTGGGCAGCCCATGGTCTGCCCATAAAAAATGTGGGCTGCCCATGGCCTGCCCATGAAAAATGTGGGTAGCCCATGGTTTTCCCATAAAAAATGTGGGCAGCCCATGTTCTGCCCATAAAAAATGTGGGCAGCCCATGGTCTGCCCATAAACAAAGTGGGCAGCCCATGGTCTGCCCATAAACAAAGTGGGAAGCCCATCAATATTTTATGCTTAGCCCATGATCAATAATTTTATGTGGCTAAATTTATTAAAATGCATTCATATGATAACGCATTTGAAGATTGGAAGTTTTATATTCCACCTTTTCATTTAGCAACACATTCTGCAAGAAAGCCCATATTGGGCACATATGGTAAAAACACAAAAACCCACATAGAACCCACATGCCCACAAGCCCATTAAAATAGTATATGGGGCCCATATGGGCTTGTTGGCTGGGAAATCTCTAAAATTGGCTTTAAATTGGAAAATTGGATTGCTTGGCTATACTGTAAATCTTACTTTACAAAAATTGGCGAAGTAGTCTACTCTACATTTCCGTCGCTATAAAGCTTTTCAAAAATCAACCTTTGTTTACGTGGTAGGCCTATCACTATCAGCTCAAGATAAGGTCAAAGCAATTTAAAATTCCTAGGCCGAAAATATGAAATGACTTACCTTCAGAAGTGGTCAGGACAACGAATTTAAAAAGCTTCAATAAAACTTAAATTCATTATCTGAATTCATTTTACCAGTAGGTTAGTCCCATACTTGAATCCAAGCAACGGGGGATGAGAAGATAGGTTCTCATTATACTAATATCTCGTTAATAATGTGTAATGTGTTTTCCGTATAGTAGACTACTATCCTACTTTGCAAGGAATATTTTTCCTTTACGTTTACGTAAAAACACAGGATTTACTTGAGTACCGCAATAGCAAGTTTTTTTGCTTTTTTAAAATTTTATTGCACATCAGCTTATCTTTAGTCGCAATTTGCCGATGCTTGACATTTGCTACAATAGCACACGGGAAGCAGCTGGCTCGATGACTGAGACAGTCTTGCGCTGCTTTTTGTCTGTTGTGGAATTCAGTTTTTTTATGTTGCTAGTTTTTTTTTGTATTGGTTGCTAGTGGAACCTATATTGTACTATTCTCACAACAAAAGAAATAAAAGTTTGTTGTTTTCTCTCTTTCTCTCTCTGAGGGAAGGATTCTTGCAATTATATTCACTACAAAATATTTCAGTCTACTCCTTACCTCTTCTTGCCTTTCAGCTGTGAAAGACAAAACTGCCTTCAATAAATTGCAAACTACGGTTAACTTAAATTAAACTCTTATTTAAACTCCTATGCAATAAGTTACAACACTCAAGATCAATCACAACATGTTTAAATTATTATTTATTTGCTCTGGAACAAGTCTTCGGTGAGAAATTTTGTACATTTTTTTGGTTAACAACAACGATGAATAAACCGCAAGAATGTCATAACACAGATAACGCCGTCCAATTTAAAGAACGTCCCTTTGCACAATGTCTTTCGAGGTTTTAGCAGGGAAGATTTAGTTTAAGTTGCAACTATTTAAAACAAAATATTTGACAACATTTTGGAAACGAAAAAATCTTGTTTCAATTCAATTCTATGTTGTCTCGATTTAGATTTACACATTTTTTTTATAAAACATTTTTTATTTGAAAATTATATTTCTATAAACAAACTAGGCCTTGACAATTTTAACTTCATAAATTATCATATTCTGGAGCATGGGTTAATAAAGTCTAATTGTGCTTTAGCGTCGTCTAGCGGCAGGAATCCAAATTTTATCTCTGGTAACATAGTTTTATTTTATACAAATGGCATCATGGTTAGAAATATCAGACATAACAAATATGGTTAAATTTCCATCCCAATGGCAGGAAATAATAAATTACATAACGGCATTGGCTTTAGGGAAATGTAGGGTAAAGTTAGACTACCTTATGTGTGTACATTTGTGTGTCTATATGCAAGCGAACTTTTCAGAGAGCTGATCTACAAAATTTTTCCAATTATTAATTAATTTTTCAAGTTCTAACCTAACAAAATCTAATGCAGCAACTTCTCTATAGCTCAATCTGTAACTTAGTGAGTTTGGAAACGTATAAATAGCATGATCAAGCTAAGAGGTTTTACCTTGATAGTCTAGGCCTAATAGGTTAAGCGCCTGACTTTATATATGAAGAAACTGCCAGGTCAAGCTAGACTCTCAAGGTCTGGTTCAACTCTCGGGGTGAGCGGTTGGGCAGCGCACTTCAAGGCAAGCTCTCCATTCAGCGGAACCTAATGGATGATATAATACACAGAAACAACACTTCAAATACAATCGGAAACTTTACTCTGTCAAATTCGGTGACTGGGCCTGCGTCAATGATTCAAAGCCTCTACAAGTACGTATGCGAAACTACCAGTAATAATCTATCAAAGCAGCTTTCTCAGTCCGAGGATAAAGTTTCAATCAATTAATAGTCCGCCCGATGGCTCAGTTGGTTAGCGCGTGACTTCGTGAACGAAAAAGCTACAAGAACAAGCGGCGCTGGTTCGACTCTCGGGGTGTGCGCTAAAGTAACGCATTCTATAAGGACTGCTCTCCATTCAGCGGCACCTAGTGAATGGAATAATTACCCGGCAACAAAACTTCAACAATCAGAAATTTTACTCTGCCAATCTCGGTAACCGGCCATGCATCAAAAGCCTCTACGTGTAGGCGAAACTACCAGGAATAACCTATCAAGGCTTTGTCAGTCCGAGTATAAAGATTCAAAACCAACCAACCAAAATCTTGCTGTCAGAAGCCGAACAAAACGCATTCAGCCGCGACGACATAGCGAACTATGTCCGTCCAGTTAGCTCAGTGGTTAAGCGCCCGACTCAAGATCAAACAGTGATGGTTTGGCTCTCGGGGTGTGCGCTTGAACAACGCACTTCCGGACTCATTTAGCGGTACCTAGTGGATGGAATAAATCGCAGATAACAGCACATCAACAGCAATTGGAAAACGTCACTCTGGCAATCTCGGTAACCGGCCGGGTAGCAAAAGCTCTAGATTCTAGAAGTATGTGAAACCACCAGAAATATTCTATTAAAGGCTTTTTCAGTCCAAAGATAAAGATTTAAAACCAACCAACTATTTCTCAAGTCACGAAACCGGTGCCAGCGGATGTTCCAGTGTATAAGCAAAACTACAAGGATGTAGCTTCATTAGAAGTTTATTCATCCCGTGACATTCTTCTTCTTCTTTTGATTTCATTCCCACTTCAAGTGGGGTCGCCGGTGCAAATTGTAGCCCTTCACATCACTTTGTCAACTGCATCTTTTCTTTCACCCCCACTATTTTCATATATTTTGCCACACAGTCTCTCCATTTCCTTTCGGTCTTCCTCGCTTCCTATTACCTACTTTCAATTGTCTCATTTTTTTCCGACTTCGTATCTTTTCATAACGTGACCGTGTCCCAAGAATAATATTTACAAAATTAGGCTATATCCAAATAAGGCCGGAAAAAGTTTCGAAATTGACCAACTACAGTTTTGACTTTCAACATCATTTATTCCAAGAGGTTTAAGTCTTCCTACATCAATAATCGACGCATGGCGTGTTAACATAGTGAATATCATTTTGCGTTTGTTACTTTCTCCACAGTTTTTACTTCATTGAGACCGCTTGTCAGTGGAAACATTGGTAAATTGTGGAAAGTGAAAAGCTTAACCAACTTTCTATCAAGTTGGTTTGAAAAGTAGAGTTTATTATAGCTCACTGTACGTGGCATCACAGATGGTACAAGATAACCAGTGAATGGACTCACATAGGAAAGGAGCTAGAGAAGGAACCAAGATGACAAAAAAATAGAGGAAAACAAATCGGTAACATTTGGATCGGAACAAAAGATAGAGTGCTTTTGAAAGACTTGCAACGTATCTGCACACGTATCTAACGCCTATCTACCAACAGTAGTATGATACGTTGTTGGTTATTTTACTGGCTTTCATAAATTGTTGTTCAACCAATTCCCGTTAGACTTACTCCTGTATCGTTGCCAACCACACAAAAAGCAATTGGATTTATCCAAAACTAAATTAGCCAAAAAACTATTTTTACTTTTTTATTCCAAGGATATCTACGCTCTGTCACACCTCTGCAACGTCATCAAGCAATATCTCTAAGAAAAACATAGTGGGTCAGTTTGCTACACCTCAATTGCAGCTATTAGTGACGACGATTGGGTGATATGGTTTTCAATTGCATTCATGGTCTTGACAAATTTTATTGTGTGATTATCCGAAACGTATTGTTGAATAAAATGATAAGTTTTTAGGCTACGAGTCAATTTGTTATACCTTGTAGTGGTGAAAGGCGGTACACAGGATGGTTCTTGATGGAGATGTGAACAAAACCACACACGTACTACGTTAGTAACCATCCAAAACAGTAATCAGGGACTGCTCACTGTATTGACCTCTCCATGGTATGAAGCGGAATGCCAAGACAGCCTTCAATCATTGACAATGACACCATAGGCTACAGTGGCTAACCGACGGGTGTCCTAATGTACAACGACAACACAAGAAAATAAATATCCGAACAATATGGCAGTACTGTAGTATAGTAATGAATTTAAAAACAGTATTATCTAAACCTTTTCACTTACGTGAGGCTTTCAGACGTAGTTAAAACTTGGAAGATTTCCGTTATTTCCTCGACGATTTACTCGTGTTTCGTTTTTTAACTGCAAGATGTTTTGCTTGTCGCGCGATAAACTAATTAAACAAACACGGCGTCCTCATCTTTCTCTAATTGTAGTGCTACAACGTCCAGTATGATGTTATCACATCATTTTTATGAAAACACTATAGGCCTACAGCTCTCTTATTCTGCCGAGTAACAAAAGAAACATGCATGTGCAAACTCTTTAAAAGCATGCGGTGCAAACAAAACACACGACAATGAAAATTAAATTTAGTGAATGAAAGATGAAAATACTGAACCATTGTCATACCATGGTAGATGCTAATGTGATAAAAAATACCCTTTTTACTTACGCTCTGCTGGGCACTGGCATGGATTGAAAATCCATACTGAGCAAAGAAAAGTCCGTTGCCTGATGCATTAGCTAAAGGTGAACCCCCTGAACAAAATATAAAATTGCTCAACGAACAATGGTTCGACGCTAGGAATCTGAATTTTGGCTACCATCAAAAGTTAGACTCTATACTTTGCCTAAACACAGCTGCATGTTTTCTGTAGGATTAGAACCACCTTATGAAAGTCCAGCAAACGCTATCAGAACTCAGTTACTACGCCTGCGCGTACTAATTGATAGCAAAGATATATCTAGAGAACATCGGTGTTTAAAGTACATACATCAGTCCAAATGTAGTTTTCGTGTTAGCACAATAACAACTTTAAGAGTAAGTTATTACAATTAAAAAAAAAGAAATATCTTTAGTTAAAGTGGCTTTAAACTTGACAGTAAATTGATTGTCAGTCCAGTTGCGCTATTCAAAGACCTACTTCTTGTTTCTCACCTAGTTAGCTGTATACACGGCATAGGATATTATAAGAAATACTATTAAGCATATTACTACTATTTTAACTTGAGTATGCACTGACTTGATTGTGATAGCAACATCCTACCTTCAATCAATGAAGATCGAATGTCCCGACTAATGTGGATCACTATTTGGCTCAACTCATTAAAGTTTGCCACATAGTAAACCCTGTCATTGGACTCCCGCCCTGTAGCCACAGTCTAAAAGGAATAATCTATCATTGGAGTCTGATTAAACCTAATAAGTTACTAAAACAGGGTTGCCATTTGTTTCGAGCAATATTATCAAATTATATAATTTATTACAGAACACTTACATAATTATACTGAATAACAATGTATGGTTTGAACAACCATTTCGTACGATTTCGAAGACTTTTTCTAGATGCCTCATTTCAACCAGTGATTAGCCTATTGCAAATAAAAAAGGGAAAACCAAATTTTTATACAAGGGAAAACCAACATCAAGAAACTCAGTAACTGTTTATCAAAAGAATGTCACAATACACACAAACAATGAAAAGTCATCTTGCATCTGATTTACAATGAACGCTTTGAAAGAAAGCTCATACAGACAATGGATGATGGTTTGATTCCACCAAACAATGAATATGGCAGTGGTTCTGACAAAACACTCAAAAAATTTTTGCATTTAGAAAACGCCATAACAGTCGGGTGCTGAATAATTTAGTCACTTTTTATTGTGCATCAAATCCTTGTCTTACCCTTAGTTCTGGAATCCTCGCTTTTCCAACTCCAACTGCAAATGTTGTGATCTCAAAAGATCTCACAAATGCAGCACTGTGATCCAAGAACTCCCCGTCGGTTGATCTGAGCAATAAAAAAGGATGATGATAATATCAGTAACAACACCACCTATTGAATAATTTGTCGTTCAAGCTATGAGAATAGCGGGAACATGGAATAGGAACAACAAGGGCACAACAAGGACATAACAAGGGTGCAACAACGGCACATGGAAGAGAAAGCGAATAATACTGTAGGCTACCTCTTGGCCAGGAAAATTGTGAAACTGAGAGCTCCAGGTTGTTTAAATTTTGCCTCAAATTCGGTTGGCGTCCCACAGCTAAGCTTTCTTCACATTTCAACCTTAACCCCAATCTCAGCCACTGAATATTATAAGCCATCTTCCATCAGTGTAGCATGATTCTTTAAAATGATTGGAGCTATAATTTAAGGAAGTAGGCCTACTAAGGGGTAATAAACCAGCAAAGCATCGCCATCACCCTTTACCTTCCGTCGGTTAAAAGAATCAATACTTTGTTTGTTTTCGGATCTTTGAATCTCTCCGAACTCATAAAGTCGGTCACCGTCTTATTGAGCGCATGCGCAGTATAGGTGTGGTAACGAGTGACTTGGATTTTATCTACAGCACGCTGTTGAAACAACGCCAATAATTAATTAACTAGAAAACAGTAGTACATAGATTTTACAATCATGGATGCAAATGTGATAATTTTTATTCCAGCTTTTGCCTCTAGAGAGGCAAGATTTAAATTTAAACATCATTGTAGTATACAGCATGCCCGATAGCTTGGGTCACACCGAAGACTTTAAAAACGACACCGATTACCCAGTGAGAATTAAGTCGGGTAATAATGTGATGACATTGTAAACCTGATATAAAATTAAAAATAAATCCTGTCGCTGAAAGACCTTAGCAGTTGTAGAGCGACAATAAATAAAACCATAACATTATTATTATGTACGATGACTTTGTCCATAAACTTGATCTTTAAATTCATTCACAGTACTTCTCCTACCTTGTGGCTTGCAAATAATGATGATAGCATGGTTCCTAGAAATTACTGAGCATGAAATAGATTACTTCAAATACAGAAAGAAGATTTTTTGCAGCAATTCAAGTTTGAGGAAATATCAAACAAAGAAGATCATACTGCCGGTTTAGCATCTGACAAAGTACTTCTCTTAAGTTGGATGAGTACAGTGCATCTCTGCAAGCTTAATATCTGAAGGCTGCATTTTATCCTTACTTTCTTGAAGATATCAGTTGCATATGAATGACGAAACGTCGAAAAATGCAGATTGTTTTCTAAAGCATCACGTGATATGTTAACTGTTCTTCATCAAAAGAACATACCACCCTTTCAAACTTCGACAAATGTTAAGAAAAAATTTAGTTTTGTTGTTGCTGCTGTTGATTCTCACCTCAAAGGCATCTCGATCACGAATCGATCCTAGCGGTATCTCGGTGTTGATGAATAGTTGATCGTTGAGCGCTCTGCAAAGTAAAAATCGCTGGTATCGCTATCCTTTATAACGACATAAAATCTTCTCAAGTGACATTGTTATAGCAGCTCAAGAGTAAACCACTTTCACAATATAAAATAAGCAATTGATAACTACAATAGTCATCTAGTCAGTTGCTGGTAGTTTGTGCAAGCTTCGATATCGACTTTCAAAGATGCTGTTGAATATCTTTCCATGATAGCCTAGTCGCTTGCGCCTTCGGTTGGTTTCGAACTGACAGCCTAAGGAATGCCAGCGAGGCGTTTTAGCCGCTTGACCTCAAAAATGAATTATTTCCGAAAACAATTAACGCATTGACTGGAAATATTTTTGTTACTAAATCTGATGATTTGAATCTCAAAGGAAATGGACGAAACCATTTTGGTGATTAATCTTTTTCCTTCAATGTTTTCAGAAAAGTTGAATACTTTTTGGAAATTCATAATCAAATAAATAAAATATGTATGTTGTGCTACGCAACGAACCGTGACGCAAAGAAGTGAGAATATCTCACAATCCCGATACGGACGTTGCCATCGGATATGTTGAAGCTCCTGCAGAGAGCTTTGGTCCAGTTTTTTACTCTTTGAAAATTAACATTTCCAATGGATCCTGAGGCGTCGAGAAGGAATATCAGATCGATCAATGGAGGTTTACAACCTGAAATTAAAACGCGCCAAGAAATCACGTTAACTGGCCAGCCGAATAACAAATAAGTAAAACGTGATTTCAATACTTAATATTAAAGCAGATATTTATGCCATCAAACCAAATTTTTAATCTTATTTTATACAAGTTTTTCTCTTTTTCAATTGCCTTGCCTGAACCAGGCATCGACGGCCTCAGATGAATAATTAGACCAAATATTCCTTTTATATGTTGCATGAATCATTGTTTCTGTCTTATAGTTAAATTGTTTCAGATGTGTTTGTCTTTGTCTGCCAGACGCCCGCTTTCCAAAACTTTTACCAGTTAAAGAGAGATGCTCCAGTTTTTTGCTTTCTTAAACAAGTTAGACTTGTATAAGGTTCAATATATTTTTATTTGTTGATGTCAACACATCTCGCTACAAATTGAAAACACAAACGTTTTTTTGTGTCCCTAAAATTAACATTCCGCTTCAAAATTGCTTGCTCACTTTCATTCAAGGCGGGCCGATGTTCCTCCCATTTCGTTCCTAGTGGACTTTGCTTGTAGCACCTTCCGGCAGCGTACGAATACGATCTGCACTTTTCTTGCTTTAAAGGGGAGCAGGCCTAAAAAGATAAACAAAACATTTTTTAAATTACACTCTTTTTGTCATACGTCTTGTTGTAGTGATTGGCCGGTGAATAACAGACCAAATCCAGTTTCACTTCAACAACCCCTTAGCGTAATACAGTCCTGAGAAAGTTATAGAAGTTCTGGAATAAAGGAAGACCTATTTAGCTTGAAATATTTGGTGGCTGAATCCAGTACAAATGTACCTAATTCGTTTTTGGTTGTTAATTTTAAGCGATTGCGTTCACCCAGACAGCAAAAACCGTCATTTTTAGGTTGATTCAACGTCTGCAGACTAAATCAAAAGCGATTTGCTATCTGGGCTTTAATTTTGTTATCTGAAATATGCACATTTTCCAAATACTATCAAATCTTAGTCATATTTCGTATGAAATTTTAGAATCTTAATAGGCTAACATTCCATACAATCATCTTTAAACGCATTCTGCAACACGAAGATTGTTATTGCGTTTCCTTGTTGATGCAACTTTATATAATTATTGTAGAATACGAAAGAATACCAGTAAATTTCCGTTTGGATCATTTCCAACGCTTAAACCAAACGCGTCTCCGAGGTATCCTCCTGGACGTTGTACGGAGGTACAGGCTGCTGAGGGTGAAGTGAAGGAAAGAGGACAAGATAGGACATCACCTTCAGCTGCGACACAAATCGTTAACAAATTCAATAACATGATACACTCTTCTGGTGTAGTGTAAAGGTGAGTCTTATATCCATTAGTAGGGTTGCCAGTTCCTTTCTCTTGGCCGCCTTTCTTTCAGCAACTATACCCATCCAATCTTCTGGTGTAAACTAAGCCAAACTATCACAAAATATTTCAAGTGATAATCTGGGTTTATTCAGACGTTTCGTTAATCAGACACGACTGACTTCTTAGGGCTAAATCAGGTAGTGACTGCCTACCTAGCATAGTAGAACACAGGACCATGACGGTTTAAAATAAGTAAACGTGTTTAGCAAATGCCTTAACCTACTAAAAATGCAAAATTAATTAAATCGCTTTAAATATATTACTTTTAATGTATGGATCAGGCAAAAAGCCGGAAACAATATATCTGTTTTCAATGAAATAATCTAAAGACTCCGAAGAAAAAGCTTTGAATATAGGTATAAGAAACTATTTTATCACATTTTTTTGTTAATTGGGTTTTTGCAAAATGAAAGACGAGGAAACGCGCACAGACAAGCAAGGCTAACACTTGTAAAGTTACTTGCATATTAAAATAAGTAATATCCTTAGCCTTGCAGTGGGGCTGAGTCCAACATTGACAAGAGATACTACTACAAGACCAGTATAAAATAAGCAATTTTCAGAGTGCCAGCAGTGGTGTACCGTGACCTTGTGTTGGATATTTACTTTTGCAGCAAACTTTAGTCTACTTGTAAAAATGCCTACGGTGCGGTTCAATCGAGTTAGCTCCACCGCTACGCCATCAAGTATCAGTATTATACAAACTACGTTCTTTTTAGAAGTTGCTTTTGAAGTCGATCAATCTGATCAATAAATTTTAAAAATCTATTTTCAACAGCCTACATTTCGTCATCCACTGCGCAACTTTATAATTTGCTACTCCACATGGCAAAGCTGCAACATTTTTACATTAAACTGCTTGGGGGAAGTGATACAATGAAACTTGTTCCAAGTTTGTATACAAAAGTAGCCTAATAGGCTACAAACAAATAGCCAAAGTACAACAGATATTAACTATTTGAATATTAAATTGAATCAACTATCTGATGTTAACTATTTGAATAAGCTTAACAGAAGATGATCTAGCTAGCTGATCGAAATTGATTTTTTGCTGTTTATGATTGATCTGACTCGTGTGGAAATAAACTTGTTTGTAACTTTTAAATTTGATTTTTTTTTTAACTTTTGTCATAAATACAATACTTACCGTAAATGGAAGAATTCCTTAGGTTTGGATGATTCCCTTCAAACGCCTTGGGAGCACCAACGTGCAAGCGGAAAGAATTTCTAAACAATGTGCAATTGTAACTGTAAATGGATTGCTTTGATAAAAAAATCACTAATAAGTTTCTGAGCAGCCGATTTGTAGCATTGAATTGACAGCGATAGACACGTGCTGTGTCATTAAAAAAAAATTACTAATGTTATATTTTTTTGGCATAATCTCATTTGATGTGAAAGCTGCATTGCAGGATTTGATTTGTTTTAGTTTGTTTTGTTGTTATGCTGTTTGCAGTAAACCATAGTTTTCTGGTAGCCGTGTCAAAGCATGGGAAAACTTTTGTTGGGTCTATGATTAAGTCTCCACCAGAAGGGCTTTTGTTATTTCAGAAGTTCTGCCACAACGTTTACCGTTGGTAGATGCAAACTCAACCAAACTGCCAAAATGAATCCCCCCAAATCAGCTCACAGACCATCTCATTTTGGAGTGCCTAGTGAGTAACCCAGCTTCAAAGAGGATACCTCACAACCCACCAATGCAACAAAGTTCTCATAGATCGGCTAAATGAAGACTGCTTGGACTTATAACGTCATACGAGACAACAACAGGATTTGATCAGCCAAAAAACGAAATTAAATCATTCAATGGAATTGCTGTTAATAACATGCACAGAAATTAAACCGTAGTTTCCTGTTGCGAAAGTGTTGCCAGATTCATCCTACATCGGACGTGTTTGAAAGTTAATTTGAACTCATTTAAATTACAAAAAACTTGACGTCCATACAACCAGTTGTTGTAAAAGGAAAAACTTTCAAAGATACCCAGTTTCCAAGAACCAGGAAGTAGGTTATTAGGGCAAAAACACGAAAATGTAATCAAGGACCAAAAAAAAACTCTTGGCATCACTTCAAAACAACAGACAAAAAGTCTTCGAAAATTTGCTAACGACTTTTTGTCATTTCCTGAAGAACACACGTGTCAAAACCACTTGACGCGTCAATGTGCTACACATCAAGTTCCAGATGACAGAGAGATTGTTTTCAAGACGTGGCTCAACTAGTCTAATAAATAAAATGCCCAATAATGCGTTGAAAGATATAAGTTCGTACTTCATTGCTTCAAAAATATGGTATTTGTAAGAAAAATTGTCCTAAATTTGCCGTTTTAGAGTTAGATCTATTGCCAATAGGCTTTATACCACCAACATATTTACGTCTTGCTGCATAAAGAACAACGTGCTAGCCTAGTTTCCATTCTCATCTGCATTTTACTTATAGGACGCGACAGCTACCCAAACAATGCGAGTTATTTGAGCCTGGTTATTTGATGCTTTTCAAATGTTTCGAGATAGTAACTTTCAGTTTCAATTTGAACCGTTTCGCGCCATTTCCAAAATAGTACCTGAGTCTGTTTTGCCTTTGTGAAACAGCCACATTCCTACGTGCAGTGCTGGGCACAATATCACTACTTAAACACATCAATACATGTGAAATTAGTTAATGATCTTTTTTTTTTGACTGAATTTGCATGCACCCATTATTGCACCTTAAGTATCGTTGTGTTACCATTATTCATGCATTAAATACTACAATACTTTGTTATTCGGTCATATAGGTTGTAAGCAACGTTGTGTGACGTAACAACCAGGCCTAGCTCCCATTAATAGCTACTTGAGATTAAAGCTCCGAAAAAATTAATCACCTTTCTGGAGATTTCTTTTGGAGTGATAGAGCATATCCAAAATAGCTTGAGTGAAAATATTTCTCTCCTATAATCACCGCGTCATTTCGGTTGACATTATTTTTTTTGTGATTACTCAACTCTGGAGGTCTAATCACGACTGAGGTTTTATCTGTTTCCAGATTGTATGCGTGGATGACAGAAATAAATAACAAAAATAAGAACATTATGAGCATAATAAATATTTCCTAAACCTGAAAAAAAAAACAATACAAGTATACATCACTTAATATTTACAGCAAAAGTAAACAAAGAAAAACGCTTGATTTCTATATGACATTGAGCTCTTTCCTCTTAGCTTTTGCTGCATCCTAAATGGTTTAACTCTGCTTGCTTCATCGAGCGCTTTTGCAACTATAATGCTTTTCATATCTTAAAAACATCACATTGTAGACTTTGTAGACTTAAAAATATTTGTAGCTGTATTTCAGCCGATGACCAATATTGTAGCCTACTATATTGAACTGAAAGTTTGATTTGTTGTGTGAAGTTTGCAGAACTTTCACTAAGCTAATTAAAATGAAATAAATTTTATAAACAAAAGTATTTAATTCTAACGGTTGCAATGATGCATTCTAAGTGTAGGCTTCGAGACAAGACACGTATTCAAGCCATCTGGCAATGATGCAGATATCTGCACATTGTGCAACTACAAAACCAACAAGAAACACATCACCAGTAGAGTTAACAGGGGAGTCCAGGGGTACTTTTGAACCGAGCCTGGAATGATTTTAAGGGGCCCGGATACTTAAGAAATCACCGAAGTATCTTGATGTGGGCCAGAGGATATCATTAGTACTGGTCCCAAAGTATCCTCTCAACAGCCCTGTGCATCACAGATACAGCCATTTGAGCTTCAAGTGTGATGACATAATCTGTAGCCTACAACACAACGTCAAAAGCTTAACTCCATCTTAAAAAATATTTATTTAAAAAAAAAACAAGAATTCTCAAAAAGTTCTTTGACTAAGCAAAACTACATTAAAGAAATTTTTCTTTATTACTGGTTTGAGGAACAGACCACAGTGTTACATCAAAACGTTGGTTTTGATATCAAGGCAATTTAAAAACTTTATTGAGTTTTTTGCTCGCCTTATTTGTCCCAGCTCGGCTAGTACGTTAATTAGGCAATAAATCAGACAGCATTTTGCACACAAAAAGATTAGAAGCAAAAAGAATGATTTTTTTAATTTCTTGACGTTGATATAATGTCGACATGTTCTTATACGACGTAACTGTCAGAGCAACGTAATAACATGAACAGTCAGTTAAAATTCGAAGAAGTCCAACATCGGAGAAAATCGTCATAAAGTATTTTCCCATCAATTCACAGACTTTCCAGACATTGTCGTAACAATTTCTCCTTTTAACCTTTAATCTTGATGAAAAAACGCTTTAAATATCGCCGACTAGCGGCTGCAAAGCTTAAATATATTGCAAGGAATGTTGCTAATGGCTAACTCGTGTAGAGAATTGCTATTAGGTAATAATCGTGACAACAATTACACTCTCGTTCTTTTTTAAGCTCGCGCGAGTTGATTAAACGAAATTGCAATTTGTTTTTGCACGGAGCAAATTTATCAAGTTTAGAAAAGGTTTTGAGTGAAATTCTTTTTAGAGCCTACAGTCCAAGCAACTACTTGAAATGTGAACATATAACATAGAACGGATGCAGAATAATCTAAAGAAGAATCTAATCAGAAGGATCTGGAATCTAAAATGTCACTTTGAATTTTGTTTAAAGTTTTGAGTTGGGACTGAGCATTAGGCTTAAAATTGAAATGATGAATGAAATAATAATTCAAACATGAACTCATAATTTTGCATAATGAACGTTTACATGGCACCATTCAAAGTTATTTCGATAAGGACTTTGAAAATTTTCGAATTTCTGAAAGTCTTTTGATCAATTTACTTCTATGAAAATCTTTCTTTAAACAATGCAAACTACCTAATATTTCATCTTATAGCACCATTTTGGTTTTGTTATTTTTATATTATATATTTTTTAAATAATAATATTATCTTGCTTATGCTTAAAAATGATGGGACGTTTTATCGAGCTTCAATAATATAGGTGTTAAATTTTCAGGTGGCAACACTGCGAAAACTTATAGAGTGTAAAAGATAATTGTTGGTTTGTTGTTTATAATTATCTAAGGTTATGAAATATTACTTATAAGTTACTTGTCTAACTGAAAAATATAGATCTCTTTAAAGTTTGAAAAGACAAATTATATCCACAAAGTGCTGCATTCTACTAAACTCAAATGAAATCGGTAGCAGTAGAAACCCATATTTTAATACATCTAAACCAAGCTCTAGTTTTCATCATACAAAAAAAGGATTTTTCCCATGAGGCCTATATGAGAAATAAATTGCTAACATTTTCTACCTCTGATAATTCCTTTTCTTACTCTCTCGACTGTTGAACATTGAAAATTGAACCCCTTTCTAACTGATGATCTTTCGGGGTGCGCTCTAAAAAACTTTTTCAGCTTAGGATACAAACCTATTTATACACAATTACTTCGTTTGAGTTGACCGTCTTGTAGGTTAATCACAAAACTTAACCAACATTTTAAATCATAGATGGAATGTTATAAAATGCTGAAAAACTTTTCTGAACATTAAAAACGCACCATATTTTTTTTTCACCAAGTTAACTTTTCCTACAAAAATTTAATTCAAAAGAATAAAACTAATTCAATAGTTTGATGATGCTCCACGTAAACGGTACAACTGTGCCTCTTGCCATTTAATTGTGTGGTGCGCACAACCTTCTGAAACTATCTTCTAATTTTTCTTATTGACCTCAATTGGGTTTAGCAATTTAATGCTCCACTTGCACAGCAGTTGCCAGATTTTCTTTTTGTTGGTGAACAGACAAATTTGTGACGTCATCGCATCACAGACTGCATTGTTGATATTCTTGTGCAGTGAACACACGTTTGGTTTGAAAACGGGGATTTTTTTAATTTTTGCGTTAAAATTGCGTAAATGTTGTCTTGTGTTTCTTTTTCAAGTAGCAAATTTTAAGAAAGCTGTTTTGAATTTTAGAATTTACATTAATTGTGCCTACTACGTCAGCAGCTGTGAGGAGTTTTTCTCAGTCTCTAGGTTGAGCAGGCACAAACTCATTCAGTTCAGGCCAATCCCAAGACGGGCAACGTTTAAACCAGATATATTCTGAGCCAAAACACTTTGTTACTGAACGTTATTGCTACTCGAAAGTTTTGAGACGCTATTTTGGCATTTTAATATTGGCTATTGAATTATGAATATTAATCAAACGTCATAGAAACACCATTTTTATAGTGTTGGAAGAAAACATACAAAAACATGTGCTATGGGTCAAGATGAATGAAGCAAAAGTATAGGACACTTTACCCATTATAATCTTGACGTTAGCATCTGATTCAGATAACCTAATAATCAGTATGCAGCACTTTGGTACAGACAATAATGATGGTATTATTTACTTCTTGTTGCTCTATAACTGATGATGTATTTTAGTATTTTTCTTAATTTGTATTATATTTGGTGGCGTTGACAGGGGGGTGCTCTTTGGACCTGGGATGATGTTAGGGGCCGGGAACTGAAAAAAAACCTAGTTATTTTATTAAATTTAGTGCGTTTTTCTTGTTGTTTTGACAGGAGGCAAAATTTTCATTGGTAAGCTACCGGCCCAAATCATCTTCTTAGCGGACTTGCTGTTTCCCCAACCACAAGTTTGATTTTTTTGGGAGGCTCGAGGATTCTTATTTGCTGCTGGCCAAAATTTTCCTCTCATCGATCCTGTTGTCGTATGTTGGCCAGGTAGCTTTATTTTTTGGTACAATTTTTTTGTGTCATAAAGCTCTCGGCCGCTGTGATTGTATGTTCAATTAAATTCTTACCATTGTAGAAAGAAAACGAAGGAACGTGCTATTCATACAGCGACGATTTGCTCACTCAATAACGAACTCTGCTGATGATTACCAGCCTATATGATCCAACGACTGTATAGGCGTGCTAAGTTGACAATGCGCACCTTACGATGAGCGACAATAACCTAAACTTAAAAACTAGTTTGCATCTTTACAACTCGTTCAAATCTTTCACGTCCCGAAAAGGGGCCTCTAGTTACAAATTGTTTCACTTATCGTGGGATAGAATACCAAGACCTGGGCTATTTACTAACTCTGTCTAAGTTAGAAAGATACAAGACATAGCACGAATTCAGTTAAACTATATATTAAACCAATGTACCTATATTTTTTGTTTCGGCCTAATCACGTATCTTCTAACGATGATATATTGTGCACGAGTTATTGTAAGTCGTGTTGCGATGTTGCCAATTGCTTAGGACTAGGTAAACAATCTCTATTATGCGCTATCGCTGCTAACAAGAGAAACATGCACCCGGTAGAAGTAGACAAGCGTATAATAGACAACCTATTTCAAAGAGGTTGGAATATAACCTAATTACGTTGTCAAAATTATGTGCAGCGATTGTTCGGATGGAAGAGACCTCAGAAGATATCAGAAAAAACGTGGATACGTCCCATAAAGTGGTCAAAAAGAAAACGATAGAATCATTTCTGTCTTCAAATACATCAACTTTAAAGGTACACTAAAGGCTCCGGTGTGAATATTACAGAGCAGTAATTCCCAAACTCTTTGTCTTGGCGAACACTTTTTGATGACCTCAAAGCGGTTACAGACTCTTAAAAATGATCTAAAATTTTAGTATACGGCTTTTCCTGACGGAAACAAATGTTTTATAAGTTTATGGTAGCGATGCACTTAAAAAAATGCTGAAATCACGACGCACTTATGACGATTGATGACATTGAGAAAGTTATGAGCTATATTTTGGCACATGGGCTCAAACATATTTAATCTACAGTATACTGTGTTCTATTGTTTTGGTTATCTAGGATGTATTATTAGTAGGGGAGATGTGGGACCAATGATACAAGGGGACCAATACAACACAGCTCGTTTTTGATCCCTACTAAAAATTAACTTTTTTTTTGGTAATTATTGGAACGAGATTACATAAACCTTCTTTGCCACGAGGTTTGAAAGTTAGGTTGTTGCAAATGCAGAAATGAGACACAAAAGTATGTTTTTGGCAGGCAAAAGTAAAATGTAGTACTTCTGGAAAACTTTCAATATTATGTTCAAGTGTTTATTATAGCAAATGCTAAGTTTTTCATGTACTAGGTAGGAAGGTATTTTACAAGATTGGTAGGCTTTATGAGAAATAATAAGTCGAGTTTTGTGAAACCATCGTTTAATTCAAAGTTTTTGAGATGGGGGAGCTTTGAGACACTGTTAATTGAGACCATGTCTCAAAGGTCCCTGTCTGAATTTGAAAGTATTTTTTGCAGAAAATGCCTATGTTGAAGCCATCCGAAGGCTTAAAAAGGAATTTTTCAAATGAAGCTTCAAATAATGCTTTGCATGACATTGTTTAATATAACTTATCTGTGAGAAAAGCTGCCAAAAAACATAAATTTGATCATACCACTCTTGGCAGATTCTTGAAGGATGGATGAAAAATGAGCCATTTTCTGAAGTGTTGTCACACTTCATTAAATTTATGAATTTCTCCAAATCAATCTAGGTATTTCTGGAAACGTAGCCTACAATGTGAGAATTCTGTAACTTCTGATGAGCATCACCAAACAGGAGAAACTGAGCCTTGTACCTCAGCTTCCTTACAAAAAAATGATTCGATTTTGTTATCTTCAATACGGCCATATCCAAAAGCAGTTGCAAAGGGAAGAAAGAGAAAATCACGAAAACGTAAATCAGTTGTGAAAATCTTCAGAATCTAACACAAGCAGTGTTGTGGAAGTTCATCTAGAAACTGACGTTGAGAGTGTTTGCACCGATACCAGTGATGTTTCATGTGAAGAAAATGCATTGCAAAACATAATTCCTGATTGTCTTTCTTCTGGAACCTATGTAGTGGCCAAAGTTCATGCAAATGCAGATGTTAAATTTAAACATTTTATCGGCCAGCTTGCACATGGACCTGATCAAGATAATGACTATGAAATGGAGATTTTAAAACTAAATTGAGAAAACATCGGACAAAATGAAGGACTGTTTTGTGTTCCCAGGAAATGAAAATGTGGCTTATGTGTCTCATTGTGATATTGTATGTCTTCTGCCAGACCCAACCTCGGTTGCCAAAACGAAACGCTTGTCTGGTGTTTTGAAATTTGCAATAAACTTGTCACAATATCACATTGCTGTCTGTGACGACCCCTCCCCAGCCAACTGTTACTGTTTAAACAATTTTGTATTGAATCAGCTTGTTCTTTCTTCCATCTGTCCATGTTCGTTCTAGAAACTTCTTGTTCTTTGCTTTTACACGAAATGCAATCTTTCTTCAGAAAAAGTACAGTTTTCGTGTAAGTAGTAAACCTGTCTCATTGGTCCCATTGGTGTGTTGCAAAGGTCCCACCCAGGTGGGACCAATGATACAAAAAAGTGAACTTTTAAAAAGTGAAATAATTTTTTAATCTGTGGTCCAATCCAAAGCCTTAGCTATGCATAAATACAGTAAGAAGATGTGCTTCCCTCAAACGCTTAAGTAGCCCTGTACTGCGAAAATCACGCGCGACAACGGAAAAAATACCCATTTTGTTTCATTGGTCCCACATCTCCCCTACTGTAATTGGATTATAGGCCTACACCTCTACCAAGGGTGTATTAAATTGGGTGGGCATAATTGCTGAAGGAAAGGCGACCGAGAGAAAGGAACTGGCCACCCCACTCTCCATAGTACCGAAGGCTTAGTATAATGAGAACCTTATCTTCTATACCTGCACTTGAATCAAGTATGAGATTACTTTTACCATTACGAGACGCGAAGCTCCGTTTTTTCCAGCCACATTAGAAGGGTCAATTTCTTTATGTTAGGTAGGGGAGAGTGCCCAACAGTGCCCCGGGTGCCTACAGTGCCCCTCCCATCGTTTTTCACAATCCGTGACAAATTATTCACTCAAGCGTGCATTACCATGGCCACGTGGTCCGTAGAAGCTGCTGAAACTAAGTTAGGCAGAAATAAGTCATTGCTAGGAGTAGGCAGAAGTGAAAGTTTGTTTTAGGTGGTAAAAAGTAAATTTTCAGAACTGTATTACTTTTTTTGTTACAGTTTTTACGGTGGCTTCAGAGATGCTTCACAAGTTTTTTATGTTTGGTCAGTCACTAGACTAGGTTTCAGTAATAACGTTTCAGATCGTAGGCCTGGGTAAAAAAAACTGACGCCATTTTATCTTGTAGGCCCGTGGTTCCAACAGTGCCCCACCCTGAGGTCTCCTACAGTGCCCCGGTGGAGCACTGTTGGAAGCCATGAGATTTTATTAATCAATGTACAGTGCCAAAATGATTATCAACATTTTATGTTCTAAATGGCAGATTGTTAGGTATTTTCTGAATTAAAAAGCTATTTGTGTCCTCTTATCAAGAAATGGCAAGACGTAAGATTGGAAATTGTCCTCCTAAGGTCATGAAGGAAGCTTGCAAGTGTGTGCTGAATGGTACTATGAGTCAGCGAAAAGCTGTTAAAAGCTTTGGCGTTAATAGGCGTTCACTGGCACGATACATGAAGAAATGCCAGAGTGGTGGACTGGACGATATGCAGCTGTCCGACTTTGAACCAAACTATGGGGTAAATGCAATATTTTCAGCCACAGAGCAAAAAGCTGTGAGTTGCTATTTCATAAGGACTGCCAAGCTGCATTATGGCTTTACTTTCAAAAATGCAAGACTTTTTGCATATGAGCTTGCTGTTAAATATAACAAGGCAATTCCGCCAAGCTGGACGAGAGAGAAAATGGCTGGAAAAAAATGGCTGAATTCTTTTATGAAAAGACATCCTGAACTATCTTTAAGAAAACCTGAACTGACCAGCTTGTCTCGAGAAACTGGTTTTAACCGCATTGTCGTTAGCGAATTTTTTGACAATCTAAGAAGAGTGTGCGAAAAAAACAACTTTAGTCCAGATCGCATTTACAATGTGGATGAAACTGGGCTAAGCACAGTCCAGAATGCAGGCAGGGTAATTGCAGAAACTGGATCTCGCCAAGTAGGGCAGGTAACCTCTGCAAAAAAGGGGATTACCACTACAGCAATTTGCTGTATTAATGCACTGGGAAATGCCATTCCTCCAGCGATGGTGTTTCCCCGTGTCCATTTTAAAGACCACATGATCAACGGAGCACCAGCAGGAACAATTGGTTTTGCTAACATATCAGGGTGGTCAAACACCGAAATTTTTTCGCAATGGCTACAACATTTTGTGAAATTTTCCCACCCCACTGAGGAAGCTCCAGTCCTTCTTCTCATGGACAACCATGTATCACACATTGGTGTGCAGTCATTGGACTACGCAAAAGAAAACCATGTTGTGCTTTTGACGTTTCCTCCGCATTGCTCACACAAGTTGCAGCCGCTTGATGTTTGTGTGTATGGCCCACTGAAAACTTACTATCACCAAGAGTGCAGCAATTGGATGCTAAACAACCCGTCCAAACGCGTAACTATCTATGAAGTTGGCGAGTTGTTTGCAAGAGCCTATGTCAAAGCATTTAACCAGCAAAATATCACCTCCAGCTTCAGAAAAACTGGATGTTTTCCATTTGCCGATAACATCTTTAGCGACGATGATTTTGCTCCATCTGAAGTTACGAATCAGCCAGCTCCAGAATTCGACTCTGAGGTACAAGCCCCAGCTTCATCCAGTGTTGATGAGCAAGAGGTTGAAGGCAGAATCTCTGAAGGTACAATAGCAACTCTTGAACTGCCCGTTACGTCACCAGTTCAAACTGACTTCACTCCGGAAGTAGTACGGCCGTACCCAAAAGCACAAGCCAGTCTCACAACTACTGAAAAACCCAAAAGAAAGCGAAGAGAAAAGGGAAGATCATTAATTCTCACCAATACTCCCGTCAAGAACAGAATCACTGCGCAGCTTACACTGTTAAAAATTTTCGTAATTTTACTGTCAAAAGAGCAGTAGAATATTACTATCTTGTTACAGTACTTGAAATTACTGGCCATTTTGTGGTATATATACTAGACAAAGACGTTTTTTTAATCCAAATATAGTAGAATCACTGATTGAGCAGTTTTAAATTTTACTTCTTTTCGTAGTAGATGATTTCACTTATTTTTTGGAAGTAAATTTACTGGTCTGTGAAAGTGTTTTGCAATTTTACTGACAAAAATAGTAAAATTTCACTGACTTTTTATAGTTTTTGTTTAACTTGCATTGGCAGTAATTGTACTATAGGTACGGTAGGCTACATGGGCAGCAACATTTTATTAGCACCGTTACTTTAGTCCGATTAGGCTACTATACTCCTGTGCAGCAATATATTTAGCACTTCTACGAAACGTCAACCTTTTTTTCAGTCAACATATTTACGGTCACACCAGCACATTCTCGAAACAGTGGGCTGCTACGTTGTGTCATGCCTTTCTGTTTTGATATCTGATATACCTTGGCCGGCAATATAGAGTTCATGGGTTAATTGAAATTTGAAACAATCATGACTGGAAGGGAAGTTTGCTAGAGATCCGAACTCACGGCCTCGGACAAAAATGTTTTAATTGTTTGTAATATTGGTTCCCCCTTTCATTCATCTTGTATCATATATGATACATCTTTCAAAGTCTTGTTCTGCAGCCCCTTATTATTTTTTATTTGTCAACTAACTTGGTATCATGCCTGAATGAGTGTGGGAATAAAATTCAATCAAGTGTGACGAGTGATTTCCTGCTTGGCAAGAATTACTGGTGGTCAAAGTACAAGGTTGTTGACTTAGGCTATGTGCATGTCAACTTAGCCCTGTATTTCCATCTGTACAGCTTGAAATGTTTCGATTTGTAGTGGGGGGACATTAGAGACTTCGTACCATGTTATTTAGCAGGTATTGGACTAGATTCTCATAAATTATTGGTACTTTTTGACATGTGTATCAAATATGATACAGAATGACTCAATGGTTGTGGAAAATAAAATGAAAGATACTTGTTGCACATCAAAATTTTGCATAAAATGCATGTTTGAGCTAAAATAGAAACTGTTTTCATCACTTCCATTCATTGTATATCTAATGTGTGTATGTAACATGTTTGTTAGGATCATTTTCTGCTATTTGCTTCTTTTTTTGGGTAAGCCAAAGGCTTTTTAGCCAATGCTTGGTAAAATTTTGGGGGAGAGCTGCCTGCAGGGGGGTTGCAAAATGCAAAAAAAACAAGTTATAATGTCTTGCAGTTTGGTAGTAAATGCAATGTAAGCTTTCTAAGCTATAAATGTAAGCTAAAATGTTATCATTTCTTACATATCCTGTGTTTTGTTGTAAGACACAATTTTGTCATTTTGCACCCATGTAGTCATATTGTATCATATATGATTTCTGCCAAAGTAAAAATTTTTGGAATACAAAATGTGGTTAATCATGTTTAGTGTACTCAATTTACCCAGAATTACACAAAAAAAAAATAAAAAAAGTGAAAAAAAAAAATTCATGATTGAAAGGGTTTAAAAATGCCCTGAAAGTACCAGAGAATCGAACCGAACCCGAGTTTTATAGTCAAACGGTTCGACTCTATGACTAAAACCCGAGAATTATTATCACTTATCAGTCGTCAGCCAATGGGCTGGCGAATGTTATCCTGGTCCTTGCTCAATTTCCCGCCTTCCCGCTCAGAATTTGCAGAGCCTGATTGGCGTTGCCAGATGGGGAAAATGAGATACCAAATTAAAAAAAATTCTGGTGAAATTCAATTTTAGAGGTCTTTGATGCCAAATTTTTTGACTTTGGGACCAGAAAACTTTTTGGTGAAATCTAGTGAAATTTTCCCCCAATCAACTTTTTTCAAGAAAGTTTTTTTCAATTTTTTTAAACTTTTAAGCGAAAAATCCCCGCTCGTATAGAAAACGTTTTGCAAGAGGTTTGCGCATGCGTGACGGCAGTGTCTTATGTCTTAAAATCTATTTGTATTTTTAGGTGAAATTGTTTTATTTAGGGTGTTTTTTATATCTGGTGAAGTTGTATGCAATCTGGTGAAATTTTGTTTACTTTTTGGTGCTAAGCATCTGGCAACACTGAGTCTGACAACTGAGCATGTGCAAGGCTGCAAGCATGGTTGCAGGAATAGTGCAGTAACTTAGTTACAGCTAGCTTTGTTGCAGTCATAGGTTTCAGATAGACAGAGGAAGCGTGTCAATAGCAAAAGTAGCATTGTTAAACCTGTATCACTGGACAGGTAACAAGTTTAATCCTACAAATGGTATCTTCGCTGATTTTTTTATGTTTACCATGGACAAATGAGAACAATAGCGTACCATTGAAATTAATTTATTTCGATGCTTTTAAGTTAGTTAACTGCATTAAACTGCTACGAAATTACATAGTTATGCAATATGCACTGAACAACAATGACTTAGATCAGGCAGGTTGGTCTGTCAGTCAATGCAGTGAGGCCCTGCCCCCTCCCTACAATTTTCTAACCACTGCACCCCTGAGTCAATGTGAAGAACTACCTAACACATCTTCCCGGTACACCAGTATTGTAGCCTACTGAACACACAACGTTAAAGTAGTCGAGCTCTGTTATAGTAGCTTCTAGCATTCGGACTCTGGATTGAAAGATCCAGTGTTGGATTTTGGAATCGTACTATAAAAAGATTAGGCAGTGGCTATTTGACCGGCGCCGGTTTTTGAATCTGAAACACTATTTGACCGGTCATGACATCACTATACAGGCACCTTTTTCTCTTTCAAAGCAAAAGACGAGAAGCGCGTAGGCTATATATATAAGTTCTAAATTCGACAATTTTATTCAACTCGATTTGTGGCGCGTGCGATACTTTGCCGACTCCTATTCTAGAGGGAATGAGTTTGATACTACCCGGAAGCGTTTTTTTCTTTAACTAAATTTTGACCTGAAGTGCATTTTTGTAGTCAATTTTTAATTTGAGTTGCCTACAGCCCAATTTCTTATGTCTTTTCAAATGTGAGTAATAAAGTTAGAGTTTTTTTAATTTGCTGAAATTTGAGAATTTCTCTGCGTAATTTTCCGTTTGTGGCCGTGCTAACTACTGATATATAGCCTACCCTACTACATAATTTTTCATTCAGGCACGTTTTAAACCTTTCAAGGTTTTGCCACCTTTTCCCGTTCATTAACGTGGTGGTAGGTCTATATCGATTTTTGTAGCTAGTATCTTTTTCGTCCCGGACGCGTTAACGACAAAAAATAAAATGATTGATTGATCATTACATTTTTGCTCTCAACAAGTTAGTTATATACAATGCTTCTTTTAAAAAAATGGTAATGGTATGTAAATGTAATGCAACTCAAATTAAAAATTGACTACAAAAATGCACTTCGGGTCAAAATCTAGTTAAAAAAAAAGAACGCTTTCAGGTAGTATCAAACTCATTCCCTCTAGAATAGGAGTCGGCGAAGTATCGCACGTGCCACGGATCGAGTTGAATAAAATTGTCGAATTTAGAACTTATATACGCGCTTCTCGTCTTTTGCTTTGTAAGAGAAAAAGAAAAAGGTGCCTGTATAGTGACGTCATGACCAGTCAAATAGTGTTTCAGATTCAAAGACCGGCGCCGGTCAAATAGCCACTGCCAAAAGATTACTAGGCATCGCTGCTGCGACTGTCTTCAAAATGAGAAAATATTAGGTAGCCCACACAGATTTTAAAAAACAAGCTGTGACCCTAGCTAGAGAGTATATCTGCCTTGTCTGGTGCTACGCCTTGCCCATGAGTAGCCAGGGAGTAACGACATTTGAGATGCAACTCCATTTTACCTCAGAGTGAAACCTTTGCCGTCAGTTGCAGTTTATAGGCCTAGTCAATGCCCAGGACTGTTAAAAAGTGAGAACTAAATGATTGAATGGTTTATCCAGCTGTGGTGATAAAACTTGTGGTAGGCTGATCTTTCGTGTGTGACCAGCGTGAATAATTTGAGCAGCAGGTCCAGGGTGGTAAACGATAGACCCTCAGCCCTGGCCAAAGATCGAGAAGGAAAAATTCCCATTAGGCTACAGGAAGAGGACCGGTACTTATTACCGGTATTATTTGTGACAATGTCTTATAATACATGTTTTAAACCAATTTAGGTTTTTTTATGCTTTTCTGAGCATGTGTTGTATTTCATTTCATTGAATAACTTGATACTTGGATATTATCCTTGTGCATTTATGATGTGCCGGGAGACAACTGGCGGCTGGGAGACAACTTGCCCATCTCAGTGGGATTAGTGGAACTGATTACAACATATTTTAAAGAAGATTGCTCAGCAATTTATCATTGCTTTGAGGTAACGTACATTTATTATTATTTACTTGCCAACACAGATTTTTTAATACCCAACCTTTCCATTCCCGGAAGAACATCCGACACATACTTTGCAAATTTATATATAGCTTGTATATAACTTGTGTGATATGAACACCATGCTACTACTGCTAATAAATTCTATTTCATTGCCTTCTTAGCGATAAGAGTGCGGCTATATGAGTGTTTGACAATGTTTGTTGTATTATTTTCAATATCTTAAAAATGTTGAATTCAATTTGTAGGATTCAGCTATCTCCCGGTTTGAAGAAACTCGTTTACCAGCATCCTATAATTGTGTGTTTTGGTAAGTTGTGAATGAGCGTTTGTACAATTTTGACTGATGTACAAGTGAACTTTTGAATTGCTCACCTAAATATGAAGTTGGTAAATGTAAATATGCACTAATTTCAGTTGTCGTAGTTTTATTTGTGCCTCATTGCATCTGCAGGGCCCACTCTTGCCAGTGCAGTGAAGTTTCTCGTATTCATCGAAGGCAACCTTGCAATGCAAACCAAGTCGTTTTTTTGTAGCGCTGGCTTACTTCTTCTGCTCATATTACGTCTTTGCAATGTCATATCCAGATAGTGCAGCTGCAAGTCTGGAGTTTATACAGAGGTATGTAAACCTGTAATGTGTTTAATTGTTTATGTATGAGCTAAGGAATAACAATAATGGAACTCCCTCCTTCACAAAGTCATTCATACCAGTGACATGCTGGTCTGGAGTGGGATTCAAATCCACGAAGTTCTTGACAGTGTCTCTGTACTGCAGCTAGTAAGAACTGCACCCATTACCGGAGGGATTGCGTCTTAGACCACTCGGCCATCCAGACTGATTATTAGAGGTGTTAAACTGTTAATACTAGTTATGTACGCAAGTTCCAAGCCACAACTCCAGAGGATGACGATTATTCTAAGGTTTGTGGAAGTCACAACGCATTCTGATCAATTTGAAGGTTTCACCACACGATGGTTATTTGGTATAGTTACAAACATTGCTAAATATCACGGTCAAATTTGAAAAGATCCACTGATATAACTTGTGTTGTTTCCTCAGATACTTTGCTCGCATTGGGGTCATCCGTCATGACAAGAAAAAGAAAAAGTGGGATGTGCACCCTAAAGTACTCCGACTGTGCAACGAGGTCATGCTTCGGCAGGGATGTTTGTTATGAAGATTGAAGCAAGTCAAGAAATTCACTGTTCAGTCGCTGCTGCTTCATGCTTCGCCGAAATATAGCCTCGGCTGAACTCTGCAGTTAAAAAAGCGAATCCACGTGTTCGTGAAACATCAAACAAATAGCTATACTTGTAACATCTTGAGAAATATATTGTGAAACATTGTCGCCAGTGAGGTCTGCTGTACACAATAAATTTATATCTGCAAATGCACGTGTGTAATATTTACTTGTAGAGAAAGTCATTTTACTCTCATAATGATGTTTGTCACAAAAACTATTGGGGAAGTCATTTTGCTGCCTGTCCAGAGCAGTAATTTTACTGATCAAAAACATTTAAAAAATGACTATCCAGAGCAGTAATTCTACTGATCAGAAACATTTATAAAATGACTATCCAGACCAGTAATTTTACTGATCAGAAACATTAAAAATATGACTATCCAGAGCAGTAATTTTACTGATCAGAAACATTAAAAATATGACTATCCAGAGCAGTAATTTTACTGATCAGAAACATTAAAAATATGACCGTCAACGGAAGTAAAAATACTTCCATTACAGTAAATAAAATTACTACTTAGGAAGTTATTTTGCTGCCTGTCCAAAGGACAGTAAAATTTTTTAACAGTGTAGTGAAAAGAAAAATCCTCCAGCCAAGAATAAAAAGAAGGAAGCCAATAAGCTGAAGAAGAAACAGAAAACCATCACAAAACCCAAACCTGTTAGACGTGCTCTTAAAGTGGCTTCTATCGATAATGAAGGTGCTTCCTCGACCTCTGATAAAATTTATTTTTGCACTGTTTGCCAAGAACAATACAGTGCAGAAGATCCAGAAGACTGGGTGCAATGCTGTTGTTTTGGTTGCAATGCATGCTCCAATGAAAGATCTTCAAGCAAACATTATTGCACCAATTGGTCGCATGAAATCTGCTTAAACAGCGATGAAACACCCCTGTGTTTTGACTGTGAGGAATCTTCGAGTGCCTGTCCTGGAAACAAGTGAATCTTGTCATTTTTGTGTCATTGCAATATTATAGGTGTTGGGGAGTTTTTGGTATGTTTCTAAATTTCGGCTGTGGAAGAAGCTTCCAGTGCCTGAACTATATGTAGGCTTATTGTTTAGTAATTTTGTCTGTCAGATTTGATTATTTTTCTCCATAAATCAAGCCATTTCTTGTGAACCACATGTCAATATGGGCCTACCAAAGTGTGTTGTGTCTGTATCTTGTGTTAATTATAGCCTACCTTCCATGTTGGCTAAATCAATGATGTCTTTAATTTCTTGCATTGCATGTTCTTTCACTGATTGACTGTTGAATAAACACCTTCCTTGTCATTGCAATTGGTAGTTAGGTCATAACACCAAAGCTTTTAAAAAGGTAATTACAGCTCTGATTAAATCAACTTGAGCTGTTCTATAAGCTACAGCTCAGTGTGTTAGTTTGGTTCCTTGAAACCCATTCGCTATCTTTCGTTTAAGCACAGTCACCACGATGGATAGATAGCATGTCCCACATGTTATGATATTGTTGCTGGTATATTTTGTGTCTGTGATAATTGTGTAGCCTATGTAGCCTACCACTTTTTAAAGGTTTTGTCTTGACCTGACCAGCTCAGTGTCATCCATCATGTGATATACTACCGGTACTAACACAAGTTTTATACCTAGGGTAATCATTGCAAAAAGAGTGGCTCAACATTGCAACTAAACACATCAATTACTTTGATAGGGGCACTGTTGGATCCTACCCGGGGCACTGTTAGATACCATATCCAACAGTGCCCCACTTTGACAGGTGATTTTTAACGCCTGATTATGAAAGTTATGTAAAACTTTTAAACTTTTTTTTATGTGGAAATACTAAAGAAAAGGAGGAATTTTCATAATAGAAAAAAAAAATTTGAAAAAAATTTTTTTTTTGATGTCTAAACCTCAATTTTCCAAAAATCGGGGCACTGTTGGTCACTCTCCCCTACTCTACAGTGTACAAGATTGTTTTCAACAAAAGAAGTAGTTACAATATTGTGTAAATTAGAAAAAAATGTAACCTTTAGTGTTGCGGATAAGCCAAAAGCGGATGTAGTTTTGCATCTCCATGATCTCGTCCCAACTTTTTGCCATGGGCTAAAATTGACTTATTTTTCGTGCAATTACTTTCACAGCCTACTTGTAATCTAGCCTAGTTTTTTGTTATTCTGCAGTACCATTATAATTAAAGGCTTACTGGCCCAATTTTAATTCCTTTGCGACCTATGGTTTACTTTAAGTAGGCTACCACGATCCAAGGCATTGCTTATGTCAACTATTTATTACAGACATACAGTATGTTCACTTAGGTAGGCCTACTCTAATTGACCTAGTTTATTGAGTGAACATTTTTTACTTCATACATTGTTTTTACTGACTTTTTTTGCAGCTTTGATGTGCGCATGATTAAATTCCTGCCTTCGGCTGTCTTTTAAACCCGCGGTTGATTTGTCCCATGCCGCCGTTAGGTCAATGCTGCGCGATTAAACGAGCTAGAAACTTTGAGAAAACTAAGAACATTTGCATGTTTTTTTCAATTTTGGATGATCACGTGATTAACTGAATCAGCAATGTTGGATTAGACACTCAATTTCCCTTTTTTAAACAACATGAACTAAAATTAGTTAAATCGTGGCCTATGTATGGGCAGTGACTTTTCCTTCGTATGAACCTTTTCTTCGACACTCCAAGGGTCGAGGGGCTTTGCCTTTTACCACCCTTGAAGACGTCAATCTTTTACCACCCTTGAAGACCTAGTTACGTCAATCGCAAGCTCCAATAGCTGAAAAGTCCAATGTGTAAATAGTAGCAGGGAATCCCTGAAAAAACAGGTGAGGCCGAAACGCTCACATGTAAAGCTTATCACCGGTGGTTGATTGAATCTTTATCCTCGCACCGGAAAAGCTTCTTGCAAGGCTTAATCCTGGCAGTTTCGCATACTTGTAGAGGCTTTGAATCACTGGCGCCGGCCCAGTCACCGAGATTGACAGAGTGAAGTTTCCGATTGTTGAAGTGTTGTTGCCGGAAAACTATTCTATCCATTAGGTGCCGCTGAATGGAGAGCAATCCTTTAAAATGCGTTGCTTAAACGTACACCCCGAGAATCGAACCAGCACCAAAACATGTTTTCCTCTGTGTTTGTCCGACCCAGTTACTTTTTTTCATTTAAGAATTGCGGATCGAAAATTAAAATATTAAAAGTTTCGTTTGGCAACACCGATATTGGGCAAACTGTTATGCAACTCCATATTCTGGATTTCAAGCGCTCTGATTAGCTAAACATTATCCTTGAAGCACCACCTCTTTTGGTATTTTACAGCAATTTTTGAATCTGTTGGGACTGCACAGAAAAAAGCCCCACCTAACCGAATAACTTTACAGACTTTTTAAAGTTACTTTTTATTTGGCAGAGTAGCGATGAGCCATGAATGTAGAAGTGTTATCTTTAGAGTTAGGGTGTTCACCAGGTCATAGGAAGTGCTAGTCCAGCCTAGGGCATCTCAAAATCACTTGAACCTTGTATGCAACGGCTAGGCTAGTCAAGACTAAACTCAATACTAGTAAAGTTTGTCTCCAAAGCAATAGCCTGCTTTTAGTTTGTTCAAATTATAGCTTAGGAATAGGCCTACATGAAATTTTTAACAAAGTTGGAATGCATTTTTTCAAAATTTTGGGTAAAAACATACTCAGAATGCTCCAAATTTAAAATGTAATTTTTTAATTTTTTTCTGGGGGGGAGGCTCCAGACCCCCCCAACGCGAAGTCGTTCGCTTTTGGCAAACTCAGCGACGGGCTTCACTTCTTAGACTGTTTATTGCAGCCACACTGCTCATAAACACCACCAGCCGCTCCTGGAAACAGCGCCGCTTGATCTTGAAGTTTCTTGATTCCATAAGTCACGCGCTGACCAACTGAGCTACTGGGTGATGATGGAGAATTCCGATGGTTTTGTCTATAGCGACGATTTTCCTCTTGTTTGTTGATGCGCGATATACGATGAAAAAATACAGGAAAGTACAAAAATATAAGCTGCTAAAATGGGCAAAATTCTGCAAAGAAACTTTTTTAAGCATAATATCCTTACCAGTGAAAGTTAGTATCGGTCATGCTTAATCCTAAACTTCTGAATTTTACTTCGGAATTTCAGTATTGGGCCTCAGTATTATAACGAATCGGTGGTTAAGTGGGCTGCTGAATTGGATTACAAACAGCTTTATGTTCCAAGCCGTTTAATTTTGTGATGACTTTTAAACTGTAGGCTAAGTAATATACCGAGTTTCTTAATCACTGTTTTGTAAAATTTAAAATTTGTAAAACTTAATTTTAACTAAGTTTTTGATATGCTGACAACAGTAGGCTATAACTTGGTCTATATCACTGAACACCACGTTATGAAATAATAAAGCTCTTCATAGCCTACTCAGAAAAAGAGAATAAAGTGCGAATTCACAAATTTATTACAGAAAACATAATCTTCTCTTCACAAGCAAGCTTGGCTTATCTGCAGTATCTACAATGAGAACTAATGAAAATATGACGTTGAAAAAGTAACAACAAAATTTCAAGGCTAATATGAAAATCGTTAAAACCATGTTTAGGCACGATGTTGTGCCGCGTCAAACCCTTGCACTTGGTTCCTAGTACGCTTTAACACTTCCGAGCTGACGGCTGCTATGTTATGACCGGTATCACTGTTTGCTTTGATCTTCAGACATAGAAATAAGCTGAATTGAACAGCTTCAATAGTCTGGATCCTGCAGTGTTTGACCGTATCCGGACAACACTTTCCTGGGGCAATTGTCCTAGATCCGTGTTTTACGTCACTGAGCGTCAACGATTGCATTGTGAAAACTGGAAATGAAACTGAAACTAGAGTTGTAGGTGAAATGAACCTTCATTTTTTTACATTCTTCTACAAAGCAAACCTACTGTAGCCTATGTTGGCCGTACTAGATCAACAATAGTAAAGTGGGGCTACAACAGGGGCTCAGTTACATTTATCTGTGGCACCAAGCACCAAACAGCGGACCATTTTCTTCTGTGCCCTCAGCCTGCTAGTCAGTGCACTATGTGGGATCTTTTAATATACAACTCCGTCGCAAAAGAATTTGACGATCTGTGCTCAGGGCCGGATTTAGCTGATGGGGGGCCCGGGGCACTTTGAGATCGGGGAGCCCCCGTGCAAAAAAATTTTTCGCGCCTACGGCGCGAAAAACCAACTCTACGTCTACACTACCATTAATCCAGCACTGTACAGCATTTTGCAGCAACTTTAAAGACTGAAAGGAAAAATAACAACACAAACACACACATTTTTTCCACGTAGGGAGGCCCTTCAAAATTCGGGAGGCCCGGGGCACCTGCCCCCTCTGCCCCCCCCCTAAATCCGGGCCTGTCTGTGCTGGTGTATCAGCCAAATTTAGAAGACTAGATAGTAGAAGTAGCTTACAATTTATTTTAAAAAACCTAAATAAATACAAACACATCATTGAAAAACGTTCTTCCCAGACAGCCACTTCATCTGGCCAAGATCCGGTAAAGATCTGATCAGAACCATACCCGATCTTGTAAAGCTCTGGACAGATAAAATGGCTGTCTGGGTTGTTCGATCATTGTCAAAGATGTCCTTGACTGTTCTGGTATTGAACAAGATTTGTAGAAAACGAATTCTACTCAGACGAAATTAATTTTTTTACTAGAAAACCCAATTCTACACGAAACACAAATATAAAAAACACTTTGTTGGAACGAGAGCTTGTTCGTTTCCAATTTTAGTCTATGCATATTTTTTTGAACACAACTGATTTCTTAAGGTGTTTGTCATAGTGGGAAGACCATGGCGCGCAAATGCATTGCTGCTACTTTTAAGAAGTGCATTTTGAGATGTTTTATTGGACAAAATTGCGTAAATGTCGCAACAAAACGGAAAGCAACTAGCACAAGGGAAATTCGCGTCAAAATTAAACCAAGCTTTGTTCTCTGTTCATAAAAATTTCAAACTAACTTTTGTCAAACAAAAATGTCAAAACTAACTTGAATATATCCACTGTCGTTGTAGTTTCGTAAAGTCATCCTGTGCTTTGTAGCCTATAAGTTATCAAATTTTACTCCAGTAACTTACCGAATTACCTATTTGTCGCTGTAGTACTTACCTTTGATTCTTCATTCTTTCGCTTTTGACAGATGAACGATCACCTATCACCCGACAACGACGACACAATTATGAATGAGAAATAAACAAACACAATGACATGCGATGAGAAACAATGAAACAAAAATGAACTTAAAAGCGTCACAATCAACACTAAAACCCTCCATAGTTTAACAGTTAGTGCCAAAAATGTAGTTACAAGAAATGTATTGCAGTTTGCAAGCAAGAGAAAATAATGTTTGTCAGAACAAAAACTCACCAGTTTTTTGCTTTTCTGTATGGAGAAGCCATACTGTGCATACTGATGCTCGTAATTGGAGCTTGTTACGCTAGTAGAACCTGGAAATAATTAAAAGTATTTAAGTAGGCTACACTATCTGTAGCCTATTTGGCCGTATCTTGACTTTAAACCATAAAACCGTTATAGTTAGAAAACATCTTAAGATCATATAGTTTCGGGAGAGAGTTTGCTTTTTTATACCAAAGACAGGCAAGACACAACAATACCACAGGGTTGAGCATTACAACAGTATATATTTTACATATTTACAAAATAGTTTAACATTCAAACGTTTTCGGCTTAACCTAAGCCCTCATCAGGAATCTGAAAATATTAATAAAATGCAATAAATTTCAACTTCTTGAAGGTAACTAGCTAACTAATTGTAAGCATCAAGAAATACGCAGCGGTTAAAAGCAATAGTGTGGAAAACAAACAGACGGACGGAAAACAAAATTACATTAGAAAAAGGCAACTACATGACTACAAACGAATTAGCACCACAGGGAACGTGATCCATCTAACTTAGTAAATGTTTAGTAGAATGGATAAAAACACAATATATTGTTTGTTTAAATTTGGGTTGTAGCGTTTGATTAATAGCGCTTCCTGAATTTTTGTGTCAAATTGGGATTTGCCTTTGCGTAAAATTTTAAATGAGTCAACAGAGAATTTTCGATTTGTGCAAAAGGAACACTCCATAATATGGTCTTTGATGGCACTTTTCTTTAAGTCTCTAAAGTTCAAATGCTCCCGTACTCTCGTGGTCAAATGTCTGGTGGACATACCGATGTATGTCAATGCCGAATCACACGGACATGTAAAACTGTATACGACATTTGAACAGAGAGGCGAAGGCGTCTGGGACTTTAGTTGAAAATACGAACTGATTTTGAATGTTTTATAAACAGGAAAAACGTCCACATCAAATTTACTTTTCATAAACTGTCCGATTTTGCGAGCAAACGTTTTAGAATCTTTTCCCACAAACGGAATGGACAAACAATGCTTCATATTTAACTCATTTTCAGCCTTTTCTTGTTGGTCGGAATTCGTGGAGATAAAGCGATTCAATATTTTTTCAAAGTATAATTTTGGATAACCATTATTATAGAACAATTTTTCAAAACGATTTTCTGAACCTCAGAGGAAAACATTCCAAAGTAACAAATTAATGAATTTAGCACTCCCTTGAAAACATACTATTTACTGGACATTATAACTGTAGCCTATTGTATGTATCATTTTCTTCCTATCGTCATGTAGGCTTTAGCGTATTGAAGTGTAGTTCACACTATTCATGATGTGCCATATAAATCTTATTAATTATTATTATAAAATGAACAATGCTACAGTTTTTTTGTTTTTAGTTTAATCCATAATCATTTTATGATGTCAAGCATAGCTATGGGTATACTAGTTATAAACTACAGTTTGAAGTCAGTTTGGCAACATCCGACACGTGTTTGATTGATTGCAATTCCAACGCACGACTTGGCAACAAGCGAAGCAAATAGTTTTTAAACGACAGGAAAGTGTCGTTGTGGGTGGAAAACTGGTTAATATCACAATCTATTCTAGTTTCTACCATCTGGTTTGTTGGACCGAGAAAACAAGTATGCAAAGTACAAAAACTTACTGCGAGTGTTTGATCACACGGTACTGTAGTATGCCTATTTTTATCATGGACATGGTACACTGAAAATTTTACAATTGCAATCGTTACGTGATAGCCTATGCATATTAGGAGGCGAAGTGCTATGGATTTTGCATAGTATGTAGCAATAGCCTACTTAAAATAAATTTCTCTATATTTATCGAAACCTTAAAGGAAATTATAGCCCACCATTCCTTCCCTTTAAAATAGACCCCTGTGTTTAACTGTAACTCTAAAATTAATTTATTCATCAGTTTTTATGAGCATGATTTCAATTAACCCAACGGTACATCATCTCAGGTTGTGTCTCTTACTGGCTGTAATCTTTCCCACCTTAATCTATTCGAGTTACGATTGTTTTTTTGGTAAACCAAAGCCTTTATCCAACAAACCCAAGTTCTAACAAGCCCCATCTTAACCAAACCTAAACCCAACTAACCCAAACCCACCACAATCGTCGTCGTGCTTCAAGCCTTTGGAACAGAAGTTTATCGTTTTACCATTTTTTTAGCGTTTACTTTTATTTTTGTACCCATGTTGGCGATGATTCCCTGCCAAAAGCGAGAAGCTGCGAGAGCAGCCAATTTTGTTTGAAGGATGGCACAGTCGTTGAAGGCACAGCTGTTGATGCCACAAACGTTAGTGGCACAGTCACACCATTTCTAACATTAGGTCAGCATCTAACCTTTTATCATAATCTCAGAGCAGGTGATATGTAGAGAGCGACAGTAGGCCTATTTAGCTGCCAGGTTTATACAACTATAGGTTTACAATACCACTATACAAGTCACAACACTGAGCAATAACCTTCTAAGACAAACGACAAGATGGCGGTTTGTAGTTCGTTCACAATATCGTCCAAGTTGCTGAAATCCTCGACATAATACACCCTCTCGTCCGAAGTATCGTCCCCAGTTGCGATTGTCTGCAACAATATCAGAAAATATTAGGGATTTGAGGTATTTATGCCTACTTAATTATATCAGAGTATTTTTTGGGAGCCTTATGAATTTGTTTAAGAAGACAAGTTCCTGCAAAAATATTGTTTGTTCTTTTAGTTGTATTAACTAATATGTATTTTGGTATCAACTTTGTTGATAACATTGAAATTGATAAGTTATTTAATCACTGTATTGTATACAGATGCAATAGCCTACTATAGAAACTGTCGCTGTCAGCAACAACATACTACATAATGCCATTGAGTCAGCTGCCTTCATTTTTGTAAGTCATTAAGTTTTTTTTGCCAAGACAGAGCCGTGCACTCCAGAGCAGAGTCGAACCGGAGTCCCTTCAAATGTCATGTGGGCGTTGACACCACCCTGTCACGTGGTTAAAGTAGCCAATGACAAAGCTTCGCAATTCTACCAGCAAATTTTAAATGTTCGGTAACAGTTGGATGCAGGAACGTTGAGAGGATAATATGGGCCCGGTATCAATAAGACCCTAGGGCCCCAAATCAAGATTCTTTTAAGAAAAACGCTTTATATTCAAAGAATATGTGGTACCTGGTCCCAGTCGATAAATAGGCTACCTAATGGACTCCTTGTCAATGCTTGTGATTGCATAGCCTACAAGGTGAAAAGATAAGAAGACATGGAACCCGGTAAACTTTATACCTGAAAGGTGAATGTGGTCTTAAAAAATAATTGATATTAATTGTTCTCATTATCACGACAACAATTACTACTCACTCGTAACTGGCCAACGATTGCGCTCCCAACTCCAACTGCGTAAGTTCGTATGCCTTGGCGTCTTGCATAATTGGCACTCGCTGGTAATTCGCTCGCATCGCTGGAACTATAAGAGAGTGGTGACTGCCATTTACGTATCAAACAGGAAATAAAGAATTAAGAAACAATTAGTCGTGACGATAATCACGTCAAAATGAACTGAGTGAACCTTTGCGATAAAGCAGTTTCGCAAAACGAATTTACATTTAAGCCTAAGAATCATGTTCAATCACGAGATTAACGACCTCAAGTTTTGACAAACTTTCACTTCAAGCAAACACTTTCAACTCGTAGCTTTACCATAATTGATTCACTATCAAGGCCTCTACAATATAAAGCGTTGTTATCTTTAAGCGTGTTCGATAATCTCTATCTCCTTCAGTTAATTTCTTCTTTATCGTATGAGCTTCCGGGGCCAAGGGTTTATTTTTTTACCATCCCAGATTCACCATATTCTCGGACTGCGCTGAAAGGCTACTAAAGAACCGCCAGTCTTTGGTTTCATCATCCAAAACAAACAAACCTTCCACTCTGTGAGGTGGCTTGAAAGCGTTAAATCAACACTTGATAGAATGTCGCTTCAACTTTGTTTAGAGCAGATAAACTTTTTTTGGACAAGAGGCTTTGTAATCTGCTTGAAGGTGGACACTGGGATTAGCTTTCCAATCTTTTTGTAGTCCACCTATTTTTAATCGTTATCCATAAGCACAAGCTTGGTAGCACAAAGCGCTTACTTTCCGTCTGTCACAAGAATGAGCACCTTTGATGTCTCTGGATCATCAAACCGACCGTATCGTTTGAAATCGTTCACTGTGTAGTTGATGGCATGTGCTGTGTAGGTTGTATAACCTTGCAATCTGATTCTGTTGACACCAAGCTGAAAAATAATGCGAAGAAATGACAGTAAGCTTGCTTGGTGGAGTAGTGGCAACAACCTTTACAAGTAACAAGACATACAACATACAAAGCTAAATGAATTCGTTGTTGAAAATTATTTCAATTACTTCCCAAACAGCAAAACCTGTCATTTTTACATTGATTGATTGATTTACATTCATACATTGATTCGTGTACAGACGTAGAAACAATGTAAAAAACCGACTGATTGCTGTCTGAGTTGCTTCTTACCGCGAATCTCCGTTGAGTTCGATATTGTCCTAAACGTATTTCTGTGACTATATTGGGCTGGCCATCTAATGGTCTGAAATGAACAAGACGTGTTTCCAACTTTATATGTAAACAATTAACAAATATTTTTGTTCAAAGTATTTCAGTATTTCATCAGGCAATTTCTTACGCTTTCGGTTCATAATGGGAATACTGTACGACTCCGAGGCGCGTCCCTCCGTCATTTATGGTGAATCTGGAAGCTACGTTTATCACCCAATTTAGTACCGTGCGAAAATTTCTGGAGACTGAACCTGATCCGTCCAGAAGAAATATGAGATCGATTCCAACTGTTGGACAACCTGCATCAAAACAAAGTTATTGTCTGTATGTTTTGCAACAAAGAAGTAAATATACAAACAATGAACGAAACAATGAATTTAATTGTGTTTGAGTGACAAAACAATGGAATGTGCAGATTATAGTTTTCAATAATTATGCTATGACAGTTCATCGTATTTGCGTCGTCATCGTGCTTGATATTTACGCGTGATGAGCGGTTTCGTTTCATTTAGCTTCATGCAACATCAAAGTCTCTGGTTGGTACACAGAATACGACATCTAATGAACTCAGGTTAAATAAAACTCTTCTATTATCAAAAGTAATTAACGACAAACGAAATCAAGAAAGACCAGGGCAAATGTTCATGCAAATGGTTCGATCTCTTACAAAGCACAGCCCGGATGAATTGCGACAGTTGGCTAAAAATTGCCAATTATAGAGACCTTTGATTGACACTATTTTGCACCAAACTGGTGTGAAATAAATTAGAAATTACTATTATTATTAGTATCAACTTCATGCTGTTGATATTTTTTGTGAGTGTTTTTTATATTACTTTGCTCTCTCGTTCTCTCGTCTTCCCTCCATGTAAACCCATTGTTGGAGGAGCGGTAGCAGTAGCCAGGGTTGTAGTGGGTAACAGTTCCAGCAACGTTACATACTTGGACCTTTGTCGGAGTGCAGCTCTACACATATACGTCACAAATGTAAATAAAGCCACGTGACCGAAGGCGTCACAGTTGATCAAATGTATGACAGTAAACCGCTAAAAGTTTGTAAGAAAATTGTTTGTGTAGAAGGTAGAGGGGGTCCCATACTTGATTCAAGTTTCGGGTATGAGAAAATAAGGCTCTCATTGTACTAAGCCTTTAGGACTGAGGCGAGTAAGGTGGCCAGTTCCTTTCTCTCGGCTTTGCTTTTCCTATAGCAATTATGCCCACCCAATTCATTGCAACCCTAGGACCTAGGTAGAGGGGTAGGCACTTTAACGTAGCCTATTCTTCTGTTCCGAAGCAGTAACGCAATCATGTGTGACATATGGCATTGGTTAAGACACATAAGACAATTTTCCTTATAAATTCAATTGATTGTAGTCATTAAGATCCTTCTTGCAACCACGTCAGTTACAGAAGAAAAAAGAATAATGACAAAGATGGGAATCGAACCTACACCCTCAAAATGACTATTTCCTTGCCCTAACTCATTTTTCACAATGTTGGTGGTGATACATTCACTTGATTTACTTTAGGTTAAAAATTTATCAAGAAGAATGCTCAGAATATCACGTGCTGAGTCACATGACTGTAATGCCATATGTCACGCATGATTGCGTTACTGCTTTGGCACAGGAGAATACGTTAAAGTGCCTATAGGTAGAGGTGAGCGGTGTTTTCAACAACCAGCTGAAGCCGGGAGTCGAATCAGGTTTGCATACTTGCAAAGCCAACGCCTTACTCGTTGCGCCATCCCACCGCATATTTTGTGTAAAGGATTTATATTTTACAAGCAATAAGCCTAGTGAATAAACTGAATAATAATTCCATTTGATTTAGCTGAAGATTCTATGCTAGCAAAATCGATTTATTATTCAATTATTGTTGAAAGTTAATTTCTTATACAAATGCAAGCATTCAATAAATGCAAATTAGCAGTGCTAAGCTTAGTGAGTGCAAAATCTTCTGAAGCAAAACAGAATAACTTAGTGTACTTCTCCCTGTGAACCGTTGTGAATATGTGAACAAATAGCCAATCAAAGCAAAAAGGTGAGGCCTATATTTTATTTATTATGTCAGATTGATTGATTTTTATTGCTAAAACCGATTCTTCAGTCTTCACAACCGACTTTGGAAAAATGCTACTTACAACCAGTCTACTTCTTTCAGGGGTTGACATGGTTCCAAGACTTAACCCATTGTCGTCACCCCGTTCAGTGTTCCGGGGGTTGTTTCGTGCCGCACATGAAAACGGAAATGATGATGAAAATGCGCCGGTACAGCGATAGACTCCTCCAGTTGTACCGTTGGCTGAAAAAAATGATAAAGTATGTAAAACGTGTAGGATAATGTAACAAATGTAAACCTACCGAAATGCAGACCAAGCCACATTTCAAAGGATTCAGTGAACAAGTCATATCTTGAATTACAATTTCTTATGAAAAAAACATTTTAGCAATGTTCGTATATCTTGTTATTTAGTTTTGTGTAAAAAAATATGAAAAATAAAATATTTTGACAATATCAAGCAAATTACGGGAATGAAAAGCATGTCGGAAGTGCTGGTAAAAATAAAAGACAAAGGGAAATCGAGGAAGTTCATATTGGAAGTCACAGCTGACCAAACATGATTAATCTGTTGAAGAAGTAAAAAAATAAAGTAAATAAAATATCTACTTGGATCAGGTGTCCCTTGCTGAGGCAGCCCTGTATAACGAGTAAGCTTCTTTGGAGCACCGACTATTAAACTGAAACAAAATAGATACAAATAAACAAAAAGCATGTCAAAGTCATTATCATACAAAAATCTGGTATTGCCGTGAGTTTAACATGTTATTGAAACAGAAGTTGCATGTCAATACAACGTGAGAAACGTTAGTATACAGAGCAAATACGCCTTTGTCGATACGTTTTTAGACAAGTAGATGCGTATTATCTATAGTTTAAGGCAGTGTGGTTTCAGGACAGAGTCGATATTTATTAAATAGAGCAAAAACTTCACCTGTTTGAAGGAGAGCTTTCTGGGTTGTTGAACACTTCAAAGTCATATCCAAAAAATGCAGGATTTGACAAAGGTCTTCTGGTATTTTGGGAAAATGGAGCCACAACCCTGCTTGTGTCCTCCGACGTATCAATGTTATAAGAAGATGTAAAACCCGTACAAAGGTAAACAAATACCACAACTGCTTGAACTCGGATCATTACTTATGTTTGATATCTCCACTCTGCAGGATGTAGATTATTGCTTTTCAATTCCTTGTAGAGAAAATTAACGCTAAATAAACTAACGCTGACAAGAAAATCAGTAATCATCATTTGCAAGGCGTAAAGTAACTACGATGAAAATCTATTAAAATCTTTCTGGCTTTAAATTAAAAAGAATATTTTCTGCACCATTGTAGTTTTGTATACATATAACTTTGTGAAGATTCCACTTGAAGACAAGACAGACTGTAGCTTTCTTAACAATGGAGATTTCTTTAATTATGCATATATTAATGTATACAATGCACCGCAAGTAGCCGTTTTATAAATCACTTTTTCTTTTTTCTTTTCATAGATGCTTGTCTGAAATAAAACAACTGATATTAATAATATTACTGCTATAGTTAGCCAAACAAAGCAATTCTCAACTTGGTGCTTTCTGAAAGGCTGACTTCATGCTCTGACAAGAACTAATGGTCACGTTTTGTCTGTGCTCTGAATTCCACACCTCTTTACATGCACTGTAGCCTACATTTCAGTCGTATTGGCGCATGTCCAAAATAGCAATCCAGTTTTTATAACCTTCAGGCTGAAGTTTCTGTGACAAATTTTCCACTTTCTAAAGTGTTTTTAACGAAGGCAGGGACTGGTATTAAACATTTTTCGTAAGCTAACAGAGTTAAAATTTTAAATATGACGTTAATTTTGTGATTCATGAGCCCAACTCGAGGTGATCGATCACTTGAAGTGAACCAAACTTTTAACACAAGTCAGGCATGCTTGCAAAGCATGACAACGATATCATGAAACTGATTCGTACTTTAATGCAACAAAAGTGCTTTAAGCGGTTTAACATCGCTCCAAGATTCTAATAACTAACCCACTTGTGATGTAACCAGATATGGAAGAAATATTATTGTTTAATACAGAGATTAACCATAACAAAATTTAGTCTGAAAGAAACTTAAAGTATTCGAAACAAAATTTCGTATCGGCATCGTATTGCCTTGTTTTAGCATTGTTTCATAATAATCAATACTTCTGTTTCGTACAACACCACAACCACCACTGCACCGCATGTCCAATTTGCATGATTGTAGAACAACCTTTCTCAAATATCAAAAAAGTCATAAAAAGGTACGAAGTGTTTTTTAGAGTGTTCAAGCTAAAATTTTGTGTTTCAATCTAGTACACTCAGCAAGGTTTCGGGTTTGTGATGACAAATAAACAACTACTAAATACCGTTATCTTAGACCTGTTTGGTTTGGTATATAACTTCAACTAGATACTAACGACCTGTTTTAGACTGATACTGCAAGTTCGCTGCGGTAATAGAGATATGCACTTGGTTTTGGAACATAGTTCTTTAGTCAATAAGTGCCATAATAAATGGTATTGAAATCAGTGTGTCTTGTTTTATACGGTACTTTTATCTGGCTGAAGGCTGCTGTCTGGAATACTGTCTAGTTTATGTGTTGTCAGGTGTTATTGCTGTAAATTTTTCTCAAATCTATTGCATAACTTCAACTAAACGGATAAAGGTAAAAAAATATTTTTCTAATATCCACGGACTATTTGAAGTATCGTCAACTAAACTATGGGGAATAGAGAACAGCAGCAAACCGCACCTCCTTGTCTGCACTATTGCGCAGTTACTAACCATCATGTGCGTTGTACTCAATAACTACTCAGTAGGCTATTGTACGTTTGAGCTCTATAAGTGACCATATTTGCAGCCCTGTCATGAGAACGGCCTTCACTCCTTTCGGTCAATGGTTCCTCCTTTATTAATTCACGACATAAGTCTTTGCTTTCAACATTTCCGCGTGTTGATAAAATACTTCCACAAAGTGAGACTCAAATGATTTATAAGAAGAATCTAGCCATGGAGTGATCCACAATGATTGAATTTGTTAATTTAAACACGTTATTGCAAGTGATGTAGCCTAACCAACTCAGACCTGAAGCAAGTTTGTTGTTCACCCAACATGCTTATCACCTTATGATGTTCATCCATTGAATGATGCGTCACAAATAACTTGGGCATAAAGATGCACGACTAAATGATGTCATTCATAAATGCAAAGACTGATCGTCTGTCAGATGTCACTTAATGAGGAAGGCTTTTTTGATCCGTAACATTTATTTGATAGCTTGACCTGTTTATGGCAATGCAGAGTGAGATATTTAGAATAAAAAAAAAAGATGAAAAAAAAGTGTTTTAACAAAATATAGTTTCGAGTAAAGACAAAAGTGGCAATAAACACAATCCACGACTGACGATTTATATTCTGATTACTGATATTTTCAAAACCAACTAGCCGCCTAAGAATCGTTTTCAAAAAATAAATTTAAGACTTTCGACCTAAATACCTAAAAGCAAATTATTAGCAATCTAGTTAATCAAGTTTTTATAATTTGGTTGCCATAGGGACAGGTTGTTCACTCGGCAATTACTTTCTCCAAGACAAAATAACTGTCACTTTATCCTGACTAAAGGCAGCTGCCAACATGCCCTGTTAATTTTGCCACACTCCTTCTCAACTACGATAATGTTTGAGTGTAAGATATTCAATTTACCATAATTTCCTTCACAAGGATGACACGGCATCAAATAAACTACTTTTAAATTAATATTTTATAACTTTTTGACCAATACGTGAGCACAATCTTCACGATGTTTCTTTGTCTATCACGCGCAAGTAATATGCGATTATTGTTGACTTTTGCATTTCACGTATTTTCTGGCAGCAGCAAATAAGAAACTGTTCAGTGCATCACAAAACCAAATGAAATGACATCATAATTACCGCCGCACAAGATTTCCCTTCTTTGAACTGCGATTTTCAGTTCAAGAGATTGAATATATTTTCGTGTTTTCGATGTTAATTAAATGTATAATTTTAGCTTGATGATGTGCTTATTAGACTGCAAGTCACGTGGTACGTTGTTTTACTAGTTGGTCGAAGTAGGAAAGTGTTCATGGTTTACACAAAGTGCCATTAAGCGTGCCGGTCGGGGCCTGTTTTATAGGCCACAACGAAACCTCTAAAATCAAAGAAATTTTTCACATTCCCTATTTTTAGTTGAACTTTGATTGTCATTAATGTGCCTTCGCCACTGATCATACGGACAGAAATCGTGACAGTCTAACTAATGATTTTTAGTTAATAGAAAAAATACGATTGCGTTGGGCAAAGAACTGACCGGGAAATGAGCACATACGGATGATCATTTTATTTTTGTTTGGATGCGAAACGTACATAAAACAAAAACTGACAGTGTGCATCCAATGAGAGAGTGCGAAAGACCGTAGCCCTGGAGGCGTAGAAGGTCGTCGAGTCTGCACTCTCTCATCATTAATGCGCCGTGGCCTTAAGGACAAAATCGTGACACTCTAACTAATGATTTTTGGTTAATAGAAAAAATGTGTTGCTTTGGGCAAAGAATTGACTGGGAAATGAGCACATACGGATGGTCATTTTATTTTTGTTTGGATGCGAAACGTACATAAAACAAAAACTGACAGTGTGCATCCAATGAGAGAGTGCGAAAGACCGTAGCCCTGGAGGCGTAGAAGGTCGTCGAGTCTGCACTCTCCAATTCAAGCAGTTATACGAAAGAAAGTATTGCGTTTATAAATAGCAAATTACGCAAGTTTGCAACAATGCAATTCGGCAATTTAGTGCTATAGGCATAAAGATAATTAATTGATGATAAGAAATATTTTCCCGGGTTACAGCATATTTTAATATCTAACTAACCGAATTCATACTCGATTCAGCCGTGCGACCGCAGGAACGATAGACAGCAGCAAGTATCAAGTGTAAATGCAAATGACGCGTTTCTTAGTTTCTTAATCTGAAATTGAATTCTTGTCTTTAAATCAGTGGTTCTTAACCTTTACTAACCTGCCGAACCATTACGCTAATCTGCAAGCTTTCGTTGAACCCCAAATTTTCGCTAAGTCACAAAAACAAAAATCTACCACATTTAATAGTAATACATTAGTGTATCAATGAGACTTATTTTGTTGTTTTTCTGTGACCAATAGTGAGATTCGAGGCTTTATCTCGAAAACGGCAACAATCCTCATGTCATTTTCGTATGCAAGCCGGTTTCGTTTTTTTTTTTTTTTGCTTTAACATCCACCAGAATAGAAAGCGCATGCTCGCATAAATAAGTAGTTATGAATGGCATGAGAACTTCAATGAGTAACTTTTGTAATAAGAAGATAACTTTCCATTTTTTGGCACCAAAACGCTTAAAAATTTGTTGTCTTGAAGTTTCATTTTTGCATCTCGCTTTCTTGAAGCTCGATAATGTCATCCAAGTATGGACTGTTAATATCTGCCGTTGTACTATAATAACCAAATGGTTGATATCCATGCTGGGTATTGCGTTTGTTCAGGAAAGTAGTTTTGAAATAAATTTTGCAACTTTTGCAAATGCTCAATAAATACTGCAACTTCGCCCTTAATTATTGTATCGGAACTATTTAATAGTCCAGATAATAGTTATAGTCCTCGTCCAGACGTGGATAGTTAGCGAAGTTGTTATTGCCAATCGCTGCCACCACAACTGCAATTTCCTCTGAAAAGCACTCATTTGCTCTTCTGCTTCTAAGTTATTACATTTTTACCATTCAAACACATTTTTATCGTCAAACACACAGATGTTTATTTACCATCACGTAGCCGCAATCAAGTTTCGGCTGGACAATATTTTCCAAAAATATTCGCTGATATACCATTCAGTAGGCCGTGTGTTAATGTTTCAGAGTACGTTCGCGCCGAACCCCTGAAACAACTTCGTCGAACCCCAGGGGTTCGATCGAACCCTGGTTAAGAACCACTGCTTTAAATCAAAGCGAATAGCATACATTTGTTTTAACCCTCTGTCTACCGTGGGGTCCAATGGACCCCAAAACAAATTTTGCTCTGCGATTTCTCAGGACATATAGCAGATGCGATATTGATATACCTTGACTTTTCACAGCTTTGCTTGATCTTTAGGATAATATAATAATTATTAATCTCAAACAAAAGTTGGTAGCATAGAAAAAAATAATAGCATCTTGTACCGTGGGGTTCAACGGACCCCAAGCCTGCTGTATTCGAAGTAATCTTGCATTACAACAGCACTAAAAGAGGAGTCGACACTATTGACAGAATTTTTAGGAAATACACTTCCAAAAAAATGACGAGAAGATAGCCGATACCTTTATTTTACAATATGATCGATGTCACTGCTGTCAATGCTTTTGTGATATGACATCAATTGCAAGGCGAAAATAGCAGCACAACATTGAAGCATGCATGCATGAAAGAGAAGAAAATTTTAGATCCAACTAGGAAAAGAGCTTGCTGGATTACCAGCTTCGACTTCAATATCAACAAGACATATAAATCTGCAACAAAATATAAGAAACAGCTGTTGAAGATCAAACGCCAAAATCAATGAAGGCTAGATGCTATCTTTGCGACAGCCACAAAGACCAAAAATGCAGACAATTCTGTTCTACTTGCAAACTCAACGTTTGCCAGAAACATTCGCAATTCATTTGCAATGAATGCGATAATATATAAACTCACAATATTTCTTGTGACCTATTATGTAGGCCTAATATGCGTTTTTTAGCCAAATCTCTCTATAGTTTGACCATTGCTCAAGAATATACCAATTCCGTATCAGTTTAGTTTGTGCATGGTCTACTGTATGACTTCTTTGTTAAATTTCGAGTATTTTTGGCTTTTCTACAGTGTTTATAAGTTATGACTTTTGTAGTCTGTTACGTTCTTTCCTATTGAGCTTTAATTTCATCATCGGAGCTGATTTTTTTTGTCCAAAACAAGTACTTTGGAATTTGGGGTCCAATGGACCCCAACGGTAAAACTTGCATATTTTTTTTTCCGTAGACAGAGGGTTAAACACAAAAACTATTCAGAAATGCTCCCTGTGTTACTAGACATTCTTCTTCGTTTAAACCATCTTCGCCACTCCAGGGATCGAGGAACTCTGCCCTTTACTACCCTTGAGCAGTGGCGGTGACTCGGTCAAGATCAGGGGTTCTTAACCAGGGGTGCACGCACCACTAAAGGGTGAGAGACCTGTGTCTAGGCGGTGCGGGGATGCTGAATTATCAAGGTTTGTTATAATATGACGTAAGAAGAAAAGTTGTTTTACCAGGTTTCAACAAAAATTTCGAACTGTAGGCGACTATTACTTTTCAGCCAATCCTAGGAGGGGGTGAGAGCACTGAGCACTGGTTGGTAATTTCCAGGTGATGCCGACAAAGCAAAAGGTTCAGAACCACTGATCTAGATGTTTGGACAGGTGTCTAGCAGCGTGACGCGACAATTTATCGAAAGACAATTTATCGAACGACAGTTCATCGAACGACAGTTTATCGAAAGACAGTACATCGAACGACATTCATCGAAACGACAGTTTATCGAAACGACAGTTCATCGAAACGACAGTTCATCGAACGACAGTTCATCGAACGACAGTTTATCGAAACGACAGTTCATCGAACGACCATTCATCCAAGGGGCTAGGGGCTAGGGGTTAGGGTTACAATTAGGGGTTAGGGGTTGAAGGTTAGCGTTAGGGGTAGGATTAGGGGTTGGGGGTTAAGGGGATGGGAGTTAAGGGGTAGGGAGTTAAGGGGTAGGGAGTTAAGGGGTAGGGAGTTAAGGGGTAGGGTTAGTGGTAGGGTTAGGGGTAGGGTTAGGGGTTAGGGTTAGGGGTTAGGTGGTTAGGGGTTAGTGGTTAGGGGTTGGGGGTTAGGGTTAGGGTTAGGTTTTCGGTTAGGGGTAAGGTTTTCGATTAACTGTCGTTCCAGGCCCGTATCCAGCCGGGGGCCAGGGGGGCCTCGCCCCCCCGGAAAAAAATTTGCCCCCCTGGCAAAATCCCAACATTCAACAGCAACAGCTACAATTATAATGATTTTGCCCATTTAAATTTTTTCGGCCCGCCCTAAAAAAAGTTGGTCCTCCTTTGCTCTGCGGTCTGGCTACGGCCCTGTGTCGTTCGATAAATTGTCGTTCGATAAACTGTTGTTCGATAAACTGTCGTTTCGATAAACTGTCGTTTCGATAAACTGTCGTTCGATGAATTGTCGTTCGATAAACTGTCTTTTCGATAAACTGTCGTTCGATAAACTGTCGTTCGATAAACTGTCGTTCGATAAACTGTCGTAGTACCGTCTAGCAGCAACAGAATTGGTTCGTCATCCAGTTCTCGCAGACTATTTGGAGCAGACGCACACCATTTGGCGTATGGTTACATGACCTTAACCTAATAACAACACAAAGGAGACCTTGGTGCTTTATTGGAGTTGCAAGTCCGAGCAAACGTTTCGCACCCAGGTGGACTGTGTTAAGGTTTAGGACTGAAAAATAATTCAAACTCTATTATAATTTTGACTAATTTTCTAATTCTGTCACATTTAATTTTGCACTTTATATCTCTTTCTTGTTTTCAAGTATTCGCGCTTTTGCTTATGCTTCCAGTGCAAGCATGATCGTATTATGAGCCATGGCGCTGTAATTTCGAAATAAAAAAAATAAACATTTTTCATCAAAATAAGACAACATTTTTTAAATTTTTTGCAACTGATTAAAAATTAAATTTCACACCATTGACAAAAGGCCATTTATTTAAACGGGTGATGGCCTGGGTTAACAAACTTACCAGACCAGTAATTCCAAAAATATTTCTATTCGCGCACCATTTGGAAGCGATATGCAGTGTTCAGGTGCGATTCATATCCAGAACATCTCAAAAATAAACTCCCAAATTCTATTATTTTATCCCAGCTCTTGTTAACTTAAGTGAATTGCTCGCGTACCACCTCAAAGAGCACCATTAGTGGTAGGCTTACCACAGTTTGGAATCCACAGTAGCCTACTAGGTTACCGGTATTAGTTCAGTCCAGCACGTCATAGCCCTAAGAAGGACAGTAGGCATATCTTGAGCAGCGTACTGTTCATACATAAAAAAAAAACTCAAAGACTATAGTCAAAGAGACACTACCCCGCAGTCAACGGCGTGTCTTTAAGCGTCTTGCCAAAGACACATTCACATTCTTTTTGCGGTGTCGAACCGGAGGCCTTTCGAACCATGACTCTCAGCACTTGGCTATGAAGCCGACCGGTTATATAAGTTACCGATATATCAAAATACGTACAAACAAACAGAATGAATTGAATGTTTTAAAATGTAACCCAGTTCTAATTCGCCAAAGCAACTTTGGCATTAGTCACCAAATGACACAACTTACCTCTACAGAGAAACCGCTTTTACAGTAATGAAACTTCATCAAGTGTACTATGCAGGCCTAGTAAATATCGTTAATTTATATGCTACAACTCACCGTGCTTTGTTTTTTATTTTGTTTGTTTACTTAGCAACTACTGTAGTACAATTTAACAAATAATATACAAAACACTAGGCCTATAGAGGAAAAAAAGTATTATATATATGAATGTAAATGTGTCCATATTGTCTTCCTAAACCTACCGTGCATCAGCCTGTCACGTGATTCTCTCTGATGTGTAACCAAACCAGAAGTGAAACCTGATTCACACAATTTCACAACTAAACGAGGCAGTTTAACAAAACGCGAACCTGGACGCACAAGCACGAACAAAACAAACTTTAAATAAAGTGAACATAGCCGTAGGAGATGGGGGGGCAGGGGGGGCGGTCGCTCCCCCGCTGAAAAAAAAACGCCGCGAATTTGGGCAAAAATCTGCACTTATTTGGGCAAATCAATCTTATCATGATATTTCGACATTTTACCAGTTTAGAAACTTTACGTAATTGTTATAATTTATGAGATATATACATTAATATTTTCCAATCAATGTAAAATGCATTTTCATCGATTTTGAAAATTGTTGCATATGGTATTGCAATTTGGGCACAATGATAAGTTTCGATTCAACACCACCTGCAAAAAGTAAAGTGTAAAAGAACATAATTGGCAAGCAAAGTTAAGCTTATTAGTACCGATATTCACCAGCATGTACATAGGCTGCATTTCTTCACAGGTGAGATTTCTAAGCTTGCTGGGTAGCCTGCTAATAACCTTATGAGGTTTTTGCTTATTACTTTATGTGCATTTTGTATGTAATATATACATTAACATTTTTCTTTAAATGTTAAATGTAGTGTCATCAATTTTGGAACTTTTGTATTTGTTATACAGTATTGCAATTTGGGCAAAATGTTAAGCTTCGATTCACGATTCAGTATATATCTGCAGAGTGTCAATGTAAAAAAATGCAATTAGCAAGCAGAGGTACCGGTAAGCTTATCACTGAAGTTCATTTGGAATTAGGATATACACTACGGTACATTTTTTCGCTGGTGGAATTTTGAAACCCTGCTTTGTACTGGTAATCTTATGAGGTTTTTTGCTTCTTTCTCTATATTCTACTAATGTATGATAGCCTATTTATTTGTAAAAATATTTGGGCAAAAATGTTCAGTTATTGGGCAAATCAATCTTACCATGAGTTTTCAAAATCTTTCTAGTTTAGGAATTTGTTTATAGTGTTGCATTTTGTATGAAATACATTAACATTTTTTTTAAATGTTAAATGTAGTGTCATCAATTTTAAAACTTTTGTATTTGGTATATTGCAATTTGGGCAGAATATTAAGCTTCGATTTAGTATATATATATATGATATATCATATCTGCAAAATGTAAAATAATGCAATAAGAAGGCAGAGGTAAGCTATTACTAATAATCATTAGGATATATAATACACATTTCTTCATTGGTGGAATTTTGAAACCCTGCTTTGTACTGGTAATTTTATGAGGTTTTTTGCTTCTTTATCTATATTCTACTAATAAATTTATTTGTAAAAATGTCCAGTTATTGAGAGAATCAATCTTACCATGAGTTTTGAACATCTTACCAGTTTAAAAACTTTGTATATTGTTATAGTGTAATATTTTGTATGACATACATTAAAATTTTCCCATGAATGTAAACAGTGCCATCTTCAATTTTGGAAAATATTGTATTTGGTATGTTGCAATTTGTGGAGAATGTTAAGCTTCGTTTTAGTACCTGTGAATTTTCCAGTGTTTGATTTCATGTTTTTGTGGGCTACAGTTGAATTGTTTTCTATAAAAAGAATTTTTTGTATTAACTGCTGTTTGTGTTTACTGGTCCTAGGGTTGATATGCTCAGCTATTTACCATGAATGACACAGTATGATATTATAGCAATCAATGATCAAATATACAGGCAAGTGTTATGTTGTTTTGGCATCCAATTCATGCAGTTAATATATCGGGCAATGTAGATGTAGTATGATATTGATGATGTTGTCTGTATTTTCTGGCAAGGATTGAGTTTGAAACTACTACCTATAGGATAGGCCTATGAGTTGTTTTAGTTCAGTGCCTACGATTTCAGTAGTTGCTTCATCATGAACTTACAATATCTTGGTAATGATGTTAATGAATAAACATTGGCTACAACTTCACTGTAATGAGATCAATATTCATACTAATTAATAGCAACTTAGCTTTCTTCAAAGGTGCAAATTTGATGCTCATAGTATGATAAATTGTCGAATTCTTTTCAGGTTGCAAGGTTTTAAGTAGCATGGAGTAAGTAATGTTACTTTAGTTTGATGAGTAAATAGGTTGTCATTTTAGATTTTTTCAATGCAAATTTACAAACCTTGAGTCTTGAGATTTTGAAATGATCTGAGGGCATGGATATTTAGCCACTGCTGTCCAGTTATTGTTGAATTCTCAGTTTAATTTGTTGTTGAATCCAGTTAGGCCTGTATATATATATACATATTTTTGTGCCACAAGAAAATTATTTCAATTTGATGGTTTATTAAGTGTAAAGTTAATTCAGCCTTGTTTTGCTGCCTGTGTTTTTATAGTACACTGCCAAGTTGATGAATGTTTTTTGAATTTGATGACTTATTTCAATTTGATGGTTTATTTAGTTTAAAGTTAATTCAGCCTTGTTTTGCTGCCTGTGTTTTTGTACACTGCCAAGTTGATGATTCTGGAGTTCTTAGACTACACTATCTCAGAGGTTGTGAGTAATATTGTGTTTTTCACAATATGTTTGCAAAGGCAAAATTTGGGCAAAGTTTGGAAAATTTGGGCAAATTTTGTTCGCCCCCCCAAAATTTTTTACTCTCCTACGGCTATGAAAGTGAATGTAAATAATAATAAAACAACAAACACAACATAAACATCGTCAATTCTGCTTCAAAATAGGTAGGCCTACCATTGTGATATTATGATAAGAATGCTGATACTTAAAACAATCTTTTACGTTTTTGCGGTACATCGTTGGTATACTACAAACATTTCTAAAACATTCTCATACCTTGTTTAGGCTGTGTCTAATTGAGAAACCAGTCTTTGCTTGTTCTAATTCATATGTGATCCTAGATGAGCTGCTTGCCTGGCCTGCAATGGAGATGTAGAATAACAGTAGATCATTTTTAATCTCTTACCCAAATCGCACTTTATGTAAAAACTACTTGTAACTACTACTTGCCCCTGTCTGATAATTTGACTCATCCAGTAGGGTTACCCTTCACTAGACTGATCATGTTGCAAAACAGTTGTTTGGTAAATTTATATTTTTTCAAGTTGTAGCCTAGGATAGTTGCTTTGAAAAATTTAAACATTCAAACAATATTGCACTGATGAGTTGATAAATAAAGTTATAAACTTTTAACCCTATCTTAATACGAGCTGTTTTCCTGCGAGAAAAGCACGTCACAGGCTATCTTAGCACCGTGCTAATTAATCGCTAATAACGGGAGCTATGAAAATCACAGAGCCAAACTATTTTACAAGATAATAGCCATGTGTATTGTGCGTGTAGAAATTAAATCTTACCCATCAAATTTATTGAAATAAATTGTTTGAGGTTAATAAACGTCAGAAAATGTGTTTTTATTCTAATTTCCCGAAAATAGTCTCAAAATTGAAATTTTTGAATTATAATATAAAGCAGGCGTCACCAACCTTTTTTGCATGCGGGCCACTTTGGCACTAAAGAGAGCTGTGGCGGGCCGCACTAATAAATTTTAGGTAGGTTGACTTTTATGGTAGAAATGAACGCATTTCGTACCCAGTAAGTTATTCAGCGTCACATGTTGTTACTATTTATCTTAGAATACCGCAGCAACAAAATTAGTCGAACAACGCTACTGCCAGGCCAAGCTCCTTTAACAACACTTTTGACTTCTTTTAACAATGTCTAATAAGCAAGGCCACTTGTTTTGCGCACTTGTAGCGAGGCGAACGGTTTTATTAGAATATTCATCGCCAAGCAAGAGTGATGTTGTCACTTTGCTTCGCAAAAGATATCTTGCAATTAACAGTTTCAGTAACCAAAGAAATGTTTGACACATCGCAATACAGGCAACAACAGTGACCTGCTATGCTGCTAACATATCAGCGAAAAATAGGCTCCAATAACAGGGAGAAACAAACTAGGCACCATGAAACAAACGGTTGTGGAAATCACCGAAAAAAAACGTTTCTATCGTAACTCATGAACGGTGTTCCTTCTAAAAAAGCTATGAGTTGGTTTTTCATTATTTTGTGAGAGTCTATAAAACCATATTTCTTGATTATTAGACAACTGTCACTTGCGGTGCTTATCAGCATGGCAAGAATTGTTGATTAACAAAATTTTGCAGTACCAAACTAAATACTTTCATAATACAACCAGAAGTTGTCTCATGAAAATACAACCAGAATACAACCAGAAGTAATTCAACCAACACCTGTCAGAAGATATTTCATTTTCTTGATACAACCAGAAAGTGTCTTTAAATTTATATATAATATTTTGCCAATTTATTGTAAATTGAGTTGGCACACCGGCCTATTTTGCTAACAAAAACTTGCTTGAAGGGAACTCTGCTCGTGAAACACAATAACGGTGAAACCCACACTAGTGTTTACATGACACTTACAAACTTAAAATAAGCAACCCTATGCTCACAGACAATTTCGAAATTTGAAAACGGACGTTTTAGTCAACCACTGGGACAGTGTGGCTGGACATCGCATTGGAATAACGTTAAGCGACCCCCACTTAGAACTATACAATCTGAATGGTCGGTCGGTGGAATCGTATGCAAAGCAAAAATATGCTTCCCGGAAAGTATTTTTGGTTACACTTGTACGCTGATACCTTCCGCGGGCCGCAGCGATACAGCATGACGGGCCGCATGCGGCCCGCGGGCCGACATTTGGTGACCCCTGATATAAAGTAATGCTTAACTAAACAAAATATTACTTTTTCTTATAAATCTAAGCCATTTTTAAGCGTTTTTACATTTCAAAGTAATTGCACTAACATTTATATTGCACTAACCTTAACATACATATAACCATGATTTAACTAGCATTGCACGAACATGTCTAGCCACCTGAGACGAAATGCTTATTGTAAAGGGAAGAAACGTAGAAAAATGACCAGTTTAGGTTTAGAAAATTGGAGAAGAATAAAAACTAAAAGTCAAGAAATTTCACATTTCTAGCATATTTCCTTCTGTGAAATATTTCACTACTAGATTGGGGCGTCCTCCGCATGAAGCCCCGTGTCGCTACAGATAGGGTTAAAGAGTTTTGAAATCGCATAAAGCTACTTCTAGAAATTCCTGTTTAAACGTGATTTAACACGCATATGCAGCATTTGCAACATATACTGTAGTGCCGCTGTGTAGCATGGGCCACATCAGCAAAACTTGACTCATGTTTAGACCAACAAGTAGTAAGTTATGTATCAAATCACTCTTCTTCCAATTAAATGTCTTTTCTTTCAGTAAACTTATCAACATAATCGTTTCACTAACCTTCTAGTCCAAATTGAATGTCAGTGCTTAACTCATTCGTAATGTTTGACAGGTTATCAAAGTCTTCTACTTTGTAAACCCTCTTGGTAGAGTTAGCATCTCCAGAGGCTATGATCTAAAATGAAATACAAATGTGCGTTCTGTTTTAGATCTTACAGTTTCTGTTTCATGTATCGATGGCGAATTTTTACATGTGCCTACATTTCTCTACTGTAATCTGCACTAACTTTTTCTCTACATAACTTGAGAATTTTTCACAGAGATAATTCCAAGTACCAGAATAAATGCTGAACGTTAGTGGCAAATCCTTGCTAACTCCCCTACTTCTTTTCAAGTAATAAACATATATGAATATTTGACAGTGTTCTGCTCCGATAGCTCAGTTGATTGAACGACTTATTGAACTGAAACCGTAAAATCAAGAAACTCTAGTTCGACTCCTGGGGTGTGCGCTTGAGCAACTTATTTTAAGGACAGCTCTCCATTCAGCGGCTGCTTGCCAATGGAGTAATTCACAGACAACACCTAAACAACAAGCGCAAACTTCACTCAGCCAATCTCGGTGACTGGGCCGGATGGCTTAAAGTTAATAAAGAATAGATGGCTTAAAGAATAGATGGCTTAAAGTCTCTAAAAATAGTGAAACTGCCAAGAGCATATTTATAGCCCGAGTATATAAATTCTCACAATCAATCAATATCACAATATTTTTCAAAGATCTCTACAGACCAGTTCTTGCAAAAATTAAAATAATGTTGAATTGAAATTGCTTCTGATTGCCAGCCACAAATATCGAACGAAATTATGATTTAAACACAGGTCCCACCATCTAGGCCAGTGGTTCTCAACCTTTTTGGTGGAACGGAACCCAATGAAACATTCCTAAAGCTCAAGGAACCCTTGTTCAATACTTGAATTGCCTTATGCAAAAAAAATCGTTTGATTAATAAAATTAAATTAAAATACTCATGTTCAGATTTATTTATGTGCAATAAAAATACAAACTGTAAAAATTACATTTATTCTCATAAAAAATTCAATGAGAAAGTTGATCCTGGTGTTTCTGAAAATTCGGGATCGCAGTGAACGTGTTAAAGTGTAGCAAATTTATTAATAGTGGCAAACCTAATCAATATTTGATTATATTTAAACAATATGCATATAATAATAAAATAGACTTTCGGCTTTGAATGTGAACTTTGCGGAACCCCTAGACTTACTGGCGGAAATTTAGGGTTCCGCGGAACCCTGGTTGAAAACCACTGATCTAGGCCTATCCCTTAAATGCGGTAAATGCCATACCCCAAGTTGGTCTTTTTTCACTTCATCGCCAATGCCAACAGCAAAAGTTGCAATGTTAAGAGATCGTACATAGCGAGCAGTTTGGTTCAAGTATTTAGAATCCTTAGCTCTGCAGTAAGAAATAAAATATTGTACAAATTAACGACATTAAAACTTAATCGTGCGACTGGTTAATGCAGCAATAGCTCACAACCCATTGTCCATCCTTTACAACCTTTATGAGCTTAATACAAGACGGACTATATGGATAGGACTACAGGACAAGACGGACTACCCTGATGTCCCTGAACTAAACGCTAAACGCACTGCAAAATGGAAGCATCTGCAGAGAAATTTCATTGAAGACAATGGCACTATGACGTTACTATCTGCCCCCAGTTTTAATAATCCCATTGTACGTTGTCATGGCCTCTATATAGTCCGTCTTGGCTTAATATCATCCAAAGCTTGATAAAAACTTCTGGCTTGAATCTAGTTAAAACTTATGCAGATCTACAGTAGCAGTAGGCTACTTCTCTAGAATACCTCGCACTTGCCGCTAACTACAGCGCTCGAGAATTTGCACGATAAGAAGTCTGGCAATATCATTTGCTCACATTCCATTGCATTCAATACTTTCAGCACCACAAGCATTGTATTGTGACAGCGCCAATTCGTAGATTGTTTGCTTGCGTTTTATTTCAACTTTATCACTGGAGCTTTATAAGTTTTGTTTGTTATTTATTTAGCACAATACTTGCTGATTTTCATCGCAACTGTTTGTTTCAAAAAGTATTATATCAGCTAACTTAACGGCAAGAAATAAAATAATGGTAGTATAAAACATGGCTAAAAAACAAAATTTTACGTTTTGTGACTGATAAAAAGAATGTTATAATTTTAAAGACGACGACGACGACTGGAAACTTCTATTACTTACTCTCCATCAGTGACAAGCAATAGGATTTTGGCAACATTGGAGTTTGTAAACCGAGTTGAAGTTTTAAAATCCAGAACGCTTTTATTTAACGCATGAGCTGTATAGGTTGATCCCCGTAGGTAATTAATGTCAGTGACCGCATCCTATAAATAGAGAACGTTTATGGTACTGTAGGTCTATCTTGTATTTTTAGAAATATTCAGTTATAATCTTAGAAAAAGTATTTGTTTATCAGCAACCAGACCACGTTTAAACCGAATTATGTGGTAATGTAGAGTTGTGACTAATAATAAAGTATTTCACAACAGTGAGTTGAAAATAGGTGAAGTTTATAACGTCTTAAGATAATCATTCTTGTTCGACTCCCGGGCAAGCTGGTTGTTGAAAACACCGCTCACCTCTACCTAGGGTGTAATAAATTGGTGTATCTGTCGCAATAAATTCTTACTAAACACGACAGCAGAGAAACATGTAGTCCAACCTGATAAATGCATAGTTTTGCGAACAAAAATACATCACGATCATGATGATCGTTAATATGATCATGATCATCCTCCACGTCCGCCCCGTTAACTCAGTGGTTACGTGCCGGGCGCAAGATCACGCGGCACTGGTTCGACTATCAGGGTGTGCGCTTGTGTAACGCATTTCAGGACTGCTCTCCATTCAGCGGCACCTAGTGAATGGAATAATTCCCCGGCAATAACGCTTCAACAACCGAAAACTTTATTTCGTCAATCTCGATAACCGGCCCTGCGTCAAGAGCCTCTACCAGGAATAACCTATCAAGGCTTTGTCAGTCCGAAGATAAAGATTCAAAACCAACCAACCAATACGCAGTGGTACACGATCACGGTATTGATCATCACGATGGTTCAACTCCAGGTGTGCTGTAGATCAACCCACTTTACAGACATTACATTTATTTAGTTCAGGTTGTTTTTATTATGACCATCGCAACGAAAAACACTATTTGCTACACAGCCATACAGACTGGAGGTGTACCAAAAGGTAGAAGCGACAAAACGCAAACTTTATTACGTGATTGATACCGAAGCAGGATAATCAGCTAACATGATGCAACGTACATTATATTCCTGTAACGTTTTCCACGTGATATTAACTATGATGGCTGGGTTAGTTTAAAATGGTTTGCCTTATATGCATGTCTAAATAATTTTGCTATTTCAACGTATTTCCATGTTACATTATTCAAAGCAGTAAATTTTGTAGCTTAATTTGCTAAAAATCAATTTGCAACTAATATTTCTAGTCATTCAATAAAACTCAAGTAAAACTTACCTCAAATTTTTTGATGTTGTTGATCTTTCCCAGAGGAATTTCAGTTTTTAGGAAGGGCTGATCGTTGAGAGGTCTATGAAACAATATTTATTAATGAACAGTATTGCTGATAAAACTTTAGTCGGTTGATTCGTCATTATACATTGTTGCGTCATGGAATTCTGTGGTGATGTTACCAACATATGGCAATTTATTGTCAGCAGCTTTAAATTTGTAATATTTTAACTTTACTTGCACCCCAGTGGCATGATATCCATTTGTATCAAAGCAATAGCAATCAATTGCCCATATAAAGGTGTTTCTGGTGATAAAATCATCTTTTTACAGCAAAATACTAACAAAACGACACCTAGTTTCTTGGGGATTTGCACCTTATTTGTTCTCCTGTCAACTTTGCAACTAAATGCAGCAGGCACCAAGCCCGTGTGAAACCAGCCCCATGATTTCTTGAGATCCATGATATCACCAAAGTCATAATTTTACCAAGTCCATGTTTGCAAGAGATCCATGTTTACAATAGACCTATGATTGCACCAGGCCCATGACTACACCAGGCCCATGATTGCACCAGATCCATTTTTACCAGGTCTATAAATTCTTCAAGTTCATGTTTTCACCAAGTTCACTAATTGTTTTTGACCTTGTTTGCATCAGCTCTATGTCTGCACCAGATTTATAATTTTTTCAAGTCGATATTTTCATCAAAGCCATGATTTGATCAGGCCCTTGATTGCACCAGATCCATATATGATCTGGCCAGGTTTATAATTGCAACAACTCGCGTTTCAAAATGCAAAATTTTTATTCAAAACGTTTTGACTCAAATTGAGATTGAAAACGTTTTATTAAAGTTTGAAGTCATCACCAGAAATTTAACTTAATGAATTGAGTTATCAGTTTAATGCAACTAGAGCTCAACGTTAAGGAAAATAGTTTATCTCAATTGTTTGACACATAGTTTCCGGTGCAATTAAGCATACATATTGCATACGTATGTTTACTCACCTATCTTTGTAAGCATGAGAATATTGAATTACTCCAAAGTGATTTGCTTCATTTTCTGAGTAGAATCTACTCGCTATTTTGACTACAAATGTTTTGACCGTATTGAAATTTTGTTCGCCCACTGAATGTGACCCATCAAGCAGAAAAATGAAATCTGCTGTCTGCAAAGGACAACCTGTGAAAACAAAAACGATGATAAAAATTGTTAAAGTTACTTCTTGCATGGTTTTCGCTGATCACTGTGTTAGTTGAATCCAAAAGCAAACGCTACACTTTAAAAAACACACTTATTTTTGGAAAACAGGTCCTTACTGTGTCAGCGTAAACGCCAATACTCCGAAATGCAATCTTAAGAAAATAGGCTATACAACTACAAGTACATGTTATTCAAAATATTTACTTATTGTACCGTAAGTGCATAAACCCGGATAATAATGCAACTGGATTTAACACATTCACGTAAAATTGTTATTCCTGACATGAACACTGTGTGGTGTAAAAAGTTATAGATGGAAAATTTGTTGTGATGTAGTTTTGTTGTTGGTGTTAGCATGGTCACCTGGAGATGCAGCCTGATTTGTCACATTTTGCAGATTTTGATTACAGCTACTGCTAGTGCTTGACGGACATTTTTTGAGATGTTTTTACTTTTTGCCATTTCCTAATGACATAAAACTTTTTTTGTTGCCTTGGGGAAGCAATACCAAATGAGAAAAAGTAAGTTGAAAAACGCTAAATCAGACTGTTATTGAAAAATTAACAGTCTGACTAAAATCTTCGAAATCAAGTTTTCTTTGTTTTTCATCATGTGAGAATGTTAAAACCTATTGTGTCATCTGAAGAAAAGAGTAAAGAAAGTGTAAAAATCGAATTTTTAGAAAAATTTATTTAAACGTTCGCCCAAAGTTAGAAAAACCAGGAAATTTCTGCAAAATGTGACAAATCAGGCCGTATCTTTAGGTGGCCATGGCGTTAGACATAAACAAAAAAAAATCGTGAATCTGGATTTGTGTGGCTTATGGTACAAGCCAAACTCTCTACCGAAGCTTTATATTTACTTAAGTTTTTAGTGAAAGGATCTTTAGTCCACAGGCCTCCTCCATCCTTGCTTCTGTAGCAATACCCAGGGTTGAATAATGCACAAGAACATCTTAGTGCTCTTTCTGTAGAACAAGCCTACAAGAAAGAAACGAAAAAAGTCCATGAGTGGTTTGTTTGTTGTTGTTGTCGATATAAAATGATTTGTTCTTTAGATACAGTAAAAACGTCTGTGTAACCTAACTATGAATTTTCTATTTGAAAAGTCAATCTATACGTTGTTATTAGTTATTTAAAGCACTAGAGTTGATACAGCTTGTTCAAACATAGGGTACCCGGACATTTTGCCGAAAGACATTTTGCCGAAACTCATTTTGCCGAAAGGACTAAGTGCCGAAAGGACTTAATGCCGATTGGACAAATTGCCGAAATTATACAAATGTAGGCTATTATAATTATGTATTATCATAACCTAATAACACATAAATATCATTCACAAACAGATTTTACTCACAAATTATGTGCGACAGCGCGTAAGTATCCGACAGAAGTGTTATATGTATCGATATTCTCCACAATGTGTTTTAGTATATCGTCCACAACCATATATTTTTTAATTGGTGGCACCAATTGAACGCCAGCTGATAACTGCTCCAGGATTAGTCCGTTGTGCAATTGTTCCTTTATCAACTTTACTGTCAGTCGACGTATCGTGGGGTGTGTGATGGAGACTCGTTGGTCGAAAGCATGGTGCCATCCTTCGATGGAATTGTTAGTACGAGGAAGATCATCAACAACTCGATCGTGCATATTCCAAAGCGATGGAACGAAGGCAAACAATAGTAGCAAAGTAATTCTATTTCAAAGCCACTGCTTGCATAGTAACAAGATTTTGTGTCACTTTAAAGTAATTTTTTTCAAAATTGTTTCGGCAATTTGTCCATTCCGCAATTTGTCCATTCGGCAAAATGTCCTTTCGGCAAAATGTCTTTCGGCAAAATAGGTTTCGGCAAAATGTCCTTTCGGCAAAATGTCTTTCGGCAAAATGGGTTTCGGCAAAATGTCCGTACGCGAAACATAGAATGCATTATTTGAAACATGCAAGGCCTGGATAGTTTTTTTTTGGCTTATAACATGTTTACGTGGGAAATATTGCAATCAAATATTTTTTTTTGTAGCCAACCAGAATTAGGGCGTATCACGGCCACCCTCATTTGCAACTTACTGCATTGCCTTGTTTAAACCTGCGAGAGATTTAGACAAAAGGCAAGAACCAAATATGTCACGTGACGTCATATAGCACATTGTTGCGTCAGTATAATATTAAATGAATAAAAGAGCGTTTGACAAAACCTTTGAAGTATGACACATGCATGGATGCTTGCTTGGCTAATAAGTTATATGATTGTTTATTGGCGAGAACGTCATAAAATAGTAGTGGAAAACAATGTTTGCACTTCAACATTTCTCTAATATTTACCACAACATTCCCATGATCACCAACATCTACATGAAGTCCAACACTGTCTCCAGGTATGGAAGGAGGAGAAATGGATGCGACCTTCCTGGTGGCATTCTCGGATGAAAAAAGATTGGTCAAACTGTACAAGATGAGATCTCCTGAAGCTGGGAACAAATATAGAGAAACAATCTGTATATATTTGTTAGAGGAGGCATAAGAACAAGGCTTAAAATTAATAAATTGTGTTTTTATGTTGTCTGAAAACTCAGCAGACTAATAACGTTATGATAAAAAAAACGTTCTTTTTGTTTTGCAAAAATATTTGCAAAATCAAAAACCATTCAATTGACCAATTGAAAAAATTAATGCGAAGACAGGCCCTACTTAAAAGCAGGGGCAAATCCAGCAAGTAGCCTCTGGGGAGAAGGCGATTTCAATAAAGCACAATGATGTACATTGTACAAGTTTACATAAATTAAACCTTGCGAATACATCGTGAATAAAGTTACTTTTTTAAGTTTTAAGGGGGGAGGTAATTGCCCTAATCGCCTCCTTCCTTTCCTTGGGTTCATCACTGGTCAAAGAAATTTTTTTTGAAGCGTTTTTGTGGAAAGAGATTGACAACTTGAAATTGAAACAATTGAAACTTAGAAGTTTCAAAACTTAAAAACATAACCTTGACCAGCTTATATTTTATTTCTGACCATGAAAGAAAAAACTAATACTCGTCGTTAACATAGCCGGAGTAGGCTATACAAAAAGGAAAAAGCGAGAAAACACGAACGTTGAAGAGTGCTTGAGATAAACGGGTATACTTTGTACAATAATTACTTTAGATCTACTTACACCGTTCAGATGTGCATACATCGTTGAATGGTAATACAATACTAATATAACTTTCGAGCAGAATACATTATTTTACTGACATATTTTCACTCCCTCTAACAGAATGTCCAACAGTTGGTTGGTTGGTTTAGAAACTTTATCTTCGGACTGACAAAGCCTTGATAGATTACATCCGGTTGTTTTGCATACTTGTAAAGGCTCTTGACGCAGGGCCGGTTACCGAGATAGACAAAGTGAAATTTTTGATTGTTGAAATGTTGTTGCCGAAAAATGATTCCATAGGCCTCCTCCATCCATTAGGTGCCGCTGAATGGATAGCAGTTCTGAAAAGCGTTACTCAAGCGCATACCCCGAGAGTCGAACCAGCGCCACGTGATCTTGAGCCCGGCGCGTAACCAGTGAGGTAACGGGGCGGACAGTTAATAACTTTTGATGGTTTCGGTGCCACCTGTCCTGGAATCGAACTCAAACTCAGTGGAACTGGGCTCATCAGTCCACAACTAAGCTACAATACCATTCTGAAAGTGAACACACCATAAAATCGTAAAAGCAAGATTACCAGACGCAGAAGACACCGGACTTTGAGCCAACGAATCGGAGGGCGAGTTTTCTGGAATCCCTTTCGGTGAGCCAATGATCAAACTGAGTAAGTTAAGAATAATTATGTTTCTACATAAATTGATTAAATAAATTGTTTCGATTAAAAACGTGCTTTATTTGTAATTTGGTATTCTATTGAAAGATAAATTGATCATCTTATCATTTCGATTCATTTCAGACTATTTGTTTTGAAATAGCGCAAGAACCTATCAACCTGCTTTTCGAGAATTTTACTCACACCAGACTGTAAAATCCGTCTTTTTGCATTGATTCAACGTCTGCAGACGTTGAATCAATGCAAAAATGACGGATTTTGCAGTCTGGAACATTCAAGTTAAAGTGAAGCCAACAGCAAAAGGTCAAAAACCTTCGCCATTCGACAATCCAATAGGATACAATTCGACGTGTAATATATGTTGTGCTGTAGAACTCCTGCCGCGTTCCACGTATAATGCCTATGGCCAACGCAACTGTTGAATTGGCGCTCCCACTCTATTTACTTTCTTGTTATGTTGAGGTGCGGTTCAGGTTAATAATCTTATTTCTTTGAAGTGCTAATTCATTTGTTTATGTTTATTTAAATGTTCCTTTTAGTTTGTTAAAGCTGATATAAGCTAATGTTGTAAAGTAGGTATTAGTTTACGACACAACAGACAAATTTTTGGGTTGTTTCATTAAGTCATGGAATTTATGGAAAATAAATAGATTTATGAAAGCAACTTCCTCTCACCTTTGCACACCACTTTTTTGTCGCAAGTCTATTTCATAACCAAAGTATGACGTCATAGCAGCTTCTCGCGTTCCATTATCTTCTTTTGGATGGTCTTGTGACGGAAGAAAGAGCAATCTTCTTGTGTCCTCGTTCAAATCGATGTTAAAGTTTTCACAGCAAGATACCATAAACACAATAAACAATGCAACATATAATCGACCCATTGGTTATGTCAACCATGCAACCAAGAAATAACTTTTCTATAGCAAAATATCCAAAGAAAACTAAAGATTAACCACTGTAGAAAAAAAATCAAAATAACATTCCTATGTAGCCTAAGCTTAGATGTTTTGAATTATGCAAGGATTTTTATAACAGAAATAATTAATTTAGTTAACACTTTCAGTAATGTATATTACTGCAGTGTGAAATCCTCTAAATAACAGATTTTATTTGAACATTAAAAAAAATGAATAAACCGTCGTCTCGTAGAGGGTACCATACTAACTAATATCTTATTGTTGTAGGCTACGTAACTTTGAATTACCGGTAAACTAACTTAAATTCAATAAGAAATTTGGCACTTTTGTTGTAACTATAGTTCTGTCCTACTCTTTAATAGATTATAAGCTTCTTTCACCTAAGAATATAGCCTAAGAAGAGCTTAAGAACTATCAACCATATTCGAGTAAAAAGGGACCTAGTTGCCCCAACCCATTGCTCATACCAGGCTGTATAATAATAAAAAGTTGCCAGTTTACTGAATCTTCAAAGCAGAATAAGTGTTACCGTTTAAAAACAACTATCAATTATTTTAATTAAAAAAAATGTGTCATTCAATAGTTTTAAAATTAATCTAATATTTTAGTTAATTATTGAACACCTTTTACAAATACAAAGCAAATAAGTTTGTAGGACAAAATAGTTTAAGAAGGAAAAACGTATGAAATCTTAGGCCAAGCTGAACAGATGGTCCCAAGCAGGCTGGATTCGCATGGTCTTCATTCTCAATGTACCTACAACTGCTTTGTGCTGTGCATGTGCTGAAATAAGCTAAATCTTATTACAATTATGCTGTTTCCTGAAGTGTAATTATAACCTAGCATTGAGTCTTTGCTGAAGTTTTCCACGTGATCTTGCACTTAAGTTATTTTCTATGGTGTACTGAACAGGCGCCGGTTTTTATACCGTGGTATCGTTGCAAAACAATTGCATTTGTACAAATTTGGTGGCAAAGGATACGCATTAAACGTTTACATGGTTCCAGCATAATTAGCCAGTGTAGTGTGCGTGCTGAAAACATGTTTATTTTGTGGTGTTTTAAGGGAGTATTGTTGATTGATTGAGGAAACTTGGACTCAAAAGCTTTTTTAAAGCTTAATTCTGGCAGTTTCGTGTAGGCTACTTGTAAAGGCTTCGAACCTCTGAAGCAATTTGGCAATTACGGAAGAAAAAGGGGCATAGTAGTGACTGGAATCAAACCCACGCCAATGCAATAACTACCACCGCCCTAACACTCTGCGCCAAGTCAGCCAGTGGCAAACCGACGAGTTACTTTAGCTATTATTTGCCTTTTTCCTTTGTTGCTCAAAGGGGATTTTTTAATGGTACCTTTAGAAAGTTGCGGCCCGGTCACCGAGTTAACGTTTGTTGTTTCAGCTATCTGTAAATTACTCCATCCACGATGTGCCGCTAAATGGAAAGCTGTCGTTGATATACCTTGCTCAAATGCACATCCCAAAGACCGCTCAAGCTCTCAGCAATACCCGGCTAGCAAATGTTTTCCTATTGATTCAAGGTTTCCGGGCTTTTTTACAGTGTATAAAAGACCAACTCAGCGGCCGAGTGGTTATCGATTCTATGTTTGATCATAACGCAAATGTTTGTTAAAAACTACAACTGCATCGCTTTTATAGTCCAGTCACTCAATCGTGGTTTAAATCATCAATGAAATCAGAAACTTGATAAAGTTTTTCATTGCAATACAGCACGAGTTGCCCGTAAAGTTGGGTAGTACAATATATGTGTTCCCAGACAACAAAACAAGTCATTTTTACATTGATTCAACGTCTGCAGACGTTCAATCAATGTAAAAATGACTGACTTTGCCGCCTGGATTATGGTTGTAGACCTGCTTTATTTTTTATTAAAAATAATTGCTCGATGGTGACAAAATAGAATCTCGTTTGTGGCTACCGCGGGCTTAAATGTTGTGATCTTTGTATACTGCCAGCTGCCAGGATCAACGCGTGTTGGTTTTGATCAAAGAAATCTGTCAAGAAGATTTGCTTATATTTTGCAAGTGGCCTCAGAACTTCTAGTAAAAAAAATTTAAGTTTGCAGCAATGTGATCTTTTTGTATGAAAGCTTTATGTATTGTGATTGTCACTTTTGAGTTTTGAAGGCAAAGCAACAGGTATAGCCTGAGGAATTCATCATAGCGTTTGAAGATTATTTCCATTCCACCAAGCATAAGGAATTATGACGTCATAAGTCTAAACTTATCCTTTGCTTTCCCAAAGTAGAAATGTCGAACAATAACAATAATTATAAGAATAGTGTATACAAACAATGACAGTTGCAAATTGACTTCCGTTAATATGACGTTTTGAAATTACGTAATTGTCAAATTTACACTTGCATTGCAAAAGCGTGTACAAACTCGATGTCTATAAAAAAAATTCGTTCGGCATAGGACCAATTGCCATCATTTCAAAAATTTAACTATAATGACCTCTGTAGCCACTAGCCAGTGCACAGTGAACGTATTTGTAATCTCTCTTTTGATCGCTGCTGCAAATGGAGTGTTCCATGCGCGTGATGTTGATAGCGTTCTTCTCGAAACATTTTTGATAGAAAGTAAATTAAATGAACTTTTCGCCGTTGGCAGCGTGGCCTAGCGGTTTAAGAGTTAGGGTAAAGGAGGTACCGGTAGTCATTTCGATGGCGTGGGTTCGATTCCCACCCTTGCCATAATTCTTCTTTATTATTTAATTACCAAACATAGTTCAAAGCAAAAATCTAGTCTCTGACTGAGTGGTAGAAAGGTCACAATGACTGCAGTCAGTTGATTCATAGAGAAAATTGTCTTTTGTTCAAAGTGTCTACCTACCAGCAGGGCCTCTAAGAAAAATTTTCACTAGGGGTACGAAGAGTCATTCCGGGCCTCCCTTCCACTCCGGGCCCCCTTTGTCATGGGCAAAAAGTGTGATGTTTGCTTAGGCATATTGCACACTACACAACATTTTACTGCAGAATTGGACATCTGTGCGCAATAATAGTATCAGGTTGCAATAAAACTATTATTTTGTGTTGTGCATATCATGTGATCTGTCCCTCGCCAATTTGTGTATCCTGCATTGAATTACTGTGTCAGTTGTTGATGGTGCTGTTGAGAGGTGTCGCTTATTATTGTACATCTTTAATGTAAAATTTTTAAATTCATTTTTTTATTTCTCTTACATGTAGCTTATAATTATTTCTGAAGAGGACACTATGTGGTGTCGAAAACGTCGGATTTAGTAGTTTTTTCATGTTTTTTTTTGTGTGTTTAGTGTTAAATCCGTTAACATTACTGAGTGTTATATGTATCTGGTACAAGCCAAGTTCTCTACCAAGGCTGAAACATAACATCTTGTTAAAACATAATCAAGTTAATCATCCGACCAATTCTAACCTTTTTTCATTAACTTTTGCATTCACCACATGCCCAGCACTAGCAGAGGTGAACGAGAGAAGTCACTTTTTTTGACTCCGGCTCGATCCGGTCCTGCTCCGAACGTATTCTCCGGCTCCTGCTCTAACTCCGAAATTCATTTTGAAGTGAAATAAGCGTGAAACTACCTTTGTCAAATAGTTTTAAAAAAAACACAAAAAACACCCCGGCTTTTTGCCCGGGTTATTCTCAAACCTGCTTTTGCTACACTATGCCCCTCCCCCTCAAGGACAGGAGAATAACCAACTTTTGTGATTTAATTTAGGGTGCTTTTAACAGAACATTTTGCACGTAAAGGATTAAATTACCACTTTGGCCACCTAATTTACTCGCAAAGCACTCGATTACCTTGCTGTGCCCTTTTGCTAGATTACGGGCCGCCCAGGACTAAAAAATAACAACTTTTATGCTTGAAATCAGTCGTTTATGATGGTGTTAACCAAACATTTTAGTGCGTAAACTATAAAACCACAATTTCGGGCCTCCCAACAAACACAGGCCTGGGCCCTCAAGGGTACGCCGTACCCCCCTCTCATAGGCCTTGCCTACCAGTCAAAACATTCCATCTGCTGCAGAGACCTACATATTATAAATCCGCGCGCACAGTAAGGGTAACAAATTTTCATTTCATTCGAGTTACGCAATAGGGAGGGCCGTCAATGCACTTTTTTTGTCAAATCACTTAGCAACTTGGCTCAGATAGGAGGCTTAGGTCACAAACAAATAATCTGAATTTTTTTTTAAATCAGGCCGAGGGAATACGCCGCACAAAAAGTCAATAATACCCGAATAAAATAAAAAACATTTTTTCTTAAAAAAAAAATTGTTAAATAATTAAAAAAATAGAAAATGCACAAAACGACGAAAACAGTCAAAAACAATCACAGAACGTGATCTTTCTTTGACTCAAAACGTGAACGCTGTGAGAGAGCAGCAGTTCGCGTCAGAATAAGTTCATGTCTGCTGTCATGGCCGATGACTTCATCGCTCACTTCTGTGAAGAGTTTGATTGCGCGCTCAACTGCTTGTGTGCAGCACGGAAAACTGTCCATCGATATAAGAACATCGGTCTCGACGAAAAGCTCTGTGAGCTGTTGGATGCTGAAATCGCGTAGATTGGCGGCTCAGTGAGTTTACGCTCGCTCCACGGAGCAACGAGAGTTTGTTGTCAAATCTGTGTACCCAAAGTTTAGTTGAGGAATTTCGGTCAGGAGTTCGTTGAGGTGAAACTGGCAAATCGATTATTGCACCGTACTCCCGATATGTTTCTCAATGGTAGTGATGGCCCTGTGTGCTGTATTGACGGCAGTTCCGTCGCAGCCAACGACCCGAATGCCTTTCACGTCAGTTCCCTTGACTTCAAGAGCAGCCAACATCGTTTTAGCAATGTTGTTCCCAGTTGAACGCCCTTGAATGGAAACGTGGTCGATATATTCAGATCCTGGGTATTTCAGCATCACGTAGTGGGCTTCGATTGATTTTTATCGATAGCCAGTTATGCCAGTCAATGTAAAAGTTTTATCCTTTCTGTCATCAAAGTAAAGGCCTTCAGCTATTGTGCCGAGCTATCTGGACGCGAAGTGACTCGTCTCTAAACGGAACCGTTTTCGTGCACGAACGAGCTTGTTTTTGTCGACTATCATCATCGGATTGAAATCATCTTTTGTGTCCAGTAATGTTGCGGTTGCGAGGGCAGCTGCTGCTAGACGCGGAATGTTTTACGCGCCTTCGGCGCAAAAAACTTTTTTCACCGGCTTCACGATCTAAGAATGCCCCAGGCCTCCATCAGTTAAACTCGCCCCTGGTTGTGCACCGTCTTCATGGCGTTCAATTAAAAAATGGTTTTCGATTTCGTCATTACTCGACAAACCTCCTAAGAAACTTGAGTTGCTAAGCGATCTGTTTCCGACGGCCCTCCCTATTACGCAACCTAAATCAGGGGACCAATGCAAAAGAATGTAATAACAAGTAGTCACAACCAATTGATATCAACAGCGGATTTTGTATGGTTTGAGGGAAACTGGCTAATAATTCGGATCGGCCACTTCGAAATCCTTCTTTATTCTTTGGAAGCGTGAAAACTGTCGTGATGCAATGCAAAAACTGCGCTGAAGTTAAAACAGCTTTTCATAAGCTCAAAGAGCAATGGCACCTCATCAAAACAACAAAATAAGAACACCCCAACAAAGCAACATAAACATTCGATAGAATTAGTATTGATTGTAAAAGTCCAGCAGCATCTGCCACAAAGAACAAGCACCATTCGATTCGTTTGTTACCGATCTCCGTTTGATGGCAGGTCGTTGTGAGCGTGGCAATCTACGTGACAGCCTGATACATGATATTCGTGATAATGTGGTGTAATATTGGAAACGTGCCTTTAAACTTTTAACTTTTTTGAGAACTTGCCTTTTAAGTTTGTACCTTGTGCTTTGCATTTTGCCTTACGCGTTTTCCATGACTTCTTGATTGGCCGCTGTTAAATACGCTTTCCTGACAGCGTTGCGTTTTTCAAACTCAGTTCCAATAACACGTCAAACGTTTTGGTGCCGCAGCTATGTGGGCGTTTACGTTGCTACTTTATGTTGAAGTCTGAGTACATGCTGAGATTCAAATAAAGTTATCGGTTTGTTTATGACAGTTCGTCCGAGATAGTTAGACGTCAAGGATTCCGCGAAACATTACAGATTGTGGACAAATTTTCCAGGTTTTCCTCTGCCTATCTCTCTGTGCCGGCGTAAAACCATCCTTACATTTCGGGCGCGCACCAAAAAAAGAAGCTTCAATGGGCAAAATTAGAAGGGTCAATTGCCAATTTTTTCACACTTCGCTACAAGCTTACTTTCAACAAAAAACTTAAATTACTTGAAAACCAACTTCACCACTCTTAAATAACCTATAAAAACTACAATATTTTGTAAATAAAAAAAAAGTGAGGTAACACTTCAAATTGGGCAGATAAGGCAAAAGCGGGTGGAGTTTCGTATTTTCGTGATTTAAAATCCCTAATCTACACCAACCAAGGTTTAAATTTCATGTCGAACGAACTGAAGGAGTGGCTGCAAGGGAGGGTCATTCCGCCACTACATACAACCCTCGAGGCAATAGCAAAGTGGTAGGCTACGATATAACGGCTTAGGGTGGAAAGGAATTCTTCCAGAACTACGAGTTAATATTACGCGAGACTTTCCAGGAAAACGTGTTGCCCGATGCTTTACGCCAGCTCCATTGCTTAGTGGTTAGTGTGGTGTCCGCCTCTGAACTTATAAGTATGAGTTTGATGCTTGATCGAAGACTTACCCAAAACTTTTTAAAAACTAAATTTTGTTTTGTTTTGGCACTCAGCAAAATAAATAGATTAACCATGACAATCTAGCTTACTCGACTGCGCCTCCATTCGGCTGCACTGACCCTGTCTGCTTTGTAAAGCGCCGAGAAGCAACACTTATCTGCAATATATAAAAACAAACGTCATTGTTTTAAATTTCTTACATTCACTTTTACATTTTACTGCTACAAACTGCACGTCGCAAACAGGTGATCCGCCAGGGTCGACAGCAAAATAATTTTTCACACAAATCTTACTACTAGGCTACAGCAAACACTTAACAAGCAGGCTGAATGTTTTTAAAATGAAACTCAGTTCTAATAGCCTACTCCAAAGGAACTGGTATACTACTTACAAGCTGACTTAACTTACCTCAACAGAGAAGCCGCTTTTATGGTGGTGAAAGCTCCATTAGATTATTCTAAGAAATCCACTCAATATAATTAATTTATTTACTATGACTTACTGTGCCTTTTTGTTTACTTACTCAGCAGTTAGTGCAATTTAACAACTAAAAATAAAAATTAACAATACTCTTAGATATTGTAGTTTTTGTGTGAGTGTTTTAAATAAATATGTTAAATTTGGCTATGCTACTCGACTCTGTGTGTTTATGGTACAAGTATACCAAGCACACGGAAAGTGCAATATATCTAAATGTATCTAAATTGTCACCTTAAACCTACGGTAATAATATTGTTATGGTTTTATTTATTGTTGCTCTGCAACAGCTAAGCTCTTTTAGCAACAGGGCTCGTTTTTAGGTTTATATCAGGTTTACGGTAAACCTAAAGTGCATCGGCCTAAGCTTTATCTCTCCTCATATCTGCTCTTGGTGAAATACTAAAGTATACTAGAAGTGAAACCTAGTTCACACAACCACGCAACTAAACGAGAAAGTCAAACGCATCACGAACTTAGACGCACAAACACGAACAAAACAAATTCAAAATAAAGCGAACACAAATGTGGAAAAGAAATAAACGTAACAAGGTCAACAAAAAATATATATAAGCGATCACTGTGATATAACAAGCGTGCTCTGTGATATAACAAGCGTGCTCTGTGATATATAACAAGCATGCTCTGAGTCTAGCTAGAACTCATTTTGGCATTTTTGTGATATGTCACCAGTACAAACACTTTTTAACACAATCCCATACCTTGCTCAGGCTGTATCTAATTGAGAAACCAGTTTTTGCTTGTTCCAATTTGTATGTGATCTTAGAATAACTGTTTGCTTGGCCTGAAAGGTGGAAATAGAACGATAGTGCTTTAATCTCTTATCGAAATCACTTGGGCTACAAATAAAATACTTCATAGCAAAGGTTCTCACAAAAACTATGCAGCAACAAAAGTTAAGCAAAAATTTAAAGATGGTAATCGACATCCAATTCATTGAACTTATGTGGAAACCCTGGCTTCCCGATCACACAAAAGGCAATCGCGTTATAAGGAAGCAATACGCTTGAAGCCAACGTGAGGAGAAAAAGAAAAGAAATTGAAGTAGACTACATAAATTAACGTAATTAAACATGTATATGCAACAGGTAGTGCTGTTGTATCCAAAGGGCGCATCAGTAAATATTATAGGCCGTGTTTGGGCCTACAAGCCGCTTAATTGTATCATATCACTCTTCTTACAATTATATGCTACTTCTTGCAGTAAACTTATCAACATAATCGTTTCACTAACCTTCTAGTCCAAATTGAATGTCAGTGCTTAACTCATTCGTAATATTTGACAGGTTATCAAAGTCTTCTACTTTGTAAACCCTCTTGTTGGAGTTAGCATTTCCAGAGGCTATGACCTAAAATGAAATACAAAAGTGCGTAACGTTTTAGCTTTTACAATTTCTGTTCCTATTGATAAAGATTTTCACATGTTCTTGTACTTTAGTCTGTACTAAAGTTTCCTCAATATAACAAGAAAATTGTTCAAAAAGCTGGCTCAAAGGTCCAGACCATCTACAGAACGATAGAAGTAAAAACTATTATTCATTATTACGACAATATTTACCTCGAAACCTCGCTAAAGTCCAATTTCTTTTTAACTATTTATATGGACATCTACCAGTGTTCAAAAATCGAGAATGGTCATGGGCACTGGGCAGGTTTATAGGTTATGTTGCAAGAAATGAGAACAACAGATAGACTAACAAATTAACAACTTGGACATTCTTGAAAAGCAAACGCAAACAAGGAAGCTCAAAAATGGGATGGAGAAACAAGATTGACAAAGAAAATACAATAACCGCTGGGTATAAAAGAAGAATACAGGATCGATTGGATAGGCAAGAACAATGGAAGGCTTCTGCTCTGTAGTCAGCTACCACAGGCTAGAAACGACGATGAGGGTATTAATGTTTGATAGTGTAACCGCTTATTTCTAATTACTTCTACAAAAAAGTTCATGCAGAAGTTAAAAAGATGTTGAATTTAAATTTTCCTGATTACCGCTCAAGCGGAAATCAAATAGCTCATTTGGATATAACGACTGTGTGAGCCAGTGGCCTATCCAGATGGGAAGGGGGTAATTGGAACGAAGGGCGCCTTTTAAAACACAAAAAAATAACTTTATTTAAGGTGTATTTGTAAGTTTGAATTAATGTAAACCTACACATTATTGTGTTTGTTGAAATTGCCTAACCCTCCCCCCCCCCATCTAAAGCTAATGCTATATTCGCTTCTGTTGGGAGCAAGAAAAAGTCAAAATCAAGCAATCAACAAATCGAGAACATCTCTTGATTGACCAACGCCTACTGGATTAAATAATTAACAGACAAAAAGACTTTAACAAGCGGAAATTTTAATTTATCATTTTTGGCGATCTGACCTAAGGCTTTCAATGGTTCAAAGCGTCCAGAGTATGTGAAATACATTCACACAGTTTCCAATCGTTTATCAGTTAAATCCGTTTTATCAGATCAGTTTATCAATGTAAATGACATACCCTGAGTTGGTCTTCATTCACTTCACCGCCAATGCCCACAGCAAAAGTTGTAATGCTAAGAGATCGTACATAACGAGCAGTTTGGTTCAAGTATTTAGAATCTTGTGCTCTGAAGTAAATATTGTGAAAATTAAACACAATCAAAACTCTAGTTGTTCGGCTTGTTAGCCTAATGTAGCTACATTGCTCACAACCCATTGCCCATCTGTTAGAACTTTGAAGAGTTTGATACGTGGCCTACAAAAATAGATGGCCTAAACACCGTGCACAAGCCTTCACATTTAAAGAAAAAAAATTGGCAAATGTAGAACCAAATTTATCTGCATTCGACCTGAGCCTTCTGTTCCGACGACTTGTGCACGGTGTATCGGCCGTCTATTTTTGTAGGCTACGGTTTAATGTTATTTAAAGCTCAACCAAAAACTTTTGGCTCAAATTAAGTTAAAAATCTAACAGATTTTTCCGGAGAATATTGTTTTAAACACGAAGGAAACCATGTTGTAGATACGTAAATTAATCGCATATTTACAGAATAGTACTGTGAATACTGAAACTGAATACTGTTTGTTGTTGCTTTTCTACTTTCATTTTCATCAGATAAACGTTGCAACTAGAGCTAGAAACGATAATAGTACTGTATTATATATCCAACAAATGAAGAGTATCTAAAATATCTCACACGTGCCACTGACTATAAAGCTCGAGAAGTTATGCAATTAGGAATTGGGCACTATAATTTTCTTGCATTGGATTGTATTTGATACTTTCAGCACCACAAGTATTGTATTGTGACAGTGCAAGTTCGTGCAAAGTTTGTTTCTTTTTTAGTGTAACTTTATGAATGAAGTTTTGTAACTTTTGCTTGTTATTTCTTTAGCGCAATGCTTGCTGGTTTTTATCGCAATTGTGGTTTCTGAAAAGTATTGCACCAGTTAATTTAACTAAGAAAAATACATAAAACAATTGCGGTGAAAAACGTGGCTGAAAGACAAAAGTCAGAATATTGAACTACGTTTTGTGACATGTAAAAGCAAAGTTATAATTTTGAGGAAACTCATTAGTGGCAACTTCTATTACTTACTCTCCATCAGTAACAAGCAGAAGGATCTTGGCAACACTGGAATTTGTAAACCGAGTTGAGCTTTTGAAATCCAGAACACTTTTATTCAACGCGTGAGCTGTATAGGTGGTTTGCTTTTGGTAATTGATGTCAGTGACTGCATCCTGTAAAACATTTTTGGTGTCACATATCTTGAGGGATAAGCTTTAAGAATTTGTTTCTCCATAACGAGACTACGATTAAATTCCAGTGGACCTACGTTTTTGAATGTGGTAAGTTTCAGTGGGGAGTAGATACTTAATACTGAATCCAAGGACCCGATGTGAGGAAGAAATTAAACGACGCATTGCATTATCAAAGTCAAGTTTCAACACCATGGCAAAAATCTTTAAAGATCGGAAGCTCTCCAAAACCTTAAAAATTCGTTTGTTATAATGCTTTGTTTGGTCAGTTTTGATGTACGGATGTGAAACCTGGACGCTAACGGCAAAAACCCGAAAAAAGCTTGAAGCTGCAGAAATGTGGTTTTACCGAAGAATTCTTAAAATTTCATGGACAGCTTTTCAAACCAACAGAGCAGTTCTCCAACAGATGGGCCGGGAGCAGCAGTTAATGAGATCTATAGAAATGCGGTAGCTGCAGTTCTTGGGTCACATCATAAGGAAAGGAGAAAGTTCTTGAAGATTTATCTTTAAGTGGAAAAATACTAGGAAAACGGTCAAGAGGAGCTCAAAGATTCACATTTTTGCACAATTTTCAACCACACATCAAAAACCCTACTAACATTTGGCAATACGCACGAGATCGATCAAACTGGAACATCATTGTACATCGAGGGCTGTATCAGCCATGATACCTACAGAGAGAGACAGATAAGGTTTGTAACGCCCTAGAATCGTCATCACCTGGCAGTGGTGTAACCAGATCAATTTTACAGGGATAAAGACAAGGATTTTTCCAGAAGAGGCAAGATTTTCAGGGACATTATAAACGAAGGCGATATAAATTGCTTTTAAATTGAGGATAGCGTGAAATATCACTTGACGATGAAAGATTAACTTTCTGCCTTGGACTGGTTATTCGGATTGCACTTTCTTATTCTGGTTCGGTTATAATTGAAGGAAAATCGACACAAATGACAGTTTCTTAAAAACGAACATGCTGGATCAAGGTAACACATTATCAATTGTGACGTACTGTTTTCAACTGGATCAAGGGAAATCGATGTATTTTCCAAATCTGGTTAAATTAGACGAGCTACTACACTGTACTATGTGATGCCTAATTCAAACTCAGTTCTCCCTGTATAACGTCACATAAACTGAATTCTTACAAGAGAAGAGGGGGCAAGAAACTTAATAGGGGAGGCAATTCCCCTCATGGTTACGTCAATGTTACCAGGCTGTTTTACCACGTTGAATTGAATATTGTATCCACGTAACAAAATCAACCATGTTGTTAGTACGTCATATGGTAGGGTCTACACCACATTAACCTGAAAGTGACATTGACGTCACAAAGCCATCACCATGACTACAGGTTAGAACTCTGTAATCACGTGCATGTGCTGCTACAGAAAACGTGATAACAAAGTTGGTCTACCATGTTAGTTTCAACGTGGCATTGCAGCAATAATCACGTTTTTAATACGTTAGTTGAACGTTGTATTTACATCACAAAGCGTGACCATAAAACAATGGTTTGTAAGCGGCTGGCGTTTTCCTTGTTATTATTTTCTATGTTACTGCAACGTTAAAACAAACCTGGCTAAAAAGATAAGCATTGAGCAGTACGGTAACATAAACTGTATATCATATCTACATGCAAGTAAAAACGACGTTCAGATCCACACCTCAGCCACTTTCGTGCAACGTTTTTTACATGATGTTAACGTGACTTTGTTAGCACAGTTAGTTTTACGTGGTTTGTCTAAGATAAAAATTATTTTGTTGTGTTAACGATTTTCCATATCACATATTTAAATACAGTAAATTTTATAGCATAGTGACAAACGAATTGTAAGTAGTGTTGTTAGCCATGCGATAAAAGTCAAAGAAAACCAACCTCAAATTGTTTAATGTTGATGATCCTACCAAGAGGAATTTCAGTTTTTAGGAAGGGCTCAGCGTTAAGAGGTCTATAAAACAATCTTTGTTAATAGCAAATTGATTGTGCTAACGGCCCTAGTGCCAAACATTAGGACAGGTAACTAATCAACATTACTTTTTCTATTTTCAAAATTCGCGCGCGATCATTTTTGTTTGGTAGTTGAATTGCATTTTGCATGTTTGGTTGGTTTACATTTCAGCAACATGGTCCTGTGTTTTGCCATGCTAGACAGGTAGTCACTACCTGCTCTAGCTCCTTGAAGAAGTTAGTCGTGTCTGATTGACGAAACGTCGGAATAAAAGCAGATTATCACCTTATACATCTTGTGATAGTTTAACTTAGTTCGCACCAGAAGAACGTATATCATGTTATTTAACTAAGTGCCTGGTGAACAACCGCGTTCAATTTTTTGGATACGTATGTTTACTAACCTATTTCCGTAAGCGTGAGAATACTGAATTACTCCAAAGTAGTTTTCTTCATTATCCGAATAGAATCTACTGGTTATATTGACTACAAATCTCTTGACGGTGTTGAAATTGTGTTCCTTTACTGAGTGCGACCCATCAAGCAGAAAAATGAGATCCACTGGCGGTAAAGGACAATCTGTGAAAAAAATGAGTGAAATACTGATCGCCCAAATGTTACTGTTGACATTAGTTTCTTCAAATTTCAAAATCATATTTCACTTTGCAGCAACACTAATTGGAGCCTATAAAATCGCTACAAGTGACTTCTTGTATTGTTTTTGCTCACTACTATGTATCAAAAGCAAACACCACATTTTGAAATACATCGTTTTTTTCCAAGACCGGTCTCTGCTGTATATTAACGCAACGCTCTATACCCCAGAACGCGATGAAACTGAATTGGAATGCACATAATGTGTGCATTCGCGTGTTATGTTAATTATTGCAGGTTGTCGCAGTCACATAAAATATATGAACTTAAATTGTCATTCTGACATCTTAATTTACGATTGTTCTGCTTTATTTCATTGCAGATTATATCAATGTTAAAACATGCATAGCACTTGTCGTAGCATGGCATGGTCAGCACAAGTGATTTTCACCCGGTGGTTCATAGAACACTATAGTGTTTCATGAAAGATCGTCAGGTGTTCTGCATGAAATTTATTAGTTTGACTAGTGTTTCATGAAATACCGGTCGACAGCCAAAAGCACAAGAGCTTCGAGTTGGCCTCTCTGCAATTCCTGCCCAAATATCAACTTTGTGCTCATCCAAAGAGGCCCAGATAACGTACTGAGCAAAATCGAAAGTCAATAAATTATTGTTGTGTTGTTTATTTTGTTTGCACTATTATACAATTTCATTTGGTGTTCCGCAAGATTATTGTAATACATATTTTGTTCCATCGCTCAAGAAAGATTGAAGAACACTGGCCTACACACCAAAAGTCATCAGGCTTTTCTGCGTCTGGTAACATTGGCAGTACGACAAGTTATGGTGGGCGCACTAATGACCCTAAATCTCAGATAAGTTGAATCTTATGTTCGAAAAGAATGTTACATCTAACCCTAACCCCTAACCCGATACCTCGCGCTACATGATCTTTATCTTGGAATACCGCAGCAACAAAAATAATCGAACAAACGTTACTGCCAGGCCTACCTTAACAACGCTTGTGACTTTTTTGTTTCAATGCCTGATAAACGGGGCCTTTACTTTGCGCACTTATAGCGAGGCGAGCGATTTCATGAGAGTATGCATTGCCAAGCAGGGGTAGTGTTGCCTCTCCGCTTCACAAATGATGTTTGGCAACAGTTTCAGTAAATAAGGAAATTTTTCACATATCGTTTCAATCATAAGTTATGAAATAAAATATTTATGAAACGCATACTAATATTTACATGACATTTCCAAACTTAAAACAATCAACTCTGTGCTTACAGGCAGTTCTTATTGAAACGCAACCTGTGTAACTTTTACAAATTTTATCTGATGTGAAAACAAACAAGCAGAAATTATTTAAAATATTTACTTAAGTTTTTAGTGAGAGGATCTTCTGCCCACTCGGCCCCTCCATCCTTGCTTCTGTAGCAATACCCAGGGTTGAACGATGCAGAAGCACATCTTAGTTCTCTTTCTGTTGAACAAGCCTACAAGAAAGAAAAACAAAAAGTCTATGAGTGGTTTGTTTGTTGTTGTTGTCGACATAAAATATTGTGATATTGAGACAGTGTAAAACTTGTTCATAACCTAAATATAAATTTATTATTTTAACGAGTCTATCCATGCATTCTCAAAAGGTAACCCAGACAGCAAAATCCGTCATTTTACATTGATTCAACATCTGCTGACGTTAAATCAATGTAAAGATGACGGATTTGGTTGTCTGGGAAGGTTCTCAAAAGATTCTGGTAAAGCTACAAACATTGAATGCAACATTTGAAATGAGCTATGGAGTTTGACTTCATGCCAATGTTACACATTATATGGTGATAATTTACATTGTCAGCACGGTGTAAACGAGCAACTGAACAAAGACACGTTTTGGAGTCAGACACATCCATGGATGATTGTCTGTTGGTGACATTGACACAAAACAATTTTTAAAGACACTGTGCGTATTTCAACATCTCTATATTTACCACAACATTCCCATTGTCACCAACATCTACATGAAGTCCAATATTGTCTCCAAGTGTAGAAGGAGGAGAAATGGATGCGATCTTCCTGGTGGCATTCTCGGATGAAAACAGATTGGTCAAACTGTACAAGATGAGATCTCCTGAAGCTGGGAACAAATATAGAGAAACAATCTGTTAATATATATATGTTAGAGGAGGCATAAGCACAAGGCTTAAAATTTGTAAACAATGTTTTTACCCAGTCCTCAACTATAAGTTACAAAGCAACTTTGGAAATAAACACAACATAAAATTGTAACAAAAAAATTACCAGACGCAGAAGACACCGGACTTTGAGTCAACGAATCGGATGGCGAGGTTTCTGGAATCACTTTCGGTGAGCCAATGATCAAACTGAGGAAGTAAAGAATAATACGTTTGTACTATACACGAAACAAATGAAGGCAATTTTTCATGTTAAAGCTATTTCAATTAAAAACATACTTTATTTGCAATTTGATATATTATTCTTCTTCTTCTTCTCTCGTATTGTCGCTATATGTCAGGGCATCCGTTGGTTAGCCACTGCCTGGTGTCGTCATCGATGAAAATTAGGCCTTCCATACCATGGGGTGGTCTATATAGCCGGCAATCCTTGATGATGTGGGCTGCCGTCTGCATTTTGCCACACTCACAAGCAGCACTCTCTGCCAAGCCCCAGCGCAACATGTCTGCACCATAGCGTCCAACACCAGTGAGCAAACGGTTACGATATTTTATTGATTACACTGGTCAGCAGCAAGTTTTAATCAGAAACCCGATTGAGCGATTTGTGAAGGGTTTTCACACTGATTCCGAAAGTGTCCTTATTTTTTCTCGCTGTTTAGCTTTGACCTATAGCAGAGGTCGGCAACCTGCGGCTCCGGAGCCACATGCGGCTCTTTCAGCCCTCTGCTCTGGCTCCTTGATGTGTGGGTATCTAAGTTCCGAAGCTTGAGAGCTAACCTTGAAGATCTTGCTCGCCAGAAGGCCACGCTTCGTCACAACCACAAATGGAGTGACCTTGAAAAGCTTCAAAAACCAGACAAGCTCGTGTTCGATACGTGGAATGCCATACCTGACTCTTACATGAACATGAAAAAATATGCATTTGGAGTTCTGTCGATATTTGGATCAACATATTTATGCGAACAAACCTTTCGGTCATGAATTACTTAAAAAATGAACAACGCTCACGCCTAACAGATGAGAGCTTGCAGTCCCAAATGAAACTCAAAGTGTCATCTTATCAAGCTAATGTAGATGTGCTGTGCAGTGAAATTCAGGAGCAAATATCGCATTAGCTGGGTGAAATAAATGATTATTTGAAAATGTATGTTTTTACCCAATACTGTGCCCGTAGGTAGCCTACTAAAAAGTGTTGTGTTTAATAGTCAGGCTTTGTTTGTTGGAATTCTAGAATATTCGCATGTACAAAGCAAAAATTGAAAGAAATTCTAGATGAAGTGTAGGCTATAATTACCTTTGGTTTTAGTGGCCAACTCGACAGTTACATGTTATGGCTCCGAATATGTCTTAATTTGAAGAAACTTGGGAACATTGGCTCTTTTAATGCTAAAGGTTGCCGACCTCTGACCTATAGTGACGCAACTTGACATAATAGTGACATAATAGTGACGACATAATAGTGACAATTTTGACCTCAAGCTTGCACAAAGCGGATTTCGCAATGCACTGTGATTACCAGTTGCATTTTAGAAACGTATTTTTATATAATTTAATACGCAAAGTATGTAAAAAATACTTAAAGTATTAAAATGCAAATATTTGTAAAACTTGATGTGCTAGAGTAAAAACGAGCGCCAGGTTCGAAATCAGCGCCAAAAATTCATTCAGAAAAGTTTAATTGCATCTTTGATTAAAAAATTTAGTAAAAATTTGTTGACCAGTGATTGAACAAGAAAAGACCGAGAAACTACACCATACGACAATCCGATAAGATACAACTGAAAATTTGTTGGGTTGTTTTTTCAAGTTATTGACGATGTAAAATATATTTATGAAAGCAACTTCCTCTCACCTTTGCGCACCACTTTCTCGTCGAAACTCCATTTCATAACCGAAGTATGACGTCATAGCAGCTTCTCGCGTTCCATTATCTTCCTTTGGATGGTCTTGTGACGGAAGAAAGAACAATCTTCTTGTGTCCTCGTTCAAATCGATGTTGAAGCTTTCACAACAAGATGTCATAAACACAATAATCAATGCAACATATAATCGACCCATTGGTAAATTTATTTTCATCCCTGTAACCGAGAAATTACGTTTTTGTAGCAAAGAAAACTAAAGACTAATCATTGTAGAAACTACATTAGATTGAGTTTCACTTCAGCAGCATGATCGTTGTTTACTTCATAAGTGTCGATACAAACGACCTATTTTAACCTGATGCTGAGAGGTCGCTGAGGTTGTGGCAGTTTGCACTAGGTTTCGGAACACAGTTCCCGAGTCATGCGGAAAGACGAATGTCGAAAAAATATTGTTGTAAAAGCAATACCTAGCAACCTTTTAATGTAGATTTTCTGAAACATTTTAACATTTTTAGAACAACAGTATTAAATGCAGTTAACATTTTTAGTAAAGTGTATCACTGCACTGCATATAATCTCTACATATAAGCACTTTACCTTATTGCAAGCGGATTTAGCTTGCAACCAGAAAGAAAATTTCTTTTTTATTACAGCTTTTTATATGAAAAACAACTGGTTGCTTAATTTTGCATGCTTTTCCAAACAATGCAAGCGTAGTTACTCTGATATAACACTATTGCATCATAAAAACTGAGCAACGAATTCTTGGAACATATTGGTAATCATAAGATTTTCAACATTTCAAACATCCCGTGGACAATGAAATTATACCAACCTATTGTTTCTTTTGCCACAGATAGGCATGGCACAACAACACAACAGGCCGGGTTGGGCATGGCAAGAATACATTACGCATATTTAAAGATAATATGAATCATTGAAAAAAAAATATGTGGAAAACAGTTAAATCTCAGCAATGGCTCTAAGTCAATTAATACAAACTGAAATTTGCGAGACACTTTTCCAGTCATATCAACCTTTTTGTCCGCCCCGATAGCTCGCTTGACTTCGTGAACGAAGAAGTTTCAAGATCAAGCGGCGCTGGTTCGACTCACGGGGTGTGCGCTTGAGCAACGTACGTTAAGGACTGCTCTCCATTCGGCGGCACCTAATGAATGGAATAATTTCCCTGCAACAAAACTTCAAAAATCGAAAATTTCATTCTGCCAATCTCAGTAACGGCCCTGCGTCAAAAGCCTCTACAAGTATGCGAAACTACCAGGAATAACCAATCAAGGCTTTGTCACTCCGAGGATCGATTCAAAACCAAACCAAAACCTTTTCAATCAACTCAGGAAACGTATGACATATAAACACATTTATGTTGCCAGTTCATTGTTTGTTTATTTTTGTGTTAAAAAATGTCTCATGAACTGGTTGGTGTGTACAAATGGGTTTTGACAGTATAATACAGATAAAATTTCCTTATTTGGGATTACATACCTGTATTTACAAAAAATTAACAAAGCAGGTTGTATAGATATAAAGTTCGGTGTCAGGATAAATAAAAGTAAAAATATCTTAACTTTAGGGCGACTTTTAAATCATTTTAGTGAACATATGCTAGTCATTTTAATGAATCTCAGTAAACTCGTTTATGGAAGAAGCATTAACTATTTGCTATTTACTTTTGTCTAGAAGTTGAATTTTCATTTTGCATGTTTGGTTGATTTCAGCAACATGGTCCTGTGTTTTGCCATGCTAGACAGGTAAGTCACTACCTGGTCTAGCCCCCTGAAGAAGTCAATCGTGTCTGATTGACGAAACGTCGGAATAAAAGCAGATTGTCACTGTATACATCTTGTGATAGTTTAGCTTAATTTGCACCAGTAAAACGGCTCATGTTATTTAATTATTTGCTATTTACGCTACTTCTCACGCCTTGTTTAATCCGCTAACCGACTAATTGACTCCGATAACTAAATTTCAACAAAATGTTAGTGGTTTCTTGTTGTCGTGCAAACTGTTCAACGGCTAACTGCTAATCAGTAATCAGCCTTTCTACGATTTCGCTAGACTCCTTAGCCTTAGCGCTTTTATTGCCTTGTTAGTTCACTGAGTTCAGTAGCCTATTGAAACAATCAAGTGATGGTTTCGTGATCTCATGATTACAAACTAACACATCGAACGTTGTTCAGTGACATCACAGTTAAAGCAACATAACGCACTTCCTTAGCGAAACCTTCTTTCATTTTTGAAAAAGAATGTTTTTCAAGAAAAACGTTTATCTAAAAATTAAGCACATTACATTGACGCAAAAAAAACCGTAAGACAGGGGTTCTTAACCGGGGTAAATTTCACCTACCGAGGGGCTAAATTTATTGAATCATAAATTAAAGCAAACTTCATTTCTTCAGTTAAAACTGGTAGTGTTGCACTTGATTTTGATTCAAATTTATGCTTAATGTCAGTTTTCGTCTTTTTCTTTTATCTCCATGTAAGTAGACTACCGGTTTCATTTCAGCAGTTTATGTGTGCTAACTTACATTTTTACTGTACACAACCTAATTATTTCCAAGGTAAATCAAAGTTGATATTTGCCAAGGTAAATCCTGACAAAAAAGGATGTTTTGCATTCCTTCGCATGGTTGACTGGACACGATGACATCACAAGGGGCCACCAAAACGGTGGGGGTAAATTTTACTTTTTCGTTCGGCAAGGGGTAAACAAGACAAAAAAGTTTAAGAACCCCTGCCGTAAGATAATACATTGTTTTCGTTATCATCGTTGTTGATAGTACCATCTTCCACACAACCGGTCTCATTATGTTATCCTACAGCTTATTTCCTCATTCATCTGACAACACCACCAAACAAAGCAAAATCGTGTATTGTGAGGCACGAAATGTCAAACAACAGTGGTACACAAAAAATTTTTCTTGGGAATAAAATTTCACACCATTACATCTTTGCACTGGAATGGATACTAGGTAGGCTTACTTTGAAATTAAATTGCAAGAATTACATTTACTCTACGACAACAACCAAACTACAATAAGCTCAATTCTCTAAGCCTAGGATGAGAACAGCCAGTTTACTTCCCATGAATCATCATCAGGCACTGTTGGCAACGCTGTCAATCAAACGTCACAATACCCGAAATAATAAAAGTAATAAAGCGACAAAATCAGACAAGTTTGAAAATTTGAATAATTGATTGACAAGCTTTATTACTTATTAATTACGTATAATAAAAGTAAACTTATAGTTTGATTAATGTTTGAATATTCTTTTAAAATCGTTTGAGAAAAAACGTTTTTATTTTTATGACGTAAGAATTCATTTATTATGAGAAGATAGTTTTGTTGTTTCCAACATTTTTAAATGATTCTTCCAATCGTCAATTTGAAGCTTTAAATTCTGTTTCTATTGAACAAACAGTAATTTATAAAGATAGAAGTTGTTTTTATGATGACTCACAAAGCAAGTTCTGTGTTGAACTCCCTTCAAGTGGCGTTGTTGCGTCTTCAAATAAGCCACTATGAATCGAAACAAAAACCCAACCAATACATGTGTTTACTTGACGCTATTTTTTTCACTTTTTGTCACAATGATATATCGCGAAAGAAAGACGTCACAAAATTGAAAAAATATAAGAAACCGCTTGTAAATATAATATGTGAATATACTTTTTCAAAGTATGATAAATGTAAATTTCCTAGACTTCGTTGGTCTATTTAAACTAAACAGGCCAGGTCTACGTACCATGAGCCCACGCCCACTAGTTGCGAAACATATGTTCATAGTTTGACTGCTAGGTGGCACTGTTCAGTAGCCGAAGTGTTGTACATTTTCACGGGCTCGAGCCTCGAGGTAAAAATAATGTTATGATTCATTTTTTATCGCTCTATATCTGCTAGATATCTGCTCATTTTTTATTTAATATCAAATTTGCGATGTCATTACATTATTACTCGACATATTCTCATTGCGTTATGGAAGAAAGATCACAATCGGTACCGTTTTTAAAGTCTTCGGTTTGACCCGACCTGGAATCGATCTCAGATCTACCAGCACTACAAGCGAAGACGAAACCTCTAGGCCACTGAGCTTGCTACTGTCTAACCCCCGTGTTCGAGACTACGTGGGCTAGACACCCACCATGAGCATGCAACCGCAAAGACAATGAATCACTTGCTCGATTGTTCACGCAAACAATGTCTTCCGCTGTACTTGTGTAACCCAAAGCCTTCAATCTCCACACATTACTATTGATAGGGCAAAGTACGCTCAACAATTTCCGAGGACCTCGTGGAGCTGTTGTAAGCATTTCATTCCGATATGTGTGATACAAGTTCAAATACAAAAATAGCTTAAATTTGTGCAATTAAGTGGCAGCTAGTTTCAATCTCATCTTGATACGATATTTCTCGCTGATGAAGAACAACTTAAATAAAAAAAGGGGAAATTCCTCTTCTGCAATCATGAAAAACCCCGTGTGAAAATTGCTTCTCAGTTTTGTTTTGTCGTATCCAAGTTTAGGCCAGGTAGTTGAAGATACGTGGTGGATGGGAAGGCAAGGAAGCCAATCTTCGCGTCCACTTTACGATATTTCAATGTCCTGCCAAAGACCCAGCTCCGTGCTTATGAGCGGTGTCGAACCAGTGCCCTTTCGAGCGGCGTCGAATCAGGGCTCTCACCACTCAACTATGCAGCCGACTGTTCCTCAGTTGTGAACTAACCAATTAGGTTAATGATGGGTAAAGTGTGATTTTTTTATGATAATTTTGCAGTATTAGTTTTAGAACGGTCAAAAATTGACTAATAATTTAATGTAACAAAATAAAGTACTGTTTGTCAAAAACAATTATTTGAAAATGTTGAAACACTTTTTGCTGAACACTTGCAAGCCTAAATACAGTAATAGACATAAGCAGATTAGAATCGGACAGTTGTCTCGAGCCCCACCCCTATTCAGTTTACTTAATGCATTCAGTCTATTCTGCATCAAATGTTTATGTCAAAGATGCTAAACAACTACCAAATTTCTTCGATTTATGTAAAAAAAATGCAGGTTGGAAACTTTGTCTTTTTTATTCACTTTCTTTTATGTCATCAAACTGTCTTTATTTATACTAGTCACTTACAGCAAGCTCAATTATAAAAACTAATAATGCATTGTTATCACATAATAAGCATCGTTAATTACTTTTCGTGTTGAGTACAAGAGAGCAGTGAAAGGAAAATGGTGGACCTTCTCACAATCACATACATTACTGAGCCTACTGCCAAAGCGGGACCCACGTAACATTTTGACGTTTTTCCTTCGAAAGCAAGCGAAGCTAAAGCAATTCAACAAATTGTGTATCAAAAAAAATCTTCAAAAATTTCATACGTATTGAGTTTATGCATGGCCAACTGGAGATGCGGCCTGATTTGTCACATTTTGCACAATTTTGATTACAGCTACTGCTAGTGCTTGACTGACATTTTCTGAGATGTTGTTACTTTTTGCCATCTCCTAATGATATAAAAGCGTTTTGTTGCCTTGGGGAAGCAGTAGCAAATGAGAAAAAGTAAGTTGAAAAACGCTGAATCAGACTGTTAGGGAACGTTCAAATATTACGTAACGCCTTCGAGGGGGAGGGGGGGTTTATGCAAAGCGTTACGTTAGCGTCACATCGGGGGGGAGGGGGTTCAAGCAAAACGTTACGTAACGCTTTCGAGTACGGAATGGTAGTTTTTTGTGCTGAATTCGTAGTGAAAAAGCGTTACATGGGGGAGGGGGGGATTGAAAAAAGCGTTACGTTGGCGTTACATGGGGGAGGGGGGGGTCAAAAATTCGGAAAAAAAGCGTTACGTAATATTTGAACGTTCCCTTATTGAAAAATTAACAGTCTGACTAAAATCTTTGAAATCAAATTGTCTTTGACGAAGAAGAACATGTGAAGATGTTAAAACTTATTGTGTCATCTGGGGAAAACAGTAAAACAAGCGTAAAAATACAATTTTTAGAAATATTTATTTAAACATTTGCCCAAAGTTAGCAAAATCTGAAAATTTCTGCAAAATGTGACAAATCAGGTAGTATCTTTAGGTAGCCATGATCTATGTAACAAAGATGTCATTAAAAGGCAAACACCGCTACAAATTTGGAAAATATTAAGCTCAATGAGAAGTTTCACACTTACCCTCGTGTCACCTTTTGTATACGCCGCTGTGAAACATTTTGTTACTGAATTCTTGCAAGTTATTTTCTAATCATTTCCGCTTGTGGTCACCGTTGATTGCCAATTTAAGTACAGTTGGTTCATTAATTGTTGTAGCATAATGGTTCCCAGGGTCATGAGGTCATTTGATGACGTAAGAAGTTTCTTTTCATGTAGTTTAGATCCAATTTTACAATATTGTAATGTATTTCCATCTCTGCTTGCAAAATCAGGTAACTACAATAATTCAACGCATGTTGAGAAATTGACAGCGCAGCTGACCTAAATTCCAACCAGCCTATTGTTTGATTGTTGCGTGTATGACTAAATCACCAAACTAAACCACTTTCTGCTAAACTGCTGACTTGAAAATATGATATTTGTTACGACACAATTTGCAATTGTGACTTTACGCTCAACTGTTTATTGGAAAGATAACGGAAGAAACGAAAAAAGTGGAGCACGAGAAAAAAATCTGAAAATGCAGGTGGTTTTTTGGATACTTTGATTTGAGCTGCGGCTTGACTTAAAGGGCAATCGGTTTAGTAACTTTAGTCTAATTCAGTGGTGCCACAGCTTGTGTTTTAGCACAAGATCTTGTGTTTTTACTTTTGGTCTTGTGTTCTTGTGCTTTCCGATCAATTTTTGGCTAAATCTTGTGTTTTTTGATCAAAGTCAAATTAATCGTTGCTACCACCATAGTTAATAATATTAACTATGCTACCATGGTTTGAGTTTGGTAGAGAATTAAGGACTGGAACTAAAAGGTTTTGGTAACTAGTTTTCTGGTACTGTACTTGGGCATTTTGACCAATTTTACTCATTAAGTTATCAAGCCTGACAAGATTAACTAAAAACTTGATCTGAAGAGAGTACGGTATGTGCTTGTCATCAGACTCTGAGGTTGTGTTGCTCGATACCAGATAAAGTTTACATCAGCATCAAATAATGACAATCATTCACCAAATCCCAAAACGAAAAAGTGATAGGCTATAAACAGCCTTTTAATTGTCAATGGTTGAATGATCCTGATTTTAAACGTTCGATACAAGAAGACAACACTGATCGATATGTTAGCCTTTTGTGAGGTTTGTGATATTAAATTAAAGACCACGAATCGAAAGAGAACAGTGATTAATAAGCATGTATCTTCTCTATACTGTTGATTTCAGAGTCATGTTATTCTTCAAATTGTCACAAAATGAGTCGCAAAGGTTCAATTTTGCAATCTTGTGCTTTTGTATCCAAATCTTGTGCTTTTTTTTCCTAAATCTTGTGCTTTTTCAGAATTTGCTGTGGCAGCATTGGTCTAATTGGCTGTAAAGTGCTCACTGCTCAGGAATCAAAAGGGTTAGTTTTCACATAAAGTCAATTTTTCGTTAGTGAGCTTACGCGCAGACTTGGACAACTAGAGTTTTTGTAGCATTTCGAAATTAGATTAGAATTATAATTAAAGTAATTTAAGCTTTTACAAATTAGACTAGGATCAGGATTAGATCTACACAAGTTTTCACAAATTAGAGTAGAATTTAAACTAGTGAACGAAGTTGTCACAAATCTTTTTTTAGTTCGATAAAAACGCCAATGTGGCAACTCGGGGTCAAAGTGTCATTTCCACCATCAGACAACCAAAACTACTTACGTCATATAATATACATTGTGGCATTGTGACGTCAGTAAATTGATAGATTAATCGAATTTTTCATGACTTCGCTGTTTAAATTTTAAGGGATGGAATGACATTTTGATCTTGATCGTTTTATTGCATTTTCTTTGTATAAGGTTGATAAGAGCGCAGTAGGCTATCTTTTTATTTGCCAAAAAATACTGTTGGACAAACTAAAATGTTTAGCAAAACTGGAAATTGGATTCTACAATTAGAGCAAACAAGTTTTTACCCAATTAGATTAGAATTACATAAATTTCGCTCTAATTTATCGAATTAGACACCTAGAATTATTTAATTGTCCAAGTCTAGTTACTCGACACTAACTTTTTAAGTCAGATTTCCTTAGTTTAATCAAATTATGTATTACCAATTTTTAGGCCAATTTTGGAGTTTTTGGGTTAATGAAAACTTGTTTCAATAAATAATGATCAGAAATTTCCAAGTAATTTCATTTGAAAGGAAAATTCCGTGAGTTCAATTTCCATGGATATTGTGGGAACAAACATGGTACACTGCTGGTACAGTCTATTAATTGAGTGAGGTAGACATTGGTGCAATGCACGTACAGGTATTATAAGAGAACAATATCTGTCCCAAACTATTCCTGACAAATGCAGTGCTTAATTCTGATATAATCTTTGACGTTGAGTAGTTAATCCGCAAAACAATTTGTTTGGCAATAAAACTTGCACAATGCACGGAAACAATGATGCCACTGATACGTACAATGGTATGACGTAACAATTGCAATAATGTGATCAGCTGTTGCAACATAAACAATGGACTTTATGGTAAGTCCATTGTTTATGTTGCAACATAAACAATGGACTTTATGGTAAGGGGTGCATGGGGGCACTTTTTTAACAGTTTTAATCCCTGTAAAGCGTATTCTAAAAATGCAAGGTTCAAGTTTATAAATTGTGATCCACAAAAAAGAACTCACAGAAGCAAATCGTTTATCTATCCTAACAACTTACTGAACACAGCTTGCATGGATGGAAGAGCATGGTTTCCAGCAAGCAAATCAATGCGGTTTTACATTGATTAAAAAAATTTAAAAAAAGGTTTTGATTTTGTGACTAGGTAGAAATTTGTTTGTATTCAGCTAAGAAGTTTAATATCGTGGGATGTAGATCTAAAGTGTCTTTGCAGCCTTTTCAATATCTTAACTTCTGTAGTTGTTGCAATATGCTGTAACCTATTTATTCTTACGCGTTACATGTCGTTTTGAATGATGTCACAAAATCTGACATGTGCTTACCGAATCAGAACAAATCGAATTGTACTTGTGCACAAACGAATTGCAAAAGTGGTGAATTGTATTATAACAATGCCACGTCAGAGTTGTCAAATTGAATCAGACATTTGCCAACTAATAATTCCAAAAATTTAGGTTTCAGTGAGACTCAGCTGTAATTGCGGGTTGTGGACAGATGTACAATAATTTCAGTGGTAGGGCCTTATTTATGGCTTCCAAGCTTGCAAATTAGCTTACTTTTACATTGATTCGACGTCTGTAAATGTTAAAACGTTGCAAAAATAAGACTAATTGCTGGTTGTTGTAGCACGTGGAAAATTTCAGAGGATTGTTTTCTGAACTAGGAACTTGTTAGCAATCCATCTGTGATATAAATAAAAGGATTTTTTCATCAAAGCAAAGGTTGTTTATAAATAAACATGTTTACTTAGGGTCGTTTGATATAAAGGTTGTTCAATATTTGATTAGTGGATTTACAATTAAAGGTCTTTTGCAACATACTTTTTTATCAGCTTATGATTTCATTGAAGAGTCATGTTTGATTTTCACATCGTATAATGAACATTTTATTACGTCATATCTTTTACGTGATAGCTCATGATGTAAATTGTAAAACACAATGCTCGCAAACTAAACTTGTTTTATTTCATAACATAGAACAGGGGTGGGTCACCAACCTTTTTTGCATGAGGGCCACTTTGGCACTAAGGAGAGCTGTGGCGGGCCGCACTAATAAAATTTTAGGTAGGATGACTCTTATGCTAGAAATGGACGCATTTCGTACCCAGTATTCAGCGTTACATGTTGTTACTATTTATCTTAGAATACCGCAGCAACAAAATTAGTCGAACAACGCTACTGGCAGGCCAAGCTCCTTTAACAACACTTTTGACTTCTTTTAACAATGTCTAATAAGCAAGGCCACTTGTTTTGCGCACTTGTAGCGAGGCGAACGGTTTTATTAGAATATTCATCGCCAAGCAAGAGTGATGTTGTCACTTTGCTTCGCAAAAGATATCTTGCAATTAACAGTTTCAGTAACCAAAGAAATGTATGACACATTGCAATACAGGCAACAACAGAAACCTGCTATGCTGCTAACATATCAGCGAAAAATAGGCTCCAATAACAGGGAGAAACAAACTAGGCACCATGAAACAAACGCTTGTAGAAATCACCGAAAAAAACGTTTTTATCGTAACTCATGAACGGTGTTCCTTCTAAAAAAAGCAATGAGTTGGTTTTTCATCTTTTTGTGAGAGTCTATAAAACCATATTTCTTGATTATTAGACAACTGTCACTTGCGGTGCTTATCAGCATGGCAAGAATTGTTGATTAACAACATTTTGCAGTACCAAACTAAATATTTTCATAATACAACCAGAAGTTGTCTTATGAAAATACAACCATAATACAGTACAACCAGAAGTAATTCAACCAACACCTGTCAGAAGATATTTCATTTTCTTGATACAACCAGAAAATGTCTTTAAATTTATATATAATATTTTGCCAATTTATTATAAATTGAATTGGCACACCGGCCTATTTTGCTAACAAAAACTTGCTTGAAGGGAACACTGCTCGTGAAACACAATAACGGTGAAACGCACACTAATGTTTACATGACACTTACAAACTTAAAATAAGCAACCCTATGCTCACAGACAATTTCGAAATTCAAAAACGGACGTTTTAGTCAACCACTGGGAGAGTGTGGCTGGACATTGCATTGGAATAACGTTAAGCGACCCCCACTTAGAACTACAATCTGAATGGTCGGTCGGTGGAATCGTATGCAAAGCGAAAATATGCTTCCCGGAAAGTATTTTTGGTTATACTTGTACGCTGATACCTTCCGCGGGCCGCAGCGATACAGCGTGACGGGCCGCCATTTGGTGACCCCTGACATAGAATATAGATCAAGGAGTTTTTTGTCGAATTGATTCACCTTGGAGGATTTTATTTCTAAACAGCTCTTATAAAAACATATTGTTGCTCAGATTTATTTTCCGTATCATTGATAACAATCATAATTGTTTTCTGTTTTAGTTAAACTTTATTATCAAGCAACAAAGTTCTTACTTTTTATAGCAATGGCCACTTTTTTCAGAATATCAGTTATGGCAGCTGCTTATTTTATAGTGATGCTTAGCAATTGGCACCATATATGTGTGACGTAATAACTAGATCTTGAGTTAAGCATGAGCAGTTCATGGTGCAAGAACACGCCTACACAGTACACACGTGTTCATACACAAGTGTTTCATAAGAAACCGTGTAGAATTGCAATCACTCGTAAACGAGAGAGTATTTTTTTTCACTTTGTCTCATCTATTTTTGTTTTGCACAACGTCTTATTTTTCAAAAACAAAATTGTATGGCCATTCTGTGGGTCGAACCTAGTCAGTGTCGGAACTTTTTGGATTGATTTAACGTCTGGAATTGCTGGTTAAGATCTTGAATATGAAGGAAGTTAAATCAAGTATTTGAAGCCGAATAGTTGCGCATTATAACGCTAGAACATACTGTAAAACGCTATGATTCTATTTGAATAAGCTTAACTAAAATGATCTGCGGTAACTAAAGAAGTAGAAAATATAAATCTATTTTTTAGCTGTATAAGATTGAATTAACTCAAGTGAAAATAAATTTGTTTAATTTTTGAACAATTGAATATTAGACATATTTGCCTGTGATTAAAAAAATCACCTCTCTACCAAAATTGAATTTGAATATTATAAATGTGTTCAGTCGAACGTGCGTTTGCATTTTGTGTTTAAAATCACAACAAAAATCAACCAAATTATGCGCTTGTCTCCTATTAAAGCTACAGTCATAGTTTTGGTAGCTTTTATTGAGATTAGATTGTATTTAAAAGGTTTCCATGATTAATATCCAGTACAAACTTTATTATTTTTTTAATTTGAAAATTCATTCTGTGTTGACAGAGTTAAATTTGTTTAGTAAAATAAGTAAAAGAGCAAACAAAGCCATGAGAAATCTGTGTATTACGTTGTTCATCGTGCTGTGGATATCTTGCTGTGTATGTTTCAACATCGACTTGGAGGAGGACACAAGAAGATTTCTCTTTCTTCCATCATCGAAAAGTCCAAACAAGGCCAATATAACGCGAGAAGCTAATGTGACGTCACACTTTGGTTATCAAATTGTCTTTCGAGTGGAGAAAAACGAAACAAGGTGGAAAATTTATTTAAATATAATAAATTTTGAATATTTTTATATTTTTCGAAATTTGTATTTGTGCCTGATGACTTGCTATTTAACATGAAACCTAAGGCGACGTGTAACTTATCCATGTCAGTTTTTCAGCAATTGCGTTATGTCAAATATGTTTACTATTCAACTAAATGCTCAAATTGTTTCTTTCTTATTGAGATCAGCATAAGGTTCTGATTTATAAATCTTGTAAATCAAAGATGTTTATTGATGAACTGTTTTATGAATTTATTAAAAACAATGACGTTCTATCGTGGTGGAGAATCATGGCAGTCGACGCCTTATTCAGGCCTGGGCCGATGATGATGTATATATATTTTTTTGCATTAAAAGTCATTTTTGTAGGTTGGTTTTAGAAACTATTTTTTGTTGCTGGCACCATTAGATTGCACTATCAGTGCTGAGTGTACAATAATTGTACAATCGCGCGTAGGCGGCTTGTTATTGTTGCGTCATAGTGCTGCGTACAGCTGGGGCAAGAGGTATGTACTGTAACTTAGATGGCAACAACTGTGACACTGTGGCGGTAAGCAAATTGATGTGCTCCTTGGAGCGCTTTTTTTTAAATGTGTGACCGAGGCTGTACAGTTTAAAATGTATTCATTCCTTTTTTCACTAGCAAACTTATTTTAAATTTGCTTTATTACCTTTCTTTTTATGTTTACAGTTTGATAGTTGGTTCTCCGTATTCAAACCTCCAAGCTTTCCCACCTACTTCCCCCATGCAGGATCCAACATCGTCTCTTACTGGTAGCTAATGGTATTTTGTAGAGAGACCATGACAATAAAATTGTGGTCAATTTATTTTTGTTTTTACGATTTATCATTGACCGTATTTTTTTTATTTTTACCGCGGACATATAACTTGGTCACTTGCTACCACGGTATAAAACTTGGTAACATCAGTAGGTACGTTTCATTTTATTGTTTGTTCACTCGAAACAATGTACATCATAAAACAACATAAGTAAACAAATAAAAAGTTTTAAACGTTTTCAATACGTCGTTCTGTCCTCATCAGAAATGGTCTAATAACAATTGCATCTGCAGTATAAAAAAAAACGAATAGTTGTTTTTTTTTAACATAAAAATGAATAAAAACTCAATACGCTACAACGTTCAAAGTTTGCAGACATCTTCTTGAATTCCTTTGCCAATTTGTTAACGAATATAACTCCAGACATCTACACACCATCTCGGTCTAAATGGCATCATCAGTGCAGTAGTCAACAAATTATTTAATTCTCTACATTTGTTCCCAGCTTCAGGAGATCTCATCTTGTACAGTTTGACCAATCTGTTTTCATCCGAGAATGCCAGCAAGAACATTGCATCCATTTCTCCTCCTACATCATTAGGGGACCATATTGGACTTAATGTAGATGTTGGTGACAATGGAAGTCTAGTGGTAAGCGTGAGCTGTTGTGAAACATGTTGAAGCAGCTTTCAAAAATATTCGTTTGAATCCTGTTTTGATCCAATTGAATTTTGATTGGTTTCAATTTTTATCCCATGATAGAAAAAGCCTCTGGTAGGCTATGTCTGGCAGTTGTGCTTACTTTTGTATAAGCTTTGAACTACTGACGCAGGCTCGGTTACTGAGATTGACAGGGTGAAGTCTCTGATTGTTGTTGTCTGTAAATTATTTCATCCGCTAGACGACGCTGAAGGGAGAGCAGTCTAAAATACATCGCGTTTTTCAGTTAGGTTTACATCAGAAAGTAAGTTGTCTTAATCTTTGCATTATGAGATCCAATCTTTCAAAGTACAGAGCAGTTGCCAAACGTTATATTGCTCATTTGAAATGTATATACCCATCTGGAATAAATACAATTCCAAAAAAATACGATAATGTGATGCGAAGAAACGTAAATATTGCGTAAGACAACAAGTCTTTTATCTCATTTACATTCAGATGTTTTTGCAGACGTGTTCAACAACAAAAGAGCAAGATTGTTCTTCTTCTAATTACAATCCAGGATTCTGCTACAGAAGTTCGGATGGAGGGAGCCACTGGGGCAATGACCCTAATACCAAAAACTTGGGTAAATTTCTTGACTTTTAAACAATTTGTCACTAACCACTTTTCCTAATTGTAATAATAACAGACTTGACTTCCCCGATAGTTGAGTTGGATAATTGTCCCATTGTGAAGGAAGAGGCGGAAGACCAAGTAATGATTGTTGATTGGTAGAACTTTCGGGGTGTGCGCTTGAGCAACGCGTCTCAAGAATAGCTCACCATTCAGTGGCATCTAGGGGATGGTATAATTTACAGACAGTTGCACTTTAACAGAAAGTGAAAACTTTACAAACTCGGTGGCCAGGGCTAGATAAGGGGTTTAAAACCTTTATACAAGTACGCCTTGCGAAACTGCTACGATTCGGGTTCCAAAACATCTTGTTTAATGAAGGTTGTTTGTTCATTGTATCCAGAGTTACACCCCGTGGTTGAAGATTAAGACTAATAGCAATAATCGTGTTTTTTTTGGAGAGGGGTATATATGGTATAACCACTAAGTGGAGGGAAGGCAAGGAATCCAATCTTTGTGTCCACCTTTAGGTATGTTTAAGTATCCTGCCAAAGACACAGTCACACGCTCTTGAATGTCGAAGTGGCGCCCTAATGCGTGCCGTTGCAAGGCTCTTACCACTCGGCAATGCAGCTAATAGCTTTGCTTCCATCTTGCGACAGCTTATGCTTTTAATAAAGATCAAGACAGGCAGCACCAAGACTTGGAAACCGCAAGGTTATTCGGTGCTGCCAGTCTTTCCGTACAATATTATACTGTACTTATTTCTGTCTGGTGCTTGAAAGTTAAATAAGATATCGCTTTCAATCAATTAAACTGGGATTTTCAGACTTTTTAACTACGATTATTTAAACTTTGTCCAAAAGATTAAGTTTTAGCCTTAGATTTATCGTAGGCTACCACTGGAAATCCTAGAGAGTTACAAACCTTTCTCTATATCCTTCATTTTGGTCTTATAACGCATAGTTCTTGAGCAGCTTTTTTAAATTTTTAACTTGTTTTTTTTTTTTTTAATCTGTATAGAATGTCCTTTGCCAGTATTGGATCTTGTGTTTCTGCTTGATGGATCAAGCTCAGTCGGTGACGGCAATTTTGAGATTGTAAAAGACTTTGTAAAAAACATGACTGCAATCTTTTATGAACAAGAAAGTGAAAGCCATTTTGGAGTCATTCAGTATTCGTACGGATTTTCAAAGAGGTAATCAATGCCGTAATTATTCGATAAGCTTCAGCTTAATACGTAGTATATCATCTCTTGTGCGGCGACACGTTGCCTGCCTATGTCTTTCACCACGTCACATGACCAGTGATGCTAAAAACAGGGTCCAGATGGTACTTTTAGATCCGGGTCTGGAATGTTTCCAACAGGTTAGAAACAAAAATAACGCCGCGTACTCTTTGGAGTCTCACTATTTTCTTTAGAGGAGTCTTGTGCTAAGGGAGGCGGGCCTCTCATTGATACTGAACCCAAATTAATCGTCCAATATCTCTGCACAGGACACCATGGTTTGGGTGAGTATACTTCAGAGTCCACCAAGTCGATGAAACTTAGCTCTATTAGTTTCCATGCTACCTAGACTAATATAAACTTTCACCCATCGAGTAGAAATCCGGATATAACCAACACAATTGAATGAATGCACTTGACTTGGACATGACAAAGTATTGCTCAACAGCTATTATACTCAAATAGAACACATAAGTTTGTCTTTCATGTTAATTGCTTCTATTGCAGGCCGCTCAACCAACAGCCGTTCATAAAAACGGAAATACCTTTGGGGAAGATTAACGATATTGAAGAGTTCAAAGTAAGATATGATGATGAAATATCTAAGTTGCAATAACATAGGCTTATGATTTGAATTTGCTAACAATGATGAAGCAACCTTTAATATACTTAGCCTACTGTACTTGCACATACATCTGGACTGTACAAAAGAAAAAGTTTGGAAAAATATTGTTTAAAACGTTAAAAAAAATACACTTACAAAAAATAAATGAAATTATTTATTCTAATTATTTTTTGTGTCTTTACTTGCTTATGCTTTTCTTGATACTGAGGAAGTCGCCTTTTCGGTGGCGAAAGCTTGATCAATAAAGTATACAAGTTTCCGAACTTAACTGATTTTGTTTACTTATTATATTTTCAAGATTGTATAAGCACTGTACTTGAAACATGCATTGGCCGACAGCAGCTTATACGATTTGCACACAGGGATCGGTTGAAACCATAGCGCTACAAGGCTACACCACGTACACGGCTCTCGCGTTAAACAAAAGTGTTCTGGACTTCGAGACTTCAAGTCGATTTAAAAATCCTCAAGTTTCTAAAATCCTGATCCTCGTCACAGATGGAGCGTGAGTTACAATAATTGTTCTTTTTAATGCCTTGGATTTTCAGATTTTGTTTACTTTTTGAAGAGTACTCGTTATGACTATCTTTTTTCATTATATATCTTGTTCTGTGTTTATCGATGCTATCACACAATGTTTGTGACATCACAATGCATCACAGCGCCACAGATCACGACGATTTGCCTCGCTCCGCCGCTTACGTGCGTTCCCTCAACATAACAACATTTGCTGTGGGTGTGGGGGATAAAGTGGATGAAGAAGAATTGGGGGCAAGTCGTGTTTAATTACTTTGCTATTCAATTATCTATCGGTGAGGCAAGTAAAGTCAGTTCATTCTTTGCAGCGATCTTCTATATACAGAACTATAATTTTCTGGACGGCAGCAGTTAATTGTAAAAGATGCTTGACATTAGATCTGAAACACAAATGCACGCACAAATGCAATTCACACTGTGGGCTTAGACTCCCAGACTCCCCAACACTTTCTCAAAAATCCAATTCGAGTTACATTTTACCTGAAAAAGTGGTTTGGTACAGATAGTTTAACTTTCGTGGTTGCGTGTGAAATAACTTGTTCAACGGACGCTAAAAATATTCAACTTGTCAAACTGGACCTTTGTTAAGATTAGTTGAGTAACCCTGCGCTAGGGACTGTTGTAGAGGCGATATTTAGTTAAAACATTACTTACATTTGTATGCATGTCAAAGCATTAAGTCGTGGCTTAAAGTTGGAACGATGAGAATGCCAAGAAAAATATATTTTTGTTTTTAAACTTACCTTAGAATCGATTATAAAAGCTAAAAGCCCGACTTTGCCGCAAATTTTAAACATTCATCTGCGGTGGCTTCAACATAGCTTATCTTTGTTTGCTCACAGATCATCGCAACTGGAAATAAAAACTCAAAAAAACGAGTGCATTCAACAAAGAATTTCAACAGCTTGCAATTCATCGCCGACGACTTGAGCGACGATATCCAATTTGCGTTGGAAGGTCAGGATAAGATTGTTGCTTTAATTGCATTTACTGGACAACGCACGTAGCTCTTTGTGTTGCCAAAATTAAAAATTGCAATTGGTGAATTTTTTTTACGTTTTGTATTCCTCTGCTTGGTTTGGTCAGGGGAGGAAGAGGGAAGGGGGTCCCAAAACGAGATGACTCGATACAGTGACGAATAAAATCGTGATGGGCATGGAATAGCTGAAGGGTGTGGCGAGGAACCGAGAGTTGTGGAAGGACAAGATCTACAGAGTGACTAAGAGTCGAAACCGACAGAACAGATGATTATAATAATTTCTCTTCAAGGGTTCAAGACTGTAGAAATTTCTGTCCTCGGACGGAGAAAGCTTTTCTACAAATTCAAGTAAGGTATAAAGATTCCTGAAACCAGCCATGGACCCTACACAAGAACACGAATTGTAAAAGAACCAACAATTGCATATTTTTATTTTAGAAAACAAATTAGGCCTATTAGATGAAAAATTTATAAAATGACCCACTTAGGAACATGACAGAGAGATATGAAGACCTGCTATTCTTACAACCAGGGCCAGAATAATGTTTTGATTAGACATGGGTTGATTCGGCAGTCAGATCTTCATTGTCCTGTACTTCATTCCAAATGTTGGGCCAACCGTACCTGGAATGATATCACAAAGATTGCCTTAAATTTATCTATTAAATACATTCAAGTGACGTTTTTTGATTTAGGCTATTTCAATGCCTTTGTGGTGCTGTACTGTACAGTGACCATGCTTTTGACACTTTGTAGGTACATCACACTCCATTGTGACGTATGAATTGGAGAGAGCGCAGATTGGATTCTCTACGCGATACAGTCTACATCAGGTAAGAACTGTTGTTATATGTTAATCTGCATAGATTAAATGAGAATACTTTTCTTCAGGTTGATTTAGCAAATCTGATTAATAAGAATTTTTCATTGGTCACGACTTGGTTCGAAGAAATATTTGTCACCGCATTTGTCGATTGTCCTCGCCACTTGTTTGCCCTTGTCGCTGTCTCTGTGGTAAAAAATGTACTTTGAATTCATAATATCAAATTTTTATGTTTGTTTGTGTGTCTCTATGTATTTGTTTATGTTTACTTTATTGTTTGTTTATTTTTGCTTCTTTAGTTTTGTTCTGTGCGTCTCAAAGCACCTGCAGGTAGAATAGTGACCACTAGGTGAGACTCGCAGCAAAGATAAAAATAGTAACTAAGTGTTTTGCAAGGACAGTAATACACTGCAACTGCTGACATGTAGGTTAGCTTGAAATGCATGAAATATCATGTTTTTATCTTAATTCATTTTACTGGTAGGTGGCAGTAACGATTACTTTGAACTTCAGTTGCAAGGAAACTTTTAACTTTTCCGCTTTGGTTGCGAAGCGATAAGGATTGTGTCAGTTTGAAATCATGTGGAAGCTTTACAAAGTTTGCTTCCTCGTTGGCTTAGTTAGTTTACAGTTAAGGAAGGTTATATGTGAGCGAGTGATTGTAACCAGCCGAACATAGGCTACATTAGAATCTGAACTTTCATGTCAGTACGCCCACTCACTAACGAACAAGAAAGTGGAGTAACGATTATTTTAATCAAGCATCGAATCAATAACCCAAGTATTGTTGTGTCATGGCAAGAATAAGGAAAAAAGGTAAGTAATACATAATGAACATAATATTTAAAGAACGCTAGCTTAAGCACTTAAAGTAGGCATTGTCTTAAATAACCTACATCTTAGGCTGAGTAAGTTTTCATTTAAAATCCAGTATTCCATATTCACATTCCAGAAATGTAACAGGGATTTCTGGCTCGTCCATCTGCTACAGCTGCTTCAATCAGGAAAAGTAATGTTGACGACAAAGTTACTTGTGAAATAGAAAAAAAAAACTTTGTCATTGTAAGGGTCATCAATAGCATTTTGAGTGAAACCACGATTACCTGGAGATGCGGTCTGATTTGTCACATTTTGAAGATTTTAATTACCGCTACTAAAACTGTTTGAATGAAATTTTATAATATTTTTTACTTTTTGTTAAACTTGTAATGACTTAAAAGCTTTTGTTGACTTGGGAAGGCAGTAAAACAAAGAGCAAAAGTAGGTTGAAAACCGTTCAGTCAGACTGTCAGCACGCGATTAACAATCTGACTGAAATTTTCTGAATCAAATTGTCTTTGTTTTTCAAAGCTAAGTGAAGTAAAAACCCGATTTGAGTTATCATTAAAAATATGTTGTAGCCTGTGATGGTAAATGTCTGTTCCTGCACAAAATTTGATTTGATAAACGGCTTCATTTTGCTGTAATGCTTGCTGGTGTTTGTTTAGAGATGAAAGATTGAAAAACGTTGAAATAACTTTAACTTGCTTTATCTCAAAAGTCGTATTTTGGACTTGAGTAGGCTAGTTCTTCAACTCAGGTCTTCAATTTATCACTTGGGAAAGACAGTAAAAAAGACGTTAAAATATTATTTTTATAAAATTTCATTCACAGAGTTACCAAAAGTTGGCAAAATCTGTAAAAGTCTGCAAAATGTAACAAATTAGGCCGTTTCTCTAGGCAGCCATGCCTATGGCAGATCTTTGTGAATTCGGTATGTATCTTCTTATGAAATAACTTGAATGTTAATCGAATGTCCTTACAAGGACGCCCATTTGCGTCTCGTGGTAAAGCAACTTGATGCGTAGACTGTCAATGTGACGTCACAAAAGCACAATGACAAAGACTCCCACTTGACATGATGTTTGTGGCGTGCGTAGTGTTTGGGCCTGATCTTATATAGCTCGTTTCCAGAGGAAAGTAAGGATTGGCTGAGTTTTCTTGAGTTTAAACATAACTAATCAAACCTAAATTTTTCTTTCAAGCTTCCATCTACTTTCTGCGAGTGTGGCGCTAAGGAACAGACCTTATCATCAACGATTGCATCATCTTCCGTTCACTATATGAAGCAGGAGCTCTGTATGTCGGCTTGTGAGCCTTATTCAGGGTTATGCGTAGTGGGTAAAGGTATCAGCCATGGTGCTTCAGGTGTGCTCAGATTATACTCTTTACAATTTTTCAACATTTTGTCATCTCACAATGATCATCCGCAAGCGTTGCTTGTCAGATGGATAAAGTTACAGTTTTTACATTTCATCATCTACAACTGTACATACGTAAAAAGTCAATTTTAATAGACCGGGCAAGGCAAACTCTAACAACGCCAAAGCAACGTTTGCAATCTGTGCTAAGTTGCGTTACATTTTAGGCAAATGCGACAACACAGAAACAAAATGTGTTGACGGATTTTGTTTTGTACCAAGAACAATTAAGTCAATCACCAGCTCAGTGGCCGATTGATTATCGCACTCGGCTCTGGCGCTTGTTGGTCGGAGATTGATTCCAGATCAGGTCATACCGAACAGTTCATAATGGCACTGACTACGTTCTTTCTTGCATAACGCAGTGAGAATAAGTCGAGTAATAGCCTAATGTGATGACATCGTAAACCTGATATAAAATTAAAAATAGGCCTTGTCGCTTTAACACCTTAGCTGTTTTAGGGCGATAATAAATAAAACTATAACATTATTATTTGTAGTCGAGCTTTTGTTCTGACTTTTCCTTGGATTAGTTCACAGAGTTATGAGGTCGGACAATCGGTTTATATCTGGCCGACTCCAACTTTGGACCCACAAATACGACTCCACAGCTCTAGTGGTTCAAACTTTCAATATCTTATTTTATCAATATATTATTAAAACATACATGCAATTCTTAATGGTAGCCTAAGAAGGATTTTCATGGATTACTAGTTTAGAAAGTGTAAGTTTTCAAGTTATTGTCATAAAAGTTAAGGTAGTTTTACTTAGAAAATTAGGTGTGAAAATTTAAAATCAATCACTAGCTTTTACCTTCTTGTCGTGTGGTTGATCATATTTTTGCTTGTGTTGCAAAGCTACCTGTGTTGCGTGTGGGTGGCTCACCTGCTGGCTACGTAAGAAATAAACCTTTGCAAGCAAGAAGTTGTATCCACTTAATACAGGAAATGCATTGTTAAAAAATACAACTCAACGGTTTTGTGGAAACGCCTGTTTGTTCTTATGGTGTGATTACTTGGTGGGTGCTGTGGGCGTACGGCTTACGTCAGTTCATAAGAGCTGATAAGCTATCAGCTAGAAACTCCTGCAAATTACAACAAGTAACAAGTTCTATGATTGCTACAGGGCTAAGATAGGATAAATGTGAAGCTTTTAGTTATAACTTTTATTCTAATTCATTTCTGTGAGGCTCAAAAACTTTTGCAGTTCTGAATGCCGTTCTACAGTATCCTCATAAAGTTTAGCTAGTGATTTTTTACTCTGGTATTATGCTTCCTTGAACAGTTCCACTTTTAAAAATTGGTTTTATTACAGGCCTCAGAATAAAAAAGATTTTTACTTGTGCAACTTTGCAAATGTCTGTATGCAACTTTCAATACGTTTTTTAGCATGTCTATATTTTTCATTTAAAAAAATCTGGAATATTCTTGAATAAGGTTCAATGTATGAGCAAAGCGTTATAAGTCAATTTTGTAATTTTGCAAACCCCCAAAGCGTGTTACAAATGCTGAGGATAGATTTTCAACCCCATTTTTATATTGGGAATTTAATATTTTGTCTTTAAGTTGGTTATGTTATGCTTTGGCCAACTGCACTCACAAAAAAAAGTGATTTGGGTTGAAATTACAAAACATGTTCAACAAACTTGTTTAAAAACTTTCTTTTTTTAATCAGGTTATTGTGATAAACCAAGTAAACTGCATACACTTTCATTTAGGGTAAGGACAAAGTTTTTTAGCACAATTCAATGTTGAGCATTTGATTTTCAGATTCACCTTTCCTTTTCTTACTTGTAGCTAGGCTGAAGTGGTTTCAGTGGAATGAATGTATTTCTAATCAGACTCACATAACGCGTATCATGCGAGTTATCTTAAGTTAGCTCTTTCATGAACCTACATCATTTATGACGCTTGTAAATGCGCAACACAAAGCTTTATTTTGTAACAAAACATCTAATTTACTGATTCTTTACACTTTGAGTATCATTAGACAGGAAATCATGGACATTGGGGACATGTTTCGAATTGGGAACATTTTATCAAAAATCAAGCCTTATGCTACAAACAAGCCCAGCAAACCATGCTTCTCGATCGGACTATAGAAAGCGCTGGCCGCAAAAGAGATAATCCGCTAGTCTAAACTCATTAGCTGTGGGACGCAATACGACGTCAAAATACCAATAAAAACGTTGAAAACAAGAAAGTTGTTGTGATTGCAGTAGAAGAATCAATTTATTGTTTTTCAATGATACAAAGTGGGTAGCATAAATACGTAGAGCCGTGCTCTGACTTGCCGGTTGTACGCTGCTCGCCTCTGGTCCAGAATTGTTTCACAATTCATGACCTTGTCTGTGCACAATTCAATAACAATGACTTCTCGTGAGATTTTGTATTGTTATAACGTTTAAAACTCCTCACCTGAAATAATTAAATCTTTGAGTACACATGTTCAGTAACGGATTAGGAGTGGTGGCTACTTGGTCATGTGCCCATCAAAAATTTAAATATCAACATGTAATTTTTCGTAGTGGTCGTGAACAAACTTTTACTTAAAGTTTGACTTAAATTTTAAACCAAAACTGTGGTGCAGCTTAAACTTCTCCGGATGTTCAGATTTACGACAATTTTAGTCAAATATAAATTTGATAAAAAGAAATATTATTGTGGATTTAAGCACAAAAACCACTAAAACATTGTTGAATTTGTCAAAGTGTTGTAGGAGCAAAGCTAGCACCCCAGACCCCGTCCTACACTGTTTCACCTGTTGCATTTCAACTTTTACATTTTCTGTTTTGCTTTAGGAATTTCACTTCGTTAAAGCTTTAGTGCCCCTAAAAGTTTACATCATTTAAATTGAAGCGCTGGTAATATAAACAGTAGGCATATTTTTCAACATAAAACAGATATTTTTCAAAGCATTTGCTATGAATAAGTTTAGTTTTTGAATTTTAGTTTCGGTATTTTTGTTTAGATTGTCTAAGTTATCCAACGGATTTGTTCTTCAGTATTTATTTTAATAAGGTTTTACCCACATTGCTTGCCAAAAAGTAGAAGGCGCCAGAAGTAACTCACATTGCTCAGAAAAAAAGGGGGAAATAAACATAAAATGAAAAGTTTATACTTCGGCATTGTTGTTAGCCACTTGGTGACGCTTTCTGCAAGTCTTAACATCGCGATGGACGAAGAATCTTTGCGCTACATTCGCCCTTTTCATCAGGATGATCCCGAGGTTGAAGATAGAGCTTTCCACTTTGGCCACAATGTTAACTTTGGAACCCAGGAAGACAAGATAAGGTAATAAAAGTTATCATTGTTACAATGTTCCCACAAGTAGACTATTAGTCAACTATTTTACCTTTTAAATTGGAAAAGCTGTTTAACTGGTTACTTGCCTACTAAAAAAAAATACAAAAGAAGAAAATTTGTAAGTAACAAAATATTTTGATGGGATTTCAGTTAAAAGATTATTTCTTTTTTCTGCAGTTTAATAGTTGGCTCTCCCAAGTACATTCCTGAATCTTCCACTGCGAACATCAGCAACTCTACGTCGTCTCCTCTGGGTGAGTGCAAATTCCATATCAGCAGTCATTTTATGAGTTGGCACGCCAACATCTTGCAGAAAGTATTACAAGCTACTATCCAGACAGAAAAATCTGTCATTTTACATTGATGCAACGTCTGCAGACGATGTAAAAATGACAGATTTTCTGCATGGGTTTTGAGGAATTCAAAAGAAATGATATTAAGTAGATTCAGTTGGCATAAACTACATCTTAATAGAAAACCATGTAAAATTTTCTAAAAGCATTTACAGAGATTACATGCAACGCATACCACAGCCTATGGAATTTTACCGCTGTGTAACTTATTTCATAGCAAATAAACCAAAATCTAACGCAAAAGAGAGAGTGCTGCTTCATCTTTTATTCTTATTAAGTGCATACCTGATGAAATAGAATTTTGGTTTTAAAAGTAATTTAATTTTTGTTTCATTTTGATGATTTACTTTATTCTTTTATCTTGGTATTGTTATAGCTGCAAAGTAGTACGGTATGTTACTGGAGAAATGTGTGGTACTTTAGAACACTTTGCAAAATACGTTTCCAATTTGTAATGTTTGATTTGTTTGCAAATTGACTGAGAAAATTATGTCAGAAGGTAATAATTGCGCTCCCTAGCACCAACTAACGAACATCATTTTCAAGCGTTTATTCACTTTGCCTGTTCAGCCTCAGGCAAAATCTTCATGCATAGTTTAACCGATATGTTCTTACCCGGGAACATATCCAACCTGAACTGCATATCCATTTCTCCTCCGTCTTCACCAGGAGACAATACCGGGCAACATGTGGATGTTGGCAGCAACATGAGTCTTGTGGTAAGATTTTTCGTGTTTCTACCACTAGATGGCTAAAGATATGTCCCGTGCTTCTTCCACTAGATGGCAGAAGATATGTCTTGCATATCTACCACTGCACCACTAGATAGCAGAAGAGATACCTAGTGCTTCTATCACTAGGTGGCAGAAATACAGAGGCAATATGTTGTAATAAAAAGCATAAAACTTTTATGAAGATATAAATGGAATAATAAATAGTTTAATGAAATATTACATGATATTTCAAATCTTATTATTATAGGATTCAAAATAATTACATATTAAGAAATAATTATTTCATGTATTGATTACGCAGATAAATGAAATCAGCTTCATCAAAGTAACTTCAATGTCATTTCGTCAGGCATTCTTTCTACATGCTGAGGGCTAAGTAGTAAAATCCTGATGCAAAAAATTAACTTTTATGGTGTTGCCCCCTGGCCTGGTGTTAAACTCAGGTCTGATGATGGAGGGCAAACGACCTAACCCTAGGCCATTACGTCATTATAACGAAATAATTCATGTTATTTATTTTTTCATCGCAGTCGTGTTCATCAACTGAAGTGAAAGCGTGCACGTTCATTCAATTCAACCCAGGGTTCTGCACGCGTCGCAGCAACGGTTCTGAATGGTTTCAGCTGCCTAACACAAACCCAATAAGTGCGTCACTATATTAGCAATGAGATGAATTTGATTTGAACTGTCCTTGTTGGATCGGTCCACTGCAAACAAAATTTGTTTTCTGTACATTTTTTCTCATATTGCAGTAGAATATTAATCTAACAAATCAATAAAGCTTGGTACAGCATTGTTTTAGGTTTGCATAATTTAAGACAAAAAATGCTAAAAACAAACTGTAATATTTCGGTTTATTGCAAACATCAATGATCTTGCATTGAAAAATACCCATAATGTACCGAACTTCTTTGTCACGAACTGTTAAAGTCATAAAATCTTAATGTTTCTGTTTGTCAGTCCGCATCATTAAATCTTCACAACCAATATTTCAAGTCTAAAAATCATTCAATTTTGTTCCTTCTTCAGTTTACTTTTTATTTTGTCATATAAGACATCTGGCATTCAGTGGATCAAAAATGTATAATCTTCTTCTTCATCGTGTGTCACACGGCCGTAGCCCAGAGCATCACGCAAGCTCTTGCTCCATCGTTGAACTCGGCCAAATGTTTAAAATGTGTAATTATGACCAATGCTTGCAACAATGTCCATACAATTCAAATTTCATTGCACAACAAAGCAAGTTGTTATAATAATCTACAGCAGTAGTAGCTTAATTTGTTTTATATAACAATTTGTCTATCACAGATACGCATTGCTTTCAGTGCTTCACAATACACAATATCAGTGCAATCGTATGGGGGCACAGCCGAATAAACTGATAATCAGTGATGTATCGAAGCTTCATTGTTTACAAAGTTCAATTCTTTTTCTTCATAGGGTGTCCTCTTCCGGCTATGGATCTCATTTTCTTGATTGATGGATCAGGCTCTGTGGGACGAATAAATTTTGAAATCGTCAAGCAATTTGTCTTCAATCTAACCTCACACTTTTATGAGAGAGAAAGAGAAATCCACTTTGGAGTTATCCAGTATTCGTACGCTTTTAAATACAGGTAAACACAATACACAAACTTACTTGCAGTGTTTCAACGTGAACAACAGATTTTACTTAACACTTGTGGACGGATGACGTAATATAAACACTCAAAAAAACTTTTGTAATAAGACAGACGACGTATTTTGGCCGTTGACAAAAAGACCGGTGCTGTTTATATACCCACAACTTTTAGGAATTCTTTATTTTAATATTGGCAACATTATCATGTTGTGCACTGGGGAAACCACTAAACTGAAGAACAATTTAGAAACAAAAAATAAATAAAAATATAGATCTAAACTCTTGTTTAGTATTTACATTTTGGGCTCTTTATTTTTTGATCAGATTAACAAGGCGCTTTAACCATTTTGCTTCAATGTTAATTTTCTCTGAAATTAATCCGCTTGGCAGACTAAGCGAGATAAAAAGATAACCGTTCGCAAGAGGTTAATAGCTACTTCCAAACATTAAGCAACTTATACGTCATTTGAGCCCCTAACCTTAAAACTCTGTCTTTTTCCAACCCAAAGAGTCACTGTTTCCATGAGCTACACTGCGAGATTACTTGCAGCTGATCCTTGGCCATGTTGTCCAGGATAACTTATTTGATTGACGACGATGATGGTGTAGTCTTTGTTGACATTGGTCCGTGATATAAAGCCCGACACGGTTGAAGTTTATGCATCCACTTTCACTTTGATGGAGATCATTCGCATCAACATATTTGGGAATGCTTTGCTTAGCAAGTTATGGGTATCGATATTAAAAAGCACACCAAGAATTGATTGCTGAGGTTGATTGCTGGCCGAAATCAAAGCATCCATTTGTGCCAGTTGTTCAACTTCGTTCCTCAAGCCAGTCGTTCAACAAACCAGTCGTTCCGCAAGCCAGTCGTTCAACAAACTAGTCGCTCAACAAACCAGTCGTCCAACAAATCAGTCGTTCAACAAACCAGTCGTTTAACAAACCAGTTGTTCAACAAACCAGTCGTTCAACAAACCAGTCGTTCAACAAACCAGTCGTTCACCAAACCAGTCGTTGAACAAACCAGTCGTTCAACAAACCAGTCGTTCTTCAAGCCAGTCGTTCAACAAACCAGTCGTTCAACAAACTAGTCGTTCAACAAACCAATCGTCCAACGAACCAGTCGTTCAACAAACCAGTCGTTCAACAAACCAGTCTTTCAACAAACCAGTCGTTCAACAAACCAGTCGTTCCTCAAGCCAGTCGTTCAACAAATCAGTCGTTTTACAAACCAAACATCCTTGCATCTGATTTGGAGGACTATAAATAGAAATCTGAGTGAAAGTCAAATTCCACCAGATTCCTTTGGTTTACTCCCAACGCCGACACCCGCCCCATCGGCCTGACGCTACCAAGACAGGCATTAATGGACAACAATTTTTGTAAGGACATCGGACTTTTCTCATCAATCATGCATTAATGGGAAAGGCCTCTTATGTAAATGTGGTGCTGAGAAACAAATCACACAGCACATTATCAACGGTTGTACACTTTTCAAGCCACCAAACGGAGTGAAAAGTCTTTGTGTGTTGGATGATGAAATCAAAGACTGGCTGCTGTATAGTAGCCTTCCAGTGTAGTCCGGAAATATCGTGAACCTGGGGTGGTAAAAGGATAGACCCTCGGCCCTAAAAGTACATTCGAAAAAACAAAGATAGGGTTATTTATAACCTTACAGAAGGCTTTAAGTTTTGGAAGATCGACGATAGATCTTTCCTGGATCAGGGTTTTGGTATGGGGGGTTACGTAAACGTTTGAGGAGACATCGGTAATTAGTTCTATAGGTTGTCTGATTGATTGATTGAATCTTTATTCTCGGACTTGGAAAGCTTCTTGCAGAGCATAATCCTGGCAGTTTTGCATACTTGTAGAGAGGCTTTGAATCACTGACGCAGGCCCGGTCACCAAGATTGACAGAGTGAAGTTTCCAATTGTTGAAGTCTTGTTGGCGGGGAACTATTCCATATATTAGATGTTGCTGATTGGAGAGCAATCCTTAACGTGCGTTGCTCAAGCGCACACCCCGAGAGTCGAACCAGCGCCGCTTGATTTTGAAGCTTTTTCGTTCCAGAAGTAACGCGCTAACCAATTGAGCTATCGGGGCGATTGAAGGCAATGAGGTTGCAGCCACTAAAGTCTCCGCCCACATTTTGGGTACCCTTCAAAATATTATACAACCTAAACAAAATTATACAATATCATGTGAGTGCTGTACTTTTTCACCGCTTTCTTTTTGGTCATCAAACTTTTAAGTGTAGTATATGCATTTGGGATGGCGCAACAGATAAGGCGTTGGCTTTCCAATCATGCAAACCTGGTTCGACTCCCGGCTTCAGCTGGTTGTTGAAAACACCGCTCACCTCTACCCAGGGTGTAATAAATTGGGTGGGCGTAGTTGCTGAAGTAAAGGCGGCCGAGAGAAAGGAACTGGCCACCCTACTCCTCTTAGTGCCGAAGGCCTAGTACAATGAGAACCTTATCTTCTCATACCCGACACTTGAATCAAGTATGGGACCCCCCTTTACCCTTTTTTATATGCATTTGATGATCTGAGTTACTAACGTTGCATGAACAATCCTAATGATCAACCCTAAATGGTTTTACAAAAGCTTAAGCAAATTATTACTAATTCACAAGCGTTCCGGTGTAACCATGTCAAGTTTTCAGCCGTGATACAAATACAGTTCATTCGTTTTTGTTGTGATGCTAGTGTTGACTTTTTAGGCCCGTCGATGCTCAGCCGTACATAGTAACAGAAATACCTCTTGGAAGGATCTCTAACCTCACTAAGTTCGAGGTAAGTCTTGTCAAAATCACTTGGTGCTAAACCTTGATGTAATGGTTTATGTAATGAAGCTTGCTACGAAAATAATGAAGCTTGCTGTAATGGTTTATGATCGAAGCAAACACCGTTAAATACTATATGGCTTCTGTTGAACGTCTGGGTAAAATATGTATAACATTGGAATGGAATGTTGTAAGCATCTGTAATCCAAAAAGTTGCTCATTCGAAATAGCAGTTTTGTGATATACAGTTGAATAAACTAGCAAACCACCCTCACTATAAAATAAAGCCCACCGCATGGATCGTCACGTTGTCGACTTGTGGAGGCAGGTGCAGCGATGACTCCTGTCAGGTGCGGCCAACACAGAGCAACCCATGTTGGAACGGCTGCGGATGAGATGCCAGACTAAAAACGATCCAAACCCGACGCTACAAAGATACAACCAAAAAAATTCCATGCTGGATCAGACGTGGCCCAGAATAAAAACGCCTGCGCTCCTGGTAAACAACACAAAAGCTCGCCAGGTTTGAAAAATAAACTACGCTCTCATCAACTCCATCGAGTGGATAACAATATCCAAATCCTATCAGTCAATGTTGAAAGTACATACATCTCTAAATGTGAATACCTTTCAAAAATTCTACAAAATATGAAGTGGATATTGTCTTCCTGCAAGAAACTCACTTGACCGAAAACTCATCCCCATCAAGAAGTCACATACCTGGATACAACAATATTTTCCTCCTCAATCGCGATAAATATGGAACAGCAATTAACACACATCTGAACTTATAGGGCTTGAACCAATGAAGTCGGCAATTACCTCAGAAAACGTGCACACAACATTAACAAGGGGTAACGAGCTCACCATGTAATAAGAAAGCAAAAACTGGAGCATCTCTCTTCAACTGGTAAAATTTTTGGAAAGAGGGACCTGGCAAACAAAGACAAACTCATCTGAAACAATTTAACGACAAGACAGAAACAATCATCCATGCAAAATAATTTTATAATTGGAACATTTGGTCTAATTATTCATCCGAGGCCGTCGATGCCTGGTTCAGGCAAGGCAACTGAAGAAGAACGAGCTCAACGTGACTAATATATACAAGCCTGCAAACACAAACTAGTCAAACCCACCAACCTCCTGCACCACACATCTTTCCATTGTGATGGGAGATTTTAACAGCCATCACTGTGAAAGGGGATACGAACACAATGACAAAAACGAAGAACTTAACAAGTAGATCACTAACGCGGGATTACGTGTTCATAACTTAAAGGATAGGGGAACTATTAGATCGGCACGCTAGTAGAGCGACTACTCACCTGATCTCTGTCTCGTATCGACCAACAATGACATGAACCGCTATCTGTTACTCGTTCAAGTTTGAGCAAATTTTCTCACAGCCAACATCGACCGATCCTCGTATCAGTGGGTCTGAAACTGCCAACAGTGACATCACTCCCTAAACCACGATGAAGTATTTGAAAAGCAAACTGGAAAGCTTTCGCCAACGAGATTAATAAACAATGCAAGAACCTCCAACCAGATTAAGCCAATTTCTCCAAATTCAATAAAATACCTTTAACCACTGCAAAACTCCACAAGTCCACATACCAAGAGTATCAAGAAGACACTACATCCCCGGCTAGTCAAACGAATCTGAAACACTTTTTAAATTTTTTGAAAAACAACAAAACCAGAGTCCGCCAGTTGGCTGCTGAACTCAATCAATAAGGAACGACGTGAAAGGTGGATCGAGACAGTGGAAAGCATGGATTTTAAGCATGCTAGTAGAGCTTGGAAACTTTAAAAAAAGCTTCAACCAAATAATCAAATGAACAACTCGACTCCAAAAAAACAAAATTTTAGCCGCAGATATCGTAAAACACGTCAAACAAAGAGGAATTCACACCTCTAACCACAAATTTGAAACCGAGGCGAGGAAGAAATACCAACGAATCTTCAACAGTTATTACGATAATGAAGACGGCGACCTGACTCGCAGTCACCCCACAGGAACTCAAGATAGCAGTAAAAAGCACTAAACTTAGAAAAGCCACAGGAATTGATGGCATTTTCTCAGACATGATCAGAAACTTCGAACCTTATGCTATGAAATGGCTAGCAAAGGCTTTAACAACTTCCTTACAAAGAGGAAAATACTGGCTACAATTGAAAAAGGTTAAAGTTATAGCAAGTCTCAAACCAGGAAAATCAGCAGACGAGGCTACAGGCCAATATCACTGTTATGTTGCATCTACAAGATCTTTAAACGAAACATTATCGAATATCTCGCTTAGTCAAGGAATATATACCCTCAGAACAAGCTGGTTTTCAACCATACCGAAACAGAACTAAACAAGTACTGGCTGTAACTACTCACATTGAAGCAGGTTACGAAACCAAGCAGAAAACTGGATCCATTTGTGTTGATTTATCGTCCATCTGTATCAAAGTATACATCACACACAAAATCCAGAAAATTCGGCTACGCAGACGACTGGACACTTCTTCATCAATCAACAAGCATCAACGATATTGAAAAAATAATCCAGGAATGTATCACTGCCCTCAACGGATATTTTAAAAATTGGTACCTTAAGATAAACACCTCAAATACAGTTGCTACCTTATTTCACCTTAGAAACGAGAAGGAATCAAATGGGGTGCCAACCAACAAGTTATATGCACTTCAGCTCTGGCATTATGCTACTCTGTTGCAGAGTATTGCGCACCTGTTTGGGCACAAGCAGCCCATGCAGCAAAGTTGATGTATAGTTGCAAACCACAATGCGTCTGATCGCTGGAACACTGAAATGTACCCCACACAATGGTTACCAACAATGTGCAATATTTCTCCACCCATGGCCACCTGGAGATGCGGCCTGATTTGTTACATTTTGCAGATTTTGATTACAGCTACTGCTAGTGCTTGACTGACATTTTTTGAGATGTTTTTACTTTTTGCGGTTTCCTAATGACATAAAACTTTTGTGTTGCCTTGGGGAAGCAGTAGCAAATGAGAAAAACTAAGTTGAAAAACGCAAAATCAGACTGTTATTGAAAATTAACAGTTCAGCAATTTCGAACATGCACCACAAATTCTCAACTCAGCAGAAAATCTTCAAGTAGTTAAACAAATAAACCAAGCACCCAAAACTTCGCGACTTATATCAAGACATCTCTTCTACAAAACCGATCCATCCCCAATTAATATTACAACGGAGGGAAAGAACTTCTGGAATAACAAAATCCCTCCTGGTGGAGACTTAATCACAGACCCAACAAAAACTCTCTCAGGCTTTGACACGGCTACCAGAAAATCATGGTTCACTTCAAACGCATAAAAACAAAACAAGTGACAACGTTTACCGTTGGGAGATGAAAGCTCAACCAAACTTGCCGAAATGCATCCCCCCAAATCAGCTCACAGACCATCTCATATTGGAGTGCCTAGTAACCAAGCTTCAAAGAGGATACCTCAAAGCCCACCAATGCAACAACGTCCTCATGGATAGAAGGATACCTCAAAGCCCACCAATGCAACAACGTCCTCATGGATTGGCTAAATAAAAACTGCTTGGAATAATAGCGTCATACGAAACAACAAAATCAACTAGCCTATATCGCATTGGTAACACATTGAGTTTTTATAGGCTATTCAAAACACTTCCTGTTGGAAAAATTGTTGTTGCAAGAAACAACGTTTAGAAACCCTGGCTTTCGATGCTAGATATTGTCTTATAGTTGCATGCTTGTACATTGGCTGCATTATAGAAATCAAATCCTATGGTCGAAGGGGTGCCACTCCGCAATCGACGCCATGCCTTTAAGTGTCTTGCCAAAGACACAACCTCATGCTCTTGAGTGGTGTCGAACCGACTCTATCAAACGTCGAACCACCAGGGCTCTCACTACTCAGTTATACAGCTATACAGTTTGAGGAATTAATATAATTATTATAAAATGTGTAACTATACAATATATACATATTGTATATGTAGAGCGAATTCGAATTATATTGTATATGTAGAGCGAATTCGCTCTGCTTTGCCTTTTTGCTTAGCATTGAGCACTTTTTGTAGTATTAATAGTTTTCGTTGTTTTTTATTGTATATGTACATATTTTATAATAATTATAACATTATTATAACACTATGTTCTTGTAAATTTTCATATAGGGACTGGTGAGCGCTATAAAGCTGCAATCGCAGTCCACGTACACAGCTGTTGCTTTGAATAAAAGTGTTCAGGACTTCAATGCATCAAGTCGATTCACAAATTCTAAGGTCTCCAAAATCCTCATTCTTGTCACTGACGGAGCGTAAGTTATTTGTGAGTCATAAAGCAAAAGACAAATACTTTGCCAAGACATAGATCATGGTATATGTGAACTCACAGCACATATATTGCTTGTAGCATAATAAAAATAATATCAGAACAGTAGATAACAGAAAAGTCTTTAAAGATTCAAAAAATACTTTCACTCGATTAAAGCCACAAACAAGTTCACCAACAGTGATTCACCCAGAAGAGGCGTGGACCAAGTTCTCCTGTTTCAATATTTTTGCAAATAAGCTTTAGTTGGACAATTTTTTTTTTTTTGTTATAACGTTTTTGCAATAGTCACAACTCACAATCAATATGCGTGGTCCCGCGCAGGCTGCAATATATTATGATCTTGAACAGGTGTGCCATGTTGATTGTGTGGTTCTGTTGAGGTGTTTTGTCGATCGCTGTCCTCTAGTAACTTTTAATGCGCAATCTTTTATTGCGACACTTGCTTCTATAGGAGTTGTTGTGTTCGTGCGATTCTCCAAACATGTTTGACTTGTTGACCAGAAGAATGAGTTCTTGTGACGTAATGTTACCATAGTTTCTGAAAGCTGCTGGTCTAAGCAAACTTGTTGTTAATAGCCGCGTGATTTGAGTATGATATATGTAGAGTTGTGTAATGAGGGAATTAGAAGTTGAGAAGTTGTAAGGAAAAGTATATTAAAGACAATTGAAGAGTTCTAGCCGATATTAAATAAATTGTAAAAATGAAAGTTATTGCCAATTGTAAATTTGCTTTTGCAAGTAGCAACGTATATCTCTTTTGAAGTCGACAAAGAATTTGCTGTATTTCTGGAAGTAAACTACAATCTCAAAAGTAGAAATATTCGATATTTAATTTCGATATGTAATTGACTGTTTAACGGTTAATATCCAAATACCTACGTCATCAACTTTTTCAAAGTCTTTTGAGGTGTAAAAGATTGAAAGAACTGTGACAGCATTTGATTCTTTTGTTAAAACCATCCACTTTTTGGTAGAAAACTGCATCTTTTGTTGATGATTTTAACAACAATTTCTCTTTGTTTGAAGAAATATTTTTATTCATGTAAGAGTTTTTTTTATTTTTATAAGTGTTTTATTTTAGGCGATGACGGCCTCATTTCTATTGGGCCCAAATCATGTTTTTGACTTTTCTAATGTCGTGGTTTATTGCTGTCGCTTTACAACTGCAGTGTTTTTGGTGACTGTACTTTGGTATTTTGCATCGTAGTCTATTTACTGTATAATATAACAACATTGTTACTACGACCTACTCTCACTGCTTTGCTCAAGAAGAAGTAAATCAATGAGAATACCGTACTGTTGGGTTTGAGTTTAAATACAACATATATGATATATAATTATAATAGCTTACTGTTGAGTATTGTATAGTTTGCTCAACAGTATCCTTTTTAAAGTCTTTGGTATGACTCGATCTGAAGTTGAAAGAACCATATTGTTGTGATCAACTACTCATACACAAACATAACAAAAACAAATTATTGGAAGTTGGACGCAATATTTGGCAGCAAAAATAAATAAAAATAAAATGGCAAACAAGTCATCAAAAAATGTAAAGTTGATTAAAAAAAATTATTAAAAAAGAAGCTTACGACTTCAACGATCAAGTGGCTGTTTTGACGCATTTCAATGTTTCCAACAACTCGCTTTCAATCAAAAGTTAAGCTTTTCAGCTGACATTTCCTGATAATTACTTTTTCCTGAAATCAACCTTAGGTGTAAATTGCGCCACCCACCTATTGCTAACAAAAAAAGTTAGACATAAAACTATAGGTACCTGGAATCATTAAGTGGCTTTTTGACGCATTGACGTATTGAAATGAGTATCATTGCGTTAATTTAGTTTTATCTATGATGACGTAACATTTACAAGCAAAAATAAAATTGAACCAATTTCGTCATTTTTATGTGTGTACGATGGATGTATGAGTTCTGTTTTAACTCAGTTGGTTTTCACCCAAATGCTGTCACAAAAGTAAACAATAACTACAAATATCATTTGGAGATATTTGTGTTGATTTTCAAGCTTGTTTCAAGGGTTTTGTTATCTGGTTTAGCAATCTGCCGCTTATATCTCACAAAAGTATTGTATTGTATACCAAATCAAAGGCGTAATTAGCCAGAAAATTCCGCAGGCCTTGCCTCTTTCAACCCGAAACCTTTATGGAAGTTTCACAAATATTGGAACGATTTTGGAAGTTTTTGATTTTGAATTTTGGCAGACAGAAAGTCAGTAACAGAATGAATTAAGCATTCCAGCTGGATTGGAGTCAAGTTTACCATTTGACAATGTTTATAGATATGGGTTGGCAGCTCTTCTGAGCAAATTGGCAGCTCTTCTGAGCTTTCCATTCGCGTATTTACTGCGCATGCGCAGAAGTGTGCACGCTACACCTTGAACGATAGAAAAAAAAGCAAGAATACAGAAAAACGTGCCGTTATGTAAGTTGAGTTGACAAAACAACTTAATTTCGCAGAAATTTTGCGTTGAAAATGATGGCATTGTAAGATCGTATACTTTGGAGGCATGGCCCTTTGGCCCTTCTGGGCTTCGCCTATGTTTCCAATAATTGCAACAAAAATAAAATGAAACCTCATTTGCAAATATTTGTTGTTGACTTTTAGCTTTGTTGACTGCAATAAAAAAGAAAAACTACACCATGGATCAAAAAAAGGCCGTAGTTTACTTTTGGTTGTTCTAAGTTTTTGAGGTTCAAGTCGTTTTAGTGTAGAGACAAAATGACTGTCAGGGTGAATCGCGAAAAATGAAACTTCTCATGTATCGCTGCAAAGTTTAGAATATGAGAGAGATATCAAATCAAAGTAGGAATTATAAGTAATTTGTCTAGATGACTGCTTATGATCTTTCGCTACCATCCTGATTGCGCCATAATCTAACCAACAGTCGTACGATGCACTGTTTTGACATTACATTTACTCTGCTTGTTTATTAATATATATGGCGCTATTGAAACAAAATAAATTGACTTGAATTGTCGACAACATGAAACGAAAGACCTCGTTTTTGATTGAACCAGTCATTGACAAAAACTTTGTATTTGTTTGTGGAATATTGCATATAAAATAAATATTGGATTTTTCTACTTTTGTTCATGCAATTTTGTGTGTGTAGAGCTACTGATGCAAAGGATTTGCCCCAAGCTGCTGCCTACGTGCGATCCTTAAACATAACAACGTTTGCTGTGGGAATTGGAAACCAAGTGGATCAGGACGAGTTGAAAGTAAGCAGCTCCTTGACAGTTGACACCATTCTAAAATATTATTTTTTAAATTATTATGTATATATTATTTATTGAACCATAGGCATACGAAGCCGAGCAACGTTATCAAGTTTAGCATATTTAAAGATTATTGTATTTACAAAAAACACAAAACTACGCAACAATTAAATATCGAACGTTTTCGACATCACAAGATGTCCTCTTCAGGAATAACATACATACAACTTAACTACATCTGAATAAAATACAATGGTTAACTAAATCTATAAACAGGAAAAGACAAAAACTGCACAGTACTTCTGACTTGCTCAAACTCAACGATAGGCTCCACGAGAATCAAAGTTAACTGCATCAAAAGGTGTTAAACAGATCACATGATATGGTGCCTATGGTTCAACAAGACAAACTCTCTACCGAAGCTGTATCATATATTATTTAACTGTAGATAGTGACAGCACAGTGTTTCGGCCTTAAAGCCTCATCAGCGCAGTAGGCACACTGAGTATGACCACGGAGCTATAAAGCTTGCGTAGCAATATTCCAATTGGTTGTCCCTAAAAAGGCCACAAGATTGGTACTGTTTAGTTTCATTTCTTCTTTTTCTATCTTCTGAGACAGGATTGTTCAAATTTCAGGCCAGGTGATGGAAATCCAGGTAAGTGTAGCTTCGTTCAGTTCTGCTATACCATGCATTTCATTTGGCTCCTTATAAATGGAACATTTAAGAACGACATGGTCAGCAATTTGTTCCTCCGCGTCGCACTCGCAGGCCAATGAGGGAGCCAATCTCCATCTGTACCTATTGGAATGGAAGCTGCCAACTCCTGTTCGAATTCAATTGAGCTAGGCCCAAGTTGACCGGGGCAAGTCCTTACCAGGGATGTGCACCACCGGATGAGGTATAAAACTGCGGAGTTATGTATCGATGGCACACCGCGCTGCATTTCAAGTGTCTTCCATGTAATGTGCTGCGCTGGTGGTGTGATCACTGAATGGTTGTAATAATTCAATGGCAGCTGGTAAAAAGAGTTGTCTTGACTTTAATCGCCGGCAACATTTCTGACGTGGGACGCTGAGTTTTACGTGAGGCAAATGGTTGGGATCAAGGTGCATAACTGTCTAATAGTTCCTTTTCGGCGAAACTCGGTAGGTTAGATTCCTGCAAAGATTGGTAAGCACTCTGTTGGAGTTGGGCGCGGGCATCCAGTCATCCAGTCGCAGTACGGTCCGCAATGCGTCGTTGATTGGCCTGTCGATGAGACTGGTGTGGGCGCTGTAGCACCAGGCAGGGGTGCAGGATTCAACGGTGGAGTGAACCAAAGCCAGGGTTGCAGTACCTGCACCACAAATTGTGCCTGCCAGGTGTTTCAGCAAGGCGACGCGAGGTCAGCTTTTTTGCTTAGTGACTAAACGGTAACGGTATATGAACGACCTGTCAAGTGTTAGCCCAAGAGATCACCAAGAACAAAAGTTATGCTTGCATAGTTTGCTTAGCAGAAGTCAAGCAAAAGTAGAAGCGACCAAACGTAAACAGCAAAAGTGTTCCAGTTCCAGACAGAAACGATAGGCTATAATTAGAAAAAAGATTTGGGAAGGGTCACCGACTGCTTGGACTGCTTTGAAGTGTGAAAACCTGGCTTGCATTCGGTTGAAGCGAATTAATTAATCCTTTTGCAGATCATAGCGACTGGAAATACCAGCTCCAGTAATCGTGTGTTACCAGTTGAGGATTTTAACAGCTTGGAAAGCATCGCGGACGATTTGAGCAGGAATATCGAGTTTGCTTTGGAAGGTTAGATAGTTGATTCTACTGTAGGCTACGAGTGTTCGATTGTGTTGAGGTGTAGCCTACCGCAAAAGCTGTTTTTTAAAGTAATACTGACTGTCAATTTCATCCATCGCTTTGGGTGTAAACACAACCACCTTGTACACGCAACAAACCAGCACACAACATGTACACACATTTCACACAACATGCACACAAATAACACATGTACACAACAACACACAACATGGACACACTGTACATACGGTACCCGGTCAGTTGGTCGACAGGACAATTGGTCGACAGACAATTGGTCGACAAGACAGTTGGTCGACAGGACGTTAGGTCGACAGAACGATTCATTTTAGGGTTAGGGTTAGTTAACCTAACTCTAACTCTAACCCTAACCCTAACCCTAAAATGAATCGTTCTGTCGACCTAACGTCCTGTCGACCAACTGTCTTGTCGACCAATCGACCGTGCACCGTACATACAACCACTACCAAACCAACTAAACACATGGAAACACAACCACTTATAATAATAATTTTTTGACAGTGTTTATTTAGTAAGAATCAATTACTTTTCAGTAGTATATTAACTACACCTTCCAAATACCACATGTCAAAAATGATTGTCAAAATTTACCAAATTCATGGAAAATACAGAAATTCTATTATCCAACGATAAACCAATTTCCAACAGATCAAAATGCTTATTTATAAAATTATGTAAGCTAACAAATTCCAATTGTTACGTCACTTTGCAGGCTCAGGAACATCCAACGATGTGGTCACAAATGAACTTGAACGAGCGCAAATGGGGTTTTCGATACAGCATGGTCAAGAGTTGACGAATAAAGTAGGAATTACATGAAATCTAGTTATTACTCTCTAAAACCTCTGCAGGCTGTGTCACCCTAAAAGGGGGATCATCAGAAGGTTCATATTCAAATAGAATCCAAATTCAAATATAAATGTAATTCTGCATTCAAATATAAATATAAATGTATTCAAATATAAATGTACTCTGCTTGGCCTTTTTGCTTGGCATTGAGCACTTTTTGTAGTATTAATAGTAAAGGTAAAGGTCCCATACTCAGATACTGAACTTTGGGGAATGAGAAGATAAGGTTTTCATTGTACTAAGCCTTCGGCACTAAGGAGAGTAGGGTGACCAGTTCCTTTCTCTCGGCCGCCTTTTCCACAGCAATTATGCCCACCCAATTTACTGCACCCTGGGTAGAGGTGAACGGTGTTTTTCAACAACCAGCTGAAGCCGAGAGTCGAACCAGGTTTGCATAATTGGAAAGCCGACGCCTTATCCGTTGCGCCATCCCATTAATAATATTATGAATTATGTTCGGTTTGTGTTCAATAACGGATTCAGTTTCATGTTTTATTTCCGATCATCAAAACAAAAAAATATTCTTGGCTGTAACCTATCGGGGGTTTCGAGAAACGTAGACGGTTTTGGCTTAAAAGTATTAACATGTCACAAACAGTCCAAGGACGTGATTAGATAAATTTGTTTAATTCAAGCAAAGTCACCTCTCTACCAAAACTGCATTAATGATTATGTTCTACAAAACTTTCAACAGACAGTATCACAAAACGTCACCAATCACGGAGCAGTTTCTTCGGTGAGTTTATTGTTGTTGACTTTCATTGTCATTGTTTTCGAATCACTATCAATGTTATTGATGTCATAATAAATAATAAATGTAAATTATGTCATAATCGCATCGCAAGTTGAATCACTTTTTCTATCTTTTTTCAACTAAACTTCAGGCACTGCTCCAACGCTCTATTATTTTCTGTTTTATTTTACCCCGTTTTTGTTGATCATTTTCTAATATTATTTTTGTTATTATTTGTTGTTATTTATATCATTTTTTTTCTGTTCTGTTTACATTCGAATCGCGGAAAAGTTTTTATTTCGAACTTATTCACCCAAACGGTTCGTCAACTTCGTGAGGTAGCAAATGAAAAAGGCAGTTTCTTATTTTTATTAACTAATTTTAGTTAAATAATTTGCTAGTTTGTACTAACGCGTGGACTGAAATGTTTTTAAGTCTATATCGGCAAATGATACAGCTCTGTAGGCTATGTCTGTGCTGCACTGAAAACGCTGATTAATTGTGTTTGAGAGAAGAAAACCTACCACAGCAAGAAGTAAGACATTCTCTTAGAAAGTAAATAAACAACTAAATCACAAGGTAAAGAGGAAGCTAAAGCTGGTTGAAGTAAACTACGTTTAGTAAACGTTACTTAATGTAGTTGTGCATCGACTAGTGCAATTTTAGTTTTCATGTTAATCTTTTGATTCAATAGGCGCAGTAACATACTGCGCAGTTAAAAATACCGTGTTTCATCGATGCTGCGTATCTCTAAGCGATAAAACCTTCAGAGAAAAAGTTTTACTCATAAAATCAACAAACTTTATCCACAAACATAACGTCTGCCCATCAAGAAGTGAAAGTTTGAATTTAGAAATAAAATGCAAGTAATATCAAATAAGGTAAGTGATAGCACGTCGTGTAAGTATTAAAAAGTAATATATGTAGGTCTACTGAAAAATAAGGAAAGTATGTTAGATCAAGTGAAATACTGCACTACACATAAGTAAATATAGGTTAAAAGTAAACATTGTACTGAAAGTAAGATAAGCTGTAAAATATTAAACTGAGAATTAAAAACTAAAGAACTTTGTAGATTAAGAATATTAATGAAAAATAAAGTTTGTTAAATAGATTGAAAAGTTTGCTAGATTTAATTAATTATAGTGTTAAAAAGTTAAGTAAGTATAAAAACAAAATGTGAATAAAAAATTGATTATGTTTATAGAAATTCAAAAGCTGGGTGTTTTTCTCATCTAACATATTTATTTTACAAAGAATTTCAGCAGAGTTTTGTCACCGGGGGATGCAATATATCTGCTTCAATGAAAAGTTTTCAGAACAACAAGTTTCGTGCACTGGTCATACAAGCGAGCACGTGAGTTTGATTTTGGTTTAAAATACGAAACTTTTCCTCGTTGTTGGCAATCTTTACTATAAACAATTAGCACCAATAAAGTAGACACGAACGAAGCTAAACCATTAATTCTTCAAAGAATTGCTTGCCCTACTTGAAAAACTAAACTTTATTATTATTTGCTTTTGAATGTCATGATGACAAAGAATTTCTGTTTGTAAACAAGCAATGAGTTCGAATTCATCGACGACTTTTGGAATACCCAATACATGGAATGGGAATCTGGAACTGTTTAGCCACGTAAGCTTATACGTTCTTTTCTGTATTGTCGGGTTTTAAATGTCTGACACCATGGCCACCTGGAGATGCGGCCTGATTTGTCACATTTTGCAGATTTTGATTACAGCTACTGCTAGTGCTTGACTGACATTTTTTGAGATGTTTTTACTTTTTGCGGTTTCTTAATGACAAAAAACTTTTTTGTTGCCTTGGGGAAGCAGTAGCAAATGAGAAAAAGTAAGCAGAAAAACGCAAAATCAGACTGTTATTGAAAATTAACAGTCTGACTAAAATTTACAAAATCAAATTTTCTTTGTTTTTCAACATGTGAGGATGTTAAAACCTATTGTGTCATCTGGGGAAAAGAATAAAGAAAACGTAAAAATCTAATTTAAAAAAAAATTTGTTTAAACGTTCGCCCAAATTTAGATAAACCTGGAAATTTCTGCAAAATGTGACAAATCAGGCCATATCTTTAGGTGGCCATGCTGACACGTATTATTTCGTCACAAAAATATTTTCTTCTTGCCTACCACTCCATTTTTGCGTAACAATGCTCCATTGAAACAACAGCAACCCGTCATAGTCAGCATGACGTAATATCTCTCGCTTTATTTGAAGCCGAACACGAGACGATAAAAAGCTTCCACAATCAGCAAAGGAACAACTGTGCAAGTCAAGATAGCGAAATAGAATCGTACCACAGCTAGAAACGTTCCTGGGGTGCCATACTCGTACAAGTATAGCCGCTCCTGAAACAAATAATGTCTGGTTTAACAATTGGCCATAACGACGAGTCAAACTATATTCAAATACAAAGAAAATGAAGGGGTGTACCTGCAACGTTTATAGGACTGGCCCATGATACAAGACAAAGATCTACAGAGGATACAAACTGATATGCATAAATCAACAAGTGAATAAAAAAATAACAGTTAACCTCTCAAGTACATGTAGCTCCACACAAAGTAAAAATTGCATACTTTTGATTATTTTTTTCTTTCTTTAGAGAGGTTACTGAAATTTTTTATTTACTTGTCACTTGTCAAACTATATTAGTTTATGTTTACTGTCAACATCCATCCTTTTGGACATTAAAATTACTTTGCAAAGAAGTTGAGTTTGTTTGTTTTTTTCAGTTCTTTTTATTCAGTCGACCAAACCAAAATCAAACCCCTGGCTGATTGTGACATAATGTATGGGTACCTGACAATACGGTTGAGCTTGTGGCGTATCGCAGACTATTGCTAACAACCAGAATATCGTTTCAATTGTATTGAACCTGGCTTTACCATGTTATGGCATATAACCCCTTATGTCAAGTAGCAAACAATGATGAATTGCAGTTTTTTAAAAAAAATATTTAAACTGCAAACGAAAATTTGAAAATGTGCCAAAGTTTTTACTGTGACCAGTCGCCGACTGAATTGCATTTTCAAAACTTTAATCCAACCTGCATTTCATCAATGTTGTCTTCATGCAGTTTAAACTTTTTGTACATAAGTTCCAGCGTGTCTTCTAGCTTGATCATCTTTGCTCTCATGAACCGCACGTCTGCTTTGTCTCTTGCGTCACAATCAGAGTATCCATCTTCGCCACAGGGGTCGCAACCTCCGTATCCACAAGGTTCGTCACAATTCAGAGATTCCTCTGGAAAAAAACAGTGGTTTACTTGTGCTGATACTTGGGGGGGGTTTGTTCGTTCCAAGTTTTCAGCCAGTTTTTGCTGACTACTTTTGCGCGCTTTGTGGATGTTTAAATCTCGTATTTGTTTATTCTCATAAGCGAGATTGTCGTCTGGGACAATTTGATTTAAAATTTTTCTTCGTTCCCTTCCAGCTGATATTCTTTGAGGTAATTCCCCTTGGAAGCGTGGCTTTCCATCTGTAAGACGATATGACTGCTCCCTGTCGCTTTCCGACGGGGGAATCCCCCTAATATATGGTTGCATGTAATTTCTTTCCGCGGAGGGTCTGCCTTTCTTGTGTAAGATTCCTTTCCGTGGATGTACTATGCCTTCCATGATTCCAGAGTTTCTAGTTCGCGATTGACTGTTCGCTGAAGTACCACGACCAGTCTCTTTGCTTTGCTGGTTAGTCCGCGAGCCGCTAGATGCTTGTGATTGTTGGCTATTGTTTATTCGTGATGATGCACTTCGATTGTTTTGTCGCGATATACTGTGGCGTGGCTCTATTGTGTCACTGAGGTTAGACGAAACTTCCAAACTCTTCTGCCATTTGTCCCCAGTGGAAGTTGCCACAGAGATACTCTGGCTTCCACTTGTGAATTGCTTGGAACTATTTCTTTGGTATTTGCTGTTTGTGTCACCACTGTCTGTTTCTCCTGTAGCACTGAATGTTGGTGTCTTGCCTACAGTTTCCTCCGATGTGCTGAGAGATGTTTGAAAATTGGATTGTGTTTTAGTGGATGCACTAAGCGTTGTCGGTAAAGACGTTCTGGTTCTGAGGCTGGTAGGAGTATTTTCTCTTTGGTTGCGGAATCTTTCTGTGCTTTCAAATGTGTTTTCGGAATCAGTTTTGCGCTTCGACGACAGCAATTCTCCATCTGAATAACCTCGTAGCGTGTTAGTTTTTGAGAAAGTTGATAGTTCGCTGGATGTATCAGTTGTTATGTTATTTCTTGCTCCCGTTGACATACTTGGGCTTGTTGCATCTTGTGAAGTTAACGATATAGTTTGGTCACTCGGAGAATATGGAACATTCTTTCTTCTAGAATTTCTGCGACGAGTACCTGGTTTTCTGGAGTCTTTCATCCATCTGCTGCTTCGATTTTGCTGTGTATTGGAAGAAGAAGATGTAGGTTGTTGCGCACGCAGAGAGCTGCCAATTAAAAATATAAATATAACTTTCCTCGCACTGAGACCAACGAATAGTAATTGCTTTGATGTAATTCGCTCTGCTTAGCTTTTTTGCTCGATATTGAGCACTTTTTGTGGCACTAATAGTATTTATTGTATAACTTTCCTCGTACATAGCATTGAAAGATGAAAGTGTCACCGGATTTGTTTGTTTAAATGCGTAGGTTTGTCAAATCTTTTCTGGACAAAAATATTGCATTCAACCGCAAATTTCTGTTCTACAGAGTATTAGCCTAGTCAGCTGGGAGACATTGCTATTAGATCTTGAAGAGCCGCAAACTCAGAAGATTATGGATACTGCATGAAATGGCGAAAATACATGAAAATAACGCACACAGAGGAAACAAAGAGTTTATTCTTAGCAAAATACCACACCGCGGGCAACACATTCCAGTCAGAGACGATGTGTGTTGTGAAAACGACACAATTTATATACATCCATAATTGAAATATTACATCATCATTAAGTTGACAATAAACTTATCTCGTAATAAAGAATCAGTCACGACTTACAAGGAAACTGTCATGCAACTAAAGCAGAATTTATTATTAAGGTTTTAACCAACTTAAATCCAATCACTCCAACTTAAACCATGCTAAAGATGAATATGGTGAATTGGGATGCAAGAGACGAAACAGAGCTCAACATAAGAACAGCCCAAGCAAAAGCAAGCTTCCAACAAATGAAACCAATTCTTTGCAATAAAAATATCTCTTTCAAAACAAGATCTAGAGTTTTAAAATGCTATATTTATCCTGTTTTTCATTACAACTCTGAAACCTGGAATATTTCAACAAAAATGGCAGAAAAGATTAATGCTTTTGAAATGTGGTGCTTCCGTAGAATGCAACGCATTTCATGGCTGGCAAAGAAAACAAATAAAGAAATTCTACACCAAGTGAACCAAACCAGAACTCTGTTAAAAAGTATGAAAACCAGACAATATAAATTTCTCGGCCATGTAGTAAGAAAGCAAAAACTGGAGCATCTCTCTTTAACTGGTAAAATTTTTGGAAAGCGGGCACCTGGCAGACAAAGACAAACACATCTGGAACAATTTAACGACAAGACAGAAACAATCATTCATGCAACATATAATAGGAACATTTGGTCTAATTATTCATCTGAGGCCGTCGATGCCTGGTTCAGGCAAGGCAATTGAAGAAGAAGAAGAAAGATGAAGACAGGTCGCTCACAGCAACAAGCAACATAAATAGAGGACAGCCTGATGGTGAAATACACCAATGAAGTAATCATTGAAACAAAGAACAACATACATACAAACAATGTATAACAACATATTATAACAGAAATATAAGATCGACTTTGAAAAAGAAATAGTTTGAATATTTTGAAATGCGTCCATATTTTAACAAAGAAATACTGACTCTAATTGAAATAACATTATATACTTACAAAGGCATCATTTTTAGTTTTCAGCCACAAAACAATTAAAATAATCGATAAAGAAACGCGACCTTTGCTTTGCATTACCCGGCTTAAAAGGTTAAGAAAGATTTGAGCTTAGAAAATATTACCTTGTACCCCGGCTTGATGACGTCAACTGTGACGTTGTTGATACGTCATCTGAGCTGGTGTCAGAATCAGAGTCCATTGTTTTCGTTTGAGTATAGTTTTTTCAATGTCCATTCATTTTATTGTTGTCGCGTAAACTTAATATCATCTTCTTAAGGAATTTGTGTTTGAATATGTAGTTTTTGTGTGATTATTACGTCATAATTTTACTAAAAGAGCACATTTATATTTTATTCATGAGAATATAAATAATATAATTTTAAACCCGTTTCTATCCATACTTATCCAGTTGATAAATCAGAAAATGAAGTTAATTCTTTGTCGCTGTAAACATTCTTCAGTCTTGGGTTAACCTCCACAGCCAACCATCTGTTTTGGCCTCTCCATTAATCAGGCTCAGGTCATTCATAAGCAGATTAATTGAAGCAGCTTGTTGCCACAGCTAGTTGCAGAACACCAGGTTCGCGGATTTATTATCAACAAGATCATAAACGCAACAACAATTTTTTCTTCTTGAATTTTTTGATTTTCTTTGCTTAATTGTAAAAAAGCAACCACAAGCTTAGTAATGGCCTACATTCCAACACAGAGAAAAATGTTGAAGACTTTATTATTTTGGGATTTGCATCGTCGTTACTGTTTTAAGTGTTCTTGTATATCGATTTCAAGGAGCTTTATAGATCAGATAGTTTGAGGTTAATTTAAAAAGAGAAAGTACGTAATTAAATTAGCCAGTAGATTTTACACTTGGCAGAAAGGTTTGAATTTAAACCGCTTTTATTTTCAATCACTTTTACAAGTGCTTTACTTTTTTGACGCGTTCTCCCTTTTTTTAGAAAAAATATCTTTGGTACAATTTTTAAATTCTTCGCTATAACTTGACCGGTTATCAAACTCGGATTCTCATGAAGCAGTAACGAACAAAGTCACTGAGCTAGCGAAAACTTTTCTAGAAGACAATAACAGAAACATCACTTTAAAAATGTTGTGCAGCGTTAAAACAATTGTGTTTGAAAAACCCACGCCAATGTCGGAGTCTGATCGAAAATCCATCACAAACATTTGCCCTGTGGTGCATCTTGCGGTGCGGGATTTTTGTGCAATTCTCTTTTGTTGAAGCGTGGAAGTCGTTGAAGCAAGCATTGCAATTAGCAAGTACTGCAAACTGGCTTCAAGATGTTTTAAATAACTGAGCGCAGTATGCCGAGAAACTATGTCAGTTGCAAAGTGTCAAGTGCTATTAGCTCTAGTTTTGGAAGGTCTTGGTTCGATTCTAGGTCAAGTCATACCTAAGGCGATACAATCGGTACCGATTGTGTTCTTACGTAACGAAATCAGGACAAGTCAAGTGGTCACTTTGTAAAGTGGTCAACTAATGCCGGAAAATGAGAATAAGCAATGTGGTCAATAAACAAAGCAATACCGTAATTTAACCTTTTGCATTGATTCAACGTATGCAGACATTGAATCAATGTACAAAGTTTATTTGCTGCCTGAGTCATGGCTTGGTAGCTTGACCAAACAATAAAGAGCCTAAAATGAAGACAATATACAATGCTCAACAAATGGTTCCAAACTAAACTGCTTTCATCTACCATGTTGTTGATTGTTGAATGAAGGGAATACCTGATGTCGCTAAGTTAGTTATAATTGCGTCTGACGTCACAGGGGCATGAGTCTGAACTGGCAGCACGCTGGTAAAACAAGCTAGATAAAAGTAAAAAATCAAAAGTTTAGTTTTTGATCGACAACAGTGCAGACACTGTACGGTTTAGCCTATAGCTGATGCTTGCTAGCTACAATGCAACTTGACAGCTAAATGTCCACAAATTGAGTTAAGCAGCTTAAGTGGTCGTGTAAACGTAACTTGTTTATGTTTATACTAAGCTGCCGCAAAGTCATGGAAATATTTATCGGTCAAACTAAGAAAGGAATCTTAGAAGAATTTCAAACTAAGGTGTGCCTGCCGTTAGCTCATTGCTGCTAACACTAGGTTTATACGACAAACTAGCGACAAATTGAAATATAGGGAGTTAAAAAGGAGATTTGGTTGACCAGCTATGCAAAATAAGCATTTGTATAAAGCTCTTTTAGTGTCCTCTTGTTTGTATTTCTTCATGTAAGAAACATGTATTTATGATGATTTATGTAGAATATCTTTGATCGAGATTATTGCGCAATACTTTACTAATGTAGGGAGCTTGGCCACCTCGGTTGAGCGATTAGAAATTAAAAATGTTTGGTCAAATCATGTCATTGTTTACTATTCAACTAGTTTTCTTGCACTATAAAGACGTTGATGCAGCAATTCACTAGATATTGTTTAATTTTATTTGAACTTATAGGAAATTATAATGTCATACTATAGAAAAGTGTTTGTGTTTACTGCTATTGTCGTTATCAATACTTTTTTTGTTTTCCCATTCTTGTTGCAACAAACGGTCTTGAAAGGAAATGTGAATCAACATTATGACGTGACAAATGCGAAAGCATGTCCGATTGAGTACAAAGAAAATGAGCGAATTGGAGAAGAACAAAAACCTTTGATCAATCTTAACACAAATAAGTTTATACTTCCAGTTTTAATAAATGGACCAAACAATCAACTCCAAGGGTTGAGAGAATCCATCTTTCTTGCTATTCGGCTGAATCGAACCATTGTGATTCCAAGATTTGAAAAACACATTTACAACAAGTAAGATCTGTTCAAATTTCAGTCGAAGATAAGATCTGTAAGAATGTAATTGGGAAAAGAAATTAAAAAGGCTGGAAGAAGTGATTGTAGAAATATTTATGTAATCTAACATTGTTTGTTGCTATATAAATAACAATATGCATACCATCTTTTCTCAACAATTTGAAAATGCTTCTTGGCTACGTTTTGTTCCCGTTTACTACCTGTAACTTTATCATTGCTGTTGGTTTGCGACAAAGAATTGAATTGAATTTGTCCGCTTAGAAAAGTAGGTCAAACTCAAATTTTTATAAAAATCGTGCTCCTTGCAGCCTATACACTGAAGGCCAAGTAGTCGATGTAATTTGTGTTCTAACACTGTAACAGTTAAGATGTAGTCCCTGCATATTAAGCCCATGGTTAGTAGGCCCACCCGCTTATTAAGCCCATTTTGGTCCGGTCCAGAATTACTCCTATTCGTTCCTGTAATAAAAATTCCCGCATAGTAAGTCCAAAAACTCGCTTGATAAGCCTGATTTTCGATTATATTTGCTTGAAATTGTGTAAAAAGGCATCACAATCAACTATTTGTTATCTTGCTTTCGACACTTTCATGCTTTATTACGCTGCTAACTTAGTTCTTTAATGTTCTGTGATTGTTGGGTTGTACAAAACACGACTTGTTGCTCACACAACTCGCAGAAAACGCAATTTTTGTCGGCCATAGTCAATTATGCAAATAAGAGTGGCAAAAATCCGTTCACCGCTTCATAGGCCAATCCGCTTAATCAGCCCAAAATCTTCCCATCATAGGGTGGGCTTCAGAGAGTACTGTACTAAATTTTAATAACCAGCAATTTTTTTTTGCATTTGAGGCTTAGGCTACATGACTTTCAAACTGACTAAAATTTTATAGCATTTTTTTATTGAAACATTTCCATGCAGGTGCTAGGTGAAATACTTAGGCCACATGCTGTTAGCCCACACAAACAAATTTAGAATGAAATGACAAAACATTTTACAGAATGCTAACTGTGTCTCCCGGTCATCGCATTGACTTGTCCTCCCTCCGCCGTTTGGTTCCAGTTATGACCCTTGACGACTTCCAACGAGAATGCGGTGGAAAAATAGATGTGGTGTTTCGTGTCCGCAAGATGGCGCTCTCAGATTACCTCAAACTAGAGAAAATGTTCAAAATCAAAATTTTCCAGCAACATGACGCCAAAGCAGTCCTAGAGGTTTGATGGGTTTGTGACATTTACATATTTTTTATTTGAACAAATAACAATTGTTTAGCTTGTTTTGCAATAACATATGCAAATATTTACGGATTTACGGCAAGGTAGTCTACTTCAATGTAAAACTTGATTTCAGAATGTGATCCCAAAAATCCTGATTCGATTCCAGACGTAAGAATGCATCAGTGCACTTTAATCTTATTTCAAGAGAAGATAAAAAATGATGTTTATGAGTCATTTTTAAAGAAAGTAACAATTATATTCAATGCGCCTTCAATTGAAGAATCGTCTACATATCATTCTTAAACTTAAAAATTTCATTGTGTTTTCATAGAAGCCTTGGCTTTCTGACGTCATTGAATACCCATTACATCACACAATCCGGTTTAATCCAAAACTTGGTGGAATGGTTTTGCCAACTGACAATCTGTCGCTCCAGAAACTGTACGGTGCTCAGGTAATTAGTTACAATAAATTTTTGGTGTTGACTGAAGAAAGATTCATCTTCTGACAGGAAAGTTAGCCTAGTTTTAAAGTTACACCATGACAAGTGGGAACTTTATTAGGTATTAAGATGAATCGGCTTGCAGCAGCGGTGTATAGTCTTCACAAGTATGCAAAACTACCAGGATTTGGCTTCCAAAAAGGCTTTCTCAGTTCGAGGATAAATATTTTCGCAAACGTATTGTGCGTTTTGAATTGCAAAACAAAAATGCATTTTAGAATGCCTCCTATGTATGTTTTCAGGAGCCATGTGCACTACTTCCTTTTCCTTATTTATCGATTCGCTTCTTCTTTCCCCATCCGATGAAGAATACACTCTCCCTGATTGGTAAGTCATTTAAATCTCCTCTTGCTACATAAAATGCCTTACCTAGCGTTAGTTCTCTCTTCCCATTTGCTTTCATTGTTCTTCTAAGAAAATCGAATGAGGTCATTCTTCAATATGAACTATTTCAAGGTCAAACCAATGCAATATTGATAGTTTCAAATAGTGTATATATAGCAAGCTTATTTTTTTTAATGGAAAACATTTTGGGTCTTTCTGTAATAGATATGAAGTTTGTTCTGCTACCATATCAATGTGCCTAGAGTCGGCTGCTTATAAATACGTCAAGCACGTTTCAAAATCACCAACCGATGTGCGATCAATACTATATTATGACTTTGCAAGTGTGTTTTTGTATTTAGTTAAACCACGAGTCATTATGTGTGTGTTCATATGTTGCTATGACGTATTGAACAAGTGTTCTGTTCCTTTCTTAGGAACAGCTGATTAAATAATACAATGGCTTTTCGCTGCTCATGGCTAATCAGACGGAATTGTTTTATTGTATTACAAAGTAACACCTCAAGCATATGAACTATATATATCGCTGCGATAAAAACATTTTTACATCATTGCGTTATCCCAAACAGCAAAATCTTTCATTTTTACATTGATTCAACGTCTGCAGCGTTGAATCAAACATGACGGATTTTGCCGCCAGGAAATGTAATTGGTGAATAAAGTTGCTTTTCTTGTTACATTTTTCTCGCGCTCTGTCTCATCAGTTCATTGCCTACCAAACAAACACGGAGCAAACAACAGTTTGAGGCCAAAACTTGTAGAGTTGATGTCCACCAGGGCCTCCGAAAAAAATTATGACTAGTCGTGAAACAATACGAAAAATGGGCCCAAAACAATTTATTAGTAGAAATGGCCTGCCTCAAAATTTAAAAAACAAAAAACTACTCGTTCTTTACGATGTAATGCTAGGAGGGAATGTTGCCCCACACCCCCTCTCTCACTCTCTCTCTCTTTCGGAGCCCCTGTGTCACCATGTGTTTTCTCCAATTTTACATTTATTGCCGCCACAATCGCTTCCTTAGATCTCAACACAACCTCAAGCATCAACCTGTACAGAGAAATTGTTCGCCACACTCGCGCCCCCATTCATGTGTCACAACTGGCTGCAGACTTTGCATCGTCCGCCATGGGTGGCCGCCCATATGTGGCTGTGCATTGGAGATATGACGAAGTTGATTGGATCAAACAGTAAGTTTAGTTCCGTTTGTTTTTATTTCTAACCATCACATACCACACAAACGAAACATGCTAACCATACCAGAGGTCTAAAAAAGGTAGAAGCGATAAAACTCGACATGATGTGCTTGCGACCGAAACAGGATAATCAGTTTAAAATTTTGCAGGGCGCAGCACTTTGAGTTAGTGTCATTCAAAGATCACACGGTTGCTTAAGTGTGGGGTAAGACTTCATTCAGCGGTTAATTCCTCCATCGGAGCAACTACAGTGAAGCTACTTGCTTACTTCTGTAGTTGCCTATGGAGACGTTCTGGGGTTGCAAGCTTTATCAGCTCCAGGCTTTATGCACGATTTAGGCTATGGAAGGTTTTCAACAACTTGCCCTCAACTCAACCATTGATGGATTGCGATCCATTCTACAAAACAGCAACTGTGTGTAGCCAAGACAACATATAATAGATTGGAGAGTTTTGGTTATCAAGATGATGTCAATGAGACATTCCTCCTACATCACCTGGAGCTGGTGTCGTGGTCTCAATTGGTTTGTGTATTTCCACAGGTGCATTACCGACAAATACCTGCCGCAATACCGGCGTCAAATGTGCGATGATATCACTGCGTTTCAACCAATCGATATTGCAAGAGCTATCAATGACTTGTTACGCAATAGCAGCCGTGACGTCATGATCAATGACGTCTATATCGCATATCCTACAACGCAAAATGAAGTCATGCGCAGCGTGATACAACTTTTGAGAGATAGATTTGTAAGTTATGTCAGTGCATGCTGTTATTGTATGTTAAACACATACATTGATTGGAATTGGAAATCTGGAATGCGCTGCTTGCACTTCATACAGATGCAGTCTTCGTAGAAGCGGAATTTGATGAAATGCGTTTTTTTTAATTGCTACAGCTTAGTGCAATTCGTAATTTTTTCGTTCCGGTCATGTTAATAACAAAAAAACAAAATAATGATGATACGGAATTTTCAGGCTATCAATAGGACCGTGCGCTTGTTTTTGATTTTGACCGTTACAAAAACTATACGAACAATAACATAACAGTCATGTGTCATGCATCACTAACTACAACTCTATAACTTTATAGGGTCTTTGCCATTTAAGTATATTTCAAAACATATGTTTATATCGGCAGTGTGCTCACTTGTGTATCTATGTTAATTATGCACTTGTAGCATAAACTTTAGATCGAAACTTTCTTGGGAAGAACTTGTAAAGCGTGATCTTTTAGCCCAGAACATGGACTCTGCCAACCCTACAGACCACGAGGTGTGGAGAGGAAGACCTCGCTGTCCACAGACAGGCCACATCCTCGACATGAGGATTAATTCATGGCCTATATAATCAAAATTGGTTGATGATGATGTCTAACATCTCGTTATCCTATACTTCTTTGGTAATTCTTTGCTGTAGTGTAAAATGCTTGGCTTTGCCAAATGAAGAGTAATTTTAGCTATGAGCTACGACAGATGTCTTAGACCAAGTTTTGTTTACTAATTTACTGAAAATTTGTTTTTTGCAGCATCGAAATGTATTTACTCAAGTTGAAGTGATGACGTATTGGAGCAAGCGCTATGACGCGTGTGATTGGTTACGTCATGATCGTCTTGACATTTTATCGAGCACAGAGATGGAACTGTGTTGCCAAGCGACGCACTTTCTCAAGTAAATACTAGCTGCTTGTGTTAGTTTGTTTAATGTGTTTCCTTAGTTAATCTTGTTTTCATGTGGATTTTTACACAAGAAGAACATTGGTCTTGTTCTCTGTAGTGTTTATTTAGATTCTAAATAGTTTTCAATCCTAAACCAATAAATAAATGAAGGTAGGCTATATTAAATAAGGTTACTGATCTCGAAAAGCCTATTTCACCCTAATTGGGATCTTCAGAAGGTTCTGATTTAAATAGAATTTCAATTTTTTAATGTTAGCTCAATCGTCACATAGCTGCAGTCATGGCCGTTGAGAGGATGTTTTTTGGGGCCGGTACTAATGAGATCCTCTGGCTCTAAATCAAGAAACTTCTAAGAAAAACGTACCACATTCAAAAAATATGCGCTGGTACCTTTGTGTTTCCGAGTCCATTGAAAAGGTTCCAGGGCCATTAAATTACCCCGGGCCTGGGTCCAAACGTAGACTCCCCCTGGATATCCTGTCAACTCTACTGGCTACAATAGCCTACTGTTGCGTACATTTGATGGAGGCTTTCAACCGCTAATGTTCACTGCGCTGTTCCCCATCATCTGTTCAAACCCTTTAATAAAGACAGTGGTGCTGATTATCCCACAGAGATAGCCGAAACTGTGATCACTTTCGGTTAACATTCCTGCCTAAAGTTTGTTTTACTTTTTGCTGTTTGTTTTTTGAGTTTAGTGGCCGTGCCTACTACAGACATATAGCCTACAGTACTATATGATTTAGGCCTACTATTCAGGCACGTTTTAAACCTTTCAAGGTTTTGCCACCTTTTCCCGTTCATTAACGTGTTGGTAAGTTGTAATACTTTCGTCCAAATGGTCATTTTGAGAATAAATTTTCATGTTATTTTGTCTGTAGGTCCGAATCATCATCTTGGTCGAGTGTGGTATGGCAGCGCAGACCATATGACCCACATGATCCAGGACGCCATGGAATTATTCGTTTAGTCAAAGCTGTGAAGGAAATGCATCAAAACATAAATAATCTTGACGAGAAAATCAGTTGATTTACGTTTTCATTGCTTGAATATTTATAACTTCATCAATGCATGACGTTGATTGGCTGTCGCCATGACGTAGTAGGAAGTGACGTAGTGAAAAGCTTGTACCAAACGGGCAAGTAGGCCTGTAGGTAAAATGGGCCCTACTGTTGGATGCCAAACATAGCCTACTTTTGACAAAGTGGGCAGGGGGCGAATTTAAGTAGTTAGGATCCCAACAGTGTGGCTTTTCATCTTACACTTTCAAGTGGTTACTGGTTAGAATTGTTTTATGAAAATAAAATACTTTACTTTCTAATAAAAATAAAGCTATGCAATCAATTGGTAGTTAATTTGGTGCTTCAAATTTATAAACTACTCTTAAGGCGCAGTCTCGCAAACTTGTTTGATATTTAATCAAAAAATAAAGAATCCAGAATGTAGATGCTACATTCATGTTCAGAAAACGTTTCGAAAACTTTACTGTGTTGATCTTCAGCGTGATGAAGTAGGCTGCTGAAGGTCATTTTCTTCATCGTGTGTAGCCCAGGCTGCTGGAAGTCTTCTTCTTCATTGTGTGCCACACAGCCGTAGCTCAGGCAACTGAAGGTAAACTATCTATTAGCCTATTACATTGATTAGCACTGAAGATGAAGACAGTTTAGTTTTTGAAACATTTGCTTAACATGTTTAGTATCTACATTTTGGGCTGTTTATTCTATGATTAGAATTGACAAGCCGTTCCGATCGTTTCATGGTTTTATATAATTATACTAGGCCTACATGGTGATTCCTAGAGAAGGAGTCTGATAGCCTCTAAAACCATTAATTCTGCATCAGTACATTCGTTTTAGTTTTCCAACTTTTGATTCGCGTGAAGCGCTGTAATGCCATTGCTGCCAACGTCAAAGTTACGAGCAACATTTCTGTTCAAACAATTTTGATTACGTCGTCATGTTATCTTTGTATGCGTTTTGCTTACAGACTGAAGTCGCGTAGACAGCCCAACCTTTCACTATCTCAGAATAAGGTGTTGAATATGATAGTACAAGTTATCATAATAATTGCTGACAGGATTTATTCTGTTTCTACTGCCGTGGTGTAGTTGGGTTTAAACCTTCTGTTTGTAACTTTCTTTGGATGAAAACCTCATCAGTTAAATTCCCTAGAAACACCGGAGCTACATATTAAGTAGGTTATGCAAGTGAAATGTTGTGATAAAATGTATATTTGAAGGACAGCACCGGAATGCCATTGACAAACGCACAGCGGAAGTAACGCGTAAACAAGCACCCAAATACTTTGAGGAGTAGCAAAAATATTTAAAAATGAGTCGGCTTTCAATCATATTGCAAACTCAAACGGTTTAGGAAGCAAAACAGAACGTTTTCCATGAAAACATCACACAGTTGGAAAAATCACAAAAATATAACTAAACATATGCTGGGGGGAAAAATATGGCATGAAACTTCTTAAGCTACTTTGCATTAACGTAGCACTTTCGTTCTGACAGCAGGAATTGGGGGTTGCGTTTGGGGTTTCTTCGGTTTCGGACTGGGCTTTTCCAAATGTTGCTTCTCCAACAAGTAGGTATGAAGTTGGTGAAAAGTGGGTCTGACCTCCATTTCTCTCTTCCAGCACTGACGGATCATATTGAACATTGAGGCTGGACATCTCTTGGGGCGGGGAAGATGAATCTGTAATTAAACCAAATATAGTTGCTACTCTCCTAAAAATCTTAACGATTTACTCTGCTTGACTATTTTGCTTATTGAGCTCTTTTTTTTGGAGTGATATTGTTTCTGTTGCACCTCGAAGACAAATTTAATTTCCGGCTTAACAACCGAAGATTAACCCGAGGAAAAGCTCTACTTCAAACTTCCGATGTTGTGGCGAGTTTTCAAGATTTTAATCCAAAGGCTCAATTTTTTAGTCCAAAGTTTATCATTCCAACTGCTGTAGCTTTAGAAGTTAAACACTGCCTTCTCGACAACAGCTATTTGTACAATGCAGTAAATAGTAGCAGTTGAAAGCTCATGTGGTGTGAATTTTGTCCAACACTGATGAGCCCAGCCTAATGGGCAAACACCTCTCGGTGTTAATTCTTCCGCATTTAGCTTCCGAACAACAGTTTTCAGACAATATTGTTTTATTAATTTTTAAAATCTTTCTCAATCTCCAGATATATTCCAAGTTTAGCCAAAGATCTGACATACCTGCTGCTTGTTTTTCTGATAAATATCGTGCATGTTTGCTATCACTTGTTGGTCGTTCAGCTTGGCGTGAGGCTGGTATTTGCACAAGGAAAACATCTCCCATAATGTCACTCCAAACGACCATACGTCGCTCGCACTGCTGAACTTACCCTGAAAATTTACTTTGGATTTACAAGAAAGAATTAAAACTGAGAATGAAAGAAATCATCGAAACTAGAGTAATGTTAATTGGGGTATGCGAGGTGAAGTTCATAATAGTTGATTTCGAAAGTTGGTTGGTAAATATCATGCAATTGAGAAGGTAATCGGTTACAGATTAAATCAAATATTAAATAAATTGAAATCACGATTTTCTTTGCTGAGATAACCACTTGTGTACCAAAGGGGTAAGTGTAAATGGAAGCACAAAAAGGCACAGTTTTTATAGTACGTGACAACGTTTGACCCAAAACATATGCAAAAAGTATAAAAAAGTTTTTTTCACATCAGCTTTCTAGGAGATTCGTCATTGATAAGAACAATGCTCTAACTTGTAGAGACACCGACTTTGTCCGTGCAAATCTGCAACACTTTACGTAAAGGAGTGACATTTATTTGACTCCAACAACTTACCATGAGGACGCACTCCCACGACATCCATCTGATAGGAAGCACTGCTCTTCCCTGTATTCGGTAATAATCGCTCTGGTACATGTTCCGCGACATCCCGAAGTCTCCGATGCGGATGGAGAAGTCTGCACCTACGAGGCAGTTTCGTGCGGCAAGGTCTCTATGCACGAACTTTAGTGAAGATAAATACTCCATCCCTGATGCAATTTGTGCAGCCATCTTAATAATGTTTTCGTTTCTACAAAATAAGGAAGGTGACTGTCACGACACTGTGCATTGTGCATACACACCACTCCTCAGTGTTCTTATTGTTTCGTTAAATCACAGCTCAGTCGCAGCAGTGAAATGCTTCCCTCTACCCTGAATTGTCTACAAACATCACCATTCATTAGTCTCTTTATTCGTAAAAGGTCCGCCAGTTTTGCAGCCACTTTGTCATGCTTTTACGTTGCTGGTCAAATGTCAATGCGTTTGAATACTGTAGGGTCGCTACAAAGCATCTTACACGCGCTTCTCGCCACATTCAGCGGGGTGAGCTGAAGAGAAACTCATGGTTCAGGTAAAATCGTCATTCACTGAAGCTGTCATAATGCCACGCCTATGAATGGACAGTTGAGTATCCCCTGAGAAACTATCCCATACTTTTTTTTCACTAAAACTTCGTTTTAAGAAACAACCATAGGCATAACCTGTCATCTTGGTTATAGTAGTCAAACGCTTTCCCTAGTCAAAGCCGCTGCTTCAACATAATATAACGCAAAGTCCCTCGACCCATGAACTAACAAAAATTGATTTATAAAAAGAAGTTTAAGTAAATAATCACTTGATGATCGTTTTTCCGGGTGTCGGTGTGACGTCATCATCAAACGTTTGAAGATATTGATTCAAGTCTCCATGCTCCATGTATTCGGTGATCATCGCAAATGGCTCATCTTTGGTGCTGACGGCGAGAAGTCGGACGATGTTTGGGTCCTGCAGTCTGCCCATGACGCGAACTTCCTTTAAAAAATCTTCCCTGCAAGGTATAAAAGTGAAAGAATTAATGAAATTCAACAGACACTTTATTGATGTGGAACATTTTTCATTACTGTTTCTGGCACACGGAAATGAAACCTTTTTGTGTAAATAAAAAGCGGTGAAAAGTAGCAATTCTCTTCTTTATATATTACAACACCAACAAATCAAAACAAATGGTTAATAAATAAAAAACAGTAGCCTACAGTTAGGTTACTGTACGGTTTGATATGTTAACTTTCAACTTACTTTGCATCAGTTGATGCGCCTTTGCGTAGTATCTTAACTGCTACCAAGACTGAGCTGTTGGATGGACCAGGGAGGACGAAGCTGCAAGTTAAAACGTTTGTAACTTTCACAAAAACTAACGGAGGCTTCCCCAATCAAGAACAAAAGTGTATTGGAAAGTCGTTTAAGCACAGCACTAGCTTGATAGACTTTGTGGTTATTTCCGTATGATGTAGCCTACAAACTGTTCTCTGGATGTTGAAATTTTAGTGTCATGTGATAAATATTATCAGGAGCAAGGACGCACTTGCGAACATCTTTATTTACTCGGACAAGATGCGTCTGCGGGTGGTGAGAAGTTTTAGGTGTAACTTGAATAGAAGTTTGATTTACAGTAAAACCATGCAATCGTGTTATGACATCCAATGACATGATTAAAGTTGAACACCAAGATTCTTTTTGCCTTTCCTGTTAATTTGATCTAAAATCTTCCACTACCGGACATAAGCTTAATTGAGCTAGACAAGATCACAGAAGAACGCTTTATTTCTTTTGCTTGTTGCGTCACTAAGACAGGCACTTACTCGTCGTCATCATCGAGGTCGCGAATTGATGCGTCTGCTCTACAGAGTTGAACTTCACCGAACTGACCTTCTCCCAGCTTCTCGACGAACTCCAAGCGATCACGTGGGAACTCCGGTGGTAGGTCACGTGACGCTAGATTTAAGCTTGAAAGTAGAGCTGAGAAAATCACAATTCGAAGTTACATGGTAGAAAGAGTGTAGAAGAGTTCTATTTAGTTGTATAGGCTACACGAGACAAGGAACTCGCTATCTGTGGTGCTGACGAGGCTCCTGGTAACAACTGTATGCCGCTGTCGATATGCTGGTGTTTAATCTTAAGCAGATGAATCCGGAGCACATGCTCGGGGGCCAAATCCAGATTTGAGGTCGGAAATGAAAAGAAAAAGTTTTCATTAGACCACGCCACCATACCTACGTTACTATCAAGAAAAGAGTTGCCAGTTTTTTAATCAGAATTGCATTTTGTGCAGTTATACTCTGCTTGAAAGTAGTATTTTTTTTTAGTATCCAGTCAATATTGTTTGAAACCTGCGACGTATCCGACAAAAAGTCCGTCGCAAAATTACCGAATCGTCTTTTAAGATCACCAGCCTGGGTCTGCATATGTTATTCACTGATGATGACTGCTGGAATTAATCCTTGGCTCAACTACTTCTTTTGCAAAAAAAAGTGGAACTGGTTTTGCGAAGAGAAAAAGAACAATTTTCTTTCCAACAACTTAGCTCGGAAAATTTTGTGCCGGCCAAGTGGTCGAAGCGTTTGTTTAACGTTGGTTGCAAACATGAAAAGCATGCGGCTGCACATTTAACACGACACTTCACATGCTTGGAAGTAGCCACGAATATTGGCGTCCGCATATTCTAGAATCTAGATTGTTCAGTGTATAATATTTTCCCATCATTCATAAGTTTAAAACTCAGAGCAGTTTTGAGTATTTGTCACCCTGTTCACAAACGAAATAGATTTGATATGAAGAACCATATACAGAACTTCTCACGTAAAAGGCATCTTACAGTATAGCACACGTATCACCTTGTTGGTCATACTATGACCTAACTCACCATTTCTCTCCTCTATAAGCCGGTCTGTTGCCTCCCTACTGGAACCGTGCAATGCTGGTAAGGTGCTGGCCTTCTTGTTGTTGTTCTTGCGTTTGAATCGGCGTGGTGAAAGTGTTGATATTGGCACGGCGTATATGTTGTTCCCTGATACTCCTTGCAGAGGCTGAAATACAAAATGTGAATAGGCTACTTGATGTGGACACCTTAATTCATAGTGCCTATGTTGTAAGTTGAGCGATGCTGATACAAATTTTATGTCCACCAAAATGCATTATATATCTAGGACATCACTTTTCCAGCTGACTAATCACTTTGAGCAAAATAATTCAATGTTTTCAAAATCAATAAACTTCACCTTGTCATGTTTTAGTCGAATGATCTCGACTGAAAAATTTTGTTTGTATTGCTAAAATATTTCTGGATGAAAAAGGTTTCTAAAAATCACAGACTAGAAACTATTCTGAACAAGGGTATTGGTCAATCAACTGACTTTCAATAAAAAGATGTCTGTATCAGTGCCATATGGGATGAGCTTACCGCACAATTAAGTGAAAAAGTATCGATTTTAAGTCAGTATTCTGTTCGAAATGACAAGCTATCTGCATCAGGATGAGCATTGAACGGTAAATTGGCTGCAACATCGATCGTCAATTAAATCTACAACTCACAAAGAGAGCGGTGAAAACAATAGAGATGACAATGAGGTACTTGTGGACCTGGGCCAGCTTGATTTTAGAGGCCCAGAACCTTTCTAAGGGGCCCGGGTGTTTGATGAAACTACCTTGTATTCTCTAAATGTCGTGTTTTTTATAAGTGTTTTCAATTGGGGCTCTACGACCTCATTTGTACGGAATCCAAATTATTTCCTCGACAGCCCTGGGTGGGAATGTTCTGTTTTCGGTTTTACTTTGCTTTGAATATGTGTCACTTCTTTACAAGACACATTGCCAAATCACAACATAAGTAAATTGCAAAATATCCGCACAGAATATCATTTACGTCTACAAGTTCATTCGTTCAGAGCCACTTCTTACTCAAAATGTTTTTTCAATCATTTTAACAAAAATTGAAATCAAAAATTCAAAATTATCATGATGTCAAAAATTGTGCAAATTCTATCTTTTTGTAATTTCTCTGATTGTTTCTTATTTACTCTGAGTTGCTGAGGTTTAAATTCAACGAAATCTCTTTTGGAGCGTTGCTCTACTTAATTTCGAACCGTAACATTAACATCTTGATCAGATGTTTTTATAATGACCTTAATGAATTTAATCGTTCATTAAGGTCATTATAAAAACATGCAACGGCAGCAATGGCCAAGTGGTAAGCGCGTTGGGCTCGCAGTCGAGAGCCTGCATGTTCGACTCCAACTACCCGCACTTGCTGTTGTTTCTCTGAGCAAGAAACTTTACGATAATTGCTTCTACCCAGTGATCGATTTCAAGTAATGGGTAGTACCAAATTTAAGTCATAAGTAGAGTAGACAACCGGAAACAGACATTGCCGTCGGCTGCAGCGTGGGTCAGGTGTACGTCGGAAGGCGTACACCGATGCATAGCGCTCAAGTCCGCTTTCCCGCAATGCAGGATAAAGATATGAAAAACAAACAAACATTATCTGACTCTGTTTCAACGCTTATTTTGTGTCTGATGCTTTGCAAGCACCGGATTAACCTCTTACTGTTTTTTACCCCAATAACAAACATTATTTATAATAAAAAGTACCTGAGAGTTTAACTTGGGGAGAAATACGTCTGCTTCAGCGTAATGGGACCCGTTAGTCTCTTTTCCATTGCTGGTCTTTGGTGGAGGTAATTCAACAATGAGATCACAGGCTAAGTGAACTACAACACAAAAGATGAAAGTAAATTAGTTTTGAAAATTTGAAATTTTTCAGTTATCAACAATATTTTCATGGTCACGGTATAATTTAAAAAATACAGAAAGTTTTGAGAAAATTAAAATTCTACTCTGTTTGGCAAATTTTGTCGCATGTGCTACCGTGAAATGTCTGACCATTTTACTTGCTAAACTTCCATAACGGGTTGGACCAAGAATGTCTTAAATATAAACAATATCAAAATTTATGTTAAAAATAAGAGGTCACGTGCTTTTTCAAAACGAAGCAGGAAATGTGACAATAACAAAAGACCATGACATAAAACTCTAAAGTTTTTGCTCGAAGTCAATCTTTATACCATCGACGACTAGCGATCTCCCACACAGCATTACAATTTCATTTTGCAATTTATTTGTTGCAGAACCGGTTTTCGTTCATAGAGAACTCATCAGCAACTCATCAGAACTCATTAGCATCTTTTCAATAATAACAAAGACCATGTGCTTATTGAAATTACTGTTTTGTTTATGTAAGTCTAAAAATAAACAAATAAACGTCCGACACCTGCTTCACCCACAGCATTAGGGGACAGGTGAGATGGGCTGGAAACCTTTGGAACAAAATTACTCGGCTCCAAGTACAAGTTATCCTGAGCTGGAAGATCACCTTCGATCTGAAACAATGACGTAACAAAGCAACGCGGTGACGACACATATTCAACAATTGAAAACAAAATTGATTGTATAATCTTACTTCATGATAAATGGGCACTGGAGGTCCTACTTCCGCGGCAACGCCGTTCGATCCCGGATGAGGAGTGATCACGTGATCACCTCTGTTTGATTGAGCTCGGTATGAACATGATGATGGTATCTGAAAAGTGATGATGATTTCAAATCGATTTTGTTTTCTTAGAATTATTTTCAATGCTAATTTAAAAAGAATAATCAGCTTAGTTCAGCCACGTAACAACTTCATTGAGTGGAGAGTCGTAGGACACAAGGAAGACCCAAGAAAGCGTGGAAAAGGCAAGTTGAGGAGGAAAGCAGCAAGGTAGACTTGACAAGAGAGGACGCATTAGACAGATTGATGTAAAGGCGATTGCTGCACGTGCGTGTGGATCTGGCAACCCTCGGTAACGGAGACGTCGTCGGATTAAAATTGGACTACTACTACATTGTTAAATCGCAGCAAATTTGAACTTAGTTATTCAAGTTAGATAACGTCAATCTATATCACCGAGCCTGGATCAAAGACAAAGTTGCGTATATTCAAAGATATGCACAAACACCTAATGTTTCCGAATTTGAGTTTAAATGATGTCATCTACAACCCAAGCACATGAAAAACATTTGCTATGGTTGAAATAAACTTGACATCTTTTATTAGATCACAGCGAAAGAATAAAAGAAATTTCATGCGATGCATGACAAAAATTATGATTTCTTTCATAAGTTGTTTGTTACTTTGGTTACGTCGACAATGCTCCGTGAAGTCTGAAGCAACAGGAAAATAACATGGCGTGTTTCAGAGTTGATTATTTCGTAACAGTCGCATTGCACAGGCGGTTGTTGCCACACAAACGATTAACAAACCAATAAAAAGATCGCAGTTGGGAGTCGTTTGTCACTTTCCCAAGCTACACTGAGTGCTTCTGCACCCGACACATTGGTCTGTAGTTTCATGCACAATAAATCACGTTGTTTTGAATGTTAACGCAAGTGAAAGTGGCCTTGCAATAGCGGAACTGTATCTTTATTTTACTTCATTGAGTAGTTGAAGCTTTAAATTCACATGACCACGTGGTCAGACTAAGGACTGTTTGCAAACTAAAAGGGCCAGTATGCGTCATATTTGTGGCCGACGAAAATACATGGCCTAGACACTGTGCACAATTGATTAATTGAATAAAAACATTTTATGCAAATATAGGACCCAAGTACATGTTTATCTGCAATCGGCTTCTGCCTTCAGTTCCAAAGGGCTTGTGCGTGGTGTCTGTTTTCGCAGGCCAAGGTCGTACTGCCTCTACTGATAACAATCGCTTATTCCGTAGAAATCAAGCAACATAACAGAAGAAACACTCGAGAGAATTATAAAATTTACTGTTTTCACGTGCGACACTAACCAGTAACTGTTCGCAACATCGAAAAAAGAAATCGATTGTGACGAAATGAAAAAATGTCGCTTTGCTTTTCATCAGTTGTAAGTTGGGTTTCTAATAAAGAGCAATCTGCAGTGGGCGTCTACGCTCTTCAGGCTGAATCATTTAACGGAATAAAACCTCCAGGGATTTCCACACTTGCCACTAATGTGACGTCATAGGTAGCATCGCGATGCAACGCTTCAAGATCACAGAAATGACTTCAGGGATTAAGTTACAAATACCGAATATTAACACAGCATTGAAAGGTCTGTTCGTTCGATCATTCAGACAAGAAACAACTGGTTATTTGTTACCACACAATGGCCTGCTCTATGCCGGTTGATCTGTTAAAAGCGATGTCATCTGGGAATACTTTCTTCTTTGTTTGAGACAACACCACAAAGTGTAGGCTGCATTATTTATTATGCCGTTTTGTCAATTATTTGTAGTTCTCTTACGTTATATTGCCTGTTTCATTATTTTTGTATTTTATCATACTTTATGAAATATTATCAATGCGCACAGATGTAATATTTTGGTGTATCTTAAATGAGCCTTTATTAGATGTTCATAAGCTTTGATCAGTTGCAGTTGACGTACAATATTTGATGATTTGATATGGGGGTGAAATGATGTCAGAGGTGACGTGCGCAAAACGTCAGCTATCGGGTTTCGAACCCTGATCACGCAGAAGCCGATGTTTGCTGCGTAGCCGTGACACCACAGTTAGACAAATACGTTGACAATACACCTTGACAAAAAAATATTGAAACTTGTAGTGAAATAATTGAATCTCCCTACACCGAAAATGACTTACCGACGTTTTCCTTAATTTTCTTTGCCTCCAGTATAAGGCTATCACTAGGATTGTAAGAATCATAATGATCCCGACAAGAATCCCAACGATTACCCCTATATTGCCCCCACCTTCCTCACGATTAGGGGTTTGTGTTATTCCTTTGCTGGGATATGATCCATTGTTTTTCATCCAAGTATTGTAATGGTCCAACAAAACAGGGGTTAACACAGCTGCAAGTAAAACACAACGTCACTGAGTGTCATTACTACGTCACTAGACATCGGTACTTGATGACGTCATACACGTCAAGGTTGTTTGAGGGAAAAACTTTAAAAAAATATATTTATTTCGATTGAAAGTTGATTTGTCTTGATTTTGTTGTAATTTTTTTCAACAGAATAGTCTGGTGCAAAAGCGTAACAGCTAGGGGTACAAACTTTCCCCAAACTTTCAAACAAACCAACTCAAACATTCAAATGTCACATAAAATGCAACCGCATCCCAAACTTTCAATTAGTCGAAAATTTGGCAAACTTTGGACAAGAACTTTCAGCATGTTTCAAAAATTTCATTACGATTGAACTTATTTTAGATTTTTTCCTCAAATAATCAAAATTATACCAGACTATTGGAAGCAGTGTGGAATTTTTAATCAGGTGACCTATGCTTTGTCGCAAAAAATATTTAGGCGCATTTAATTATATTTGGAAAAAAAAAATTTCGCACCCCAAAAACTGACTTTCCCCTACGGCTGTGGTCTGGTAATAATAATTTTCAAATTTTTAGTCTATAACAATTTGTTTAAATCTGCTTCAGTTGTAGCTGTGATATCAACTTAAGGACGGTACCAATCTCCATATGAACATCATGTCTCTACTCTCTAACCCAGTGGTTCCCAACCGGGGTGCCGCGGCACCCTGGGGTGCCAATTGCAATGCTCAAGGGTGCCGCGAGATATTGCAATACTGCGGCGATTCTTTATTTTAACTTTAACCCGTTAAGTGTGGAATTTATTTATTTTGTTTAACTCTAATCCGCGGTAAGCCTTTGTTTTCTCACCCAGGAAAAACAACGTGAAAGAGATTTGGACTCGTTGCTGTTCTTTCCATAAAAACGTTTGAAACGCATCATTATTTCCAGGTTTCACGGCGCACAAAGTCAAATTGCAATGATAGAATATCGGATTGTGTGACCCAGCACGATTATAAAATTGTACGATTGTTTACGAACCATTATAAAATAGGAAAGTTTTGCATGGGGGATACAAGCACGATACATAGCTAATCGAGAAAAGGCTAAGTTATAATTAATTTGTTCTTTATACTTATGAATATATTTTGTGAATTGCTTTGCGATTACAATTGGGTCTCCAAATTAGTGTATAGGCTATTTAGTAGATAACTTCAACCGATCAATTGAAACCACTGAGAGAAAAACTGCAAATGTGGTTCTTAATAGTGGAGAACGGAAACTTTGACATGCTTTCACATTTCTCTGAAATGAAGAACAAAGAAGTTGTCTCACTAATAAGTAACTCGGCAACTAAAATTATTGGAAGAAAAAATCGAGAAGTATTTTCTCAGCTTGTCCACGCAAAATTACGCATGGGTGAGAAATCCATTTTTACTGGACTCTCATATTGTTTTGAATCTTAAGAGTTAAGAAGAAGAATTAATTGACATTTGTAACGATGGAAATTTTAAGCTTATGCACAAGCAGATGCCTCGATCTCGACGAGTTCTGGATAAAAATTCAAAATGAATATCCTTGCGTTGGAAAGAAAGCTATTGTTCTTTTGCTGCAGTTTTCCACGTCATAGCCTACCTATGTGAGAGTGGATTTGCCGTATTAACGAACATAAAAACTAAAAAACGAGAACGACTGCTTATAGTCGAGGAAGAAATGCGGGTGGCTTTATCGACTGTACAACTCATTCTGTGTTATTTCATAGTTATTTGAAATACAGAAATCTCATAAAATTGACCCAGTTTTGCCAGGGTGCCGCAAATTATTTATCTCTTTGATAGTGTGCCGCAAGGTCAAAAAGGTTGGGAACCACTGCTCTAACCTGTAATGTTGCAAGTTTTATTCTCTACTTACTATTTTGAAACTCTATTTCGCTCAATAACAGCCTTCCTGGTTCGAATTTAAACGAGAGCTTGATCGCTCTAGCTATTGTGTTCGGCAGCGAAGTCGTGAAAGATGCAACATCGCGGTTCACAGTGGGGTCGTCGCTTGAACGGAAGTCGCCATGAACATTAGTGAAGTGTCTTCCATTCAAACTCGATGAGATTTTCAAGACGAATGAACTGCAAACATATGACGTAAAGATACGTCAGTAAGAGCGTATTGTGAACGAACATACTGCTATATTAGAAAACCATAGGTCGAGTGAAACAATCAAGTTTGTTTCAGCATGGTTTCACATTTGGTCAAATAGAGAATAGTATAAAATATAAAACATTACTTTCATTCATGTTAAAGCTACATACTGTGGAAGCACCAAAACCAACATGTGCTTAACCAAGTTAAGATACCCCCACCCCTACAAGTATATTAGAATATACACACTGATTGATTTCCAGTTGAAAATAAAACGAAGGCGTTTCCACCTCAGCACGTGATAGAGTTGAGCTTGGAGTGGAACCGGAGTTTGCCAATTTTCAGAAAATGAAGTGGATTCGGAGTTTCATTTTTCATAAAAGTTTTGGAGTTTGCTTCGGCAACTTTGCATTTTGTTAAACCAAGTACGCCCCGTATAGTTTTTTTTTGTAGAGAGAAAAAAATGAACTGTTCCCACGATTTTCGACCCAGCGGAGATGCTTATAAGTTAAAAGTGTACTCCACTAAAAACATTTCCGTATCACTAACCCTTATAAAGATTTATGCACCCTTTGAGTTATTTCATGTTACACGCATTGGCTAGCATAACGTTAACTCAGAGTTTTGTCTTGGAGTGGATTCGGAATCTGAAATGGAAATGAAATGATTCTTCGTAATCGGATTTGATTGAAGTCTGGTTTCATGAAGTCGGATTCTCAAAAATCACACTCCGCTCAACATTGAACCACGTGGGACGTGTTGATAATGAAGTGTCCTATACTTTTTAAACTTTTTCCAAAGCAAACAACGCAAAGCAGGCTAAGGAATAAGAAGATCCAATTCACATTCAGAGTCAGGTCAGTTCGCAAATGCTTTGGGAGAATTTTCGGTTGACCGAGAGTAAATGATGTTCTTGGTTTGAAGTTTTTCTTGAAATAAAATCTCGTCTTGGCCAAAACTGCCAGGTTGATTTATTTTTGCCTGTAGGTGTTGGTCACCGCCATTACGAGATTAGAAGAGTGGTTTCGAACCTGGGGGTAAATTACCTCCTGGGGGTAATATGCAATACTTCGGGGATTAATCACGCATCATGCGTTTGGCGTAAACAATTAAAAAAAAAAACAATTATCGAGAACACTCACCGAGCGTTAGCAGCCGATGTTTGGGAACTGTAGATAGATATTGCTGTAAACTCTCTAAATTCATCGAACCAGAAGTCAATCTCAATCTCGTGGCTTCCCTCCCCAGCGTTTGTCCATCCTACAAAGTCATAGCCGACCGCAGCTTTATAATATCTTGATTTTGTCTGTTCAAAAAACAACTTCATTTTATGAAGAAAATTAAGGTAAATTGTTTGTGTGTTGTGAGAACAGTTTATTAGTTTTGTGTCAAATAACCCAAATGATTTAAATAAAATACTTAGATTGGTTTTGTGTCCTATAGCTTCCTGACACGTTTCGTTTATTACACAATAATCTGCATCAGTAGAGACCACCTTTCTCTGCAGTGACTTCAGACAAAAGGTTTTCGAACAAATCACGGCCTACCCTACACAAAGTGCTTCAACGCACATGTGTCACAAGATTTTGGTTTGGTGGTTAGGAGTAGTCGCCTCTGAATCGGTAAACATGAGCTCGATACCTTGTCGAGTCATACTAAAATGCTTTTAAAAACGACACTGGTTGACGTTCTTGCTTAGCACATAGCATTAAGGAAGCAGATTTAAATGCTGTAGAAATAAACTCCATTGCGCTTCTTTGCAGCTGCACCGATACTGTCTGCATCGTGAAGCATCAAGGTCAACGTATAACCGCGATGGACGCAATGCAAAATACATCCAGCGCATTATTATTAGTAGTACTGTTATGATTATTGTTTCACAAAACCACTCACAAACTTAAAAAGCATTCACGATTTTCCATGAATGCATCGAATTGAAAATCGCAAGTTCAAAGAAAGAAAACAAACAATAAACGAATTAATTTACCTTAGTGATGTCATAATCGCCGATCACGCTATCAGTAAGCTGTCCTAAACCCCCTGAGAAGACAGATGATGTCCTAATGCCATCGTAAGTATCATCCGAAAACATTGAGGAGGATATTGATGCAGGAGGAGCCAAAAGATAATCATCAGGAGTAGGAATGGTGTAAGAAGTCAACCCAGCTGTACGAAGAAGGAAATAAATTAATTGAACAGAATTCTGTGTCATGCAAAGTTGGAATTGTTATAAAAGCATAATCACACCGATCACAAGTCGGATGCATAGCCGAGTACTGAGAGCCCTGGAACGATGTAGGAAAGGGCGCCGGTTCGACACCGCTCAAGAGCATGCGGCTGTGTCTTTGACAGGACACTTAAAGGCATGCCTGAAGGTGGACAGGAAGATTGGCTTCCTTGCTTTCCCAATACGACTACTGATGGAACGGGCTGTTATTTCTTGTCTGCAGAATGCAGTTAATTTCAACATAACTTTGTTCAGCATCATTCATATCCAAACGTGTTGCCTTTGTTTCAACTTAGTCATCGATCATGACATAACAACTGATATATATAATGTCATAACTGACCATGACCTTCTTAAATACTTCCTCCAAATGTAGCCTACATGGTACAGCAGAACTGGACGAAGCTACCTTGATCTGGCTTTCAACTATGTCTTGTTCTTTGAAAAGTCTGCCTTATATCGTCCATTGTGCCTGCTAGTTTATGCTTGCTATGTTTTATATTGCATGCAAGTGGATTTATTGTAATGTTCTCTTCGCTTTTCATGAATCGGAAGGTCTTAAATAAACGATCGATGCATTGGCAACAAGAAATAACTCCTCTCAACAAACAGCTTCACTTACACTCCCATTTACATCCATACAACTCCAACCGTAAACATGCCACTCTTGCAACGTTTGACAAGGGAATAATCCTGATGTACTTGGCACCAGCAATGCCAGGGCTGAGAGATCTATACCTTGGAGTGTTCACCTCGGCATCGTTACCTTGCAATATCTGAAACAATAACGTTGATACTCAGTGCTGTGTTCGTAAAAAAAGCACAGGGTATACTGTCAGATTTGCTAAAATGATAAATAATACACAACTTTCAAAATATTAATCTTTATTTTTACCATACCATGAATTATCAACATCAAAATTGGACGAGAGTTAGCCTTCAAAATTGTTTTTGTGCCTCGGTAAGGAATTAAGTTCATGGTACACCCGTGTAGGCTACTTGATAATACTTCGCCGTTATCAATGAAAACTGTTTATTGCATTTCTAGCGGTTGCTTGTCGGCTCTGCAAAACCACCATTGGATACGAGCAAAGTGACGTAGAATTACACAATTTTCGTCGGTTGAAGGGAGATTCAATTTCAATTACACTTCAGTTTCAATGAAGCAAAGATTATCAATTAGCGTTTACTCACATCAAAGAACTACTGAGGATAACCTCTTTGTAACCTGATAAGTTCTTTTCATTTTGAAAGCGGTTTTAAGAACGTTCCTTTCAAGATTAAAATTGGAAGACTTCAGAAGCTTTCATACGCTGAAATAATTTGCTTGTTTTCTGATCGTGAAAGTTCACATTTGTGTTAGTTAAATTTCTTAATTTCGTTTTCGGTCATTTTATGATTAAGATATACTTGCAAACATCAATAGACAAAAAAGCAACGTTAAAACTGGTAGAGTGTCGTGAAAAAAACTTGCCTCGAAAACGACAAAAAAATATTAGAAATAGGATGCGCGTGACATACAAAAATTTAACGTCGTCTTTCATCCCTTAAAATCACCAAACAAGACCTTTTAGCCTCGATATTTGCAACCCTGGTTTTGAATGGGGCACTAGCATGACGTACTACATAGGGGCCGAGACAACGCACAATGGGATTGTTAAAACTGGGAGCAGATGGTGACGTCACAGTACCATTGTTTTCAATGAAATTGCTCTGCAGATGCTTCCGTTTGGCAGTGCGCGTAGTTCAGGGCAGTCAGAATACCGGTATAAATTAGAATTGTAAACTTGGTAGAAAAGTGAAAATGTCCTGTTAGCTTAAAAGGATGAAATAGATCGACATTTGAAACAGAAATAGCCTACTTTGATTTGTTTTGGCATTTCAAAATATGTCTTTTTAATCGTTTCAAAATCCAAGCAATTTCATTTGGTTGTGCGTTCGAAAAAAAAAGCGGACATTGAAAGCGAGTAAATTAACATGGTGGATCGCGACAAGTTTTAGGCCCATAGATACCGGCCTAAAATAGATAGGCCTATTTAGGTCTATTACGTCTATATTTGGTTTGTTATACTTTGTGAAGCATTGTTTGTGATATATTAGTACTTTTATAAACATGGTTAAGAAATGCTGTGTCTTTAATTGCAATAGAAATTATTATGAAGAAAACAAAGTTTGTTTGCCAAAGTGCAGCAAATGCCAACCGGAATATGATAGATGGCTTGGTGGCGGTGCTATCCCAAGGGATAATATCCCCGATTCAAAACACAGTACCGTTTGCAACCGGTATTGGTCAGAATGGCTAATCCACCTCAATTTTCAAGGTTGATGTGGTACAGTATCAGTATATATAGGCTATAGCGAACGATTTAATTGCATTTTTTCTCTTACAAGTTTGTGGTGAGCCCGCGTGTTATATGTGTTATTCTGTTAGTCACATCCTTTCTATATGTAAAGGTAAACTCAGACCTGAGATGTAGAAAATATTTTTTCACGAACTGTTTCTGAAAAAAAAGTATGGAATGTGATATGTCATGACTCATAAAATAAATGTGAAGATTTGTTCAAAAATGTTTGTTTCGTTTCGTATGAAAATTTAATTTGTTAGTTGTCCTTATTTAGGGATCCATGTCGATGGCAACCATGGTTATACACATTAAGTACTTCAATCCCCTTCAGTAGAAGACAATGGTACCATGACGTCACTATCTGTCCCTGGGTTTAACAATGCCATTGTGCGTTGTCTCGGTCTCTAAGTAGTACGTCATGGGCACTGGCGACGACCACAGGACAATCTAGCGGAAAGCTCATTTTTGTATAAATGGTCAACTATTAAATTTAATTTTACTTAATGGTGTAATTTTACTTTTTCGCTTGACAGACAAAAAAAGGAAAATTACACCATTGTAAAGAGTTGTAAGAAAACGTCGTTTGACAAAGAAGAATCTAGAACTTCTCAAACGTTTTTTGATATGATTTCAACGTGTATTGTCTAACGACGTCTAGCTTTTAGCTTCAAAGTACAGTACCACCACCACCATCAAGCGTTGATGAGCTGTTCTTATCCAGCAGGATATTAATAAAAGTATAATTTGTCACAAAGTAACTCCTGAACTTGTGGTTACATTGGAAAGTATTTAAGTAGGAAAACTTACATGTTTTTCAAAAAATACATTCAAAAAAATTGCTTCATTATGCGAAAAAATTTATGCAGAGTCTCGAGCAGATGGAAGTCTAACATATTATGATGCAATCACTGCACGTTACATTGCACAAGATTGCTACAATATTCATTCCCTTACTTGTACACCTTTGCTGTTTGACCAAGTAAAGTAACGTTTTCCGTCACGGGAGTAATTCACTTTGTAACTCTTAGTGAACTCTAGACCGTTTCCATGATTATACCTGAAATTAATTGTGCATGCATTAATATACAATACACAGCATTATCAACAAACTATTGCATTTGTGACTTTAACAATGTAATCTGCATAACCATTGTGAGAACTATTCGGCAATAATCGTGTCCATTACCTTCCTTGTGTGGCCAATTGTGTGACGAAAGATGATTGTAACAATCGGATGGTGAGGTATTGGTCTTCTGCACCAGGTTGAATCAGCCCTGAGGGGCACCATGCTCCGGCGCCTTCGTCCCGCCATAGCCTTCGAGCAATAACAAGATGACGAATGAAAAAGGCACCAAATTAAACTTATTCTGAAACGTGCTGTGGTATCAGCAGGAGAATTAGCTGATCTGGCATTAAACTGAACATGTCATGACACTCTGAAGTTTATCAGAGTCTTTCTTTAAACTTCATCATCAAAATTTCTATATTAATATCATAATAACAATTTGTATAGACCTCATCTATTATAAAAACCATACTCTTAGGAGCTGAGCATGACAAAATTAAACGAAACTTGTTCGGCAAATTACTTAGTTATAATATAATAGTAGCCCAGTTGCAACGCCGGCTATAATATGTATGCACTGCATCTCCGGTACTTTGAAAACTATTTCAAGACAAATGAATTGAGGCGGAACCAAGAGCGCTGACAGGGAAGTCCAAGCGGTACTTTTAGACCCGGAATGAAAGGGCCAGTTCTCTTTCCAAGAGGCCCGGAAGCTTTAAGAAACCACATATTCTTTGGATATAATGTGTTATTAGAAATGTCTTGGTTTGGGGGCTGAGATTTCATCGGTATCGGGCCCATATTATCCTCTCAATGGCCCAAGGCGTAACTAAGCGTATTACCACACATCCCATTCCTTCAATGAGTGTTAATCAGAAACGAAATTCAAGGCAATCCATTTGGGTAGTTGATGTGACCCGACAGAGTTTTGAGCCTATACCTAACAATTCGGTGATGACCACTCAATCTACCGCGCTTGTACCCTAGTACAGTGGTTCCCAACTCATGGGTCGCGACCCAAAGTTGGGTCGCCTGATAATTTTTTTGGGTCGCTTGTTTTTCAAGCATATTGTATCTTGAGCGAAAAAAATAACAATAAAAAAAATTTAAAACGTGATGAGATCGATCACAAAACTGGAAAATATGAACACAAGTCATGAAGCGTTTCATGTCGAGACATCGGAAAGCTTTGTAGCATGATCGTAGTGCAAGAAGTTTTAACAGTTGTCGTTTTTAATATTGTTATTATTATTATTAAATGTGAACCCAACAAAAATTTCAGTCTCAAACATAAATTAACTTGACAAAGTTACTGGATATATATTGTAACGTGCACTATATGTCACGAACGCTATGTCGGGCCATGGTCGGACAAACTATGACAAAGTTTTCCACACGCTGGGCCACACATAGTCTGATGTGGTAAAACGCATCAAACACAAAGCCCCAAGTGCTGTATGGACTCATTGCTTTCTCCACAGAGAGGCCTTTGCTGCAAAAAAGCTGTCTCAAGAGCAGCACGAAGTGTTGAATGATGTGAAGTGTGTAAACTTCATCAAAACAAGTCCACTAAATCGGCATTTGTTTTCGTTTTAGTGGATTCTGATTTATTATCAAGCATTGCTGTTGCACACAGAAGTGCGATAGTTGTCACAAGGTCGTGTCCTGAAGCGAGTTTGTATTTTGCGAGAAGAGATTGCTATCTTCCTGAGGCAACAGAACTGTTTGAGATTAGCCGAGAAGTTTTTGCAAGAAGATTTCAAGGCAAAAGTTGCTTACCTTGCCGATATATTTGACTCTCTGAATTCTCTAAATTTATATATGCAAGGCAACGGTTTTACGGTGATTGATCGCGCCGCAAAAATTTCTGCTTAACACAAAAAACTCATATTCTGGAAAAGTAATGTCACCAGAGATGAGTACGATATATTTCCTCAGCTAACGCAATATATCTGTGGCAATGAAGTTGATATTAAGCAAACGATAATTAGACACCTGGAACAGTTTGCCAAAAAGTTTGTGCACTACTATGGAAAATCTCTAACACTTAATAACCAAAATGATTGGATAATTGATCCATTTGTTGGAAAAGATCTGCCTCAACTTTCCATCCATGTTGCAGAACAGTTTATGGACATAACGACAGAAGTAGCAAACCGTATTTCTTTTGCGTCCTTCAAAGACAAACACCCCAAAGATTCTGCAAACATCCACTTTTGAGCTTCCATGTACAAAGTGTATCCCACAGTTTCACAATCAGGGATTCAAAAACAAATTCCATTTGCAACAACTTGGCTTTGTAAGATTTGATTTAGCGCCATGTGTGTATTGAAAACTGAACAGCGAAACCGGCTGGAAGTTAAAGCCGACATGCTGCTATGCCTAAGCAAAATAACGCCTCGATTTCAAAAACTTACTGACAGCAAGCCAGCACAGCTATCTCATTAGTGATTTGATAAACATATTATTTTCGAAAAAAGTTACTGCTTTTGTAGTGCTGTTTGTTTGCAACACAATCTTGTATGACTTTTAAAATATTACGACAATTTGCTTGGGTCGCAAGATTTTACCGAACTGAATTTTTTTTTTTAAATGGGTCGCCTTAAAAACGAGTTGGGAACCACTGCCCTAGTACATCGGAATTGAAACTTGTCTATGGTACCTCATGACATCACAAAGCTACCTGGCGTATCTTGGCCCGGTATCGGGAGCGTGTGATGATGTAGCAGTAAGGTAGGAATCTGGAATTTTGTTGTCCTCCATTCCAAGAGGATGTCGACATGCTGGAAATATAAGAAGAGATAACTTTTTGAAATATGAAATTAATTTTCGATTTTTAAAGATAAAAATGCACCAACTACTGATTGACGCTGTTTATAAAAGAAAGGGCATAATTTCCCATACGCTTGAGCTTAATAACGAGTTAGATGTGTATACATTAATATTTCACACTGAATATTGCAATATGATTTTACCAACAGCTGAAGTTTAAAGTGTTAGTCACGTGACTTTCATGCCTGACTAAAACAACCATTGCCGGCAGCGATGCTTTTCATTGTAACAATATATCAGTGCATTGACTAAATGAAGTTTTTAGAGCACTTAATTGACCACGAATGTATGTGACCAACTGTTACTTTGTGTGGTAAAATCACGGAAAAACACTATCCCAATCACACCAGTTGACAGTTTGAATTTTGGTTTCAATCAGTTTGTACGCTGCAGTCAGAGTTGGCAATCCTAAAATGCATCATGTCAACTGAAGACTTCACGAGGCAAACGAACTATGCTTCATGCTGGCTAGATGTTGGCTTGTAAGAGGTTGTATAAATTGAGAGGGTTTATTTTTCACTACTTTGTGCTTGAGTGAAGGTGTGACATGTAAGTGACTACCTACTGTAAGCTAAAAGTGACGGTTACTGTCTAGAAAAAGTCAAAAGAAATAATTGGTTCGCCCGGTTTGTCGCGTCCTCTAGGTGTGGCATAACAACGTGCAACAAATCAGAAAAGAAGAATTTATTGAAATAACCGCTTAGGTAGAACTTTTGTGGTTTCGGGTATATTTAAAGTTCAACTATTCAGCAAATTCGACCTTCATTTATTAAAATTACCTGCGGCCACATTTCTAAAAGCTGATAAAATGTATACATGAATGACCTGTGAAGTAGAATTAGAAAAACACTTTTTGGATAAATCATAAGATAAATGAAAGTGCTGCTGCTACAGTACTAGTGAAACTTGTACATGTCGAGATCTACTGATAGCTCTGTTGCTTTGAAAGCAGGTAATTGCTATTCTCACGGGCGTGTTAGTTTCGCGAGTTAACAATATGACGACACAATCAAACAGAAATAAACAAGCAACGAGTTATACCCTTCTCGATCTGCGCCCTTCCTCGTCTGCCACAAGCAAGTAGAACAGAGAATATCACGAAACTGTAGCTTTTCATGACACACAGTAATTTCGTCTTGTAGTCTTCCAGCAATTGTGATAGAATAAACTTGAAAACAAGGCTGTTAGTTGACCACATGCGACAATTGTTTGGATGGTTCCGTTAAATATTAACCGACATAGTTTAATACCGCTACAGTGGTGAGTCTAAACAGAGCAAAAAATTCAAGCAATTAAAGTTTGATGTCGCAACTAATCCCAGTCTGCAACTCATCGTCATCTGGAGACTCCCGGTGGGAAAAGATCCTTTGGAAATCATTTCGAAAAAGCAATATAGGATTGCTCTGTGGAGATGCTGCTCTCTATTTAAGAATGAGGGAAGTACAATCCTAGATGCGATGTTCTGCATGCAACTGATGCGACTGGATCCGAAGTTTTACTGAGAAGACACAAAAGATGTTAGAGTGTCTCGGAAAATAAATTAAGACAACTACAACCAATAAATGTTTTTTTTTACATTGACTAAACGTCTGCAGACGTTGAATCAATGAAAAATACATTGGAGTTGTTGGCTGGGTTGCTCCCAATTCAGATTAAGAACGATGAACGAAGTCTTTCCGAACTGGAAACGGAAATAAACAATCGAACTTAGTGATAAAACAATCAACAAAGAAGCATAGATCAAAACCATGACGGTCACCGAGGCGGCTATGGTCAAGGCCAAAGACGAAAACGTAAACCAACAACTAACCAGAACTGATTGTCCGTGAAAACTCATATTCCAGACAGCACACATCTGTAGACGTTGAATCAATGTGAAAATGACGGATTTTGCTGTCTGGGATATTTCTGCTTTCACTTTCTCACTCATCAAACGAACATTGCAACTACAGGGTGATCCGTAAGTAACTCCCTATTTGAAAACACTCACAATTTATTCAAATCCTGCGATAGTATTTCTTAATTTTTGTTTGTAAGATACTTAATGTTTGGCAATTAAATCTATGATCTTGTTTTCTTTTGAGATATGTTATGTGAATTCATTTTTTACTTTGTTAAAATTTGTTTGAAATTTCAAAGCCCTGCAAAAATGGCTGGACGTCTCACTGTGCAGGAACGTGCCCAGATAGCTGCACATTGCGAAGTTTGGAGATCCATTGTTGAAGTACAAAGATGGTAAAGAACCACTAAGGGAAGACATGCTCAAATTGACTCAAAGACGATCAAAAATTGTCATGCAAAACTCATGACTACAGGATCTGTGAGTGATACTCAACGAAGCGGTCGCCCTTCCAAATTCAGAGCCTGAGGTAGTGCAACTTGTTCAAGAAATGTTTAGCCGTAGCCCGAAAAAGTCAATTCGACAAGCAGCAAGAGAAAGTGGACTTTCGTTGTGTACGTAATGTGCTCAAAAATGAGCTTAAGTGGCGTGCTTGGAAGCCACACTACTGCCAATCACTCTCTGCCGAAGACTGCGACATTCGTATGGAGTTTGAAGAGATGATGTTGGTTTGGTTTGGAGACTGGCCAGATCTCTTAAAAAATATACTCTGGAGTGATGAAGCAGTATTCCACAGAGGTGGGTTTGTGAACCGTCATAGCTGTCACTACTGGGCTGGAGAAGATCCTCGTGTTACCAGTGAAAAAATGCAGAATCGACCCAAGGTAACGGTATGGTGTGGAATGACTTCGGATAGGATTGTGGGTCCATTCATCCTTCATGTTCATGGTCGACTTGAGAAGCTTGTGGCGAATGATGGTGGCTATATTGAACTTTAAGTAAAATTCCAATCAATATATTTTCTTCTCATATTCATTAATTGGAGAAATTACACTTCAAGAATAAATTACAGTTATTTTAGAATAGGGAGTTACTTTCGGATCACCCTGTATAATACTGCTAGAAAAGTGAACACCTTGATGAACGTTCAAACTTTTCAACAACAACAAAAGCGATGAAACCTACCAAGGAGAGTAAGCGCTCAAATGAACTAACCCACATGTTGACGTTGAATCAATGTAAAAATGACGGATTTTGCTTTTAAGGTAACCACTCAGCCTTGCTTCCCGTGCATCTGCAACGTGCTTATGACGTCATGTTTTGCTTCTTCGATCCGTCGCGCTAGTGCTTACAAGGTTGAGTAACCGCCCTAAGCTGATACCGAAGGAACAGTGTGTAGCGGTATTTGATTGTGGCGTCATTAAAAAGAGAGAGATTCGCGTTATTTTGTGATGAAACCAGCAAATCGTCATCCTAATGTTAAATTTGATTTGAATTCGTGTAGGAACATTTCTGGTTTGCATTCTTAGTCTACTGATGGCGTATAATTTGTATGTCTCCCTCTAGCAGATTAAATACTCCACCTCCTATCACAATTGTGGCGGCGATGTACGCGATGCATACTCGGTAACTTCCGGTTTATTTTATTGTTTTGCGTAAAGAAGAAACCTAGGTTTCTTCTTCAGTCTTAAGTCACCTAACCTGGGAATTGAACCTGACTCTACTGTATCTACTGCAGTTAGTTAAAGCAGTTGGCCACTGGTATGGTAAGTCTTCATTGTTTATGCTTTGTAGCACCAATGACGTCCTTCTTCGTTGGTTTACTTGAAACCAGGAAGCTAATTATTATTAACAGAAGATTAGCAAACTTTGAAAAAATGCTTTAACAAATCTTCAACTTTATTTTCTCACTTTTTGTCCACAAAAGCAGCTTGCTTTGTTGCTTTTGCATCACGAAAACATCTAAAGCTCAACTTCTTTTTAAAAGCAGATACATATCGATTTAATACATTAGCTCCAAGTCTCCAAGAAAAAAAGTTAAATTCATACTCCCACGTCTAAGACATCAAAAGACTGCCCGCATCAACTTGTATTGAAAAACCGGTTAGCAAACTCACATTATAACGAAAGAATAATTAACCACATGGTTGTTAGGAGCGTTGCTTGCAAACAAGGCAACCTGCTTGTTCATAATGTCGTAATTAGACTTCAACGCTGACAGCAATCACACTGCTACGTATATTTGCTCTGAACATGGGCAGCTACATTATGGGCTGCAATCAGTAACTGAATAATGTTTATGTCACTGTATTTTACTGTCACTGACAACGAAACTTCACTGCGCTCAGGTCTTCAGTGTGTTAAGTGCAAAGCAACAATCAGCGATTGTTTCGTCAAATCGTAGTCGACGCGTAACCTCGTCGCGTTGAATCGAGTCGTTTTTCAAGCGCTACTCTCGTTTTTATAAAAGAAACAACAATGAGAAAACGAAACGAACTCTCTTCTACGATGCTCGCTAGAAGGAGGACTGTGTGGAGACGTTCTTGCTTCATCCTTCTTAATTGTTTGGAGCTTTTTCGCGACATCAAAGTCAATAGCCAGAGGATTCTTTCCATGTCATCATTCTTGAGACAATACTCTTGCCCAGGACTTTGACCGGTACCGATTGTCTTTTTTCTTGCATATCGCAGTGAGAATATGTCGAGCAACAATGTGGTGACATGTGAAGAGAGGGGCGTTCTTCCCGGCTATCAGCACAAGGCTGAGCACTCGCTAGTACAGCGAGCAGCTGCGATTCGCTAACCATAACGGTGTAGCTTCCACGCAAGCCATTCAGACTTTCCAATCAACGATATGTTTCTCGGCAGCCGATTTGTAGCAAGAATTGACAGCGATAGACACGTGTTTCGCCCATGAGGCTGGGCTCATCAGTATCGCACCGTATTCTGCCACAAATTTATTCGACCACCGCTTTACCAGTCAGTTTAACTCTTATCTTTGTGGAAACAAAGAAAGAGCCAACAAAACCAGCAGGCGCCAGGGCAGAGGACATGTGAAGAGAGGGGCGTTCTTCCCGGCTATCAGCACAAGGCTGAGCACTCGCTAGTACAGCGAGCAGCTGCGATTCGCTAACCATAACGGTGTAGCTTCCACGCAAGCCATTCAGACTTTCCAATCAACGATATGTTTCTCGGCAGCCGATTTGTAGCAAGAATTGACAGCGATAGACACGTGTTTCGCCCATGAGGCTGGGCTCATCAGTATCGCACCGTATTCTGCCACAAATTTATTCGACCACCGCTACATCTTGTGGTAGTTTAGCTTAATTTGCACCAATAGAACATCTCATATTATTTAATTTAATGCCTGGCGAACAGCCTCATTCAATTTTCATGACACAAAGATGTAGACAAGTTCTGTCGCTAAAAGACCTTAGCAGTTGCAAAGCGACAATAAATGAAACCATAACATTATTTTTTATAATCGTGTAGACTTTGTCAGCAGAGTGAAAACAGCAAAATAGGTCGGGACGATTAAAAAGCGAAGTACATTTCCCAAGCGGAGAGAGTGATCACTGGAAGTCGTATGTTACAGTTACATGATGAATTTCTATTCCACAAAACTACCATAACTGAAACTACAAGCAACTACACCTACTATGTGAAGAGAGGGGCGTTCTTCCCGGCTATCAGCACAAGGCTGAGCACTCGCTAGTACAGCGAGCAGCTGCGATTCGCTAACCATAACGGTGTAGCTTCCACGCAAGCCATTCAGACTTTCCAATCAACGATATGTTTCTCGGCAGCCGATTTGTAGCAAGAATTGACAGCGATAGACACGTGTTTCGCCCATGGCTGGGCTCATCAGTATCGCACCGTATTCTGCCACAAATGTATTCGACCACCGCTTTACCAGTCAGTTTAACTCTTATCTTTGTGGAAACAAAGAAAGAGCCAACAAAACCAGCAGGCGCCAGGGCAGAGGACATGTGAAGAGAGGGGCGTTCTTCCCGGCTATCAGCACAAGGCTGAGCACTCGCTAGTACAGCGAGCAGCTGCGATTCGCTAACCATAACGGTGTAGCTTCCACGCAAGCCATTCAGACTTTCCAATCAACGATATGTTTCTCGGCAGCCGATTTGTAGCAAGAATTGACAGCGATAGACACGTGTTTCGCCCATGGCTGGGCTCATCAGTATCGCACCGTATTCTGCCACAAATGTATTCGACCACCGCTTTACCAGTCAGTTTAACTCTTATCTTTGTGGAAACAAAGAAAGAGCCAACAAAACCAGCAGGCGCCAGGGCAGAGGACATGTGAAGAGAGGGGCGTTCTTCCCGGCTATCAGCACAAGGCTGAGCACTCGCTAGTACAGCGAGCAGCTGCGATTCGCTAACCATAACGGTGTAGCTTCCACGCAAGCCATTCAGACTTTCCAATCAACGATATGTTTCTCGGCAGCCGATTTGTAGCAAGAATTGACAGCGATAGACACGTGTTTCGCCCATGGCTGGGCTCATCAGTATCGCACCGTATTCTGCCACAAATGTATTCGACCACCGCTTTACCAGTCAGTTTAACTCTTATCTTTGTGGAAACAAAGAAAGAGCCAACAAAACCAGCAGGCGCCAGGGCAGAGGACATGTGAAGAGAGGGGCGTTCTTCCCGGCTATCAGCACAAGGCTGAGCACTCGCTAGTACAGCGAGCAGCTGCGATTCGCTAACCATAACGGTGTAGCTTCCACGCAAGCCATTCAGACTTTCCAATCAACGATATGTTTCTCGGCAGCCGATTTGTAGCAAGAATTGACAGCGATAGACACGTGTTTCGCCCATGGCTGGGCTCATCAGTATCGCACCGTATTCTGCCACAAATGTATTCGACCACCGCTTTACCAGTCAGTTTAACTCTTATCTTTGTGGAAACAAAGAAAGAGCCAACAAAACCAGCAGGCGCCAGGGCAGAGGACATGTGAAGAGAGGGGCGTTCTTCCCGGCTATCAGCACAAGGCTGAGCACTCGCTAGTACAGCGAGCAGCTGCGATTCGCTAACCATAACGGTGTAGCTTCCACGCAAGCCATTCAGACTTTCCAATCAACGATATGTTTCTCGGCAGCCGATTTGTAGCAAGAATTGACAGCGATAGACACGTGTTTCGCCCATGGCTGGGCTCATCAGTATCGCACCGTATTCTGCCACAAATGTATTCGACCACCGCTTTACCAGTCAGTTTAACTCTTATCTTTGTGGAAACAAAGAAAGAGCCAACAAAACCAGCAGGCGCCAGGGCAGAGGACATGTGAAGAGAGGGGCGTTCTTCCCGGCTATCAGCACAAGGCTGAGCACTCGCTAGTACAGCGAGCAGCTGCGATTCGCTAACCATAACGGTGTAGCTTCCACGCAAGCCATTCAGACTTTCCAATCAACGATATGTTTCTCGGCAGCCGATTTGTAGCAAGAATTGACAGCGATAGACACGTGTTTCGCCCATGGCTGGGCTCATCAGTATCGCACCGTATTCTGCCACAAATGTATTCGACCACCGCTTATATCGTTGATTGGAAAGTCTGAATGGCTTGCGTGGAAGCTACACCGTTATGGTTAGCGAATCGCAGCTGCTCGCTGTACTAGCGAGTGCTCAGCCTTGTGCTGATAGCCGGGAAGAACGCCCCTCTCTTCACATGTCCTCTGCCCTGGCGCCTGCTGGTTTTGTTGGCTCTTTCTTTGTTTCCACAAAGATAAGAGTTAAACTGACTGGTAAAGCGGTGGTCGAATACATTTGTGGCAGAATACGGTGCGATACTGATGAGCCCAGCCATGGGCGAAACACGTGTCTATCGCTGTCAATTCTTGCTACAAATCGGCTGCCGAGAAACATACACCTACTATATTGACCATATTCTTACTTTTAATCCGTGGGAATGCTTAAGACTTTTACCCTCTAAGAGCTTGCAAAGCGTTTTTGACGTGGTTTCGTTATCACAGAGTTACTCAGAATCACGATAGCGCTTATCATCCAGATTGCAATATCATTGCATTGGTTCATGAATACAAAACGTTGTGTAGATTAAAAACTATGGATTTTTGACTCAAGTTAAACAGCAGCGCTGTTTCTCTTTGCAACGTGAGATAAAGTAATATAATTTGACGTTTCGACAACAGCTACGTAGCTTGGAAATAGAAGACGTGTAATCGACAAAATAGAGAATGCTTTTCTTTTAAGCTTGTGGCTTTTGTGGTTGTACCAGTTACAGACACTGCCTATGAAATCTTCAGTCACCACCGTATTTTCCTGTTCTTGGTTGGAAGGACTGTGAGGTAGTTGTACTTCTCGCTAATACTGTGGCTTGCACAGTGAGCACCACAGCAAAAGCTATGACAATAATATTTCATGATATGAAACGGATGTCGTTATTATAGAATTGAACTCCTCAATTTTAGGGTGAAACAAGAATACCAAAATAAGAGTAAGTTACTGTATAAATGGAAAAATGAATAAAAAGTAAATATGATCAAAACAGTTTGTCATTGGTCTTGGAACATTACCACGTCAAAGTAACAAAATATTTGTCAGTGAACGTCTAATATTCTCATGAGAAGCAACATGGAGTCTTTTTATCCCGTGTGACGCGATGGACGCCCATTGTCCAGCAGCGCAACTACAAGTCGGAGCATAGCAAGTAGGCTCAAGCTTTTTGTCTGAGCCTCAGCCCCGATGGTCTATTCTTTCAACATCCATTTTGTGGACGTTTGCTCTAACTATGCTGAAAGGCTGCAATCGAGCAAGTGTGCTTTTGGCCTCTCCTAAGATGCACACGCTCTCCCATCAATTAGGATTAGGGGAATACAGATGGGGCGGTCGTTGACATGTAATCTTTCCATTGCACCACATTTGCAAGAAGAGATTGAGCTTCAGAAGAAATTATGTTGATAGGTTGGATTGTGGAAATGTCGCAATGGTGAAATATGCCACAAGTTGAAGTCTGTTGCTCAATATCTCCCACTTCTGGAAGAAATCTATTACAGTTATGACGCTATCTGGCAGTAGTAAGCTTATGAAAAAGGTTGACTGAATTTTTATCCTTGGAAAAAAGTTTTGCATTCTACGTCACAATTACATGGCTTTATGTTTATGACTTGAATGTTATAATCACGAAACAAACGTTTTATATCTGAGCAAACACATTGGTCATTGACCTACACTGCAGCGATATTGATATAACGGTGATTGCTAGCTCGGATTGTGTCGCAGTAGCACAAAACAAAAATCTGTTTTACAAAACGTAGGCCCAATCATAAAAAAAGCAAAAAAAAATAGTTTCATGTCGTCCAGTTTGCCACCAACGTTTAAAAATGCTTCAATTATGTTAGCGGATGTCTTACCAATGTGTATTGTTTAACTTATTGATCGTTTGTACAAACATATTTAAAAGATAAAATATACTCCAATACGATAAAAGTAACGTAACGTGTAACGTAAAAACAAATATAAACATCTTAATTTTATGCGCTAAAACGTATTCTTTGTTGAAAGTCGCACAGAAGCATTTGAAACAAAAAATTTGTTGAAACCACAAAACTATGTCATCATTTTATTATATTTCGAAACCGATATATCGATACATTAGAAGAAACTTAAACCGGCCAATTTTTATAGCTGAATTGCAAATATTGCATTATGTACGTGATTTTCTTAGCCAACTAGTTTGATAAATGGCTGATATTACCAATCTTACAACTCTTGTAGGCCTATGGGCTGAGCTTAGCAACCGAGATGGAATTGTAGCTGTAAGTATTTACAAATGCCGCACTTCGGTTATAAAAAGCAATCACATTGTAAAACAACTGTTTAACTTCCAAATATCATTCTGGCTTAATAATTAACTTCGATGATTACAATTTTTTCTCAAGGCCTCGGATGTGCGGCGACGTTGTTCAACGTTTGAGCATCGTATCTCAACGATGCGTTTGAATACTTCTCTCTTGAAGTTTATTTTTGTACAAGTGAACCTCACAATAGCAGCGCAGACAATGGCATCTATTTGACGATTATAAAATCATAGGTGCGGTTTTTCCTGTGTGGTTGCCAGGAAAAATTGTAATGAAGTTAAAAGATTTATTTTATTGTACTGAGGTTGAATTTCTTTTGGAAAATCTTAGATTCTAGTTCATTAAACTTTAAGGTTTAAATTTAAACTTCGACATCCTGCAACATGATGCTTTCCTGAAAAAATTTTTACGTTTCCTACCAAAAACCCGGCGTAATAAATTTGAAGACAAGACTCAATTCAGTTCAGTTTGTTGTTATTTCTGACCATCACAATAAAAACAACATATGCCAAACACAGCAAAGGTCTAGAAAAAGATAGAAGCGACAAAACTGCCAAAAGAGAGACGACATATATTGAAGTAGTTGTTGATTTACACTCATTTGGTTGTCGCAGCTTAGAAACAGTTGCTTTCAGTCTTTTAAATACAAGACCAAGCAAGCAAGACAGCAAGTTTTTGTTCAGTCCATCGCAATAATATTTTGCTTATGGATTAAGACTCATCAGTTCATTAACATTTATCAGTTCATTCCAGTCATAGAACTTTTAGTCAGTTTAATTGTGTACTTTTCTGAATACCTTTTCAGTTCAGGTGTGTTTGTTGATCAGTTGAACAACAAAATGTCTGAAGTCCCGCTGGTAAGTGATAAGTATATTGCTTTATTACATTTCCAATATCATCAGTTATTCTCTCAACATTTCCTTGAATATGTGTATTTTGTACATAAAATAATAAGTGCTAGGCTCAAATATTATAATAAGAATGCTCAACGCCATGCCCATTGCCCAGTAGGCTAGTTTATAAAAAGCAAAGCAAATAAAACCACCTCTATCGAATTTATTCAGATGGATCATATTCAAACAGAATAAGAACTTTTTAAAACATAAAAGTAACAATGCAACCGAAAAATCGAAACAGTTCATCAGAATGAGGCCTTCTGAAGATCCCGCTCAAAAGGACGACCTGTAGATTTTAGTTTGATAATTGTCATTTTATTCACTGTTTCCGTGATATAGATGGGCCACATTTTCAATAATTTACTAACGAGATAATCAAACTACAAATGCAAGTTGGTTTGCAAAAGAAGAGAAGCTGAGAGGGGCAAGAAAGGTACCCTCTGAAAAACAAAATTATAAAACTGGACCCCAAGACCCAATTTCGGTTTTTGCATCAAAATTTATTTTTTGGACACATCTAATCCATGTCTCAGCAGCGTCAGCCTCATCAATGCTTGTACAGCAAGACAGATGTTGCAAGAAGGCCAGATGTTAAGTAAAATGCCTTATATCACTGGTAGGGCTAAGTTCTACTCTTCAATTCTCCCCATACTTTCCGAAGTCATGCCAAACATCTAGAAATTAATTTTGCGCTATAGTGAATTAGACAGAAAGGCATGGGATGAAAGAGTTTTCCTTTGAAGTAAAAAGTTCCACCGTCAAGGTAATAGCTTAATAGGTCAAAAATGGGTTATTTTGGCAAAAAATAGACAAATTTTTTTTAAGGTTCTTGAGGCAGAGCATCCCATCATGTAAAAGCAAAACGGTTGGAATTTTTGGATTTCTCATAATCAATCATATCTCATTGTTAAATAAAACGTAACAATCCACCTTTGAACAGACAATCGTATGTTTGTGGCTCATTTTTCTTGCTCTCTGTATTTTAAATTAGTTTTTCAAAAATCAAAAGAATCTGAATCAATGCAAGAAGATTAAAAATTTAAAAAATTTTGAACAGTTTCTAATATTTCATACATTTATTACATAATATTACTTACATATACAGTACGTTAGCACATTCAATGCACCGTAAATCTGACGTTAATTATTGTTTGTCAAAACTTATAACAAATTTACTAAAATAGATTTCAATAAAGATATTTTATATTTTCTGTCGTTTTCTCCATTAACGTAAGCAACATGGTGCGGCATCTACACTGCTCCTTCAAAGAAGTTTAGATGAAATAAACTTGGTTATAGGCTGCTAACGATAGCAGCTGTCCGCCTCGTTACCTCAGTGGATACTCGCCCGACACAAAATCAAACGGCGCTGGTTCGACTCTCAGGGTGTGCGCTTGAGCAACGCATTCAGGACTTCTCTCCATTTAGCGGCACATAGCGGATAGAATAATTCCCAAGCAGCAACACTTCAACAACCGGAAAAACTTCACTCTGTCAATCTCAGTAACCGACCCCGCGTCAAAAGCCTCTACAAGTATGTGAAACTACCAGGAATAACCAATCAAAGCTTTGTCAGTCCGAGGATAAAGATTCAAAACCAAACCAATTTCTATTCCAACAATTTTGATTATGTCGTCATATTACCTTCTACTTAATCTTGACGTATATTTATAGTCATCCATACCAGGTCAGGCGCAAACCCAGTGGATGCCCCTCCCCCAAACCATCCCAGGTTGCCCCCCAGGATTAGAATACTTGACCCAAGTCGACCAGTTATTGATCCACCAACAATTAGAGTTGTTTGAAGGTATGACGTCACGACATGACGTGACAATGTTCTGTCATTATAAGTGCGCTATGCACCAAACGACAATTGTCACGTCATGTGAAGTAAAAGCAACACAAATCCATCATCTCTGCAATTTGTTTTCGTCCCAAAAAAAAAACGTTACAAGTTGATTTCTATGACGTATGAGAATCCCTTCATGTTTTCAAATTGTTGACGACGATTATCTCAAAGTAAACACCAGGAATTGTAAGAAATAAATCTTTTGTGATTTTCTTGGAACATAAGGTATGGAACATAAGGTATGAGTGCTGGAAACATAAGGTATGTCAGTTTTCGAGGCTACGTGGCCCCGAATGGTGAGAACGTCTGCGCAACGTACAAAAGGACGTCGGTTTGACACCGCTCCAGGGCACGCGGCTGTGTCTCGGCAAAGACACTTAAAGAGATGCCAAAATAAGGGAAACAGTTGACTCGAACAATATATGTCACTTAACTGCTTCCAGTTATCTGTTGTTTTTTTTGCATTTGTGATCGCAGTGTACTGTGTGTTGTCACAACGGGCTCCAAAAAAGTATGATTATTCATCATTATTATTATTCATTATTATGATTATATAACAATAAAAGTGCTGTTTACTGTTTTTCAGTATTGACATCCATTGAAACAAAGAATCGCTTCGTCATCAAAAACAGCGTCGGTCAACAATGCTACTACGCTTATGAAGGTTTCTATTTAAGGAAGATTTCTTGAAGTTTCATTAATACTTGAGAATATTTCATTCCGTTAAAAGCCGCCAGTGTTTTGACAAAATAAGATAGGTTAAAGCGTCAAGCTTATATTCAAACGGTACCAACTACATGGGCCTACTGAAGCTTCATTCAATCTCGTTGGTCATCTTAGGAAACGTAGGCCGAACGTCATCTCATTATTTCATTATCATCATATTGAAATGGTAAAAGCAACCTAGAATCAAAGAAGGTGATTGCCTTAAAATCTGGGGACTTACAAATACGAGCTCCAATGGAACCGCATGAGAATGAACTCAAACTAGCTTGCATATCGTTGATATGGTGCTGATGAGCCTATTGTTTGCATGATTATCTCTTCGAGTAGTTTGTCTATGTTGTAGGCTAGTGCTATGTAATAGGCTAAAAAAATTCAAACTCACTTATGTGGTTGCTGTTGTGTTTTGTACCGTACCTATCCTAAGACAAGGAGTTTTCTTATTTTGTCAAAAGATAAAACGGAATGAATCGGACAAACATTTTTTTCTCTAAACCTGTCGTCCATTTCTTCAATGTATTGCAACATCGTTAATTTCTTTGTCGTTTTGTGATCTTTCAGAATCGGACTTCTGCATGAGATACTGCTGCGGGCCGGCCAGAGGCTTCGTCATGCACATTGTTGATAACCAAGGAAAGGTACACAAGCACGTAGCATATCTAGAGACGTTGAATCAATGTAAAAAGTCTAGAGATGTTGAATCAATGTAAAAAGTCTAGAGACGTTAAATCAATGTAAAAACGGTTCAGTTGCTGTCTGGGTAAGGCTCAACCCCAAGAAAAACTAAAACAAAACTAATCTTCTTCGAAAATTTTATCTTACATATGATAACTTAAGGCTTGATGCACATATGAACAGCAATAAGCAGGCAAAGTCAGGCAACAACACGGCATTTAACATGATATACAAAAATAACATGTTGATACTTGTCAAGCATCCAAACAACTGATATACATACATATGCACAGGGCCGGATTAACCATTAGGCTAATAAGGCTATAGCTTTAGGCCCTGGAAAAATTCGGCCCTCAATTGTTTTTGAGGTTAATTTTTTGTAAGGCTGATAGTGATACAGATCCAGTACAGCAAAGTTTTAGCCTAAAAACGAATGAATGAGTTGAGTCAATACATACGAAGAGCCCATTTCCAAAACCACGTAGGCGCCATTTTAACCGATATTGAGTTTAGAGCAGGGATTTTCAACCTGGAGGTCGAAGCCGTTTTTTGGAGAATAGCGAGGCGCTTGAAATTCCAATGTATTCTTTTCAATTTTTTTGTCAGAAAAGAATAAAAAATGTGTTTTTTTGCAATCTACCATTCCTCTACTCGAGGTTATTATATTGTTTAAGATTTTAGACGTTGCAAAAGGCTTTAACTACAGGAAAGCATTCGATATTTTTCACTAAGATCTTGTACGTTGCTTTGTGCAGACTAAAGTTAACCAAATAACCAGTAACCACGCTATGCTATAAAAGAAAAATTATGTAGAATCCTGTGCAAAATATAGATTTCTCAGTAGGCCCATTGTTTCCAATGGCATTGAAAATATTAGTGTCGGCTATTTTGTTTGAAAGTTCTTTCAGCAACAGGTGCACGCATTGACAAACTTAACAGTTAAAAATACGCACCACCGACCATCTCACTGAAATTGATTTAAATAAATCTATAAAAGATTGCAATAAATTCAACCTGTGAAAGTGCGAAAACGTAGATTATTCTCATTCTTTTTTCTCCTATTATCTAGCTAAGCTTGATAGAAAATGGAAATAACAATCGGAGGAAATGTAATAAAAGCGTGATAACATCGCAAAAAAACGTCTCTCGTTTCGAAAGTTTACGTTGGAACAGCAAAACTAAACATAACTGGATGTCGACATGAATCAATTTTGGTTAAATTTTGCATCCAATTACTTAATCATTTGTTGAATAATTTTATGAGAGGTCGCAAGACTACAGCATTGATTGCTCTAAGGAGGTCGCGGTGGGAAAAAGGTTGAAACCCCCTGGTTTAGAATGTCATTAGGTTGAGTATTACCACAGGTACCACCTACTATTCATTTCTTTCCAAAATCTTTTCCATCTGCTTCAAATTTAACACTAAAAATTGCGTTTTTTTCCAAAACCAATTACGCGCCATCATGAGCCATTTTTCTGTTATGTTTATGTTATTTTTGCAGTAAATAATTTCAATTTTTCACGTATGTATCCTTATTACTTTTTGTAGCTTGGTTTGCAAAATTAGGCCTTTCTCTAGTAAACAGCCTTAGGCCTACAGTGCCCTTAATCCGGCCCTGCATATGCATGATATGATATTGCTATTATTTATTTGCATCAGACAAGAATGTCAATATTCGAATTAACAAACCCAAAAAAATACACGAAAAATAAATTTACCACAAACAGCAGCGGCACAAATGTAGTCAGAAGACAACTCAACACAAACACTGGCAGATACAATGAACTGCGATCGGCTCAGTAAATGTTGATGGATTCTTCTTGTAAAATGAGAGCAATAAATAGATTGCAAAGAACAAAACATCAAGAAGATGTCACGTGGATCACGTCATTGTAGTGTAGAAAAATGTCGATTTGTACAAAGTGTCAGAGAACATTGAAGCTTCAAGTAGGGAATTGCAAGAATTATAACAACGTTGAACAAAGGCATACACAGGATTTCGCAAAAGTGCTTCAAATGAAATGCGCAAGTATGAGTTAAACATGGTAGAGGAATTAAGGCACATGACATAACGTTTTTTTTGTTTTTTTTTGTCGTATCCAGGCTTACACAAGGTGGTTGAAGATTTAGATTAAGTGGATGGGAAGGCAAGGAAGCCAATCTTCGTGTCCATCTTCAGGTATGCCTTTAAGTGTCCTGCCAAAGACACAGCCGCATGCTCTTGAGCGGTGTCAAACCGGCGCCCTTTCGATTGCCGTTCCATTTTTTTTCTTATATTTCATACCTTGCCGCGTTAGTTGTAGCTTTTTTTTTTGTCGTATTCAGGCTTATACCCGGTGGTTGAAGATTTAGATTAAGTGGACGAGAAGGCAAGGAAGCCAATCTTCGTGTCCACCTTCAGGCATGCCTTTAAGTGTCCTGCCAAAGACACAGCTGTATGCTCTTGAGCGGTGTCGAACCGGCGCCCTTTCGGTTGCCGTTCCAGGGTTCCCACCACTCGGCTATGCAGCCGACGCAGTTTGACTACGGTTTGATTAAATACGTTCAGATACGAGACACCTCCAGCAACCTCCATTGCTCAACGTATTTATTTAAATTGTCACGTGATGTGTTTTTCTCGTGTGATCACGCCGTCATGTGATGCGCCTGAAGTTCTTTGCCGTGTTTAATTCATGCGTGCGCATTTCTTATTTCATGTCATATGCAGGTAAGGTATATCAACTTTGCAAATGCTTGACAAGGGCAGCCCTTTGGAAAGCAGAAAACTTATCAACTAAACTTGATTGATTAATGTGCTTTTTTATTAGCTATTATGTCATAAATAGGTGTTTAAATTTTGGACTGGAAATACCACAACTTTGGCAATCTAACTTTGTTAAAAATCGTCAGATCGACGTCGCTGCGGAAGTTACACATTCAGGATACATTTGCAAAATCTGCAGGAATTGATAGTGCGGAATTTAATTATACTGTAGAATACCTTTACCATAGATTGTGGTCAAGTACTTTTTTGACAACTTAACTTTAAAAAAATAGCGACTTTATTTTATCTTTAGCTTCTTTTTTTCATATTTTTGCATGTTTCACATTCTCATGGCTGTAAGAAATCATCATTTGCTAGGTGTCTCGTGTGTCTTAAAAAAACGACCAAATAATTTTTTTTTTACATTTGTACATAAAGCGTTGCTTCTTGCTTATTGCAGGAAGTGATTCGTCTATCTCGTCCCTTCAAATGCTGTGCTGGATGTTGCTGGTGTGCTAACACAGATCATTGCTCCTTCAACATTGAGGTGGAATCCCCAGTTGGAAACCACATTGGGCAGATCAGACAAGCGTGAGTGGTTTTGCAAACTGTGATGCCGAGTTTGGATTTCACGAAATATTTATTGTCAGAAAAGTTTAAAATTGGTTTATGTTCCTTTACTTCCAGTGGCAGATCTAGAGGGGAGACGATTGGGATCCCACCCCCTTAAAACACAGAAAAGTAGGCTAACTCTATGCACAGTTTATTTGCAAGGTCTGTTAATACAGATCTACACAGCATTGTGTATTGTTGAAACCTCTCCCTCTAAAACTAAGTTCTGAGCCCATCCCTGTTTAGAGCAATGATTTTCTACACCAACACCAAGTCAGTTGGCTGCAACTTTTATTTCTAATTCGAGACTCCACCACCTTTTTGCTGTAGGCGTATGGGTCAGTTTATTATAAACATTGTATGCTATTGGGCCAGAGATTAAACTGTGGCGAATGAAAGAAGAAGAAAATTAAAATAAATAAAGTATGATATTTCCATTAAAAGAACACAGTGCTAGACATCGTCTTGTTATTTGACAAATCATGCAAGTCAAGTCCTCAACCCAACTTACATTCGAAATCTTACATATCCTTCTGAATCAACCGTTAGTAGGCCTAATTACTTTTCTGCCGGCTAGCAGCAATAAGCCGGTACCAGACCTCCAGACTCTTGAGCCGGTGCCAGACTGTGAGCCTGTAGGTGCTTATAGTCACTTAAATTTATGGACAAACAATTTAGAACGTCATAATTTTCTCTAGGCAATCCTTTTGGATTCCACACTATCGGATTATGGATGACACTGGAAATGAGGTTTTCAAGATCAAAGGTCCGTGTTGTATTTGCTCCGGAGTTTGCTGCACCTGCGACTTCCCATTTGAAATATTCGCTGGAGAAACAGATGGAGTTCCGGTTGGAAGAATCTCGAAGCAATACTCTGGAGCTGTCAAGGAAATGTTCACTGACGTCACAAACTTCTCTGTTTCGTGTAAGTGATGATTGTTTGATTGATTGAGGGAATTTACGCTCTCTTGAAAATGGAAGCGTTCTCTGGGGTTGGGGAGTCGGGCGAAAAATATACGATTCCGACTTCAGGGTTGCCAGACTTTTCTAAATTTGGTCTTTTTTCATTTTTTTAAAATTTGATTTTAGTTGAGATCGAAATTCAAACGGCAACTTTCACAAAAACTGACAGAAACAAACATTTTTATTTTCTGCTAAAGTTTTAGAGCGCAATGCGGAGAATAAGAAACAATGTTTTGAAAAAATATTGCAAACAAAGTTTTTATTCAAAAATAATGAAAAGGGCAATATAACGCAAGAGAACAACTGCACGCCCAGCAAGCTGGTGCAAGAGAGAAGCCCAATTACAGATCCATAGGATGCACTGCCTAATAATTATAAATTCAAGAAAAATGTACAACAAGTCCAATTGATGTCAAGTTATCTTGTTGTGTATCGCGATTTCAAATACGGTGGAAAAAAATTCACATAGTAAAATTTTTGTTTTGTTCATCGTTTTGTGTCAAGCCGGAGTAGGAACTGACGAGCTTCCACACCTTGGGCGAACTCTTTTATGATCAGTCTCGCTAGATAATGATAATTTTATTATTATCACAACATTACTACGATCAGACTGCAGTAATTAGTGGAAAGAATGTTCCTCGGTTCTTTACACGCCGTAATAGCACATTCCAAGGTGAATAGTTCGAGAAGAAATTAAACGCACTTTGAAAGGCTCAGTACCGAAATCGACTATTGTCGTGATTGGCACTTAACAAGTTTTGATGAATTTCACCGACGATTGGACTTGCATTGCAAGTTGTACATTTCACAAGCCACTTATAATCAAACGCAATGTATTTGTGTTTAGTTCCCATGGATTTGGACGTCAAAATGAAAGCTGTCCTTCTCAGCGCTACGTTCTTGATTGTGAGTAAATTGTCAACTTCATAACTAAACAGCGTTATAGGCCCACTTATTACGTCACAATGGCCGCTATACTTTCCATACATGTTCGTTTAACTTAGGTTATTTGAACACAAACATCTGAAACGAAATTCGGCAAAATCTTTTCATCTTCGTCGTCTAGTCCTGATTGTGGCCGAATAATGGGTTTGTCTTCCATTTGGACAAGACGATCTGGGATCCGTCGCCGTAGCGAAAGCAACTATTTTCGGTTAAATATTTATAATGTAACCTACTGACCCACCAAACATAAAGTTTCACATTTTTAAAACTGTAGGTTCTATTTATATTTCTGATATTCTTAGAAACTTTATAATTTTAAAGCCTTTGATGAACAGGCACGATATGCTGTCAGACCGCTTTGGCTTCAATCAAAACATTTCCTGCATTCTTGTTTTGTATTTCAGGACATGATGTTCTTTGAGAAGAAACAAAATTGAATTTGTCGGAAACAGTATTCATACAAATATGAATGTTGCACCATTGCTAAAAAAAACTGTTGTTTAAATGTATAGGCCCAACTCGTTTTCTAATTATGACTGTAGGCTTTTCTACTACAAGATGGTGCCTATCTAAAATGAAGAAAGGGAAAATATTCCGGTTTCGACAAACTAAATGTGAAAGCTGACACCACCTTGACTTTTATTTTTTATTTTTTTAAAACAAAACAAAAAACACCATTTGCACCATAGTAAGTGGGTGATGGTCTATACCAGCCGTTTATAGGATCAACTGCTTTAGATAACACGTGGTAGATTGGATTATAGTTGGGTTATGTTTATTCTTGAGTCGCATTTTAAGATTGTAAACGCATTATTCATTTAATTTTGGACTATTTTGATTTGTATTCTTTCTGTACCGCAGTAACTTGCAATTGCAATGTAAGTTTTCAATTTTTGTTTTGTTTCCTGTAAAGAATTGTACATACCGGTAAAATAATGAAAAGTACATGCTCATTTTACGCAGATTAGTTTGAGCAAATTACAAGAAGAGAGCAATCCCATAAAAATAAAAGAGCCTATAGAATATAAGCGTACTTCAACAACATAGCTTGTGCTTTTATGTGAAGTTAGAAGTACGGCCTAGCAAATCAGACATCTTTTTCAACTACACTATGTACTACATTCTGTGGAAGGGTATTGGGGGGCCTTACAGAAAAGTTTGGATTTTGCTGAAAGCGTCGTAGAATCACTTTGACTCGTTTTATGCAGATCGTTTCATACGTTTTACGTTACACGTTTTATATGGGTTGACTGGATTTATACGACACCATAACAATTCGTTGGAATAGTAAAAAATTTCAAAAAGTCTTTATTGGAAACTATCTGCTCAAAGTAAGATCTACATAGATTGAACTTATCAAGTGGAGTATGGTCATATTTCAGACAAAAAATCTGTCATTTTACATTGATTTAACAACAGCAGACGTTGAATCAATGTATAAAATGACGGATTTTTCCGTCTGAGATATAGTTACGTCTTTTCAAACCATAAATTAATCATCATTTGTTGCATTGCTATCAATAATACACTTGGCAAACACAATTGAATAGGAAAGCTAAATATTTTTATTACATCGTTGGATAACATAAAAACGGTGTACAAAGGACTCAATTTAGTGGTTGCGTTTTTATTAGTTTTTCCATTTTTATTACATGCTTTTGTTTTGCTGCATGCTTGGGCTTGGAAAACACTCATCTCCTTGGTCAATTAGGTTTCATTGTTGGAAATATTTCAAACTTGAAAGTTTAACGATTTACCTCAGGGGTTCCTAACCTGGGGGCCATGGCCCTTTAGTGGGCCATGAGCCTTTTTCAAGGGGGCCTTGAAAAAATTTAAAAAATAATATGTTTTTTAATTTATCATCTCTAAGTCCACTCCAACACTATATAATAAAAGAAATAAATTAAAATTTAATAAAAATACGAGTGACGGTTACTGTATAAACAAGTTTTTGAATTAAAATGACGTTTCTTAATTTTTTCAAAGGGTTGTAAAAAATAGGGCGGCCATTGATTGTTCAACATTTTCAAAGGGGGCCACGGTGTAAAAAAAAGTTGGGAACACCTGATTTAACTGAACAAACTCTCTTTTGTAGCTGCTCATAGGTTTGAGCAAGAGCTTTAAACGCTTCAATTTACGTTTAACTTTTCAAACAAACTTTATTACATCATTTCACAATTTCAATCCAAAAAAAAAAGTCGTTTTTATTTCTTGAAATTACAAAAAAATGAATGAAGATAGGCTATCTAGACAAGTTAAAACTTTAAATTCTGATTGTCGTCTTGCGGTTAGCATGAAATGTTTTGACTTCTTGCTATCAACGCATTGAATGTGATTGGCACTTTTCTCTTCAGTTCCCGACTTCTGAAGAGAAGTATTCTTTCCATTCACAAAGACTCAAAACAGCAAAAAATGACGCACGCGTTTTGTCGTTTCTACCACTTTCTAAACCCATGTTATACCATGCAAGTATATTATTTTGCTTTAATGGAAAGAAATTGAACTGAAACCTAGAACTGAAACAGTCGTTAGCTGCGCTATGGGTCATTATACTGTACTATACACATTTGGTCGTGATCTAAAATGGTATTTTTCGCATTTTTGTCTCGTTAATTACTATGCCACTGCTTATTTGGCACAAGTGGACTTGTGTAGCATTTTGTCAAAAAGGTTCATTGCTTTTATTCACCCATATTTGGTTGATCTTACGAATCTGCAGCTGTGGACGTTATTGCCGATGACCATTAAGTGACGTCATAATCACTTGCCGTTATGACGTAACTGAAGTAAATTTCGCTGAAAATCGTTTTTACCATTTGCAACACATCGATTGACATTACCAGCAAAACGTTCAAATTGATTGTGATGTCAATGCTGTGTTTCTCTTCAGTACGCAGTTCAGTGAAAAGATCTTTGGAGATGATATTCTTATAAATGTTGAGTTTGTTCAAAAGTTTCAGATGAGATAGAGATTTTACTTCACAATAATATTTGCTGTTCTAACAAAGTAACCTATTGTCGTCTGATGAACGCGAACGACCTGAAAACAGCGATTGTTGCAGCGATAACTATGAGAAAGAAATAATTTCCCTCTCCAATTGACCTGACGTTTGACAAGAAGGTAATAAGATCGGATAACGTTTGATATTCAAACTGTAAGAATACAAACATCAGAACAAATTCAAAACTTTTTGGCGTAAAAAACCATTGGAGTTCGTTTCCTAGTTTCGTAATTTGTATAGAGTCATCCCACCAAGTCTTCGCGTGTTCTTGTCTCGGAGAAGTGTTCTTCTGGTTGCATTCTGATGCAACATTTGATTCGTTTGTAATTATTTTATGCACATTTTTCGATGGGTTTTTATCCAAGTGTTCATAGCGAAATGGAAACCCAAAACTTTCTCTGATTGCCTTTACTCTCCTTGCACGTGTGTGGCATGCATGGCTGCCAGTGACGTAACAAACAGTCTGAGGCGCGTGCCAGTTGATTGTCAGGACTGAGGCAAATAACAATTGGCTGCAGCTGAATGGTGAGATCTCTGTGATGAGTCTGTTTCTAGGTTTTTAAACATAAAATTTTTAACAGTATTTGAGAAGGAACAGAATTATGATAAAATGTGAAATAAAAATAGAAATGAAATGTAACTTACTGCTCCTGATAAGTCAAAGTTTGAGTCCCATGGCAGTCATATCAAACATTTCAAGTGCAGTACCGGTAGTCACTGTGTTCAGTTTGTATAAAACATTGAGGAAAAGTTTTAATAATAGTGAAGCTTGTTTCGTCCAACTTAGACGTGCGTCTAACAGTTGGAGACTTGGATGTGGTTAGGAAAGCAAGTAAGCTAACTATCCTGTCCACTTTCAGGCACGGTTTAAGTGTCTTGTGAAAGACACCTGCGTGCGTTTGACCGGTATCGAACCGGCGCCCGTTCGAGCGTCGTACAAGGCTCTCACCGCTCGACTATGCAGCCGACCTAATGCAGCTAAATTACATCAATCAATCATTTTATTTTTCGTCATTAACGCGTCCGGGACGAAAAAGATACTAACTACAAAAATCGATATAAACCTACCAGCACGTTAACGAACGGGAAAAGGTGGCAAAACCTTGAAAGGTTTAAAACGTGCCTGAATGAAAAATTATGTAGTAGGCTATATATCAGTAGTTAGCACGGCCACAAAACCCAAAAAAACAAATAGCAAAAAATAAAACAAAAACAGAGAAGCACACATGTAGTATTGAATGACAGCCTAATGAAAAGTGTTGTGGATTGAATTTGCCAGTTCCAATATTGGTGTGGTGTAGGTAGTGTAGGTATTGAAAACGTAGTGTAGGTAGCTGAAGTCAAAGTGCTTGTGCAGCCACTAACAATTCACCATGACATTATTATTTTACAAAGCAATGCACTTTCAACCTGCAGAAAAAGGTTTAGTGTTAGGCCTACATATCTTAATGTGCACATGAAATTACGATTATGTTGGAATAACTTCCATATCGTATTTAGAAAGGCAGTAATTTGAATATGTTTAAGGCTCAGTAAAGACTTTACAAGTAAAATTATTCCAAAGCAGACTGATTAATTAGTGAACAGCATTCAGTCTGGTCGACTTCTTCTTTAACGTCGCCTGATATATCAGGTAACAATTCGGACACGATTGCAGCTTGTTTGACGTCATCCTGTGCTTACTTTACCCTGCAGTTTTTTCGAATTTGTGATTTTGGTGATATCGAGGCCTTCGTCCAGCAGCGCCAATTAGTTGTAATATTGCAGCTAATGATCTCTTTCTATTTTCCAAAATGTCTAGAAATGCTGATAACAAAAGCAAGATTTTTCTACTGCAAGCTAGAAGTTTTCATTTCATACCGCTGGTAGAAACATATTTTTGTACTTTCACTTGGACATTTTTCGTCAGAAAAAGTGTCTGGAAGCTTTAAACATAAAAATGTATCAAAACGTCTGGATTGTTTACGTCACAATAACGTTGCTCTATGGCGTAACAAGCAAAATATTTCCTTTCATCATCAATCTTCGTGGTTTCGTTTCTTCAGCAACGCCGAGGCGGAATGGTAAAATGCCGACAGGATTGTTTCATGTACAGACATCCCCCTTAAGGCTATCCATCTCTACCTTTATGGAGTGGCGTGACCATTTTTGGCTGTTTTCTCTTTTCAGTAACTTTCAGTCTATTGGTATTCAAAAAAGCCCCGGGCACGGTTCAACCAAGTCAGCTCCTACTTTATTTTATTTCTTTTCTTTTATTAAAAGTAGACTAAATTCTTAAAGTTTACTGGAAACGTGAACACCGGAAAACTGGTCACGCCACGCCACTGCTACTTTTAGGCTACCTATAGGCTATTTTTACCTTCAACTTGCAGCATCTGTTTTTCTAAAGCTGTAAAGCAGAGACAGGTTTTTCAAACGTAGCTACAAGGAATAATAAAGATGATAGCAGGATATAACCATCTGATATAACTTTGGAAAAGTAATTTGGTTATAGGCTACTGCTGACAGATGATTGGCAACAATGTAATTAGGTGAAATGACATTAGTCAAAGATGACAAAGCTACATGAAGCATAATGAATGATGCTCATCAAGCTTTGTTGAATTACATTTTTATTCGTAAAACAGAGAGCTTCACCATTAGATACAAAGTTACATTAATGATTAAGGGAAGTAGATTCTTAGATTTAGTAATAGCCTAGTATGCTATATCATAATTACAACAGATTGTAATTTTCATAATTACAAAATACACAATATCGTTGCCTAATATCCTTTCATTACAATGTACTGTAATTGTTTGTGTATTAGTTACCTTGTTGAATGGGCAGTTTTTTGATAGTGAAAAACTTATGTTAGCTTAGCCTACTTGAGTGAGAAAATGATATAGCAAAAAAGGCCTTCGTTTCGTACAAAAAATGACTTAATTGTCATTATTTCACACATTTTAGTCAAAAGTGAGCTTTAAACTCCTAAACCAATCTTCACTGGTTGCTTATGTAGGCGAGGCCTACTCATTTAAACTAAAAGCTATCGGTAAATGTTGTAAAAGAAGTTTGGATAATTTTGATATTTCAGCATTGGTTCACTATCGAAAAGCAAAGGTTGTTTTATCTTTCCAAAGGAAACATCTTAATAGATTCAGCTATGTCTTTGATAGAAGTTTTATTGTTTGTGTCGTCGGTATTGGTGAGATTGGTACTGTCTTCTAACATCGATACTTCGGAAGACACAATACGCGTTGTGACGCCCAATCCAGAAAACACTTCCTTTCCATTGTTGAATCCAACGTACTTTGGATATTCTCTTCATATCAATAGAAGATCAGGTCAAGAACTTCTTCCTTCGCCAAGGTAAGGCAACAACTTCACTTTTCTGTTGTTGGAAAACAATTATGATTTTTCAATTTATACATAACTACAAATAACCATTATGATCAGATAATAACCATTGATGACCTCACAAAATGACATGGCCATAACAGGAAAAGGAAATGTTCTTAATGAGCAAGCAAATTGCAGGCCGTTTTGTTTTTTTAGCCTCGGCAATCGATTTTCTTTTCTTTACTCTTCTGAATTGATTTTGTGCGTTGCTTATGCAGCACTGCCAGCACATGTTTACCGGTTTTGACAATTTTTTTATTGAAATTTTATTAGTGCTTTATAATTAAAACAATAAATCAAATATAGTTATTACTATCTGAAGCCTTTACAAATTGTTTCACCTAACGGATCATCAGAAGGTCTTATTCAAATAGAAAAATAGATAAATTATTATCAAATAGATGATTCTATTTGAATAAGACCTTCTGATGATCCGTTAGGTGAAACAATTTATAAAGGCTTCAGATAGTAATAACTATATTTGATTTAATTCGCTCTGCTTTGCCTTTTTGCTTGGCATTGAGCACTTTTTGTAGTATTAATAGTTTTCATTGTTTTAATTAAAAGAATATGTTTTTTTGTTTTATGTTGTTCAGTTATATTATTGTGGTATTTACGTCTTGACAACGTCTGGAATTTGTGTTTGTTAGTTACGTCATCTGCTGCTTGATTAAGAAGCGCGATTCCTCTGGCACCGCAAGCAACCTTTCCATTTCAACTGCTTTGCCAGAGCGTCGCAGTCTTGTGTTTGAAACTATATGTTACTGTAGAAGTTTGTGTTGTATGCCTACTACGTTACCTATTGCTATTAGTTTGTCTTTAGTTCTTATTGTTTTGAGTTTCTATATTTCAGTGAATAAAAGCCTCAATTGGTTATTAAATGTTTCATCACAATTATCAGAACACAACCTTTTTTGGTAACAAAGTTTCTTTGAAGCTAATTCGTTGCATTGAATGATACCTAGTTGACAAGTTTCTATACAGGCAATATCTGCAGGTGATGATTACAAACGTAAAAAAAAAACAGTTTTGTTGGCTGGACTACCGCCGAAAAATATTTTATTTGGACCAGTATACAATCATCATACAACTTCAAAACCATAATGAAGTAAATTTAAGTTCGTTTTTAATTTTATTGGAATCGCAATAAACGTTTCAACTCAGTGATGTGAAGATAAAAGAAACTGCTTTTATGATTTTCAGCAAAACATAAAATGCCCTTTATTACGTCAAAACCTTGTTTTGCAATGAATCCTTCCCACAAGCTCCAATAGTGGATCGGCCAATCAAATTGTTTTACGGTGCATTTAGGTACAAAATGTAAATATGCTTCCAGGCCGCCATGCTTTGGATGCAGCATATAAAAAATCTGTATGCAGAAGGCTTTTATTTGTTAATATTTTTATGTAAATTATCGCTTGTGCCTTGGTCTGTGTTGTGACGTGGTTCATCCGTAGTGACGTAGTAATTCGTATTTCGGTGCAATACCGAGTTTTTGAAATGCTCGAGGAAGGCTAGTCGGCGTTATTGTGGCGCCCACCTTGTAGGCTATATCCGAAAACCTTTTTTAACATAATAGAGTCTATTGCGTTGTCTCGTTTATCTGCTTATTGTCCTACAACGTTGTATATTAAAAACTATTACAGGGCTGATGGGCGTTTCGGTTCGATTTTAGCCTTGAAGAAAAAAAGTCATACCGTGCGCATAGAATCCGTGCCACTGCTAACATGGAAACTATCTTGTGACAAAAACCACTCTTCAAAGCAATTTTTTATTAGTCTGTTGCTTAATATGTAAAAATAACTTTTCGTTTAATAAATTACAGTTTAATGGTTGGAGCTCCGAAGAGGATTAGCCGCAATACGTTGCTACCCCAAATCGATGCTGATAATTCTGGTGAGCTGTTAATACCTGAAATTATAATGGATTCGTTTTAACACTTCTTCTTCCGTGTCTCCGGAAGCGATCTTCTTTAGGGAACCAGTTTTTAATGTCCAGTTTTTAGGTTTAATGATATAGCATGAGTGTCCTAGTGACACTCGGGCTGTGCAATCTACCCTATGCTACAAACTTAAAGCAATTATTTTAGTGATTGCACTTAAATCATGCGATGTTGTAGATACTTATTGCAACATTGTCACGTTGGCAAGTAAAGTATACAAACCTCTATTACGTCACAAGCAACAACCAGCTTGATGGCAACCTACCCATGCGTAACGTGGTGTCAGAACCGTTCAGACGACTCAAATGTCACAATTTGTTTCTTTTCCGTTTTTCTGTCTCACAACAAATGTCATTCTTGTATCGAAACGACAACCTTACTGCATCTAAATATATCCAAAGGTTGTAAGAGACTACTGCCATCACTAGTGGATATTAAATTTACATTCAGCCATTGATATTTATAATTGACATTAGCAAGTTACGAGAAAACGGCAAGTTTTATTTTCTCATTCTAAAACTTTCTTTTTCGTTTTTCCACCACTGGACGTCACTAATCGCAAAGATGTTCTGTGAGTTTTTTTGCTCATCTGCAAAGGCTGAAATCAACATTGTAGTTGCTAAAATTTCTTGTTTTGTAATTTCTTTGTCCATGATGTTCTTTTGTTCGCCTTTCATTTTCGAAGATGGCCAACATTATTCTGAACCAAGTTTCAACATGCAACTGGGTGTGCGTGAGTACAAAGATGATTGATGAGGGCGATTCCTGCGGTGAAGTCTCTGTTGTGTAGGATAGTAACATACAACACTGGTTTATCGACTAAGTTCATTGCTGCCAGATGTTTGCCTTTAATGTTTCATTTTTTTAATGTTTTTGCAATTAGTCAATGGCCCTGTTGGAGGATTGTACAATTGTCCTCTTTTCTTCTCTCCGGCCCAATCTCGTACTTCTTGTTCGTCCGTAAACAATCCTTTGGAATTCGAACAAGGAGATAATCATGGAATGAATCTTGGAGTGCTTCCTACTCGAACTGGAACTGAGGCTATTGTAAGTAGCTATGTGACAACATAAAAACAGAAGTTGGTATAGAAGTACTTTATCTTATCCAGTTTTGGGTTTTAACCTACAACAGGGTAGCTATATAAAATGGAAAGTAGGCCTACTGTGCATCTCTCGCGCTTTTTTCAAAACAAAGGTATATTTATTCAAATTTAACCTCACAATGTTAAAAGATGTTGATGGTAACGAAAGATGTTGGCTTCAAGTCCAATTTTAGTTCGACATCGATTCAAGATGGTTCGGTCCACCTGGTTTGATCCAAGATGTTTGGCTCCACAATCCCAGTTGTTTTATTTCATTTTCCCAAAATCCTGTCCAGTTAGGGGGACAGTGATTAAAGAACCGTCATTTAAATGGCACAAGAATTGAAAAAAAAACGTTTCTTTTCACTGAGACCAGGCATACTAGCAAGTTTCAACACGACTTTTGAAACGATTTGTTTTGACACTTGTCACTCTGTCTTCTTGTCTGATTAATTGCAGTAAATATTTAGAGCAGTTGCAACTGCTTCATAAATAAAAACAGCAATAACTAAAAATAAATAGACTTCTGAAAATCACAAATTGTGTTACATTGATAATAATAGATATGATTTTTCCAAGATGTTGCAATTGGCCTCCGTTTGGTTGGTTTTGAATTTTTATCCTCGGACTGACCAAGCCTTGATTGGTTATTCCTGGTAGTTTCGCATACTTGGAGAGGCTCTTGACACAGGGCCGGTTACCAAGATTGACAGAGAGAAATGTCCCATTGTTGAAGTGTTTTTGCTTGAATGTCATTGTCATGCTTTAAGAATGTTATATTGTAAAAACATGAGTAGGCTTTTGCCTGTGGCAAAGCATATTACACGAAATTGTGCTGACCAATTTCTCCTCATTTCATTTTACTGTAATATTTTTATGTAACGAAATTCAATCTTTAAGGCCTGTCTTAAATTCTTCTAACTACTGTATGTTTTTTTTTGAATAGCTTGATGCAACTTTTCAACCTGGAAGCAAGAACCAACTTTACTAAGCCATATTTTATTTGTCTTCTCAAGGACATGTTGTTTATGTTTTACGTAATTACTTTCTTTATCACATCATGTTACATAAAATCCCACCTTGCTCTATTTGATATCTCCCCTACCTTCTCTCTCACTTGGTTCTGAGCTTCAGAGACGGGTTACGTTGAACCGATTGAGAACGGGAGTTGGGCGTTTTAATGCTTGCTTGGCACGTTTGGGCATGAGGGCCTCTGCTGTGTATCAGCGCGGTGTGACAAAGCAAACAGCCAACCACATCATCTTTGGTTGTCTCATGTATTCCCCTCTCAACGGCATGCCTCCGCAAACTTGATAATCTGACAAAAAATTATGAAATTTTGAGGACCAGGTCATCATAAAAAATTATGATGCCCTGACGAAAAACTGGCTCCAAGTTCTTTCATTCGGTTGATCACAAACTTTCTGCTGTGTGCGAACGACGAAGACGAAGAAGCTGACATCTTGAAACCGGCTTATCTATTTTCAGTCGTGTTCCCCAAACAAGAGACAAACGTGCGATGTACGCGGCATCACCCTCCACAACAATCCAGGGTTCTGTTATCGATCCACGAATCTTGGAAGATCTTGGATGAAAGATCCAAGAACCAGGGATCAAGGTGAGAATATCAAAAATTTCAAACAACCTTTGTTAAAATTTTAATTAACACTGTTTCTCAAGTATCGTGCATAAAAACACTTCAGGTCTATGCTCTTCTGGAGTAAAATCGTTTGAACATAGTTGATTGTACACCGTAAGAATGTACCATGTTTGTCCATAAACTAATCACTACTTTATGAGTGTCTATACGGTCCAGATTTTGGCCTGTTGTCAACTGATCGGAGTGTTCGCCAGCAGCAGCATTCACATGGGGGTCAAGATGGTGCTTTTGGACGCGGCTCCGGATAATTTTAGGGACCGAAGACCTTTAAGAACCCATCTTGTATTTTATGAACATAGGAAGTTTCTCTAAGAAGTATCTTAATTTTGGTCCGGAAGATATCATTGGTACAGGTCCTAAACTATCCTCTAAACGGCTTTGGCGTCGATACTTTCAGTTCAAAGCACGATGTTTCATCTTCTACTGAAATTATGCGACTAAGCCTTAGCAAGATACCAATAACACGTTTGAAAGTAACATTGTTCTTACCCTCCAGTCCATATAATCTTTATCGAATGGACATCACGAGACTTAATAAGGAAACTTTGGTCGTCTCGATAAGATTGTTGCATCACAAACATGAAAAACAAAGTAGCACAACCGGATATAATATTTTTTTTATTCAGACAAAAATTAATGCAAAGAAATACGTTGAAGGTTTTAACGGCAGAACTGTGCCCTTGCCAGGAAAAAATGATACGATTGCATGAGCAGGAAAACTGAAACAGCTAAAATGCTCAATATAAATCTTCACCTTTTGTTGATTGTGCACCACCTAACGGAGTGGATGGCCTGCGTGTCTTGAACGATGAAACCAAAGACTGGCTGCTTTCCGGTAGCCTTCCAATGTAGTGCGGAACATCTTTAATTTGAGTGGTAAAAGCATAGACTCTCGTGCTCAAAGGCTCATGCGACGAAAAAAAAATAAATAGAAAAACTAGATCTGGTTGTGTCACTTAGTTTCTCATGTTTGTTGTACCATAAAGTGAACGGTTTGCTAAGCCTCTATTCCTTGCAGTTTGCCCCACGACTAAGTTGGACCTGATATTCCTGTTAGACGGGTCAGGATCTGTGGGTCGGAATAACTTCCGCATCGTCCAAAACTGGGTAGTAGGAGTTAGTTCCCGCTTTGACATCGACAATGGGAGGACCCGGATGGGAGTGGTGCAGTTCTCAAGTTACGATTCTTCAAGGTCAGCATTATGACGTAGTTGTGCACTGTGACGCAACGTTGCTTGTTATTGGATAGCTTAAAATTTAATGAAGTAGTGATTGAAATAAAATAAAATAACAAAAATAAATTATTTACAATTTGTTCCGGCGGTTTGATTGCCCTCTTGATTTGTAATTGTGCTAACGTTGAGTTGAGTTTATACCTGCTTTCTTCTCCGTAACATGACAAGCCTTGCGATTCAAACGTTTTATTGTAAATTGTTGCTTCTGCCGAGTGGATGGAGCCGTTGTGTGTACAGAGACCACTTACCTTTGTGTTTAATTCAGTATTGGTAAAGCAAGCGAGAGAAATGCTAGGACAACTTTACGATATGTGTGTACTTTGAATTTGAGTTTAACCATTGTGAAGTTCATAAGTGCGTACAAAAAACTCAAAACAAAAAAAACCAAACATGATGATAAAATAGTAGTAGCCTACAAAACAATGTTGGTTATTATCTTCGTTTGTTACGTTACATTGGCAACACTATTTGCTTTGTTCAGCAATTTGAGGAAATCAAACGAAAGAACTTGACAAAACGTTTCTGATTTAATAACATTGTAAGTAAACAAACTGTTTGGATAGTAGTTGTTTATGCGCATGCAATTGGTTTAAATGGTCAACCTGGTCACGTTTATGGAATTTTTTTGGCCTCTTTTAGATGGTTATTACCAAATCGTGACAAGCTAGATCACGTCATGGGCATGGCTATTAATTCTTGCTGTCCAGCAGCTTGCAACTATCTTCAAAAAGTTTATTTTACCTTCAGATTGTTCTACTTATGTGCAGTCATGGTTCGTGTAGCCTAATTGAAGCCGGGGTAGGCTTTCTCCAAAAGAATCTAAAATGTCCCAAATGTAACCAATATTTTAAAGTCAAGGTTGGACTCATTAGCCATTTAAGAACTCACCGTTACTGCTTTTGTTGCGAAGACTATCATCCTCGAAGAAGAGGAATAGTCATGATCAGCCTTCTTGTATTCCTGCATACAATTGCAAGATTTTCATTTTCTGTAGCTTAGTTCAAGTCAATGAGCTACTTGAGTTGACGTTGTTTTGTTATTGAATGTTTTGCCAAAAAACATAGCCGAGCGGTGAGCGCCCTGGATTGACACTTGAAAGGACGCCGGTTCGACACCGCTTAAGAGCATGCGGCTGTGTCTTTGGCAAGACACTTAAAGGCATGCTTGAAGGTGGTCACGACGACTGGCTTCCTTGCCTTCTAGTTTACTTAATCTAAATCTTCAATCATCTGGCGTAAGCCTGAATGTTGTCATTGAATGTCTTGCCAAAAATCACAGCTGCGAGTTCGCGACAAGACAAAGCTATAGCTAGCTAGATTTCAGTTGGTGTGAAAGCTGGAACCAAGCATCGACTAGATGCTTTTACCGCTAAAACACGCAGCCGCCATAACAACAATGTATTGTTGCGGGATTGTATTGCAAAGCCCCTGTTTCGACGCCCTTCATAAGACAAAGATGACGCGAACTGGATGACTAATCAATTCAGTGGCTGCTCGACACCTTCCCAAATATTTAACTAAAGTCACCGGTACTGCTCAAGGGAAGAGCGCCTCGACCCTTGGAGTGGCGAAACAGAAAGGTTTACATGAAGAAGAAATAAAAGTTTTTCTAAATCAAGACAGTTATTATTATATACAGGAGGAAAAAGTTATTACATAAAATCATTACGAATATTTAATGCATAAAATTATATTCTCTTTGACCCATGTATACTTTGCAGACCCTTGAACAGACAACGCAATATTGTCACTGAAATCCGACTCGGACAACATACACAAAGACGATTCACGGTAATTTGACTATTGGTTAGGGAAATCCCTCTAGTAGGAATAGTTTTGTAACCGTTTGCATTTCACGACTCAATCAATTTTAAGAAAGTGGACTACTGCCTTGCTGTGCAGGAATCACATATTTATCAGGCTACTTCACTTTGAAAGAAGGAATGATTTATTTCATTTGATTGATTGTAGGAATCTTTTTGTGCAGTTTCCGTTTGTTATTGAAGTGTTGTCTGCAAATTATTCCAACCTATACCATCCGCGGAATGGTGAGCTGTCCTGAAATGCGTTGCTGAAGCTCACACTCCGAAAGTCGAACCAGCGTCGCTTGACCTTGCAGTTTCTCGTTCAAGAAACATGCAGTGCCTGTGGCCAGTAATAACTATTGACATCTTGTTAACCCGGTACTGGTTTTTACTAAACTGAGTTAGATTGATTTCTGATCAAATAAAGATCCATGTCGGATTCAGTGACTGTTAACTTGTTTTAACCGTTTTTGCTTTCCAGCTTGGAGTGTCTGGAATCAGGCTGCAGGGAAGGTCAACGTACACAGCACACGCCATCAACTACACAGTGGGAGAATTCCAAAATTCCAGACGATTCGACGATCCCTTAGTAGCCAAGGTGCTGATCCTACTGACCGATGGAGTGTAAGTCCCTCAATCTTCTCTTGAGCAGGACGTAGCCACCGCAGAGGGCTTAGAAAGCAATCGCTCTCCCACAATTTTATCTCTCCCCCAAAAAAAATAATTACAATTGATTTTATTTTATTACAACATCTTAATACCATTTGTAATTCATGTTCAATGACGTTTGCCTTCCAATAGTCGCTTTTTCCCCCAAAATTTTCTTTTTAGCAACTTCATTGATCTTGAAATTTCGCTATATCGCGTTATTGCCTTATCGCTTGTATTGCCTCAGTATAATGGACTTGTAAATATTTCGATCTAGATTCTAGAATATCAGATTGCTTGTTGTTTCTCATCAGCCAACTTTCGATTTCCGGTTCTGCAGACAAAGCGTTCGTGCCAACGGAGAGTCGCTGGGGTCATTGTTATGTCACAACTTAGTTATTCTGATTCTTCACCTGTGAATAGTTAAATGTTTCCGATAACTGATTAGCAAGGTGAAAGGTTGAAGGTGAAAGGTTGAAGCAACACTTCTCAGTATTCAGACAAATGCAGCATAGAAGGTTGAACATCTTTCTTTTCTTCAGGGCAAGTGACAGCCCATTCCTTTCTGCCAGTGCCAACTACGCAAGATCCCAGAACATAAGAACGTTTGCCGTTGGAGTGGGGAATGCAGATATTGATCAATTAAAGGTAAGTTGACATAAGCATGAGTTCAGATTGTTTAGAAGTGTTTTTGTTTCTACAATCAAAACAAACAATTTTTAATTTGTATTTTTATGGCAAAAAATCATGAAAAGAAGCAAGTAGCTAATTATGAAAAAATTAAAGTCACTCAACTTTGTCGTTTCTAAACAATCATTGCAAGAGGAAAGATACTTGTTTCATTTTCTTTGGCCTATTTCAATTCATTCAGGACAACCCTTTTCATTCTTAAAAAAACATTTTTTTTGAACTAGGTTGACAACTGATTGGAACAACAGAGACGTTTTGAACACAAACATCTTTATTTAACAATTAGGCAGGCTGTGAAAAAATACATTACTTAGACTTAGATGGAGGTAGTCTGCTTAACCAGAGTTTAAGAACTGTATGTTCGACAATAACGTAAATATCTGGCATCTCTGGTGTGGCAGAGTTGCCCAACGCTTGCATTAATAATCAAATGATGCAAGTCGTTCAATCATATTTAAGAATTCTGAAGTTCTTATTGCAATGCACAATAATTATGTTATTCGTGATTGGCAAATATGTAAATTCCATACTTAGTACACTTAAAGTAACTTACATCTGAAAGTTAAAATACAATTTGTTTGGCAAACCTAGCAACTTCTGAACCCCGGTAACTTTTGGGCCGCGATAACTTATGGGCCACGTTAACTTTTGGGCCACGGTACCTTCTGGACAACAGTTTCGGCTGGCTAGACTATTGCATCGGCATAAGACTAAATTAGACAAAAATAGATTGTTTTTGAGCATTTCTTCTTTTGAACTGATATCACGAACCAAAACTGATCTACCGAAGCTCTAAAAGTCTGAATTAAAATTTTTCTCTCTTTCAGACCATAGCCACGGGGAACTTAACGTCTAACGAGAGAGTCTATTCTGTGGAGAATTTTGACAATTTAAGCGCAATCACAGATCAGCTGCAGAACGCTATTATGACGTTTGCGATAGAAGGTAACAATGACCACGTGATGGAGATGGTGGGGTTAAAAAAAGAAAATCGAATGCCTTCACTGGTTTCTGTTCAGTAATGATAGAAATTATTATAAAAGACAAAAGTAATAGGCTGTAAAGGTGATATCATTAATAATATTCAGCAGTTCATTTTAAAGCTTGTTTATTGTCAGCATTTGAAGCAGTACGTTATGTTCATTTAACAAAAACCACAGACAACCACAAAAGTTTGTTTGAGTTGTTTAATTTTTTAGTTTTTTAATTAACAAAATTTTTCCGCAGGATCCGCTAATCCGACGGACGTGAACCACGATTTTGAATATGCGGAATACGGATTTTCTTTCCAACCTTCTAAGATATTGCGAGGAAGGAGGGTAACTACTCTTTTAAATAAAGTTGTCATTTGTTTCAATAGGCAACAATTTGCCTTGTTAGCAATTAAATCTAATATCTGTGAAGTCATAATTATATCAGTTATTTCATTTTTCATTGTCCTTGTTTTTGTTTTTGTTTGCATGATCATGAGGTTAGCCTAGAGACGCAATGCAGCAGCGACGTTTAACAGCGAAAAACAGAAATTAGTCAACAACAAATAGTTTGAGAACGAAAGGTATATGCTGTGATTTAGGCCTACTTAACACGTGTATAACAGCTATCCCTTGTCGTTTTTTAAATCACTATTAATGCCGCCAGTGTGACATAGCAAGTATGGCAAAGGCATTGCGATTAAGTTTCAATTAACATTGAGGGAAAGCATCTTGCGTGAGCCGCAGTGGAAAATATGACCAAGAAACCAGAAAGTCAATGAAGTAGACTGGATGATTCAGAAACATTATGGGACACACGTATTGAAGGTATGCAATTGTGTATTAGCGCCGCCTTAGATTTGTGCATTTGTGGAATTAAAAATGGCTTCAGAGTTTTCTTTTTCATAATTTAGACTTAGAGGACAATTTAAAAAATAGTTTGACAATTACGATCAAAGTGTTAACGTTTCAGGAAACGTGGCAGTTGGCGTCTTCACACCAAGCAATATTTAGGGTGTGAAATTTTCAACAGTTCACATCATGCCAGGCTTTGGAATGAACCAACGAAGCGTGACAGTGACGTAACAAACATAACAATTGTTGTCGTCCACTTGAGACTTTCCATCTCGTTGCATCCAGGTTGAAATGATCACGTGACCACTCCTCATCCCGAACTGAAAACCGTTGCCATAGAAATAAAGAAATTTAACTCACAACAAGGTAAAATAAAAAACATTTAATTTCACCACTGTTCTTCCTTGAACAACTGGTTGCTTTAATCTGATGCATTCCCAGACTCACGTTGTTGCAATATATTTTAATTTTTAAAAAGGTTCTTTCAAATCTTTTTTTTAAAACCAATGTTTCACCCACGATGGAGATGACCATATTCATTGCACAAACAAATAATTTTAAACCAGTACAAATTTACTGGTAGGTTGAGCATTTGGGATAAATTCACCAGCACGGGCGATTGCTTAACCTTTGAAATAGATGTGAATGTAAACCAACATCTCAATTCAGTTCATTTCTATCAACACCACATAATAAAAAAAGGTAAGATATTGTCAAACCAAATTTACCTTTTGGAAGTTGCTATCTCGCGACACGTGAGATCAGCAATGACCAAACAACAACGCCTTGGCTATTGTTGTGATGTTTCATGTCATCACCAGATACACAATGGAACGCTATTCACATCATACAATGGCTGCAACTCAATACGGACCCGGGTTGTTCTGGTGTTCTAACTTCCACTGCTGCTTTTGAAGGCATTGGTGAGTAAAGCAAAGATTACAACAAGCTGTGAAAGTTAAATTTTACGCTAAATTAGAGCTTGCTTCCTCGTATATGCATCACGGCTTGTTAGCGTTTAGAAAAACGATTTACTTTCAAAATAGCAATTTTTTTAGAAAGGTTTAAGCAAAACTGTTACCAGGGAAGGTTCAAGAGGCACTACTTGTTTTGAAAAATACTTTGCGTATATTGCATATTCTCATACATTTTTCTCTTACTTTTACCTTTGAACTTCAAAGCTTTCCAGCTACAAGGTGCACGATAATGTTGCAATATCGATGACTTCAGCAACTGACGTTATATATTGAACCCTAGAAAAAAAAATTATAACATACGATGGAATAACTGTATGCATAGCCTACCGTAAGGCCATAGGCTAGAAAAACGTCCCAAACATTTTAGCCTACATACCAGAGTTTTTTGTTTGCTTTATCTTAACCTACAACACTGACATTGTTTTATATTCAGAAAAACGCTCTTCCCAAAGTAAGCTTAAATTTAAAATAAAAGATGAACAAAATACATACCAGCCAACCAGTAGCGGGGGTGAGTGCGAGTTGGTAGGCTACAAATAAGATTTACCTATTGTAGTATCAATACAACACAAGTATGAGGTGAAATATGCTTTGTACACTAAAGGAGTAGGTGGGGACACTATAGGAGTAGGTGGGGACACTATAGGAGTAGGTGGGGACACTATAGGAGTAGGTGGGGACACTATAGGAGTAGGTGGGGACACTATAGGAGTAGGTGGGGACACTATAGGAGTAGGTGGGGACACTATAGGAGTAGGTGGGGACACTATAGGAGTAGGTGGAGACACTAAAGGAGTAGGTGGGGACACTAAAGGAGTAGGTGGGGACACTATAGGAGTAGGTGGGGACACTATAGGAGTAGGTGGAGACACTATAGGAGTAGGTGGGGACACTATAGGAGTAGGTGGGGACACTATAGGAGTAGGTGGGGACACTAAAGGAGTAGGTGGGGACACTATAGGAGTAGGTGGGGACACTATAGGAGTAGGTGGGGACACTAAAGGAGTAGGTGGGGACACTATAGGAGTAGGTGGGGACACTATAGGAGTAGGTGGGGACACTATAGGAGTAGGTGGGGACACTATAGGAGTAGGTGGGGACACTATAGGAGTAGGTGGGGACACTATAGGAGTAGGTGGGGACACTAAAGGAGTAGGTGGGGACACTATAGGAGTAGGTGGGGACACTATAGGAGTAGGTGGGGACACGTCAGATAATTTTTAAAATTTTACTGAAACTCCAAGAAACTTCTTTAACAAATTGTTGACTTCTTTTTTTGGTCATAAAAGAGAAAAATAGTTAAAACTTTTACTTTTGATTCTATTTAAACCAAACCTTTCAACTCCAATCTTCACAGAGAGCTAGGTTTTAATTTAATGAATTGGTCAAATGCAAAGCGTCCACTCTATCAACAAAGAAACAGCAATGAGCCACCAAATTGGATCATGCGCATGTGCAGATTAGGGTGAGGATTACAGTGGCTAAAAAGATTGGCGTTAGGTCATACAAACCTATTTGGACACCTAGCTACGACATTGCAAGTAGGCTTTCGACTCATCGATGTTCGTAGCGGGTGCAATAAGTAGAGTGGACGTAATGGTTGCTGAAAAGCGGCTGAGAAAAATGAACTGGCCACCCTACTCTTTTTACTGCTGAAAGTCTGGTATAGTGAGAACCTTATCTTCTCATCTCCCCATGCTTGGTAGTAGGCTACATTTTCGTAGGCTACTAAGCCCTACTGCAGTGAAATTTCGATATGTTTCCGTATTTCTGACAGTGGAAGCTCAAGTGCAGTGCTCAATTTCATGAATGTTCAACTCAACTTTCAATTACAGGTTTATCCTCAAACTGTGCAACCAGACTGGATGGCTATGCCACAGATCGGCTATGACTGCCCTCCGGGACTGGAGTACTTGGTCCACCTTGATCAAGTTCTGATTGAACAGAAAGTGGATATCGTAGAAGGTAGCAGCTGCTTCAAACATTTGATTTCTAAAATGATTAAAACAAAATGGGGTGTGGGCTTGGTCAACGGATTTAAAACAGTTTTCCTATTAGCGATCCCTAGTGGATGGAATAATTCGCAGACAACAATCGGAAACTTCTCTCTGTCAATCTCAGTAACAGGCTCTGCGTCAAAAACTCTACAAGTATGCGAACCTACCAGGATTAATCTTTCAGAGTTTATCAGTCAGAAGATAAAGATTTAACTAATTAAGTTAACCAAGTTTTTTGTTTCAAATATTTTATTTTTCAGCTATTACTGGCTTTGAGCGAGAAAACAAATTCAAAATATTGAACAAACAAGGCCAGCAGTGTTACTTCGCTTATGAAGGTAATACAGTGGGCTATATAAAGCGTTTATATATAAAGTGTAATATCTGATATTATTATCCTACTGTTTGAATTCTAAAAAATAAGATAATAATACAAATATAGTATAGCTTCAGTAGGCCTAATTAATTTTCAATATACAGTAGACAAATAAAACCTAGCAACCACACGGCATTTAACATAATGTAATAACTTGAAAATAAACTAAAAATTACAAACGTTTTCGGCGATACTCATGTTAGCCCTTATCAAGTAACCAACTGACTGATGTTTTACATAAATTGAAATTACAAAACTGATCTGCACAAACGACAAAAGAAATTGTGTATGTAGGCTAGATCACTTTTGTAATTTCAATTTATGTAAAACATCAATCAGTTGGTTACAAAGGGCTAACATGAGTATGGTCGAAAACGTTTGTAATTTTAATTTATTTTTATGTTATTACATTATGCTATGCATGCCGTGTGGTTGTTAGGTTTTATTTATCTATTATTTAAGGAAATCACCTCTTTGCCAAAAACGTAATTCTCAATATGTTAACAACCATATTAAACCGTGTGCGGCCATTTTGCCGAAAGACATTTTGCCGAAACCCATTTTGCCGAAAGACATTTTGCCGAAAGGACATTATGCCGAAGGACATTTTGCCGAATGGACAAATTGCCTAAAGGACTAATTGCCGAACGGACTAATTGCCGAAAGGACTAATTGCCGAATGAACAAATTGCCGAAACAATTTGGAAAAAAATTACTTTGAAGTGACACAAAGTCTCGTTACTATGCAAGCAGTGCATTTGAAATAGAATCACTTTGCTACTCTTTGTTTGCCTAAAAATTACTTTGAAGCAACACCAAGTCTCGTTACTATGCAAGCAATGCCTTTGAACTGATAATTATTTTGAAGTGACACCAAGTCGCAAGTCTCATTGCTATGCAAGCAATGCCTTTGAACTGATAATTATTTTGAAGTGACACCAAGTCTCGTTACCATGCAAGCAGTGCTTTGAAATACTGTAGTAATTACTTTGCTACTGTTGTTTGCCTAAAAATTGCTTTATATACAGTATCCACAGTTTTTGGAAATCAGTATTAGTTTGAAGTGACACCAAGTCTCATCTATAAGTATAGGCTATAGGCTATGCAGTCTCCACAGGTTTTGGAGATCAGTATTAGACGTTCGCTTATACATATAACACTTCTGTCGGATACTTACGCGCTGTCGCACATAATTTGTGAGTGAAATCTGTTTGTGAATGACATTTATGTGTTATTAGGTTATGATAATACATAAAATGCATTTGTATAATTTCGGCAATTTGTCCATTCGGCATTTAGTCCTTTCGGCAAAATGAGTTTCGGCAAAATGTCCATTCGGCAAAATGTCCGGGTACCTATTAAACAACCATAATAAAGTTGTATCAGCTAAGCTGCGTTCTTGCCTATTGCACGAAATGTTATTCGAAATAGAACTGTTATCCTTAGAAGCCATAACATCACTCATCACTCTAGTTTGTAAAGTGTTAGTTATAACACACAACTGCAAAGTGGAAGGACTTTTCAGTGCGCCACTCAACTCTCCTCTTTGTTCATAGAATCTGACACATGTTCAAGACAATGCTTGGGGCCGGCACGAGGGTTTGAAATGCACATTGTCGACAACGCGGGAAATGTAAGAATATTTTACCATTGCGTCATGTTTATTTATGTCTCGGGAGTTCTATAACCTAATCAACTACGCTAACATAGAGCCCAAATTGGCATTTTGTTTATGCTAATTCCGAGAAAAGACATCTGCTACTACTGAAGCTACAAAGACAATTAAATTTCTAAAAAGGCTTTCTTAATTCGAAGATAAATATTTCCAAAATCAATCAAATTAAAAATTAAGCTTCGAATGGTTGGTTGAATCTTTATCCTGGGACTGAAAAAGTCTCTGATAGGTTATTGACAGCTTCGCGTAGGCAACTTGAAGAGGCTTTGAACCACAGAATAAAGTTTCCTATTGTCGAAGTGGAGTAGTTGTTTGTGAATTATTCTATCCACTAGGTGTAGATGAATGTAGAGCAGTCCTCCGAGTGTGTTGCACATTGCACAAGCGCACACCTCGAGAGTCAAACCAGCGTCGCTTGATCTTCAGGTTTCCTCTTCCGCAAAGTTGGGCACTCAAACTGAGCTATCGAGGCGGAAATACTTATATAACTTCCATTGAAATTTATCTAGGAAGTACTTCGAGTGAATCGTCCCTACAAGGCTTTGGGGGGTTGCTGCTGGTGCGCGGGCTACGAATCATGTGCAGCCACCGTGGAAGTGGAGGCCCCTATTGGGAACCCAATTGGTTCGATTAGACAAGGGTGAGTTTATTCAACGTTCCTCAGGCCGAAGGTCAAACCAAAGCGTATGATTTTGTGACTTTGAAAACGCGGTCAATGTTGTAGCACTTTGGCATTATGAATGTATTTCATCATTGAGAATTGACCTTGGTCAAAGTTGTCTGCAACTAGCTCCTCCTCTCAAAATTACTCATTTGGTTGGTTTTGAATCTTTATCCTCGGACTGACAAAGCCTTGATAGGTTATTCCTGGTAGTTTCGCATACTTGTAGACTAGAGGATTTTGACGCAGGGTCGGCAACCGAGATTGACAAAGCGAAGTTTCCGATTGTTGAAATGTTGTTGCCGGGGAAGTATTTCATCCATTAGGTGCCGCTGAATGGAGAGCAGTCCTTAGAATACGTTGCTCAAGCGCACACCCCGAGAGTCGAACCAACGCGGCTTGATTTTCAAGCTACTTCGTTCATGAAGTCACGCGCCAACCAACTGAGCTATCGGGGCGGACATTTAACGCTACCCCGGGCAATTTAACATCATTTATTTGTATGCTATTTACCATTAACAGTAAGCTAACAACAGTGTTGTACGCGTCATTGAAATATATTGACGGCGTCAGCGTCAGCGCGAATTGCCTAAAAACTTGACGGCGTAAAGTACTGCGTAAGCTCTTAAAGAAATTGACGGCGTCAGCGTCAGCGCTAATTTCTAGCGCTATTTTTTGCCAGCGTCTTATAAAACGGAAATATCTCAACCAAGTTTAGGCTAACAATAGCTATAAATGAAGAGCAGGTAGGCCTATTATGTTTTGAGACTGTATTGTAATTAGCTACTTAACTTATTAGTAGGGCCATTTTAATTTAACCCAGCCTAAAAAAAAAATTTCTGACTTTATTTTTATCAAATTTTGACTTTATTTTGAACTAACGAAATTGCTTATTTATAGAGGGTACAGTTTTTTCTTGAATTGATACCACTTACCAAAACATAATGATGTGTCGATTTCAGACCCAAACGTAATACTTTGTCGAAAAGTCAAGGTGTTTTATGGATTATAAAAAGTTCGTTGTGTTTTATAGCGATAGGAAAATCTCCACAAATCTAACTTTTGCTGAAGACAGAAGACGATTTAGCTTGCTTAGGCATTTTTGTACTACAGAATGTCATTAGGCTAGGCTATTCCTAAAATCAAAACTGTTGATCTTCGAAAAGACCATATTTGTGAAGAGGGAGTGTTTCATAAAAATTATATAACGACGTAACAATGAATAAACAAAGGACAATTTGCGATAAAAGTTACTGCTGATCCGTGGTCATTGTGACATATTCCTGCTTTTATGGGTTAATATGGTTTAATTGTGTCGCAGTTCCTGATTTGCAATGCTTCCACGAGGATTTTGACAAAAATTACTCTCTAGAAACACAGAATTAAGTTTGTTAAAAGCCATAATTTGACAAATTTCGACTTTATTATCAATTTTGACTTTATTTTGACCTATAAACTTCTTAGAAACAGTCCCTTAGGTGCTGAAAACAACTTTATTCTTTGATTTGTGGATAAACGAAGTCCTTAAAAAATTTTGACTTTAGGCCTATTGACTTTTGCGGGCCCTGCTTATTAGTTATTTCCTTGCAGAAAAACAAGTATTTCAAAACGTTTGTCTGACAATCTGCTGCGTTTGGGACGCGTATTGTCCTTTCCAAGTGACAACATGCGTTCCATAGCAGCGCTGGTTGGTATAGGTGTGTTGTATTTCAAAAACAAGTTGAAAACGTTTGGGCTACTCGAAAAGGTATCACTGTTCCAAGCGTGCTGTGATAGTTTAGCATGTATAAATATTTTAGCGAGGTCCACTGCACCAATATCGCTCTTTTCAGGGGCATAAAGCTCTTGAAAGAAAGTATCGTCAACGTCCGCGATGCCATTCATGGATTTTTCGCTTTCTGTCTCTGATCCCTCGTTCTCAATACATGTGTGATCACCATTTGGCGAACTTCTTTCGCATGTATTCCAGGGAGCCATTCCAACCAACGCAAAAACTGGTAATTCGGATGAGTCGCGTTGGCCAGAATACATTGTGAAACTCTTATTGTGTAACGAGATTTTCCATGAAAAAAATTGACGCATAGCGCTTAAAATCGGCAAAATAGTTGACGGCGCTATCACTTCCGTCAACTGAAAAATAAATTGACGGCGCTAGCCTCAGCGTCAACGTACAACACTGGCTAACAATTTATTGCTTCAACCAATCATAATTCAACGAGGTCACTGCTAGCAGCGATTTTAAAATTTTCGCTAGTTCTATCAGTCGGTATTGCCTAGCCTACTAATTTTTTTCCCTATAGCCTACTGAAGAATAATATGATCAGACCTTAAGTATCGATGCAAACTACCAAGAGAAGTGGGAGCGTCACCGCAGAATGGCTGAACATTGAATAACTCTGATGATGTCAAGGCCCTGGGCGACAAATGAATGATGTTAATGATATATTTGAACAATTTTGTTGTACGTAACAAAATTAAACATATTCTTGTACCTTGCAGAGCTAGTGGTTGCGACCCGCGCTTTCAAGTCCTGGACAGCTACCGGAAACCTATCTTCCACATGGAAGGTCCCTGCTGCATGTGCCTGGAAGTGGAGTTCGAGATCCTGACTATTGGACCTGGAGAACCAGTGGGGCGTCTCATCAAGCATTACTCCGGACTGGGGAAGGAAATAATTGGCGCTACCAACTTCTCCTTGTCTTGTAAGTTGTTAATTCATTTTATTTCGTCAGTTGTGAGCGATTGCAGTCTGCACTGGTAACTCCACTTGATGGTCGTAATTTTGATCAAGAACAACCTTTTCGATACGATTTGAAAGTGAATTACAGTATTGCTGAAGCCCACACATGTGGTGTTAGATTCACGTTTCCTTGGTAAAGGTTTGACTGTGTCGGTGACATATTATTATTGAACTCAGACTTGTTCACATATCATAAAACGCCGAGGAAAGAGTCTAAACTAATATCGTATTCTAAAGGTAGGGGACAATTGCTTCCAGAAAATCTGACTTTTCTTCAGAGAAGAAAATAAAACGCCCTTAAAAGGGGGCTTAGTTCGTACAAACGCTGTTTTGGCATCATGTGATGTTAGAACAACTACAGTTTCCGAACTTTCTACTTATACTTTCCAGTTCCTACAGACCTTGATGTGAAAATGAAGGCGAATCTCATAGCAGCTGCCTTTCTATTGGTGAGTGACTTTATTCGTATCAAGTTTTTTGTTGCAATTACAAGTGGTTTGCTTTTAGCGCTTCACCACATCACTCAGTCAACGACATGGCTGGCTTTCCAGAGATGACGTCACTTCAACGCATTACCATCTGTTTTCTTTCGTTGTACTGTTTCACTTCAACAGGTTTGGTTTTGAATCTTTATCCGCGGACTGACAAAGCCTTGATAGGTTATTCCTGGTAGTTTCGCATACTTGCAGAGGCTCTTGACGCAGGGCCGGTTACCGAGATTGGCAGAGTGAAGTTTTCCGATTGTGGAGCCGCCTGATCTTGAGCCGGGCGCGGAACCACTGAGCTAACGGGGCGGACAGCACATTGAATCCGTCATAATGCATAGTGTTGGACAACCTGCTTCATTTAAGTTGCTTCAGGATGGACACCTCTTCACAAGTAGGCTATAAAATAACTGGCCGCGCATTTTATTGTTGCTGTTTCAGACATTGCAAAAAACACAAAGGCTTTTATTCAAAGACTGGTAACATGTCGATATATTTTGCAGAACATGTTGTACTTCGAGCAAAACCAGCAGTGACTTTCCCTCGGGGAGCGGAGGACACAGTTGCACGCCGTTGTACCGTATTTTTATATTTTGCATGGTGTCGTTTTCATTGTGTAGAGATGGAATAACACAATCGAAAGTGTTCTTTAGTTACTGTACTTTCCGCACCATTTTCATGAGTTAACGTGCGCGCATAAACGCTCTCATGTCAGAGCTGTATGCGACACATAGCACGCTATTGTTTGAGCACTTGGTTTAAGTGACTTTTATTAATACGCAATTTTAAATTACAGTAAATGATTTTTTTTCTTTCTATTGTAGATGTTACATCCCACCCCCCAACATCGCTCTGTTGGGGGTGGTGCTTTACTTTCTGATGAACTCCCAAAGTAAACAACACGCCACTCATTGAATCAATTACGCATAAGCCACGAAAGGTGGAATGACTAATTCTTAAAAGGAGTCTTTGCAAATGTGACAGCACCCACGATTTTGTCACATATTTCCAACTATTGTCTAATAATTGCACTTCTACCAGTATGAGCACTACCAGCAGGGACACGGCGACATGTTTCGAAGCTGGCATCCTCAAAACTCCCAGATCTTCTTTGCTACAGCACTACAGTGATTCACCACCGATTGCTCCCTCACTGCGTGTAGAGGCTCGCGGCGAAGACGATGTCCCTTTTGACTAGCTCCGAACACTTCTCCATCTTTGAGTAGAGGGTCGGATCGCCGATGACGCGCGCGGCGTTTCTGACGTCACGACACAGTTCATTCAGTCGCTGTATCGTCCGCACGATGACACCTGAGCAGATCATCAACACATGAATGCCATCAAGGCTGTCCCAACTGGCGATAAGTCAGCCGCAAGACGGCTATCTGGTGAAACCATCTGACCGATGGGTTGTGAGTTCGACACTCACTCAAGGCCTGACGCAGTGTATTTGATAAAATACTTAATGACATGCTTGAAGGTAGAAACAAAAATAGGATTTTCCCTGTTAACTTGATTCGAATTACAAACTGGAAGTCGATTCAAATAAAGCTATTCCCAGAGAGCAAAGCAACCGTTTTTACAATGATTTGCTGTCTGGGTTCGTCAGAAGATCATTAAAACTCTAATAATCAAGCGGTCGCCAACACAAGCGGTCACTTTTGTGGCACTTTCTGTGACGTCCATTCTAATACGTCAGTGACCTCAGCCGCAGGTCCCATTTTAAAATGAGGGAACCAGCTAGCCATACAAGCCTCTGGGTGTGGTTAGGTAGAACATAACGTACGCAGTAAATCTTTTGCAAGGTTTTGTTATCTTTTCATAAGAAAAATAGTATGGCCTATAGTAGATGTATCATAGTAACATATACCAGGTAATATTTATTAGAACAGCTCAATACCTTCTTGCACCTCTGTGAGGTTAGTAATGTCCTTGAAGGTCGTACCCTTCGACCATTCGTAGACAGCCTCCACCAGGCCGAACTTGAGGATAGCGACGAACTCATCGACAGGTTGTAGCATCCCGCAGTCTCTCTGCGTGGTTCCTATCATCTCAGCGACGTCAATGATGCGGTTCATACCCTGGGGGTTCAACTATGTGTCAGATGGGGACTTTCCCGGGGATACATTATTACAGGGTAATGTTTTTTTAGCCGTATTTCGCTTTTCTCGAGTAATGGCGGCCGCATTAAAATTGTCGCTCAATTTTTCCTTGAAACTCGACCTAAGCTTTAAGCTTGTATATTGTAGAACCCAGATGAGAGCCACAAACAGTGTTCCCGTGGGCCACACTTTGAGCGACGCAGCATTAGTATGTCGTTATATTACATTTCATCAACAACAGAAAACCAGATTCATGAAATTCTACGCATCAACAAAGACTGAGACTTAGTCGCCAAGCATCAATAGTCAACACAGGCAGTTAACTGGAAAACGTAACATTATCATTGGACGAAACAGCACCGGCTACACATTTGAGTGTCAAAAATATGCTTGTCTGCCAATAAAATAAAATAGACTACCTCTTTAAGCTTAGGAGTTAGAGAGACTTCTTGCATGTCCACATTCTGTTGGAAGACGCAGCAGGAAAGCAAGGCAACGATTTCTGTAGCGTCGAGCGATGAAAGAACATTCTCGAACACTAGCTCTGTGAGGATCAATTCGTGGTTGGATATCTCGCAGGCGACACGCCCCTTCATCTGCACGGCGCAATTGTCGTCCACATACCGTAACCTCTGGAGAACCTGGAAGGGGGAGGTAAGAAATAGTTTTCATGGTTGCATTTGTTGTGATAGTGTGAAGAACAAACAAAACCAACTAATTTACGTCCAAAGCCAAGGAAGGAACCTTCCAGCCAACTCACATAGTTATGATTAGTTACTAAAGCATAGCGACTAGTCTGTAGGCGATCTACAGGACGGTGAATGTACAACACAGTTATCAGCTGCATCGCCGCTGCATTTTTGTGCACAGCCCCATCCTGACAACGATTACACTTTAAATGCCCTTCTAAGTTCAGGTAGATACGTTCTTCTGAGGAAAGGATATTCACCAAGACACACTGGGAAATGTATCTTCCGTTAGTTTCTGGAGAACATCGCACTATGGGAGGAATTCCACCATGAGCAATCGCGTATTGCTCTTATTTTGGTTAAAAAAATAGAGCAGATATTGGTAATGAAGTTGCCACAAAACCACGAGGATGTGTACATCGAAAAAAGGTTCGAACCTACCTTGACCCTCTGTTCGTATTCTGGAAGCAGGAAGAGGCTTTCATCGCTCAGTAAATATTTCAAGTTGGTGAATTTATCTTTTAGTTGAAGGTACTTTGCAACTTCCTTCATCTGCACAAGAACAATGTGGGATGCCACAATGGTTATTGCGTGGTGACAGAGGCTATTGTGTAGTCACAGAAGTCTTGTCATAAACCACCACGTAACAGAGTCTGCCATCTCAAAGGAAAGCATCTACATAAAATTTTAAATGTAACCAGTTTACTGCGATCTCTTCAACACCGGCTCGGTGGCTTAGTGGTTAGAAGGCTCGCCTCTGAGTCGGTAGGTGTGGGTTCGATACCCGGTCAAGTCATACCAAACACTATAAAAATGGAACTGAATCTCCTTCCTGCCAGCGCAGCATTGAGAGAAGAGATTTAGGGGAGTGACGTCATCAGCTGTGCCTTTGCGCGCGGCGGAAACTGTCCGCCTTGTCCAGTGATCCGCGATTCATGACAACACACAATTTTTTTACTCGATTTCATCATTCTATAGTTCCATACCTTTCGAGGGAAGCAGAGCTAGGCAGAACAATATTAATATAATAAAATACATCGGCAAACTGAAATGGCATTCAAAATATCGCTATAAGCCTTTAATTCTCACAACCGCTTCACCTGGGAATTGAACCTGGGTAGCTCGACGCACTGAAACACCTCCCGGATAGAAACTTCCAGAGATCGTATCTTAGTAATGTCCTCCACCAGCTCAAGTTGCTTCAATCCAAGCTCGGACATCAAGTTCACCTCTTGGAGGCCATCAGGGTTAGAGTCAACCAAGCGTAGCATCTGCTGCGTGGCAACCGACGTTGATTGGTCGACCGGGTCGCTCCTGTGACGCCATAATGATCATCAGTGACGTCATACAACAGAACAATTGAACTGATAGTAGGCTGGGAGCAAGATAGGTTATTGTGAGAGGATTAGGGAAGCTCAATCCTGGCAGCTCCGGATGCTTGTAGTGAGTGTGAACCATTTGAACTCTAAACAGTCTTTTACTGCGGAAGAAAATTGGGGGGCCAGAAAGGAGTTAGATGATTACAGTTGACGGAAGGAGATGATAAGCAATCCATCCATTATTGCAAGGTACTGGGTGGATTTGCTCCCAACCATAAGAAAACATAGTAAAAGGGCCGACAGATCCTATGTTAGGTTTGGTATCACCGAGAAGCGGATGAAGATAATGATCCATGTTACTGGATGGCTTGGAATGGCCACGGACGATACATCAGGTTGGCGCAGAAACACAGTCACGAAAAAGTAACAAACCGTCGGCTGCATAACTTAGTTGTGATAACCCTGGTGAGGCGCACGAAAGGGCACTGGTTCGTTTTTAACGGGCTGCGAACTATTTGGTATTACTTCAATTTTATCATGTGCTTGTTGTGGGCCGCGTGATGGCCGCACATTTATTGTACTGCGTTAATTTGGTGTGGCTAAGAGTTTTTATTTCGGCTCGTTGTTGCATCATAGTTTCATTGTTATGTCTACTGTTACTATCATTTGAGCTACGCTCAAGTCGGTCTCCTTACTTGATGGAGTTTCAGCGCGAGTTGCTTTGGAGTCAGGTTAGCCACTGCAGTTTGATTTCGTAGTGGTTTCACTTAGTGGGCCTTCAATAGCTCTTGAAATCGTATTTTGGGCCGCTACAAAGAAAGTTGCCGACCACTGATCTAAATCTTCATCCACCGTGTAAGGTTCGCCTGGGTAGGCTGGATAGTGGATACAATTAGCCTGGATGTAGGGTTAGCCGGGATAGGCTGGATACAGTTAGCCTGGATGTAAGGTTAGCCCGGATAGGCTAGATACAGTTAGCCTGGATACGACAAAAAAAAAGAAGAAATTAAACAACAGCCACCAACCTAAACCTCGGAATCTGTCGTCGTTTGCAATCAGCGATGATAGTGTCGGCATGCAGTCTCATGGTATGGATTGTGATGTGAGAGATCTCATGGGACTTCACTTCCAACAAGTCCTGGAAAGTATTAATATCGTGGGATTTGTAACAGCATGATAAGCACACATCTCTCCACCCTCCCCTGGCTGGTGCGGAGTCGGGTGGACCCTGGTTCGACACCCGCTCGGAATATATTGGCAAGGCCCGTGATGCTACGGTTGGTGGACTTCGGCTTGTCCCTTTCATGACATCACAAATCCGGTGATGAAGGACTGAGATGACGAAATTGAGGGAGAAGGAGTTTTGGTAGAATGTAGTGAAGGAAGGTTATTCCTGCTGGTGGTTCCTCATCCTTGGAGTTAATCCTGGAGGATCGTCACCATGTCTGATCCTGGATGCAATGATTGCTATCTTTAAAACAACTCACTTGAGAAGCTGGGACTTCTGGCCGGAAGAGAGTCCTTTTCAACATATAATCTCGACTCCATACAGTTTCGACGTTGTCTTTGAGCGCGCGTGCGCCATCTAGCAGAACTAAAACCTGGAATGTTTTCTCCGCTCGGGTTGAGTTCGCCTAAAAAAAATGAAAGCTAAATCAAAAAGTTCATCACTATCTTGCGCTGACTAAATATGTGTGTATCCACAAACCATTAAGAAATAAAAGATTTCTCATTCTTTTTAGTGCATTTTACTTCCTGTGTAGCGTTTGCAGGGATAATTTCAAGAAAATCGTGTTTCAACTTATCCGTTATATGCGATTTCTCACCTTCAGCAACACAGCCACATGCTGTCGATACTTCGGCAAGTCGAGCACAATCACCCTTCCGGGTGACATCAGCTTAGATGCAAGGTTCCCGGATGTTATTTCCTCCATCACGTGACATCGAATCGATTTTAAATCTTTACAACTGAAGATGATAAATCTCCGATGATAAACTAACTAGATGCTGCGAAAAGATTAATCATGAAAACTGACACTTAATACTTGGGTGGGATAGCGCAGCGGATAAGGCACTCGCTTTCCAATCATGCAATCCTGGTTCGACTCTCCGCTGAAGTTGGTTGTTGAAAATCACCGCTCACCTCTACCCAGTGTGTAATAAATTGGGTGGGCGTAGTTGCTGAAGGAAAGGCGGCCGAGAAAAAGGAAATGGCCACCCTGCCGAGATAAAGAAAATGGCCAAATGGCCACCCTGCCGAAGGCTTAGTACAATGAGAATCTTATCTTCTCATTCCCCGATGCTTGGATCAAGTATGGGACCCACCTTTACCTTTAATATTTAGAAACAACGTTCAAATTCGTTACTCTACTGTAGCTGTAGTGCTAAATATTGTAAAATTTTAGAGTAATATGGAGTTTTGTTGGCTGTTTGGTGTAACTGCCTGGACGACGTTCAAAAGAACGTGGGTTCGACACCGCTCCAGAGCACGCGGTTGCGTCTCGGTAAAATACTTCAGACATGCCAAAATAATAGGAGCAGCTGACTCGATGTTCCTTTGTTGCGTCAAGTTGACAACGAATCTACGGATCACAAGACGTCACAATAGGAGCAAACGAAACGAAATGACGATCATAGGCCACCAAAACACAACTCACCATAAGTAATACTGTTCATAATCCGTGTTATTCAACAACCCTTCGATTTCTGATTGTTCATCAAGCTCTTCCTTCAACTTCCTCAACTCTTCCTCTTGCACCTTCATCACAGGGTAGCTAGGTTAGACGGAATCCGTCACAAACATGCAACGTCACGCTGCAGTGTGATGACGATGTTTACATCGGTGATTTCTACGTGTCCTTTCACCAACTCTACTACGTTGGAGGTGAAGTCACATTCTAAGTTACATCAATACGTTAATTGATCACTTCAGAAGCCCAAACGGTAATCATGCATCTGGAACATGGAGTGGCGTTCGTGATGCTTTGTTTGGTCATCGTGGTCATTGTGACTTCACACGATAAGTTGTTGCCCAATTAAGTTTTCGAAAAAGATTCTATGCCTCCTCTGAAATGAGAGGAAGAAATAAAAAAGATGTAGAGACAACAGTGGAAAGAATATAAAAACTATGAGAATGAAAAAGAAAACGATGTTTATTAAAGATAGAAACCTAGACAGGCCATCTCACATCGTGACATTAAATTGAGTACAAGAAGATGACCCACTTTCGAATTCTTCCTAGTGTTGAATTCCGAAAAGCTCTTCTTCATCACTTCCTCTACTCGGAGTTGCTCCACACGAAGGAGGTTGAGGATCATCCCGTAAGTGAGCCGGAACTGGGATTGCAGCTTGGTGACTCTTCCCAACATCATCGTATGGAGTTCACTCATATCTGGGACGTCACCCTGCAAAAGGTGAAATCAGAAATGGAAACCCTCGTCCTTCAAAGTTAGCATCCAGTGAGGGTGAGGGAATATGCGGGGAAACAACATAATGGGGGGGATCGAAAACTTAAATTTCCCAAATGCCGAGCTGGGTTTCGGTTAAGTATGACGTCGCCAATCACCGCAAAAACTACTAACTTACGCATCACAGCTAGCTGCTTAATGGTGGGAGTATCTATTCCCAGACTGGGAAAGCTTCTTCGACAGCTTCATCCTGGCAGTTATGCATACTTGCAGAGGCTTTGAACCACAGACGCAGGCCCGGTCGCGAAATTTTTTCCCACGAGATTTCTGTCTCATTGATTCTAGTCACTTTAAAAGTAAGATTTTCCGAAAGTGTTTTGAGAGATTGGTTGATTCAGATTGCGAAATAACTATTTGCCAATGAAATTCTGCAATGATAATAAAATATAAGCTTTCCCTAATATTACTTTTTTTGAAAAGCTCTTGTGCACCGCAAAAATTAATTTATAGTAAAAAAAAGTTTGACTTCGACGGGCGTCGAACCCTCGTTCTCACGAACACTAGGCAGAGGATCAAACCACTGAACCAACCGTGCCAACGAGAAAATGTTGCATTCACACGGTTTTAATACAAACTTTTACTAAAATATGTAAATGAAACAGAAAGTACGTGGAAAAAAAATTTTCGCGGCCCGGTCACCGAGTTACAAAATAGTTTTTCGCTTGTACCAATACGTAGGTGAGGTATCGCCAGTCTTCCATCTAACTTCAATGTCAAGGCCAGCACAAAAAATCCTACTCACCTTACAGAGCAGTATCACTGTTCCAGTGGCATCCAATCCTCTTCTTCCGGCTCTTCCTGCCATCTGTACATACTCCCCTACAATGATGGTGACAACAATCAATAGCTGACGCAATAGATAGAACCGCGCGCGAACGCACAAACCTCCAAAACGTCTTAAAATTTTGTACTTAAAATTTCATGAACAAAACCACGATAGTTTCACTATGAGGTATTAGTGCAAACGTGATTTACTTTTACGACGCTGTGCTAAAAGTACAATTGACACGCAGTAAACAAGCTGATGACTTCACACCATCGCCCAAATTAAAGTTTCTATTTGTGTTTAATATCTGTGCGATTTCAAGTCCCAACATGTAAATACAGACTAAAGAGGATAAAATTTGGGCAGAGAGGTTACTTTTTTGAACCATAACCACTAACCAGACATAACTGAGCAACAACACAATATTTTAAGCTATAAAAACAAAATAGCAAACGTTTTCAGCTATGCATCATCTTAGTTTTCTTTTGAAGGCTTGATAAGGACTATTGCATAGCCGAAAACGTTTGCTACTTTGCTTTTCATCATCATCAATCAATCCTCGTGTTGAGGGTGTGGCCTGTATGTCTGTCGAAAGCTAAGTCTTCCTCTCCACACCTTGCAGTTTTTGTAAAGTTAATTGTTGTGTTATTGCTTAGTTCTGTCTGTTCATAGGTAAACAGGAGTCCACAGACCCGGAAGTAGATTCCGCATCTGTGTCCCGTCGTGCTTCCGGATGCTGTCAAAGATCACAGTTCGTGCAGGCATGTTCACTCCCATCGCGAAGGTCTCGGTGGCGAAGAGGAGCTGAACAAAAAGATCACAAAATGAAGGGGAATGAAGATGTCGCTGTAAACTTTAGCCTTTTAGATTACAAAAAGATCTTGAAAGGGACCGGTATACGAAGTTTCTAGAGAAGTTTGAGATGTAAAAACGAAATAGGATTTCAATCGACACATGAAACGGTTAATGGCAACCCACCTTGACTAGTCCTCTTGAGAACAGCATTTCAATGACTTCCTTCAGAATCGGTAATATGCCACTGTGATGGACCCCCAAGCCCCTCTCTAGCAGGGCTGCCATTCGGAGAACCTGAAAGTAAACATCATAATTAATTAACCAGCTCCTAATGTTTCTCCACACCATCCAGCAATCACTACAAGTAGTTTAATAGTCGTCACCAGCAAACAAGAAGCTAAACCAAATCGTTCAACGTCCTACCGTCGCCGCCGATGGATATTTCTACACAACCTCCCGGACCGGTTCATGAAAGTATTAAATCCAAAGGTGAAAAAAAATGTCGATAAAAACGAAAAAAAAATTGGTAACAAGAAACAAGTTCTATGAAACTTCATGCATTCATGGGAGGAAAATATAACATACTGTATCAACAAGTTCAGACTGATCGTAAACAAAAAATTATAACATGGTAGGGAATCGAACTGAGGCCTCCACGTTTACGAGAGCACGTACCTGGGGTAGTTTGCGGTCTGTTCCTTTCAATCTCTGGATGCATTTGTTGAAGAAGTTTTTGATTTCTCGCTTCTCTGACGTGCTAGTGAGATCCAGGGACTCGAGAGAGGTCGCGTTTTCGTCGCATCGTCGTCGTGAGAAGGTGAATCCGACGACTGGAAGCTGCTCGGCCTTCCGCAGTTTGGTGATCAAGGATAACCAGACATTTTTGTCCTTGAAGTAAAAATCGGGTTGAAGATAATTGGATTTTCAAGAAATTAAAATTCTATAAATGGTGGTGGGATGGCGCAGCGGATAAGGCTTTCCAATCATACAATCCCGGTTCGACTCCCGGCTTAAGTTGGTTGTTGAAAAACACCGCTCACCTCTACCCAGGGTGTAATAAATTGGGTGGGCGTAGTTGCTGAAGTAAAGGCGGCCGAGAGAAAGGAACTTGCCACCGTACTCTCGTTAGTGCCGAAGGCTTAGTATAATGAGAACCTAATCTTCTCATCCCCCGATGCTTGGATCAAGTATGGGACTCAACTTTACCTTTAATGACTTAAATGGGAATCGACTTGGGTCGCATCGAGCGACTGATGACAACCAACAAGTTCCCAGGTAAATTAAGTTTAAACTCACAGCGTTGTAGCCTCCCCCTGTCCTGTTCTTGGCGCCAAAGGTCTTGCTGTGTTTGCTGGCGCGCGCGTTCTTAGCGTCAACCGCCGCCTTGTGGCCTTGCTTCAGGAACTTCCGGTCGCCATCAACAATCATGAAGAGCTCGTTGCTCGTCTTTGTGCTGTTGCCTAGCGACGTGAACAAGACCATTTGTGATGACGTTTTATCAAACCAAGCAACAAATTGTGCCACAGCAGAAACGGAAGTCACAAAACGACCTTAAGCCGCAAAACGTGGGCCAATAATTACACTCATGATCAGAACAATAAAGTTGTTGAGTAAATCCGCTAGATGTCACTTTTTTGGTCAAAAAATTATAGCAAGATAAAAGGTTAGTTCCAAATGTCAAAATTCATCAAACTGTAACAAATGCGCAGATTTTGACTTCAAAATAGCTGGTAGGAATTTTTATCGTTTCTGTGAAAGTAGTATATGAAGCAAAACGTTCGGAAGGATTGGCGTATATGAGGTATTCCAATGCAAAAATTAAACTTAGAAAACAACTTTAGAACGAGTAACTTCAGATAAAGCGTTGATTTGACAAATAACACTGGTCTACACGATTTTTGCTGTATCAACTTTTAGAACTGATTTAGAGTAATTTTGGGGTACTGAATCCGAATCTGACCTCAGATTTATCCTATCACGTCAGGTTTGTGAGATATGATAACAACAAATTGTCACTTTTGTCAAAAGTGGAAAATTTGACATTGCGTTTATCACACATACACATAGTGCTATATCCCAAAATCCAGGTCATGTTTTGCATAAATAGTTGAAATACACCCACAAACTACAGTATAATTTTGATACCAATTTGTTTTCCAAGCAACATTATTAACAAGGCAGTAATAACAAGCTAAAAAGAAGGCTAAAAGTATAACTGACCGCCCGCCCCCCCCTCCTCCGTCAATGTTTTGCATGAAACCTAAAAGATTTAAGCACGCCTATGGCAATGCTTGTCCAGTAACCTTATTTAGGCTGTTTTGGCCTGTCTAACACTAACCTTTCGCTGTAGCACTGCATCTGCTGGTGGTAAACACAACTCCAAATCTTCCACTTTTGGCAAAATAAAGCATTTTTGTTATATCATATCTCAAAAATCTGATGTGATAGCGAAAATCTGAGTTCAGATTCGGCACCCCAAAATTACCTTAAATCAGTTTTCAAAGTCCGAACAGCAGAAAAAAAATCTTTTTTTGTAGACCAGTGATAATCAACGAAATTGTAGAAAACTGCATTCGAACAGGTCCGAAGCATATGGCAACCCTGGCCCAATACATAGCCTTGCCCAGTGTTCTCTCTAAGGTGCGCAACTGCGCAGTAATACCAGGTCATTTCCGCAGTAAAATTTCATTCTTACGCACTTGCAATGCTATAAATTTAAAACTAAAAACAAATTTTCGCCACTCCGTAAAAGCAGCCTTAAAATCATAATTCGCACAAAAAAAAATATTTTGCACAGTGTGAAATTTTCTAAAAAGGAACACTTGGCCTCCCCTCACCTGTGTAGAGATAGTGCTCAAGTGGGACCGGTCTTTTTAATGTTGTAATTACGTAAATGTTGCGTTGTCGAGTTCTCCCGATCCAGTTCGCGAACTCCACGGCGTTAGGAACAGTGGCGCTTAGGAGAATGATGTTGCAATGCTGGGGGAGCATGATGAGGACCTCCTCCCATACCACTCCTCGCTGATGAATACAAAACTTTGATTTAATCTCCAACTCGGCTGCATGTACTAATAGACTGAATTTCGCTTTGAGCAGCATGATCGCTGTTTACTTCACAAGTGCAGATATAAACGACCTGTACCAGCCTGATGCCGCGGGTTCGCTGTGGCAGTACCGGCTTGTCACTAGCTTTCGGAACACAGTTCCCTGATTGTGGGCAATGACGAGTGTGCAAGTGATAAGCTGCCAACTGCGCTAGCCCTCTTGGCGGAGGTTGGATTACTGTAGGCTAGTTCCCTCAGGGCACCTGGCTTTAGCACCATGTCTACCACCTGGGTCGTAATTTGTGTTTTTGGGTGGAATGTTTTCACTTTTCTTGGGTTTCGAACCTGGATTGCTAGGTTGAGGGACAAACGCCTCAGCTACTCGGCCAACCAGTAAAACAAAGTTTCAACCATTGAAGGCAACACCTCGGTTTCTACGTTTATACAAAACATTCATCCTCGGATTGAGAAATCTTCTTGGAAGTTTAATCCTCATTCGCCTGCTTGGGTAGGCTTTGAACCACTGTCGCAGGCCCGGTCACCGAGGTTGATGATAATAAGTTTGCTTGTATCTGAAGTATCATTGCCGAATAGATTCGTTTAATGATTGAGTTCTTTCAACTGCCCGGATTAAAACTGTCCTCACCTCAGCGTCGTTGATATAATGAACCTCATCGAAGATCACCCACTCCAAATCGCGAATCACGTCAGAGCCGTTGTATAACATAGATCTAAACAAATTATGATTCATAATATAAAAAAACAAAAACAATATAGTATTAAAATAAAATATCGGAAACACTTTTATAAACAAAGCAACGCAGCACAACAATACTATACATCTTTGTCATTTCCATGTGGTAGGGTAGCAGCGGTTGGAATTTCACCAATAAAAGTTGCCCACCTTAAAATCTCCGTTGTCATGATTAGACAGAAGGCCTCAGGATTGATTTGTACGTCACCAGTTATGAGGCCGACATCCGAGAAGGTCTGCTTGAAATCCCTGAACTTCTGGTTAGACAGAGCCTTGATCGGACTGGTGTAAACGACCCTGGTCATGTGCTTGGCTGTGAGCGCAATCGCATACTCTGCTACCACAGTTTTGCCTTTAAAAATAATCAAGTCCTTATTTAGTATGGAGTCATACATAAAGGTTAAGAGTTGTAATGCTCGCTACAGATATGCATCTACTGTAACTACTAGCTCGAATGGAAGGCAGCGCGCGTGCCATTGGGAATGAAGACAAGATGGTTTCATCCAAACTTACATGTGGACAAATGAAATCGGTGGGATGACTGCGTTGTCACATGATCACTTGCATGCTGACGTCACAAAGCAGTTCGAGCGGGCAACACTGCATCCACCAGGAAGTCACTCACGAGTGACCAGATACTCACCTGCAGATGTGTGGGCAGCAACAAAGACGCTTTCCTGCTTCTCTAGCTTCATGATTGCGTGTTCCTGGAATGCGTCCAATTTGAAGGGATACTGGAAGAAAATGTTTCGATTAACTTTTCCCTTTTAACGGGCATTGAAACAATGAACTGATTGTCTTTCTACATCGACGCGAAACTTCTACAAATGCATCACAAACCTTTCAAAACAAGTTTAAAGTTTTGAAATGCAGAAAATATTGAATTTAGAACCTGGACCAAATGTAGGTAAAATTCCATACAAAAAATCCCGTACGTAAACTTTCATACGGAAAATTTTATTCGTAAAATTTCATAGCGAAACTATTCCGACTAGAAATTTTTTTTTCGAAAATAGGACATTTTTCAAGTGAATATTTACCAGTCGAGATATTTTCTGTATAGACTTGTTCCGTACATATAGATTTTTACCGATTACTACCCGGACCACCAAACTGGCATATCGCAACCAGCTCAAGTACCTTGTGAGCCATATTAGGAAGGAGCTTGTGGAAGTTCTTCACAGGTAGACTGACATTGATCTCAACAGCCCACGTTTCCTCTAAAACACTAAAACGATAATTGGGAAAATTATCAATAAAGCTGAAAAGAATTTGTTTTATGCAAACACATCGGTAACTACGGTCCACCGTCATGTACGAGAGAAAGCAACAGCCGGGGTATGGTCTGAACTGACAGTCTAGCAAAACAGCAAAAATATTTCGCTACATTATGAATACGCCTGTGTCGTGTGTAGTATTGCTGAAACAACCAGGTTAAGATTCAGTAGAGGCTTTCTCAGTCCGAGAATATCTTATTAATTACAGATTTTGACCGCACGTGAAGACGGAAAGTAGTTTAATGACATTTACATAATCGGTACGCACTGAGCAGCCAAGACTAAAACTAAATAGGCCTACTGAGTAAATGATACACAAAGCACCTCCAGCTGATCCCCAATTACAACAATCAACTCAACGAGACTACCCACACAATGACACCTGTGTCGCGCGATCGCTGCTTTCGACGCTGTATTTTTGGGCTACGAGAAAGCTAATGATTGCAGAAAATTATTTTTGATCCCTTTAATTCTTGATGATGACATAAGCATTATGAAATCATAAGGTATATTGTCGCAAAAAGCAAAAATTAAACTTTTTGTCTATGTTGACCTTAGCTGACATCAAGCCGTAGCATGGATTGCTGTAATGACGACTGTAGCCTTTATAAAGCGCAACATTCAAATGAAACAAACAATTCTTTTGGACAGACAAAGATTTCGGTTCTTTTCGTCTGTCCTTGGTTCGCCTAACAACAGCCCGATTACGACAAGCAGCGAAAAGCCCCTATTGTTACAATATCCCTCTAATTAAGTGATAACAAGTTTCGAAGCAAGTTTTGATTAAAGATTGCGCCACTCATACGGCAATGTTACGTCAACGTAAATCAATGTTGGTCAATATGTCGTCACAATAAGACGAAAGTCAGGTCTTCAAAAATTGAGCAAATAGAAAATTTACCTGCTGGTGGTTTTCTTTGCAACTTCAGTTGGTTTGGAGGCTTGCTGAGTAACCGCAACGGATTTGACATTACCAATGTCCAAGTCATCCTCTCCTGTAGGTCCAGTGGAGGACGCCATCTCTTCTCCGTCCTCCATAAACATCAGAGTTAGAATTTTAAATTGAGAATAAAACTCAGAAATCATACAATACAAGCAGCAGCTTGGTATATGTGAGGTCAAAGTGACCTGCTCAGTGCTCATTCGTAATATATTGGAAGATTTTTGTTTGTCGTATCCAGGCTTACACCTGGTGGTTGAAGATTTAGATTAAGTGGACGGGAAGGCAAGGAAGCCAATCTTCATGTCCACCTTCAGACATCCACCTTCAGACATGCCTTTAAGTGTCCTGCCAAAGACACAGCCGCATGCTCTTGAGCGGTGTCGAACAGGCGCCCTTTCGATTGCCGTTCCAGGGCTCTCACCACTCGGCTATGCAGCCGACTATTGGAAGATATAACAAGCTGACAGAACAGTTCATTCAGTCTAAAACAGCAGGGAAATGTTGTGTGTTGCATAGCGGTACATTCATCGTAGATATACGTTGCTCTAAGCGTTTTATTAAGCAAACAGTTTCAGCACAGTCAAGTACAATTAGCTAGAAATTTGTTGACATAACTGCGCGTTATGTCAAAAAAGTATTTTAAGGCAACTTTGCCTAAAACGTTAGATGACCAGAAAAGTTGCTTGTGCAATGTGCATACCTCTCCATCATCGTCTCGTTCGGTAGCTTCGGGGTCAGCTCCAAACTGCTCCTCAAAGTCTTTGCTGAACACAAGATCGGTAATGTTGAATGACGTGCTGGACTGGTTCGGTGCTGAGAGAACAAGAAATAACAACGTGACAATGCGTTTGACAAAGCAACAGAATAAGACACTAACTGCGCACTAACCACTAAGCCACCGAGCAGGTGGCTTACAGAATTAAAAAAAAAACTGCTCTGCTACTTTCCTAAGCGTAACAGTATATAATACAATATACACAGACAGGTACGGCACCACAACACAACAGGGCCGAGCATTATAACAATATATACTTTACATATTTACAAATAGTTTAACAGCCGTACGTTTTCGGCTTAACTTAAGCTATCATTAGGAATCTGAAAATATTTGTAGGAAATGCAATAAATTTCAACTTCTTGAACGTAACTAACTAACCGCACAACAAGATATCGATCGACAACAACAAGATAACTGATAAACAACAAGATATAGCGATCGAAAATCGAAAACCAAAATAGCGATCGAAAACCAACATAGCGAAACACAGACAGACGGAAAACAAATTGAATGACATTAGAAACAAGGCATCTACGTAACGACAAACGGATTTGCACTACATGGTATAACGTGATACGTTTAATAAACGTTAAGAATCAACAAGCTTACCGCAAACAATGGCGTTTGATTAATACAGCTTTCTGAATTGTTGTCAAATTGGGATTTGCCTTGGCGTAAAATTTTAAACGAGTCAGTGGAGAATTTTTGATTGGTGCAAAGTAATTATACTGACTCATTTAAATTTTGGCGAGGGCAAATATAATGCTCAACCTTGTTATTCTGCCTTGCCTGCCCTGTGGTACAATTCAAACTCTCTCCCAAAACTATACACAGTAGTTTCAACAGTAGTTCAACAGTAGTTTTAACAATACACAGTAGTTTCAACAAACATTCAACAGTAGTTCAGCCACGGACAATTCCGTGGCTTTACCATGGGAATGAGTGAATGCAAATCATTATGCACAAAGCCAGGGCCGCATTGAGAAGGAATCTTGCAAATTAACGCCACTTATTTACTGTAGACTTAAATAGCTGATGATAACTCAGAGACTGTGTGCAAATAAAATGCTGCAAAAGAGATTCAGGCAAATAAAGGTAAATATATAACAATCTGTGGTTTAAAAGAATACCTATCTTGAAATTCTTTGAAGAAAACCTACAATTTGTTTTCAAGTTTTATTACGCAAATATAATGCAAATGTTACGCATTGCTGAGATTCAAAACCATATAACAATGAAGCAAATTAATGAAGTGTTGCCATTCATTGAGTTGGAAATAGAAAGAAAAATTTGAGAATGGAAACGAACGCTTGGTTTCTTCCTGAAAGCAAGTTCCATTTTTGCGTTATTTTAACGTTACTAAATGCGGGAACGATACAAAACTTGAAAGTTTTGCTAGCTGAGGTCTAATGTGCATCTCTTCCGGCAAAACAGTTTTGCTTAACTTGTAAAAATCGTGCCTAGTTGCATGTAGCGTCTTTCATTTATTGACAACGAGTGTTATGACTGCTCCAAATGGTAGCTACCTAATTTCAGTTCTCGTTTAATCTCAACCAATGGACGTAAAACTAATGCAAAGTTTTGCAAACATGAAGTTTATCATACTTGAGAAAAAGTTGCAATCCGTTTTTGGCGGAGTATAATGAACAATGTCGTGCAATTCGTGCATTTCCTCGGACAAAACGTCATACAACACAAACAAGTAGCAATTGAGAAAGCCTAATTGCTAAGTATGCTTTTAGCCTAAAGATAAAAGCGTTTTTTCTTTAGTATTGAGGTGGGTTAGTAACCCTGTCAGTGCATCAGGTAGGTCAGGGTTCGGTTCCAGGTCGGATGATACCAAACAGTTTTAAAATAGCGCAGATTGTTCGTTTTTGTGTATGGCAGCAAGGTTAAGATTAAGTCAACCGTAAAGCAGGCCCAGAGCAAAAAAAAACAGCAGCAACAATTCAACAACCGCTACCAAATCAGCTGTTGCAGTGCGACAATGTTGTAGAAACTAAAGATTAAATTGTTCCGCAGTAAAAAGGAAAGCTTACCCTAAAGGGCTTAGACTGAGCACAAAACGTAGGTCTATAACACTGGTCAACAAAAATTTTTTTTTTCTTGCATGGGTTGTGAGAACTGATTTAGGGTAACTTTGGGGTGCTAAATCCGAATCTGACCTCAGATTTATCCTATCACGTCAGGTTTGTGAGATATGGCAACAGCAAATTGCTACTTTTGCCAAAAGTGGAAAATTTGGCGTTGCGTTTACCACCAACATATGCAGTGCTATAACGAAAGATTAGTGTTAGACAGGCCAAAACAGCTTAAATAAGGTTACTGAACAAGCATTGCCATAGGCCTGTTTAAATCTTTGTGGTTTCATGCAAAACATTGACGGGGGTGGGGGTCAGTTATACTTTTAGCCTCCCTTTTAGCTTGTTATTACTGCATGGTTAATAATGTTGCTTAGAAAAAAGATTGGTATCAGAATTATAGTTGGTGGGTGTATTTCAGCTACTTATGTACTACATGGCCTGGATTTATGGATATAGCACAATATGTATGTGCAATAAACGCAACGTCAAATCTTCCACTTTTGACAAAAGTAACAATTTGCTGTTATCATATCTCACAAACCTGATGTGATAGGATAAATCTGAAGTCAGATTCGGATTCAGCACCCCAAAGTTACCCTAAATCCATTGAAAAACTCCATGCAAAAAAAGTTGTGTTGACCAGTGTAATCGCACTCATAAACAAAGCAATAAGTTGTTGAGGATATCTACCTGTCGTCATACTTTTGGTTAAAAAAAATTGGAAATTTTATTGGTTTTGTACGTATTGCAATGTACACTGTACAGACGTTATGCATTCGATGCACAAACGCCGTACATGATACGTAGAGGTAGAGCAGTAGATATTGCTTGTGGAGCAGCCGACGCAGAAAACATTAATGGGGGTATGGTTAGGGTACCTTGAATACTGATTGTAGTAGCAGTAGGCTAGTGCAGTTTCATTTATTTAGTAATAGTTCTTAGGTAATGTAATACGATTCTATTTGAATAAGGCACTACCGATGATCTACAGTTGTAGTGCGAAATGCTTATGCATGTTCCATAAATAGGGCTCTGCTGATTATCCATGCATTTTTAGTTTTTCTTTACAAAACATCAACGGTGATAGAACATCTACAATTTTACATGTTGATACGCCTCTGACTGTAACTAGCCGAAATTAAGCAGACAGACAGTACAGGTGAAAGAGAAAAGAAATTAAATTCACTACTTGAGGTCGCTACAAATACAATTCTGTAACTTACAGTCTCGGACGTTCATCCCCTCCCTGTGTCCTACTAGAGGCCACTTCATCATGGAAATATTTTGCCACAGACTCTGAATCCTTGAACCAATCATAAGCTACGTTTTTTGTGACGTGCAAAAGTGTGGAAAGCAGATGATGGAAAGTAAATTAAGTGACGTTGACCTTTTTTACCTTCGCCGTCGGTAGCGTGGCCTAGCGGGCTAGGAAAGTAGTCATTTCGATGGCGTGGGTTCGATTCCCACCCCCTGCCCCAATAAACATTGGCTCGTAAAAACACGAGAAATATACGTGTATTACACGAGTTTCCTCAGAATTTCACGTGTTTTTTACGACCAATGTTTATAAGGGCCAAAACTATTTTTTCTTCTGCAATTACCAAACAAAGTTCAAAGCAAGGGTCAACTCTCTGGCTGAGTTGCTAGAAGGGTCACAATGACGATAGCCGCTTCACGGACAACGCAGCTTCTGAGTGGTTAAAAAAGTTTCAGTGGCTATGACAGAAATTATTCATGTCAAAATGGCTACCGTTGTTCTACTAAGGCTCAAGGTCATGTAACTATTGCAGTGATTAAGGTGCAAGTAAAGCATGAGACTCCTAATAGTATGTCTCATCTGTGTGTCCATGATTGTGTCTGTCTGGACGCAAAAAGCAACTTTTAAAAACAAGTTCACGAAGCGAATGAGAGAGTTCAGTGGGGAAATGTACAGGACGATTGTAGAGAATGACCCAGGAAAGAACGTGATTTTTTCACCCCTAAGGTTTGTATTGGAATCAGGTACCTGAAGAATTTACTATGCAAGTCAAAATTACAAACAACCATGTTGCATCAGAATAGCCACTTGGCTAAACACCATTGTATCGGTCTTATTACGTCATAAATAACATGCGCAAAGAGTAATTACATGACTAACACTTATTGGAAGTATAACAAGTAAACAAAATCAGTCAAGTTCGAAAACTTGCATATGCATAATTAATTTTGAAAAGATACCGAAGATACTAAAGAAGCCGCCTTTACAAAGGCGAAAGCTCATCAACAAATCATACAAGTTTCCAAATCTGGGCTTGTTATGTTTGACCATTCGGTTGCATCCTAAATGAAAGATTTTTGTATAACTCAGCAACAGCGACAAACCAGCACAGAGATTAAGATACATCAGCGTCTACTTTAGGGACGTAGCAACGGGGGAGGGGGAGTTGGGGAAGCAATAGCATCTCCAAAAAATTATTTTGACAACGAAAAAAATTTGTAGTAATACAAATGCAACGTTTTAATGACATTGAATAACGTTTCATAAATGTTTCATATAACGTTTTATAAATTTCATCTCCCCCAACAATTGTTTTTGCCCCCTTAAGATTATCTTTGTAGCCACGTCACTGGTCCACTTTTTCCTTTATTAAAAGCATTGTTTGCTTCAGCATATACCACACCCTGGGAATGGTGAATGTGGGGGCAGGTGGTAACACCAAGAAGGAAATCCTTAAAACAATGAGACTGGACATGGTAGAGGACAGATTCAATGACCAGAGAATCAACGTCCGGATGAGGTGAGATCCACGCGCGCTCAGCACGCAGATTATGACGTAACATATAATGACATCAACGTAAAACAAACAAAAAAACAATAGCAATTTCCATTGGATAAGAAAAATGTTTTTCAAATCAACTGTGGAAAAACATGTTTACAAGTTAATCGCAAAGGTAACCACAAACCATTTCGCAAACCTCATGCTAATTTTTGCAAATTAATTTTTAGTAAGTTGTTAACGCACACTGTCAAAAGAAAAAATGAAACAGCGTCGTACCAGATGGCCAATGCGCTTTTCTTGCAAGAAAACTATCCAATCTTGACTTCCTTCCAACGCACTCTGGTTAGTAAATACAGTGCAGAAGTTCGCGAAGTAAATTTCGTCAACAAAGACGCGTCCGTTGAAACGTGAGTATATTGAACATTAATCAAGATCCAAATATAACAGTAAGTGCTCAATACCAGAAAAAATCTCAAATCTTTAAGACTTGAAACATAAACAAATGTTATTTTTCAATATTTATTCAAGTCTTGTCATACCATGAAGCCATCTGGTTAAATTAGCGTGATATAGTGATACTCGAATCTACTGAGCAGACTTTCAACAAATCCTTATAAGCTCTTTGTGCTATTCTTCCTACTTGTCACCTCTCAGTCTCACATAATCAAGTTCATCTAACATCATTGCCTTATGTCTTCCTCCTGGCATTTTCTTTGAATTTTCCAACAATAGAATATGGCAAGGTGACCACTGACCAGTCATAGCTTCTCATCCAAAGGACTTCCGTTGGTGGCCATTTTCTTCACTCTGCTTTTTGTCGTGGCTTACACCTGGTGATTGGAGATTTGTACCAAGAGGAAGGCAATAAAGTTAACTTTCGTGTCCACCTGCAGGCATGCCTTTAAGCGCCTTGCCAAAGACACAGCCGCATGCTCTCGAGCGGTGTTGAACCGGCGCTCTTTCATACGTCAAGCCAGGGCTCTTACCACTCGGCTATGCAGTCGACTTCCACTCTGCTCAAAACTTCTTACATAACCAAGTGATAAATTGTAAGGACATCAGTCGGCAGCCGTGGCCGAGTGGTTAGCGCGTTGGGCTCGCAGTCGAGAGTCTGCATGTTCGACTCCAGCCACCCGCACTTGCTGTTGTTTCTCTGGGCAAGAAACTTTACGATAATTGCCTCTACCTAGTGATCGATTTCGAGTAATGGGTAGTACAAAATTTAAGTCATAAGTAGAGTAGACAACCGGAAACAGACATTGCCTTTGGCTGCAGCGTGGGTCAGGTGTATGTCGGAAGGCGTACACCGATGCATAGCGCTCAAGTCCGCTTTCCCGCAATGCAGGATAAAGATAAACAAACAAACAAAGTTCGACGTATGTCTTGGCACGACACTTAGGGTTGGATCAACCGACAGCGAGTCAGATTAAAGCAAATAAGCCGATTAAACAAGTCAGCCGATTAATCAGCTTATTTTGTGGAATATGTTTCTCTTATGCATCAACAGTAAGTGAACCTTCCCGTCCACTTAACTTAAAATATTCGCCCACCGAGCGTAGGCCCGAAAACCAAAGAAAATTATTCATTTATCACTGGATTGTAAACTGCTGCAATGAAAACTGCTTGGACTTGTAACAAAATAGTGTCACACGAAATAACATTTATCACTTTCCTTACAGCTGATTTGTTTCATCTTTTTTAAAATCTATACCTCACAGTTTTCCATTCTTTTGTCACTACTTTCTGTCCAAATCTGTCATATTCCATAACATAGTCTTCTCTATGATCAGCTTCAGTTTACTGTTGGTACCAAGAAAAACAAGTGTTTTGTTGCTAATAACTACCCTTTATCATCATCCATTTTGCTTCAAAAAAGCCCGGTCTTCATACCTCTTGGTCATTGTAATTTTTTTAATGTAGCAAAACACATATTGACAAACTAAATCCCCATGCATAACAGAATTGTAAGTAGAATGACCTTATCAATTCCAAACTATCCAGAATTAATGGTTGGATAGCTGATATGACCAATGGAAGGATCAAAAACCTTGTTAGCAACCAGAATATTCAACCAACTACAAGACTCATCTTAGCCAATGCCATCTATTTCAAGAATAAATGGGAGCAAACATTTGCACCGGCAAAGGTGAGAAAACTGATTTTGACAACGATATGATAAAAATTCAAAGCGCTCCAAGCAGTAACCTGCACTTCAAAACGTTTCAAGATGTGAGATTTAGCGACCTATATTAAATACTTCTAAATGAGAAAGCTTCTTTAGGAGCTAATACCTATTACCTAGCTGTGTGCCATTGTGGTAGTTTGGAAAAGGAATTTGGTGTCAAAAAAGTTTTATAGTAGCTTTACCTCTTGCTTGCTATTCCAACGCACTAATAATAATGTTAGGGCTTATTTATTGTCGCTCCACAAATGCTAAGGTCTTTTAGCGACAGGGCTCATTTTTAATTTTGTATCAGATTTACGATGTCTTCACATTATTACCCTACTAATCCTTATGCAAGAATGAACACAATCGGAACTGTTTTTTAAGTCTTTGGTATAACTCGACCTGGAATCTATCTCATACATCAGATCTCAATTCATTATTGAGTTGTTGAAGTTTTGCTCGAACCTTCAGCAACAATTGAACTTTTAAATTATGACGGGGACTCAAAAAGTGCCACAAGGACGGAACAAGCAGCTATTTGTTAACGTACAGTGGAACATTACAGCTTCTGCTTGAAAATCTGCAGTTTTAAGGGAAGGGAGGGGGTGCTAAGTTTAAAATTAAATATTGAAGTTACAAACTGCGTTTGCTGGTTATATTGCAGCCAATGAACTTCAGACTTCGAGATGGAACAAAAGTCCGCGTCAAAGCGATGAAATTACATCATCGATTCCGTTCTGAAATCCTTCAAGAAGAAAATATGCACCTGATAGCAATCCCTTACACCGGAAAAACATCGCAACATTTTGTGGTTGGCATGCCAATTTCTACAGGAGGTAATGCCACCTTATATGACAAAACAATGCAAGTATCATCGCTAAACACTAACAAATGCTTGGGAGGTGGTTGACTTAATTGATTTTTGCTGCCATGCTTGCTGGACGCATGGACATTTTTTGGCATTGGTGTTTACTGTTTATAATGTTTATACTTTGCCACAAAAGCAAAGAAACTGAACTGAATTATCTTCCTAAAACTACCACCATGGACTCGGTCTGTTTCATAATTAAGCACTTTCTGAAGTTCCACCAGGTGTGAAACAAGGTGAAATATTTTTTGAGAAAAGTAACATCCCAGACAGCAAAATCAGTCATTTTTACTTCAAGGTCTGCACGCTTTGAAAAATGACGGATTTTGCTGTCTGGAACTACATGTAGGCCTGTATAAATATATACTTCACTGCATTAGTAATTAGATATATTATAGTACAAAACCTAACCTCGCTTTTGGTCGGTAAGACTGCGAACCATTTGAATGCTAACAGCTTTCATTTTACATAGCCAAAGCCCTGTCAGCTTTCACCAAAAACGCAGCCAAGATTTTGGGACATTTAAAGCCAGTAAAGGATTGGCCGGTATTCCGCACGACACTGATCATGCCAAAGTTTAAAATTGAACTTGAAACAGATCTTAAGCCGGTAAGTAAACGATTGTAATGTAACTACAGTTTGTCAATGGAAATGAACCGAATAGGTTGCATCACATAATCAATTCTCTCTTCTCGCCAGACATCCGATTACCTTTACAACCGTAAGTTTGGAAAGTCATTTGAAATGATTTGTATATGTATATTCTGCACCAAACTGGTACAAAGCGTTCTAAACACACGTTTCGTTTCAAATAAGTAGCTTGACGAAACAATAAGCTCTTTGACGAAACAATACACTCTAATCTATTTCGAACAGTTGTTGATAGAATGAAATTTCATTTTGCCGCAAAAAACATCTTTTCAATAGTTCCAGTAAGTAAGCCATATTTAATTGTATTTCTTGAGTTCAGTTGCAGTAAAATCAAATTGAAGCTAACCTCATAAAATGTCCACGTTGTCTGTGCACAAAAATGAGAACACAAATTTTTAGCCACACCTAAATAGTATATATACGGTACCTAAACATACTAGTTATAATAATAAAAACGTATCTAAACGGTTGGTGAGTTTTGGTGTTGAAATACTTATAACTATAGCTCTTACAACAAAAACCATTGCTCTAGGTTATGAAATCCTTGGGAATCAGCGACCTGTTTCAATTAGGAAGATCTGACTTGTCCAGAATTAGCGGTGAAGAATTGGCTGTGTCAGATTTTCTACACAAAGCTTTCATCAGAGTCAACGAAAAAGGTAAAATGAATAAGTTTGAACTCCAGATCTATTCAATCAAATCATAACAACATAATAATACAGTATACCAACATCATGTTTATGTTACACAATATACACTGCTGAAATGTAAATTGGCCCTCCGACACGTGTTTTAGGTTTTGTATGTATTAATATGACATCTATTTATCCATTTTGTTCAAGCACGTTTTAAACCAAGAGGTTTTGCCAATATTATTCATTGGTGTGCTGGCTTATCCCATATATAGATGGTAATTTATTTTTTGCCAGAGTCAAGTGAACGATACAAAATAGAATGCCTAAAATGTTCATAAACCGTTCTCAATCTTGTTCTTGAACGCAACTCCTGATCCCCGCAAGTGATGGCAATGGCCCATAGTTACGTCGTCACTCTCTTAAAGATGTAACTATGAGCAATAACACAACATTCACAACCATCCGCACAACTCCATCTTCGGCTGCTATTCCTTCAAACTTAAAGAACCATCACACAGAGGCTGCAGAGCAAACATTTCAGAAGTGCCAATGTATTGACACTACGCTACATGTAACGTTACAACGTTGCCGTGACTCGACGTCCGAAAGGACCCCGGTTCGACACCGCTAAAGAAAGAACAGGCATCCCTAAAGGTGAACACGAAAATTGGCTTCCTTGCCTTTCTGTCCACTTCATTTAAATCTTCAACTACCAGGCGGAAGCCTTGATACGATAAAAAACAATATATTGATTGCAATGTTTTTAGTACCGGACTACCGGTACATGAAATAAATATTCCAGTAATTTTCACTGATCTACTAAATTAAATTTGCAACCTTTGTATCGAGCAATTTACTGATATACCACTTATTATTGTGATAACAAAAACGCAGCAAAGCAACAATTATTTACAATTCATAATTACAAATGATTTCCAGGCACAGAAGCAGCAGCTGCCACAAGTGTAGCCTCTGTATCAAGAGCAGCTACTGGACCAACCAAGATCAACAAGCCTTTCTTTTATGGGATCTTTGATGAGAAGGCGAACGTGTTCACATTCCTGGGGCAAATCACTGATCCAAGGAACCCCAGTGAAGAAATGGAAGAGCAAGAAACTCGCCCAAGAAACCCCAGTGAAGAAATGGAAGAGCAAGAAACTAGCACAAGAAACCCTAGTGAAGAAATGGAAGAGCAAGAAATTAGCACAAGAAACCCCAGTGAAGAAAGGGTGGAGCAAGAAGGAAGCGGTTAGAAAGAAGACAAATTGATAAATGGCTACAATGAAGACAACGTTAAAACTAAGTACTTGCTATTGAGAACAAGAAACTGAAACAAAAAGTAACAAATTGAACCGAAATTGCGACGAATATATAAACTATAAGCCTTTTGTTCGAGTTATTCGGCCGCACCCTGTAGAACTTGATTTGTAGTTACCATTCCATTTGATTTGTAGTTACCATTCCAACAGCTGTCAACTTTTAACATGACTGGGAAACACAACTAATCGGTTTATGGTCAAATATAAACATACACATATTCTTTTAATGATTTATTTTGAACACGCAGTTAATGTGATTTCTGCTCCTGAACTTCATTGCATAGCGCATTTGCGTGAGCCAGAGCGCAGAGATAAAAGAGCCGCAAGCGGTTCCGGAGCCGCAGGTTGCCGACCGCTGACCTATACCAAATAAACGTATTAGTGACTATACATGTGGATTGTGATTCATTTATAGCTTGCCACTCCAGTGTTACAGCCAGATGAGAGCATTGTTCATAAAGTTTCTTGTCAAAGGAAGTGTTAAGGGGGCAATTAGTGAAACTGTGTTTCACTATGAGTGTGGCAAGGTGGAACAAACCGCAGACCACATCATCTGCAACTGCGCCATCGAATCAACTCCATGACTGCCCAAACATCTAGACCAAGTCGCCACCACTGCTCAAGGGTGATAAGGGCAGAGCCCGTCGACCTTTGAAGTGGTGCAAAAGGCTCATACGAAGAAGGAAATTGTCTGATTTTCGAAACCACATCTACACATTCGATCGGGAGCCACTTTCTATGTAAAAACGTCGCTGTTTTTCTTTCGACACCGTAGCGGGCTTTGTTTAATTTAAGGAAAACCATTTTTTCCCAAAGATAGGAGCTTGTTAAAAGCTTGCAGAAGATCCTGGAATAGTATTAGTAGGATGTTTTCCCCTTTAAATTCATAAATCCTTTGTTCCACCATACTATTGCCACGCTAGTCTGTTCTAATGGGCCAACTTATGATCACAGAGAGCAGTCAGATATCTACTTAAAGGTTATTTTGTAGCGACTTCTCTTCGCATATAGAAGGAAACAATAGTTTCTAAGCTATAAAGGTCGGTACTTGGTAATTGGTGTTAGACGGAGGGTGCCAGTTATAATTCAACATGCTTCAATCAGTTCCGAGTCAATCGTTTTAGTATGACTTATCTGGATCTGGACCATACAGAAGCGCAGTACTCAGCAACTGCGTAGCATTGAACCAGTGCTGTTTGTTTTTAGTGTGTTCTGATGTGCTCCTCGGTTTGAGTTTCCAAGGTTTTGTGGAAGGTTGTTACGACCAGCTCATTTCTTTTTAAGTTTCGACAGATGCGTTTAAAAGACTAAGGTCCCATTCAGTAAACAAAATGAGCCCAGTCACCAGAAGAACGCAAGTCGTTATATTTATCAAACGCCTGGTGTACACTGTACAGTAGGGTGTTTCATTTTTTCACCATTTTTGAAATTCAAAATGCCTGGGGTCCCATCTGGTGGTATTTGGGGTAAAAAGTTTACACCCCAAATATTTTTCAATTATGACGTCATATTGAGGTGGTCCACGAGGTTTGAAATTTTTAGGCCTCAAAATCTCGAAATTTGGCTGTATCTCCGAAACCACTCATCATAGATCGACAAAACTAGTATCAAAATGCGCAGAAGGGTCGATTTTCTATACCTGATGTAGCGAATATTAAGGTCTATGTGCTTCAGAAAAAAAGTTACTTCAAAAAATCTGATTTTCGGTCTATTTTCTCCTGATGAACAGAGATCAGGTGATCAAGATAAGAAGTTTTGCTGTATTTTTCCACCTTAGAAGCTGCTATTGCGTAATAATAGTCCTTGTTCGTTTTGCAAGAGATGAAATGGTAATTTGAAGGTATTACTATTATAAGTTAATGTAACCGTTGAGGAAGAGGTATGCTGCTCAGTGCTCACCTGCTTTAGATTAAGTGTCATTATGGCATTAAGGTCAGGTATTAGTAAGTCGATGCCAAACTTCAAGGAATTGGAGAAATGTGCTTCCCCTTAATTCAGATATAGTCAGTCACTATTTTTACTTGAGGAAGAAAGTAGCCGAAGCTAATCCTAAGTTTTTGAAGAAAATACCCCATTTCAAAGATTTGAAAGATGAACTGCTGAAAGATGTAGCTGGCATGTGGAACAAAGCTGGTCTTCCAGTGCTTAGCAAACAGAAAAACCTAGCACTTCTGGCATACAATCTGCCAAAGCATCGGCACTACTATGTTTGAAACAGAGAAAGAGAAATGAAGTAGTTAGATGTCTACACAGTAGCGAAAGCGACTCTGATGGTGATATGAATTGGGAACATGATAAGGAATACGAGCCTCTGAAACCAGCTGTTAGGAAAAAGTGTACAAGAAAGTACATTCTTTTTCAATAAATGATAGAAGCTATGTACTTGCTGATCGTAGGATGACTTTGGTACGCCAGCAGTCAGATCTTATGAGGTCGGTTCTTGGAAAAGATCAAGTGGCTGCAATGCTGCACCACCTTCCATGCTGCAATGCTGCATCACCTAAGTATACCGCCAACGACAAAAAACGAGAGAAAAATCTCTGATGGAAAGTGAGAACCTTCTCAACTCAGCTTCTGCCATGCAGTTATGTTACGATGGGGGCGTTGTCGATAAAATAGATCGATACGTTTTCTTGAGCCAACTTGTTGATGATAATGGCATGAAGCACGAAAGTGTGCTTGCTGTTAAATCTTTTCCCAAAAGTGTGTCGGTCACTGCAGAACTGATTTTTGGCACCATCATCCACGAGGCTTGCAGAGTTCACCTATCCCAAGTATATTCAGTCATGGCTGATACGACTGCTCTCAACACAGGAAAAAAGTCCGGAGTCAATACTCGACTGGTCAATTATTTTAATGATAAAGTTGGTCATGATATTCATACCCTTTAATGCATGTTCCACATAAACGAAATATATCTTTCTCATGTCATTTCTTTTGTGGACGGCGCCAAGAAGAGTCCCGGAGCAATGCAAGACGGGGCTTTGCTTAACCAGATAGCAGGCCTAGACAAGCCCAGTACTGAAACCTTAACACCAACTATTCTTACGCAATAACAGCTTCCAAGAGTAGAAAAATACAGAAAAACTTTCATCTTGATCACCTGATCTCTGTTAATCAGGAGAAAATAGACCGAAAATCAGATTTTTTGAAATAACTTTTTTTCTGAAGCAGATAGACCTTAATGTTCTCTACATCAGGTATAGGAAACCGACCCTTCTGCGCATTTTGATACTAATTTTGTCGATCTATGATGAGCGGTTCCGGAGATACGGCCAAATTTCGAGATTTTGAGGCCCAAAAATTTCAAACCTTGTGGACCACCTTAATATGACGTCATAATTGAAAAAAATTTGGAGTGTAAAATTTTTTCCCCAAATACCACCAGATAGGACCCCAGGCATTTTAAATTTCAAAAGTGGTGAAAAAATGAAACACCCTACTGTACAGTCTCTCTCTTTCTCTTTATAGTCCCATTCAGCGTTACGCCAAAGTATGTAGAGAATTGTAAAAAGAAATATATTGTAAAGCAGTGTTTTCCCAGTTGATGTTAAGTTTTTGATTAATCTTGAGGTTACATAAATGAAAGCATGTTACTTGGGTTTTGATATGATTTGCATTTGTAGGAAATGGAGTACTCAGAAAGCGCTTTTGTTGTTAAGGTTTTTTTGTATCACAAAACAAATTATTGAGTAGCTAAGCAGAGGTCGTCAGCACAGATCAAACGAACTATGTTGGAGAGGTTTGGTTGATCATTAGTGTAGTGTAGGGGTCACCAACCTTGTTTGCATGCGGGCCGCTTTGGCGCTAAGGAGAGTTTTGACTTTGAAGTTGCTCCTAAAGCACGGGCAGATCAGCAGTGTGTGAATGTGAGCATGCGTTCCCTGCGCATCTCAGTAGTTATTCATGTTCCAGAGAAAGTCAGGCGATCAGCTGTGTTTTGCGGGCAAGAGCAACCTAGGCTGTTTTTCGCTTTCGGCATTCTTTTACGTCCGTTTAAATCAGTGGTTCTCAACATTTTTGTCTTGGTGGACCCTTGGCCTTTTTTGGGGATGCATTTGGCCTTTTTTGTTTTATCAATCTGGCAACCCTGACTACATACATCAACAATTATGAGAAAACTGCACTACGGTATTCGATAAAAGACTAAAGACTTTCGATAAAAAACAAGAGAAAACGCTTCGCCGTTGTTAACGCTTTGAAGGTAAGTAATTAGTAGGGCAACCAAAAGTCAATAAAGTCAAAATTTTTCTGCCTTGTTCAAAGTTTATAAAACGTCCATAAACTAAATTTCAGGCTGACACGAAGAGAGGTTTCAAAGTTATTAAGTAAAAAAAAAGTCAAATTTTATGGTTAGGTCAAAATTTTCTATTAACGTAGTTTTTGTTATCTCTATTGATATTTTATTAAAGCTATACAGATACTGATTTTTTGTTGCAATTTCTGTTGCTATTCTGACGTAATGATCTATTTGTTGCAATTTCTGAGGTAATAATCTTGCTTCGTCCACTACTGAATTGAACATTAAGTAGGCTAGGCGTGGAATGCAGATAACGTGGCCTTTGTTCTTGGTTAGGTGAATGCTCAAACCAGTATAAGTTTACAACTGTTTATTGAGTTTTAGCTTCCAGATGTTCTCAAATTTGTCTTTAGCTAGAAGTACAGTAGAATTCGCCTATAGTGACTTTGGCTATAGTGACACCTCGCCTATAGTGACTTTGGCTATAGTGACACTTCGCCTATAGTGACACCTGTTGCAAAGTCCCGTTTGCATACGCAAAAGTTGAGTAGCATTCGGCTATAGTGACACTTCGGTTATGGTGACACTTTTTCCGCGGTCCCTTCAGGTGTCACTATAGGCGAATTCTACTGTATATGTATAATACTGCAAAACCCTTTCAGTAATTTCGGGATATTTAAAGACATACTCCATATTTATCGTTTACCCTTTTTCGAGTTACTTTCATTACCTCTTCGTTAGCTGTGGTGTCGTTGAGTCTTCCACATTTTTCTTTTATTTTATTACAAAAAGAAGATATCCTTACCTAACGGTTTGATTTCTAATATGCTTTGTATTTCGCATTGGAGTTGCAAACGCATAAAGTTATTTGTCAAAATTAGGTCAAAATTTGTAAATTATAAAGTCAAAATTTCAAGTTTTTAGGTCAAAAAATTGGTTGCCCTAGTAATTAGCAAAACCAGCGAAACAAGGTTAATAAAACTGATAGCTGGCTCTCCACTCTGCTTGAGATCATGATATTTTGCGTTTTATTTCGATAACTTTACTGTCTTGATCGTTGTTATTCACTCGCACGAAAAGGAAATGGATAGGCTTGTTTTCCAACTGTTCCAATTATGAGCTAACAACATTAAAATTTTTACGACTAGGCGTACTGCATGCGTAAAACTTTGAATTGTTTCAAGCAGCAGTTCTAATAACTTCGGTTTGCGACCTAGGTGTCAATATAAACAAGACAGTAAGCTTAATCAAAGACTATTTTAATTGAGTAAAATAGCATTATGGTTATGACCTCATCACCTTTCTCGCCCCCAAGGTTTTTAGAAAAGTCGGCGCCTATGCTGATGACAGTTTAAACTTTTGTTTCTCAACCAACCAGGCTGGTGGTGGTAACTGCCTAGACGACAAAATCCATCATTTTTATATTGATTCAACGTCTATACAAGTTGAATCAATGCAAAAAATGAAGGATTTTTCTGTGTGGGTGGTGGCCCAGTGGACTCCAGTTTCGTTTTGTGGAACTACAGCAGCACAACATGAAAGTTTAAACCTTTTTCAATGTTTCATACTGCATCAACAGAAAGTGGTTGAAAATTTCATGCTGTCAGTCAGCTATTCTTGTAGAATGCAAACCGAAACTTTACTCACAAGTCATTTTCACACGCTCATTAAGATTTGCGAGTATCACATCGAGGTTTGGCAGTCAACCATTAGAAGACGTCGAATAATGTTGAATAAACGTTTCAACGCAACCTAAGGCAAAGACAGGATTGCAAATGTCCACCCACAAGCTGGCGTCATATCCGCATTTCCCTCGCAAACAAGAACTTGACAAATTTGACACAAAACAACAACGTCATTTTCAATTAACTGAAAGTTTGGAATCGAAAGTTCCAAAAGGTGTTCCAAATTGCAACAACAATAGTGGAGCGACAAAGCAACTACTTCCCAGTGACTTGAAAGTTTCACTAAAAGTTAAAAACAGCTCACAGCTTTGTGGACAAGTTGTGAAAGTGATGATTAACAGCATGCAAAATGACATCAATGCTTCTTGCTTATAAGTGTTGGTTCGCAGGAGGCTGGATAACATATTAGAGATACAGCAGTTGATGACATCTTCAAAATTGTTCCGACTTTAGAATTTAGATAATAAGCAGCGGCGTGCGGTGACCATTTTTTAGGTGTTCACATTTATTAGAAAGTTTCAAACTCATGATTTGCACAATGACTCTTTTATATCATGTCACATCAGTATATTTTGATATGATCTGAATCAGGCAGCATTAAACAGCAAACAAACAAAAAAATTTGATGAAAAACATGAAGTTATATGAAATGGTATTATTGGACTAACAGAAGTTCAAAAAACGTAAGTTTGGTAGAGAGTTCGTCTGGTGATACCACAAACTGTAGCTATCTGGAGGCGCGGCTTGATTTGTCACATTTTGCAGATTTTGACTACCACTACTGCTGTTGTCTGACTAAAAAATCAAATTGTTCTTGTTTTTCAAAGCCTGGTGATGTTTAAACCCAATTTGTTATCTGGGAAAAATAGTGAAAAAGACGTTAAATCATTATTTTTAGAAAACTTTATTCACACTTTTACTAAAAATTGGCACAATATGGAAACGTCTGCAGAATGTAACAAATCAGGCCGTATCTTTAGGTAATCATACACAAAGCAACATCACAAGATACCACATATTACTTTTTAAACATGCATAAAAAATGCATCAAGCGTTTTGTCACATCATAGTGTTCTCATCAGAAATAATAATAAAATTTAGCCACATTTGAAAAACAAAATACAGCGGTTAAAGATTGACTTTAAACTAGCAGTCAAATGTAATAATTCGCTCTGTCAAGTCAGTGGTTAAGCGCCCGAGTGCAAATAGCCTAAGCCATAACAGACATCCAGCTTGACAATCTAATCGATGCAAAAATTTGATAGACAATGACAGAACCCAAACATATAGCATGGTCAAAGAATAGACCTATTATCTTCACATTCCTTTAATTGCAGGTTTTTTCAGCATTAAGTAGAAAAACATGAGGCTCCTAATAGTATATCTCATCTGTGCGTCCATGATTGTGTCTGTCTGGACGAAAGAACGTTTTAAACACAAGTTTGCAAAACGAATGAGGCAGTTCAGTGGGAAAATGTACAGGGCGATTGTGGAGAATGATCCAGGAAAGAACGTGATTTTCTCACCCCTAAGGTTAGTAATAGTATTGTGAAGATGACGAAAGAACTTGTATGATTATTACGTCACAATTAAGTGCAACAATGTGGTATCAATACCAGTCTCTCGGAAACCAGTGGCAGAAATGACAAAAGTTAATCATTTAAACGAAAATTTTGACAAAAAAAAATACACTAAAAAATTCATTCATTTTAACAGCTTTGTAAAAAAATTTATGACCATACAAAAAGTAATTTTCATGAAAAAGTGTATACCCTATCTGTCATGATTAAATTCTAAGAGTGAAAATTATATACATTAATGAACTGCATTTGACTCAGCACTGCAATCATTTTTGCACTAAATTTAGTTTCAATGATTAGTGCAGATAAAAATCACAAATCTATAAAAAACATTTTTTTTTCTAATTTAACCTTAGCCCTGATTTTTGGATACAAAAAAATGTTCTAGGACCACTGGAATAATTTCTGATAATTTTTCTCTCCAAACTCCCCTTTCGACACCACAAGCGGCTTCGACGACTTTAAAGAATAATCCTTTTTTTACGCACTACGCAGAACATTAAGGTTTTTTTTCGGTCACAGACCAAATTTTTAGCAATATATCCCAAAACATTGAAGTAAATTTGGTCAAAATGTCCGAACAATATATACGCGCATAAACCGATTTTAGTGATTGCAAGAAAACAATATTTTTGTCAATCGGAAATTCAAGACGATGACTTAGTGTTTAAACTTTAAACATTGATCCAATGTCTTGTTACATGTGATAAATCCAAACACAAAAGTAGCATAGAAAGGGAATATTTTCATCACAAAAATGAATCAAACAAAAAAAAATGACCGAAGTCTCAGCGAAAAAGAAAACAGCCAGTGCCCACTGTATAAACTACTGTAAAATCTACTGTATAAACTATTGTTTTCATTACTATAGTATTATCTATATATTATTCCATTCAGCTTCTTGTCTTGGAAAACAACGCAATAAAATAGGGCACTAAAAGAATAAAAATAATTATACTGCAAAATGTCATCATAAGCAGAATTTTAAATCCGTCCGCAGTATCATGTAGATCTGCATATCAAGCTACAGTAGATTGGCACTAATAAATTTTCCATAGCCAATTACAGCTATTTAACAATAACTAACAATATCATATTTTCTCCTTTAACAAGTTATTGTGACCAAAACCTATCTGCAATACTTCGTATGCACAACTAATTGCAGCGGTTGCAAGTTAGGGGAACAACCTTGCACTTTACATCGCCATGTTATGTCAATGATGTAAAAAGCGAAACATCAGACTTATTCCAAACAGCAAAATCCGTCATTTTTACAATGAGTCAACGTCTGCAAACGTTGAATCCATGTAAAAGTTACGGATTTTACTGTCTGGGATTCTGTTGATAAGACCCTGTCTGTACACATTTCTTCAGCATCTATCACACCTGCGGAATGTTGAATGTTGCATCAGCCGGAAACACCAAGCACCAACTATTGAGAGCAATGGGGCTCACCAGAAAAGAAGACAAATTTACTGATGAAATAATCAATATGCATATGAGGTAAGTAGCCTACTTACCAAGACAATAAATTAGTCATTTTTTAGGTCTGCAGACGCTTGAATCAATGTAAAAGATGACTGATTTGCTGTCTGGGTAAAAGAACCAAACGATGTGAAAGCAAACACGCTCTCAATCAGATACCACGTGCAAGAGAACAAGAAGGCAACCTACTGTAGTTGTTCAAGATACTATAATAATCAAGCACTAAATTCGAAGGGGCGCCACTCGGCAAGCCAAGACACATGCTCTGGAGTGGTGTCGAACCGGCGCCTTTTTGAGCGTCGAACCAGGGCTCTCACTACTCGGCTATGCCAGAGATTGTGGGTTACACTCCAACAGGAAGTAAGCTTACCCCTATATATGAAAAGTCCATTTGGTAAGGAGATAATGCTGCTATAGCAGGAAAGATAAACTGTAGCCTATGGTATGATCGCAAAATCTGATCCAAAAATGTTAAGTGGGGACAATCTATAGAATGTCGGAAAACAAAAGTAAAATGGCTGAGAATCTATACTCTACGTCGACAATATCTAGTCTCATGTTTGATCACCAAACTGAGTAGTGAGTATTTTATGACAAGTTCATTAGACTCACGTTAGTTTTGTTGCAGCCGGCTATTGTTGCACATTTTGAGAAAATCAACCGGAACAAACAGATTAGCCAACGCTCTTTTCTTGCAAGACGGTTTCCCAGCCCGTTTTTCCTTCCAAAATACTCTACGAGATAGCTACAGAGCGGAGGTTCAGAAGGTGGATTTTCGTGACGCAAGGAAATCGGCTACAACGTAAGTTTATGCGTTTTCATGATCAACCAGTTTTGATTGTCCAGGGCGAAGTCTTCCTCTCCACATCTCACAGTCCGTTGGGTTGGCAGAGTCCACGTTCAGGGCTTAAATCACGCTTAACTAGTTCTTCCCAAGAAAGTTTTGGTCTACCTTGACCCCGCTGGCGAAAATTTTTCCCACGAACTTTCAGTTACTTCGCATAGAGTATGTATTAATACCGAGTGAATGCAAACATTACTCGTTGGCATATTTAGTTCAGTGGTTTCATCTTGTGCCTAATGCTCGTTAGAACAACGGTTCGACGCCCATCGAAGTCAATTTTCTTCTTTACATTAATTTTTGCGGTGCACAAAAGCTTTTCAAAAAAAGTAGGGTAGAGAGCAACTACGTTGTTCCGCCAACATTAGAAGGGTCAATTGCCAATGTGATATTTTTTACGCTTTGCCGGTGGCTTGCTTTTAACTAAAAACCTTAAATTACTTTAAAGCCAACTTCACTCTTAAAAAACCTATAAAAAGTACATTATTTTGTAAATAAAAAAGCGTAACCCTTCTAGTGTTGCGGAGAAGCCAAAAGCGGATATAGCTTCGCATCCCTGTGATCTACAATCCCTAGGTTAGGGTTAATGGGTTAAGGTTAATGGGTTAAAGTTAATGGATTAGGGTTAATGGGTTAGGGTTAATGGGTTAGGGTTAATGGGTTAGGGTTAATGGGTTAAGGTTAATTCTTAGGGTTAATTCTTAATCAATTCGAAAAATCTTACTTTTAGACTAGTGACCACAATCAATTTTTCTCGACTTTTCCAGGCTACGTTTTTTTTTCAAGTTCAATGTTTGAAAACCACGCGAAAAAAATGAATCGGTAAAAACAGTAACGCGCGCCGCGTAACTGTTTTAATAATTGTAACCAGTAATGGCTACACTTACGGAAATATGCAAATGAGACAGATAGTTCGTCGGAAAATAACTTCGCACCCCGCTGTGCTGCAACGTTGACGCATCTGCAGTTGGTAAGATGTATTGCAGGGTTGTATAAACAGTTCAGTCTAACTGTCCAATCTAATCTAAATTGCGTCAGCAATCGCAATGAGTAAACCATGCTGAGTCTCATTTCGAAACGTCGCTCATCAAATGAACTTTTAAAAACCTAAAAAAACCTTTACAGGCTGTTTCACCCTCAGTTGGGATCATCAGAAGGTTCTTATTCAAATAGAATTTATATTTCGATGGAATATTCTATTTGAAAATTAATAAAATTATACAGCTTAAATGTCCTCCGAATAGTGTTATGGTGAGTTTCGATGTGACATCGCTATTTACTAACGTGCCGTTTCGAGAAACCATCAATATTATTGCTGATCACATTTTTAATGACAACCAACCGCATCGACCACTCATTGAGAAAAAGGATTTCATAAAATTGTTAAATCTGGCCACTGAAGGTATGCTTATGTTTAATAATCGCTTGTTTAAGCAGATCGATGGCGTCACCATGGGTTCTCCACTTGGTCCAACTTCTTTTTAGCGCACTTAGAAACGAAAATGTTTGAAGTGTTCCGTGATTTTTACCCTAAAATGTATGTACGTTATGTTGACAGTATTTTGCAGTTTTTGACAACGATCAGTCTTGTTCCCAATTTTTAAACCTTTTAAATGCTCAACATCTAAATATCAAATTTACAGTTGAAAACTCTGATGACACTATTGCCTTTTTAGATGTTGAGGTAAAAATAAATTATGACTCCTTTGACACACAAATCTGGTGAAAACCCACCAACACTGGCCTACTTTTAAATTACAACGCTTTTTGCCCAAATAAGTGGAAATCTGGATTAATCTTATGTCTTTTATCTCTTGCCCGTTTGGTTTGCTCGACGGACTTATTGTTCCACAATGAAACTAACAAGTTGAAAAATATGCTACATTTAAATGGATACCCGTCATACTTCTTTGATAAAATATTAAAAGCTTTTTTGGATACGAAACCGAAAGATAAACCCGAAAAAGACGATTTTAGCAACTTTTTTGATGTACCATTCTTGGGAAAAGATTCGGTAAGATTTTCAAACAATCTAGCTAAAATTGTCAAAAAGAAATTTGATTGTGACATTTACCCTGTTTATAGAACGTTCAAAGTAGGCAGATATTTCCAGCTGAAGTCGCCTACGCCCTTTGCTCTGTGTTCTAATATCGTTTATAAATTCAGTTGTTTGCGTGATGCAAGCCTGACATACATCGGTATGTCAACAAGACATTTATCGACTAGAGCTAGGGAACACCTCAATTTGAATTCTGTACAGAAAAGCGCCATCAAAGATCACGTTTTCTCATGTACAGAATGTCAAAACAACGTTTCTATCAAGCAATTTGAGATCATGTCCAGAGGCAGGTCTGAGTATCAAACTAAGATCTTGGAAGCCTTGTACATAAAACGTCACAATCCACTTTTGAACAGACAATTGTTGCTTGCGGCTCGTCTTTCTTGCTCTCTGTATTTTAAAGTTAGTTTTTTCGCACCTTGCCTTTCTACCATATGTGATCTGTTTAACACCTTTTGATGCAGTTACCTTTGATTCTCGTGGAGCCTATATCGTTGAGTTTGAGCTAGTCAGAAGTACTGTGCAGTTTTTGTCTTTTCCTGTTTATAGATTTAGTTAACCATTGTATTTTATTCAGATGTAGTTAAGTTGTATGTATATTATTCCTGAAGAGGACATCTTGTGATGTCGAAAACGTTCGATACTTAATTGTTGCGTAGTTTTGTGTTTTTTGTAAATATAATAATCTTCAATATGTTAAACTTGATAACGTTGCTCGGCTTCGTATGCCTATGGTTCAATAAAATTATAATAGAATAAAATTTCTATTTGATTCTATTCAAGAACCTTCCGATGACCTCAACAAAGGGTGAAACAGCCTGTAAAGGTTTTTGGAGACTAGTAACTACATTTGAGTCACTTCCAATCCAAGTGAAGCTCACAGCCATAGCACTGAAACGTTAGCACAAAATAAAATTCGAAAACCAGGTTTGCAGTTAAGTTTTGTATCAAAAGTAGTTTAATACTAGATGAGCACGGCAGCCTGAGATACTTCACATGGTGCTGCTTACCAAGACGATTTAGAACGTAGGGAAATTACCCATCTGATGTTCATTTATGTTTTAGACAAGAAGATGCAATTTCGCTTGAAATTTTTTGTGTATTTGATTGCATTTTATTACATTGAAACTTTTTATTTTAAACCTGCTATGCTGACTTACAACCATGTGGAATTACTATATTCATACAGAATCAATGACTGGGTTGCCGAGATAACCAGTGACACGATTACTGATCTTGTGACAGAAGACAAGATCACAGACGACACCAAACTGGTTCTAGTCAACGCCATTTACTTCAAGAATAAATGGGATCAAACGTTTAACGAAATGCCAGAGGTGGGTTCCCAAATTTTAAAAAAATAAGTAAAAGATTCCATACTTTGCTGTTTAATATTGTACAAAAAAACTGGTTTATCTTTTCAAAATGTTTCATTGAGCCATTATGAAACGTAAAATAAGCTTAGAATTGAGATCGGAGGATCGTACACTTCAATGCTAAAAGTTGAAAAATCACTAAGCAAAAGCCCAAAACAAATTTTTTAACAAACTTTGAGCACAATTATTTCAAGAAACAAAACATATGAACATCGAAACATATGCAGTACTGCACAATGCTTAGTCTGCGACACCCTGTACGTCATAGCTTTTGTTTAGCAGACGAGAAAGTAATTTCAACAAATGCTGCCACCTAACGGGATGCAAATAAGATATGCCATAATCTTCCTTTCGTGTAGCGGGGGGATTAAGCACAATAAGAATATTGTTCACTCAATCATTAAAACAGCTATACCGTACTTGCAGCCAATCACGTTCACGCTTTATGACGGAACAGATGTATCGGTAAAAGCAATGTTTCTTGCAAAGAGGTTCCACTACCGAAGTAGTGACAACATAGTACTGTATGCCATCCCTTACTCAGGGAACGAAACCTATTTAGTGATCGGCAAATCCTCACAAAGCTCAGGTAATGAATTTATACCAAACCAGAATAATGTAAATGAGAGCTAAAAATTTTGACTTTAAAACTGTTTTTTCTTTTTTTTGTTAAACAGTTATTAACTATAATATAGTTATTTTGTTATTAACTACAGTACGAGCAGAACACATTTAAAGCATTACTACCTATGCTATGTTGCAATTGTTTTGCGGGTCATTCCATGCTTAAAGTGCCCCTGACAGGTTGGATCCAAGTATAGTAACTTTTTTTAGCATTTTCTAGCGCAGAATTATACTTGGCGAGCTTTTTAATCTTAACCTCGTAGCTTGACTGGTTAGGGCGTAATTTATATCAAACGACTGCTCCGCAGCGCCACCACAGGCGAAACTTCATATTTCACTGCTCTGGGACGACTTTGGTGGTGTTACGTCATTAGTGACGGATGAGTGGGCGTCGTTAGTGTCCCTAAGTGGGCGTCGTTAGCGACGGATGAAACAAATTTTTCCAAGATGTAATTGGTAGATCACAGTTTGGTCGGAGTTGGTAAAAGCGGTAGCTTTTTTCAAAGATTTATTGTTTTTGCAGTTTAATAAAACTGTACTGGATACGTTCCTACAAAACCTAAAATATACTTAAAGTGAAAAATGAAGAAATCATACGAATCATCATTCATATTCATAAATATAAATAAAAGTTCTCTCTCTCTCTCTCTCATAATCTGCCTTCAGTTGGCCATTGAAATCCGGTGTAACGGCCATCTGGACTTGGAAAATTGTTTCGGATTCGCCAAACAATGCATGACGGCAGCACAATCCGATTGTTGCTTCCGAGAGCATCACCTTGTAGTATCCACTCCATTATACAATACAACATGCCTGTAGGCAACTAACCGATACTGCCTGCAAGGAAATAAAATCACTTCTTTTACTGTGCATTCTTTAGCGTTTAGGGTATTTTTAGCCTAATGTAGCATCCTTACTCGTTTGATAGGTCTCCGTTTTCTCCTTTCGGTTTATTGGTTTTTCTCCAGTTCTTCCTGCTCCTCATAAAAAAAGTTCTCAGAACTGCAGGATGTAAGTGAGCCTCAAAATCGGTTAAATTTGTAACACAACGAGATGCGTCTTTCTTCAAAAGTTCTTTCGTTTGTGGCACTTCATGGCAACATACACATTCATTGGGCTGGGGCATAGACTCGCACTTGAGGCAAACGCACCACCTTATAGAGCGCTAGTTGTGGCAAACGCACCACCATAACAAAATCATCTTCAGTGAAGTGAAGAGAACATATACGACTAGTTTTGTATGGCTCACCCCACTTTCGAACACTTGAAGAAAACTTTGACCATTTTCTTCTCAGCACCTTGTTTTTGGGAAAGTGTGAAAAGATAGCACTCGGTCTTTGTCACTGACAGTGACGCTATCACATAAACAGCAATTTGTAGGCATTGCCTCAACCATAAATTAAGGGTACTGTTTGTGAGATACTGTTGTTACACTGCAAATGGCTATAGCCAGATTAGGATAAATTAAAAAGTATCGAAATTGTAGCCCTACAAGACTGCAATTTTAATTGAATTGAGATGCTGTTTGATAAAAATAAACTCAACCTATTTGATCTAAACCTGATAGTAATAATAAGTTCACTTTTTCATTTCGGTAATTCTTATTTTGCACATGCTTTAAAAGTTTAGACCAACAGAGCCCCACACATTCACGTTTTGCAGTAGTCGTACTATACCTTACCAAGCCAACACAGAGAAAGAATGTATCCTTCCCACTTATGGTGACGTCACAACGCTGTTGCCGTTTTTATTTTCGCAATTGAATGAGTGCCAGATGCGCCGATGTCAACGAAAGTTTGCAAGCGTATAACTTAGTAGCCTGTTGGTATTTTTTACGATTTGTTGGTCAGGGAAGTTTGTTAGTGTCATCTTTTTGGTATCTTAGGTAAATTTAGTGAATTTATTTACCTGTCAGAGGCACTTCAATCATCACTGCCATGTAACCAAAATTTTAATTTTTTTTGTAAATCATCAGGAAATGAAGATATTTAAAATAATAAGTTATTCTGAAAGTTTGAGCAAATTTGACCCAGCGGTTTAAAAGTTATGCACGTTTCAAATTTTCACCACCGAGTGGCCAAAATACAAGGAGCGGCCCAAAATTTGACAAAAACTTTCACCAAAAAGTTAAATATCTTTCTACATATTTGTCACAACTGGCCAAAATACAAGGAGCGGCCCAAAATTTGACAAAAACTTTCACCAAAAAGTTAAATATCTTTCTACATATTTGTCACAGGAGGCTGAAATTTGGTATACTACCATTTTGAAACCGAAGGAGTTCAAAAATGATGGTTAAAAAATTGTGCAACAACCCTTTCCCCCTTAAATTTGGGGAACAAGTCTTTTAGGCGCAGACAGTTGGGCGCCGGTCAAAAAGGCGCGCACACTGTGGCGTTAGGATATTTAGGTGCGGAGCACTGTGGATTAAGCATGTGGATTAATGTGATTAAGCAACGTACAGCCAAATTTATCCAACAAAATATTCCAAACGCATCAAAATTGAGTTAATATTCTGACGGGTGTGCAGGACAGTATAACAATTACAAGAATATGATGAATTTGTGCCACCGTAATGAAGATTTTGGCTTGGATGCTGACTGGACTTTTTTGCCACCTCTCATTGGAAATCTCCTTGTGACGGGATTGGTGGAACTGTTAAACGCCTGGTAGCACGTGAAAGTTTGCAGAGACCATAGCCGTACGAGCCAGAGTACAGAGCTGTTGTTTCAAAACGTCGCGAATTCGGGCAAAAATTGCTATATGAAAAGCTTCAAAATTGCATGAATTAAGAAAAACTACAAATTGATATCTTTTACCTATCAAACTATAAGTACGGTTTAGCTTCTTATTTGCACAAGAAAGGTGCCGCAAAATTTTCATTTGGCACACCCGTATTGTTGTATTGTATGGTGATCAAACTGTAGTACGAAATGCATTTAACCAACTGCATCATGCCAATTTGGGCAGCCACCAAAATATGTCTCTAATACTTTTGTGAAACTGCCCAAATCAAAACACAAAATTTGCTATATACAGTAGCTAATTTTATTAATTTTCACAAAAGCATCGTGTTGATTTGGGCAGCTGAAAAAATGACATTATCTGATGAAACTGATTAGTCTGTTTATGCAACTGCCCAAATTGGCGTGAATGCGTGAGGCAGTTTCCTCAAAATGAACAAATTCATTAATTTTTTCCATTTATTTAACTGTATCGTTTAGATTTGGGCAACAAAAAAATATGAAATTATCTGATCATAGTCTATTTATAAAATATATATATATATCATAGTCTATATAGTCTATTACGGCTATGGCAGAGACCATAAATTCGAATCAAATTTTTGATGTAAATTCAATGTTGCAGTTCTGTTTGAATTCAATGAAAGGAATACAATTTGTCTTCATCAGTAAAGAGAACCTGAAATGTGCTCGTAAGGCATTAGAATTGCGGTATAAGCTTGGAAGCACTAGGTCTTTTCATTTTTATCAGCCATTGTCTAAAAACGAAATCGCATTTAAGCGAACAAGTGATGATAAAGAAAATAATGGTTCTTTTTCATTTTTGAAAGTTCATTCATATATTCAAACCAATTGTATGGATTATGTAGCTTGCAATTATGATGATTTTTAGTGGATTGGTTTGGTGCTTGCAACCAACAAAGACGAAAAAGATGTTCAAATTCGATTTATGCACCCACCACAAGGACCTGCAACCAGGTTCCACTGGCCGGTGCGAAATGATGTTTGCTGGGTGCCGGAATCTCACATTCTTTGCAAAACTGCTACACCATCAAGCACATCCAGTTAGAGTCGCAGTTATACCATTCCCCAAAATTCAACAGGGAAAGGGTTGTTGCAGAATTTTTTAACCATCATTCTTGAATTCTATCGGGTTCAAAATGGTAGTATACCAAATTTGGGCCCGATGTGACAATTATTAAGAAAAATATTAAACATTTTAGTCAAAGTTTTTTACAAATTATGGGGCGCACCTTGCATTTTGGCCATAGGCGCCTAACTATTTTGTTGGCCGAGGGGGCGAAAGCGTGTTTCATCAGCAGCAACGTAAATTCAGCAAAATGTCACGCAGATGGATGACGTAATTGTGTCGTCACACTAGGATTGCTTTTATTGCCACACTCGGAGTTATCGTTACGTTCGACCTCCCGTTAATTATTATAAACAAAACTCGACCACTTCGGTTAAGCAAGTACATGCCATGCGTCTGCGTAGGCTAGCGGTTGATGGACTGCGACATAAAGTTTAGCAACGAACTAGATTTATTAGCATGAAACAAGAGACGAAAAAGTTTACTAAAAGATATACTGTAAATGGAATGCAGATACTAACTTGACCATACGCTTGAAAATATACTTATTGAAAGTAAAATCATTCATGTTTACATCAATTGAACAGCACGTCACCTTGAATAAATTTAAAAGTTGCTGACATCCGTAAACAGCCCTTGAAAAATAGTTACGGAGAGACGTTTGATTAAGTTTTCGACTTGACATTGCTCCCTTTTCACTACAATATCGCAACTTATGACTGACCGCTGTAAAACACCCGTTGTCGCGTTGCAGATGAAACAAAAGATGCGCATATTCCCGCCTTTGATCGGGTTTCTATGGTAACGGTCTTGCGTACGCCATGCAGTTTGCGCGAGTTTCTTACTGCGTTGATTATGCCGTGTGTGCGCAATGCGGTTTGTACCAGCCCTTGCTGCGTTGGTTAGTGGTTACCTTGTCCGAAACTTCAAGTTCATTTTCACAGCGAGCGATTCACTGCCGCGCAATTCACTGCAGACGTTTCGAAACGCACGCTCCGTCTACGTGGCAAATTATGTTGTTTTTGGGTGCATGCAACATCTGATGACATTGAATTGACACAAAATGGTAGATTTTTGCTATCCCAGGCAGCAAAATCAATCATATTTACATTGATTCAACGTCTGTAAAAATGACAGATTTTGTTGTCTGGTGTGGGATTGTAGCATCGCTACTCGTTCTAGTGACTTTATTGCGAAGCTGTTGCGGTTTGCATTCAAAAAATGTTTTCCTGCTGCCGATCGCTAGTTCATCTATTGTTTTATGTATCAATACAGCATAAAAAGTTGTCCCCACGCAGAAGTATGCTGGCCCCCACGGCTTAGGCGCCTATGATTTTGGCCACCTGGTGGTGAAAATTTAAAACATGCATAACTTTCAAACCGCTTGGTCAAACTTGCTCAAATTTTCAGAATAACCTGCTTTGTTAAATAGCTTCATATCCAAGTAACTTTAGATATTTTAAAATTTTTGGTTACAAATCCCAAAAATTTGTGATGATTTAATATGGAATGACCCTTGCTTGTTTTCATACATCCACAGCTAGCTACACTTAAAAAAGTAAAAAGATTCTGTCATTTCTAGCACTAGCTGCAAAGTGCATTAGATAAACATGAACGTCGAAGAGATGTCATCAAATGGACGTTGCAACTAGTGCTAGTAACGATAATATTCCTGATGAACAGTGAACACCCAAACTTTTCAGTATTCAATATGATGTCTAACGGGTTTGCATTAAACAATGTTCATGTAGCTCAATGCAATGCAAACAGTTTCAGCACAACAATACTGCAAAGTACTAAGTTGAAGTCCACGCAGCAGAAACCATTGGCGGTAATGCTGCGTGTTAAAAAACTACAAGATTTGGGGATCATTTGAATCCGGGCACCGCTCCCATGTTCACCGAAGAAACAATTCACAAAAACGTTATAGCCTCCATTGAACAAACATACAAGCATGATAAAAATATTGCAATAAACTAAACACTTTATGATTTCATAAGATTCGTCAAATTATTCAATTATCCAATAACATTCAATTCACTCTACAATAATATTAAATAAAAGAAATTACATGTTCGCCGAAGAAACAATTCACAAACACGTTACAGCCTCCATTGAACAAACAGACAAGCCAAGCATGTAAAAAACAATGTAATAAACTGAGCACTTTATGATTTCGTAAGATTCGTCAAAGCTATTTTCATTGATTATATCATTAATGCGTCTCTTGTGTAGAACTGGCAACCTTCACGAAGAGAGCTAGCGAGGAACTGAGTAGGTTAGATCCTGTACAAAATTGGCCACGAAGATACACCAAACTGATAATGCCAAAATTCAAAGTAGAACAAGAAATAGATGTCCAGCGGGTAAGTGGGAATAAAGATCCTGATTGAAGCGATATTTGAGTTGTTCTACAATAGAGTCCTTATTTAACCGGGCAGCGCCCACGTCCCCATCACGGGACCGTAACACAGTACGTTTGACTCAGAGAGCCGATCTCCCCGTAGACAGAGCTGATAACTTGAGGTCTCCCACGAGGAAGAGAAGCTGGGCTCTTTAAAGAAAATTTAATTCTCCTAGGAGACAAAATTTACATAAAATCTAGGTCGACGGCTGAATAATTAGTTAAAAAAGTATACGTGGAAGTATATTGTATACTGTACTTTACCTACAGGAGAAGTATAGACTTTAAAACCAACGAGCACGGATGTGCACTGGCCAGAAATTGGGGTAGATTCGCCCAGCTGGGTCGGGGGTCTAGCGATCGAAGCGTAGATGTGACTAGGCTACGTTACCAGGAAAAATATAGAACAGTGAGATGAAACTTTAAAGGTTGCATCGAGTTGATCGGGAAATCATGTTTATCGATGTATTAAAAGCAACGCGAGGTTAATCCGAGCGGGCAAGAGCAGCATATCAGGAGAAGGTAGTGCGTGATATTCTAATTCTAATATATTGAAAGATGAAAATACAGATCCAGTGTTGTTAATGATAGTACGGATAAGTCCATTAGCAATATGTAACAAATAGTAAATGTAAATTTATTCACTTATTTATTGATTTTGTTATTGCAGATGCGTATAGATATATTTAATGTAATTTACTCTGCTTGGCTTTTTTGCTTGTAACTTTTTAGTATTTATTGTATATATTAAACAATAAAAACTATTAATGCTACAAAAAGTGCTTAATGCCAAGCAAAAGGCCAAGCAGAGCGAATTAAATCAAATATAGTTATTAGTATCTAAACCAGGGGTTCCCAACCTGTGGGCCATGGCCCCCAAGTGGGCCATGAGCCTTTTACAAGGGGGCCATGAAAAATTTTTAAAAATAATATTTTTTTTAAATTTATGATCTCTAAGTCAACTCCATCATGATCATAACCATCACATTAACTGCATATGTAATAACTGCTGTAATTAATGTACTAGTATCATCTTTATTGTGTGTTGTATTTATATCATTTTATCATACTAACTACCGGTTACTGTATAACCAAGTTTTTTAATTAACTTAATTTTTTCAAAAGGTTGAAAAAAATAAGGGGCCATTGATTTTGCAAAATTTTTAAAAGGGGCCACGGTGTAAAACAGGTTGGGAACCCCTGATCTAAACCTTTGACAGCCTGTTTCACCTAAAGGAGGATCATCAGAAGGTCCTGAAAAACATGCAAAAGCAATAAATCGGTAATACCGTACATGAAAAGATATTAACTTAACTATTTAACCTTAATGTAATCTGCAAAAAAACATCAGAATAAATTACAAAGAGCCACCTCCATCCCTTATCACAAAAGCCTCAATTAAAACGTTCAAACTGAAAATCAAGCAGATTGATACCAACACCTGTGACGTCACAAAGAAGCGAGATGCAATAAAGATAAGATACCAAAACAAAACTTCGTTCCTAAACTTTTCATCTAATTTTCCTATAATTTAACTGATGATCCACTGGGATGCACGGTGTGACAAAACATTTTAAATAAAGTAAACAATATCACACCAAATCAGAAGAATCGGTTTATTTAATTTATTTAGTTTATTCTTCTGATTTGGTGTGATATTGTTTACTTTAATTAAAGATAAGATAACCTGTAGATTGTAGAAATCAAATAAAATTTATTTTATTTTGAAGTACCGTACATATTTTTAAATACTTCAAAAGAAGTTTTAAATACTTCAAAATAAAACAAATTTAAAATTAAATTTTATCTTATTTCTACAGGTTACTACAGGTTATCTTATCTTTATTGCATCTCGCTTCTTTGTGACGTCACAGGTGTTGGTATCAATCTGCTTGATTTTCAGTTTGAACGTTTTAATTGAGGCTTTTGTGATAAGGGATGGAGGACTGGAGGTAGCCCTTTGTAATTCTGATTTTTTTTTCAGATTAAATTAAGGTTATAATATTTAATATCTTTTCAGGTATAACCGATTTATTGTTTTTGCATGTTTTTCAGGACTTGATGATCCTCCTTTTAGGGTGAAACAGGCTATCAAGGGTTCAGAGAGTAATAACTATACATATATTTAATTTGATTTTATATATATATTATATACACTTTTTTTTCAAAGAAGCAAGCATACAGCAATTACTATACATACTGAAGAAATGTTTTTGTGATACAACTTAGAAGATTACGGTATTTTTGCAACCAGGAAATATATTTTCTCGGGATTCAAACCTCAGTTCATGACAATACATAACACTGGTCTACAAAAAAAAACATTTCTGTGGTTTGGACTTTGACAACTGATTTCAGGTAATTTGGGGGTGCTGAATCCGAATCTGAACTCAGATTTTTACTATCGCATCAAATTTTTGAGATATGATAACAAAAATATTTTATTTTTGCCAAAAGTGGAAGATTTGACGTTGCGTTCACCACCAACATATGCAGTGCTATAACGAAAGGTTAGTGTTAGACAGGCTAAAACAGCTTAAATAAGGATACTGAACAAGCATCGCCATAGGCCTGCTTAAATCTTCGTGGTTTCATGCAAAACATTGACGGGGGAGGGGGTCAGTTATACTTTATCCTCCGTTTTAGCTTGTTACTACTGCATCAATGGTTAATAATGTTGCTTAGAAAACAAATTGGTATCAAAATTGTAGTTTGTGGGTGTATTTCAGCTACTTATGCAGCACCACATGGCCTGGATTTCTGGATATAGCACAATGTGTAATTGTGTAACGCAACGTCAAACGTCAACGTCAACGTCAACGATAAACGCAACGTCAAATTGTTCACTTTTGACAATAGTAACAATTTGTTGTTATCATCTCACAAACCTGACGTGATAGGCAAAATCTGAGATCAGATTCGGATTCAGCACCCCAAAATTACTCTAAATCAGTTTTCAAAGTTCATACCGCAAAGATCGTGTAGACCAATGATATATATGTATTGATATATAATACCTGTTATTCATTGATGCAAAAAGCAGCAAGTAGTATAGATGTTGGTGGCGACATGATGAGGTTAGTTAAAACACATGCCATACCACACTCCACCACAAAATGTAAGTTGCACAAATTACAATATAATGATAAAATGACAACAGTTTAATACAAGTCAAACTATTTAAAACATGTTTCAGGCTATGGAATCCTTAGGAGTCAGAGACCTGTTTTTTGAAGAAAGATCTGACTTATCCGGAATAAATGATGAAAAACTGTATGTGTCAGATTTCCTCCACAAAGCTTTCATCGAAGTCAACGAAAAAGGTAAAACAATCCGCTCAGCTTAAATTTATGTGGGCTTTGAAAGCAATCGGAGTAACATTAGATTAACGTCATGTTACAATCATTCATATCAACGTTACCGTTAAAGACGAAATGTGTCAAGCCTAAACTCAACTTTAGCTTTGTCAGATTATGATATGATCATATTAATCAGGGCTGTGTTGTCCGTTTTTGTGAAAGTCATTGTTACAATTTCGATCATAACTTAAGTGAAATAAAATTTAAAAAAAATCTGGCAACTCTTAAAAATCTGGCAACACTACATCAGGCCAGTGATGAATCGAGACGTCGGATTCGTACATTTTTCAACCGACTCCACAAGCCTGCTTTCAATATCCTCCTACAAAAATGTCTTCAAATTAATAGTAAGGATTCAACTTTGCAAATGGTTTTTAGGTACAAAAGCAGCGGCAGCTACCGCAGCAATTATTGGTGTTGGAAGATCTGTTGGCTCTACAACGGTAATTAACAAGCCGTTCTTTTACGGGATTTGGGATCGCAACGCTGAGATCTTCACTTTCCTTGGGCAGATCACAGACCCTAGAACATCTGATACCCACAAAGATGACAGAAGGAAGAAATAAAATCGAAATATCCGAAACAAAATCATAAACATCGCTCTGTTGTATGCTGTGGAATCGCATTGTGCAAAATCTGCCACGGCACAAATGTCAAGATAATCATACTTAGCTTCTTCTTTTATTGTCGTACTTGATTCCAAGCATTGACTGCCTCTTGTATGAAAAGTTTCCAAGATTTTCTGTTGTTTGCTTTGTGTATTAGGTGTACGTTGGTGCTAGCTTTGTCGGTTTGTTGGTTTAAGTAGGTTAATCTTTGTCTGCCTTGGGCAGTGGGCACGCTTCCCTTCAATCATACTTAGCAGTTGCTATTAAACAGTTGCTCGTTATTGAAGCTTTTCTTTTCAAGATCTTGCAATGATTAATGTACCAACTATATTTTAATGCTTAAAATATGTGAGTCGTAGTGAAATCGTAATACTGTATTGGCAAGCCTGTCAGCAAATCAGTGAGTTTTTATATTGATTCAAGAAAGAACTGATAGTGCTGGTAGCTGAAAAAAAAAATCATTTAAAAGCTTTGAACTCGCTTTTTACAAAATTTTCACATTAAACTACAGATGGTCTGTTTTTTGTGAAATGCAAATATTGATGTTGTTCTTAGCTATCGTACTTGGAGTTGATTCGTGGTACAAATCTTAGAGTTTACTTGAAAACTGAGTGTTTACATTGTTTGACCCTCATCACACCGACACAATATCCACATTAGCGATAGAAATTCTACAAAAACCAACATCGGGATGTCCACAACATTTCGCTTTGTTAACAGGAGACAAAGACCTAACTCGGTGCTTCAATTCTATCCATTCGCGCCCATCAAACTATGGGATAATATAACAAACATAATTTAAGATGAAAAGTTGGATGATGAAATCTTAGGTGATTAAATGTTGCATGCTTAAGTGTTTCGTGATTAAATGTCGTATTGGATAATGACAAAGCGTCAGACGATAAAGTCACTTAACTATATTAACTTAACTAATCAAAATTTAATGGTTTCGCAATTAGAACGGAATTAAAGTGCACAAGCTCTTCTAAAAAGTAGATTAGGAAAGGAAGTCTGATTTAATTTGAAAATTACACAACTTGTGAGTTGGATTCAAACTTGGTTTCAAAAATTCGGTTTCGAATTGCAAGCGCAGACCTCGAAATTAACAGACCTTGCCATTTTTCTCGTGCAAACAGATAACATACTCCAAGATGCTTCTCTATTGAATACGTGTCATTGATTGATTGAATCTTTATCCTCGGACTGGGAAAGCTTCTTGAAGAGCTTAATCCTGGCAGTTTCGCATACTTGTAGAGGCTTTGAATCACTGACGCAGGCCCGGTCACCGAGATTGACAGAGTGAAGTTTCCGATTGTTGAAGTCTTGTTGTCGGGGAATTATTCCATCCATTAAATGCCGCTGAATGGAGAGCAATCCTTAACGTGCGTTGCTCAAGCGCACACCCCGAGAGTCGAACCAGCACCGCTTGATCTTGAAGCTTCTTCGTTCCAGAAGTCACGCGCTAACCAACTGAGCTATCGAGGCATTGGATGAAAGGTTATGTTTCCTCATTAACTCATTTGCAGACAGACTTAACTCACAAGGTTACAGAAAGTCCATAGTTCAGAAGTAAGTTCGATGACGAGATTAAACTAAAATTATTGAGTAGCTAGGCAGAGATGGTCAGCACAGATCAAACGAAGTATGTTGGAGAGGTTTGGTTGATCATTAGTGTAGTGCAATTTTGGTATAGATAGCCTTGCTGAACAATAAGCAGGAAAAAACAATCAAAGCCACAGCAGTTAACATAATATATCAAAATAAATTGAACGTCGCAAACGTTTTCGGCTACACACCATCTTTGCTCTTGTCGAAAAAACAATTAAAAATTGTTTGTGGCATGTACCACACTACCTCAATAATGCTGTCTCAGCTGCAGTTTAGGATGTGAAATATGTTTTGGTGTGGAACACACACATCGATGGTATTGAAGAGCTTGATCCGTGAACAACATGAAAGTTTTAACTTTTGTTTTTCAACCGACCAGGCTGGTGGTGAGAACTATGGTGGCCCACTGGACAACAATTTCGTTTCGTGGAACTATAGCGAAAAATCATTTGGTTTCAATATGTTTAGCTTGTTTTTGCTGGCGAATAAACTAGCACACGTACAATACGATGAGAGCCAGTCTAGCTTGTTTATTGGTGAACAGGGAGACGAACTTCAAAAGGCAGACAAGCATTGGTGTAAACTTTTGATGAAAACTTATATAATAAAAGTAATTTGCGTTCTTCTGGTGACTATTTACTAGGTTACCTCCTGATGTTAAAGATGATAACTAGCTTTTGTATTTCCGACGTTTCGTCAGTCAGCACGACTGACTTTATCAAGGTGGCTAAAACAGGTTAACACAACCTGTTCAGCAACGATGGCACAACACAAAAACGTACTGATAAAATGAATAAAGTAAGCAGCAAGAATCAGAATTAAAACACGCAACAAGATACCTAGAGGTTAAACTGAATGCAGTGAATGCCTAAAACCAGTAGGCTGCTTTCCAACAGCGTAAATTTATCTATCTATTGGGCCACCGTCAAGAAACATTGAAAAGTCATCAGACAAGACAGAAACCAAGGGAATTGGCAATAACAATGATAGAGAAGACGCACTGAGAATGGAAAAGGTGAAGTTAAAGTTAAAGTAATTTTTTGTACACAGAGGGAAAATTCTGACCATCTTTCTGGTTGAGAGCATGTTGTGCTTTCTGGTTTATGTACCACTTTTCTGTAAATAATCTTTTTGTGTAATCCTTTTCAGTTTTAAGAATGGTAGCGTTGGTCCAAGTAATTTTATGGTCTGAATTTATAGAATGTTTGCAAAGAGCGGAATGCTCCGGACGTTGAAATTTAATAGCTCTTTGGTGCTCGTTGATTCTAGATTTAAGGTCACGTTTTGTCTGTCCAATGTAGATTAAATCACAGTCATGACACGGAACTTGGTAGATCAATCCAGAAACTTCACCTTCTTTCATGGGGTCTTTAGCCGAGGGAAGGTATTTACCTATTGTCAGATAGGGTTTCATCGCAACTTTGATTCCTATGCCATAAAGGATACGCTGAATTTTGTCGGTTACCCCCCTTAGGTAAGGAAGACAAGTAAAAGATTTATAAGGAGGAAGCGAAGGTTTCGGTTTGGGTCGCTGTATGCAAGCAAGTTTTCGTGGAAATCCGTTGAGCATTAAAGTATTGTGAATGTTTTTCTTGTGGTGTGAACGTTCAGAATCATCCGTTATGTGAGTGTCCAGTCTGTTGTACAATGTTTTGGCCACTGTGAGTAGTATAATATGAGTATAATCCTCCGGATTGGTGCTTGACGTCACTATGACATCACGTATGACGTTGCTGGATTGATGACATCATTCGATGACGAAACGCGGATAACGACATCATGTGATGACATCAGCTGCCTTGTTGTGCGGGCTTCATAGTGTAAGCAAACACCAATCCGAATCGGATTTGGTGCTTGACGTCACTATGACATCACGTATGACGTTGCTGGATTGATGACATCATTCGATGACGAAACGGGGATAACGACATCATGCGATGACATCAGCTGCCTTGTTGTGCGGGCTTCATAGTGTAAGCAAACACCAATCCGAATCGGATTTGGTGGTTGACGTCAAAATGACATCACGACTCTGAAATGACGACATCACAAGATGACGAACATTGTGACGTCGCATTTGACGAAGCTGGTTTGACGACCTCGTGCAATGACGTACATTGAAACTTAAGACAACGATGTTTGGATGACGCCATCATGGAATGACAGTTTATTGACAGCCAACAGGTGACATCAGGAGAATACGTCACATCACAACCACCGAAGCACATTGAACAGCAAAGTGACAAGACATAACAGGATAGTAGAAACCCACATGTTTCGTCGCGCGGAAGTATGACATCATAACCAAGATCATATTTCATCAAGAGGTATGCGACATCATATTCAAACATGAATGAAATAACACGGGACATATTACACGAACAGCAGCAACAAACGCCCGAGGGCTCATAAACACAGATATAGAAAACCATATACAGCAGAGATATTAAACCAACAAGCAGACTATGTGAAAACGATGCAATACGACACAAAACAAATGGAATAAGAGGATTAAACAGTCCCATGTAAACTGCTATGAAATGCATGCAAAGACGTATTTATTACAGCTCAATAAAAAACAAACGAAGCAGACATTGTGAAAACGATGGAATGCGATACAAGAAAAAAAAACGGATTAAGGCGAATAGGCAGTCCCATGTAAACTGCTATATTGGTATAACAGTGATTCAGACCCGAGTGGTAATGCATCAACTGTTAGATGTGGAAGTAAAACCCATCCTAAAGAAGGGTGAAACAAATAACGAAGATTTCCACGAAATCGCAATTCAAAATATCCAGTGTCTAGATCGTAATCTGGATCAAACGCTGATAACCAGTCCAATTCTTCAGGAGAGACCTGACCGTAATAATCGACAGGGTCTAGGTTAAGGAAGGGCTGAGCGTCGTCTAACATCTCAGCCTGAAAAGGGGGTATGTCGGGGTCTTGATCGAGGAAGGGCTGAGCTTCGTCTAAAACATCAGCCTGATGAGGGGGTATGTCATCAACCGCTCCTGGATCATCCTCAGCAGCAGGGTCTACTACGTGATCATAAGAATCCACAGGACTCAAAGGGGGAGTCCAACCATCAACAAAAGTGTGATCAGACGAATCCAACTCAGTGACATCAGAATCGTACAATGATTCAGACAATGACATTGCAATGCAATTGCTGATGAAGCCAATGTCTGATGACTGATGCAATGCCTGTATTATACCCAAAAAGATCAAGATTAAAACAGCCCTAGGCATACACCAACAAGAAATGCCATGCCGTACGAGGTAGAAAGCCGAGGATGGCACTACAAAAAAGCGGTTGATGTCATCCACCAAGAAAGGTAGTAGCATCGTACTGAAGCGACTAAGGCTACAAAACCGAAAGAACAAACACAAAAGCTATTTTGACAAACCAGCCGTAAGCGATGAAATTGGCTCCACTGGTTAAAAGAAAGTAATGAATAGCCTAGCCCAAGAGCTTGCATGCACAAATAGCTCAGGGGCAAAACACATTCCAAGAACCTGTGTTAATACCTAAAAAGAGCAAGATTAAACCAGCCCTAGGCATACAGCAACAAGAAATGCCATGCGGTATGCGGTAGAAAGCCGAGGATGGCACTACAAAAAAAAGCAGTTGATGTCATCCACCAAGAAAGGTAGTACCATCGTGTTGAAGCGACTAAATCAGAAGCATAGGCTACAAAGCCGAAAGAACAAACACAAAAGCTATTTTGACAAACCCGCCGGAAGCGATGAAATTGGCACCAATGAATAGCAAGAACAGAATTCTTGCGTGCACAAATAGCTCAGGGACAAAACACATTCCATACATTGACAGAGTATTTGTAGAGATGAAAAGAAAGACCGTGGGGTCAAAGAGAAGTAGTTAAAAGCAGATGCTTGTAACAAGATGACAAAAATTCGCAACATGTTTCAGTGTGAAGAATGCGGAAAAATGTTCAAGAAAGAGTTTGATTTGTACCGGCACTTCAGACAAGCACATTCCAAGCGTGGTACCCCATTCCGTCAGGTCAGTGAAGCAAGCAACGGGGCAGAAGGAAGGGAAAGTGAACAAACGCAATGCGAAGTGTGTGGAGTGGTGTATACAAACCCATTCCAGTTGAAGTTCCACCAGGAACAAGCACACTCTGATGTCGCAACCGAATATAGGGTTGAAGAAGCAGACACCACAAGCAAAGGAAATGATGGTGAGCGATCAAAATTTATGGAAAGACATTGGTCCAGTATAAGGAAGAGAAGAAAAATTTCCAAAAAAGTCATGAGCGTATACAACTTTCCCCTGCCACAAAATTTTACAACAGTTACGGATACGGTACGCGAGGAACTGCAAGAAATATATTCAAACGAAAAAACCCAGTTTAAAGTGACATTCAGCTTCGGATTTCGTCTACGGGACATTCGAACAGGACAAGAGAGATATTTTCATCCATCACAAAACACGACAGTGAACAGCACTCCTTACCTGATTAGAAACATTAGAGACTTTGAGGAATTCCTACATGGAATCGAAGATGTGGATTATTTGGAATGGTGCCATAGGCAAAAACCATCATCAGGTTGGTTTGTCCAAGAAATTGTCAACGTGACATTTTACGTGTACCGCGTGGGCAATTTCCCAATAGGCAACCCAACGCAAATTTCTACCCACATCAGAAATAACAAAGGATTGTTGTCTTTGTCACCACCCAGCGGAGGTCAAGACAGCTTATGCTTCTTTCGTTGTATGGCTGTCCACAGGACAGGAAGACGCAAAGACGTGGAAAGGGAAACGAAGCTGCTGCAACGACAATTCATGGAGGTACCGAGTGAGACATTTCCCGGGGTCAAACTGGAGGACATTGAGTATTTGGAGAAATTATTTAACACTAACATTAAAATATATACATTGCAAACAAATGAAGAGGGTGAGGTCTACGCCGAGCTCATAAAGCAAAGTGTGAGAGAAAAGATGCATAAGACAGAACCATCGCTATGCTTAAATTTAAACTGCAAACATTTCACTTTCATAAGTGACTTTGCTATGTACTGCAAACTATATCAATGTCGTGTTTGTGGTGAAGGATTTGATAGGAATTGGAATATGATTCGACATGAAAAAACGTGTAGAGGTGAAGTTAAAATGAAGTATGTGGGAGGGGTGTTTCGAAACCGCCAAACAGTATTTGACAAACTGGAAATCCACAGCATTTCCACCCCACCTCAAATAAGATTTTACCCTTATAGAGCGACGTTTGATTGCGAAAGTTTTTTTACCGATGATGATATGCCTCAAGCGACCAAAAGCACACACTATACTGCCAAGCACAACTTGATGTCAATCAGTATAGCGTCAAACGTCCCCGGTTTCGAAACACCTCACTGTTTTATTTCACAAGGTGATTCTTTTGCGCTCGTGAATGACTTCATGCAAAGGGTGTTTGAAATACAGAGACAAGCCAACGCCGAAATGAAAGAGACATTCTCCGACGTCTTGCAACAAATCGAAGCAAGATTAGAAGTGTATAAGAATGCGGAACCGGAGGCTTGTCAAAATGGACAACACCCCTTTCAAAAAGTCATTTACGAGCTCGAGCGATTTCTTCAACAATTACCTATTGTCGGCTTTAATTCGGGGCGATACGACCTCAATGTCATGAGGCGGTACCTGGCAAAATTTTTTTATGACAACGACATACCAACACACATCATCAAACGAAACAATGATTACATGTGCATATCAACAGACAAAGTGAAATTTTTAGACTTACGCAACTATTTGGCACCAGGATTTACTTACAGAAACTTAATTGCGGCGTACAATTGTGCAGACCAGAAGGGATTCTTTCCCTATGAATGGGTCAAAGATCTCCGACAGTTGGACGAGAGACGCCTCCCACCCCACAGTGCGTTTTACAGTTCTTTGAAAAAATCAAACATTTCAGAGACAGAGTACCGGTACTGCGAGCAGACATGGCGAGACAAGCACATGTCAACCATGCGAGATTTTCTTGTATGGTACAACAATTTAGACGTAGTGCCTATGCTCAATGTCATTAAAAAGATGTTTGATTTTTACAAAGAAAGATGCATTGACATGTTCAAAGACGCCATTAGCGTACCAGGGGTTTCACAGATCCTGTTAATGAAGACAGTCGATCCCAAAATTGTGTTTTACACATTCGGTCAGGAACAAAAAGACATCTTTGAAATGTTGCGAAACAACATAGTCGGCGGGCCATCAATCGTATTTCATCGACGTCATAGGGTGGGTGAAACAAGAATTAGACAGGGGACCGAAATTTGTCAGTCAATCCGCGGATACGACTGCAACAGTTTGTATTTAAAATGCCTGGCTTGCCCAATGCCAACAGAATCGCCTGTTGTACTAAAAGAGAATGCAACAGAATTCACTGTCGTTCGACCCAGGGGCGTGTGGTACGGAAAACTGGCGCGTGAATGGCTTGAATTTATTGCACTGTGTGAAAATCAACACATCAGGCACCAGTTCAACGGAGGGGAAGTCCGACTAGGGGCACGGCGTATCCCAGTAGACGGATTTGTTGCCGAGAGGAGTCTGGTCTACCAGTTCCATGGCTGTATGTTCCACGGTCACGATTGCCGACTGACAGCGTCAGTTGAAGTGAATCCTGTAAACGGAAGGTCAATGGCCGAGCTGAGAAGTGACACAGAAAGCAATCACGTGTACTTGACCGACATAGGATACACCGTCATCACAATGCGCGAATGTGAGTGGCTGTCCATGCGACGCCAGTCCCCGATCAAGGAGTTTGTAAAGCAGTTCAAGTACCGCACCAAATGGCCAACAACACAAGCCGACGTGCTTGGAGAAATCGAGCGCGGTGATTTGTTTGGCATGGTCGAAGTCGACATTGCGGTCCCTGATCGACTGTACAGACACTTTGATGAAATGAGTCCAATATTTAAAAATATCGACGTCACAATCGATGACGTGGGCGAACGCATGGCCACATTTGCCAAACGAATGGGCGCTTTGAAAAGACCTAGACGCACCCTGATAGGAAGCATGAAAGGAGAAAAAATACTGTTGGCCACCCCGCTCCTGAAGTGGTACATGGCCCAAGGGTTGGAGGTCAGCCGGATCTACCAGGTGGTGTGTTACACACCGTGCAATGCATTCGAGTCATTCGCCGCCCAAGTGACGACAGCCAGGCGCGAAGGCGACCGGGTTCCGGAAACAAAAATAATCGCAGACACTTTTAAATTGTTGGGTAACAGTGCATACGGCAAGATGGCAACGCGAAAAGAAAGGTACATGACTAACGAAATATGCAATGAGCAAAAAGTGGGAGAGCTGGTGGCACGGCATCGCTTCCGGGCGCTCACTCCTCTCACGGAAGAAGTGTACGAAGTGCAATGCAACCCGAAAGCGATCGTCATTGATCTGCCATTGCATATTTCCTTCTTTGTATACCAATACGCCAAATTATTTATGTTGAAGTTTTACTACGAATTTATAGACAAGTACCTGCACAGGAAAGATTACCAATACACTTACATGGATACGGACAGCGCATATCTTGCCCTGAGCACTGCGACCCTCGACGAGGCGGTCATTCCAAGTTTGCGGCGTGAGTTTTATACAAACTACCACAAGTGGTTGCCCTCACCGGCCTGCGACGCCCATATGCAGGCATTCATTGACGTAAAAACAAGCGGCGGTGAGTGGGTAGGCGGCGAAGATTGTTGCAAGGCCAGGGCAATCTATGACAAGCGCGAGCCAGGGCTTTTCAAATTGGAATGGGTCGGGGATGAAATGACCAGTCTTTGCAGTAAAACGTATTACTGCGAAGGGCCAGGAGGCGACAAGCTCTCTTGCAAGGGGCTGTCAAAACACCAGAACCCGCTCACGAGAGAGTGCTTCCACAATGTGCTAACAACCGGGGAAACGTTATCGGGAGAAAACACAAGCTTCAAAGTACATGGTGCTGACATGTACACGTACACGCAGAAGCGAGGTGCCATCTCCAACTTGTACATAAAACGTCGTGTCGCCGACGACGATGTCACGACATCACCGCTGCTTTTGTAACCGGCCTGCAGGGTACGTTATGGGAGCTATATAACTGTGTGTATTTTAATCACAATCACAAAGCATGCTGTCGAGTCAAGCATACGACCTCGAAGAGCAAGCCAGAAGCCATCAAACAAACGTTGACAACGTCCCCTACGCATCCTGTTACGAACACCTGATGGAGGCGCAAAATCTATTTGAACGTGCGGCTGAGCTCAGGAAGGAATCGGCCAGCATCCGCGAAGCTTTCAGCAAAATTATGGACGAGGGTGAATGCGGAGGCTTTGCATTCACCGGTCACATGCGTCGCGGTCTGTTGAGCGTTCGGTGCGGCAACGTTCAATTCAACGATGCCCAGCTGCGGCAGGTGGCCACACAGCTTTTTTGTGACAATCCCTACTTGGTCTTTGCCCCGAAAAGAAAGACCAGACCCTACCTACACATTATATTCTGGGCGACCGCTAGCGAAGATGAAGACTGCCAACACAATGAACGCATCGCGGCAGTCAAGAGCGAAGTTGCCGAAATGAACATAGTCATTCGGTTTGACGTCACCACGGTATTTGCCCCAAAGCAATACCTGACCTACCTTGCTGAAAAAACTGAAGAATTTGCGGTCGTCAATCGTGACGGGGAGTGGGCCGACGCGGAGAACGCCGAACAGTTCCACAACGCCGTACAGCTTGTCAACGATATTCGGAGCAAACTTGGAGAACCCAAGGCCAAGCGGGTGGCCGTCTAATTTTTTTTTTTTTTTAAATTAAATGCTTCGCATTTAATAATTTTTTTTTTTAAATGCTTCGCATTTAAAATATGTGTATTTTATTGCAATAAAAAATGATGATTGATATATTGTTCAACGCGTGCATCATTTTCTGTGAGAACATCTGAAAAGCATCCAATTATATCGTCTTTCGACCAACCACGACATCTGTGCAGCACATAAAAAACGCAATAAAAACCGCAGGCTTTGCTAGAAGGTCCTTGCAATCGCGTCGAGTTGAAGCTCCACTCGTACGGCTTCATGAACTGGTAAAATTCCTTGTGCAGAGGCGGGAGACCGACAGGATCGAAATATTCTCCAGTCAGCTTGGAATCGATCAGCACCGCCACCCAGTGTTGACCGGGTTTATGACTAGGGTCAGTATTTACAACGTAGGCCTTCGGGGCATCGTGCTTTTGCCGAAGGAGATGATCTCTGGGTAGCGTTTCGCAAAACACAGAGCTGGAATGCGGGTCACTTTGCAGGATGGAGGAAATCTGAAGGGTGTTCATGCCGAATAGTCAAAGACGACGTTGCGCGATCGGTCAATCTGAATCAGGTTGTCGAATTCGGCGTAGACCACGATGTTGATTGTAGCGGGCAGGGCATTGGCGAAATGAATTTCCAATCTTAGATTCCCGTGTTTTATAAGATCCATGTAAGGACCGTCATTGGACATTGCGGGGGTTAGATCAAAGGCAAACAGAGTGAAACCGCGCGGATAGGAAGCCAGGTCGATGCTGTTCCCACTGTCCGATCCGTGCTTGTTTGTTCCGGTGAAAAGGGTCATAAAACTGCGCACCACTTGTCCGTTTGTAAAGTCTGGTTGCAAGGGGCGTGAGGGTATCTGTTCTGCATCACGATAGAGTGATAAAAAGTTGATGTTAAAGTGCTGGAAATTGAAAGGATTTTCAGCGATTGAGCCGTTGAAGGCGCTGTTTTTGACGCATCCGATCACGACACGTCTCGGCAGTTGGCCAAGAAATAGATTTTCCTTACTGATGGACATGTTGCCGGTAGGTACGGAAAATACCTTTGTTTGTACACGTCTGATGGGATACTTCGCCAATCCCTTCTGGAGGGCTGCCGCATGTCCAAGAGCAATGCCAGAGTTGAGAGTGACGGTGCGTACGTACAAGGTGACGTCCTTGAACACGCTTTTGAAGTTGTCTTGTGCCGCCATGAGATGAAAGGCTTTCTTAGATTTGATGAGCCGTAACTTGACCTGCACGCCATTGATCAGATAGCGCTGTTGGAAGGACATGTCCAGATGCAATCTACCAATCATGTCTATTGTTTTGCTCTCGGCCGTCAAAGCCTTTCGCTTTGTGAAGCCTTTGTTTGCGTCGGCTCTAGAGTCGAGTTGACCCGGGGTGTCATCTGCCCACACGGATGCGCTCAATTGTGACGATTTCGCCTCCTTTCCATAGCTGAGCAAGTTTTCAATGTAAGCGCGATACGGGTATGTGTTGGTGGACGGTGTTATGAGTACGTTGTTGAGGCTCATGTCCACCTGACTCCATAGCGAATCCAGCCAGTTGTTGACCGGGCCCACGTCAGCATCCGCCGCAATATCGGTTCCGGCGTCATTCTTAATGCTTGCCCTAACGTGGAGAAACATGTTCGCCAGATCCAGATAATCACCCCCGCTCCCAGGCACGAGAAATTCCACAGGACCGTCGTCCGAGAGTGTAGACATCGGACGATACTCGACCCATTTGCCATGATCGATGCTCGTTTGGGTCGGTGGTACTGAAAACAAATCCAATTCACTGTTTGTACACTCGCAAGATTGTTCGTGGATGAGCGCCGACATTATGCAAAGATGTCAGTTTTTTTTGACATCCTACGCTTTTTATTCTTAATCGGAGCTGCCTTTCCCCTTTTTCTCTTTCGTACCCTTTCCCCTGGCGGAGGAGAAGGCATGGCCATGCGCAAGAGGCTGGAGCCGGCCTCTTTACCACGCGCTATGGCAGACTGTTTGAGATCTTCTCCTTGCAAAACGTCGCTGGCAATTTGAACACCAGAACGCAACGCTTGCTTACCGACTGCTTTGGCCCCGCTCTTGAGCAGAGGTAGAATGGCTCGACCCAGACCGGAAAAGATGCTGCCCAAGCCGTAGCCGCGCTGATTGGGTGAGCCTGAAAAGAAGGGGCTTCCGTTCCCGACTTGCTGTGTGTAATAGCGTTGGTATGCGGCACGGTCACAGCAATACGTTTTTCGCATGGTTCAGATGTGGGCGAGTCTTCGTTTGCGCAAATGCAGTGTCACTATCGCTTTTCCTTTTTGGAATGGTACTTTCGCTCCGGTGTCGTCCCTTATGTCTATGCGAATCGTCGAGAAATTCCTCCTCTGAATCAGATGATAGTGGACTTTTGGAAGGACCTTGTGAACCGTTTCGCCGTATCTGCCTTCGGGTGTGACAATGCAAAGGAGTGGGACCAGACTGTCTCCGACTACGCGTGGTTCCAGTATGTCGCAATACACAAACAGAGAAGACGGTGCCTGTTTCAAGTCGAATGCCCTGATGCCTTCAGTGCTCCGATCCAGTGTGTTGCTTTCGAATCCCAAGATATTTTTCAGAGTGTCGCTTACGGCAAGTTGTCTGGAGTCGTTGGCGCTACGACGTACTGCGGTGCCTTCTGTTTGACGTGGAAAGCCTAGTCTCACTCTTCCCGTTGTCTTATTGAGTGTGAATAGGAACGGTGGTGTTCTTTCCGGTATATTTTCCAAAGCACTGTTTGCAATAGCTCTGAAAAGTTGCTTTGCCGAGGCGTAGTGACCTGCTTCGATATTTATGCGCGTGCTGACCCCCCGATTCGTGTAAATCATCCATCCCTGTCCTTCAGGGACATTATGCCATGTGTGTGGGTATTGTATGTCGGTCACGCCCGCTTCCCATGATCCGTTCAAATCGATTTCCTTCGGTAGTCTTGTCGTGAATCCGGTAATGGTGTTGTCGGGGAAGTAGGTCATGGAACTGTTACTAGGCAGAGTCAGAAAAAACATTTGTTTCTTCGTCTGTTCTTTTTTTCTTTTTTTGTGTCCTAATCACTGGATTCGGCATCAACAGACCAAGCGAGCTGCTGAGCAGGGCCACCCACAGACTGGACGGTTTTTTGTCAACCGAGAGGTTGTATATGCTTGTGGCTACGATCGTATAAATGACAATGATCTGACAGAAAAACACAATCTCGCTGCGGGGCACACTTCTCCCGCAGAATTTCCAATCAGGCATAGTCGATAATCTCCGATGCGTCTATCCACGTGTTGAACTTTTCAGGATATCCCAGCCACTTGACGAGTACTTGCTTCTTCTTGCCTTTGCCACGATGTGCAACAATTGTATCAACGCGATAAACGTTGTCTTCTTTTATAACCCGTTGCACTTCCTCTTCGTAAAAGGAACCTTCGAGAAGCTCTTGATCGAGGTCTTTCAACACGTAATAAGGGGGATTCCCCTTTACGGCCTTGTGTACGATGAACAGCTCTTCGCTCCAGTTAGGAAGGTAACCTTTGCGGAATTTTCCTTTGACTTTCGTGATACGTACGACTGTACCTGTTGCAAGTTTGGGATTGTACGGTATCCGAATCTTGTCTTCATACAGCGTATCCCAGACAGCACCCTCGTTTTGCTGAGATACTGACACCGGTGACATGTCAATACTCCGATGGTATGAATGGTTGTATGCTTCAGTCAAGTCCGAAAGCACGTCGACGTATCTGTGACTTCTGTGGCGGGTGAAATATCGCCACATGCGCGATTTGAGGGTGCGATTGAAGCGTTCCACTACACTCGCTTTTGTTTCCTCATTGTGGGTTGTGAAAAAGTGGATGTTGTTGTCCTTTAACCATTTTTGAAAGTTAACGTTTTTAAATTCACTGCCCTTGTCCGTCTGTAACACTCTCGGCTTTCGTTCGCTGATACGGAGAATCTCGGAGAAAGCACGCACAAGTGTTTTACCAAATTTATTTTTAATAGCAATAACCCATGCAAACTTTGAAAACACATCGATACATGTCACCAAGTACTTGAAGTCGTCATTATCCTCCTTCAGCTTTGTCACGTCCACAAGGTCGGCTTGCCATTGGGCATCTATACCTTCGACAATCACCCGACGACGGGTAAAACGATGTCTTATCGGTTTATGTAATGTGTAAACGTCCTGTGACATCAACCATTCCTTCACAGGAGTCTTTGTGGCACGCTGCAGTCTTTCAACACCTCCGTAGCTTGATGGTTTGGCCGGATCGTAGTAGCTCACTTCCATCGATCCCATGATGCTTTTGGCTTGTTTGCAACCCTTTGAATGAAGGCGGTAGGAGCGTTCATTTCTTTTAAAGCATTTTGAAACGTTGTCCACCCGGTCGGTTTGGTTTGTTTGGGCTTGCGGATTGCCGTGTTTATCAATTCTTTGATGCTGGTGTTTGGAACAGCCTCGTTCTTGTACATGAATTGACCTTTGTCATCCCAGCTCACCAAGGGATGATTGTCAATGAGGCTCATCAACTCCCTTGTGCGTGATACGTATGACTTTGGTACTTGAAAGAGTATGTCTCTCTCAACCCAGCTGCGGTCCGGTTTTTCTTTGATCTCGATTGCCATTGGTTGGTTCATTTGCTTTTGCTGGTGAGTTATATAGCTTTGAAGTATTTGTTGGTACATTGTCAGTTTTGTGTCTTCGTCGAGGTCTGTTCTTTCCAGCACGGTATGCATTTCTCTATCCAATTCGTTCATAACCTTTGTGGTTGTTGATCGTTTAATGTCCTCCTTTTCTCTCATCTGATCCAGCATCCGGGCATCGACCAGTGCCATCTTTTTAACGTTTTCCATTACTTCCCAAACAACAGGCCGGCGAGTGCCGGGATGACCGTTGCCAGAAGTGTACCCAGGAATCCTCCTTTCTGTATAATTCTTCTTTTCCGTTTAATTCCGATGGTCTTGTTGGCAACTTGACGCAGTGTTGTCTTGTGTCGTCTTAGGTTGCTTTTTTTGCTTTGGGGTGATACGGACGTTACCCTTCAGCACGTTATGGGCACATTCACAAATGCACTTGACCAGATCGTCACTAGCTGTTTTGATTACCGCTTTTCCGATCTGTGGCTTGGCCTTTGCAAGTGTCTTGAGCGTCTCGATGTGACGTTCTAGCCTCGCTGACATGCTTACGATATATCAAGCCTTCTATGACTTGCGTTAGCTTTTATACATTGGGTGCGTATACGATGGTTGTTTGGTCGGGAAAAACGTTTGTACGCAAGCGCATGTTTTCCGGTGTCGTCTGTTTAAAATCCAAAAGGAGATAGCCGTATGGTGTCGATGTGGCATCGTCGAACGCTTCTTGAATGATGCGGGGCTTCCTTGGAAAGACTTGCTTACCCAAATGATTGATTTGTGAAACATCTCTCGGATTTTTAAATACAATCAGGTAGTGGGCATTGAGACTAATTGTCCGATGCTCCTTTCCTTTGTTGAAAAGATTTTGGACGATGTACATTACGCTGATGTCTTTGTGATGACTTCCTTTGGTAAAGAGATTGGTAACAGATTGATTTGTTTCATTCATGAGGTCATCGATTATCAGTAGGTTCCGTTTTCTTACATCGAAATGATCCGGTGGTGGCAGTCCTTGTATAAATTCCACTGCTGGTATGGATGAAAACAATGGCTGCCATTCTCCATAACACCACGTGATCGATTGTGGTGGTGGTGATATCATCTCGTTCACATTTTTTAGCACTTTTGTAACGAAGTTTGTTTTACCACTTCCCGTAGGTCCGCTGATGACGCATGTAAATGGGTGTTGCAATCTTTCATCCATCTCTTCACATTGCACTGCAGTTGCCTGCTTATATAGGGTGATCATGATCTGTAAATTTTCATGATTTTTGTCAGCTTTGCTCTGCAAATCGGGCACGATTTCAGTGACTTTGCACACTCGATACAGCAGCACATGTGCTGGCATGGGAAGAGTAATGTATCTATGTCCAGGTCCAGACAAACCTTACATAATCCACCCCATTTCTCTTTTGGTCTATCATTGTGTGTTTGTTTGGACGATTCTGGGGTGTTTGATTGCTTCTTAGGTGTTTGAAATTTGATTGTGGTGGTAATGTCTGGGGTCTGCTCCGTGGCTTGTGTTCGTTCGGCTTCTTGTGCGTCTGTCACCAAATCGAGTAGCTTTGTGTATTCTCCCCCGGTACACCGCTTTTTTTCTACTAAATCCTTCACCAAGTCCTTGGAAAATCCGAACTGTATAGCCATCGTTGAGAAGGTGTTTTCTAACTTCATTATTAAATTGTCTGTTTGTGGGTTTTGACAGTTGATTTTCCGTATGTACTCCATCCCTTTTTGCTTGATCAGAAAACCGCATCTGAACAAAACTACAGTTAAATACACGACTTGTTGTCATTATCACTTATTGGGGTACCAACCTTGGAAACCATTTGGCGTGTTCTTTCCATGGATCGTCGTCGTGTCTCCAGTCCCTAAGTCCACCCTTGCATGCGAAGCATTTCACTTTGTCCTGTATATGAATGTACTGAAATCCGGCTTCAGCCAATGCCAGTGGATTGGGTTTATTTTCACCGGGCCATGTCTGGAATGTGGCCAATCGCGATACCATTGACGTCATGTCCATTTTTAGACTTTCTGTTATTGCACCATACAGCGAATGTGTTGTGCAATGGAATGTTATGTCTCTTTATGGCAAAATATGTGGGGAATTACAATGGGTGGTGTGATAAATGTCGCGTATCACGTGAGTGGATGTGAATCATTGGTTGTCACTTTGCTGTCCAATGTGCTTCAGTGGTTGTGATGTCACGTATTGTCCTGACGTCACCCGTTGGTTTTCTATAAACTGTCATTCCATGATGGCGTCATCCATACGTCATTGCACGATGTCGTCAAACCAGCTTCGTCAAATGCGACGTCACAATGTTCGTCATCTTGTGATGTCGTCATTTCAGAGTCGTGATGTCATTGTGACGTCAACCACCAAATCCGATTCGGATTGGTGTTTGCTTTACACTATGAAGCCCGCACAACAAGGCAGCTGATGTCATCACATGATGTCGTTATCCGCGTTTCGTCATCGAATGATGTCATCAATCCAGCAACGTCATACGTGATGTCATAGTGACGTCAAGCACCAATCCGGAGGATTATACTCATATTATACTACTACTGTGAGTTTTTGATGCTTGGGGTGATGTGAGTTGAACTGCAGGTATCTGTCTGTATGTGTTGGTTTTTTGTGTATGGTAGTAGAACGCAAATTACTTTTATTATAAAATGCCTGGTGAACAGTCTCTCTCTGTTTTTACTACCATTAGAAAACTTATATGTTAACATCGAATATATGTTCTCAAAATACCTAGCTCGTGTACGTGCGCTGGTAAGTTTGTGGAGATGCGAGCATACAGAAACAATGTTGTGGCAGCGGTGGTTGTGATGTAGCAGGAAAGAAGTTAAGGTAGCCAAGAACAAAGCGTCTCTTTCAAACAAACAAAAAATAGAGAATGAGCTTTTGCCCTTCTTCCCCTTTGCGACGTTGGGCTGATAATTTTTCCACGTCAGTACGACTTAAGCCATTCGTAATTTTGACGTAATATTACCGAGGGATTCATTTCCAACTAAATTCTCACCCAAAGATAAAACTTAAGGTTTGTTTTTGATAAATTCTTAAGCGTCGTACTTTTTTCGTTTAACCCTCTAAAAACAAAGGTTTATTTTTTAACTTCACCAGGTTGTTCGACACAGAATAACATCAATTTGGTTTAAAGGTAAGAGAAAGTTTTTTTTCACCAGCGCTCAAGCTATGGACTGAAATATAAATCGCAGAAGATCGACACTGTTGTACTACAAAAAAAAAAGTAAAAAAAAAGAAGTCAAAAACTGCATAAAATTTTGCAAGATCTGATTTATGGCTCAGCTTGTTTTAATGCAATGCAAATTGCAATTGAGGTTATCAACGTTTCATGCAGCATCAGCAGGAAGTGGTTGGAAATTTCATGCTTTTAGTCAGCCATTCATGTAGAATGCAAACTGAAATTTTACTCACAAGTTGTTTCCGCGCGCTCATTAAGATTTGCGAGTGTCACATCGAGGCTGGCTTGGCAGTTAATCATTAGAAGACGTCGTATAATGTTGAATAAACGTCTCAACGCAACTTAAGACAAAGACAGGATTGCAAACGTCCACCCACAAGCTTGCGTCATATCCGCATTTCCTTCGCAAACAAGAACGTGACAAATTTGACACAAAAAAGTAACGCCACCTTCAATTAACTGAAAGTTTGGAATCGACGGCTAAGGTGCTCCAAATTGCAACAAGAATAGTGGAGCGACAAAGAAACTACTTCCCAGTGACTTGAAAGTTTAACTAAAAGTTAAAAACAGCTCATAGCTTTGTGGAGAAGTTGTGAAAGTGATGATTAACAGCACGGAAATTGACATCAATGCTTCTTGCTTTTAAGTGTTGGTTGGCCGGAGGCTGGATAACATATTAGAGATACAGCAGTTGATGTCATTTACAAAATTGTTTAAACTTTAGAATTTAGATAATAAGCAGCGGCGAGCGGTGACCATTTTTTGGATGTTCACATTTTTTAGAAAGTTTCAAACACATGATTTGCACAATGACTCTTTTATATCATGTCACATCAGTATATTTTGATATGATCTGAACAGCCATTGAGCAAACTGTAAACCTAGTGAGTAGTGTGTGTTTAAAGCCTACTGTAAAAGGTGAACTCCAGAAAACAATGTTCACCGTACGCCACTGGTTGTAAGGTGAACAACTGTAACTAGTGTGTAGTGTGATCACAAAACCTAAACAACGACAAGACCTTGATGAGGAACTGATCTAAACAAAAACATCAGCTTAAATAGTCAATCAGGCAGCACTAAACAGTGAACAAACAAAAAAGGTTATTGAAAAACATGAAGTTATATGAAATGTTATTATTAGACTAACAGAAGTTCAACAACTGTAAGTTTGGTAGAGAGTTCGTCTGGTTATACCACAAACTGCAGCTATCTGTAGGTGCGGCATGATTTGTCACATTTTGCAGATTTTGTCTATCGCTACTGCTGTTGTCTGACTAAAAAATCAATTGTTCTTGTTTTTCAAAGCCTGGTGATGTTAAAACTCAATTTGTTATCTGGGAAAAACAGTAAAAAAGACGTTAAAACCTTGTTTTTAGAAAATTTTATTCACACTTTTACTAAAAATTGGCACAATGTGGAAACGTCTACAGAATGTAACAAATTAGGCCGTATCTTTAGGTAAGCAACATCACAAGAGACCACATATTATTTTTAAACATGCTTGAAAAATGCATCAAGCGTTTTGGCACATCATAGTGTTCTCATCAGAAATAATAATAAAATTTAGCCACATTCGAAGAACAAAATACAGCGGTTAAAGATTGACTTTAAATTAGCAGTCTAATGCAATAATCCGTAACGTGAACTCAGTGGTTAAGCGCCCGACTCAACATAGCCTGGCAGACATCTAACTTAGCAATCCAATCGACGCAAAAATTTGATAGACAATGACAGAACCGAAACATATAGCATGGTCAAAGAATAGACCTGTTATATTCACTTTCCATTAATTGCAGCTTTTTTCAGCATTAAGTAGAAAAACATGAGGCTCCTAACGGTATATCTCATCTGTGCGTCCATGATTGTGTCTGTCTGGACGGAAGAACGTTTTAAACACAAGTTCGCAAAACGAATGAGAGAGTTCAGTGGAGATATGTACCGGACGATTGTGGAGAGTGACCCAGGAAAGAACGTGATTTTCTCACCTCTAAGGTTAGTATTGTGAAGATGATGAAAGAACTTGTATGATTATGACGTCAAAATTGAGTGCAACAATGCAAGGCCACTAAAAGAATAAAAATATACTGCAAAATTTCGTCATAGGCAGACTTTTAAATAGTAGATCTGCATAATCATGCTCCAGCAGGTTGGCACTAATACATTTCCCATAGCCAATTACAGCTATTTCAACAATCAACAATATCTAATTTTCTTCTTTAACAAGTCATGACCAAAATCTTTCTGCAATACTTCGTAGGCACAACTGATTGCAGCGGTTGCAAGTTAGGGTAACAACCTTGCACTTTACGTCGCTCTGTTATGTCAATGATGTACAAAGCGAAATCAGTCTTATCCCGAACAGCAAAACTCGTCATTTTTACATTGATTCAACGTCTGCAGACAATGTAAAAGTGACCGATTTTACTGTCTGGGACTTTGCTGCTATGCAAATGCTTGAACAACAAACAAAATGTCCAAGACATTGTACATATTTCTTCAGCATATATCACACCTGCGGGATGTTGAATGTTGCATCAGCCCAAAACACCAAGCACCAACTATTGAGAGCAATGGGGCTCAACAGAAAAGTAGACAAATTTACTGATGAAAAAATCAATAAGCGCATGAGGTAAGTACTTGCCCAGAGAGCAAATCAGCCGTTTTTACGTCTGCACACGTTTGAACCAATGTAAAAAATGACTGATTTGCTGTCAAGGTGAAAGAACCACATGATGTGAAAGCAAACACGCTCTCATAATCAGATACCACGTGCAAGAAAACAAGAAGGCAACCTACTGTAGTTGTTCAAGATACTAATAATAATCAAGCGCTAAATTCGAAGGGGCGCCACTAGGCAAGCCAAGACACAGTCACATGCTCTGGAGCGGTGTCGAACCGGTGCATTTTGGAGCGTCGAACCATGGCTCTCACTACTCGGCTATGCCAGTGATTCTAGGTTACATTCTAATAGGAAGTAAGCTTTTCCCTGTAAGAAAAGCCCATCTGGTAAGGAGATAATGCTGCTATAGCAGGAAAGATAAACCGTGGTATATTCGCAAAATCTGATCCAAAAATGTTAAGTGGGGACAATCTATCTTTAGAATGTCGGAAAACAAAAGTAAAATGGCTGAGAATCTATACTCCACGTCGATGATATCTAGTCTTGTGCTTAATAACCAAACTGAGTATCTTATGACAAGTTCATTAGACTCACGTTAGTTTTGTTGCAGCCGGCTATTGGTGCACACTTTGGGAAAACCAACCGGAACAAACAGATTAGCCAATGCTCTTTTCTTGCAAGACGGTTTCCCAGTCCGTCCTTCCTTCCAAAGTACTCTACGAGATAGCTACAGAGCAGAAGTTCAGAAGGTGGATTTTGATGACGCAAGAGAATCGGCTACAACGTAAGTTTATGCGTTTTGATCATCAACCAATTTTGATTATACAGGCCATGAATTAATCCTCATATTGAGGGTGTGGCCTGTCTGTCGAAAGCGAAGTCTTCCTTTCCACTTCTCACGGTTCGTTGGGTTGACAGAGTCCATGTTCAAGGAAGTTTTGGTCAACCTTGACCCGCTGTGCTGCAAAGTTGACGGCAGTTGGTAAGCTGTATGGTTGTATAAATAGTTCAGTCTAACAGCAGTTGCGACGAGTAAATAACGCTGGGCCTCATTTCGAAACGTCGCTCATCAAATGAAGTTTTGTTTTTAAACAGCTCTACTGCTATGCCGACCAACTCAGTAATTCGTCAAACAAACATCACCTCCATTCTAAACAATAAATACTATTAATACGACAAACAAAGTGCTCAATGCCAAGTAGAGAGAATTACATCAAATGCAGTTACTAGTCTCTAAAAACCTTTACAGACTGTTTCACCCTTAGTTGGGATCATCAGATGGTTTTTCTTCAAACAGAATTTATATTCGATTGAATTAATTTCGATTCTATTTAAATAATAATAAAATTATAGTAGAATGAAATTTCTATTTGATTCTATTCAAATAAGAAACTTCTGATGATCTCAAAAAGAGTGAAACAACCTGTAAAGGTTTTTAGAGACGAATAAGCGCATTTGAGTCACTTCCAATTCAAGTGGCGCTCACAGCCATGACATAGAAACGTCAGCACCAAATAAAATTCCAAAACCATCTTTACAGTAAGTAAGTGTTGTCATAGAAGTAGTTTAATACTAGATAAATATCAAACACAGCAGCCTTAGATACTTCCCATGGTGCTGCTTACCAAGAATTGGAACGTTGGGAAATTACCCATGTGATGTTCATTCAAGTTTTAAGACAACAAGATGCCATTTCGCTTGAAAAGTGATTGAAAATTGTTTGTGTAGTTGATTGAATTTTATTATATTGAAACTTTTTATGCTGACTTACAATCATGTAGAATTACTACATTCATACAGAATCAACAACTGGGTTGCCGAGATGACCAATCACAAGATTACTGATCTTGTAAAAGAAGACAAGATCACAGACGACACCCAACTGGTTCTAGTCAACGCCATTTACTTCAAGGATAAGTGGTTTAAAAAGTTTAACAAAACACCAGAGGTGGGTTTCCGAAATTAAAAAAATAAGTAAAAGGTTCCATACTTTGCTGTTTAATATTGTATAAAAAAATGGTTTTCTTTTCAAAATTTTTCATCGAGCCTTCTAGAAACGTAAAATAAGCTTAGAATTGAGATCGGAGAATCGTAGCTTCAATGCTAAAAGTGGAAAAATCACTAAGCAAAAGCCTAAAAGCCCATCGAAACATTTGCAGTACGGCAGATTGTACAATGCCTAGTCTGCAACACCATGTACGACGTACGTCATAAGTAGCTTTTGTTTTTTTTTCTTTATTGAAATATGGAACGCTTCACGATTCTGCGTGTCATCCCTGCGCAGGGGCCATGCCAATCGGGATGAAAATAAGATACGCCATAATCTTCCTTTCGTGTAGCGGGGGGGGGGGGACAACAAGAATATTGTTCACTCAATCACTAAAACAGCTACCGTACTTGCAGCCAATCACGTTCACGCTTCATGACGGAACAAATGTATCGGTAAAAGCAATGTCTCTTGAAATGGGGTTCCACTACCGAGATATTGACAACATAGTACTGTATGCTATCCCGTACTCAGGGAAGGAAACATATTTTGTTCTCGGTAGACCCTCACAGAGCACAGGTAATGAATTTATACCAAGCCAGAATGATGTAAATAAAAGCTAAAAATTTTGACTTTAAAACTCTTTTTTTTATTTTGTTAAATAGTTATTAACTACAGTTATTTTGTTATTAACTAGAGTACGAGCAGAACACGATATACAGCATCACCACATCGTCCTAAGCTATTGATCTCATGTTCTAGCGAAGAAACAATTCAGAAAAAAAGTTACAGCCTCCATTGAACAAACACACAAGCATTCAAAAAATATTGTAATAAACTGAACACTTTATGATTTCATAAGATTTGTCAAAGCTATTTTATTCATTATCATGATGCATCTCCTGTGCAGGTCTGGCAACCTTCACCAAGAGAGCTAGCGTGGAACTGAGAAGGTTAGATCCTGTACAAAATTGGCCACGAACATACACCAAACTGATAATGCCAAAATTCAAAGTAGAACAAGAAATAGATGTCCAGCCGGTAGGTGGGAATAAAGATCATGGTTGAAGTAATATTTGAGTTGTTCTACAATAGTGTAGTGTCCTTATTTAAACGGACAGCGCCCACGTCTCCACCACGTGACTGTAACACAGATATGTTTGACTCCTATACCTGGTCTGCCCATAGGCAGAGCAGATACAAATTGGGGTCTCTCACGAGGAAGTAGAAATATATAGTATACTTTACCTACAGGAGAAGTATAGACTTTAAACCAACGAGCACGGATGAGCATACAGATTGATGAGAATACAAATTCAGTGTTGTTAATGATATTAGTCCGTTCACAATATGCAATAAACACTTGATTTATTCAGTTTTTTATATATATATTTTGTTATTGTTAATGATTTTTTACTCACTGGGCTGCAGCATGCTGATGAAAAGACGATTATGTATACATATTGATTGATATCAAATATAGTTATTGCTTTCTAAAACCTCTAGAGTCTACAGCTTGTTTCACCCTAAAAGGGAGATCATCAGAAGGACCTTATTAAAACAGAATACCTTTTGATGACCCTCCTTTTAGGGCGAAACAGGCTTGTAAAGGTTTCAGATTTAAGCAATAACTATATTTGATGTAATTTGCTCTGCTTGTTTTTTTGCTTGACGTTGAGCACTTTTTGTAGTAAAATTATAGTTCAAATAGAATTAAATTGAATAAGGACCTTCTGATGATCCCCCTTTTAGGGTGAAACAGGCTGTAGAGCTTTTAGAGAGTAATAACTACAGTATATTTGCTGTAACTCGCTCTGCTTGGCATTGAGCGCTTTCTGTAATATTAATAGTATTTATAGTTTAATGTATATACTATTATTATATATATATACTTTATTTTTCAAAAAAGCAAGCATGCAGTAATAATTATACTGAAGAAATGTTTTTGTGTTTGTGGCATAAGTTAGGAAATTACGGTACTTTTTTGCAATTTATGTAAGTTGCACAAATTACAAAATAATGCAACAGTGACAACAGTTAAATACAAGTCAAACCATTTAAAACATCTTTCAGGTTATGAAATCCTTAGGAGTCATAGACCTATTTACTCAAGGAACATCTAACTTGTCCGGGATAAGTGATCAAGAACTATATGTGTCAGATTTTCTTCACAAAGCTTTCATCAAAGTTAACGAAAAAGGTAAAGCAAACCGTTCAGCTTACATTTTTGTGGGCTTTGAAAGCAATCGGAGTAAGGATAGATGAGCGTTATGCTACAATCATCCACCTCAACGCTACCGTTAAAGACGAAATGTGCCTAAACTGGACTTTAGTTTTGTGAGATTATGATATGATCCTTTCAATCTATCTTGTCCGCTTTTTTGTGAAAGTCATTGTTACAATTTCGATCACAACTTAAGTGAAATGAAATTTTATAAAATCCAGCAACTCTTAAAAATCTGGCAACACTAAAGCAGGCCAGTTATGAATCGAGGAGTCGGAATCGTATATTTTTCGAACTCCACAACCGCTTTCAATACCATCCAACAAAACGGTCTTCAAATTAACAGTGTAACTAACTGTAAATATGTAAAGTATAATATATTGTTATACTGTTGAATTGTTGTGTCTTGCCTGTATTTGGTACAAGAAATTAAAATAAGGAGTCAACTTTGCAAATGGTTTCTAGGTACAGAAGCAGCGGCGGCAACATCAGCATTCATTCAGGGAAGATCTCTTGGCAACCCTGAAACGGTAATCAACCAGCCGTTCTTTTACGGGATTTGGGATCGCAAAGCTGAGGTCTTCACTTTCCTTGGGCAGATCACAGACCCAAGAACATCTGATCTTGACTTATCAGAAAGCCACGAAGATAATGATGATGACAGAAGTTAGAATAAAAACCGAAATATCCCGAATACGATAAACATCGCTCAGTTGTAATGTTGTGAAATCGTATTGTGTAAAATCAGCCAGGGCACAAATGTCCAGATAATCATACTTAGCTATCAAACAGTTGCCCGTTATTGAAGCTTTTCTTTTCAAGACTAAAGTTTAAGGCCAAAAGTTTAAGACCAGACTTGATTTATGACGATTTTTGCATTACTTCAAAATACTGCATCAGATATAAAATGATGCATAAAGATGATGCAACTGAAACAATATATGATGCAGTATTTTGAAGTAATGCAAAAATCGCCATAAATCAAGTCTGGTCTTAAACTTTTGGCCACAACTATATGTACCTTGTCACGTCAAAGCGAACAGAATCACAGCTTGATGCGCAACGAGACCTCGCAAACGGGTATCAAACAAAAGCGGCCTTAGCGAGACGAGGGCAACAAAATTTGGATTTTTTTTTTGCTAAAACGCATGTTGTACACAATGACATCAAGCTGAAACAAAAACTCGAAAAAAGTGAATTTGGGTTTCCCCGCCCTTTAAGAGTTAGAAAAGTATGTTTCTGTATCTTCCCAACATAATTGAAGGTGAAAAGTAGGATGATGAAATCTTGGGTGACTAAATGTCGCATGATGAGGTATTTGGTGATTAAATGTCGTATGAGGAATTGTCGGATAATGACAAAGCTTTGGACGATAAAGTCACTTAACCAATAAAACAGTTAAATCAGAACTTAATAGTTTTGCTACTAGAACGGAATTAAAGCGCACAAGCTCTTCTAAAAAGTAGATTAGGGAAGTAAGTCTGATTTAATTTGAAAATCACACAACTTGTGAGTTGGATTCAAACTTGGTTTCAAAAATTCGGTTTCGAATTGCAAGCGCAGACCTCGAAATTAACAGACCTTGCAATTTTTCTCGTGCAAACAGATAAAATACTCCAAGATGCTTCCCTATTGAATACGTGTCATTGAATGAAAGGCAATGTTTCCTGCTTTCCTCATTAACTCATTTACAGACAGACTTAACTCACAGGGTTATAAAAAGTCCATAGTTCAGGACTAAGCCAGATGACGAGATTAAACTATGAAACGATCAAGTTGTCAACAGTTTGTAGACAACAAATTATCACTATTCGGTCAAATTGAATGGCTATGACATCAGAATGAGGTTTACTTGTTCAAGAATTACAGATAAGCGAATCTTTTCCTGCTTGGAAACAGAACCACCTGAGTCTAGCATTCCGCTATGTTGTTGCCTATACCAGTGTTACTCTTTTTAGGACAGCGCACTAGCAGAGGTCTTATTGTCATTCGGCGTATCGGTCACACATATCAAACGAAAAAAGGCAACAAGTCTAACATTGGTTTTACAAGTTTGCATTGACCAAATTTACAAACACTTTTTATTAACATTTCACCAACTGGTTGTGGTTTTCAAGCTTTTTCAATCCATAGCGCTGCTTCATAGGATGCAAGTGAAATGAAGCTTTTATATTTACGAGAGTGTTCATACATCTGTGTTTGAGCACTTTTAAATTGTTTCGTTTACTTTAAAAAAAATTGTTTGGCTTAGTTCTAATTTCTTTATGTTTTGAATATAACTGTTTCTTTAGATCTGAAGATGTCAATCAGTCATTGCAGAGCACAACTTCACAAATGACACATTGCGATTTCGGCACACTAGCATGATCTGTTGCTATAAAGCCAGATTCTAAATATATAATAATGCAGCGTATTGTCGAACAAAACTTGAACCAATTTTTACAGCTAACACCTTGGCATTTTCTATATACTTCTATCCGATTCGGTAAACTCGATTTAAAAGTGATTGTCTCATATTTATGTGGTCTACATGCCCACACGACCTCGCTGTGCCATTTGAAAAATTAATATCGCTGTAAGTATAAGCAGTAAGCACGGAGATTATGCTGAAAAAGAAAAAAAACAAATTCCGATCCATATAAAACAATACTTAAACCATTTTCAAAGCAATCGAGTACTGGCAGTCAAGTACTTGCGTACCGGTAGCGTAGCGGTACGTGTACAACAATTTGAGTAGCACTGGCTGGCCTATACAATATTTATCCATAAATACTCGACTTCTCAAAGTATAAGAACTGCCACAAGCCTACATATTACATATAGTTTCCACGCACCTGCACTTTGGTTAAATTCCATTCCTTTGTTGAAGCCTGGCGGTTTCCAAAGAAGATCTGAAAATTAAAACATAAAATACATCACTAACTTTTTATCCCAACAATCCTACCTACGACAAAGCGCGAAGAATATTGTGACCAACATGTATAATTTACTTTGTTATTGCACGTTGAAAACATAAACATAGCCAAATGATTACGTGTTAAAATCACACTTATGATTTATATTAAACAAGAGTTTTCAAACCTGATTTCATAGTATTTGGTGTTGTGAAACCTTCTTCCAAAAACTTGTCGACTTCTGTCAGTTTTCCTTTATCTGAAATGTTGAAAAACTCTATAAAACTCTCTGCGGATAATGTCTGACATTGTACTCAGATTGAGATGTTAACTGATTAAAAGGATGATCAAGGTCCACTCCTGGTAGCATAGGCGCCGACTTTTATTTTTGCACGGGGTGGCGGATAGCACAATATGGCAACCTAAAAACTTTCAAACTGCATGTTTTTGTTTGATTTTTACTAAGCGTGTTTCATAGATGCAATTGCCTTTTCACACCTGATTTGTAGCTCGATAATTTACAAAGCAACTTTAAAATAAAGCACAGGAGGTATGTCGTGAATTTTATTGTTACGTTGCTGCTCTGACACTTAACATTTGGCAAAAGTATTTTTGCGAACAGCAGCTCTGTCAATCCAACTGTTAATCAACTGGTCAAGTTGTAACCGTGCAGTTTCTGCTTGATAAACATTTAAAATTAGGACGTGGTTCAATCGCTGTTGCGTCATGGTAGATCGCAAGTAGGTTTTTATGCGCCTGAGTGCACTAAACGATCGCTCCGCCTCGCAGGTGGTGGAAGGCAACGATAAGTATATTTTCACAATGCAGACCACGTTGGAAGCATTAATGAAATTGTTTCGTTGCTTGCAAATAGATCAAGCAGTTGCGACATAGTTGCAAATCGGACAGAATGCTCTATCTTTGCATCTATCGTATTCTAGCCACGGGAATTCGCTCTCCCACGATTTTTGAAAGCTTCTCCCTTCAACAGCGATTATCCTGCTCGTGCTTGGTTCTTCCACCTCCCTGATCGTGCTAACGCCTTTTGGCAGTGGCACACTTTCGTTCAGGCGTTTGGTCACTTTCATGCTGGCTGAAATCCTGACTAGACGCAACAAAAATGACCTGCAATTTTGAAAGCTTTTTCGGTGGCATCTTTAAGCTGAATAAAACTGGAATGTCGGTGAAAACTTTTACTGGACGACTTTTCGTAATTTTTTCTATGATGTAACAAGCAACTCCTATGTCAGACCAATAAATTCCCGCCTCAGACTTTTACAGGACGACTTTTCGTGATTTTTTCTATGATGTAACAAGCAACTCCTATGTTAGACCAATAAATTCCCGCCTCACAGTTTGTCATGCATTGACACGCAATATTACTGCATGAAGTAGATAACAAAGTAGAAATTAAAGCATGAAGTAGAAGTAGATAACAGTACACTCCAATTAAAATCGGAAAATAATTCAAAATGCAAAATCTTGAGTAATTGAAAAAGGTTGCTTTTATTATTGGGAATTGGGGTGTAGCTTTCCTCGAATAGAATCATGTAAACGTGTAAATTTGCAGAACATTAAAACTGCTACTTTACTAAGTGCACTTTTTAAATAAAACTCAAAAAGTTTCGAAAATTGCATTTTTTTAATGAAATTTGAAAATAGATATTCATTTATTTATTTAAGGGGTGGAGCTATCAATCATCGAGATAATTTTATTTCCAAGTATTTTATAGCTGGCATAATTTATAGCGATATCATGAGCAGTTTAAAAAATTTCAAAAAAGATTTTTGAGGGAGGCAATGGAAAGATCGTATTTTGTTGATTAATAAATCCCATTGTAAACCTAACAAATGTAACAATGACTTATGACAAGTAACAAATAAAACGATCGCAACAACAACAAGGAAAAAACTGGTAGCCACGTGTTGCGTAATCTTCACGTAGCTTGCTTGATGTTACGCGAGTATCATGCTTGTGACAAAAACAATCATTTTCTTCGCAATACTGTATTGGTTCACCTCTTGCTTTACGTTAACTTGAAGCGAAAACCAATGATCAAAAAAAGATTTAAACGTCCGTTCAAATTACATTTATTTGCAGCAAGTAATGTAACCTAAACGGGGTGGCTGCCACCCCGTCACAGCGGTTACGGGGTGGCGTGGCCACCCCGTAACCCCGTAAGTCGGCGCCAGTGCCTGGTAGTGCTGGTATTTTAGACATTAACACGCAAAACGTCGTATTTCTGACAACATAAATGTAAATGTCAGGTTCCATCTTCTAACTCGTACTTTTTCAAACCGGTGGTGAGTGGTTACCCAGCTTAGCCTAGTCCTCAGCACAATCCTTCAGTCCAGATGGAAAGCTTGAGTAAAATTTATCATTGCAGAGATGGACTTAACTGTGATTCTGATAACTTCAAAACGAACCCTTTTTGCATTGATTCAACGTTTGCAGAAGTTGTCTAAAAGACTGCACCGCCAACTGGGGAGGGGGGTCTCGCTATGAGCCACTAAATGTGGATTCAGTTTTGTGCTGTATGTGGGCGCACAAATAACTATGATTCTCTTCGTTTAAATCTTTGTACCGGTATACCTCATAAGTCTAGGGATTGAAGACCTCCACCTACCATCATCCTTAGAACAATGGCTCACTGGGCTACGTGCCATAGTGACCGGCAGCATACAGCAACCATTTTTTTGGATGTTCACTTTTTTTCAGTAGGCTTTCAATTCACACAGGTTTGCAGTTTGTTCAATGGCTGCTCAGGTCATATCAAAATAAACTGAGGTGATATGACACAAAGAGTCACTGTGCAAATCAAACATGTGTTTAAAACTGTTTAAAAACTGTTAACACCCAACAAAATGGTCAGTGGTCAGTCTGGTCACTGTACTATCAATTGCAGATAGGTGAAAACCTACAGCTGGTTGGACCTACAGTGGTGGACTGAAACTTACCAAAGAAGAAGAACATCCGCTCCATAGATACACCTGACACATATGCAAACATTCATCTCACCGTGTGGGGTAATTTTCTTTCGATCTGTGTCCCCTTCACGTGTTTCTTCAGCCTCATAGAAACCAAGAAGCTTTCCATCGGTGGGATTACGTTCTACCTGGAAAGAAATGCATCGAATAAACATGCGGCCTGATCACCTTCATGAGTCCATCTTCATAGCAGGCAAAGCAATATGCCGGGAAACGTCACCACGAATCGATTAAAATTGATTTCTTGAGCTTTTGCGCATACGTGGCTTTATCAATATCACACGATCAGGTCAATACGGTGGAAAACGTTGCCACATTTAATGAAAATACAATAGCGGTCAGGGGGTGAAGTCATCTGCAGAAACATTCTGATCTTTCAGTTCTAACCAAAAATATCCTGATTTTGTGACGATGCAATGCGCAACCTCTTCTGTAGGTATCTCTGTAGGTATCATGGCTGATACAGCCCTCGATGTACATTGTACAATGATGTTCCAGTTTGATCGATCTCGTGGGTCTTGCCAAATTTTAGTAGGGTTTTTGATTTGTGGTTGAAAATTGTGCAAAAATGTGAATCTTTGAGCTCCTCTTGACCGTTTTCCTAGTATTTTTCCATGCTAAAAACTAGATAATCAGAGGCTTGAGAAACTGAGAATGAATTATTAGGCAAAGTTTCACTCAAATTAATCAAAGGTGCTAACTTCTAAAACGTCTATGGAACCATAAGAAGTACTCTGTCTAACTATTCTATGCTGCAATCAAATGCGTGTGATGAAAGCTCTACAAATCAGTTTAGTTTATTGTTTTAGTGCGGTACTTTTTCTTATGAAGAATAGAATTACTGTGTGCAGCTTTTTCTAATTGATAATTTCCTTTCACCGTTAAAAATTGAATGAGGCATTTAGTTCACGTTTATTTCACGTATTAGCCCATTTGCCACAATTGTGGTCTCGTTAATCGTCCACTTTTGATTACTGCCATTAAGTTTATTGAGACTAAAAGCCAACACGATACCTGGATGGATGTCGCCAAAGGGCTCAAATCAACCGAGTACAGTTCCGACTTGTCAACAACTCTTTGGAAGAACCTAAACAAAATTATTGTGTCAACAAACAAAACATTTGAAATACCAGTGAAGACCAACTGACGAGTCCCCGCTAGCGGAAACAAACGCCGAGTTTTATCTCCTGAAGATGGAGCAAAAGGGTGATGATTTATTTTGTAGTAGAAAGAGATTAGGCTACTCAATAAAATAAATATTTGACTGAGCTCATAGCATACATACTAAGAATATTTTCAAAACATACAATTGCGCCATAAACGAAAATGAAAAAGCATGAGGATTCTAGAGGTCTTGATGAAAAAACTTGTCACACAACACAAGAACTCTTTCTACGCTTCTATGTAGTACATCGTATCGTGGGTTTCTGCTTGCTTTTAAGTTGATTCTCTTCAGTAGCTTCATTATTCGGTGGGAGTTGCAGTTCTTCCTCCACCAACTTTAGTGGGAGACAGTCTCACTAAACCATCACACAATCATTGCATTGAAATAAGAACCCGATGATCACTGATCATCTGCTTTCTGTTATAAAGTCTTTATTAAGGTCCATAATTTAGGGATCCAGAAAAAGTTAGGTAAATAGCTCCGGACATGGTCATACTTAAATGACAAGAAGGAGACCAACAATAAAGAGCGATTTAACTCAACTTCAAGTCAGGATACTAACCTGGGAGGAACAGCTGAAGAATAAATTGATTCATCTTCCAAATTATGGAGGAACCTTTCCTCCACTTGTTCTGAGAGCGACTTGATGACAGGAGGCATCCCAAGAGGAAGAAGCGTGTTCGGAACAGCCATCGAGCTTTTGTAGCCTTTCTTACATTCCACAGCAGACAGTCCAGCGCCAGACAAACTGGTCTCCACAAACACAAACTTTAATTCTAAACAACAATGCAAATTGTTTGAAAACAAGCACTTGCTGATGTGGCTTCTATGTCAGACTTGATTTAAATTTGTAAAACGATCGCGAGCTAGTCAGATTAAAGAAAATCCAGTCTTCGAAATTAGCGTCAGCAATTGCTGAGGTGATTGCCGACGCAGATGCATGAATGACGCATTAGCGTCGGCAATAAAAATATCGAAGCGAGCGCTTGTAAGGACCACAAGATTACAAAAAAACTAATTTTCTAAGACTACATCAGACTAGGATATTGACTCAATGTTACTATTGCTGGATGTTTTATTTGGGTTACTTCCTACTTCGCCGATGCTTACCCAGCTGGGAGAATTGAATCTTTTATAGAAATATCAGCCTATTTGCATGATTTAACGCCAGTAGACGTCAAATTATTGTAAGCATCTACCGTACTCCTTATTGCGCCTCGCTTTCCGTTATCTTGTCCAGCTGACACAGCATCTGATGATACCGATTCTGACTAGTTTTTTTATTAAACAAACTTTGTGTTGCTCGCAGTGTCCCAACTCCCAATTGTGCCGAAATTATGTTAGCTTATACGTAAATCGAGACAATCTTCTCGCAGGGAGCTATTTATTTGTTACCGGTACCTGGTTGAGCAATTAACGTTATTTTATGATAACTCAACGTCGCTAGATGTCGAATTAATGTAAAACAAACGTAAATTTCTTATTGGACATTGTTGTTACGCAATATAACACGCCGGAAAAATTATATCGATTTGTGCTGACTCGAACGTTGAATCAACCCAAAATTAACTTACTTCCCCCCTCCCGTGAGTTATCGTGAATCACCGTAACAGCGTGCGTATCGCGTTGCTCACTTTATTGCTACTTTTGGTATTACCACATCACAACAAATCAAACAATGCGGTCGTGATAGACTGCTCTAGTCTAGTATATATATTTTTCGCTTCTCGTTTTACATGTTTTGGTACAATCTTTTCGTAATAAATGTTCACAGCAATTGCCGAGGCAATTTCAACTTTTGCCGTTTGGCCTCGGCAACGTTTTTGCCAAAGTAAAAATATGCTAATTTCGAAGACTGATTTAATCGTATCCCAAAGTGTAGAAACTAACTCGCAAAATACCAAAGTTTTGAAGGCTGGTTAAAATTTCTTGTAGTTTCGTTTCTTTTGAAGTTTTAGCTATTTTGAAGAATGGAGAATTATCATCACAGTTTTAAGTCGGACTAGATCGTAAAAATTGACACACTTTTTCATTTTCATTTTATTTAAATCATTTTTTATTTTCATTTAATTTTCATATGCTACAAAGTCACACAGGACATAACTTACCATCCTCTACTCCTGACATGTTGAATGCAACCTTTTCCTTTTTCTAGACAAAAAGTGCAACCAGTTACATTCCTACAATAAAAAGATGAAAATGTTTCTAGTTCAACGCTTCATAAAATTCAGCAGATTTGCATAAAAGTTTTGTGTGACGATAGCCTAAGGAGTAAACCATAGCCACGGGAAAGATTTTACTGCAAAGTGTAAGAATAAAGAAAACTTTATGATAATAATCATTTGCATAAACATACATGAACAATAACCAAAAAGTTAGTTTTACATTCAATCATTAAACAGAAAATATGTTTGTTTAGAATAAGTTTTAGGCTACTAAACTATGGACATACTTCAAATCTCAACAGTCTGGTTGGGTAATATTTGAACAAACTATTTAATAAGTCACTCCTTTCAGAATAGAAACGTCTTCAGACTTTTAGAAACAGCAACACAGAAAATGATTGGTAGTTACCTGCCTTTATAGCAGTGGACATGTAAATGGAATTCCTTCACCTAACAATCCATGCATAATTGTTGCATCTAACTGGTTTCATTCACCAGTGGCAACTAGGTATTCCTCTTGTCTGTAAAGATGTGAAATTAGCACCCACCTTACTGCACATAGTTCTGCTTTTGCGTTTAATCGTTGAACAATATTTCAGAACACCGTTTTTGACAGTTCAGTCACATGCAACTGAATACTCAAAAAAACACATAACAAACGGTGTGAAACACACGAAGTTATCAAAATGTTAACAGAGATACAAATATTAATATAAAGACAGGTCCAACATCTTAGCAGAAAGATCCTTTTCTCAGAAATGAACCAATTGGCTGAATATTCCGCATTTGCACATTGTACAAAAGTTTTGATAATTGCAGCTTAAGCACAAGCCATCAATGTTAACATTTTTTGGCAAACAAAAAGATTGATGGATAATTTCACTTTTCAGGTAATACATTCTGCGATGCCTGGATGAAACAACAGATGGTTTGTGGTTCGGAATTTCCTGTGGACCAACAAGAGCAAAACTATTCCACACCACATATCTATGTTAATTCGCACAGTCATAAAAAATGCAATTCCGAGTAGAAAATCTAAAGTCAAGAAAAGCCCCAATACCGACAGTTTAGTAGATTAGACAATTTTCAGCCGCTGAGTAGTCTAAAAAAGCAGCAGCTTAACCCTCGAATTTCAAATTCATTTTAGCATTACTATTCATGGAATTTTTATGAAAACTACTATACATTCGTTAATACACACTATACAGCAACATGAACAACTGATGTCAAACTCAAACTTGTAAGTAGAATAAGCATTGAAAAGACAAAGTATATACTCAGACAGCAAATCAGTTGTTTTTTACATTGATTCTATGTCTACAGACGTTGAATCAATACAAAAAACGGTTGATTTTCTGTCTGGGTAGTTACTAGTTATGGATTGGTGGTAGTTAAAATTGAAACAGAAATCATTTGCGGGAGAACAAAAACTCATTATTTCACAGATAAGAATATAAACAAATAAGAATGAAAAAATACAACATAATACACGTATCCAAACACAAGCTGTCCAGTGTCCATCCATAACAAGCTAAAATCACTCATCAGCAACGACGCAGGTCAATATTACTGTTCAAAATAACCTTGCACGTACAGGTCTGTCAGAACACTGTTATTAACTATTGCTCGACAGTCGATGCCATCCTCCCCGATCACGAAATTGTCTTCGGGTTCAAACAAACCTTCTTTGTCTTCTAACTGACACAAAAGGGAATCGTCCTCATATGTTGAAAAGTAATACTGAGGTTGGTTCCATTTTGTGGAGTTTTTCAAGTTGTCTTTAATTTTAGACACAACATCAAGACAATTTTGTTGTTTGGCAAAATGGACTTCTCGTCGAATGTAGTTAACCAATTTGATTTGTTGGTAGAAACTCAACTGCATATCAAGACGTAATGACAAAAAATCAAAGTCATGTTCTTGGTTCATATGGTCATAAACTTTATCAGCTTGAGTAAATGATGAAGTACAAAAGAAGCAATAAGCCTTTTGAGCATCTTCGTACCATCCAGACCAGTCATCCGTTGCAAGATCAAGTTTTTCAGATTCCCCTTGCAAAACTTGCCAGTTTTTTCCTAACTCAAGGTAGTTGATGGTGTAGTATTTGTCATAATCTTTATTTTTTGGATTGAGACGACGATGGCCCTTTTTTCTCATATGCTCTCGAAGAGTTGCTCTATCTCTAAACGTGTTCTCACAAAATAAACATTGTAAAGCATCAAGTTTCAACTGAATTTCATCTAAAAGCTCTCGAACATTAACAATATTGTCAGGGTGGCCAATATTAAAGTTGTGATCTACAGTCATATGGTTGAAAAGTATCAACCTATTTCCTTGAAAGAATTTAATACAGAAAGGACATCTTCTTGAAAACGTCTCATCATTACGCTCAAACTCATGTCTTAGCAACAATTTTTGTAGCTTCTTAAACTGCAGTTCTTCTCTAATTTTCTTGTCTTCAGGTAAATGATCACAGAGAAGGAAATATTCCTCGCTTTTTGCAACATCTTTAGCTCCTGTGTTTGTCACAATCTTTGAACAAAACGCTTCCAAAGGTTCCTCCTTAAATCGTTTCTTCCAATAAATAGCATAACTTTGCAAATCAGCAATAAGCTTAACGTCTGCGATCACAAGCCTATGCTCAACCAGAAGATGGCACAAGTATTCATCGTAGTGGCTTTTAGTGTTCATGTTAGTTTCAATGTGATCACAGACCATGCATGGAGTTTCGGTGTCAGACATTTTGTGCCGAGAAGGTGAAAATAATAGTTTCTTAGTTGGAGCGGCAGATTGATCACCATACTCCTTATCCAATGGACTTAAATCATTGAGATTTAATGCAGTAAGTATAGTGTTATTACTTGCGGAATCATGTTTTTTTATTTCATCATCAGTGCTTTTTGCCGTTCCTTTTTCATCTTTTGTTTCCTTGTCAGAAGTAGTGATACCTTGCGCAGAGACTTCATTTTCATCAGGGTCATCTGTACATTTGCTGATGTCTGGTTCCTCAGAAATACCAACATTAACAGGAACTGATGGCTCCAAATTATTTTGGATTGTCTCTTGAACACCTGTGTCTTCTGTTTCAATAACAATATCCTCAGTCACTGAATGTGATGACTGAGCATACGATCCCTCATTACTTAGTTCAACCACATCAGAAGATACCGCCACATCTTTTGTCTTTAAATCTAACTCTGGTTCTTGTTTTATTATTTGATCATCAACAACTGAAGATGATGTCAATGCAGGTTCCTTCACAACACGTTCATCACCAGTATGGTTGTCTTCTTGCGTATCATCATCAAACTCATGCAAATTATCGTTACTTGTTGACATATTTTATATAATAAACAATCGATTAAACACACCAAGCTATCAAAGCACAATTACCGTCAATTACCATCAGAGGTTTAAAGTATATATATATGTGATAAAATATATTCGAAGTGTAGTCTCCAGTTTACAAAAAAGCAAGCTGTATATAATCTGATCAATGAAAGGGGCCATTTTATATTCAATGTAACCATCCAATGACCAGATACCGGAACCCAATCTCTTAGATTTTTGTTTGATGCAACTGCTTTTCTTAAAGAAACTTTCTTATTAAGTTCAACAAAACATGACAGCTCAAATTATGGTATATATCCAGTCCAGGTATAAGCTACATGACTGAATGGTTATGGCCTTGTATTCAACCACCAGCCTACCCTATGGGCAATATCACAAGTTTTGGTGATCTTAAACATCACTTCCAAGATATCACTTATTGTATATATAGCCTAGGCTACTTCAAAAATGCAGTTCTTGATCAATGAAGTTGCACAAAATAAAACAAATGGTAGGCCCCACATTGGAAAGTTTGGCCTGCGCGGGGGATAAATCCCCCGCGCACTTCAAATTCCAGCCGCGGTTTCAGCCGCGAAATTCACGAAAAATCACAAGCGCAGCCGCGCAATTCACTAAAAATCACAACCTCAGCCGCGCAAAATCGCTCCGTCCAGCCGCGAGACTGCAACTAAATAATGGCAACAATGGTGCTCCATTGCTCGTACAGTATAAACACCGCTTCTTATGTCAATATCACGTCACAAAACGGACGCAACTATTATTGGGAGGGTGAAAAAAGGAATGTAAAAAGCGGCGGAATGGAGGTGATAAGGCGGAATGAATATGGATTTTTTGACAATTTTACTATTTTTTCACAATAAAAACATTACACCAACGTCGAGTGACTATTTTTTACAATTAAAACATTACACCAACGTCGAGTGTTCGATATAAGGCCCTAGGATAACTTAAAGCTTATCAATTTGCATCAACTCAACTAAAAGTTTATCTAATTAAAGTTTAACATCAAAAATATGAAACCGTTGCCACTATGTGCTGTAGCTTTCTCATACTGCTCAGATTTTAGCAATTTTGCCATCGTTGGAAAGCACGATCGTAGGCCTACATCTACCTGAATCAATTGGCTACAACCCCAAAACAAGTAGGCTACTATCTTTATTTTGTGATAACTTAAACTTCACCAACTTGTACCAATTCTCAGTAATTTAATTTTTACAATAAAACTATTATTTCTTTCCAAGCTAAAACAATATGTCTTGCTTTATGCACCTGAAAAGTTTCAAGTTTATGTCTCATCTACAAAACGGGCAATCGCCGTTCAAACTTAATCGCCTGGAGAAGCTTTTTTACAATGCATTGTAAAGGCGAATCGATCATTCATCAGTAGCCTCTAAGCCACCCCTGTTTGATTCAGTAACAAGACTTTACATTGCCTGGTTTTGATCGGAAAGAAGAGAAAGGTTACCCAGCCTGCTAAACTCTAAGTTATGACAACAGTTTTGGGTCGAATTCTTTCAGGTAAAAATCCTCCTTGGTAATTGCTTAGCGGTTAAGTCCAGCGAACGCAGTTAGTAGCTATGACAATTGGTCAATATCTTGTTGTCCATATTAGGCTACTTGTTATTTGTAGACAATTGTTACAGACGGTTGTTCGCCTGGTCAAACGTCATGTAGAAACCGTTCGGGTCTACTGAATATTACGTCATGGAAATTCCTAAAACATGAGCCAAAATTGCACCATCGTCCGTAAGACTCGTGTCAGACCGGTTTAAACCTGTTTCAGTTTGAGACCTGTTTGGACATGAAATATTGCGTCACGAACTGCTCTCGTGCCTTTGAGTTATCACAAATTTTTTCTGATTCATTCTCGAAGTTGTTTGTTGGAAGTCGGTCGCACATTTAACTGGTTTATTTGGTGCTTGCTAGCTGGACAAATTCTCCGTCTTTTATCCAAGTAATCTGTATCGTAGTGACAGTTTTTTAGAGGTGTATCGCGTTGCACCCCATTTCGATAGCCGCGGGCTAATTTTACAGAAATACACTGTTTGAAAAGAAGTTCAAGTGTGTGTTTCTTCGGTCATTATATACAGACGAACGGATTCGGGAACTTTATGTTACAATTTTCCCACGAAGAGATTATGGTTTACCGCTGTGACCAACAATGGACTATGATATGTCAATAAACACCCTGTTTAAAAGGAGTTTTAATTCCAGTGTTTTGTTGTTTCATCACACTGGTGCCGCGCCGGGACCGAGCTACTCTCGTGGCTGAAATTATACTCCACATTGCTCCCGGCACCGAAATCCATTCTGATGAATGGGGCGCATACTCGAATTTATCCAGTGAGTGTTTGTTTATCTTTCAGTTTTATTGCAAACATGCAATAAAGCAACGAATAAAGTCAGTAGGCTTGTGTTAGCCTACTGTCCCTGATAAACAGCCTAACAAGTGACTGCATTTAGTCATCTGATTGCAGCTCTCGACACGTAGGCTGCCCACAACTTTGTTAGTGTACCGTATCTGATGGAAAGTATCTGATTTTGAATAAGATTTTATGACAGCAACCAACAACCAATCAGTAACCCAGCGATTGATACGGGTTTATGGGTATAAACGAATTATGCCAACACAATCATTTACTAAGCTATGCCAGTTTGCAGGTGAATGAAACGTTTTGTAGCCAACCAAAGGTTACTACTGGTTATTGACCGATAATAACATACCGCTCAAGAATTCCATAATTAAAACAGCGCGTTCGGTCAAGATACTAAGCAACCCATCGCGAGACATTGCACATTGATTGTGACCGATTGTGACATACGCCTCCCCTTAGAATATTGTTGCAAACAATATATAAACACAATCAATACAAAACACATTACAAAACAATTAATTACTCGATAAAACAATTCTCATAAGTTATCTTCAACGACTCATTAGTTCATCGTTGCATGAATTACCAAGGACGGCGTTTTTCAAAACAATAATTACGTTTTCTGCGAAAGTTTCCAACGTCCTCAATGTCTTCAGTGCACCGGCGAGCGAGATGACCCATCTTCTTAAATCGGAAACACTTCCTCTCCGGACAGTCCTTGGCGAGATGACCTTCTTTGTGACAATTGTAGCAAGCCTTTTCATCAAAAGGGCAGCTCCAAGCTATGTGTCCAATCTCCCCACATCGGTAGCAATGGTTGTCACGGCAACGTCTGTTTTCCGAATGTCCGCCGTCAGCAACGCATTCCCTGGCGAAGTGTCCGTGTCTACGGCATCTGTAGCAAACTCCAAATGGCCGTCGCCTGCCTTCTCTTTTAATTGAGTCTTTCATATTAACAAATTTCTTCAGTGTCAGGCAGTGACGCCGGCGTGGGGGGGGCAGGCGGGGCAGCTACCCCCCCCCGATGTTTTGAGCATCATCTTTCTAATTTTTTTTTTTATTAACACACATTATTATTACTTTTTTAATATTTGGATCCCAACCTCAAGTTGCAAGAGGGGGGGGGGGTAAAAGCTCTCTCTTTAAAAAAAAGAATGGAAAACCTTGATGACTAAATTGTACAGTTACAGTAGATAAAAAGATTTTCTACAGAAGCAAAGATATAGACTTTTTAAAGTTTTAACTAACGTCACATATTGATGTAGAAAAATAACAACCTGTTAAGTTTTTGATACCTCACACTCCCATGACTTCTTCCGCGCGCATTTTGGCATTGGTTGCTTGCAGTGATTCTTTCACTTAAACAAAACGTTTTGTTTCAGCAGTTTTGAGTTGTTCGATTCTTAAGTTGTAAAGGAGACTCAATTTCTCCAATATTTATCATTTATGTTTCTTCTTTAATCTCAGCAGAGTATAAAACTTGTAAAAGTTTTTCATCCATACGACGTCATGAATGAAATTACAAATCGGCGTAATGACGTGACATCATCTAAACATTTTACCGAATAATAAATTAACAAATTCGATCGTCAAAAGTGGTTTGGTGGTGGTAAATATTACGTATATAATGAAAAAAATGTGATAAGGTTGGAAGACATTACGTCATGTATTTTCAATACAAATATGAAGTTTAAAATTTATTCTTTTGTTCATAGTCGTAATCCACCTTCAAAGCGGTACTACAAAGAACAAATTTCGATAAGGGGGGCATCAAGAATAAGTCGACATGACTTTTAACCCTTAGAAGGTTGGGCTCCTGGAGTCTTGCTCAGATTGGGGGGGAGCTGTCAATTCTTCTTATGCTTTAGGAGTGATATCTCTGTGATTTTGGCACGGTTTCAAAATTTGGGATTCACTTTGTAAAATTATTCACGCTGAGCATATCCGAAAATTAAAACTATGTAAATTTTAGAACTGGTCATAGGCCTATACGTTGAAATGTTGAGGTCACTTATGAGTGTAATTTGTAGCGTGAGTTTACATATTATTTTTTGGTAGAGTAATGAAGAACGTGCATAGTAGGCTAATGTTGTGATTAATTTTTTTTACATTATTTTACATACAGCCAATGCCCTTCACGCTGTGAAACAGTTAGGATTAACGAGACATGGGCCAAATTAATTACTTTCATCCAGCTGGTGGGAAAATATTTCAGAGGATGTGCTGAGAAATGCCTTATATCTTTCAATTTATAATCTTTATTCGCTCAAAATTTAAGCTCAATAAATGTGAATAAAAGTTAGGAAAAGTCAAGAAATCTCGTAGCCGCAGCCTCAGTGGTTTTAGAGATGCAACTGTTGATACAAAAAAGTTGAATTGACAGCCCCCCCCAACTTTCTAAGGGTTTGAATTGAGTTAACAGATCTATGCCTTAAGGTTTACGTCAGCTCCGGAGATCAGTAAAATATAAGGTTGTCATCTTCAGTGCAACAAGACCATTGATTGATTGGTTTAATGAGGATGCGTAGTCCCATTACTTTCATTTTGAGTGATTATACTGATTTTCAATTTATTCCTACAAGACGTTACATAATGAAAAAATATATAACTAAGGTTGGAAGACATTACGTCATGTCTTTTCAATTCAAAATAAAGTTTAAAATTTATTCTTTTGTTCATAGTCGTAATCCTCCTTCAAAGCGGTATTACAAAGAACAATTTTCGATAAGGGGGGCATCAAGAATATGTCGACATGACTTTTAAGGTTTACGTCAGCTCCGGAGATCAGTAAAATATAAGGTTCTCATTGTCGTGATTGTAAGCCGCGGGAAATTTTTTCTCTAAAAAACAGATTCCCGGGAAGCTAAACATTTTTTCCAGCCCTGGTAGAAAACAAGAGAAATTAAATAATATACCACTGTCTTGCACCAGTGGCGTAGCCAAGGGAGGGGGGTTCGGGGTTTCAACCTTTCAAATTGAATTTACGGATGTTCTACATTGTTTAGGCTACAAGAAAAGTTTTAGCCTATGATGTACTTTCTCGTCAAACTGTGCAAGGATGCAAGCCATCTGCAACTGCTGAGATCGCTTGTTCGATCTAGATTAACATCTAAACAGCTATTCGTTATACAAAACTTGAATATATCAGAAATAGCCTAAAGTAACTTCATTGTCTCAAAGCTTTTTGTTTGACACTCATCAAGATGTATGACCTCTATGACGTTACATTTTCTAAACTTTGGGTTGACTTTAGACTGCATTAAAAGAGCGAATTTTGCCAATACCAAACATTCAAATATCTCAGTCTGGAATTAGCAACAAGAAAACATAGAGAAAGCTTTATTTCCGAAAAATGCCGAAGAAAACATGATCTTATCCTTTTGCTATGCCACCGGACAGCACCATTTTACAGAAATATTCATACCCACAATTTTGTTGAAAATGCTCTTAGAATGCACCAAACTGAAAATAATTTTTCAAAATTTTCTGGGGGAAGCCCCCCAGACCCCCGCCGCTAAGTGTCGCCTTCGGCGAACACGCCATCGGGTTTCGCCCGCCGGCTGTCAACAACCCCCCTTTCAAAATTTTTGATTATGCTACTGTCTTGCACTGTCAATATTTTGCCCCCACAATGTTGAAGGTCTGGCGGCGCCACTGGACTGTCAGGTCGTTTTCTTGAATCTCAGCCAATTTATTCCTCGTAACGATTAATTTAGACTGTACCTCAGCTATCCTTAGAGGCTTTACATTATCTTCCATCTTCCTTGCCTGTGCCCTCGTGACAGCGGCAGCACATATACCCCACTCCGGATCAGGTTCACTAGGTGGCCTTGCTTCATCCACATTACCAATTACTAAATCAATGTCAAACAAACACCTTTCTAAACACAAGGCTTCCACCATTCCGGTAAGGTAAGGAGTATCGATATGCACTCTGGCTAAAGGTTCTTGAATTAAAGTGCTATCAATTGCCCTGGTACGACCCGTTTTACCAGTCAACTAATCTTTACTGACTATAGTGGCAAAGGTTTTATATCTTTGATGTTAAACTTTAATTAGACAATTTTTTAGTTGAATTGATGCAAATTGATAAGTTTTAAGTCATCCTAGGGCCTTATATCGAACACTCGACGTTGGTGTAATGTTTTTATTGTAAAAACATACTAAAATTGTAAAAAATCCATATCCATTCCGCCTTATCATCTCCATTGCGCCGCTTTTTACCTTCCTTTTTTCACCCTCCCAATAATAGCTGCATCCGTTTTGTGACGTCATATTAATCAGGGGGGCGGATTATATACAAGACGATCCCTATAAGACGATAGAGATCGCCTTGATTCTATAGGAGCACGCTTAGCACAGTTATTAAGCTGCTGCTGTTATGCTATTTCCAAAAGAAGCTCAACGAGGCAGGACAGTATTGCAATTGCAAAGTTAAGGTTTCAGTAAGCATTTTCCTTACGTTTTTGTAAATAATTTTCAAACGCGCAATTTTCAGCGTTTGATATTGACAACCACGCAATTTCCAGCGTTTGATGTTGACAGCCGCGCAAATGCAACACCTGAAACTCTTCTCCCCCGCGCAATGTTCAAACTTTCCAATCTGGGTGGATGGGAAGAGGAAACGCGTTAGTCCAAGAAGAACGTGGAAACAACAAGTGAAAGATGAATTTAAAAAAGTCGGACTGAAGGAGGAAGATGCAAGGGACAGAGTGAAATGGAGAAAAGGGATTAAAACAATTGCTGCGAGGAAACAATCGGCCACCCCCACTAGTGGGGAACAAACCGACGATGGATTATGATGATGATGACCTTCGGGAATCAAGGTTTTAATAAAACCCACTTAAAAAAACCCAGAGCATCATATTTGTCCAGTTTTTATTAGAAAATTAAAAAAAGGAACGAAAACACTACAAGGCACTTAAAACAAACTTTAAATTAGGACTTAAGGATGTGATTGTGAAGTAAATTTCCAAGAATAAACTGAAAACGCAGTGGATATTGTACAGTACGGTACACAAAAATCAAGTAATGTCACTTTGTGTATACTACACTAAAACTCATTTATGCAAGAAGGCCTTATAGTTAAACTGGTGAAAGTACCGTACTACTCTACTGTAGTCTGTATATATGATGTGAAATGCAATTTAGGAGGCTATTTACCAATTACAGATTCTGGATTCTAATGCATGGCTGTTTCAGAGCATTTGCCTAAATGGCCATTGGCCACGCAATCACTCAATTGCTCATCCATTACTATATATAATATATAAATAATAAAAATATTTAAACATGATGGCATAAATGCTCCTTGCCTTCAAATCTAAAGCAAATGATGCAATAATGTGATTTCTACCACGGTAGCATCAACTTGGTATAGAAATCAGTGGATGATGCAACATCCAACTTGATCTTGAAATTAATGGATGATGCAACATTCAAGCAACAACAGCCCTAGTGCATTATTTTATTGAGTTATGCAAGCATGTACTGTGAGTGAAAGGCACTTCATTCGTAAAAAGTAGTTTTGAGGTGAAATAAGCATGAATCTACCTTTTTTTTGGATCTTTTTTGAAAAAAACCCGGGCGGGTTGGGCTTTTTAAAAAAAAAAACGGTTTTTCTCAACCCTGAATTATAGGCTATACCGTACATTTCAACAGAAGACTAAAATTATTAGGGTATCGTCTAAGCATTGCAGTTGAAACCGTTTTTTTTTAAAAGCTTCCCCTCATTAAAGTATTAGCCACTTAACTATGGTTGAAATTTTCAATATTTTATCTGATAGGCTGCTCAGTAGTTAGTATAGCTTACGATAGCTATTTAGATTAAAAAACTATAAAAGCTGGAACTTTGCTCAATCTTTTTTTTGATGCAGAGTACGTCGTAACATAATACGGATCATTAACAGAGTTTTCAAGTTTTAACAACTACAGTAGGCCTAGTAACTGTCACTAACCTACTTCAATTGTTTGGCCAATGCTAGAGTAATTATTATAAAAAGCAAAAGTTTGCAATTTGAACAACTTTTAACCATATTGCTTACAACGAGTAGGCCTACGCATCCACCTTTAGATCTAATGCCTTTCTAAGAAAACTTCCTTCCTCCCTCCTTATCACATGTCCATACCATCTTACTCCATTTGCCCTTGCCAGTTGGTCTATGGTCTCTCTCATCTCTAGCATATCCAACAATTCTTCAGTCCTTTTTTCCCTTCTCGTTTTCACCCCACACATTGCTCTCACCATTGACCTTTCCGTTCTTCTCAGGATTGCCAGTTCACTCTCTCTCAATCTCCATGTCTCGCTACCTAGGTCGAAGGTCATTTTTCTATTTTTATTTTTTCGAAACATCGTCCCCTTTTCGGAGGGCACGCACTTGAAATGGGTCACTTTTGAATATAAAATCCCAGTTTTGACCCATTTGCAAGTCTTTTTTGCTTAATTTGACCCCATTTTTGAATTCTACACCCCCAAAAATGGTACATTACCAGTTTTTGCCACATTCCTAGCATTAGAACTGCAAATTTTATCAATATTTGTATTTTTACCTTATTGCGCACAGCGCCTCTAGTGGTGCAATCAAATCAGTGTAACTCCACCATTTCTTGATGGATTTCACTGAAATTTTTTTTATCGGATTTAGCTCATTCAAGTGCACCTTATATCAAAAATTCATGAGTTTTTGAGACATTGGGTTACAAATTGCAATTTTCTTGTTGAAATATAATGATTTGACACATGTATGAGTGTACTGTATACATAGGCTAGCCATTAAGGTTAGTTTTGACTTTTGAACTAAACTTTTTGCTGTGTGAGTTGTAGACTGTGGCTGAGGAGAATCATCATGCCTGCTTGCTGCTTACAGTTTGGTGTACAACTACGATAACTTGGTTCTTAGCAATAAACCCTGCTTAGCCTTTTTTTATTTGAACATAATGTTGAAAAGAATAACTCACATTCACAATAAATAAATGTTCAGTAACACAAATAGTTGTAGTACTCCAATTTTTAGTCATCCACATTTTCATAAAGTTGGATCATTTCTTCAGCATCCTGTACCTCACTGACTGCAGTAGCTGATGCAAAAAACATTACCGGTAGGTACCTTATCATTTTTGTATTGCAGTGTGGACCATTTATCGAAGATCCCAGTGCCTTCATACCGTGCAAGCTCTGTACAAAGTTAAAAACCAAAAAAACCTAGATTTACCTAAATTTGAAATAAAAAAACTTAAAACCCAGATGTGATCAAAAAACCCAGATCTAGGTGGAAAAACCAAGCTCTGGCATCTTTGCTTGTGACTTGTTTGTGCGTTGGGCTCACTGACCACTGTCAGAGCTGCCAGATCACAAGCGATAGAAATGTTGATTGTTTGAAATGTCATTTTCAGATTAAGAAAGCTTAAACCAGGCAGTTTACCCAAAATGAAGTTTCTGTTTATAGTTGATAAAGCGTTGTTGCCCAAAAGTTATTCCATAACTTCAAACCGAAGAACAGTGAGACCAAATTACTTGCTACACTTTTTCCACGAGCTCATGTCGGAAATGTAGTGCTGGGAGCAATGCATTCACTATTCACGAACACACAATGTAAGGAGACCGCAAAACTACGCATGTGAGACGCAATTGCCAGGGTGCGATTAAGCATTCTTAAAAATCCAGTGCTTTGAATTCCATTACTAAACACGAGATTGCGCTTTACGCCTACGGTGTTGCACAGATTCCAGAATTCTAGAAAGCTCACAGGAGCCACACACTCATGTTGTTGTGGAGGCTCGGTTGCCCTTTCTGGGATTTGCAATTTTTTTAGCGTTTGTTTTTACGTTAATTCATCATGTTTAATGGTGGTAGGCATAATGATTGTAAGCAACGCTTCTGCAGCAAGCTCACGGCAAATATGTAAAGAAAAATAACTTTATTTTGTAGCCTACTAGACTTCAGTCTTCGTTGGAATGAGATGCTGCCACTTGCCAGGACGGCTTTTATGGTGTGTCGCTTCTTGATTACCTGACGTGAAGTGCAGGCTGTAGTCCGAGGTTTTCGACTACCAATAAGATCTTTTATCCTCGCCAAAGCGTTCACGGGAATGGAAGTTATAATTGAAATGCTTATTTTACGATTTTGAAGGGACTGGGTCAATAAATCATTTAAGTAATTATTTCTTGGTTTGGCTATGGGGAGGTAATCATGATACGATCGCATCAATCCCTCACTTAGCATCAGTAACAAACAAAATAAAAGATCTGATAGAACCAAAAATAAAACATCTCAACACATGTTTTCAGCAATGTATGTAATAATAATTTATTTCACACCAGCTGGGTGCAGAATAGCGTCAACCAACGTATGTAAGAAGTAGAAATACCTTGTGTCCTTCAAAAACTGAGAAAACATTACGATAATAAACCTACATCGCCCATTCAAATAGGTAACTTAATTAAACTAACCTATGAAGCACTCAGACAATCTTTTTTTTTAATTCCACTGCAAGACTTCACGAACATGTAACAGTAGGCTTCACAAAACATAAGCAAAACTAAATTCTTGAAATCCTTTTGCGGTCATGAAAAAGATGATTTGAAACTTTTACAGATGCGCAATTTGAAGAACTTGATCAAGTAAGTTACACAAAGTGTAGGTCTACGTCAAACAAAAACACATCATGAAGTCACCAAATACTTAAAAAACAAACTTACGAACAGTGACGTAGCTATAGAGGGGATTAACTTAGTTCCACATCCCTTCTCAAAAAAAGGTTTCAAAGTTCACAACCCCTCTTCCCCCATGCAAGCAGTAGACTACCGTGCACAAATAAGAGGAGGTGCCAGCAGCGAGCAATGAAGGGAACGCAACAACATGAAAGTCATTGTTGATCACGACTGCTTCGAACCAGGTCACAATGACAATAGATCATCGTCATAATGTGAGAGCATAGTGGCACAAGCGACAACACTCGACGAAAGTTATTCGCCTCTTCAGTGATATTGCACTAATTAAGCTAAGGCGTCAAATTAAGCTCAAAACAAAACTGTCCATTGCAGGGTCCAGTGGCTTCAATCAACCTCGTCCCGAGAGCGCTTTCAATGAACCGTACAGGGTTAGAAAACTGTTCAAAGCACAGTGTTGGGATTATTACACCAATCCTGCATCTTTATTTGCGTTTCACACAGGATGCCCGCGTTTCTTCTGTGACGTAGAGACAAGCAGCGCAGAAGCAACAGTCGCTTCAGATGACAGACAACCATTCGATCTGAAATAACATGCAACAACTTCATTAAAACTACCGTGTATGGTTTGAGCTTTGGTTAAAAAGCTTTGATCAAGCGCAGTCGACAATGTAGCCATTATTCCATCACAAGCATAGCGTCAACCCAACCCTCACCATCCAGAGAGTGGATGCAGCTCCACCTTGACCTTCTCCTTGGAGCTGAGCATTCCCACAGCGGGATAGAAGCCTTCCTTAGGCATGGTTACTTCCTTATGTCCGACCATGTGCCCATTTCTGGTGAAGAAGACCTGAAATATAGTATGATGACATTGGCTTGCAGTGCATTTTGAAAAGAACACATGTGTCAATTTGCGGTGTAATGATGCATCAATCAAATTAAAAAAACTCGATGGAAGCAATAAAGACGTCATAAAGTCATTAAAGATGCTGCTGGTATCCACGAAGATAAACCTTCCTGGAGTTAAATTGAATGAAAGTTCATAAATTTGTAACATGACAATCAAAATGTCGATAGTTGTGTTGGTACAAATAGTCTGTCCGCTTAACTTAAATGTTCCCACATAGGGCACAACCACCCACCTTTACCAAGATGCTTTTATCTTTGCCCCCATATATGGGGTGATGGTGGGCACGCAGACCGCCCCCTCTCATCCCACCCCGAACATGCACTCGATCTCTGAACCCCTCCCCAGCGCCGCCGCGCCTTAGATGGTCGTCGAAGAACCTCTAAAAACATCACATGCTTGAACACATGAAACAAAGTTGTTCAACTAAAACAGAAATGAACGGAATCGATTCTATTTGAATAAGAAATAATGCAATCACATGAAGATCTTACGATGACACAAAGATGTAGAGATGATCTAACAGACGATACTATTAATTCATTATGACATCATCATGACGCCCGATTCTTTGAAGCCACGTAGCCTACCCTTTCATAATATTTATTCTGCAAGTGCTTGAACTGCCAAGAGTGACGAAATTATCCTTAAATTTTATATTTTAACGCTTTTCTTCAAACTAATGCATTCGTGGATCCCTTTTTTCGGATGTCCAAGGAGTCCGCGGACCTAAAGTAAGGAGCCGCGAGTGTAGAACGTACAGTATGTTATGTTGAAAAGGTATTCAACATAGATATAAACGAATGCTGTATGAGCAAGCGAGCACTAATGCTCTCTTGGTGCAAACACAAAGCAGCGAATGTCCCAGACAACCTCCTCCAATCATTTCGTGCACAACCGTTAAATTAGACCCACTTTCAAAATTATCTGCAAATGAAAATGAGATTATTTAAACTTTTCAGCTGCAAAAAGCTTCATTATATATTTCAGTTAAGTCAAGCACTAGCTTCAAGATTTTTTTTACGAAGATAGCGGAGTCCCGTTCTAACATTATATACGGTAAGTTCTGTTGAAATTACTTCCAAGTTGCCTCGGCCCAGACCCGGCTCCAGCAGGAAGTCCATAGGCATCGGCTCCTCCGCATTGCCACCGCGTGGTCCCCATAACAAATCATCGAACTTCCCATATTGAGGCCACAGAAAATCTTCCTCGTCCCCCGATTCCAAGAGATCATCTATGAGTTCGATTTGATCAGGTTCATCCATCAAATCCAAGTATTGCGCTGCTGCGTCTACGAAATCAAGAGGAATTTGTTTCAGAAAGCTATAACCCAGGACAAGTCCCCCTTTTTAGCTGCTTGGTGAACGGGGATTCGATACCTTGTCAGGTCATATCAAAAACTTTATAAAATTGTTTGTGCTAATTTTCGTTTAATTCACCCAGCTGTAATCTGAAAAGCGGAACGAACAAAGCTACAAGAACAGACAGTTGTCATTTTCTCTGCCTGATTGCTTCATTAAAGTCAGTATGAGCGATAAAGAAACGAGGCGCTTCACTTATTTCCTTCTGCTTCAGTTAAGGGAAATCAAAAGTAGAAAACAGGAACATAGTAGAAATTGGCCTTAGGAAAACAACTTGTTTATTAAAATTGCAAGCACACAGATCATAACCAGTTGTGTGGTTTTCCAATAGACCCCTTAATCACTTATCTGTACTGTTCCCTTAATTCCTCAAACTCTCATTCACTTTGATTCTTAATCTTATTATTCTTATCCAGCTCCAGCCAGCCCCTTCAGTTGACTACACACCCTTCACCTGGCTGTGCTGGCTTGTAATTGTAATCCTCCTCATCTTCATCTAGGTCTTCATCATCGCTTGCTGATGGAAGTGAAGAGACGTATTCGAAAGGAAACTGTATACCACATCCCATGACGTCACCACGGGAGCAACTGCAACATAGGTTTTTTACCTTAGGAGAACTTGTCTTAGGAACATCGCTCTTGCAGCGTGACAACGATAGCTGGTGACAGTGGTTAAGCAACACCTCAGAGTCACAGCCTACAGCTTTTATCATTTCTGATCAGTAATTTGGAAATAAGCATTCTACCACCAAAGAAACGGAAAAGATGGCACGTCAACAGGTATTTTGATGGAAAAAGTTCAAGGGAACTAGTCGTTTAATACTGAAGTTATTTCAATGTTTAAAATTTGACATAGAATTTAGAGCGTTAAATCTGAGCATGGCAAGTAAATACATTACTTACAAATACCCATAAAGCCGCGACAGTGATCAATGCCATGATCTTAACTTCGGACTAGGTGCAATATGCTCAGCCACTTATAGAAATTCAAAGAGCATGCCTCTCTCACCGGGGTCCGAACGGGATTCCTTGGCCTCTCCCCAGAAAGATCTTCCCATCATCAGCGTGGTACGCAATTGAGCCAATGTTCCATCCAGGGTGCCGATGCAAGGGGTAGTTCTGCGTACAAAGAATCGTAGAAAAAAGCAACAAACAACAATTCACTCGTCACAATTAGACCAGGAGCGTAAGACTGTGAGTTGGTGTTTAGTATATTATGATGTCACTATTAGAACTATCGTTATGATGTCACTATCATTATCACTATCGTAACTGGTAGAGCAAAGCGGGACTTCTGTCCACGGGCGCAACACTAAAAGGGCATTAAATTGAATTTACATTCTTGGTAACAATTTGCAGACTGTAGCAATAATGGTTCACACAAAGTCATTAAACGAGGTAAAAATATCATTGTCCCAGATGCCGGGCAACGTAGCTATGCCGTTGTCTTACTAACAATAGCCAACAGCGTGGCGATATTTTGGGCCGGAAATTTAACGTTTTCTCGTTACGAGAAACAACCAGCACTTTACCTTGTGGATCAGCCCGATGGCGATGTAGCAGTGTTGCCCCGGCTCCAGTATTTCAATTTCAAAATAATGATTTCGTGTGCTCAGAGCGGTCTTCGCTTGCGCTAAGCCAACGTCGTGGATGTTTAGCCCATTCCCAGTGTACTCGATGATCTGATGGAGAATAAATTGTAACTTTAACATAATCATATGCTTAATTTTTATAACCATCAATTTTATAACACCCTAGTTGATACCTTGTCTAAATGTCTATGCAATAAAAACATGTTTAAAAGACATAAAGTGAAACCATTGGGAAGTAAAATCAACAGAGCACTTCACTTTAATTGATTCCACTGTAGCCCAATATGAAGAACAGCCACACACCTAATCGTATGGTCTTTTACATAGGAATAGAGCGGGTAGAGCAAGATGTTGGCATGATGCTGGACGTATTATGAAGTTTACCATTAATGTGTGCATAGTGTTGTACTACCCACCGTTAAACAACGAGAACACCACAAGCTAGCCGCAAGAGCGTCCCAACCATTCTTGTCATGTCCATCCTGCAACATTTGTTCCGTTGCAGAGATAGACCTCATCAGTCATCCTCGCATCCATGTACGCCAACAATGTATTACATTCCAACATGAAGGGCGCCAACATCGAAATAAAAATCCTTAATATTAAATTACGAGATAAGACTTTCCACGCACTTGACCGTTGACTCTGACGTCATGAACTTTGACCCATTCATCCTCCGTGTCATCAACGTGCATGAAGTCGTCGTATGTGACGTCACTGAGTGGCGCTGAGGACCCGGGGATGACGGTGATTTGGGCGGATTCCTTATTGGAATGCATTCCCACGCACGGATGGAGACCGTCCGCCTGGTCTGGGACGGTCATGGTGGTGGAACCGACCTGGGTAGGGAATAATAACAAAAGATGTTCTCATCTCAATTCTGTATAATATAGGATATTCTGTATAATTTTTTTCAAGAAAACACAGTCTTGCTAAAGATAGCAAGAAACAGAACCAGAAACTAGTTGCACAAATTCCCAAAATTTCCCAAAATTTAGTTTTCCCAAAATGGAACAAAATTAACTTAGGGACAGATCAAAATTCCAATAAAGGGAGCAAATGAAACACCCTAGTGAACAGTCAGACACAAAGACTGTAAATTTCTCCAAGATTTATCATTTAAATAGAACAACTTAGGAACTATATACACAACCAAAAAGTTGAAAGTGCTTAAAACGTTTCAAACATTTAACGTTATCAAACAGCAAGGAAGGCAATGTTAAAAATATAACTTCGGGAGAGTTTGCTTTCTTGTACCAAAGACAGACAAGACATAATAATACAATGATGTTGAGCACTGTTAGTATGAGTAATGAGTATGAGCATTGAGCATTGTTAAGGTGGACGTTAAAAACTTTAAGAGGTTGGTGTGGTTGATTTATTAATGATATTTCACTGCCCACCTCAGTCCCATTGACAGTGAAGTAGACCTCCAGCTTGCACTGCGGCCCTCCAAATATGAGATCTGGCTGCAGTGACAGTTCATCAATTTTTCGTATCCCACATCCCATTCTATCACCCGTTTTGCATCGGGGACCGAACGGCTTTCCTTCCGACAACAACCCATCTTTACGTAGTTTACGCTGGTAGAGCCTGGAAATATTTTGAAAAATATATGTATATACCATTACAGTAGCCTACTACGTATATATAAGCAATATCGAAAATAATTTTCTAAATAGCTACATAGACATGCATGCCCTTAAGAAAAAAGTCTCAATATAGCTATTAAGCAACTTGATTTATAACAAGCAAAAATAACTAGGATAAGCTTGGTAAAATATTCAAAGTGATTGTTTCTGTGTAGTGTGTAACCAGTGCTAACAAATTGTTTACAAGGCAGTTTGAAGTTACACGCTTTTACCTCCCATCATCGGCATGGAAACCAACAGACCCTTCCTTCCATCCTGGCTGAGCTTCTAAAGAATATTGGAATGGCACAAGACCAACAGAAATGGCACCTAGAGAAGAATAATTAGCTACAATTGAGCCATATTCATAGCACAAAACTACAAAAGGATAATGCATAATCTACAGGTATGTTATCTCGGTTTGAAAAATTCTAAAAAGTTTATAACTGGTTTTCTGACCAACATATATATTATATGATATACTCTACAAAAGCATTCAATGTCTATTGTCTAGGTTATTTTAAATAAAATGTATATGCTATCGTAAACCATCAAGCTTACAAACTAACATGCAATTCCGCCATCTAAAATTTTGATTTCAAAATAGTTGTGCATTTCATCAAGACATTGTGACATCACAAAGCATCCAACTTTAGTGCTCTTTCCAGGATCATAACTAAAAAGAAGTGTTTAAAATAAGAATAGTAGTAACAATTTGATCTTTTGAAAAAATAAGCAAAAGCAGATGGATCCAATCATTGTAGGTTGCATAAGATTAGTGATGTTTTCTGATATCTAAGTTACAGCACAACGAATAGAAATATAACAGCAACCTCAACACTCAACCAGTATTTGAAAAAATTTGTACTAAGTAAAATTACAAATGTAAAATGCTGATGAATGGTCAAAACCTGATTTGAAGAACAATGTAAAAGTCAAAGCAATGCATTGTAATTTATAGCTGTCGGTTAGATTATGGCGCAATCACGATAGTAGCAAACCATGAGCAGTCATCTAGTCAGTCACCACTCTCATAACAATAAATCTAACGAACACATTCATACATACAGGTGTGCAATGGCAGGCACACAACTTTAGGAAATAAAAAGGGTTTAGCCACAATATTAAAAAACAACAATGGCTGTTGAGTGTTAATTTGAATGTTCTGCCTCGGACTGAGAAAAGCTTTCAAAGAATAAAGATTCAAACCAGCAACCCAGATTAAGCCAACGACCAGTCTGTGATTGTGTGCTAGAATACAGCATTTACTAGAGTTTAACTACAATATAACAGCCAAAAAACTGTAAACACCACCACCACAAAGTAACAATTATTATGAAAAACAAATAAATCCGGATGATTTGATACTGCTGTAAATGACAAAGATTAAGAAGAACGATAAAATATTATATTGAGAAAGGTATTCTTTGCATTAAAGCACTTTAACCCATTTACGGCCGGTGTCCTTTTAAAAGGACATCGTTTTGAATGCATCAGTATTGCATCATCTTATTTTGATTGAATCATTTTGGACTTGCTAGTAGTTGTTTAGGGTCTGTTTTGGAAGGTGTTGATAAATATTTGCAAACAACGTACTTTTTCTGAATTTTGTGAAAGTTTGAAAATTGTTGAAAAATAAGAAGTGCCGGATGAAGTGAAGTGAGGAGGAACATGCATGTTTTACTGCCTATTGGTAATATATATGAATTATGTTTCTTCATAGTTTGACACTTTATAATATTGTGCTTCCTACTACACTCTAATTTGTGTAAGGTTTTGCTTTTTTTATTTGTTTATTTTGCTTTATATTTGTTGTTGCCTTTTAAAAGGACACCGGCCACATGGCCACATTTTTTTGCTTGTTTGTAACACTGTCAAAGAATATTGAACATCGTGTAAAAGCAGCACATTGTGCCTATGGAAGACTTAACCATCGTGTTTTCAACAATCATGCTATATCTATCCGCACAAAATTATGGTCCTCCGGGCAGTCGTTCAATCCACTCTTCTCTATGCTTGTGAAACCTGGACATTATACCGCCGTGACATCAAACGTCTTGAAAATTTTCAACAGAGGAAAGAAACTGAGTCAAATGCTAGGCACTCGTTGGGACGATTGTCTCACCAAAGATGCACTCCTTGATCGCGCTTGGTTGCCCAGTTCAGAAGCCACCATATTGCAACACAACACTGCCTTCGCTGGACAGGACATGTCATGAGAGGGACAACGAGGAGGGACAACTAGAGACAGGAACCCCCCCCCCAGAAGACCAAAAATGAGATACAAAAATCAGCTGAAAATCTCCCTCAACCATGCAAACATTGATCTGGATTCATGAGAAAACCTTGCTAGTGACAGATTACTCTGGAGAAAAAATCTAAGGAAGGCACGGAAGTTTTAAAAGGATACAAAAAGTCCAAGAAAAACGAACACTAGAAAAGTTAAAACTACCACGTCCCTCCCTCCATACAATCCATACCTCCCCATACAATTTGACTTTTGCCTACGTCTTTTCCATCATAGATTGGCCTCCAAAGCCATATATGACATCACCATCCAAAGCCAAATTCGATTTGATGACGAAACCAATGCTCGGTCACAAGCTGGAGCCGACGACTGTCAGTGGGGTATCGCTATGGTTTGTGCCGCCCGCGGCGGACCATGATTTTGCACCCCTGAACGCGTGAAGTAGGAACCAGCAAATAGAATTCGAGCCAAATCCGCTTCAAAAAATATTTTTACTATACTTTTTTGTTTAGGTTTAAAAATATTCTGCCGCTACAAGCTTCCTACCGGGGGGGGGGGGGACTGCCTAATGGGGGGGGGGGGCACCCTCCCACTAGCTACGCCGATGGTTATCGTGAATATAATATGTTCATACAATAACTTTGAAACGTCCTTCAAGAAAGATCTGACAAATTTCTACCCAAACAAACACCTTCTTATGTTAAGGTATCGCGAGATTTACATTTGACTATGTGGCCGGTGTCCTTTTAAAAGGCAAACAAAAAAATGCATCAAACAAGCAAAAATCATCAAATTTTTTTAAACTAATTCAAAACTTATGGCAATACAACTTTGTGGCTGAAATATTTCCTAAAAAGAGCAATGGGAACTTGTGGCGGCTTTTAATGGGTTAAAGTATGCATGTATATTATCCACATAAGAGTTGGTCTTTGACATTTTTTTTAAAGCGATGGAATGGTAAACCTTTTATGTCATGTGAAATGTCACTCCACACGTCAACACACAAGAAATGGAGAGTTTTTTTGCCAATATTGGTTTCAAATCTTGGTGTAAAATCTGAAATAATTTGAATAGTAAAATATATACAATTTTTTCTCTGCATCTCTGGAAAAAAGGTTTATTTTACCATTCCAGGTAGCCTACTCACCTTAAAACTTCACTATTTACTTTAATTCTTGCACATCTGTAGGAAAACTTGTCAGTGGATTGTGTTGCCATGACCAAACTAGAAGGGTCTTGTCTATGTTTTCTTTCCATAATCACAAGTATTTTTAATATGTGGTATAAACCTAAAACCTATTTTACAAATTGTCAAATCCTTTTCGAGTTTGGGCTGAATCACTTTACCCTGACTCCCATCATTCAATGTTAGAAATACAAGCGAAGAGAAAGTAGCCTACTGACAAAAACTGAATAACAAAACATTCAATTATCAAATAAGATTTTATTTGAAGTTTTTGATGATCCCCTTTTAGGGTGAAACAGGCTGTGGAGGTTTTATAAAGTGCTACCCTACATTTGATGTAACAACACAACAGATCAATGTTGCCACTCTCTTGTCATGGAAAAGTACTAGATTTGACTAAAAAAAACATTCACAAAAAAAAAACACTACAGTAGTACGGTATTACAAAAACACGATCATTTATATGCATAATGTACAAAAATTACAGTCAATGGCGTTAGTGAAGGTTAAAAGTCCTTAAAATTTGAAAATAGAACTAAATTTCCTTGAAAGTGAGAGCCATGATCATAGCCATAGGAGTAAAACATTTTGGGGAGCGAACAAAATTTGCCCAAATTTTTCAAATTATCCCCAAATTTGACCTTTGCAAATATATTGTCAAAAACGCAATATTACTCACAATCTCTGAGGTAGTGTAGTCTAAGAACTCCACACTCATCAAATGTAAGCCGACAAAATGTAGTCTAAGCCTACCATAAGGTACCGTAGGCGACGCTACCTACTTTAGTCTACTTTGAACACTTTTCACATTCATTTGTGTGTATTCTTTAAAGTATTTATGCTAAATATCTCAAATTTGGTCATCATTGGGTGTAACCAGACAAAAAACTCGCTGTCCACTTTGAAAAGCACTACAAACACAAAACACATTGATGCAGCCAAACAAAAAACAGGTGGGACTACTTTCAACACTGTCCAAACTTATGCACACCAACATAATCGCTAAAAAAACACCAGCTAGCAAAAAAAAACACTAGAACACTAGATGCAATCCAAAAACACTAGATCTAGTGGAAAAACACTAGGCTAGGTTTAGGTACTAGGAGTGGCACCCAGGGATGCCAGTGACAAATTGCCAATAAACCTAGATTGTGTGCTAAAAAAAACCCAGATGAGACAAAAAAACCCAGGTCCAGAAAATATGTAGTAAAGCGGTTGAAAAAACCTGCGTGTGCTTTTAGCACCATTTTAAATCATTACACAAAAGCCTCAGAAAGCTACAAATAGTAACACGTAGGTATATATAATTATACAATATAGCCTACATGCTTATGTTGGTATGGTACGGTAGATAATATATATGAATATAACTAAATCAAATATAGTTATTACTATCTGAAGCCTTTACAAATTGTTTCACCTAACGGATCATCAGAAGGTCTGAAAAAAACATGCAAACAGTAAAGAATCGATAATTCTGAAAAGATATTAAATATTACAACTGTAATTTAATCTGCCAAAAAAAAATCTCTAAACCTGTACTTCCTGAGAAGATATTAAATATTGTAACTGTAATTTAATCTGCAAAAAAACCCTCTAAACCTGAATTCCTGAAAAGATATTAAATATTATAACCGTAATCCAATCTGCAGAAAAAAAACCTCAGAATCACTAAGGACAACATCCATCCGCCACGACAAAGCTTCAATCAATTTGTCCCAATGGAAACCAAACAACATGATGGCAACATCTATGACATCACAAAGAAGCAAAATAACTATATATGAATATAACTATATACAAAAACAAGAGCTTGACAGACCTATATGGGTTCACAGCAAAGATTTTGGTTCAAAATTGCCTTTATGGTAAAGCGTTAACCAAAATTTCTAAAACTGACTAGATGTACGAGTGTATAGGCTAGCCATTAAGGTTAGTTTTGACTTTTGAACTAACTTTTTGTTGTGTGTGAGTTGTAGACTGCGGCTGAGGAGAATCATCACGCCTGCTTAGTGCTTACAGTATCGTGTACAACTATGGTAACTTGGTTCTTAGCAATAAATCCTGCTTAGCCTTTTTCATTTGAACATAATGTTGAAAAGAATAACTCAAATTCACAATAAATAAATGTTCAGTAACACAAATAGTTGTACTACTCCAATTTTTAGTCATCCACATTTTCATAAAGTTGGATCATTTCTTCAGCATCCTGTACCTCACTGACTGCACTAGCTGATTCAAAAAACATTAGCTTATCATTTTTGTGTTGCAGTGTGGACCATTTATCGAGGATCCCAGTGCCTTAATACCGTGCAAGCTCTGTACAAAGTTAAAAACCAAAAAACCTAGATTTACCTCAATTTGAGAAAAAAAAACTTAAAACCCAGATGTGGTCAAAAAAACCCAGATCTGGGTGGAAAAACCAAGCTCTGGCATCCTTGGTGGCACCACTGCAACAGATTTGTTTTCTTTTTTTTAACACTAGATTGCATTTTGCAAGCTTTCATTCCGCAATTTTCCGTCGATTTTTGGCGGAAAATACTTGACGTCAAGTTTTCCGCAAAATAAAGTTTTCCGCAAAATGTTTTAAAGTATGTAACTTATTTGTAACACTCTAATTAAAATTTTCGACATTACTTCTCATGGATTGTGAGAATGAATTTTTATTTTCTTAATTACGTGAAGGTTTTGAATAATTATCGTAGGATTAGGCAGTAAGGTTTGTCGTCTTGCATTATTTATTTCTATTAAAATCATTCCATCCGCTAGGTGTCGCTTAGAGAAGTGTTGTTAACCGTATCTGTTACTGGCGTAGACCCTATGGTCTCGCCCTCTGCTAATTCAGCAATTTCACATAGAAGCAGTGACGCTAGAAACCTGAGATTTCTTGACTTTTACTTTTTTTTCTTGTCCCAACTTTTAATCCCGAATATGTTGGTATCGGATAATTGTGAAGTTTACAATAAACCTTTTGTCACAGCCAGTTATGAAATGCAAGAAATTTGCTGATATTCAATAGCTGGATTGACAGTTTACTATTTGCGTGCGGTTTCATTTTGTGTTTGTCATTCATAATGATTGAGTTTATTTCCTTAGCTTGCGGAAAACGCTTTCAGTCATGCAAGTCAATGAAGAGGTTACGTTGATTTAACATCTACTAATGTCAAAATTACCGAAGATGAGATTTTTGGCTAAAGAATTTCGCTATCGCCTATCCAAGACGAAAATAATTGCTACAGGGTTATGTACAAATATTCGACATTATTTGACGTGGTATCGACGTAAATATGGACACCAACCCATTAGTTACTTTCACCAGGGTTGGAAGTCGTTAGTCAAAAAGCAATGACTATTTCACTACTCGATAGTGCCCAAAACAAGCAATGACTTTCCGCTATCGATACCTAATAAAAGCAATGAATAGCAATTACTAAAAATATTGTGATGTATTTTATTGTATTTGCGTATTTAACGACCAGTGATGCCAGGTTGTTTTTTGAAAACAAGCAAGTGAATTTAAAAAATAAGCGCAAAACAGGCAAGTCAACACAAAAACAAGCCCAATAATTTGCAACCAATACCAATTAGCATAAAGCACGCAGTTTAGCAGTTCAAAATTTTCAATACACCTTTGCTGTCCATACATCACGTTTATTTCAAGAATAACATTTGTTTACCCCATTTCAAGCAATAATTATCTTGAAAACAAGGGATACAATGTTGACTACAATAAAAACCTCGCAATTTCAGTGTCAAAAACAAATTAAAAAAGTTTGACTGGCCAAAAAACAAGCAACCCGCAAACTCCAAAAAAATACGCAAAACTCGAAAAAAAAAACAAGCCTAAACTTGCGGAAAAACCGCAAGGTTAGCAGCACTGTTAGCGACTCTCACTGGCATGGTTTCTCTGAACTGTGTTGCCGCAAAATTTTCCTTACTCCTTTAAACTTCGAAAACCGGAAGGGGACTAGGTGATAAGGTGAGTAGGTCGGATAGTAGGCTAATCCGAAAACTAAATCTCGTAAATTAGTTTTGACGACGAAGTAAGTGAACAACAAAAAATGATTCAGCAAACAGCAGTTCTCCGAAATATCAATTAGTGAAAAACGAATAATGACTTCGTTGCTAGCATAAAAAAGCAGTCGTCGTCGTCGTCTGAGCTTCTGGGGCCGAGGGTCTATCCTTTTACCACCCCAGATTCACGATGTTCCCGGACTACACTGGAAGGCTGCTAGAGAGCAGCCAGTCTTTAGTTTCATCATCCATGACGCGCAGACCTTCCACTCCGTTAGGTGGTTTGAAGATGGTACAGTCATTGATGATGTGGTCTGCGGTCTGTTCCTCGGCACCACATTCACAGGAGGAGGAAGAAGCCATTCCCCATTGGTGCATGGTTGAGCGGAAAAGCCCGACGCCCGTACGGAGACGGTTGAGGCGCACCCATGCCTGTCTCTGTAGTGTCAGGCCGATGGGGCATGTGTCGGCGTCGGGGATGAATGAATGGAGTCTGATGGTGCTTGACTTCCATTCAGAATTCCATTTATGGTCCGCCCAAGTAGCCGCAGAGATGTCTTGTTCATCAGCTTCGTTGATCAGAAGCCGAGCGGCTGGCACGAATGGGTGTCTTGATTTCAGTCGGCGGGGGTGCCCGTTTGGGAAGGCAGAGATCTTGTGGTGGAGAAGATGGTTAGGCTCCAGTGCCCGTCGACCGAGGGACAGAGTGGCTTCTTCGCGACGAAGCTCAGCAGGTTGGATGCCAGCGAGAATGGGGAGATTGTCCAATGGTGTGGGACGCAGGCATCCGGTCACTGTGCGCAGGGCGCTGTTTATGGCAGTGTCGATGTTGTGGCAGTGAGCACTGCGGCACCAGACAGGTGCACAGTACTCTGCTGAAGAGTAGACAAGGGCTAAGGCTGCTATTCGCAAAGTGTCAGCCCTCGCCCCCCAGCTAGAGCCTGCCAGGCGCTTCAGTAATGCAGCGCGGGATGTCAGTTTCTTGCGCAGTGACACCAAATGGTGGCGGTATGTGAGCGATCTGTCTAGTGTCACCCCAAGATACCTTGGCTCGGGGCAGAAGGACAGAGGTTTTCCGTTGTTCTGGACATGTAGCTCACGATCAGCTTCCCGATTGTGTAGGTGGAAAGCTGCCGCCACAGTTTTGGTTTCGCTGAGTTTCAGTCGCCAGTTCTGGAGATAAGCTGAGATGGTTTGCATGTCCTGGCTCAAGGTGTCTTGCAGTGAATAACGCGCAAAAAAGCAGTGAATAACGCGCATTCGATATTTATTTTTAAAAGGAATCGGTATAAGCATTCGATATTCAGAAAGCAACGAATAACGCTATCGAATAGTGACAACTAGTCGTTACTTCCAACCCTGACTTTCACATATGGCATTTTACGACAGTTCAGACGTTTTCACGCTGCATGAGGAGAGACTGCGCTTCAAATGAGTCATTCTTTGCTGGCAGACAATAATTAGGAAGGTAATTTGTTATTCGCGCAAATTGCTTTGTAGTGCAAAAAGTGCATGGAATACTGTTTGCACAGAAACGGAAAAACAAAATTGATGAAATTCTGTATTCAGTGCAAGAAGACCTTCAAAATAAAATGTGAACTGAGAAATTTGACAAAGAAATGGCGAAAATAGGTCAAAAACCGAGTCTTTATCACCTTTTCTACCTAAAATACACAATCACGAATATATTTTGCGAAATAAATTGATTGAAGTGTTGGATAAGGCTTTTGACCAGCGGCATACTTTTTCCGGTTTTATTTGATGTAAGCCGACGGAGTAATTAGCAATAAGAGAGACGTAGATCTGATGGTCTCGGCCAGTAACTCTTGCCGCCAAAAGGAAGCTGTGACAGATACGGTTAAATATAACGTTGTGCTAAGCATATAACCTACATATCGAAAACTATTGTTTGATTGCTTGATGTAGGCCTACACGGTCTATCTTTGTTCACAAACCTTATGTCCATGAATAGAATAATTCCCTGCTAACAACACTTCAACGTAACTCCACTCTGTCAATCTCGGTGACTGTCCTGTGTCAGTGGTTCAAAGCCTCTACACAAGTAGGCTAGTACCGGTATGCGAAACTGTCAGGATTAAGCTCTCAAAGAAGCTTTTCCACTTTGAGGATATAAATCAAATTAACGATCGGAAAACTCCAGTCTGTCAATTTTGGTGACCATGCCTGCGGCAATGGTTCAAAATCTCTATAGCGTAAGTTTGCGAAACTTCTAGGGTCAAGCTCTCAGAGAAGCTTTCCCAGTCCGAGGACAGGCTAAAGATTCGATCAATCAATCTGCTAAACTGTATCATGTCAATGTAATCGAGAGCCGAGACATCGTCTTCAATGGACGATTTTGAATTTTGTAATTCTTCCAGACGACAAAACCATTTCTACATTTTTAACCTCTATACAATTTGGGGTTTTCTTAGAAAGTAGGCTACCGGTACTTACCTTTGTTCCATTTCTAGACCATTCAAGCGTGTTACGGCAGCAGTGGCCGAGTGGTTAGCGCGTTGGGATCGCAGTCGAGAGCCTGCATGTTCGACTCCAGCAACCCGCACTTGCTGTTGTTTCTCTGGGCAAGAAACTTTACGATAATTGCCTCTACCCAGTGATCGATTTCGAGTAATGGGTAGTACCAAATTTAAGTCATAAGCAGGGGCGGATCCAGGGGGGGGGCGATTGGGGCGATCGCTCCCCGTAAAACCTAAGAAAGTAGCTTTATTCTTCATTTATATGTACACGATTTGGAAAATAACATATCGAAAGCAATGCTGAATAAGTCTTTCGCCATGTTCAAAGATTAGGTTAGGTTATAAGGTACGTTATAATAATAACATAGTAGCCTATAAGGCTATTACTTCCTCACAGAGTCTAATTACCGAACGAAATTACTAAAATTTAAAAAGTTTCTAAACTTTATGCTGGCACTGTTCATCATTACACTCTTTTGTCATATATCTGTGTTTATGTTGTGTCTACCACTTAGCAGTTGTTTCAGAAAAAGAGTCTGGATTTATCTGCAGCTACAACACTTGTCAGAAATTTAGAAAGCATTCTCAAAGCCCGGCGTGAAAATTGTGATGATGAATACTGTAGTTTATTCCAAAAAGCATCCCAAGTTTTGTCAAATTTGGACATTACCGTTCTTCTTCGTCGTATGAGCTGTTCTTCGGGACTATATGTTTGGGCATGATGTCATCAGCCACTCTACAGTCTCGTCATCCAGGGTCTTCAGTCCAAGCGTTCCATGTGGTGGTTGATGGATTGGGCAGTCATGGACGACATGATCTACTGTCTGGTCTGTGGCGCCACACTCGCATCCCGGTGAGGGAGCCAGGCCCCATCTGCACATGTCTGAACGAAAGCGACCGACGCCGGTTCGTAGGCGGTTAAGCCGGACCCACGCAAGTCTTGCGAGGGACATTCCCGGAGGGTGGGGATCGACGTCGGGTAGGAAATCATGGAGTCGGGAGGTGTTGTTTTGCCACTCCATGTTCCATGTGTAGTTCGTCCAGTGTGCCGCACTTATTCCAAGATCTTCAACGTTGTTCAGAAGCTGTTGTGCGGCGGGCACAAATGGGCGTCTTGATTTCAGTCGCTGCTGTCCTCCAGGTAGGCGCTGGAGTGCACTGTGGAGGAGGTGGTCGGGGTCCAGTGCGCGACGAGCAAGGGAAATCATGGCTCCTTTACGGCGAAGCTCAGCAGGTTGGATGCCTGCAAGGATGGGAAGGCAGTCCGTTGGAGTGGGACGCAGGCATCCAGTCACAGTGCGTAGTGCGTCATTGATGGCGGTGTCAATGTGGCGGGTGTGAGAGCTGCGGCACCACACTGGTGCGCAGTACTCAGCGGTAGAATGGACGAGGGCCAAGGTAGCTGCGCGAAGGGTTTTCGCATCAGCTCCCCAGCCGGAACCCGCCAGCCGCCTCAAAAGTGCAACGCGCGCCGATAGTTTTTTGCGCAGTGACTCCAGGTGTCGTCGGTACGTGAGTGACCTGTCCAGGGTTACGCCGAGGTAGGTGGGTTCGGCGCAGTAGGGGAGGTGTTCGTCATCGGTGGTAATGTTGATCTCACGTTTTGCTTCCTTGTTGTTTAGATGGAAGGCCGCCGACACTGTCTTTGCCTTGCTGAGCTGTAGCTTCCATTTCTGGAGATATGTTGATATAGTTGACATGTCCTGGCTTAGGTTCCTCTCCATTGACCGCCAGTCTCCGGCCGGATGCAGGAGAGCCAGACCGTCTGCGTAAGCATACTTCCTGGAGATGGTGTCAGGCAGGCCACAGATGCAAGTGCTAAAGAGGAGGGGAGCCAGGACAGAGCCCTGTGGGACGCCGTTCCTGAGTCGACGTAGTCTACTTCGTCGGCCGCTACCGGTGGAAAGAGTAAAGCTGCGGTTTTGCACAAGTTCCATAATCATATGGACCATGTGCCTGTCAGGAAGGAGACGAAGTAGTTTGCAGGTAAGGCCGCTGTGCCATACAGTGTCGTAGGCAGCCGTGAGATCGACAAACACGGCGCCAGCCTTCTTTTTTGCCGAGAAGCTGTCCTCGATGTCTTGGGTCATCAGGGTGACCTGGTCTACAGTTGATCTTCCGTGGCGAAAGCCGGCTTGTTCCCGAGGGAGCTGAGGATCTATTATCGGTTCGACACGGGCGTAGATAAGTCTTTCGAGTATCTTGAAGGGGATACAGAGCAGAGAGATGGGACGGTAGCTCTTCGGATCCCCTGGGGGCTTCTTCGGCTTTGGGACTGCAACCACTAGGGCTCTTCTCCAGATTCTTGGGATGCGCAGGTGACGCAAGCAGCAGGAAAGGAAGTCTTTTAACCAGGACCTCATAGAGGGGGCAGCTTGGAGTATTAGTTCCGGGCATAGGTGGTCAAGGCCCGGGGATTTGCCTGGCTTTAGGTGCTGGAGGGCGGAGGCAAATTCTTCTGGGGTAAACTCACCAGAGATGCTGCCCTCGACAGGTGTTGGGACCTTCCAGAGGTCCGTCATTTCCTTGAGAACGGACTTGTCTGATTCACGGTCTCTCGTTCTGTGCACTCCATTTTTCACAAGTTGTGAGGCGATGGCATTTGCTGAAATGGGGCATTGGCGACGAGAGGCACGTGATCTGCCAGTGAGGTTGTTGAGTGTACTCCATGCTGTGCGGCTGGAGTGCGTGAAGTCGATTGAGTCTATGGCTTCTGTCCAGCGCTTCTTCCTCTTTGAATCCAATCCTGCCAGCAGGGCTGTTGCTGAGTTGGTGGTGGCGGTGCCCTGGGGGGAACGGAGGAAGTCGCGGTAGAGCCTGTCGCACTCCACATCCCAGCAAGGTATGTAGTTTTTCCGTCGACCTCGCGGGATGGAGTCTTTTGCCGCAGATATGATTGCATCACAGAAGTCCTGGTAGGCTTCATCCACTTTGATGGTGTGTGGGGATGGGAGGTACTGCGTAGCTTCGTTTGTGAGTAAGCTGTAGTATTCCCAATCGGCCTTTCTGAAGTTCCATCGCTTGACAGGCTTGCTCGGAATAGGTGTGGCAAGCAAGGGGGCCGTGATTAGCGAGGGTCGGTGTTGAGACCTTGGGAACTTCTCTAGCACACGTCTGTCCGGCTGGCGATCATCGGGGTCATCACTTGCGAAAGCCAGGTCTGGGTTCGTGCCAGTGTTCCAACGACCGGAGTGGAAGCTCGGTACGCCCTTAGGATCGTATAAGAGGGCGAGGTTGTTGTTGGTTGCCCAAGCGGCCAGACTTTCTCCGTCGTTGTTGATGGAGTTGTAGCCCCAGTCAGTGTGGTGGCAGTTAAAATCGCCAGCGTAGAGGCTGGGGTGGGGGAACACTGGGATGGCTGTTGATGTTATCCGCGAAGGTGGAGGCTTGTAGACATTGACGATGTTGTAGCCTGCTACATCTACACAAAGCCACTCGATCTCCGATTGAGCTTGGGATTGGTCAACCAAGGACCAGCTCAGCCGGTCATGGACAAACGTGGCGAGGCCGTGTTTCCTGCTGCAGGTTGCGCCTGCGAGTGTGAAGTTGGTTATTACCAACTTGTCCACAGATGTACAGTGAGTCTCCTGGAGGAGGATGATGAGGGCTTGATGTTACCTTACCTTACCTCGAATTAATCAACGGCAAGTTCACAGAACAAATGTTCCATCTTCGTTACCAGAGCAATACTACAAAAGGTCGATCTATATTCCAATGTTGGAATCCTTCATACTTGACTTGGAAACAAAATTTCCAGCTGAGACTTTAGTATCTTGTCACCTAACATCATTGCGACCACGAAATTGCTCAAGTATTGACCCGATAGCATTGACAAAAGTCATTTACAATGCCTACAACGGCTTGATACATCATATATATAGTGTGGAATCCGCTCTGTGTTCAGAGATCTAACTATGGAAGGAGAAGTGGCAAACCTAACTGTTTCGGCGACTGCTGCAGTCTTACCGATGACTGTGGAAGAAGCTTTACAGCAGTGTGATGAAGATGTGTACACAATCGTACACTCTCAGTCTCTTCTAAAAATGCTATTAACCTTGCCAGTCAGCGTAGCATCAGCCGAAAGAAGCTTTTCATCTCTTCGGTCGTTGAAAACCTGGCTGAGGAACAACATCGGCGAGTAAAGACTGAATGGATTGGTCTTACTATACCAGCATCGGGACATTTTAATTGACACAGACTCTGTGATAAATCGATTTGCCAACAATAGAAACCGCAAACTTGACTTTGTGTTGTAGGCCTAGTCAAAGGTACGACACCTGTTAGTAATAGTATTACTCGTACCGGCAAAGCAGCCTTTTTATTTTCGTTTTATTTGTGAAGTCCACAGAAATAGTTGTTTCTGTTATTGTTAGTTTCTTTCTTTGTTTGGAGCAGCAACCGTGCATGACACGTTAGGAAGACTAGGCCTATATCCCTTGGTTGTCATTTCACTATGTTTAAATGCCATTCTATAGTTGTGTTTGGAAAAACGTCACTTGTTTTGTACAAATTGTAGTGTTTCGCTGGTCCAAAATAAAAATTTACAATTGATACATAGCCTATAGTGGCAATTCTATGGGGGTGGAGCATGACCCAGTGTTTTGACCTGGCCCCCACTTTTGTTGCTCATTATGTTGAATGTATGCATAACCTTTCCTCATTGCTTTTTATAACAATTTAAAACTTGTCAGAGGAATAAAACCTCGAAGTTATGCAGTAGGTCTGTAACAACCTCAATGTCTGTATCAATAATATACTGTTACATTGCGAAGACGGAATTAGGCTACCTGTTACTATCTTTCCGTGGTCAATTTTTAAATTGCTGTGAAACAATCAAGAGTGAAACCTTCAGTCTCAACTATAAATGCGGCTAGGTTGTTCAGGCTTCAACTTGACATGGCAAGAGCACATCAGCTTTTCATTCCTCCCTTTTGTAAACAACAGCATTGTTAAGGGTTTTTTAAGTTATAGAATTTCTCATATTTTGTGTTCGAAATGCTCTCAGGACGCACCAAATTCAACCTAAATTTTCTAGGGGAGACCCCGTCGTTGTTTGTGCCTGGCTGATCGCTTTCCTGAATGTCAATGACATCGCCCCCCCTAACGTTAATACCTGGATCCGCCCCTGGTCATAAGTAGAATAGACAACCGGAAACAGACATTGCCGTCGGCTGCAGCGTGGGTCAGGTGTAAGTCGGAAGGCGTACACCGATGCATAGCGCTCAAGTCCGCTTTCCCGCAATGCAGGATAAAGATAAACAAACAACAACAACAACAATAGTAGTAGCTGACAGTTCTACTGAAAGCAAAGCAATTGTAAAATGAATAAAACCATCCATCTGAACCGTTCCGACAATTTGCAATTATTACACTGGTCAACACAATTTTTCTTGCATGGAGTTTTTCAATGGATTTAGGGTAATTTTGGGGTGCTGAAGCCGAATCTGACCTCAGATTTATCCTATCAGGTTTGTGAGATATGATAACAGCAAATTGTTACTTTTGTCAAAAGTAGAAGATTTGACGTTGCGTTTATTGCACATACACATTGTGCTATATCCATAAATCCAGGCCATGTAGTAGGCTACATAAGTAGCTGAAATACACCCACCAACTATAATTGTTTTCTAAGCAACATTATCAACCATGCAGTAATAACAAGCTAAAAGGGAGGCTAAAAGTATAACTGACCCCCACCCCCGTCAATGTTTTGCATAAAACCACAAAGATTTAAACATTCAGAAAGAAAGAAGAAAGTTATTTTGGTCAAAAAACAAACCACTACGAATAGATCCTTTTCATAAATTGTCATTCCAGTTGGATTTGAAAAATCAGTTTCAAGCCTTGGAAGACCAACCAATCAATTACACAGGAAATACAGTTGAAGATTTAAATAACAGTATCGTTATCAATCTTACAAAAACAGTAGAAAAAGTATAGACAAGTAAAGCCTAACAATGGTTCAAAACTGTCAACAGGAACTTTAAACCTTATGAAGAAGCGTAAAGATCTCAAGCAACCAATATCAGCAAGGAACAAAATCGAAAAAGCAGAACTTGACAAACTCATCAGTAAAAAACAAAGAAGAGACATAAGAAAATACAACTTTAATGTTGTTGAAGAAACAATCCGGAAAGGTCGAGGTTTTAAAGCTGCCAGAAGGAAGCTCAGCTTGGGAAAAATTTATATGACTGGAATAAAAGAACAAGATGGCTCTATTACGAAATGCAGAAACCGGATAATAGAAAGAACAAGAGAATTCTATCAAAATCTCTATGCTAGCAATCAGGGTCAAGGGCCGTCGACAACTCCAGTGACAAATCTCAAATTTTAGCAACCACTGCAGAAGTAAATATCTCTGAAATAAAACATGCAATTGGTCAGATGAAACGAAATAAAGCGCCTGGTGAAGATAATATCACGCCTGACCTAATTAAAGATGCAGAAGAAACAATTTCATCACCTCTTGCCCATCTGTTTACGAAATGCATTAAAACAAGACAAACTCCTTCCAACTGGAAGAATGCTATCATCATACTTCTTCATAAGAAGGGAGACCAAAAAGACTTAGGAAACTATCGTCCGATTAGTCTTCTTCCAACAATTTACAAACTTTTTACCGGAGTAATTACCAACAGAATTGCTAAAGATTTGGACTACCACCAACCGAGAGAACAAGCAGGTTTTAGGGAAGGGTTTTCAACCATGGACCACCTGCATACTATCAACCAATTAATTGAAAAAACAAACGAATATAACATCCCACTCTGCCTTGGACTAATAGATTATAAAAAAGCGCTTGACTCTGTTGAAACATCAGCTGTCATTTCAGCACTGGAAAAACAGGGAATTGACCAATCATAGCCTACACTTAACTTCTCAAAAACATTTACGCGGAAAATACATCTATAATTCGGCTGCACAAAGACTCTGAACCATTTCAGATTCAAAAAGGGGTAGGGGAGATGTGTCACCAACGGGTCATTTTTCACATATTTGTTATTTTCTGTCAATACAAAGGTCATGCGTCCTCCTTTTTTGGCATAACAGTAGTTCACATACCGTGGTATATTTAGTCAAAAAAGTTTTTCAATTTTTCAACTACTAACTGGCGAAAAATAACTTTTCAATGATAATAAAAAGTGCCCCGTTGGTCAAACCCCTATACGACCAACGGGCCACTGCTATTCGACCAACGGGTCACTTCTACTTGGCAAAAAGCTGATGCACTGGTGCTTATTTTGGACTAAAATTTCATTTCATATTTTCATATTCAATTCAATTTCATAATATGAGATTCAAGTGTTTTTGGTGTTTATTTTACTCTTTTTAAATCTCATATTTTTCTAAAGTTGCAGAAAAGTTTAAGATATCAGACAGGTGTTTTGTAGATGCCAAGGGTGTGGGTGCAGTACTTTTCTCACTATCCATTGATTCATTATTTAACATAACGAGCCAACGTTGTTCGTGGTATATCATGTCTTTTCGCCGACTTTCGAACAAAAATATTTTGTTTTAAAACATCTTCGACAGCTTTGTTGAGATTTTCAGAACTAAACAACCCTGTTTTATTGCTAGTTGTTTTAATTTCTGACATCTTTAGTCTGAATACATAAAGGAAGACATTATTAAACAATTAGCTAGTGACCCGCTGGTCAAGCAGGTGGGTGGTCCGTTGGTCAGATACATGATAGTTCTTGGATTTTATGGCCCAGCTGAATGATCGATAAAATTTAAACATTTAACTCATTGCAATTTCATTAATCAATGAATAAGCAATCAGCAAACAAAAAATAGTCTTGAAAAAATAAACCGATGGGTGAAAAAAATTGCAGAAGAAAAATGTTCAAAATTTACTTTCTACCGTGTAAACCATACTTTCCTTCATAACAATATGAAAAAAAATCACAGGTCCCCGCAAGGAAGATTTCCAAAACCAAAAAGGTTAATCTCGATACCACAATAACATTTTTCGTGCTTCCAACTTTTATTATAAGAAATAGAAGGGTGGTCCGTTAGTCGTACCCTGTCCGTTGGTGGAACATCTCCCCTACGTCAAGGTGACACAATATCTCCAAAACTTTTTACAGCAACCTTAGAAGAAATTTTTATGCAACTTAACTGGGAAGAAAAAGGAATCAAAATTGATGGTGAATACATAAACCATTTACGTTTTGCTGATGACATCATCCTTATATCTGAGCAACCTAAACAACTACAAACAATGCTAAGTAAACTCAATACAGAAAGCAAAAAGATTGGCCTTCATATGAACTTTAACAAAACGAAAGTTATGTTTAACAAACTGGCAGACATCGACAGAAATATTCTTTTGGACGGAGCGACTATCGAAAACGTTAATCACTATATATATCTTGGCCAAAAAATTACAACCAACTCCAATAAAGAAGATGAAATCAAAAGAAGAATATCACTTGGATGGCAAGCCTTCGGAAGAGCAAGTTCGATATTTAAGTCAAAACTGCCTCTTTCTCTCAAGAAACAAGTCTACAATCAATGCATCCTTCCAACCGCTACATATGGTGCAGAAACTTGGAACCTTACAAAGAAATTAACACTTAAACTAAGAACTATGCAGAGAGCACATGAACGAATCATGATGGGTTTAACATGGCGAGATAAAAAGACTGCCGAATGGATCAGAAATCAAACGAAATTACGAGATATATTAAGCACAATCAAGAAACTAAAATGGTCCTGGACAGGTCATATAGCAAGATATCAGGACAATAGATGGACTAAAAAATTAACAACATGGACACCACGAGAAACCAAAAGAAAGAAAGGAAAACCAAAAGTAAGATGGAGGGACGACATTGACAAACAATGCAATACAACCAATTGGTACCAACTAGCACATAATCATGTAAATTGGCATGAAAAGGGGAAGGCTTACGCTCTGCAGTGGGCTCTCACGGGCTGAAAGTGATGATGATGATGGCAATGCTTGTTCAGTAGGCTAACCTTATTTAAGCTGTTTTGGCCTGTCTAACACTAATCTTTCGTTATAGCACTGCATATGTTGGTAGGAAACGCAACGCCAAATCTTCCACTTTTGGCAAAAGTAGCAATTTGCTGTTGTCATATCTCACAAACCTGACGTAATAGGAAAAATCTAAGGTCAGATTCGGATTCAGCACCCCAAAGTTATCCTAAATCAGTTCTCAAAACCCATGCAAGAAAAAAAAAATTTTTTTTGTGGACCAGGTGTTATTTAAACTTTATGAAGAACACTATGTTTATAAAAAAATGACAATGACACATTGAGATCTTAAAAAAGCATTATTAGCGTTTAACAATAGCCTAAATATAAAATGAATACACAAGGGTCCAGAGCCTAGGGCAGGGCTACTCAACTGGCTGACCGCGGTCCGAATCCGGATCTTCTGGGTGTTGATAGTGGACCTCGGAGGCTTATGGAAGAATAACCTCATTGCCACGTTTCAGGACCTTTTTAAACATAGTTCTACTGGAAGGAAACAAAATTTTCTGTGATTATCTTAGTAGCTAAGCCATCAAGATCCCTGAACACTTGGTCACAAATTCAAGTCGAGATACATTTTACCTAAAAAAATGATTCGGTAGGCTACTGGCACTGCTAGTTTAACTTTCGTTGTTGCGTATGAAATAATTTATCCACCGGACGCTAAAAACATTCAACTTGTCAAACCTGACCTTTGTTAACATTAGTTGAGTAGCCCTGGTCTAGGACCTAGGCAGAGTCACTTATGGAAATCGGCCTAAATTGAGTTTCGCTTTTAGCAGCATGCAAGTCAAGCAGGCTATAATTAGTTGAGTTGTGTTTGTGAAGTAACCGAAGTCAACTATGAGTCACTCAAGCCTCAAAACGGGCAAATCCTATTTTAAAGCAGTAAATTTAATAACATTAGCTTGCTATAAAAGGCATGGCATATTTTTTTTATTCTGAACTTTTATCTAAATCAATTAGATAGCTTAAAGCAGTGGTTCTTAACCTTTTAACAGTGGGGGACCGGCAAAATTTTTAAAAAATGTTCGCGGACCGGCAACCAAAGATCGTATGAATAGAATGAATATTTGTAACGTTTTGTTAACCAAAGTTGTCGTTGCGCACCACAATGCAAGGTTTTAGCATAGCCTATGATTTGTATTCAGGACAAAAATTGGAATAAAACGGCAATCAAATCAACTCAAACAGAAGGAGTTTGTGTTCACCTTAAAATGTGAACTGAGAAATTTGACCAAGAAATGGCGAAAATAGGTCAAAAACCGAGTCTTTATCACCTTTTCTACCTAAAATACACAATCACGAATATATTTTGCGAGATAAATTGATTGAAGTGATGGATAAGGCTTTTGACCAGCGGCATACTTTTTCCCGTGTTATTTGATAAAAGCCGACGGAGTAATTAGCAATAAGAGAGACGTAGACCTGATGGTCTCGGCCAGTAACTCTTGCCGCCAAAAGGAAGCTGTAACAGATACGGTTAAAACAACTGTCATGTGAAAAATCTGACAAAAGTTATCTGCAAAGTCCAGCATAGCCTACTGTTTAGTTGGAGTGGTATTGAACCGGCGTCTAACGTCACCGATTTTTAAAATTTGAAAAATCTGCCTCAAGGAGAGAGATGATATTAGCAAAATCATCACGAAAAGAGGAAAAAAAGAGAAAGAAAGAACTAGTTGTTTCAAAAAGCAAGGATTGTCTCTTCATAAATTGCATGTATAATTTCAACACTGTGGTTAAAATATAAAAAATTGGATTCATGAAAAATTAAGGTCTGGAAAAAAGTTAAGTTTGGAACAGAGATTGGCAACTGGGCATCCGCTACTCGCCACCGCTAGTTGGGGTTAAATTGGCGCGCTACTGCTACCTATCGATGAAATTGTTATTGAATAAAATTTTCTTTAATTCACAGAAGTTAATTTCAAACACCCTTGTAGGCTTAGGGGAGAGTGGGGCTAGTCGGAAAGATTTTTTTTTAAAGTGAAATTTAAAACAATTCGTGCATAACCTGACAACTTGAAGCGGCTTAAATTATCACCTATGGTGTCCTCTATCATACAACCAAAAATAAGTATTGAGTCAATTAAGCTTTTAATAAAAATTTAAAATAAACAAACATACAATGGATTTTTCAACTAACCCCATGTCTGGGGTTAGTTGAAAAACGTCAGTTTGATGCCCACCAATGAACTGGATACTATTTTTTCAACCAACAAACATTAACATGGGGTTGTAAGCAAATATGTTAACTTGCTTTAAAATCAAAATGCAATGAATTCTACATCAAATCATCGTAAAAACATTTTTTAATAAACGCATTGTTAAAACTTGTGATGCCGCATATGTAGCACTTTCCAAGTTATTCAAATTAAAATTTTACAATGTATATCTGCTTAAAACAAGTACATTGGAGCTTATACTACTTATTATCATACCACGACGATATACTCGTATCATACTACATAGTCATACCGTTATCAAAACGTTTTCCAACTAACCCCACCCACTATTTTCCAACTAGCCCCATTAACATATGACAAACTATTTTCTTAAAATATTGAAGCATGGTGCGTTGGACTAAAATTTGTTTATTTCTTAGTGTTGTAGAACACCTACAGCTGACACACACTAAAAAACTTCTGCCTATCTTTAACGATATCGACGCATAAGATGTTTTTCAATACGCCAAAAATTTTACTTCGAAAGTAAGAAAATACAAAATTGTCAGCCAAACAGGCATACCTTGACTCAACAAATCGAAACTAACATGGATTATGTGTTTTTATAAACTACTTCACATGTTGGCAACAAATATTTAAAAAAGTTATCAAGAGTTAAAAAAATGACCATTTTTCAACTAACCCCGCCTTCCAACTAACCCCACTCTCCCTATAACCTACGCACCAATCTACGCATCTGTGACAACAATTGTGTCTGAGAAACTGTTACAAAGATCACAAGGTACAAATAAGGGTTGCAATCTTTAACCTACAGGCCTAGGGCAGGGGTTCCCAACCTGTGGTACGCGTACCACTATAGTGGTACGCGGGTAGCTTCCGTTTTTATCACAAAAACCTGGATTCACAACTTTATATTTTATTTATCAGGTTCTATTTATTTACAAAAAAAGAAATTCCAGGAAGCCTATTCTTATCGTTACGCACCTATTCTTGTTCTTTCGTATCATTACGATCTTCAAAATACAGGTCATGTCAATTGTTATCCAGGAGCACAGTTGCTTTGAAAAGCCGTACAACACTGTAGAACAGTGGGCGTTAATTATGTCAAGTGATAGCTCTTGATGTCTTAATAGATATCATCCGGCCTAATGTTTTATAATAGATTAAGCAACAAATAGCGTTGAATTATGCTAGTTGTAAGCTAAAAATAGATCGGAATAAAGTGTTCAATAACAGTTACGGTACAAGGATTGTTAACCAATAAACTTCTGGCTCAGTAGCCTATGGTCTCTTCATATTCAACGCTAGCTTCCCATGCTGTTCCACAGCTACTAATTTTCCTTTCGTCGTGGAAATGCGAGCAGGGATTTTCAGTCATGATGAGCATCAAGCCAAAAACTCGAAACCGACTAGGTGCGCCCGGAAATGACTTTCGATGCGCTGTTGGCAAAGTTACACAGCGCATCTACCAATTGGTGGATAGTAAACAAAAATCTCATTAAATTTAGTTGTGGTGCTTTAGTGTTATTTTAGTACGCCAATATTTTCTCTTGAATAAAATATGATTCGATCAAATTAATTGCTCTGCAAGAAGTGGTACGCTTGGCAGTACAGAGCGTCCAAGTGGTACGAGATTGGAAAAAGGTTGTTAACCCTTGCTTTTGTGGATTGATGAACTAGTTTACCTTATTACACAAACAGGCACTGGATTATACTCTAGAGCAAGGCTACTCAACTGGCGGACCGCGGTCCGAATCCGGACCTTTTGAGTGTTGAAGGTGGACCGCGGGCTTCTGGAAGAATAACCTTATTGCCACATTTTAGGGCCTCTTTAAACAAATTTCCATTAGGGAAAAGCAATTTTTTGTGATTATCCAAGGAGCTGGGGGCTACAACGCTTTGCCGTCTTCTCTGATGTGCGATCCACACAGCTATACACTACAAAGAAATACAATACATTTTTTTCTTTTTTCATTTCTTTGTTTGTGTCAGACAAAAATCCAAGTCATGTTACATACGGTACTCGTTACTACCTGAAAAGTGTTTCGGTGCTCGTAGGCTACTGGTTGTTTAATTTTCATGGTTGCATATAAAATATTCACCGGACCGCAAAAATATTCAACTTGTCAAAATGGACCTTTGCTAACATTAGTTGAGTAGCCCTGATCTAGAGGCAGTTGAAAAAAAGCTTTTGCAACTTGTTCACATTTCACAGTTTGGAAATTCTTTCATCTTCATTATACCGCAAAGCTGATGCTACATCACAATGTAGATACAAACAACCTGTTTTGACCTGATGCTGCAAGTTCGCTGTGGTAATAGTGATTTGCACTATAGCTTATGAAACACAATTCCTTAGTCATGTGCTATGACAAATGGTGTTAAGTTAGTGAGTCGTTGTTTTATGCGGCTCTTTTGTTTGGCTTGAGGCTGCTGTCTGTTTTCACAACACGGAAACTCAACAGACAGAGGAGCTAAAGAGCCTCAGGTTGCCAATCCAGGGGTGTTCAGGGAATACTTTTGAACCCGGGCCCGAGATTATTTTAAATGACCGTAACCTATCTAATGGGCTCGGGACCATCGCGTATTCTCTGGACGTAACGCGTTTATCTTAAGATAATTAGAAACGTTTTAATTTAGGGCCCAAGGATCTCAGTGGTACCGGGCTCAAATCACCCTCTCAACGGCCCTTTGCAGAACCCTGCCCTAATCTTGGTAACTAGTGTATAAACAGCCTCTTTGTAAAATCCAAGTTTATTTCGAAATATCATTAAAAAAAACTGTAACATCTTCTAATGACATCACTACTTCACTGAAACAGATGAAAGCAAAACATTATAAAACAATGGCAATGCGACGTCACAGTAGGTAGGTCGCCATAGTTAAAAGCAAATGAGACAAGTTACGAGTACACACAGGGGTAACCAAGACGATTGCAAGGAGTACAAAGTCACAATTGTGTTCAGGATCACAACAAAATTGTTCTATGAGCATTCGAGAGAACCATCTAATCCCAAAAAAAACAAGCAGACATGGCCATAAATTGAACACACTTTTTGGAATCACGAAAAACTTTTTACAAGAGTGAAAAAAATTAAATGAGGTCTGCCGTTCTAATTAAATTATGTGCAGTTATGATTCATCACAGTCGTAACCAGTGGTGTAGCCTACGCAAGATTTTCTCGAGGAAGCATATTCTTTTCGAAACGAAACAAAAACAAATTGAAAAAAGCCCATTATGTCGTTAGCTTAGTCAACCCAATCAACAACGCGCATTGAGGACAAGTTCAGTGGCGTAAACAGGATTCTGTTGCTGGGGGAGGAGGAGGACATTCAATATAATTTAACATTTTTTTTTAAAGGGATACTAAAGGAAAAACCTGACTTGGCGATTTTCCACGTTCTTTGTGTTTAACATGCTACCATAAAACCATTTTCAATAAAATTTTGCCCCATTGCGGTCTGACCACCATTGCGCGCGTGCTTTTGTCAGAGCTTTCAAAACCAGAATGGGCCTGAGCAGCGAAGCGTGCGACTGTACAGTCTACGTAACAAAAGACGAGCAATCAGCTGATCACGCAACAGTTGTTACTGCCGGCGATTTAACTGTAGGCTATGTATGTATGTACATCAAAACATCAGATTTCAACGTCAAAACATCAGACAGTTTGCTCAAAACCTCAGATCTGATGTTAAAACATCAGATGTTGTAACGTGGCTTTTGTTATTGCTGTCTTTTATGACGCATTCTCGAGCTGTGTTTGCACTTTTTGGTCATTTTGAAAAAAAATGAAAATAAATGAAACATTGGACTTTGGGCCTTGCCAGCGCCATTGAAAACAAATTTTTTTCGGTAATTTTTTTTTAAATGTATTCTTGAATGTTCAGTTTACGCATTTTAATGCTTAATTCCCGTTTGAAAATTTCATTTAGTATGCCTTTCAAGAGTAGCCAAATGCTACTTCATCGTCTGACCAAGGTTTAAGGTAGCGGAGGCTATATGCTTGAGGAGCAATTTCATTGGCTTAATTAAGTACAAACAAATTCTGTCTGAAAGTTTAAATATCGAATATTGTTTATTGCGGTACAAAATTATTGCACTGAAAATATGAGAAAAAGGCCTACCCCCACAGGGCCGTGTGAGCACCATCTCGCTCCCCTGCCGAAACCTCCAAGTGGATCCCTATTGTTTTAGTGACAGTGCCTAAAATATTTTTCAAATCATGGGTTGTGAATTCAGATCAAAAAACTGACTTTCCAAATCTTTCACTACGTAACAATCCAAAGGGCTATTGAGTTCAACAAAAATAACTAGATCTCACACAGGGATGATGTCAGAAGATAATTTGGCAATGAAAAGGGCATTTTGAGACTTACAATCACTCTTGAAATAGCCTACTAAGTCTAAAAACAGGGAAAAGAATGACGAAGTGTTTCTCTGACAAACATAAAAATAAGACGCTGGGTTAAATACAAAATAATTTAACAAAGTATAGCTCCAAAAAATTTTGGCGTTGTGGAATTTCTTTTCGTTTGGCAAGCTAGCAGCATTGCCCCTTCTTATTTTTTAGCGGAAAAACGCTGCACCAACTATGAATATGGGTGGGACCCCAAACAGAGGTGGGCCCCATAAGGGATTTTGGAAGTGGTAAATAGGGTCATACGTGATTTAAGTTATTAAATATCGAGCTTCTGTAGCAGTTATTACAACATTTTTTTATTTTAAATAGCCAAAAGTCATTAAGCAAATTGAAATAAATGGGCCCTTATACAGGTGTGAGCCCCCACCCTGGACTACGAGGGCGGTTAATACGGCCTTACTACACAAGTTCACTCTTAGACAAAAAAAAAAGAACATTTTTGAGGGGCATGGCCCAATGATCCCCCTCCTGATGTACTCTACTGGTCACAATCGGATGTCGCGTTGCTCATTGTCTCCTCGATGCCCTTTCAAATCCGAAGACACAAGCCACAGCAAGCTCTACAGTCTAGATGCAAGAAAATGCCTCCTCTGGTGGTAATCTTTGAGGTGTTACAACAGCGCTATTGCTGTCTGATATGGGATAGGAATCAGGGAGCTTGCTTGATTTTTGCCAAACTTCATATAGGATCATATAGACATGTACAGTAGATGAGTTTAAAAGTTTCTGCAATAGATAAAAACCTGAAAAAAAAATATATCTTTGCTAATTCAAAGCTATCTGAACAGTAGGCCTACCTTTGATGAAAATCTGCTCGATTATGATTAAGAAGTCCTAAGGTTCAGAAAATCTGTTTTAACTTTGTAATTGCTACACTCACCTCAGGGCGTAACTACCATCGGAGCACGGAAAGGATCGTCATCATTAGTTGAGGTGGACCCAGCAGAGGATGCTACAGGTAAATAATTGTATGCCATTGCCATGTGATGAGAAAATCTAAGAGGCTGCAAAATGCTTAAATTAAAATTAGTGGCAATTTAACGCCTTTTTCATCTAAAATTCAACATGTCTGAAAACATTCAATTCTTTAAAGTTTAAACCTTTTCTTTGTTTCCTAAAGTCAAGCGAGAACAACATTTGATAAATGTCAGAACTTTTTATGGGTTGATAAACAGCAGGTAGCAAGTTTCGAGTCTGCATCGTTTTTCATGTTTTTTTGACATCGCGTTTACGATTTTTTGATGACCGGACAAAATAAATTTATCAACACAAGTCTTGTGAACCATCGCGATTTTGGTACGTGGTAATGAGAATGCTAAATTTCATTAGAGCACAATAAACATGAAAGCAAATTCTGCTCCGTTTGTTTTGTTTTTTATTTCTGACCAACACAACGAAAAACAGCCTATAGGCTATATGGCAAACATAATTGTAGAGGTCTTGAGCAAAGTAGAGGCGACAAAACGCAAAAGTTGGAAGTCCTTTTTATTAAAGCAAATTTGTCTGGAGTTGGCTAAAGTAGCCTACTTTAAATAAACTGACTTGCGTTCTTCTGGTGACTATAGGCTACTAGGGTAGGCTACCTCCTGATGTTAAGGGTGATAAAAGCTAGGTATCACCCTTAACATCAAGAGGTAACCTAGTAGCCTATAGTCACCAGACTTCATCAAGGGGCTTTATTAAAGTAAACAACACCTTGTTTACCTGTTCCTCTTACACGCTACGGTACTGCATATGATGATCGTCTTAGCCTATGTTACCCATTGCATTTTGTGTAGGCAAAATCGCTGATAATGATATTTTAAAATCTTTTTATTTTTTACAAACACTATCTTAGCCATTTTGATGACGTGGGTTCGATTCCCATCTCTGCCACGGTTCTTTTTTCTTCTGCGATAATCCCACAAAGTTCAGAGCAAGAGTCAATTCTTAGACTGAGACCTAGAGGGATCGCAATGATGGTAGCCACACATTTACGTCACGAACAGCGCAACTTCTGATTGTTTTTGTGGTTGGGTGGGATTGGATTTCACCACATCGACGTGGCTACCGCATTGTCAGTAAAAGCTCATTGTCACTGTCAAAAAGTCAATAAAAATTTAGCTTACGGAAAATTGTTAGGATTGCTCCTTCGGGGGTCATCTTCATGGAGGAAATACAGCAACAGCGCTATTGCTTTCTGATATGAGGTAGGAATCGGGTATTTCGCTTGACTCTTGCCAAACTCCTGCATTGATCGTATAGATGTGCACAGCCGTGGGGCTTCTTGAAGTTGCTATAATGGAGGAATGCCTGAAAAAAATATTAATTTCTTTTTTACTGTAATTCAAAACTATTTGAACTGTAGTTTTGATGAAAATCTGCTTGATTTTGACAAGGAGGTCTGTTTTAACTTTGTAACTTAATTGATACACTTACCCTCCAAAAATGTGGAGTCGGTCGTCCATAATTACCGCAGAAAATCGAAATCGAGGCAAAATCATGTTTTGAATTTCAGTCCATTGTTTCGCAGAGGCATTATAAATTTCCGCGGTGTTTAACACAACCTCACCCTCACAGCCACCTGCAAAGTGATAATTATCAAGGTCATCTATAACATTTTCAAGATAATGCATTTTAAGTCATCATCATCATCATTATGTATTTCGGACCACCACGCTATTGCTTCACTCAAAAAGTCGGACGTTCATTTAACTGAGTTTCTAGAGTGGACCTTTTGCTGCAGAAGCTCGAACGACAAAACTTTGTGATCATGATTCCGAAAAGCGTAGGCAACAATATATTTTGATTAAAAAAGCGTCTATTTCATAATGTTAACATTTTAACGATCAACTGACATTTTTTGATTTAAGAAGTTAAAGTTGTTTAAGTTTACCACTTGCCTACTGCAAAGATAAAAATTCGATAACCAAGAGCGGAGAAATGCGTTCGCTCTGATCGCATAGGTGGCTCGGCAATCCAAGCTCCAATATTTCCCTGGTTCAAGTCCAGTCTCTCAACTGTATTCAAGGCTCGCATTCGCCCATCTGAACCTCCAAGAAAGTAAATTTCATCTGTGTATTACAAACATGGCATCAAGAGGAAATGCCGAGCATGTTTTTTCAAGTAAACAAAACTTAATTTAAACATCTAGGTATTCACTCATAAAATTATACCTTTTATTGCTCATAAAACAATTACGCAACGCTTTTATGGTTATCGCTTTATTATTATCTCATTCAGAAGATTAGTTGTTCTTTGTATTGATTCTGACGAAGCTAAACCCTATTGCAGCAACAATAAAATGAACAATTGTAAAACTTTGTGGCCATATTAAAAGATCAAAATACGGAGTCAGCATAATCTGCATAGAGGGTAAAGTTAAGGAAAAGAGGCAGACCACAAAGACGATGACATGACAACATCCAGGCATAGACCGAGCTCAATTCGAGAACACTGGGTGAGCTAGCTAAAACCTGTGACTCATGGAAACAGATAACCCATATTGATACGCAATTTGCTGCAAGCGGAGATGACGATTGAATATGTATTGATTCAGCGTCGCAGATTGAAATAATGTAGGCTAAAAGAACTGATTTGCTGAATGATAGGATAGCAATCGCCTCACCGACACGTCGCCAGACTAAAGTCGATCAGAGATTTTTGGCAAGTCCTCCATGCAATTACACTCTATACAACATTGGGGATAATGTTATCGCTTAACATGTTTATCTTCTGATCTATTTCATCAAGCCCCTTCACCATCGAACTCCATAAAAAAAGTTGACTCTGGTTTCATTTAAAACTCGGTCGAATTATTGGTGCAGTTAGGCTACTTATTATTCTTGTATTAGATTTCAGTTGCCTACCTTGGCAGTCGACCAACTGACCAAAGCATCGCTCCACACGCAGAGGTTCAGCTTCAAACCACTGCCCATGTACAATTGAATAATATTCAACGTGTCTGATTGGTTGGTCAACATTTATTCCTCCAGCGACGAAAATATAATCTAAAAATATTACAAATATAATGGTCGGTGATTTGTCACTTAATTTTTACAGCCGGCCGTTTATCTTCATTACCTGTTACTAGGGTAGACCTTATGATCTCGCCCTCTGCTAATTCAGCAGTTTCACATAGAAGCAGTGACGCTAGAAACCTGAGATTTCTTGAATTTTACTTTTTTTTTCTTGCCCCAACTTTTAATCCCGATTATGTTGGTATCAGAAAATTGTGAAGTTCACAATAAACCTTTCTTCACAGCCAGTTATGAAATGCAAGAAATTTGCTGATATTCAATAGCTTGATTGACAGTTTACTATTAGGGTGCGGTTTCATTTTGTGTTTGTCAGTCATAACGCGACGGCGCTAAAATTCCATTTCGTACCCAGGCAGCAAAATCCGTCATTTTTACATTGATTCAACGTCGATTTTGCTGTCTGGGTGGGGAGTCCGTCTCTGACGCGATATGAGTCATTCTTTGCTGGCAGACAATAATTAGGAAGGTAATTTGTTATTTGCGCAAATTGCTTTGTAGTGCAAAAAGTGCATGGAATACTGTTTGCACAGAAACGGAAAAACAAAATTGGTGAAATTCTGTGTTCAATGCAAGAAGACCTTCAAAATAAAATGTGAACTGAGAAATTTGACCAAGAAATTGCGAAAATAGGTCAAAAACCGAGTCTTTATCACCTTGTCTACCTAAAATACACAATCACGAATATATTTTGCGAAATAAATTGATTGATGTGATAGATAAGGATTTTGACCAGCGGCATACTTTTTCCCGTGTTATTTGATATAAGCCGACGGAGAAATTAGCAATGAGAGATGTAGACCTGATGGTCTCGGCCAGTAACTCTTGCCGCCAAAAGGAAGCAGTAACAGATACGGTTAAATATCTTTACCAAACTGTAATTAATTATGGTATGAATATGATTACTACAAAAGTTGTGTCCAAATGATTGATTCCATGTGCCGTAAAAATTTTCACTTTGATGATACAATAAAGTTGAAGCAATCTGTTTTACAGGTTCTCGTTAAAGCTCATTTTGGTAATTTTGGCCTATTTATTATGACCAATACAAAAACTTTTTGAAATGGTAACACTGACCAAATTAGAGTGAAACTTTAAATCGACTATTTTTGGACACACATCATATTAACAGTGGCTTAATGTTAGTAATTGACACTAATTACTTTGTGCAGTACAAATTCTAAAAAAATGCCTCTGTCTAGTAAGTAAACTTCAATTTTATAATAATCTTGATCTTATTGTTCTTCAAGATCAAGATTACACAAAAAAGTGATCTAAAAGATTAAGATCACTTAACGTGACCTTTAAGATCACGCCTATCTCTGATTAGAAGTAACTCACTGCCTTTCACTGCTATGCCCATCGACATCCTGGGGCAACACATGGATGGCAGTATCTCCCATTGGCTGGAGGGCGCGACAACGTTGATTCGAGTGAAAAATCTGTTGACTTCTATCTCGATGTCTCCTCTTTCGTTTTGTACTCGATGTCTTCCCCCAACTACGTAAACGTATTCACCAACTGTGACAATTTTGCAATTGTATCGAGGGAAATCCATTCCCTGAAACAACAACTAGAATCAGCGTGAAAGTTTCACAGGACCGGCACACTAAGCTAACCCAGAAAGCAAAGTCCCTTTTGACATTGATTCAAGATCTGTAGACGTTAAACCAATGACATAAGGTTAACTTTCTGTTTGCGTAGTTGCACACACAATTATCTATACTAGATTTAAAACTTGTTGATACTCATCTTCATGCGAAATAAGTATGCAAAACTACCAGGAATAACTTAAAGGCTTTGTCAGTCCGAGGGTAAGATTCAAAACCAACCAACCAAGCTTGCTGATTAGCTCTAGTGACGTCAATCGCAATTTGCCCTTAAACTTAGCGACCCTAAAGTTTTCAGTTTAGTTTTCGAAACGCTTAAGTGCTACATTCTATAGGCTCCTTATTTTTGACTGCATTAACTTACGGTAGGTTTAATGATGAAAAACTTTGTAAAGTTTTTTTTTTGTTGACAAGGATAGTTAGGGCGGTGGGATGGCGCAGCGGGTAAGGCGCTCCCTTTTCAATCATGTAATCCTGGTTCGACTCCCGGCATGCTGGTTGTTGACAAACATCGCTCACCTCTACCCAGGGTGTGATAAATTGGGTGGGCGTAGTTGCTGAAGGAAAGTGGCCGAGGTAAAGGAACTGGCCATCCTACTCTCGTTAGTGCCAAAGGTTTAGTAGGCTACAGTGAGAACCTTATCTTCTCATCCCCCGATGGTTGGATCAAGTATGGAACTCAACTTTACTTGACAATGATAGCCAACACACAACACAACACTTAACAATGATACTAGTGAAGCTATTTATATTACAGCTGCAGTAGATGTATCTTTTATAAGTCCACATACCGGAGATCTGTACAATGGCACCAAAGACGGAAACACTTGTTGAAGAATGGTAGGTCTGTGGTGGTAGAAGTTCAAAGCGGCCATGATCGCCGGGTGAGGCCCTAATGATAGTACGACGTAACATTAGGTGATAGATGAGCTGCTGTCATAAATCTTTTCAACGATATTGCTTAATGGTGTGAAGATATGGAATAAAATGTCTAAACAATAAAATGCTAAATTAATATTGGAAAAATTGCGCAATACCAAGTAAAAAAGCCAAGCAGAGCGAATTACATCAAATTCAGTTACCACTCACTAAAACCTTAACAACCTGTTTCACCTTATTAGGATTACCAGAAAGAACTTATTCAAATGGAATCTAAAAATAGGGTTAGGGTTAGTGAGTGGTAGCCTAACTGAAGTTTAATAAAATATCTAAATAGATAAAACTTAAATCACTACGTAGACCTAATAATCCAGAACGTTAAAATATAAACTGAAATAGCTATCTAGACTTGTTTGGAAATATGTCACTTTCTGTGTTTGTTCACAAAGGACTATTTGAAACTTTGCTTTAGTTGCTGCTCTGCAGAATTTTAATTGAAATCAATGCAGCAAACTTGCAACACAAAACTTCAAACAAAGAAAATTAAGTGTTCTTAATTATAGGAAACTCACTTTGCACGCAATCTCTGGTAGGAGCACGGAAAGGGTCGTCATAACTTGGTGGATTAACTGACATAAAACAACCAGCAGGCACTGCTTCAGGTAAAAAAATGTTTGCCATGTGAGAATAATCCATGGAGCCTACAAAAAAGTTTAAAATACAATTATTTACAATAAACGCTCTTTTCAGCTTAGGTTCTAGCTGTATAAAACGTGAAAATGTTTAATTGTTAGATAGCCCATCTAAGGAAGGATAATTTGGGCTTGGTGCCAATGAGATTTTCGTTTCCCAAATCAAGGCAGATAAAAACGCAGTAGCCTATATCAAAAAAAAGATACGGAGGTTTCTTCAAAAATTATCCTGGCCCAGGTCCAAAAGTAGGTTACCCCTGGACACCCCTGTCAAGAATACTGAGCCTATGTGTTGACCATTAGATTTTATAAAATCAGGTGAGAACAATATTTGACAAATGTTTTCTATCACAAATGAGTTATACGAATCAAGCTGCACCAACTAACAGTATTTTATAAATTAACTTACCTTTTATAACGTATTGTCTTGTTCTGTTGACCCCTGACACGACTCACAAACAATAGGCCAGCCTATGAACGCTTCTTCAAAATTGTTGTAATTTCTTAAAAGCAAATAAAAACAATCTTCAGACCTAAGCTGTGGTTGTTCTTGATCGCACAACTAAACAGTATGCTGGACTTTGCAGATAACTTTTGTCAGATTTTTCACATGACAGTTGTTTTAAATGTTCCAATCACATTTTATTCACTGGCCCGATTGTGCTTACTGCAATGTCTCACAAATAATCAAGACAACGTTGAAACAATGTAAAAAGTAAAACTTTTTTTGCGGCAACCAAAGAATTGGCCTAAAACTAAAAGAAAATTGAGTTGAAGCCTAAAGAAACGTTGACTTATAAGAAAGTTTCTTTCCACAACTAAAAATGCTCAAAGCGATTCAACTTTTGGAAACGCGATGGCAATTCTCATTTCAGACGAAGCCAGTCGGCCTAATTAAACACTTTAGGGCAGGCTATCTAATCGATTTAGATAAAAGTTCATAGCAAAAAAATATGCTATGCTTTTTATAGCAAGCTAATGTTATTACATAAAGGCTAGCCTACTGCTTTAAAATAAAATTTTCCCGTTTTCAAGCTTGAATGAATCATTAGTTGACTTCAGTTACTTCACAAACACAACTCAACATGCATGCTGCTAAAAGCGAAACTGAATTTAGGCCTATTGCCATAATTGTCTCAGCTTAGGTCCTAGACCAGGGTTACTCAACTAATGTTAACAAAGGTCCGGTTTGACAAGTTGAATGTTTTTAGCGGTCCGGTGAATAAATTATTTCACACGCAATCACGAAAGTTAAACTATCAGTACCAGTAACGAACCATTTTTTTTAGGTAAAATGTATCTAGACTTGAATTTGTGACCAATTGTTGAGGGGTCTTGATGGCTTTAATTAGCTATTAAGATAATCACAGAAAATTTTGTTTCCTTCCAGTAGAAATCTGTTTAAAAAGGACCTGAAACGTGGCAATGAGGTTATTCTTCTAGAAGCCCGAGGTCCACCTTCTACACCCAGAAGGTCCGGATTCGACCGCTGTCCGCTAGTTGAGTAGCCCTGCACTGGACTCTGGACCCTTGTGTATTCATTTTATATTTAAGCTATTGTTAAACGCTAATAATGCGATTTTAAGATCTCAATGTGTCATTATCATGTTTTATAAACAATGTTTTTCATAAAGTGTAAATAATAATCGCAAAGTGTCAGAACGGTTCAAATGGAAAGTTTTCTTCATTTTACATTATTGCTTTGCTTTCTGTAAGACTGTAGGCTACTATTCTGGCCAGTAACATGCTTGAATGGCCTAGAAGCGGGACAAAGGTAAGTAGCCTAGTTTCTAAGAAAAACCCAAATTGTATAAGCTAGAGGTTAAACATTTAGAAATGACTTTGTCGTCTGGAAAAATTACCACAGGTTGGGAACCCCTGCCCTATAGGTTAAAGATTGCAACCCTTATTTGTAACTTGTCACCTTTGTAACAGTTTCTAAGACACAATTGTTGTCACAAATGCGTAGATTGGTGCGTAGGTTATAAGCCTACAAGGGTGTTTGAAATTAACTTCTGTGAATTAAAGAAAATTTTATTCAATAACAATTTCATCGATAGGTAGCAGTAGCGCGCCAATTTAACCCCAACTAGCGGTGGCGAGTAGCGGATGCCCACCTCTGTTCCAAACTTCACTTTTCTCCAGACCTTAATTTTTCATGAATCCAATTTTTTATACTTTAACCACAGTGTTGTAATAATAAATGCACTTTATGAAGAGACAATCCTTGCTTTTTGAAACAACTAGTTCTTGCTTTATCTTTTTTTCCCTCTTTTTGTGATGATTTTGCTAATATCATCTCTCTCCTTAAGGCAGATTTTTCAAACTTCAAAAATCGGTGACATTAGACGCCGGTTCAATACCACTCCAACTAAACAGGTATGATAGACTTTGCAGATAACTTTTCTCAACTGTTTATCATGTGACAGTTGGTGAATGTTCCAATCATTTTTCAATCGCGTGGTTATGCCTATAGTGCAATCTCGCACACACAATCCAAGTGACATTAAATCAATGGGTCATGGTTTTTATTTATTGTCGCTCTACAACAGCTAAGGTCTTTTAACGACAGGGCTCATGTTTAATTTTATATCAGGTTTACGATGTTATCACATTATTACCCGACTCATTCTCACTGCGCTATGCGGATGAAACACAATCGATACCGTTTTTAAAGTCTTCGGTTTGACCCAACCTGGAATCGATCTCAGATCTACCAACACCAGAGCCGAAGTCGAAACCACTGGCTACTGAGCTGGTAACTCGTTAAATCAATGTGAAAAGTAAAATTGTTTGCAGCCTCAAACAAAGAGGTGACCTCAAACCAATCAAAAATTGAGTTTGAGCCTTTAGAAAAATTGGTTTGTCGGAAAGTTTGATCACAGAATAAAAATGTTTTAAGCGATTTGATGTTTAGAAACGCAATGGCGATTCTTATTTTAGACGAGGCAAGTGATTCAGCAATTCGTCTTCTCTTGTGTTGTCGCTATATACCAGGACACTGGTCAGTTAGCCACTGCCTGGTGTCATTGTCAATGGAGACTCGGCCTTTTGCGGTCTAAGTAGATCCCTGGGAAGCAAAATAAAATTATGTATAATATGGTCCAACGTTAGGCCTACCATATTTTCATCACCCAAACAGAGGACATGTTTAGTAAGCAAGCAAAATGCCTGTGGATTTTTACATTTACACATTTTTTACATCTTCTTAGATCAGAGGTTCTTAACCTGGGGTCCATGAACTCCTAAGAGGTCCGCGAGGCGTTTTCAGGGGGTCCGCAAAAGTTTCCGAATTTGCAGCATGATTGATAAATTACGACATTAATAAATTAGTTGTGCTTTATTTGTGTATTTACAATGACTTTCAAACTGTATCACGCAACGCTGTGGTGCGTCGTTTGAAATTTCAAAGGGCGTTGCACCAAGATTCGGTTTCCTAACTGAAAAAATTTCATACAAAAGACTAAAATCTTTTCATTAGCCTGTGTATGTTCAACTTAATTATTTTGAGACAGCAGGTTGTTGATCAATGGTTAATTTAGAAATGGAAACATTAGTCTGTAAACTATTAGCACTCACGGATTTTCCATGGCTGTGATTACAACGAAATATTGGTTATAAATGAAAAAAGAGAGAAATTCTTTGTAAAAGTCGCAAAAACTCCATTAATTTGCGGTAAAATTTGCAGAAAAGCATTAAATCAGTATATAGAATACAGATTTTTAATCCTGTGTGCCAAGATATAGCTCATAACATAACTTCGTCAATGTCATCAATCGTCATAAGTGCGTCGCGAGTTCAGCAGATTCTTTTAATTGTGTCGTTTTAAAACTTATGAAAAGGAGACGCGACATGCTATAAATTTTTAGGGGTCCGCGACCGCTTCGAGGGCACCAAAAGGGGTGCGCCAAAACAAAAACGTTAAGAACCACTGTAAGCGTTATCCTATTCTTTGGTGTAAGACAGCATAAGAAATAAGTATCCAATCAAAGGATGTGAACTTGAAAAATGAAATTAGTGGTCTATTCATCCAAATAGGCAACACAAGAGTCGAACAATAGAAATACATCTGGCATGGTCATCGAGTAACATTGCCTTCGTTTGCCACAGAAATAAATGTATCCACCATATCCAGAGCAAGCAATATATTGTCAACTTCACAGTCAATAAACACTTTTCTTAAAAAAGGATAGCCTACTTCTGCCACAGCTCAAAGAAAACATACTTTTCCTTTTTGGTATCGTTCCTTCGCCTTATTTAGCTTTCACCAAGGTCACATAAAAATAAAACCTTGTTGAAAATGATTGCAATGCAAAAAAGAGGACATTTGAGCATTTTCAAGTGTCCCCGGAGCACAATTCAGTTTTTATGAAAAAAGAGGACAAATCCTCCTAAAAGAGGACATATGGTAGCTCTATCCAACGTCACCTTTGGGATGATGTCTACATATTGCTGATCAACAAGGTCCAAGCATCTCCGTGGGGTACTTTTAAAAATTGGGAAATTTTGAAAATTTTGAAAAAAAAAATTGGACCTCAACGGACCAAAATCGGAAAAAAAAATTGGACCTCAAAAGGCTAGACCTTTCATACCATGAGGTGATCTGAACAGCGGGTAATCCTTGATAATGTGGGCTGCCTTCTAAAAAATATTCAATAATCTATCTGCACCTACTTCATTTGAATAAGAGTTAAATTAAAATTAAAAAATTCACGCAATTCAAGTGACATGTAATGTATCCCCTATCTCCACCTCTGACAGTTCATGATCCAGAAAAATTTTAAACTAACCTAAAGAAAACATTTTTTGTTTTTTCAAAATATAATAAAAAATTACTGTAACGTCAAAATTATTGAAGATTCATCGATACCCTTGGCTCGTAAAAAGTGGACCGACTTCTTTGTTGATTTGAACTTTTGTCTGTAAATTATTCTATCCACTGGGTGCTGCTGAAAGGTCCTAAAATGCGTTGCTTAAGCGCACACTCCGAGAGTCGAACCAGTGCTGCTTGATCATGCGATTTCTTTGTGCACAAAGTCGGGCGGATTTTTGCTGCAATAGCTCGAACGACATGACTTTGTGTTAATTTAGTATAAAGTATGTGTTTATGTAATACATTGCAGTTAAGCAAAATCCTACAAGCGAAGCTACGTTTCTTGATCATTCTAATTTGCAAGTAGCCTGCAGTCAACACCGTGTAATCAGACTTTATTGAGACCAAGCTAAACTGGTCCGGCTAAGCGATGAAAACAAATTTCACTGTGTTTTAACTTTCTGTGTGTTATATCGTCCTTGGTTTGCTTCCCTGCTGCACTTCCTCCTTCTAGTGCAGCTTGTTACCCTGTCCCGTGTTTCTCTGTGTTGCTTGATCGTATTAGTCTCCATTGAAGATGACACCAGCAGTAGCCAACTGACGGGTGTCCCGGTATATTGCGACAACACGAGAGAAGAAGAATTACGATTTAAAGTATAAGGAATGCCATAATATTATTGGGGATCTGAGGGGCTTCACCCCCCAGAAGTTGGATTGACTGTGACTGCTGCGCCTCTGGGCCCAGCTACTTTTAAAATGGTTCCTCTATCCCTGTTTATCAGATGTGATGTAGTTTCATAACAAAACAATAACATGTTTATTTTAATTTTTAACGTAAACATTTCACAATAAAATGTAGCAATGCGGGGCCCCTTTACTTTGGGTCCCCGGTGCATTGCACCTGCGGTAGTTATGACCCTGGGGTGAGTGTATTAATTTCAAAGTTGAAACAGATTTTTTTAACCTAGTCGCTTTCTGGTCGAAATCAAGCAGATTTTCATCGAAACTGCTCTTCAGATAGTGTTCAATTAGTGAAGAACATAGTAATATAATATTTTACAGATATTCATCTATGACATCAACAGGGAGAGGCCTAGCGAGGGTACAAACCTTTAAGATCCTAGATGAAGTTTGGTGGGAATGAAAAGAGCTACCAGACTCCTGTTCCATATCAGAAAGCAATAGGATTGTTGTTGTAACTCCTCTTATCCTGCTGTGAGCTATATCTTCGGTTATCCTAATGTGTTGTATCGACTACGATGTATGATGAATGATAACCGCACGCAATTCTGTCTGTTTTGCTGCTATATTTCGAAGGAAATTCCAAGATTTAGGTTTTCATCCATGAAATTCTTTGAAGATTCTTTAAAACTTTTATTTCGAACGGTCTCAGTTACACTGATCTTGGAAACTCCAATACCGGTACTTTAAGTTTTACCAGTTTAATTGTTTCAGTATATTTTTCTGACCATCACAATTAAAAACAGTAGGTAGGCTATATGCCAAACATAGCTGAAGTCTAGAAAAAAACTTGAAAGGATGTAGGCTATGGCCACTAGCGTACGCAGGGGGGGGGGGGGCCATTGGGCCATGGCCCCCACCTTAAGATGTTGTGTGACGTCACGATATTGAGAATGATGCTTTCAGTCTCTTTATGCTTGGGAATGATGCTTTCAGTCTAAAAAAAACTTGCCTAATTGTAAACAAAACTGAATTAAAAGAGCGAGTTTTGCCAATACCAAACATTCAAACATCTCAGCCAGGAATTAGCAACAAGAAAACGTAGAGACTTAGCTTTATTTCCTAAAAATGCCGAAGAAAACATGATCTTATCCTTTTGCTATGCCACCTTTCACCACCATTTTACAGGAATATTCATACCCACATTTTTGTTGAAAATGCTCTCAGAATGCACCAAATTCAAAGTAATTTTTCAAAATTTTCTGGGGGTGGCCCCCCAGACCGCCCGCCGCTGGGTGTCGTCTTAGGCGAAAACGCCGTCGGGTTTCGCCCGCCGGTCTTCAAACCCACCCTTCCAAATTTCCTGGCTACGCTACCGTTAATGGCCCACCCCTTGAGAAAATCCTGCGTACGCCACTGGCTATGGCTACTGATGCTTTTTGATGCAATAAATTTTTCCGACTCAAATATCACAAAATGCTATTCTTGAATTTTATATAAATCGTAAAGTTGTGTTTATTCAAAGGCTGTAGTCACCTTAGAGATAGAAGAGCAGACCTCATCTAACTTTTTCACTCTTCTATAAAAAGTTTTCATGATTCCAAAAAGTGTGTTTTCTGCTTATTTTTGTCTCTGTTGTGACCCTGAGCGTGTTGTCGCTTCTGCCTTTCTAGACCTCTTGGTATGTTTGGCACATATTGTTTTTTCCTGTGATGGTCAGAAATAAAAACATAATGAACTGAACTGTGACTTGTAATCCTTGTAAGTTGTAACATGCTTGTAATCGTCTTGGTTACCGCCTGTGTTACGTCATAACTTGTCTCATATGGTTTTAACTATGGTGACCTACCTACTGTGATGTCACACTACAATTGTTTTCTTTTGTAACGTTTTGCTTTTATCTGTGTTGTTTTTTCGGTGAAGTAGTGATGTCAGCAGAAGGTTGTGTTACAGTTTTTACTGATGTTTCGAAATAAACTTTGATTTTAAGAAGTAGCTGTTTGCACACTGGTTGCCAGGGTTAGGGCAGGATAAGGTTAGTTCAGGATTCTGTTTTTCGCTGAAGATTTTTTGTTTAGCAGCTTTAAAATTTTTCTCATGGCAGAATTATCTGGCAACACTAGTATTGTAAAAACAGCCACAGCCCTGATTTTATTGGTCTACTTTCATAGGAAAATATTTTTCTATATCAAATCTTTGTAGTATACAATAGATAATTTATAACCAGTGTTCTTCAGTGCTAGATCTGTAGGCTAGTTTTAGGTGGCTGCTTTGAATTTAATTCCAGGCTGCACTTGCTGCTCTAATTTGCAAGGAACGTGGAGACAGAAAAACTGACAAGGATTTCTTAGTCCTCTGAGAAGTCGCCACAATGAGCGCGGTTGTCACAAAGCAACCTCGTCGAATACATCCAACAGTAAGACTTGTAGCCTAGACGATTAACATAGGCTTCCTACGAATCAGGAGGATGGGTTCCCTCATTGGACACTGCGGGCCGAGGGTTTATCCTTTTACAACCTGGGTGCCCTGTGAGTTGCGGTCCCTGGTTGTTGCCATTCTCTTCACAAGCGTAAACTTCCGGGACTCACCCTAAAGAGGTTGGCAACATGAGTTCTTATGAATGAGAGCTAAATACGTGAAGTCATTTTAAACTAGTAGTTTCAAGCAGCCCCATAAAATAGCTCATTTAAGGTAGGACAGTAGCAATATCAAATTTTAAAACACCATTTAAACTTCCGATTGTCATTCCGTTTCGACTCTGTATTTGATACCTTGGTGTCTTTAGTTGATGTCAAGATTATCTTGAATTTGTTGGTGTTGGTGCCAAATTGACATGTGTGCTAATTCATTCATTAGGCTTACATGCTTCTGCATTTTCACCAAAAACGTATTGAGAATGCAGTACAAGCCAATTGTTATAAGTATTATAGGACGATGAAGACTCAACAGAATGGGTTCCAGAATCAACTACAGTTCTTCCACCAGAATACCCTCCAGGGCTGGAGTACCTTACAGACATAGATCAATTGTTTATCCACCAAAAAGTTGAAATGTTTGGAGGTACACCATTTAGGGCATTTTTTGTGTACAATATACAACTGTGAAGGATATTTTTACAAATATGACGACGATCTATGTGAATTTAGGATTGTGATGTTAGGAGATTTGGAATCGAGGGGATAATTATCCTCCAAAATCCCAAACCTCCCTGTCGTTTGAGGATATGTCTTATATGCAGCAGATAAGCTACCGTCCGAGATGCAAAAAGCGTTGCAAACAGCACAATGTCACTACTAGCGGCCGTTTGATAAATAAGCTTGGTAGTTTATAGCTCATAACGTCAAGAAGCTGTTTGTGAGTGTTGACAAGTCGTCAAAAAACGTGATAAAGTCATATGTGGCGCCCGAGAGCTCTGACGTAACGCACGTCATATGGAATTCTAGCACTTTCGTTTCCAATCAACAAATACCGCATACGTTCGGAATGCAGTCCTGTAATGAATCTTTGTACCGTGCCTGAATCATAGTACCACTGTATTTCATCGATAAGTGGATCCACCGTTATATAATGTTAAATGATCGCATGTAGAATTGGCAATGCCTGTAGATTGCGCCTTTCCAATTAAGCTAGAGTGCTTTTTAAGTAACGGCAACCATGATCCTTCACTTTACTATACTATACTGTTCGAGACGATTCGAGGTTTATTCAACTCAGACTCACTGTTATTTCTGTTTGTAATCAAAGTTGAAGTTCTTTTAGTTCGGTGTTCTCATTTCGCTACACTGTTTGGATTTCTGTTCTTCTGAAACTGGCAGTCAAGTTAATAAACAAAGGAGTCTTGAAGAATTCAATCTTGTAGTCAAGTGTTAGCTGTCAAGCCAGTTAAGAAATAGACAGTGAAGAAGACCATCGTGTCCTGGTCCTTCCTTGCCAGTCCTGATCTCGGTTCTGCCCAGGAATGTCGCCGTCAGCACGGACGGCTGCATATGAGCGCGCGTATTAACTACCGCGTCCGCTACATCATACAATTTTACTGAAGCTAAATACTTCAATGCAATTCACACTAAAGCTGAGAAAGTCTCTCTTTATTTGCACCATTAGCATACTGTAAACGGTAGGCCACTTCCTTTCAAACAATGTTCTTTACTCTTTGAAGTCACGATGGAATTTGCAGAGGGCTTCGTCAATGATTCAAAGCCTCAACAATTATATGAAACTGCCAGGATTGCTGCATCTGGCGAGAGCCCTGGTTCGATGGGGCACGGTTCGACACCGCTCAATAGCATGTGGCTGAGTCTTTGGCAAGACGCTTAAAAGCGTGCTGTCGATTGCGGAGTGGCACCCCTTTGACGACAGCCCTTGATTTCTCTCATGATTAGGACAGTACGCTGCTTTGGAAAGAAAGACCTACGGCCCTTCCATGACCTGCTGGATTGTACTGCCAGGATTATGTTTCCAAAGAAGCTTTCTCAGTCCGCAAATAAATATTTGTTCAATCACTCTATCAATTTGTAATAGATTTTTGTTTTCAGAAAACCAAACCAAGAACAAGTACTCTATCAAAAACTCACTTGGCCAACAGTGCTTCTATGCATATGAAGGTGAGCCATCTTATGAAAAGAAAGCACGGTTTAAACCAGGGCTTCCCAAACTGAGGGTCGCAACCCCGCAAGGGGTCGCGTAACGAACTTTAGAAGTCGCAGAAAGTGTACCGATTTTTCACAAAGTTCTCTATATCGGTGGTGTTCAAATGGTGGATCTCGATCCGGTTCCGGATCTTTTCAACTTGTTGTGTGGATCTTCCAATGTCAACGGACAAGATGGGATCCTAGCAGTGGATGACAATGAAGCATTTTGGTTTGGTGTGCTTCAGCATTCTGCATTCAAAGACTTGTCAATTTTTCTCTCGCCCCTCACATGTTTATTGTCATGTTTATGAGTTCAGTTATAGAGCTAATCTCTCATCCACTGTCTGCTGATATTGATGGCACTTGGAAAACCCAACTTTCCACTGAATATACTTTGCTGGTGTCTAAAATGCAGGTTGAAATGTGTACTCTTAAAGGAGATGAGATTTATATCGCAGATCCAAATGTGTTTTGGTTATCACTTGTAACCTTGGAAAGGTACCCATCAGTTATAATCAGGCTGGCTATAAAAGGGTCCTTACTTGCTTCGCTTCTACGTACCTTTGTAAGTCATTGTTTTCATCAATGAATTTTGTAAAAAAACAAGCATAGAACAAGACTCACAATTGCTCATCTCTATGAGCTTTTGAGGATATCAGTAAGTTACCGAAAGATCTGATTTGATGCTATTGTGAGACCTAAACCAACCAGGGCCGGATTTGGCCTAAGTGCTGCCCTAGGCAGATGAGAAAAGTGCCGCCCCCAAAAAAATTTTTCGATGGTGATTTTCAATTTTTCGATACAACACAGGCACTTGTTCTCACATGTCCTCAATGCCGCCATTTTTATAAAACTTCATGAAACTAAAGTTCTTTCGTATACTAGTCTTACTTTTTGGCTTGTTTACATACTTTAAGCATCAAGGCAAGTAGGCTACACAAAATAGCCTGCAAATTTTCCATCAACGTAACATTGATTGTTACGTTGAATCAACGTAACATTGACTAAAAACATTTTTTCTAGGCTCCTTTAAATTTACTAACAGTGAAATAAACCGAACAAAGATTAATAAAAATTGCACAGACAAAGCCTAGTCCTCCATACTAAGCGAGACAGATAACTAAAAGAAGCGCTAAGCAGCACATATTGTTGAAAACCAATCAAGCGTAAAGTACTTTAGGGGCGATGACTTGCCATACATAACTTGCCGCACTGTTTATAAATGTGTGTGATGTATTAACATATTTTTTAATTGCTATATATCTGAATATATCTGTTGTGAATTATTATATTCACGTACAGTATTATCAATGTAATATATTCCATAATATTCGTATATTTTGCCGCCCCCAATAATTTGTCGCCCTAGGCAACTGCCTACTCTGCCTACTGGTAAATCCGGCCCTGAAACCAACTCATCATTTTTCTCACTGAAACAATATTGCAGCTGTAGCACACTTCACTTTTGACTTTTACAAAGTTATTAATATGTTGCAGGGTGCATTTACAAAAATAAAGCATCATAAAAATTTAAGCACATCCAATATGTTTACCATTCGTATTTAGTGGATCATCATGTTGTCAGATTTGGCTGTAGTAGATCCCCAGACAGCAAAATCCGTCGTTTTTACATTGGTTCAACGTCTGCAGACGTTGAATCAATGTAAAAATGCCGGGCTTTGCTGTCTGGGTCATGGCAGAAATCATTTGAACACCCCTGCTTTATATCAACACTTCTGTGCAAGTTGTTAACTTTGAGAGTCGCACACTCAATACTGCTATTTTTAGAAATTGATGTGGTAAAACGAAATCAGAATTTAAAGCCTTTTTGTTGCAATGTGAAGTAAGATAGCTTTCAAAAGTTAAAGCTTTAAAAGGCTATTAGTGTTGAAAATTGGAGTCGTGATTTTTCTAACGAAAAAAAAATCAGACTGAGTCCATCATTTTCGTAATGACATCTGGTTTCAAGTTACCGTAAGCTATTTATCAAATTTGCTTGAAAAACTGAACGAACTTAACTTGTCTCTTCCAAGCAGAAAACGTCAATGTTTTTACATTGAATTTTAAATTTGAAGCGTTCATCAAAAATACGGACAAAAATTCAAACATCTGCTTGAAAATAAACACCAGGTTGAAAATGGTCCATTTGAAATGTTCTCATTTACTGAAGAGTGTTTGGCTAACAATGATGTAAAATCAAATGTTATCAGACCTCTGGTTATTAACCATTTGTAAAATCTGTTGAAACAGTTTCAGAAGTATTTTCTACCAAACTACATTGGATCCAAAACCTAATATATTTACAACGCAAAAACAAAGTACCGAGCACCTCCCTCAGGAAGAACTTAACTGATCTATCTTCTGATTTGAAGTTTAAATCTTCTGGAGACTTATGAATTTTGTGCAAAAAAGCTTCACTTTTTTGGCTTTGCGTTAAAGCGGAATACCTGTGCAATTCCCTGATTCAGCAGTATAGGGCTACCACACTCCTGCCGTTTGTATGGACGTATTTGCGTTGACAATTTTCAGCCACGAAAACTGAAGCAAATGCTAAGCACTAGTTGGGAAAATCGAGCCAGTATGGAAGTTGTATGAAAGATTTCTTCTGTTCCAGCTTCGAAAACTCCACGCTGAAAATTATATTTTATACCATGCCTAACTGTTACGCTGTACTAGCAAGAACAAACTTTTTTTGAGGGGGGGGGGGGCAAATAAGTAATTTTGCATAGGCTATGTGAGTGAGCCCAGCAATAAGTTACCGAAAGCAGAGCACCCTCAGAGGGGTCTGGGGGGCCTCCCCAATAACATTTTGAAAAAAATACTTGAAAATTGCGCAATCTGAGAGTACTTTTTTAGCTTAAATCAATAGTAAAGCTTTGTCAAATGATGCTGTGACAGAGGGTGAAATGTTTATTTAAATTATTTTGGACAAAAAATTAATTTTTTTCACCCTAACGACGACCCTGGCTGTATCCAAGGTCAAATTTTGGAGGCGATTGACTAACTCATCTCAGTGTAGGCTGCGTAGCCTATAGCTTATAAAGTGTTGATGTTTATCCACAATAAAGAATAAACGCAATAACTTTCTTTTAGACTCAGAATTGTGCATGAGGATTTGTTGCGGTGCCAGTCGGGAGTTTTCTTTGCATATTCTTGATAAAACTGAAGAGGTTGGTCTGGTTTTGTGAACCGCAGTGTGTTTAAAACAAATTTCAACGTTCTTAGAAATTTGATTGTGCATGATGAGCCCTGTTGGTGGTTTCGATTTGCGTTTATTTTAAAATAGTAACCGATTGTTTTATTTCGTTTTCGAAATCAGCATTCGTAGAGAGCCTTAATATGTTTGCCACAAGTGTTCTGAGTGTGCTACTTGTTAAGTTAGAGACTGCTGTTGAAACCTTTAAATCTCAATATAAAATTGTATATTTCTACAACTGGCAGATATTGATAGACGACCTAAGCCATGCAATGACCCTGGTTGGAACTTTCCACACCAGTGTGCGAGTTTAAACTTTAAGCTTTATTGTAGGAAGTGATCCGACTGACTCATCCTTTCAAGTGTTGCTCAGGATGCTGCTGGTGCGCCCTTTATGACGATTTTGCGTACAGGATAGATATGGAGGCACCCCCTGGTGGACCCCTCGGCCAGATAAGACAAGCGTAGGCCTGCTAACGAATAATTATTCCATCAACTTGAAAATTATTTTCTTTTTAACTTCTGTCTCAGTGTAATTCTTCTTTATGTCAAATTATTTTGAAAGTTATTGGTTGCTTCTTTGCAAAATCAGTTAGCCTACTTCACTGGCAAAGTATTGGAAATACACAGTTAATTTTCTCTTATTCCTAATGTTGTAGGTTAATATACAGTACAAGCATTCACCTGACAAAAAAACTAATCTCAATTTCATCAAATACTCCATTTTGTCTTCATATAAAGCCTTGTTTGGAAGAGTCTATCATTTAAGAGAACCATTTTTGAATCTTCGACCAGAGAAATTCTTTAATGAACTTTCCTATCAATAATTTCATGCACTTGTCAAAGCTTTGAACCGCTAGCCTAAACTCAATTCCTCGCTCACGATGCTTGGGCTGTTGATTGTCGGTTGTTCTATACCCCCTTGCTATGCCCAAGGAACAAAGACGACATTTCAACATCAGCCACGTCACAGGGATCGACGAGCGGTCATCGCTACAAATTGTGCTCATTGCCTTGTTCCTTTATGACGCCACATTAGTTCTACGACAATCTGTTGGTTTTGTAACTATAATTCATCAGCTTACATCACTGTTGCAACATATTACATTGGTTTTGATCAGGGATATCTAAAGAAAGAGATACGAAGGTTCGCAGCGATTGCCTTATTCTCGTGACGCTACAAGGGCGGTAGTTGGTACCGCGTTAAACATGCGGTTCTTTTTAAATTGCAGAAAGTTTTGTAGTGCAGCTGGTACAGTTAACTACAGAAGACAGTTAGAAAATGTCATGTAGAGCATATTTAAAGAATGTTTGTTTGAAAAGACAGTTGAACAGTTACCAGTAAGCTGTTTTTCTTAACAAAGCCTTTGCAGTAGGCTAGATGTTAAGTGAGTATACTGGTAGTTGAATTAACGAGTAATCATGAGCATGCAGTGAATAGGCATGATGCTAATAGCGCAATGCAGGTTATCATAACAAAATTTATTAAACTACTATCGGTGCCAACTGTCATATTCCAATAAACAGAGATTATTTACGATAAGCAGAAGCCCTTCTATTGTCAGACGTATTAAAAGTCTTCTTATCCCCTTTTATACATATCCTTAGTTTTGATAAAGCAAAATGAATTTTAAAGCTGTCGAATATTTCAGGCAATCTTGTTGTGAGCCACGTTTCAATGTATTGGATGCGAACGGAAAAAGAATCTTTAAAATTATTGGCCCCCGATGTCTGTGTGGCATAGTCTCGTTTGAAATCTATGCAACTTTTGACGGCAACGGCCCTTATGAAGATCTTACTGGGATGATTGTGAAACAGTTTGGAGGGCTTGAGAAGCAATACTTCACCGATGCAACCAACTTGTGCATTACTTGTAAGTTTCAAGCCGTTTATACAAAAAACGTTGTTTCGTCACGTTCAAGTTTAAACCGATGGTATCCCTGACAGCAAAATGACGGATCTTGCTGTCTGGATTGTCAAATTTGTTGGCAAATGGAGCAAGAATGAGATGTAGAGTTAAAGGTTATTGGTTCAACACCTCCCGAAAGCAAGCAGATGTGTCTTGGAAAGGCTTTTGATGACATACTTGAGGTGCAGACAAACGTTCGGCTTCATTTTATTCCCATTTCCTTAATACAAATCTTTAGTTGGCTTTTGGTTTTGAATCTTTATCCTCGAACTGACAAAGCCTTGATAGGTTGTTCCTGGGAGTTTTGCATACTTGTAGAGGCTCTTGACGCAGGGCCGGTTACTGAGATTGGCAGAGTGAAGTTTCGGATTGTTGAAGTGTTGTTGCCGGGGAATTATTCCATTCACTAGGTGCCGCTGAATGCAGGGCCGGATTTAGCTGATGGTGGGGGGGCCGGGGCACTTGTAAATCGGGAGGCCCCCGTGCTAAATAAAATTTTGCGCCTATGGCGCGAAAAACCACCTCTGCGTCTACAGTAGCATCAATCCAGCACTGCACAGCATTTTGCAGAAACTTCAAAGGCTGAAAAGAAGAAAAAATAACAAAACATCACATTTTTTCCACGTAGGGGGGTCCTTCAAAAGTCGGGGGGCCCGGGGCACCTGTACCTTCTGTTTGAGCTTCTCTCTGATGTTTTTGACGCTACTAAAATTTATCGCCAATCATCGGTGCCTTTTGGTTTAAAAAAAAACTTCCGTTTCAGTTTCCAAAGATCTTGACGTCAAATTGAAAGCAATGCTGCTCGGAGCAACGTTTCTTATTGTGAGTGGAATTCCTTTCTTTCTCAATTTCCAGTGGGAAAGTCGCCTGTGATTTGACTCACATTTGTGTATTTTTGTCTTTGGTAAATGTGAGATCGTTTTCACCAAAAAGAGCCATGAAATATAGCCTACTTTATCCTCTAACGGCAGATGAATTCCTGAGTTAAGGTTGCTGTCATCTGTTGGTTTAATTTCTTCTAGTGTGCATAATTGGCTACTTTTATTAACAGCAAGATGGAGTATATGAGCCAACAGACTCCGAGTCCTAAATTTTTTGCGTTGCTAACAACTTCTGGCAACCCAATCATTTGTAGTGGTGGCTTTGCGCTAAAAATATCTTTCCAAAGAGTGGCCTGGTTGCAGGGGTGGTCATCACCGAGGCAGTGACCTAGTTAACCACCCCTGATTGAACATGTCAGTGTTTTGAAGTTGTGATTTGTACGTTCGGCCACTCACTTTCAGACATTCCTTTGTACGTTTCATATTAGCACCGAGCCAGCTTCTTTTGGAACAAACACTGTATTGATCTTTTATTTTTTTGATTCACCTGTTAGTTGTTTTAATTGACTGGATTAATTTTTTTAGGACATGATGTATTTTGAAGACCAAAATCAGAGATGAAAGCCAACTTCATGAAACTATACATCAACTTCAAAATGGGATTATTTGTTTGGACAGCAATGTAACATTATCGTGTTCCTTTGTAAAGTATGGTATCGACATTCGACAGACCGCTGGTGTTCGCTGGGAGTTCAAGCAGATATGGACAAAATACTGTAACAAAACCTTTAATCCCTGGCGCAATCGCAATCTTGATGACATCACAATCTTGATGACATCACAATCTTGATGACATCACAATAAGCATGGAACGTTCTTAATGCGCAATAAGTGTTTATTTATTTTAAAGTGGCTCAGTCTTTGGATTCGTTGGATGGAAATTCAAAAAAAGTGCTGATTATCGTAAAAATAGCAGCTACATGGTACCCAAAAACTTCTCTAGAAACGACATTTCTGCCACCGAGTAGCCGTTAGAGGCAGGAACGTGACCATTCTTCTTTTGGTAATGTTGCTGTGAAAATTTGTAGACCGTCCTGTTTATACATTGCAATCGCAAAACCATCACAATTGCATCAGCGAATGGACGTTGCCTCTCTCCTTCGACATCGTCTGGTTGAGTCACTTGCTGCAGGCTACTACCACTATTCATAGCTGATTGCAGTCTGCAACATTATTATGTGATTACAAGAGTAATGAAATACTTCACCTTTGCCTAAAGCCTTTTTGATAAATAATTCGACGAACACGTTTAGGAGCAAAAAAGGTGGAACGCCTGGTTCAACCTGATCAATATTTTGAGCTTTTTGTGTTTTTGATCAGATGGATAATAAAGTTGGTTTGTTACATCACAAACACATCAAGCTAAGTAGCAGCAAAGGATTTACAAGTTTATTTAACACCACTCTTTGTGTTAAACGTTGGTTGTTACTTGCTCCGTTTGTTTCGCAAATACAAACTAACCGCATCAACTGAATGTGCAATTAACCAATTACAAGCAGTCCGACTTTCTTGCGATTCGTTTATACAGAGACAAACTACACAAAAGAACAAATTTTAGTAATAAATTTATAACTTTGCCGCAAATGAAATCTTTAAAACATAACAAAGATCAATGTCAAAACCATGTTGGTTGACATTCACTACAACATTTTTGGCGGTTAGCTCAGTCGCCGTTAATAACATAAAGCAGCAAATTAAAAGCAATTACAAGAACAATCTTTACATAACAATCACGCAGAACAACGTTACACTGATGTTGTATCCAGTTTTATTGCTGTTGGACATTGCTTATGCTCATACTAGCCGTAGGTGATGTGGATTATGAGTTGAACCAAGTGTGGCATGGTGCCCTTCGTGCGCATAAACTTTCGCTCATCTCAGCTTAGATTTCAAAGCGGAAAGATCTATTGCCACGATGTGTTAACGACAATCATATCGCTCCTTCTCGAATGCGAACTGCATCGATGGGCTTGCGGCGTAACAAAGGCAACGCCGAACACACCTTTTTTACAACGAAAAAAAAGAACAACGTACACATGTTGACAAAAATCAAATCGAGGACCACCCAATGATTGAAACGTTTCATGCAGATTAGTCCGAACCAGGCAAATAAAATAGTTTTGCAATGAGCCATCCAACATCATAGCGTGTACAAGAGACTTTACACTTGCAGAAAAGCTTTCATTGCATCATTAACTCGCAATAGTCTACCACAAGCATATTTACAACGATTTCCTGAAGGCGGACTTCATAAGTGTAAATAGGCTTACAATAGACTTTGACATAAAAGATCAAATAGTCTCACTGTTAAACCTAATGGGTTATTTTTCAATAGAGTGAATTTATATCTGATTAGGTACCCCAAATTTAAATAAAGAGTTGTGATCGTAATCTATGAACAGTTTAAACTAGACATGACGTCACAATAATGTTTTGGCTGTTCATTTTGAAGTTGAATATGAAACCTAGATGTGTGTATTGGCGGGCCAGATTTTGTTTGTATCTTGAACTCCACGAAAACTCAAAACCGATAAAAATATAACAGTTGGGACTAAAAGCCCATGTGGCAACATCTCAAATAAATTAATGCGTAGCCTATACAAGCTAAGAAATAATTCAAGTATCAAATGATGCTCTGGTTATGTTGAAACTACCAAACTACATTAAAGATTATGAGTTGTTAACAGTCATCATTAAGGTAATAAAAATCTTCTCAATAAGAGTTTAGAAATCTTTTATGTTTTGTAAAAATATCTTTTATATTCATCAAACCATTCCTTGAACAAAAAAATCACAACACTGTATGTGCAATCACACGAGCAGCAATTCAGAACAAGAACTTCTTCAAATTACGTCCTTGGGTGAAGTTTTGTGCCTCTCCTTTGTTTATTGTTCTCTACAGAGCTTGATCATGAGGCTTGTGGACGGTAGTTGATAATGAAGTTAATTAATTGTTGAAGGGGGGAGGTAACCCCTTTGAGACGCTTCCCAATTTCCATATGAGGAAGAGTTGATTCATCTAAAATGCACAAGGTTTCAGATTTATCTCAATAGATTCTTTTCTTACCAATTTAATTAGTTTCTTAAGTAGTAGTGGTTATTAACCCTTCCTGATCCCAAAGACTCCTTTTCCTAAAAATATGGTTTGATATCTCTCGCTTGTACAAGATACAAAAGAATGGTTTATTCATTGTCGCTCTACAACTGCTAAGGTCTATTTGCGGCAGTTTCTTTCTCAAATTTACATCGTATTTACGATGTTACCTTATTTTCACCCGACTTTCCTCACTTCAGAACGCAAAACAGAACACAGTCGACACCGTTTTTAAAGTATCTTCAATGCTAAATTCTTCAAAATTTGATTTTCGTAGCTACCTTCTTAGCGCTCAGAATAAAGCAGTGAGCGTAGAGTGCAACAAGCTTTCACACAGACTATAGGCTACACACACACGGCCAGTCCAGATGTGCGCTTGATGCAGACGTAAGATGAAACGACGACAAAATGGAGGATGGCGTCTCCACATGCCCAACCAGGTAGGCCTCTAGGACAACTTTTTATATTTCAATAGACTTCATGTCTGGTTTCACCACTGAGACAGAAAATGGAGCAAACTTTTTTGCGAATGTAGTTTTGTTGTTTTATTCAAAGAAGGGAGATTTGTTATTAATTTCATTCATTCATGTTTGTTTTTTTTTACTTCAGGCCGTCAAAGCGAAAAAACAATATCACTTGCCATAATACAGCAAGGGGTGAAAAGAGGTAGAAGCGACAAAACGCAAACGTTAAAGCGTGCTCGAGAGAGAAATGATGTACTATATACAAAAATTTTGGCACTGTTGCGACACCTTGAGAAATTATATTTGATTGTTTTTGATTGGAAGACTTCAAAAAATAAAACAATGCACCTGTTGTGATTGACAGTACTTTGTCGACCGTTTGTCCTTTGTCGATAGTCATGTTTTGCCTAAGATTTGTGTTGAAATGCATTTTTCGTAGATGAGCACATTTATAAGAAGTAAATTTTTGTAGCAGCTTCAGATGAAAGGATTGGTGTATGGGAAGATCTAGTTAGTTGAGCCAAAAATCGATTTTTCTGCAATAAAAATTTAACGACAAACTTTACCAAAAATCCGAATTCATCATGATAAATTTCAGTCTTATGCGGTTCTTGTGAACATGTTTGTGTTTGCGACTGACCCCAATTTATATCATTTATCGGCATTTTAAAATTGAAATTTAACCGGCTTAAATGATACCCTAAATTTCACGGTTGAGCCACCCGTTCTTCACTGTTGATCCACCATTATTTCACTTCCAAAAGATATCCCAAAACAGAGCTCAATCTGCATCAAACACAATAAACTCTTCTCTTGAACATCTTGCAAATAAACAATCAAAAAAAGTTTAAACTGTGTATTGTGTCTAGTGTCTTAAAATGAAAGAACAGTGAAAACTGAACGAACAGAAATTTATATTTCTGAAAACACTGAGAATCATTGAATAGGAAACTTTGCACGAAGGTGCTTTTACCTTTCTGAAACGATTTCACGAGGTTTGTGAAGAAAACGAACATTAGCAACCAGTGGTGTTGCTATCGAGAAAAATATAAGGGGGGAGTGCTGAAAAAATTACCCTCAAACTGGCGCATTACAGAAAAAACTACTCTTATGGAAGTTTAAGGGGGGCAGTGGACCGCCCCCGGCTAGGACACCAGTTCTACGCATCAATTACAGTGCGGTACAACAAAATTAGGGCAGTACGTAAGGCTCATCGGCTCATAAACTACATTCCTTATGATAAAGGCATGGCTCAACCGTAAACACTGCAAGTGGCTCAACTGTAAACATCGTCGCCATTTTCAAACTTCATGAAAAATTGCCAAGAACCAACTGGCTAATCAAGCAACGAGAACTACTAAAACAAAGAGTAAGCTACCCTCACCTATCCCAGTATTTCCATTAAGACAACGATGAAACATCGTAGGAAAAAATAACACATTTCTTATTTTTCTCAAAACTACTTTTACCTACCATTTTACATGTAACTGCTTCACAACTTTTCTGCTTGTAGAAAATCCCTAAAACTACATGTGTTGATGGACTTCAAGTTTTTCCATATTTTCGTTATGAAACGGTTGACTAATCATGCGCGACGTTGCGATAAAACTGGCTGGATTAACCGTTACCCGGCTCAAGTAACCAAACCTTCCCTAGGCCGAAAGTTAAATTGGAAATTTGTTTTGTAAAACTTGCCCTGCTGTGCGTGCTAGGTCAATGTAATGTGGTAATGTGATGGAACAAGTGGACATTTTTTCAAAGTAAAACTCGTTTTCGAGTATGAGAGAGGCGCGTGACTTAGTGCACCTTAGATTTGTCACCGATTGACACCAATTAGCCGAGTTGATGTCAAAAATGTTATTATCTGGCATGGGATAAATTTACTTTTATATATCCCGAGACTTGGTGCTCAGTGTCAGCTGACAAACTTTTCTGCGAGTTTAGTTTTGTTGTTTTAGTCAAAGTAGGGGTTATTTGTTTGTTTGTTTTGGGTTTGTAAGTTTCAATAAAATAAACAATGTAACTGTTGTGATTGACAGTGTTTAGACATTTTTGTTTGAGCCATCCGGTATGGAACGGAAGAACACATCGCATTTCCTGTGCACGACCATAGACTTGTTTCCTGAAGTCGTTTTCACCAAAACACTTAATTGCATTAACATGGCTTGATTTCTGAATGCATAAATTTCGAGGTAGTAAACAGTTGGAACTTTTTGTAATTTTTTTTGTCCAATTTAATCTTGTAATCTAGCCTACATTCACAACATTTTCTAACCAAAAATTCAACTAAATTAAATCGATATGGCAGAAATCCAGCAGGACGTAGAAACGCTGGAACACACGACTTTTCATTCACTCCCAAGTTTAGTACTGTACAGTCAACCCTCGATTTAACGGACAAATGCGGACCAGCAGCAGTCCGTTGCTGGAAAAAGTCCGTTAATGGAAAATACCGTAGGCTACTCCCACTACTGTACAGTGTACAGTCAAGTACTCTGCTATAGCGTAGACCATCTGTCACCGCTTAATAAACCAAATACTGTACAGTACAACACAGTAGCAGTTTAAAGACACATGAAATGCGTTCCTTGTTTGTATTTTGTATAGCGACTACAGTACACAGGTACATTTACAGTACACAACTTAAATGTAGATTAATCTGAGTCAGAGATGATCATCAACTCATCATGTCCATCCTCCTGAACATCAACCTCAGGGATGGCGGGACGGTGACTGCAGCATGGGGCATCATTGTTCAGAGTTTCAGGGGCAGGTGGGATGCGTAAGAGAGATGGAGACGACACAGATGGGTTGGCTGGAGCACCATGTTGAACAGGGCGACTAGGGGCAAAGAAGCTGTTGATTTTTGTCTGGCGACCCCCCCATATGCTGTTCTTTGATGATATGCTCCATGATCATCCTGAGCTTCCCATATTGGTGCGCCATCTCAGCTAGTTGGCTGTGGGCGGGAGTAATCAATGAGGGCATCGATATAACTCCGTAGAGTTGACAACTTAACCTTGGGGACTTCAATCGCCTCTTCCTCGTCACTGCTTTCCTCTTCTCCACCATCCACCACAGATGCCACTATGTCGGCCTCAGACATGAACTGATACCCTGGGTCCAGATCTAATTCGTCCAGCCAGTCTGTTATATCATCGATGGAGGTGGATACCTCCCCACCACGCTGCAACATTTGGAGAAAATCTCCTGTCTCTATTCCTTCAAAGTTGGCCTCTGAATCTTTGTCCTCTAAGATTTTCTTCCATGAATTTGCGAGGACAGACACCTTAATGTCTTGCCACGCTGCTGCAAAGTTATAAATGGCTGAACAAATATTGTAATTTTTTATGTTGCTTAAGGTCCGATGGCCCCTGGTGTCGACCTCAGCATCTGTTTTGTCCTCTACAATGACCAGGACCTCATCCAAGTAACGTCGGGTGTAGCGCCTCTTCAAGGCGCTAATAACCCCCTGGTCCATTGACTGTATAACCGATGTTGTATTAGGGGGCAGATAAAGGACCCTTATCTTGCCGTCAGCGCTTACAAGCTTCTTTTCACTAGGCTGCGCTGGGGCATTGTCGAGTATTAGAATCGCTCGTACATCATCAGGAGAAATCTTCAGCACTTCTTCTTGATATTTCCGAGTCGCAGGCACAAAATGCGAGAAAAACCAATCAGTGAATATTGCAGAGTTAAACCAAGCTTTCTTAGAGTTGTAGTAAACTACTGGCAGGTCACGCTCGACGTTTAATCCCTTAAATGCCCGTGGTTTCTTCGATTTGCCCACCACGGCTAGCTTCAGTCGGTGAGTACCGGTGGCATTGGACCCGACCAGGACCGACAGCTTTTCCTTGCTTGTCTTCTTCCCTTTGGTCTTCTCCTCACCCTGACGGACTTGAGAATTCTTCGGGAGAGAACGCCAAAAAATTCCCGTCTCGTCTGCGTTATATTCTTGAGATAGGGTGAGGCCTGCGTCACTAATCAGCTTTGTTAGTTTTTCGCGAAAGGGGGCCACACTTGCCGTATCTGCATCACCAGCCTCGCCATGCAGAACCTCGTTAAATAATCCGTGGCGATTCCGAAATCGCCAAAGCCACCCATCACTGCCCTTAAAATCGGTTAAGCCAAGACTGGTAGCAAGTTTAGCAGCAGCTGCGATTAACTCTGTCCCACGCACATTCACTCCACTGGACCGTTGTTGAACGTACCACTTCATAACTGCTGCGTCCAAAGATTGTTCCTTACCCATCTTCATATGTTTTCTGTTGCTCACTTTACCACCCTTGGAAGACGCCGCATCAACACAATAAGACGTAGCGTATTTCAACAGCTTGTCCTTGCTCTTCTTAATGTCTGAGACTGTTTGTTTTTTGACACCATACTGATCGCAAACACTCGCAACGCTGGCCCCTTTTTTAAGCTTTTTGATCAGTTCTAGTTTCTGCATCACCGACAAGTTCACACGTTTACGTTTTTCATTTGGCTTAGACATAATGCACCGTACTAAACACAGGCAGGTTCTAACTGATTCTAAGGTGCACCGAATGAAGGCTCTTGCTAATTCAATTCAATTCAATTTATTTTTCTTTGTCAGAATACAAAAGAAATGATATTGTGAAAAAAAAATACAGTAATAAAACCAACAAAAGGAATATAGAGTACAGTACAGAGTACGCTGACAGAGTACGCTGATAGATCACAATACGTATTGTAACGTTGTGAGAGACAGCTTTCTAATCTGGTGAATTCCAAAACAATAAAAACCGTTCTTTTGGTACATTCTTTTACTCATAGATCTGCGCATATTGAGTCCGTTAAATCCGAAGTCCGTTAAATCGAGGGTTGACTGTATTTGAATCACCTTTGACGAAGTGAATAATTTTTTTTGTACCGTGAAAACGTCATGCCAAGATACAACTGTGTATTTTCATGGCTGCCTGAAAGTACGGCCTGATTTGTTACATTTTGCAGATTTTGACTACGGCTATTGCTACTATCTGAATGCAATTTTATAAGATTTTTTTACTTTTTGCTGACTTGTAATGATATCAAAGATTTTTTTGTTGTCTTGGAGAAGCAGTAGGCTACAACATGAGAAAAAGCAAGTTAAAAAACGTTCAATCAGACTTTTAGCAAACGGCTAACAGTCTGACTAAAACTTTCTGAATCAAACTAGCCTATGTTTATTTTCGAAAGCCAGATGAAGTGAAACCTCAATTTATCATCTGGAGAAGACAGTAAAAAAGACGTTAAAACATTGATTTTGGAAAATTTCATTCAGACATTTCTCAAATGCTGGCAAAATATGGAAAAGTCTGCAGAATGTCACTAATCAGGCCGTATCTCTGGAGTGCCATGTTGCTTTTAATGGCTTTTAAACAAACGTCCTTTCACCGTCGTACGGACGGCTCTTACGTTCTGAATCGCCACAATATAAGATTCTAACAAGCTAATGATTGATTATAATCTTACAAACAGTGGCAACATTGTCTTACAATTTATACTACAGAAATTTGCATTCTGCTCCTCACCTTGGCATTTCCTTCTTCTGCATGTTTCTGTTTCATTCTGTCCGCTTCCTCTCATCTCGTTGTCACAGTACTCTCCCAAACAGACGCGATGCTTCATGTGACTTCCTTCTCCGCAAGTCACGGAACAAGGGCTTCGGACCCATTGGCTCCAACCTTCCGCAAAAGAAAAGTTAGATGGCGTTTAATACAAATATAGAGAGTTTGCACATTTTTCATTGTTTTAGGACAATTTTCCATCCGAATTGATAATAATAAATATTTACAGATACACAATCATTTAACTTTGAACGTGAAAAATATAAAAACATGTTGAAAACGAACACTAGATGGGTGTTCCCAGCTAGAAATTTCACGTGTATTACACGTAGATTCTACGTACCTTGGGTCGTGTATTATACGTTAATTTTCACGTATAATCCACGCATATGTGTAGACACTATTTCACGTGCATTACACGTATATTTGGTGGTGGATTTTACGTGTTTTACACCCGCATTACACCTAATTTCCTCGTATCTGACACGTAGATTCTACGTACCTTGGGTCGTGTATTATACGTTAATTTTCACGTATAATACACGCATATGTGTAGACACTATTTCACGTGCATTACACGTATATTTGGTGGTGGATTTTACGTGTTTTACGCCCGCATTACACCTAATTTCCTCGTATCTGACAACACTAATACACGTGTTTTCCACGTATATTTGGTGGTGGATTTTACGTGTTTTACACCAGCATTACACCTAATTTCCTCGTATCTGACACGTAGATTCTACGTACCTTGGGTCGTGTATTATACGTTAATTTTCACGTATAATACACGCATATGTGTAGACACTATTTCACGTGTATTACACGTATATCTGGTGGTGGATTTTACGTGTTTTACATCCGCATTACACCTAATTTCCTCGTATCTGACACGTAGATTCTAAGTTTCTTAGGTCGTGTATTATACGTTAATTTTCACGTATAATACACGTATAAGTGTCGACACTATTTCACGTGTATTACACGTATATTTGGTGGTGGATTTTACGTGTTTTTACACCCACATTCTACCTAATTTCCGCGTACCGTATCTGAAATCAACAATTTAACACATTTGTATTTATTTAACACATTTGTATAACACATATTGTTATAAGAGGCTACTGTCCAATTGTGACCCTTCTAGCACTCATCCGGAGAGTTAACGCTTGTTTTGAACTTTATTTGGAATTAGAGAAGAAAAAGAGCAATAGCAGTGGTGGGAATCGAACCCGCGTCAATGAAAGCCAACCAGCTGACAAAACCCCTAAGCCAACCAGCTGACAAAAAACCCATCACTTAATTTGCTTTCTATCATCTTCTTTTCGCCATTTTTACGTCACTTAAACCGGAGCTTATGATTGGTTGGCGGTTTCATTCTAGTCATTTTTAGTGGCAGAATTTCGACTTGTTAAAGTGGCTACCGTACCAAACCTTAGTAAGTAATTGTTTAATATTAGTAAGCGAGACCACTTAAATTTACACTAAGAACTATCGTTAAAAGATCACATTATTTGCGACTAAAAAATGTCATGAAGTTTCCTTTTTACATAACGTAATAAAAACGTGTAAAGACACCTACAAAAACACATAATCTAACTTATATCCTAAAAAATGCGGAGGAGCGTGGTTGACACCAATCCACTTGAGTGGAGAATTCTTTCTGTTTATACCGTCCTTGGGAGGTAGTTTTACCTAACACAGATTAAAAATTGCCCAAATGAACGAAAGAACTTCAACACGTTTAATATACGTGGAAAACACGTGTTACTTTTCAACAGATGGAAACGTGCAATACACGTGGAAACAACATATAATCAAAATATAAAAAATTCCGATAAAACATCCTTCTGCTCGGGTAAACATTTTTTCTCTTTTGTATGCCCTCTTCTGGGTGTGATTTTACCTTATATACCTTAAAAATTAGTCAAATAATCATAGGATTTTGAACACGTGTAATATACGTGGAAAACACGTGCTATTTTTGCAAGAGTTATATTCAAAAAATAATCCCTGATAAAACTTCTAGAATCATATTTACACACTAGTCATACTAAATGATAGCTAAAATATGTCTCTAAAAAAATGTTTTTTAAACTAGTGAATTTGTGTTGGTGTACACAAACTCCTTAATAACACCTGAATTCTACCTAAGATACCATACTACCTAAAATCAACCAAAAATCAACGTGTAATATACGTAGCTTTCTAGCTGGGTTGCGGCACAATAGGCTTCTTTAACCTACAATGATGTCATACACAGAAAAGAGATATTATTGTTCACAGTATTACCGGACTTCGTTCAGAAATGGCTCGTAACATGAGGGCCTCTGCTGCATGTCAATGAGGTGCGATGATGAAGACTGCAAATTACACCATCTTTGAAGGCTTCACCGCTTCATCTATATCCATTCAATAGAATAACTAGTCTTTCTCTACTTTGATGGCTTGACAAGAAAATACTTTCTACCATTCTGCTGATCACAAACTTTATGCTTAATACCAACAACAATGTCCATAAAATCAACATCCACCGTCTATCAGCCTCATCAGACTTTAATCCCATAGAATGACAAGGCGGACCCTGTCCATCTTTACACGAGTTTTATCACCTCTGTTCCAACAATCTCTTCACCTCCACACGAGGTCTGAGTTACTTTGAATCCCTTTAAATGAGATAAAGGAAAGTCTCGGATAAATAGGCACCGTTTTAATAAGCCAGTCACTGCCTCTTGTGAACTCAAATGAACAAACGACACAACCATCTTTAGATGCAACGTCTTACAACTTTCTCTCTCAAAGGCGTAATGATTTCTGAACAAAGTTGAGAAGAATGACTCTCTGGCACTATGTGAAAGTTTGCTGTTCAAATGCAAGAAAAATCTTGTGTAATGTTGTGTTCTGGTCGTGTTACCCTTTTAGGTAGCAAATCTCAAAGATCAGAATTGCAGCATATTTTCACAAGCATACAGAAACTACTACGTCTTATTGCAATTTTTCTACGTAACGTAAATGCACAAACGCTGTGCATCTTAGGAACGTTATTCACGCAAGGTTTTAAAAAAGTTTTCTTTCTCTAAGGATGAATAGTACTCAACTTTATATCACAAACCTGTACAATTTTGAGAACGGCAAGATTTTGTTTGGACAACTTTAATTCCCATTGATGCTGCCAGTCCGGGTCCTGTCGAAAGCCGGAACCTTTTTTGTGTTCCAGTGCCGCACGTAACCGAGCAGTTGGACCAATTCCTCCACGAGTCCCAATTGTCTGTCATAAACAAAGCGTTTTCATTAACCAACTTCATGCGGGTGCGATATTATAATAGACAATTATTATTTATTGCCTGTCGAGGTTACTTATTTGGAAGACTCTAAATAACACCACGCAAAGTTTGTTGATTCTGCAAGTGAAAAGAAAGATTTGTGATCTTACCGGCTGTACAAGTGCATATTGGACAAGGACACTTCCTTCTAGGTACTTGTGAAAACTGAGCAGCCCTTGCTTGCATTGTATATTACGATACAAACACGTTATCAGTATAAAAAATGCAGCTTGACCGTGGTCAACGCGTTCCCCTTCCTCATTTTCATTACAAACTTGGTTGGTTTTGAATCTTTATTCTCGCACCGACAAAGCCTTGATAGGTTATTTCTAGTATAGGTTCGCACACTCGTAGAGGCTTTTTACGCAGGCCCAGTTACGGGGATTGGCCAAGTGAAGTTCTCTGATTGTTGTTGAAGAGGTGTTTCAGGAGAATCTTTCCATTCACTAGATGCCATTGAATGGAAAGCAGTTCTGAAATGCGTTGTGTATGCGCACACCTCGAGAGCCGAACCAGCGCCGCGTGATTTTGAGTCAGGTGCGTAACCACTGAGCTGACGGGGCAGACTTCTGTCAAGGTTACGAGCTGTCGGCTTTTATGGATTGTTGGCGTATTGGCGATTATGGATTGTTGGCGTTGGAAGTATTGGCGATGCCTCAACCGCTTAAGAACTGGTATTGGCAGGTGTAAAACCTTGATGAGACACTGGGGGTATTCCATGGGGAGCACAAGTTGCAAATGCGGACATGAGCAAACGATCCAACATCTACTCAAATGCCTTGACCTAAAAGCAAGGTGCTCTGCACAGGATTTGGCCAAGTTCAACGATAGAGCAAGAGCCTGCGTGATGCTCTGGGCTACGGCCGTGTGACACGATGAAGAAGAAGAATAGATTGTTGCCAAACTGTTGTTATTCTATGTGGTGTGTAACAACAGTTTGCTATACTATGTGATCATATGTGGTGGGCGTGGCAGTTGTTCTATCGGCGCCGTGCAAACATACACACTGTACAGACAGATCGTTGAACCATAACTTCTTGCATCTCATTGTTTTGCTTGAAGTTTGTTCATTCAACTCAACGAACAAAACAAGAACAAAACCTTGATGACATCATCAGGAGGCGATTGATTTATCTCAAAATGCATTTTTCATTTTAACTGGACCAACTTGCCAGCAGCCCTCATGAGTACTTTTGTAAACTAAGTTCAAATCTAGACCTAATGATGTTAAAATTGTTACCAATTTTTTTTCAGACGATTAGTTTATCTCAAAGTGCATTTTTCATTTTACATCCGATTTTAATAACTTGGATATTGCAATAACAAGCATTTGCGCTATATCCACATTGTCAACTATCCTCTTGGGCGCTGAACATCACGATAGTGAGAAAATAATTTATTCAGTCTTAACGTTCAGTAAAATGGAATTATGAATTCACTTACATTGTGTCAAGGTTGGTTGTACAAAGAATCCAGCCAGAAGCAGTAACAGTCCTCCTTGCATTTTCATTTCTATAAATCTTGATTTCAGCAAAAAAACTTAACTGTAAAAACATTTTTGTTTAGTAAAGTGATGGTGAAATTACAGCATGAGCATTACATAAAATACAGGTAGCCTATTATAGATGGCTGGAGCATTTGAAATGCGTGGAAAGCAGGCTTGCACAAAAAATGATGCATAATAATCATTTTAAAATGCTGTAAAAATTATTCCTGTTTTTGCGAATTTGATCAGTACCTCAAGTGACCAAAATCTGCAATATATCATTTTGATTGTTACGCTTCTGCTTGCTTTCAAATGTTACGATGACTAACTGGAGATTCAACTCACCGGCCAACTTGTCAGTAGCTCTCATGAGTAATTTCATAAACTAGGTTCGAACCAAGACCTAATGATGCTAAAATAGTTACGAAATACTTTTCAAAATGCTGGGATCAAAAGTCGAGGTAATATTGCTAAGGCGCTTCATGACTACGATACCAAATTGAAAATAGGCAATGACGATTGTTAAAATCGTTAGGTACTGCAAAACTACAATAGTTTTTCGTTAAAGGATGAGGATAATGAAAGCGGATAAGTTTGACTCGGTCACTACCATGGTACGAAATTATTAAAGAAACTATTGCGGAAAGATGCAAAGCTGCAAAAAAGCTATGATACGATTTCTTAATACCAATCGAAGTTACATTGTTGGAACTGTTCAAGTTTTGTAACTAAGCTGGTTGCTCTAGCAACTGTTCTGTTCATGCATATTTTACCCCTTGCGTACTTTTCTGACATGAGACTGCTACATCAATTGGGTATTGAAGGTATGGTGGAAGGTAAGAGGTGCAGGAGAAGAAGAAGAATTTGGGGAGATGATGTAAAACAGTAGGCTGACTTGTGAAGCATCGGAGAAGCGAAAAGAGCAGAAAAAGTACGGTCACACTGAGCAGGTTTCCTGTAAATTTTGAACTGCTGGTCTTTTATGACATCACATTTAATTTTTTTTTAAATGCCTTGGAAGACTCTCAAAGCAAACGTTCAGGAAACTTGTTACCTTTTGAATTTCTTTTTTGTGTAGCTTAATTAAGTTTAAATCGCCCTTGCACTTGTAATTTTAATTGTAGGACTATTATCACAAAAAACATTTTTTTTTATATCCTAGGTTTGGTGGCTGTACAATTTTAAGAGTGGTAGTTTAGCTAGTACTGTTTTATCGATGTATATTTTAAACTTTTGGGTTTTGCTATCTTTTCCTTTTGTTGGTGTCAAATTCGTATGTTTGTCGTTCTGTACATATTTGCGCCAGCAGCAAAAAATAAAATTGATTGATAATTTGATTGATACGTGTGAGAGCAACTGACAGCCAACGTTCGTATCGGAGACGGCACATGATGATAATGATACTTTTCTACTTTCCCCTTTTCATTAGCCTGCTGTTATATTATACATTGCAATACTTTCGTTTTGTTTCCGATTACAATGGTATAATTAAAAACATATCTTTAGCTCGTATTTTACAATGATTGGCCTTTGAGACCTCTAAAATCAAATTCCTGAAATTTAGAACCATTCATTTTACAAAATTCTCAGAATGCAATCGAATACTTAGCAATATTAGGCCTACTAACCAACATGCTTGCTTCAAACATGAGATTGATATTTTGAAATTAATTTGAACGTTGACGCTTTAAGTACAACCTCGCCTGCTGAGATAGTTTGTTATCATTTCACTTCAGCAACAGCTGTTTATGACTTTTCGCAGTATTGGATTTGCGGTTTATCAAATTAAATCTACCCTTTTTGCTTTGCATGAGTAAAACAGTCAACTTTATACGACTGGTGTTCCTGACATACTCTTTCCCATCCTGTCCATTGGTGCTTGCAGCAGCTTTTTGATACTGAGTTGCTTATTTTTATTTATGCAATCGCAGCATTAAACCTTTCTGGCAATGGCGGAATATGAAATCTTCGCGGAAATAACAAAGATGCAGCGTGCAGTACAAACCTCTGAACACGATTTAGTTAATACCATAAAGAATGTAATCAACTGATCACTTATACTTCTTTCTTCATGCTTAGTCTCAAGGCATAATTGCCGCCTGCTTAAACAAAGGTCAATATAATTCTAATTTAAATGTTAAATTAAAATTGTTAAATTCTAAGCTCTTGGTGCAACACAAAATCGTTAGCCTAAGTTGTAAGTTACGTTGTTGTTTCGTAAGAATATCATCCATAGCGTTTGTTGTCCAATCTTTCGTCCTTTTTTCTGCCTATAAACAATTGTCGGCTGTAGTTTGTTTGCAATGATCTTGGGATAAGAGCAAGAATAGATGAGCTAAAATTTTCCACTAATTTAAAAAAAATTGATTTCTGCTTTGTGAAGAGATTGCTGTTTTACCAAGAAATGATTTGCATATTCTCGATTGTTCTGTTCGCGCCATCTTGGCTGTGCTCAAGCGCCCACGTTACGTCATAATGGCCGCCCGCATGGAGCTGAAGCAAATCGCAAGATAGCTCAACATCGATGAACATTGAACAACCTGTTCGCTTGTCACGGGAATATTCATCCATTGATGTCCAATTGTTTTTAACTTATTTTATTTCGCTCCACCTTTGCATTTGAGTTACTGAAAAGACTCTTACGGTTGTACAACGTTGCATTATGTATCTTTACCTTGTATCTTAAACTTGTAACATATTTTTATTTTTGCCTTTATTGCAAACTGAGTAATAAATTTGCTAGTCATTGCTAACGCACCCCTGTACGTCAAGGATTTCATACTAGCCGACTATTAGTACAGTATATACTGTACATCAAATTGACACTGGCACTGCCATAAAGGACGCCTGGGGTATCGTGTCTGGATGCCTGCGACCTACAACATCGGACAATCTCCCTGTCTTTGCAGGCATCCAACCAGCTGAGCTTCGTCGCGAAGAAGCCATCCTGTCTCGCCGCGTAACGAACCCCAACCACTTGTTCCACTCAAGTCTCTACAAGTCTGTGATCGAGCAACCCAGGTGACTGAAATCGAGACACCCTTTTATACGTGCCGCACAACTCCTGATGAAAACCACTGAAGACCAATCCATCAGTGCGGCTACCTGGGCGGACCACCAATGGAGCTAGGAGTGGAAGAAGAACTCTTCAAGACTCCAAAGTTTCATCTCCGACCCCCTCGCAATCGGAATGCATTTGCCAAGGAAGGCTTGGGTGCGGTTCAACTACCTGCGTACTGGCGTCGGACTATTCCGATCCAACATGCACAAATAAGGGATGGCTCCATCCGCGATCTGTGATTGTAGCAAGGAGGAACAAACCGTAGACCACACTATCTGTAACTGCGCCATCTACCATGCGCCAAATGGTGTGCGTGAACTGGATGACGAATCAATTCAGTGGCCGCTCGACACCCACTCAAACATCTAGACCGAGTCACCACCACTGCCCAAGGGTAGTGATTAGTGAAAGACAGAGCCCCTCGACTCTTGGAGTGGCGAAGAAGGTTCACACGAAGAAGTAGGCCTACAGTATATCAATTCAATTCATTTTTCTTTGTTGGAACGCAAAACAAACGATACCGTGGAAATAAACGAAAGTCACAAAACTAAAAAACGAAAAAGGTGGCAAAACCGCAATGGTTTAAGATGTGCATGTACAAGATCTAATTTTATAGTGTATGCATCGATAAATAAAGTTAGGCACGGCTACCAAACATGATAGTTGAAACAAGTATCCTAGATGGATTGGTATCCTACCCGCTGCGCCATCCCAATTTACTAGATATAAATTTGAAAAGCGCACAAAATTGCTGCTCAATTTAATTGACAACGCAGTGACCAGCAGCCAGTAAAACTGTCCATCTTTTCAATGGCTTAACATCACGAGACATTGCCGCTTCATCTGCTTGAGCGATTCGGAAAGTAAAAAAAACATGTTTTTCTGAAAAAAATATTAATTTTAATTAATAAAGCATGGCTCGATTCGGATCTTATTGCTTGTACATGTTGCTATGCTGTCATCGTCAGCTTGATGGTTTTAAAACGCTTCAATTGTGATGTCAGAGTATGTTCGGATTAGCAACGTTCGAAGATGTCATGATGGCAAAACCGATTGAAGAAACCGCATTTGCTTCGTCGGCTTTCCAAATGACATCATCGCGTGCTGTTGAAGCCACGGCATGACGGACAAAAGTGTTGTTCGCTTTTCGACGGCGAGAAGCCGCGGCTGGGATTGTGGTCTTCTGAGAACTTGTTTGTTAAACAGTTCGTTTGTTCATCATCTCGATTATTTTCTGATATAAACTGTCACGTAAAAGACGTGCCGCTAGGGTAGATCATCCACCTGCCAGCTTGCTTGTTTATTATGTGTCTGCAGCAAATTTTCCTCGAAGACACTGGTCAGTCATGTCCAAGTTGTTTATAAGCTGTCACTAAGTTTTTGATAATTATGACGCAAGCGATTGCAGTAGCCTACCTATCGTTGGTAGAAACAAAGCTTTTAGGTTCTTCTTCAAAGACTTTGCAGCAGTGACGTAACTAGAAAGAAAATGTCAGGGGGAAAAACAACTGTTGGGAAAGGACTAATATTTATATGTTGAAAACAAAAAGTTTGTTTAAAAATATAGCAACTAAATGCATCCAAAAAATTATGAAACGTTATTCATAAGTGTAATACAATGTCATTAAAACGTTTTTATTAATAATAATAATTTATTTGCATCAGACAAAGCTGTCCATATCCAACACAAAACAACAAAATAATACACAAACTGCAAATGCACAACTAACGAACAACAACAACGAAATAACATCAAAAAATAACAAAATAATACACAAACTGCAAATGCACAAAATCTCAATAAACAGGCTAGGCCTATCTACTGTTACAAGTTTACAGACAATGGTACGGTAGCGTTACAAGTTAGAAGAATTGAAAGTATTGAGAACGATAAAAACAATCAGATGACATGGCAGCCATCAAAACTAGATAATAGCATACATAGAATTATTATAATGAAGACGGTAATTTTATATACGATGGCAATCAGACCTCATCAGGGAGGCAACAATAGAGTTAGACGATACTTCGCATCTTCCAACAAAAGAAAAATCATATTTACGAAGTAATGCATCAAATGTTATGATGTTGCACAAGACTTGATGTTCACGTACGCTATAGTGTTTAGGCAAATTGTGTATAATTCTAAACGCATTATTGAAGGCAACACGCGGACGATTAATGTCACGTTGATGATAATTTTCCCACAGATGACATGCATACATTGGCGTACAATAAGAACAGAATAGAACATTTTTAATATCACTGGAGCACTTGTAAAATTTTGATTTTAATTTGTTGGCAGAACAGTAGATTGATCGCACTTGTCGATTTATATCCTTGTCGTCACACATTGCCGTGTCAAGAAAAACACCCAAATATTTGACACTGTCTACGAATTTGATCTCACTTCCATTGAGCCGTACAATTGGATTCAAATTTAACTTTAAGTGTTTGGTTTGGAAGTACATAGCAAGTGACTTTTAGCAGTTAAAAATGACATCGTTAGAAAGCGCATAATCTTCACACACATTCAAGATACTCTGCAGACCATGAACACTTGAAGAAATACAACAAATATCATCAGCAAACATGAGATGATTAACAAGTGTATTACCTATGTAACAGCCTGCCTTGGTTTTGCTTAACACAGTCGATAGATCATCCATATACACGGCAAATAAGTAAGGACTGAGAACACCACCCTGTTTGACCCCATTGCTGATAGAAAAAGACTGTGAGTAATGACAACCCCAGCGTATGTACATCCGATGATGGGTATACCAATAAACTATTAGACGAACAAGGCACATCGGCACTCCTCGTTGAATTAGTTTCTTGAATAGGAGGTTGTGGTTTACCCTATCAAATGCTTTCGAAGCATCTAAGAATACAGATAAAACAGGACTTCCACGTTTTCTGTAGTAAGACACAGCTTGCTTAAGTACAAAATTGTCACTGTATACATCTTGTGATAGTTTAGCTTAATTTGCACCAGTAGAACATCTCATATCATTTAATTTAATGCCTGGTGAACAGCCTCATTCAATTTTCAGTATCTGTGCTATGCTTAGGTTTAAAGCCAAATTGATTATCGTTTGTTGTGAGATAGTCATTAATAAAAAAAAGTACAACATGTTCAAATAGTTTAGAAATGACAGTAGCAAGAGCAATAGGTCTGTAGTTTGCGATGTCTCTAACGTCACCAGATTTGTTTTTAACAATGGAAACTAATTCAGTTTTAAGACAAGCATTTGGCACATACCCATGAACAAGGCACATATTAAAAAATGATGAAAGGTATACACTGATACTGAAATCTGCATAAGCAATGTGCTCAGAAGATATTTTATCACAACCAACAGAGCAATTTAATGGCAATTTATGAAGCAAAGAAGAAACTGTGTCAGCAGAGGTCAGAAATTGATTAGTATTGTGATAGCCATGTATATCATTTAAGTGAGATGAAACAAATTCTTCATTGACAACTTTTTTACCAGTCGAGTTTAGCAATTGATTAAAGTGACACATCCACATGTTCGAAATGTTTTTACTTCCAACAGCACTTCCGACAGAGGTAGGTAATGAACATCTTTGTGATCCAGACTGTTTAATTTTATCCCAAAATGTTTTAAACGAGGAGTCTGCATGAAATGCTTTGGCAATGGCATCTGCTTCATGCTGATCTCTGTTACTTTTGCACTTTCGTAGAGAAGATTTGAATATTTTACGAGTAGCAGACATGGCCTTGTGTATGCTGCCAGTTTTAGGTTTGCCACCTTCAACCCAGTCCAGGTACTTAGCTCTGGCTTGCTTGTGGAGGGACTTGACAGTATTGTTCCAACCAGGAGTTGAATAAGTAGATATTTTCTTGTTTTTAACTAAAATAACTTTTCTTGAGGCATCTAGGAGGACCTCTACGATACTGTCATAAAACTTGTCAATCTCCTTTAAATGAGATTTATCACAGCAGAGAGAGTTTTGACATATGACAGAATCAGCTTGCAAAGAAATATGAGCTAACCTGTGTTTGGTTTCTTGAGCATAGCGTTCTAATTGCAGCTGAGATGCTGCTTTCCAAGAGAAAGTATTTGAATTGGTATATTTGGGATCAATGAAATCCAATTTTGGAAGCGACTTACAGTTGAAATTAACCGACAAGGGTCGATGGTCAGATATAATATAGTCATTGAGAACTTCTACCTTACAGATGGATTGGTGTAGAGCGGTGGAAGTGACACAATGGTCAATCCAGCTACATGTCCCATGAGCATCACTGATGTAGGTAAATGATTCAGCAGGTAACAGGGCCATGTCAGAAATAATCAGGTCCTGATCAGGTCCTGATATTAAAAATATATATTTTGGTGGGGGGGCGATTGCACCCCGTGTCAACGTCCCTGCTTTGTATGCGTTTTAATCCTTTTGCTACGGAATTAATTTTGCTCGCAAAGACCCTTTTTACTAATGTGACGTATCAGGTTTGCTTATGGGCCACTGGAGGGGCTTTAAGCAGCAAGAGTTAATAAAGTTCAGAGCATTCGGTTCAATATAAGATCTATGGTCCAACAATCTTTGCAATTAAATCTTGTTTTGCAAAGCGAAACCTATCAAGGGGGAAAACAAGTTTTGTGTTATTTTCGCCCGTGTTTACTGAACGGTTGTATGACTTCATAACGGTTACTGTTGCGCTTGTTGCGTCATTATGTTTGATATCGTTATGGTCGAGCTTCTGTTGATTAAAAACACAAGACTGGTATTCGAACAACTAAACAAATCGAAACTTCACAGCCCCGTTGAAACAACCACAAGTTGCCTCAGGCTATCACGATCTCCGCAACACTGGATCATACAATGTCGGTGTATATCTCGACACAGAAGGGATTATACAAATAAGGGGTCCAGGGAGCACCACTTGCTAGAAAAACAAAAGATACAAAATTGACGCTCTCTTATGTGCCAAAAACACAGAAGGCATCAAAGATACTTTGTAGCTCATTTGAACTATTTATGCTCTTTTTCCTATCTAAGATCTCTATACCAGATGGCAAAATCCGTCATTTTTACATGGATTCAACGTCTGCAGACGTTAAATCCAGTAGCGTAGCCAGGAATTTTGAAAGGGGGGGGGTTCGCCCACCCAACGGCGGGGGGTCTGGGGGGCCTCCCCCAGAAAATTTTGAAAAATTACTTTGAATTTGGTGCATTCTGAGAGCATTTTCAACAAAAATGTGGGTACGAATATTCCTGTAAAATGGTGCTATCCGGTAGCATAGCAAAGGGATAAGATCATGTTTTCTTCGGCATTTTTCGGAAAAAAAAGCTAAGTCTCTGTGTTTTCTTGTTGCTAATTCCTGGCTGATTGGTTTGAATGTTTGGTATTGGCAAAACTCGCTCTTTTAATGCAATTTTGTTTAAAATTAGGCAATTTTTTTAGACTGAAAGCATCATTCTCAATATCGTGACGTCACATGCGTGCCAAAGGGGGGGGGGGTTGTAACCCCCCCCCCCCCCCTTGGCTACGCCACTGGTTAAATCAATATAAAAATGACGGATTTTCCTGTCTGGGATAGATAATAATCACTAGACTAGAGGTTGTCTGTGGTTATCTAGAAGACTGCTGTTTATGATTGGTGGTGAAGCTTGCAGATAAACTTCTCTTCCCATATTGTACTGGTTTGTTTCGTCTACAATGAAACTTCAAAACTTTTGTGGTACGTGGGCCTGATAGAAGATGAACCGTCAAATCTATGTGAAAGACTAATTATTATTAGAAGCTGATTTCTAAACTTATAGTTTTGTAGGCTACCTCACAAACGTCATTGTTTTGCAGGGCTTGCACTTATTACGTCAACAATTAAAAATAAGAAAACCAAAACAACTTCCACCAATTTCAAACGCAGGAAATGATAAGCAAGTAAGAACTGACGTCATAATGATGCATCTAATCGCTTCACAACTAGAATAACGAAAAGATTTGGGGACGCAAGGACTTATCCGTGATGGCAAAAGGGACAATTAATTAATCATTAATCAGGTTTGATTCAACCTACAAAAACATCTTTAATAAATGCCAGGCCATGGGCTACCGAAACAGTAGCTAGTAGTAGAAAAATAGAGCCCCAGTACGGCACTCGAAAGGGCATCGGTTCGACACCGCTCAAAAGCATGAAACTGTTAACAAGGTAAGTTACGTTTAGCCCAGTAGCAAGTTTTGAAAACACTTGGGGCAAGCCGGATTTCGACACTGCAAACACTCTGTCAGAAGTTGTCGTTCCATGAAGCGAAGAGTTGGTTGAGAGTTTGTCTTGTTTTGGACGTTTTTGTTGATTTCTAGGCCCAATAATACTTTTGCTGAAGTCGTACACTTTGCATTCAACCAAATTCATCAAACTAAAACTAGATTTTTATAGAAATTTGAGTTGTAAATTTTGGTTAAAAATTTAACTTAGATTTGCGAATATTTTTGTTGCAACCGAAAGATTTCAATAATGCAGTTGCTAATGAAAGTTTGCATACAGATAGAAGGTTGCAAGCGCACGAATCATGCAAAGCTGACATGGTCGCTGACAAGGAAAACTCTTTAGATTTGAAGCCATATGCTTCCCAGTCAATGCTGCAAAAGCAATTTTAATGAACCTTTTGCGACATCATAAGATTTGAAAACGCTATATCTTTTTGCCGCTAGGTTGAGCAAAAGCTTCAAATAGCTGGTGCACAGCCGAGTGTTGACATCAACCTCTGTAGCCCACATTTTACAAAATTATCAGGGAGAATGTTTATCTTTTGTTTTGCGATGTCATTTTGTGCAAAATTATTGAAAGGATGTCTTCCTTTGGATATCAGAAAAACGGAGATACTGTGATAGCTAGGCCTAATGACTATTTAATTCTGTTTGGAACAGCGAATTTTAATTTGTTAAACTATTTGCTTTAATGCACACGGTAAATTCAATCAATCAATCATTTTTCAATCATTTTATTTTTCCTCATTAACACGTCCGGGACGAAAAAGATACTAACTACAAAAATCGACATAGACCTACCAGCAGTCCAGCACGTTAAAGAACGGAAAAGGTGGCAAAACCTTGAAAGGTTTAAAACATGCCTGAATAGAAAATCATGTAGTAGGCTATATATCAGCAGAGGTGGGCAGTAACTAGTTACAAAAGTAACTAGTTACTGTAACTAGTTACTTTTTGAGTAACTGTAACGGTAACTTCGTTACTATTTTCCAAAAGTAACGAAACGCGGTAACTAGTTCCTATTTTAGCACTTTTTCAACAGTTACAGTTACAAGTTACTTTTGTATTGAAATTTAAGTTTTTAATTGCCGTTTATTTCTCTGCACGTGTTTGTGTCTTGCTTAGTGCGTGTTTGCTGCGTTTTGCGAAATAATGCATTTTTCTCGCAGATATATCGGCGCAGCACTGCGCATGCGCGGTCCTACTTTTGTTTTGTGGTCTGGTGGAGAAGAATTGCCATATTGGAGAATTTATCGCCAAAGTCCAGAAATCTGGCGATTTTTTAAGACGTTTAGCTTCATATTTATGATTTGGCTCTTTTTTGGCGATTTTTGATAACTGATTTAGCTAAATTAATTGTTTTTGGCGATTAATCAATATGTACCAAAGACAGGCAAGACACAACAATACAACAGGGTTGAGCATTATAATAATATATTTTACATATTTACAAATGAGTTTAACAGTCAAACGTTTTCGGTTTAACTTAAGCCCTCATCAGGAACCTGAAAATATTTATAAAAATGCAGTAAATTTCAACTTATTGAAGGTAACTAACTAACTGACTGACTAGTGACTATAAGCATCAAGAAACACGCAGCGATTAAAAGCAACTGTTGATGCTTATAGTCAGTTAGTTAGTTACCTTCAAGAAGTTGAAAATTATTGCAATGGAAGAAGCAAACTGCTCTGCTGAAGAGGGGAGTAGCAGCGACACTGAAGTGGATGGTGGTAGGTAGAGCCACGGAAGAGTTTTTGCACCACTTTACGCAAAAACCAAGAAAAGAAAGCAATGCGCGTTGAATCTGTTACAAAAGTATTTGGAAGCGGACCCTGAGGACAAGTTAAGCGGATCCAGATTCACAATTGGACCGATGAAAAAACTGTTTTAAAAACATAACACTCCCATTCCGTCAAGTGCTGCAGTAGAAATATTGTTTTCACTGCAGCACTTGTTCATCACCAGACTTTATTCGTTCATCCCCGACGCCTACACACGCTCCATCGACCTGACACTACCAAGACAGGCATGGGTGCGCCTCAACCGTCTCTGTACGGGCGTCGGGCTTTTCCGCTCAACCATGCACCAATGGAAAATGGCCTCTTCCTCCTCCTGTGAATGTGGTGTCGAGGAACAGACCGCAAACCACATCATTGATTGATTGATTAAATCTTTATCCTCGCCCGTCGGACTGAGAAAGCTTCTTGCAGAACTTGATCCTGGCAGTTTCGCATACTTGTAGACTAAAGGCTTTAAATCGCTGACGCAGGCCCGGTCACCGAGATTGACAGAGTGAAGTTTCCGATTGTTGAAGTCTTGTTGTCGGGGAATTATTCCATCTATTAGATGCCGCTAAATGGAGAGCAGTCCTTAACGTGCGTTGCTCAATTGCAGCAAAGACTCTATTGTTGAAGTCTTGTTGTCGGGAAATTATTCCATCTATTAGATGCCGCTAAATGGAGAGCAGTCCTTAACGTGCGTTGCTCAATTGCAGCAAAGACTCTATTGTTGAAGTCTTGTTGTCGGGAAATTATTCCATCTATTAGATGCCGCTAAATGGAGAGCAGTCCTTAACGTGCGTTGCTCAAGCGCATGCCCTGAGAGTCGAACCAGTGCCACTTGATCTTAAAGCTTCTTCGTTCCAGAAGTGACGCGTTAACCAATTGAACTATCGGGGCGGACATCATCAATGACCGTAACATCTTCAAGCCACCTAACGGAGTGGAAGGTCTGCGTGTCATGGATGATGAAATCAAAGACTGACTGCTCTCTAGTAGCCTTCCAGTGTAGTCCGGAAACATCGTGAATCTGGGGTGGTAAAAGGATAGACCCTCGGCTCCAGAGGCTCACACGATAACGACGATTGGGCAAGGACATTTTAAAGCCCAAAAGGGCAGGCCTGAGTGACGAGCACTTTGAAATGCTCGTATTTCTCAAAGGAAATAAACATATAAGCCACTGAGTATTTTTTTTAAATAAAACCTTGTTGGTTTTGTACTTGTGCTGTTATGTTAGCATGGATGGCTCTAACACTATATATCAAACATTGCGGTTAAATTGGTCTTGCATGCAGAGCTGGCCAGGTGCAGAATTTTATGGTCAGATTTGTGAGTAACTGAAAGTAACTAGTAACTGTAACTAGTAACGGTAACTAGTTACTTTTTAAAATCGGTAACTGTAACGGTAACTCAGTTACTATTTTGGCCAAGTAACTGTAACTGTAACTCAGTTACTTTTGAAAGTAACTTTGCCCACCTATGTATATCAGTAGTTAGCACGGCTACAAAACTAAAAAACCAAATAGAAAAAAATAAAACAAAAACAGAAAGAAGCACACATGCAATAAGGTGTATCAATGTGTAAATTGTAACGTATATCGATGCAAATATCCCGAAGCTATAACTCGACAACCATTCAGTTTATTTCAATGGTGGTAATTGTTGTAAAGTCTGAAACTTAAAAAACAAAACCAACTGAAATGGAATCACATGGAACCAGCAATTCATGGAATTAGGCTACGGGATGGCCAACTAGGCTACCTTATGGAACAAGGTAACGACTAGAACATCACACGCCCAGGGCGAAAGGGAAAATTGAATTGAGTCCTGTCTTTATCATGAGTTACCATGGGGGGTAGGGGGGGACAGGTTATACCTGGGACTGGTATATAAGTCCCCCACCCCCCTTGGTAATTCATGACAAAGACAGGACTCAATTCAATTTTCCCTTTCGCCCTGGGCGTGTGATGTTCTAGTCTTTTCCACGGAACAAGCGGAAGGTAAAGTGCTGCCAGACATTTTTAAAAATTTTAGAAACAATTTTGAAATGTCTTTTGGTATTTTTAGCATTGGTCACCCAAAGCTTGCTTGTTTAAAACTAACCTACTGTAGTTGTGGTACTATGCATCAGGAAAGGAAATTTACGTAGGCCTATAAAACTTACTGGTTTAAAAATATATTACTAAGCATTTTATTTCTCTATGGTTCAACAAAGCATACTCTCTACCAAAGTTTTAAGCATTTACGAAACCTAACCCTAACCATAACCCTAACCCTAATACTCTCTACCAAAGCTTTAAGCATTTACGAAACCTAACCCTAACCCTAACCCAAAGCTTTAAGCATTTAACGAAAAATAAAAACTTACTAAACTTCAAATACATCCCAGGACTATACCCAGACAGCAAATCAACGTAAAAAACGACTGATGTGCTGTCTGAGTAAAGCTTCATGTTTTATGTGTTGAGTATAGGCCTACTGTATGCAGAGATGTACGTATACGCCGCAGACTTGCGGCGTAGACTTTTTGTTTACGCCAACGCTTGCGGCCACATTTTTTTTGAATAGTTCGCACTTGAGGCTACGCCGTAAAGTTTTCGCGGTTTTTTAGCGCATAGCGTCAACGCATACTTTTTAATGTATATTTTTCGCTACAACACGCCAATACCTTCCAGCACTGCAGTTGAAAGAATGTTTTCAATGGGCAAAGACATATTGGAATCAAAACACAGCAAAATGTCAGATGAACACTTTCAGATACTTGTGTTTCTTCGTGAAAATTCAAAATAAAACTTGTTTGTTTCGAGTGGTTCATACCGTGTGAATGTTTGGCACCTAGCAAACAAAATTAGTTTAGGCTAGTGTATGCGCTGACGCCGCCAACTTTTTTTACAAGTTACGTTGACGCATACGGCGTATGGTTTTTCGAACGTTTGCGTTTATGCTGACGGCGTCAATATTTTTTGTATGCGCGTACATCACTGCCTGTAGGCTATGTGTCTTGAGTATACGCATCGTTTATGTGTTGAGTGTACGTATCAGCAGAATACGAAAAGTGTTGTTGGTTTTCTTTTACTATTCACATTAGAAATTGTATTCCTGGTGTGAATGGTAAAAGGAAACTAACCAGAGCCATTTTTCGTGTAACGTTTTTGTATGCTGAAAACAGTTTTACATATTTGGTGTGAATTTCGCCTTACTGTAAACAACATTTAGTTCAAGCTGCATAAGCTTTTAGAGAACACATAAAAACTTTAAAGATATTTTATCTGCGGTTTACAGTTATCACCAAGTGATCAGAACAATTTTCTCTGGTTCAGCGTTAAAAAAATTGATCGATAACCTTCATGGTCGTGACACAAATTAAGTGGTTCACCTACTTTACATAAACTGACGTGTGATAACGATGTCAAACCAGGACGCTTCTCTTTTGAGGAGTGTTCTTGGCTTTACTCGGCAAAAGCTATTAATATCTGGCCAGATTACAAAGTGGTTCAACAACATAAATCACGTCTTAATTGCAGTCATGTCAGTCAGAATGTTTGACAGACAAATATTTCAATAAATTTTTGAGGCAAAGCCTATAATTTTACCAAGCAACCTCTTCCAAAAGAACAGAGCTTTAGTCAGTAAAGCGCCTCTCAAAGCAAAACAATTTCGGTCAGTTATCTGTAAAGTCGACTATTTTACGAGTGATATGTATAATGCAATATACATAACTCATATTTCACAATGTAGGTACAAACGACCTGTTGTAGCCTGATGCTGCGAGTTCGAGTTTGCTGTGGTAATAACGAAATGGACTATAGCTGATGGAACACAGTTCCCTAGTCATGTGCTATGACAGGTCGTCTGTATCTACATTTGTGAAGAAGCAACGATCATGCCGCTGAAAGCGATAGTCAAGCTAATGCATAACTCATATAGTTACAAAAATTTACTACAATTTAGAAAAGTGTACCGTATGCAAATTTGTTGTTTCAGCGAGTCAGAGAAATTTAGTCAGTGAGCAAAATTTAATTTAAGTTCTATTTCTACAGTTTTCCGAACAAAAAAATAAATGGAAAGAGATCAGGTAAAACGAAACGATCTTTTTTTGCAAACTGAGAAATCTGTTTTAAAACTTTTATGGTTGGCCACCTGCACAAAAACTAGAGAATGTGTTAAATGTTTCTCAAGATATATTTAAGCCATTTTGACATACTTGACTTCAAGGTCGTATGGCACATAAGTGATTTATTACAATGTTTATATCGTGAAAACTACTGCTTGGAAATGATTGATAGGATAGGATGGAATAGACCCTCGTAGGGACAGTACATTACGGGACACGCAACTCCGTTGTTCCGCCAACATTAGAAGGGTATTTTGCCAATTTGACATTTTTAAAAGCGGATGTAGTTTCGCATCCCCATGGTCTACAATTCTTAGACCCTCGGCGCCAGAGGCTCACACGACGACGACGACGTGCTACTTAAAAAACAAACTATTTCAAGAGTATTAAATATTTTACGATATTTGGTTTTGTTGTGAAGGAAAATCCTTTGACTTGGTCGTTTTTTTTTCAATGTTAACTCTCGTAGTAATCTGTTTTGGGTCAGGGTAGGTCATTGTTTGTTCGTCGTCGTCGTCGTTGTTTGTTATTAGGGTTAGATATGTTCAACACAAACATATTTTGAAAGTATTTTAAAGTGGTTTTGATTCAACTCAAAATGTTTCGTCTCGTTGTCATTTCGTTTTGAATACGTTTTTGTTGCTTTTTTGTTGAAAGAAGTTACTAAATGAAGCGATCTGGCACAACCGCAGCACATTCAAAACAATTTAAAAGTAAAAAAATTACCAAGTCAAAATATAACTCTTTGGGGATGAATTGATATGTTAATTGGCAGCTGTGTACTGTCAAGAGTTTTGATGGTGTCTTCTAAAGTTTGATAGAATCTTAAACTTTCTTAGCTCGAAACTTTTTGCGCTGTTTTTGTGTTTTTAGCCGCATTGTCTAAAGTGTTTATTTCGTCATAACAAGGGTGGTATTTTCGTTCACGAGGCTAAATAACCAGTCTTGCACCTGCAAATGTTTGGACAAAAAATTTGAGAAAGGTTTTTACAGACTCAAGTGATAAATTTCTACCACAGGAAAGTCAGCAAGCATTTTGTAGCATACCGTATCAATATGGCAAAGCATCTAACTTTTGGATGACATGCAATTTTGTAGGTCTTAAGTTCGAGGTTGTAATTATCAGGTTTGCTGTGTTGGTGATAAGTTCTTTGATTTTATCGATTAGCACAAAGTATGGCCCGAGGCTTTGACTTATTAAAATTACTTTTTTTTCTTTCCATAACACTCAACTCTCCATGCAGTGGCCAAGAAGACTCGTTTGTGGCAGGTTTGTGGATATCTTAGTCTATGACGTAACCATAGAAACAGGCATGGCCATGACGTAACTATTGGTCATAATTTGATCACAATTTTCCGTTTTCAACTCCGAATATAAACTAAACAATACCACGTGTTTACATTTAACTTGTCCGGGGAAACTACCTTATAGTACCCTACCTGTTTTACCTCTAGTCATTGTTTCAATGCCAAACCATGGAGATAAATATTACGTCACAATCGGTTATTGTATTTACTTTAAATAAAACATTGGTCCAATTGTATCGTCGATAATGTTTTATGAATGGAATCATAACAGTAGCAACTTCATCATCACTGGCCATGTCTATCAGGTCCACCACCGACCGGCATTCGTTGCTACACTGGACTGAAAACGACCGGAGAAGGCCTCAATGAAGACGCGCGAAACATCACCCAGTGTGACGCGGACTACTCATGCGTGTCGGCATCTGCAAACGTTTTCCAGGGAATGGAAGAAGGTACAGTTGGAAAACTTGCAAACAATTATAATCTTCTGGTTGGTTGTTCCGCTCCGTTCTTTCTGACTAAAGTTAACAGTAAAGACATTCAAAACAAGTTTATTTCAAACGATCCAATTTTTTAAACACATAACCCTTTGTATTTGTTGCTTTTCAAAACCCGAACAATTTGTTTGGTGTGGCATCGAAACCAAAAGAAGTTCAACAGAAAGCAAAAGTTATAAAAGTTCTTTTGTTCATATTACCATCGTGTAAATGCTTCACCCACCCGCACTTTCCACCCAATTGAAAAATAAATTAATTTATTCAATGCATGATGTCAAACCCGGTCTAAGGACTGCCAAGCACCACATCAAAGTAGCTTGTAAGTTGTAATTGCGATAGTTTTAACCTGAACATTTTTCAAAATTTGATTCAGATACCTTTGTTTACATTTTTCCTTTGTTTTGTCATCTTTGGCCTGGTCATCTTTGTCATCTTTGGCCTCTAACATGGCCTGGTAATCTACAAGTTTCACGCTAAATTACGTCACAGCATCACATTATGCATCATAAAGCTAATCTTTATAACGTGTGACAGTGAATAAATGGCTGTGGTGGATTTCACAATTTTCTAATTTCTTTAATTAATCAGTAACAAGAACTTTCAATTAAAATTGCACCCCTTGTGTTTGGCGCCAGATATTATAAACTCAGGCTGGTTTGCATGCACGTGGATAGTCACGTGATCTTCGTCATGTGAGTGACGAAGCCCAAAAACCAATATTGAGAGGCATGTGTTTGCTTCAGTCATCAAGAATTGACTGAAGTTTTCCCACAAGCAAGTCAACAAAACGAACCTCAAAACCTACTCAATAAAATGCATCTGGAAAAGCAAAATATTGATGAACGTTGAACGTTGAATGAACGCTGCAACTAGTGCTAGAAACGATAATTGTCCTGATGAACACCCAAACTTTTCAGTATTCAAAACTAAAGTGAATCAAATTTAACAAGTAGAAGTCTATTCAAACGATAATATAATTAATAAACAAATGATTGAAAACAATTTTAGCAAACAATTCTTGATTGAACAAAATCAAATGAGCTTGAGTGTTTAAGATTTTGCAAGAATTATAAGTTAAGTAGTTAATTAATTAGTTAATTACTTGGTTAAGTGATTGGTTAATTAATAATTAGATTGAAACGTGAGAATATTTGAGATCGGAAACTCTTCTGAAGATGTTAAATTTTAAATCCAGAACATTCTTAGAAACTTCTTTTCTTTTCAGTGGCTTGTCTTCTGTAACAGTTCAATTGACGGTTTAATTGCACTTTTGTTCCGCGTGTTAAGGAAAATTAGCTTCAACATACTCTATTATGTCTTCTAGTGAACATAGAAATAGGAAAATGCATTCCATCCTTGATATGCCGCAACTTCGCATGTGAACACATCCTTGACTTTCTTCCGGACTCTGCTGACGTGGTAAGCTGCAACATCAGCTGTTGTGATGAAGATCTGTGCAACCAACCAAAAGTAGAAATACTTGAACCTGCAGTTGTTGAAGAAGGTATGTGTTGTGGTTAGTAGTTGACTAGGTGACCCTACCTGCAGACAGCAAATCAGTCGGTTTTTTACATTGATGTCGATTGTGGAATCATTGTAAAAATGGTTGATTTGCTGTCTGGGTGTATTGGCCAGTGAACATGAATAGTGGATCAGTGGTACGCTCCAGCCTACCGAGCGTAGTTTGCTGATACATTTAAATTTATCGGAATCAACAAACAAAATAATTACGACTTTGTTTAACCCTGTCCTATAATTTAGTGCTTCCCATCGTTGTAGTGTTGCTCCTAATGGTAAATAGCTGCACCTTCTGTCCACATTATTTACAAATCCACAGTTATTTTCATAGTTAGCTAATAATGGCATAGCCATAATGACGTAACTATCGGTCATGATTTGACCACAATTTTCCGTTTTCAACTCCAAATATAAACTAAACAATACCACTTGTTTACATTCATCTTGTCAGGGGAACTACCTATAGTCTGTTTTACCAGTCCCCTACCTGTTTTACCTCTAGCCATTGTTTCAATGCCAAACCATGGAGATAAATATTACGTCACAATCGGTTATTGTATTTACTTTAAATAAAACATTGGTCCAATTGTATCGTCGATAATGTTTTATGAATGGAATCATAACAGTAGCAACTTCATCATCACTGGCCATGTCTATCAGGTCCACCACCGACCGGCATTCGTTGCTACACTGGACTGAAAACGACCGGAGAAGGCCTCAATGAAGACGCGCGAAACATCACCCAGTGTGACGCGGACTACTCATGCTTGTCGGCATCTGCAAACGTTTTCCAGGGAATGGAAGAAGGTACAGTTGGAAAACTTGCAAATAATTATAATCTTCTGGTTGGTTGTTCCGCCCCGTTCTTTCTGACTAAAGCTAACAGTAAAGACATTCAAAACAAGATTATTTCAAACAACCAATTTTTTAAACACATAACCCTTTGTATTTGTTGCTTTTCAAAACCCGAACAATTTTTTCGGTGTGGCATCAAAACCAAAAGAAGTTCAACAGAAAGCAAAAGTTATAAAAATTCTTCTGTTCACGTTACCACCGTGTAAATGCTTCACTCACCAGCACTTTCCACCCAATTGAAAAATGAATTAATTTATTCAATGCATGATGTCAAACCCGGTCGAAGGACTGCCAAGCACCACACCAAAGTAGCTTGTAAGTTGTAATTGCGATAGTTTTAACGTGAACATTTTTCCAAATTTCATTCAGATACCTTTGTTTACATTTTTCCTTTATACAGTATTGTCATCTTTATAAGTCCTCTAACATGGCCTGGTAATCTACAAGTTTTACGGTAAATTACGTCACAGCATCACATTATGCATCATAAAGCTAATCTTTATAACGTGTGACAGGGAATAAATGGCTGTGGTGGATTTCACAATTTTCTAATTTCTTTAATTAATCAGTAACAAGAACTTTTAATTAAAATTGCTCCTCTTGTGTTTGGCGCCAGATATTATAAACTCAGGCTAGTTTGCATGCACGTGGGTAGTCACGTGATCTTCGTCACGTGAGTGACGTAACCACGAAAGCAAAGTTGAGAGGCATGTGTTTGCTTCAGTCATCAAGAATTTACTGAAGTTGGTCAACAAAACGAACCTCAAAACCTACTCAATAAAATGCTCCTGGAAGATATTGAACAAAACTAAAGTGAACTAAACTTAACAAGTAGAACTCTATCCAAACGATAATATAATTAATAAACAGGAGATTGAAAAAAATTTAGCAAACCATTCTTGATTCAACAAAATTAATTGAGCTTTCAGTGGCTTGTCTTCTGTAACAGTTCAATTCGCGGTTTAATTGCACTTTTGTTCCGCGTGTTAAGGAAAGTTAGCTTCAATAAAAATTTTCTCGAGAAGAATGCTCATAATATCATATGCTGAGTCACATGACTGTGATGTCATATGTCACGCATGATTGCGTTACTAGTTTGGCGCATTCTTCTGGAAGACTATTATGTTTTCTAGTGAACATAGAAATAGGAAAATGCATTCCATCCTCGATATGCCGCAACTTCGCATGTGAACACATCCTTGACTTTCTTCCGGACTCTGCTGACGTGGTAAGCTGCAACATCAGCTGTTGTGATGAAGATCTGTGCAACCAACCAAAAGTAGAAATACTTGAACCTGCAGTTGTTGAAGAAGGTACATGTCGTGGTTAGTAGGTGGCCCTACCTGCAGAGAGCAAATCAGTCTTTTTTTTGCATTGATGTGGAATCAATGTAAAAATATGGTTGATTTGTTGTCTGGGTGTATTGGTCAGTGAACATGAATAGTGGTACGCTCCATTATACCGAACGTAGTTTGCTGATACATTTAAATTTATCGGAATCAACAAACAAAATAATTACGACTTTGTTTAACCCTGTCCTATAACTTAGTGCTTCCCATCGTTGCGAAAACTGTGTAGTCTTGGTCTTAATGGTAAATAGCTGCACCTTCTGTCCACATTATTTACAAATTATTGGTTATTTTCATGGTCAGCTAAGTGTTACACCATGGATGGCAATTTTTACTTTTTTTGTTGTTTCCAACTTTTGTACTCCCGCATTTCCTGTAGACTGTTCAAAGTCTATAATTTACGGTTTGGTTTTTATTTCATCAAAAAATCATCAACCACCTAACCCTGCAAACATTTTTCACAACAAATCACTCAAAAAGTTAACTCCATTTTTCAAAAACGTTTCAAAACCGCTCCTGTACCAATTAAACTGACTCGTTTTATTTAAGAATCGATTAGTTTCACGTGAGTTTCTTGATTCCAAGCACTTTCATTTGTTTGATTTCCAAATACTTCTTCCATTGTCCTTGCACTCAAACGCTTTATTTTCTATCATTTTCAAACTCCATAATGACATTTCAGCCCCAACCTGATTTTTTTTATTACAAAAGTGAAAACGTCTGCGCACGTTTTATCCGAGCACTGCCATGAACGACAAAATGCAGCACGAACTGAATTTCCATAATAGCTTTTTGCTGACCGAGTTTGGTAAATATGTGCTAGGCTCAGAACAGAAAGCGTTTGTCCTTTCCGGAATCGGCAATGATCCAAATGTAACGTTAACAACCTAAGAGCAAATTCACGTTGATTCGAATATGAAGATTTTGTTCTTCAATCGCGCCTATGTAATCTATATCTCAGCCATTAGCTTGGATAAGACACATGTTTAAATTATACGTTGTTGATTGTTCCCGTTCTGCAACGTCAGTCTATACGTATTTCAATCCCTGCAGTTATTCAACTCATTTACATTGATAAGGAAGACTGAATTTATCATGGGTTATTCAAATTTAATCATTTTAATTGTATGAAAAAAAGGGAATGCACCTGTAAAACCTACAAACATCTGTTGGGTTGCCCATGAAGCAAGAGAAGGATCCACACAGGAAAAAAACTGATTTATTTCCGTTCAACAAGTGGAAACAATCGTTTTACTTGTTTGTTTATTTCTGTTCATGTCTTTTCCATGACTGTTTTGTTTTAGTTGCTTGTCCTTGGAACAGCTGGACAGGATGGTTCAACAACGACCACGATGCAGAAGATGGTGATGACGAAACAATAGAATCGTTGCGGAGTCGCTACCCGGGCGACATCTGCCGAACACCGACGGGATTCCAGGCAAGAAGCGCCGTGACGCGCATTCCATACAACCCAACAGATATCAATATTCTTGCTGACGTGGATTCGGGATTCGAATGCCTCGGTTTTCCTGACCTTCCATGCGAAGACCATGAAATAAGATTCTGTTGCCCAGAAGGTGAAAGAGTGTGAATTATATATATATATATTTTTTAAATCGCCGGATCACCTTTATCGTTCGTGTATTCAGGGTCGGATTTAGCTGATGAGGGGCCCGGGGCGCAACTTTTGAAAAGGTACCATAAAAAAATCCCCTCTGAGCAACAAAGGAAAACGTATATTCTAGCTCAGCTTAGTCATTCGTTCCCCATCGGCTGGCTTGGCGCATTGGGTTAGGGCGGTAGTAGTAATTAGTAATTACATTGACGTGGGTTTGATTCCCACCACAGCTGTTGCTCTTTTTTCTTCTGTAATTACCAAACCAAGTTGAAAGGGGATTTTATAATGGTACCTTTTCAAAAGTTGCGCCCGGGGCACTTTTAAATCGGGGCTTCCCGTGTAAGAATTTTTTTCGCGCCAGAGGCGCAAAAAAAATACACAAAATCACATTTTTTCCAAAATTCCATTTCCATTTTTTCACATTTTCGGGGGGCCTTTCAAAAGAGAGGCCGGGGCACCTGCACCCTCTGCCCCCCCTAAATCCGGACCTGCGTGTATTACTTATCCGTAGCACGAGTGTATAAGTTTCCTTAAAATATATGAATGCGTAAGAAAGGCCGTATCTAGGCTTGCGGCTGTTGGTTAAGTATTTAGCTTATGTGGACGAGAAGGCGATCTTCGTCTCTTCATTCAATGTCACTGAGTGTTTTACTAAAGACACTATAAGACACAGCCCTGTGCTTTTCCTCGTTGTCGAACTGACAATCTTTCAGGGGTTGTGATAGGTCTTGCACCGTTTGACGAACACAGAAACAGAGTTATATCAAACTATCTAAAATTCTTAGTGACAATTTTGGTTTAAAATTAATGTGGATTTTAGTGCAATGGGTGTGGATACATTGGTTCGCACTACATAAATAAAAAAACTGCCATAGACGATACCTAACGTTGTCTTTGATTTAGATGAAGGCAAACTGTATTTACAGCTCTTTAAATTGTTATCTTGGCCTGTTTTCATTGCCCCAGAATTTTTATTTTAACAAACAACGACATTATTGTTCTTGTAGAATTGCCTCCATCTACCACAGCATCCACTACGTCATCATCGACAGTAAGTTCGACCACAATGGAAGTCTTAAGTAAGACATTTCATAAATAATAAATTACAAATACGTAATAATACTCTTGAATGCTCCAGTCAGTAGGCTAAGCGATTAAGCATTAGTCTGTTATTTTTTTGTTTTTTTACTTTCTTATAGAGAATGTCCATTTTGTTGCAACATTACTTACAACATACTTCAGTGTCAGTTTTCCTCTTTCTAAACCCTGACTTAACTTACGTCATGGCAAGTATTATTTTTGCTTTAAACTCAAAAATGAAACTGGAACTGAACATGATTGAAATGCGTTGCATCTGCATCTAAACAAAATAGTTTTTTTTAAATGCATCATGTTTTTCTTTTCATGTCAAAATATCTGGCAGCTACTAATATGTCTTTTGTATAACAAAGTAATTACTCTTTTTCTCAGATGTTGTGCTGAATAACAACTTTATTGCTTTATTCTTAAGCCAGTTAGAACGTTAACTTTTTCTTCTACCTTTTTGTGACACTTGCTTTGTAGCGTTTGTGTATATTTTGGAAAATACAGAATGAAACTTTTCATCAAGTTTTTTTTATTATAAATTAATTTTTTGCGTTCTTTCGGTGACTGCAGTTTAGACTATTACAAGATGTTCAAATAATAACTAGCTTTTATTTCCGACTTTTGGTCAGTCAGCACGACTGACTTTACCAAGCCTGAAACAGCAGGTAAAACTACCTGTTTAACAGTAAAAAAAATAATTCATATATTATGGAAGTCAGAAATTGAATCAAGCGAAGTGAAATTCCATCGTTTATAAAGTGAGTTTCACTGTAGAAGTGAAGCCATGTTATAAACGAAAGTACAATCTTTGCAGCGTCTTGTCCAAATGGCTGGACAGAATGGATCAACAATGACCGTGACGTAGATGATGGTGATGACGAAACAATTCAATCAATCCAAGCGAATAACCCGGGACTACTTTGTGATCAACCAACAGACTTCCAAGCGAGGGATTCCAGGACTCTGGAATCTTACGATCCAAATCTCTTCAATGTATTTACCGGTGTGGATCTAGGACTGGAATGTTTAAGCTTCTCTACTCTCCAGTGCAAAGACTACGAAATTCGTTTCTGCTGCCCCCCAGGTAATTTACAATGTGAGCAGGGCCGGATTTAGCTGATGGGGGACCCGGGGCACTTTTAGATCGGGGGGACTGTGCAAAAAACTTTTTCTTGCCGACGGCGCGAAAAACCACCTCTACGTCTACAGTAGCATTAATATAGTACTGCACAGCATTTTGCAGAAACTTGAAAAGCTGAAAGAAAAAAAAAGAATAACACAAAATCACATTTTTTCCACGTCGGGGGGCCTTCAAAAGGGGGCCCCGGGGCACCTGCTCCCTCTGCCCTCCTAAATCCTGTCTGAATGTGAGCACCGTTTATTTTTCTATATTAACTTAGTTCAATAAAAATGAAATACTTATTGCTGAACGTTTTCGGTATTCAAGAAGCGTATGAAGAACGTGTTCAATACAACTACTGTTATATTGAATGCAACTATTGCAGTTTACTGTCATATTTACGCCATTTCTATGGTTAACTGCGGCTATTAGATATGTAGTACTTGCTTTGACGCAGGGTTTTGATTTTAATAAAAAAATTCTGACTAAGGGTGAAATCATTGAGGGAGAAAGAGGGAGTCACTTTTGCTAACTGTTAAAAACTAGGAAAACCAAAATAAACAAGTCGCAAATTACAAGTATGAAGTACTGGAGTGAAAACAAGTCAGTGGATTTCCGTAATAATTCAAGAGACAAAGAATCGTTCCGAATGTTCTTCGTGTTAGCTTCGCCTTAGAAAAAAAGAAGTTTGGTAAAATTCTGGATATTATTTGTAGCTTAACTCACCAAAAAATATTTTTGTTTTTCCAAGTGGTTTCTAGCACGACCTCAGCGGCCACAACGACCACGCACCAAACCTTCGCTTCAATTCTAGAAACAACAGGTGGGCTGCTAAATGCAATCAATTTAGGAATATTTAGAAACAATTTTTGCAATTAAAATTATTTTATCGCTATTATTGTATGGCGTTTATTGAATAATTGCTGATATTTAAATTTTGTAGACTAAAATTGCCTAATTTTCATGTAAAGTTAAATACTCATACTTGTGCTTCTGGTGTCGTCGGCTCCAGCTCGTGTCCGAGCATTGGTTTTGTCTTCAAATTGAATTTGAAACGTAGATGATTCTGGTGTGCCCCTCAATCAAATGAGTCAGGCTACGTCATTGGTTTGCACTGACGATGTGGCGCTATGCACATGCTATTACTATTATTATTAAAATATAACAGCATCATCTTTTGCTGCTGGAAATATCGGATTTAACTTTCGCCTAAACTTACCAAACACTTTTCATTACTGATATCATAACTTAAAAAAAAAATGAGCAAGGGTTAAGGTTATCTTATGGATGAATGAGCCAATGGGACTAGTCGGGTCAATATATGGCTTGACCTCAAAAAAATTCCTACAAAAGGTTTTCCAACGGTTTTTTGTAGTATTTATCATCAAGAATAATATATTAAAAATCTAGGAGAATCAGAGCACCCGAAAGTTGTCATTTTCAAGATGGCCGCCGAAATATATAATGACAATAATTCACTTAATATTAGGATTATTAGCAGTGGGCTATAAATGGGCAATTTTTTGTTTTGCTTTAGGAACAGCTTTTTGTATTCCATTTAGCCTATCTCAACATAAAATGACAAAATTTTTGGTCTGAGTTCCAAGAAAAAAGTGTGCAGGGCAAAAATTTAAAATGGCCGCCATTTCCCCCGAAAAATCACGTTTTTAGCCATAACTTGGTTATTTTGGGGGATTTTTGCCTGGTTGTGGTGTCTTACCCTATGTTTGTGGGATCAGGCAATCTGTTTAAGCAATAATAAGTAGGCTTTAGCTTTTACATGTATAGTTATAATATAGTTTGACAAAATTACCACTTTTTTAAACTTATTTCGTGGTTTTTATTTCGATAAAAACCACGAAATAAGTAATTAACTCTCTAATTCTGGCGTCTATCTTTAGGTTTTAGGTGGTAAGAAATTCATTAAAACAATTCACAATGAAATTTACTCATTAGTTTAATGGAAAGACTTATATGAAACAAAACCAATAGTGAAAGACTGACAGTATAAGAGTCACACACCACATATTAAGTTATTTACATTCAGTTGCTTAATAAGTGCTGATGATCATCTTCATCCAATAATGACTGATTGTAGGTATTGTCACAGGCATCAAGTTGGCACTGTCCACATGCTGAGGTAGGCTACAGGGTAGATTATTCCGCCTACAGCTACACCTGGCAGTGCTACAGGCAGTTGTGCAGTTGCAGTGGATAATCTTAAAGAGGGCATCTGGGGCCGTATTCATGTCCGACTCTGTTGATACAAACTGACTGCCTTCCAGTTTCCAACCCCACCTGCAAGTTTCCATATCACTCTCCTGTCCTGGCCACACCATTATTTGGTAGTAAACCCTTAGACAGTGAAATTTTGTTGATGACTCAGTAGGTGGTAGGCGTTCTGGTGTCACAAATGATTGGGAAGAGACTACTTTTTTTCTTAGTACTCTGTTGCGCAATGACGAGAAGGAATCCTATGACGTAGTGTTGAGTTTTTGGTGGAGTGTCTCCTATGGATTCACGAATTTCCCGAACTGCCTTGGTTGCATAGTCTGTGATAGCATTCGCAAGTTGAGGCTTATCAGGCTTCCGAAGCACTTTCCTTGTTTCAAACAGTGCTGGAGGGAACGGGCTCAGTTCATACTTCAAGATATCTTCGAGAGATAAGACCCCTAGTTGTGAAACAACTAGGAAACGTTAAAAAGCAAACCTTGGTCAATCGTTCTTTCAGGTGTCACCTTCACTAATGAGATGTTTCCAAATGTCTTGGCTTTATCCTTCCGCTTAAAAGATATTGAGAAAACAAACTGTCCAATCATTTTGTCCATAATGTTCCTTCCGACTGATTCGAATTCATGTACATTAACGTCATCCTCGGCCACAACACCATTCACAATATTCCTTAGGGTTTGATCCTGAGAAAAAGGTACATAACCATCCAGTGATGTCTTCAGCTTTTCAAGATCAGAACTGTCTCTCTGAACCCTAGCCTGTGTTGCTTCCTTGTGTTGTTCGCTTGTTGTGTAGAAGAGTTTATTGAATTCCTGCATGGCATAGTTGTACTCAGACGTGATTGGAGTCGACATTGTCCACAAGGATCGTTGTTTTTCTGCCATGCCGGTTCCACGCGTTAAACCTCCCGACGTCTTCAGTGACCTCATCAGGCTCCGTTCAATAACTAGGTCTGATCTGAGACCAGCCCAAAACTGATTCGAGCGACAGATAACATGGTACCCTTGTTGAAACCTTTGAGATAACTCTGGGTGTCGGTTCGGGAGTTGGTCCATTTCTTGGATGTAATAGAGAGCAGATTTCAGGTAATTGAAGTGCCCTGCAGCCGCGAATATTGGTAGACAGTCAGAAACTGCACGAAGGTGCATCTGCCAATTGCCTGTCCGCTTCGATTAGTGCTCGCGCTACCCCAACCATACACTGATAGCACAACCACAGTTGACTGCTCTTAGATCTTCCACGCAACTTAGTTTTCTCTTTTGTGACTCTTCATCATCCTCCTGCCTTGTTTTTAGGTAATGAAATCGGATGATTTCGGATGTTTTCTCTCTCATGGTGACAATGCCAAGAAGACCCTGACCTTCAGCTATTTGAATAGATTCACCGTATTGTTTCTGCAATTGGGTTTTCAGATATTGTGATCCATAAGAAAGGCAATCATCATTTGCTAAAACTCCTTTATTTTAGATTTAAGGTCTCATATCGTTAACTGTTCTTCATCATTCTGTTCAAGATGGGAACACATCTTTATAAATGCCTGGTCCTGTTCCTCGTCCTTCGGTCTCCCAGATTTTCGACGTTTTGCCTCAGGTACTCTGCCGTATTGCAAGGGTACGTTAAATCCATATATAAAATTAACATTACAAGAATGATGGCATCAACAGTCTGCAGCATGCTAATCGCCGCCGTAATATTCAACACGACCTTTTACGGCGAATGACCAATCGTCGGAACGTCTCTCACAACACTCTAATGTAATTTGTGCCAACAGAGTCGGACATGAATCGGCCCCAAATGCCCTCTTGAATATTATCCACTGCAACTGCACAACTGCCTGTAGCACTGCCAGGTGTAGCTGTAGGCGGAATAATCTACCCTGTACCTCAACATGTGGTTAGTGCCAACTTGATGCCTGTAACAATACCTACAATCAGTCATTACTGGATGAAGATGATGACCAGCACTTATTAAGCAACTGAATGTAAATAACTTAATATGTGGTGTGTGACTCTTATACTGTCAGTCTTTCACTATTGGTTTTGTTTCATACAAGTCTTTCCATTAAACTAATGAGTTAATTTCATTTTGAATTGTTTTAATGAATTCCTTACCACCTAAAACCTAAAGATAGACGCCAGAATTAGAGAATTAATTACTTATTTCGTGGTTTTTATCGAAATAAAAACCACGAAATAAGTTTAAAAAAGTGGTAATTTTGTCAAACTATATTATAAATCTACACGTGAAAGCTAAAGCCTACTTATTATTGCTTAACCAGATTGCCTGATCCCACAAACATAGTGTAAGACACCACAACCAGGCAAAAATCCCCCAAAATGACCAAGTTATGGCTAAAAACGTGATTTTTCGGGAAAAATGGCGGCCATTTTGAATTTTTGCCCTGCACACTTTTTTCTTGGAACTCAGACCAAAAATTTTGTCATTTTATGTTGAGATAGGCTAAATGGAATACAAAAAGCTGTTCCTAAAGCAAGACAAAAAATTGCCCAAGTCCACTGCTAATAATCCTAATATTATGTGAATTTTTTTGATTATACTGTTTTGGCGGCCATCTTGAAAATGACAACTTTCCGGTGCTCTGATTCTCCTAGATTTTTAATATATTATTCTTGATGATAAATACTACAAAAAACTGTTGAAAAACCTTTTGTAGGAATTTTTTTGAAGTTTAAACCATATATTTCATATATTGACCCGACTAGACAGCAAATCGTAATTTTACACAAGAAAATTTTTTAAAATAAAAAATGTTTGGTTTCTAAAGTTATACATTTTTTGTATGATATGTAAAGATTTTCAAAAATTAATAAATACTTTGGTAAGAAAATATCGTTTTTGGTTTTTCTTTTGGCCAGGATGCAATTTATCTTTACCCGGTAAGCCTGAGATTAACTGTGTTGTGTAACTATCTCCATGCGGACCACTGCAGCCTCAGGGCTAAAGAAGAGCCAGGTTTTAAAGTCCTGACCTGCTTTTGACTCTAACAATATTTACTACAAAACACAACAACAGTTGGGAGAAAAGTAGACGCTACAACACGCGAAGATCATTGACACGATCAGGAAATCTATTGAAAATCAAAATCACTTTTCCTCCACAAATACGAATAATTTCAACATTTGATCGATTCATTGATTTTATTGTTTACAGTAGCAGTTCTGTGCGGCCGTTTCATATGTTTAGTTTATAACTTTTAAGATTAATTCACAGTTTTATTGCTCACAGCCAGTGATGCACGCAGAGAGTGCACGCAGAGAGGGCATTGGTCTTTGCCTGCCGTTTTAAAAAAAGGTTTCAGTAATTTAACGAAGTAGAGTATACGGCATTTAATATGTTTTGAAAAGCATTGTCAAAGCAAATAAAAATATTGTTAAAACCAAGCAAATACTAAATCCCCATATCAATGCCCCCGTGCGTACATCACTGCCTACAACAGCCTATAAAGCTGCTTTATTAAGAGTGTTGATGGTTAGTGCGCGGAACACAAGCTAACTACATTACGATTATCACAAGCTAAGAACATTGAAAAGACTATAAAAATGATCGTAAATCAGGGATCTCTGAAGTATTATCAGGTCCCTGAAGGTATTCTGAGGTCCCTGCCGTAAATAAATACAGCAATGTTCTTGCTTGTGGAGCAATTCTAATAACACAATAGTAATAATAATGCTTATATTTATGCAACGCTGTATCCATCACGTGTATGCGTTGCTTTTAGCGCTTTACAAAGCAGACAGTGTCAGTGCAGCTTATTACAACATAATGAATGGGTTTATTACAACATAATATATTCCTCAGCGGCGGTGGACATTGATTCTTTTCCAACTCCAGCAGCAACCACAGCATCTTCCTCTGAACAACAGCAATCCACTACACCCTCAGGTGCTTACAATAGGCAGGTCGCTTGCAGGTTATTCAGAAACAAGATGATTCCGTTGTTTGTTTGTCGTATCCAGGCTTACACCCGGTGATTGAAGATTTAGAGTGGACGAGAAGGCAAGGAAGCCAATCTTCGTTGCCACCTTCAGGCATGCCTTTAAGTGTCTTACCAAAGACACAGCCACATGCTCTTGAGCGGTGTCAAAGCGGTGCCCTTTCGAACGTCGTTCCAGGGCTCTCACCACTCGGCTATGCAGCCGGCAAAGGTTCCGTTGTCGCCTGACTATGAAGAACGAAATCGTGTAAACAAGCAGCGCTGGTTCGACTCTCGGAGTGTGTCCTTGAGCAATACAATCAAGGACAGCTTTCCATTGAATGCCACACATTGGATGAAATAATTCCCCGGCAACAACACTTCAACAACAAACAAAAACATCACTCTGTCAAACACGGTGACAGAATCTGCGTCAGTGGTTCAAATCCTCTATTTGCATCTATGTGAAACTACAAGAGTCGCGCTTGCAAATAAACTCCGAAAATAAACATTTTTACAATCAACTGATGACAAAATCTTCCTGTTTTAAGTTGTAGGCTTGAATTTAGTAAATTAAATTTATGTTTACAACCGGCACTTAAGCTTAATATCTCGACCAAAAATAAACATCAGATAGGCAACACTTCGTAGTTTTCCCAGGAAAGACCATTGAGAGGTGACATAGGGTGTTTGCCTGGTGATGTCTATTTCTATTTTTGCATCATTAAAGTACCGGTAGCACCCACTGCTAAAGCGAGTATGCCTGAAATTAATCGTTGAATAGAAAGTTTTAGTCAGCAAATTAAACTTTACTTGATTTTTTGTTTCAGTTTTTAAGAAAGAAAAACAAACTTTTATTTCTTGCAATAATTCCTTTTAGCAAACTTCTGCCCCCCGAACAGCTGGACGCCATGGTATAATAATGACGTCAACATGGAAGATGGCGACGACGAAACACTGCAATCGCTGCAGGCTCGATATCCTGAGCTTATCTGCGACAATCCGACAACATTCGAAGCCAGAAGCGTCAGAACGCGAAGGCCTTTTGACGAAAGCGCGTTTAACGTCTTTGCAGGGGTAGACGTAGGTCTCGAGTGCTTGGCCTTCCCCTCCCTCCCATGTGAAGACCACGAGATCAGGTTTTGTTGCCCACGAGGTAAGATTGGAAAACAATAAAAAAATAATTGTGATTAAACTGACCATAAGAATCCCTAGAGCAGTGTTTCCCTAACTGTGGTTACACGAAAGTCTTCCAGGTGGTACTCGAGCTACTCGCTAAAGTTGACAAGAGTTAAGATCAAACAATAAATTTTACTAAAACTTTCAGATTACACAACATGCATTGTTGTGTCACATTTACTTTGTTTCGGTCGAGAGGAGGTTTAAACAATTATGATGTAACCGAGGCTCCCGGGTTTGATGACTATTACAATACCCTATTACGTTCTGATCTTGGTATTGGATCAAAATATGATGAGTTGTCGATCAGTTCTGATGAGTTGTCGATCAGTTCTGATGAGTTGTTGATCAGTTCTGATGAGTTGTCGATCAGTTCTGATGAGTTGTCGATCAGTTCTGATGAGTTGTCAATTAGTTCTGAATCAAGTAAACAATCTAAACTTTTAAAAATGATACAAACGTATAAATAATAACAAATATTTATTTATTTCATCAGTGCTTCCAAGTTCTACAACAATGTCACCATCAACAAGGATGCTGATTGGTGAAAATACCACAGGTTTGAAAACAAGTGATAATTTTTTTTTTCTTGTGATAAAAAATATGTTTGGAACAAGTTCAACTAACTCTATGGTAGAGCTTCATTAGAGAGTTTGTATTGTACCAAGGCATGCGACACCGAGTAACGTGATCAAATTTAAAATATTTACGATTATTTTAAATTTATAGGAAACTTAAACTACATTCAAACAAACTTCACACTGAACGTTTTCTTGAAAAAACTCGGAAACTCGACTAGAGCTGGGAATACCTGTATTTGAATTCTATACATAAACGTGCAGTTAAAATCACATTTTTTCATGTGCAACGTGTAAAAACAATGTTTCTATTAAGCAATTTGAGATCAGGCCCAGGGACAGGTCTGAGTATCAAACCAAAGACCTTGAACCCTTGAAAGCCCTGCACATAAAACGCAATAATCCCCTTTGAACGGACAATTGTATGCTTGTGGCTCGTCTTTCTTGCTCTGTGTATTTTACATAGTCGTACGGGTCAGGGGGCAAGTGGCAGCCACCCCTGTTGTCAAAAAACGCAGCATATTCGGGCAAAATGTACAAATATGAGAAAACTATGTTACATAAAAAGCATTCAACTGCCTCCTTGACCCGTTTATGAAACTGTCCAAATCAATATGTTAATTTGGGAAGGGAAATTACCTGAATCTGATTAATCCATCTACGAAACTGTTAAAGTTATTAATTTAAACACCAACAAAATTTAAAATTACTTGAATCTGATTAATCTTCCTATGAAACCGTCCAACACAGTATATTTAAGTTTTTGGCAGCCGATTGTAGCATCGAATAGACAGCGATAGACACGTGTTTCGCCCATGAGGCTGGGCTCATCAGTATCGCACCGTATTCTTGCCTGTATCACAAGTGGCAAGAATACGGTGCGATACTGATGAGCCCAGGCTCATGGGCGAAACACGTGTCTATCGCTGTCTATTCGATGCTACAATCGGCTGCCAAAAACTTAAACGTTTATTGGAGGTCTCAATGGCTAGCGTGGAAGCTACACCGTTCTGGTTAGCGAAGCGTTACTGCTGCTCGCTGTGCTAGTGAGTAATCAGCCTTGTGCTGATAGCCGGGAAGAACACCTTTCTTCACACAGTATATTTATTTAGGTACTGATTTTTTCAAGCTCATAATTGTACGGATAACTATTTAGATTTGTATATTGGGCAATTTCAGTAAAATTACGCAGATTTGGGAAAATTTTTGATCTGCCCCCACAAAATTTTTTAGTCTCGTACATGGTGTTTTAAAATTAGGTTTTCGCACCCTGTCTATCTGTATACAGTTCATACCACATCATGTAATTTGTTCAACGTCTTTTATTTTTTGGATTCTCGTGTACATTGTTAAGTGTTGAGCTAACCAGAAACATCGTGCAGTTTTTATCTTTTCCTGTTGATTAATTTAATATTTAAATATTGTATTTTGTTTAGTTGTAGATAAAATTATTGCATTTTATTCCTGAAGAGGGCGTCATGTGATGTCAAAAACGTTCGAAATTTGTTTGAATGTAGTTTTTGTTTTCTGTAAATGTTAAAATAAACGTAGATGTGTTAAAACTAAGTAAGTTGCTCGGTTTCGTAAACCCATAGTCAACTCTTTGATATTTGAAAGTTTTTGTTGCAATCCTATCGGAGTCCAGCAAAACATTTACATAATTTAAAACTATTATTGAAAGCTTATAGCACGGCCTACTAAAACACGGCCAAATATGTTGCTATTTGAGGAAATTTCTAAGAGTCTGAATTGTTACAATTATAGCTATGACAAACCTGTCATCTTCCCATTTCCAGAAGTAAGTGAAATAAGCAATATTTGTACCTAGACATATGTTTGGCTTGTTTAACCGGAGATTAGGTATGTATGTTAAGCACAACTTATGCAATAACAATGTAAAATATGTAAGATTTTCTAACTGCAACCTGGAGGTAGTATCGTTTGGTATGTCGCTTTTGGTGAAATTGCATGTTCCATTTAAAATATCAAGGATTTTTTGTGAATTCTATGTTGTAAGAGGTTCATTTGATGCGCTAATTTAAATTTTAGTTCGTTTTGTTTTCCACCAAGTTTAATTTTGCAAGTAAAATGTGGCTATTGGCAAAAAATCCTCCCATACAAAAAACCTAACGACTGTATGATGAGACTACCTCCAGGATGTAGTTGGAAATTCTTACATATTTTACATTATTATTGCATAAATTGTGCTTAACATACATATCTAATCTCTGGAAAAACAAGCCAAAAATATGTCTAGATGCAAATATTGCTCATTTTACTTAGGCCTACTTTTGGAAATGGAAAGATGATAGGTTTGATTGTAGGTTTGATAGCTATGATTGTAACAATTCAGACTCTTAGAAACTTCCTCAAATAGCAACATATTTGGCCGTGTTCTAGTAGGCCGTGCTTATAGTTTACTAAGCATGGTAGCCTACTAGTTTGATAAACAAGTTCTCGCCTATGCCATGACCATTTCTCGAAACCACTTGATGCAAGTTTCGTGTATTTTATTTTCAGTTGCATTTACTACAACATCGTCTGTGACTATGACGACACAAACGGAAGACCAAACAAGCCCAGAAGTAACAAGTATGAACTATTTACAGCATGTATAAATATTTGGGTGAAACCGCACGTTTATTTAACACAGGGATTCATAGAATACTATGAATACTATGAATCCCTGATTTAACATATGCTTTCTAGTAGTTGCAGGTACAAAAAAGTAGTTTTTTTGTTATTTATGTTATTCTTATGGCATTATTAGAGGTTATCTCCTTGCAGAAATAATAAGTTAAGACGCATAAATTTTTGAAGAAAACTGCTATTCAAATTTATTGTCACACCGACTACGAGTTCAGTGAGAAGTTTGCAGCTGGTTTCTTTTCCCGACGACTTTTTCCAAATTTATTTTAATGGAAGTGCTCGCAATTCGAAGTCCATTTTCCAGGTGTTCACCTGTCAGAACCGATCGATAGGGAGATTTCATAACCCAAATTTTAGAAAAAAATTGTTCGTACAAATACGTTGAGCCAAAAAGAGCTATTTTTGAAGTCATAAATTTTTTCAAATGTGGAAAGTCATCTTGGTTGAGATGTTTTCGGAAAAATCAAAAAATTCACGACTTCTTTCCGCAGTTCGTAAAATCGTTGCAACATGCAGCCCTTGCTTAACCAACGCACCTCGGAAAAATGAAGATCTTCATGTGTCGTGTTGAGATCATCCAGAAACTTTTGAAACTGACGATGGTTGAGCTCTCGTGCTCGAATGAAATTACTGCCTTAATAACCGCGGGCTCAAGACGTGTTTGAACTTCAAGGATTTTGCTCAAAGGTTTTGCTGGTGAATGATACAATGAAAATTTGCTATGTCATCATCGATTTTTCTCTCCCTCAGGGCAGACTTTAAGATCCTTATGATTATGAATCCAATGCCAGTTCCGGACATGGATCGAGCACTATCAGTTGCGATTCCGCATAAGCTGGACAAGTCCTGTTCGAACTTGTCAAAAGCATCAATTACTTCAGTAAAAATGTCAGCACCAGTTGTCGTGCCCTTCATTGACTGTAGAGACAGAAGCTCTTCCGTTTCGTTCAAACCTTTATCCACTCCTTTTACAAATATGGCCAACTGTGTCCTTCTGGTCCGTACTTTCATCGATCGCAAAACTCGATCCATGAAACAAAGTTCTTCACCTTATCCCTGAGAGTGTCACTAATATCACAAGCAAGATCATCGATAGTCTACTGCTCGCTACCGTCCACCGTGACAGACTTATTTTCTCGAACTCACTCTTCATTTTAGGGCACATTTCTTCTGCGACATAGATAAGACGCTGCTTCACAAAATTACCGTCAGAATACGGTTTCATAGTTCAGCTATTCTCTATGCAATTCTGTGCCTCTGATCTACTGACTTTCTAAATAAGTAGCCTAAATACAATCGGATGAGCGGTGGCCGGTGGGAGATTTCTAAAATGGTTAACAGAAGGTGAGAAATGCACAATAATTCACTCTGTAATGAATTGTTCGCACGTACCACACTAAACTAAATTATAAACACGTTTCGCGGGCCGCACACGCCACACAATTCAAAATTGGCACATCTTCGCGGGCCGCACAATTTTTTTTCGCGGGCAGCACGTTGCACACCCCTGATTTACAGTATCACTCAATTTTATGTTTGAATCGACAATAAAATCGTGTTTGTTTGTTTATTTTGGACAAGTATTGTGAGCTGGAGCAATCAGAGCATCGACAACACAAAACAAAAGCGCACCGCTACAATTCCAATATATCACGTGATCAAGCTATTGGTGGACCTAGAGGGCAATTGGTCACGTGATGCGATATATGAGAATTAAAGCAATTGTAATTTGTAGTTAATGGGTTAGTGCCACACAAGTTTGTTGTTTTCTAGATCGACTAATGTACCGAGTCAATTGCTTAACTTAAGCCATCATTTCCATGCAAAGTTACAAATCATAGGTAGCCTATTATCGTAGGTTATACAAGTTTGCCTTGACCAGCCTGTCAGGGAATGTTCTCAGCTAACTCAGCCATGCAGTCCGTCGCTACCATTTTATAGATGTCTAATAGTTTATTAGTAATATACAGTATTTGTACCATATCAACTTTCAGTGTGTATAACCACACAATTTGAACCGGGCTGTGGAGTCAAAGTCGTGGAGTAGGAGGGATTTTTGTGTCCGGAGTCGGGGTCGTTAACAGAAAGATCGACTCCGGCTTGATACAAAACTATAAACAATAAAGTTTTTATTTGCAATCTTTTTTCAAAGTATTGTTTCTTGTTCTCTGCATTGTGCTTTAATTTTTTTTCCCGGGAATAGAAGTGTTTGTTCTTGTCAGTTTTTGTAAAAACTGCCGTTTAAATTTCAATCACGATTCAAGAGAAATTAAATTTTAAAAAATTGAAAAAGGACAAAAATAAAAAAAATCTGGCAACACTGAAGTCAGAGTTGGCCAGTTATGAGCCGAGGAGTTGTATATTTTTCGGCGGACTCCACACAGACCTAACGTTAACGCTATCGCTTGTATTCAAGCCATGTGAATGATTGTGCTCAAATTAAAATTCACAAATTTAAGTTTTCTACATTTGTTTTAAACTCGTCCGAATCCACCATCACATCATTCATAACTACATAAAGTCGTAGCAGAAATAACAACATTTAAAAAAATCAAGAGCGATAGGTTTTCATGTAATCATTGTGTCCAACAGCTTCAGCAGAAGCTTCAACGTTAAGATCAACTGCTACGCCAACTGTTACGCCAACTGCTACGTCAACCGTTACGTCAACTGCTACGTCAACTGCTACGTCTCCTGCAACTGAACCACCAACAAGTGCGCAGACAACAAGTAGGCCAACCTTAAAACAAGTGTGGTCATAATTCAATATTTTCATTAAATTTTTCAAAAATTTTACATTGAAGTCAATGGAAAAGTTAAGGCTGGTCAACACAAAGCCCAAAAAGCGATAATTAAAGTTGACTTTGTTCTAGAAGCCACAACACTAGCAACATCTGCCAAGACTACAACATCTCCAACCGAAGCAACAACCGTAACCACTGGTGAGTTGATGCCATGACAAACTAAAAATACGGCCTTGTTTGTTTACATTTTGCAAACTACAGTAGAATTCGCTTATAGTTACTTTGGCTATAGTGACACTTCGCCTATAGTGACACCCGTTGCAAAGTCCCGTTTGCATACACAACAGTTGAGTAGAATTCGTCTACAGTGACACTTCGGTTATGGTGACACTTTTTCCGCGGTCCCTTCAGGTGTCACTATAGGCAAATTCTACTGTATTTATAACAGTCCGACTAAAATTTTTTGAAATATTGCATCTTATCTGCCTGGTGATGTTCAATGTCACTTGGGAACCGGTAATAAGAACAAAATTAATTTTTTATAAAATGTTATCTAAAACTGCTGGTGATAGTCTGCAAATACAAAGTGTTTTGGTGCAGTGTCTGCCATGCATACTTCTGTGCATAGTGTGCAAGCATAACCCACATACTATTAATAAATTCCAGAAATTTCAACAACTACAGCAACTTCCACTGTCACTCAGCCAGTTACAACCTCAACTGCAGGTACAGCAACAATTCATTCACATGAGACTGCACCATAGGCTACAATAGATAACTTAATCTGAGCTGGCCGATATGTTCAAAGAACACAATATTAACCTAAAAATTGATTCTGATTGCCGCATGATAACTTCTTTATGGAGAACTAAAACTAACCAATAAGAACACTTGCCCACAAAACAAAATAGGCAGCAAAACTTCCAAATAACAAATTGAGTCACTCAATCTTACATCTCATTTTTATCATGTTTTCATGTTTTGTCATAGTTTATCTGGCCCATTGGTTTGCATGTTTAATTGACTGATGGTTTGTAGAGACCAAGGTTTTTTTAATATCATTATTAAGCTAACAACTACTAACAATTCTACTTGAATTTTTTCGCAGGGCTTCCCTTCTTCTTTTACGAAGATTTAAACTTTTTGCCGTCATGCACGGTTTCACATGCAATTACGTCAATTTTCAGATGTGAGGAAATCTTTACGACTCCCACTGTCTACAACGGACCTCTAACATGCAGGTGAAGAAGTTTACTGGTACACAAAGCCCACAGTGTTTATTTTCACTTTCAAGAGTTTAAACTTGTTTAAATTTCAATCTTTTGAATAGTTTAATCTCCATCAGAAGCCAAATTCACTTTTGTATTTATTTTGTACTGAAAACCAAAGTAGCCTATGAGGTAAATTTTCGCTTTTAAAGTAAAATATTTGCTTTGACAAGACTTAGGCATTTCTCCAGGCTTCCGAATGTGTTCATAAAAACACGTGCAAGAAAGTTGTAAGCCGGCGCCTTCAGTGAAATGCAATTTTTAAATAGCAACATACTTGGCTAATGTGTCTTTCTTAAGTCTCTAAGGTTATTCTCTTTATATTGAAATATCGTTAGTAAAACTATTTTAATTAGCCTTTAAAATTTCTTTCGAAAAATTGTCCATCACCGTTTTGGAAATAAATAACAAACGTTAAAATAAAATCGTTTTATGCAAAGGAGCAATATTGAAAAGGTTATAGGATGTATAAGAAGCCAAGTAGACCAGTGTCTAAGTGGGGGAGGCCGAAATATTTTGGACACATTTGGATTTTCGTTATTCAACTCAAAGGTAAGTTGCACCAATGTATAAAGGTCCACCATGATTTTAAAAATGAAAGAACTTCAAGATCAGCGGCGCTGGTTCGATTCTCGGGGTGTGCGCTTGAGTAACGCATTTCAGGACAGCTCTCCATATAGCGGCACGTAGTGGATGGAATAGTTTACAGACAACAACAATCGGAATCTTCATTCTGTTAAACTCAGTGACCGAACCTGTGTCGGTGGTTCAAGGGATCTACTGTAAAATTCTGCAGAATTACCAGGATTGAGCTCTGAAAGAAGGTTTCTCAGTCCGAAGATAAAAATTCAGAAAATCAAAAATGAAGACTTCTTCATAAAGGAATTTTTTTTATCAGATTTTAATCTGCTTCATTGCATGTGCTTGACATATCGTTAGTAATTTTGGTATTAGCCTTAGTCATCTTCGTTTTTTAACTTACCCATTTTTTATACGACTCTGTCCAAAATGTTGCCGACGTTTTTGTGTAGCCTATAAAGATCTTAGGCTAATTTAGCAGGTCAAAATAGAAAAGGTCACGGTTTGGATTTGTTGGCAATTTCCCTCAGGTTGTTATTATTTTTAGGCCACCATCGCGTTGTTTCATGTAACAGTGGAAGGTTCGGCGTGAGATGCTTTGTTTTTGCATGATAGACATAAGTACTCAAATACTATTTTGTAGAAACTAGATATTTGGTGGCAGCCTTTTGTTAATAAAAATAATTTTGTTAATAATACTGTAACAATAATGTTTTTATATAGCGTTGTAGCCTATCCATGGTAAAATGCGTTGCTTCTCAGCGTTTTACAAAGCAGTCAGTGTAAATGCAGCCGTATGGAGGCGCAACTGAGTACATTAGTACTTGTCTTGCAGTAGCTTACTTGTTCATGGTGCTTGATGTTTTTACAGCAAATCTTAGCTCTCTTGGATAATCTGACTGCTCGTACTGATGACATCCATGAGACGAATATTCAGACGTTTTGTTACCACGCCGCTTTGAACTTTCCTTTTCCTCATCGTGTTGAAGCTCGCTTGGACGGGTGTGAAAATAATGCATTGGACTTGCTACTAAGCAAAACCATGGAAGTTTACAGCAAATACACTTGGGCCAGGAATAGAAACGACATCTGCAGGTGACAAAATTACAACTTTTGGTTCAATTGAAGATATTGTTATCAAGTGGCCTATCATTGCATGTGTCGCTCAAGTTGTGATAATCAAAACTGTGCATGTCGACACGATATAAGTGATTTTGAAAGGAACACTTTTCCACCTAAAGGATGTTTGCTACACAGACCTAAGTGAAAGCTATAAGTAAATTACCGTAGGCTACCTGCTTTTTCTCGTTTTTGAATGCAATTAGCTAAATTTGTGTGAAGGTTAAATAGGCCAAACAGTCAACAGGAAAATATAAGGCTTTTCAAAACGGCAGCTCACTCCACCTTGATCTGCAAATCGATCAGAGGTGTACAAGAACCGGATCTTAACTTACTGTTTTTCACCGGATCAGGATCTTGATTTTTCAAAAGAAACAGGATCCGGATCCTAAATTTTCATGACCTTTTTTAATTTTGTGCACAAAGATACGACGTGGTATCCTAAAGATGTAGTTGTATCCATCTTGAACTCTGAGCGTTGCAAGATAGAAAAAAAAATTAGAGTTGATTGGTGGCAAAGACTGTGAAACTGACATGAAGGCGATTCATAGCTCAAAGTGGTTCGGTTTGTTTTTATTTCTGACAATCGAGAAGTTAGCCTATAACGTGCATGCCGAAACAGGAGAGTCTGTTTAAAATGTGGCATGGTTGCAACATCTTATAGTAGGCTAAGTTTAAAATTTGGCAAAACTAAGAGAAACAAAAGAGCAAGTAGGCTACAATATTCAAAATTTATATAAAAAAACAGACAAAATTGAAAAGTAGACAAAAACTAGCCTACTTTTTATCTGACTGGGTTTACATTGACAAGTCACTGTCATATTTTCGTTTAGCCTACTTACACTTGTCTTTTTTATTTTAGAGCTTTCCAAAAATTTAAACAATGGTTTGTGGAAACAGCATCAGAAAAGTGTGACTTTTCTGGTTTGACGTCATATGGGTACGATGCCAACGCGGCGAGGTATCTCTCTGCTCTCACACGTGTAGTTATGAACACACTTGATAATCTGGATTTGTCAGCGTGTTGAAAACGAAGAAAGACTCAGACGAACACTTCAAGTTCAAATGACGAAGACATGGCTTATGTCTGCAGCTGAATCTTTCTAAAGCTTAAACTAATTGTTGGAACATGAAGAGACTGCACGGCTATCTATAATAAGGCTTGGCCTATGTCAGATCTTATTCTATGGCATTTGCACCAAATCACCACGAATAGGAATATTAGCATTATGCATGGTGCGAAATTTTGTAAGTAGGCCTAGGCTAGTCTACACTCTACAGGAGTAAAGTTGTTGCATTTTTTTATCCCACTCTCTGAGTCATTGTTGGAGATCTGTCATGTGTTTGACGTCGCTTGTTCGGCTTCGTTTCCCAAAAGTTCTGTGCGTCCAGTTAAAGAACGCGCGCAAGTTCAAAAACTTTTTTGTGCACCTTTCAAAAATTGTAACATGCAAAAGAACAAGAATTTATATGACTGAAAACTTAGTCGTTTTATCATCGTTTTCAATGTCCCTCTAAAATATGCCGAACTTTCTTTTGGCAATTAGAATAATATGGACCTGCATTTGTTAATCTTTGTATCATTGATCTTCTGTGGTATTTTCTTTTGTGAACCAGCACAAGTTTTGCATTTATTTATAACTTACGTAAATACAAGCAAACGTGAATTTTGACACGCGTTTAAATCAAAAGCATTGATTCTCAAATCATGGCCTGATAGATTCAATTTCGGCAGAGGAACCTTTGATTGTAACTTTAAGGGAACAGTGAACAAAGTTAGATTACTTATTGGCCACGAGAAACATTTTAGAAAATTAAGAAAGTTTTGGTCCACGGCAAAAAAGCGCTGTAGAAACAGTGATTAAAATATAGCCTACGTGACTAAAGTAGAATAGAGAGCCCTATATTGCTTCAACTAATGTAAAAAAAGGACTGGGTTAACGTTTAAGAATGTAATTTTTTTAAAGCTTTTAAAAATCATTGTGTGAAAGGCCAAACTTACAAAACGGCTGCAAAATTGTGCTTGCAAAAGTAATGCCGCATCGGGCGTCTCAAACAATAGGCCTTTTGTGTTCGATCTAATTTTGAGATTTTCAGTATCAATTCTTCTTTTGTTAGTTATTATGGCCTTTAATTCTCACGATATTTTAGTAAGTAATTTCAAACTTGTAACTGTGTTTCTTTTGTTAAAAGTTTTGACCAAAAGTGGCACAAACAGTAAATCTATTTTTAAAATCGGTAAACAGGGAAAATTCACTTGATATATTACGTAAGGGACCTTTCAAATATTACGTAACGCTATCGAGGGGGAGGGGGGTTTATGAAAAGCGTTATGTTAGCGTCACATCGGGGGGAGGGGGTTCAAGCAAAACGTTACGTAACGCTTACGAGTACGGTAGTTTATTTGTGCTGGCTGGTATCGTCGTTTGGATACTAAATTAAGCTGAAATCATATCCAACAAAATCTCTATCAAGTATCAACTACGAATACGATACTGTAATTCCCATAATTCCATATTTAATAGGTTCTAAGTCAGGGACGGGCAACATACGGCCCGCGACGGGATTTTGAGCAGCCCGCAGACAGTCTTTACATAAATGTGGCCCGCGGCCACACTCTGCCGCAATCCACCACTACTTGCTTACTACGTCAAATAATAGTGACTGTTGGTTATTTTTTAGTTTTTTGATTAATTGTTTTCGGTTTTTAGTCAAGTGACAAACAATGTTATGTTCTGTCATAAACCGGCCTTCCATTCTTTTTCTTTGTCTCTTGTAAGAATCTCCTTCAGACTCAAGCCGGAAAAATAGATCAAAGTGAAATTTGACTGATTAGTGTAATAATTAAACCGGCAACGTATACAAATAATAGTGATTGTTGGTTAAACTTTAGTTCTTCGTATTTTTAGTTTCTTTGTTTTCAGTTAGAATTAGATTTAGAATTTACACAAATATTTTCCTATGGATTTTGCCAAGAAACGTAAAGTTGAAAAGGAGTGTCGCAAATTTAACAAATATGCTCAAGCGCTTTTTCACACAAGTCGGCAAGAAAGCAGTAGGCTACCGTATGTTTGCTTTGCAATGAAAGTGACAACTTTGATCGACCACAGATGTCTCATTGACTTCAGCAGCTATTGAAGTACATTATGTTAATTGTTAATAAAAAGACTGTTTTTGGTCTTTATGCTTTAAACTTAAAGGTGCACTGCATCGAAAATACATGGCTTTTGTATTTGTAGATCTTTCTGAAATAAAACGTTTTTCAACAATTTTTTTATTTTTTGTGTTACCATTAATTAAAAAACCTTTTTTGATTTGAATGATTCTGATTAGTCAAAATTTTTGATGACGTGATTGGCTGGCAACGCCGCATCCAAGGTCTATTGTTTTGCGTGCTAAGGAACAAATAGCGTAGGCTACAGAAACAGCGAACAATTTTGTGCTAAGGGAGTTTTTAACTTTTTACGCCCTTAAAATGGTGGCTTCTTGTATGGCTCCCGGTTGTACTAACCGGGGAATCGTCAAAGGGGTATCCTTTCATCGTTTAACGACAAGCTGAAGAAATGAATCTCGGCTATGAAACTCAAAAACCCACCTGTAAACAAGCACTGCCGTGCAGTGTTGCCAGAATTTTTTTTAAAAAAGAGCCCAAAAATGCGCCAAAGCAATCTAAAAGTAGCCCAATTTGACGTCGCGACGTCGACAGCCGAAGGCGTGAGTTTTCTAGGGGCGTCTGCGGGCATGCCCCCCAAGGGGCATGGCAAAAGGAACATCTTTGTTCACTGTAGCGGACGTCGAATCATCTGAACTTCTTCTGAAGTATCTAGCTGTAACTGTTAAAGCAACATGCCGAGTACAAGCATAGTAGGCTAGTGGGGATGATCTGAATATGATAGGGGAAGGTCTTGACCTACGAGCCACTTTTTAGATTTTTTGCGTTAACTTTTTTTTTGCTGAAGGTAAAACGCTCAAATTTTTAAAGCATTTAGCATAACTATTGGGGCAGATCATGGGCAAGTTTCAGATCAATATCTTTAATAGCGTAACTGTTATAAACATTTTCCTGAAAGTTTTCAAAGTGGCTCAAGGGTGCTGCTGGTAATGACCCATGAACCACCGAAATTAACCCATAAGCCACTGCAATTAAACCAACCAATTTTGTTTGATTTCTGTTATAAAATGTACTTTAAACGCAAAAAAACACAAGCATACAAAAAGTAGGCTACAAAGGTACTATTAATGGACCAACTAAACAATCCCCCCAGTGAAATCCGTAGTTTTTTTCGCCCCTCCTAGCATTACTCAAAATAAGGGTGGGGGAGGGAAATAGTTCGGCTGGGCACAAGTGGGGGGAAAATTTCAGCAGACCATTTTCCCTCTCCCACCCCATTTGAGACTTTGCTAGGAAGGAAGGAAAATCTACAAATTTTGATGGGAGGGAGAGCGTTTTCAGTTGATCCTGATTAATAAAATACATTAGATGCTGCTAAAGAAATTGTCCTCAGTTTATGCATTTAACACAAAACCTATTCAATGTTGTAGCAGGTTCAAACTACAGAGAAATGTTTGATCCCTTGTGTCCGTTTAGTGGAGCCACAAGGATTTGGTGGAGGAAGCAACAATACGACATCACATATTTGCACAGTGTAAATGTCTTCAACAACAGGTTCAACAAAATCATTTCCCTTCGAATTCCTTCTCAAAAATGACACCTTTACATAAACCTCATCATTTTTTTCTTTTGTGATCTTTCCAATATAATGCACGTCTCGCTTCTCACAAAACTTAAAAACCACAAAGTCCCCAATGCTAACCGTAGTTTCATCTTTCGAATCATTGATCGTGTCGTCCCCCTCACTTTCATCCGAAGTGTTGTCATTAAGATGCAGAACAGTTGCATTTTCAGCTTCACTTTCCACATCTTCTGACAGCACTTTAAAAAAATGTTCTCTTTTTTTCTTTGTCCCAACTGAGCAGATTTTCTTGCAGCAACCTGGAGGCTTACATCTTCAGCAGCATTGGGTGTGGTAGCATTTTATGCTGCTTTAGCCGGTGAGTCAGTGATGACTGCTGATTTTACTCGCTTAGACTTACGGTTTGTCACTTTTTTCTCAGTTGAGCATGTGGAAATGGCCTCACCTGTCCTGGTGTTAGGCCTACCTTGTTTGTGCTTCTTTCAAATACCTTGATACCTTCGGTCAACTTTGTTATCTCTTGCTGCTGCACGTATTGCTTTCTTATTCTGGAGAATATCTTGGCTGTGCCATTGACATTTCAAGGCCAGTGAAGTCTCCCCATTTTTTGCTTAACTTTGGTCTAGAACTAGGTGACATGTTTTGATTTTTATACTAATAACATATAAGTAAGCTATAAATATAAATTAAAAAGTGATTAAAAAATTGTTAGTCATTGTGCAACATTTTGAAAATAGGCCTACAGCTTTGGTCTGTTGGCTTAACTACAGGAACAGACTAGTACTATTGTAGTAGTAGGTGAGTAGGCTAGCCTACCAAGCTAAATTACACTTAAGACTTACAACATATTACACCTATACAGTCTTACATACTATAAAATAAATGGCATCACCCATGAACCATGGCTCAAGAGTCATGCACCTAGGTGGCTCATGGGTCAAGACCAGCCTGATTGGCATGCTTTACATCAGAACTAAAAAATTAAAGCAAGTTATTAGCCACAATCTGATTAAGATTCAGCACTAATGCCTACCATTGCATATCCGAAATACAGCTTCCTGCACTGAGCTAAACCTTAAGTACACCAGAACTAAAAATCAATGGCACCAAAAATTTACTCTCGAAGGCTCAAAACAGAACTTTCTTTACAACTGGAAAACGCCTTTCAGCTCTAACCCAGAATTTTCCATGGAACCTTCTGAGACATTAACACGTTCAGAAATAGTACACGTTGGCGCTAGAGTGCAACAGATTTTTTTTGAAGGGGGTGGCTCATGGGTAAACCCGGTTCATAGGTCAAGACCTTCCCCTACCTTAGTTTTCTGCTAGTATGAGTTTATTGCAAAGTAAAAACAAACTTCCTGATCAAAAACTTTGCAGCCAAATAATGCTTTGATAACAAACAGAATACAATGAACTGAATCGAAATCACTAAACTACAACCATAACTGAACTGACACTGTGACTTTCAAGAAAAGACTGAAATTAAGACACCACCCTATGACTGAGCAAAACCCAGACTGATTTTAGTTTAATGCTGTCACCAAACTTTTTCCTCTGAGGGCCGGATTGCTGCGAGATTAAGAGCTGCGGGCCGGATGTAATGTGCGAAAAGATATACGACTATTTAAAATCTCCATTGACTTGAATTGAGCACAATAAATAACAAAGTCAGCGGTGGAATAGCAAAGTTGTGATGAAAATTGAAAGGTTGCTGGAAAAGTTATCCCCTGCTGTGATACACTAGAGAGCATCGTTCTCTTGAAAAAACATTACATTTTTCCAAATTTGGCCTAGGCTGTTCCCATTTGTGGTGGCCTAACGATAAAAACAGAACACGTCACTCTTTTACAAAAAGATTGGTAACTTTTTTCCTTAACATTTGTAGTGCAGCTGTAATTTCCGCAGCATGTGGGGGGCCAGATGAAATGGGTTCGCGGACGGTTCTGGCCCGCGGGCCATAGCTTGGTGACCCCTGTGCTAGACGGTTGATTTAAACAAAGGAAACTCAGTGTGATTAGAATGCTTCAAACAATGCAGCATGCGGCAGATGTAGGCTACAGCGCTGAAAAAATGTAAAACTACGTAGATGTGGATCAAACTACCGATTGCAAGAGAACGCACAATTACTGTTATAGTGTTTCAAATTACTAACAAACGCAGATTTCACAACGGCAATATGACGCAAGGACACTCAAGAAAAGCAGCAGGCGTTAGGTTACTTTTGGTCAGCACGTTACAGCAATGATAGCGTAACAATGCATCAATTGTTACGATTTGATATAATTTATCGTTCCACATTTCACACCGATACCGACGAATAAATGCAAATAGAAAGCCAAAAAGCGCGGTCTCGCGCCAAATTAAAGTTTGAAAGTAGCCCAAAAAAGCGCAAGTCGCAAACCAACATTTTTTAGCGCCAAGCCCAACTAAAAGTAGCCCAATTGCAGATAAATCGCCCAATCTGACAACACTGCTGCCGTGTGCGCAGCAATCATTTTCTGGCCAACGATTACCAACGTGATCTACAGGCAGAGCTACAAGGCACCAAGTCCAGACACCTGCTCATCCCTGAAGCTGTTCCTTCTGTCTTTGATTTTTCAAGATATGTGAAAGCCACTGTCAATGCAGTAGCCTACCCACAAAACTCGATCGACCTAGGTACAGGTCTGTGAGTACGATCGGGCGTTTGGATCGAATAGCAAAGCGAGAAAACAACAAGACTTTGAAACAGTTTTGGTTTTGGCTAACACAGAGTCATTCTCCTGGCAACATTCGCTTTCGATTATTGTCGGCATGATGGCACAATTACCACACATAGGCCTACACCAATGCAAATTTTCCATCCGCTTGCTGTAGGCTACTAAACGTTTTCAGTAGGTACATAAAACGTTTTAATTCCAAAAAAAGAATATAGCTAAAATTTCATGTCTCAAACGTAAGCTTCAGGTGCATACAAACCAGATATTTTATCAGCACGTGTTTCTACGTCATAATTTTGATATAAACTGGCAAAACGGGCTTTCTAATGGAAAAGCGTCACGTGGGGGAGGGGGTTGACAAAAACGTTACGTTGGCGTCACATGGGGGAGGGGGGGGGTCAAAAATTCGGAAAAACAGCGTTACGTAATATTTGAACGCTCCCTAACCCACAAACCGCGATAGCAACGACACGCAAACAGCATCAGAACTCTCACTCTCTCATGCTGGGTTCAAGAACAACAAACAAAAAGAAAGAAATTCGTGAGTGTTTAATTTGAAATTTCTTACCAAACCCACAAAAAAAAACTCTTAAGTGCAACTTTCTAGGTGGGATCGTTTGTTTGCCACGTGACGTCATTCATAACAAGCAGGCCTTTCAATTTTATCGATTCATTTTACACAAAAAGAAAAGAAATTTTGCAAGTTTTGAAAAGATAGCCCACGCCAAAACAAAATCGTAAACCAGGTTTTATTGCAATTCAAACATAATTTCAAAGCAAGTAAAATAGTTATTAAACAATTATCGAGTATGATGAAAGACGTCGGAACAATCCCCATCTCGCGTCAATTGTGATGAATAGTGAGCACGTGGGTTGAGACGAAGTTGTTGACATAAGAAACGACGCTAGTGAACTTGAAAACCTTTCAGCAAATCCATCAAACGGAAGCGGTTTAAAAGTTTCATTGGCCCTGCTACATCGCGCTGGCAGAAAGTAACTGGATGGCAAACTTGAACTGTTTTACATTGATTAAACGCCTGCAGACGTATTGGTGGGCCCAAGGGCCCATATTGGTGAATTCAAGATTCTCAAACAAATTAAATTTGTCGGTAAGGCTATCGGTCGAACGCTACGAAGTTCGGTAGTTCTTCTTCCGCAATTGTGATATAATAATGATTTATTGAGGACGGCAACTTGGAGAACAAAATATTAGTTAAAAGGTTGGAAAGAATCGGAGCTGCGGAGCCTGAACCAAGCATTTTGGAGCTGAAGCTTTTTCTGCTTGCTTCGAAATCGGAACTGGACTCACAAAAATGTGACAGCTTCGGCTGAGAAACTCATGAAACATGGTTGTGTCAAAAATATTCAATCTATTCCATTAACTGTTTATGGGTTCAAGAAATCTGCTGAATCCGGTTCTGTTTTACAGAATTATTATTTTTACAAACCAACAAGATAAAACTTGTTGCAATAATTTTCAGAGCAACATAATCATTTTATCAGATGCAACCAGTCGTGTTGTCAGGGGGTGGTACTGTTGGACCAGGGATGATTTTAGAGGCCTGTAACTTTTCTAAAAGGTCCGGGAACGGTTTCTTACTAAAGAAAGAAACTAATCGACATTATTTAGATATTGTGCGTTTTTCTTAAAAATATCTTGATGTGGGGCCCGAGAACTTCATTGGTACCGGGCCCAAATTATTCTCTCAACGGCCCTAGAGTCTAGACACAGATCTCTTTTATGGCGGCTCGCAGCCATGGGAGGAATCCGTTTACTGGCGGTAAACTTAAGGTTCAAATCAGTCCTACTGGCAACACGTCAGAGTTATTGCGAAGTGAAAAAATAACAATTGTATTTACTTTTGTGTTGTTCGGCTGGGTTCCGAAATGTATTCGCCAGAATAATTTCAAAACAACCGTCGTATGTTTTGATGAAAACTCCCAACCCGTTTGTTAAATCATAATGACTAGGGCAAGTTTTTGTTGCACTAAAAACATGAGAAAGTTGCACTTAATTTTAACAAAAGTTGCAGTAAAAAGTTGCATTTATTTATTTACCTTTTTACCATTCATTTACTTCGAAAGACTAGACACAACCTGTTTCCGTTTATGCGGGCTTGGCCAAAAGCCAAGTCATACTTCCACTTCTAATTTAGTTCGGGCGCTGTCGTGCTTGGCTGAGGTTGTTGAACTTCTAGCTTGCAAGCAAACTGTTGCGTCATAGATAACATTGAGATGCAGCTAATCCATCACATAGCTTTTGTTGTGCAAATCAAAGAGAATAGAACCATACTGTACTAGAAACAGTTTTATAGCATGTTTTTTAAATCACTCTTTTACATTTTGCTCAATACTTGATAAAAGTTGCAGTAAAAAGTTGCATGAAAAATAGAAAAAAGTTGCAATATAAAATTCCTACAAACAGCTTAAAACATCATACTACATAAATTCTGAGTATTTAGGAAGCTGCCGGAAGCTGTAAAAAAAAGTTGCAAAAGTTGCAAAAACTTGCCCTAATAATGACACACGACGGATTGAAGGAAGCGGACCAGGCATGCGAGGCGCTATTTTAGAAGTTTGGAAATCAAATATGGGTTAACAGAAAATTAATATGTTGCACACTTTTATGTGTCAGGTGTGTTGCTTATCGATGTAAATTTAATGAAAAAAATCGGAAAATTTTACAGTTCATAAAAACCCAGCATTCAGAGCGGGTGAATGCAATAAGAGAAAGTCTAAAAAGCATGAAATCTCATGAAATTATTTCACTGAAATTGTAAACATGAAGCTGCGCCTTTCTGATACGATGGTTATTATGCCTATGTTTTATGTCTTTGTGGATGACCAGACAACACACAGCTACAGACGTTGAATTAATGTAAATATGACGATTTCGCTGGCTGGGTCTGTGCTGTTTTGTATTTTGTCAGTGTTGTTACTGAAATTGGTTGGGTCTGTGCATCACCATGGAGTCATACTGGAACAGTGTTTTGCTTTCTTGAAGCGATTTTAAAAATGTCTAGATTGCGATGACCCGTGAATACGTAAAGTTTGAGCCAGCAAAACAAACAAGCGATGTGAAAACAGACGTGATTTTAGATGTTATCTCAATGCATTAGGGGGAGTAGATTGCAATCGATTTATCACTTGAGGAAAGATCCCACAAAAACGGAATATGAACTCATAATTGAGAACTACTCAGGCTTCTCCGGTTACACGAAGCAATTCCTAGACATAATGAGTAAACAATAGACAGCAGATGATCAATTAAGAGGAAACGACAGTCTCATTATGGCTGGAAGGTTGTAGACAAAAACATTCCTGAAAAGACACACCTGCAACATATATGCTCTAACTACAACATAAAATTAAATTTAAAAGATTGAAATATCTTGCTTCCTTTTTTACAAAACCTTCTCAATTTGTAAAAACTGACATTGTACTGTGCTGTCTGTGCATAATCTCGATGCAGGCGCGAATCTAAGAGTTTTTTTCGGGAGGGGGGGGGCCAGAAACTTTGAAAATCAATTAAAAAGAAAGAAAAAGCTAAACAGATATGAACAATGATACTACGACATATACGATATGCTAGAAAATAGACATTAAAACAACCATTTTCATCAATTGTGATGCCGAGGGACTAATATCAGCTGTTTAGAAGCATATCAAACCATTTGATGCGGAAACATACAAATTTTCACAAAATTTCGGGGGGGGCCCGGGCCCCCTGCCCCCCCCCATAAATCCGCGCCTGTCTCGATGAGTCCACATGGGCTACACTTGACAGAATAATGCCTCACATTGGTCGCAAGCACCTGATATCATACTTTCGACTGCCTCAGACACGCAGACAGCCAAAGCAACGCAGCTTCCGGCAAATCATGAAAATTAATAAAAGTAATCAAAGTAATCAAACACTTCATTCAAAGAAATAACGTAATTTAATCGAAAAGTTAGATATATTTTGTGATATAAGAAATGTAATAGAAAAAACACGTAAAATACGTCGTTTGCAACAAACACTAATCAGATACTTTGTTTCAAATACATTATAATCAAAGCGTACATTGCGCAGTTGCATACGAAAGTGGTTAGCGCATCACAACAAAGTTATTATAATCAGTGATGTCTCCAGAATGAAAATTTTAGAAAGTAAACATTTTAAGATTTGAAATGAAATAAAGAGTTTGTTAAAAAATACAGCTACAAAATGAAGTCAGTCGTTTATGAAACGTCATTTGACATCAGGGGCGGATCCAGGGGGGGGCGATCGGGGCGATCGCCCCCCCTAAAACCTAAGAAATTAGCTTTAATCCTCATTTATATGTATACGATTTGGAAAACAACATATCGAAAGCAATGCTGAATAAGTCTTTCGCCATGTTCAAAAATTTGGTTAGGCTATGGTAGGCTATAACAATCCATATATTCAGGTGCCTCTGCTTCAACCATGCGCTTAATTTGTCTGTGTCTAAGACGTTATCAGTTTCCAGTGTCCGTAATACATTTAGAACAATTAAAGAAGTCTTAAATGTGGTGAAAGCTTAATTGCGGAGCATGTGCGAAACCAGGTTGGTTGAAAGAACAGAATCATTGGCGCAATTTCTCGACCAGTTGCGGAAGATAATCGAAGCCCTTGAATACATTTCGAACTAGAATGAAACGAAAAGTGCTTCCTCAAGCTAAAAGTATGATTTCATCCATACGAGATGTGGAGTTCATCATCACACTCTTTTGTCAACTATCTGTACTGTGTTTATGTTGTGTCTAGTACTTAGCAGGTTGCTTCAGAAGAAGAGTCTGGATTTATCTTCAGCTACAACACTTGTCAGAGATTTAAAAAGCATTCTAAAAGCCCGGGGTGAAAATTGTGATGATGAATTCTGTAGTTTATTCCAAAAAGCATCCCAATTTTTGTCAAATTTGGACATTAGGCTACCGTTACCTCACCTCGAATTAATCAGCGACAAATTCACAAGACAAATGTTTCATCTTTATCACCAGAGCAATACTAAAAAAGTTCGATCTATATTCCAATGTTGGATTCCTTCATACTTGACTTGGAAACAAGATTTTCAGCTGAGACTTTCGCATCTTGTCAGCTAACATCATTGCACTACGAAATTGCTCAAGTATCGACCCGATAGCATTGACAAAAGTCATTTGCCATGCCTACAACGGCTTGGTACGTCATATATATAGTGTGGAATCAGTGGAATCTGCTCTATGTTCAGAGATTCAACTATGAAAGGAGTGGGCAAATATAACTGTTCCGGCGACTGCTGCAGTCTTACCGATGACTGCGGAAGAAGCTTTACAACAGTGTGATGAAGATGTGTACACAATCGTACACTCTCTTCAAAAAATACTATTAACCTTGCCAGTCAGCGTAGTATCAGCCGAAAGAAGGTTTTCATCTCTTTGGTCGTTGAAAGCCTGGCTGAGGAACAACATCGGTGACGAAAGACTGAATGAATTGGCCTTACTATACCAGCATCGGGACATTTTAATTGGCACAGACTCTTTGATAAATCGATTTGCCAACAGTAGAAACCGCAAACTTGACTTTGTGTTGTAGTCAAAGGTACGACACTTGTTAGTAGGCTATTACCCGTACCGACAAAGTAGCCTTTTTATTTTCGTTTTATTTGTGAAGTCCACAGAAATAGTTGTTTCTGTTATTGTTAGTCTCTTTCTTTGTCTGGTGCAGCGACCGTGCATGACACGTTTTAAGGAAGAATATATCCTTTGGTCGTCATTTCACTATGTTTAACTGCCATTCTATAGTTTAATGTACAAATTGTAGTGTTTCGCTGGTCCAAAATAAAAATTTACAATCGATACCTAGCCTATAGTGGCGATTCTACGTGGGGTAGAGCATGACCCAGTGTTTTGACTTCAGTCTGAACTATAAATGCGGCTAGGTTGTTCAGGCTTCAAACTGACATGACAAGGTTCACATAAGCTCTTCATCCCTCCCTTAGTTGAACAACAGCATTGTTAAGGATTTTTTAAGTTATAGAATTTCTCATAATTTGTGTTCGAAATGCTCTCAGAACGCACCAAATTCAACCGAAATTTTCTGGGGGAGACTCCCGTCGTTGCTTGTGCCGGGCTGATCACTTGCCTGAATGTCAATGACATCGCCCCCCCTAACGTTAATACCTGGATCCGCCCCTGTTTGACATGATCATCAAAAAGGTTGTAATGGCATTAAAAACAATTTTTTGGGGGGGGCAATTGTTGCCCCAACCCCCCTCCCCTCGTAGCCACATCCAAGACTATATTCATGATATAACTTGATCACTACGGAAGCAAGGTTTAAGCGAAAGCTGAAAAATATAAGTTCTACTCATGGCGACCTGTCTAAAGGTTGCCATGCCTCTGCCGTACGTGGTGAAAATGATCTTTGAAGAGTGCCAAAATTTCAAAAACAAAAATGTAAACATTTTTGGAGTTACAAACGCAAAATTGTGAAATTTAACAAACTGGTGAATTTTTATCTACAAAATAAATGCGAGAGGAATTTTAAAGCCAAAATAATTTCACCTTTTAAAAAACATTTGCTTTTAAGTGACCACTTTCTCGGCATGGCAAGAATGCTGCATTTCTATCTTTATTTTTCAGTATTCGCCTGGTGATTGCTCTTGCAAGTAACTCTGGGTAATACAGGAATTTTTGTATCAGATTTAAGCAATATTCATGCGGTACAATATAGACATGAACACGTTCACAATGATGAAGTCCATTGCTTGTCATGCAACAGACGATAATACTTGCACGAACACGAATATGGCTTAGTCTCCTTGCAATGAAACATGGAAAGAGGAATAAAATGGGATGAAATATTGCACGTCTGGGGTTGGTAATTTGTAAAAATCCAAACAGAAAATATCCTTCAAATGCAGTAGGCGATCTATCAGGGGTGGATATTTCCGAATGGATTTTTGCCTACATTTGTCTGGGGTTTGTGAGGTCGGAGATGTAAATTATCGATTTTTATAAAAATTCTAGTGTGCAAAATGGCCAGCAGCAAATGCAAGGCCACATCAGAGTTGTTTCCATCGTTTTCAACTTTATGTTCAATAAACATTCAAGCTTTCCGATCATAGTGGTAGCAAAAACAAAGTTAAATATATTTTTGCACATTATTTCGAGTACAACAAAAACATTCTCTCAGTTCAAGTTGGCAACCCAACTAGAACAAGTTGGTAGATTCACACAAAATAATACTGAAGTGCAACGGTTAATAGATTGTAGCTCTAACAAAGTGCAATACTTTCAGTGAAATTTCTTGAGATATTTCGTATTATAGCCATTCCATATAACTTCACAAAAATATACAATAAACCTCTGCCAAGTGCGACTGATCTACGTGGGATTATAAAGCTTTTAACAGTGAGATCATAAGTACAAAACCTTGTAAGCTCCATGACTATAAACATACGTCATAAATTTCTTTGTGAGCGTGAAACAGATCACGCAGAGTTAGTCCCAGTGGAAATTCCCACAAGTGAGTGGCAAGCACAAACAGAAGTTAAGCCCTAAATTCATATTTCGAAAATCAGACAAACAAACATGACTTATAATGATGGGACTATGCAAAGATGGTTGGGGTTGCAACTGGTTTACTGCGACGAACTGTGACGTCAATCAAACCTAACAATGCTCGTTTTTTCGGGAGGTCAACTGTGTCAAAAGCATGAAATAAAGACCTGCAGCATCACAAGACATTTCGGTACAAAACAGCCCAGTTAATCCAAGGATGAGATTACCTGCAATTTTCGTGATTATTCTGTTGAAAACACAACGGCCCGTGGGATAGCGATCTTTACATACAGTACTTCCAACAACACGATTAGAGAAGCTATAGTCCATAACATTACTGATCAACAGACCAGCAATTACACTCTAAAAACTGAACAGAAATAAAGCAAAAGTGCACTAGATTGAGTTTCGCTTTCAGCAGCGAAATAACTAAATTCGTAGGCAATCACAATCGTAGCGATCAACTATTGGCATTATTTTCATACCAAGATTCTACGGTTGCCCACGCTTTAAATGTATCTAAAATTAGCCTGTGAAAATACAGTGCCTAAAATAGGAACAAAAAAGCCAAAAATTAAGAGGTGAGATGGGCTGAAAAGATACTGAATAACATGATTTAAAGGCGTCGAAGTAATCGGCAATTGCGACGCTTTCAGATAATTATCACTTTAAAAGAAATAAAAGTGCAAAAACTTGATGGGAGCATTTAATCAACGCGATAGAGAAAGCGCGATTGCGCGTTGCCGTATAAACGATCGACTTGCTTTGCAAAGTCTCTTCGTCAACACGTCTACTCCCAGGCGACTGCGTCATACTGGTGATGCCCAAAAAGGTTGAAACAAGCTGTACAAGACTTGTTGTTTGAGTTTTTAGTGCAGGTGGTTGGTTGGTCAATGTGGTTTATCTGAGACCCACATTTTGCTGTGGTAGACCATCAAGTCGTGAACATAGCATTTTTAGCTGTGCTTACATTACTTTAAGTACGGTACCGGTATCCAACACTAATGGGTCCCAGCCCCTTTAAAAGACAATCACTCAAACTGGCTTCACAAAACTTTGGCAAACATCTTCAAGGTTCTTTCCAGTGTTCGACATGATGCTTCTTCAGGCAAATCCCAGCCAGGAAGGTGGAAGCTTGGCTTCTGGAATACAAAGCATACACTTGGCAAACTTACTGCACAAACAAAATGACCATGGCAGTTTGCCACAACGAGATCAGGTTTATTGCTGGGTGGAAGTCATTTATTTGATTTGGGTTTCAACAGTACAATATATCTCTACGATTTAATGTCTCCTGCATAACCCAGTAGTGAGAGGCCTGGTAAGGCACTCAAAAGAGAGCTGGTTTGACACCGCTCAAGAGCATGCGGCTGTGTTTTTGGTAGGACTTTTAAAGGCATGCCTGAATAGTGAATGTAGACACGAAGATAGATTGGCTTCCTTGCCTTTCCGTCCACTTAATCTAAATCTTCAACCAAGGGTGTAAGCCTGGAAAGGACAAAAAATGCTTCGTATTGTGGGTTGAACGCATGAATTCGGTAGCTCACCGTGCCAAAAAGCCCCTTGCTTGATTGGCTCTTGTTAATAGTTTGCCAGTGACATGATAGACAAGCGTAATAATGGTAGAAATGTAGTAGAAAAAAAAGCTTCCTGAAACATACCATATATTACATAATGTTGCAAATCTTTTCATAACCTTGTATAAGTCATGCAGTTTTAAGTCTACTCAGGCCAAACACTTATCTGAATAAAGTATTGTAAAATCCAGTCGCCTAAATTTCAAATGCTTGTGTTACAGTTACAATAAAGTGAATTCTCTATGAAAACCTTAGTTTAAAGCATGCTCTGTAAGACAACAGCACATAGTATACAAGTGAGCTTGTGAGATTAGATGTTTCAACTCGATCATGCAAACGCAAGCAAGTTGAGAAGAATAAACATAATCATGGAAAACAGAGAATTGAAATCGATCGCATATTAATAAATGCGTACATAAAAATCATTACAATTCGTTTAGTATCATGTGATTTTTATATCCTACTAATACAATCGTCATAGTTGATTTTATAAGTCTCTGCACAGATCATTTGGTTTGTAGCAATGCAACCCAAAGTCAGTTAAATAGTTTTATAAAATAATTTCTAGCGTTGTTCTGGTGACTGCCGGCTAAGCTACCACAAGATGTTGAGATGACAGCCGGCTTTACTTCTGACGTTTCGTCTGACTGAAGAAATGTCAGAAATAAAGCCGGTTACCATTTTCAACATCTTGTGGTACTTCAGCTTCAAGTCACCAGAAGAACACAAAATATTATTTTATAATTAAATGCCTGAATGCTTCAACATGGATTGTAGGTAGGCAGTAGCCAGTAACTAAAACTTCTTCAAGTAGATACAGTCCACAACCTGATTTTAAGTTTTTGCAACAAAAACTTTTTAAAAATTTAGTAATTCTTAAAGCAGTGCTTTTCCCGTCAATTTTCACAAGTCAAAACTGCTCAATTGCCAACATGTTTTGTGACAACACATTTGTTAGCAATAAAAAAGTTTGGATACTGTAATCCCTCTTCAACTTTTGGTTGTAGGCTTAAACTAAGGCAACAGCAGCTGCAACAATTAATAGCAAATAAGCCATATTCTACGGTAACCAAAAAGTTATCTTAAGTGAAGCCAAAAACATCTGGCATGTAGCATAAATATGCAGCGATTAGTTTCTATAACGTTGTCAAAACACACTGTGAAAGGCATTGGTAATTCTAATAGAGAATATAAATTCACTGAGCAAAAAAGAAGATATTTGCATGCATTGTTACTTGTTAGAAAAGACTTACAAACTGCAATATTATGCAAAAATCTAATTGCATTTATGTGAACTATGTACAATGTACATGCTTCAGAAAAGTTACAGAAAACAATTAATGCTTTACAGAAAATTTAAAATAGCCATACTACTTCCACTAAAATTTCCACCTCTGCAAACGACGAGTTTTTCAGCGAACTTGTTTAGACTTGGATTGCTGAAGCCCAGTGTAAGTGAACATGTTGTGGTTTTCTTTTTTCAATACTGTCCTGCCATTCATGTAAGGCTTCAAACAACTTGGCAACTTTACTTTCAGTGTGTCAGTTTGCCCATTTTCTAATAATGCAATGATAAGTCTGGGCACTGCACAAGCCGTACCATTTATTGTGTGAGCAAATTTATACTCATTGTTTTTCTTATAACGAATGTAAAGTCGGCGTGCTTGAAAATCTGTGCAATTAGAAGCACTAGATATTTCATCATATTTATCTCTACCTGGGAACCAAGCTTCAATGTCAACTTTTCGATATGCAGCGAGACCAAGGTCACTCTGAGGCATGTCAATGACGTTAAAGTGCAAACCCAATTCAGAAAAAATTTCTTTTTGAATGTCTACAAACTGTTGATGCAACTCTTCACTTTCGGTTCCGGTCTCGTTTGCAGTCACTCCAAACATCTCAACCTTGAGGAATTGGTGAACTCGGAACAAACCACTCCTATCTAGCCTTGTTCCGGTTTCTCTCCTATAACAAGTGCTCACAGAGCATAACTTTAAAGGAAGTTCCTTGAAATCAATAGCTTGATCAGACAAGAATCCGCAAATTCCAACTTCAGACGTCCCTGATAGACTAAAATCTGGTTCTGAAGCATTTTCTATGTTGTAAAGCATGTGACTCTGGTTTCTGCTGAAAAGACCTGCACCTTCAAAAACAGCGTCTTTTAGAACGTTAGGGACTGTAAGAAACGTGAAGCTATGTTTTTTTAACTTATCCAAAGCAAAACAACTCAAAGCATGCTCCAACTCCGAGCCTGCACCAAACAGAAAATAAGTTCGATGGCCAGCTATACGAGACATGTGTGATTGCCTTAAAATTCTTAGCTTTTTTGCTATTTGAATATGGTCATAAATTTTATGATTGAATGATGGTTTAGTACCAATCGTTTCCAGCACATTGCTACTGTGATGGTCATCCGGTGGTTTTGCAAATGTTTTGTTTGGGATACGCAGGGCATGAACTAAATAATACTTTTCCATTTCTTTTCGTAAGCGAAACAAAAACTGCAAGATGTACTTTTTAAAATTGGCATCTTTTTTACTGCTGGTTTGTGTAGTAGAAACTTCATCGTTGCCTTTAGATTCATCTAAACTTACAAGCTCTTTGTATTTTGCAATTTCTTCTTCAATTTTCAAAAGTTTTTTATATGCAGAAATAATATCTTTCACACTGACATGTTTCATTTTTCTACATCGCATATTTTCCTCAACTTCATCTGCATTGTCTTCTATATACTTTATGTCAATGGCTGGCTTAGCCACATAACCATTTGCAGAATGGTCATATAGTGCACTTGATGTTCGATCTAAAAGGTCCGGATTTTCTGAATCAAGTTTTTCAATTATTTTTTGAATATTAACAAAAGGGCATGCTAGTTCTTCAGAAAATTTCTTCAAGTGAACTTGTGTAGAAGGTTCCTTAAGAAAATTTATACAAGAAAGATACTTCCGCGAAGGTTTAACTTTTTTAAGTGGATTATTCGAGGAATTACACGACCATCTTCGCAGTGCAAGTCGTTGGGCATGGTGACAAAATATCCTCACATGGTTTGTTCGCGATAACATCAGATCTTCCACGTTACTTCACAATGTGCCACTCATAGCCACAGAGCAAATAACTTTGAATTCAGAGATGGCTGAAACAAAAATAGAATCAACATATAACATGTGAAGCCAAATCTGAACAGAAATATAACCAATAAGAATAAGTCATTACATTGATAATGCGAGGATTTACATCATTTTTATTGAGTTAAGAATGGTAAGGTCCCTACACCTAATCCAATATCAAGCAATAAAGCCTATTACCAAACAAATGCAAGATTGTGGTCACAGATGTCATTGGAAAAGTGAGAGGTGAACACCACTATAGTCTAGATCAGGGGTGTCCAACCATTTTGGCCAAAGGGCCACATGCGGTTTATGAATGATTGCGCGGGCCATTGAGTGTTTACTGCTAATTTATAATCTTAGAAACAAACTGTCTCATAATTTCTAATAATAGGGTGGAGTGAAAAAAAAATTGAATTTCAAAGAGTGGTCTTGATATATGGCCTTAAATATCAAATAAATACCACTAGGTGTGAGTTGCAATTATTATCAAACCTTTGAAAACATGATTCAAATTCACTTTGAAGTATTTGTTTTTTTGTGCTTTTTATATTCCCAAATTCTTGAATATTTTGTTTGTCGTATCCAGGCTTACACCCGGTGGTTGAAGATTTAGATTAGGTGGACGGGAAGGCAAGGAAGCCAATCTTCGTGCTGTTCACCTTCAGGCATGCCTTTAAGTGTCCTGCCAAAGACACAGTCGCATGCTCTTGAGCGGCGTCGAACCAGCGCCCTTTCGATTGCCGTTCCAGGGTTCCTCATCACTCGGCTATGCAGCCAACGAATATTTTGTTTAAAATGCAGAATGAAACAAAATGGCTTGGATTTCGAAACAAAATTCTTCACTCATCAATTATTTTAAAACGAAATTATGACAAGGATTTTCGCTTTGAAGCGAAATATTTTTGTTTTGAACAGCCTTAGTGGCTATATCTGTGGCACAGGACGCACCGCAACCGTTTCATGCAAAAAACTGTAGCTTCCCTAAGGCGCTCTTATTAAACGCGTGCGTAACCGTGCGCACAATATGATCAATATCTGGCAATTAACTGGTAGTGGTAATTTTAGTAGAAGATACCTAGAAGTTGACCGAATGGTCGTTCCGTTTTAGCGTTTTAAGGATTGTAATCAGCAACAACAACTGAAGGATTACGGACAAAAATTACGGATTAGGATTACGGACAAAGGTTTTATAAATGCAACACAACAATAAATATACTTCATTACAACAAAGTAGCAAATATTTTTCAAATTACATCAAGTCACACCAAATCTGTGATGGTGTAGAAAATTGAAATCACACCATTTTTTCCAAATTGGTGTCGTAGAACACCATCTGGCAACACTGATTCTAGCTGTTCTTTGTAGCTGTTCAATAATCTTTCCTGTTTTTTCTCCGCTAATGTTTTTTCACCAGAGTAAGGGCAGAAGACAAATAGACGAAAGAATAAAAATGAATTGAGAGTGTTGCAACTTCAAAGATAGATTCTGTGTTTTGAAAAAAATAAGTTTCTTAATTCTGACAAAAGCTTATTAAAAAAAACTAATTTTTAAAAGAAGTGCTGAGGTTATTCAGATGCTTTGCTTGCTTGACTGCTTGGTCTGCACTCTGCAGAAGCCACATCACAAAAAGGAATTCAAGCAATCAATGTGATATCTGTAGAGATTGTGTTTAATCAGATATGGTAGCTCTATGTTCAATTGCCGTGTTTATTGGGATTATTCAGACCTAAAAATGCAGAACTCAGTTTGGGGATAGCCTACTGGGCCAGCTAGTTCAAACCGTGACTCATGAAAGCGGATAACCCATGTTGATGCGCAATCTACTTCAAGCGGAGATGGCGACTGAATTAAAATGCTTTTGCCTTGATATAATAAGTGATGTTGAACTTTCAATGGTTTATGGTGTAGGCCAGGGGTGACCAACACGTCGATAACAATCTATAAGAAGTTAATTGGCCACTCCTGGAATAGGCCAATTAACTTAAGTGTCCGGCAACTATTGGCTTTCTATCGTTGTGATTTTCAACAAATTTGCATCTGCTTCTCAACATAGTTTTGGGAAACCATTATTGCATAATTGAAATTGCTTGATGTTTAGATGCTGCCCTTAGTTAGTTGAACCTGTAGCCCAGCCTAGGCTAAACGTCACGATTCGTTTGACCTCATTCACATGCGTCCTCACTGGTATGACGTAGGCTGCAGTCTATCGTTCAATCAACTGCCACCTATAGCCTAGTTATTTAATTTCTAAATTCTTTCAATTTAATAACAGAATTTTTCAATGAGTAGGGGAAGGGAAGGTAATTTGATACGGAAGGTAATTTGATACACCCCCCCTACAGAAGTGTACAAATACCATTAGTCAAAAATATTGTTATTAGGTGGAAGATCTGTGAAAATAATGCCTAAAAAAATTGCACCATGCAGCAAACTCGTGTTTTCATGGCATAAAATTGCAAAAATGTGTTTTTTGAGTATTTTCGTAAAATTTTTAACTCATGATTATTTTCGTCTGGAAAATTAAAGAAAAGTTTCTGAAAGATGAAACCAAACTCATTTGACAGTTCATTGATAAAGCTTCAAGGGCATGTCACGTTTTTTCTGCAATGTGCATGCGAGCATACAAAAATCAGAATTTGATAACTTTTTTTGAAAAAGGTAATTTGATACATGTGGAGAAGGTAAATTGATACAGTATATTAAATTGTTTTTTGTGACTATAGTAAATGTTGTCATTGATCTAGTTGATTTTAATAAGTTATTCTTTATTAACAAGACCTGCTACTTTGAGAAACAACTATTATATAGGCTTTCGTAGGCCTACACGCTGTCTGCTGTCAAAAAATGAGAAAAGCGCAATGCTCTCCCCTTGAATAAGAACTCTAGCCAATGATCCTTCCCATGTCCATTTCGCTGCAGAAGCTTCGCCGCACACATGGGCCTCAACAGTCGTCCTTGCACCCAAGTACGCCAACCACATATTAAATTTTCATTTATTGCTTTGCTGTCAAAGGGGATTCCTGTATTAGCTTTACTGTATCAAATTACCTTCCGGGTGTATCAATTTACCTTCCGTGGAAGGTAAATTGATACATTTGAGTGACGTTTTTAAAATTTTAATTAAAAAAAAAGTAACAAAAATAGAAAAGTGAAAATGTTTTTAAAAAGTGTGTAAGGGATCAGACTTTCATTTCAGCTTAAAATCAATAGTTTGTGTCACGTAATTTTCAGTTAACAGGCAAAAATGTTAAAAGTGTATCAAATTACCTTCCCTTCCCCTAAACCCTGTTCAATTATTTGGTGTCAATACACAAATTTACGGCCAACAAAAATAAACATCGGTTATAACACTTCTTCTGCTCGTCGAAACAAAAGTAGGCTATAGTTACGCTTAGCAGTGGCTCTGCTGTAGTAGCCTAAGATGTTTGGACAAATTGCAACCAACAAAAAAATCCCGAAACCCTGTTTATCCCGTTAACTGATAAATGTGTAGGCTAATTATTTTTTTTGCATCTGGAGTTATTGTGCGTATTTGATTTAGCGACTCCCAGCATTTTTTGTCGCATTATTACTTTGTAGAGTAGGCTATTGGGGAGTCCACAGCTCACAGCGTAACAAGCTTTTGTTTCAATTTTCTTTTGTACTTTTTGCTTCATTTTGTCGTTTTGACCATTCTGGGAAGTCAATAGTGGACTATTGTTTTCTGATGTAGTCCTAATCGCATTATCGCTGCCTTATTTCTGTCAGACTGTCTTACGCACAGCAAGAGCGACGCATTTCACGGATTGTGTAGCCTACCTTCATCTCGTATTTTTCCTTGAACTATAAATCAATGCCCTAAAATACGCCGAAATTGCTTTTTTTTCATTCAGCATAAGGTAAATATTTATTTTTCCTTCAAGTAAAATCGAAAGCTACCGTAGCTTATATAAACATTCTATTGTCCTGGCCAAATGTTCTTTATCCGTAGTTTATGCTTCGTTGAAAACAAAATAGCAGGTTTAGAGCAGAATACAAACTATTAGCCTAGACTAGGCTTCCTTATTCTTGAGTTATGTAATTTTTTTTTGAGGTCTCAGGTTAATTTTGACTAAACTTACACCGATATCCAGACATCTTGATTGGATGATTGAATCTTTATCCTCGGACTGGGAAAGCGTCTTGCAGAGCTTAATCCTGGCAGTTTCGCATAGCCTACTTGTAGGGGCTTTGAATCACTGACGCAGGCCCGGTCACCGAGATTGAGAGAGTGAAGTTTCCGATTGTTAAAGTGTTGTTGCTGGGGAACTATTCAATCCATTAGATGCCGCTGAATGGAAAGCAGTCCTTAATATAGCCTACGTTGCTCAAGCGCACACCCCGAGAGTCGAACCAACGCCGCTTAATCGAGAAGCTTGTTCGTTGCAGAAGTGACGCGGCTATCGGAGCTAATCTTAGGCTATCTACTGTAGACGAAAAAAGCAACCCATCTTGGAGGCATGCTATTTCTAACTATGCTGGTCAGTTTTGAATAATTTTTGTCATGATAGGCCTAAATTTTTTTTATTGACAATGCAGCTCATGTCTCTAACTTTTTATTATCTTGATTGGTTTCGTTGTCAGTAATGTTAAACCAATTAGCATTATTTTTGTTACGGTTGACTTCGTTGCTTCCAACACCTGAGCTGGATCAATTTTGTCATAGTGTGTTTTAAATTTTCAAGGAAAATTGGCGTCAAAACAAGCCAATATTTAGAAAAAGGATAAATACTAAGCAATTGTTAAAAAAATACAAAAGAATGCATTGGCTTTATAAGCATTGAGTTAATAAGTTACTAAGTTACCCTAAACATTTATCAGTAGCTGCGAAACTGCCCGGATTAGATTCTCAAAGAAGGCTTCTCCGAGAATGCGGATTCCAAATGGCATTTCAGAATATCCTAACCCCGGCGTACTTACAGTGGTAGACCTATAGGCCTACAAAGAGCCGCGGAGAAGATGTGGGGTCGGTAGTTATTCTTCGGGCCCCCTTCGAAATCTTCGGGCCCAAAATTAAGATACTTTTAGGAAAAACGCACTAAGCTACATTTAAATACTACGCGTGGTTTCTTTAAGTTCCCAGGCCTCTTGCAAATGGTACAAGCTTCTGAAATCATCCTGGCCTTAATCCTAAAGCACCCCGTAGTCTACCTGTCAAAGCTACTGCTGGGCCTACATCTCGGATTCAAAAGTAGTTAATGTATCGGTTGTTGTAGCCTATCCCATACTAACTTCACTTACCTGGATCTAACTTGATCCAAGACCTTCAAGTTCTTATCCGGGTAGAAATGCAATCAGCCACCAATCCTTGACAAACGATTTTTCAGTCACTTGTGATGTTAGATTTATCATAAAATTTAATATTGAGTTTAGCATTACCATTCTACATTAACGTTTGAATGGTAATGCTAGGGATGAATTGCAACCTTCAAAAAAAAAGTTACTCCTTAAATGTTTACATAAAATACTTTCTACTTCCAGAGGCGTAGCCTAGGTAGCAACTTAGGCTACTGAATCGGAGTATTTAGGGGTCGGAGTCTTTGATACCGGTACAGTATTTGAACAACTCTTTGACTAAGTTAACTTCGCCTTTTGTAAATTTAGCCAACTAAAAGAAATGAAAAAACGTGCAACAAAACAAATTCTTAAAATCCGTTAGGGGATTGAAGGTGGGCCTATGCTATAAAATTTTATCTTTGCACGGCTAGGAATAAATGAGTGTAGGCTAATATTTTAGAAAACCGCTGCTGGAAGTAGTTAGGTAACTTAATTACATACAAACTGAACGTTAAAGACATTACTCTTCTGTTTAAACTTTTCATTAATGCACTTCACTGAAATCAAAACTGACTGCATAGTTTATCATAAATCACACTAGTATTTCGTACTTCATATGTTTTCTTATTTCAAAAAATAAGTTAAGGCCTAGGCTACTGATTTTTTGAGCAAATTCTACGAACATTCACTGATTCTATGCGCTGTGAGACAAGACCTCCATGTGTGACCGAAAGTCAAGGGTGAATGAGAGCAAATCAACCGTTGCATTCCATTCATTTTCAAAGCAAGTCATTAAAACTGCGGACAACGAGAGTTTCTATCTCAAACTTACAGGTTTCGCACCCAAGTGCAAGTCCACTTCCTACCGTACTCATATCAAGTAATTACATCAGTTAAGTAAAGAAACTTAAATTAATTGATGAGCTTTGGTCATTGCTAGCACCGCTTCTTCCTATTTGTCAGTCGGTGACGCGCCCGGCTCAAGATTACGCGGCACTAATTCGACTATCGGGGTGTCAACGCATTTCAGGACTGCTCTTTATTCAGCGGCACCTAGTGAATGGAATAATTCCCAGGCAAGAACACTTCAACAATCGGAAAAACTTCAATCTGCCATTCTCTGTAACCGGCCCTGCGTCGAGAGCCTCTGCTCTACAAGTATGCAAAACTACCAGGAATGACCTATCAAGGCTTTGTCAGTTCGAGGATAAAGATTCAAACCAACCAACCAATATTACTGCCTATGCTTGATCTTCACCATTACTTTCCTTTATATCTTAAATTTTTCTGAAGCTGGTGCGACCGTGCCAAACTTCTTTCTTAATTACTTACTTCGGTCTCAAGCACGTTTTAACGTTGCGTTTTGTCGCTTCTACCTTTTTCTCGAACTTTGCCATGTTGATGTGTATTGTTTTTGCTGTGATGGTCAGAAATAAAAACAACTGAACTGATCAGGATCGCTGATAGGATATGCAGTCCCAAACACTTTAAAATTGTTTCAGGGTTTTCAAAAGCGATTTTCTTTGTCAAATAAGCTATGACACCACACGAGTGTGGCAGACTTGATGACCAGTTCGGTCCTTCTGCCACTCCCATCTTCATCAGCAAACAACCTAACTCACATAGTAATCTTGTATTGTTTTTTTCACATGTGCTGATGATGCAAAATAAAAGAACTTCTTCTTTTTTACGACTGCAGCCTACCTGAGTCGACATGAACATCACGGCACCTTATTTGCATCAACAGTTCGAACAGTGATTCTATTTATTATGGTGAATCCCTTGGAACGAAGTTCTAATTACGTTGCTGATTGTGAAAAAACAAACTGATTTGTTATCAAGTGCAGTGTGAAAGGTGACACATTGTGAAAAAGGGCACAATGAAATTGCCGTTCCAGCCTTTAATTTGAGGTTTCATCTTATTCTAAAAAAAGATCGACAAAATCACCGATTTTTGTCGAAGTATCATTTTGTTTGTTTTGTTGCAGTGTCATTGCATCAGTATCATTAGTATCAGTATCATTGCGAAGTATCATTGCATTGCTGCACCAATCATCCACGTTACGTTGAAATTCGATAAATGACGAAAAGCAGCTAAAAAAGGGACTTTTACAAAAGAATCTCAAATAATGTGACGGAACAGATATCAAAAGGTGAACTATAAAGTTATAATAAATGCTTGACCGTGGAGTCGGTTGATTTAATTGGCGGACCAAATCTATCTCATGGTCACTAAGTTATTGATCATCCGGGTTTTAAACTTCAATGAAGTCTAACTGGTTAGCTTAAGTTTTTCTTAACTTTAGGCTTACGTGTAAAAAACATTTGAAAATTGCACAAAAAATTTCGAAGTTGTAAAATTTCCTTGTTTGGTAAAAAAATTTACGAGAATGGCATATCTGCAAGTAGGGAGTGTCCCAATTACAGAACTGTGTTACATAACAAATGCGTTAGCAGGGGTGCCGGAAGCGGGGGGGGGGGGGGGGCGATCGCCCCCCCTGCCCTCAAAATTTCTCTGGATGGGGGGCAAGGGGGCCCTTTTAGGGTCATGTGAGCTACTGCACATTTTTCAATATAACAATTTCTGCTATTCGCTTTTAGCTTAATTACAATCTTTCATTTTTGCCTCAAAATCATATTCACACACAAAATTCTGTATCACAGTAGGTTACATGATGCCCTTTCGTGCTATTGTTCTTTATATACCGGTATGTAGTTCTTGTATCATTACTCGATAATGAGCTATTGTGTAGGTCACAAACATAATTTATTGAAATTCTACCACTCCTATGCTTCTTCAAAGACAGTTTTGTCACAACTATGTTTGATGTTACCACCAGCTGCTGTGAAAATCAAACGCCAATGATTCGAGGCACCACGAACGACCGTTTTGCATTGCATAGGACCAAAGGTAGGGCTTATGGTCGGGATATGGTTGATGGTAGACTTATGAGAAAAGAAAATGTTCGTCGTGGTCTTGGTTTTAGTTAGAAAAAAAATCTGAGTGATACAAAATTGTAGGAAAGTTAAGGAATGGCAGCCTATAAAAGTCTTTGCATAGCAATTAAGAGTGTGAAAACTTGGAAGTTAAAATTGTTTAGAAGGAAAGAGTAAGCAAGCCGTTATGATATAGCGTCAAATTAGAAAAGGTGAATGCTGAACGCAGTTTTAACGCCACGAGGCGAGTAAAAATGTGGCTTCGTACCACAATGACAAACAAAAGTTTAAACAACCGAATGTTTGCGACTATTCACAAACAGGTGATGTACACCATTGACTTAGAAGCTGTTGCAAATGAGTTCATTCGAGCAACCGACGCGCGTAAAATGCAGGCCTACTTTGGATTGGTTTGATATTTTTTCCATATACAGTACAGTATACAAATTATCCCGCGAACACTTTTTATACTTTGCAGCAGATTGTGACGCTATGAACGTGAGATTTATTTTTCGTTTCTTGTTGTTCAAGCTATTTCAATCATTTATCTTCATCTATGGTTCAACAAAGCAAGCTCTCTACCAAAGCTTTATTATCTTCATCTGTCTCACATTTCGATTTATATGGCTAATAGGGGGAAAACGATTAACGAACTGCCCATATCGATTAACGAACTGCCTATATCTTTTCTTAAAACTTCAAAAAAAGTGCCCTTTTTTCATAATCCTGCCCCCCCAGTCAAAAATCGTTCCGGCGCCCCTGTGCGTTAGTTTTCAGCGAAACGGCAAAGCAAACATTACATGGGCTATTTGATATGCCCAACTTACTTCGAAATCTCGTATTCTTGAAAGCATTTAGCTTATGGCAACACACAGGACATCGACGTTTCGTTGAAGGAGCTCTGCATCTGTTAACCAACAATTTACCTTTGAAGAAAAAACCCATAAAATTCCTCATATTTTCCTTTAATAAAAAAAATCTTGACATACCCAAAATAAAATTTGCCATGTCACATAAGAACCACCTGCTAAGCTTATGAACATGGTTGGACACAGGGGCGCCGGAACGATTTTTGATTGGGGGGGGGCAGGAATATGAAAAAGGGCACTTTTGTTGCTGAAAGGCATTTTTTTAAGTTTTAAGATAAGATATAGCGATAATGCTCATCCATCAGCTCATCATCGAGTAATGATACAAGTGTCCGGTATACAAAAGCAGAATGGCACGGAAGAGCATCATGCTATGTTATATTGTTATAATGATCAAATGATGCAAGCTAACCTACTGTGATACAGAATTTTGTGTTGTAAATATTATTTTAAGGCAGAAATGAAAGATTATAATTAGGCTAAAATCGAATAGCTGAAATAGTTATATTGCAAAATGTACAGTAGCTTACATGACCTCAAAAGGGCACCATTGCCTCCCTGCCCCCCCCATCCACAGAAAAATTGAGGGTAGGGGGGGCGCCCCCCCGCTTCCGGCGCACTTGGTTCAGGGTTGTTGGTATTTTACCCGACCCAAAAAAACCCGGGTGGTTTTTTTTAATAAAACCCACTTAAAAAAACCCATAAAAAAACCCAGAGCATCATATTTGTCCAGTTTTTATTGGAAAATTAAAAAAATTTACAAAAACACAACAAGGCACTTACAACAAACTTTAAATTAGGACTTAAGGATGTGATTGTGAAGTAATTTCCAAGAATAAACTGCAAACGTAGTGAATATTGCACAGTACACAAAAATCAAGTAATGTCACTTTGTGTATACTACACTAAAACTCATTTATGCAAGAAAGCCTTATAGTTAAATTGGTGAAAGTACTACTCTACTGTAGTCTGTATATATGATGTGAAATGCAATTTAGAAGGCTATTTACCAATTACAGATTCTGGATTCTAACGCATGGCTGTTTCAGAGCATTTGCCTAATTGGCCACGCAATCGCTCAATTGCTCATCTATTACTATATATAATATATATATAAATGATAAAAAATATTTAAACATGATGGCATAAATGCTCCTTGCCTTCAAATCTAAACAAATGATGCAATAATGTGATTTCTACCACGGTAGCATCAACTTGGTATAGAAATCAGTGGATGATGCAACATCCAACTTGATCTTGAAACTAATGGATGACGCAACATTCAAGCAACAACAGCCCTAGTGCATTATTTTATTGAGTTATGCAAGCATGTACTGTGAGTGAAAGGCACTTCACTCGTAAAAAGTAGTTTTGAGGTGAAATAAGCATGAATCTACTTTTTTTTGCATCTTTTTTAAAAAAACCCAATAAAACCCAAAAAAAAACCCGGGCGGTGTCACGATTTCTTTCTATCTCTTACCAGGAAAAAGACTTGGAAAGGTTCAATGACGTAGTTTAATGGGTCAAACCGAAAAGCAGTCAATTAAATGTCGAATAATTCTAATAATGAAATGATAATCTGACTTCTTGAAGAACTTTAACGAACGGCTTCTCAAATAACTCTAATTTCTGCATCAACTACCAATCCACAACTCATAGCACAAATCTCATAATCAACTCATAATAATCACCATATTAATAATAATCATTACACAAACTACACCACTATTTATATAGTTGGTTGTTCAGTCCAGTAACTTCGAGAAGGTTACGTAGTGTTGCATCACACGAACTCATCGTCGGTCACGTAGCATCGAGCGGCATAAACAAGCAAGTTTAAAGAAATCCAAAGAATGTCACGTAGGGCCGAAGGTTGTAGAAAACACGTTACATAATACAGATTTTGTCATCAGAGGTTACTTTAGGTCAATACCCGATAGTAACACATCGCTCAAAATTCCATAATGAAAACAGCACATTCTGTCAAGACGTAAAGCAGCCCGACGCGAGGCCTTGCACATTGATTGTGACAGGCGAGTTGGGCTTTTTTAAAAAAACCCGGGTTTTTCTCAACCCTGACTTGGTTGGACATGACGTCCTTTATCGGCGGTGGTGTTCAACTGACACAGGACCAAATACATTTCTATAGTTCGGTGGTTGTCAAACCATGGGCCGGAAAGCGGGCCGCGAAGCTTTGGATTGCATGAGAATTAATGGGGAAGGGCGAGAGCAAGACCTATGGCGCAGAAACTTGGAACCTTACAAAAAAGTTAACTCTTAAACTAAATTAATGCAAAGAGCACATGAACAGATTATGATGGGTTTAACATGGCGAGACAAAAAATTGCTCAATGGATTCGAAATCAAACAAAATTACGGGATATTGCAATAACTATAAAAAACTAAAATGGTCATGGGCAGGTCATATAGCAAGATATCAGGACAAATGGACCAACAAATTGGATACCTTGGAAAAACAAACGCAAAAAGGAAACTCAAAAACAAGATGGGGGAACATGATTGACAAAGAAAGTACAACAACCACCGGGTATAAAAAAAAAACAGGATCGAATGGATTGACAAGAAAAGGGGAAAAGCCTTCGCTCAGCCTTAGGCCTTTGCGTTGCCAAATGATGATGGGAGGGCGACGAGATTGCGAGTGGAACGCGACAGCTATTTCAGCAAAAATAAATACTACCGTGGCAAAAAAGGAAGAGAAACACTGCTACAGTTAAGTTATACACTATATCGAATTCTTAGAAAATTCATCTGCAGATCAAATTAAAAAAATGTTCCTCCAAGTGTATACAATGTGCTCCACCTGACGGTAACTATTTTTACAAAACCTTTGCACTAGATACAACGTTTTCTAACAAACAATTTTCATCAAGCTTTGCAAATATATATGCCACACAAATAAAAGTGAACCTTGAGTAAAGTGCAACAAATTTATTTCAACGTTTAATTGACAATAATTAAAATTAACTCAAATCATTTCAACGATATCTCCATCATTTGAATGCTGTGGTGGCCAGGCATGCCAGAGCCAGCAATGTCGTACGTGTCCGCTTTGAACGATTCTAAAGGAATATCAACGCAGTCCAAATTCCAAGAATCCAGCAAGTCACTCAAGTCCCATTCAGTGCTTCTGGTTTGATAAGTGCAAAGAAATTTAGCTTCTTTTCGACTTGTTTTTTCAAAATGACAACGCAGCATATAGTATACAGTGCAAATAACTTGTTCGAACAGTTCTGGATCGTAAAAGCAGTCAGAACTTATAATGATTTCAGGCACTTGACTGCATGTATGCTCTAAGTTAACAAGGTCCGGAGATATTTCCCCCCACGATAAACGTAACAAATAAATCGCACAAATTTCAGAAGATCTGTTTAATGTGGTGTCATGTTTCTGAGGGCCAGTTTTGGATGCACATTGCCCAGTAACGCTGTTGGGAGAAAACAAATCCGTGTAGTTGTCTATCTCATTAAGATGAAGTGTGTCCCTGGAAAATAGAGATATCATTATACCACTGCGAAAGAAGTGAAAATATTGAACCAACACGTTTATTTCTTACAGCAGTCCAAAGGATACGGGTTTGACACCGGTCCAGAGCATGTGGCTGTATTTTGGCAAAACAAATTTAATGGGAGCAGCTAAACCTAAAACTGCATAATACTTTGTTGCTTCGGCTGTTGTCACTATGGGCAACGAAACGGTTGCTATTGTTCTTATGATACAAAACACACAGGTGGTTGAAAAGGCAATAGAGCAGGGGTGGGCACGGGGACGGACCCAACAAGTAGGCTAACCCTGGGGGTGAAACGAAACTTGACGTATAAATTCCAAAAATAGGAAGGCGATCTCAACAAAATCAATTTGCAAATACACCATGAATAAAGTTACTTTTCTGTGTTATAGGGCAGGGGGGGGGGGGGACATCAAAGATCTCCCCCTCTGGATCTGCCACTAGGTGGACAACCTGCAGCCCACAGGCCCCTTCTCTTCTTCCAACTATCACCTGCAGGATAGTTTGCGTTTATGCACATCTAGAATGAAACAAAACATTGAAAAAATAGTTTAAAATATTCAACATCAACCTTCTCATTAACTTCTGTTTAACCGTTTACGTGCAATCGCGCACATATTTACCTGCAATGGATGCTGTCATACATGCATGAACATGTTGTGATTTTCAAGTCAAAGCAGAAAATATGAATCAGTGCTTATTTGCAGTGCAGTCCCCCAGTGACCATTATATTTTCCTAACTAACCTTTGAGTTAAACAGATTGCTCACCCCTGCAACGGGGTAATGGGTTTTCATTGTTGGATCCCAACATTGGTCCTGGAAGTTAACTCGTGCTTTTTATATGATTCCATAAAAGCATTTTAAATATTATACATGAATATCTTAGTTGGAGTGAAAACCAGGATATTAGATATTTTCAGTTATGTTAGATATTTTCAGATATTTCCAATTACGTATTTTCAGTCTGTACACCAAAAAAACGTAATTGGATGCTTAATCCTGCCAGTTTAGCACACTTGGTATTTGGTAAGGCTTTGATACACCGATGTCAGTCACCAAAGTTTTGAGAGTGTAAACTGTGAAGTTTCTGCTTGTACTTGAATTGCTGCTGCCTGCAAATCGAGTAATCTGCTAGATAGTACTTAATATTGGACTGCATTAGCAGCTTTGCAAAGAGTTAAAACAATATTTCTCCATTTGCATGTTCAGTGAACTGCCACAGTAGCAGAATGTCAGCTGCATAGCTAAATGATAGAAGCTCTGGTATGACGTTTGAAATGGAGCCAGTTCAACCCCTCTTAAGAGCATGCTGTTGTGGCAAAACACTTAAAATCCCTGTTAAAAGTGCGAAGCAGGACATTAAGGCGCGAACAAAAAGGCGCGAGACAAAATGGCGCAGAGGCAAAACGGCGCAGACAAAACGGCGCCAAAGTCAATGTATAGAACGATAATACTCTGCAACCATAACGAAAGTTTATGTGTGAATAAGGATTTTTGGAGCTGGTATACAAGTCCCCCCCCACCACCCTTGGCAACTCATGACAAAGAGGAATTGACCAAAACATGTGAACAAAATAAGGAAAAGGTTCTGAGCTTGTTACGTTGACTTTGGCGCCGTTTTGTCTGCGCCGTTTTGCCTCTGCGCCATTTTGTCTCTGCGCCGTTTTTTCTGTGCCGTTTTGTCTCGCGCCGTTTTGTTCGCGCCTTAATGTCGTGGACCGTTAAAAGTGTACATGAAGACTAGCTTCTTTGCCTTCCTGTTCACTTTCTAAACCTTGCACAAAATGACAAAAAATAGCACAGTTAAACAGTAACTTTTATCAGGCAAAAATTACCTTGCAGAACAGGACTTATCAGAAATAATAACACACTTTGGTCGAGCGCACTTTATAGCAATAACAGATGGGAGAGCTGTGCCAGCACCAATTTCCAAAACACATTTTTGATGCATGATATTTTTTCGATGAAACCAGATATATTGAGCAAGTACTATGGATGAAGGCCATAGATAAGATCCATAACCTGGCAGCATAGCTTCTGAAATTCTTATGGACAGAGTTTCCATGGTCGCATCACTTTGTGATTCAATATCTATATCATCAGTAAACAAGACTTGTCTCTCAGACACTAACATTTCAGTCATTTTCTCATAAAAGTGCACTCTTGCGGCACAACTGAAACAGAAATATAAATATTTTTTATACTGGTTCAGTAAAACTATAATTTTGCCTATTATTTCCATTCTGCAGTCTTGATTGATTCATTGGTGTTTATCGTGTGTTCACATTGATTCATGTGCACGTCAAGTGTGCTCGCTGCTCAACGTCTTCAGGTATACAACCCCGGCACCAACATCACAAACACACTCATATTGTTACAAGAACGTAACTGAAAATTTGTTAAATGTTTAGCAGTTAAAAAAATAAAACAGTTTCACAGTCAAATTTAAGTAAATGCAGTGCCTATAGTTAAATAGTTACCATATGTGCTAACTACAGCTTTCAAGGTCATGGTCTCCTTGTCACTCAAGCATGCAGCTTTTATTTTTTTCTTGGCTAATTATTTAATGCTCAAAAAGCTGGCTAAATAGGCTCGAATTTCAATCTTAACCACTTCATAAAGTTACATAGACCCTATATAATGTTATTATATAATCCAGGAGTGTATTTGCAACCATCTTTTTTTTAAGAACCTCTGCAAATCGTATTTGTTAACTTAAACAATTAGTTAAACTTAAACTTTTTTATTAAGGAGATGTTTTCAAACTTTTAAGCGTTTAATAATTTGGTAGTATACCGGTAGTTGTGTGTATTAAAATTCCAACAGCACATTTTGTGATTACTGTTTAAATTCCAAAATGCGTACAAAAACAAATGTCATTCTGGAGAAATAATTCTGAGCAATCTGCCTAATAAAACAATTTGTAAAAAAACGTGCCGTAAATAATGCGATGCCAGATTCAACACACGAACTACTAAAAGCACTTTTCGTTGATATATATTATATATTTGTTTTGTATATATATATACTGCTTGAAAGTCAGGATGCCAATTTTTATTTTATAAAAAACGAAGTTTTTTTAAAAACGTAATTTGAAAACCAAAAAAACAAGTCACATAGTTACTGTAACGTAAAAAGATAAAACTTACGCAAGTTGTGGTGATAACATTATTGATAAATAAACTCATTAAACTGTTAAACTTTTTCTGTCAAATTATTTTAAATTGGAAAATATTTACAAACTTGTGAAGTGGACGCAATTATGTGAATGTTCGCAAATACATGGTCCCTATACTATTATTTTGTTAGCTGATCCTTCTTCTTTTATAGGCCTAGCAGCCTACCTTGTAGACTACGTTCTAACTCATGCATGTTTATCTCTCTAACATTCAGGCCCGGATTTAGGGGGGGGCAGAGGGCGCAGGTGCTCCGGCCCCCCTATGTGGAAAAAAATGTGATTTTGTGTTGTTTTTTTTCTTTCAGCCTTTAAAGTTTCTGCAAAATGCTGTGCAGTGCTGGATTAATGCTACTGTAGACGTAGAGGTGGTTTTAGGCGCCGTAGGCGCAAAAAAAATTTTGCACCTGGGTCCCACAATCCAAAAGTGCCCCGGGCCTCCCATCAGCTAAATCCGGCCCTGCTAACATTAAATATTTTCCACACATACTGCACTCTGTAGAAAATACGCAACAAACAAAAATAATGATTAGAATTTAGAAAAAACTATGGATCCTAAACCATTAATTTCGACCTGACACAACATCATTTACATCGATGTTGCCAGTTACTTGCCACAAACACTAAACACATTTGTTCAAAACTTTATTAAGGTTGCCAGACTCTAAAAAGGTCTTAACCGTACCTGTTACTGGCGTAGACCCTATGGTCTCGCCCTCTGATAACTCGCCCTCTAAAATTTCTTGACTTTTACTTTTTTTTTCTTGCCCCAACTTTTAATCCCGATTATGTTGGTATCGGTCGGATAATTGTGAAGTTCACAATAAACCTTTTGACACAGCCAGTTATGAAATGCAAGAAATTTAGTCATATTCAATAGCTTGATTGACAGTTTACAATTGATATATATATAGCCTACTACATAATTTTTCATTCAGGCACGTTTTAAACCTTTCAAGGTTTTGCCACCTTTTCCCTTTCGTTAACGTGCTGGCAGGTTTGTATCGATTTTTGTAGTTAGTATCTTTTTCGTCCCGAACGCGTTAATGACGAAAAATATAATGATTGATTGATATTAAGCGTGCGGTTTCATTTTGTGTTTGTAGGCGGCGCTAAAATTCCATTCTGTACCCAAACAGCAAAATCCATCATTTTTACATTGATTCAATGTCGATTTTGCTGTCTGGGTAGGGAGTCGCGATCTGATGCAATATGAGTCATTCTTTGCTGGCAGACAATAATTAGGAAGGTAATTTGTTATTTGCGCAAATTGCTTTTTAGTGCAAAAAGTGCATGGAACACTGTTTGCACAGAAACGGAAAAAAAATTTATGAAATTCTGTGTTCAACGCAAGAAGACTTTCAAAATAAAATATGAACTGGGAAATTTGACCAAGGAATGGCGAAAATATGTCAAAAACCGAGTCTTTATCACCTTTTCTACCTAAAATACACAATCACGAATATATTTTGCGAAATAAATTGATTGAAGTGATAGATAAGGCTTGGACCATTGGCATACTTTTTCCCGGTGTTCTTTGATATAAGCCGACGGAGTAATTAGCAATAAGAGAGACATAGACCTGATGGTCTCGGCCAGTAACTCTTGCCGCCAAAAGGAAGCAGTAACAGATACGGTTAAAGCCAAAATAATACAAAAAAAGGCCAAAACAAGGAAAATATTAGGTAAAAAAGGCCAAATAGATATTCACCTACACATCTGGTACCACTGGTTGGCTTAGAGTGTGAGCTCAGACTGATTCGGCGCTGGCGTCACATTAAATTACGAGTACTAAATGAACAATGGTGAATATGGTTTCATCTGTTAAGATTACGATATATTGATTATTATGCATTTTGAAGAGTAAATTTAAACAAAGCCAAATGTATAATTTCTAAGGCCAACAGATTTTAAAAAGGCCAATCTGGTAACCCTGAACTTAATCCAGCTTGGATTGGAATGTTGCCAGAAGCTTATTTAAAATTTCTAGTTTTGTCTTTGTGTTCAAAATTAAGCAAGTCATAGAAATTAAGGATCTTGTTCCAACAACAAAACAAGATCCAGATCCAATCCGGATCCGTTAAAAAACAATCCATTGATCAAGTTCATTTTTGCATAGCTCCACTCCACATTCACTTCAATTTACAATAGCATAAAATATAATAGCCTATATTATTTTTATTCATGTAGAATATAGATAGATAGATGTTTATTGGCTGCTGAGAAAAAGATATGCGATAAATCAAAACACAAAGTACAGTAAAACTGTTGAAAAGACAACAACTTAAAAAATGATAATGATAATAGCATCACAGCAGCGGGAGGCTGCAAAGTGACCATTCAAGGTCTTCAAGTCAAGCAGCCATCCCTAAACTCATCCATGATAATCATAATTGGCTAATTGAGACAAAGAAATAAAAATAAATAGGGGAAGACAGGGAAAAGTGGGACACTTTTTGTAAAAACGTAATTTCAGCAACAGTGATGGTTGGATTTAGTTAATTACTTTTTTAATCGAAAGCCTTAGTTGGTCAGCATATTTGGTTCGAAGATCAAGCGAAATCTTTCTACTGCTATAGTACAAATCAAAAAATTTTTTTTTTTTATTGTCCTGCTTTGCCCCAGCCGTGGGGCAAAGCGGGACACTTCATTTTTGCATGATTTGGTACTGTTTAGCCGCTTCTCTCAAAGACAACTTCTTGCTTTTCACATCTTCTATTGCATTCTTAATATTGATAGCCTATCCGTCCATTTACCTATTTCAGTTTTTCTCTAATAGCGACGAACCATTGTCAGAATTAAATTGTGTAGGCCTACCGGTACAATATAAATGAATGCTGATAAATATTTTACAATCTTGAAGGCTAAAAGAGATAAACAAAAATTCAATCAACAGAAGAACCACAGATACAATCTAGACTTTTAGAATCTCATATTGCCTTAATTCACTGTCCCACTTTGCCCTAATACAGCTGTCCCAATTTGCCCCAAAGTATAGCCTTTAGAAAATAATATCTCTGCTGAAACCTGTAAAGTTTTAGGTAAAAGTTGCTTTTGTTACCAATAAATACTGTGAATACTGAAAAGTTTGGGTGTTCATCAGGACAATTATCGTTTCTAGCACTAGTTGCTACGTTCATCTGATGAAATTGAAAGTAAAATTAACAACAAACAAGATGGTTTATTGCTTCACTGACGTTTCGCGCACCATGACAATGCGCATCCTCAGAGCGAATAACATACAAAATAAAATTTCACCAGGTTATATACTGCAGTGCGATTGAAGGCAAGAAAAAATAAAATAAAACACGCAATATAGTACAAATCAAAATTTTTTTTTTTTTTATTGTCCTGCTTTGCCCCAGCCGTGGGGCAAAGCGGGACCCTTCATTTTTAATCACTATTGTCTCGACATGCAGGCTTCAAGCCTACTTAAACACAGTTAGAAAAGTCATTGCAATCTAATTTTGTCTCGAATTTCTAGTGGTCTTCAGTGCTTCGAATTTATGTTTATTGTTGGAAGTTTTTACGTAATTTAACGTCGAAAGTAACCGCACATCATTAGCCAATCTTTAAAAACATTGTGTTCTATTTCTCTTGCCTTCAATCGCACTTTTTCTGTTGGTCGTCACCGCTTCGAATTTTTATGTCTATTGTTGGAAGTTTTTACGTAATTTAACGAGGAAAGTAACCGCTCACACATTATTGGCCAATTTTTTAAAATATTGCGTGTTTTATTTTATTTTTTCTTGCCTTCAATCGCACTGCAGTATATAACCTGGTGAAATTTTATTTTGTATGTTATTCGCTCTGAGGATGCGCATTGTCATGGTGCGCGAAACGTCAGTGAAGCAATAAACCATCTTGTTTGTTGTTAATTTTACTTTCAATTTCATCAGATGAACGTAGCAACTAGTGCTAGAAACAATAAATACTGTCTCAATGTCTAAGATAAAAACAAAGCTACCAACAAATTCGCTTATGCTAACGAATGTGGTAGCTACTTTTCCATCTCTTTCTTATAACAATTAAGCCATGCCAAAACACATTTTGCTTCCTCACGACACGCGTTGTGCTCTGCCAGTCGCCATTTTTTCACAGCAAGTACAGTTTATAGTTGCCCAACTAGTGCTGCCGGTTAGAGGGAGCCAAAGAATACAAAACGTGAGAAATCGCAATGTCCCGCTTTGCCCGCTTTGCCCGCGTCCCGCTTTGCCCCGTTTTCCCCTAAATAACAGTGAAACTGTCCAAAATGATAAGAAATTAGAAGCTACACCATGGAGGCACTGAAAAAAATGCGCTTATTTAAGTTAAGGTTATAGGCAGAGATGTACGTATGCGCCGCAAATTCTACGCCGCAGACTTGCGGAGTAGACTTTTTGTTTACGCTAACGCTTGCGGCCATATTTTTTTGGATAATTTGCGCTTGAGGCTACGCCGTAAAATTTCTGCGGTTTTTTAGCGCATAGCGTCAACGCATACTTTTTAATGTATTTTTTTCACTACAACACGCCAATACCTTCCAGCGCTGCAATTGAAAAAATGTTTTCAATGGGCAAAGACATATTGGAACCAAAACACAGCAAACTGTCAGATGAACACTTTCAGATGCTTGTGTTTCTTCGTGGAAATTCAAAATAAAACTTGTTTGTTTCGATTGGTTTATACCGTGTGAATGTTTGGCACCTAGCAAACAAAATTAGTTTAAGCTAGTGTATGCGCTGACGCCGCTAACTTTTTTTACAAGTTGCGTTGACGCATACGGCGTATGGTTTTTTCGAACGTTTGCGTTAACGCTGACGGCGTCAATATTTTTGGTATGCGCGTAGGCTACATCACTGGTTATAGGCTACTTCCACAAGCACCCTTACTTTTTTGTGGAGGCACCTTAATCACTTTCCATCGGCATTCGCGCGCCGTGATCGTGACGCGGTAAACGGCATTTTTTCTTTTTTCTCGCGTTTCTGCATTTTGACTGTCTTGTACAAAAAATATTGTCTTGTATAAAAGCAAACCTTGTTAGTGATTGACATTTAATTTTGCATCAAAATAAAAAAAAAAAACCTTTGTAAAATGAATACAGCAGTGGTGTCTTGTATAACAGCAAACATTTTCAGTGATGGACATTTGATTTTACATCGAAATAAACGAACACTTTCAAAAATAAAAACAGCAGTGTTGTCTTGTATAAAGGCGAACATTGTCAGTGATTGACATTTGATTTTACATCGAAATAAACGAACACTTGGAAAAATAAAAGCCAAAAATGTTCATCTTCAGCTCTGAGACGGTCAAGGGTGGGAAAAGGTCTTTTTCGGCCAGGGTTTAGGTACTCTGGAATTTCTGCTGATTCCAACATCTCAAGGGCTAGCATGACTTTGAAGTTTGGCAAAGTCAATCGTCCGTGATCTTGATGGAGCATTTTGAATAGCAGAAATGAATTCACCAATGCTATGTCCACTATTAAAAAAAAAATTTTTGTACCACCTTGTGTGCTTTCTTACAGAGCGGCAGGTTGCTGAAAGCTGATCTGAACGATCAACTCCCCCATACCTTGATTGTACGAAATTACACAAGTGGGTTTTATGATGGGATTTCCATTGAGGTTGGTTTTACCTGTTGGACATAGTTCTGATGAATGCCATGTAGAGCATCTTTACGTCCTTCCACATCTAGGGCCGGATTTAATTGATGGGAGGCCGGGGGCACTTTTAGATCGGGGGCCCGTACAAAAAATTTTTTGCACCAACGGCGCAAAAAACCACTTCTACATCTGCAGTAGCATTAATCTAGCACTTGCTTAACATTTTGCAGAAACTTCAAAGGCTGAAAGGAAAACAAAAATAACACAAAATCACATTTTTTCCACGTCAAAGGGCCCTTCAAAAAGGGGGCCCGGGGCATCTGCACCCTCTGCCCCCCTTAAATCCGCACCTGTTCACACCATTGCCATCACACCATTTGCTGTCTTGAACACGTGCTCTCCTCTATTTAATTTTTTTCTTGAAAGATTGCTTGGCATGTGCTTCCGGTTCAGCCTAACTGTACCAACTGTGTGGGTTTTGTTTTGCAGCAATGTGCAAAATAACTGTGGACTGCTGTACCAGTTATCGAGTGGACTGCTGTACCAGTTCTGGTATGAATCCCACAGTCGGCAGCAGTGGCCGAGTGGTTAGCGCGTTGGGCTCGCAGTCGAGAGCCTGCATGTTCGACTCCAGCCACCCGCACTTTCTGTTGTTTCTCTGGGCAAGAAACTTTACGATAATTGCCTCTACCCAGTGATCGATTTCGAGTAACGGGTAGTACCAAATTTAAGTCATAAGTAGAGTAGACAACCGGAAACAGACATTGCAGTCGGCTGCAGTGTGAGTCAGGTGTACGTCAGAAGGCGTACACCGATGCATAGCGCTCAAGTCCGCTTTCCCGCAATGCAGGATAAAGATAATAAAACAAACAAAAACAAAACCTTTTCCAAGTAAATCATGGCATAAATTTATGACCACTTTTGTACTTGCTGGTACAGCACTGTCTCAATCCTGGTCACTGTATAGTTTGAACTTCCAGGTGTATCCACACATACTCCCACTTGATTCATAGAGTCGGTACAGCTTTAATCCAAGCCGTGCCCTCTTGGAAAGATTGTATTGCTTGAACTTTAGCCTGCCGTGAAATTTCAGCATAGATTCATCCACAGAGATGTGCTTCTGTGGACAATAGACTTCCTGAAAATTGTGGAGAAATTCATCAAGCAAAGGTCTTATCTTGAATAAACGATCAGTTCCACCATTCAGGTGCAGGTGCCCCGGGCTCCCCTTTTGAAAGGTCCCCAGACGTGAAAAAATGTGATTTTGTGGTATATTTTTTTCTTTCAGCCTTTGAAGTTTCTGAAAAATTCTGTGTAGTGTAGTGCAGTGCTGGATTAATGCTACTGTAGACGTAGAGATAGTTTTTAATATTTTTTGCAAGGGGGGCCCCCGATCTAAAAGTGCCCTGGGCTCTCCATCAGACTAAACCCACCCCTGTGGAAAAATACTTCGGTTTACAATAAAAGATTCGCGTTGCCACCTTTACAGCTAAGCAAACCACTGGAATACCTTCAAGTCGCTCATGCGAACAGCAAATCTGCTGAAACAGTAGGCTACAGCAGGGGTCCGCAAATACTTTTTGGAGCGACCCAAAAAGCAATCGTTCGAAATCTTTGCGACCCAAACGTTTCGGAATGCGCAAAACACTTTGCAAATTAATATCAATTCCAATACGGTCGTCCCCGCTTATTAAGGCCACATCGGGACCGGACGAAATTGGCTTATAAAGCGGGGGATAATTTTCTACCACTCCTATACCTTTAGTAATTCCGGAATGGACCAAATTGGGCTTAATAAGCGGGTGGACCTATTAACCGTGTGCTTCGTCGTCGTCGTCGTGCAAGCCTCTTGGGCCGAGGGTCTACCTTTTACCTTTTACCTTTACCTTAATCCTTTTACCGCCCCAGATTCAAGATGTTCCCGGCCTACACTGGAAGGCTATTAGAGAGCAGCCAGTCTTTAGTTTCATCATCCATGACACGCAGACCTTCCACTACGTTAGATGGTTTGAAAATGGTACAATCATTGATGATGTGGTCTGCGGTCTCTTCCTCATCGGCACCACAATCACAGAGAAAGAGGCCGATTCCCCATTGGTGCATATGGTTGAGCGGAAAAGCCCGACGCCCGCACGAAGACAGTTGAGGCGCACTCATGCTTGTCTTTGTAGTGTCAGGCCGATGGGGCATGTGTCGGCGTCGGGGATGAACGAATGGAGTCTGGTGGTACTTGCAGTGTTGTACGCGTCATTGAAATATATTGACGGCGTCGGCGTCAGCGCAAATTGCCTAAAAACTTGACGGCGTAAAGTACTGCGTAAGCTCTTAAAGAAATTGACGGCGTCAGCGTCAGCGCTAATTTCTAGCGCTATTTTTTGCCAGCGTCTTATAAAACGGAAATATCTCAACCAAGTTTATGCTAACAATAGCTATAAATAAAGAGCAGGTGGCCTATTATGTTTTGAAACTGTATTGTAATTAGCTACTTAACTTATTAGTATAGGGCCATTTTAATTTGACCCAGCCTAAAAAAAAAATTTCTGACTTTATTTTTATCAAATTTTGACTTTATTTTGAACTAACAAAATTGCTTATTTATAGAGGGTACAGTTCTTTCTTGAATTGATACCACTTACCAAAACATAATGATGTGTCGATTTCAGACCCAAACGTAATACTTTGTCGAAAAGTCAAGGTGTTTTATGGAGTATAAAAAGTTCGTTGTGTTTTATAGCGATAGGAAAATCTCCACAAATCTAACTTTTGCTGAAGACAGAAGACGATTTAGCTTGCTTAGGCATTTTTGTACTACAGAATGTCATTAGGCTAGGCTATTCCTAAAATCAAAACTGTTGATCTTCGAAAAGACCATATTTGTGAAGAGGGAGTGTTTCATAAAAATTATATAACAACGTAACAATGAATAAACAAAGGACAATTTGCGATAAAAGTTACTGCTGATCCGTGGTCATTGTGACATATATTTCCTGCTTTTATGGGTTAATATGGTTTAATTGTGTCGCAGTTCCTGATTTGCAATGCTTCCACGAGGATTTTGACAAAAATTACTCTCTAGAAACACAGAATTAAGTTTGTTAAAAGCCATAATTTGACAAATTTCGACTTTATTATCAATTTTGACCTATAAACTTCTTAGAAACATCAGTCCCTTAGGTGCTGAAAACAACTTTATTCTTTGATTTGTGGATAAACGAAGTCCTTACAAAATTTTGACTTTATTGACTTTTGCGGGCCCTGCTTATTAGTTATTTCCTTGCAGAAAAACAAGCATTTCAAAACGTTTGTCTGACAATCTGCTGCGTTTGGGACGCGTATTGTCCTTTCCAAGTGAAAACATGCGTTCCATAGCAGCGCTGGTTGGTATTGGTGTGTTGTATTTCAAAAACAAGTTGAAAAAGTTTAGGCTACTCGAAAAGGTATCACTGTTCCAAGCGTGCTGTGATAGTTTAGCATGTATAAATATTTTAGCGAGGTCCACTGCACCAATATCGCTCTTTTCAGGGGCATAAAGCTCTTGAAATAAAGTATCTTCAACGTCCGCGATGCCATTCATGGATTTTTCGCTTTCTGTCTCTGATCCCTCGTTCTCAATACATGTGTGATCACCATTTGGCGAACTTCTTCCGCGTGTATTCCAGGGAGCCATTCCAACCAACGCAAAAGCCGGTAATTCGGATGAGTCGCGTTGGCCAGAATACATTGTAAAACTCTTATTGTGTAACGAGATTTTCCATGAAAAAAATGACGCATAGCGCTTGACGCTTAAAATCGGCAAAATAGTTGACGGCGCTATCACTTCCGTCAACTGAAAAATAAATTGACGGCGCTAGCCTCAGCGTCAACAAAAAGTTGACGCCGTCAAATGACGCCGTCAAATTGACGGCGTCAACGTACAACACTGGGTACTTGACTTCCCTTCAGAATTCCATTTATAGTCCGCCCAACTAGCCGCAGAGATGAAGTTCATCAGCTTCGTTGATCAGAAGTTGAGCGACTGGCACGAATGGGTGTCTTGATTTCAGTCGACGGAGGTGCTGGTTTGTTGGAGCAGAGATCTTGTGATGGAGAAGATGGTTAGGCTCTAATGCCCGTCGGTCAAGAAACAGAGTGGCTTCTTTGCGACGAAGCTCAGCAGGTTGGATGCCAGCGAGAATGGCAAAATTGTCCAATGGTGTGGGACGCAGCCATCCGGTCACTGTGCGCAGGGCGCTGTTTATGGCAGTGTCGATGTTATGGCAGTGAGCACTGCGGCACCAAACAAGTGACAGTACTCTGCTGAAGAGTAGACAAGAGCTAAGGCTGCTATAGGCTACGCAAAGTGTCAGCACTCGCCCCCCAGCTGGAGCCTGCCAGGCGTTTGAGTAGTGCAGCGCGGGATGTTATTTTCTTGCGCAGTGACACCAAATGGTGGCGGTAGGCCTATGTGTACGATCTGTCATAGTGCCACCCCAAGATATTTTGGTTCGGGGCAGAAGGACAGAAGTTTTCCATTGTAGCTCACGATCAGCTTCCCGATTGTGTAGATGGAAAGCTGCCGCCAATGTTTTGGTTTTGCTGAGTTTCAGTCGCCAGTTTTGGAGGTAAGCTGAGAGAGTTTTCATGCCCTGCCTCAAGGTGGCTATATAACCGTGGGCTTAACTACTGTACTCAGGGCCGGATTTAGCTGATGGGGGGCCCGGGGCACTTTTAGATCGGGGGGCCCCCGTGCAAAAAATTTTTTCGCGCCTACGGCGCGTAAAAGCCATCTCTACGTCTACAGTAGCATCAGTCCAGTACTGCATTTTGCAGAAACTTTAAAGGTCAAAAGGAATAAAATAACACAAAATCACATTTTTTTCCACATAGGGGGGCCCTTCAAAAGTCGAGGGGCCCGGGGCAACTGCCCCCTCTGCCCCCCCCTAAATCCGGGCCTGACTGTACTGCAATCGAAAGTATAAATTTTCTTGTAGCCTACCAAATCGTACGAAACTCAGCACATCAAAGACTATATGATTGTATTTATTTTTGCCATACAAGTTATATTTATGGTAAGTTTAAACCGTTTTGCGACCCACTGTGGATGGTCTCGCGACCCAAATTTGGGTCGCGACCCACTATTTGCGGACCCCTGGGCTACAGCAGCTCAGAAAGCTTACGTCACAGGAAAATTTCTCACAAACAAAATTCCGCTATAACATTGATTTATTACATCTGAATCATTGCCTCAAGATAACAGAACCATTAGGTGATTCCCCTCTCAACTGCTAGCAAAAGACGGCAAAAACAGACCACCGCTGTCAAACCAGAGCCACTACAGTGGCTCTGGTCAGTCAAACCAAGAAAAAGCTGTCCGCAGTTGCCGACGTCTGACGAATTGGCACGGAAAAAACTGTCGGCTGTAGCCGGCCGCCGAGCGGAAGTGGTTAACTTACTTTTACCTTTGCCTTTAACCGCACAGCAGGATAAACTGCTCTAATTTCTTTTCTGTACGTTATTGTCATGGTGAGCGAAACTCAGCGAAGCAATAGAACAACTTGCATGTTTCTACTTTTAATTTCTCATTCACCAGATGAACGCAGCGATGTACGTATACGCCGCATACATGCGGCGTAGACTTTTTGTTTACGCTAACGCTTGCGGCCACATTTTTTTGGATAGTTTGCGCTTGAGGCTACGCCGTAAAGTTTTCGCGGTTTATTAGCGCATAGCGTCAACGCATACTTTTTAATGTATTTTTTTCGCTACAACTCGCCAATACCTTCCAGCGCTGCAGTTGAAAGAATGTTTTCAATGGGCAAAGACATATTGGAACCAAAACACAGCAAACTGTCAGATGAACACTTTCAGATGCTTGTGTTTCTTCGTGGAAATTCAAAATAAAACTTGTTTGTTTCGATTGGTTTATACCGTGTGAATGTTTGGCACCTAGCAAACAAAATTAGTTTAAGCTAGTGTATGCGCTGACGCCGCTAACTTTTTTTACAAGTTGCGTTGACGCATACGGCGTATGGTTTTTCGAACGTTTGCGTTTATGCTGACGGCGTTAATATTTTTGTATGCGCGTACATCACTGGATGAACGTTACCAGAAAAAATAATTGTGATGAATAATTGAACATTCATTTCTAATATTCATGTCTTTTCGACCATCAAAGCAAATAAAGCAATATCACTTGCCATAACAGAGCAAGAGTCTGAAAAAAGGTAAAAGTGACAATAGCCTACGCAAACGTTGAACTTTTCAGTGGTCTATAACAGTGGTTCTCAACCTTTTAACAGTGGGAGACCGGTAAAATGTTTAAAGAATGTTCGCGGACCGGCAACTAAAAATCGTTGTGAATAGATTATTTATTATTATTTATTTTGCAATCAGACTTTTTTTTTCTTTCATTAATATTACTGAACATCAGCCTATCTTGTTTCAACGTAATTTGCCGATGCTTGACATTTGTCACATTAAGAACTGGGAAGCAGCTGACTCGATGACTGATATAGTCTTTCGCTGCTTCCTGTCTGTTGTGGTATTTAGATAGCTATGGTACTATTTTATTCGTATTGTTTATAATTGTACCGTATTATTGTCGCAACAGACGAAATAAAAAGTTTCTCTCTCTCTCTCAAAGTCCATAGAATTCAAATTTTTAACAGTCATCACACAAAATATCAGACTAACACAACATCAAGCAGGCTACATCAAACAACGTACAGAATACTGTTGTAGTGAATATAAAATGTAGAAATAAAGTAGTAATCAGAAGACATAACATTGCGCAACAGTGGATTAATTGATCTTTTGCAACGTTCTACAAATGCATAGCAATTTTTTCTTAATAGAGCATCAAATGTTAACACGTCGTTCTGTACCTGATACACTCTAGCACTGTCGCATCTCGACAAACTGTGGATAATTCAGTACGAGTCGTTGTAAGCAACTCGTATGCGATTTAAAGTAGAAGTTTTATAGTTACACCATAGTTGCGAACCTACATTGGCATATAGTATGATTGGTACATTACATTTTTAACTTCGGTAGAGCAATTTCCAAACTTGGACCTAAGCTGATTGGCAGCGACATAAAGAGATCGCACTTGCCTTTTAATATCTGCGTCATCCCTGATGGTATCATCAATCAGTAGGCTATACCTAAATATTTCACTTGTCCAACAAATTTAATTTGTGTATTGTACAGCCGCATGCATGGAGAAGACAAAACTTTAAATTTGCGACATTGATGGACCAATCCAGTAGCGGCGCCACGGGGGGGACTGGGGTGGACATGTCCACCCCACTTCTATTTATGGTCAATTTTGTAGTTCGTCGAGATCCGATGAGATAACTTGGGGGGTGTATGCAGGGGGTTAGGGGGGCCTAGTGACTGCGTCATAAATTAATTTCAACTTCTTACTTATGAATTACTGTTGCAGCATTGACATACGAAGAAATAAAGAATCTTCATGGTTATCGCTCTATTGTATTGATTGATTGTAGTCTAATTTTACCATTTTGAGGTGATGGCTTTTATCACAGCTGAGACACAAGCTTTGTAAGACCTAATAGCCTAGGCAAAGGTTTTGATGGGGCCACCAACATGTCAGGCAAGGATGAAAGTGCACAGCAACACCTAATTGCAGCGGGTGCCAAACCGTCGGTATATTTTCATTGTTTTGCACACCGACTAAATCTTGCGCTTGGGCACAGTGTTGAAAACGTAGCGACAGTCAAAACAATTGGTAACATCTACAACTTTATGGACTGTTCTCCCAAGATACATTTTTTTGTATAAAGAGCATTTTAAAAAGGATGGAATCACGTCTGGAAAAATTGCATTGCACTCGTTATCTGATAGGCTACTAGATGGTCTCATTGGTCTGCACGTTCAGATGATCTGGATGTTGTTAATAATGTAGCCTATATCCAGCACTGCTGTCAATGTTCCAACAAATGTCAAACGAAGGTAATGGTGTATCTACTGGATGTTTGTTCCGCATCAAGCAAACTGAATTTGTTACTGCTAGTCTAATTCTTCATAAATGCTTTTCGTTAAGTAAACAGGCTTCAGATTATTTAAAAAGTGAAGAAATGGATCTCACCACTGGGGTTGCTGCTATCAACGACTTGACAAGAGCATTTGACTCACTGCGTTCAGAGGAAGATTTTGCCAAATTGGTTTTCAACACATCGCTGTTTGCGGATAGAAATCAAATTACCAGTGAAACCACTACGCCGGCTAAGCGATGCCGCTACCCACCAAGCCATTTCCGAGATGGTCAGATATTATTGATAGGTTGCAACAGCCTTCCGTGGAGTGAATCTGAATCCATTACAGAATAGTTAAGACGAGATTTTTCTTCATCCTTTGACAGAATGCTGAATGAACTTAAAAAGCGTTAGGCTACTCGGATCAAACATGTGAATTAATGTCAAATGCAGCTGCATTTTATTACACGCACATGTCTCCATCAAATTTGCCTAAAGTTGAATATTTAGTCAAATTCTATAATTTCCATGAAAATCAGGTTGGGCAGCAATAGGATCTTCTTTTTTGGGGTCAGCTAATTGTCACAAGTGGAAACTAGAAATTGAAAAGCACCAAAGTTTACAGTGGGGTTGTGTCTGCCTTCACTTTTGAAATTGTGTGGACAGAACGATCTTGAATCATTTGTACAGCGATTTGTTTCAAATTATTGCTACTGTTGCTACTTTGCCCATGACTGTGGCATCTTGTGAACGTATCCACAGCAAAATAAGACAATAAACTATTATCTGCGACCTGCCATCATTACAAAGTTTGTTTGTTTGTTGTTTGTTTGTTTATATCTTTACCCTTCATTGCGGGAAAGCGGACTTGAGCGCTATGCATCGGTGTACGCCTTCCGACGTACACCTGACCCACGCTGCAGCCGACGGCAATGTCTGCTTCCGGTTGTCTACTCTACTTATGACGTAAATTTGGTACTACCCATTACTCGAAATCGATCACTGGGTGGCTCCTTCACCGGGATGCGAGTGTGGCGCCACAGACCAGACAGTAGATCATGTCGTCCATGACTGCCCAATCCATCAACCACCACATGGAGCGCTTGGACTGAAGGCCCTGGATGACGAGACTGTCGAGTGGCTGATGACATCATGCCCAAACATATAGTCCAGAAGAACAGCTCATACGACGAAGAAGATCACTGGGTAGAGGCAATTATCGTAAAGTTTCTTGCCCAGAGAAACAACAGCAAGTGCGGGTGGCTGGAGTCGAACATGCAGGCTCTCGACTGCGAGCCCAACGCGCTAACCACTCGGCTATTGCAAAGACTTGAACATCTGGTGCAGATCAGCAGTAAGCGAGACATTGCCGACAACACTGGTCCTCAAAAATGGTGAAAGCTTTTCAACTGACCTGCGAGCGCAAAATAAAACTTTAGTGCAGTGATTCTTAACCAGTAATGTACGCGCATACAAAAAATATTGACGCCGTCAGCGTTAACGCAAACGTTTGAAAAACCATGCGCCGTATGCGTCAACGTAACTTGGAAAAAAATTTGACGGCGTTAGCGCATACATTAGCGTAAACTAATTTTGTTTGCTAGGTGCCAAATATTCACACGGTATAAACCACTCGAAACAAACAAGTTTTATTTTGAATTTCCACGAAGAAACACAAGCATCTGAAAGTGTTCATCAGACAGTTTGCTGTGTTTTGATTCCAATATGTCTTTGCCCATTGAAAACGTTCTTTCAACGGCAGCGCTGGAAGGTATTGGCGTGTTGTAGCGAAAAAAAGACATTAAAAAGTATGCGTTGACGCTATGCGCTAAAAAAACGCAAAAACTTTACGGCGTAGCCTCAAGCGCAAACTATCCAAAAAAATGTGGCCGCAAGCGTTAGCGTAAACAAAAAGTCTACGCCGCATACTTGCGGCGTATACGTAGGCTACATCTCTGTTCTTAACCTATGGCAATGGGTATTATTAGGTACCGGTAATAGCCAGGTTTTTTAAAATTCTGTTTAAGGGGCCACCCAATAAATATTTATGAGGCCGCCTATCATTGCAGCAGCTCCATGACATAAAATAACGACAAGCTTGCTAACATAAAGATCGTAGTTGGCAATTCTATGGACCGCAGAGGAAATGTATGGGAGCGTTTGGCCCCATTCTATTCTTTTGTTCATATTACCTCAAAATATTTTTGTCCACCCCACTCATTTTTGGCTGGCGCCGCCCCTGGACCAATCCAACAGTTTTGTTACAGTTGAAAATTATGTCATGTCTAGAAGCATAGGATTCACACACAGCAATGAGTTTTTGGGTACCTTTAGCACTTGGACTAAATACACACAAGTCATCTGCAAACATTAGGTGATTCAAGTGAGATGAACCAGGATTACATCCGACATCTAGGGAATTCAATTCAGTCGATAAGTCATCTATATACAAAGAAAACAGGTAAGGACTTAAAACCCCTCCCTGCCTTACTCCGTTGGTGACATGGAAGGGGTTAGAAATTTGATTCCCACACTTTATTTGTTCTTTATACCAATGCTTCAATAATCGTACAAAACACATAGGAACCTTCGGTGAAACTAACTTGTTAAATAAGATATTGTGATTAACTCTATCAAATGCTTTGGATGCATCCAGAAATACACTAAACACAGGACTATTGCTGTGTGTGTAATGAGATAGCCTATACTGTTTGTTTATAAAGATAAACACATAAATCTGTGCCTTGTTTTGGCTTAAATCCGAACTGATTGTCAGATGTATTTAAAAAAGGTGAAATATGCTCAAGGATATAATGTTCAAATAATTTGGACACTACAGTTGCTACTGCAATGGGTCTGTAATTTCCAGCATCCTGAATATTGCCTTTGTTGTTCTTACAAACAGGGATAATTATGGTATTTAAACAAGGTGAAGGCAGCATACCATGAGAAAGGCATACATTATTAAACAATAAGCTGAATAAGAAGCACAATAGTTCATCTGCATATACTAGATGTTCGGCTGAAATTTTATCACTTCCAGCAGATCTATTAAAGGGTAATTTGCATAGTAGCATTTGTATCGTTTCAGTAGTGCATTGATATTTCTCGATATTGGTAAAAGCTTCAGTGTCTTGCATCAACATGTCTATTGCTTCACTTGTAGGATTGTTACGCACAGAGTTTAATAAATTGCCATAATAATTTTTCCACATCTCAGTCACCGCATTGAATATTTGAAACGTTTTGTTAACCAAAGTTGTCATTGCGCACCATAATGCAAGGTTTTAGCATATGATTTGTATTCAGGACAAAAATTGGAATAAAACGGCAATCAAATCAACTCAAACAGAAAAATGTCAACCCATTTGCATACAAAATCAATACCAGTGGGAAATTTGCTACTGTTATCCTGCCAGTACCCTATGTGAGGAAAACGAGATATCAAAGCAGTTTCTAAATCACGTAGCTCTGTTTCGGCATCCAGGTAATTTCTTTGCTTTGTTATTAAGGCTAGAGATGAAAAAAAATTGTTGTTTGTAAATAGCTAGTTAAAACAATTACCATCAAATCGATTGTTTTGAAAGTTAGGCACGAATTCGTTTGCAAGAGATAACCAGAAGTGTGACAATGTTTTTCGAATCTGGACTGCAAAATAGAAGCACAACATGTTGTAATTCAATCAGACTTTCTTTTTCATAAAGATTAAGGTCACATGTGTTGACATCATCGATGCATGGATTGTATATCCAAAAGTTTCCATGTCGAGGATCTTCATTCTTCATGTTACGCAAAATGATCGTCAAAATTGTTAGCCAACTCTTTCAAGTGTTGACTCACAATGCTCAGCACCTTTTTTACTTTTTTCACCACTCCATTTCACCAGCATTTTCCACAGCAAATCGGCTTGTCTTCATTCCATTCCGAAGCGCTATTTTCCGCATAGTCTTTGGAAAATAGGATCTTTGCTTTCTCAAACTCCGATTCTGGCAAGTTTCCATTGCAGGCCTAACTTTATCCCGGAACTTCAAATTTATCTAATTCCAAATTTTCGTCATCAACGACTTTGAAATTTTTCAAAATCAAGAACAAAATTCCCCATTGAGTTATGTATTTCTGTGTTTCAATTTTTTTTGAAAACTACACGCAATTTGTCACAAAAACATCATCAACCGCACAAAATTAGGTCATTAAAAAGTTCAACTTTATTACCAAACAATTTTACGTGGAGATATGTCAGTTTTACAGCTGTGCATGTTTCACAGTGCGATCACAATTTTACAATATGCTAATGACTTCATATTAAAATAAGCTTTGCAGAAAGTAAGATCTTCTGCGGACCGGCAAAAAAATTAAACGGACCGGCGCCGGTCGGACCGGCGGTTGAGAACCACTGGTCTATAACCAGTGGTGGATTTCCAGAAGATTAGCTTCCGGAATGTTAGGTTTTTACTTTCCAAACGCGCTAGGTGCCGTAGAAGAAATTCAGAAATATGCCCTTATAAGATTTTGAAACAACACATTTGATGTAGCCTAGCCTACATAAAACGTTGCTAAAGTAAGTATCATATCATGGTCCATGATATAGCGTTGTTCAATGCAAATAGGCCTATTCGTATTTTAGTAAAACAATAACACAAAAAATACAAGTTACAGCCTACAATTTTTTAAGACATTTATCGTATTCAAAACCATAAAATCTCTGGCGACTTCGGGTCTCAATTGCCGCGTTACGTCCCAGGCGCAACCAGGATCCAACATACAGTACTTTGCTGGTTAAAACTTTCTCAATGGAGAACCGACCATTCGTATAAAGATTAAACTTGAAACAGTTACATAGTGTGTAGAGAAGCATGGTCAGATGTGAGTACGAGGTTCATTTGTGAAAATCCGCGATCACACTCGCTCGATGAAATTGGAAGGGGTTTCAGTGATGTTATCAAATTTCGAAGACTCTGGGATCTTCTTTTCGTAGTTATATACTCACGAAGTCCTCTCGCAGCTTCGCGTTTATCTAAGCACAATCTCTTTGCCACTTCAGGGATTTCGTTTTCTCCGTGTGTCATTACTGTGTCCTCTGGCCAAGTAGTTGGGTCAAGTATTTTGCAGGCGTTAATACAAGGGTTCCCAACCTGGGGGCGATGAGCCTTTTTCAAGGAGACCATGGAAAAATTTGAAAAATAACATTTTTTTAAATTTATCATCTCTAAGTCCACTCCAACACTACTATGGATATAACAAAAGAAATAAATTAAATTTTAATAAAAATAGTAGTACATTTTGCCAAAATCTTAATGAAATGGTCTTTACCGTTTACTGTATAAACAAGTTTTTTAATTAAAATGACGTTTCTTAATTTTTTCAAAAGGTTGAAAAAATAGGGGGCCATTGATTTTTCAAAATGTTTAAAGAGGGCCACGGAGTAAAAAAGGTTGGGAACCCCTGCGTTAATAAATGACGAGTCTGTTAAATTCAACAAGCGATCTTGGATGGAATTTCCTAAGTGATGATAGAAGATGCGGGGATTGATTAGTGGGCTATTTCTGCAATTGTTTACATGCAATTCCACACCTCTGAACTCTAAGTTTACTACAGCATCCTTGGCAATGCGATAATGCCGTCCGAGTTCGTTCCTTCGTGTTTCAAATACTTTTGCAAGATTATTAATTTTGTTATCTGCATCCCAAAGAGTAGCCTACATGCTCTGTTTTGCAGTTCGAGGCTTAGGCTACTTCGGATAATTCTTACGAGGATTCCAGAGGATTCGTACGTCAAAGCCAAGTCCAACAAGAAATCTGTGGATGTTATCTTCGACAAGAGTCTTTGATATTTCGCACGTTCCCGAGAATCTTTTGTGTCGCTACTAGCTCCCTTTTTAAAATGTTTGACAACTGCTGGAAAATCATTCCAGACAGAATTAACTGTGCGGAAAATCGAGGCTACCCAACGTGTGTCCAGTACCCTTCCGATTTTTAATAACTTCATTTCAACAGCTGCTGCACATTCACCCAATTACCTGCTATTTTTGGGAGAACCGTGGTAAAGGCTATTGACCTTGCCCAAAGAAGATCGAAATCGATTCACATGACTGACTGATTTTACAACATCACGAACCGATAGTTCCAATCTATGGTTTGCACAATACCACACCACAATGTCTGGAAATTCATCAGGAAGCAATTTTGCCACACAATATTTGTCATTACATACAACACCAATCAAATAAGAAGATAAAAATGTTGTAGACAAGCCATATGATTTTAGGCAGCTCTTCAGGGAATCAAAGATGCCATTCGCCGAAAGACTAGCAAGCTCAACAAGCTCAACAAGATCTACAAAATACATTCTCAGATCATTCACATATTATCAGAGTGGATAGGCTACGCGATTTAACGTGGTCGACTCATCAAGAATTATAGATATACTTTTAATGAACAGGGCAAAGCATCATAAGAGTACCGGTAACCTATAAAATATTTGAGTTGCCGGAACGCCATTCCGGACAAGTCAACTTTTTGATCGAGCTTCCGGAGCGGCGCTCCGGACCGTTCCGGCTAAAATCCAGCCCTGTCTATAACCCACTTAGATTTACGTTTTTATGAATGCTAATAAGCAGCAGCGTTGACAAAGATTCAAAGGGGTAGCCTGCTTTTGAACTCGGGCTTGGGATGATATTATGCCAGAAAACTTTCCAGAAGGCTCAGAAAGTTAAAGAAAACGTTGCATTAAGGTTTACCACAGAGCATCGTCAGCGGTAGCTTATCTTAGGTTTTGGAGCTGTTCGTTTGGGTGCGATTTAACGTGGTCGACTCATCAAGAATTATAGATATACTTTTAATGAACAGGGCAAAGCATCATAAGAGTACCGGTAACCTATAAAATATTTGAGTTGCCGGAACGCCATTCCGGACAAGTCAACTTTTTGATCGAGCTTCCGGAGCGGCGCTCCGGACCGTTCCGGCTAAAATCCAGCCCTGTCTATAACCCACTTAGATTTACGTTTTTATGAATGCTAATAAGCAGCAGCGTTGACAGAGATTCAAAGGGGTAGCCTGCTTTTGAACTCGGGCTTGGGATGATATTATGCCAGAAAACTTTCCAGAAGGCTCAGAAAGTTAAAGAAAACGTTGCATTAAGGTTTACCACAGAGCATCGTCAGCGGTAGCTTATCTTAGGTTTTGGGCCCTGGAATGACTTTGTTACCGCACCCAAATTAGCGTCTCAAAGGCCCTGCGAATAAAGCGTAAACACAACATTTTTACACTCGCCGCTGACGAGCTTTGCATCACGTCGCTGTTCGTCATTGTATAAAGCAAATTAGAGTTAAATTGGCTTCAAGAAGCAGCAAGTAGCAATTGGCTTCAAGAAGCAGCAATAAATAGAGTAGACAACCGGAAACAGACATTGCCGTCGGCTGCAGCGTGGGTCAGGTGTACGTCGGAAGGCGTACACCGATGCATAGCGCTCAAGTCCGCTTTCCCGCAATGCAGGATAAAGATAAAACAAACAAACAAACGAACAAACAAAATAACAACAGGAAAAAGTATGCCGTTGGTCAAAAGCCTTATCTATCACTTCAATCAATTTATTTCGCAAAATATAGGCCTATTTGTGATTGTGTATTTTAGGTAGAAAAGGTGATAAAGACTCGGTTTTTGACATATTTTCGCCATTTCTTGGTCAAATTTCTCAGTTCATATTTTATTTTGAAAGTCTTCTTGCGTTGAACACAGAATTTCATCAATTTTTTTTTCCGTTTTTGTGCAAACAGTATTCCATGCACTTTTTGCACTACAAAGCAATTTGCGCAAATAACAAATTACCTTCCTAATTATTTTCTGCCAACAAAGAATGACTTATATTGCGTCAGATCGCGACTCCCTACCAAGACAGCAAAATCGACATTGAATCAATGTAAAAATGATGGATTTTGCTGCTTTGGTACAGAATGGAATTTTGGCGCCGCCTACAAACACAAAATGAAACCGCATGCTAATAGTAAACTGTCAATCAAGCTATTGAATATCAGCAAATTTCTTGCATTTCATAACTGGCTGTGACATAAGGTTTATTGTGAACTTCACAATCATCCGATACCAACATAATCGGGATTAAAAGTTGGGGCAAGAAAAAAAAGTAAAAGTCAAGAAATCTCAGGTTTCTAACATCACTGCTTCTATATGAAATTGCTGAATTAGCAGAGGGCGAGATCAGGGATATCTAGAGAAGGGGATATGAAGGCTCGCAGCGATTGCCTTATTCTCGTGACACTACCAGGGCGGTAGTTTGTAGTGCTTTAAACATGTGGTTCTTTTTAAAATCGTAGAAAGTTTTGTAGTGCAGCTGGTACAATGAGCTACAGTAAACAGTTAGCAAATGTTACATAGAGCATATTTAAAGAATAACTGTTTACAAAAACAGTTAAAAAGTTACCAGTAAGCTGGTTTTTTTTAGCAAAGCGTTTGCGGTAGGCTAGATGTAAAGCAAGTATATGGGTAGTTGAATTAACAAGCAACCATGAGCATGCTATGAATATCCAGGCCTGATGCTAATAGCGCAATGCAAGTTATCATAACAAGATTTATTAAACTACTATCTGTGCCAATTGTCATTTTATGATAAACACAGATTATTTACGATAAACAAAAGCCCTTCTATTGTCAGACGTAATAAAAGCCTTCGTATCCCCTTCTTTAGATATCCCTGGGCGAGATCATAAGGTCTACGCCAGTAACAGGCCTACGGTTAAGCAAACGCTACAACCCAAATTTAAACAAACAATTATTTGCTGGAGGTGCATCCATTCTGCTCAACATGAACTAGATGTATCACGTAGCCTACTTTGTGGTGCAAATTCTTTTATAGTTACGTAGTTGTCTTCTCCTAATGTAATTTGTTTTTCCGTCTGTCTATCTGTTTTCCACACTATTGCTTTTAATCGCTGCGTATTGCTTGATGCTCATAGTCAGTCAGCTAGTTACTTTCGAGAAGTTGAAATTTATTCCCTTTTATAAATATTTTAGATTCCTGATGAGGGCTTAAGTTAAGATGAAAATGTTAAACTGTTGAAACTATTTCTAAGCATGCAAAATATTTTGTTATAATGCACAACCTTGTTATGTCTTGCGATCTTGCCTATCTTTGGTATAAGAAAACAAACTTTCTGCCGAAACTAGAAATAAATAAGGACTTGAATTTAAGGCCTGCGGATTTGATGGACGAAGACTTTTCGAAAAGCCCTGCTGTGAGGTTTTGACGATCAGAAATAAAATCAAAATCACAATTTATCTTTTTCTAGACCTCTGCTTTGTTTGATGTAGGCTATGTTGTTTTTTGTTGTGATAAGCAGAAACAGCAACAAACTGAACAGACAAACTTCAGAAGAAATATTTCTGTTAGAGATTGCAACCGCTGCATTTACGTTTTGTTAACAGTATACTTCAGCTAAGCATCGATACAGTGTTGCCAAAATGCCATATGGAGTAATATTTCCTGAGTGATAGGCTATGTCGGTGCATGAAAGGAAACTGCAAAATAACAGATAAAAGAATAAGCTGACATTATAAGGGTCCAAAGGCACATGCAAGATGTGTTTAACAATTTTCAGTGTAAGTACACATCGTGAAATCTGGTGTCTGCATGAATAGAAGAATCTATCCTGGCTTCACAAAAACTTGACATAATAATAATGGTGTTGCAAGCACAGCAGTGCTTTTTCGCCTTCATAACTTACGTAGCAATATTAAATAAATAAATAAAACGAAATACCAACAAGGAAGCCATAAACAAGAGACAAAACACCAAGAAAAACGAGTCAATACTACCTAGAGCAGCGTTTCTTAACCTTTTCTGACTTTAGCACCCCTCTAAACAGGCCTGACCAGTCTAGCACCCCCTAACTATCATTGACATAAGACTACTACAGTACCGACCAAAAGTTTAGTACAGGCCGAAATTTTAACATGCCTTCAGATCGCTGGAGATATATTTTGTAATGAAGTCTCTTGTTGTAAACTGAGCAGTTGTTTTAACGCAGTTGATTCAGGATTTGGTATTTGGCTTTCATTCACCAACAGAAATTCAATTATAACCATATGTAAGTGAATCAACTCCCTTAAAACAACAGCACCGTTTGTTAGGCGACAAAAATATACAAAATATACCGCCAGTGATCAAATAGCATGTCAAAATTTCGACGCTGCCATTAAACTTTGGCCTGCACTATTGAAAGGAAAGCGAAGTACAAATTAATCATTTTGTTTATTCTTCAAAACTAGGCCTACTGTCGTCATTGGTGATAAAAGAAATAGGAAAACCCGAGAATAGTAAAAGAACATGGACAAACTTAAGCATATTTAAGTTACCCAGCTGGGTATCTAGTTACACATGTATCAGTGTGATTTCTGTTGTTGCTTATGTGTGACCAATTTCTCTATTCGAGGCTTCGTGTTTGTCAAAGCCACTCTCATGTCGTGGAGCAACCCATGTTGAAGGCGGCTCCGGCCAATTGGTTTGATTTGGAGCATGGTGGAGAACGCCTTTTCACACAGGTAGTTAGTCGGAAATGGGACGATCAATTCCATTGCTGCTCGTGCCAATGCAGGATGTGCCGTCAACTGGTCACACCAGAAATTAGCAAGCGGAAGGACGAAAGTTTGTCTCACAACTCTGATTCACCTGCATGTCAATCATAGCTCCTCCTTTAGTCTATTAGCCTATGATCACTCATGTCTGCCAAGAAGGCTGCTGTATCCACTCTGGATACCTTGCCATGGTGGTTTCTAGAAGCGAGAGGTGAGCAACAATATTACAACAAAACACCCACCAGATAAGTTTGCACAATCTACTCAGGATCAATTTGAGTATTTGACTGGGAGATGACTACAATGACAGCAAATCATGTAGGCTACTTCGAAACAGCAATCATTGATATGACAACTGCTGATACTGGCAGAATAACAAAAAAATGCAGAAAATTAAAATGGCATTTTTGATATTATACTGCATGCATTTAGCACCCCCTATAGTCTATTCCAGCACCCCCAAGGGGTGCTAGCACCCCCGGTTAAGAAACGCTGACCTAGAGCATACATATCTTATAAACGCTCAGCATAACACTTAAAATTAAACAAAAAACACCTGGGGCTGGAGACACCATATAAAATAGAATAACTGTCAGTAGAGATAGGTATACAATACATCATACAATAGTGGGCTACATACGTTATATACCGTACTGTACAAGTTACAAGATGTAGTGAATGTCAACGTTAGTGGAGGCGGCCAGTACTTGCAAATATGACTACATGGACTGGATTTTGTTTCATAAAATTTTATAATCTTCAAACAAAGTCTATTCTTTCTAAAGTTTCATTTTTGGTCAATTTAGAACAAATATATCTTTTCTTGAATAGCTGAGTGTCATATAAATGCAGAAACGGTTACCTTATTTGTAATATTGCAATAAATATTGTAAGTCCTGTTGTTTCTCAGAATGAAACATAAAAAAATGTAAGCCTTGTATTTTTTTTATAAAATCTAGTGGATCTATAACATGTTTTAGCTTCATATAGTCTAAATATTTTATAATTTCTTTGCTTTGCCTGCCCCGATAGCTCAATTGGTTAGCGCGTCACTTCTGGAACGAAGAAGCTTCAAGATCAAGTGCCGCTGGTTCGACTCTCGGGGTGTGCGCTTGAACAACACACGTTAAGGACCTGCTCTCCATTCAGCGGCATCTAATGGATGGAATAGTTCCCCGGCAACAAGACTTCAGCAATCGGAAACTTCACTCTGTCAATCTCGGTGACCGGGCCTGCGTCAGTGATTCAAAGCCTCTACAAGTATGCGAAACTGCTAGGATTAAGCTCTGCAAGAAGTTTTCCCAGTCCGAGGATAAAAATTCAATCAATCAATCAACATATAGAAAAATGAAAATATAGCATATTATGATAATGTTTTGTGACCAGACAGTTTGACCTCAGTTATTACGTCACATGCTGGGAAAATGGAGATGTCCGGATTTAAATGATCCGGGACATTTTGCATATTTCAAACATGTACTATGTTTCTGTTACTGACAAATAAACCATTAATTGATTGACATTTGTAAATTTGCTGCCGGCTCTGAACAGTGAACACCCCCACACTAGCCTGTATAATATACATGTTTAAATAAGTTTCTACCTTCTCTAATGCATATATCTGAATTATAATTGCATCCTAGGCAAAGGCTACTCTTCATTACACTTTCTTACGGTACCTTTTCCATGACCAGATCAAAACGGATATAATAAAAGCATGGCCGCTCTTGCGCAATGGTAAAATTGCTCGAAACCCGAAATTTACTATCGCCATCTAGTGGTTGCTGTTTTGAACTTTTATTTGCTACATGGCGCTAGAGTATTATTTTCCGATTTTATTGATGTTTTAATGGCAATTCTAGGTTCACCAGAAGAGATTTAACAGCAAAGTTAGTGCAGACGGTCAGAAAGTTTTCAATTTTATTAGGGACCCAGGGTTTTGGGCCTAGGTGAAATATTTGCTGATTACTGAAATGTGAAAAGCGGTTTTAATCTAATTTTTAGTGCAGAAATAGGGATAGTAATCTTCTTACCTGTGCCATTTCAGTTTTTGAATTTAAGCAAACATTAGCCTGTTTTATTTGAAATTCATGTTTCGGGTTATTTTACCAAAAATTTGTGTTTAGGGGAATCACTATATGCAGTCTATGATAGAATAGTTTGCTGCCTTGATGGATATGCTGAACTAGCTGGTGAGGATGTCTTTGTTTCAAGTCCATGAGTGGTGGAGGAGCTCTCATGTTGAACAAGCAGAATGCGGGTCTGGTTGTTTATGTGTTGCTAACATTGACAATGCTGGCGATGGCGTTGGTAAGGTTTAGTTTATAATTTGAAATTTAGTGCAGTACTCGGAATGATGATTGAAGAGTTAATATTTATTGTCGTCTCGTTTTTGTTTATAAATTGTAGGTGTTATTGTTATTGTAGTGTTATTGAAACTGTCTGACATTTACTATAATGCATGTTGAAAAGTTTGGGTGTTGATCTGGAATATAATCGTTCCTAGCAATGCAGTGGTTGCAACATTCATCTGATAAATGCGAAAGTAGAAGCAGACATATATATACACATTGTTTTATTGTTTTTACTGTAATTGCTGTTACGGCCGATAGTATAAATATTTTCAATTAAAAACAACTTGTATATAATTAGATTTCCTTTGACAAATGTAATGACAAGTTGATTAGTATGATTAATATTAGTAAATATGTGGTAGGGTTATTAGTAGTAATTAGCAATATTAATAATACCTGCATATGTTTTGATAGACAAAATTATAGTTGGAAGTTACAATGGATTTCTATACATTTACACACCTCAAAATAGCAACAATGGCAAATCTGGCATTCCAACTTCAAGCTCATATACCTGTTTATTGGAAGTCAATCTGCAGTATCCTATATTACAACTTGCAACTGGACGGTTTATGTCGTAAGCGCAAAGCACTGATGTTTCATAATGTGATACACCCCTCACATTGGTGATGTTTACTTGTGAAAGAAAAAATATAAGATAAATATTCAAATATATATAGTTATTACTATCTGAATCTTTAACAGCCTGTTTCACGTTTAACGGATCATCAGAAATTCTTATTCAAATAGAATTCATTCTATTGATCTGATGAGCCGTTAAAGCTGAAACAGGCTGTTAAGGATTCAGATAGTAATAACTATATTTGATTTAATTCGCTCTGCTTTGCTTTTTTGCATAGCATTGAGCACTTTTTGTAGTATTAATAGTTTTTATTGTTTTAAAATAAATATCCTGTATTTTATATATGTAAAATGATCTGTTTATTATTAATGAAACTGTTTGCTTATAAAAAGAGCTTCACTTTCGGTACACTACATACTTTCTACCAACTACCTTTGTCCATGTGTGCTTCTTATTAGAATATCAACGAACATCACGCTGGCAGTCCTGCATCCACAGTTACTTTCAGTGTATCAGTTTGTAAAAACCACAGGAGCAAGCGACCAGATGGCTGAATGCAAGAAGCAATTACTTTTTCAGCATAAATTGGAAAGGTCAGCCATTAATATGACGTGGGGTCAGTTTGGTGGCATTAAAGGTAAGAGTTTTAAAGCTTCTAAAACTTTTTAAGAATCATTTCATGATTTAGATCAGGGGTGTGCAACCTTTATTACAGGAAGGCCATATATAAATATCTGGGTGAAACCGCGGGCCGCACATTTATTTAACATTTTAACATATTTATTATGCTTTATAGTAGTTGCAGGCACAAAAGAGTAGTTTGTTTGTTATTCATGTTATTCTTATGGCATTATTAGAGGTTATTCCTTGCAGAAATAATAAGATAAGACACATAAATTTCTGAAGAAAACTGCTAACTTATTCAAATTTATTGTCACACTGACTACGAGTTCAGTGAGAAATTTGCAGCTGGTTTCTTTTTTCGACGACTTTTTTCAAATTTACTTTAATGGAAGTGCTCGCAATTCGAAGTCCATTTTCCAGGTGTTCGCCTGTCAGAACCGATCGATAGGGATATTTTATGACGCCAATTTTAGAAAAAAATTGTTCGCACAAATAGACTACGTTGAGCCAAAAAGAGCCATTTTGAAGTCATGAATTTTTTCAAATGTGGAAAGTCATCTTGGTTGAGATGTTTTCGGTAAAAATCAAAAAATGCACGACTTCTTTCAGCAGTTCATAAAATCGTGGCAACATGCAGCCCTTGCTTAACCAACGCACCTCGGAAAAGTACAGTAGATCTTTATGTGCCGTGTTGAGATCATCCAGAAACTTTTGAAACTGACGATGGTTGAGCCCTCGTGCTCGAATGAAATTACTGCCATAATAACCGGACTCAAGATGTGTTTGAACTTCAAGGATTTTGCGCACAGGTTTTTCTAGTGAATGATAACTTGCAATAAAAAATTGCTATGTCATCATTGATTTTTCTCTCCCTCAAGGCAGACTTCAAGAGACCTATGAATCCAATGCTAGTTCCGGACATGGATCAAGCACCATCAGTTGCGATTCCGCATAAGCTGGACAAGTCCAGTTCGAACTTGTCAAAAGCATCAATTACTTCAGTAAAAATGTCAGCACCAGTAACTTGTCGTGCCTTTCATTGACTGTAGTGACAGAAGCTCTTCCGTTTCGTTCAAGTCTTTGTCCACTCCTTTTTACAAATATGGCCAACTGTGCTATCCTTCTAATCCGTATTTTCATCGATCGCAAAACTCCATGAAACAAAGTTCTTCACCTTATCTCTGAGAGTGTCACTAATATCACAAGCAAAATCATCTATAGCCTACGCCTCGCTATCGTCCACCGTGACAGACTTATTTTCTCAAACTCACTCTTCATTTTAGGGCACGTTTCTTCTGCGACATCGATAAGACACTGCTTCACAAAATTACAGTCAGAATACGGTTTCATAGTTCAGCTATTCTCTGTGCAAGCTGTGCCTCTGATCTACTGACGTTCCAAATAATTAAATACAATCGGATGAGCGGCGGCCGGTGGGAGATTTCTAAAATAGTTAAGAGAAGGTGCTAAATGTACAATAATCCACTCTATAATGAATTGTTCGCACGTGCCAGACTAACCTAAATTATAAACACGTTTTGCGGGCCGAACACAATTCAAAATTAGCACATCTTTGCGGGCCACACAATTTTTCTTCGCGGGCCGCATTTGGCCCGCGGGCCGCAGGTTGCACACCCCTGATTTAGATATATGTGTATTGCAAAATATCCAGAGCAGCAAGGGCAGGCAAATTGTGTGATACATCTTTGGCTATTTGCATGAATGCAAATGCATTTAAAGAAACAGTTTTTCTCTGTTTCTGATATCTAGCAACTGTATCTGGGTCTGCTACTATTCCGTGAGTCCGATTCGGTGAGTTCCTAACCTCTAACCCCTAACCCTAAAACGGCAATGATAATTAGGCTACGGTACCCAATAATTTAAAAAAAATTTGAAAAAATCCCTCGTTAAGGGATCGGACTCACCGAATCGGACTCACCGAAACTGGCCATTCCGACTGTATCTTGTGCTTTATCTTGAGTTTGTGGTTCATTAGCATACCGTAGTAACTTTTAAAATAGTACCACCAGCATAGTAGGCCTACTGTAGTTAAATAAAATTGTTATCTGTTAATTTGCTCATCATTTCTTTGCAACAATCGGTTTATTATTTTGTTTCTAGATCGTGATTTTATGTGTGTTCAATCACTAGATGGCACAGTCTCCTTCTTCGAACAAGAAACATTTGCCTTCACGAGATTTTTACCCGGATTTTTATTACCAGGGCCACTGGCATATAATAAACATTCAGATTCGTGTTTAACTGTTTCCTCGAGCTATATGTTGGAGTCTTACAGGTAGTTCTTCAAATTACAATTGTTGATGTTGTTGCATTTTTGGTTATTCAGTTGAGGTAACTCTTTGCTTCTGACTTTGGCTTACAATAGCGTTACAGCGTTCTCGATAGGATATTTTTATTAACCTGCTCCTTGAAAAATTTTCTATTGCCTGTTGGTTGCATTTAACCTTAAATAGGACTTCGGCACAAAGTTTTTGTTCTCTTGATATCTTTTCGTTTGAACTCATGGGGTCTTTCACCACCTCAAGTTGGTGATATCTTCCGGACTGCCTCGTCAGTGTCCTGACTTTGGAAGAACCGGTGCCTTTGTAAGAAACTAGAAGTCCTTGTAGGGATCCACGATTGTAGTGAGTTGTTACATTTCTTGAAACTTTATCCTGTTGGAACACAGCTTGACTTTGCAATTGCTTTCTTACCAACACTAAGAATATTGTTAACAATTGTTAACTTTCTCAGTTACCAAGTACTTGCCGTTGCATCTGCCGCCAAACATGAAAATGAAAGTCAGGCGATATCAAAAGGCAAACGCATCGAGGTAGGAAACCATTTATTTTAATTGTGCTCTGTTAGAATTCACATGATTTTGTTTGTGATCAGCAGAGGATGCCGAGCGTGTGTTTGACACAATATAATATTGATACCGGTATGTTCCCTATATATATTTTATGCTTTGCTTCAAAACCACAAAGCACAAAATGTAAAGAATCACTTATAATCACCAGGCGAAGTGATATGGTAACAACATGTATATAATGTTCTTGCAGTGAATTTAAAAGGTTCTTATCAACTGTAATGACAATTGGCGAAATAGCTACCTACAAAACAACTCAGACAAAATATTCAGATATAACTATTTCAATGATAAATTCGCTACAGATTTTTTTTCATATATTATACCTTGCTTAAACATTTTGTTATATATGCATTATGCATCCATTCAATAAAATAAACATCATTCAAAATAATTGTGTTCCAAAATAACACTTCGTCACTGAACTTTTCCTTAAAACTCTGCCTTGGAATTCTGTTTGAAATTTTTTTTTGAGTTTGTGTAATAGATATGGCCTGGTAACAACGCGACAATGCCAAAATATTGCGGCTACAAAACAACTTGTAAAGATTTGCAGGAATTATTTGGTTCTTCACTTTCAGGACTATCAGCCTTGTAGTATATATTTAGACTTAGACAACATGATGGTTTTTCCGAACGTGTTTTAAAATTCACAGTGCTTGAATGAATCTTGAAGTTGCACTAAACATTAGGAGGACAGTTCTTGATCATCTTTCTGATCTTTTCCAGGCGGATTGGACGTACAACCTTGGGGAATATGGATTTGAAATAAATGTTGTTGAATTTTCCGAAAGAAAACCTCTCATTGCAGTATTAGGTATGCCTGGATTGATTTCATACTGGTATGTACTAGACGTTGCCAGAAACAATCGTCTAACCTGGCAACACTGTTGCAGCACCATTTATCGTAGTGGTCAACATGTTGTCATGTGTTCCACGCCTCGTGTCCAAATCGGCGACGAGTGCGGGTTGGTTTGACATCAATGCCACCTGCTGTTAGTTTTTTAAGCAAGTTGGGTTCCTTCCTGGGACTAACGGTGGACGGTGTCTTGAATGGCAATCAACTGCCTGGTGTTTAAAGGTTTTTTTCCTCCACATCCTAACTTAATTCGTTCAGCCCCCGTGACAGCTGGCTTGCCCCAGAGAGCAGAGTGCTGAGAGGTTTCTAACGACGCCGAGGAAGTACGTTGCTGCTGTTACGTTACTGTTTTCCCTTTGCTGTTCCAATCCCGGCCGAGATTCACACTTATGTATCTCAGCTGAGCTTCTAAACACAGAGCGCCTGTTTTTTGTTCTTTCTTTTTGTTTACTTATGTGGCGCTTCAATGGCGCGTGTGCTGTGGTTGACAATAACCATGTAAACATCTCATTTCTGGCTTTGATGGAAATTTTTCTGAAGCCAATATCATATTCATTTTTAATTTTGATTCTCTTGTTAGAATTTATTTTTGAGGAAGCAAACTTAAAAACGTGTCTTTCAGGAGAACGTTCGCTGTTCTGTTTCGAATCTTCAGGGACTCTCCTCTTCATGAGGAGATTCGAGGAATCACTCGCTTGCTGCAAAACTTTTCCTGCCCCCGACGGTAACAGCCTTCAAACCATCATGTGCACTCACTCCAAGCAAATCCTCGTCTTCAACAACGCGAAGCTGAAGTGGGCTGCTAGAATAGAAGACGTTCCAATCGTTGTGGAAACAGGCACATTCATGTAAGTTTCTTTTTATAGACTTTCACAGAACAGCAATTCCCATAAACCACTTGGAACATAGATCAGTACTTTAACTGACATTTAGTGTTGGAGTAATAGAGTATTTGCAAATTGCAATAATACGCTCAAAGCTCCACTGGTTGGATTCAGCGCAAGTAGTGTCTGATTCTGCCATTCCTGGAGCGTATTTAAATCGTTTAGTTAAATCAGTTCAATATTTGCATCGTAAAGTAAGATTTGGTTCTATAATATTTGCTTTTCAATGTAAGAATAAAACGCTTAATGCCTTTCACAAAACTGAAATTTGGTATCAATGCTAAACGAACCATTTATTTGCTTATTGTTTCCTATATTTTTATCAGAGTTTTTCAAGACGCTTTATTCAATCTCAGTAGTCTCACCTTGATTTAGCTTCTTTTGTGACAGGGGAGTGAAAGGGATGTTGGTCTTTCTAAACGACCAATGCCAGGTATCCTGCCACTACCTTGGTACTGCCCCTACTGTCTTTGTTCTCCCTCGCTCCCAGCACAGGGATATGACACATGACAGGGTTGATGTAGAGCTCGCCCAGATCAAGAAGAAGATCATAAACCACCACGCCTCAGAAGGTAGGATCAGTTATCTTCCTCGTTTCATCACTGGGTGGCAGCACAGAGATGTTAGACTTGAGTTTAGCTTTTAGTTTAAACAAAGCTTCAGTTCATTTAATATATTTTTGCATCGGCCATTAAAGCGTGGAATATATTTTATCTTCGTATCATACAAAAATTGCATCAAGCAACTCGACAGCGTACCCTATTGATGAGAGGCGTGTATACGACCTCAATAGCGCATGACTGCATGATACAAAATAACATACTTGTAGGTGGATACGAAGATTGGCTTTGTTGCCACAGAGGATGCGACTACGCAACATGCATTTATGATTAGACAGATAGCGTGGTGAAGCCAACTGGCTGACGATTTTCGGGGTACTGGTTCGGTTCCCAGGGAGAGCAAATGTTTGTGGCAAGATATTTACCGACACGGCAAAATGAAAGTTGTCTATTGTAGCATGTGTAACAAACCATGAATGCTTGGTTAATTTTATGCCTTTCTCCCTTTGTTCCAGGCGATAACCTTTCCACACAGACGACAAAGGAAGACTTGAAAATACTAGTTGTGGTGCCAAAAGTTTTAGACAATACATCAGTAAGGGGTTTTTCGTGTTATTTGGAAATTTTGTTAGAGATTATCTATTAATATTTTCTAATATGGTGCTACTGGTTTTTAAAGGCTTCTTGTCGCATTTGTTTGAATTATTATTCACAGACAATTTCAATCAAGTCACTGCTTATTTGAATCCTTTCATGTCTTTCTACTCCCACGGTCTTGGTACCATGCTTCACTTGTGATGTCAAGTACTATAAAAATGTGTATTTGTGACGTATGTTGATGACATCATGTGGTGCGCATTGCCTCTTAATTTCTGCTACTATGTGACAGGTAGCCTCCCAGCATTTGAAGTCAACCCTGGAAGAGTTTCCTTCTGTTACTGTCCAGGTAAGCGGGGTTTGAAAGGTGAATCTGGTGAATCTGGTGTGTTTGAGTGAGGGTTGTCAAGTCATTGTAAGTAAATTGAGTGGGGAACATTCATAGAACCTTAAATTTCTTACCGCATCAATCGTCATAGCTGAGAAAATGTAGCAACTTATCCATGCGATGAAAGCAATCGCTTTAACATTATTGTACATACAGTGATTGCCGCCATTGTATTGTGTATTCTGTGACGTCATAGAAGGCGAGCGTCTGTAACGATCCTTTAATTGTTGTGTTGTCCAGGTCTCCCTCAAAGTGAACCGACGCGTTACCGATGTACAAGTGGTCGTGCCGAGGAACAAGCCGATGTTCACAACCCTAAACAACATGGGCATCCCTGCTATATGTGAGGACTGTGATATCAATGATGATATTGCGCGTTCGTGAATCGCGTTCCATCACACAGATGTATTGCTCTCTGCGGTTTACAAAGCGAACAGTGCCAGCTTCTATTCCTTTGCTGAATGCCAAATAGACATAAGATTTAAGGTTTTTGTGAGTCCCGACAAAATATCGAATCCACGTGAACTGATTCTGAGGCAAACGATGTGACCACTGAAATGTTGAACCAGTTTTGCGTTCATTTCAGATTTTATAAAATAAACAATAATATTATTTGAAAAAAAGACTTCAACCTACATCAATTGCACGCAATGATACAAACGCGTGTCCAACGATTGTCTTGTGACGTCATAAAGATTACTAATAATTACGTCATTGTGACATCAGCCGCTTTATCCCGGTTGTTAGTTCAGCCTGGTCTAAGGGTCTCAATGCGTTTCTCTGAACTTTCACTTTTGTACTTCCAGCGGAACATGAACAACCTCCAGTGGTGCGGATTTCTTTCTTCTTGGAAAGTCGAGATCTTCCTTCTACTCTCAACCAGTGCATCTTCACAAGCTACAAACAGGCCGCAGGTATGTAGCACCCGGAAGCAATTTTCGAAAGGGCACTATTTCAAAATTTGACCAATCAGAACGGCGCTGATCAGAATAGCGTGATATGTTGTTCACAAATCAATGAAGCGTGATGCCGTTTTAAACAATCAAAAGGATGGCGGTGCAGAAGAGTTGAAGTGTTGCGCTCCTACTGTCTCATAATTGAAAAGCAAAATGAAAATGTTTCACTTACACAACCATTGATACCCGAACGATTCCTCTTGATGTTTATAATTGAAGTCACAAACGATTGTTATTGTTTGTGGGAACGTCTTATCCACGAATAGATCAATCTCACAATTGGCTCATTGTTGTCAGTGTTGCCCAACTCTGTTTTTGTTACAACGACTTAATTGACAGGTCATCCGCTAGTGGTGACGTCAGAAATACGTTTGCCGTTCTCATTGGTCGCATCTGGTGGGAGCCCTGTCAAGAAGTTGGATCACCGGATTACTTTGGACACGGATAAGCCATGTGTGAACCTTCTCGAGCTATTCCCTGGTGAGTTTAATAGTTTGTCACAGTGAAATAGTTACGTAAAATCTTGACTTGCTCAGTATCATTAAGTAAATTATTATACAATCAGGGCTTCCAACTATGAACAAAAAAAATAGATAGCTGCCAACAGTGCCAAGTCTACAACTTCCCACAGTTGTCGCAATGTTCAATGAAATCAGTACATGCGTCTTGTTACTGATACAGTTTGCATTTGCCCGAGAAGCATACCTGCCCTTCACTAAAGGATGGTGGACTGGTGGTGCACCCGCACTTGGCAAGGAGGAATGAGGATAGTAGGCTGTCACATCTGCATCCTTGTGTAGTTGATGGGGAACTTCCCTATCATGTTGTCTCCATTAAAATTACCATGGTGCTGGTTTCAAAATTCGTCATCTTTGTCTTTCAGACCTTATTTGTGACGAGAGCGGCCCCAATTGTATCGGCGTCGACTACAGAAATGGCTACAAAGGAACCGTCCTGACCTCGAAGACCTCAAGTAAGACATCAACTCGATCTCTGTATGACGTCACTATCCACAAAGAAGTGATGCGCGGTAGCAAGTGCAACGCCTCGTTGTAGTCCACCTGTTCACGCGATGATTTGTTGCAATTTCAAAAGTTGCAAGGTTTCATATTAACTTAACACAGCCAGTGGTGCGCGACGGTTTAAAGTCGAACACAACATTAGCAAATGGAAGATACTTTAATTTGTTGAACGACTTGACGTGTTGTTGACTGGCTCAACTTTTCACAATCAAAATTTTTCAAAATCAAATTTTTCAACTCAAAATTTTGATTTATCACGTTTGGCGTAATTAACACTAAAATATGATTAAAGCCTACGAATGTGCCTCCAAGGAACAAGCCGCTGGCCATGTTACCCTTAAGTCTCACATCTACTAGGGACCAAATGAGGCGCATGGTATTTTACTTGAATTGTTTCTACCTGTTATTTCAACGTTTTGTTTTTGGACTTGTTCAGATCGTTACAGGATACAGTGTGATGAGTACGACGGCTTGTGGCTGATCACAGATGAGCTAATTCACCGGCTCCACCAGCAACATCCGGACATACGTATCTCCAGCCAGGAGTCTCCCTCCTTGGAGGATTTTGTGCCGATTGTGGATTGTCATTTTAGAGTAAGAAGTTCAAGATGTTGCTTAAAAACTAGATTGATTTTTTTTGGGTATGTGAAGTCTCTTAAAAACTAGGACAATTCAAGGCTGCACCTTCACAAACTATTTAGCGACACTGCAAGCATTTCCAACACATGGTGACTTCGTAATGCAATAGATTGCTTCCTATACTCTCAGACAGTGGAAACATATGCGGCTTTGCGTGAGACTGTTTGGTTTGAGATACAAAGAACTTAGGGATAAGAAAAATACGAAGAGAAGAAGTGAAGAGAAAAATATCAGATACACCGTGTCGCTTGCAGTTGTGAGAGAACGCTGGCCTCAACATTGTCTTGCTGAGTACAAGACACAACGATACACAAGCTCCATTGTCTTCCGTGTGGCACCAAACCTACATCTATGTGAACACCGCTGGTTGCTATGCCAACCTGCTCTTCTTCATCAATAAAAGAAACATCGAATCATATTTCCTAAGTTTTTTTTAAGGTAAAATATTGAAAGAGTTTGGCTTTATTATGGCACAAACGCACAAACTTAAGTAACAATACAGGGCTTCGCTTGTTTATTCTATTTACAACTTTATAACAATGATCCTTCCTCTTCCAGCTCCGGCAAGAGGAAGATGAAATCCGCTCCCTGCTGGAGCATCGTGCACATCAGTACAGAGTGATCCAACGTCGCCTCTTAACCAGGTTTAAAGATAAGACTCCACAACCTCTCAACTGCCTGGACACTCTCTTGACAGGGACACATGCACAGGTGGGTCACTCTGGAGGAGCTAAATAAAAATTAAAAGTATAGGCTGATACATATTTCCAAAGTGGTAAATAGTGAAGTTTCAGAGATCTCAATATTATTATAAAAACCATGTTTATGGATGCAAAAGTAACATTTCCAGTCTCTACCAAATTGTAAGTTCCAATATGTATTTTTTTGTTTTTTTTCTAAAAGTATTATTGCTCTGCGAGTACATTTGTTTTATGAAATTTAGTTTAGTTCAATAGTTTCTTTAATTTTCGCAGTTTATAATAGTTGTGAATGTGACCAAAAACATTTGAAGTTTGAGAGGTAGAAAACATATAATTGGAAACGTTTTCAATTTTTTTGTTCTTTCTGGCCATTGTAAAGCCGCAAATTCGAATCTCGAGTACAGAGTTACTACCTTTCAGATGTAAGAAGTTAATTGAATCGTCTGGCGATTGATTATACCGGGCTCAATGAGCCATTCGGTTGGGGTCTTGAATCTTAAAACTTTTCGCTGATGCCTCTCTTTCTCTTTTCGCTGTTACTTCTACTCAACGAGTTCGTCAAATAAAACTTTTCCACTTTCAGTTGCTGGCTCTGGCTGATGCCATTGAAGAGAACAACGCCATCTTACGGTCACAATGCACCAAGTTAAGCAGCGCATGTAGGCTCCTTGTGCTCCTCGTCAAGCTGTGGGTGGGATTGTCCCAAGATGAGACCGACTATCTGACCTCAGTGCTCAGTGTAGACCACACATACAATGGCAGCAGTGCAGTGGTAAGCCATGATTGCTTAATAATATAATATTCAATCACTGAAAAACTGCGCATTGTTGCATTTATTCTATCAGGTTATTTATGACCGAACAAGTCAATGTCAGTGATCACCTTAGTTGATTGGCAGCAGCTGAATGGACCACCAACGCTGTTCTAACGTCTTGTTACGTTTAGGGATGGGAGGAAACAGTTGATTCGGCACTGACAATGCTGCTGAAGACCAGCCTGTCCAAGACCGAGGGTGGACACCACTTTGCTCCCCCCAACAATTCACTGGACACCCCTCAAGACACTGTCAAGGTCTCATATTGTTCTAAAATGTTGCGGCCGTGCCAGATGTTAAAATAATTATCCTGTTGCGGTGTCAAGCACGTCATAGCGTCCTCGCTTCTACCTTTTTTCTCGACCTATATATTGTTTTTCGTTGTGATGGTCAGAAATAAAACTAAAAACAAACTGAACTTTTTCTCATGCTAAAAATGAAAAGCATGTCTAATCCTTAGGATATGTAGTATTATTATTTACTTACTAAAGATGCACATTTTCCCTTCAATAAAAACTTTTATGTTTCATTGCGGTGACACTCTTGTTGTCTTAGTTTGTGTCTACCACAGGTTCAGAAGCTTTTGATGATCTTTGCAGATTAAGAAGCACTTGGCTATTTTGTTGGATCGACTCGGAAAAGGAGGAAAGCTATTACCCTCCCCACACAGATCTTACTCATCCCCCGTCAAAGGTGGGTGCGCTGGTTTGATGGTGATCCAGTTGTGTTTGTTTGGGTGTAACCCCTAACCAAGTCAAATCTATGTTGTGTGAGGTTCACTCTGTGGAGGCAGACAGACTTCAGCAACATGCTGACTGCCGAGTCACCGATAACAACGCAAGGACGATTGCAAGTTTTTAACTTTGTCTTCGTCGCCAAACAGCGCTCTGGATTGAATGCACCAATCAATGTGAAAATTCTTTATATTGCCACGTGCGAACGCTTTTGGGTGAATTGTTTTATTATTTTAATATTCTGCATATTACAGCTACCCCAAAGCAAGAGAGCAAGCGACCACAAATGAGCATCCTTGACGAAGCATTGGAGTAAGATTTCATCCTGTTTGCATTCCATGGTTTTGTTGATGTGTTTCTCTCATACACCTCTGGGTCGACAGCAACTTGTTGCTCATGCCATTAGAGGGCTAACAGTTTTATTCTAGACCAGTATTTCTTGAATCTTCTTACCCGAGGCTTTTACTTCACTTGTTTTGGTTGAAAAAATTAACGGCCCATTAGTTCTCAATCTCTTGCAATCAAAGCTTCCCGCCTCATTTTAGCCATTTGGGATTGGGAACCACTGTTCTAAGCAAACGCCACGGTAGTTGCGCCAGAATTGTTGCAAAGTTGTTCATTAAATGTTTTCTGTTTGAGTAATCCGTTATGTTGCTTTTCTAGCCTCTTACCCCCAGAAGTAGACGTGCGTCTTCCTGAAGTGAGCATCTCCGAATCTTCCATCTACCACGACACAGGTGACGTCAATGAAGTAAAGTTAGTGAACCATTTGAAAGGTGGTTTCCTGTTACGCTAACCCCGACGAGCTTCTTGATGACGGAAGTAATGACATCTTTAGTATTGGTGTCGTAAGTGCCGCCCCGATGACAGCCCACGTGTTAGTGTGCCTTCAGGAAGGCACTTTAACATGCAGATATCCAATCCATGGACTTCTGTCCAATCCAACCACGAACCAATGAGATGCTACGTTATCTGTCCAATTGTGACCATATCAGCATTCAGCCAGAGAATTACATGAAATTATTACTTTGAACTTTGTTTGGTATTTACAGAAGAAAAAAGAGCTATAGTAGAGGTGGGAATCAAACCCACATCAATGTAATGACTACCAATGCGCCAAGTCAACCGATGGCAAAGCATTGATTTAATTTAGCTAGAATTTGCGTTTTTCCTTTATTCTTTCTAGACGCAACCTTGATGATGTCATGAACAGCGTAGCTTCTGATTGGTTCGTGGTTTATAAGAAATCTGCTTGTTAAAGTGCCTACCGTGCCTTCATGTTGCCCCCCTCAGATAATGCACTCCCTTATATGACAAACTGTGAAATGGGTCCCCCCAGCATGTCAGCTTTCCAATAAATGAAAGTGAAGTCTGAATGACTCTTGGTGGATAGGTTGTGGACTGTTGCCCGCTTGGTTGGTAAGTTTCTTAGACGCCGTCCCTTGATGTCAATGAATTGGTTCCAGGGTGACATCAATGTTCCGCCGTTGTTGTTTCAAAACAAATGCTTTTCATGCAGATGACGTCATGGAAAACGTAGCTCAGCCAGGTTCTCGTCCAAGCGACGATTACGACTACGCAGTCACCGATGACGTGGAAACCTCTTACGATGACGACTACCGTGACATATTCGCTGACAACTGACGTCATGGCTCGCGGCATCATTGTTCACGTCACTCACGCCCAATCTCGTTGGTGACGTCACTGGCATGTGATGCCAAGAAATTCAATTCCCATCAGCCAAACCAGCCATTTTGATAAGTTTTGTTGACACGTGATCAGTTACTGGATGTCTACGATTTCCTAAACGATGCACAAACTTAGATTGACGGATTTATGGTGGAAACATGTCATTACACAGGGAGAAGTCGCTCCCGACTGGTGAATGGCTGGTAGGATGATATTCATTGCCAGGCCATAAGTTGACAGCCCACAGACATAAAAATACCTTTTTACTTTTTTGGCATCCCATGAAAATTTTATTGTGTTTGTCACATGCGACGATGCAATTGTGGCGTTGAATCACCGATTCCTCACTCTGCTGTGCTTGGCAAGCGGTAACTTACCGATGGGACCAGCATTGCACTCGGACTGGTCACTTCAAGTGGATATCAATAGTTTGCAGTAACGAAGAGTAGCAACTTCGAAGTTGTGGTGCTGTTGCTATACTGTGCATTGAGATTATATTTTTGTAGACGGTTTTCTTCACGAAATAGCTAAAATGTTATTATGGTAGACGCAATTAAATAAATTGTAAATATTTATTAACAAAATAATACACTATGAGTATGATCGATAGCGTTTCGCACCATCTTCTGTCAGTTGCGTTGACAAGGGGTTACTTTTGTTCCCGAGATAGTTTTAGGGGCCCGGAGCCTTTCTAAGAGACCCAAAAATTTGAAGATGTGTATTTGGAGGGAAGACGTTCTGTAGAACCTGCCGATAGAGCAGGGGTTCTTGAACTTTTTGGGCTACGCCCCCTTGACGTCACTTGTAAAACTTTGTGCCCCCTTTCTAGTTATAAATTAAATTCAAACTGCATACCTTTTACATGTTTTGGATTTTAAAACAAAGTTTATTTTATATTTTCCATCATGCATTAATCAAAAGATTAAGTGGAACACAATCCACTTTTCCTCGCATTAATGAGAAGGGTGTATAGTTGCTTTTTTGAACCAGCAGTTCAATTCGTGGCTCTGTTGAAGACGAGCTTGTGTCTTCACACTTCAAAACAAACTTTCACAAAAAATAACGTCACAATAAGCCATTGTAACCGAACAATGGACTAAATAAAAAACGGAAGAATAGGTGCAGGAAATTAAAGTCAAATCCAGGTCACATTGCCACTTACCAGACAATAATCGTGACCCAAGGCAAGGTGTGACCTACACTTCTGTTCACGACTTGTGCTAGTGTGCTACTGTATTGTACAACAACCTACCACGTTCGCGCCCCCCAGGTTAAGAATCACTGCGGTAGAGGAAGCAATATGGTAACTTTATATTTTATTCATAACATGCGACGTTATACAGTAGGTTCTACAATGTTTTCCCCAATATAAGCACCACAACACGCCACAATTGCAAAAAGACACAAACAATGCACTTGCTTTGCAACTGACGTAATAAGCAACATTCTGACGAAGCAAACAGAATCAACAAAGCATGCTGTGGCAGCCAATGAGGGGCCGATCACTTTTAGGTTAACCACACTTGAAAAATTGAATATAAGTGCAGCCGGCAGTGTCGCATGCGTGTGTAGACTTTCAAATACAAACATAAGACAGCACGTGTTTAGGGCTGAAGAATGTGAAAACATGATTAATTAAAAAAAAATGAGCTCAGCACATTGATGGCGAGGTGGTTCCCCAACTTGTTTAGTTGGATTGTGATCAAATAAACGGCGAGTGGCAACAATGAAGCAACATTTCTTGTAACATTTATTGCACGAAATTTATAAGAAAACCGGACAGTGAAGAGTATTGCTCAGAGCCGCTGTCGGTAGTGACTACTGCAGATTACAGTAGGTCGCTTTAATTATTATTATCAGTAGTCACTTGGACACGACGCATTGATAGTCAATCAAGATTTCTTACAAATTCAAGACTTATATTTTCGAAACGGTGAAGATTTGCGGTAGATAGTGAGATGTAGTTTCTTAACACGAGTTTAAGGACTTCGAAACGGCTCAAGATAACTGGCACTTCGCCATAATAAGCTGCAACCATGTTGTGCAATTGGATCACATTCATAACACACACCGCGATTGACACGTGCAGGTTGCGGCAATGCCTTATGTCATCACAAAGTGTCTATACCGGATTTATCATTGGAAATAATTTAGCAACAATCAAAGACAATGTTATCAGCAATTCTCTCATCTGACACTGGCAAGTGAATAGACAAATGACACAAAATACTTTCAATGATCAAACTAGGTTGACCAGGAAGGCATCAAAAGTTACTTCTGCAAATACATGAGCGATCATGACAAGAACGATTCCAATCTGGCAGCAGCTCGGAGCAAACAAAAACTGTCATCAACTACTAAATGCAGCCTAGAGAAATAGGTAGTGCTGACGGCCTGACGTCATGAAGATCGCTCCTTCTCAACTAGAGAAACAGCGTGCAACTGTGCATGCCAACCTAGCCACAACTTTAAGAGCGGTCGCGTGGCATTGGGGCGATTGGGAAGCGCGATCGGGGAAGTTTGGGGGTGGCTCTTATAACAGGGGAGTTGTCCAGATAGTCTTGATCGATGTTGAACGTTTGCAATGCCAGTTGCTTGTGGGATGGTGTGCCTGGTACTTTCGTGCCGTGTGACTTAAAGTAAAATGGCGTCTGTTCCCTGGTTCTGGCAGCTTTTCTTGCCTGGTTTGAAAGCTCAAGTTGGGATTCTTGAGCTTCATCCAATAAACTATCAAGGCTCTTCGACTTCCGGTGACGAGCGGTCTGGGGTCCTGCACTCTCAGCAGCGACGATCATATCGTCAATCATGCTTTGCTGGGGCAGCAACGGGGGTTTTGTAAGGGGCATCCCCCGTCCACTTTGTGCAGGGATGGAACCAGTGTCTGTCGATCTGCACTTGAAGGCTTCAACTAAACGGACACTTGCTGTCGTGCGGCCCGGAATAAGGGGATTCATTTTAGCCATTGGATGGCCAGGCGGGCCTAACTTGAAGGAAGAACTTCTGATTACGGATTCACGACATGGAAGAGGAGACAGCTTCCGCACACTGGTGGCTTCACACATGTGATTGAAGAGCTGGATGTTAGCTGAAACTTTCCCTGCACGGATGGGTGGCATCTTAACCGGGGTACTAGGTCGGCTGGAAGTATTTTTGTCTTCGAAAAGCTTGATCTTCTCAACCGCATTGACTTGCCGCAGTCGCTCTAAGGATCTTTCATTGAGCGACGGTTGTGAGATGGACTTAACAGGAGATGCCACAGCAGTGGTGGCAGAAACGCCGCTTGATAAGTTCTCAGCTGATTTGTACATTTTCACGATGCACCGCTCTTGCAAGTTGGCACGCGGGATTTCTCTCACGATGCTTCTGGTTTTCAACACCACCCCCTTGCTGCTGCTACGCACTGGAGGGGTCGGCTTCCTGTAAGAGGTGGAACTGCGACTTTGTTGAGGATTTGATGGAGAGGATAAAATAGTTTGACTTGATGAAGCCACATCTTGGAGCATCTTTTGAAGGATCAATTTGCATTCACTGAGGATTTGATCAGAAGACTCCAAAAGAATATCTTCATGTCTTGGAGTTGGAGGAATAGATGAAAATGCTGCTTCCACCTGCACATCGGACGTTGACAAAGAATCTCCTTTCTTAAAAAACGAGCAGTTTGGAGAAGCGACAACAAAGCTAGCACTTTCCAACCGAGCATCTAAAATGTCTTCATAAGATTTATTACTAATCTTTCTGTCATTGCCATCTTCCTCTTCGGAAGACACTGAATAATTAACTATCGGACGATGTAGATCATGGTTTGAAGAAGAAGGTGAAGTGATGGAAATTAAAAGATTTGTATCCAGGCTTGAATTGTTATCTTCCAGGATTGGAAGAGCTATATCCGGGGTCGTAGAATGTACCTCCGAAATTGTAGGAGCTACATCCGGGACTGCAGAAGCTACATCCGGGATTGTAGCAACGTTTTCACTGGGAATATCGCTCAAATCAAAGACAGTGATGGAATCATCGATGCGGAAAACGTGGGAACTTCCGGGTCTCAAGTTGTTCATATCAACACTCAGTGGCGCCTTCCCGCTAGATGCTGGATAAAATAGAATACATGGTTAGCAACAACATAATAGAACAGGGGGGTTGAAAGCCTACAGGTAACAGCAGAGTTGTAACACAAACTCGCCGGGAAAAGAAAGGTAGAAGTTTTGAAGTAAATCTATTATCTTATGGGAACATGATTAAACCCAGCTTGAAAAACTAAGTTCCAGTGGTCATCTTGGTAAGCGTATTTACTTAGCAAACAAATACAGTAGATGAACTTGGCGAGAGAACATCATAACTTGAAAATGTTAATATAATACGAGTCTAAAAAATCTAGCAACGTTCCCAATTATGTCGAGTCTTCTACACTTTGGGGTGCCCTGTATGATTAGGCTTACCATATTTTTGAGACTTCAAAACGGGACGCCTCCAAAAACCAAGACCACTTAGCTGTGATTTTTTAACTTTATATTTTCCGATATTATTACATAGGCCTACAGTTAAAGCCATCCCGGCTGTTTTCATTGATCGTATTGTCATCGAGAGTTCCTGCGCACATTCTCTGTCTAAATATCGGTTTCAGTTCGAAAAATGGAAAGGAATTGACGTTAACGATACAAAATAATTCGAATTTAGATTTTTTCTGTAAAGCAAAAGGAAGAAAGAAGAATAAAATAGCCTGCGGTTTTCAATTCGATAAGTAACTCTCAATTGCACTGAATTAACCCAACACTGCGTACAAGCATTTGCGAATTTACTGTACTTATTCGCCCAATCATACTTTTTTGTAGATAACACCTTCTTCAAAAAGACATTGTTCAATTTTACATTCTCGTAAAAGTCAAAGCAGGACCAATCAGTATTGATTTTACATGTGATAACGGCTTTAACGTTCTGCTCCAGCATCCTGCTTCTGCTCTCAGATCACATGCTCTTCATGATGGAAAAAATTCTTTCTACGAGCGCGGATGTTCCGGGTAAACAAAATATGAACTTTACCAGCTTTTGAAAGTTTGAAACGCGTATGCATTTTTTTCAAATTCTTTGAACATCTCGACCCACTTTGTTCCAAAGACGCATTTTGCCAGCTCTCTTCGTTACAACGTTCAGACATGTGCCGTTTCACTGGTACTTGTTCGTCGAAAAGAGAGTCGCTGTTGATCACCTGCTTCCCAAACATCATGTTGATCTTTTTCGCAGACTCACACACTCGCACCCAGGATATTTCTTTGTTTAGGTCGATCCAAAGATGAGGAAGCACATCTTTATAAGAACCATCATAAAGATCCAGATATCCTACGAATCCAGAATAGTCTCGTTGAAGTATTTCAACTGCCCATAAACAAATTTCAAATAGAGCTCTTGTGTTGGTTCTTCGAAGCATTTTTTGATGAGTAGGACAACCTTCTTGGGAGTTGAAGTAACTTTTCAATCCCTCAAACATTTCAAGTATTCTTTGCAAAGTATTCTTTACCGATACGTTACACAGCAACGACAGAAACGAGAACATGCTAATTGGTAATGTTCGTGCATTATGCTGGCTGGCTGAACGCCCAAGCGGGACGCTTGGCTGACCGATCGGGGCGCCGGGACAAGACGTTGAAAAGCGGGACTGTCCCGCCTAAAACGGGACGTGTGGTAAGCCTGTGTATGATATAACCGCGCTCACCTTGTTTGGAAATGAGCTCCATATCAAGCAGTTCCGATGATGCGTCACCTCGATGTTCGCAGGCTGCGTTGGTAGTTTGTAAAGGATCTGTGACGTAACCAGACGCAAGTCACGCATGAATAGATTTGATTAGATAGCGACGTTTTCAACTCTGGCATCAGGCAGACACCGGCGTCCGAAGCAGCACACACAACGCTGCTTTTAGAAACAGACTTAAAAATTGTACGCACTTCAAGCAAGGTCTTTGGCAATTCCTGCCAAGCACTCAAAACTATTTACTAAATTAAACCAAAACATAGCGGGCGCACTAACGACAACATGTTGAATATGAAGCTACTGCTTGCCTGCAGTAGGAAGCCGATCATTGCTTGGTGGTACGTCAACTTTAGTTGCTGCGTCATCTAGAGTGACGCCAGGTTTCGTTTCGTCATGCCATGTGACGTCATCTTGTGCTGTTCTTCGTTCTGGTATACCAAGAATAGTTTAAAATGTATAAACTCTGGCATGCACTTTCTTATCTTTAAATTATGCGATTAGAATTTTGATTAAAAATCTTGCTCAAAACAAGTGACAACGTGAAGAAATTTCGCGTATCTACTGTAGGCAATGGTAATTGTTTCCATTGTTATAAACGAAATTGATGTCAATAAAAATGATTTCACGACCTATTTGAAACGAACCTTTCTTCTTTCGAGCGCTCCTTCGAACAGAGGGAGAAAGGAAGGATCGGGTTAGCTTCTTGAGAAATGTCTTTCGTTGTTTCTCTGCAGATAAAGTTGTAAGTCAAGAGAATCCAGACACCGCCGACAAGAGCAAGAGACACATGTTCGTTCCTCGCTAAGTCACTTACTTTTATTTAAACAAACATACTTGTCTAATAATCACAATCTATGAAGTTTACCGCACCAGTGCTGACGTCAGGCTAGTCTTTGTTGAAACGTGTTATGACGTGACTATAGGCGCGAAGATCAGTGACATGGTGCACGAACTCACAAGAACAAAAAAGTTTGGAAGTCAAGTTTGAAGAATTAAAGTTTTGTCGCTTTCGCACGTGTATGTCCTGTAGGCTACTGTAGTTCCTCGGTCGTACGATTCAAGTTGGGTGGACATGGAAAGTTTGCTTATAGCAATAACTAGGTATGTCCGAACATGGGGCTGTCAAATTGTAAACATAAAAATGATCCAAATATTACGTCCCAATGATGACAACATTAAACTATGAGGGAGGTTGATTACAAATATACAACAACACAGGTTCCGTAATAATTGAAATCAATAAAACCTGAATATATGTAGCTTCTACGGGTCCACGTCTTTTAGGCGCAGACAGATAGGCGCGCACACTGTGGCGTAGGGTGGCTCTTATTTGGCAAAAAATGAAAAAAATTTGAATTTTGTGTGGGACACCCTTTTAAAAGGTGAGGTTGTCAGAAAAAATAACTCCTGCAAAAAATTTTTGAATTTGAAATTGATTTAGAGGTGGCCCTCCCCCCCTAAAGTTTTGCGCCCTCCTCCAAAATACCAAATCTGCATATCTCAAAAACTGCTTGAGCTAGAGATACGGTTTTTGTGTCAAAAGATGCAGAAAGCATGATTTCCTATCTGCTTTCTGAACAGTGATTGCGTCTATCTTGAGTAGAAAAGCAGTTATTTAGAAAAAACATGTTTTCGGTATTCTAGCACAAAACAGTGCTAAACAAGTATTGTGGCCCAAGCTATTCAATAAACAAAGTTCAGCTATTCAAAAGTAAAACTGGTAAAGCAATAAACGAAATAAGTATTCCTAAACTTTTATGCATTCATGCATAGCTAAAATGCCCGTTTTTTATCATATTCTTGGAGAAACTCCTGAGCATGGAATTCGCTTTCAAGCTTCAGGTGCTATGCATCGCACTTGTTGGATGGCGACGCGAAGAGGCGATTTATGCAAAAAGCTTGGTCTGCATTTATGGTATCTGTCCGAAGAGATGGTTGGACTAGCCTTGTTTGACTCTTGATTGTCTGTGGAAAATAAAAAGCTAATGGTGGCAACCATGTTAGATGAAACAGGAGAACGTCCACCAAGGAGACCAAGCATCAAAGTAGATGCGTTTCTTAGCAATAAGGGTCTAGAACAGTATTGCACCTCTAATTCAAAATGGCTTCTTCAGCTGTTGGGTGAAGATGAAGCAATAATTATACTTTCAAAGGATCCTGCTCATTGGACAGAAGATGGTGCATTTATTCAAGCTTTACACATGGCGAAGGGACTTTCAGTAGTGAATGACAGACCAGAGAGAGGAGTTGCTCTAAGTCTAATCCAGGATTTTAACAAAATCTTAACTGAAGATGAGTACCAACCAGTTTCTTTTGCAAGTTGTTACTGAACACAGGAAACTGTTTCCAAATTCCAACAAGAACAATATTATCGATTCTTCTCCGTTTAAACTTTCTTTGTTACTCCAGGGGTCAAGGGCTCTGTCTTTTACCACTCTTGGGCAGTGGCGATGCGGTTTAGATGCTTGAGCAGGTGTCGAGCAGCAATCCTTTGATTCGTCCATTGATTCGTCATCCAGTTCAAGCAGACCACGCACACCATTTGGCGCAGTTACAGATGGTGTGGTCTGTGGTTTGTTCCTCTTTGCCACACTCACAGATTGCGGATGGAGCCATCCCCCATTTGTGCATGTTGGAGCGGAATAGTCTGACTCCAGTAGGCTAGCCCGGTACGCAGGCGGTTGAGCCGCACCCAGGCCTTCCTTGGCAAATTATGCATTCCGGTTGGATGGGGGCTGGTGTCGGAGATACAACTTTAGAGTCTTGAGGAGTTCTTCTTCCACTCTGAGCTCCATTTGTTGTCCTCCCAGGTAGCCGCGCTGATGGATTGGTCTTCAGCGGTTTTCATCAGGAGTTGTGTGTCACATACAAATGGGTGTCTCGATTTCAGTTGCCGAGGATGCTCGATTGCTCACTCACAGACTCGTAGAGACTTGAGTGGAGCAAGTGGTTGGGGTTCGTAGTGCGGCGAGAAAGAGACAGGATGGCTTCTTTGCGACGAAACTCAGCTGGTTGATTGCCTGCAAGGACAGGGAAATTGTCCGATGGTGTAGGTCGCAGACATCCTGTCACGATACGCTAGGCAATATGTAAAGTATTGTCGATAATATCGCTTCTTCCAGTACTGACCAGAATTATATTTTGAAATGAATATCGTTACCAGTGTTCCCTCTAAGGTGCAAAAATTAAGACAAAAAAACGAAATTTTGTAGACGGTTTTGTGGTCACAAAAAAGGTTGTAAAATCAAGATTTGGTCAAGTGCGTTTTTTCTAAATAACTGCTTTTCTACTCAAGATAGATGCATTCAATGTTCAGAAAGCAGATAGAAAACCATGTTTTCTGCATCTTTTAACACAAAAACTGTATCTCCAGCTCAAGTGGTTTTCGAGATACGCAGATTTGGTATTTCGAGGGAGGGCACAGAACTTTAGGGGGGGAGGGCCACCTCTAAATCAACTTCAAATTTAAAAAAAATTTGCAAGAGTTATTTTTTCTGACAACCTCACCATTTGAAAGGGTGTCCCAAGCAAAATTCAAAAACTCAATTTTAAGAGCCACCCTACTGTGGCGTCTGGATATTTAGGTGCGGAGCACTGTGGCGCCCGTTCATTTAGGTGCTATTCCTAGTAAAGTCTGTAGATTGTATCAGCTTGGCAGGTAGGGCAATGCTTTTCACACAAAAGGTTATATTGAACAGAAAAATATATTGTTTTGTTAATGCGCGTGTGGAGATGAGGTGCGAGACAACGCTCTACTACTCTTGATATTAGCACATCTCCACAGGACATTTGCTATGCATCCTGAACACAGGTTGCAGCCAGATGGAACCTTACTTAATCTGTTATCTTTCGCAATTACTTCTACTCGGGATGGATTGGTCGTGTGGCGAGTTCGTATGAGACAACGCTCTACTACATGAATACATTTCTATTTGCAATACGAACCCTGGCTACACGTTGCAAGCATAATGGTGCGACTTTGCTCCATTATTAAACCTAGCCTGGGTTTTGACGGAAAACTAAGTTACTCTTCACTCAAGCCTACCACCCGCTTGAATATAGGCTATGGTGTATTTTTTACTGATGTTTAGTGTAGTTATTATTTGACTCACTAAAAGTGAACCCAGTCATGTTCGGAAACTTGAATAATTTATTGATAAACTTGGACTAACAACAAATAAATGCCGAACACGCGCATTACAATACAATATATTTTTCTGTTCAATATAACATTTTGTGTGAAAAGCATTGCCGGTTTAAGCAGCTTCACTAACGGAAGCCATGGCATATTTTTCTGTTCAATATAAGATTTTGTGTGAAAAGCATTGCCCTACCTGCCAAGCTGATACAATCTGCAGACTTTACTAGAGATAGCACCTAAATGAACGGGCGCCACAGTGCTCCGCACCTAAATATCTAGACGCCACAGTGTGAGCACCTATTTGACCGGCGCCTAACTGTCTGCGCCTAAAAGACTTGCTCCCGCTTCTACAGACCTTTACCAGAGAGTAAACGGGCAACTCCAGCGGTAAAAGTTGGGCCTGAAATTTGTAACAAAAGAAGCATTGAAACTGGGGGTGCACGGTCGTTTGGTCGACAGACATTTGGTCGACAGGACGTTTGGTCGACAAGACATTTGGTCGACAGGACGTTAGGTCGACAGAACGATTCATTTTTGGGTTAGGGTTAGGGTCAGGGTTAGATTAGGGTTATGGTTAGTTAACTAACCCTAACCCTACAATAAATCGTTCTGTCGACCTAACGTTCTGTCGACCAAACGTCCTGTCGACCAAATGTCTGTCGACCAAACGTCCTGTCGACCAAATGACCGGGTACCGAAACTGGGACAGTGGAGTAAAGTAAAATTCATGACCTTTCATTCTATCATTTCAATCAAACCCTTCAAATACCACGACCCTGCTCAACAAGAAAGCTACCTGGAACGCATGACGACGGGGTGGTCAAGTCGACGTTGGATGGGGTGACGGGGTAAGGAACCCCTAATCTACCGAGTCGGGGTTTTACCGGAGTTTTCTTCAAAGGTTGCTTTATTCGAGGTTTCGCGCCAAAGCAGGTAGTGCTTCCTGAACCATGTCTGTCAATCAAATGAAGCACAATTCAAAAGGACGTAATTATTTACATGGAAATGACGCAGTATCTTGGCAAAGCAACATACACATAGGAGCTGTAGTGATTGATGGTTGCGATTGTTATACGCCGTCTAACTTACACGAAAAGTACTTTAAGTAATTTATAACTTACACTTTAAGTCGGAAGAGGCCACAGAAATATTTAAAAAGCGAAACAGGTGATATTAGTTCACCATATTGTTTTAGTGCACCATCATCGGTTTATCCCTTCTTTAGTAGGTAGGCCTGGCGTTTGTCCCCGCTAGCAGGAATGTGACTCTAGTTCGTCGTATCAAACGCGACCCTGACATGAACGCTTCAGATGAACACGTAAGAATGTATCTGGCTCACATCCGAAGTTGTCTTAGATATTATCATTAAATAAGGACTTGCGTTCCACTTCCACATGGGATCAATAGGAACCCACCTAACGCAGGAGGAAGTCTCCCGTGCGTTCATGGATTGCTGCGTGACGAAGTTGATCAACGGAGGTTGTACACCTGAAGAAATGACATCATTATCTGTGACATCATTACCATTAAAACATGACAATAATTGACAAAACAGTGATGGATATTTGAGGCAAACATGTAAGGGAGATAGATACCGGGGTATGTTGAATCATCCGCCATGATGTTATGATAAGATCGAAGACGAATGCCGGAACTACTCAATGTGTGCAGTGCAATTCAACTTGTAACGTATAACTCGAGTTCCTAAACGTAAAACTCTAATTTGTTGAATCACAAACATAAATTTTGTTCATCACTTGACAAATCTTCCGATTGGTTGTGTCAGCCATTATCTTCCACTAGATGCTTGAATGAACTTCAACTGGTTTTAGTTTTAACACAAACTCTTATGAACAGATTTGTTAAAAAGAAACCAAGGCGTACCGTTGAAGGAGAAAGGTGCCACTTGTTCAGCAGCTCCCTGAAGACTCCTCCTGCAAAATATGACCACAACTCAACGGACCTGCAGCAAACAGGAGGCTAGGATGCATTAAACCGCCAGACCAATACACAAGAGGGGAGGGCCGGGAAAGGGCCCAGACAGCAAATTAGCCGATTTTTACATCGCAAAAAGCGACTGATTTGCTGTCTGGAGGTGACATGGTTAATTGCGCTTTGCGCAATATCATTCTTATACCGCTCAGCCTCGCTTGAGCATCTTAAAGCCAAAGGTTTTGTTTTTCACCACTCACTTAAATAGCTCAGTGTTAATTCATGACCATCTTGTTCATGAAGAGGCAGTTCAGGCAACATTTCCCAACCGATGCAACCTTCACTATCTAATAACTTTCAAGCATTTTCATTAGTTCTGATGAGCCTTTTCATCAGACACAGTCAAGCAATTGCATTAGTTCTGATGAGCATTTTCATCAGATACAGCCAAGCAATGGCATTAGTTCTGATGAGCTTTTCCATTAGATACAGTCAAGTGATGTCATTGCAACTTTGTGATGCAGAATTTACACCAAGCGAGCAGGCAACGCTTGTTTGAATTAATTTCATCAATGCTGCGTTTTATTTTAGGCACCAACAGAACCGCATTATTAATAAACAACAAAAACTATGAGATAACCGGTGACTAATTTAAATCTTGTGACGTGGACGACAACTGGAGTCTAATTACCAACATCAACCTCAGAAAATTAAGATATTTCAATCAAATAAAAACATGTCATTTCTTGGAAAAAAAAAACATTTCTTGGAAATTTGTATGTTGATTGGGAGGGTACAAGACAAACGAATAAAAGAACGACAAAAATGGTATATTTTGACAATATCATGAAAATTACGGGAATGAAAAGCATGCAGGAAATACTAGTAAAAATATAAGACAGAGGAAAATCGAGGGAGTTCATATGGGAAGTCACAGCTGATCGAACATGATTAATCTGTTGAGGTGTAAATTCCAGAAGCAGCAACAACGAGTGGAATAATTTATACCCAACAGCAACTCATGTAGAAATGAAAGTTGTCAGCTTTGGAGACAGAATCGGTGCAAGTTTTGTACATATTGAAATAAATGTGGTTTAATACCTATCAGTCACTTATTCTAACAAAAAAGAAACAAGGCTTAGGAAATGGAAACAACAATTCGAAAATGACCCATCATACGCGGAAATTAATGTTCCATCATTAGAGTCTCTTCCCCCAAGAGCAAACGCCCCTGGGCAAAGTGGAAAATCTTGAATCGACTCCGAACCGGTGTTGGTTGTACTAAATCTGCAATGGTAAAGTGGGGCTACAACAAGGGCCCAGTTGCATGTATCTGTGGCACTAAGCCCCAAACAGCGGACCATCTTCTTGTGTGCCCTCAGCTTACCACCCAGCACAACGAGTGGGACCTTTCTATAATACAACTCCGTCGCACAAGAACGTATCAATCTGTGGTGCAACCAAATTTAGAAGACTCGACAGAAAACCTTACCTTTTAGCGGGAGCTTCGTCGCCTGCAATGTCGCATTGTCTTCTCTTCCGATCTGAGAATGAATAGCAAACGTCACATAGTAGAAGCCATGCTTGAAAATGAAAGTCGACTTTGTGAAGTCACAACCAAATAAAACAGAGCAACAATTTAGCTTCTGTTACATCACAATGGCGTGGTGCGTACTGACAAGGGGAGCAGAAAATTATTCTCTTCAAACTAATGCAAAATCCCAAATAATTATGGAAAAAAGAAATTCATAAAAATTACGTTTACATAACGTAGAATGATGTTGTTTTACTCAGAGGAGCCACAATAGTTGAACCAACCTTTGGTGATGCTGACGTTGGTGGACCTCGTTTTGTTGCAAACCTTAAAGACTCGATCTGAAAAGAACAAACTTGTTTATAAGCTGGAAGTAATGTGACTGACATTTGCGAGGTGGATAGTTGAAGTTGTGTAATCTGAGGACGAATACAACGTTTCAACCTGGAAACACTAGGATGGGATTTGAAGTAAAAAGGTTTCAAAGTAATGATCAAAAGATGTCGCTGCATAATCGTGCGATGCAAATCTTTAAAAAATGTTACATTTTGCAACTTTTACACTCATATCAAATCGTGATATCTCTATGGAGTCATTCGCAGTTTGCTTATTGACAAATTGCCACATCGGCACTGTCTGGTGATTGCGTTATTGTGATTACCAACTAACTTATTGTTTTGTGTGTTGTGAATATTGGTGTGACGCAAATAAGTAAAAAAGCGACCACAAGAAATCGTTGCATCACCTAAAAAGCTCTTCCTTCGGTTGCCTTTCTTCAACATAGATACTTCAGCCATCATGGACATCCACTGATCCCGGTGGATGCACTGGTCTGGGGGACAAGTCACTTCCCGAAGAAGATCAGGAATGCATCCTGGAATATAAACACGAATTCCAGCATCCTTGACCTGACAAAGTTGACAAAGTGTCGTGCTCTCGTTGGGAACCGAACACGAGACCCCTCGGTTCGGAGCTTAATGTCCCGCACGCACAGCAACTTGCTGACGTCATGACTGCTATGGCCGGTAACTCATGTTGGTGCCGATCTTACCGATTACTTCACTGTTCTTGACCAGGAATCCAGTAAAGTCTGCCAGTGTAGTCATGGCAGCAACAAACTCAGATGTCCCGTCTTGCGTCATCGGTAGCTGGATGACGTTAGGAGCTAGAACAGTCGCCAAACTGTCTGCAGACATTCTGTGACAAAGAACAAGTTATTGATGGCTTGGGTGAGTTAACCAAACCAACAGAAAACGGCCATTTTGCATTTATCAACAACGTTTGATCAAACCCTTCACAGTCCACAACTCACTTGTTGTTGTTTGAGTGCGACGCCACCTTGTGGAAGAAGCGGCAGACATACATGAGAGTGTGAAGATGACGCGTGGGAAGCATCAGACAGAACAAGCCCACAGCCTGCAACGATAATGTAAACCAGTAGGACTCTATAAACATTTCCCAACGAATGTAGGACTAGTAAATAAAAAAAATATATCAGTAACCTCTCAAGTACATGTAGCTCCACACAAGTGAAATTGACATGACTTTTGACTTTTTTTAAACATAATGTCTAAGACGACACTTTTAACTGCGGACAGTGGCCAATGTTTCGATCTCTACATTGACCAAGTCTGTCCGAAAAATTGAATTGGCCACTGATCGAAAGATTAGCCACTGTCCGCAGTTAAAAATGTCTTCTTAGACATTATATAACTTAAAAAAAAAAACAATAATCAAAAGTCATGTAAAGTTCGCTTTGCATAGAGCCACATGTATTTGAGAGGTTACTGATATTTTTTTATTCACTTGTAGATTTAATGCATATCAGTTTGTATTCTCTGTGGAACCTTCTCTTTTATCATGGGCCAATCCTATAGTATACAATATACATGTTTGCTGGTACACTCCTTCATTTTCTTTCAATGCAAGACTGTCTAGTTTACATTGTTATTTCGTTGTTGTTGTTCGTTATTTGTGCATTTGCAGTTTGTGTAGTATTTCGTTGTTTTGGATATGGACAGCTTTGTCTGATGCAAATAAATATTATTATATTATTATTATAGGAAAAATGTCCCTGCCTGTCAACGTGCAGGGAGATTACTGCACCATTCGGGATTCATAATGACATTCGTTTTTTTGGGATCATACTTCTTCAGTGGTCTGTTGTTTCAAATCACTTAATAACTTAACTTTAAGAACACAAATATATTCAGCACTTCGTTGATGCAGTTCATCATATGGGTTGCATCTTACCTCTAACTTGCTATCTTCGTTTTGCATGACGTCATTGATGAGTTCATTCATGCATTTTGGAATCAAGCTGGTTGGGAGTTGGCGTAGAATTTGAGAAAAAATGTTTGCAACATCATGAGGATATTCATCACTTAACTCGAAACCACTTTCCAAGCGTTTCTGGAAAAAAATTTTCATTGGAACAATAATATGAACAAAACTTTGCGGCACCCAATGTTCAAGCAAATCTACGTCATGCTAAGCCAAGCTAGTAAGAAATGAATGCAAGAGCTGTGATCTAAATTTATTAATAATATAATTCTTATGCAAAAAGCAGTAAAGAGACATAAAAATATTGGATCAGTTGTTTTCAATTATTGTGCCATGCCACTGAGTGTTCTGCGGTGACACAGCCTATGTTTTGGAGCGGTATCAACTAACGTCTTTTCAGAGTCGCGCAGACGTTCTTACCACTCCGCTGCTCAGCTGACATTGAGCAAATGCCATCTCCAGGCCTTCTAACTAACACTGATTTAAATTCACTAAGGATGTAGGCAACATATATAGTTAAAAGTGCAAAAGCACATGACATACAATATGTTGATAAAACAGTTTAAAACATGAAAGTTTGAAAACAGTTTAAAACATGAAAGTTTGAAAACAGAAAGAATGGCTCTATGACTAAAACATGACGTTATTACTTCAAATAATAAACAATTTTATCATCCTTGATTGTAAAAAATATGAGACCTTACTGCACTACAAATTTGGGTCTGCTACTATTCGGCGAGTCCGATTCGGCGAGTCCGATTCGACTAGTCCGATTCGGCGAGTTCCCTATTCGGCGAGAGCCCTTTTCGGCGAGTGCCCTATTCGGCGAGTTTTTGAAATTTTTGAAAGGAAATTATCGGGTACGTAGCCTAATTATAATTGCCGTTTTTACATCGTTTTAACGTCGCTAAACGTTGAAATCGTGCAGAAAGGAATAAAAATAAAATGTTTGAACTATTAAATTAAAATTCGTCATGTCAGTTCAGTTGTTTTTATTTCTGACCATCATATGAAAAACAATACACGTCAACATAGCAAAGGTAGAAGCGACAAAACGCGAACGTTAAAACGTGCTTAAATTCGTCATGTCAGTTCAGTTGTTTTTCTTTCTGATCATGATATCAAAAACAATACACGTCAACATAGCAAAGGTGTAGAAAAAGGTAAAAGCGACAAAACACGAACGTTAAAACGTGCTTGTGACCGAAGTAAGTTATTCAGTTGAAAGAAATTTGGCACGGTCGCAACACTTTCAGAAAAAATTAAGATATGAAGGAAAAATAAAACAAAGAAAATGTTACAAAAAAAAAAATAGATCATGTTTATGTCTATAACTAAGTTAGTACTTTTGAATAGTTAAAATGATTAGTTTGGACCAACAAATGTGAGGCCTACAGCTTGGATTGAAAGAAAATTATCGGGTACCGTAGCCTAGTTATCCCAACCAGCAAAAAATTGTTCCAAGAACACAGTTCATTTTTACATTGTAGTAACAGAATGAAAAGGCTAAACAAATGTGTGGCCTATCGTGTTAACGTCGCTAAACGTTGAAATCGTGTAGAAAAGGGAGCTTTTGCTGACTAGGATACTTTGAAACTGAGAAACATTCACAGAAGCCCTACGATTTGTTCCAAGAACCCATTTAGCATAACATTTCATTTGTACATTGAATCAACGTCTGAATACATTATCTTAAAAATGCAACGTATCGTAGGGCTTCTGTGAATGTTTCTCAGTTTTAAAGTATCCTAGTCAGCAAAAGCACCCTTTTCTACACGATTTCAACGTTTAGCGACGTTAAAACGATAGGCCACACATTTGGTTAGCCTTTTCATTCTGTTACTACAATGTAAAAATGAACTGTTAGGCTAACTGGGTTCTTGGAACAAATTTTTGCTGGTCGGGATAACTAGGCTACGGTAGCCTACCCGATAATTTCCTTTCAATCTAAGCTGTAAGAGTGTAGGTCACACATTTGTTGATCCAAACTAATCATTTTACCCATAGGCGCCTAAGCCGTGGGGGCCAGGCCCCCACGCACATTTCCGCGTGGGAGCAACTTTTTATGCTGCATTGATACATAAAACAATAGATGAACTAGCGATCGGCAGCAGGAAAACATTTTTAAATGCAAACCGCAACAGCTTCGCAGTAAATAATCACTAGAACGAGTAGCGATGCTACAATCCCACTCCAGACAAAAAAAATCTATCACTTTTACGTTGATTTAACGTCTGCAGACGTTGAATCAATGTAAAAATGACTGATTTTGCTGCCTGTGACATAGCAAAAATCTACCATTTAGCGTCGATTCAATGTCATCAGATGTTGAATGCACCCAAAAACAACATAATTTGCTACGTTGACGCAGCGTGCGTTTAACTTAATGCGCTTGCAAACAGCCTCGCTGTCGCTTTGAAAAGTTGAAACCTCTGCAGAGAATTGTCGCGGCAGTGAATCGGTTGCCGTGAAAATGAACTTGAAGTCTCGGCCCGAGGTTACCACTAACCAACGTAACAAGGGCTGGTACAAACCGCACTGCCCACAGTCGCACAAGCGGCATAATCAATACAACAACGGACTCGCGCAAACTGCATGGCGCACACACGTCCGTTGCCATAGAAACCCGATGATGATGATGGCGTATGAGCGATCTTTCCAGGCTAGATTGGAGGGCAGGAAATCTTCAGCCACTCGGCAGTCTCGTCGTCCAGGATTCTCAGACCATGCGCACCGTGTGGAGGCCGGTGGGTTAGGCAGTGGTGGATGACATGGTCTGCGGTCTGTTCCGTGGCACCACACTCGCATTCTGATGAAGGAGCCAGGCCCCATTTGTGCATGTCCGAACGAAAGCGGCCGACGCCAGTTCGCAGGCGGTTAAGCCTGACCCACGCAAGCCTTGCGAGGGACATCCCTGGTGGACGGGGATCGGCGTTGGGTATGAAGTCACGGAGCGTGGAGGTGTGATTTTGCCACTCCGTGTTCCACATGTGGTTCGTCCAGTGTGCCGCACTTAAACTAAGTTCTTCTGCGTTCTTAAGGAGTTGTTGTGCGGCAGGCACAAAGGGGCGTCTTGATTTCAAGCGCTGCTTTATAGGTGGTGGTCTCTTGAGTGTTGCATGGAGGAGATGGTCGGGGTCCAAAGCGCGGCGAGCGAGAGAAATCGTGGCTCCTTTACGGCGTAGCTCAGCGGGTTGGATGCCTGCTAGGATGGGTAGGCAGTCCGTTGGAGTGGGACGCAGGCATCCAGTCACAGTACGCAGTGCGTCGTTAATGGCGGTATCAATCTGGTGGGTGTGAGAACTACGACACCAGACCGGCGCGCAGTACTCAGCGGTGGAATGAACAAGGGCTAGGGTAGCTGTACGAAGAGTTTTAGCACCAGCTCCCCAGCCGGAACCCGCCAATCGCCTCAAAAGTGCGACGCGTGTAGATAGTTTTTTGCGCAGTGACTTCAATCCGCAGATCCGCACTTCAATCCGCAGACACCCGCTCAAAGGCGGGGAATATGCGCATCTTTTGTTTCATCTGCAACACGAAAACGGGCGTATTACAGCGAATTGAAACTTGAAAGCTGGTCAGCCTCAGCCATAAGTTGCGATATTGTAGTGAAAAGGGAGCAATGTCAAGTCAAAAACTTAATCAAACGTCTCTCTGTAACTATTTTTCAAGGGCTGTTTACGGATGTCAGCAACTTTTAAATTTATTAAAGGTGACGTGCTGTTGAATTGCTGTAAACATGAATGATTTTGCTTTCAACAGGTATATTTTCAAGCATATGATCAAGTTAGTAATTTTCATTCCATTTACAGTATACCTTTTAGTAAACCTTTTCGTCTCTTGTTTCATGCTAATAAATCTAGTTTGTTGCTAAACTTTATGTTGCGCTTAGCTTAAAGAATCGCAGTCCGTCAACCGCTAGCCAACGCAGACGCATAGCATGTGTTTTGGTCGAGCTTTGTTTATAATAACTAACGGTAGGTCGAACGTAGCGATAACTCCGAGTGTGGCAATAAAAGCAATCCTAGTGTGGCGACATAATTACGTCATCCATCTGCGTGACATTTCGCTGAATTTACGTTGCTGCTGATGAAACACGCTTTCGCCCCCACGGCCAAAAAAATAGTTAGGCGCCTATGATTTTAACTATTCAAAAGTACTAACTTATAGACATATATAAACATTATTTTTTTTGTAACATATTCTATGTTTTATTTTTCCTTCATATCTTAATTTTTCTGAAGGTGATACAACCTTGCCAAATTTCTTTCAACTCAATAACTTACTTCGGTCACAAGCACGTTTTAACGTTCGCGTTTTGTCGCTTTTACCTTTTTCTACACCTTTGCTATGTTGACGTGAATTGTTTTTGATATCATGATCAGAAAGATAAACAACTGAACTGACATGACGAATTCAAGCACGTTTTAACGTTCGCGTTTTGTCGCTTCTACCTTTGCTATGTTGACGTGTATTGTTTTTGATATGATGGTCAAAAATAAAAATAACTGAACTGACATGACGAATTCAAGCACGTTTTAACGTTCGTGTTTTGTCGCTTTTACCTTTGCTATGTTGACGTGTATTGTTTTTCATATGATGGTCAAAAATAAAAATAACTGAACTGACATGACGAATTTTAATTTAATAGTTCAAACATTTTATTTTTATTCCTTTCTGCACGATTTCAACGTTTAGCGACGTTAAAACGATGTAAAAACGGCAATTGCAATTAGGCTACGGTACCCGATAATTTCCTTTTAAAAATTTCAAAAACTCGCCGAATAGGGCACTCGCCGAAAAAGGCTCTCGCCGAATAGGGAACTCGCCGAATCGGACTAGTCGAATCGGACTCGCCGAATCGGACTCGCCGAAACGGGCCATTCCGACAAATTTGGCCAATATTGCCAGTATAGGCCTACATCTCTAGTCTAAACATGTATAATAAATAGCCTATGCCCTATACTACAGGTATTTATAAGTTGTTAAATTTGCAATTAACATTTGTAGTAGCTTGGCAGTTAGCAACTTCATCACCCCTATCGTGTAAACAAAAATCAATCAGTGAATAAGCCTATCAACAAATTGCACCTTTGTGAAGAAAGGGGCGTTCTTCCCGGCTATCAGCACAAGGCTGAGCACTCACTAGTACAGCGAGCAGCTGCGATGGCTAGCGTGGAAGCTACACCGTTATGGTTGGCGAATCGCAGCTGCTCGCTGTACTAGTGAGTGCTCAGCCTTGTGCTGATAGCCGGGAAGAACGCCCCTTTCTTCACAATGTCCTCTGCCCTGGCGCCTGCTGGTTTTGTTGGCTCTTTCTTTGTTTCCACAAAGATAAGAGTTAAACTGACTGGTAAAGCGGTGGTCGAATAAATTTGTGGCAGAATACGGTGCGATACTGATGAGCCCAGCCTCATGGGCGAAACACGTGTCTATCCCTGTCAATTCTTGCTGCAAATCGGCTGCCGAGAAACAAATTGCACCTTTATTAAAGGAATTCTTTTCCAAGAGCCTGAGACGCGAAACAATCCCTCAACATCCAGATGGTTGGAGAGAAAAACACAAATCTTGTGTAAAAGCAACGGCACTTGTATCTAAAAGCAAAAATGTTGAGATTGAACAAATGAAAACTACTGTTTTATCAGTTTGTTTTTGTACGGTACCTTAAAAGCTTTTAAAATGCCAGTAATATTTCAACAAGAAATGTTTTATTTAAAAAAGGAGTTTTATTAAAAAAAGTTTAAAACTGGCAGTCAACGTTCAAACAAAGCTGATTCATATATTCCCGGCATAGGCGTCGATTTTTTCTTAGAAGAGAGGAATTTTGGGTGGGCGAGAGTTTTCAAACAGATTTCATTGAATGTGTTGAATGTTCGCAAATTCGCAATGGTTAGTCTTTCTCACAAAGACTGCGTTTAGCGTCGCTGCAGCAATTAAGCTTTAATAGATTTGATGTTTGCTTTCTTGCGCCTTGCGATCTTATGAGCCCTGCTAAACTAAACAAGCTTCTTTTCTGTTTTCCTTTGCAACCTAAAAAGTGCGTGACCTGTTATCTTTAAAGTGGCGCCTTCGGATTTGCCGCATTTTGATTTGTAAAAGGCAAAGATTTGTGAAAAGGCGATTGTTTCAGTTCATACGTCTTTAGTTTGTATCGGTTATTTTATTGTCATGTTCATTATGATGTCATCTGGGGGGTTTTTCGGTCATTTATCGGTCATTGACCGATTTTTTAGCAAAATGTCCGAAAAAAATACAGTCAATTCGGTCAAAATGTCCGAAAAAAGTGTTGCAAGGTTGAGTTTCGCTGATGAACGTTGAAGAAACGTTTGTCTGTTCCAACTTTTCTCAGATAAAACACGACAACGTTTCTCAGCGAAACTTAATGTTGTAGCTAGTCAGGAAGTGCCAATTTTGGTTTGTACAGTCTTCGAAATTAGCATATTTTTACTTCGGCAAAAACGTTGCCGAGGCCAAACGGCAAAAGTTGAAATTGTCTCGCAATTGCTGTGAACGTTTATTACAAAAAAATTGTACCAAAACATGCAAAACAAGAAGCGAAAAATATACTAGAGTAGTCTATCACGACCGCATTGTTTGATTTGTTGTGATGTAATAATACCAAAAGTAGCGATATAGCGAGCAACGCGATTATGCACACTGTTATGACAATTCACGTTAAATAACTAACGGGGGGGAAAAGTAAGTTAATTTTAGGTTGATTCAACGTTCGAGTCAGCACAAATCGATATAATTTTCCCAGCAGGTTATATTGTGTAACAACACTGCCCAATAAGAAATTTACATTTGTTTTACATTAATTCGACATCTAGAGACGTTGAATTATCATAAAATAAGGTTAATTGCTCAACCAGGTACCGGTAACAAATTAATAGCTCCCTGCGAAAAGATTGCCTCGATTTATATACGTATACAGTACACTAACATAATTCGGCACAATTGGGATACTGCGAGCAACGCAAAGTCTGTTTGATCAAGAACTAGCTGTCAGAATCGGAATCATCAGATGCTGTATGGGAGGATGAGGTTGTCGCGTCATCACTGGAATCAGAAATATCAAGAGGCTTATCGCTTAGTTGTAAATCTACACTGTCTTCGCCGTTCGCAATGAAGCGTCCACGTTTTGCTGCTTTCGTGCTTTGATACCCATCCACAGGCCTCTTTCGCAGAGCTCCATCAGAGTGTTGACTAAGGATCAAATCTATGGCTGTGGCATAACGACTGGGAGGAATGTCTAACCCCAACCCTAACCTTACAATCCGCTAGTGTGGCCTCGGCATTTTTATTGCCGAGGCTAATGCGCCATTCATGCATCTGCGTCGGCAATCACCTCGGTAATTGCCGACGCTAATTTCGAAGACTGTTTGTATCAGCTACTTGAAAGGAAATATTTTCATCAGAAAAAATGCCTGAAAAAAAAATAACCGAATTTTTGCACGTCATTTCGAATTAATGACCGAAAAATCTCAGCGAAAAAAAACCAGGATGTCATGTTCATATTCCCTTACGCTGACCCGGAAGTGAAGTTTGATTGTGACGTAACGAAAGTGAGACCATTCGGAGAAAAGATCAAACGTGGCTTTCTCTCACCAATGCGCCAGCGTGTGGCAGTTGCCGCAGCAACAACAATGCAGTCATGTTCATTACCGCCTTTTTTTCAACACAGCGTTGTTGTCGCGGAATTGTTTTGTTCTGTCGGTTACCTAGCGATTCGAGACACACCGATAGTATAAAATAAGCAGTTGCGATGCAGTTGGTTGGATAATTCAGCGTTTAACAAAAACGGAAATAATTGTAACGAACACTTCATAAGTGTCATGAAAACGGAATGGCCCGTTTCGGCGAGTCTGATTCGGCTAATCCGATTCGGCTAGTCCGATTCGGCGAGTTCCCTATTCGGCGAGAGCCTTTTTCGGCGAGTGCCCTATTCGGCAGGGTGGGCGAAAACAGGGTGGGCGAAACATATTTTGCTTTCACGACAGGGTGGGCGTCGCCCACCCGGCCCACCCTGTTTCGACGCCTATGATACCCGGTATTGAAAATCGTTATTAAAACTCATCATCCTATTTAACACTAGACCTACTTTGTAAGCTAAAGGTTGTTTCATGATGCTGCACATAAAGTGTGAATGTGAACGTATGTAGAGTAGTTCAACCCAGTGACAACAAAATGTTTGTAGAAATAAAATCATTGCAAATAAGTTTCCCTACTTCTATTTCTTCATTTGATTTCCAGCTTATTATTGCATTGCAGCAATCCATACTGTTGAGGTCATTCCCAAACCACTGGCAATCTGAGGAGTTTTCCTGCAATGCAGTGAATACGGTCAATGATTTTTCTTAGAAACTTGCTCTATTTCATCAAGTGTTGTTAGTGAGATTGTTTAGAATGAAAACATTAAAAGTACGGTATTTTGTTTTGATTCGAGATTCTCCGTCTTGGTTTCATCTGTAGGTTGTCAAAAATCGCATTTTGTTGTAAAATACAGTAATTTAGGAATATTGTTTGGCTACAAACCTAAAACAAAAATAACAAAACAAGTTGAAGAAAACGTTGGTATGAAACAAAATTCCTTTGTTTGGTGTTTATATTTGATTTATTTCATGCATTTTTCCTGAAATGTTTTGTTCTAGTTGGCAGCATCACCAAGTGGTGAGTGTACCAGAATGACTCTCAAACGGACGCCTGCCCAATGGTACACAGGTAATCAGCTATGTTTGCAAAAATGCCACGGCACTTTAATGGCACGTCAAAATGAAAATAGCAGAATTAATGTCTAGAACTCTAGATAGTCATTTCCTGCTTCCAAACAAGTGTTTGTAAACATGCACTGACACTTGTTTGGAAGCATATGCATTATTGCATTTTGCAGGTACATTGTATCCAGGCCTCGAAATTCGTTTTTGTTGACGGCGGACAAACGTGTCCGGTCTGAGCAGCTATCTCGGCGGACAAATTAAGTCTCACGGCGGACACACCAGTTTTAACGTCGATCGTCATACTTAATCACGTTATCTTGATAAGTCTTCGCCATTTGAGAACCATAGTTACGGTTTAGGCTTTTTAAAATTTCAGCGAAGTCACTCTAAAAGGCTTTCATCAAACCAATGAGGTGCGCTTGAAGAGTCAAAGCGCCGTGTAGCTGCTAAATATGATGATGATGATAATATGATGATTGTTAAAATTTTGAATTTTATGGACTTTGTGTCTGATGCAAATAAATAATAAAAAAAAAAATACGCCGCATAACTGATTAACTTCCACCTCCGAGGTCGTATGGCTTCTTGCGTCACAATGCTCTGGGCACGAGTCGGAAAACTTCTACGCTATTTTCTGCTGTGCGAAGCTTCACTAGGCTTTTTCTTTAGGTTCATTTTTGCGTGTCATGTGAGGGAAAGTGACGAAAAGAATAAACAAAACATTAGAAAAAGCGCAATTACTTTTTGCTCTCTCCGTGATGCGGTCACCTCTCCAAAATAGTATCAGTATTCCACGAGATCACGGCAGGCTCGGGGCTATATTCAGCGCAGTCAGGGCCATCCAGGCATATGCGCATGAGAGCTTCAATAGTATCGATCTTCAAAAACGTGCGCCAATGTCCACGTGATCATTGCTTGTCGTTAAGATACGTAATACCGAGATCTACTCCGTGTCTTCTCTCCAGACTGGCTAATTGAGGGAAAAGCGTAAATGCGCGCACTTGTTTAGCGATAAAATATGCGATTTCAAAACACCTCTTAATTTTGATTATTTTTGTTGTCACTCATATTGTCGAGGGCCTTGGTGATCGGAAATTGATGGCTTCGGCCAGATATGTTGAAGCTGCAGCCATATGAGGTAACGATGTGTTGTGATCTTTGGCAGAGCTAATCCTTACATTCGTTGTTTCTTTAATATATGCGTCTATCACCACTAAATTTCCTAGTAGTAGGTTCATCGCCTTCATTCTCACTTTCAGAATTTATCCTGGGTCTTTTCTTTCTTACTGTAGTACCAAAACTTAAGTTTTGCTGCATCTTGCTGTAGTAACCTACTCGTATCATCTAACTTTGTAACCAACATTGCCTTATCAATATTACTCGGAGATCAAAGCCAGACATTGTGACATAAGACTTGAACTAAGTTGGGCGTGCTTAGTGTAGAAGTAGCGGTCGGTAGGCTACTCCCATCGATTCTTAGCGAAGAATTCACTTTTGTTACGCTGACTCAATGTCATCAATCGTAGAAGCAACGTAAAAATCGAAAGTTTTCCTGCATGAATGGAAGCTAGGGGATACAGTATTAACTTTTTCTAGATGCGCGCTGAGAATGCGATAATTTCGCATTCTCAGCGCAAATTATATTCTTGCAACAGTTGCTCGTGCTATGAATGACGATTTGCATCGCTAGTTCCTGCGTTATTTCTCGGCGGACAAATATGACCGATCTAGAGGGTACTTCCCGCGGACATCACATGCTGTGACTGCGGACATGTCCGCCGTGAATTTCGAGGCCTGGTATCATATGCTATCACAATCTCAATATAATATTTTTCACTCTATGGCAGCACTTTTTCATTTGAATCACATTAATAAAAGTTAATGTGAATTCACATATTAACCACCTGAATTATTAACCAAAGAAGTATTATATTTCTCAAATTTCACATAAAAACTCACTTTTGCACTGTCAGTGCTAATAGATTGAAGTTCTTCTAGGATATTGTTTGAAACATTAATGCCAATAACATCTTTCAGTTCTCTTGCAGCATTACATCGTAAGCAAAGCTCATCCAAACCAAATGTTGCCATAGAAATCGACAATAAACCACTCCCTTAGGTTAGCAAGAAGAGGAAAGTTGATCTTGATGAAGAATGATGTCTAACAGATCAACTAACTGCACATAAACAGAACGTATTAATAAGAAAATGGATAATATTAATACTGTATGTTTTAAAATAAACTAAAGTCAAATTCGATTAAATTAAGTGTGTTGATGTTTATATATATACATCTATTAAATTGACATGCAATAATAACACACAAAAAAGTTTGTAGAACTAGAAAACTTGTTTCTGGGCTTGCAAACACAAAACACTGACGATTGTTTGCAGCAGCTTAAATTATTTACATATATATATATGTATATCTGCAACTTATGTTCTAAATTTTATAAATTTAGAATTTTTTTTACTCATATTAATTGTTAAAGAAAAAAACCTCACTAGCCTTTTTTTCACTTTGTTTTAAATTTATAAAAAAAATTATTAAGGTGTTACGACCGTGCCATATTTTAAACTGATTGTCCTGCTTTGGTATCATGCACAGATTGTACGCTATACCGTAACGTCCGCATTTTGTCGCTTCTACCTTTTGCTAGACTTCTGCTATGTTTGTCATATATATACTGTTTTTTCGTTGTGATGGTCAAAACTAAAAACAAACTAAACTGAATGGCCACAAAAATGTGTAGCCTAACGATTGAGTCACTTTGGGATAGAATTTAGTTTAAAAAAAGCACTTCCTGGTGGTATCGAACTCATATCCTTGGGAGTACGAGCCAGACAAAAATCGCACGCCCCACTGATTCACTTGGCAAAAACAGTTGAATTTAGAAGTTACCGTATATACATATGCATTTTTTAATTTTTCTTTCGTTTTTTGCTAAATTGAAAGAGAAGGTGAAAGAAAAAACACCAGGCAAGCGCGCAAATGCACGAACAGCGCGTATGCGCAGTAAAAGCGATGTAAAGATAAAAAAAGGCATGGAATGGCTACCGTATATCTTCGGTGCCATAAGCATAGCCACTTCCTTTATTTTAATTAAGTTATGTTTTTGTGTAATACAGACATGTTAAACCTGAAAGTTACTATATTTTGTCTGTGTATAGTTCAACAAAGCAAACTCTCAACCTAAGCTTTATCATAAAAAAAGGATGAAGGAAACCAGACAATTATAGCCTATATAATTCTTTTGACAAGAGAGAAAACTTTCATTTTGTCTGTTGCGAGAATAGTACAGTGCAATTATAAACAATACAAACACTAGTATTTCCAGTTAGCCTGACTTAATGTGTAACAAAACAAGTTTCTTAGCAACTGCAACAACCTAATTCAACAAGTCTACAGCACTGTACCGGTAATTCTGAATCCACCTTTCATGTTTTGAACTTAGCGCCATCTTATACCACCGTCATTCTGGCAGAATAATTTTTCTTCTTTCCGCCTAAAAAAGTTATCCGTGAATAAGTGCGAGGCATAAAGTGCGACATGACATACCTTCGAAAAATCTTAAATAAAACTATATTCCGCAACATATGCCACTTAAATTTTGCATGCATCGGATTCAGTATTAAATTACCTTTCCAGGGATGGGCATCAATAGGTGGGCATTTGGGAGGAACGTCCAGCAGAACGGTTCAAAGATATAGGATATTTTCACGATATTCAAGAAAATAATACGACTTTGCATAAAAAACACCTCTCCAAACATTTTCGAATAAAACTATATTCCGCAACATATGTCACTTAAATTTTGCATGCATCGGATTTAGTATTAAATTACCTTTCCAGGGATGTGCATCAATAGGTGGGCATTTGGGAGGAACGTCCAGCAGAACGGTTCAAAGATGGAGGATATTTTTACAATATTCATGAAAATAATACGACTTTTTGCATAAAAAATACCTCTCCAAACATCTTCGAATAAAACTATATTCCGCAACATATGCCACTTAAATTTTGCATGCATCGGATTCAGTATTAAATTACCTTTCCAGGGATGTGCATCAATAGGTGGGCATTTGGGAGGAACGTCCAGCAGAACGGTTCAAAGATGGAGGATATTTTTACAATATTCAAGAAAATAATACGATTTTACATAAAAATACCTCTCCAAACATCTTCGAATGAAACTATATTCCGCAACATATGCCACTTAAATTTTGCATGCATCGGATTTAGTATTAAACTACCTTTCCAGGGATGTGCATCAATAGGTGGGCATCTGGGAGGAACGTCCAGCAGAACGGTTCAAAGATGGAGGATATTTTTACAATATTCAAGAAAATAATACGACTTTTTGCATAAAAAATACCTCTCCAAACATTTTCGAATAAAACTATATTCCGCAACATATGCCACTTAAATTTTGCATGCATCGGATTTAGTAATAAATTACCTTTCCAGGGATGTGCATCAATAGGTGGGCATTTGGGAGGAACGTCCAGCAGAACGGTTCAAAGATGGAGGATATTTTCACGATATTCAAGAAAATAATACGACTTTGCATAAAAAACACCTCTCCAAACATCTTCGAATAAAACTATATTCCGCAACATATGCCACTGAAATTTTGCATGCATCGGATTCAGTATTAAATTACCTTTCCAGGGATGTGCATCAATAGGTGGGCATTTGAGAGGAACGTCCAGCAGAACGGTTCAAAGATGGGGGATATTTTTACAATATTCAAGAAAATAACACGATTTTACATAAAAATACCTCTCCAAACATCTTCGAATAAAACTATATTCCGCAACATATGCCACTTAAATTTTGCATGCATCGGATTTAGTATTAAATTACCTTTCCAGGGATGTGCATCAATAAGTGGGCATTTGGGAGGAACGTCCAGCAGAACGGTTCAAAGATGGGGGATATTTTTACAATATTCAAGAAAATAATACGACTTTTTGCATAAAAAATACCTCTCTAAACATCTTCGAATAAAACTATATTCCGCAACATATGCCACTTAAATTTTGCATGCATCGGATTCAGTATTAAATTACCTTTCCAGGGATGTGCATCAATAGGTGGGCATTTGGGAGGAACGTCCAGCAGAACGGTTCAAAGATGGGAAATATTTTTACAATATTCAAGAAAATAACACGATTTTACATAAAAATACCTCTCCAAACATCTTCGAATAAAACTATATTCCGCAACATATGCCACTTAAATTTTGCATGCATCGGATTTAGTATTAAATTACCTTTCCAGGGATGTGCATCAATAGGTGGGCATTTGGGAGGAACGTCCAGCAGAACGGTTCAAAGATGGAGGATATTTTTACAATATTCAAGAAAATAATAGGATTTTTGCATAAAAAATACCTCTCCAAACATCTTCGAATAAAACTATATTTCGCAACATATGCCACTTAAATTTTGCATGCATCGGATTCAGTATTAAATTACCTTTCCAGGGATGTGCATCAATAGGTGGGCATTTGGGAGGAACGTCCAGCAGAACGGTTCAAAGATGGAGGATATTTTCACGATATTCAAGAAAATAATACGATTTTTGCATAAAAAATACCACTCCAAACATCTTCGAATAAAACTATATTCCGCAACATATGCCACTTAAATTTTGCATGCATCGGATTTATTTAGTATTAAATTACCTTTCCAGGGATGTGCATCAATAGGTGGGCATGTGTGAGGAACGTCCAGCAGAACGGTTCAAAGATGGAGGATAATTTTACAATATTCATGAAAATAATAAGATTTTTGCATAAAAAACCCCTCTCCAAACATCTTCGAATAAAACTATATTCCGCAACATATGCCACTTAAATTTTTCATGCATCGGATTCAGTATTAAATTACCTTTCCAGGGATGTGCATCAATAGGTGGGCATTTGGGAGGAACGTCCAGCAGAACGGTTCAAAGATGGAGGATATTTTTACAATATTCAAGAAAATAATACGTCTTTTTGCATAAAAAACACCTCTCCAAACATCTTCGAATAAAACTATATTCCGCAACATATGCCACTTAAATTTTGCATGCATCGGATTCAGTATTAAATTACCTTTCCAGGGATGTGCATCAATAGGTGGGCATTTGGGAGGAACGTCCAGCAGAATGGTTAAAACATGGAGGATTTTTTTACGATATTCAAGAAAATAATACGATTTTAATTTGTAATTTCTCCATATATAGTTGCGTTGTTGTTAAAATAATCTCACAGAAAGGTTAAAAAAAAAACCTTTTCGAAAAGAACCTTTCTGTAGGGTTCTTTTCGAAACAAGTTGCGAAAAAGAACCCTAGGCTTAGGGTTCTTTTGACAAGCAAAGGGTTCTTTTTGCAATAAAGAACCTTTTTTGTTAAAAGAACCCTAAGCTTAGGGTTTTTCTCGAACAAAGAATCCTAAAAGAACCCTAAACGAACCTTTTTTATTTACAGTGTGAGTATTTTACGCTGCTTTCCAGCAACCGGCCTATGTTTTACGCAATGCATTTCATGATTACGTTCCCCTATCACATTTACAATAACTTCAATTTTATCAACATATGAAAAAATGCGTACATCCCCTTTTACAGGGCATCGACAACAACTTGGGTGTTTGCATACACGTTAGCATGACCATTATAAAATTTTGAATTACCATTGCTTTAGGATTCAACCGCTGCTGGTTATACCAAATGATTATTTCTAAAACAAAAAACGCAACTGTCATAATTTTTTCTAAGTTGTTTGCATATAACATCGCGATACAGACTGGAGAAAAATCGATGCTTGGTGCGATTGAGGGTCATCTCTTTCCATTCATCCAACGTAAGGAAAAACGACTTATTAGTCACATCAACCCATTCACAACGTCGTTCACGCTTTTGTGATATTGATTCTGTGAAGTTTCCTAACTCATTTAATGTTTCATCGGAAATTGAAGGTATCCGGTTGTCATAGCTTCTATGAACACCATCTGTTTCGTCATTTTTAGTTTCTGCGTCACCTATGTCAGTTTTGCGTCATCAATGTCGTTTTTTGTCCCTTCAGTTTCGGTTTTTGCTCCCTTCATTTCGCTTCTTGCGTCATCAATGTCAGTTTTTGCGTCATCAGTTTCGGTTTTTGCGTCAATGACGTTGTTTTTTGCCACTTCAGTTGCATTCTTTGCATGATCAATGTCAGTTTTTGCACCACCAGTTCTGTTTTTTTTTTATCATCAATTTTGATTTTTAGTTCAGAAACTTTGTTTTTTTGGTCATAAACTTCGGCTTTTGGCTGATACGTTCGTTTTGTTTGTTTTCGCCTTGTTCATATCAACTTTTGTGTCGTCGATTTTTGTTTCGAAAAAAGTTATTTCAGCTTTTCCGTTGTGAGTTGCGGCTTTTCTCAAACTTTTGTCACAGCGAGATGTGTTTATATCTAGGCCTATCATATTATCAGACAATGATAAATCATCAAGACGAGCCAGAGAAAGATATTTTGCATCATTATTAATGAAACTTGATTTCTGCTAAAATGGTGAAGATGAAATGTTTAAAGCCTCAATAGACTTAGTGTTTACTTGAAGAGTTCTGTGACAAAATACCGAATTTGACGAATGCATCACTACGTTTACACCCTCACATACAAGGCGACTACGAACGCGGTCCCATTGTTTTTTTGTGAGCGCTAATGCCAGATTGTTTGGGGGGGAATATGCAGCGAGGATGAAACCACGTTAAGCAAGTTTAACAATCCATCGTTAAGTTTATTACACACCCAGTACATTGAAGTCTCTTCATGATTTTCTGTTGATAATAACTTTCCACTACGGCAGTTGAAGACATCATTTGTTTCATTTTCTCTATCAGTGTTGTTGTATTGAATATTTTTCATTTTCTGAAGTTAATGTAGGCCTACTGGGTTGATATGTCAAGTCACTTTCCATTTTTTGTTGTTTAAACGCAAGATATAAGAGTTTTACAGATTTTCTAAAGGAAGAATCAAGACGCCACCATTGCGTAATTTTTCTCACTTTAGAATGAACATAGGACGAGGAAAGTTTTTCAAATGTTTACTGATGGAATTTGCCAAGTCGTCGTCGTCGTATCCAGGCTTACGAGTGGTGAGAGCCTTGAAACGGCAATCGTAAGGGCGCCGGTTCGACACCGCTCAAGAGCATGCGGCTGTGTCTTTGGCAGGACACTTAAAGATATGCCTGAAGGTGGACACGAAGATTGGCTTTCTTGCCTTCCCGTCCACTTAATTTAAATCTTTGCCAAGTCATAAGCTGATTTTGAAGGGGCAAGTTTTGATGTAGAAACGGAAGTTGTTTTAAAACGATTTATTAAGTCTTCGTTTTTCCTACAGAAAGCCAACAAAATTTTTTTTCGTTTGGAGGCAGCACTTTTTGCACGAAAACTAGAGAAAAGCAAAAAATCTACAAGGTTTGATTTGTTTTTCAAGGATGGTAAATTGTGTTTGGCTAAGTACATGCCTATTTCTTTTGCTGTTTTTAGCGTACCAAATAGTACTAAACTCAGCACATCAAAGACTATATGATTGTATTTATTTTTGCCTTACAAGTTATATTTATGGTAAGTTTAAACGGTTTTGCGACCCACTGTGGATGGTCTCGCGATCCAAGTTTGGGTCGCGACCCACTATTTGCGGATCCCTGCTCTAGACTACCCCTGCTCTAGACTAGAGTCCAGTGGTTCTCAACCGCCGGTCCGCGGACCGGCGTCGGTCCGTGTAATTATTTTGCCGGTCCGCAGAAGATCTTACTTTCTGCAGAGCTTATTTTAAGGTGAAGTCATTATTATATTGTAAAATTGTGATTGCACTGTGAAATATGCACAGCTGTAAAACTGACATATCTCCACGTAAAATTGTTTGATAATAAAGGTGAACGTTTTGATGATCTAATTCTGTGCCGTTGATAATGTTTTTGTGACAAGTTGCTCGTGGTTTTCAAAAAGTTTTGAAACACAGAAATACATAACCAAATGGGGAATTTTGTCCTTAATTTTGAAAATTTTTATAGTCGTTGGAGACGAAATTTTGGAATTAGATAAATTTGAAGTTCCAGGATAGTCAGGCCTACAATGGAAATTTACCAAAACCGGAGTTTGAGAAAGCAAAGATCTTGTTTTTCAAAGACGATGCGGAAAATTGCGCTTCGGAATAGAATGAAGACAAGACGATTTGCTGTGGAAAATTCTGGTAAAATGGAGTGGTGGAAAAAGTAAAAAGAAGTGCTGAGCATTGTGAGTCAACACTTGAAAGAAATTTTGACGATCATTTTGCGTACCATGAAGATCCTCGACATGGAAACTTTTGGATAAACAATCCATGCATCGATGAATGATGTCAACACATGCGACCTTAATCTTCATGAAAAAGAAGGTCTGATTGAATTACAATATGTTGTGCTTCTACTTTGCAGTCAAGATTTGAAAAACATCATTGTAACACTTTTGGATATCTCTTGCAAACGAATTCGTGCCATCGAATTGATGGTAGGCCTAATTGTTTCAACTACGACAATTCTTTTTCATCTCTAGCTTTAATAACAAAGCAAAGAAATCGCCTGGATGCCGAAACAGAGCTATACGTGTTTTAGAAACTTCTTTGATATCTCGTCTTCCTCACATAGGCTACTGGCCGCGTAACAGTAGGAAATTTTCCACTGACATTGATTTTGTATGCAAATGAATTGACATTTTTCTGTTTGAGTTGATTTGATTGCCGTTTTATTCCAATTTTTGTCCTGAATACGAATCATATGCTAAAACCTTGCATTATGGTGCGCAACGACAACTTTGGATAACTCAACGTTACAAATATTCATTCTATTTACTACGATCTTTGGTTGCCGGTCCGCGAACATTTTTTTTTAAATTTTGCCGGTCCCCCACTGTTAAAAGGTTGAGAACCACTGGACTTGACTACCGGTCCTCGCTTCAATACGCCTGCAATGTGCAAGCTCACGTCAGTGGTGTGATGGCGGACTGGTAAACATGTTAGATTGGCACGCTTGAAATTCTTGCTTCGAATCTTCTCCAACGCGATTGTAGGTTTAGCGTTCTAATTACATTTTGTTCGCTTTATTATGGGGTTGGGATGTGAGGATTAAGGATTAGAGGTAGGGGAATAGGACTATAAGAGTGCTAGGACGGGAGCTGAACTGGGAGCCGGGACAGTTTTGTCAACGCACTGCCTTCAATCAAATGGTATAGCTCAGGGTTACTCAACTAATTAACCTTAACAAAGGTCCAGTTTGACAAGTCGACAATTTTTAGAGGTCCGATGAATAAGTTATTTCACAAGCAACTACTAAAGTTAAACTATCTGTACCAAGCCACTTTTTAGGTAAAATGTAACTCGAAAAGACGTATTATTTTCTTAAATAGGGAAAGGGAAGGGAATTTGATACACTTTTAACATTTTTGCCTGTTAACTGAAAATTACTTGACACAAACTATTGATTTTAAGCTGAAATGAAAGTCTGATCCCTTACACACTTTTTAAAAACATTTTCACTTTTGTATTTGTGTTACTTTTCTTTTTTAATTGAAATTTTAAAAACATCACTCAAATGTATCAATTTACCTTCCACGGAAGGTAAATTGATGCACCCGGAAGGTAATTTGATACAGTAAAACTAACACAGAAATCCCCCTTGACAGCAAAGATCTAAATGAAAATTTAATATGTGGTTGACGTGATTGTGCGCAAGGATGACTGTTGAGACCCATGTGTGCGGCGAAGCTTCTGCAGTGGGATGGACATGGGAAGAATGATTGGCTGGAGTTCTTATTTAAGAGGGGTTCTTTGAGCTGTTCTCATTTTTTAACAGTAGATAGCGTGTAGACCTACGAAAGCCTATATAATAGTTGTTTTCCAAAGTAGCAGGTCTAGTTAATAAAGAACAACTTATTTAAATCAACTAGATCCATGACAACATTTATTACAGTCACAAAAAAGAATTTAATATACAGTACTGTATAAATTTACCTTCTCCACATGTATCAGTTTACTTTTTTCAAAAAAAGTGATAAAATTCTGATTTTTGTATGCTTGGATGCACATTGCACACTGACACTGTGACATTGCAGAAAAAACGTGACATGCCCTTAAAGCCTTATCCATAAACCATCAAAATAATGAATTGGGTTTCATCTTTCAGGAAGTTTTGTTTAATTTTCCAGACGAAAATAATCATGAGTTAAAAATTGTACCAAAATACTCAAAAAAAAAACACTTTCACAATTTTATGCCACAAAAGCACGAGTTAGCTGCATGGTGCAATTTTTGTAGGCATTATTTTCACAGATCTTCCACCTAATGACAATATTTTTGACTAACATTTTTTGTACATATCTGTAGGGAGGGTGTATCAAATTACCTTCCGTATCAACTTACCTTCCCTTTCCCAATCGTAAAAATATTCTCCATCTTTGAACTGTTCTGCTGGACGTACTTCCCAAATGCCCACTTATTGATGCACATCCCTGGAAAGGTAATTTAATACTGAATCCGATGCATGCAAAATTTAAGTGGCTTGTGTTGCGGAATATAGTTTTATTCGAAGATGTTTGGAGAGATATTTTTTATGCAAAATCGTATTATTTTCTTGAATATCTTAAGAATATCCTCCATGTCTTAACCATTCTGCTGGACGTTCCTCCCAAATGCCCACCTATTGATGCACATCTCTGGAAAGGTAATTTAATATTGAATCCGATGCATGCAAAATTTCAGTGGCACGTATTGCGGAATATAGTTTTATTCGAAGATGTTTGGAGAGGTATTCTTTATGCAAAAAGTCGTATTATTTTCTTGAATATCGTGAAAATATCCTCCATCTTTGAACCGTTCTGCTGGACGTTCCTCCCAAATGCCCACCTATTGATGCACATCCCTGGAAAGGTAATTTAATACTGAATCCAATGCATGCAAAATTTAAGTGGCATATGTTGTGGAATATAGTTTTATTCGAAGATGTTTGGAGAGGTGTTTTTTATGCAAAAAGTCGTATTATTTTCTTGAATATTGTAAAAATATCCTCCATCTTTAAACCGTTCTGCTGGACGTTCCTCCCAAATGCCCACCTATTGATGCACATCCCTGGAAAGGTAATTTAATACTGAATCCGATGCATGCAAAATTTAAGTGGCATATGTTGCGGAATATAGTTTTATTCGAAGATGTTTGGAGAGGTATTTTTTATGTAAAATCGTATTATTTTCTTGAATATTGTAAAAATATCCTCCATGTCTTAACCATTCTGCTGGACGTTCCTCCCAAATGCCCACCTATTGATGCACATCCCTGGAAAGGTAATTTAATACTGAATCCAATGCATGCAAAATTTAAATGGCATATGTTGCGGAATATAGTTTTATTCGAAGATGTTTGAAGAGGTATTTTTTATACAAAAAGTCGTATTATTTTCTTGAAGATTGTAAAAATATCCTCCATCTTTGAACCGTTCTGCTGGACGTTCCTCCTAAATGCCCACCTATTGATGCACATCCCTGGAAAGGTAATTTAATACTGAATCCGATGCATGCAAATGTTGCGGAATATAGTTTTATTCGAAGATGTTTGGAGAGGTATTTTTTATGTAAAATCGGATTATTTTCTTGAATATTGTAAAAATATCCTCCATCTTTGAACTGTTCTGCTGGACGTTCCTCCCAAATGCCCACCTATTGATGCACATCCCTGGAAAGGTAATTTAATACTGAATCCAATGCATGCAAAATTTAAATGGCATATGTTGCGGAATATAGTTTTATTCGAAGATGTTTGGAGAGGTATTTTTTATGCAAAAAGTCGTATTATTTTCTTGAATATCGTGAAAATATCCTCCATCTTTGAACCGTTCTGCTGGACGTTCCTCCCAAATGCCCACTTATTGATGCACATCCCTGGAAAGGTAATTTAATACTGAATCCGATGCATGCAAAATTTAAGTGGCATATGTTGCGGAATATAGTTTTATTTGAAGATGTTTGGAGAGGTGTTTTTTATGCAAAAAGTCGTATTATTTTCTTGAATATCGTGAAAATATTCTCCATCTTTGAACCGTTCTGCTGGACGTTCCTCCCAAATGCCCACCTATTGATGCACATCTCTGGAAAGGTAATTTAATACTGAATCCGATGCATGCAAAATTTAAATGGCATATGTTGCGGAATATAGTTTTATTCGAAAATGTTTGGAGAGGTATTTTTTTTGTAAAATCGTATTATTTTCTTGAATATCGTAAAATTAACCTCCATGTTTGAACCGTTCTGCTGGACGTTCCTCCCAAATGCCCACCTATTGATGCACATCCCTGGAAAGGTAATTTAATACTGAATCCGATGCATGCAAAATTTAAGTGGCATATGTTGCGGAATATAGTTTTATTCGAAGATGTTTGAAGAGGTATTTTTTATACAAAAAGTCGTATTATTTTCTTGAAGATTGTAAAAATATCCTCCATCTTTGAACCGTTCTGCTAGACGTTCCTCCCAAATTCCCACCTATTGATGCACATCTCTGGAAAGGTAATTTAATACTGAATCCAATGCATGCAAAATTTAAATGGCATATGTTGCGGAATATAGTTTTATTCGAAGATGTTTGGAGAGGTATTCTTTATGCAAAAAGTCGTATTATTTTCTTGAATATCGTGAAAATATCCTCCATCTTTGAACCGTTCTGCTGGACGTTCCTCCCAAATGCCCACTTATTGATGCACATCCCTGGAAAGGTAGTTTAATACTGAATCCGATGCATGCAAAATTTAAGTGGCATATGTTGCGGAATATAGTTTTATTTGAAGATGTTTGGAGAGGTGTTTTTTATGCAAAAAGTCGTATTATTTTCTTGAATATCGTGAAAATATTCTCCATCTTTGAACCGTTCTGCTGGACGTTCCTCCCAAATGCCCACCTATTGATGCACATCTCTGGAAAGGTAATTTAATACTGAATCCGATGCATGAAAAATTTAAATGGCATATGTTGTGGAATATAGTTTTATTCGAAAATGTTTGGAGAGGTATTTTTTATGTAAAATCGTATTATTTTCTTGAATATCGTAAAATTAACCTCCATCTTTGAACCGTTCTGCTGGACGTTCCTCCCAAATGCCCACCTATTGATGCACATCCCTGGAAAGGTAATTTAATACTGAATCCGATGCATGCAAAATTTAAGTGGCATATGTTGCGGAATATAGTTTTATTCGAAGATGTTTGAAGAGGTATTTTTTATACAAAAAGTCGTATTATTTTCTTGAAGATTGTAAAAATATCCTCCATCTTTGAACCGTTCTGCTGGACGTTCCTCCCAAATGCCCACCTATTGATGCACATCCCTGGAAAGGTAATTTAATACTGAATCCGACGCATGCAAAGTTTAAGTGGCATATGTTGCGGAATATAGTTTTATTCGAAGATGTTTGGAGAGGTATTTTTTATGCAAAAAGTCGTATTATTTTCTTGAATGTTGTAAAAATATCCTCCATCTTTGAACCGTTCTGCTGGAAGTTCCTCCCAAATGCCCACCTATTGATGCACATCCCTGGAAAGGTAATTTAAAACTGAATCCGATGCATGCAAAATTTAAGTGGCATATGTTGCGGAATATAGTTTTATTTAAGATTTTTCGAAGGTATGTCATGTCGCACTTTATGCCTCGCACTTATTCACGGATATCTTTTTTAGATGGAAAGCGGAAAAATTATTCTGCCAGAATGACGGTGGTCCATCTTATGATTCTCAGTTATCCCATGAAGCGGAAAATATGTAAGTCAGTGTTGCCAAACGCTGCTATTGAGTCCTCGGAAGCCACTGCAAAAACTCTCTAATGCAGTTTCATTCCACTACCGCTTTTGAATAACTGCGATTGTGGGAGTCTTTATATTGGAACTTATAAATCTTCTATGAAAACTTTATAATGGTAGATTTTCAAACAAGTAATGGCAAACAGTGCTTAAAGTATACCTCGTTAGCTCAGGTCCGCCCGGTTAGTTCAATCCGCCCGTTAGCTCAGTGATTTAAGCACCAGATTCATGACCAAGCGGCGCTGGTTCAGCTCTCTGGGCATGCGCTTGAGCAACGCATTTCAGAATTGCTTTTCATTCAGCAGCACCTAGTGGATGGAATAGCTCATAGAGAACAACCTTCAACAACAAGCGTAAACTTCACTCTGCCAATTTTGGTAACCGGTCTTGCACCAAAAAGCTTCTACAAGTATCAATCAATCAATCAATGTTTTATTTGTCAGCAACAGGAACATAGGTACATGTTTGAAATATGCAGTATACACAGTACAAAAGTTACACAAGTTCCCATACCGACAGGGAGACAACGAGACGACCATACGGTCTACTAGTCAATTGCCACCCTACGGAAATTACGATTTTGCCATTTAAAATAAGCTTACAAGAGAAAAATAATAATTGAAACGTTCCCGCGCTTCAACAACAGCATACGCACAAAAAAAAACATATTGATGATAACGTTGGCCAAAACACAAAATTCCATGAAGCAAGCAGAGAATAATAAAGTTTCCGAAGCAACTGACAAGTTAGTATGCGAAACTGCCAGGAATAACTTATCGAAGGCTTTGTTAGTTGGAAGATAAAGATTCGAAATCAACTAGGCGTTGATCTTTTAGAATTTTTTTGCGACGTTTTCAGTCTGGGTGTTTTTCTCCGCTGTGTTTTTCCGGAACATCAAATTTATTTTTATTAGACGAATCGCCATCAACCGATGCAGTTAGGTTTTTCAAACTGGCGATTAAAGTGTTTTACTGTTGTGTTTGTCCGAAATGTCATGGATACTTGGTGTGATATTGTAGCAGATATAAAAATTTGGGGTTCAACATGCACTTAGGCTACTGTCAAGTAGTGTTTCTATGGATAAATTTTGTTGTTGCTTTGTGATGAAGATAATAATTTAATTTCAAGCGTTGTTTTATCCATATTTTAAACCCTTTGGTTTTGCCATCTTTTCCTTTTGTTGGTGCCAAATTCCTGTGTTTACTTTGAAGTTACATGTTTGTGTCAGCAAATAAAAAAAATAAAAAAAGGAAAAAAATTGAATTAAATTGAAAATTGACGAGATTTCCCTAATTATGTAATAGAATGGTTCGTGTGTTTGCCAATTATTGGCAAAGAAGCTTGGAATGGAACACAAAAAAGTCAGATCAATTATTTAATAGTGAAACAGTTTTTCCCACTGTTACAATTTATTATCTTTTGTCCAGATTTCTTGTGACAGCATGTCAGTCTAAAATTAAAAAAAAAAATTAAACCGGTTCTGATTTTTTAGCTTTACTGGTTCTAAAAATATCTTCAGTGTGTTGTGTGATAGGTTGTCATTATATCTGTTAAATATGCTTATATAATTGTTAAATATATATATATATGTTAAATATTAAAAATGAAAAAAGCCTAGCCTACTTGTAGAGGTTTTGAACCTGGTTTTAACTACTGGCGTAGTTGCTGCCACTGAATGAAAGCGAACTTTGGTTAAAGTGATGTTGCCAATGAATTATTCCATCCGCTAGGTGCCGCTGAATGTAGAGCAGTCCTGATACGCAGTAGCATTGACAGGAGGGTCCGGGGTATATTTTTGAACCCAGGATGATTTTAAGGGGCCGTAAATTTTTCAAGGGGCCCTAAAACTAAAAAAAACACCGCGTATCTTTTGTATAAGCTATAGTGTGTTTTTCTTAGAAGTGTCCTTATTTGAAGTCCGAGAATCGCATTGGCACCGGGCTCAAATTATTCTCTCAACGGTCTGACTGAAATGCGTTGCTCAAACGCACACCCCAAGAGGCGAACCAGCACAAATATAAAGATCAATAAAATTTACATTTTGCGGAAGATGTAGGCTACTGACTTGAAACAGCCTAAGATTTTTTTTTCAGTCAGAGAAAAAACATTTCATACGCAATTAATTAAGAGTGCATTTTATTGTTGAGTAAGGTAGACTTGCAAAAAGCTTGCGTACATTCAACGTATCAACAACACAAAAGAACACCAAACACTAAAAACAAAAAAGTAGCCTACGTACCACGAATGCATATGCAGGAATGCAACCTTAAATATCCTACAATACAAAAAATTAATGGGCTACAATATGAAAGTTGATTGGGAAATAAAAATAGCAATAATCTACAAACATTTGAAAAGTCTTTCTTAAAAAAAATTGCTGTGCTTGTCAAGTTACACACAGTGGTGCAATTTCAACTTCGTGTCTACAAAAGATAGGAAAGCAAAGCTGAAATGGATACATTTTGAAACAGTTATGAACTTGGAAATATAACAGAGCTTAGCAATGCGCCCGTTTGGTTAGGGAATGTACATCATAGGGATGCGAAACTACATCCGCTTTTGGCTTATCCGCAACACTAGAAGGGTTACGCTTTCTTGTAATTTACAAAATAATATTTATGGGTTATGGGTTTATGGGTTATGGGTTTATGGGTTATGGGTTTATGGGTTATGGGTTTATGGGTTATGGGTTTATGGGTTATGGGTTTATGGGTTATGTAAGAAGAGTGAAGTTAGTTTTAAAGTAGGCCTAATTTAAGGTTTTTAGTTGAAAGCAAGCCAAGCAGCAAAGCGTAAAAAATGTCAAATTGGCAATTGACCCTTCTAATGTTGGCGGAACAACGGAGTTGCGCGACCCGTAATGTAGGCTACTGTCCCTACCGTTTGGGCTACATTTTATTTCACAACTGTGATGTTCTTGATCGAACGAATACACAGCAGCTTGTTTGGAACTTTTGGAAACTTTTATTTGAAACGTTTACAGCATTTGGAAACTGTTATAAAAATGTCATATTATGATGTGTAGCCTTTCTAATTCAAATAAGTGCACAATACGCCTAGTGAAAAAGCGACATTTAAAGATATTGAGACAGTTTTGCAAGACAACCAAGCTTTCAATGATGCCAGCCTCTTCAACGATGGTGAAGGATTTCATTGCGGAGGACTGGTGTTATTCAAACTGGCTTTGCTGTCGAAAATATGGCTTTCCTGAAAAGCAATTGTAGCCTATAAATTTAATGAAACGTAATCTTAATATCAGTTTCTTACCAATTAGATACTGGCCATAATAAGAAAGATGCAACAAAAGTTTCAAAGTGACAATTACAGTAAATGTAGGAAGTCATAGTATTGCTTTTGGTGAGGCTCAGGTTTATTGTTCATATTTATGTCCGGTATGCTACAGACATTCACAACCCAGACAGCAAATCAGTTATTTTTCACATTGGTTTTACGTCCATTGACATAAAAAACGACTGAATAACTGTCTGGTAATCGAGAACTTGATCGCTTTGGGTCCAACAGTCCCAGCTCAAGGCATCACCGGGAATCTACTAGCCATTGTGCTTATGACAATTTTATTATTTTCAATATTTTTATCGCTTTGGGTCCAACTATTGATCGCTTTGGGTCCAACAGTCCCAGCACAAGGCATCACCGGGAATCTACTAGCCATTGTGCTTATGACAATTTCATTATTTTCAATATTTTTATGACAGAAGATTTAAATTTTAAGTTTTAGGTTTTATAATGATTTAAAAACAAAAGTATTAAAATGCTGCTTATGTGTAGGCTATGGTATGACACTATAGGTCTGTTGAAGCGCTTTAAATACGTTATCTCTTGTAATGTAACCGGTGACATTATTCAATATAGCAGATTAATAAAATGCTCTTTAAAACCTGTACGCGTATGGTTTGTTGGGGATTCGAACCCACGTAGCCTACCTGCTCATTGCGTTGGCACGTGGAGCGTTTTGTGAACCGCCAAGGTACGAGACTGACAAAACCCTTTTCCACATTGCTCGCATTTAAATGGCTTTTCTTTTGAGTGGATGTACCTGCAAAGTAAATAAAGCTATTTTCAAAAATTCGTATTTGTAATAAGGTGCCGCTTAATCAAGCCACTGAACTTTAATGGTGAAGTCAAGAAAAAAACGTTTCTATCCTGGCTAAAAAATATCATCGTTGATAGAATGAGCAATTACTTCAACGTTGAATACTAACCTATTAAAAAGCAGTTCTTTATTATTTTGTTTATATAGCAACCGAGTTAATAACTTACTCGCTGGCCGAGCATTGCCAATATCCTACGGGCACTAAATTGAAAAACCTAATTTTGGCTTTGCAATCTCAAAATAAAAAGGGATTGTCTTTGTTATTGTTTACCGGAAGAGCTGTCGGCTGCATGATAGAATGGTGAGGGCCTTGGCACGTCGTTCAAAAGGGAGCTGGTTGGACACTGCTCAAGAGCATGTGTTTGTGGTAAGATACTTAAACAGGTTTTTGAAGATAGACAAGAAAATTGGCTTCTTTGTCCGCCCTTCCACTTAATCTAAATCACCGACCATAAGATGTGAGTCCACATGCCACAAAAAAATCTTTCGAACTTCTAAGTGTTGGCAAGACACTCGCTTTCAGATGGAAACAGAAGACTGGCTATTTTAGATCAAGTCAAAACCACCCCAGCAGTCATATGCTTGGATATTACAAAAAGATTTAATAGCTTCAATCACCTGTGGTCTCTCAAATGGTCTTGTCTTCGGAAGGCTTTGCTGCAAATATCGCAGACGTAAGGCCGTTCGTCGGTGTGCGTCCGTTCATGTATCAGAAGGTTGTAACTCTTGGTGAAATGCCTGAAGACCAAAATCAAAAGGTTACACGTAAGATCAGTGTTAAGTAAATAAAAATATTATAAGGAACATCGTTACATCATAATTCATGAAATTTAGTATCTATGCTCAAACAATGTTTTATCATTAGTGTATTTAAATTTTATTTCTTTCCCACTAGTGGGGGTGGCAAATTTTATTCTTGCAGCAATTGCTTTCACCTCTTTTTCCAATAGTTCAAATAATAAATTGTAACAAACAAGCGATTGTTTCACATTAAATAGAAAGTAGACTTGGGCACAAAGCATTTCGAGCCTCATTTACGCGCCCCCCACGGCAACTGGGCCATGCTTAGCAAGGCACTCCATTTTGTTCAGCTACAGTGATGCTGGTGAATGTACGTTGGTCTACGACTACGTCATAACAGTCAACATTTGCTGAAAAGACAAGTCTTCAATATTGGCTACGCAATTTTTGCAAAGTAATAAACAAAAGCAAAATCACCTTTGGCAATATTTGCAGATGAATTCTCTTTTTGGCTTCTCAAGTCTTCCGGACTTTTTATTTCTTCCTCTAGATGGCGCTTTGCGAAGCAGGTTGTCAATGTTAAAGCTTTCGATGGTTGAAGGAGAAAGTTGGGGGGAGCAAGGTGGGAAAGTTGGTAAATTGTGGGGATAGAGAAAAGGTGCATATGGAGAAAAAGGTTTTAATGATGGGGAGTAAATGTTTCTGAAAATTTAACAAGAAATTCACGTTTATTTGAGTTTAGACTTTCGATCAACACGTCACCCAAGAACAGAAGCATGACCATTGATATTCATATAATTTTCAGAATGTACTTACATCTTCGTTTATTATTTGAACAATAAACAGTTACGAATAGTAAACTAAAACAATTGAAGTATGGCGACAATTATAATTTATTACACAGGTCACCATGTTACAATTGCATTTGATTTTTAAAGTTACCCGTCTTAAGTTTACTTTTTATGTTTACGTATTAACTTTTAATTAAACGTTAATTATTTGAATAAAACGGTTATGAACATTAAGCTACAAAACTCAGCAGTCTCGTGGCAATTTTATGTTATAATTTAATAAAAAAGTCATGTCAGCATGGGAAGAAAGTTATTGTCAACCTCCACGTGGTGAGCCCTGGATTCGACTAATGACAACAAACCGACAAGTAGCAAAGAGATCTTCAGAGTTGGTTTCGTTAGTTCGCTTCGTTAGCTCAGTGCCAGTGGTTAAGCGCTCGATTCAAGATCACGCGGCGCTGGTTGGGCTCTCGGGGTGTGCGCTTTAGCGATGCATTTCAGGACTACTCTCCATTGCGGAAACAGCAATCGGAAACTTCACTGTCAATCTCGGTGACCGGCCCTGCGTCAAGAGCCTCTACAAGTATGTGAAACTACCAGGAATAACCAATCAAGGCTTTGTCAGTCCGATGATAAAGATTCAAAAACCAACCAATAGGCTTATTTAGGCTGCTCTAACCTAGGATTCCATTGTTATGTTTATCCACTTTCAATCTATGTAGCTTGTTATTACTTTGTATGTTTTGCAGTTATAAACTTTTTTCTAAAAGATGTGAAGTGAAAAACTTCAAACTATAATTAAAAAAATAACTTACGGATTAAATGGAAACGGTGGTGACATGGTTGACGATGTCGGAAGCCCGTGGTAAAAATGGGCGAGTAAATTCATGTAAGCATTCTGCATGGCCTGTAAGTCTGGCAATGGGATAGGAAGCTCATTCTGTGAGATAGGGATGTTATAGGGATTTTCCAAGGCTAAGTATTCGAATTTTTTTGCCTTCTTTTGCAAAAAGTAGCTTGTTTTTACAACAACAACGAAACGTTTTTCGCAGATAAACTTTGTAGTTTTATTTAGCGTTAAAAAGTAACAAAAACAAAACGTAGGCTAAACCAAGCGTGTTCAAACAGTAACAGTCAGAACTGGGTTATGGTCTCATATAGGCTACTTGATTCAAGTGTCGGGTATGAGAAGATAAGGTTCTCATGAATCTCATCCAACGAAGCCTTCGGAATACTAAGGAGAGTAGGGTGGCCAGTTTCTATCTCTTGGCCACTTTTCCTGCAGCAATTACACCCACCCAATTTATTAAACCCTAGGTAGAGGTGAACGGTGTTTTCAACAACCTGCTGAAGCTGGGAGTCGAACCAGGTTTGCATAATTGAAATGCCAACGCCTTATCTATCGCGTAATTCCACGGCCATGGGTTATTAACTAAGTGAATGAAAAAAGAACTAATAGAAACAATTAACTAGAATTATCAAACAGGCCATCGTAAGGATTTTCATATTCTTCTAAGAAAGAAGAAGATGGTCTTATTGATATTATTTTACTATCTAAGTCTGTTTTCATTGAGACAAATCATCGGCGTATGAGTATTGCTTGGGTGTGACAACCTTCGCTTCGCATATCTCTTTTGTGTCTTGAAGATATGATACTGACGGTGACGGGAGGGACCACGAGAAGGTGGTTATTCTTCCCCCCCCAGAGAGACAAACATAACACGAAGACAATATTCTGGATTCAATTTGAATAGTTGTTCAATTTACCCCTGCAAAGACATTTGTGGGCTGTTGGAAAGAAAGATTTAAATTCTGTGAGCTTGTTCCGACAGATGACGTTGCAACTCCGTTTAGGGTTGCACGGTTAAGGTCCGAAGGAAACAGGTGGGTTGGGATTGGTGACCTCAATTGGTGGTTGGTGTCCCAGGCTAAAAAGTAAAAACAAAAATTAGATACAAAATATTGTAAAGTACGCATGAGCCTGACTTTGAGAAAGTTTGCCTTGTAGTGTGAAACTGTTGCTGAATGGAGAGCAGCTGTCTTGAAAGTTTGCAGGTTTAATCCACACACTGATATACTGTAGTTGAACTACTATGATGCTTGATCGAATTGCTTCTTCATTTAGAACAAGGGTGACGAACCTTTTTACGGTTGCGGGCCACATTGTCAATTACACATGAGTTATCGGGCCACACAACTTAGTGCTTGTCAAAATTCCATGACGTCATAGATTGGAATCGACCAAAAATACAAGGTGAAGTTGGTAAATAGTGTTTTTACAACTTCACCTTATAGCTTTCCTATTTTCTAGCTCCCTGAAAGTTAGTGTTTATGGCAAGAAAATAGCAAAGGAAAGGTGTACCAGTGAAGGCATAAAACAGCTTTGAGATGTATTTTGTCTTTTATGCATGAGCGATTGTCAAATTGTTTTGCGGGCCGCACAAAATTCTTCGACGGGCCGCAGGTTCGTCACCTCTGATTTAGAAGATAAGAGTTTTGTCAATAGATCTGATTGGAAAATAATAAACCATTGTTAGTTCATCATCACGCCAATTATTACCTTTTGTTAAAGATTCGAGATCGAATCCATTCGTGATTGAAGGCCCTTCAGTTGAAGCGGAAGCTGATTGGCAGCCATTTTTAGATTTTAGCCTGGAAGCGTTCCACCAGTGAAACATCGGGTTAAAATGACTCATTCGGCCGGAAAGGGCAGACCATTTTTCTCGTAAAATATCGTCGGAAAGTTTGATGTTCGGGATGCGATAATCATCAATTTCGGCAAATCTATTGGCGTTATTTCGGCATTTACTTGGAGGAGCTTCAGTGTTGGAAGGTTTTCTTTTTCTTGGGACACCGGATGTCGTTTGATCTTTTTCACTTGAAAAACTATTCTTTTCACAAAATGTGATATTGGTTTTCGCGGATGCTTCTTCTCCATCTGGAGAAGGAAAGAAACGTTTTTGGCTTTGAAAAGATTTTTTTATCTGATTTTCATGATTGGAAGCGTCGTGCGTCATTGATGACGTGTTATTGTGCACGAATGACGTTTTCTCTCGAATGCAGTTGGAGTTAGAGCCTTCAGACACAGAGACTTTTTCCTGATACGAGTTGGGGTTTTTATAAGGAAAGTGTGCTGAATCAACAAGGTTCTTGTGGGGTTGTAAGTCTTCAAAAACTAACGGGAATTGATGCAGCATACTTCAAACAAAGGCAGGCTTCAGGCTATAAATTGTCGTTAAATCCTGTCCACAAAAATGAATCATTAATAACCTGAAAACCATGATGAACCACTTATTGGTAAACTAGTGATGTTTTGTGATGCAACAATTTATTACATTATGCTTCAATAAAATGTTAGTCAGCGAGCTGTCCTGTACACTTTTCGGCAGAGATTTCCAACAGTTTAAGTGATGACCAGGTGCAATCCACGCGTTGTAGGCTAAATCCAAATGTTTAAAACCTTAAATGTGCGTCCAACGCAACCTAGGCTATGTGCTGTTTTCTACTATCTCGCTTTGAATCTTCCGTTCTGAGCAGCAAAGTTGCACCCAAAACTGCATCAGATACAATTTACGTAATAGGCTACTCTATCTTTAAACTTAAGACATGGCCACCTGGAGATGCGGCCTGATTTGTCACATTTTGCAGATTTTGATTACAGCTACTGCTAGTGCTTGACTGACATTTTTTGAGATGTTTCTACTTTTTGCGGTTTTCTAATGACATAAAACTTTTTTGTTACCTTGGGGAAGCAGTAGCAAATGAGAAAAAGTAAGTTGAAAAACGCAAAATCAGACTGTTATTGAAAATTAACAGTCTGACTAAAATCTTCGAAATCAAATTTTCTTTGTTTTTCAACATGTGAGGATGTTAAAACCTATTGTGTCATCTGGGAAAAAGAGTAAAGAAAGCGCAAAAATATAATTTTTAGAAAAATTTATTTAAACGTTCGCCCAAAGTTAGAAAAACCTGGAAATTTCTGCAAAATGTGACAAATCAGGCCGTATCTTTAGGTGGCCATGCTTAAGGTAAATGCAAAACTTATTAAGCTTGCCCAGTAACGGTGACAGGGGGTTCAAAGGGGGGCCCTTGATCTGTTTAGAGATTAAAAACTTTCTGTGATAAACCCGAGTCAGTCTATCGAAAGTTTGTTACTGAAGTCGTGAGAGCTAAAATCTTATTTCAAAATAAAAATACTTCAAAAATTTTCGCAATACTGGGGGTTGTATGTTTTAATTTTAATTTAATTTTTTGCTTTTATATTGATTTCAACGTAGCCCAAAAAAGTTGTTTCATTTTAAATTTCTTTCAGAATAGAACTTATTTTTGATTCGAACTAAAAAGGGAATTTGAACATTTGAACAGTTCTAAGTGATAAATTAACTTGGTTTGCCACAATAATTCAAATGGATCAATTAATTATATTTCAGTGGACAGAAAATGTGTCAGCTCTGCTCGCTTTCAAGTCAAATTATCGAACCAGAAATTTCTTTTACAATGTAGGCAACCATGACTGTGACTCTGTGAGCCAACAAATTTGTATTGTTCCACAATAACCAACTGAAATAAACGACGTCACAGCCATGGAGCACCGTTGTAACTTCTTGTTCTTGCGATTTATTGCTCAATGCAGAAGAAGCATAGAACACTCTTACGTTTCCATGACAACTAGTTGTAGTTAGCCATGACAACTGCTCCACTTGGCCACGAGTTGCAACCAAAAACAACTCCAGTCACCTAGTCCTAGGAAACACATCGAACAGCAGCAGTATGGTAACTTTAACAAAATAAAATACCAATTCAAAATACTTATATGCAAAAAAATGGGGTAGGCAATTTAACGTATTAGAGAACAGCTACACGCCCAAAGCTGGTGCAAGAGAAAAGCCCAATTACGGGTCAAAAGATACCTTGCCTGAAAATTTAATGTTCAAAATACTTAGTTCACCAAATTTTAAAAAAAATTCTTATTTTGCATCTTTTCTATAGTTTTCTCAAAACAAGAAAGTTTCCAGACGTAGCCTATCTGTTGACGCAGCGGCATTATTTTCGACTTCCTAAAATGGAAACATTTTTATCTTAAACTTTCTCATCCACAACCATTTTATATAAGCTGCTTACAGAGCTGTAAAAAGTATAATTTATGGCAAGTTACAAATAATGCGCTTTACTTGAAATTTTGTCATCATCTCTGTCTTGCTTCAACTAACCTACGTAATCGTTGGGACAACAAACCAGTAGGGCGAAGACCGCTGTCGTAAACCACTATATCAATGTCTTTTTCAAACGGTGGCTATATTGTGACATCATAAATGCTCATAAAGTAAAAAACGATCGTAAATTGTTATTTCAGATGAGTGATGAGTTCTCTTAAATCCACATGGAACTTCGCTTTCCTGTTCACAGTAAAAACAAATAAATTGTTGGAAAATCGCCAAGCCTCGTTTGCTTAAGTAGTTTTGTCTTAAACCGTGTGTTTACCAGCAACCGTAAGCTTCTGTGTAAATGTCCAAAACGATAACCGAAAAAACCGAGTCGTTAGCCAGTCATTTATTATTACATAAAATATTGGCGTTTGATGGCGCAGGGTAAAGTGAACACGCAAGACAGCGTTGTCTGGTGTAGTTTAGAAACAAACTTTGAAACTACTGCAATAAACATTGCTATTTATTGCTGAGCGCAGTTGCATGGCAAAAGGGGGGGGGGGGGTTGTGTGCTCAAATGTCACGATAATTGGGTTCATAATAATACCCACATTGCTCATTATTATCGCTGATTCCATTTGCGTGATGTCATAATCACCTCAATAAGGAGATTTTAAAGTTCAATTCCCTTTCGCTGTGCTTTTGGGTCAGTGCATCCCCCTTCCTTTGGGTTTTACGGGTGCGGTCCTATTTAATGGCATGGTTTCAACATTTATTTATTTCTTACATGTCTATAGATTGACAAAATGAATTTCATCTTTAACCCACAATTTTTTTGTTTATTTATCTGATGCTTATGTAATTTTTTGCTTTACACGAACTATTTTCAAGCCACTGCATGTAATGAAGAGCGAATAGAGAGTTAGCGCTAGACTGTTATTATGAAGGGTAAAATAGAGGCTGATCATAAATTCACTTTACCATTTCTTTTATAGTAGTTAGAATGTTGAAATAAATTTTTGCTTTCCAGCGTTGCCGGGAAGCAGCTACCTGTTTGTTCCGTCATAAATTAGTTTAATTCCCAAGAAAGCAAAATTTGTTTAAAGAAAAACCTTAAAGTTTTAGGATCATAGATGCTTGCAGAGCAGATAGCTGGTAGTGGGACATTAAAAAACACAAGCACCCGATAGCTCAGTTGGTTAGCGCGTGACTTCTGGAACGAAAAAGCTTCAAGATCAAGCGGCGCTGGCTAGACTTTCGGGGTGTGCGCTTGAGCAACCCACGTTAAGGACTGCTTTCCATTCAGCGGCATCTAATGGATGGAATAATTCCCCGGCAACAAGACTTCAACAATCGGAAAACTTCACTCTGCCAATTTCGGTGACCGGCTCTGCGTCAAGAGCCTCTACAAGTATGCGAAACTACCAGGAATAACCTATCAAGGCTTTGTCAGTCCGAGTCCGAGAATAAACATACCAAACCAAATGTTTGTTTGCTGAACATGAGCTTAGTTAGTATCTACAATTTGGGATTTTCACTTTTTGATCAGAAACAAACTTAATTCTAACAAAATCCCTCGCGTTGCCACAGCACCAAAAATGAGAATACAATGAGGCTTAGCAATAATAGACAGCATACGAAATAAGACATTCAAATTTTTAATATAACCAGGTTGATGCGCAATACGCATTTGTACCATTAAATTGTTCTTCTAATTTCATTCTTAAAATTGCTTTATGTTTTACAGCATGTATAAATAAAAGCTTTTGTACGTAACAGCCACCACAACAATTTAAAATGGTGGCATTTCATAATAAGCTTTCAGTAAACTTATTGCATAAGATCCAATTCAGCTAAAATAGTAGTATCTTCAATTTATTCAAATAAGAAACATTTTTTTTCACACCATATAATTACAAACTCCTCGTATTTGAAATACAATTTTCGGCACAAAGTTATTCAAGTGAAAGCATTTGTATTGACTTTTATGACCTAGGTCCTAGGAAAACAGAGAACAACGTTTTAAAATTTAACTTCTTTTTTAGGTTAAATGAATCTCAATGAGACAAACACACAAACACAAAACAATAATTTTGGCTACGTTTCTAATATTATCATTCTTTCCTCAAATTCAGTCTAAGCCCAATGGTTGAAGCAGAACAGGACCAGGTTGAAGAGAGAACAGTTTTAGCCCGGTACCAAAGTGATCCTCTGGCCCCGAATCGTGACACTTTCAAGAAAAAATTTACTGTCTATCGAAACAACGCGGGATAGTTTCTTCAAGTTCCCGGACCTCTTGGGGAGTTTAAGGACCCCTGAAATCATCCGGGGTCCAAAAGTACCACCCCCTGTCAACGCTACTGGTTGAAGGATTAGGTTGAGCAGGAGGGAAGTCAAGAACGAGATTTAACTTTCGTGTCACCTTTTTAAACCAAAACCAAACATTAAACGAAATAAAAAAGTGATCCAATTTTTTTCTGTATTTGTTTCGTTTCGTTGATATACCGAGACATGAAACCGATACAAAGACAAAAATACCGAGAGGAAGGACTTTGCAGCCAATTGAAATAAGTTACGTTGAAGTATTGTTGTTTCCAAGACTCCTTCTGAATGTAAAGCAACTGAAAAAATTGCTTAACTAATTTATAAAACAAACACTAAAAGTATTAAAAAGTTTTTTTGGATATAGCAAACATTGTTTTATTAAACAAATTCCTTTTTGTCTTTAACCTGTACAAGTAGAAAATTAAAAGGACTTCTGTCTTTGCTTACATCAACAAATGGAACCAAAAAGGCTTACAAACTACCTCTCTTGTAACAATGCTTCAACTAGCTCGCTGCCCTTCGATGTTGGAACTATATAACAAATCGAAGCCTAGCGATGTTACCTTTTCAACTCCTTGATCTACGTATGCTATAATTAAGTCGATCAGTGAAATGCTTTTTTTGTAGTCAATTTAAACGTCAGATCACGTTTTATCAACGGTAACCTTGTTGTACTCCACTTTCCTTAAGCAAGCAGATCGCTTCACTCCGGAAGCACGGGCCGGCAGGTTCTATGTGTAGCTGGTACTGACAAAGCACCTGCTGAGATCAAGTGTTTGCATTTCGACGTCCGCTTCGTACGCGCGCGTTTGCACGTCACGCTGATGAGGTTGGACAGGGAGCGGCGGAGGTCAATAGCTTGAAAGCAGAAACCAAAATGTTTGTGAATTGAAATCAATACAAACTCCGAAGAAGTGACATTTTTTTTCGTTAATGCAACTCCAAAGGCAATTCAAACTTGGATTTAGAACCGTTGGCTAAACTCTTTGCAACAATATGCAATAGTAGGTTATTAAGTCTAAGTCGTCCATGTCAATGAATTAGAAGACTCTGAGTCTACAAACTATTATTATTTGTAACTTTACAAAATAATGAAGATATGTCAAATAATAATAAATAATTCTGGCGATGGTCATCATCATGGTGGTTGGTTGGTTTTAAATCTTTATCCTCGGACTGACAAAGCCTTGATAGGACATTCCTTGTAGTTTCGCATACTCGTAGAGGCTTTTAACGCAGGGCCGGTCACCGAGATTGACAGAGTGAAGTTTTCCGGTTGTTGAAATTTTGTTGCCAGAGAATTATTCCATTCACTAGGTGCCGCTGAATGGATAAATGGAGAGCAGCCATGAAACATGTTGTTCAAGCGCACACCCCGATAGTCGAAGCAGCGCTGCTTGATCTTGAAGACTCTTCGTTCACGAAGTCACGCGCTAACCAACTGAGCTATCGGTATAATCATTGTGATGTATAAACTCCGATTCAAAAGTTGAATGTCTATTGTTCCACAAATCTCTATCTTTCGTTTTCACTTTCTTCAGTATTCGACAACATCATATCAATGATGCAATACCTGAAGTAAATATCATATAGGGAACTGAGCCATATAAAAGCGAAAAAAAACATCATTAAATCAAAACTTTACTACTCATCAAAATAATACTATTATCATTTCACTTAAGTAGCCTAGGTACAAAGATGATTTTAGGTCAGGGATTCTCTATTTTATAGCTAAGGCCGTTAAGAGGATAATTCGGGCCTGGTACTAATGGAATTTTCGAACCCCAAGTTAAGACACGTTTAAGAAATATTCACTACATCCAACCAAAACAAGGTGGTTGCCGTAATTTCTCAGACCCATTGGAAAGGTTTTAGGCCCCTAAAATCATTGTGGACCCCCTGGACTTTCCTGTCAAAGTTACTGTTCACAACCTTCCACGTTGTGTTTACAAAACGAAAGCATCAGCTGCAATACGCAATATGCTGTACCAGCATCCTAGTTCAGTGTTCTGCAAGAAATTGATGAGTTTGATTAGTGTTCTATGGAGCACTAGTCCAAAATGAAGCTACAAGAGTTTCACGTTTGTCTTTTTGCAATTCCTTTCCTAATATCAACTTTGTGTTCATCAAAACATGCCCAGATATCGCATTGAAAAACTGAGAGTAAATATAGTAGCCTACGTTTTCAGAGACGGATTTAAGAAGTGGAAATTTTTGATGTGCCCCTTCAAAATTGAAAAAAATAATGCAATATTTCAAAATATAGACATTTTTAACTCAGTTCAGTGGCGTAGCCAAGGGGGGTGGTTTTGGGGGTTACAACCCCCCCTTTGGCACGCGTGTGACGTCACGATATTGAGAATGATGCTTTCAGTCTAATAAAAAATTGCCTAGTTTTAAACAAAATTGCATTAAAGGAGCGAGTTTTGCCAATACCAAACATTCAAACGTCTCAGCCAGGAATTAGCAACAAGAAAACACAGAGACTTAGCTTTATTTCCGAAAAATGCAGAAGAAAACATGATCTTAACCTTTTGCTATGCTACCAGACAGCACCATTTTACAGGAATATTCGTACCCACATTTTTGTTGAAAATGCTCTCAGAATGCACCAAATTCAAAGTAATTTTTCAAAATTTTCTGGGGGAGGCCCCCCACAGTTGGGTGGTCAAACCCCCCCTCCTTTCAAAATTTCTGGCTACGCTACTGACTCAGTTAGTTATCAATTTGATTTCAACGTATTTCAGCGTTAATAGAGGTATGAGTTGAGATGTGCTTTGTATGTTATAGGGGAAGGTAAGGCCACCTCTGACAAATTTTAACATTTTCGCTTAAAGACTACTCAACACTGAACAGAACTCAGTCAACGAATAAATTATCGCAATTCTTCTGTTAACGTAAAAAAACTTAAACATGAAGCTTAACTTCACTTTGTACATCTTCACATTGTACACTCAACTTCACATTGTACACCACTCAAACTTCTACAAAAATTTAGTTTTAATTTAATGAATCAAGTCAAATACAAAGTGTGTGTCTTGAACAAAAATAAAATTGAGCAATAAAACACATAAAACCGATCAAAATAAGGTAAAAATTGTCACATTTTCTGGAGCTCACTCTCACACCTCTTACCAAACTATTTGCTTGTTTGACCTGAAATGTTGCTTTACCAGTATGTACATGAGTACCTAAAGATATCTCCATCACCAGGTGGCCATGGTATGCATTTTCTCTAAAAAATTTTGCCCCATTGCAAATCCGATCACATCTTTTTCTAGATCCGCTACTGTCTGTAACATGTACTGAAACCGCACCGTTGCACTCTTAATTTTGTGTGGAAATTTTCCCTTACCACTGTGTCTCGTATTTTGCTTTACGCGCTTTTCATGACGTCGTAATTGGTCGCCATTAAATAGGCTTCCTTGACACGACAGTGTTGCGCCAGTTTCTTACATTCTGACATTTATTACGTTATTACAATTATAAGTTCAATCGACTTAGTGTCGGAGTCATGTTGTAGTTGTCGACGTCTGTGTAACATTACATCTGTAACATGAAAAATAGTAATGGTTTCAACTTTATCAATCCGTTTTTCATATTCTAAAATAATAAAACATTTAAAATAAAAGTTTGGCTTCATTTGTTGCAAAGTTGTTTTGTAGTAAGGAAGGCTAAACGTGAAGTGAAACCAGTTTAAAAGAAACTGACAGTTTCACTGAGGTCGGCAATTGACATCGCGTTGGGAGCTCAACAATTTTACTTGATTGACAGCGGACTCTCCTTGATGGTGGTCTATTAGCCAACAAATAATTAACCAAAGAGTTGTTATCTAATTTCCGGTTTCATGAGAGTTGTGTGGCTAGATCAACGTTATTATACACTGTTTGAACGTGTATTTGCCATTACCGCTTGAACAAAGGCGACGGAATGGACGAGTTTGCCAACCGAAAGGCGTTTGTATCAAGTGGCCCATCGGATAAGGTTCAAAGCGGGCGAGATAAGTGATCCAACAAAAGCGCCTTTACACAGTTGATACTGTTATTTGTGATATCACAATTGAATATCGATCAAAACGGAAGCAAGAGAACAAAATATGGAACAAAGCATATTTTTTCACATGATCAATTTTTTTCAGTTATTTTTGAATCTGAAAAAAATATTGGAATGATTAATTGACTATTGCAACAATACTGTAATATTTAAGTATTGGTAGCACTAGAAATCATCATCATTGAGGTCCTTGCAATGCCAGCATGAAAATGGGATAACTCATGAAATTGTTGCATATTTTTTGCAACCTTTCTTGCGCTACATTGATCCTTGGCTTGTATGCAATGATCTGCACTGGTTTTGAATCGCGGTGGAAAGAATCGTTATATCTGCAGGTTGACTGCATTGTTGGTGAAAATAACATATTTTTGAGAAACAGATGAAGACAAACGAGACTTGGTTTTTGTACTTTACTTGCCAACAGGGCGGTTTTCACATTCATTCCTCTCTTCAATTTTTCTCCAGCTTTACTAATGTACAATTAAAATATCAGCAAAAGTATTCTCCATTTATATTGTCAACACCCAGGTGTTCTATTCAGGTTAAGACACATGTGCTTGTTGTCTGCAAGCGTTTATGACATCCGAAAGTACAATACAGCTCGATAATATCACGAGTGTTGCCATTACTTTAGTTTAAAGTGTAGCAAAATATAAAAAATAACATTTCCTTACAAAACGTAAAGTCAAGGTATTGATACTGAAAGTAGTCGTAGGGTTGAGGCTGTTTAAAAAAAATTGTTTTTTCTTTTTCATGGGAAAAATAAACTTAAAATGCGTTTAATTGAAATAAGCTTTTGCGCTGATGACATTCTGATTAAAAGCTCTCAGCTCACAAATCTCATGGCGCGTGGCCCGCTGTAAGCAAGCAAGCAAGCAAGCAGAAGATGATTATTAAAATGAATTTAATTTCGGAATCGATGTGTAAACATTCGTGACAAGGTAACAATGGGATGTCATCGCGCAAATACCATCCGACATTACCGCCGTGTTCCATAAAATCGTGTAGAGAACAATAGAGCTTCTTTATTGACCCAAGGTCCGACCCAGATCGTCAGGACGGTAGCCCGGACGTGGCCCCGCCCACATTAAGAATATTTTTGATTGACAGCTGTTCCAAACGACTAGAAACACCATCAGGTTCAGTTGAATTTGATTCTTTTCAAGAGCAACCATTTCAAAGAAAAAGTGGCTTATGACAGGAGCTATGTTGAATAAACTGTTTTATTGCAATGTTGTAAATATGTAATAAATGCAACTTGTTTCCAAACTTCTATTAATACAAACGCCATGTTTGCGCTATAGTTTGAATCACGCGCTCATCGGGGGTTGTCGGCCTCTGCAGCGGCCTTGTTACGACACAATGATAATTACTTAGCGGGGTTTGTTGTTGACTGTTCGGTAACAATGAAAGCGGCGTTTGAATCAATATTTGACAGCAGATCACTGAGATCATCATCTAAATGGGGTTAATAATCGCGAAGTTATTCACTGTCCTATTATGATCGGATAATTGACAGCAACTTAATTGATCTTAGACATTCGTGTGGATTGCGGTCAACAAACGAAAGATGTTTGAAATTTATTTCATCGTTCCACTCAGGTAGTCCAGAATTAGGGCAACAAAAGATTCGTGTAAATTTTATCAATGACAGTCTAACTTGGCAGTCTTCTTCTTCAAGCGTCATCCTAAAACAAAAATGAAAACTTCCACAAGACATTTCCCCATCGCGTGGAATCCACATCTTGTTAATTGCAAAGATTGTTTCATTACCGCAGTTGTGTAGTTCGACGCTTTGGCCCGATTTGTTATGATGTTTTATTGTTATTGTTAAGGTGTTGCGACCGTGCCATATTTTAAACAGATTGTCCTGCTTTGGTATCATGCACGTTATAACGTCCGTTTTGTCGTTTCTACCTTTTTCTGGACCTCTGCTATTTTTGTCATATATTGTTTTTGTTGTTGCTGTGATGGTCAGAAATAAAAACAAACTGAACTGAACTATTGTCGTGTAGCTGTATTCGTGGAAACTCCTGCCACGTTCTACTTATAATGCCTTTAGCCAACGCAGCTGTTGAGTTGGCTCTCTCACTCTGTTTCCATTTCTTAAGTTAGGCTATATATCAATTCAGTGGACAAGTAGTTTCACCTTCGGCTATAGAGTTTGTAGATCTGAGATCGATTCCAGGTCAGTTCAAACAGGGGACTATGAAAAATGGTACCGATTGTATTTTTTCTTACATAACGCAGTAATCAAATATAGTGGTATAGTAATGATAAAAATGTTATGGTTTTAATTATTGTCGCTTCACAACAGCTTTTGGCGACAGGGTTCGTTATTAATGTAAATCACGTTTTACAACGTTATCACGTTATTGGTATTACCCGACTTATCCTCACTGTACAAAAATCCATTTATGCATTTTCGTGACTGTACGAACTGTAATTTCAACACTAGCTTGGTTTTTTTGAACTCGGCAAGGTCTTTATTTCTGTTTGCAGTTAAGTTTCTCGTGTGCATCTCGCATGAGTTTGCAAATAACTAGAAAAGGTAAAAATGGAGAAGATTTTGTACAAATGCATGAAATGAACAATAATAATAATAATAACAATAATAATAATACTTAATATTGAAAGAGGCTGTTCACCAGGCATTAAATTAAATAATATGAGATGTTCTACATATTATTTAATAATAATAATAATTAGCGTCCAACTCTAAAAACTGCCCAAATTAAATTTTTATGCCAAGTTAAAAATTAGTGTTTTTTGGGAGGGCAATCACCCTTTCAAAATTAAATCTTGCACCCCCCAAAAAATAATAATTCTTGTTGAAAGACGTTTACCCTTCAATCAGTTGCTTTTGCCTCCCTAAAATCTTCTTTCTGTTACGTCACTGTAGCAGTGAAAACATAAAGTGAGCTGTAACCAGGGATGCAGAGCAGGGCGAAAAATTTAAGACTCTGACTCCAACTCTTCGGTTTGTGACTAGCTGACATCGACTCGGGCTTTAGTGTTGCCAGATCTATAAAGGTTGCCAGACGTAGTGATCGAAATTGAAACGGCGACTTTTATAAACAATGACATGAACAAATACTTTTATTTTCGCATAGAGTGAAATACGGAAATGATATGTTGAAAAAAGATTCCAAAAAAATAAGTTATTGGTCATTGTGTGGTGTCAAACCAGAACCGTAGTCGGTCTTATTTTCAACGACTCTGACTTCAGACACCACTCCGGCTTCATAATCCACCAGCTAGTTTTCGTGAGAGATAATTATGTTTGACTTATTGAGCTTCTAAGATTTCAGTCTGACGATACAATTTGGCTCCAAATATAGTTTTGCAATAATTTATGGAAATACCACTTGCCTATGGAAATACAATTTTATGGAAATACCACGAAAAAATACCAAATGCCATTTGGCTACACGCCAAATCATCCACGTGATGTGCCATTCATTGTCTTGCTTCATCGCATTAACAACCGTTTGCAAAAATTTTCCACTTCTGTTTGCAAATGTCTGATTGCCCATGCATGTCTCACTCCTGTCAGCTAAATTTATCCAATTACTTAGCACAAACGAATGTTTGCCTCCAGATGAGTTTGTCTGGTGACACTGTCCAACTAACATTTGGCATCTGATAACGTAAGGAGCGTTTAAGATAAATTTCTGGCGCTGTCCAAATCTGTAGACACATTATCTTATCACGTTTACTTCTTGAGACATTAATTTGTAAGCGGGCAATCCAAACGTCACATTTTTCTCGTAAACGAGATGTGTTTGTATCAGGCCTGCTATTTCTTTGCTAAGCTGGGATGAATATAAGAAAACGTTTCTGTCAAAATACAAGGCAGATTTCATTTTGAACAAAGCAGTGAGAGAAGAAAATGTGTTTTGTAAGTTGTTGACGAAAGAAAAGCCTAGTGAAAGTTGGTGTTGGCTGCTAAACTTGAACGAAAGGCGAAGTTTCTTGTTTTTAAATTCATTGTAAGGAAATATTTCATTATTATTTATTCATAAACAGTTTGAATTTACAGTTGAATGATTTAAAAAAAATGCGTTTCATGCAGAGCAAAGACTAACTGTTGGGACAAAACGTATCTCTCAAGGACCAGACGGGAACAGATTTACAAAGCTGATTGATTTGTTAAATATTTCCACCTCGTCAAAGGTGCCGAGAAGGATTATGATAGCAGGGATGTTTTTATTGTCTTCTTCTAAGGTCACACTCTGATAAAAAAAAAGTCGACAATAAGAACTTTTAACAAGCTCTTCAGCAGTCTAAAAGTCTGTTGCTGAAACTAAACAAATAAGTCAAAACTTAAAAACTTGTCTAGGAAGAGAAAATCTTCCGAGCAGAATAAAGCAGCTAATGGGGGTTCTATCAAAGCATGTTACGTGCTCTGTGGGGACCTTTACCAAAATCACCCCAAAGAAGATTGATTTCAGTGCAACAAAAATAAAAACTAGTGTCACTGGAAAAATGTTCTGACTGTGCTGGGCCTAGAGAGTTTGTATGCGACTTGTGTGTGTGGAGGACTTGTTTCAACGATACTTGCAAAATGATTCCACCAAGACATCGCTCTGATTGAAAGCCGGTATTCTGGAAAGTCTAACGCTAACATGATGAGTGATTATTGCGGTTTATGCAGAGAGAAAATGATTCATCTTGTATTCATAGTGCCAAGAGTCCTAAATTGTTTTAGACACTCAAGTAGCGTGATGTAATTCACAGAGGTCGGTTGTTCAATGTTCATTAAACTCTGGGTTGGTGCCAATTAACTTTGTTTTTGTGACTGCTAAGTATCATTATGATTAATTCGTTATTAGTCGCTCAGATTAATCTGTGTCGAATCTTTTTTACACAAAATAGATCGCACTGACTCCATTACGTAACAACTAAAATAGAAATACAGAAAATATTCATTTTCAGTTTTGCAAACCAACGTGATTGAAACAATCTGACTTCGGATTCAAAATTAACGCTCCAAAGTTAGCCAAAAGTAATTGAAACACTCCCAGACACATGAAACATTTTGTTGGACAGTGTAGTAAGACACGAAGCATATGCTTGTTACTTCAGTAAAGGGTTTTTGCTCTTAATCTGATTTTACCATCTTACATTTGCAGGTTTACTGCTGATGTATTGTCACAACAATAAGTGATAAGTCATCAACTGATAAAGTAAAAATATCATGTCATCAAGAGTGGTTTGCATTGTCTTGTGCATCTTCTTAGCGATTTGTGGGAGAGGACAGAGTGATGAAGTTTGCATTCCTGTTCGAAAAGATGCAGAGTCCCCTACTCCAACCCCTCAAATAATGGGGTTACAGGGACGGCCCGGTAAAATTGGTCCTGCTGGCGTTCCTGGAGTTCAGGGACTTCCGGGACCCATGGGACCTTCTGGGACATGCACTTGTGACCCCCAAGATGTAGAAGAACTTCGTAAACAATTCCAAGCACTTCGTGGTGAGTAGAAGTAGAAACTCGTCAACTAATTATAAGTGGAATAAGTCTAAACTTGAAAAACTACACAATCTTCTGAAGAGAATGCTGTTATTAACATACAAAGGAGTAGTGGATTGTGAACATGATTATTTTTTGAAGAAAAATGTATTTGTGTGGTCAAAAGTAATTGTTTCATCCAGCAAATGTCGCTGAGTAGTCAACTGTCAGGAAATGTGTTGCTCAACTACACATTAGAGTAACATAAAAACTGATAAAAATATTGTTTTAAAAATTTACTTACATCAGACATATTCATCTTCACCATTAACGCAACGAATATTTGAATTTGTGGCATGTTCAGTGAACTTTCAATAATCCTTTTTTCACAACATTATATAGTTGCACCATGATGGCTGCTATTCGATTGTTAACCACTTAGGCTAATATGGATACTTCAATTATTGTAATGTGCCAATTTATTGCATTTTTTCTCATGATGGTTGTAGATGGTTGTGGCTTTGGACCGCCACTTTAACGATGACTTTATATTGTGTGGTGTATGTGGTATAGAAAGCTATAAGTTTAATAAAAGAACACTTTTGAGTTTCCATTGTAATGAAATAACTTGTTCAATGGCGGTTAACTTTTAGAATATGCTACGTCAAACAATATATAGCCTACCGGACACGGGTAATAAACAAGTACAAAAATACTTCTTGTTGCACACGGCTAGATGTGAAGTGTGGTAACAAGATCGTATGGTATCTGAATCCAACCTGGTCAGTAGTCAACTGATGGAAAACAATATGGCAAACGCGCTTTGAATTTACTATGAAGACGATCTTTGTTTAACAGATTTAGAAGTGGCAAGACAAACTAAGTTGAACCAGTAACAGACAACATAATTATCGTTAACATTTCTTTGGTTGTTTGTTTCAATGTTTTCCAGATCAAGTCGCAAGTTTGAATTCGCTGTCCCATCATCACATTGACAAAGGTAAGTGAATGATTAATAATCGAATAAGTGAACACTATAAGAAGCCTTAGAGCAGGGGTGCACAACCTTATTGCTATTGCCGGAAGCATTCAGATTAATTCATTAAATCACGGCCGCTAGTGAGTTTTAAATGATGTTTTTTTAATTTGCGTTGTCTACAGTAAGAGAAGAATTTATTCGTTAATGTCTAATAAACTTATCATACTTATACCTAATAGTGCCATGAAACATCAAACATTTTTGAAATGAATTTATTCTGTCTGTGACATTGCAACTACTGACTCCTTTGATTTTGCATGATACGAGAAGATAAACTTGCAAAGTTGGGAAGTTCGCGAGATATCATCAGTCTTTGTTGAAACTCCAGGTTTCCGTCCAACAATCGCGTTCGGTACTCGTTTTTCAGGTACTGAAAGGCAGACTCGCACAAGTAAGTGCTTCCAAAAATCACAAGAGTTCCTCTTGCCAATTCTCGCAACATTGGATAATTAATCAAGTGCACTTTTCCACGTGTCAAGCAATTTTCTTCGCACTTGAACTTCTAGTCACAAGCTGCTCAGTATTTTTTTAATTCCACCGGTTACATCTGAAGATGTAACGGAGCACTTTTGGTTTCAACCAAGTGTGGAAAGGCAACGAGTCAAATGTTTGAGAAATTTTTTGAAAATCTTGAAAACCATCAGCAAAATCTTGCAACACAGTACCAAAAACACCAGAGAAAAGTTCGTGTTGCGCAGAGTCTTAATGTCAGTCGATCCATCGATAGCCAGTGAAAACAAAGTTGCTTCTTTGTTAACTTTTGTCTGCAGGCGGAGGGTCCACTGTTTGGCGATATCATCTTGACGTTGAATTGTATTACGCGAGAGAGCAATTGAAAAATAGTCAGTTTCCTTACCAGGATGAATGCACTTAACAACGTCTATGAGACATCGCTTAACGAGTTCTCCATCCGAATAAGGCTTTCCCGCTACACCAAGACGATATGCCAGCACTCTATAAGAAGCTTTGCAGCGATTATTGTTCGATTGAATGAAAGTGGACATCCAAGATGTCTCCTGTTGTCGCACACTTTACTTTAAATTTTCTACACAGATTTTCCTTGAGTCGCCTGCCAATTATGCATAATTGTGTGACATATGACGACGGAAATGCTGCTTTGCATTTTCTCTAACAGTTTTAAATACTTGACTGCATATTAAAACACAGCATAGTATGCGCTGCCGTCTCCTTCATGACATAACCCAACTCCCATTTGGAATTGAATACCCTTTTCTCCTCTGTTATTGTTTTTTTTCTTTTTAAGGACATAATGCAATATAGGCTACCGTTACAATGAAATTGGGTTGAGGAAAAAGTTTTGTCTCAAAACGATTTTAACAATATATCCTAGCCTACAAAATCTTCTGTTAAAATGTTTTTCAAGCTCTAAAATTTGAAATATTATATATAATTACAAGGGTATCCAGTGGTTCTAGATATCCCTGTAGCCTATAATAATTAAAATACATTTCAGTTTTTTTAATGAAATAATGTTTTATTTCAACAAGGGAACGGCCGCCAACACTTGCTTATTAAATTACGTGTTAACGGCCGCAGAATTATTCATCGACGGCCGCAGGTTGAACACCGTTGCCTTAGAGAAATAAAAATAATTTAATCATTAATAAACTTAGAATTGATATATCCCTAACACTGTTTTGAAAATAAGAGAAACACAAGTTACAAAAGCAAATAACTTTTCAAAATTAATCTGACAGCCACTCATGAATTAAGTTGCACGTGACCAGGACCAATAATAATAATATGGTTTGTTTATTGTCGCTCTACAGCAGATAAAGTCTTTTAGCAACAGATCTCATTTTTAATATCAGGTTTACGATGTCATCACATTATTACCAGACTTATCCTCAATGTGTCATGCAAGAAATATCCTAATCCTCATCGATTGTAAAGTCTTTGGTCCGACATGGAACTGAACGCAAATCTACTGGCACTAGAACCGAAGGCCATAACCACGATTAACCGAAATCAAAAAATCAAGATTAACTCCTAACGTTAGATCAATGGTCGGCAAACTGTAGGTCGGGGCCTACATTTGGGTCTTTTAGCAGAATTTAGTGGGCTGTGAGCTATTTATTATTATTTCACTTTCATCACGGAGTTGTGAGGCCCGTGATAGCCGTACATCCATTGTGGTTTGTTTTAAAAAGTTGATGTAACAAAGAATTTTCATTTTGAATCATTGTTAAAGTTAAGTCGAGTCTTACTATTATTTGGTCTACGTTTTAGGCGGTTATTGTCACTTAAAGGAATTTCAAGGCGAGTTGCTCTGGAGTCTGAGAATAAGTGAGATTAGCCACTGCAGTTTGACTTTGCAAAACGTTACTACCAGGGGTAGACACGTCCGGTTAACCGGTTAACTTGGAGCGATTGATGTTTTTGTTGAACAGTTATTCGTTTTGCCGTATTGGTTTCACGTTGTGGGCTAGTAATAGCTCTTGAAATAGTATTTTGCGTCGCGACAAAAAAGTTCGCTGACCACTGCTTTAGGTTGCCGTTAAAGGGTTCGTCATACGACAAAAAAGAAAAAAAAGAATTTTGAAGGAACAGTAACCAAGAACATAAATATTAAGCGATACATCATTAACTTGGTTAGAAAGCAGAGCTCCCAAGCCTTGGAATGACGAAGAAAAAGGATTCAAACGAGCAAGAAGAATATTGTCATCAACCTGTTGCTTTTATCTAAACACTTTTGTTTGATCAATAATTTTACTCAATCAGTTGCAGACGTTAGTAGATATTGCTAATATTTGTTGGATAGTCTGAAAATACGAGTAAGTTGGTTAATGAGAAAGATCAATACGCAGCGGAAAAGCGATACAAGATATTGTGGAAGTTTCAAAGTTGTCAAACTGCTGGAACGTGGGATGAAAGCAACTACAAAAGTATTTGAAAAATGCTTGCGCATTGTAGTGCTAAGGAGCAAACTGCTGACCATGTGATTCTTGAGCTTTTCTATCCATGAAACACCAAATGGAATGCATGGTATAGCAGCACTGGACGACGCTACACTCACCTAGCTTTCCATCATCTGCTTTGGAATTTGAACAATTTGTCTCATGCGAAAAAAAAGTTTGAGATGGCAGATTTGGAGAATTCAAAAATATAATTTCTAGCAGAAGAAAACGCAATCGACACAATGTTCTCAAAGTAAAAGTTGATGGGTAAGTGTGAGGTGGCTTGTAAGAAGCTATACAGCACATGATATTTGTGGGTTTGGCAAAAGCTTTGATAACGTTCTAAGAAAACTTATATGGTGGGCTTTGAAAGAAAGAAAGAAGGCTATGTGGAGAGTGAGATTTGGGTTTTAATGAAACTATAGGAATGTACCACAACGAATTGGCCTCTGCAATGGAAAGTAACGGTTTGTCTTTGTATATTTTGTCTTAGTAACTTTGTATATCAAGCAAGTAGCCTACTACCGAACAACTGTAGAGCCATGTTTCCTTAAAGCCCAAAAAGAAATCAAAGTGTGGTTCAACGAACACAAAATATTTAGCTGCACCACTTGTTGCAAATTTGCAACATGGGGCTAAAAAAGGTCAACTGAAAGTATTTTTGCTCATTTTTTTCACTAATATTCATTCTACTCTCCCAAACTCCTGTAATTTCCACAAATATTTGTTGCATATATGCAATATAGGGCGATACTGGGTTTAAACTTCAAGGCTTTGTCACCTCTTCAACTCAATGAATATTTTTAAACTTTTACTTTGAAAAACATTTGATATTTAACAAGTTGGTATGAGTCAATTTTATTGCTTGCAGGATTTCATACTGACGTATAAACAGCGATTGTCATTGCGGTTTGTAAACTAAACTTGTTATGTTTCCACAAGTTGCATTCATCTGTGATATTAGTTGATTTTATTCATTGGTTTCAGTCGCTTCCTGCTCTGTGGGAATGAAAGATGGAAGAATCCAGGATTCCCAGTTAACTGCTTCTTCTGTGTTCAACAATGATTACATTGCTGCGCATGGACGACTGGATAATACGCAATCTAATGGAAATGGAGGAGTTTGGCACCCTCTTTCTTCTCGTAGTCGTAAGAAGTTATGGTGTTGCTATATAAATAAACAACTTTATAATACAATTTTGGTAAAGAGATGATTTTTCTGAACCATGGACAAATAAAACCTAACAACCACACGGCATTTAGGCCTAACATAATAACTTGAAAATAAAGTTAAAATTACAAACGTTTTCGGCCATACTCATGTTAGCACTTTTCAAGTAAACAACTGACTGATGTTTCATAAATTAAAATTACAAAACTGATCTACATAAACAAAATCAAAAACAAGCAACACATAAGAATGAAGCGGCAAGGCAGGAGGAGAAGCAAAATCACATGACACTAAATTGCGCAAGGCAGACCTTAACGCTATTGAGAAAGAATCGCTGATTGAGCTTTCCTGAGATACCACGTTGTCGTCCAAACATAGAGACTTGCCATTGTCACAGTTTTGGATATCGCTTAAAAATGAATATCCTGAGCTCAGTGACAAAGCCATAAAATTGCTGTTGATTTTTTGTACAACTTACCTATTTGAGAAAAGCTTTCATCGTTAACTCTCATCAAGACCAAAAAAAAGAAATCGTGTAGAAGTCAAGCTGTGCGTCGTCTTGCAGAAACTTCAACAGAACCACGTATAACACATATGATATCAAAAAGACAGCGACAAATTTCTCATTAAATTGAAGTTTCCATTCTTTGCTTTTGAGTTGCATACTTTTGTCGCAATTACATTTTAGGTTGATTTTTGAAGGTCCACCGGTCCGCAAAATTTGTTTGGAAATTTTTTCCGGTCCGCAAGCTAAAAAGGTTGAGAACCATTGGAGACAACGAATAATAACAGGATCAAAACAATGACCTGATTCGATTTGCAGGAGAAGCTGGCGAGTGGATACAAATTGATTTGTTGGAGCCAACTCGTATTGCTGGTGTTGTTACTCAAGGAAGGTCTAATCGTGATCAATGGATAACAAGTTACAAAATCCAATATGGAAACTCTGTTTCAACTCTGAAGACTGTAAAGGACGAGAATGGGAATGACAAGGTTTAGTTGGTTTTAGTTTTAGTTAGTTTGAAATATTTATCCTCGGACTGACAAAGCCTTGATCGGTTATTCCTGGTAGTTTCGCATACTTGTGGAGGGTCTTGACGCTGGGCGGTTACCGAGATTGAGAGAGTGAAGTTTCCGATTGTTGAAATGTTGTTGCCGGGAAATTATTCCATTCGTGAGGTGCCGCTGAATAGAGAGAAGTCTTTGAAATGCGTTGCTCAAGCGCACACCCCGAGAGTCGAACCAGCGCCGCTTGATCATGAAGCTTCTTCGTTCATGAAGTCACGCTCTAACCAACTGAGCTATCGGGACGAAATTAAATAATGTTCCGAGTAGAATGTCACTGATAGCTCGAAGCTGCAGGTTTTCCTCTGACTCTTTTCAGGAGCTATCGTCAGAATAAAATAAACTTAAATGTGGTGAAGTATTTATCGTAGAAGAAAAACGAAATGTGAATTTAGATGATCAGAAGAATTCAAATTAACAAAAGAGTTTTATGGCATAAACAAATTCTTTTTGGCGTTAAAGGATGAAACGACGTCGGTTCAAATACTGGGTTTGCTTGTTTCATGAAAGCTTGAAAAACTCTTCATAACATTTTTACACCTCCAGGTGTTCCAAGGTAACACCGATAAAAACACACACGTCCTTCGTGGTTTTCCACGCCCTCTGGTGGGAAGATACTTCCGGCTTATTGTCCAATCGTTTCATGGATACATCACCCTCCGAATGGATTACGTCACATGTTGAGCTGGTGACTGACAAAGCTGATCAATCTTTAATTCTTGATGATGAAGTAATTTGGAAATTGAAAGCAATAGTTACACACAATCAACTCTAACAATCAATAACATTCGCCTGGATATCACTCATTATCATCAGTGATAGTACTTCTGTTCTGCACAAACTGATGAAATGTTGCTTTTACGTCAAATGACATTGATAGAAAGATGTCATTGTTCTTCATTGACAGCAATGAGTAACAATTTTGTGATAATCGTAAACAATTTGTCGTGTTATCGTAATCGATGTGTAAAAATATCATTTGTCCTGTAATCGTAATCGAATGATATGTAAACATAATCGGATGTATATAATTACACCACAATAAATTGATAGAGACTGTTCTGTTGTATTCTAGTTTAAAAAAAAATCATTATTCCATAAATATTTTGGAAATTACCATCTGCGTCTGAGTCAAATTAAAAGTTTTCAGTAATTGTTCTTCAACAAAAAACGTCTTTCAAGAAATTTTATTATGGCGGCTTTACATACTTCTAGAAATTTTGAGCCACTGACGCAGACCCGGTCACCGAGATTGACAGAAAGAAATTTCCGAAATTTAAACCACTGTTGCATTATATCTGGACGTATCTTTGTGCATTAAGATCGGGTTCTTACCCAACTGAACTCTACCACGACATTTGTCTATATAACACAATTCCTCTATATTGACTCGCATAGAAAACGACTGAAATGCTTTAGCCTCGTCTATATTGTCTTTACTGTTGGTATAACTTATGGTTCATATACGCATTTCATAACCTCTTTTGCAACAATTACATTGCACGTGATCAACATCGAACGGAAAAATACTTCACCCATCCTTGACTCCGCCATTGTGACGTTTCATTGCTATTCGTTTGAGATTTTGTAATCATCGTCGAGTGTTTGAAACATTGAATAACCGTAATTACAATCGTAGAATAACAAGTAATGGTATCTTATTCCGTTGATGTGAAATGTTGTATATATGTATAACTGTAATCAATTACATAACATGTAAGCAATGGTAATCGTTGACATTGTAATCACCCAATCTCTAATAAGTAAAACTTTCCAGCTGAATAGCGACTACTTGCGGAAGCGTAAATATTTCTCAAAGTTGATTTGCGGAAGTGTAAATAGTTCTCAAAGTTGATCAGAGGGAACTTTTTGGTTTGATAGAAAACCAGGTTAAACTTTATATAAAGATTTGTTCTTCAAATGAGTTGATCAACTGCCCCAGAAAAAATTTTACGGTCAACCTTTGACCTTGCTATTATGCGTTCATGTGACGTCATATCACAGTCATCAGTTGCTTCATCCAGTGGTTCTCAAACTGCGCGACGCTCTGGTGCAAAGTTTAAAATTGTTAAGGGCGTGACGCATTTTCAACTGATGTTGATAAAAACTACAACTGTTTCGTTAAATGTCATAACTTTAAAACAATTCAACGATGTAGATACCGGTACAGTAATTAAACTTCCACCTTTCCTGATTATGTCATTTTCTAATAATTTAATTTAATTTCGAGTCCGATTGAAGCCAATCAGAATGATGGTTTGAACACGTGACGTCATCATCTTCAGCTTCTAAAAGTTGTGGAGTCACGTGACATCGAGGAATCTGATTCAATTTTTCTCCTTTCCTGACTTCCTGATACCAACACAACCGACTAGTGAAGGGGGTTGTTCACTAACTGCACCCTTTGTTTGATTTGTTTATTTTTACGACAATTAAATGGGTTGATTTACCATTTGAAAAAATATGTGTATAATTTAAGAGAAAAAGACAATTGTCAAATAATTCGTGACCATTCAAAACACAGCACTTCATCTTCTTTGTGAGGGAAAACCTCCAACGCCAACGTAGATGATCGGGTTTGAGTAATCAAAGCGTCTTCAAAATATAAGAAACTTTTAACCCTTTGCTTTTCAACGTTTTTTTGGAAGTTAACTGCTCAAGGGGGGGCCGTTTTTGGATCAAATTCAATCAGCTGTTACGAGTTATCCGCTGATGCTATTTCAACAGAAGTTGCACTGGTGTGAAAACAAATCATTTGTCTATAAGTTTGAAAACTCATTATTTTAAAATTTTATATGTTAAACTTGATATTTCAATTTTTGCAAAGGTACCCAAAAACGACAATTTTGATTTAACTCGCCGCTATTTAATTACCGTGCTAATCCGATTTCATGCAAACTTCTAAATAACAAAGAGCTCGATCGAACGCACGAAGTGTGTGTGCGGTGTGCCGAATCATTGCATTGATTAGAATTTACGACTTGCGAGCAAATCTTATTGTAAGCTACTCACTGATTCTAAAATAGTTACAATCAGAGTAATATTGTTACACGAATTTGAAAAAACAAAACTGCGTTTGTTGTCTTACATTTTTATCCTAAACTAATGCATTCCGAAACTCATGGCTAGCTTCTAGTTTTATGGAACCAAATTTCTCATAAGTAACACCTTAGCCTGCTTGAATAGCTGTTTACATCTTCGTTTGTGTATTTTAGGTCTACAATTGAGTTTGTAGAATGAATATTTTTAGTAGAAAGAAGACAATTGAACAAGTTGTTGAAATAATCTGAAATTTCTAAGTTCAAATTAGGTGCTTTTGAAATTGTGGATTTGTGTCAAGTCGCAACACAAATATCATGCAGGCCACATCATAAGTCATTTCGCTTACGGGTGTTTATAAACATGACTCATAAATTACATCCACAAAAAATACAGCATTTACATCAACAAAGCTAAGTTCGAAGCTCACTTTTTATTGAAGATTGTGTCAATCAATTTGAAAATACATTTTTAGTCAGCCAGCGTCGAAATAATGCAACAGCGAATTGAGGAACATGCGTAAACAAAGGAAATGTGAAATAACCCACAGTCAGCAAATCTACATAAATTTAACGTTTACAAATGTTGAATCAATGTAAAAGAACTGGATTGCTGACTGGGTCCTTATTGTTTGAAGCACTAAAAATACGCGTAAAAGTGACAACGTCAGCAAGGCAGTGATTATGTTTCTGGCCAAAAAAAAACATTTTACTGAGATACAATAAACATAATCATTTTGTGCCAGATTGTGAGAAGACTTCCTAGATTCTTTCCAACCATTTGCATGATTGCAAATTATTTTCTATAACTTTACATTGCTAAAAAATGTCTTCTTTGTTGAAACAACGTGGCTACAATTCTATAAAAAATTCTTAGGCCTACTACATTGAAGTAATGAAATTTTTTTTGTGATTTTGCTGATGACGTTTTACAATATCCGAGAAGTAAAAAATAATAATGATGAATTATTTTACAAAACCGTGGTTTGCAAGTGCTTCACAAAAAATTGTTGGGGGAAAATTTACTATTAGACGTAAAACGTTTGTAAAAGAAAATTGTCGGTTTACGTATTTATAATGTTTATTGCGCTGTTATCGAATTATAAACTGCCTGTAGGCTATTGTCTACCTTTGTGGTTGCCGGCCAGCTTAGAGCAGCATGCAAACTAAGCGTTTATGGTATTTGCATCGTGTTATGATTCTCGAAAATTTCCCACAAGGTCTTTATTTTTATCGTGATATTTTGTGCCTCTTCTGTCCTAAACTTGAAGTTATTGTGCAGCACTATCCACATCGGTTTTTAGACTCAGTCTTCATTGAAAATCTTTTGTGTGGTGCATCATTTCAAGTAGTGTCTTCCCCTAAACTGTTACACAAATCGCCTTGAACCAGGTTGATTATTATGTATCATGTGTGGAATTATTACTGTAGATGTCTGACTAAATTCATGCCAAAGTCGAGCAAATTCTGCTTTCGGGATCCTTGCCGTTATTTACTGTATTTTTTGTTGATAAGTTTAGGCAGCATTTTTCCAAGATAAATGAAGACATCGGTATTGTTCGTCACTTAGATTTAGTTTTCTCAGCATTATTTATTCATTCTTTGATCCACTAGTTTGTCCCACTTTTGGTATAATCGGATCGTTTATAAATGGCGGGTCTTCACAATAGCCGGCCTCTTATACATTGGCGCAACGTATTCAGATGTTGAATCAATGATGAAGAAAGCTGATTTGTTGTTTGTCTTATGTGACGCCTAAATTTATGCCTCGTCTACAGTACAAAATATTTTGTAATGTACATTGTGTACATTGTACATTTTGTTTGTAGGCCTACATTACAAAATATTTTGTAATGTAGATGAGGCATTATCATCTTTATTTTGCGCTCTTTGGAACAAAACACAGTGCACTGTGAAACAAAAATACAGGACATAACAACAAGTAGGCGACATAAAGCAGTGAAGGGACGCCATCGAGTTAGCTGCTACGTGTAAAGGGAGCCTATCTCATAATTTTGAGTGTATCTCACAATTACTGTTTGCAAAAACGCTATTTCTCCGGCTTCTCCCAAAAGCATTTGCAGTGATACATTTCCTCAATTGCAAGTTTTGTCAATGAGAGCATTTCCATAGAACGTTTATTTCGAAACCAGGTTTTCGTGTCTTTATCCAAGAGAAGATTTCTTATTGTAACGTTTTTTATTCGTCAATGAATATTATCTGCTTGAAACAACTGTTTTGAATAGTTTGTGGCCTCCATAGCCTACTATTTTGATCGTGGATTGCTATTCTTCTTTGTAGAGCTGATAACGCAAAAAAGCTTGCTATTATTGTTTCTAATTAACAGCTTTGCGATCACTGGCTTTTCTTTGTAGCATAAGAAATAACGCGCTTTGTATTATTGAGGTCAAACCAAACAAAAGAAAGCAAGAGGATGCTTCTCTCTGCTCGCGCATATCGATACACGAAGCAATTATGAGCTTATGGCTTGTCATCGCAATGTAATCCATTTCACGCTTTGCTGGAAGTTAGCTAGAAATAGTAAAAATTCACCAAAATCTTGAATTTACAAGAAAACTACACAACTTTTAGCATCAAATTTAATATCATCAGATCCGCCTGGCAATTTTAGGAAAAGTCAAGAAAAACCAAGTGCATGGCGTTACTGTGCTTCAAATAATTAAAGGAAATATGAGGGGGGGGCCAAATCTGGCCTCCCTTTGAGGAGCAAAGTGTTAAGATTAAGATTTTATAAGGATTCAGATCAAAGATAAAAATTCCTACAAAAGTTCCAGAATCAATCTTTGATCAGCATAGTTATATTTTATCGAATATCGGTTCTTATCACGATGTTTTTAGAGCTTTGTTAAAAAGAATTTATATGGAAATCTGGCTATTTGCAAAAAGTCATAATTCGTATTTTTGATTCAATTTTCATGCAAACGTAACAAAGAAAACTCAAATTGTTCGCACGGCTTCCAATGCTTCAGGATGGAAGTGATTGGACTAAACTGTAATAATTGTACGATTAAACTTTTGTGGATCAGAATGTTTTTAACATAAAACTCAACAACCAAATATCCAGCAGCAGTTGCAGATTTGTTCACTAAACTTTCCATAGCTCAATTGCCCACATTGTTCCGTTCTCGAAGCCGCGACATTTGTTACAAATAATGGTAAACAGTAAATATTGCATTACAGGAAAAGTTACACAATTCCACCCACGCTATGAAGAAAGCGTGTTGGAATATTAAACTATTTAATTTATAATGTTTCTGAACACCAGACCACAGCTCATAGATTTATCTCACTTCATCGTGTCTCACAGCACGGCTGTAGCCCAGAACATCACGCAAGGTCTTGCTCTATCATTAAACTCGGCTAAATCTTTTGCAAATGTTTCGGACAATCGTTCCCTAGATCAAATGTCACATAAAACTGTTCAACCATTAAACCTGGCGTCTTAACATCATAGAATATTTTTATAAACGAGGATGTATTGCATCTTCTCTCTCAAATTATAAGGTATCTCATCATCTTAAATCTTGAATTACGAAATGTTGCATAAGACAAATTTACTTCGTGCTGGAATGACACAACAATAATATCGACTGTTACGTCACAGATGCAAGTTATGTGGTTTGAAATATCCCAAGTCAGTTTCGTCATTTTACAATTGTCGCTGGAAAGGTTGGTCGAATATTAAAACTGTCTTGCTTGTGCTTACCGACTAGACGAAATTTCCGTTTTTTATCCCAGAAATCTGTATTGTGGTGACAAGTTTTCTACTGCGTAGTGCATACGTGTTGCACTAAATTTTAACAGCCCGTGTTGCTGACCCGTCTTTCATGAAATACATCTCGTGAAGAGGCTTTCAGAAGTGTGTTTTGCTGGTTGTTATCACATACAGACGAAAGGATTCGGCAATTTTATGTTGCAACTTTCCCACGGAGATATTATGGCTTTCCGCTGTGACCAGCGGAGTATCTTGTTTTTAGGTCAGGGCATTTGAGTAGATGTTGCATTGTTTGCTCCTGTCCGCATTTGCAACTTGTGCTCCCCATGGAATACCCCCAGTGTCTCATCAAGGTTTACATATTCCAATACTAGTTCTTAAGCGTTAGTGTCATCGCCAACACTTCCAGGGTTTATGCTGTCAAAAAAGGCTTTCTGTAAAACAGAGCTCCATACTGGCCAATGTCGACCAAACTGCCAGCTCCACTTTCCACAGTTGGACCCGCACATTGGCGCCGACTTGATCTTGATGCAGTGCGACAACTGAAGCAAGGAAACCTTTTTCTTTATTTCAGTCGACAGCGTGCTGGAGTTTGGCCATACAGTGTGTGTCTCCATTCCATGCCCTGACAAGATCTTTCCTTTCTTCTTGTCACGCTCCTGGTCACGCTACGCGTCAGCGGTCACGAGTAATTCTGGACAAAATGTGTATTGTGTAGTGACGTGATTTTTGTTGGTTTGAGACAGCTTGTAATCAAACGGTTTCAGTTTTAATCTGTACAAATTTCCAACATTATTTATTTAAGTATATTTCTCGTGATGAGCGCAACTTTTACCATTTGTTTTATCAAACACTTGATGATGAGTTCTTTGAAAATAGATTTTCAATTATACTGTATTATTTATTGCACTGGCCAGCAACTTTCCAACTGCAACTTACCATGCTCATTTAAGACGATTCTTTTTTAAACATTTAAAATTCGGTCACTATGGAAGATTTTTAAAACTTAACGCTCTGTTGTGACATGCTAGCAGCCGTGAAGTTCACAACAAATTCTGCCAAATAACTGAGAGCTAACAGCCTGGAAATTCAAAACGAATTCTGTCAAATAGCTGAGAGCTAACAACCTTGAAGTTTAAAACGAATTCTTTCAAATAACTGAGAGCTAACGGTGCACGGTCGTTTGGTCGACAGACATTTGGTCGACAGGACGTTTGGTCGACAGGACGTTTGGTCGACAGGACGTTAGGTCGACAGAACGATTTATTTTAGGGTTAGGGTTAGGGTTAGAGTCAGGGTTAGATTAGGGTTATGGTTAGTTAACTAACCCTAACCCTAAAATAAATCGTTCTGTCGACCTAACGTCCTGTCGACCAAACGTCCTGTCGACCAAATGTCTGTCGACCAAACGTCCTGTCGACCAAATGACCGGGTACCGAGCTAACTGCCTTGAAGTTTAAATCGATTCTGTCAAATAGCTGAGAGCTAACAGCCTGGAAATTCAAAACAAATTCTTTCAACTAACTGAAAGCTAACAAACTTGAAGTATAAAACGAATTCTGTCAAATAACTGAGAGCTAACAGACTTGCCGTTTGAAGCGAATTCTGTCAAATAACTGAGAGCTAACAGATTTAAAGTTGAAAACTTTACTGGAGCTGGAGCGCGTTGAGAAGATGCTTTAGGCCTGGTACCAATCAGTGACGTAGCAACGCAACGTAGCAACGCAATATGCGGCCCTTGGATTTTTGCACGAAATAACGCCCCCCCCCCTCTCCCCCCTTAACACCGTCGTAAAAGCTGATTAAAATGCCACACAACAGAAGAATTAAAGCAGTGTTTGTTTAGTTTTATTGAAAGTTGAAAATGCAATACGGCCAGCTTTTATTGAAGCAAATTCAGAAATTAAATCGTCAAAAGATAATAATGTCTCGACTAAATTACTTTCAATGGACAGTAGGCTATTGCTACGCAGACCGCCTGCGCTATCTCCCATAGTCGATGTCAAGTAAGATTTTATCAGTTAAGTTTTGAAAAACTTCTTTCACAGCTTGCGATAAAAACAGCAACAGTGAGGTAAAGCTTAAGACTCATAAATAAATAAAGTGTCGATTCACACAAACGATGTTTGCTTCCTACGACCACCAATACGTGAACTCCTGAAAGGTCAAGTGAGTGGTTTCCACGTGGAATAAACAAGGCCTCAGGACTATTTTTTTTCCTGTATTTTACTCCAGTATAGACTCCTGCCATGGTGGAACCATTGTCGTATGCTTTGCCTCTACACGTTTTGTTTGTTTGTTTATCGTATCCAGGTTTGCGCCTGGTGGTAAAAAAAATAGTCTCAATCTCTTATGTACTTTAAAGGGGTGGACGAGAAGGCGAGGAAGCCAATCTTCATGTCCACCTTCAGGCATTTAAGTGTCCTGCCAAAGACACAGCCGCATGCTCTTGAGCAGCGTCGAACCGGCGCCCTTTCGATTGCTGTTCCAAGGCTCTCACCACTCGGCTATGCAGCCGACGCCTCTATGCGTCATTATGTTTAAGCCATTTTGTTGAAGCTCATTGAGAATAGACTTAGTAATTTCGTCTACATTTTTTCCGTGCAGTGAAAAAAAAAAATGAGGAAAGATATCTTTATTTGTACCTCGTTATTGCTGTCGATTTTGAGGTATCTAGCAATAAAAGCCATTTCATCGATATGAGAGTCGTCAGCATGAGTACTGTCAAGTAAAATTGAGAAATACTTTGCTGTGTATCTCCTCCAGCATGAGATCTTTTACCTTTTTACCAAAAAGCTCGATTAATTCATTTTGGATAGCTGGTAAAAGGTACGTTGTCATGCCCTTTTTGGCAAGTTTGGTAGCCTACTAAAAATGTGTTTGTAAATGACTGTACTGTAATTTGCAATAGTTTTAAAATTTCAAGAAAATTTTCCTGGTTCCTTGAACTAGAATCTTCCCGATGACCACGAAAAGGAATATTTTGTTCACTGAGAAACGTTATGACTGCGATTACGCTCTGCAAGATTTCTCTCCACCTATTTTTTTTTTATTCATAAGAATTTGGATTTCTTTGGCGGTTGTTTGATGAACCTGAAGCCTCAGTGCGAGCTCATTTCATTTATCAAAGCACTGCTTGTGAAGTTTTGAATTTTCATGACTAGAAATGCATGGATTAAGACGCCAAAAATTTACAAAAGGTTTGAAAACAAATGGAGAATTATAATTTATCGATTGAAGTTATCTGCAACAGAAACAATAATAATCCGGAGTGGCTATCCGAATATAGCAACCATGATCTGAGAACTTCATCATCATTCTTTAGCGTCTTATAAAACCAGTTTTTGGTCAGAAAGCTTAAGGATTCCTTCTCTATGTCTCCTTCTTTAATTACTCTAATAGCTGGCTTGAATGGCCCTTCTTTATTCTGAAACCTTTTGGCCCTAATTTGATCATCTCAACCGGATCTCAACTTTTATGTTATGAATTAATATTTCCGGCCAAGTAGCGACATCGTTAAGAGAAAAATGGATATCCTCTGTTTTATGTTTATCTGAAAATGTTTCATTTATAGGTTGACTTCTTTCAATGATCACTTCGTTATTGTTTTGCTTGAGATAGGCTACACTTCTTCTTCCGTCTCAACTTGAGGTAGCAATTTACTGTGGCTGATAACCTCTTCTGTTTCTTTAGCAGATGAAATTTTTACAAACTTTGAAATGGTTCCTTCAATATTTTTTAGTGCCTCTTCTCTAGCTTTCTTTTTCTTTCTAAAAAAAGCTCCACTTTCTTTTATTCTTTTCAATTTTCATATTCAAAAATTAGCCTACCTTAAAAATTCTGCTACCGTACTTCAATCTTATTCTGGAATTTGCAGCACAATAGTTTAAAAAACAATACGCATAATTCCAAACTTGCTGAGTTAAGCTAAGTGATCTATTTCAAACCTGACACTTTATACCTTTCACAAACCTAATCCATCTTCACACATGAAGATATAGGAATCCCATCTATCTACCACAGACAAATGGAAAATCCAAACTTAACTACCAAAGCTAAATTGTATCCATGCATTTTCAAGACTGTTCAGGTTGTGGTATGACTGCGTTTTCAAATTTACACAGATATAAAAATTCCTTCACAGCCCAATTAGGTTTTCAAACTTTTCACTGTTGATGAACATTGTAGAACACTGTTGATGAACATTGTAGAACACTGTTGATGAACATTGTTGATGAACATTTTTCTTCGCTCAGAGTTTGATATTCACAGGCTAGTCAGAATCATTTCATAATCTAAATCAATAGTCTCCAAACACCAGTTGGCGACCCAATACCGGGCCGCAAAATGTTGCTACCTGGTCACGAGAACATTCGATCAAAATGGCCGTTAGGATTGCGAGTTAGTTGAAAGTATTTCTTTGGCCTTAAAATAAATTGATCACAAAGAAAACAATTATTGTAGTCGTGTACTAAATTAGTTTGAATGAATCTTATCTAGAACTTGCTAAAGATCTGTCAAAGCAGTAGCGAATCCAGAGAAGGGAATTGGGTCATGTGTTGCCTCCTCCTAAAATTAAAACAGTACCAAAATTTCTGAATTCTTGTAAAACTTTCTCGCTCAATCCCATGCCATTAACCTAACATGTGGCATTGGGAACGCATATGGTTTGAGCAGCGGATTTAATGAACAGATGGAATGTTAAAGCCCCTCAAACATCAAGATAGGCTACTAATGAATTATTCGGAAGTAGACACCTTGCTCATGCACTGTCTATTAATTAAATTGACTTATGTCAAAATTAATAGAGTGATGAGTTGAAATGTGCCTTGTGTAACGTATAGGCCTACACGGGAAGGTGTGGGCACCTCAGCACCAATGGAGTTCTGAATGGAAGTCAAGTAGGCTACCACCAGACTCTATTTGTTCATCCTTACAGCCGACACATGTCCCATCGGCCTGACACTACAAAGACAGGCGTGGGTGCGCTCAATCGTGTTCGTACGGGCGTCGGAGTTTTCCGCTCAACCATGCACCAATGAGGAATGACCTCCTCTTCCTCCTACTGTGAATGTGGTGCCGAGGAACAGACCGCAGACCACATCTTCAAGCCGCCTAACAAAGTAGAAGGTCTTCTCTTCTTGGATGATGAAACCAAAGACTGGCTGCTCTCTAGTAGCTTTCCAGTGCAGTCCGAGTACATTGTGAATCTGGGGTGGTAAAAAGATAGATCTTTGGCACCAGTGGCAGTGGCTCACACAGAACATCAGCAGGATTTTTGAAATTTTACAAAAAGCCTACAGTTTCAGATTTTTTTGTTTGGTTTAGCACGACAGCACGTATCTATGATTTATTAATATATAGATTATACATTGAGCGTGGTGCTGGTACTAGGATGACAAGTGAATACATTAACAATCTTACCACACAAACTTTTAACAAATAAATTATTGAAATCTTTCGATAGCTAAAAGAAAATATGTTTAAAACATAACATTAATTTTAAATCAAAACTTGTCACTCAAACTTCTAAATACACCCAGTTTTAATTTGATGATATTGGTCAAATACAAGGTGTCAGTTTTGATCAAAAAATCATTAGGCTACTGGGCATAAAAGTTCACAAAAATCGATCAGAACAGTTGAGATTAGTCAATATTTTCTTGGAGGAAATCCATTTATATCTCCTGCTAAACTATTTACCTTTTTTGACCTCAACTTTTACATTGTCTATTTTACTTTGAAAATCTTGTGTGAAGTGAGTTTAAACTGCTATAAAAAAAACTTCTACCTAAAAGTAGAAAATAAATCAATAGCTTTTCAATGTTTTTCCCATTTTTGATAAATAAATAAATAAATAAATAAACAAATAAATCAATGTTTTTCCCATTTTTGATACCTAAAAGTAGCCCAGATAACAAACTTCTTACAGTTCATTCTATCGCCCGTCCGCGAGGCTGTTTGCACCGGTCCATGAGAGAAAAGAGGTTGGGAACCGTTGATCTAAATCAGGGGTCACCAAACTACCGCCTGCGGGCCGGAACCGGCCCGCGAACTGATTTCATCCGGCCCGCCACGTGCTGCGAAAATAACAGCTGAACTACAACTTTTAAAGAAAAAAGTTACCAAACTGTTTGTAAAGGACTGACGTTGCTGTTTATCATTAGGCCACCACAAATGGAGACAGCCGAGGCCAATTTTAGAAAGATGTACTGTTTTTTCAAGAGCACGATGCCCTGTAGTGTATCACAGCAGGGGATAAATTTGCCAGCAACCTTTCGATTTTCATCGCAACTTTGCTATTCCACCGCTGACTTTGTTACTTATTGTGCTCAATTCAAGTCAATGGAGATTCTAAATAGTTGTATATCTTTTCACAATTTTTATCCGGCCGCAGCTGTTAATCTCGCAGCAATCCGGCCCTCAGAGAAAAAAGTTTGGTGACCCCTGATCTAAATTATAAATTTTACAGTAGCCTATAAGTTGCTGTTTTAACTTGTAGGGGAGGGGGTTAATTTTAATTTCAACTTTAGCCCTGATCTTAGAATCCCACTATATATTGTAAGACCTCTAGTATAAATTCTTTAAAATTTTTGTCCAAACCCTCGCAGACACACAGTAATCGTACAAATTCAACTTGCAATTTTTAGAAAAATTAATCAAAACAGTATTTTCTCACAGACAAAAGCCGGGCGAAAAAAGTTAGAATCATTGTTGCGTCATTTGCGGAATCAACTATATTCTTGCCTGGAGTGAATGAGAATGAGTGATAGAGTCGAGCACTCATTCATTTTCTTACCAGCAAATTCAACGATCGCTCTTGAGATTTTGTAGCAAATGTAGAGGACTTATTGCTGTTCAGTTTTTGTTGCTTACTGTAAACCCTGAACAATGAACCTTGATCAATTCCCTTCCTACCCCCCAAAGTAATATAAAAAATTTCCCATCTGTTACAGCATTATTTGACAAAGTTTTAATGTTGATTTAGGCTGAAAGTAGTCTCAGAATGCTCAATTTTAAGGTATTTTTTCAAAATTGTCTCGGATGTATAATCGAAAGTAGTAACTGTATTTGATGTAATTTGCTTTGCTTGGCTTTTTTGCTTGGCATTGAGCACTTTTTGTAGTATTAACAGTAGTCCTATTTATTGTTTGATTCATCTTACATTGATATTCCAAAGCATCCTAAATAGTTTTAGTTACACAAGTAGGGGGATGTAATTCACTGAGGTTAGTGGTTCATTAAACTCTGCTTTTGTGTCAATTGATTTTGTTTTTGTGATTGCTAAGCATCATTATTAATCACTCAGATTCATCTGTGCCAAAACATTTTTGTTTACAAAGGTGATTGCAGTGACACCATTACGTAATAACTTAAATAAATAGACAAAAATGGCTATTTCCAGTTTCTCAAAAACTAGACGTGATTGAAACAGCTTCAGATTCGAAATCAGCGTCCCAGAGCTAGCCAAAACCAGTCGAAAATTTCCAGACACACGAAATATTTTGTTGGATGGCGTAGTAAGACACGAAGCACATGCTTGTTACCTCAGCAAAAGGTTTTCTGCTCTTAATCTGATTTTAACATCTTACATTTTCAGGTTTACTGCTAATGTATTGTCACAACAATAAGTGATAAGCTAGAAACAGATAAAATAAAAATGCCATTAAAGGTGGCCTGCATTGTCTTGTGCATCTTCTTAGCAATTTGTGGGAGAGGACAAAGTTATGAGATTTGTATTGGCCCTGATTGGAGTTCTGATGGTCCAGATGGAGCTCTGATCTGATTTTAACATCTGATCTTACATTTGCAGGTTTACTGCTAATGTATTGTCACAACAATAAGTGATACATCATAATCAAATAAAACAAAAATATTATGTCATCAGGAATGGTTTGCATTGTTTTGTTCATCTTCTTATCGATTTGTGAGAGAGGACAAAGTGATGAGATTTGTATTCCTGTTCGAAAAGATGTAGAATCCACAACTCCAACCCCTCAAATAGTAGAAGTGCAGGGACGGCCCGGTAAAATTGGCCCTGCTGGCGTTCCTGGGGTTCAGGGGCTTCCGGGACCCATGGGACCTTCTGGGACATGCACTTGTGACCCCCAAGATGTAGAAGAACTTCGTGAACAAGTCCAGGCGCTTCGTGGTGAGTAGAAGTAAAAACTCGTAAAGTAATTACAAGTGGCATATTATTAAATTGAGAAAACTACAAATGATCTGCTGAAGAAACTGTAGTTCTTGTGATATCTTCATTATCATCATTTTCAGCCTGTGGTAGCCCACTGCTGACCGAAGGCCTTTCATTTTTCCTGCCAATCCAGTCAATCGTGTGTTCTTGAATACCAGTTTGTTGTTCCCCATTCTTTGTCAATCTCTCCTCTCCATCACATGTTTGGCTTTACTCGTTTGTCTTTTTTTCCAATATATCCAATTGTTAATTTGTTAGTCCACCTGCTGTCCAGATGTCTTGCTATATGACCTTCCCATGACCAGTTCAGTTTTAGATAGTTTTTGCAACATTCCCTCACTTTTGTTTGATTTCGAATCCATTCAACAGTTATTTGGTTTTGCCATGTTAACTAACGAAAGTTAGTTTATATGCTCATTGCATTGATTCTTTAGAAGTTGACTTTAGGAGTTGAATGAGTTTAGGAGTTGACTTTTTTCTAATGTTTTAAGTTTCTGCGCCATAGTAGCCTAAAGCCTGGTCTACACTACAAAATATTTTGAGCTGAGCGTGGCGCATTCTTTGTTTATTTAACACAAAGCTTCTCTCGGCAATAGCGCCGACGTCGGCCTGAAAACGTCTGGTCATCGCGAGCTTTTTTTACGCTCTGGAGAGATTCGCTTGACCAAGGTTCTGGCTCAGAATTTAGTTTGAGCTCAGGTCTTGGCATTTTGTGGGATTTTGGTGGAAAGACAGTTTCAGTTTTCTGTAAAAATGGTACTCTGTTTCAGTTAATAGGTTAGTTGGTGTGTGTAGATAAAAATTAAAAGGTTAGCTTTAAAAAAGTCTTACATAGATCTACTTAGCTGTTAGTTTGGTTAAGGTGGCACTTCACTAGGCTTTTGGTATGATTAAAGTTGGCCTTCCAGCTAGTATGGTGGTCCTACCTCTTAGACGGATTCAAATTATCTTTAGCTGTTGGTCAGGTTCAGGTAGCATTTCACCAGGCTTTTGGTCAAACTTGGGTTGGCCTACCTGCTAGCCTTGCATTGATTGCAGTGTTCAACTGTACAAGTTAAAGGATAACTCTAGGTCTACAATACTATTCTAGATTATTTTCAGTTGACCTATTACACTGTGTCAGTACAGCGATGGATGCGTTTGATTGATAAGTATAAATCAATTGAAGGCGAATTTCCAGCCAAATGACTTAACCAAGCAGAAAGTGACGTTGTTAGCGCTTGAATGCACACGGTCGCAAGATCAAATTTGCCAGTGTAGACAGTTTTTAGTCAGTCGAGGCTTGACAAGGCCAGCGTTTGCGCTTTTCGGGCTTGTAGTGTAGACCAGGCTTAACAGTTGAAAGGACGCATTGGTCTTGTGATATACGGATGTGTTTAAAAGCATTTGTTTCAGTCAGTAGATGTCGTTAAATTAAGAACTATCTGGGCAGTGTGTTGCTCTACTGCACACTACTGTAGAGTAAAAGAAAAATTTACAACACCACTGTTTCAAAGATTTACTTAGATCAGGCGCATACATCTCTACCATAAATGCAACAAATCCTTGAACTTGTGGAATGATCAGTGAGCTTTCAAAGATCGTTCTTTCAAAATATCATATTTTTACCATCTGGGCATAATGAATGACATTCGATGGTAAAGCCTTTTGATATGGAAACTTTTCCATCATTTATTGCAACTTGACAATTTAATGCAGTGTTACCGTGACCAGAGGTAGGCATCCGCTACTTTAAATGTATAGCGCGTTATCCGCTACCGCTACTTGGGCTAAACTAGTACGCGCTACCGCTACTTCTCCCTGTATTTTTGTCTAAACTCTTTCATGCCTGGGCGAGGGCATCTCATGCCTTACGAAATTTTAAACGCTGAGAACCATACGATAAAACTATTCTAAAAAGCTAAAATTTCATGACTTTGTCAAAAAGTTCATACGCATATTGGAGATGCTACTCAAAAATTTGTCTCTCAGATACTTTTTGAAATACAACGTGGTTTATGACACCTTGTCAGAAACATTTTTGCAGTTTGCTCTTTTTAGGAGCAAAAGTTTTCTCCTGTTGTTTCTTTATTCACTGGTGTTACGCGCTGGTGCATAGCACGTGCCCAGCTTGGATAATTGAATCTTTTATATAAACATCACCCTATTTGCATTGATTCGACGCCAGTAGACGTCAAATTATTATGAGCGTCTTCTTTTCGTGCGTCGCCTTGCGTTAGCTTGTGCAGCTGTAACCGAAATGATCGCGCCGCTTTTACAAGACATACACAACATCAACAGACGTCGAACGTATGTAAGTAATAGTTTAGAGCGAGCTTTGTAAATTGTGGTTGGTGAGAGATGTCTGGTTGGGTAACAACAAAAGGTGCAATTCTGCGCTGGCAAAGCTCTTCTGAACTGTGAAAGAGTTTGCAACTTATAACATGGACGCTTCATTGCGAACGGCGAAGACAGTGTAGATTTACAGCCAAGCGATGCGTCTTTTGATGTGTCTTACCCCATCCTCCGATACAGCATCTCAGTGGCGTAGCCAAGGGGGGGAGGGGGTTGGGGGTTACAACCCCCTTTTGGCACGCGTGTGACGTCACGATATTCGATATTCGACACGGGCTATTTTAGCCCCGTGCTAATTAATCGCTAATAACGGGAGCTATGAAAATCACAGAGCCAAAATATTTTGCAAGATAATAGCCATGTGTATTGTGCGTGTGGAAATTAAAATTTTACCCCACAAAGTTATTGAAATAAAGTGTTTGAGATGAAAAAAGGATAGAAAGTAGGTTTTTATTCTAATTTCACGAAAACAGCTTCAAAATTGACCGTTCGAACGCATATTTTTGAATTATAACATGGAGTAATGCTAAACTAAACAAAAATTTACTTTTCCTTATAAATATAAGGCATTTATGGGCGTTTTTACATTACAAAGAAATTGCACTAATATTTATAATCTACCATATAATTTGTTTGCTCAAATATCAAGCAGCGAAAGGTCAACTTTGGTTTGCCGCTCTTGCCCTGACCTAATTCTCATCGTAGAGAAATAAGCACAGCTTGATATGTCCTATCGTGTCATTGCGAGCGCTAACACTTATAGATACGTTGCTTATGTCGATACAACGTTCAGCGGTGTTGCGATACAACCTAAGAAAGTCATGCGTTTGTTTCAAATTGCATTCCTCTTGAATGAATGCTTTTTTGTTATGCAAAACTTTCACAGGAAATATCGGCCGCTTTACAGCGGTTCACCACCGTCAGACGTTGAAACAGTACAAACATTTGATCTGTGAAAGTAATGCCTATCAGCAAAAATGGAAACACATAATGTCATCCAGGCACTGTTTATTGAAAATGAAGACATGCAGCTCGTCATTGCATTGAGAAAAACTGACTTATCAAAATTTTTCGAAGACAAGAAATTCCAGTCACAAAAAAAATATGACTTGTGCGAAATATTGTACAAAACAGACCGTATTGCAAGTGTAGTAAATTAGCATCGTCAAGTATAATGGTAATGAAATTGAACCGCACAGCTTTATAAGTAATATTTCGATCAATTAGTAGATAGAAAAATACCCCACAACGATCGATTGTCCATACTTCTAATTAGATTTTCAAAATTTTGGTTTGTCCACGTTGAAAGATTTTTGAAGATTTCCAAATGTGGACGCCCCTGGTGTCTCTGACCAGGAAATTGCTCCATCATTGCCGAGTGTTCAATTCTGCGTTTGCGGTAGACATGCCCGATAAATGTCATTTGCCTTTTTTTGATAGTTGTGATGAGGACGCCAGGGGTGCACCCAGAGCGTCTCCACACTTTTTCGTTAATGATTTTATCCATCCAGTTAATTCCCATCATTCTACGAATGAATCAAATTTCAGCACTGTTGATCTTCTTCCGCGGTGGATTCATCAGAAGTCGGCTACAGTCCAAGAAAGACGTGCTGCGTCTCAATACAAAACAAGATATTAGATTATGTTCTTAAAAGGTTTGCGTATCCTACATCTACTTGTAATTCGACTTGTAAATATTGATTTTCTGCGTAATTTACAATGGTTCACGGGAGGTAGTGCAGCTACAAATGTGTAAAAATGGAATTTTTAAAAATTTGCAATTCTTTTTTGAATTTTAAACTTTGTTGGGGCACCTCCAAGATATTAATTTTCTTGGAAATTTATTTTTGCGTTGTGCTTACAATGTCAGTACACAACTTTTCCGCGTTCATAATAAGCCAGGGGTTCTCAAACTGGGGTACATGTACCCCCAGGGGTACACTTCGACTTTTCAAGGGGTACATTAGATTAAGTATAAGGGTATTCTTTGCATAACTTCTAATCTGCCTAAAAATATTGCGAAGTTGCATATCTTAGGAATCCTTTGACCGCCAAGGCTCAGACATGCAGGCTGGGACAGGGATGCAAGAGGATCTGATTGAACTCCAACATGATGGCTTTGCACGCGATGTGTAGGCTACTCCGAGAGAAATTTAAGTGATTTTTGGTTTACGATGTGCAAGTCGTACAAAAAGATTGCGGAACTATTCATGCGTTGTTGTTGCTTCCATCAACATGGCTGTGTGAGTCAACATTTTCAGTGCTGCTTGGAATCAAATCAAAAAACAGATCACAGCTCAAAACACCTGAACACGATCTTCGTTGTGCTGAAGCTAATGTTTCACCTCGTATTAATGAGCTTGTTGATGAAAAGCAGGCTCATCCATCACATTAGCTAGGATTGCTGGGCTTATTCAGCCGATATATGGTTTGTTTGATTGATTGATTGTAGTGTTTGTTTAACCTTGGATTACATTGTTATGAATAACTTTGTGTGCTTTGATTGGTACAAAATATCATGTATGCAGTCTTCTAATGCAGCTCTACTGTTAATTTGTTGCAATATCTAAACTTTCTAAAACCAAAAATATAAGAAAATTTAAGGGGTACACGAGCAAATCTATAAATTGACCAAAGGGTACCGATCAACAGAAAGTTTGGGAACCCCTGTAATAAGCGATTAAAAATTAAAACAAAAAATAAAATTTTTGGAAATTTTCCACTTTTTCTAATATTTCAACTTCTTTGGGGCAACCAAAGATATTAAAATTTTTGAATTTTTTTTTTTGTGTTGTGCTTACAATGTCAGTGCACAACTTTTCCGCAGTATAATAAGCGATTAAGAAAAAAAGTTAAAAAACGCTACACCCTAATGAGCAATTCAGAATAGAGGGTTTGAATCGATTCGACTCCTAAACTATTTGAATAATTCGAGCCCGAAAATAAGATTCGGTATGTAATCTATCTCATTTTTTTCACGTCACATTTACGGTATTTATAACTGATGGGCTGAACCAGCTCAGTGGTCGAGTGGTTTTGCCTTCGGCTCTGGTACTGGTAGGTCTGAGATCGATTCCAGATCGGGTCAGTCCGAAGAATTTAAAAACAGTACTGGTTGTATTATTTCTTGCATAACGCAGTGAGGATAAGTCGGGTAATCATCGTCGTCGTCTGCTCCAGCTCGTCTCCGAGCATTGGTTTCGTCTTCAAGTCGATTTTGGCCTTGGATGGTGATGTCGTGTGTGGCTTGGAGGCCCAGTCTACGATGGAAAAGAGTAGTTTTGTCTTTCCTTTTCTAGTGTTTCGTTTATCTTGGGCTTTTTGTATCCTTTTTTTACGAAAAGTTCCGTGCTTTCCGTAGTTTCTTTTTCCAGGGTGATCTGTCACTAGCAAGTTGTTCCCATGAATCCAGATCAATGTTTGCATGGTTGAGGGAGACTTTTAGCTGATCTTTGTATCTCATTTTTAGTCTTCTGGGGGTGGTTTCATTTGTCTCCAGTTCACCATAAAGCATTATTCGAAGGAGCCTCGTTGGGTTCAATCGCACGACATGTCCTTATCTCTTTTGCTTCAATATAATCATTTGCTTCAATAACACTTCATCACCAAAATTAATCTGCGATTTTCTTGCGTGACTCACTAGATAGAAAAAACCGTCGTTTTTATTTTGTTTCAACGTTTGCAGACCGTAAATCAATATGAAAACCGTTGTCTGTTGGTTAGTTTCACTTCGTTTTGAACAACTGTATTATATCAATGAGAGCAAAATAAAATCTTCTCACTGGATGTCACGTTGCTAATCGCAGGGGTACTGGAACAGCGAGTGCATTGCGTGAGTCTCCACATTATTACTTTCTACTGCAGAGATAACCACCATCAAATTGAGACAACGTTTAACAGGAAAATGTTTGGAAAGCTGTGAACACAGTACAGCATTTATTTAACCATTAAATGAACATAATTTGTGCTCCAAACAATCCTTTGACTTTATTTGGTGCTTGAATCATTTTCTTTGACATAAATATTCTATAAACTATAATAAAACATAGTAACTTTAGCGGATTTAACATCCTTTATTTCACACAAAATATAACATAATTAAAATAAAATAAACTCAAACGTTTTCGACACTTACGTGTGTCCTCATCAGGAATTAAATCTGCAATAGAATGTCTCGATCGACCAATTCAAAATCATCTCTCGAGGCAGATCTGATTTTCAGACTAAGATCATGGAAGCCTTAAGAATCAAATGTAACAATCCATCTCTCAACCGGCAGTTATTCGCCTGTGGCTCATCGTTCCTTTTGTGTGTGTTCTAATTGTTTTGTCCAATGCCTGTAGCCTACACCTCACGTGATCTGTTTCTCAGCGCATAATTTACTCGCAATCATTCTCGTATCATTTGTTCAGTTTGTGCTTTCAGTCCAGAGTGTCGTTACAGTTACAGTGCATAGTCAAATTTATCTTACGATTTCTCATTTTATGTATTGCAGATTTAATTCCTGATGAGGACACACGTACGTGTCGAAAACGTTTGAGTTTATTTTATTTTAATTATGTTATATTTTGTGTGAAATAAAGTATGTTAAATCCGCTAAAGTTAGTAGCCTATGTTTTATTTCTCTATGGTTCAACAAAGCAAACTCTCTACCAAAGCTTTAAACTATTATAAATTAGAAACTATTCTAGAATAGATTCAAATCCCCAACTATTTACAAATGTCCATCCCTAAGTGTTGGTGCCATTCTTGTCGGTATCAACATGGCCTGATGTTTCCCGCAATTGTCGAAAGACTTCTCCTTTAATTTTTTTTACGCATTGTTTCCATGAAAAATCTTTAATTAGAAAGTAGCGGGAGTGCAACTAAAAAAATGTAACGCATTTACGCAACCGCTACATTGACAAAAAATAGCCGAGCTTCTCCAACAAAAATGTATCTGGCGCTACTGCTACTTCTACCAAAAAAGTAGCGCGCTACTGCCCCTCTGCTCGTGACCTTGTAGATTGGTCATTTTAGCCGATTTCTCACTCGTCAAGTTAAAATATTGAATTGTGTTTATCTGTTGAATATGTTGAATAATTGTGTAAGTATAATATTGTGTATAGAATATGTGTTGAACATGTTAAATAATTGTGTAAGTATAATTGTGTACAGTATATGTGTTGAATATGTTGAATAACTGCATGTGAATAATTTTGTAAAGTATATGCTTGTTGAATATGTGTATAATTGTGCTGGAAGGTTGTATATCTGTCATAAAAAGTTATGACAAGTGTTTGAAAATTTAGGTATTTTGAAATTTACTTGTAAACGATCTCTCTTGGAAAGTATTTAAATGCCGAATAATTTTTACAATAATTGAAGCAGACACCGAACACTATAAATTGCAGAAATATGAGTTGTGTCAGTTTACACATGGTGCCAGTTAATGTATCCTTGTTTACGTTCTATTGACAACCTTCAGCTCAGCAATTCGCGTGTGCATCTCTGTTTCTAGTAGAAAATGGTTCAATTCAAGGTCGGGTCGTATTACAAAATAAACCAGGATAATAATGCGGCCGGATTGTTGATTTGATGTAAACATGCACAAAAGTACTCATTGCTGCACACAATAAGATTCGAACTATCATGGCAAAACTGTATGGTAATCAAGCTACGTATGATAGCCATATTGTAACAAGATCGTATGGTATCTAAACTACGTATGGCAACCCTGTTGTAACAAAATCTCACAGCTTCTTTGCAGAAGCTGGTGCGTGTGCCATCTGTTAACACCAAAAATCTGGATTGATGCTGACACATGTAGTGATTAGGTTAATACTCAGGTTGCTACCTCATTGAAGTTTAAAGTGATTCAATGCATTATTACGATATTCCTTTATTTTTTGCAACATATGCCAACGCCATTTTGAATTTGCTGTGGAGAAGATATTAATTAGACCTACCAGATTGAAACACAACTACCATTGAAGTCCTTCAGCACATAAAGTGTTGTTGTAAATTTACTTTATTGTTTTGCAGATCAAGCCGCAGTTGTAAATTCAGCTTTGTTCAGCGATCAAGCAAAAAGTGAGTTTACAACGTTTATGACGAAAAAAAATCATTCTTTTCACATTTCTTTATCCAATCATCATTTTTATCATCATACAGTACATTCGGGCGTACCCGGACAGTAGTGTTAAATGCATAGTGGAAGCTTCAGTTAAAACAGGGGTTTCCAACCTGGGGGACATAGCCCCCTAGGGGGCCATGAGCCTTCTTCAAGGGGGCTATGGATAATTTTGATACATAATAACTTTTTTAATTTATTACCTCAAGTCCACTCAAACACTATATAACAAAAGAAATAAATTAAAATTTAATAAAAATACTAGTAGGCCTACACTTTGTCCAAATCTTCATGAAATGGTCTTTTATTCCCGGTTTTTATGACGTTTCTTAAATTTTTCAAAAGGATGAAAAAAATGGAGGGGCCTCGGATGTTTTAAAATTTTCAAAGGGGGCTACGGTGTAAAAAAGTTTCGGAACCCCTGAGTTAAGAGAACGCTTTTAGAGAACACCTTTAGCGAGTTTTTTTAGACAACGCTAAGCGCCTTTTAGCGTATGCTTTAATCACCAAGCCAAAGACAAAACATGTTCAAAAAACACATATTATAACTACTGTAGGTCATCCTACAAAATTATAGCTATTTATGTTATTAATACATATATTATAAAATGTATTATACATATTTAAGTAGAATATAGTATTATATATTATACAGTATATGTATTTATAGGAACTTCAGTAATATATACTATGAATATTCTAGTTTTTGTAAACAAGTTGTTTTGTTGACTACTTGGCTTGGTGATTGATAAATTTTCGTTTGTGTAACATCAATCACAAGTACGATATAACACATGCCAATAGAACAAACCCTGTGGAAGAAGTATGACGTTGATAGACAACCATTCGGGAAGTTTTTTGTACATGTCTGAAGAACAAATCTTTCGAAAGTATCTTGAAAGTGCAATTAACATTAGCGTAAAAGTACGAGAGCTTTGATATAATACAATGAATATCTGATGACTTGTCGGTAAATTGATTATGTTTAAATTTAATAAGAGAAGAGGAACTCTATGGAGGAGATCTATTAAAACAAAGATACGGAGTGTTCAAACGTAAAAATATCGGTTTTGTGCAGGTGAAAAGAACACAGTGTTCAAACATGAATATTACCACAGTATAAGCATAAGTCAGTGTGTTGTAGTAGTTCAACGATAAAACATCCGCAACATGCAAAAAACAAAGTTACTCAGGAGGAATAAGACAACAAATTTAGATGGAGAAGAAACAAGGAAGAGTCAGATAGAAAGAAAGCTTCACTAAAATATGAAAATTATGGAGAAATGCGTTATATTCTAGTTTTTTCTTCACGAATGCGTTTTGGTGAATGTTTTACATTGTCTTAGGTTTTTTTTTGAAAGTTTGCATTTAGCGTACCATAATCATATTAAATACAAGTAGGCCACCACAAATATTTCAAACAAGTGTTGAGGAAGAAACACTATTTTGGTAGAAAATCACTGTGGAAAGGTGTGTACATATATGTGACTCATATACAAGATAAAAATGATTGCTCAAGTAAAAAATAGACTGTTTTTGTATAGCAAAGAATAATTATCAACGAATGAGTGATTTAACAATTTGTATCTGTGCTTAGTGATAAGTATTGCATAAATATACATTTTTTTCTTGTTTTTAGATTCAAACACAATTTTATGATATTTTATACATGTCTTAAACAATAGTTTAAAGTTATTTTGAAAATGTTACACAAAATTAAAGCTTTAGGCCTACCTTTGAGTTAATATATGTAAAAAAAACACAAGAGTGGTGATAAAATACTGTGGATATGTAAAGACAGAAAGACTCGTTGGTAAACTTATTAAATTTTGATCCAATAAGGTCAGAGAAAAACTAAGGTGTTGGGAAGAACTTACTGAAAAGCAGTTGTACTGTAAGATCAAGTGAAGAAAAAGAGGATAAGTCTAATGTCTGGAAGTAAAAACTAGTACAAAGTGCATATGTCAGTACTAGGCTACATAGACTAACCACAAACCAATGTATTTTAAGTGAGATAAGGTAATAAAGATGAAACGTCAGGAACATGTAACCAAAACACAGTTCAAGAGAAACCAAACAAAAAGTTTAGATGTAGGAGCAAGATAAAAGAGTTAAATAAAAAATTAGAATCTTCATTAAAATACGGAAATTATTAAAGTATAGTCTTCACAAGCAATCTGTTTGAAATGAGGATAAGCAGAAAAGCGGAAAATTGTTCAAATAACATATTTTTAAGAATTAAACATTACATACGACAAAAGAAAGTCTAAGAAACTGGTTCAATGGTGAAAAAACAATGGAAGTAGTTGCTGATAATGAAAAACAAATCTTTACCTAATGGTTCTGTTGAATAAATTGGCGTCATTGGTTTGTAGTTGTTATAAGAAACCATCACACGTAAATGCTATAGTGCTCAGTTTAGTTCAGTTCAGTTGTTTTTATTTCTAACCATCATATCAAAACAATACACGTCAACATAGCAAAGGTCGAGAAAAGGGTAGAAGCGACAAAACGCGAACGCTAAAACGTGCTTGAGACCGAAGTAAGTTATTGAGTTGAAAAAAAATTGGCACGGTCCCTACACCTTCAGAAAAATTTAAGATATAAAGAGTAAATAAAAAAGAGAAAATGTTACAAAACAAAAACAAATAAACAACATATATTTAGGCTATAGCTTTATTAGCCCACATAGCTTCAGCTGATATATTTAAGATTTGTATGGACAGTTGCTATGAAGATCGGCCATGGTGCGTTATCAAGAGCGCTGGGCTGATGCTCGTAAGGGGAACACGTCTCCATGCGTTTAGCTCATAGCAAAGAAGAGCAAGGCAGGCAAAGAAAACCCCACAAAGAAATTCTACCACGAGCAAAGCCATTTCAAGCGCAACGCACCAGGCATTGCACGACTCACAAAATAGATAGGCTATAACTTGACGACATGCAAACAATGACAAAAACAAATAAAACACACTAGCAAATACAACATCATCATCTTGCGGAAATTCAATTATACCCAGGGAAGTTATGTCTTAAAGATATCAAGCGTGCTTTGATAAAAGTTGCGTTGACAAAGCGATAATTCTAGACCCCAGTCAGCTAAACACGTCACCTCCACACTGATCCAACGTTAGCGAACGTTGAATTAATGCAAAATGACAGGCATCGCCAGCTGAGATGTAGTAGTGGCATGTCACAGTAATATGATAAATTTGGGTTACCGTATATTTTACACGTTAAACCATAACAAAAGTGAATAAAAAATCCAATTTGGCATATGAGAAAAATAGATGAACAATCAGACAATAGCATGACGATCCAGTCCAAGATATTGATATAAAAACAACTGATTGGAGCACATGGCCACCGCTTCACCGAAAGATGGCGATCAGTCGAAAAGGATGGAAAAACTTTTGCAGATTCTGTAGAACTTCTGTGGACAAAAAACACAAGAACCAGAAGGCCAGTAGGAGTACTTACAACCTTACTATTTTGCTAATAAATCTACACACATTGGCCTATCATTTCCGGGCAAAAAATATTAGTATGTTTGGTGCATATAATACTTAGATAGGATTATTTCAAGGAAGATTTAACTTGTTCATTTTTGATTTAAAGCCTTTTACAGTTTTGCATTCATTTCTTATAGTAGGGGGAAGCTTGTTTCAAACTGTTGGCCCCATGTACCGTATTGATTGTTTGCAATTGTTAACTTTGCAATATATCAGAATATAAGGAGAATTACTTCTTGTTGTTAGGCTACTTGATTGTTTGCACATAATTATAACATTGACTGTTGTGGGAAGTAGCTTTTTTGAATATTTAAACATGAAAGTTGCAATCTCTGTATTTTTCATGTGGTTAATTTATTTTAAATTATTGAGTTCCATTACACCTTTTATGCTTTCTCTGCGGTCAATGTCAAATACTTTACGAAGAAAGTTATTGCATGTAGGCTACGTTGTAGCTTTTGAAACGTAGTTTTGTTTTCATGACACCATATTGAGATACAATATAATATCTGACTCTTAACTAGAGAATGGTAAATGGAGAGAAGTGCCTGTTTGTTTTGGAAAGGCTTAATTTTTTTGTCACGCAGAGTGTTGATCTTATTTTTTGAAGCAAGATGTCCAAATGAGATTCCATGACAAATGCTCGTTTAAAATTATTCCTAGAAACTTTATTGAGGTAACTTGTTCTATGTTGTTTTTTCGAATATTCAAGGGTGGGTTGCATGATAGTGTCTTGCTTCCTTGACTTCAAAATAATATATGTTTGGTTGTGGTGATATTTAGAGACAATCGATTTGTTGATAGCCATTGATCTATGCATACAAGCTCTTGATTTGCCATATCATATACGGCAGAAACGGTTTTATTTTTATATATAATGGTGGTGTCATCTGCAAACATAATTGCAGTTCCGTGTTAGGGCAGTTAGGAAAGTCATTTACATAAATCAGGAATAGAAGATGGCCTAAGATAGACCCTTGTGGGACACCCAAAGATATGTTGTTAACATTAAAAGATAGAGTGCCATTGAAAACCACTCTTTGTTTTCTATTACTCAGGTAACTCATGAACCAATCATACGCATCTTATTCCGAAATGATATAATTTTAGCTAACAATATTTTATGGTCAATGGTGTCAAAGAAATTACTCGCCTATAGTGACTTCGTGTATAAGAACACTTTGCTTACACTTTGGCTCAAAAATTTCCGTATAAGGACACTAGTTAGTTTGTGATACAATAATATATACTTTCTCCATGCGCAAGCAAGATGATAAAAAAGGTTTATGAATAGGCTTCATAGTTGTGATGTAATAAAAGCGTAAGCAAAGAGTCTACTGTGGCTGCTAGGCTAGTTTCAGGCTTTCGTTTTTCGATTTTTTCAAAAAGTAACTTTATTTGATGTGTTGATTGTAATTAACGGCTTGTTTTGTTTGTTTACTGGTTTGGGTTTGTACACAGTATATTCTGACAGTAGCCTGTTCTATAGTTTTGTATTGTACCATACTGAAGTAGCTGATTCAACAATCACTATGTAGGCTACAGTAGAACTTGCATATAATGGACACGTATATAACGGATAACCGTATACAACGGACTAATTCTCCAGCCCCTTTGAGGAAAACAATGTAAAATATCTCGTACATAACGGATATCGCATACAACGGACGAATTTCGTTGGTCCCGACTGGTCCGTTATATGCGAGTTCTACTGTAGTCATCTGCGGCCAGTTTACCTTGACTTCGTATATAGTGACACTTCGCTTATAGTGACACATTTTCCGCGGTCCCTTCAGGTGTCACTTTAAGCGAATTCTACTGTAATTTTTAAACAAACACTCTTTTCTTCGTAATGAATGTAGTAGTTCTTTATTAAACCAAGAATTGTTCTTTTTGAAAAGTGTTTTTTGTAAAGGAAAATGCTTATTAAATTGACTAGTAGGCTATACTCTCTTATGAATGACTCATAAGCTTCATCAGCATCAGTTTGATTTAAGCAACAAGTGATGTCCATATTTTCCAGAGCATTAGAGAAATTTTGTATGTTTGAGAGATTAAATTATCTGGTATATTGATGACATGTAACTAAGGGTTTTCCAGCGTTTGTACAATGCATAACTGGGAAGAGGTCTGAGATTGCATTAATTAGAATTCCACACCGACTTTCATATTTGATCTAAGACTGTTGCACTGGTGTCAATTATTCTAGTAGTTTTATGAGTGGGTAAAAAGAATTTGAAAACATCAAGTCTGTAAAATTGCCTACATTGATGTTTTCATAATCCAATAAATTATAATTAAAATCTCCCATTATGTAGCATTGTTTTGATGTACCTATGTTATTAATGCACTCACTAAGCAGATCAAAAAATTCAAAATTTCAAGAAATTCCAAATTTCAAATTCCAAATTAGCATCCAATGCAGGTGCTCGATAAATGCTACCACAGGTCACTTGTTTACCACCAACGAAAATAGCAATAAAAATAGACTCAAATACTTTTTCTTTCATAATGGTTAGGTCATCACGCTTGGTATACATAATATCACTTTTTAAGTATATTCCTACTCCTCCACCGCGACTGTTTATTCGAGCATTTGATATGAATGTATAGCCCGGTAGGTTTAAGTAAGGACCTTTTGAAATAGGCTGAATCCATGTTTCGACTACAGAAATTAAATCAGGACTGATGTTTATAGAGATCAGCAGGGCCTCAAGTTTGGTGAAATTTTTTACATTAATAATAGACCGAGCATTGATACATAACGAAGAGAAGACTGGCCCTAGTGAGCAGTCCATTTTTAGTTTATTGACCGTTGTTGAGTTTGAGTCTACATATGTTTCAGACATATTAGGCATAAATAGGTTATCTATGTCATTGTTGTTTGTGTAAGATGTGCTAGCAATGTAACCAAGTGTGAGTGTTCAAGTAATTTTATTATGTTTAAACGTAAGTTGATGGTAAACAAACTGGTAAAGACGATTACAGACAAACAATTATTAAAATCTACAAACACAAAGGTTCTTGATGTTGTAAAACAAGATTATTGCAACTGGTTTTGTTCGTGGTTGATACACGTGGGTCATTTAATAAAGCATCATCATGCATTTTCAAGCATATTTTTTTTATCAAAACCGGTTTAGACCTGTTCAAAAGCTACCATAAAATGTACACATTGCTTGATTTTTATTTAGATCTTACAAAACACTTAAAGTTACACAAAAGATTGAGATACTTACGAAAGTTTGCAAACAACAACACGGTGAAATGAAAAAAAAAACCTTTAAATGATGTAAATAAATGAACATTCACCGAAAACTAAAAAATAACTTAATTGTCACAAAATCAAGTTGAAACGTTATTGTGATCGATTTAAAATAAACCACTAATTTTTTATATAAATCATGTTCAGACTTGTTTAAACCTATTCGGACTAACGGGTGGATGGGTTCCGTCCATACCTAAAACTTTCATCGATTACGTAAAAGTTACTGGGTCAAATTAGCTGAAGTTTTATGACTTTTCCTAAAAAATATTCATCTTTGTTTTAGTAATAAAATGACATTTTTATGTGGTATAGGTTTTTAGTTATCAGCAGTTTTTGACACCCTACTCCTAAAATTGCCAGGTCATCTGAAAAACTTTATCATCTTGTACAAGCAAGTATGCAAACATTTGTATGGTTTTGTGCCTTCCAAGATTTACTGCGAGACCTACATGACTACTGACCATTTTGGATTACATGCATGACTGGACCATGTGCCTTTAACGAAGATATTAGCGATTTTAGGAGTTTATGACGGAGACATCGGAAAAATTAAAAAAAAATGACTACTTTTAGCAAAAAAGCAATAGCAAAAAACTGGTAGAGTATGTGTGTCCACTTAAAATTTTAACCAGTTTGTCAATAATTTTGCTTTAAATTTGCGAAAAAAGCAACCTCGTAACGTTTTTATATCAAAAGTTATTAACAAATGAAAGTGTGGATGGAATAAGTCCACACGTCAGGCCATTACCTCACAAAAATAGCTTAGTCCGAATAGGGTTAAAAAAATGATGAGTTATGTCCATTCTAATCCAATGGACGGTGTTATATGGTTGGAAAAAATTAATAATTTTGGTATTACTGTATACAAACAAGTAAAATGTTATTGCTTTATGTGTTTAATCTTAGTTCAGTTTCAAAATTGAAATTTTGTACGCACAAAATTATCGCAATTCACGAAGGTTACACCATTCTAAATTGAGTTTATTTTTTATCCACCGTTTTTATTATAAGTAAACTCGTGATAAGTAGATTGTAGCTAGAACACACGTAAAAACCTAATAAGTTGTTGCAAAAGTGTTTGCTTGTCAGAAAAAACCTGATTGCTTGTCAGAAAATAGTAAAATAGATCAAAGGTAAAGGAATTTTTCATCTATTTACGTTGGAATATGAGCAAACAAAAGTGACTTAAATTCATAGATTTTTGCGTTTTTTAAGTGAATCATGTTATGACTGAGAAAAAAAATCACAACCGTGTGTACAAGCAACTGAAGTGATGTATAGAAGCAAAATAAATCGAATTGTGTGTTCAAAAATAACCCAAAATCAAAATACTAGATGTAGGATTCGAACCCACGTGGACAATTGGTACTTAAGACCAACACCTTAAATCACGCGATCAATCTAGTTTGGTATAAACAAGTGCTCAGTACACATGACCCACCTAAAATTTGTTATATTAGGTCTGTTTTAAACAACATAAAACAGTTTATTGCAATTTCATTTGCAAAGATGTTTTGACAATGATAAAAAAAGACGTATAAGTCATAACTCGACTGTAAAAACTGGTGATCATGACATTTTTGTATGTCGTTTTACTCATTCCAGTTGTGGAACAAGTTTAGATCTTCTAGTATAAAACGATTACGTGTTACTTACAATGACTCTTTCAGAATATTGCACAATTTGCCTCGTTATGTCAGTGTCCGTGAATATCAAGTAATTAATAATGTAACTACGTTTGATGCTTTATTGGGGAAAAACATGTTTTCTTTTATTAACCCATATAAGACAAACGTTGCGTTTTCGCAACAGACAAGTAGGTCGCGCTTTTTTCTATTTCTAGGTCGAACTGCTTGAGATTTTGCGGTCAGTCCAGTTTCATTAGTTAGTTTAGTGCTGTCAGAGTCAGAAACAACTTTGCTTATCTGTGTATTAGCCATACTGAAGTTTTAACATAGTTCTGAATTTCGACAATTTTTTGGAATACGATGGCTGCAAGAAATATTAGGTAAGTTGTATTTTTATATGACGAATTTACAATTTTTTTTAGTGTGTATCTTAATTTAATGTATTAGGTATTGCTTGGTTCACTTACATAAAATCTAGCTGTATTCTAAGTAGAAGTGTTTTCGTGTTCAAAATGAGTGGCAATTTTTGTTGCGTTTTCGCAACGTTTGTCATCACGGATGCGCTGAACGATGCGTTTTCGCAACGTTTGTCATACCGTGAGCTTTCGATGTAGGAACGCTTTGTATTTTATTATGAATTGATTGCTGTTGATAATGAAATATGCTAATCTGTAAATAAAGTTTTCTTTACAAACTATAATCTGACCCAACTCAATCCATCTGCTATCTGTCTTTGAATTTTTTATAACATATTACATTAGTTTCGTACATAATTACAGTAGGCCTATAACGAAAACCTCATGGAAAAATATTTAACCGCTATCCAAGTTAGAATTTATTTGTCAAGAATTATATATTAATTATTAAAATTCTACAATGTGCTTCAAAGATCTGTTGAAGGTTTTCAAGTAATACCCCACAAGCCCGACTTATCTTCCATATCATAACAATTTTTCAGTGTTACAGGAAATATTTTGAGCTAACTGTTGTCCTTATTTAGTGATTGTTGTCGAAAGCAAATTACATTGTTGTTTTACTTTTCTAATTCTAGTTTTCCCACACGTGTGGTTAATTATTTTTGTCTCCATTGTTAGGAAAAAGAGATTGGATAAAGAGTTGGAAGAACTTGAAAGATTCTCTGACAAAGAAAGTTTTGAAGAAAAAAATGATGATAACATCACTGTCGTTCAAACGTCTGAAGAAATTAGAGTGTTTATCGCTCCACCGGATAATGGAAATATCACTGATGAAGATTCAGGTGACGAAGGAAATGTGCAGCTGGGCCATTTACCGCGTGATCAGCTTACGGCTGAAGCTATAGTGGTAACGCCCGGCTCCTTCAGTCTCACAATACAGGATAAATATTCGAGGCAAGAAATGGTACTTTTCAATCCTCTCCTACATGTTGAATGTATGTGTGTTGAATGTAATAACCACCTTCACTCGCCAACAGCCAAGACATGCTGACCTTTACCAGATCACTGGTACAAATCTGGCTTAAAAAATATGGAGTCCCTCTGCAAAAAACAGGAGGACAACGGTCGCTAACAAATGCGATCAATGCAGAGATGCGGTTTGATCAAATTGTTCATGATATCGTTCCAAGTGAACCCAAAAGCTGCCGAAGATGCAGACAATGCCAGAGCCAAACAGTATAGGCTACGTCTGCAAGAAATGCGATGTTCCTTTACATTTGAAATGCTCTCAACATTACCACTAACAGTGAATACGTTTTTACGAGTGAGTACATGATAATGTAACCGTTTTTCCAGCAATAAATCTTGCAAACTGCCAAGCTGACTTAGTGTACTAAATATTACAATATTTCAGAAAAACACTGCAGACAGATCATAAACTGATATACATACAACTAAACGGATGAAGATAATAGCTAGGAAGATCAAGAGATTAGACAGACATAGCCTATATATATGTTTTAAGTCTGTACGGATCAATTGCGACAACAGCAATAGTATGCGTGGTGACAAACGATGCGTTTTCGCAACATCCACTGCCGGCGGGATGACAAACGATGCGTTTTCGCAACGTTTGATTTTTGCAAATATTTCAATAAATCAACAAAACTTAAAATTTTTTTTGGCAATTATCATCCCTTTACACATAATTAAAGATGATATGTGACTTTCACAAATTTTTAAGCATCTTTATTTTTCATGTCTTATATGGGCTAACCGTTGCATACATTCCTCAAATCGCTTTATATCAGACATGATGTCATCTGATTGTTTTTATCGTTCTGAATACTTTCAACTCTTCCAACGCTCATTGTATGTAAATTTGTAACAGTAGATAGCCTATTTAGTGAGCTTTTAAACCGACGGCATCCAAGGTGGCTCTCTGTGACCTTTGTGCATTTTCAGTTTGTGTATTACAGTATTTCGTTGTTTTTTTTTTCGATATGGACAGCTTTGTCTGACGCAAATAAATAATAAATAAATATGTGACAGTGTTATTGACAAAAACAGTGTGCTTTCTTTTCACGCTTTCCCACAAAACAAGGTGCTGAGAAGAAAATGATCGAAGTTTTCTTCAAGTGTTCGAAAGTAGGATGGGCCATACAAAACTAGTCGTATATGTTCACTTCACTGAAGATGATTTTGTTAATACCACTTAAGTAAAAATAGTCTTAAGCAAACTTTACATTTTGAAGAAATTTGCCATAGGCTACCATCTATAAAAGCAAAGATGCAACCAGTTGCTGATGATGATTTCAGCACTTCCAAACAACAACGTTTACAAAAACGTACCCTTGCACAGGTAAACTAGGATTTTACATGTATAGACTCTGATATGTACGTAACTGTATAACTAAGACTTTGTTAACACCGGCACTGACAACTTGCATTGCGCAATGCTCACTGCTTGCAATTTCAGCACTTTGGTAAGGTTGGCGAAAGTACCATTTCTGTGGCTCTTTACGTTAATGGAAAATCATCACACGGAGGTATATACCTTCGTAGTCATTTCAGTGTACCTACTGGCAGGGACGGATTAAGGGTTTATGGGACCCTGGGCTGAGCTGAAAGTGGGGGCCCTTATCAAGTGACATTTTTCGCTAAAAAGGTTATCGATCAATGACGCTAAAAGCATTTCTCAGCTAACCCTAACCCTAACCCTAACCAAGAAAATTGTAAGGAAAAACCTGGTTAATTTTTAATAGTATTGTTTCGGAAAAGATTCGTTTTCTGGTTGAAAAGCAAATTTAGGAATGACAATAAACTTTTAGTGCTTGGTGTGAATGGTGTCAAATACTTAAACACAAAACTGTTGAGATACAGAGCGATCAAAGTAAGCTGAATCGTTTCACAAAAAATAAAATGGACGCTTTCTTGCTTTTCTCGTGGCAAAATCGCTGATCAATTCTTCAAAATTCAATGAATCCAAAATATCGCGTTTAATGCTTAGAAGCGAAAGATTCGAAACTCGCTCTTGCTGCGAAGAATTTCGAATTCGTTTTTGATTCTCTTTAATTTTTAAAAAGATCTTTCTCCACTGCAGTTGGAGACCATCATACACAAATACATTCGCAGAGCAACGAAGACATTGGGAAAGGTTTCAACGCACCTGTTTTCCCTTAGAAGTAAGAACATGTTGAACTCAACACTATCTTCCACTTCGTGTTTATCAGGGTTTTCTGAGGCTTCTTTTCCACCATCAGCAGTTTTCACTTTGAAAAATTCTGCAAAATGAACTGTTTCAGTTGGAAAATTGGCTTCGAAATCCATGGGATATTCCTTCATCAATGCAACAGTAGCTTGCTGAATCTCGTTAGCGCTAAGATCCGTCAGTTTTGAAATGAAACCAAACTTACTTTCGACGTCACGGTATGCTTTCAAACGCATCCAGTTCTGCAGATAGTTTGTCAATTATGGCAAGATACACTTCAACTCTAAATTTATCTCTTGAGGAAAAAATCGTTGGCTCTGTAGAGGGCTCATCAAAATGCCTATAACGTTGGGTTTGAATTCGTTTTGAAGAACTTGCGCAGGTGTTGGATCCACATTTCTTCTTACCTTTTCTTCATACGTTTCAAATTTGGATTTTTCTCAATTTTGACAAAGCTCATGAGACTTTGTAACAAATGTACTGCATTATTCAAACACAATCCACTTTTTTGAAGGGACAGGTGTTTTCGAAACCTTTCCAAAATTGCACTTCACATTTCAAGCAAAATAGCTGTCTCCAGTTGTTTCAACTTTTTTACAAATCCTTCTTTGCTCTCTCGAGATTGAGCATCATCAGAGGCCAGTTCTTCAAGCGCTAAAATGGTCTCACTGATCCTTTGTTTAATGCACTGACTGTATCATATCTAGTTGACCATATGAGTTGACCATTATCTATTGTATCAGATAATGTCTTTAAAACATTCAAACCATCTAGGAATTTTCGATGGAATTGCCAGCGACAAGTAGGCATGAATAAAGGCTTTGCAACAATTCAAAAAGCTCAGCGGCAGAACGGCATGTTTCTACAGCACAGCTAGGCCTATTGCCTACTGGCACATCTGATAAAGCCTACCCAGCTGCCTAGCCCATCAACCTACCCAACCGACGCGGCGGCGGCAAAAAAAAAAAAAAACAGCGCAAGCCGTGTTTTCAATATTGAAATTTTGTTTTCAAAAAAATCCGTACCATTTCCAGATATGAAAGTAGCAATATAAATATGTTTTTTGTTAAAAAAATAATGAATAACTGGGGCGGGGCAGAGGTTCTGCAGCACCGCAGCACATATGGGCGAGCCGCCCCTGCTTGTTTGAGATACGAATTAAAGCAGCAATCTCCAGCTGTGCAACTAAAAAAATAATATATTTTTTCATTGAGGTGGGGGCCCCCAAAAGTGGGGGCCCTGGGCTTCAGCCCAGTCCCCCCCTTTTAATCCGGCACTGCCTACTTCACTGGTGAGGCCACTTAGAAACCGAAAGGAGAATACGGAGACCTATCCAACCAGTAAGGATGCTACATTAGGCTAAAAATACCCTAAACGCTAAAGATTGTACACTAAAAGAAGTGATTTTATTTCCTTGCAGGCAGTATCGGTTATTTGTCTGCAGGCATGTGTTGAAGTGTATACTACATTACTACAAGGTGATGCTCTCGGAAGCAACAATCGGATTGTGATGCCGTCATGCATTGTTTGGCGAATCCGAAACAATTTTCCAGATCCAGATGGCCGTTACACCGGATTTCAGTGGCCAACTGAAGGCACATTATAAGAGAGAGAACTTCTATATATTTTTGAATAGTGATGATGAATTAAATATGAATGATGATTCGTACGATTTCTTCATTTTTCACTTCAAGTATATTTTAGGTTTTGTAGGAACGTATCCAGTACAGTTTTATTAAACTGCAAAAACAATAGATCTTCTAAAAAAGCAACCGCTTGTACCAACTCCGACTAAACTGTGATCCACCAATTACATCTAGGAAATGTTCGTTTCATCCGTTGCTAACGACGTCCACTTAGTATGACGTAATACCAACAAAGTCGTCCCAGAGCAGTGAAATATGGAGTTTCGCCTATGGTGGCGCTGCGGAGCGGTACTTTGATGTAAATTACGCCCTAACCAGTCGAGCTACGAGGTTAAGATTAAAAAGTTCGCTAAGTATAATTCTACGCGAAATGCTTTAAAAAGTTACTATACTTGGATCCAACCTGTCAGGGGCACTTTAACCTTGTAAAGACTATGAAATATACAGGGTTACAGATATTAGCCCATGTCAACTTCAAACAGTAATAATTCTATAACTTCATACATCCATTCTAATAACCCTTTCTGGTTTTCAAGGTAAAGCGACACACACATATATATCGTTACAGTTACATAAAAGATTCATACATAGCGTTTGAAGGCTTTTCCCCAAAGAAGCAGTCCATGCAACAACAATGGTGACGTCAAAAGTCTGCATCGTGCATTTGTTACTAGATAGGAGAAATATTTTACTGTAACAATAAAGAAATAATATGGTAGGCAGATAAACACGATTGTAAATCGACTTCCTTCCGTTAGAAGGAGTATTTGAGATTACGTATTGGGCGATTTTGCACTTTTATTCACAAAGGCATGTAGTCTGGACGTCTGAAGGAAATTTGTCCCGGGCGAGATGTCATCCTTGAAAGATTTAACTATAATGGATTTATGCAGCCAGTGCAGGATAACGAAAAAATACGATTTCCTTTCTGTGACATAACTTAGAGCAGGTGATATATACAGGAGAAAATAATTGCACAAGCATAGAAACATTAACATTTACAACAATAATAACTAACTTATTTAACAGGCTATTAAATAGTATTTTAAAGTTTTGCAGCTTTGCTCAACTATGTAACGTTACCACCCAAACTACTATCCATGTTTTAATCTTCAAGGATCTGCCATATTTATAATTAAATATACTGACTCACATACAGCGATGATTATTATCATTGTGGTTTGTAAACTAAATTTGTTATAAATGTAGTAGTTGCATCCATCTGTGATATTAGTTGATTTTATTTATTGGTTTCAGTACTTCTCTGTTCCGTGGGAATGAAGGATAGAAGAATCCAGGATTCCCAGTTAACTGCTTCTTCTGTATATAATAGCTACCGCATTGCTGCGCATGGACGATTGGATAATACTCCATCTGATGGAGGATTTTGGTTGGCTCGTAGTTCTCGACGTAAGAAGTTATAATGTTCCTACATGAGTAAACAACTGATGGAAATAGTAGGGAGTGATACGTTATAAGCAAAGAATGTATCTTACTATGCCTGATCAAAGTTCTTAACAACAATTCTTGCTCTTGTTAAACTCATTTATTACGTCACTTCTTTTCATTGTATTGAATTTCTCAACATAATTTACTTGAAGACTTCCCGCGTTTTCGATACAGAGGTTGAAATTACTCGCGTTCGTACTTGCGTCGTATAGTTTACAATTCTATCGCACGTCATTGCTTATCTGTGTGTCTCTTGCACTATCTGAAATATAACTTCAAGCAATCAGGACGATAAGTTGCTTTCTTTACTGGGATACTCGAAACTCGACCATCCTAGACTACTACTGTTATCGACGCACAACCACTAAACTACAACGTTCTATGGCGCAAAAATTTGGATTAATATACCAGTTGAAATTCGCAAATCCTCCTTCACAACTTTTAAAAGAATGTACAAAAAAAAATTATCAACACATATTAGGCAAATGCTAAATTACTAACCAGACTTGCAATTGTAACTGAGTTTTAGTCGCCATTTCTGGAGATAAGCTGAGAGGTTTTTTATGTACTGGGGGTGGTGTCTTCTAGGTTTTGCTACGGTTTTGTGGTGGAGAATTGCCAAGTCGTCCGCATATGCATTTTTTACGAAGACCGTAGCAGGTCGTGGGTGTAGATGTTAAAGAGAAGTGAAACCAAGACTGATCCTTGTGAGACGCTACTTTTCAGACGTCTCAGTCTGCTTCGCCGTGAGCCATGAACAGGAATCGAAGCTTCGCCTTCACCACCGGAAAGTTCCATAATCATATGGACCATGTGTTGGTATAGAAACAAGCGAAGCAGCTTGTGTGTTTTGTGACTTGTGTTGTGTTTATGAATATGGGCCTGTCTCTTTAGTGCCTGATGCAAATAAATAAATAAATAAAAAAAATGAGCCAGCCACCGTGCCAAACGGTGTCGTAAGCAGGTGTAAGATATAAAAATACAGTGCTGGCCTTCTTTTTTGCCTCAAAGCAATCCTCAATGACTTCGATCAAGAGTGTGACCTGATCTACGGTAGATTTTCAGCACTAGAACCCAGCTTGCACCTATAGATCAGTCTTTCGAGAATTTTGAAGAGAACACAGAAGAAAGATGTCGGGCGATAGCTCTGTAGGTTCTCTGGTGGCTTGTGAAGCTTAGGGATCACAACTACTAAAGCTCCTCTCCAGATTTTTGGGATTGTGAGGTGGTGCAGGCAGGAAGAGAGGAATTTACGTAACCAGGACTTTAGGATAGGGCCGGCATGGAGCACAAGCTCAGGGCAGATCTTATCCAGCCCTGGAGACTTGTGTGGTTTCATTAGGCGAAAGGCGGTGGTAAAACTTTGGAGTGAAATCTTCGGATATTGTTTCCTGCGTGTGTATTGCATGAAGTCTGCGTTGCATGTTTCAGGTGGTGGTAACTGTACACCGTGCAGTAGACTTGTTGGTCAAGAGGCTGTATTGATTCCAATCGGCTTTTTTGAAGTTTCATTGCTTCACCGGCGAACTCGGGACAGGAGCCGCGATGTTTGAGGGATGAGAGACGGCCGGTGTTGGACCGCGAGAACTTTTCAAGCACACGTCTGTCTGGATGAGAGCTGTCGACACTCGCGAAGGCCAAGTCAGCGTATGTCCATGTTCCCCAGCAACTGCGGTGGAAACTGGCTGGTTCCTTTGGATTGAATAGGAGGGCAAGATGGCTTGTAGAGGCCCAGTCAGCCAGCAATTCTCCGTCGCTGCTTGTGTCGTTGTAGCCTCAGTTCAGTTCAGTTGTTTTTATTTCTGACCATCATATCAAAAACAATACACTTCAACATAGCAAAGGTCGAGAAAAAGGTAGAAGCGACAAAACGCGAACGCTAAAACGTGCTAATGACCGAAGTAAGTTATTGAGTTGAAAGAAATTTGGCACAGCCTCAGTCGGTATGCTAGCAGTTGAAGTGACCAGCGTAGAGACTGGGAGAGCGAAACGTTGGAAGGGATGATAGCAACATTCGCGAGGGTGGGGGCTTGTAGATGTTGATGTTGTTGTAGTCTGAAATACAAATGCACACCCACTCAATCACGGCATCAGTTGGAGATTGGTCGACAAAGGCCAACTTCAGGATCACATGCACAAACGTGGCAATGCTGTGTTTCCTGCCCAAGGTAGACCCGGCTAGCGTGTAGTTGGGACTAGTTAGCCTATCTGCAGATGTGCAGTTGGTCTCTTGAAGGAGGATAACAAGTGTCCGGTTGGTATGCTGATCCGCAACTTTGATCTTGCTTGTTGTGTAACCTTCAATATTGAGCTGCAGGATAGCGGGGCGTTTGAACTGGTCCATTGCCCCCTGGTGCTGTGTCGTCCAGGTGAGGGGTTTTGGTTGACCAGTTCTATTTCTCATCTGGTTGAAAGCAGGTGTTACTCATAGGGTGGGCACGAGGAGCCACTTTTCGTCTATCTCAAAAGCATTGATTTGATTGGAACACCAAGCGAGTAATCAAGTCAGACTTTTGTGCCTTGTTGACAAAAGTGGTACGTTTGAATGACGAAAGACCAGAGCAGTATGAATCGTTGCTACGTTTTTTCTTCTTAGCTTTCTTGGACAAGGATTCAATAGACGTTGCATTGTCAATTGCGCCTGATTCGTCGAATGCGCCTCAGCCCTATACATTAGGTCGCTACTTGATTTTCTTTTTTATTTTTGAACCTTTTAAGCCACTCCATGAGTCGAGAGGCTCTGCCTTTTACCACCCTTGGGCAGTGGCGGCGACACTCACAGATCGAGGATCGAGCATACCCCGTTTGTGCATGTTGGAGAGGAATAGTCCAACGCCAGTACGCATGCAGTTGGGACGCACTCAGGCCTTTCTTGCCAAATGCATTCCGGTTGGGTGGGGGCTGGTGTCGGAGATGAACTTTTGGAGTCTTGAGGAGTTCTTCTTCCACTCCGAGCTCCATTGGTGGTCCGCCCAGGTAGCCGCACTGATGGATTGGTCTTCAGCGGTTTTCATCAGCAGTTGTGCGGCACGTACAAATGGGTGTCTCGATTTCAGTCGCCGAGGTTTCTCGTTCACAGACTCGTAGAGACTTGAGTAGAGCAAGTGGTTGGGGTTCGTAGCGCGACGAGAGAGAGACAGGATGGCTTCTTCGCAACGAGGCTCAGCTGGTTGGATGCCTGCAAGGACAGGGAGATTGTCCAATGGTGTAGGTCGCAGACATCCTGACACGATACGCAAGGCGTCGTATATGACAGTGTCAATTTGATGGCAGTGGGCACTGTGGCTCCACAGGTGCACAGTATTCAGCTGGAAAGTGAACTAGCGCAATAGTGGCAATGCCCAGAGTGTCAAATCCGGCTCCCTAGCCTGAGCAGGACAGACGCCTTTGCAAAGCTGTGCTTGTTGAGATATTTTTGTGTAGTGACTTCAAATTTTGAAGCGACCTGTCAAAGACTACCCCTAGGTATTTAGGGTTTGGGTAGAAGGGCAGGGTTTTCCATTGGTGTTGATCTTGATCTCACGCTTTGCTTCCCTGTGGTTGAAGTGGAAGGCTGTCGTCAATTTTGGCTTCGCTGAGGTTCAATCTTTATCTGTGAAAGTATACCGAAAGTGTCAACATGTCTTGATTTATAGTCCCTTTTAATGTTTCCCAATGATTCGACAGGTGTAGAATGACTAAATCATCGGCATAGGCGTACTTTGCGGATACTGTGTTTGGCAAGTCGTGGGTGTAGACTGTAGATGTTAAAAAGAAGGTTGCCCCAGACAGATACCTGAGGGACGATATTCTTAAGGCCTCGTAACCTGCTTGGTTTACAACTTCTGATGGTGAGAGTAAAGCTTCTGTTGTAAACCAGCTCCATGTGGACCATGTGCCTGTTTTGGAGCATATGGAGGATATGGTGCCATACGGTGTCGTATGCGGCTGTGAGTCCAAGAAACACAGCACCAGCCTTCTTCTTTGCTTCAAAGCAGTCTGCGATGTCTTGAGTCATGAGAGTGACTTGGTCTACAGTAGATCTTCCACGTCGAAAACCAGCTTGCTCCCTATGCAAGAGTAGATCTATAATTGGTTCGACTCGAGTGTAGAATAGACTCGAGTGTAGAATAGATAAGTCTAGATAAGATGATGAGAAGAGATATAGGTTGATAGCTATTCGAATCCTCTTGTGGCTTATGAGGCTTCGGGATCGCGAATACTTTGACTCTTCTCCAGATTTTGGGAACTTTTAATTGGTATAAGCAGGAAGACAGGAATTTGCGCAGCCAAGACTTTATGGCGGTGCCAGCATGAAGTATAAGTTTGGGGCAGATTTGTTAAGATCAGGAGCCTAACGGGTCTTAGTTAATTAGAGGGCAGCAGTGAACTCATTCGATGGAAATTCACCAGAAATGCTTTCCTCGTCTGGTGTTGGAATTTTCCCGAGATTAGACGTTTTCCTCTTTACAACTTTGGAGAACTTGCGGTGGCCTGTTTTATAGGTCCTGTTTTTCACTAGTTGTGATGCGATGTTATTGGCAGTAACGGGACGTTGGCGGGAAGGGCGTGCTGAACGGCCCGTAAGGTTGTTGACAGTACTCCATGCTATCCGGCTAGAGTGTGAAAGTTAATAGTGTTGACGGTGTCTTTCCATTGCTCTAGCCCTGTGAGTCCAGCCGATCGAGCAGTCTTGTTGCGGCTGAGTTAGAGGCAACAACTGTTGAGTCACAAACATAAGAGCGGTATAAAATTTCGCACTCTGAATCCCAGCACGGCGTGCAGTTCTTTTAGCGGCCGCGGGGATAGCTTGTTTAGCTGCGGATTTGATGGCACGGCAGAAGTCTTATTGGCCTCATCCACGTTGGTGGTAGAAGATGATGGTATATTTTCGCCACGGTTTGATTGCTTATGAGGCTGTAGCGATTCCAATAGGCCTTTCTGAAGTTCCATCGCTTCACTAGGGCATTTGGGATGAGAAAGATAAGCTTAGGCAGGGCTTCCCGATTGGGGGTGCTCGCACCCCCTAGGGGTGCGAGTGGCTGTTGCTCGGGGTGCGAGAATCCACCGAGGAAAAAGAGCTATACCGTATATTGAGATGGATATTGTTTAACGAGGGAGATGGTGATTATCTCTCAGAGCATTCTATATTGGCCTATACAGCACAATGCACAATAACAAGAAAATACCACCCGACAAGTTGCTGATAACAAAAAGGCTGTGGTCCGAACGTCACGTGATTGGTGGTGGTATAATGCGATAATGTTGTGTCAGCAATTTGCTTATTATTTGCAATTGTTTGCTCATTTATTGTTTGTTCCACTTGCTACCACTTGGCTGTGTGAATCGGGATTTTCATCTCTACTTTACATGAAGAATAAATACCGCAACCTCCTGGACCCAGAAAATCATCTGCGCACAATTTGTTACACAATGTCCCACGTTTCAAACAAATAATTGCAAAGAAGAGGAAGAAGAAAAGCCAAAGATCTTGATTAACGTCATTATGTTCTCAGTTTGTGTTATTTCTTTATTTAATGGCTTTGCATTTTATGTGATTGCGTTGTTAAGGGCTGCCCTTTTTCTTATTTGTTAGCCATACAAAGGCCGGTGAGCTGCCAGACGTTTTCGTACGTATTTTGAATTTTTGTTTCAGAACCACTCCGCTTCAAAACAGGGAGTGCGAGATTGGCTTCATCAATCCTTGGGTGTGGGGTGATAAACGAATCGGGAAGCCCTAGCTTAGGGGCAGTGATAAACGAACGTAGGTGTTTGAAACGTGAGAATTTCTCCAGCACATGTCTGTCTAGAAGAAATTTGTCTGTATCCATGCTTGCAAAGGCCTGGTCGAGGTTTATGCCCGTTCCCCAGCGTACGAACCAGAAGCTGGCCGGATATTTTGAGTCTTAAAGGGGACGAGGTTGTTATTTGTAGCACAAGTAGCCAGGCATTCTCCGTCGCTGTTGCTGTACTTGTAACCCTAGGTGTGCTAGCAGTTAAAGTCATCGGCATAAATACTGGGTGAGGGGAATGCGGGTATAGATGATGGGGTCAGGTGTAGCGGACGTAGGATTGTCTTGTCTGAACATCCGCCTATATCTAGCTGTAAACGCTACACCAACTTGGTAGTGAGAATCATCTGAGGAATGATACAAGGGAAAACAAACTTTTTTTTTTTCGATTATGAGTTTATTGTAAGGAAAGTAACGAACTTCCAGATTGAAAACGTCACAGCCAAACATTACCTTGATTACAAATAGAACGAATTAAACTGATTTAGAACATGAAAACTAAACGATAACCGTAACTAAATTGACACTGTGACTTCCAAGAAGAAGAATCCGTGGTAAATTAACTAAAATAACACACCATCTAATTGACTGAACAAAAGACACTGATACAGACTGTTTGTTTTAGCACTAAGCGATAGATTTTAAGGAAGCTCAGTGTTCCAAGCAATGCAGCATGTCGCAGATGCACAAAGCTGAAACGTCATAAAACTACGTATATGTAATTAGGGTGGCTCATTTTTCTTGATGTTCTTTAAAATTTTTGTCAGTTTGGAATAATATTCCATTTTGCTCACTGATATTTGCAAACCAAAATTTTTTGTTGGGTTTTGACCTTTGACCCTGGTTCACCCAAGGAGAAATTCTGAATTTTTCTGAAAAATTAGTAAATTTCGAACTGGTTTTGCAGTATCTGAAGAGGGGATTTCTCAAAATTTGACCGCGTGATTTTGACGTTACTTCCTCTGTTAATTTCCACGTGGAACATTTTCACCCTACTCCAAGTCTGAGAGTCACTGATAGTGCATGCTTTTAGTCTCATTTTAGTTGATTTTACAGTCTTTTCGCAGTCAGTGAATCTATAACATAGCCTATAGACCAACAAAAAATTTTGGCACAAAAGATGAGAGTCATTTTAGAGTACTTCACGACCCCTGATTCCGAAAATGCACTTAGTTTTTTCGAATTGGCTCTAGTTTTCGAGATATTCGACAATGAAAATATTTTTGAAATCGTTTCTCAAAAGCATTCAATTAGCAAATTACTTATTTTCAGCCCTGTTTACCATTATGATGTCATAATTGCATTTGTCTAGTTCAATTGGTTCATATTGCACAAAATTCAAAACGCAAGCAAAGGGAGAAATGAACTGTGATTAACGTAAAGGAGACATAAATATTCAATGAAAACAATTGTGAATCAGTAGGCCTACATCACAAGAAAAATATCCAGAAAGTCATGTGTTTATGAATGCAGCTTTATATTGAAAAGATAGGCATACTGAAATGGATATTGTACAAATGAAATTTTATTCTAAGCCTTTGCTAAGGCCAAGTCTTTGCTGCAAGAAGTTTTTTCTGGTCTAAAGGCTAAATAAATGGCATATAGGCTAATAAAATATGCCTTTAACAAGTAGGATGCTGTACAAATAACCCAGATATATTTTACTGCATGAGACAACGCAGAGGAGCAACGCAATCTGGGATAGATACAGCGCTATATAAAAACAAGCATTAATTATTATTAAGTTAGGCAATTACTTTGACATGAAGCTGGGTGTGGTCACAGCGGTAAACCATAATCTCTCTTTTGAAACGTCTAATTCAAAAAGTGTATTCCTGTAAAATTAGCCCGCGGCTATCGAAATCGGGGTGCAACACCGTACACCACTAAACCTTGTCACTACAGAACAAACTACTTAGATAAAGACGGATATTTTGTCCAGCTGGCAAGCACCAAGCAAACAGTTAAATATGCGACCAACCTTCGAATCAACAATTTTAAAATGACGAGAATAGATTTCAATATCTCAAACGCATAACTTTCATACTGTGACGTAATAATGATAATCATTATGAAGCCATCCTCAACATGTGTTTAAAGGTGGTGATGCAATGTTTCATCAGGTCTTACAAACGATGGTGCAATCTCTGCTCATGTTTTAGGAATTTCCATGACGTAAGATTCAGTAGACCTGAACGGTTTTATATGACGTTTGATTTGTACAGAGATTGGCCGTAACAGGGTGATCAAGATAAGTCCTGGGTTCCTCCTAAAGTATGCAAACATTGCACTCAAACCCGTTTCTGGGCTCAAGGCTAAGAAGTTCAGAGTGCCATGGCATAAAGAGAGCCGTGGAATCACCATGAAAATTCATACTTCTGTACGGTGAGCATGTTCGAAGGAAGTTGGAACATCATGTTTACATGGAGTGTACAAGGCAGTCATTGCGTGGACGTTGCTGTTTCTATTTTTTGTTTGCCCTCTCTTGTTTCAAGTGCTGATTTGCTTGAGACAATAGGAAAACGGGCATGGCTGAGAGTAACCTCAATACCTTCAGTAATGTTTTGAAGTAATGATAAGCTTTTTTCTCAAAACTATTTCTACCACCTACTGTAGTAGTTAAAAATTTAGTTATCAAAAGTGGTATCTGCAATCTTGGCTAACTCAAAAACTAGAGCTAATTTGAGATAACTTAGTGCATTTTCAGAATCAGGGGCCTCGAAATACCTTAAAATGACTCTCACATGTCCTGCCTTTATAAAAAAAAAATTGTTGGCCTATGAAAATCGATAAACATCGTCAAATGGTTCAAGAAACTAAAAGCAGTAGACATTTACCTCAGTGAACGTTGCACAAAGAAAATCATGTCTGAAATGTGGTAGAATTCGACATTTTGAAAGTAATACACGTGTCAGTGTTCATGGAGTTGCTAATTAAACCACTTTACTTGCTACAAGTTTGTGTTACTGCCTCTTATTGTGTCCATTGAGATGCTGCAGTGCATTAGAAGATGGCGAGTGAGCAGTTTCAGGGACAAGCGAAAACTCGATATTTTGAAAAAATTCAAACCAGGTGAACCAGGGTCAAACGTTAATGTTTTTTTGTGAAATTTGGTGTAGGAGATACATTTACCAAAAGGAACAATTTTACAAACTGACGAAAAATTTAAAAGAAAAAAAAATTTGTTTCGAGATTTTGAGCCCGCCTAATATGTATATCAAGCCCTACTAAGTGGTGCAAATTCTATGGCAACGCCCAAATTGTAGCGTTTCAAATTCCTAACAAACACAGGTTTCACAACGACAATGAGACACAAGGGGGCGTAAGAAAAACCGCAGGTGCTTCATAGGCGAAAGGATGGTGGCTTGTAGCCTATACATTCTTCTTCTTCTTCGTTTGAACCTCTTTTGCCACTTCAAGGGTCGAGGGGCTCTGCCTTTTACCACCCTTGGGCAGTGGCGGCGACGCGGTCTAGATGTTTGGGCAGGTGTCGAGCAGCCATTTAGTTGATTCGTCATCCAGTTCACACAGATCACACCATTTGGCACATGGTAGATGGTGCAGTTACAGATGGTGTGGTCTGCGGTTTGTTCCTCCTTGCACACACTCACTTGCCACACTCCTATACATTGATGATGTAATATCCAATGCTTACGCAAACCCATTCTATTTCCTCATTGGCCGTGCGGAGTTTGCAAACGTCCAGTTCAAGCTTTCATGGACAAACGTGGCAAGGCCATGTTTTCTTGCTTTGGGTAGACCCAGCTATAGTGAGTAGTGTGGACTGTGGAATTACTAACTTGTCTGCAGAAGTGCAGTGGGTCTCCTGGAGGAGGATAACAAGAGCTTGGTTCTTATGAGCGATCTGCTCGATCACATCAATCTTGCTGGATGTGATGCCCTCATTGTTCAGCTGTAAAATGGTGGGATGACGGTGCTTGTCGACAGTGGGACTGCCGCGCTCTGAAAAGAGCGGTCCTCGTGGAGTCTTGTGCTGAGCGTTCCGGGTCGAGGTTCGGTTTTGACAGTCTTCGTTTCGCATTTTTATGATACTACTTACAGGGGGACCGTGTGAAGGCGACTGTTCTTCCCCTCCGGTGCCAATGCATCTTTCCAACTGTTACATTTGGCGCGGAAACTTGGAACCTTACAAAAAAGTTAACTCTTAAACTAAGATCAATGCAAAGAACACATGAACTAATTATAATTAGTTTAACATGACGAGACAAAAAACTTGTGATGAATTCGAAATCAAACAAGTTACAAGACAGTATGAACTAAAATGGTCATGGCATGTCTTACAGCAAGATATCAGGACAACCGATAGACTAGCAAATTAACAACTTGGACTCCCTGGGAAAACAAACGCAAACAAGGAAAGACAAAATGAGATGGAAAGACGACCTTGACAAACATTGTGGGACAATAAACTGGTATTCAAATCCACACGATCGACTGGATAGGCAATAAAAGCGCAAGACCTTCGCTCAAGTAGTGGGCCACCACAAGCTGAAAATGATGATGATAATGAATGATGATTGTAGTAATGAATGATGACTGTGTATGTATATGCAAGTAGCCGACTTAAATTACTGCCTTTAAAAAATCCCGGTTTTTCCCAGGATTGGGTTAAATTTTTCCAACTTTTGCAAAATTCTTTCCAAACCGAGAATTTAGAAACTTTGAAGGTACAGTAGGCTACATTAGTTTTGGTGCGATACTGATAAGCCCAGCGTTATACGCGTCAGGTTTTCCATCGCTGACTTCACTCGACTGCCGAAAAAAATTTAAGTCAATCTGACAAAATAAGATAACGATGAATATTAAAAACATTATATCAAAATAATAATCTGATTTTATTTGCAGAAGCTGGTGCGTGGATACAAGTTGATTTGTTGAAGCCAACTCGTGTTATTGGTGTTGTTACTCAAGGACAGTCTGATCAAAATGAATGGATAACAAGTTACAAAATCAAATATGGAAACTCTGTTTCAACCCTGAAAACTATAAAGGACAAGCATGGGAATGACAAGGTAAGTAATGTTTGTACTTGTTAAAACTACTCGACTCTGTCAAGGCAAATGTCGATGTGAGTGTTTCAATGCAAACGACGCCGGTTCAAATACCAGGTATGCTTGTTTCATGAAAGCTTGAGAAACACGACATAACATTTTTACATCTACAGATGTTCCAAGGTAACACTGATAGAAACACGCACGTCCTCCGTGATTTCCCACGCCCTCTGGTGGCAAGATACTTCCGGCTTGTTGTTCAAACGTTTCGTAGATATGCTTCACTGCGAATGGATTACGTCACATGTTAAATAGGTGACTGACAAAGCTTATCAAACTTTAATTCTTGAAGATGATCAACTTTCAACTACACACAAGATGCAAATAATCAACGCCAACAATCAATAACATTCGCCTTCGATATCATTCATTGTCATCAGTGATGCTACTTCTGTTCTGCACAAACTGATGAAATGTTGTTTTTACGTCAAATGACATTGATAGAAAAATCTCATTGTTCTTCATCGACAACAATGAGTAACAATTTTGTAATAATCATAAACAATTTTTCGTATAATTGTAATCGATTTGAAAAGATATATTTTACCTGTAGGATTGAATGATATGTTAACATAATCGGATGTATATAATTACACTTCACAATAAACTGATAGAGACTATTATGCGTATTCTAGTTATAAAAAATCATTATTCCATAAATATTTTCGAAATTACCACTTGCGTCTGAGTCAAATTAAAAGTTTTCAGTAGTTCTGAAACAAAAAAGTCTCTTGACAAATTTCATCATGGCGGCTTTACATAATTCTAGAGATTTTGAACCACTGGCGCAGACCCGGTCGCATATTTACAAAAGGTTCCCTATTTTGTGCCTATCTCGAAAACTGACCAATCAGAAGCCGTATCACTTTTTTACGTCAACTCATTTGCAAAGTTTCTTTGCGTGATTGCGTCGAGTTCGTAGGTTTTCTCCAGGATTGCCAGTTCTGCGGTTTTCCCCTGGAGTAGGCTAGTTTTATTTCAAAGTCACGGAAAAATGCTAGCAGTGGCGTCTTTTTTTATTTTATTTTATTTTATATTCATAAAAAAAATTTTGACTATATTCTGGACTTGTTTCATCACTTTCGTCGACTGGGCTACTTTCAGTAGCAGTTGGGCTATAAATTTTAAAAACATCTGGCACCTTAGTTTGCTCGCTGCTCGTGTCTGCTCTGCTGTTTTGCAGGCTAATCGCTAGGCTAGTACTGTGGCAGGCTATATCTTGTAATATTTTTGTATATATCAAATAATCACTGAATATACAATGTGCAGTAATGAACCGTGATGATTATCCAACTCTTACAATACGTTTTATCTGCAATTTTAGATTTGGACTATCGGACAAAAAGAAAGTATTTCACCCCTACATCTCATTCCTATATATGCTGCAAACATTTCACTGAAGTAGATATAATTAGTCATTGGACAAAAAGTGATTTTCTTGTTGTGTTTACTTTAAACTAAGTTTACTAGGCTTGAGTTAAAACATTCCTCCTTTCTTAAAAAACAATGACCCAAGAATCAAGATGATGCTCTCACTAGGATACTCAAACAATGTTGCTTATTAGGGCAACCAATTTTTTGACATAAAAACTTGAAATGTTGACTTTATAATTTACAAATTTTGACTCATAACTTTCTGCGTTTGCAACCCAAATGCAAAATGCAAAGCATAATAGAAATCAAACCGTTGGCGTTAAGTGAGGATATCTTTGTTTTTCTAATGAAATAAAAGAAAAATGTGGAAGACTCAACGACAAAATAAAAGACAAAAAATGGACAACAAATGTATTAGGCAAATAAAAGATCAATAGCCGCCTCAAAATTGAACTTTTCGAGCTTTCGCCGAAGCAAAATCAGCGATAATATCTTCAAAATCAAGTTTTTGAACGAAATCTCTTTTTATAGAAAGAATCGATAGAGCTGATAGCCCTTAGCCGATCATCATTCATGGGTAGAACGTAAATACGACTTTATCATTTTGAGAAACTCCTCTAGATTTATGACGTAATAAATGTTACCGTACTAAAAATTGAATAACAGACGGAGTACAGACTACAGCTATCCAACATCACGCAAGAAGCAACTCGAGCTTTTTAGCTGTTGTTATATCCTTAAATTTTTTAAGGTGTATAGGCTACTAGCTGCCTCTTTGTAAATCATTTTCTTGTTTTACTTTTTATTTATTTTTGCATTACTTCATTTCTCGTGCTGTGTGCACTGTGCAGCCTCATTTTGCCGCCCCCTTGCAGCCTGCCGCCCTTGGCGCAGAGCCAGAACCGCCAAGTGGCTGCTACGCCACTGCAGAAACGTGCGTTGCATGGAACTTGTCTAGAGGATCAGTGTTCATACCTTTAAACAGGTTATATTGATCTATGGTCACAAAGAGCACGCTCTGCAGGAGCTCGTTGATACCAATAATCTCAAGCCTTAAAGCAGCCGGTGGCCATCGCGGCCATGGCCGCTAAGTAGTGCTTGAATGACCGCCTGTGCTACCTCCTCCGTCGGCCAAGTTTGGCCGCCGGTTTCTTCTAGCCAATTATTTAATTTCGCAATAGAATGATCGTGGATTAAATGTCGAAAATATGTAGAATCAAAGAGTGATGCAGAATTAGGTTAGCGCATCATAGTCACTGCTGTTGTATTGAATATATCCAGCTGCGATCACCAGCGCTGTAAGTCTTGTTTGCAATTCCCGATGTTTATTTTAACGAAGTGTTAATCCGAAGTGCTAATTTACATCGGCTGGCAATATTGTCGTTTTTATATCGATTTAATGTTGTCGGACATTGAATCGTTGTTAAAAAGGAGAACTAAGTTAGTTGACATCCGTGGGTAAAACACGTGTCTTCATAGTTGAGAACGCTGTGGGTTAGTGACTTCACACCCTCAATGGTGACATCATAACGGAATAAATGGTCAGGTTTTATGAAAGGCGCAAGGCGGTATGCAGTTGAAACAATTTACTGAGCTGCGAGCAGTTAAAACAATTTAGGGTCGTTAGATGGTCCAGCAATACCGGATTACAATCCCGATAAAGCATTTAATGCGTGGTACAACGATTCTATTGCAGGACGTCGCCCAGACTTCAACAACACTAAGTAATCATTTTAAAATTGTTGCAAGTTTAATGCTATTTACTTGTGCTATCGTTATTGTATTTTGGCCTCCAAGCACGCCGATTTGGCCGCCGAGAAGGAGCTCTCGGTAGGCCACGATGGCTGCCGGTAAAAAACACGAGTTTTAAGACCTGTAATCTTACCACCTGGCATGATTCAAATGTAAACAGCTGCTCTTCATCCTGCTTAAATATGTCCTGCATGTGATTGGAATATGATTGTCATCTTTAAGGATACCGGTACTTTATTGTTAACATGAAAACATAAACGTTATGCATAAAATTCACTGAAGATTGCGACTTACAAGAACCTAACAATAATAGCAACAACTAACAACCTAACAAGAACCGAACTAAGATAGGCTTAGCGATGCAATTTCCTAATTGCTGCCAGCGCTTGTAAGGAGGTAGGAGAGCAGGTTGAACGTTAATTGTTTCTGGTGCAGACGCGACAAATTTCTGTGACAACTTTCCCTGGGTTGTGAGTCACACCATAGTGCGGTAATGTCATTGGGTAATATTGGTAACGTCTCGAGGTAAAAGGACCAGCTGTAAAAGGACAAGCTTTTACTTTGGGGTTTAAAAAAAGTTGTCGATTAGGCCTACACGAAGTCAACAGGCAAATTCATTACCTCTGGCTCTACAGTACACGCACCAGCACATCATTGAATGCACTAAAGCGCGTACATAGACTACTTTCATTGACACATTATAGTTACGCATGTTACCTAACATTATTAACATTAACATGTTACTAATTAACAGCTACACAGTCATGAAAACGATAAATCCATTTTCGTACGTTTCGTCAATCAATACAATTTACTTCTTCAAGAAAATACATCAGATGGTGTAACATGACAGAGCACAATACCATGCAATAGTGACAATCAAGGAAGCAAGTAAATGATAAGATTGATGATACAAGCAATTTGAACAACGTAATTAATGCTTCCAACACTTTGATCAAATTTAACCAAGTCAAATATTTTATAGCGTAAATATCTACTATATATGTATCGCCATTTAGATTACGCTATGTTTCGTGATATACACAAGTAGACGTAAATATACTTAATCAATGACTAAGACAGTTAATCATGCAAACAGCTATAGGCCTATCCCTTCGTAGATAGAGTGATTACTTATTAAAGTCAGCATTTTGTGTCTGCTTCGTAAAGATAACCTGTATTTAATAAAATATATCACAAATTACAAAAAAGAAATAAACAATAAGCAAATACTTCTTTGAGATATGGCCATCAAAAATAGTCCGGAATGACCAGGAGATTATGTAATCAAATCACAGCACACTGATAAACAATCTAACCTGCCACAATAAGGTATTGCTAATCAATGAAAATTTGATCTTATTCAATAAGAATACAACAGCAACTTCACCAATACTCACTTCATACGATTGGTTGTAAATAAATGTGAAGTAAGCATACAATAAACATTAGAGTACAATACCATGCACGCTTGAAAAAAACTGTTAAGGTGTATATGAGAGTAGCAACTCTATTTGCTGTGAGGTATAACAAATAACATAGGTGAAATGATGGTTGGTTATCAATGTTGCGCCAACTCTGGAATCGCACCCATGGTCTGAAGGCATGCAGTAAATGTCTGTGAAGTGAGCCCAGAAAGGTTTCTTTTTTCTAAAGTATAAATAGATCTCTAACTTTTCCTAAGAAGGTCAAACTCGGTTGTTGCTTGATTCCATCAGCTTCAATTGGAGAACACATCTCATCTCTTTTTCAAAAAGCTGAAAAAATACAGTGCACATTAGCAATTTCTGAGTAGTGTATACACATTGGTACACAACATACAATTTAGACCTACTATCCTCGCCAGAACGAACTTTTTTTGCCTCGAATCAAAGTCAGAAGATGGTGAATAAATGAGCAAAAACTTATTTGCTGGGCCGTAATAAGTAGCCTACTGTTGCCACTCTACACAATTTTAACCTAATTAATTAAATTTAACAACCAAACTAAAGCCATTCTTTTGATCTTATTCTTACCTTTTGTAGGTGTTGTAACAGACATAACTTTCCACACATTTGCAACTAAATTTAAGAAACAGGCAGCATCTTTTTTTCATTTCTTCATCTTTCGGAAATCAAAACATTGGTACTTTCACTGCAGCCTTGTACATACCCACTTTTACAGCGTGTTACACAACACACAAACCCCATTTCACAAATATAGATTTTTAAAGCACTGAATTAATCATAATAAAACCTAAATGAAAGATCAGATTAAAACCTTGGATTGCTACTGAAATTTAACATATGTATGATATTATTATATACTTTTGTTTATAAATAACTTTCTGGACTACTAACAAGCTAGCCCTTTAGTTAGCCTATATTGATTTATTTCATATTATAGCCTGGGCCTACAGCTATAACCGTACAAAACCACCTTAGGGGGCAAAATGTGTGCAATTTTAATGAAACATTGCTTAATTCAGTGGCATATTCTCCATACATGTAAGGCATGCACTGCATGCCTTACACTTCTGATGAAATCATAAATCTTTCAAGGACAACGAATTTATGCGTAGAAATAGAAAATGTAATACGGTACCGTAATGTTTTATAAACCTAGTTTAAATTCACTTGCAAAGTATTCAGATGTGTATTTACAGATAGCCTACAGAAAACTAGCATGCAAAAGACATTCATTAGCCTTTCTGACCCTATTGTACAACCAAACTTCATTACTAACTAGTCTTCAACGTGCAGCCTAATCACCAACAGCGCTGTTTAAACTTTGAATACTTGCCAAACAGTGACACTACTGTGCGCAGAAGTACGGTACTTCTCGCGAGGTCATGTGACTTCATATCCCGAGCTCACTATATCCCCGATTCCAGTATATAACTTCAATGGTCTTACTATAGCTATCAACAAGTAATTGGTAACTGTAGCTAAACTAACAATAGCTTAACAGCTAGCTATCAATAAATTGTATCATCACATCAGCATAATGTTTCAATCCTAAAACTAGCACTGTTACCACTATACCCTCAAAAACCTTTTTTTCCACCTGCCACAATTGAAGCCCTTTTGCACTCACCAATAAAGCCCAGCCTAAACTATCTGTGGTTTTATTAGCCAGCTTGGAGAAAGATATTAATTGCACAGGCTTTATCAAGTTCGCAACGTTCTAACCCAGGGGTGTGCAACCTTTATTACAGGAGGGCCAGATATAAATATCTGGGTGTAACCGCGGGCCGCACGTTTATTTAACATATGATTTCTATAATAGTTGCAGTCACAAAACAGTAGTTTTTTTGTTATTCATTGTATTCTTTTGGTATTATTAAGCGTTATCTCCTTGCAGAAATAATAAGTTAAGACGCATAAATTTCTGAAGAAAACTGCTATTCAAATTTATTGTCACACCGTCCTTTTAAACGAGTTCAGTGAGAAATTTGCGGTCGGCTTCTTTTTCCGACGGCTTTTTTCCAAATTTACCGTACTTTAATGAAAGTGTTCGCGATTCGAAGTCCATTTTCCAAGTGTTCGTCTGTCAGAACCGATCGATAGGGAGATTTCATGACGCCCATTTTAGAAAAAAAATGTTCGCACAAATACGTTGAGCCAAAAAGAGCCATTTTTGAAGCAATGAATTTTTTCCAATGTGGAAAGTCATCTTGGTAGAGATGTTTTCGGTAAAAATTGTCAAGATTCATTTCTAAATAGCCTACTTTGCTTTCAAATCCGTTTTCTCTTGAAGATCAATCAGTTCAAGTTGGATATCAGCTGATGCTTTGTCAATGACTGTGTCGAATGGCGAAGAGAATATACCAAACAAATATTCATGAGATTTGAAGTCCTTGAAACGAGCCAAAAATTCATACAACAATTTTTCAAATTTAGTTTTCTTCTCAGGATGCATTCCATAGTCTCTCAAAGTTGGAAAGTGGAAAATATTTCCTATCTGTATGTGAGCTTTCCAAAGTCGTAATTTGTTCATAAAGCCTTTTATGTGACCATAGATCTTCACGTTCCAAATAATTAACACAATGGATTAGCGGTGGCCGGTGGGAGATTTCTAAAATGGTTAACAGAAGATGAGAAATCTACAATAATCCACTCCACAATGAATTGTTCACACGTACCAGACTAAACTAAATTATAAACTCGTTTCGCGGGCCGCACACAATTCAAAATTGGCACATCTTTGTGGGCCGCACAATTTTTCTTCGCGGGCCGCATTTGGCCCGCGGGCCGCACGTTGCACACCCCTGTTCTAACCGCTTTACCAATTGCACAGGTGGTAGGCTACCTGAGAAGCCATGATGCCAGCAATTGCCTAGGTTAGGCTACCGAAAAAAAAAATTAACATTGCCAATTTGTCAGGCTCAATTTTACATGCACCAGTACCTAGGCTACAGTTAACTGACTAACTTGCTATAACTGCTACATCGAGTGCCAAGAAAATTACACTAACTCATTTTCCATTGATAAATAATTATTTTATGCGCGCTTTCATTCATTTCAATTAACTGACTAACTTGCGAACTTAAGCTACAAGCCTGCTCCTGTACCAAACATTAAGACAAGTTAGACAACTACTCAACTAGCAGAAGACCAAAGAAAGAAAACGTAAATGACGCAATGACGTAAGAAAGCGATACGGCATCTGATTGGTCAGTTTTCGAGATAGGCACAAAATAGGGAACCTTTTGTAAATATGCGACCCGGTCACCGAGATTGACAGAATGAAATTTCCGAAAGTTAAACCAGCGTTGCAGTATCTGGACGTATCTTTGTGCATTAAGATCGGGTTCTTACCCAACTGAACTCTACCACGACATTTGTCTATAGAATGACTGCATAGTCGAGTGGTGAGAGCCAACGGCAATCGAAAGGGCGTTGGTTCGAAACCGCTCAAGAGCATGCGGCTGTGTCTTTCGCAGGACACTGAAGGTGGACACGAAGATTGGCTTCCTTGCCTTCCCGTCCACTTAATCTAAATCTTCAACCACCAGGTGTAAACCTGGATACGACAAACAAACAACAACCTTTTTTGCAACAATCGTATTGCATGTGATCAACATCGAACAGAAAATTACTTCACCCATCCTTCACCCCACCATTGTTACGTATCAATGCTACTCGTTTGAAATTTTGTAATCATCGTCGAGTGTTTGAAACATTGAATAATCGAAATTTCAATCGTAGAATAACAAGTAATGGTAACTTATTCCGTTGATGTGAAATGTGTGATATATGTATAACTGTAATCAATTACATAACATGTATGCAATCTCTAATAAGTAAACTTTCCAGCTGAAGAGCGACTACTTGCGGAAGTGTAAATATTTCTCAAAGTTGATCAGAGGGAATTTTTTGGTTTGATAGAAAACCAGGTTAAACTTTATATAAAGATTTGTTCTTCAAATGAGTTGATCAACTGTCACAGGAAAAAATTTACTGTCAACCTTTGACCTTGCTATTATGCGTTCATGTGACGTCATATCACAGTCATCAGTTGCTTCATCCAGTGGTTCTCAAACTGCGCGACGCTCTGGTGCAAAGTTTAAAATTGTTAACCCTTGACTGCCACAGCTTTTTTCAATTGGGTTTACGTCTATGCCAAGGGTATTTTACCAAAATTGACACTTTTATAAAATACGAATTTCGGGGCCTTTTTGAAAGGCTGATTTAGGTTGTTTTGTCAAAATAGATTTGGAACTGACAAGGATATGTTTTGCGTCATCGATGGTTTCTATGACGTCATAAAAATGATCATTGATGACGTCATTATTTTTGCCTTTTTCCCTTAAAATATCTCTTTTTCTAACTGTTCAGCACACTATGATTGTGAAAGCTTTTATTTGGGGAAATATTACAATTTACTTCCAATATTTCACTTTCGTGTGGTATTTCGTAAAGCATTCTCCAACATGCAAGCCTGGTTTGCTTGGAAAATAGGTGCAATGGTAGCGCACTTCTCACTTCATTCCTTTTTTGTAGCACACCCGGCAGCGTTTCTGAAGAGGCAATTTTTTCTCACTATAGCTGGTATTTTTCCGATGAAGTGCCTTCCAACTAGACGATGCATGCTTTCATCTGCTTGGGTGTCGTTTTTCAGCAGAACTTCATGAAAGATTAGCCCCGACAGAACCTGACAACAAAACAAAATAGATAAATCAAATAAAAAAATCATCTAATGTCAAAGTTTTAGCATTGACTCACTTCCTGAACATAAGATAAAAGAGTAACTCTTTTTCCTTCTTTGATGCTCGTCAAAGTGCAGCCGTTCAACAAAGCAATTTGAAGCAAGTAGATCGCAATCTTTTTGTAACACTTCAGTGATTTTCCAGCAATGTTGTAGGGGTGTAATGGCTGTAAAAAACTCAAGTTTTAGACTTTGAGCATGCTGAACCTCATCTCTGCAAATGTATAAAAACACAATTTTATTATTAGCAATATGCTATGTACATCTCACATCTACCGGACTGGCCGTAGTTTGCTGACTGGACATCAGCATCCACATTGTCAACAGTAGCAGGATTGGTGACGTCAAAATCATCGTCATCATCTCTGTGTTGCGGCAGAGGAGGATTCCACTCTTCATTATCTTCTAAGTCAACAACCGATTCTCTACTGACTGAATACAAAATCAATTCAACAACTACTTCATCTTCTAGCATCGGCAATGAGCAACTAAGTAGGCTACTGTATGAGGCTAATATTTGGTTTGAGGAAGTAAACTGCGGTCTAGCCTAGAGTATCTGAAATCGTATCTAAATTTTTATTCATCATCACACATTTACTGCAATTATAATTGATCAACATGCTTACTTTCAGAACTTCCAACTCTTTGTTTTTTTGAATCCATTCCCAAATTCGAAATATTAGACTGAAGAGAAAGCTTGGCAGTAATTTTCTATATTGTCTCAAAACAGATTACTAATTCTTGCAAGATTTCCATTTTTGAAAGGGCTTCCGACGTATTTTGGAATTTATGATTTATATCATCATCAAAGTAGTTATAAACTTTTCAAACGGATAAATTTATTTTGTTTTGGCACCGGTAGGCCTACTATGACCACTGACCAGTGCCGGTCTTTGGGCTGTGCAAACCGTGCGATCGCAATTTACTCAGAAAATGCAGTAATTTTTGTCATTTCCAATGAAACATTCAAATATCTCAGCCAGAAATTAGCAACAAGAAAACATAGAGACTCAGCTTTATTTCTGAAAATTTCCAAAGAAAACATGATCTTATCCTTTTGCTATGCCACTGGACAGCACCATTTTACAGTAATATTCATACCCAAATTTTTGTTGAACATGCTCTCAGAATGCACCAAATTCGAATCTGGCTGGACCAGACAGGTAACAACAATACTAACAACTTGGCTAGACCAGACAGGTAACGACACAGTCTGTCATGACATGACCAGTCAATTTTATTACCTTTTGGATGAGAAATTGAAACGTGTCAAGTGACCAACTCGTAGGTGAATTTGTTTAAAGACCTTAAATGCGGAGCTCTACGGCAAGCTAAATGATTACGCTCTTTTGACTTCTCTCTGCGAGATAGCACAACACAGGGATCCAGAAGAACTGGATTTCCAACTAGGCAACGTTAAACTGCCAAGAAGAGAATGTGTTAAGGTAAAGTTTTATCAGATGAATTTTCCAATTTCAAGCAGAAATGGTATTTTGAAGTAGTGGTCGCCTAAATCTTGCCCGTTCAAAACTAACTTAAACCTGATCTTAAACAAAATTACTTTTAAGTGATTTGTAAATAACTCATCTTGCAATGATGTTTGTAAACTTACGTGATAAAACAAAACTTCAAATTGAAAAAATACTTTGCTGTGAACATACCAGCAACAAATAATAGGCACTGTTTATTTGGTGTTCTTTACAGACATCCTCAACATAAACTTGATGAATTTCAAATGAAACTCTGTGAATGTATTGACACAATAAATAACCTAAACAGGAACTACTATATATGTGGTGACATTAACATTGATCTTTCAAAAAAAGATGTTAACTCATCTGTCAAGGCCTACTCTGATACACTTCTCAGTTGTGGCTGTCAGCAACTAGTGGAGACTCCTACCCGAGTAACCGCTAAAAGCTCAACTTTAATTGATCATTTTTACACAAATGACTTAAAAAATAAAATTATGTGCCATACTTTGCTACATGACATTTCTGATCATTTTCCAATTACAATTGCAATACAGTCAATGAAACCCAAAGAGGGGAAACATACTCATACAATTAGAGATACAAGAAATTTTTCGGCAGAAACGTTCTTATGTGATCTTGAGAATTCTCTTACAAATCACTGTACATTAGATCAATCAATCCATAATCAATTTAATGACTTTATAGATACATATAACGACATACTTAATAAACATGCACCACCTCGAATCTTGACAAGAAAAGAAAAAAAGCTCAAGGCTAAACCATGGATAACAAAAGCAATCTTAAACTCTATCAAAACCAAAAACAAATTATATTCCCTAAAAATAAAAACACCAACTGATACATCTGCTCATGATGCCTACAAAAAATATAGAAATTTGCTCACTCATATTAGGGAACGAGCAAAAAAGATGCATTACAACTTTTTAATTTCAGAGAGCAAACACAACACTGGAAAGACATGGGAAACCATAAATGATATTATTAAACACAAAAAGAAAAATGCAAAAATACCAAAAGAAATAATCAATCTTAATAATGAAATCTTATCTGAACCAACACAAGTGAGCAATTGTTTCAATGATTATTTCACTGAAATTGGTCCTTCAATGGCATCGAAGATTCCTTTGTCAACCACTGGGTCTCCACTAAATTTTCGAAGTGTTCCATATTCCTTTTTTCTGTCACCCATCACTGAAGAAGAAGTGCTTAAACATCTGAACAATTTGTCGTGCTCTAAAAGTACCGGCTTCAATGGAATACCTATGAAATTTATAAAGTTATCCTCATTAGTAATAGCACCCATCCTCACTAATCTATTCAATGAATGTATTAATCAAGGTGAATATCCTGACATCCTAAAAATTGCTCAAGTGACTCCTATACATAAAAATGGATCTAAAAAAAGCTGCAGCAACTACCGACCAATATCAATCCTGTCACCTTTTACAAAAGTATTTGAAAAATGCCTGTTTGACCAAATGCACAAATATCTAGCAAAAAAAGACCTTATTACACCTCACCAATTTGGTTTTAGGCCAGAGTATTCCACTTCACTTGCTGTTTCAAACATTTGTGATGACATTTTAGCAAATCTTGATAACAAAAAAACCACCTGTTCGGTATTTCTTGATCTTGCTAAGGCTTTTGATACAGTCGACCATACTATTCTCATTAAAAAAATAGAAAAATATGGATTTCGAGGCCATTCCCAACAGTTGTTAAAAAGTTACATCAGCAACCGTCAACAATACACAGTTGTTAATGGTGTTCCGTCCACTTCTAGAAAAGTTACCTGTGGAGTTCCCCAGGGTTCAACATTAGGACCTCTCCTCTTTTTGTTGTATGTAAATGATCTGCCAAATTCAACAAAAATGACTGTTAAATTATTTGCTGACGACACAAATCTAATGATGGCAGACAAATGTGAGAATGACTTACAACAAAATGTGAACACAGAACTCGAAAAGGTTCTCACTTGGATGAAACTTAACAGGTTATCAATAAATTTTACAAAAACAGAATACATGCTTATTACAAACAAAAAACAAATAAGAAATGTTAACATTAAGATTGGGAGTAAACCAATTCAGCAAAAAGATCAAATCAAGTACCTTGGTGTCTATATTGATAATAAGTTAACGTGGAAACACCACATAGAACAAGTCTGTGGGAAAGTTGCAAAGGGTTCTTGGGCACTATTAAAACTGAGAGATTATGTGAATTCAGACACATTGACAACCGTTTATTATACTTTAATTTACTCCCACCTTCAATATTGCATTACTAGCTGGGGTAAAGCTTGCAACAAAGTTCTAGACCCTCTCAGAAAAATGCAAAAAAGAATAATAAGAATAATCACAAAAAGCGATTATAGAGCCCATACCAGTCCATTATTTTTTAAAATGAATATCTTAAAGCTGGAAGACATATGTACACTGGAAGTAAAAAAACACATGTTCAGAGTCTGCATGAACTTGTACCCTTCTGCCTACTGTGCATTGTTCACAAGTTCTTCACTCATCCACAACCATAACACTAGATATCAAGCAAACAATAATTATTTTGTTAAACGCACTAATACAGAATTTGGCAAAAAATCCATACAAGTATTTGGACCAGTGGTGTGGTCAGAGGTTCCAAGCAATCTCAAAAAGTTATCTTTTTATGATTTCAAAAAACATAGCAAAGCATCAGCTTTGCAAAGTTATGATACTTGATAAGTGGGTCTTCATTTGGCCTAAGCTCTTACATTCAACAATGTCTATTGTCATGGTGTCCAGTGTCCACTGATTTTCATGATTACTATTTGTTGGAAAATCTCGCACACAATTTTATGAAGCTGACAATTAATTGTAAGCTACTAGTCGAAGTATTAGTCTTGTTTGTGTTTTCTTTTTTGATTGTAACTAATTTGGTTAAATTGTTGATTAGTTTCATAACTCAAATTATTCTTTCCAGGGTGGCAACTGACTAGTTGACCGTATGGTCGTTTCGTTGTCTCCCTATCAATAACAAAACCTCAACATTGTATGTATTATTGTTTTATGTCACTTTTGTGTTTTGTTTTTTGATAAATAAACGATTGATTGATTGATTGATTGATTGCTAAGCCTTTGAAACTAAACGAATTAAGAAGAAGAAAGCTGCTCCTGGAGGATGCAAAACCTCATGTATCAATAGACAAATCTTGTAATTTCATTCACCTTAAAAGTTCTGTTTGTATGTTAAATTTGTTATAATGAGTTTAATGAGTTAGATTAAGATGTTAAAACATTCCTTTTAATTAATTTAGAAACAATTTCAATGGACATCAAAACTTGAGCAGTAACTACTGTAATACAAACGTTTAGAGAAATGCTTGAACAACATCTAGCAACGCTGAAATTTACCACACCCTTTTCTTGGCACGTAGTTGGACATCCCGTACTCTAGGAATCCCCGGCACAACAATACGTAAAATTTGGACAGTATAGTGATTTTACTAGAGTCCTATTTATTCCAGTGAAAAAAATTATATCTATTATATGCTACAAGGCAAACATTTATTTTTAAGCGATATTTTGTTAAACTTTAAAAGTTTAAAAAAGCGAAAACATGATATTTAAGCATATGAGTTTTTTAAGAGTAGAGCAAGTTTAATTTCTTTATTATTATATAAGATTGACTCTGGCATTAAACACAAATTGTTTACATGACTTTTCAATCTACGGTATTTTGATTTAGTATCAATATCACTGTTGGTGTAAGTTTCTAACATTGCCAGAGACAATCAAACCAACTCTTACCGCAACATGTAAGCTACTGATAGCTAAGACTTTTCTTCATGTTCTCTGCAAGTATGAACGTTCTAGATTGGAAGTGGGAACCTTATTTAAGCAAATCTTTATCTATTTCTATTTGAATAACATTTAAATTTATTTCTAACATTGCCGTTAGTGCAGATTTCTAAGAATAAACAAAGAAAACTTTCTGCTAAAGCTTTATCATTTCTACGAATATCAAAAAAACATGAAAAATACTTTGTGTTTTCTACAAAAATGTACCGTCCATAGATATGAAGTAGGAACATGAATCTGTATATTTGGATTTGCAGGTTCAGAGTATATTGTTCCAACAAAACAATTTGAGTAAAGAGTTAACTTTAAACTATAACCAGATAAAACCAAGCAACTACCGCACAACGTTTATGATATAAAAACAAACAAGAAATTAATATTGATAGTTTGCGCCAATTGAATCCTAGCATATCCACTTTGATATAGGCTACAAGAATAATAGCATGGTCAGCTAGCATATATAAAATTTAAAAAATAATTTAAAAAACGAAAAGCTGAAAAATACGAAAAACGAACAAGCAATAAAGGATAAGAGTTAAAGTGACTGGTGAATGCGGTCTGTCTGTATCGATAGTCTGTAGCAGAAATAGTGATGCGATACTGACGAGCCTAGATTCATGGGCGAAACACGGTGTCTAATAAAAGTACTTTACCACATGACGGATTCACACCATTTTTCTCAACAAAATTGCGAAATGAATTTATAAATTTCAGTAGCTTACTAGCCTACTTAGTAGATGCATAATGTAAGAGGTCCCGCGTGACCAAGTTTGTTGTTGATTCTACTGAAGGTGGTTTTCTGGAATCTAACGCCACTCGAGTACCGTATTTCCAAATATTTATTTCCACAAAGCCAAAGATTACAGTAACATTTAGATTAATACAGTTTTAGACAGTGAGGGGGGTTAATTTCGGCTTAATTGCCACCTGTCAACAATACATAAATTAATATTTCCCTGATACACTAACACTTAAAATCGTTCCTTTCAAAACAACATGGCTGACAGGCGAGAGAAAATGGCGGCGTGCTTAATTAAAGGGAAACGTCTTCTACCAGAAAGTTAAAGGTGATGTCTCCAGTTTGGGCTTTCAGTTAAATATTGCTGTCAGTCCCCGCTACAATGTGGAAATATAGACTTTAGGGTCTTGATCGCTGCAATGGAATTTATAGCTGCCGTACTACATGATGCATTATTGACTGATTACCTCTTATAGCACTTTTGGTCAACAAGCATCCTAACTTGACATATGTTATCATCCTTCATTCAAATACATAATTGCATACTACATAACATAACCACCATTATTACCAAAATAATCATTCAATGTATAGCAAAAAACAACTAAAACATGTCTGCCTGCCGGTAGGCTGTAACAATGAATCAAAGTCTTTCATCATTTATCAACTTAATGTAGGCCTAGTAACCTACATTGTAGACCATGGATGTTAATTTCTCTGATAAACATGTAACAAGCAAAACTAATAATTAGAATCTAAAAAACTATATAATCTTACAACATCAACTTTGACCTGATCACAATATCAGTCTTGCCGCTAAGGCAATGGTTTTGGTTTAAATTTAAAAACTTTCTTCCAGTGTAGAAATGTTGCCAGGAGCTTATTTGAAATTTATGTTTTTGCAAAATTAAAAAAAAAATTATGCAAATTTAAGATTCGGATCCGAACCGGATCTGGTTTCCGTAAAAAAAAACAAGAACTAGATCCGATCCGGATGCGGTGAAAAAGATAAGATCTTGATCCGGTTCCAGTACACCTCTGCTAGTTACCGAGATTGGCAGAGTGAAGTTTCTGCTTGTTTTTGTCTGTAAATCATTCCCTCCGCTAGTTGGCGCTGAATGGAGAGCAGTCATGAAATGTTTTGCTTAAGCACACACCCCGAGGGTCGAACCTGCGACGTTTGATCTTGAGCTTTCTTCGTGTACAAAGTCAAGCGCTTAACGTAAATCTTAACGTTTAAGTGAACCTAAGTGCCCCATGACGCCCGTGGCCACATGCCTCATGGCATAATGATGAATGTGTTCTACAGCTGGCGTCGTGCGAACCAGCCGTCCTCACACAAGTGGATGGGAATTGTATATTTGAGCTAGAAATGCTAATAAATTTTAAATTGTTCATACATGGAACAATTTCAATACTGAACTTCATTCTAATCATCACAACATATTATTAATATCCGATTTCGACTTTAAATCTATAAGTCCTCAAATCGAATCCTGCAGTCTTCGGCTCTATAAGCAGGTGCCTCGTATCTACACAACGCCTTTAATGAAATTGTCACGTGATGTCCCTATCTATTTTGCCTTGTTAATTTTCAAGTAAACAGATAATTGACAAGAGTTAACAAGCTGCTTAGCTTACTAGCCGATATTGTTGGTAATTTCTGGGGGATTTTTGTGTTATGTTTAATGCGGTGAAGTTGCTTGGTTTTTATAGTTCATGGTTTAAAAAGTTACCTCTCTACCAAAAATGTATTAATGTAATTGTTGAAGATAATCTTGATTACTTTGATAACACTGGTCAACAAAATGAGAATTTTTTTTTTGGCAGGACATCTAAGAGTGTTTTCTGGGGTTTTCAAGGTCGCTGATTACGAATATGATATTGGTTTTGCCAGATTGACTCTAGTTTAGAAGATACCTATACCCCTAGATTATCCCAAATTAGTGTATTTACCCCCTAAACATCTCACCAAGAAGGACATAAATCTTATCAATTTTGTTTGATATAACATAACAATAATTAGTAACAAAAGCTAATTTAAAAATTACTGTAAAGTCCTACATTCCGCACTCCCCTTTTCATTATTTATTGTGTATGGAGGTATGGGGGTATCACCGTATCGCTGTGAGGATTGGTGGCTCTTTATAGATAGCTCTGAAGCAAGCCCAAAATTGTACTATTGCACAACGGAAACAAATTTGTTCCTGTAGGCTATACCAATTGGACATTTTACCTAGATGAAAGAGGAGTATGATGCCATCAAACTTGTCCTTGAAAAGCTTGACTACAATACCTATAAGGGGCTCATCTGTGTTGACATAAAAATACTATCGGTCAACAAAATGGATATACCAAGTAGGCTATCCTTGCTTCCTGTGTTTGTGGGACAGCAGAGCAAGAAACCAGCACCTGGCGCAAGTGGAACCCAGCACTGGCGCAAGAAAAAACTGGCCAGAACGCACCAGTCTTCAAGTTGGGACAGCCAATGTAATCAATGAACCTTTAGTTCCCAGAGATAGAATTGTATTTCCTCCTCTGAACATAAAATTATGGTTAATGAAGCAGTTCGTCAAAGCATTAAACAAGGAGTGGAATCGCTTCAACCTTCAAGTACTGTAGCCTACATTTGCAGTCATTTTCCAGGACTCTTCGATAAAAATCTTAAAGCCGGTGTCTTTGATGGACCTCAGATTCGAACGTTGATGAAAGGTACGGATTTCACCAACGTCACATGAACAGCAATGAACTCACTGCATGGAACTCCTTCAAGGATGTAGTATAATACTTCTTGAGGAATCACAATGCACCTAATTACAGACAATTAATTCGGAAGATGTTATCTGCATTTGGAAAACTTGGAGCTATCATGAACATTAAAGTTCACTTCCTATTCAGCCACCTTGACAAATTTCCTGACAATTTTGGTGATTACAGTGAGGAGCAAGGGGAAAGGTTCCATCATGAAATCAAGACAATGGAAGAAAGATATCAGGGCAGATGGAATGAGCACATGATGGCAGACAATCGCTAGAACCTGTTGAGAAATTGCCCAAAAGTTTCTCACAAGCGAAAATCTTACAAGAGACATTTTTTTGGTGCAAATAAGTTAATAGTTTGAATCTTGTTGTATTTCATACCATTGTTTTTAATTTACAAATTGTGTAATGTGTATTTTGTGTATATGACATCGGTAACATCAAGTCTTGAAGTATGACAAATCTAATATCCTTAAAAATTTCGTGTTTTTGCTGTATTTAAACTTATGTATAGGTATCTTCTAAACTTTCTTTATTGTTTACCATTGACCATTAAATTGCGTTTCTGAAATATCTAATATGGTTAAACTGTTTTTTTGATCTAGCGCATCAGGCTTAAATATGGGATTTTGGTCAAAATGACCCCATGCGATATCTCCAAAACTAGAGCCAATTCGGGAAAACTTAGGCCATATTCGGAATCAGCGCCCTTCAAAACCCCTAAAAACACTCTAACTTTGTCTGCCAAACAAAATTGTGTTGACCAGTGTAATCATTTTGTTACAACATTATCTTGTAAATCAACTGACAAAAGAACTGAACATGTCATCAAAGGTGGCTTGCATTGTCTTGTGCATTTTTTTGGCGATTTGTTGGAGAGGACAAGCTGATGAAGTTTGTATTCCTGTTAAAAAAGATGCAGAATCCACAACATAGACTCCCCAAACAATGGGGGTGCAGGGACGGCCCGGTAAAATTGGCCCTGCTGGCATTCCTGGGCCTTCCGGGCCACAGGGTATCACAGGAATGCAGGGGCCCATGGGATTACAAGGTCCCACAGGACCAGCAGGAGCCACAGGACCAAAGGGTTCCATAGGATTACAAGGCCCTTTGGGACCTCTTTGAGCATCTTATGATCCCCGCGATATAGAAGAATTTCGAGAAGAAGTCAATACACTTCGTGGTGAGTAGAATTAGAAACCCATCCACTTGTTGCATGTGCCTAGTTTTAAGCTGGAGAGACCGGATATAATTTGTTAAAAAAATGCAGTTTTTGAGATGCATGGAGGAGTAATTATTGACTGTGGGCATGATTATTATTTGGATATGAAAACGTTTGCTTGTTGATAAAGTATTTATTTCATCCAGTAGATGTCGTTAAATTGAGAGCTGTTTGGGTGGTGTGTTGCTCCACTGTACTTTAAAGTAAAACTGAAATTGACAAAACCACTGTTTTAAACATTTAGGCTACTTAGATCAAGCGTTCATCTTCACCATAAACGCAATAATGCTTGAATTTGTTGTTTGGTGAGTGAGTTTATAAATATATTTCTTTCAAAAAATCTTGTTGTTATACCGCCTTGATATGGTTAGCTGATATTCGATTGTAAGGCCCCTTAAACACTTTGTAGGCAATTTTTAGTTTTTAAAATTTGAAATTTTGCCTATCATGCAATGCACGCATCTAGTATAAAACCTGGTCATAATCACCATTTATTTCATTTTTTGTAAATTTATACGATTCACACGAAAGCGGCTCACAAAAGAAAAAAATCCCACATATGTGCAAGTCGGGAGGGGATTCTTATTATCACTAACTTTGGCAGCAATGAAGTTCACAAAGATGACCTGAATTTTTAACTCGCCAATGGGCGATCAGCATGCAATTGTACGCCGCAGAATAAATCTTGAGAACTTTATTTTAATCAGCAGAATAGGAAGAAAATTTTCATTAGGTTGTTGAAAAAAATTGCATGTAGCTACCATGACCAAGTTATACTCCAAACCAGAAACGACAAAAGCCTCTACAAGTATGCGAAACTACGAGGGATAACCTATCAAGGCTTTGTCAGTCCGAGGATAAAAATTCAAAACCAACCAAACTAAGAAACAAACTGAGCTAATCAAATGTTACAAAATTTAGATTATTGTTGTAGCGGCACTACATAATAGTACACCGCCCATACACAACTGTAGTCAGTACAGCAACATTCCGTGTACGGTACGGTAGTGCGGTGGGAATGGCCAGAGAACATCAGCGTCTATATCCACTATTGATTTGTTTTAATGACTTGTTTCAACTGAGTAGCGTCGTAAAACGTTGGCGCTTGAGCTGACAAACATATTTTTAGAGTCTGCCTGCAATAAAAAAGTAAAGTAAGAATGCGATTGGAAATATTTCCAAAGCAATGTTGGATCGAAGAAGTTGATTTGACGTTAAGCTATCTGGCAACATTGAAAACTTTTTCATATCTATTTCAACATGGCCCTGTTTTGACTCCTTATGAATTTCGTATTGCTCTTTCGTTCGAATAACATAGATTTCATGTTCCTGCAATCACCACTCAATTTCTTTTCATGAACATTTATTTTGACATCGCTAACGTTGCCCACTGATAATACACTTATCTTTCCTACTACAAAAGACATAGAGACAGCTTAAAAACATCAATTCTGACATGCAGCAAGTGTGGTCCTATATTATCTGGTATCATAATGTAGACCCAGTGGCGTACGCAGGATTTCCTCATGGGTGAGAGCGCTTCTAATCGAAACGAATTAAAAACGCCCATTTACTAACAATAACCAGTAAGTTAGGCTATATTGCATAAGATTTGCCACATAAGATTAGCAACAACTGCTACTTCCTTGGCCCCGAACGTTCCAGGATTGACGTGTGCTGTTGGATTTCTTTGAAAATTGGAGGGCTACTGCGAGACTGTAGTACCTTTACACGACAAGTATCTTTCTTATTCCTAGTCGAACAAGTCCAAGTGGCAGAAGAAAGCGTTTTCTTGTTAAAAGTGTACGAATAGCCATGGCTGTCGAATAGCTTATCCTTGCCTTTGATTACGCCTCCTTTCGCAATCCAAAAAGTCAATTCACCTGGTTGATCTTGCCCAGGTCTACCAGTAGTCGCACAATTCTCAGGTTCTGAGTCAGTGAAAGGCGTTTCTGGTATCATTGCTTCTACTGGAAGAATTTCGCTGTAACAACACTCCGTAAGAGAAAAATTCATCGAAGATCCGGGAATTACATCTTCGGATATATCATCCTCCTAAAGACATGATTACAAATATTATGATATTTGCGTGCAGCTTGACGTCTACTTTATAGCTACCATGGTTGGTGAAGGGAGGGAAAATAAGAGAACATAACTTGCCACTCTTCCCATACAGCAAAATCCTTAATTCTTACATTGATTCAACGTCTGCAGAAAAATACGTGAATTGTTACGTAGTCTTTACCTTAGCTAAAACCTCTCACTAACCTAGGTTTTGTTACAAATGACGCAGCCCAGTGTCAACTGGCAAGCTATATTCATAATAAAGGGTTTTAACATAGTGCGACTTCCAAAAAGTCAAACAACCGACCGGGTGACATCGTTTTTATCTCAAGAGGCACTCCTGGACGGCCATTTGATTGACAGCAATTTGCTCATTGGAACAACAATAATTAATCTTTTAAACCTAAATTAATCTGCTTTTTCACTCTTCAAAATGTAGACCAACACCAAACAAAATCGAATGACGTCATTTTTATGTATTGATAATGAATTCTTTTTTCATTCAATAAATAACTTTATTTGACTTGAGAAATTTAGTTCGATAGGCTATAGCTTATACTGTAGCAGTGGTTCTCAACCGGGGTCCGTGGATCCCAAGGGGTCCGTGAAGCGATTTCAGGAGTCCGTGAAAGTTTCCGAGTTTGCAGCATGATTGATAAATTACGAAATTTAAAAATTGTTTTTTTGTGCTTTATTTGTGTATTAACGTGATTCTCAAACTGTACTTCCCAACGAACTGGTAAGATGTCGTTTGAACTTTCAAAGGACATCGCACAAAGGTTTGGTTTCCTAACTAAAAAAATATTATATAAATGGATTATTTTTTAATATGGCTATGTTCAATTTAATTCTTTTGAGGCAGCAGACTATTGATCAATGCTTAACTTAGAAATGCAAACGTTAGTCAGCAGTCTATCACCACTCACGTCACAGTTTTGCTACGACAAAGATTATAACGAATTAATATTGATTAGAAATGAAAAAAGGGAGAAATTCTTTGCAACGGTCGCAAATTCTATTGATTTTTGACAAAATTTATAGAAAAACATCAAATCAGCATATAGATTACTGATTTTTGATGCTGTGTGCAACATATAGCTCATAACATAACTTTGTCAATGTCATCAATCGTCATAAGTGCGTTGCGAGTTCAGCAAAGTCTTCTAAGTGTGACCCTTCGAAACTTATGAAGCATTTGATTCCATAGTGGGAAAAAGCGATATACCAAAATTTCAGATAAAAGTTTGGTCCGCGACCGCTTCGAAGGTACCAACAAGGGTCCGCCAAAACAAAATGGTTAAGAACCAAGGTACTGTAGGCTAGGTCAAGATACACACATAATGACAGCAACATAACTTTAAAGAAGAATTTGCTCTTCTTCATTTCTGTGATTGTGATTTTCCAATCAACCCATTTTCAGACACACAATTAAACGGAAGTGAACAGAATTACGAGCCACATTTGTGGATATGTTCAGTCCATAAAATTTTGAAAATTCTTCTTAATAATTGTGTGTGGAATGTGTTAAAGATATTTTGACGTTTTAATGTTAGTTTCCATCATTCCATGTTTCACAGGCATCAGTAAAAACGGGAAGAACAAGTGTTTGATATAATTTCAGTTTTAAAGGTAATGACAAAGTACTGTTCCATATATTGTGTACATTTGCTACTGCTGTATTTGCTTTGTGTCGATCTTGAATAACTTAGCCTGGTCTTCTAATTTGTGATTCAAGATATTTAAACTGATTTGTAGCCTATGTTGTATGCTTACTCCATCGATTGGTAATAAGTGTCCTGTGGGAATATTAATAGTCAAATACTTTGTTTTCTTCACATTAATCACAATTGCAACCTCTTCAGCTAGCTTCTGTAGTCTTTCGACGTCGCTTTGGGCACAATCGGTGGTTTCATCTGGCAGGACAACATCATCCGAAAATGCCACATCGTATATGAAAGAATTTTTGCTTATTTGAAAACCATTTGTTACACTCCGAGTTCCTTTCAATATGTAATCCACTACTGTAACTAAATATGGAGCTAAACTATCAAGATGTAGGATTCCTCGAGTTACAGGGAATTCAACTGATTCTTTTCTATTTATTGGTCCTAGTAATAGCTTCACCAGAGCCTCGTTAGCCTACTGGAAACATGTTCCAGCGTTTCCACGTCGGCACCTCGTTGGTGTGAAGTTGGTTTTACAAACACATAGGAGAAGTTAAATATGCAAGCATTAAATTACATGGATAATAAGATTGCTTTAGATTGAATTATTTGTAGAATAGTTCTTTAAGGGTATGCTTTGGATTCAATAAGTCGCCATCTCCGCTTTAAGCAGTTAACGTATTCAACATATTCGCAATAATTCTTTCTAAACATCGCTCAAACAGGTAGCATATACTACCCAAACAACTATCCGTGTTTTAGTTTTAAGCTTCTGCCATCTTTTCCGTTCGTTGATCCAATGAGCTTTGTATAACTTATAGTTTGAACAACATTGATCTGTAACAAGTTGGTATGAGTCAGTTGCATTTCTTACAAGATTACGCAATAATTTCAATAATAATAATATATTTCACACCAGTTGGGTGAAACGTAGGTTTAACCAAAAGTCTCCATAATTGTTTATTTTCAGCCAATTGTCGCAGTTCTTCTGGACTGTGTTCTATGAGAGATCGAACCATGTCGCATGAGAGTTTTGCTAATCTTCCTTTTTTTTGCCTTGAATTACTTGTGATAACAATAAGAGAGTATCATTGTAAACTGGGTTTATTAAATGTAGTAGGCTACTGGCGTAGGGACAGCGATGATTATTATCACTGCGGTTGTAAATCAAACTTGTAATATTTCCACAAGTTGCATTCATCTGTGATATTAGTTGATTTTATTTATTGGTTTCAGTCGCTTCCTGCTCTGTGGGAATGAAAGATGGAAGAATTCAGGATTCCCAATTATCTGCTTCTTCTCACTGGGATAGCAGATTCATTGGTGCGAATGGACGACTGGATAATACGTGGTCTAGTGGAGATTTAGGAAGTTGGCACTCTGCCACATCTCGGCGTAAGATGTTGTGATGTTGCCACACAAATCCATATAATTCTACTTTTATAAGTATACAATAATACTAGTACCGGCAACACTACAAAAGTAATGCTCAAGGCCAAGCAGAGTGAAATATTCCAAAAATTTTTTCTCCGTTTCTAGAACTCTTCAGCAGCTTGCTTCACTATTACTGGGATCATTAAAAATTCTAAAAAACCTTGTAAAAAATATTAAACCCGTGATACTTAATACAATTAAAAAATATGATTAGACTTACCAAGATCAATAATTGTGTAAACCTTGGTGTCAGAATAGGTTAAAAACATTTAAAATGAAATACTGATTTTATTTGCAAAAACAGCTGACGAGTGGATACAAGTTGATTTGTTGGAGCCAATTCGTGTTACTGCAGTTGTTACTCAAGGAAGGTATAATGTTGATCAATGGATAACAAGTTATAAAATACAATATGGAAACTCTGTTTCAACTCTGAAAACTATAATGAACGAGAATGGGAATGACAAGGTAAGTAATGTTTGTATTTGTAAAAACTAATCGACTCTTTCAAGTCGAATGTCAATATGAACGTTTGAAAGCAAACGACGTCGGTTCGAATACCGGCTTTGCTTGTTTCATGAAAGCTTGAGAAACTCTACATAACATTTGTTACAACTTCAGGTGTTCCAAGGTAACACTGATAGAAACACATACGTCATTTATGCTTTCCCACGCCCTCTGGTGGCAAGATACTTCCGGCTTGTTGCTCAAACATTTCATGTTTCTATCTCACTCCGAATGGATTACGTCACATGTTAAAAAGATGTCTAGGGGGAAATTGTGAAACTTCAATCTTCATGAATATGAAAATTATGTTGAACAGCAAAATCAACAGAAGTTATATACAATCAATAATAATATACGCGTTCGACATCATTCATCATCATCAGTAATACTACTTTTGTTCTGATCAGTTATGAGTGATTTCATTTGTGAAATACATTTCACTTTTCTACGCACTTTTCGATAGACCAATGAAGTATTTCGTTGTAGCTTAGCTCATTCACTAATACCAACGGACAACTAACATATTTTAAAGTAATTCGTGATCTTAAACAGTGATATTTTTGTGTGATCGCAATCGAATTTATTCCCAAAGAAATCGGAAAAGATGATTTCAATATAAACCAAACGGCTGAGGACCTACATTTTGTTTTTTCGTTAATCAGTAATTAAAAAAAAAACATTGCTAAAGTAATTTTTTTAAAACAGTGATGATGATGATGATGATGATGTTCGCCCTTCGTTTCCGAAGATGGCCAAATATTGAATATTGAATTGCAATTTCTGTAACAACAAAACCTAACGCAACACAATCTCTGCGAATGTGATATCACAATGAGATACACATGTGTTACGCAATTGTATGCATGTAGAGGAGGGGTTTCCAACCTGGGAGCCATGGCTCCTAGTGGGCCATGAACCTTTTTTAAGGGGGTCATAGAAAATTTTGAAAAATTATAATTTTTTTAATTTATCATCTCTAAGTCCACTCCAACATTATATAACAAAAGAAATAAATTAAATTTTAATAAAAACACTAGTACATTTTGCCCAAATCTTCATGAAATGGTCTTTAATTCCCGGTTGTTGGGAACCCCTGATGTAGAGCGTGACGGTAATGCATGCATTTGCATTACTATATCCCTCTTTGCGTGCATAAATGTAATGGACGTAGAAAGCAATCGCTGTCGAGGTCACTATTTCAACTCACATAAGTCATAAGCAATTTCTCATCTCGAGACTGTTTTGGCGGCAACCTCAGCTCGACCATTAGATTGCGGTAAACAAAATGATGATATTCAGTGCTGCACACTCCAATTTTTGGTAAAAGTTCAGTGACAGCAGCATTGAATTCGGACGCCCATATGTTGATATTTCCTCAGGTTTTCCAAATTTTTTTATCTATTATCTCACAAATAAAACTATTCGACCATTTATTTGACTATTTAACGTTTGATATCTTAATAAACTACGTCATCAATCTTTCCAACGTCTCTTTACGTGTAAGAATTAGAGGGAATTGTGACAGTCGGAATAAACTTTTATGGATCAGAGTGTTGTTTCATAAACTCTACAAACAACCAAATATCCAGCAACAGTTGTTGATGTGTCTGTTAAACTTTCCACAGATCACTTGCCCACATTGTTCCGTTCCAGATGCAGCGTCATTTGTTACAAATAATGGTAAACAGTAATTATTACATCACAGGAAAAGTTATACAATTTCACCCACGCTATTAGACAAAGAGAATGTTCTGGAATATTACTTTATTTGGCTTGTAATGTTTCTGAACACCAGACCACAGCTCATAGAATTAGCTCACTGAGACGACTTCTTTTAATATCTTAGTTTCAGGATTAATCTCTACAAATTGCAGACATGATAATTTATTTTTAATAACTTTTTCATGATGACCGTAGCTTTTACCAAAAACGTGTTAAAGTTTGATAAATGTTTGAAAAAGCCTGTGAGAAAGATGACTAAGAAATTGCTATTTACTTTTCATTCTGGACTTTTTTAGGGCAGGCTAGATTGGTAAAAGTAATTGCTCAGAAATTATAAGCTTGGCGCTGAGAGTTATTTGGGTGGGAGTTGCGTGGACGGCTCAAAACAACCTGACTGGACTGGACAGGCAACAACACGGTCTGTCAATATATGAACAGTAAATTTTCTTTACCTTTTGGATGCGAAATCAAAACCTGTCAAGTGAGCAGCTCGTAGGTAAAAATGTTTAGACCTTAAACGCGGAGCTATATGGCAAGCTACATGTTTATGCTCTTTTGATATCTCTCTGCGAGATAACACAACGCAGGGATTCGGAAGAACGGAATTTCCAACTCGGCTACGTTAGCAGCCAAGAAGAGGGTGTGTTAAGGTAAAGTGTTATCAGATGAATTTTCAAATTTCAAGCAGAAATGCTGTTTTAAAGTAGTGGTCGCCCAAACCTTGTTCGTTCAAAACTAACTTAAACTTGATCTTAAACAAAATTATTCCCAAGTGATTTGTAAATAACTCATCTTACAATGATGTTTGTAAACTTACGTGATAAAAAAACTTCAAATTCAAAAATACTTTATTAAGCCTTTGAAACTAAAAAAATGAAGAAAATGAAAACTACGCCTGAAGGACATAAAACCTCACGCATCAATAGATAAATCTTGTAATTTCATTCAGGTTAAAAGTTCCGTTTGTATGTTAAAGTTGTAAAGATTATTTTTTTATTAGTTTGATTAAAATGATAAAAACTTCCTTTCAAGTAAATTGGTAAAAAATTCAAAGGGCAAGACATGAGCAGCAACTACTGTACGGTAATATTAAAGTTTAGCGAAACGTTTGAACAATATCTGGCAACGCTGAAACTTACCACACCCTTTTCTTGGCAGGTAGTTGGACAATCCCGTACTCTAGCAATCCCTGGCACAACACTATGTAAAATTTGGACAGTATATTGATTTTACTAGAGTCCTATTTAGTCCAGTGAAAAAATTTGTATGTAATAGGCTACAAGGTAAACATTTGTTTTTTAAGCGACATTAAGCGAAAACGTGATATTCAAGCACATGGTTGTTTAGGAGTAGAGCAATTTTATTTCTTTCAGATTATATATGAATGACTTTGGCATCAAACACAAATTGTTTACGTGACTTGTCAAATTACTGTATTTTGATTTAGTATCAATATCACTGTTGGTGTAAGTTTCTAACCTTGCCAGAGACAATCAAACCAACTCTCCTTCAACATGTAGGCTACTGATACAGCTAAGACCTTCCTTCATGTTCTCTACAAGTATGAACGTTATAGATTTAATACAGTAGCCTATTTACAACAAAACAATTTGAGTAAAAAGTTAACTTTAAACTATAACCAGATAAAAGCAAGCAAGTACACGCCGTTTACGATATAAAAATAAACTAGAAATTAATATTGCTAGTTTTCGCCAATCGAATCTTAGCATATATTATGCACTTTGATGCAAGAAAAATCATTGTCAGCTAGCACATATAAATTGAAGCCCTTAGTGTAAAAAGGTGATAAGTCAAAAAAGTTGTTTTCGAGAAAAAGCCTTTTGAAGTTTTGTAACTTTGCAAAGTTACCCTGTTCACGCATCTGCCCAATACCTTATATTTTTCTAATCTTTCGATAGCTGGTGATGATTAGAACTATCTTTTACATCGATATGACATCTTGGTTAAATTACTGTTTGTTTACTTGAACATAAATTGACATATCACCTTTATCCAGAGTGTTTCACAAACTTTGAAAGAAGTTTTGTTTATTGAAAAAGGTGATTTGTTTAAAAAACACTGCATGATATAGCAAAAGAAATCGAAGTAATATAACAGAAACTGCTTAGCAATCTTCACGATCCTCATTGCTGTCACGCTCCACCAAGCGTTCGTAGAACCAGCGGTGTTGTTCTGGGATGTAAGGCATTTGCTTTTGTATATCTGCTACTTTTTTCGCAGCAATCCCGTATGAGAAATCTTGTTTCTTTTTAAGAGCTGCCATGTCAAAGGTGTCCAAGAGATTCTGGCTTTTTCGTTTGTGTTGGATATCTACCGTTTTCTAAGTGGTTTCGTTGAAGCTGTATTTGTAATTAATCTTGCCAAATTCCAAAAAGCGCAAAGCGCAAACCTTCTGAATAGAGAAATCTTCCTTCTCATTTTTCTTTCGCCGCACTAACCCAAGGCGTGAAGGAAGATCTTTGAAGCAGTAAAAGTTGTTTGACATATCATAAACAATGTATATACTTGTTTCTGTGCTTCGTGTCACGAATAATTTCCTTGTACTGGGATGGTAAATAAACAGTCTGGTGTCGTCGAAGTTGCTTCTCTATCGATCCAAAATCTCGATCGCAGTCCGTGTATGTATGTCCCACAACAGGGAATTTGTGATAAATCTCCTTGAATCTTCCAGAAAGGAGCAATTTTTGCCAGAACGTGATAGTAAAAAAGTTTTATTTTGCCCACCACACGAATCAGACCACACTAAAAGTTTATTACCTCTAACATCAGCTTCTAAAAAAGAAGGCATGCAAAGAGAGAGAGAGAAGTTCTTTTATTTGCATCAACAGCACATGTGGAAAAAACAATACAAGATTACAATGTGAACTAGGTTGTTTTAATGTTTGCTGACGATGATGGGAGTGGCAGAAGGACCGAACTGGTCATCAAGTCTGCCACACCCGTGTGGTGTCATAGCTTATTTGACATGGAACGGTGTCGGAGTTGAACGCAAATATATATTGTATACATTACAAAATAAAAAACAATACACACACGAAATTTAACAGTACAATATAAAACAGGAATACAAGAAGCGATGCAGAAATACAAAATGGCATAGGCTATACATACAACACAGCATAGGATACTGGTAAGGAAAAAGCGAATATACAGTAATTAGCGAGATACGGTGAGAATAAGTAAAAACAGTTTGATGGCACTATATCAGTTACTTAATTTATACCCAGACATTAAGTGCAGTTTTAATTTTTTAGAAAACATACTAATTGTTTGAATTTTTCTTAGCTGCTCCGGTAATTTGTTCCAAGTGTTTGTTCCAAGAAATTTAATTGAGCGTTGACCAAGCTTTGTATGCATTCTTGGTTTAAAAAGTATATCTTTCTTAGCACCTCTGGTATTATAGTTATGAGTTTCATTACAAGGACGAAAGTACTCAGAAAAAATTGCTGGTAGATGTCCTTTATTGCTTTTATAAACAAACTTACATACTTCTATTAAAAACATGTCTTCGACTTGTAGCAAGTTGCTTTTATTGAACAGAGATTTGGTGGGAATTCTGTCCTTAATCTTGGTGAAGTTTAAACAGCGAATTATGCGATTGTGTACCAGATTTAAAGGATACAGTTCCGTTTTAGAAGCACGACCCCAACAGATGATACCATACATTAGGTGGGAGTGAACTAGAGCATAGTAAACTGCTTTTAATGTCTGGGAATTTACGCACTTTCTTAATCGATATAGAGCACCACAGCTTTGAGAAAGTTTTGTTGAGATTATATTGATGTGCTGTTTCCATGATAACGACTCATCAAATGTTATTCCTAAGTATTTGTAGGTGTTTGTGCGTTGCAAACTGGTATTTTGAAAATTTATTTCTAGATTTAAATTTTCTCGAACAAACTTTGACCCAAACAACATGTATTTGGTTTTGCTTACATTAATTGTTAACTTGTTTGTATGCATCCAGTTTTGAATCATTAGGAGGTTAGAATTCACTTTTTCTTGCAATCTAGTAGGGCTTTTATCCTTAATACATAGTAGTGTATCATCAGCAAACAAACGAGTCTCAAATTCAGAAGCGTGATTAAGGTCATTAATGTAGATAATGAATAACAGTGGACCAAGAACTGAGCCTTGGGGTACACCACATTTGATTTCTTCATATTTAGAATTTGTAGTACCAATCTGCACAAACTGGTAACGGTGATTTAAGTAAGACTTTAATAAATTATAGGCATTTCCTCTAATGCCATAGTAATCCAGTTTCTTTAAAAGGATTTCATGGTCAACAGTGTCAAATGCTTTGGCAAGGTCAATAAAGATACTACATGTAGTAAAACCATCATCGCAATTTTGTAGTAATTGTTCATAAATATCCGTAGCAGCTAATGTGGTTGAATGTCCACCTCTGAAACCAAACTGTTGTTGGGACAAAACATTGAATTTTTCAAAAAAATTTACTAACCTTTTATGAATGATTTTTTCAAAGATTTTGGAGAAACATGTTAAGATGGAAATAGGCCTGAATTGATTAACTTTGTTTTTTACTCCCCCTTTATGAAGGGGTATCACCCTTGCAATTTTATAGCTATCAGGGAATTTACCAATTGTCATAGATTCATTTATTATAGAAGCTAAGATTGGGCTTATGACATACTTCAATCTTTTTATTGTTTTAATAGTGATGCCATCTGGACCAGTTGCTTTTTTGTTATCTAAGCTGTTGACAATGCTTAAAATTTCCATTTCATCAGTATTTGCTAGGTGCAGGGAATTGAGAAGTCTGCCTCTCATCAGGGACAATGGATTAGAAGTGGTTTTTGGAACTTTGGCTGCAAGTGAAGGTCCCACTTGAGTAAAATATGTGTTAAATGTATTACTTATTTGCACCGGGTCGGTTGTAACTTCATGACCATTACTTAATGAAAAGTTGGTTGCGTATTGTATATTATGTTTTTTGTTTGTACGGCCAGTAATTTCATTTATTATTTTCCATGTGTTGCTAGAGTTGTTTCTTTCTTTGTTTATTGAGGTTTTATAATAATTAGACTTCGATTTCTCTTTCACATGAGTAAGCAGATTTCTATATTTTTTGTACTTGGTGTATAAATCATTACTCTTAAAGTTAGTTTTACATAGTTGCTTGAACATTTTATTCCTCGTTTTGATGGAGGATAGAATACCTCTTGACAACCATGGCCTCAGATATAACCGACTCTCTTTTTTGCTAAGTTTAGTATATGGCATATGCTTGTTGGTTTCATCATTAATAATCTGTTCCAAGGTTATTACTTTCTCTTGTGGTGTCATATTGAATGTCATGCTGTTATTAATAGATTTGGCAACATCATTTACAAACTGGTTTTCATTAAAATTCTTCATACTACGTATCCGGATGTGAGTGTCTTCAGCAGACTTGGAATAGTTGTCTATAGTAAATTTAGCAGCTACAGGAAAGTGGTCAGTAATATCGCTTTGAATAACAAAGGCCTGAGATTTTATATTGAGAGTGGATTTTGTATAGATATGGTCAAGCAGCGAGCTGGAATGAGATGTAATCCGTGTTGGTATGTCTATTAGGCTATTAAATCAAAACTTTGCAAAAGATTTTTGTAGGATAAAATATTTTCTGTTGTAGAATTTAAAATATTTATATTAATGTCACCAGCTATCACACAAAGTCCTTTAAAATTTTGTAACTTGTGTAGTGTATCACTAAATGAATCAATAAACATTTTGATGGATGTACTGGGATGTTTGTAGATGACACCAATGATTAATTTTCCTTTGCCTTGATCGCCACAAATATTCTCAATCCATAAGTTTTCACAGCCTTCAATGTTGAGTTTTAGGTCATGTCTGACTTGGTACAGGATGTTATCCCTAATGTAAAGGCAGACTCCCCCAGCATTTGTAATGGAATCCTCGTGGACAAACTGGTACCCTGGTAGTGTTATATTACCAATTGGATCAAAAGGTTTCAGTTTGGTTTCAGAGATGGCAATTATTTCTGGAGGTCTTTTTAATGGAGCGAGTACTCTCTCAATTTCTTCCTTGTTTTTTCTAAGGCTACGAATATTAAAATGTATAATATCCAGTTGATTATTATTACCAAAATGGTGACACAATTCATCTTCACCAATGAATTTGCATGTAGCGTCAAGATCTTCAACACTGTCAAGCCATGAATCATTTAATTGTGTCATACTGCTATCAGGGTTATTTAGAGAATTAAATTCTGCTTCCATATTCACAGTATTACCAAATAGAGGATTTGCTTTGACGCATGTTGGGCAATACAAGTTGCTATGTTGTTCATTATAGTGCACAAATTCTGATACACATTTTAAATGCATATGATTATTGCATATAACACAAGTGATACTATCTTGATCATCAGGAGAAATTAAGTTATTACAAAATGTACAAAGATGGTTGGCCATTGTTTAACCAGAAGGATACAACTATTTAAACACCAGTGGTTTAGTAAATTAAAACCAGCCTGCATCGTCCTTCAGTTTTAAAACCTCAATATTATTGTCCATACCATGCTTAAATAAGTCATCAGGACATGAAATAGTGACCCATTTGTCATTTTCTTCATGGTATGCTTTTATGTTGCCATTAATAGTATGGAACTTTGAATATTTATCGCAACAATGATTTTTAACATACCAGAAGAGCTTCGATCTTAGTGGAGTGAGATCTTCTGTTATGAAAGCTTTTTCCATTTTTGCTTTGTCATCTTCCTTGCAGTCTTTTTTGATGTTCCTCTTTTTTTGTATGAATTCCATTCTTTTTTTGTAAGATGTGAAGCGTGCAATTATTGGTCGGGGTTTGTTTCTTTTCGGTCTTCCCAGTCTGTGACATCTTTGAATATCAGTGCTTGAGAATTGTATTTTCAGTATTTTTGCCAATTGTTGAATTGTTTGTTCCCCATCGTCTTCATCTTGTTCCAAGTTTTCCGGTATATTATGAATCCTGATGTTTTCCCTTCTTCCATATTGTTCCAGTTTGTCCAGGGCTGTTGATGTCTGATGCAGGGTCTTTCTTAGAATTCCATTTTCCTTTCTTGTTTCTTCTAACTCCTTTTTGTTTTCCAAAAGTTGCTCTTTGAGTACATCATAATTGTCATTGAGTTTGTCCATCTTCTTGTTGAGTTTTTGTAGCTCATCCTTAATTGCGTTGATGCTTGATCCTTCAGTATCTTTTCTTGAACCACCCATTTTTCAATTATTATTATTATTTTTTTTTTTTTTTTGGTTTTACAGTTAAACAAAAGATATTTACATTCAAATACTACAAACGCTTATTCAAACAGAATTTACCACCTAGATTCCTTGATTACAAATAGAATCAATATTTCATCAGGCCTCCGTTCACCTTCATTCTCCACCCAGGAAAACACGAAACCATTTTCCTCCACATCACCATCATCTTTCATTCGAACCATATGTATTCCCAGGTTATAAAACCAGACTTGTCGCAAATAAAAGGCAATGGACGTAGATAACTTGGGCAAAGGCATGGTTTGCTGCAGGTCAAAACACATAAAAGTCGTTCCTTTTCAGCTCCTAGCTTCTTCCCGGTCAGCTTTCATTTTAATGCCTGCTTGTTTCACATCTTCGAGATGGCTCGTTATGTTAGTGATATCAATCATGTCACAGACGCTACATGTGTCAGACTTTGGTTAACCAAAACCCAAGTTGAAGTCCTCGGAGAACACCTTGTTATAATACCCTTGCTTTACAAACATCGGATCTTTTTCTTTTTGCGGCAAGCCATTGACGTATTCTCGGTACATTTTAGCAAGGCTAAGCGTTGGTGACAAGTATTCACGATACGAGTTGTGGCTACGGCTGTAGTGTGATTGTACACTAGGAAATTGTTTAATATGAGTTTTAATGTTCTCTTTTATTGAATCATCAATTTTGTTTGGTCTGTTTGCGTGCTTTCCTCTTCCATCGTCCTTTGCTGTAACATTGCCTTCCTTCACCTGAGCATTGATGAGATCAATTCGTTTTCTTTTTAACTCGAAAAATATTCATAAGGGCACTTTTACAGATATAAACTTCCTCAGCTATGACAGTAGTTTCTTCACACCTTGCTGTGGAAACTTTCACCTTATACCTGAAAGACATGGCATGATGTTTCTCAGCACTTTTTCTTTTTTGAACTGGAGTAAATCCTTCGATACAACCGAATAGAATTTGTTGCTGTTGATCATAAGTTTTGGAGTAAAAATCTGTAAACAGGCGCTGCCGCACATCCATGCTTATTTTTGATGAGCATTTTCTTCTGCAATTTTCGACGCATAACTGGCCATCACAAACTGCCTTTCCTTCTCCAGTAACACGCTTCTGCTTTCTTATGTTTCTTGGCCATGCTGATTGGTTACTCTTTCGCTTTCTTGATTTTATCTTCATTGTGACATCACTGCTCTCATGCATTTCACCATAACCAATACCTGAATAATTCAAAAGATCCACTAATTGAAAATAGAAGAGAAATAAATCAAAAACATTCATACCATACACACCATTACTTGCGATGCCTGATTCAGCCGTGTTATCACTAACCTCTGGAAGTAATAACCTTTTAAATGAAACTAAAAACACTATTTAAAAAGGTGATAAAAGGAAGACTCTTACCAATTTCCTGATTAATTTCCGTAAGCTCATCAGAATCACTAGCTTCTCTGTTCGCGTTTTTATTTTGATATGATGGGTCTGCAATATCATCATCACACACAGATTCATCATCACTCTCTGCGAGAGCATTGCCTATTTGTTCAAGCTCAGAATTTAATACAACTTTACCTTGTCTGTGTGACATGCTTTAGCCTAGCAGCTTAGCTGAAAAATGAAAGGGATTTGAAATGAAGTGGCCTAACTGAAATAAAGTAGCCTAACTGAATGCAACTCAAAATCACTCCACTAAAATCTGCTGGATACCGCTTTTGGATATACTAAACCTGGAAGTTTCAGCCTGGTTCCATGCTGACACGTGTTTAGCCTGCTTGACATGCTAGACCAGACAGTGGAAAACTGGACATGCATCACTGATTATCTCAACTGCGTTTCCATTCGTGTTACCACAAAAGTTCTCGATTTCCATGCATTTTAAAATGAGCGGCAATTTGATTGAACAGCAAATTAAAAAATGAACAATTTTAAAATGAACAACAAATTTGATTGATTGGAAATCCTTAAGGAGTTATGTCAAACCAAATGAAGCATGGTTGTTTACCCGTTTAGCATGCAAAAAGGTGGTATGTCAGGACATATCGCCTTTTTGCTTGCCACCTTAAAAAAATTTTGTGACAAATCTCCTTTTGACTGCTCCTACTTTCTTTTATCGCCGTAGTTGACATATCACCTTTTTCCAAGAAAATGGATGACCTAATGGAAGTGCCAAAAATTGAGAAATCCCAATTTTCCAAAAAAGTGACATATCACCTTTTAGCACTAAGGGCTTCAATTTAAAAAATATTCTAAAAAACGAAAAACTGAAAAATACGAAAAACGAACAAACAAAGGATAAGAGTTAATTAAAGTGACTGGTGAATGCGGTCTGTCTGTATCGATGGTCTGTAGCAGATTTAGTGATGCGATACTGACGAGCCTAGCCTCATGGGCGAAACACGGTGTCTAATAAAAGTACTTTCCTACATGACGGATTTACACCATTTTTTCCAAGAAAATTTGCGAAATGAATTTATAAATTTCAGTAGCCTACTAGCCTACTAAGTAGATGTATATAGTGTAGAAATATAGAATTTAAGGTCTTGATCGCTACAATGGAACTTATAGTTACTACATCATGCATTATTGTCTGATTACCTCTTATAGTACTTTTGGTCCCTATGCAGTATAACAAGCATCCTAACTTGGCATAATGTTACCATCCTTCATTCAAATACATAATTGCATACTACATAACATTACCACTATTATTACTGAAATAATCATTCAGTGTACAGCAAAAAATAACTAAAACATGTTCCGGTAGGCTATAACAATGAATCAAAGTTATTCACCACTTATCAACTTAATGTAGGTCTAGTAACCTACAGTGTAGCCCTTGAATGTCAATTTTTCTGATAAAAAATTTATTTTAATACATAGGCTACTGCAGTAAACATGCAACAAGCAAAACTAATAATTAGAATCTAAACAAACTTTATAATCTTACAACATCAACTTTGACCTGACCACAATATCAGTGTTGCCACGAATGCAATGGTTTAAATTTTAAAACTTTCTCCCGGTATGAAAATGTTGCCAGGAGCTTATTTGAAATTTATGTTTTGCAAAATTAAAAGAAAAAATTATGCAACTTTAAGATTCGGATCCGAACCGGATCCGGCATCTGTAAAAAAAACAGGAGCTAGATCCGATCCGGATGCGGTAAAAAACGATAAGATCCGGTTCCTGTACACCTCTGCCGGTTTCCGAGATTGGCGAAGTGAATTTACTTTGTTTTTGTTTGTAAATCATTCCGTGGCGCTGAATAGAGAGCAGTCTTGAATTGTTTTGCTCAAGCGCACACCCCGAGAGTCGAACCGGCACCGCTTGCTCTTGAGCTTTCTTCGTGTGAAAAGTCAGGCGCTTAACTTAATTCTTAACGTTTAAGTGCCCCATGACGCTTGTGGCCACATGTCGCGTGGCATAATGATGCATGTGTTCTACAACTGGCGTCGTGCGAACAAGGCTTCGTTAAAGACAAGTAGAAGGGAATTGTATATTTGAGCTAGAAATGCTAATAAATTTTAAATTTTTCATACATAGAACAATTTCAATACTGAACTTCATTCTAATCATCCGGACTTATTAACCGATTTTGACTTTTAATTCATGAGGTTTAGCTCATTGAATCCTGCAGTCCTCGGCTCTATAAGCAGTTCTCTGCCAGATGTACCTCGTCTTTAAAGAGATGCCTCTTCTACACAACGTCTTTAATGAAATTGTCACGTGATGTCTCTATCTATTTTTTCATGTTACTTTTCAAGTAAACAGAGATAATTGACAAGGGCTAACAAGCTGCTTAGTTTATCAGCCGAAAATGTTGGTAATTTCTGGGTGATTTTTGTGTTACGTTTAATGCCGTGAAGTTGCTTGGTTTTATTAGCTCATGATTTTAAAAAGTTACCTCTCCACCAATATAGTTGTTGAAGATAATCTTGATTATTTTGATATTCTTTTGTTACAACATTAACTTGTAAGTCAACCGACAAAAAACTAAACATGTCATCAAAGGTGGCTTGCATTGTCTTGTGCATTTTTTTGGCGATTTGTTGGAGTGGACAAGCTGATGAAGTTTGTATTCCTGTTAAAAAAGATGCTGAATCCACAATATCGACTTCCAAAGCAATGGGGGTGCAGGGACGGCCCGGTAAAATTGGCCCTGCTGGCATTCCCGGGCCTTCTGGGCCACAAGGGTTCAAAGGAATTCAGGGGCCCATGGGATTACAAGGTCCCACAGGACCACGAGGAGCCACAGGACCAAAGGGTTCCATAGGAATACAAGGCCCTTTGGGACCTCCTGGAGCATCTTATGATCACCGAGACTTGGAAAAACTTCGAGAAGAAGTCACTGTACTTCGAGGTGAGTAGAATTAGAAACTCATTTACTAATTACAAGTGTCTAATTTTAAGCTGGAAAGACCGGATATAATTTGCTAAAAAAAATTGCAGTTTTTGAGATGTACAGAGAAGTAATTGTGGGCAGGATTATTATTTGGATATAAAAATGTTTGCTTGTTGATACAGTATTATACATTGTTTATTTTATCCAGTAATTGTCGTTAAATTGACAACTGTCTGGGAGGTGTGTTCCTCCACGGCACTTTAAAGCAAAACTAAAATTTACAAAACCGCAAGGTTATTCGGTGCCAGTCATTTTTGCATTATATATGTGATCTATTTGAGTAATTACTTGATATTTTTTCCAGTATTAGAAGGGCAAATAAAAACATCTCACTTTAAAAACTTCTATAAACTTTGCAAATATCTTATATGTTCTTATAGCCTTGCTGATACAGCGCTTTGACGATCCATGCCATATTGACCAACTTTATAGATTTTTCAGCAATTTTAATCAGCATCGTCATTGCCTCGCAAACAAATCTTTAAATAACCACCGACAAAATTACCTTGGACCGTTTTGATCTACAACTTTGCAATTTGGTCTATTTTGTTGGAAATAATTTTTTGATTCATTTGGTTAAACGTGATCAGTCCGCCCCATTAGTTCAGTGGTTGCGTGCATGACTCAAGACCAAGCGGCGCTGGTTTAGTTCTCGGGTGTGCGGTTGAGCAACGAATTTCAGGACCGCTCGCCAGTCAGCGGCACCGAGGAAATAGAATAATCCTCCGGCAACAACACTTCAACAATTGAAAAACTTCAATTTGTCAATTTCGATGACTCTGTCAAGCCTGTGGTCCAAAGCCTCTACAAGTATGCAAAACTGCCAGAATTAAGCTCTCAAAGAAGTTTTTCCTGTCCGAGAACAAAGATCAAATCAATCAAATCGGCATTACAGTAACTTGAGGTTTTTGAAGAGAATGAGGCAAAAGACTATTTCTGTTTGATAAGTTTAAACACGAAAAAAAGAAGAAGCAATAGATGTTGAATTTTAAAATACACTGCATCTTGCTTGAAACACCACAAACCGAAAATACAATTTATACCTTTTGACCAAGCACTTTATATGCAAGGTCGCTCATTTTACACTTGATAACGCTTTCTGCGTCGTAACATTCTCTTGCATTTTGTTAAGTTTATATTTTTCACAGAAAGTAGTCAGGCGTTTGTGAATGATTGTCTCAAACATTTTGTTGAAAGGCGATTATATCGATATTGGTCTGTAACTCTGAGGCTCTTGCTTGGAGTCTGAGTTATAGATGGAAATATCTGATAACCTCCATCGCTACTCTCTTTCAAGTCTCCAGCCTCTGTTCTGCTTCCTCTTTTATGTTTGCACACAGTACAACGTGGCCTGCAAACACTATATCCCTTGCTGCCTCTCTGTGGGTGTGTCCATCTGTTTCCTAGACTTCTATTGGGATATCATCTGGTCCAACTGCTCTGCCGCATTTCATTTTCTGTGAGGCAGTTGTTATCTCTAGTTAGTACCGGTTCTAGTCAGCTAGTTCAATGACAATGTGGCAAATATCTTTATTCTTCGTAACAGGTATTCCTACAAACTCGAAATTTTGTCTCCTTTCATGCTGTTTCAGGTTATCTAGTTTAACACATTCCTCCTTTTTCTTTGTTTTATCCTCTTTGCACATGTGTTTAGATTTTCGTGATTTCTCACTCATCTTCTTAGAACGATGAAATTGTGTTTATAAAATTAAAACTTTTGAAAGTCAGTTACAGACTATCTTGCTGTATGGCGATTAACTTTACAAGTCAAACGGGATACCAAGCACCAAGCAAGCAAACAACATACCAAAACTGGGGAAAATTTTGTCGTGTTAGTTTCTTTTTAACTAAATAATTAATTTGTCCCATGATGTCAGGCGACATATCCTTGCGTACCTTCAATAGGCATTTATCAACTCAGCAGAGAAGTGGTTGGTATCATTTCAATACCCAATCTTAAACGTGAGATTAAACTTTTATTTTGCAATGGTTATTTACTTATTTGTTATCCAGTGCATCGTTCTCAGCGAGTACGCTTGTGTGAATGCCGCAAAACAACTCGAAACTGTAATTACTAATGTTACCTTTGCGCAAAATTTTAAATGAGTCAACAGAGAATTTTCGATCTGTGCAAGAAGAACGCTCCATGATATGGTCTTTGATGGCACTTTTCTTCAACTCCTTAAAGTTCAGATGCTCCCGTACTCTCGTGGTCAAATGTCTGGTGGACATACCGATGTACCGTACGTCAATGCCGAATCACACGGACATGTAAAACTGTAGCCTATACGACATTTGGGCAGAGAGGCAAAGGCGTCTGGGACTTTAGTTGAAAATACGAACTACTTTGAATGTTTTGTAAGTAGGAAAAACGTCCACATTAATCAATCAATAGTTTATTTGTCAGTAGCAGGAACATAGTACATGCTTGAAATATGCAAGTAATATACACAATGCTAAAGGTACACAAGTTCCAATACCAACAGGGAGACAACGAGACGACCATACTGTCTACTATAGTCAATTGCCACCCTACAGTTTTCGTGCTAGTTGTTGTTTTCGCACTTGTTTATGTTGGCAAACAGAAAGCTAATTCTATTTTGTCATATATGACGAAAAAGTCGAGATCTATAGAAGATTGCGAGAGTGGACGTAGGGATGAGGATGTTAATGGTGCTAGTAGCATGGGGTTTACTATGCCACTAATCATCACTAAAACATTAAAACGAATGAAGCTTTCTTAACAATTTTGTGTATTGTTTTGCAGATCAAGTCACGATGTTAACCTTCATCAGTGCTGTTGTGAAAGGTGGGTATTAATGACGTCACTGATAAAACTATTTATTTAAGATTTTACACAACAAAGAAATGCAAACACGACAACAAATGTTTGCTTGTAATTTGGCAGAAAAACCATCCTTGTAAGATGTAACGAACTCGCTCACTTCTCATGATTTAACACACGAAAAGCAAAATTCTCAAGTTTCATTTCAAAGGAGTGTGAAGAGAATGCTTCAGCATTTGATGAATCTGTACCACTGTACCACAACGAATTAATCCTCACTGTTTTGGTCTTTCGTTAGTTAAACGTAACATTTTTGTCTACAGGGTAAAAGGTCTGATTTGATTGCTAGCACAGCGTTACCTCAGTTACATTCTTGCGTTTTTTTTTTCTTTGTGTAAATTGAGTGGCGTTTAACATCACATCAAGTGATATATCATATACCAGCTCAGTGGCCGAGTGGTTTCGCCTTCGCCTCTGGTGCTGGTAAATCTTAGATCGATTGCAGGTTGGGTCAAACCGAAGACTTTAAAAACGGTACCGATTGTGTTCTTTCCTGCATAATGCAGTGAGAAAAAATTGGGTAATAATGGGCAGAGAGGTGAACCTGATATAAAATTAAATATGAGCCCTGTCACAAAAAGACCTTAGCTGTTGTAGAGCGACAATAAATAAAACCATAACATTATTATTGGTTACAAGAGTAGGTGCTTACTGCCTTCCTACAATCCCTCCTCTGTCTGCCTCAACCATACTTGCAATTGGTTCTTGTTGTTTTTTGATTTATTGAGTTAGCGAGTTAGGATAAACACCTGATTTTGTATAAACTTATAATGGCTTTAACAACGATAACTTAAATCCGTGGTACACATTAGCATTTCTCTAGCTTGCTATTTCGATAATGAAAATGAAACTCAACACAATGGAAAATAGTCTCCAGAAACCACGGCTCCAGGCACGCGGCAAAAGCGAGAATCACAGATTAAACGTATTGGTCATCAGGCGGGCCACGTCACGTAGAACAGTGAAAGAACGCAAATTCAACGTTGCTTAATTCAGCCAGTCAAGTTACAAAATTCATCACAATTGTAATTGAGAGGGCAATTGACCCACCGGAACATTGCGGTCCCTAATTATGGCACATAATTAAATAAAAAGTTGAAGTAGAAGGGTCGATTCCCGAAATGCAATACACAGAAAGTATGTACATCAAAGCTATACAGAAACGGTGACTATCCTTTTATAGCAGTGCAAGGCACTGGGATACCCTGGCCACAATGGCCTGGCAAATACTTACACGATTAACGATTAATATCTACGTTAGTTTCATGAGACACACACAGTAGCAAACAAATCAAAGGCACTATACAGTAACTAACTAGCTACTTATGATGACGCAAATCACTGAGATCGCTGGCGAATACTTACACGATTAGCATTTACATCATTTTCATGAAACACACAATAGCAAACAAATCAAATGCATTACACAGTAACTAACTAGCTACTTATAATGAGGCCGATCACTGAGAGCGCTGTAGAGCATACGTTACTAGGACATGTTGTTGAGTTACGCATATTGGGGCCCTGCGGATGACACATAGAAACACGCAGGTTAAAAACAGATTTGCGCGGTACATATCTACAATACACTACAAATTTAAATGAAAGGCAGAGGTGGTACAGATGCCTCCACGACACCCGCTAACAACAGACCAGAGCGGGGCCGGGTCCAGAACGCAGTCAAGCATTCCCCACAGGAGCAACGCACGATATATCCCTTAGGACCAGATCCACTTTGACTCACCCGATGCCTCATCCACCACTGAGACTGCCACCCTGACGCGCCTGACAATCGGTTTTCCTTTCCTAATTTGGGGGATGATCTCATGATCTCTATGCGTTACATCTACCGTTACATCTTATACGATGATCTCAAATCTCTATGCACTACTTTCTGTACGTAGGAAACAACCCTATTTAAAGCGTCCTCTAGATAAGATGCATTTAACTTTGGTTTTACATACCCATGTTTCTTGCATTTGGATAGAATGAACTCCGTGAAAGCTACAAGATAGGCGGCTCTCTTTTTCAACACGTACAAAGTAGGTGCGGTTTCGATCATCTTGCTAATGGAGCCAGTTGCATTTTCTCTCACCGTCATCTCCGGCGACAGTTCCATTTTACGAATAGCAGCATCTGCTCCATTCACCGTTGGGACCTCGCCTTCCTGCATGAGAAAAGATGGACCGCTCAACCACATCTCTCTGGAACCTGATTTGGTGATGGCGTTCGGTCTGGTTCCAACGTCTGCCGAGTCGAGATGTGTCGGACGGTAATGCCATTTGCTCACCTCTGACAAGAGTAAAATACGATTTAACCTACGAGTAATAAACTTGCATAATCGTAAATCAGGGTTTCTGATCCACTGAAGAACAGTATTCGAGTCACACCAGAAATGTTTTCTAAGATCAGGCAGGTGTAGTGCATTAGCTGCCTGGTTTAACAGCTCCGTAGTATTAAGCGCGGCTACAAGCTCCTTTCTGGCAATCGGCCATGCACTTTGATGCTTGAGGACAACCCTACTTTTGCCAAAAACGAAGGATACACAAGGGACTCCGTTACACAGCCTACATATATACACAACGGAGGAAAAGGAGTGATAGGAGGCATCACTGAATCCATGTAACTGATATACGATATCATCATCTGCGCAACACGGCTCGGTATTTACAAAATACTATCTAGGTATGGAAAATTGGAAATATGGTGATTGAATCTGGAAGAAGCACTTGGTTAGGTCTGCCATTAGGCCAAAATTTCCCAATCTAAAGCGAGCCAGAACTTGTGTTAAAGGGTTTAATATGTCTGGGCCAGACAAAATCACATCCTTAACACACCTACCCTTAAACTCAGATTTGCCGTCGTATACCACTCGCGTTTTTGCCTGGGATGTCACAAAAATATGGTAAGTACCACACACATGCGGATGAGTCGCCGTCTTTTACCGGCTCAATGTACTCACTGGACTGCATTTCAGTCATCGTGTCTACTAAGAATATTCGGACATCAGATTGCTTTAAAGCCTTTCGTCGTAAGCTCAGAACACGGTCAAGAGCCAAAGAGTGGTTATCCGGTAATTCAAAGTCGGTTTTTAACGGTAGGGGAAGGGAAGGTAATTTGATACAGTTTTAACATTTTTGCCTGTTAACTGAAAATTACGTGACACAAACTATTGATTTTAAGCTGAAATGAAAGTCTGATCCCTTACACACTTTTTAAAAACATTTTCACTTTTCTATTTTTGTTACTTTTTTTTTTAATTGAAATTTTAAAAACGTCACTCAAATGTATCAATTTACCTTCCACGGAAGGTAAATTGATACACCCGGAAGGTAATTTGATACAGTAAAACTAATAAAGAAATCCCCTTTGACAGCAATGCAATAAATGAAAATTTTGTATGTGGTTGGCGTGCTTGAATGTAAAGATGACTGTTGAGGCCTATGTGTGCGGCGAAGCTTCTGCACCTGGATGGACATGGGAAAGATCATTGGCTAGAGTTCTTATTTAAGGGGGTGCTTTGCGCTTTTCTCATTTTTTGACAACAGATAGCGTGTAGGCCTACGGAAGCCTATATAATAGTTGTTTCCCAAAGTAGCAGGTCTTGTTAATAAAGAATAACTTATTTAAATCAACTCGATCAATGACAACATTTATTACAGTCACAAAAACGAATTTAATATATACTGTATCAATTTACCTTCCCCACATGTATCAATTCACCTTTTTCATAAAGAGTTATAAAATTCTGATTTTTGTATGCTTGGATGCACATTGCAGAAAAAACGTCACATGCCCTTGAAGCCTTATCAATGAACTTTCAAATGAGTTTGGTTTCATCTTTCACGAACTTGTCTTTAATTTTCCAGACGAAAATAATCATGAGTTAAAATTTTTACGAAAATACTCAAAAAACACACTTTTACAATTTTATGCCATAAAAACACGAGTTAGCTGCATGGTGCAATTTTTGTAGGCATTATTTTCACAGATCTTCCACCTAATGACAAAATTTTTGACTAATATTATTTGTACATTTCTGTAGGGGGGTTGTATCAAATTACCTTCCGTATCAAATTACCTTTCCTTTCCCTACGGGCATTTCAAATCTCCCATCTTCAACTTTCATTTGCGTCTCAACAAATTTTTGTGCTATGACATCATTGCGGGACAGTTCTATCGTTTCATCTGTTAGGGTTAAATCCTTTATTGCATGTTTTAAACGACTGATTACAATCTCCTGCGCATCAAAACTGTCAAGACTAAGTGACTCCTCAGCGACGCTACCATTAATGGCAACACGACGTACTTTAGAATCACCAGAGATCATAGAACCTCGACCTCCACTAGCCAGCCAGTTCAGTAGGGTTAAAATAGCATGGGGCTCTTCCCGAGTCATGCCAACACGTTCTTCTAATACTCTCATCAAGTAAGCATGGTCATTCCCGATTAGAATATCGACCGACATTTTGTTAAGTAACGAATTCAATTCAACATTATCGAAATGTGAAAACCTATTTAAGTCTTGATGCTGCGGCAATGTTTCGACATGGTCACTCCAAGGTGCATTTACCACTGCTTCCACATCACCATACAGTTCGTCAGTAACTAAGGATTGGATATTAAATTTAACCAGATCAGAGTGTATTTCTTGTTTGCCTGCTAAAGTATCCATGCGGAAAGAGACATTATCCGCGGCTTTTAGATGCAATTCTTTAACCAATCTGCTTGAAACAAATGTGAGCTGAGAGCCTGGGTCGTGTTGACAGTAAACCAGAGTGGTCTCTCCATTAGATGGGTTTATGACCCGCGCAGCCGTGACACGATTAAACACTGCCCTCTTATGAGCGATGCTTACACTACGATTAGTGATGGCAGGTGCCGTTCTAAGACCATTGCCATTGCCCGATGTTCCTTGAGGATTCACATAGGCGTCGTGCAGTAGATAATAGTGCTTAAATCGGAAATGTTCGCCGCAGCGCCTACAATTACATGATTGGGTGCAGTTTTTTGCTTCGTGTCCTAGACGTGGGCAGTTTAGACAACGACCAGTCGTGGCGATGACATCCCGGCGTCGCGACGGCGTCAAGTTTAGGAACTCAGGACAATTGGGTAGTCTGTGACGCTCTTGCTTATTCTTACTCTCACAATAGACACAGAGTATGTCCTTCCTCGTACCATCAAAAGAGCGGCTACTAAACGTTCCTTCTCGGCTCCCAGAACTAGAGCCAGACCCGCGACTGCTACCTTGGGTGACATTTCTGACAGGCTGTGTTGAGGTTTGACGAATACGCATAATGTGATTATCACACGCCGACCGTTTTCTATCTTTTCTAGCAACGACTTCCTCCATTAAGCGTATGGCGAAGTCCGTAGAGCAACACGTCTCTTCGCAATTCACGAAATCCATTAGGCTTGGGAAGCTTGGTTCCTCGGTGCTACCATATTGCTCTTTCAGATAGTACAAAAAGTCTTTCTTCGCATATCCAGGTAATCGACCTGCCAAGTCTAGTACAAAACGTCCTTCTAGCTGATGACGCTGGTTATACGCCCTAGCGAAGAGGGTACATTGAGCCAGCTCGTCTTTGAATTCCTTTATTGAGGATGATGACATCCCAGATAATTTATTGCCATGCCGTATCCGACGAATCTCCGGCTCCGCGAGAGATCCGCCTCTAACGCCAAAGCGCTGCGACAAGCGATCCAGCGACATATCGATCCTTTCCTTTTCGCTCCAACCAGAAGTATCCGATGCTAAGTTTGAAATGGTTTGCGCGGAGCTACGTACGCATGCTGCCTGTAGCAAAGTCAGCCGATTTCCCTCAAATGGGAAACTCTCCATTAGTGATTCAATACGGTTTTAAAAAAATATAAATGGCATGTTGTTGCCGTCATAGTTGATCAATGCGGCCCTGTCATAGAAAGTGCGACAATTATGATATTTATAGAACCAGTTTTGTTGATCCTCAGCACCTCTGTTTGCATTAAGCCCTGGCGGGGGTGTCATAACATGTCGAGTTTCACGGCCATCATCTTTAACCCGTTAAGTGCGTAATTAAATTTCCGAAACTCTCCTTACTGTGCGTATTTAATTTGATCACTCGCAGTATTTTCGTCGCAGTATTGCTTGCTAGGATATTGGGGAACCCCCATGACGCAGCACAATACGCTTTTGTTCGATTTCCTTTTGTGTCTATTGCTTTACTTTTTCATCGACTATTGCAGAGAAGTCTCCGGCTGGACTATTGTTTTCTGGTGTAATCGCATTACTCTCAAGTGATTATACCCTTCACCATTGTGAAATTATTCAATTAGTTGTTTATTATGAAGAAAAAAATACATCAATTCACAGAACAGAATAATTTCTAAGCATTTATAGGTTACTAAACAAAGTACACGCAAGTTTAGTTTGGAAATATTCAAACTGTAGCCTACCATTTTCTGACGCTTGTTCTAACATTAGCAGCAACACAAAACCCTAATTGTTTTGTTGACTATATGTTACAAAATATGTTTTCGAACACAACAAAATATTTCTGAAACTGCTTGCAACATTACATCAAAATGACTTCACACTGACTGAACGCGCCTGATGTGGTTCGAATTTTATACACTGGAAGGAAGCCATTTCAGAAAAAAAAAAAAACATTTAGGACGAAATCTTCTTATTCTTGCAATTGTGGTTATATTGTAAGTTTAGGTGAGTGCAGAAACTACCTAATATTATAATAGAGTGATTTAGGGATTAATGATTTCCATCTGGCTGCAATCATTATTGTAGTGTAAACAATGCATCTATGTTTCTTCACACGTCATAATTGCGCCTTCCAGACAAAGCGAATAGAGGAAAGCAAAATTAAAAGTGCCATGAATAGCTGCGATCACGAAAACGACAATTGTCGTCTTACGCACAGCAAGAGCGACTGTCTCGGACGACAATTGTCGTTATACGCACTTAACAGGTTAACTAGTGGTAAATTACATCTCTCACTTTTAAGATCTTTCCTTACAGTTAAGGTACATGTTTGTGACGGTTTCACAACCTTCTCTCTATAAAAATCACGTTGATCATAATGAGGCTCTTTTTCAGCGGCCCCATGGGTCCCCCCGGGCGGTTTTGTCAAAAAATTATCTTTAGTCTACGTTCTATACTTGTTTGTGAGGGCGTTCCATGGAAAGAGCTTTCTTAGGGGAGTTTCTCTATGTGGCGGTTCCATTAAATTCTCCTGTTTAGCCTTGCTCTGTTTAGGTTGGGCATCTATGCTAGCGGCCCCATGAGTGTCATGGGATCTCCCAGGCGGATTGACAATGTCAGCGTCCCACCTCTGGACCTTTTTTATCGCTGTAGGGATGTAGTCGGTGACTCCGAGACTACTGGCCGTAGGCCGTCGTTGCCCGTGCTCCGACCCTTGGTCCGATCCACATTGTGAAAACAACTCAAGCTTACTTTGCCTTGCTCTCAGTTCGGCTGCCTTGATCTGCATTTCAATTTCGGCTCCGGCTTCGGCTTCCTCTGCTTCGGCTTTGGCTTTGGCTCTGGCTTCCTCTGCTTTGGCTTTGGCTTTGTTCACCCGCATCTGTTTTTCCCACCGCAACTTCTCCATTTCGAGCCGGATTTCAATCTCTACTTCTTTTGAACGTCGGGAGCGACTACTCGAGGCACTGGTGGTTGATTTTCCTTTTATTGTACCTAATTTTGTATCTACCCTGGAGATTTGCTTCTGTTTTATAGTCAGTCTCAATTCCTCAATCGCTGACCTGACCTGTTCTGTAGCTTCAGATATCCTAGTGCTATCCTTCAGTTTATTTGCAAGTTCTAACAGTTCTCCAAAGTTGCCCTCTAACTCCGCCATATCAACCAAGGCCCGCTCTAACGACGCTTCATCCTGTACCATGCGGAGACCTCTCCTAAATTCTCCAACCCCTGCAGCACCTCTCTTTTTTTATGTCTGACGTCCCTCAGCACAGCTTCTGCACTGGAATCAGCATCGGTAAGGCTGCCATGAACCGTCACCTCCGAGATAACAAGGCCAATTGCGCTATTGTGACGTAAATGTCTACGTCACAGCTAATGGATACACTCGTCACCTCCGAGATAACAAGGCCAGTTGTCCGATTGTGATGTCATGCACTGTCGATACAGATTGCTGAAGTGCATAACCACAGTTAGGCTGAGCTGTTGTAACAAGATGTTCAGGTGATAGGCACATAAAACACAGAATCTGTTTAGGCAGCAAAGTTTAGCGATTCGTGTGCAGCAAGTTAAGGTATTCAAGCATAGTGGTCTTGGGACATTGATGGACTATTAAGCTATAATGGTACCTTGGTTTGGAATCTTTATCCTCGGACTGACCAAGCCTTTGATAAGTTATTACTGGTAGTTTTGAATAGCTACTTGTAGGCTAGACTCGTACAGGCTTATTGGCAAAGTGAAGTTTTCTGATCGTTGAATTATTGTTGCTGGAGAATTATTTCATCAAAATGATTCATTAGATTAGCAAGGAAATAGGATTTGACCAAGTAGTGTGTAGCCCAGCAGCAGACTGCTGAATATAGGCTAAGCCATCTTTACATTACCGTTCATCTGCACTTTTTCAGCAGCATGTTACAGACACAAAAGTACGGAAAAAACGTTTGTGTAGCCTACCTATCACGGGTCATAATAATAAAATCGTTAGGCCTAGTAAGGTGGTTGCAAGCAGTAGGAAATCACATTTTATAACTTTTGTATTATACTGTTAAACCCAACAAAGTAACCCAACAGAGTAAGCGATTCTGAAATTGCTTCCACAGATTAGTTAAAAGAAGCGTAAATCGCGTAAACTTTGCGCGTTTTACGATTTGCAAAATTTATGGGTGTCTTTCTGTGTATCTAAAACTAGTCCTGGGAGGTGTTAATAGCCAGATATCTTGGAAAACGATATAAATCTATACAAATTATATTATATTTTCAACAAATGGTTCAACTTCGGAATCCAAACTTTGAAAATTGGGGGGGGGGGGGCATGGCCCCTTCCGCCCCCCCCCCCCCCCGGCTACGCCTATGGTGTTGATGATGGACCTTGAGCTTTTGAAAGAATAACATCATTGCCACGTTTTAGGGCTTCTTTAAACATATTTCTACTGAGAGGAAGCAATTTTCACTGTGATTATCCTAGTTGCTGGGAGGCTTCAAATCCCCAACGCTTTCTCAGAAATCCAAACCGAGTTACATTTTAGGCTACCATAAGTGGTTTGGTACCGATAGTTTAACTTTGGTGCAACTTTTGTGGTTGCGTGTGAAATAACTTATCACCGGACCACTAAAAATATTCAACTTGTCAAACTGGATCTTTGTTAAGATTAGTTGAGTAACCCTGGCATAACTGGTTTCTAGTGGAGTACAAAAAACAAGATACCTGCTGGTTGCTGATAAACCGCAGTGTATCCACTAGCTGTGACGTAGACATTTACGTCACAATAGCGCAATTGGTCTTGTTATCTCGGAGGTGACGGTACACTGCGGTTTATCAGCAACCAGCAGGCAGGTATCTTGTTTTTTTGAACTCCACTAGAAACCAGTTATGCCAGGGTTACTCAACTAATCTTAACAAAGATCCAGTTTGACAAGTTGAATATTTTTAGTGGTCCGGTGATAAGTTATTTCACACGCAACCACAAAAGTCGCAACAAAGTTAAACTATCTGTACCAAACCACTTATGGTAGCTAAAATGTAACTCGGTTTGGATTTCTGAGAAAGCGTTGGGGATTTGAAGCCTCCCAGCAACTAGGATAATCACAGTAAAAAGTGCTTCCTCCCAGTAGAAATCTGTTTAAAGAAGCCCTGAAATGTGGCAATGATGTTATTCTTTCAAAAGCTCAAGGTCCATCATCAACACCCAGAAGATCCGGATTCGGACCGCTGTCCGCCAGTTGAGTAGCCCTGAGTTCAATCAATCAATCATTTTATTTTTCGTCATTAACGCGTCCGGGACGAAAAAGATACTAACTACAAAAATCGATATAAACCTACCAGCACGTTAACGAACGGGAAAAGGTGGCAAAACCTTGAAAGGTTTAAAACGTGCCTGAATGAAAAATTATGTAGTAGGTATATCAGTAGTTAGCACGGCCACAAAACCCAAAAAAACAAATAGCAAAAAATAAAACAAAAACAGAGAAGCACACATGTAGTAATGAATGACAGCTAATGAAAAGTATTGTGGATTAAATTTGCCAGTTCCAATATTGATGTGGATGAGCAGTCATAATAATAATAAGATGGAGAAAGAAAACCGGACATAAAAGAAACCCATCCTCAGGCAAAAGCCCGTTTCAATGTGGCCCAGGAGAGCAGGTGTTGAGCTCTTTCTATGGTTAGACTGCACATCACACAGTAGCCTAAGACGATTGAGGTTTGATATCCAGTTTAAGGTATTGTTTCTTGTCCTGGTGGGTGATGGAATGGATGAGCTGGTAGATGATGATGTCCTGATGGTGTTGTTGATGAAGCTCTCATCCCTTTTTGCGACGTGTCGTGTTGATTATGGAGTGTTGCGTTTGCTGTTAATATTTACAAACATAAAAGTACAGCACAAGCAATCGATATTATTGTTAGGTAAGCCTAATCTTTTGTAAATAATTTCGGATTTCCACTAAAATCTTCACAAGAATGTAAGAAAGCCTTTTTACGTTGTCTTTCTATTGCGTGTCCGTTTTGCTTAAATGTTGTTTTAGTTTGTGAATAAAAAGTGACTTAGTATCAGTTTTTCTGATTGAAGAAGAAAATTCGTTCCATGTTTTCGCACCTGTGAATTCTATTGAATGTTGAGTAAGCGTTTTTGAAAAGTATGGAATGTTTAGAGCAGTGGTTCCCAACCGGGGTGCCGCGGCACCCTGGGGTGCCAATTGCAATGCTCAAGGGTGCCGCGAAATATTGCAATAGTGCGGCCCATTCTTTATTTTAACTCGTTAAGTGCGGAATTTATTTATTTCTAACCGAGTTTCAGTGCGTATTAAGTTTCGCGCCTCGTAGTTATTCCCGGCTCCTTTCTGGAGAGTCGCCTAGCGGGGAAGCCGCTGGGCTGGGCTGGCGGTAAGCCTTCGTTTTCTCGCCCAGGAAAAACAGCGTGAAAGAGATTTTGACTCGTTGCTTTTCTTTCCAAAAAACGTTTGAAAGGCATCATTATTGCCAGGTTTCATGATTTTATTTTGCGTTTCACGCGCACAAAGTCAAATTGCAGTGATGGATTATTGGATTATGTGACTCAGCACGATTATAAAATTGCACGATTGTTTGCGAACCATTGTAAACCGATGGTTGGGTCAAGGTCAATTGAAGGATTCGTATCGTTAGCAAACAGGCAAAATAGTGATATTATAACAACACACTGTTTTCTTCATCGCGAAGTTCTTGTCGGAAAAACATTAGGTTCAGACCTAAAAAAGTGTTAAACAAAGTTGTCAAAATGGTCAACTACATCCAAAGTAGACCACTTAAATCACGTCTATTTGCCAAGCTTTGTAAGAAAATGCGAGCAAACTATCCTAATCTTCTGTTACATACCGTCCGAAGTAAGATGGTTGTCGCGAGGAAAAGCATTGTCACGAATAGGCTATATGAGTTTCTCGGCAGTCGAGTGTAGCAAGAACAAGTAGTGCGGTACTGATGAGCCCAACCTCATGGGCGAAACACGTCTCTATCGCTGAGTTCTTGCTACACTCGACTGCAGAAAAACACATGTTTTTGGGAAAATCTTGATAGCTAGTGTGGAGGGTGGAGGCTACACCGGTATGGTTAGCGAAACACATTGCTCGCTGTTCTATTATTATAGTGAGCAGTCGGATAGTGCTGACGCCAGGAAAATCGCTCCTTCTCAACTAGACTATATGAGTTGAAGGATGCAATGCTCTCTTTTTTCAGCCTTGAAGAGCAAAAAGAATTTTGTGAATTGCTTTGCAATTATGGGTCTCCAAATTAGCGTATTTAGTAGATAGCTTCGACTATTTATATAGCGTGAATGTGAAAATGCAGGGAAAAAATGAAACTCTCTTAACTTCAACCGATAAAATGAAAGCACTGAGAGAAAAACTGCAAATGTGGTCCTTAAAAGTGGAGAACGAAAACTTTGACATGCTTTCACATTTCTCTGAAATGAAGAAGTTGTCTCATTAATAACTCAGCGCCTAAAACCATTGGAAGAAAAAAATTAAAAATATTTCCCCAGCTTGTCCACGGAAAATTACGCATGGGTGAGATACCCACTTTTACTGGACTCTCGTATTGTTTTGAATCTTAAAGAAGAATTAATTGACATTCGTTACGATAGAAATTTTAAGCTTATGCACAAGCAGATGCCTCTCGACGAGTTCTGGATAAAATTTCAAATGAATATTCTTGCGTTGAAAAGAAAGCTATTGTGCCTTTTCTGCAGTTTTCCACGTTATACCCATGTGAGAGTGGATTTTCCGTATAAACGAACATAAAAACTAAAAAACGAGAACGACTGCTTATAGTCGAGGAAGATATGCGGGTGGCTTTATCGAATAGTGCCCCCAGATATTAAGGAACTTTCTGCAAGAAGTCAAGCCCAAATTTCACACTGACTAATTTTGAATAAATACATTTATTTACGCTCGCTATTAGGCCTATTTGAAATACAGAAACCTCATAAAATTGATCCAGTTTTGCCAGGGTGCCGCAAACTATTTATCTCTTTGATAGGGTGCCGCAAGGTCAAAAAGGTTGGGAACCACTGGTTTAGAGAATCATTATCATGGTTTCTTGTTGACAGGCTGTGAACCTCTTTGACATATTTAAAAAGTTTGGTGAAGCAATCTGGTAGTAAATTGTTGTGAAATTTAAACACGAAAACACCAATTTCCAGTTTGAACAATTGCTCAATTGTTGTCGGGATCTTGCTATAACTATCATTGTTGGGACGGAAAATACGATGAAATTTGTCACAGATTTTTTGAAATCTTTGTATAAGTCCGTTGCCATATTTCCAAGTCGTAATGCAATACCTCAGGTTACTTTCAATTAAAGAATGGTATAAGCAGATCAAATTTGACAAATTAAGACAGGGTCTAATCTTGGTAATTATGCCAAAATTTCTTCGAAGCTTTTGCAGCAAATGTTGCATGTGTGGTTTCCATGAAAGATTTTCATTCAAAGTCAGGACCAGGAAACTGATATTTTGTACTCTCTCAATTCGTTGATCATTTATACTTAAGATTTGCTTACACTTATTTGCACGTAAACTGTTAGTATCAAATACCATGTATTTTGTTTTGTTTACATTTGAGTGATAATTTATTTGCTACAAGCCATTTGACAACTTCTTGCATTTCTGTATTGGCCGCTTCATGCAATTTATCCACACTCTTACCTGACATTAGAAGATTTGTGTCATCCGCAAAAATGATAGAATCAGTGCAATTTAAACAATTTGGGAAGTCGTTAATGTAAATTATGAATAATAGAGGGCCTAAAATAGAACCTTGGGGCACACCACACTTTGTCTCTAATGGAGTAGAAACACTACCAGAAATTTCTACTGTCTGAAAACGATTATTTAAGTAGCTTCGAAACCACTGGAGGGGTGTTCCTCTGATACCATAGTTATAAACTTTTGTCAGAAGTATTTCATGATTTACTGTGTCAAAAGCCTTTGATAAATCTAGAAAGATGCCAAGGGTTGCTTCTTTATTTTCCATTGCTTTGTAGATCTTGTTGGTTAGCAGTGTAGTAGCCTGGTTCGTGGAGTGGTTATGTCTAAAACCAAACTGCCGGGTGTAAAAGAAATTACGCTGATCAAGGAAATAGTATAATCTTGAGTACATGACTTTTTCTAATGATCAGCCGAATGGGAATTTTTTCAAGTAATTTTTCTGCCACAGAAGTAAAATATTCATTAAAGTGATTGCATTTTTGTGTAGCATCATTTACTACCTGATCATTAATGCTAATGGGGTAGTCACTTTTAGGCTTTTTCTTTTTAGGCTTTTTTATGCAATGTCCTGTTATTTGAAAACACAAACTTTTATGTAATTTGTTTTATTTTTATACCGTACACACAACAAACATGACCACTTGACCAGATAAGAATCAAAGCATGCACTGAGAGACGAGAGTAGCAAAAGCAACATTTATTCATTAATGCTGATAAAAGTCGAATATACAAAAGCAACACAAGTTCAATGAGACGACAGTTTTACATTGGTTGAGCGTTTGACAATGTTGAATCAATGTAAACATTCCTTCATCATGAAATAAAGGTAGTAAAAGTTCAGACAAATTTCATAGCGCAATAAAAATATACAAGCACTTCAAAACAGCCTAAGTTGGTCACAAAAAGTATAAATTACTTCAAAGTTTGCAGTGTTCTTCTTTTGGCCAATTTATCACTGATAAGTGTATTATTTCTTTTAAACAATAATTGTTTAAAAGAATATTGGTGCAAGGCCACAAAACCATTTTTACTAATTTATATTTTTCATGCCCTTTTTCACACTTCTTCTCATAAAATCGTGGTCTTCCAAAACAGTCAAAATACAATCAATAGCATGACTTTTTTGGCAACAAGATTTTTCAAACTGATCAGTTTCACACATTAATTATAACATAGGCCATCAAAACAATATCGGAACATGGGTACAATAAACTTCCTCTGATAATGCCTTTTATTAATGAATTTTCGATTTGACTTGCATCACAGTGAGGACTAACTATACTCTCTGCTTGCGTTCAGAGCAACCCAACCGTTTAATAACAGCGTAAAAGCAGCACCCAGCAACATACGTTATAACCGGCATGCAAGTTTGTAATGAAGAAAATTTGTCTTGACAAACAGTAACTGAAGCTGCATCCCTACCTTTAAATTTGTCACTAAACTCACCCCAATTTAGCGAGAACTCTGTCCTAATTCAGTCTTACCTAACAAAAAGCAATCGAAGCTTTTTTTCACACTCATAGGCTACGCTTGACGCAATGACACATCATATTGGGCGCAGCTAACTGGCTATATTGCCCAAATCTGGCCTCTAAGGCAGTGGTCTCCAACCATTGAAACGACCCCAATTTAAATGAAAATGATTTTCAACATTTACATGCGACTCCATTTTGTTTTTTCCAAAATTATAAGATAAATTTTCAACACTTCAACGGCAACAGTAGTGATAAAATTAAGCTTAAAATCAAGGCATTATTAGTGCTGTCTCATTTGGATGTTGAAGCAGTATTTTGTAATACAAAAAAAACATCACAAATTTGGTGCACAGCATTAACCCTTTGCTTTTCAACCTTTTTTTGGAAGTTAACTGCTCAAGGGGGGGCCGTTTTTGGATCAAATTCAATCAGTTGTTACGTGTTATCCGCTGGTGCTATTTCAACAGAAGTTGCACTGGTATGAAAAAAAATCATTTGTCTATAAGATTGAAAAATTTTTATTTCAATATTTTATATGTTAAACTTGATATTTCAATTTTTGCAAAGGTACCCAAAAACGACAATTTTGATTTATCTTGCCGCTGCTTAATTACCATGCTAATCCGATTTCATGCAAAGTTCTGAATAACAAAGAGCCCGATCAACCGCACGAAGTGTGTGTGCGGTGTGCCAAATCATTGCATTGATAAAGATTTACGCCTTGCGAGCAAATCTTATTGTAGGTTACTCATTGATTCTAAAATAGTTACAATCAGAGTAATATTGTTACACGAATTTGAAAAAAAAAACTGCGTTTGTTCTTTTACATTTTTGTCCTAAACTAATGCTTTCCAAAACTCATGGCTAGCTTCTAGTTTTAGGGAACAAAACTTCTCATAAGTAACACCTTAGCCTGCTTGAATAGCTGTTTACATCGTTTGTGTATTTTAGGTCTACAATTGAGTTTGTGGTATGAATATTTTTAGTAGAGTGAAGACAATATTGAACAAGTTGTTGAAATTATCTGAAATTTCTAAGTTCAAATTAGGTGCTTTTGAAATTGTGGATTTGTGTCAAGTCGCATCACAAATATCATGCAGGCTGCATCATAAGTCATTTCGCTTACGGTTGTTTATAAACATGACTCATAAATTACATCCACAAAAAATAGAGCATTTACATCAACAAAGCTAAGTTCGAAGCTCACTTTTTATTGAAGATTCTGTCAATCAATTTGAAAATACATTTTTAGTCCGCCAGCGTCGAAACAATGCAACAGCGAATTGAGGATCATGCGTAAACAAAAGAAAAGTGAAATAACCCACAGTCAGCAAATCTACATAAATTTAACGTTTACAAATGTTGAATCAATGTAAAAGGACTGGATTGCTGAGTGACTGGGTCCTTATATTGTTTGAAGCACAAAAAATACGCATAAAGCCGACAACATCAGCAAGGCAGCGAATATGTTTCTGGCCAAAAAAAAAATTAACTTTTGACTTCAAAGATAAAAATGATTATAACGAAGCTTCAAAGTTTGTCGTAAAACATTTTGCAGAGGTACAATAAACATAATCATTTTGTGCCAGATTGTGAGAAGACTTCCTAGATTCTTTCCAAACATTTGCATGATTGCAAATTATTTTCTATAACTTTATATTTCCAAAAAATGGCTTCTTTGTTGAAACAACGTGGCTACAATTCTATAAAAAATTCATAGGCCTACTACATTGAAGTAATGAAATGTTTTATAGTGATTTTGCTGATGACGTTTTACAACATCCGAGAAGTAAAAAATAATAATAATGAATTATTTTACAAAACCGTGGTTTGCAAGCGCTTCACAAAAATTGTTGGGGAAAATTTACTATTAGACGTAAAACGTTTGTAAAACAAAATTGTCGGTCTATGTATTTATAATGTTTATTACGCTGTTATCGAATTATAAACTGCCTGTATTGTCTACCTTTGTAGTTACCGGCCAGCTTAGAGCAGCATGCCAACTACGCGTTTATGGTATTTGCATCGTGTTATGATTCTCGACAATTTCCCACAAGGTCTTTATTTTTATCGTGATATTTTTGTGCTTTTTCCGTCCTAAACTTGAAGTCATTGTGCAGCACAATCCACATTTGTTTTTAGACTCAGTCTTCATTGAAAATCTTTTGTGTGGTGCATCATTTCAAGTAGTGTCTTCCCCTAAACTGTTACACAAACCGCCCAGAACCAGGTTGATTATGTATCTTACAGCCGTTGAGAGCCCGTTATTGTATGTGTGGAATTATTAGATGTCTGACTAAATTCATGCCAAAGTCGAGCAAATTCTGCTTTCGGGTCCTTGCCGTTATTTACTGTATTTTTTGTTGATAAGTTTAGGCAGGATTTTTCCAAGATAAATGAAGACATCGGTATTGTTCGTCACTTAGATTTAGTTTTCTCAGCATTATTTATTCATTCTTTGATCCACTAGTTTGTCTCACTTTTGGTATAATCGGATCGTTTATAAATGGCGGGTCTTCACAATAGCCGGCCTCTTATACATTGGCGTAACGTATTCAGATGTTGAATCAATGATCAAGAAAGCTGATTCGTTGTTTGTCTTATGTGACGCCTAGCTTTATGCCTCGTCTACACTACAAAATATTTTGTAATGTAGACAAGGTATTATCATCTTTATTTTGCGCTCTTTGGAACAACACACAGTGCACTGTGAAACAAAAATGCAAGACATAACTACAAGTAGGCAACATAAAGCAGGGAAGGGACATGTAGCCATCGAGTTAGCTGCTACGTGTAGCCTAAATGGAGCCTATCTCATAATTTTGAGTGTATCTCACAATTACTGTTTGCGAAAACGCTATTTCTCCGGCTTCTCCCAAAAGCATTTGCAGTGATACATTTCCTCAATTGCAAGTTTTGCCAATGAGAGCATTTCCATAGAACGTTTATTTCGAAACCAGGTTTTTCGTGTCTTTACCAAAGGGAAGATTTCTTATTGTAACGCTTTTTATTCGTCAATGAATATTATCTGCTTGAAACAACTCTTTTGAATAGTTTGTGGCCTACATAGCCTACTATTTTGATCATGGATTGCTATTGTTCGTAGAGCTGATAACGCAAAAAAACGTTTGCTATTATTGTTTCTAATTAACAGCTTTGTGATCACTGGCTTTTCTTTTGTGGCATAAGAAATAACGCGTTTTGTATTATTGAGGTCAAACCAAACAAAGGAAAACAAGAGGATGCTTCTCTCTGCTCGTGCATATCGATGCACGAAGCAATTATGAGCTTATGGCTTGTCATCGCAATGTAATCCATTTCACGCTTTGCTGGAAGTTAGCTAGAAATAGCAAAAATTCACCAAAATCTTGAATTTACAAGAAAACTACTCAACTTTTAGCATCAAATTTAATATCATCAGATCCGCCTGGCAATTTTAGGAAAAGTCAAGAAAAACCAAGTGCATGGCGTTACTGTGTTTCAAGCAATCAAAGGAAATATGAGGAGGGAGGCCAAATCTGGCCTCCCTTTGAGGAGCAAAGTGTTAATGGAATCCACTTTTAAACCTTTCAAGGTTTTGCCACCTTTTCCCGTTCATTTTCTAGGAAGTGCAATTCACAAACCTATAAAAATAAAGGCATGTAAATTGTACAGAGTGTTCAAAGGTAGGCTACGTATTCTTTAAGACAATTAAAATGTATGTATGTATGTATTATGCATGCCTACCATAGTAAATAGCGAAATTGGAGAAACCTACCTTACTGCTGTTGGTAACAACAAACTTTTTTCTCTTCGAATAGCATTGAACCACTTTTTTTTGTAGCTTTTCATTTTTGGGAAATTTGAATACACGAACCTTTGGTCCATTTTTATAGTGTCCTTGATAGTTTGGCACACAACATCAATTAGGCATATCTTAAACATAAACTTTCACTTATGGTATATCAATGGTGTATCATCCAACCCGCTGAGCTACGCCGTAAAGGAGCCACGATTTCTCTCGCTCGCCGCGCTTTGGACCCCGACCATCTCCTCCATGCAACACTCAAGAGACCACCACCTATAAAGCAGCGGTTGAAATCAAGACGCCCCTTTGTGCCTGCCGCACAACAACTCCTTAAGAACGCAGAAGAACTTGGTTTAAGTGCGGCACACTGGACGAGCCATATGTGGAACACGGAGTGGCAAAATCACACCTCCACGCTCCGTGACTTCATACATGACGCCGATCCCCGTCCACCAGGGATGTCCCTCGCAAGGCTTGCGTGGGTCAGGCTTAACCGCCTGCGAACTGGCGTCGGCCGCTTTCGTTCGGACATGCACAAGTGGGGCCTGGCTCCTTCACCAGAATGCGAGTGTGGTGCCACGGAACACACTGCAGACCATGTCATCCACCACTGCCTAATCCACCGGCTTCCACACGGTGCGCATGGTCTGAGAATCCTGGACGACGAGACTGCTGAGTGGCTGAAGATTTCCTGCCCTCCAATCTAGCCTGGAAAGATCGCTCATACGCCATCATCAAAAATGAACTGTAAAGGAGAAATTAACAGATTAAGTATTTAGCAACTAACTTTCCAATATGAACGTAAGTTTAACAGTATAATACAAAAGTTATAAAATTTGATTTCCTACTGCTTGCAACCACCTTACTAGGCCTAACGATTTTATTATTATGACCCGTGATAGGTAGGCTACACAAACGTTTTTTCCGTACTTTTGTGTCTGTAACATGCTGCTGAAAAAGTGCAGATGAACGGGAATGTAAAGATGGCTTAGCCTATATTCAGCAGTCTGCTGCTGGGCTACACACACACTACTTGGTCAAATCCTATTTCCTTGCTAATCTAATGAAACATTTTGATGAAATAATTCTCCAGCAACAATAATTCAACGATCGGAAAACTTCACTTTGCCAATAAGCCTGTAGGCTACGAGTCTAGCCTACAAGTAGCTATTCAAAACTACCAGTAATAACTTATCAAAGGCTTGGTCAGTCCGAGGATAAAGATTCCAAACCAAGGTACCATTATAGCTTAATAGTCCATCAATGTCCCAAGACCACTATGCTTGATTACCTTAACTTGCTGCACACGAATCGCTAAACTTTGCTGCCTAAACAAATTCTGTGTTTTATGTGCCTATCACCTGAACATCTTGTTACAACAGCTCAGCCTAACTGTGGTTATGCACTTCAGCAATCTGTATCGACAGTGCATGACATCACAATCGGACAACTGGCCTTGTTATCTCGGAGGTGACGCATGAACCCCCTGAGGATACACCTGCCCAACGCCCGGGTAGTTTGCTACACCACTCCCAGACGCAGCGCCCTCCGTCCCACTGCCAGCGGGAAACGTACGAGACACGGATGGCCACCGTCACCTTCCATTTATCAAATTTAAGAAATGACACTACTGTATACTATAGCTTACACACAGTAATATTAGCGACACACGTAACGTAATGGACAGCGTAACCAACATTAATTAGGGACTTACCGCTCGCTGAGTTATGGTGACGCAAGCCTCTTGACAAACAATACAGTATTTTAAACAAATTATTATACACAATTAGGCTACAGTAGAGTTCCAGTTTACAGCACAATCAAAGTATATTAAAGTCCTTTCGTTGCAGGGAAGTGCTGACCACCCCTTCTGAAGTCTTCCTTGATTGAAGTTTAAATTTGTTAGTCTTTAAGTTAGTATTTGTTCTTTTAATTCTGTCAATTTTCGTTATTTAGATACTTTATAACTTCTTTACTTCAGTTGTCGAAAGGTAAGCAGGTTTTTATTTTTGGTTACAAGAGTAGGTGCTCACTGCCTTCCTACAATCCCTCCTCTGTCTGTTTCAACCATACTTGCAATTGTTTCTTGTTGTTTTTTGATTTATTGAGTTAGCGAGTTGGAGTAAAAACCTGATTTTGTATAAACTTATAATGGCTTTAACAACGATAACTTAAATCCGTGGTACACATTGGCATTTCTCTAGCTTGCTATTTCGATAATGTTATAATAATAATGTTATGGTTTTATTTATTGTCGCTCTACATTCTACAACAGCTAAGGTCTTTTAGCGACAAGGCTCATTTTTAATTTATATCAGGTTTACGATGTTATCACATTATTACCCGACTCATTCTCACTGCGCTATGCAGAACACAATCGGTACCGTTTTTAAAGTCTTCGGTTTGACCCGACCTGGAATCGATCTCAGATCTACCAGCACCAGAGCCGAAGGCGAAACCACTCGCTACTGAGCTGGTTATTTCGATAATGAAAATGAAACTCAACACAATGGCAAATAGTCTCCAGAAACCACGGCTCCAGGCACGCGGCAAAAGCGACAATCAGAGATTAAACGTATTGGTCATCAGGCGGGCCACGTCACGTAGAACAATGAAAGAACGCAAATTCAACGTTGCTTAATTCAGCCAGCCAAATTACAAAATTCATCACAATTATAATCGAGAGGGCAATTGACCCGCTGGAACAATTATTATTACTTGTACACATAGCTCTACTCATGTTAAGACCTCTTTTCTATTCCTTTATGTTTGTGGGTGTCAATAGCAGCTATTCTGCAGTACCTACAAGCGTAACGAATTGTAAATTTAAAAAAGGTTTTGATTGAGTTCCAAGAAAAGTGATACGCGAGCTCTGAAAAGAAAAGTGTGTGAAGAGGTTTAAAGAAAGAAATATACTGTTCAAGTGAAGAAAAAGAAGAACTCAAAATTAGACAAATCTTGTAAATAGAAGACACATGGTGAAGACGATAACCTGAAAATAACCGTTGCTACTAAACTTGATTTTTCAGGTTAATTTGTACCATAAATTTTTTTTAGCAAACCAAATAAGCCGCGAAGCCAAACAAAACCTTCTTAATTGCGTCATAATTGCTACATAGTTGGGCAGAATACCTAAAATATTGAAACACATAATGTAGGCTAACATTGGTGAAAATATAAACATAGCAACAAACTTTGGTTTATTTTATTCTATTTGATTCTATTTGAATAAGGACCTTCTGATGATTCCCCATTTTAGGGTGAAACAGGCTGTAGAGATTTTAGAAAGTAATAACTATATTTGATGTAATTTGATCTGCTTGGCTTTTTTGCTTGGCATTGAGCACTTTTTGTAGTTAATTATTGTTAGAAACAAACTTATATAACAAACTATTGCAAACTGTCTTGAGGTTTCGTAACTTTGTTCAACCAGGATCTGGTATCAAATACTTTTCAAACAACTTTCCATGTTTAAACTTCAAGCATCTGTTATCTTTTCCGTTCGTTGATTCAATGAGTTTCTTTTAATTTATATATATTTTTATATTTACTTTCGCATTCATCAGTTGAGCGTTGCAACAAGTGCTAGAAAAGATTATAACGAATAATACTGAACTTACCTTTTAGTGTTAAGTTTGTATGTGTCAGTTTCATTGCTTGCAGGGTTACGTACTGACTTACATACAGCCATGATAATTATCACTGCGGTTGTGAATCAAACTTGTTATATTTCTACAATTTGCATTCATTTGTGATCATATTAGTTGATTTTATTCATTGATTTCAGTTGCTCACTGCTCTGTGGGAATGAAGGATGGAAGAATCGAGGATTCCCAGTTAACTGCTTCTTCTGTGTGGAGCAACGGCTACGTTGCTGCGCATGGACGACTGGATAACACGCCATCTAGTGGAGATGCAGGAATTTGGTTTCCTCAATCTTCTCGTGCTCGTAAGAAGTTATGATGTTGCTATATAAATAAACAACTTTATAATACATTTAGGTAAGGAGATGATTTTTCTGTACCATAGACAAATAAAACCTAACAAGCACAATCTTTATCGTATCCAGGCTTACACCCGGTGGTTGAAGATTTAGATTAAGTGGACGGGAAGGCAAGAAAGCCAACCTTCGTGTCCACCTTCAGACATGCCTTTAGGTGTCTTGCCAAAAACACAGCCGCATGCTCCTGAGTGGTGTCGAACCGGTGCCCTTTCGATTGCCGTTTCAGGGTTCTCACCACTCGGCTATGCAGCCGACAACAAGCACAATGGCGTAATTTGACGTAATAGAGGAGTATGACAAGAGCAAGGATTGTTGTTTAAAACTTTTATCAACCATCGTAAGATGCATTGTTTGCTTACAATGTATCACCCATTCATTACTATTACCATCAGTTGTTTATTTGAACCATAGACAAATAAACCCTGACAACCACACGGCATTTAATACAATATAATAACATGAAAATAAACTAAAAATTACAAACGTTTTCGGCCATACTCATGTTAGCCCTTTGCAAGTAAATAACTGACTGATGTTCTGCATAAAGTGAAATTGCAAAACTGATCTACAGTACATACACAACATCAATAAATAAAATAAGTAAACGCATGAGAATGAAACGGCAAGGCAGAGGAGAGGCAAAATCACATGACGCTAATTGCGCAAGGCATAAAACACATTGGACGAGAACGCGAATTAACAAACTTTCTCACTGTCCCTTGTATTGGTAAATAGTTCAAACGTTTTGTCAAGAATATGTCTAATTTCATTAAATTGAAGTGCAACAGTGATATTATTTCAATGCATAAAATATTAAAAGTTTGGTTATTATTTTCAGCTTAAATCTAGGACGCTCTCTATTTTGTGTTCAAATGTGTGTACAAGTTCACTTGTTTGCACGACGCCAACTGTACATACATTGGTATGTCTACGCAACATTTAGCCACAAGCGTGAGAGAGCACTTGGATTTAATTACTCTCAATAGAAAAAGTGCCATTAAAGATCATAACTCGATTGTCAAACTTGTTCAAACAATAAACCATCCCTGGAGTCTTTTAGAATTGTACGTAAATGCTTCACCGAGTTTGATATTAAAACTCATGAGGCTTTGCCCATAAAATCTTGTAATGCTCACCTCAATAAGCAGTTGCAGTTGTTCGGCGCAAGTTCCTCCTATCTGCTAAATGTCTTCACGTAATTTTGTGTCATTTGTGTGTTTTTGGCCTTGTGCAATTTAGCGTCATGTGATTTTGCCTTGCCGTTTTATACCTTTGCGTTTTTTTTATTGTTTATTTTATTTGATTTTGTTTATTGTAGATCAGTTTTGTATTTGTCTTATTATGCTTGATCAAAGATCTAAACATTAATCCTTGCTCTTGTCATACTCCTTTATTACTTCACTCCTCTTCAATGAGTTCAATCTCTCAACAAAACTTGCTTGAAACCTCCCACGTTTTCGCTACAGACCTTAGAATTGATCGCGTTCGTACATGCGTCGTTTGATCAATAATTTGCAACCTTGTTACATGTCCCCTAACCAGCTCAGTGGCCGCATGGTTATCATTTTCGTCTCTGGTGCTGGTAGATCCAAGATCGATTCCAGGTCGGGTCAAACCAAAGACTTGAAAAACGGTACCGATTGTCTTCTTTACTGAATAACGCAGTGAGAATAAGTTAGGCCGTATGTAGGCCAACATAAAAAAAACTAGCAATTTTTATTCAAATATTCTGGCAGGCTAATATTAATGACTTGTTTTCTGATCTTGCACAAGAACTTTAAGTGGTTGGATCTCCGAATCTTAAGAAGGTCTGTTAACAGCTCCGACCCAATGTCAGTGTTTTACAAGGTTAAAAAATGCTTGTTGACAAAAATCCTTTTTTTAAATATTACCGGAAAGGCTCGGAGGATAGCCAACAGTGTTCAAAGTCCACAGCTGTTATTCTTGTTCTGATGAATGGAAAGATAACCTTTTAAACCTGTCAAGCAGAATGTAGAAATGAGAGCTCACTGCCTTGATAATAAGTTTCCCCAGAGTCTATTCAATTTGTGTGGACGTGAAGATGTGGAGCGTCATCAAAATTGTCAGTCCACATCTTTGTAAAGCGGTGTTGAGCTCATTTAGCCTAGCGAATATGTCAATACCAACCGGATTTAGTGCACGACTTTGCTCATAAAGTAACCGCTAGCAGTTATAGAACAAGTAGCAGGGGGGGGGTGGCTCTCGGGGTGTACGCTTGAGCACGGGCATGAAAGGCACATGATCAAGGGTAACAATACATTATGAAGCTTATTTAAATCATTGCACGTAAGGAGAGGTACAAATCAGGCAGAATTCCCATTCGCCTCATCCGCATGAGAATTTTGCATTAGGAAAAGTGCGTATACCATTCTGGTCACAGCGGTAAACCATAATCTCTTCGTGGGAAAATTGTAACATAAAGTTCCCGGATCCGTTCGTCTGTATGTAATGACCGAAAAAACAAACACTCTTTTGAAACGTCTTTTCAAAAAGTGTATTCCTGTAAAATTAGCCCACGGCTATCGAAAATGGGACGCAACACCGTACGCCTCTAAAAACTGTCACTACAATACAAACTACTTAGATAAAAGACGGAATTTTTGTCCAGCTAGCAAGCACTAAGCCAACAGTTAAATGTGCGACTAACTCTCAAGCAACCATTTCACGAATGACCAGAATAGATAGCAATATCTCAAATGCACGTAGACAGTAACTGTGACGCAATAATGAAAGACATTGTCACGCAATTCAAACCGGTGTTCAAAGGTAGTGATGCAATATTTCATCAGGTCTTACGACCGATGGTGCAATATTTGGACATTTTCTAGCAATTTCCATGACGTAAGATGCCAGCTAGGTTAAGTAGACCATAACGGTTTTTATATGACGTTTGATTTGGTGAACAATTGGCTGGAACACATTCCACAAGTTGAAAAGCACTGGTCTGGAATATAATTTCAGGCTGTCAGACCGATAAGATGCTATGAATGTTGGAGCAGAATCCGTTTTTACGTTCAGGAAATTTTGACATTTCGATTCGATGAGGCGCTACTCGCGTGAGATAGCGCAGCGAATAAGGCGTTGGCTTTCTAATGATGCAAACCTGGTTCGATACCCGGCTTAAGCTGGTGGTTGATAAAAATATAAAATAAAAACTGATTTGACATTTTTTATTAAACACACAAAAAAACAAGAAAAAACTATTAAATCCAACGTTTTCGACACCACATATTGTCCTAATCAGGAATAATTATTCCTAGGCTATTATTTATAAATATATATAGGCTAGGCCTACATCTAAAATAAATAAATAAAAGAATTTAAAAATTTTACATTAAAGCTGTACAAACGACACCTCTCAACAGCACTATCAACAACTGACACACGAATTCAATGCAGGATGCACAAATTGGCATAAGACAGATCACATGATATGCACAACACAAAACATTGAATAAAAGTTTTATTGTAACCTGATACTATTATTACGCACAGATCTCCAATTCTGCAGCAAAATGTTGTGTGGTGTGCAATACGCCTAAGCAAACATCACGCGTTTTGCCCAAGACAAAGGGGGCCCGGAATGACTCTTCGTACCCATAGTGAAAATTTCTCTTAGAGGCCCTGTCCTTGGCAACAACTGGTTTGTTTGTTCTGGTTCTGGTCCTATACTAATAAGCCCTCAGTGAAGTCAATCTGACAGAGTAGACTAGACAACGAAAAATAACAACAGGATCGAAATAATCAACTGATTATGTTTGCAGAAACACCTGGCGAGTGGATACAAATTGATTTGTTGGAGCCAACTCGTGTTTCTGGTGTTGTTACTCAAGGAAGGTCTATATCTCGTGGTGATCGGATAACAAGCTACAAAATTCAATATGGAAACTCTGTTTCAACCCTGAAAACTATAAAGGACGAGAATGGGAATGACAAGGTTTAGTTGGTTTTAGTTTTGAATTTTTATCCTCGGACAAATAACCTGACAAAGCCTTGATTGATTATTCCTGGTAGTTTCGCATACTTGTAGAGGCTTTTGACGCATGGTCGGTTACCGAGATTGAGAGAGTGAAGTTTTTCGATTGTTGGAGTCTTGTTGCGGGAAAGTTATTCCATTCATTAGGTGCCGATGAATGGAGAGCAGTCCTGAGAATAAATTGCTCAAGCGCACAATACGAAAGTCGAACCAACGTCGATTGCTCTTGAAGCTTCTTCGTTCACGAAGTCACGCCTGAGCTATCGGGGCGAAATTAAATAATGTTTCTAGTAGAATAACATGATGCGTTCTACTGGTGCAAACTAAGCTAAACTACCACACGATGACGATGTATAAAGTGACAATCTACTTTTATTCCGACGTTTGGTCAATCAGACATGACTGACTTTCAGGGAGCTAGACCAGGTAGTGACTTCCTGTCTGGCATGGCAAAACACAGGACCATGTTGTAGTTCAAACTTTGAGCACGATAATTTTGTCTGGAATTTGAATGTTCATTTTGCGTGTTTAGTTGATTTCAGCAACATGGTCCTGTGTTTTTCCATGCGAGACAGGAAGTCACTACTTGGTCTATCTCCCTGAAGAAGTCAGTCGTGTCTGCTTGACGAAACGTCGGAATAAAAGCAGATTGTCACTTTATACATCTTGTGATATTTTAGCTTGTTTGTTTGTTTGTTTGTCGTATCCAGGTTTACACGTAGTGGTTGAAGATTTAGATTAAGTGGACGGGAAGGCGAGTAAGCCAATCTTCGTGTCCACCTTCAGGCATGCCTTTAAGTGTCCTGCCAAAGACACAGCCGCATGCTCTTGAGGTGTCGAACCGGCGCCCTTTCGATTGCCGTCCCAGGGCTCTCACCACTTGGCTACGCAGCCGACTATTTAGCTTAATTTGCACCAGTAAAACGCATCATGTTGTTTAACTAAATGCCTGGTGAACAGCCTCATTCAATTTTCGAGTAAAATGTTGCTCTTAGCTCGAAGCTGCAGATTTTCGTCTAACACTTTTCTAGAGTTATTTTCAGAATAAAACAAACCTAAATGTGGTGAAGTATTTATAGTAGAAGAAAAACGAAATGTAAATTTGACTAATCAAAAGAATTCAAGTTAACGAAGGAGCTTGAAGACATAAACAAATTCTTTTTGGCGGTAAAGGATCGGATCAAGAGTTTTTATAAACATCCACGTCATCCGTGCTCCTGAAGAGAGTCAGACGAAAACTTGGAGCTTCGAACTATGAGCAACATTCTACTCGCAATTTTCATGTTTTGTACAACCAATCAACTCTTTAACTAATGTTTGTAGCGCACAGGGAGGTATAAATTATTATGTCTATTCATAAAAATTAATCGACTCTATCGTCAAATGTTACAAACGACGTCGGTTCAAATACCGGGTTTGCTTGTTCCATGGAAGCTTGAGAAACTCTACATAACATTTTTACATCTTCAGGTGTTCCAAGGAAACACTGATAGAAACACACACGTCCTTCGTGCTTTCCCACGCCCTCTGGTGGCAAGATACTTCCGGCTTGTTGTTGAAACATTCCACAATTACATCGCACTCCGAATGGATTACGTCACATGTTGAACAGGTGACTGACAAAACTTATCAAACTTTAATTTTTGAAGATGAAATATTTTGGAAATTGAAATCAACAATAGTTGCACACGATCAACTCAACAACACTAGCCTTCGATATCACTCATCATCATCAGTTCAGCTCAAATTCATGAGACGTTGCTTTTACGTCAAATGACATCGATAGAAACATCTCATTGTTTTTCATCGTCAGCAATGAGCAACTAATCTGGGATAATCGTAAACAGTTTGTTATGTAATGGTAACCGATTTGTAAATATTTTCATATTTATCTTGAAGCGGTGATTACATTACAATAACTTGAAAGGGATTAGTCTGCCTGTTTAAGTATGAAATTCATGATTATTCCATAGACATTTTTCAAATTACCACTCGCGTCTGAATCAAAATCAAAGTTTTCAGTTGTTCTTGGACGAAAAAAGTCTCTTTAAAAACTTCATCATGGCAGTTTTGATCATGTTGATCGTTGTAGCAATTTTAAAACGTTACTACGATTTTGCAATCAGCAGTTATTCGCTGTTTGTCAACATCAAATGTGATTGATTAATGAATAGAGTCTTTGGTCTTCGGCTTAGAAAGCTTCTTTGAGAGCTTAATCCTGGCAGTTTCGCGTACGCCACTTGCAGAGTAGAGTGGAGTGAAATCAACTTTTTTTTCATATTAACTCTTTCGCGCCCAGCGATTTTGCACGGTTTGGCTGCAAAACCCAGGCATTTTTGCTATTTTTTCTCTAACTTTAACGAGTTGACACGCGTGACACCGATTGTGTATTTTGACATGGAATATCTCATTGGAAAGATAATTTCAAGTTCTGACTATAAATGTTAGAACCTACTTTCCTAATACAGCATATTTGAAAATCCAATATTTTCAAAATGTGTACTTTTTTAACTTTGTTTTTTGTTAAAAATTTTGTGAAAATGAAGCATCTTACAAAAAAATACTCCCACCTTTTCTGTAGAACCTAAAAAGATTTTTTTTCTTCAGTGGACTTCCTAATGATATGAAGTGTCAAGAAAAAATCAAACATGCCTTGTTCCTTTACTAGGCCTACATACTTTTCTTTTAAGTGTTGGATAAAGTAATTACATTTTGTCAAATTTGAGCAAAATTTTTTGTTTGAAAAACACGAGAATATCAATAAAATAAGCATTTTACAAGGGACCAGTGAGTTTATAGATATTCTGCTACAAAGACAAAGTCTTATATCACGCATCAAACGGCATCATTTTAAAATGATGCTGGGCGTTTCGCAACCACAAATCATTTTAAAATGATGCTGGGCGCGAAATAGTTAAAAACCAGATGTCTAAAAAGTACAACTTTCAAAGTGATTTTTTTCATCTGCCACCCAGGTGGCTAAATACCTTGAAAGTTCATGTGACCTTCTAAATCGGCAAATCTGCAATAACTTTCGAAGAGGTTGAAAAATGGCTTTTGGCTTAAAATGCTCGGAAAATCCATGTTTATATTTTCTATGCAACATTTTCTTCTAAATGTATCACATCGACCACAAATTGGCAAAAAAACAACCAAACGCCTGAACCAGTAACAATCTAGCTCTTCATATTTGAGTCGATATCTCAAGCAAATTGTGTTTCTGCCTGTACTGTGCACTAGGGTGGCTCATTTTCCTTGATATTCTTTAAAATTTTTGTCAGTTTGGAATAATGTTCCATTTTGCTCACTGATATTTGTAAACCAAAAATTTTTGTTGGGTTTTGACCTTTGACCCTGGTTCACCCAAGGAGAAATTCTGACTTTTTCTGAATAATTAGTAAATTTCGAAGTGGTTTAGCAGTATCTGAAGAGAGGATTTCTCAAAATTTGATCACGTGATTTTGACGTCAGTTCCTCTGTTAACTTCCACGTGGAACATCTTCACCCTACTCCAAGTCTGAGAGTCACTAATAGTGCATGCTTTTAGTGTCATTTTAGTTGATTTTACAGTCTTTTCGCAATCAGTGAATCTATAACATAGACCAGGGATGGCGAACCACTGACCCGCGGGTCACGAAGTGACCCATCACAGATTTTCAGTGACCCACTTGTTTTTTTTAAAATAATGAAATTTAAACAAATATTTCAGCAAAGAATAAATGTTTCACTAAATATTTGTAATAAGGCCCCACCCTATTTTAACTGCATAATACATCAGGAAGCCCTTTGCGCCAAATCAATCAAATCTCTTCAAAAAGTTGTAAGTGTGGTAACAAAAATAGTCGACTATATTGCATCTCATGCTCTTAATAAACGCCAGTTTGCAAATTTATTGAACGCGTGTGACAGTAAATTTACTGGCTTACTGATGTACAACAGTGTAAGGTGGTTAAGTTGTGGTAATGTTTTACAGCGATTTGTTGAATTGTTGGAAGAAGTACAACTTTTTTTAGCTGAAAAAAATCAAAAATATCCAGAGTTAAGCGAAAGTACGTGGTTGAATGATTTACATTTTTTCGCTGATTTCACAATGCATTAGCCTACAATAAGTTACTAAATTGCAAGGCTGTGGAAATATTGTATTATCCATGTTTGGGCACATTAAAGCATTTGAGAAGAAACTCGCTATTTTTTCTGTAGACCTTGAACATTGAACAAGGTCAGCTGAAATATTTTCCTCAGTTGTTGAAGCACTTTACCAGCACCAATTTAACTTATGAACAAAAGCAAACTGCACTCAACAACAACAAGTATGTTTTACTGACGAAAGAGGCCAAAAATGTAATGTCAGAAAGGTTCACCCAGTTCCGAAAGCTAGATATTACATTGCAGTTCATTCTTTTCCCGCATGCAATTCAATTTGAAAATCTTGAATTATCAAACTTCGAATGGCTTCGTCTTTACAACTTGGAAATGGAAATGATGGACTTTCAAGAAAGTGCAGTTTGGAAATCAGAATTTGTAGACTTAAATCATCTCCTACAAAAAATTGAAATGAAAACGGATATGGATGGTTGTGACTTTCCTGCTGTTGAAAACCATGCTGAAAATATAATTCTTACAGAGTGGAACTTCCTGCCAAACTCGTTTGAAACTATGAAAAGATTTGCAGTAGCTCTGTTAACGTTGTTTGGTTCTTCATATTCGTGCGAATCTTTATTTTCGCACATGAATTTTATACAATCAAGCATACGGAATCGTCTCAGCTCAGATATGAGTGCTGCATGTGTGAAGCTAAAAACTACGGATTACCAACCAAGGATAATAAGACTTGCAGAGAAGATGCAGCAGCAAGTTTCGCATTAACATGTAGTTTTGCATTAACATGTAATTAAATGTATGACCCACTTTTGCTTTTTCAAGGATTAAGGTCTCTTTTGTGACCCATGCACTAAAAAAGGTTCGCCATCCCTGACATAGACCAACAAAAAAATTTTGGTACAAAACGTGAGAGTCATTTTAGAGTATTTCAGGGCCCCTGATTCCGAAAATGCACTTAGTTTTTTCGAATTAGCTCTAGTTTTCGAGATATTCGACAATGAAAATATTTTTAAAGTCATTTCTCAAAAGCTTTCAATTAGCAAATTACTTCTTTTTAGCCCTGTTTACCATTATGATGTCATAATTGCACTCGTCTAGTTCAATTGGTTCATATTGCACGAAAGTTCAAAACGCAAGCAAAGGTTGAAATGAACTGTGTTTAACGTAAGGGAGACATAAATACACAATGAAAACAGTTGTGAATCAGTAGGCCTACATCACAAGAAAAATATCCCGAAAGTCATGTGCTTATGAATGCAGCTTTATATTGAAAAGGTAGTCCTACTGAACTGGATACTTGTACAAATGAAGTTTTATTCTAAGCCTTTGCTAAGGCCAAGTCTTTGCTGCAAGAAGTTTTTTTTTTCTGGTCTATAGGCTAAATAAATTGCATATAGGCTAATAAAATATGCCTTTGACAAGTAGGATGCTGTACAAACAACCCAGATATATTTTGCTGCATGAGGCAACGCAGAGGACCAACGCATTCTGCGATAGATACAGCGCTACATAAAAACAAGCATTATTATTATTACTTTGACATGAAGCTGGGTGATCAAGATAAGTCCTGGGTTCCTCCTAAAGTATGCAAACATTTCACTCAAACCCGTTTCTGGGCTCAAGGCTAAGAAGTTCAGAGTGCCATGGCATAAAGAGAGCCGTGGAATCACCATGAAAATTGATACTTCTGCACGGTGAGGATGTTCGAAGGAAATTGGAACATCATGTTTACATAGAGTGTGCAAGGTAGTCATTGCATGGACGATTGGACGTTGCTGTTTCTGTTTTTTGTTTGCCCTCTCTAGTTTCAAGTGGTGATTTTCTTGAAACAATAGGAAAACGGGCATGACTGAGAGTAACCTCAATACCTTTAGTAATGTTTTGGAGCAAGGTCAAGTTTTTTTCTCAAAACCATTACTACCACCTACTGTGTAGTTAAAGATTTAGTTATCAAAAGTGGTAGCTGCAATCTTGGCTCCTCATCTCGATCAACATGGCATTCTTGACTCCAAGGCCAAGATTACGTTCTTCCGCAGCAAGGATAAAATTCTAAGCAGCTACTTTACTGAAGAACATAACTTTGTATTCTGTAATTATATAAATGGCCTTCGCACCTTGATGGGTGTTGCTCAGTAGGCCAAGAGTTGCGTTTGTTCATCGATAGCTTTGTTTTGCTTATTTGTCTATAGTTTATTACGGTAAGCAAAACAATGTAGGCTATGCATTTTGTTTGTACTTAGTAGCTAATTACTTAGTAAGTCTGAGACTGTTGAAGTCAACAAATATCTTAATGCGAAACACAAGTTATATATTCTACATCTTGTATCCTCAGGCTTACTTCACATCATATTTTGATTGTTACTAGGCCAGTAAACGTTAAATAGCTGTTTGTTTGGGTTGTAATCAACGTGATTGGTTCCAAATAGCGTTTATACAATTCAGAAATGTGCCTGGGATTACTTCCAGTTTTGTCTATGTAGTAAACGACACGACGTTAAATCGAGAGGGGCTCAAAATTGCGAAAAAAATATTTTTGCTGTAACTCAAAAACTAAAGCCAATTCGAGAAAAATTAGTGCATTTTCAGAATCAGGGGCCTCGAAATACCTTAAAATGACTCTCACATGTCCTGCCTTTATATAAAAAAAAGTTTTGTTGGCCTATGAAAATCGATAAACATCGTCAAATGATTCAAGAAACTGAAAGCAGTAGATATTTACTACGTGAAGGGTGCACGAAGAAAATCATGTCTGAAATGTGGTAGAATTCGACATTTTGAGAGTAATACACGTGTCAGTGTTCATGAAGTTACTAATTAAACCACTTTGCTTGCTACAAGTTTGTGTTACTGCCTCTTATTGTGTCCATTGAGATGCTAGAGTGCATTAGAAGATAGCGAGTGGGCAGTTTCAGGGATAAGCGAAAACTCGATATTTTGAAAAAATTCAAACCAGGTGAACCAGGGTCAAACGTTAATATTTTTTTGTGAAATTTGGTGTAGGAGATACATTTACCAAAAGGAACAATATTCCAAACTGACGAAAAATTTAAAAGAAAGAAATTTTTTTTTTGAGATTTTGCGCCAGCCTACTGTGCACCTCATGTGATCTGTTTCCCGCCGTGTAACTTAATCTACACAAATCCAATTTGAACATTTGATTACATACAAAGTGTGCTTGTTGATAAAAAAAATAGTGCGCCAAAAATGACCAAAACAAGATTAGATTTATCAAAATTTTTCGAAGGGCAAGCCCTCCACAGACTTGTACAGCGATACTTTTTCTGACATTAAGTTTTGTATTGTCCATTTATCTTATATTTAGGCTAACACTTTTTCGAAAAAAATTTAGAGTTGTTTACGTTTTGCTGAAATGATGAATGTGATTTTTCCCGACATTGAAAAAGTTTGCGACCACAACTTAACGCTTTATTGTCTTATTTGTAAGCCATCACTGGGAGTGGAGTTGCGAGCCGCCTTCTCGCGGGACGCAAAGGGAACGGCCCGTCGGATTGTTGAAGGAAAAAACTGCGACCTTCACGTCGAAATTCCCCCTCAAGAAATTGAGGAGAGATTTCGACGTGACATGACCGCTCCTAAAGCTGGGAGTTGCTCGCGGATGCCTGAGTGGATGAACGCCCACCGTTTCGAGTATGACGGTGAAGGTCTTATTACGGCCCGGGAGGTGGAGGCGGTCCTCCAGTCGCTTGATGTCGGTTCCGCCCCTGGTTCTGACGGATTGTCCTAAGGTTTCTGGAAGACCCTGGACCCAAGAGGGGGACTCTTGGCCAGCCTTTTCGAGACCTGCCGGATCAACCGTCGTGTACCGGACCAGTGGAGAACCAGCAGGATCACACTCATATGCAAAGACCCTGAGGGTGATCTGCACGACGTCAGCAACTGGCGGCCCATCTCCATCTGCCGAAACATATATAAGAGTTACGCCGCCGTATTGGCCCGACGCCTGCAGCGATGGGCGGTGGAGGGGAATGTTATCAGCCGAGAGCAAAAAGGATTCATGCCCACGGAGGGCGTCTACGAGCATGTGTTCATGCTCGACACCATCCTCTCGGATGCACAGTCACGCAAAAGGCCTGTGTCGGTTGCGTTTCTGGACATTCGAAACGCCTTTGGCAGTGTCCGGCACGAATGCATAGCCGAGGTCCTGCGTCATTTCGACGCCCCCACAGACCTTATTGAGTGCATCTCCGACATATACGTCGCTAACACCTGCACCGTCCGCTGTGGCAATGGTGAAACCGACCGTATCCTTGTGGGGCGGGGAGTCCGTCAGGGCTGCCCGTTGTCTGGGCTGCTATTCAATTTGGTCATCGAGGTGCTCCTCAGGGGCGTCTGTGACAAAACGGATTGCGGCTACAACCTTCCTGCTAAAGAAGATATCAAAGTACGTTGTATGGCATATGCGACGACATCTGTTTCGTTTCTTCCGATCGCGAGCAGATAATCTCCCTCTTATCTACTACTGATTCCTTCTCTTCCTGGTCCGGGCTACGGTTCAACCCACGCAAGTGTGGCACCTTATCCTATAGGAAAGCGTCGGCGTCCGTCTGCGGGTCGACTCGGAACCTTTTTCCCTAGCCGGGGAGGAAATCCGAGTCATCCCCAAAGGCGAAACGTACAAATATCTTGGCGCTCGAACCGGTTACGCCTCGGATGCGTCCCTTACCAAACCTTTCATCTCCACCCTGGAGAAACACATTTCCTCTTTAATGAAATCTTTCCTTACTCCAAGCCAGAAACTTCTGGCACTTAATTCTATCATTCTTCCGTCCGCGTCATACCATCTGCGAGTGCGGCGCTTCAGACAGTATGATCTTCTGAAGCTCGATCGACTGGTATTGCAGTGTTTGAAGGTGGCGTGGCGTCTTCCCAGGTGGGCGCGCAACGCTTTCTTTTACTGTAAGCCTGCATTGGGGGGCTTTGGTGTGTTGAATCTGTGTCGCGAAAGCGACACGCTTTCGATAGCCCAGGCCTTCAAGATGCTGACGTCTCCTGACGATCGTGTCTCTGCCATCGCTTTCGGGCAGCTTAGGCGTTGTGCCAGTCTGAGGTTCGGCACTCCAGATCCTACCCCGTGCCAGCTAGCCAGTTACTTGAATAAGGGCCCCCCTGAAGGTGCCCGTTCTCGACCGTTCCCAACAGGCGAAAGCTTGTGGGGTCGCGTCCCGGCGGCTACCCGTCGTCTAAATGTACGTTGGTCCGCACGTCCGGATGGCGGTCTCGAGTTGACCACGGGGAGCTCCAAAATCCCCTAAGAAAAAAAGTGGTTCCGACCCTCCACCAACACAATGACTTGTGGTGGAGGAGACAGTGGGAATCCAAACCTGACCAAGGCAAGACGGTCAGTGCCCACTGTCTGTCCGGATTTTTGAATTCTTGGACTCGGCGACCGGAGCTCCTGGATCACTTGAACCGTGCATTTGTTTATAAAGCCCGCCTAAACCTACTTCCCTTGAAATCAAAACCAAGCCATGGCCACCCATATAAACCTGCCATATGTCGCGCGTGTGGGAAAGCGGAAGAGACTCTCCCTCATATATTGAACCACTGTTCCTACCGTGATGCCTGTTGTCACGGAACGACACAATTCAGTATTGTGGGAGATCGTGAAGCATGGTACCTGCCGAATGGCAAACCTTGCTTACCATAGATAGTACGGTTCCACAACACGTGGAAGCGGGCGGTGCTGATCTGCGCCCTGACATTGTCCTGCAACGCCCTGACGGTGTCACGGTTGTATGTGACGTCACTTGCCCGTTTGACTACGGCGCGGATTCCCTTCGAAAAGCCGCCGACAGGAAACACGACAAGTACGGCGAGTTATGTATAAACATATTGGAAGACAGGAAGCGCCCTTGCAGGGACGTCCTGTCACTTCCGTTCGTCGTAGGCTCCCTCGGGAGCTATGCTCCGTTGAGCTCTCGGGCTTTGGCGGCCTTGGGTGTTCCTGCTCGTGGGGTAGCAGAGGTGGCTAGAAAAGTGGCCTCCCTCTCAATCGAAGGTTCCCTCCGTGTCCGGAAAGCTTGGAACGCCGGGCTCACTCGTGGAGGGGCTACGTCATAGAAAAGACGATTCCAGCGATCAGAAGCTCAATTCCCCAACAGCAGAAGCTCTGCAGTAAGCATCCGAGCGCGCAAGACAGCAAACCTCAAAACCCGCCAGTAATTGTGTGACATCGTAGTATGTTAAATCCATTGTTTCATTATCAATTTACCTGTAAACAATTGTCGTTTCATCAGCATGCTGCAGCTCAATGAAGAATACAATCATCATCAATAAAATAAAATAGCAATATATGAATGAAGTATATATTGCATATCGTGAATGGACTCATATCATCTATCAATGACGTAATATCATTAATAACACTGGATCTGTATTTTCACATTTCAATATTTTAGATTATCACACACTACCTTCTCTCGATATGCTGCTCTTTCCCGCTCGGATCAACCTCGCGTTGCTTTTAACTCATCGATAAACATGATTTCCCGATCAACTCGATGCAACCTCCAAAGTTTCATCCCACTATTCTATATTTTTCCTGGTAACGTAGCCTAGTCATATCTACGCTTCGATCGCTAGTCCCCCCGACCCCTCTGGGCGAACCTGCCTCAACGTCTGGCCAGTGCACATCCGTGCTCGTTGGTTCAACGTCAACACTTTTTCGGTAGGTAAAGCATACAATATATTCCCACTTACCATCTTTTTTTTTACACCAATTAATTGAGCCTTTGCTCCAGATTTTATATAATTTTCGTCTCCCACGAGTATTCAAATCGTCCTTGTAGCTAAGCTTCTCTTCCTCGTGGGAGACCCCAAAGTTTATCCGCTCTGCCTACGGGCAGACCGGGTATAGGAGTCAAACGTACCTGTGTTACGGTCACGTGATGGAGACGTGGGCGCTGCCTGGCTTTATAAAACTTCTGTCGCCCGGCCCGTCGTGAGCTGACCTTTTTGCGTTTGCAGAAAGCAAAGCCCGTCTCCCTGGCCCGTTCCGCCACTCTAACTTTTGCGGACGAGTCGCACAAAATTCTCGATCCACACTTTCCTTCTACAGGTACCTAGACTCCCCAGCCTGGCCCCCGCGACCTAAGCTGGTGGACTTCCCTTCCGGGTGCATCGCCACCCCATAATCACGCCGCTCCCCGCCTCCACGGGGCGTGACAGGCCGGTTCTTTAAAGTCTCTGACCTGGCTATGTTTATTGTGTTCTTCTCGCCGTGTCAATTATTTTGTACTCGTGCGTCGTTGATCAAAATAAAACAGTTCATCATCATTTTGGGGAGAGCCCAAGATGGTGCTCACATGGCCCTGGCTTGAAAAAACTTTTTAATCAATCTAAGTATTTTTAGTAATAGTTCGTTTCTTATGTGTATTAAATTAGACTATTTAGTGAGAAAATATCTAGTAGGATCTATGCATTACGTGATCACTATTGTTGTTGAGTAAGTTAATATTTCACAAAATGTTTACAATTAAATTGTAAAGTTTGGTTATCTTCAAATAATTAATTTCAACACTTGCCTGCATATTTCTCTATCACTAATAAGTCACTATGGTATCAGTAGTTGTTTAAAATAGGCTACTTGTCTCTGTGGCTGTTATGGTGATGTTCTGGCCTCAAAAGACAAAGAGCCTAGGGCTATTGTTTCTCTAAATCTGGACCTGGACAATTGTTTTTTTGATATCATTTTTTTTCTCTCCACCCTGTTGTAGAGGTATTGAACCACTAACATAGGCCCGGTCACCAAAATTGACAAAGTAAAATTTACGAAAGTTAAACCATCGTTACACCTTATCCAGCTGAATTATAATACCATAACACCATTCTTCAGGACACCCATCCTTCATATTGCCCTGACAGAAAAGCTTCACCCTTGTCTATATTATTCACTGTTTGTATAATAATTGGTTCCTATGCACATTTCATAATCTCTTCTGTATCATTTGAAACGCAGCACGTGACCAACAACGAATGGAAAATTACTTCACCCATCCTTGACCCCGCCATTGTGACGTATCAATGCTGCTCGTTTCAGATTTTGTAATTATCGTCGAGTGTTTGAAATATTGAACAACCGTAATCACAATCGTAGAATAAACAAGTAATCGTAATCCGTTCATGTAAAATGTTGAGTAACTGTAATCGTAGTCATAATTATATAACATGCTAACAATTATTGTAATCGTTGACATTGTAATCATCCAATCGTAAAAACTTGCCGCTGAATGGCGACTACTGGCGGACGTGTAAATATTTCTCAAAGTTGATCACAGGAAAATTTTTAGTTTGATAGAAAACTATGTTAAATGTTAAACATTTGTTCTTCAACTGCTCCACTACAATTTCACTCTCAACCTTTGACCTTGTTATTATGCGTTCATGTAACGTCATGTAAACGTCATCAGTGGTTCTCAAACTGTGCGTCGCGAAACACTGGTTGGCTTACGTCGTTTAAAATTTCTTTTTGAACAAACTTTTTTTTTAAATTTGCCCTAACCCTAATCCTCAGTGCAGTAATCGTTTGTTGTCTGCTAACTTATCTACTTAGTCAAATAAAAAAAATTATTTGTAAAAATACTTTAAAAAAAAAAGTTTCACAGAAAAACAGAAAGTTCAATTCTACTTAGGAGGGAAATCATTTTTTTGCCAAAACAATGATAAACCAATGTGTCTAGTGTGCTTGCAAGTTACGAGACTAGAGATAGATTAATAATCATGCTTTTATTTGCGCCCATTGCGATAACATACAGTACACAGCGATCACAGATGCGATACAACAGACGACAGGAAGCAGCGAAGTGACATATAGTCTTCGAGTCAGCTGTTCCCCTTATTTTGGCTTGCCTTTAAGTGTCTTTCGCCGAGACACAGCCGCGTGCTCTGGAGCGGTGTCGAACCCACGTCCTTTCGAACGTCGCGCAGACGTTTTCACCACTCGGCTACGCAAGTAATATCCGTTCCGAAGACTTTAATTTAAAGCGGAATTATAGCAGTAGGCTACAATGCACGAAAAAAGTACGGACCATACCACGAAGCGTCTAGGAAAGCAACTTTGAAAGAACAAAAGGGCAGCTATTCCAAGCAAAACAACACGATCATTAATTTTGCCAAATCTGATTCAACTGCAGCCTTGAAAATTTCATACAAAGTTGCTGTAACTGCACTTGGTAAACATGGTAAAGCTTTTCGGGAAGGGAGATTATAAAGAGTGTGCGATTGAAATACCCCTTGACTTTGGAGATAAAATAACTAGCCAAAACATTAATAACGTTTTTTGTCTCATCAAACCTTTGCATGAAGAGAATCAGACTTGACTGGCAACTTGACTTCGCCATGTTTGGTTCCACATACATTTGCGAAAGCAGCTTCTCAATTATGAAGAAATTGAAAAGCGACATACTATAAACAGAATGGCTGATGAAACCCACTGGGCGCCTGCTTACGTCCGTCAACCATCGAAATTTAGGCAGAGATTGACACAATAACCAAAAGCAATAAACAAGAAATCTTGTTGACATGCTGTGTAAACTCATTGTATTTTCTTTACTCGCTGAAAATAACTTTTTGTATGAGGCCTGTGACGTTTTTCTCAGATCTTAATGTAGGCCTCCATGCTCGCAGTCTTGGAGTCACGTGACATCGAAGAATCTGATCCAAATTTCCTCCTTTCCTGAGGGCGATGGCTTCCTAATACCAAAATAACCGGCTAGTGTGCTGGGTTATTGACTAACTGCATACTTTGTTTGATTTATTGATTTTTGTGAAAATTCTAATGAGTTGATTTAACATTAAAATAACGAAAAATATTTTCAGCCAACCTGGAAACGATCAACTTAATCGAGAGTCCCTAAAATAAAAATAAAAATTTTCCCCGATAACTCAACGGATGGCCACCTGGCTTTGAAAAAGATGACATGGTGAGAATAAGCAGCGATGATTCAATCCAAGACTTGTACAGTTTGTCAAGTAATTCAAGGACAACTTTTCATTCAACACCACCTAGTGGATGAAATGATTTATAAGCAATAATTGATAAGAAGAATATAGGTGCTTGCTTGTTTAGTACGTACGTAGTAGTCTCGTACGTAACGTAGCTACGTACGAGACATTAAATATAATTCCGTGCTACTCGTGCATTGTTGTTAATTGATTCCAAATTTGAAAAAGGTGGGTTGACTTTGGGATTTTGACAGCTTCAGATCTAGACATGACAGAAACTGGCTTCCTTGAAAACACAAAATTAAAATCAAATTTTTATGTCGCTAACGTGAAAAAACAATTTGTTTATTTTGACAATCAAAATGTAATTTGATTGGTTTTACCGGTAGAACAAATTCGCGTCACAGCCGTTACTAGTGGTCAAAAACGAAGCCTTTTCTAATATCGGTGATGAGTGTCATTATATCACTTATCCGAAGACTTATTAGAGAACAGTTATCAGAAATAACAAGTATGACACCCTATAGTTTATAACGCGAGCAACTTAATACCTCACAGCATACCTGTTAACAATACCCAGTAGCATTGAAAGAGGGTTTCAGGGGCTGGGACCAGGGGGTCTGCCGTGATTTTGTAATTATACTTTCTTGCAACTGTTGGTTGGTTTTGAATCTTTATCCTCGGACTGACAAAGCCTTGATAGATTATTCCTGGTAGTTTCGCATACTTGTAGAGGCTCTTGACGCAGGGCGGGTTACCGAGATTGACAGAGTGAAGTATTCCGATTGTTGAAGTACTGCTGCCGGGGAATTATCCCATTCACTAGTTGCCGCTGAATGGAGAGCAGTGCTGAAATGCATTGCTCAAGCGCACACTCCGAGTGTCAAACCAGCGCCGTGTGATCTTCAATCGGGCGCCGCGTAACCACTGAGCTAACTGTGACTCATATTGCTCATTTGACTTCAGACGATTGAAGCTACGTCATCAAGATATTTTGGAATAAAAGGAATTGAAGTGAAGTATTGTTGGATTGAATATTCGTGGTTCGAGTCATATTATCACATTATTAACCATTTTATTACCATATATCGAACCACTAAAACTTTGTTATACTTTTAAAATGGCATAAATGACATGTTTTGAATCGTTATCCTCGGATTGACAAAGTCTTGATATGTTATTCCTAGTAGTTTCGCACACTTGAAGAGGCTTTTGACGTAGGGCCGGTTACCAAGATTGGCAGGGTGAAGTTTTCGACTGTTGAAGTGTTGTTGCGAACCACTGATCGGACAAACAAAAAGCAACGAAATGCCAAGAAGAAGATCAAACGCTTTCCGGTCACGATTGCGTCCTCCTCTGGAAATAGCTAATTCAATTACACCTAAAAAAGAAAGCGAATGTTATTGCGATGTAAGTTTATTGTGTAGGCTACCATACTTCGCTATGTATAGCCTACTATTATAGAATCTGATTAGCAAATTAAGTTAAGCTATTTCTCCTTCAACGGCCATGTTTTTGTCAGGCTTTGTCGTGGCCTCCAGGCAGTGCCGGTCTTTGGGGTGTGCAAACCGTGCGATCGCACAGGGCCCGCAAATTAGTGGGCCCGCAATTTACTCAAAAAATGCAGTTATTTTGTCATTTCCAATGGAAAAATTCAACAAAGGAATAAACAACAAGAAAACATAGAGACTCAACGGGTGCAACATATTTCGTCCCCTGAAAAGATCGAGAAAAAAAAACAGAACCGAAGTCGCTGATCGGAGTTGCTGCAAACATTTCAAAATTTCTCTCGATCTTTTCAGGAGACGAAATAGGTTGCATCCAGACTCAACATGGAGACATAGGCTAGCTTTATTTCCGAAAAATGCCAAAAAAAGCATGATCTTATCCTTTTGCTATGCCACCGGACAGCACCATTTTATCGTAATATTCATACCCACATTTTTGTTGAACATGTTCTCAGAATGCCCCAAATTCAAAGTAATTTTTCAAAATTTTTTGGTGGTGGCCTCCCAGACCCCCCGTCGTTGAGGGTTCTTCACCCGCCGACCATCAAACCTCTCCCCTACCCTTTCAAAATTCCTAGCTACACTACTCAATTGGATCATTGTCATTGGGGCCTGCAAAGCATATTCCGCACAGGGCCCGAAATACCCTAAAACCGGCACTGCTCCTGGTCATTCAACCAAACCGCTTCTGAAATTTAAAAAAGTATTGATATTGTATTCTTTGGATGTAGAGTGTTTTGTTTTCACAAGTGTCTTGATTTGGGGGCTGAAGATCTCATTGATACGGGCCAAAATTATTCTCTCAACGGGTTGGTGCCGGTAGGCTACTGAGGTTTTATTCCGGCCTCCCGGTCAATCAACCAAAAAGTCCCGTTTAAGCATTCAGTCAGCCAAAATATAGCTTTACACTATTTTGTGAGTCGTGCATGGCCTGGTGCGTTGTGCTTGAAATGGCTTCGCCCGTAGTAGGATTTCTTTGTGGGGTATTCTTTGTATACCTTGCTCTTATTTGCTACGAGCTAAACGCCTCAAACTGTGTTCCCCTTACGACCATCAGCACTCTCGATTGACCAGGAGCAGTGCCGCTCTTAGGGTATTTTCGGTCCTGTGCGCAGTGTTGGGCGCGATAACTCATTTTTCAGGCGATAACGATAATCGATAAACGAAAAATACCTAAAGCGATAACGATAAACGATAAATCAAAAAAAAAACTTAAGCGATGACGATAAATTAATCATCGCCAATAAATTATGGCCGATAATGTCCAATAAAATTATTGCTGATAATGTCCGATAACGATAATTTTTGTTTTATCTTGATTCGCGCTGCCCCATCCCATGCAGCACGAACTGTTTTCATCAACATGACGAAAAATTGAATATAATATACTGTAAAGGGAAAGAACTTTTTGTGAGTTATGCATGAATAGAATCGCAACAGCGGCAGTGGGTATCGAATCTTCAACCTCTTGATCAAGAATCAAACCACTGAGGTAACCGCCGTGCTTATAATTATACCTTCAAATACCAGTTGGATGCTTTTATCAATTGAGTCACACTGCCGCTTACGTGCAGTAGGCACAATAATTAAATCAAATGAAAATACCATAAAAAATTCCAAACTTTGTATTTTGCTTTCTGCTTAATAGCCGGTTTACAGCAAAGTCAGCAATAATTGAAAAAATTCCAAAAAACGCAAAATGCTGAAAATTTATCAGTACCGGTAATCTTAAGCGTTATTGGTAGTAAAAAATGTGCATACTGTGAAATCCACCAAGCTTGTCAAATTAGTCGTGTTTGTTTTAGAACAATAACATGATTATCGTAATTTACTGATAATTTCAGATATTTTTTTTTGTTTTCTTTGTCAACACTATTATTAAAGCAATGGTAGAACGCTGAGTTGTTGAGATAAAAATTACAATATAGGTACTCTTTAGTGAGAATAAGAATATTTGATTGAAGTAGGCTATGTCGCATAGGTAAATGAGAAAGGTTATAAGGTTAATAGTTAAAGGTTATCTGCATGTCAAATGCTTCAAGCAATATCATATTCCTCAATGACTTGTTTCAGTGATGTTGTGTTACTTTGAATTGTTGCATGCATTTCATTGCATTGCAATTTGCAACTCTAAAAATTATTGTGTTGTCAGGGCCGTCGCTGCAGGGGGGGCGTGCCCCCTCCCCTGACAACGACCTGTGCACACACACTTCAGGCACTGAAGAAGAACTGGTTTCAATTTTAGTTTCATTAACTAGGTGGCTAGTAAAAATATTACTTTTCATGGTCTTTTCACTTGTGTGTTGATCCGAAATCAAATTTATCGGCGATTATCGGCGATAATCAAATATTTCCTTTGGTGATAACGATAAACGATAACTGAAAAAACAATTGAGCGATAACGATAAGCGATAAAAATTTATTGCCGATAATTATCGATAATAATTACCGATAGTTATCGCCGGTAAATTATCGCCGATAATGCCCATCAGTGCCTGTGCGGAATATGCTTTGCGGGCCCCAGTGACAATGATCCAATTCAGTAGCGTAGCTAGGCATTTTGAAAAGAGAAGGGGTGGTTTGACGGTCGGTGGGCGAAGCCTGACGGCGTGATCGCCGAAGGTGACACCCAGCGACTGGGGGGCCTCCCACAGAAAATTTTGCAAAATTACTTTGAATTTGGGGCATTCTGAGGTAATGTTCAACAAAAATTTGGGTATGAATATTACTGCAAAATGGTGCTGTCCGGTGGCATAGCATAAGTAAAAGTTAACGAAGAGATTAGCGATTTCAAGGAGATTATGGCGGAAACATCAAACAAATTTAAAAAAAAATTGACTTTTTTTAGCAAAAAAGCAATAGCAAAAAACTGGTAGAGTATGTGTGTTCACTTAAAATTTTAACCAGTTTGTCAATAATTTTGCTCTAACTTTGCGAAAAAAGCAACCTCGTAAAGTTTTTATATCAAAAGTTATTAGAAAATGAAAGTGTGGATGGAATAAGTCCACACGTCAGGCCATTATTTCACAAAAATCGCCTAGTCCGAATGGGGTTAAAAAAAGCATCTCTTTGAATCAATTGTGACATCACTGGAAGGAATATAAAGCAGCCGATGTCACGTCGCACTCTAATTCTACAGCACCTACTTTCCAAAAGGGCAATTCGATATTTTATAATAAACGATTTTCAATTTAATTTAATTTTTTCATTTTATAACTTTTTACTCCAACTTTTACAAATTCTATAATTTGATTTAATGCATAGTGCACGTCTTGAAAAAGGCATTATCTAATATTATCATTATTTATACATTATTGATTGATTGATTGAATCTTTATCCTCGGACAGGGAAAGCTTCTTGTTTGAACTCGTTTGAATTATAGCTTGTACTCATTGATGGCTTGAACAACATTGATCGTTAACAATTCTGTTTGTGACGATTTGATTGTTTGTAACATTGCGCACAGACGTATAGTGACGTATAAACATAAATAATCACTGTGATTGTAAACCAAACTTGTTATATTTAAATTCGTCTTTGATATTAGTTGATTGTATTTGTTGGTTTCAGTTGCTTCCTGCTCTGTGGGAATGAAGGATGGAAGAATCCAGGATTCCCAGTTAAATGCTTCTTCTGAGTGGAATGACTGGTTTGGAGCAGCTAGTGGGCGACTGGATAATACCGAATTAGATGGCGAAGCTTGGGTTGCTTACGGAAGTAAGAAGTTGTGATGTTCCTACACAAATGCTGGTACTGATAACAATGGTCTACAAAAAAAATTTCTGCTCTTTTGATTTTGATAACTGATTTAATGTAATTTTGGGGTGCTGAATTCGAATCTAAACTCAGATTTTGACTATCACATCAGATTTTTGGGATATGATAACAAAAATGCTTGATATTTGCCAAAAGTGGAAGATTTGGCGTTGCGTTTACCATCAACATATACAGTGCCATAGCAAAAGGTTAGTGTTAGATAGGTCAAAATCGCTTAAATAAGGTTACTGGACAAGCATTACCACAAAGGCTTGCTTAACTCTTTGTTATTTCATGCAAAACATTGACAAAGGGGGCGATCAATAATATTTTAGCTTCACTTTCAGCTTGATATTACTGCTTTGTTAATAATGCTGCTTTCAAAACAAATTAGTGTCAAAATTGTAGTTTGTGTGTGTACTTTAGCTATTTATGCACCACATGGCCTGGGTTTCTGGATGTAGCACAATATGTATGTGTAATAAACGCAACGTCAAACCTTCAACGTCAAATCAACGTCAACGTCAAACCTTCAACTTCAAACCGTCAACGTCAAACCACTTTTGGCAAAAGTAACAATTTTCTGTTATTATATCTCAATCTCACAAACCTGACGTGATAAGATAAATCTGAGGTCAGATTTGGATTCAGCACCCCAAAGTTACTCTAAATCAGTTTTCAAAGTTAATGGAGCAAAAATCATTTAGACCAGTGTATATTCATATCAAATTTAAAAAAAAATTACGAGCATATGTAGCTAATCTTATTTTGCATAACCATAACCAAATGTTGTGGTCATATAAATATAACTACGATATACAGCGGACGTTTGTTGTTGCATAATCGGATGGGCAATTGTCATGAAAACGTAGGGCTTTGCGCGTCCATTGTTTACATTGTCTAGCAAGGTGTTTGTCTAATTTTTTTGTTTTTTTTCAGTGTTGTCACCCCCGAGTTGTGTCGCTAATGTAGGCTATATGAATAGATGGATTGTGAAGGTATACACTTGTTTGATTTCTTTGTTCTATGCTGTGGGCTTTGGCTGTTTCATGGACGCTCTATAGCGCTTGTTTTTATTTGGTCCAAGTTCATTTATTGGCAACAACTCTGAAAACTTATCTTGAGCGTCAACTGCCTTCGTTGAAGTCCATAACCACTTCTGAGCTGTCACAGTATGCTACCATTTCATAAGTGAATGGATAATATATATACCATACCAATATACCATAAACAGCCTAATAAAAGTGGTGTGGCCAGCCATAATAAAAGTGGTGTGGTCAGCCATAATCGAAGTGGTTTAGTTAAATTTGTTTAAAAATCCACATCCATCTTCAACTTAAGTTGTTGCAATTCCTATGCAACACCGTGTTCTCAAGCACGTTTATTGCATGCTAGTCATCGTTTGACATGATGGTTGGCCACAAGAAATTTTCCCTGATATTGAGAGATTCAATTAAACGCTCCAAGTGCCGAAGACAATTTTTTAAAAGCGCTAAGTTATTTTTACAAACTCTTTGGTGATCATTTCAATGCAAACACCTTTGAACATGGAATGTTATTGTGATGATATGTTATCCGAGAATAGTGATAAAGTGTGAGCAAGATTTGAAACGCTTAAAATTCGAACTGCCAAAACAACATCACATTGATGGACATGTATGTCAATTGCATTCCAAGTCATGGCGATTAAGTTTATGCAATCTTTCGGTTTATCTGTTTTCAAAAGTGTATAAGTTGGCTAAGTTAACATGTGATTTATAAACACAACTTGTATGATTTTGACACGTTTACAAAAAAGGTCTGTTACCTCTGGACCTAGAGGGCATTGCCAACCGCTTCAACATACCGGACTTTGTGCTAAAAAAGTTCAATCAATGAAATAATAAACTGATTCCAATTGCAGAAAATGTTGGCCAGTGGTTACAAGTTGATTTGTTGGAGCCAGCTCGTGTTGCTGGTGTTGTTACTCAAGGAAGGTCTACTAAAGATCAATGGATAACAAGTTACAAAATAGAATATGGAATCTCCGTTTCAACTCTAAAAACTATAAAGGACGAGCATGGGAATGACAAGGTGAGTAATGTTTGTATTTGTAAATAGTATTGGACTCTGTCAAGTCAAATGTCAATGTGAACATTTGAAAGCAAACGGGATCAGTTCAAATACCGGGTTTGCTTGTTTCATGGAAACTTTAGAAACTCTACATAACATTTGTTACATCTCCAGGTGTTCCAAGGTAACACTGATAGAAACACATACGTCATTCATGCTTTCCCACGCCCTTTGGTGGCAAGATACTTCCGTCTTGTTGTTCAAACATTTCATGAGTACATCGCTCTCCGAATGGATTACCTCACATGTTAAAAAGATGGTTGAATCGCAGTCGTCATGACGATGAAAATTATTTTGGAAAGCAGAATCAACAGAAGTTTGCAATCTATTCTAACAATCAATTTATAACACAGTATAGCTTACACGTGCGATAATATTCATGATCATCAGTAATAGGCTATACTGATATTTTTAATAAATATATAAATAATAATAATACTGATACTGTATTATACTATTTTTGTTACGTGTAATCATCGTCAACTGATGTGTGATTTTATTTGTTAAAAAGTTTCTGTTCATTAATCACGTCTACATCAAAATACAAAAATTGTTGTTGATTAAATAGATAAACAAAATGATCGAAGAGCCTTCCTTTACATCAAATGACTTACTATTTAAGTGTGACTAATTGAATCTTCATCCACGGACTGAAAAAGTCTTTGTAAAACTTTATCTTTGCACTTTTGCATACCCTACTTGTAAATGCTTTGAACTGAATGAGGCCTGGTCAACGAGATTGACAGAGTAAAGTTTTCTATGTTGAAGTGTTGTTGTTTGAGAATTATCCCATCCATTAGGTGCCACTGAATAGGAAGCAATCCTTCCTATAAGTTCTCAAGCGTAGATTCACCGCACAATCTGTCGCCGTAACGATTTCGTGGAAATAGTTCTGATATTTTAAACATGACCTCGCTTTTAAAAATTCGTTTACTTTCTTAGTTGGAGCTGGCCACTACGCGAATAAGACAAAACTTGGTCGGTGCAGGCTGCACGCGGCCTCTCGTACAAGTTTGTTGACATATACCGCAGATAATTCGTTGACTACTACAGTATCGTAATCGATGCGGCCTTTAATAAACTATAGTAGATGCTCAGTTCGTAATTTTTTTCAACGTTTCCTATGTCGTTCAGTTGACAAACGAGGTTTATCCACAGTCTGATTTGCACCAAAGCAGAGTGTTTGGTTGAGCGGCGTACTTGGTGTTCTTAACTTGTTTGGTGTGGATGTCCAAGACACTATTTCTTCATATTCCATCAATTTGAAACTGACTGCACAAAGCTTCACTCTCGCCTATAATAGTCCCTGCTTTATGACGCATGGTTTCAAGACCCATTTCGTAACCTCTTCTATCACAATCAAATGGGAAATCACTTCATCCATCCTTGAGCCCGCCATTGTAACGTATCCATGCTGCTCATTCCAGATTTTGTAATCATCGTTGAGTGTTTGAAATATTGAACAATCGTTGTAGAAGCAAGTGATCGCGATTTGATTGATTTGAAATTTTATTAAACTGTAATCGTAATTACATAACAAGTAAAGTATTGTTATTAATGACATTGTCATTGTAATCAAACAATCTCTCATGAGTAATAGCTTCGAGCTGAATGGCGTTCCTTTGCTCAATTGTTAATATTTCTCGGGAATTTGCTGGAAAAACTTTGTGTTTGAACGAAAAACCATGTGGATTGTTTTTAAATGATAAAACTATTCTTCTATGTTTTATTCAGCTTTTCCGCCAAAATTACAACAATGAAGCCACGATTTGATTTTGTGCGTTCATAAAATATCATGTGAACTTCATCAGCTGATTATGAGGACGATTATCTCGTGTGTTGACATAGCTGTTTGTATTCGGATTGTAAATAAACAAATTGCTGCAATAGGTTTTGTAGAAATTTATTCATGAACTAGTTCTTAGTGTTATAGATTGAGGCAAATAAATAAAAGCGAAAACTATGTAAGTAGCAAAACATAATGGCATATTTTAGGAATAAACTTTTTCTTTACCAGTCCAGGGGTCGAGCGGCTTCACTTTATACACCCTTGAGCAGTGACTGTGACTTGAGCTAGATGTTTGGAAAGGCTTCGAGTGGCCATTATATTAATTGATAATCCAGTGCGCTGAGACCATGCACACCGTTTGGTGTAAGATAGAGGATGTAACGAATGGAGTGGTCTGCAGTTTTCCTTTTCTTTCCGCACTCACAGATCGTAGATTATACCATTCCCAATTTGAGCAAGTTAGAAAGACATAACCTGATGCCAGTGCGCGGGTCGGTGCACAGGCCTTTTTGGCAATTATGTAACATGCGTAACTCTACAATGTAACCATATGGCAATTATGTAACCCTACAATTAAATTTCAGTTGGATGAAAGCCAATTTTGAAATTTAAGCTTTAAAGTCTTGTGGATTTCCATTTTCACTCCAAGCTCCATGGGCGGTTCACCCAGTTTGCCGCAATGATAGATTGATCTTCATCAGTTTTCACCAGGAGTTGTGTGGCGTTTACAAATGAGTGCTTCGATTTCTATCGCCCGGATTGCTCGCTTGCTGACTCACAGAGCCTGGAGTGGAGCAGGTGATCGAGATTCATGGCACGACGAGAAAGAGACAAGATGGTTTCTTTGCTACAATAGATTGCGAGTTGAATGCCTGCACGGATAGGGAGGTTGTCCGATTGTGTAGGTCGCATGCAACGAACTCTCAACTAGAGTAACTCCATGTTTAAGCAAAATTTATAAAACCTAAGAGTAAATTTGCACCGCGGTTTCACATTTCTACATGCTTGTGTCATACTCTATACAGTCCACTAGCCAGCATGTTGGTCACTGCGTTTCCAGTCCAGATACTACTATTTAGAAGTCCATGACTAGGGCCATTTAAAGTCATTAAAGTCATATTTTTTTCTATGCATCAGTAAGTCGTGAAATCAAATTTAACGCAAAAACCGCATCCCTATGAGGTATATTAAGAAAGTTATGAAGTCATATAAAGTCATATTTTACTGGTTAGGTCATAAATCAGCTTTTTAAGTTATATAGTCATATTTTTGAGTTATAAAGTCATACCGTTGTATACTTTAAATAAAAAATACCAATTTAAGCGGTGAAGCAATTAAGCACTAAGAAAGTAAGGCAATTTCTGATTGAACGAAGGCAAACTGTAGGATTAGCCTACATAACACTTACAGTCACAAACCTATATTTTATGAAGTCACACATTGAGGTCAACTTATTACTCAAAATGGAAAGTTGTACGTACACCATCAAAGAGGCCCATGCTGATCTAAATGCCCTTGATTTCGGAAAAGATCCGCTTGATCTCAAAAATTACATTACGAAGCGATTGGACAAAAACGATGTGAAACAAGTTATGGAGCTACAAAGACAAGACATTTCACCAGCGCTTTATGCAAAACTGCAGAAGTGTCAACCCACATGAGCGTCTGTGGAGCGCTCATTTTCCTTACTAAAGTCATTTTTACGTCCAAATCGTAACTTCAAAACTCTAACATTCTACACTACATGAAACTGTACTACAACAGTGGTTTAAAATAAAAATGGATGTGTATTACTGTTATGTTGCGTATGTTTTACTCTTTAGTGCCGTGAGTGACGTTGTTCGCATGTAAAAATAAACGATTTTCACATAAAGTCATATTTTCCAAAAAATAAAGTCATATTATTGATTTTTTAAGGTCATATAAAAATGGCCCTATCCATGACCCATCCCTTTGATTATTTAAAGGCACTTATCACGGCCCACAACGCACCGGTTGCCGATACATCAGGATTTGTTCTCTCAATCAGATTACAAGTTGGCCTAGTGAACCCATGCACCTTCAGCATCCTCATACTCATTCCTACGTCTACTCTCGCAATCTTCTGTAGATCTCGACTGTTTCCTCATTTATGACAAAATAGAATTAGCCTTCTGTTTGCCAACACAAACAAGTGCGAAAACAACAACTAGCACGAAAACAGTTTAACACAAAACATTAATTTTGTAAACAGTAAATTTGATGTGAACGTATATTTCCTATTAACAAAACATTCAAAGTTAACTATAGTTCGTATTTTCAACTAAAGTCCCAGACGTCTTCGTCTCTCTGCTCAAATTTCGTATCCAGTTTTACATGTCCGTGTGATTCGGCATTGACGTAGGCTAGACTACGATACATCGGTATGTCCACCAGACATTTGACCACGAGAGCATCTGAACTTTAAAAGTGCCATCAAAGACCATATCATGAAGTGTTCTTTTTGTACAGATCGAAAATTCTCTGCCGACTCATTTAAAATTTTATGCAAAGGCAAGTCCTAATTTGACACCAAAATTCAGGAAGCAGTGTTAATCAAATGCTACAACAACCCAAATTTAAACAAACAATTAACTTATTTGCTAAAGGAGCGTCTATTCTCTTCAACATTTACTTGATGTATCACGTTCCCTGTGGTGCAAATTTTTTTTTAGTTATTCATGTAGTTGCCTTTTCCCAATGTAATTTTACCTTCAAGAAGTTAAAATTTATTGCATTTTTTTTCAGGCTCCTGATGAGGGCTTAAGTTAAGCCGAATACGTTCGACTGTTAAAACTATTTGTAAATATGTAAAATATATTGTTATAATGCTCAGCCCTGTTGTATTGTTGTGTCTTATTCATGTCTAACCTGTATGAGAAAGGTATAAATGGGGACCATACAAAACTTCATTGTTGGCGGCCGGTTTGGGGGGGCTTGATCCCCTTAGCCCCATGCTGGGTGCGCTAGAGCCACTAGCCTCACGTATTTAACTTTTAACCTTCAAATTTGATTTATTAACATTGTGATTTTGGTATCACTGGCCATATGTAATAAATCTCGTTTATAATCATTATGGCGTCACAATCGCTTGACTTTACTTAAAATGGTTTCCTTGCATGAACTTTCTCTTCTTCGATCAATGTACTTCTGACCGAAGGCTGCGCCACTTCTCGCTATGCCTGTTTCAACAAGTGGCAACAATACAAAGTGGACTTTTGATCTCAACCACTGTTCTACTTTAATCAGAAGGCCACTCGTGTTCCCCAAAAGTCAGTCAGCAAGAAACCTCCATTGCACTTCAACACGTGATTTAATTTAATTAGTCAGCAGAAGACGTCTATTAACTTCCTTCCGCTGCTCATGTTAACAGTTGCTTGCAATCCACATCAACCATGTCTGTTACAAATTAATCTTTTGGATTAAATTTCTTTGTTCTTTGATGTAAACTATTTGCTATACCTAACAGCGGTAACTCGAACTTGTAAGTTAACAGCTTAGTGCAAATGGTAAGGGTGCTATCTGATTGAATGTAGAGTACATTGCTTTTTGTTTGTAATCCACTTGAAGGTAATTAGATTTTGAGTGACTTTGATGATCTCATCTGAAGAAAAGGTAAATGGAGTGAAAGAAGTTGACAACAACTGATTTACAGCACATCAACTTAAAAGAGATTCAAAAGCCCAAACTGTCGAAGTTGAATGTAGAGTTTCATGTAGTAGTACGAATTACATTTTTGAGCCTGGCATACATTTCTTTGTGGTACGTTTTAGCAGCAGGCCCCAAATAATGAGTTAGTTTAGGCAGGACTCTCACGTATCGACATCACTTAGAATCATTCTGATGAAAAAAAATAACAGCTCGTGTTGCCCTTATTTGCCAATTGACAGGTATGAGTAGGCTACTGTGCCCCTGCATTGTGTGGTATTGTTCATACTCCTGCTCGACAAACCCATCAACGACGCCTTGCATATTGCATCGGGATGCCTGAAACCTACACCTACTGATTGTTAACCAGTTCTTTCAGGCATCGCCCCAGTTAAACTTTATCGCAGAGCTGCGTCTTTCCATGGCTCACCGATCACTGGAGCCACGTCACGCTCTACAGCTCCATCACCAGACTGGCGACAAAAGAAAAGCATCAAATCAAGAATCTTCTTTGTTGCGCAAGCACAATCCTTACTGGAACATAACACCACTGCTTCATCTTGGATCACCAACACCTAGAAACAGGAGTGGACACAACACCTCCACCTTCAGATTCCATTTCTTTGCCCAAACACATGGCCCATGCCATTTGGAACGAACGACCTGAGTGGGTATGACTAAGTCGCCTCCGAACTGGCGTTGGACGCTTCGGCTTGCGCAAATGGAGCTTATTAGCATTTGCGGTACCAACCGGTGTGCAGATGAAGAAACCGCTGACCAAACACGTTAAGGCTGTCCAATTTTTACTTCACCAGGGCCAGTTGGTCAGTCAATAATGGACGACTCTACCATTAACTAGTTACTCGAGGAATGCCTGGACATCTTACCCCGATGAAATGTTGTTAACAGAAAGAGACTCCTTATACGAAAGAAGAAAATCTTAGTATTAAGCACAACAGCTGAACATTCTCATCGCTCACGGGGTATTCATGATGTTGTGATAGATGTCATATGATATATCGTGATGATGATGATGATGATGATGATGATGATGATGATGGCTTATGAGCGATCTTTCCAGGCTAGATTGGAGGGCAGGAAATCATCAGCCACTCAGCAGTCTCGTCGTCCAAGACCCTCAGACCATGCGCACCGTGTTGAGGCCGGTGGGTTAGGCAGTGGTGGTGATATGGTCTGCGGTCTGTTCCGTGGCACCACACTCGCATTCTGATGAAGGAGCCAGGCCCCACTTGTGCATGTCCGAACGAAAGCGGCCGACGCCAGTTCGCAGGCGGTTAAGCCTGGTCCACGCAAGCCATGCGAGGGACATCCCTGGTGGACGGGGATCGGTGTCGGGTATGAAGTCACGGAGCGTGGAGGTGGGATTTTGCCACTCCGTGTTCCACATGTGGTTCGTCCAGTGTGCCGCACTTAAACCAAGTTCTTCTGCGTTCTTAAGTGGTTGTTGTGCGGCAGGCACAAAGGGGCGTCTTGATTTCAACCGCTGCTTTATAGGTGGTGGTCGATTGAATCTTGCATGGAGGAGATGGTCGGGGTCCAGAGCGCGGCGAGCGAGAGAAATCGTGGCTCCTTTACGGCGTAGCTCAGCGGGTTGGATGCCTGCTAGGATGGGTAGGCAGTTCGTCGGAGTGAGACGCCGGCATCCAGTCACAGTACGCAATGCGTCGTTGATGGCGGTGTCAATCTGGTGGGTGTGAGAACTACGACACCAGACCGGTGCGCAGTACTCAGCGGTGGAATGAACAAGGGCTAGGGTAGCTGTACGAAGAGTTTTAGCACCAGCTCTCCAGCCGGAACCCACCAATCGCCTCATAAGTGCGACGCGTGTAGATAGTTTTTTTGCGCAGTGACTCCAAGTTCCGGCGGTACGTGAGTGACCTGTCCAGGGTTATGCCGAGGCATGTTGGTTCGGCACAGTAAGGCAGGCGTTCCCCATCAAAGTTGATGTTTATCTCACGCTGTGTCTCCCGGTTGTTAAGGTGGAAGGCCGCCGACACTGTCTTTGACTTGCTGAGCTGTAGCTTCCATTTCTGGAGGTATCCTGATAGTGTTTGCATGTCTTCGCTGAGGTTCCTCTCCACTGACTGCCAGTTTCCTGCTGAGTGCAGGAGTGCCAGGTCGTCTGCGTAAACATATTTCCTGGAGATGGTAGAGGGCAAGTCATAGGTGTATATGTTGAACAGGAGAGGAGCCAAGACGGAGCCCTGTGGGACGCCATTTTTAAGTGGGCGTAGTCTGCTTCGACGACCGCTACCGGTTGTGAGGGTAAAACTGCGGTTTTACACAAGCTCCATCATCATATGGACCATGTGTCTGTCAGGGAGCAGACGGAGTAACTTGTAGGTAAGGCCGCTATGCCATACGTATCATAGGCAGCCGTGAGATCAACAAACAAGGCGCCAGCCTTCTTCTTAGCCGAAAAGCTGTCCTCAGTGTCTTCGGTCATAAGTGTGACCTGATCCACGGTTGATCCTCCGTGTCGGAAACCAGCTTGTTCACGGGGGAGCTGCGGATCTATTATTGGTTCGACACGGGCGTAGATGAGTCTCTCGAGGATCTTGAAGGGGATGCAGAGCAGTGAGATTGGACGGTAGCTCTTCGGGTCTCCTGGGGGCTTTTTCGGCTTAGGAACTGCTACCACAAGGGCTCTTCTCCAGATTCTGGGAATTCTCAGGTGGCGCAAACAGCATGAAAGGAAGTCTTTCAACCAGGAATTTAAGGAGGCAGCAGCATGGAGTATAAACTCCGGGCATAGGTAGTCAGGGCCCGGAGCTTTACCTGGCTTTATGTGCTGGAGGGCGGCGGAAAATCCTCCCGGGGTGAAATCACCCGAGATGTTGTCCCCGTCTGGGGTTTTTACCCTCCAGAGGTCCGTCATTTCTTGTAAGACGGATCTATCTGATTCATGGTCTCTCGATTTGTATTTCCGTTCTCCACAAGTTGTGAGGCGATGGAATTTGCTGAAACTGGACATTGTTGACGAGAGGCACGTGATCTGCTAGTTAGGTTGTTCAGTGTACTCCATGCTATGCGGCTGGAGTGCGTAAAGTCGATTATTTCATCAGCTGTTGTCCAGTGCTCCTTCCTCTTTGAGTCCAGCCTTGCCAGCAGAGCTGTGGCTGAGCTGTTGGTGTCATTGCCCTGGGGGGCGTGGAGGAAGTCGGAGTAGAGGCTTTCGCACTCCTTATCCCAGCACGGTATATAGGTTTTTCGTCGGCCGCGGGGGATGGATTGTTTTGCCGCTGATGTTATTGCATCACAAAAGTCCTGGTAGGCTTCTTCCACATTGTTGGTGTGAAGGGATGGGAGATACTGTGTGGCTTTGTTGGTGAGGAGGCTATAGTACTCCCAGTTAGCCATTCTGAAGTTCCATCGCTTAACGGGCTTGCTCGAGACAGCAGGCATTATGAGCGTTGGAGCCGTGATAATCGAGGGTCGATTTTGGGACCTGGGGAACTTCTCTAGCACACGTCTGTCCGGTTGGCAATCATCGGGGTCATCACTTGCGAAAGCCAGATCGGGGTTTGTACCAGTGTTCCAGCGTCCGGAGAAGAAGCTCGCTGCACCCTTGGGATCGTGCAGTAGGGTGAGGTTGTTTTTGGCTGACCATGAGGCCAGGCTTTCTCCGTCGGTGTTGGTGGTGTTGTAGCCCCAGTCAAAGTGGTGGCAATTAAAATCGCCAGCATAGAGGCTGGGTTGGGGGAACACTGGGATGGCTGTTGGTGTTAAGCGTGAGGGTGGTGGCTTATAGACATTGATGATGTGATAGCCTGATATGTCTATGCATAGCCACTCTATCTCCGATTGGGCACTGGACTGGTCTATTGGCGTCCAGCTCAGTTGCTCATGGACAAACATGGCGAGGCCGTATTTCCTGCTGATGGTTGTGCCTGCGAGTGTGAAGTTGGGTAATACCAACTTATCTGCAGATGTGCAGTGGGTCTCCTGGAGGAGAATAACGAGGGCCTGATGTTTTGTGGCCAGATACTCGATGATGCTGAGCTTGCTGGCCGTAATGCCCTCGGTGTTCAGCTGCAGTACGGTGGGTCGTCGGTACTTTTCGACAGAGGATCTGCCTCGCCCTGAGAAGGGCGTTTCCCTATCCACCCTGCGCTGAACCTGGGCCTGGTTTGCTCGAGTGTAACAAGCTTCGCTTCGTTTTCTTTTGTTTTCTTGAAGATATGGTACTGACGGGAGGGACCACGAGAAGGTGCTTGTTCTTCCCCCCTTATATGATATATCGTGAGGACATCACATTTATCATGGAGGTCATCCTTGTCACTGGAACTTTTTCATACCAATCTGGTGTATGTTGGAAAAATCTTCAATTTTTGGATTGAGAAGATTATTCAAAGTTTTCGGTTGGTAGTTTCCAGGCTTTCAAAGCAAGCCAAGTGGATCGTTGTTTGTTGACGTGCTACCTACATTTGGCAACGTTGGAATATTGTAAATGGAGAAAAGTGTTGGATAAATCTTATTATGACTTAAAAAGTGGCTCGCGACGTCACAATGTCAAAGCAATGAGGAAACAATTGGTCGGAAATATACTTCAGCTAGTTCAAAGAAGTTGTTTTGCACTTTAACTATTTGTGAAAAGCTGTTTCGAGTCGTTGAGCTTCACACAACAGAAAGTAAAGTTAAAAATTTTTAATGTTTGAAAAGGAATGTTCTTGATGAACATTAAGTTGCAGTTGGGAAGGTTGCTAGCCAGTGCAATAATTGGAATATTTATAAACCAATTTTCTTAGTAGACATTAAAGTTGTTAGGAAATCGTTTTAAATTCTTTTTATGTAGTTTGGCAGGACAGAACGTATGCATGATTTAATATATGGATTATACATTGAGCGTGGTGCTGGCACTAGGATGACAGCGAATGCATTAGCAATACCATTAAAACTTTTAACAAATAAATTATTGAAATCCTTCGGTAATTGAAATAAAATATGTTTAAAACGTAACTTTAATTTTAAATCAAAATTTATCACTCAAATTTCTAAATACGTCCAGTTTTAATTTGATGATATTGTTCAAATACAAGGTGTGCGTCTTGACCGAAAAATCATAACTAGGCATAAAATTTCACAAAAATCGATAAAAACAACGTTAAATTAGTGAAAATTTTCTTGGAGGAAATCTTTTTAGACCCCCTACAAAACTATTTACCTTTTTCGACCTCAACTTTTACATTGTCTATTTTATTTTACAACCGCTATAAAAAAAGTCTACATAAAAGTAGCCCAGATAAAAAAAACTTCGTACAGTATGTCCTATCTCCGGTCCGCGAGGCTGCTTTCACCGGTCTATGAGAGGAAAGAGGTTGGGGACCCTTAATCTAAATTATAACCTTTACCGTATAAGTTGCTGTTCTAACTAGTATGGGGGAGGGTAATTTTAATTTCAACTTTAGCCCTGATCTTAGGATACAACAATTATGTTAAGACCTCTGGTACAATTTTTTTGAAATTTTGTCCAACCTCACGGTCTTGGATCCCGTGGAATCCCCATTAGGCCCTACTATTGCTAATTTGTTTCTGGCACATTTGGAAACAAAACTATCTGAAAAGCATCTAGCATTTCACCCAAAGTTGTTCTTACCTTACATTCATGACATTTTTGCGGTAGTTAATAAGGAGACCTCGTGCGAAGCCTTTTTAGAATTGCTGAACTCTCAACACACAAACATCAAATTTACGATCGAAAAAACACGTAAAACCCTGCCTTTTTTGGGCGTAGAAATTAAAATTAATGCCACTGGATTTGATACTTGGGTTTGGCACAAACCAATCCGTACTGGTTTGTTTTTGAATTTTGATGCACTATGCCAGTGCTACTCAAACGCCGGTACGCGTACCAGTGCCGGTACGCGAGCACTTGGCTGCTGGTACGCGGTCAGTTAGGAGAAATTTTAAATTGAGTAATTTGGATTATGTTGATCAGAACGTCTACCTAATAATTTTTAGGCAACGACAATGTTCAATCTGCTTTCCCAGCTATAGACTGTTTGGTGGCCCGCTACTATGACGACCTCCAGTTACGTCACAAAGAAATGTTATTTCGTAATTTTTATCCATTATTTCAACAAAGTATCGCAATGTTGGATGCGAGATGATCATCCTTTTTGTGTGTTTGTGCTGTGTCCACTTGCTTGACTATACCTGCAGCGTCCAGTAACGAGTAGAGAAGTGAGAGGCTCAATCGATCGGCCACACTCTGACTTCAAAATATCAGATGAATGTAGTGAGTTGAGCATGTTTTTACATAGATTTATTCATAGGGAAAGTCTCGAAAGGGAAAGTCAGAAGACATTTCCAGAATACGCCTGCGAACAGTATCGTCTGACAGAGGTATCTTGCTTATTTTTAATGCTGCTTCATTTCCTAACATCGTACTGACAATCTTTTTGCAAGCAGGCAAAATAATTGACTCACCTAAAGTATGAGCTTTCATATTTTGAGCAATCAGTTCAGAGACTTGGTAAGAAGCAATTTGAGCTTTATCAGAAACAGTCACTATACTCTTAAAGGAACTTGCTGTTTTTTGTTGTTGCTCAGACATTCTCTGAAAATAGCTTATGGGTTTATCTTGTAGATAAAAGTGTTTCTTTTTAAAATGTTTAGCAAGTTTACTAGGGACCATTGATTCATTGGCCATCTTCATCCGCAAACTAAACATACAGGCAAAGGATTATCATGACTTCCGATCCAGGAAAACCCAAAACTTAGATAGCTATCATCATATTTACGTGTCGGTCGTGGTTTTGCTTTCTTACTAGTACATTTTTTTACGCTTAAATTTTGGTCACTTTCGGCGTCAACTTCATCAATGTCACGCTTTCTCTTAAGAAACTTATCCATACGTAAGAGTAAATTTTTCTAAAGAAAAAGATATTTACATCAACAAAATTTATTCTTAACTATAAAATCCGCATTACAGTTATTTACTACTATACTTCATTAATGACTACCTACAGTACACTACTATTAACACCTCTACCACCTTTTCTATGAACACTAACTCAGCAACTAGCAATTTCTTTCTGCTTTACAATTACATTCTAGATCTACTCCAACAGCAAAAAACACACATAGACAATTGCTATTGTGAGCAACAATAGACAATTGCTATTGTGAGCAACAAATACAAGTTTTACCGAATGTCTGCGACCGTGCCTGAAATTATCGTAATAATAATGTTAAACGGAAGGAGCAGATAAGAAAATTGATCTAATATGGTAACTATTTTTTTTGTTTTTCTTATTAGAATACTTTTTTAGGAATGCTGTTGGGCACACCTAGATAACCTCTGGGGCGCACCAGTGCGCCCGGGCACACCGTTTGAGAACCACTGATTTAATAGATAAACAAAAGGATCGAAGAGCTTTCCTTTACATCAAATGACTTACTATTTAAGTGTGACTAATTGAATCTTCATCCACGGACTGAAAAAGTCTTTGTAAAACTTTATCTTTGCACTTTTGCATACCTTACTTACTTGTAAAGGCTTTGAACTGAATGCCTGGTCAACGAGATTGACAGAGTAAAGTTTCCTATGTTGAAGTGTTGTTGTTGGGGAATTATTCCATCCATTAAGTGCTGTTTAATAGGGAGCAATCCTTCCTATAAGTTCTCAAGCGTAGATTTACCGCACAATCTGTCGCCGTAACGACTTCGTGGAAATAGTTCTGATATTTTAAACATGACCTCGCTTTTAAAAATTCGTTTACTTTCTTAGTTGGAGCTGGCCACTACGCGAATAAGACAAAACTTGGTCGGTGCAGGCTGCACGCGGCCTCTCGTACAAGTTTGTTGACATAATCATACTGCAGATAATTCGTTGACTACTACAGTATCGTAATCGATGCGGCTTTTAATAAACTATAGTAGATGCTCAGTTCGTAATTTTTTTCAACGTTTCCTATGTCGTTCAGTTGACAAACGAGGTTTATCCACAGTCTGATTTGCACCAAAGCAGAGTGTTTGGTTGAGCGGCGTACTTGGTGTTCTTAACTTGTTTGGTGTGGATGTCCAAGACACTATTTCGTCATATTCCATCAATTTGAAACTGACTGCACAAAGCTTCACTCTCACCTATAATAGTCCCTGTTTTATGACGCATGGTTTCAAGACCCATTTCGTACCCTCTCCTATCACAATCAAATGGGAAATCACTTCGTCCATCCTTGAGCCCGCCATTGTAACGTATCCATGCTGCTCATTCCAGATTTTGTAATCATCGTTGAGTGTTTGAAATATTGAACAATCGTTGTAGAAGCAAGTGATCGCGATTTGATTGATTTGAAATTTTATTAAACTGTAATCGTTATCTTAATTACATAACAAGTAAAGTATTGTTATTAATGACATTGTCATTGTAATCAAGCAATCTCTGATGAGTAATAGCTTCAAGCTGAATGGCGATCCTTTGCTCAATTGTTAATATTTCTCGGGAGTTTGCTGGAAAAACTTTGTGTTTGAACGAAAAACCATGTGGATTGTTTTTAAATGATAAAACTATTCTTCTATGTTTTATTCAGCTTTTCCGCCAAAATTGCAGCAATGAACTCATGATTTGATATTGTGCGTTCATAAAATATCATGTGAACTTCATCAGCTGGTTATGAGGACGATTATCTCGTGTGTTGACATAGCTGTTTGTATTCGGATTGTAAATAAACAAATTGCTGCAATAGGTTTTGTAAAAATTTATTCATGAACTAGTTCTCAAAACATTTATAGATTGAAGCAAATAAATAAAAGCGAAAACTCTGTAAGTAGCAAAACATTCTTTGCCAGACCATGGGTCGAAGGGCTTTACTTTATACACCTTTGAGCAGTGACCGTGACTTGGGCTAGATGTTTGGAAAGGCTTCGAGCGGCCATTGCATTAATTGATCATCCGTTTCGCTGAGACCATGCACACCGTTTGGTGTACGATAGATGATGTAACGAATGGAGTGGTCTGCAGTTTGCTTTTTCTTTCCGCACTCACAGATCGTAGATTATGCCATTCCCAATTTGCGCAAGTTGGAAAGACATAATCTGATGCCAGTGCGCGGGTCGGTGCACAGGCCTTTTTGGCAATTACATCTCAGTTGGATGAAAGCCAATGTTGGAATTTAAGCTTTAAAGTCTTGTGGATTTCCATTTTCACTCCAAGCTCCATGGGCGGTTCACCCAGTTTGCCGCAATGATAGATTGTTCTTCATCAGTTTTCACCAGGAGTTGTGTGGCCTGTACAAATGAGTGCTTCCATTTCTATCGCCCGGATTGCTCGCATTTCTATCGCCCGGATTGCTCGCTTGCTGACTCACAGAGCCTGGTGATCGAGATTCATGGCGCGACGAGAAAGAGACAAGATGGCTTCTTTGCTACAATAGATTGCGAGTTGGATGCCTGCACGGACAGGTAGGTTGTCCGATTGTGTAGGTCGCATGCAACAAACTCTCAACTAGAGTAACTTCATTTTTAAGCATAATTTTAAGAGTAAATTTGCACCGCGGTTTCACATTCCTACATTTTTGTATCATACTCTAGTACTCTACAGTCCAGTCCCATCACGTACTTAGCTTTTAACCTTCAAGTTTGATTTATTAACATGGTGACTTTGGTGTCACTGGCCACATCTTAGTAAACTCACTTATGATCATTCTGACGTCACAATCGCTTGACGTTACTGAAAATGGTTTGCCGGCATGAACTTTCCCTTTTTCGATCTATGAACTTCAGTTCAGTTCAGTTGTGTTTTTATTTCTGACCATCATATCAAAACAATACACGTCAACATAGCAAAGGTCAAGAAAAAGGTAGAAGCGACAAAACGCGAACGTTAAAACGTGCTTGTGATCGAAGTAAGTTATTGAGTTGAAAAAAATTTGACACGGTCGCAACATCTTCAGAAAAATTTAAGATATAAAGGGAAAATAAAAAATGTTACAAAACAAATAAACATATATAGGCTATAACTTTATTAGCCTACATAACTTTAGCTGATATATTGAAGATTTGTACGGACAGTTGCTATGAAGATCGGCCATGGTGCGTTATCAAGAGTGCTGATGGTCGTAAGGGGAACACGTCTTGATGCGTTTATCTCATAGCAAAGAGCAAGGCAGGCAAAGAAAACCCCACAAAGAAATCCTACCACGGGCAAAGCCATTTCAAGCGCAACGCACCAGACTTGCAGAAATTATGCAAGTACACCAAACTTCTGACCGAAGGCTGCGCCATTTCTCGCCATGCCTGTTTCAACACGTGGCAACAATACAAAGTGGACTTTTGATCTCAACCATTGTTCTAGTTTAATCAGAAGGCCTCTCGTGTTCCCCAAAAGTCAGTCAGCTAGAAACCTCCATTGTACTTCAACACGTGATGTAATTTAATTAGTCAGCAGAAGACGTCCATCAACTACCTTCCCAGAGTTGCCAGATTGGGCTACTTATCGCGAATTGGGCTACTTTTAATTCGCTTCGAAACTTGAATTTGAAGGTTTGCGATTTTTTGACATTTGCGACTTTTTGGGCTATTATTTACTTCCCAATGCCTAACAAAGATGAAAGTGGAAAGATTCACAGAATAATCGACTTGCATTACGTCTCTCACTTTCGAGCGTTTTTACGTTTTTCTCTTCTCTCTTTTTTTGGTAAAAATGGCGTGATGACCACGTCCAAGTGACCAGGTGTACTGTTCCTAGCCAATGGGCGACTTGCTGAGTTACCCAGTTGGCCGAGAATTGTAGCCTCTGTCCGGTTCTACAGGGTGACCCAAAAAAAAACGGGCCCCGCGTACACTTTATGTCATATCTCCTTTATTTCTTCACCGATTGCCCTTATTTTATAGGACATGGCAGAATCAACGACCGTAAGTACACCAAGACCCCAGTGGGAGTTGGGACAAAGAATACACTGTGTTAAATTTTACTACAAAACAAGCTCGTTTAAGAAAACCCAGCACAGTTTGATGCATCAGTTCGAATGTGAAAAGGCTCCATCCAAACGCATAATTCAGAACTGGGTGGACCACTTCGAGAAGTATGGGACCGTGGAGAACCTCAACACTGCCAGTGAAAACCGTCCAGGCCACTCGGGACGTCCCAAGAAGCGGACAGCCGAGCTGGTCAAAAGTGTGAGGGAGTCTCTTCAGCAGAGTCTGAAACGCTCTGTGCATAAACGAAGTCAGTCTCTCGGTATGTCCCGTGAGACTTGCAGGAGAGTGCTGGTGAACGATATCAGGGCTTGCCACTCATACAGAATACAGACGATGCAGACCCTTATAGCCTCAGACAAGAAGCAGAATAGCGCTATGGCAGTCAAGATGCTCGAGAAGATTGAGGGGACACCAGTTTTCCTTAACCTCCTTTAAACCTCAGATGAAGCCCACTTCCATGTTGATGGAAAGGCGAACTCCAAGACAAATGTCTTCTGGGGGTCCTCCAGACCCACTGAAGTAGCCACCAAGCCCCTGCAGTGCCCTGCACTCTCCTAAGTGCACAGTGTGGGCTGCAATCTCGGCCAGAGGCATCATCGGACCAATCTTCATCGAAGAATCTGCCGCAGCAGTGACAGTCACCAAGGAGCGATATGTGGAGGTCCTCAAAACCAGCAAGAGTGAGCTCCAGACCCTCTACCCGTCGCTCATGAGCAAGTTCTGGTTCCAGCAAGACGGGAAAAGTTCTCACACCTCAAACCTGTCCCGAGATTGGCTGAAAGAGAACTTCGGAGGCCGAGTGATCAGTCTCAAGACTGATTTTGAGTGGGCACCCCATAGCCCGGACCTAAGCCCCCAGTTTTTTTTCCTTTGGGGCTATCTTAAGGTAGGGATTGTAGATCATAGGGATGCGAAACTTCATCCGCTTTTGGCTTATCCGCAACACTAGAAGGGTTACGTTTTTTTGTAATTTACAAAATATTTTACTTTTTATGGGTTATATAAGAAGAGTGAAGTTGGTTTTAAAGTAATTTAAGGTTTTTAGTTGAAAGCAAGCCAGCAGTAAAGCGTAAAAAAAATGTCAAATTGGCAATTGACCCTTCTAATGTTGAAGGAACAACGGAGTTGCGCGTCCTGTAATGTACCGTCCCTACTTAAGGACAGAGTGTACGGCTGTACGCAGGGAAACCCAGAACCATCGCGGAACTCAAGGAATCCATCAGGGAGGACATGAGAGCCATTCCGAAGTCAGTCTGTAAGAACGTCATGGACAACTTTGTGCTGCGCCTCAAGAAATGCACGGAAGTAATAATTATTGGAGGCCATCTAGAACACATGCTGTAGAACGGAGAAAAAAAGGCCAAAGACCCTAGTGTTTTGATGTGATGTTTTGAACATAATAAACTAGTTATAACCAAAGTTTTATTTCATTCGGACAAAACACTAAGAAACAGGGCCTAATTAGAGTTGGGGCCCGTTTTTTTTTGGGTCACCCTGTAGCCTATACGTTTGTTAAAATGCAGAAGTTTCCCAGGGGTTTTTGTAAGTAGTTGCTATTGTTAGATTTAAAGAGTGAATTTTGTGATAGACTTATTTTTTGTAGTTAAGAGTTGGGTTTAGTTTTGAATTAGTAAACTTTAGGCAAGATATGTGTATAGTTTAATTAGACAAAGACTAGAGGTGTAGGCTAGTGGGTAGTAATGTAGCAAATCTTATTAGCCTAATGTAGGCTAGCTGTGACAGTCTTATAATATTTTAAGTCAGCAACAATGGTAGCACAATAAAGGGAGCTGGTATAAAAGTCCCCCCTCCCCCATGGTAACTCATGACAAAGAGGAATTGACCAAAACATGTGGATTGAAGTGTGTGAACAGTAAAGCAAAGGTAAATTAGTTTCACCCTAAATGTTTGGTCAAGTCCTGTCTTTGTTATGAGTTACCAGGGGGGGGGGGGCTTGTATACCAGCTATATAATAAAGTATATATAGTATACTATAGTATACCAATAAAGCTAATAGAGTGACGTTAACACTAATTTTGTGACCAGTTTTCCTCTGGTTAGCGCTACCCAGCGCTAAACTCTTCTCGTTAATCTTTATTGTTGGTGTAAGCATTATTTTGCATATATTTCTGCTCTTGTATTTGATCATGATTTGATAGTTCTTGTGATCTTTCCGATTACTGACTGTAAATATAATTTTTTTTCTGTTTAGGTAATTTAAGGTTGTAAAGTTTAATTGTACAGTAGGAACTGATATACTATGCAATATTTTACAATTGGGACATGTTGGAAAATTATGCAACATACAAAATGCAATTTTTCTTGAAAGAAAAACATCGTGCAGAAATTGGGCTACTTTCAAATCCATTTTGCTACTTTTTTGCTACTTTTTTGTGAAAAAAATCTGGCAACTCTGTACCTTCCGCTGCTTATGTTAACAGTTGCTTGCAATCCACATCAACCACTTTTGTTGCAAATTAATCTTTGGGAGTAAGTTTCTTTGTTCTAATGTAAATTATTTGCTATACCTAACAGCGGTAACTCGAACCTATAAGTTAACAGCTTAGTGTGTATGTTAAGAGTGCTATCTGATTGAATATAGAATACATTGCTTTTTGTTTGTAGTCTACTCTACGGGAAGGAAATTAGATTTTGAGTGACTTTGATGATCTCATCTTAAGAAAAGGTAAATGGTGTGAAAAAGTTGACAACCACTGATTTACAGCACATCAACTTAAAGGAGATTCAAAAGCCCAAACTGCCGAGGTTGAAAGTAGAGCTTCTTGTAATAGTTTGAATTACATTATTGAGCCTGGCATCTATTTCTTTGTGATGCGTTTTAGCAGCAGGCCCCAAATAATGAGTTAGTTTAGGCAGGATTCTCACGTATCAACATCGCTTCAACCATTCTACTAAAAAAAATAACAGCACGTGTTGCCCTTATTTGTCGACTGGCAGGTATGAGCTGGTGTGCAACAGCAACAAGTATGCGCATCACATCCTTGGCTCTGCTCTACTCCACGCAGAGTAGGCTACTGTGCCCATGTATGGTGTCGTATTGTTCATACTCACCTGATCGACAAACTTGTTAACAACGCCTTGCGTATTGTATCCTGATGCCTCAAACCTACACCTACTGAATCTGTACCAGTTCTTTCAGGCATCACTCCAGTTAAGCTTCGCCCTCAGAGCTGCCACACTCTCCATGGCCCATCGGTGCACGTGTGCTCACACGACGACGACGACGACTGGAGCCACGTAACGCTCCACAGCTGCAAAAGAAACTCCTCAAATCAAGAAACTTCTTTGTTGGGCAAGCCCAATCTTTACTGGAACATAACATCATTGCTTCATCTTGGATCACCAACACCTGGAAAGAGGAGTGGACACACAACACCTCCAGATTCCACTCTTTTGCCCCAAACGCTGGGCCCATGCCTTCAGGAACGACGCTCAGCCTACTTGCGTGGGTACGGTTGAACGGCCTCCAAACGGGCGTTGGACGCTTCAGCTTGCACAAATGGAGCTTATCAGCATCTGCAGCATCCAACTATGATGCAGATGAACAAACTGCCGACCAAATGCGGCTGCCCAAATTTTACTTCACCATGGCCAGTTGGTCTGTCAGTAATGGACGACTCTACCATCAACTGGCTGCTCAAGGAATGCCTGGACATCTTACCCCGATGAAATGTTGTTAACAGAAAGATACTCCTTATACGAAAGAAGAAAATCTTAGTACTACGAACAACAGCTGAACATTCTCATCAATCACGGGCTATTCATGATGTTGTGTTATAGGTGTCATATGATATATCGTGAGGACATCACATGTATCATGGAGGCTATACTCGTTATCATGGAAATATCCTTGTGAACTCTTTCATATCACTCTGGTGCATATTAGAAAAATCTTCAATTTTTGTGCTGAGAAGATTATTTAAAGTTTTCTGTTGGGATAATTTCCAGGCTTTCAAAGCAAGCCAAGTGCATTGTTGTTTGTTGACGTGCTGACTACCTACGTTAGGCAACGTTGAAAAATTGTAAATTGCAAAAAGTGCTGGATAAATCTTATTGTGACTTAAAAAGTGGCTTGCGACGTCACAATGTCAAAGCAATGAGGAAACAATTGGTCGGAAATATACTTCAGCTAGTTCGAAGAAGTTGTTTTGCACTTAAACTATTTGTGAAAAGCTGTTTCGGGTTGTTGAGCTTGACACAACAGAGCGTAAACTTAAAAATCATAAAATCTTTAATGTTTAAAAAGGAATATTCTTAATAACATTAAGTTGCAGTTGGGAAGGTTGCTAGCCACTGCAATAATTGGAATATTTATAAACCGATTTTCTTAGTAATTCATGAACATTAAAGTTGTTAGGAAATCTTAACCGTATCTGCCACTGCTTCCTTTTGGCGGCAAGAGTCACTGGCCGAGACCATCAGGTCTACGTCTCTCTTATTGCTAATTACTCCGTCGGCTTATATCAAATAACAACGGGAAAAAGTCAAATTTCTCAGAAGCCTTATCTATCACTTCAATCAATTTATTTTGCAAAATATATTCGTGATTGTGTATTTTAGGTAGAAAAGGTGATAAAGACTCGGTTTTTGACCTGTTTTCGCCATTTCTTTGTCAAATTTCTCAGTTCACATTTTATTTTGAAAGTCTTTTTGCCTTGAACACAGAATTTCATCAATTTAATTTTTACGTTTCTGTGCAAACAGTATTCCATGCACTTTTTGCACTACAAAGCAATTTGCGCGAATAACAAATTGCTTTCCTAATCATTGTCTGCCAGCAAAGAATGACTCATTCGAAGCGCGGTCTCTGTTCATGCAGCGTGAACGTCTGGACAGTGACAAACACAAAATGAAACCGCACGCTAATAGTAAACTGTCAATCAAGCTATTGAATTTCAGCAAATTTCTTGCATTTCATAACTGGCTGTGACAAAAGGTTTATTGTGAACTTCACAATTATCCGATACCAACATAATCGGGATTAAAAGTTGGGGCAAGAAAAAAAAGTAAAAGTTAAGAAATCTCAGGTTTCTAGCGTCACTGCTTCTATGTGAAATTGCTGAATTAGCAGAGTGCAAGACCATAAGGTCTACGCCAGTAACAGATACGGTTAAAAGTTAAAAGTTGTCAGGTTTTTCATCAAGATGAGTCAGTTACTACTGAGTGTTTAATAAATTTAGGAAAGTGTAGCTTTTTTTGCACAAGTAAAATTTAAAATTAAATGTTTTGTTCCTTTTCATTGTAAATTTGTAGCAAAATTAAACGCGGTTAAGTCAAAAACGTGTTAAACATTTAATTTTTGTTTCACAGAGTATGGTATGCTTTATTTCTTATAAGGTGATAACTATTAGGTTTGCTACAATAATAATTTAAAATGCGGCAGATTTTTCTGTCGGACCTTGTATGAAGATTTACCATTTGCGTGTAGTCAGCAATATTTACGTTGCCGTAAACTAAGCAAAGCTAACTTTAAGAGCTAAGCTATAAACTATGACAACTTTCACTTTCTATCAGCGCAACACAACATCGATCAAAAACTCTTCTCGACTGGTGTTTGGACGCCGGCTAGTTTAATGATAGTTGAAAGTGATTCTCATCTCGGTCATTTTTGTCAGAATGATTTGTAGCAAGATGTCTCTTTAGTGAAGTCAGTTTCGCAGCTGATTTAATCAAAGCTTTCACGCACTCTTCCATTGCGGTTGGACTCTCTCGTGTTCAATAGCTACAAATCTGTATTTTATGCAAGCTGGGTTGTACTTTCGCTATGTACTTTACTTATGCTTAGCGAGCTTTTTAATCTTAACCTCGTAGCTCGACCGGCTAGGGCGTAATTTATATTAAACGACTGCTCTGCAGCGCCACCACGGGCGAAACTCCATATTTCACTGCTCTGGGACGACTTTGGTGGTGTTACGTCATCCTAAGAAGGCTCGTTAGCGACGGATGACGCAAATGTTTCCTAGATGTAATTGGTGGATCACAGTTTGGTCGGAGTTGGTACAAGCGGTTGCTTTTTTCAAAAATTTATTGTTTTTGCAGTTTAATATAACTGTACTGGATACGTTCCTACAAAACCTAAAATATACTTAAAGTGAAAAATGAAGAAATCGTAGCTTACAAATCATCATTCATATTCACTATTCAATCATTTCAATCAATCATTTTATTTTTCATCATTAACGCGTCCGGGACGAAAAAGATACTAACTACAAAAATCGATATAAACCTACCAGCACGTTAACGAACGGGAAAAGGTGGCAAAACCTTGAAAGGTTTAAAAACGTGCTTGAATGAAAAATTATGTAGTAGGCTATATATCAGTAGTTAGCACGGCCACAAAACCCAAAAAAACAAATAGCAAAAAATAAAACAAAAACAGAGAGAAGCACACATCGCAGTGGCGTACGCAGGGGGGGGCCATTGGGCCATGCCCCCCCCCTTTAAAATTTTTTTGTAGTTAACGACGTAGATTAAGGCATTTAATATGTTTTGCATTGCTCTGTCAAAGCAATTAATGTAACAATGTTGTTTTATAGACTAATCCAATACAAAATACATAGGGAGGGGGGGGTTACAACCCCACTTTGGCACGCGTGTGACGTTATTCTAGGGAATAATGCTTTCAGTCTAAAAATAATCTTTCTCTTTATGCTTGGGAATAATGCTTTCAGTCTAAAAAAAAACTTGTCTAATTTTAAACAAAACTGCATTAAAAGAGCGAGTTTTGCCAATACCAAACATTCAAACATCTCAGCCAGGAATTAACAACAAGAAAACATAGAGACTTAGCTTTATTTCCGAAAAATGCCGAAGAAAACATGATCTTGTTCTTTTGCTATGCCACCTGACAGCGCCATTTTACAGGAATATTCATACGCACGTTTTTGTTGAAAATGCTCTCAGAATGCACCAGATTCAAAGTAATTTTTCAAAATTTTCTGGGGAAGGCCCCCCAGACCCCCCGCCGCTGGGTGTCGTCTTAGGCGAAAACGCCGTCGGGCTTCGCCCTCCAGTCGTCAAAACCCCCCCTTTCAAAATTCCTGGCTACGCTCCTCTCAATGGCCCCCCCCCTTGAGAAAATCCTGCGTACGCCACTGCACACATGTAGTAATGAATGACAGCCTAATGAAAAGTGTTGTGGATTAAATTTGCCAGTTCCACTATTGATGTGGATAAGCAGTCACAATAATAATAATACAGTAACAATATTTATATAGCGCCACATCCACAGTCAAACTATGCTCCTGGGCGCTGTGCATGACAATGGTGATAATTAATACGGTAATATCAGTCATAATGTTCATTGAAGTAGAACGTTTTCAAGCGAGCTTTGAATTCATTTAAATTTTCTGCTTCTTTCACACAAATAGGCAAACAGTTCCAGCAACTGGCAGCAACAACTGGGAAGGTACGATTTCCATATTGTGTCTTATATGAAGGGTTGCACAAGAGCAATTGAAGAGCTTAGTTCTAAAAGTACCCAAGTCACATTTGCGAAAATCGAGTTGACTATTGTTAAGATATGCTTACAGTTGCGTAAGTCCACCCGAGCAAAATTGGCGCTAGAAAAAGTGACTGAGTGCCTGTGTGACAGGTTGCTCTTTTGTTGCAATTTTGCTCAGGTGGACTTACGCGACTGCAAGCATATCTTAACAATAGTCAACTCAATTTTCGCAAAATGTGACTTAGGTACTTTGATGTTGAGAACGCAAAGTTCTGGCAGGTTTATAATGAACAAGCAAAGTGTCCAGATAGTTCGGAGCAAAACCATGAAAAACTTTATAAATTAATAGATATATTTTGAAGCGAATACGATACAATACTGGAAGCCAATGCAGGGATTTTAGTATAGGAGTGATATGCTCACGTTGACGTGTTAAAGTAATTAGCCGAGCAGCAGCATTCTGAACTCTTTGAAGACGCAAAATAGTACAATATGGAATGTTATTTAACAATGAATTTGAATAATCAAGCCTGGATGTCACAAGTGCATCAGTTAAAGTTTTACAAGCATCAACATTAATAAACTGTCTGATGGAACCAGGGGCGGCGCCAGCCAAAAATGAGTGGGGTGGACAAAAATATTTCGAGGTAATATGAACAAAAGAATAGAATGGGGCCAAACGCTCCCATGCATTTCCTCTGCGGTCCATAGAATTGCCAACTACGATCTTTATGTTAGCAAGCTTGTCGTTATTTTATGTCATGGAGCTGCTGCAATGATAGGCGGCCTCATAAAAATTTATTGGGTGGCCCCTTAAACAGAATTTTAAAAAACCTGGCTATTACCGGTACCTAATAATACCCATTGCCATAGGTTAAGAACAGAGATGTAGCCTACTTATACGCCGCAAGTATGCGGAGTAGACTTTTTGTTTACGCTAACACTTGCGGCCACATTTTTTTGGATAGTTTGCGCTTGAGGCTACGCCGTAAAGTTTACGCGGTTTTTTAGCGCATAGCGTCAACGCATAGGCTACTTTTTAATGTCTTTTTTTCACCACAGCACGCCAATACCTTCCAGCGCTGCAGTTGAAAAAACGTTTTCAATGGGCAAAGACATATTGGAACCAAAACACAGCAAAATGCCTGATGAACACTGTCAGATGCTTGTGTTTCTTAAAACTTGTTTGTTTCGAGTGGTTTATACCGTGTGAATGTGTTGTATTTCCAGACGTTTAATATAAAATAAACAATAATAATTGTAGCGATAGCCAACCAAGTGAGAAAACCATTTACCTCTTGTTACTTACTGATTCAGTGCATAAAATCAACGCAATATATAGTAAGAAAGAAACGCAAAACAATCAACTAAGGAACGTGGTACAGAACGCTCAATTGATTACACGCGCAGTGCGGTGGTAATCAATTCCAACGTCTGTACCAGAAAACGCTGAACGGTGATTATGTAGTGACGCTGGTCACGAGTTACATATATTCAACGTAGATGACGACTATAACACCTCCCCGATAATTTTTATACACAAACATAAAAAATGAACAAGACACCGAATTAACAATAAAACTCAAAGTCCGAAACGAGCCGGAGGTCTGCGGCGACGGCTCGACCTTCGTGGGTTGTGTGGCCCGAATTCCGGTACAGTCGGTGTGTCGTCCGAATTCGTTCGGGCTGAGGTGGAGACAGCGGAAGAGTCGATTGTTGGTGCAGGAGTATCTCCCGGCTCCTGGTCCTCCGATGATGCATAGCGAGGTTGCAGTTGGTCCATATGGCGCCTCCACGTCGGACCATGTGGCAGCAGACGTACCAGGAAGATTCGGCTACCCTGTCGCTTGATCACCTCGGCTGGAACCCAACGAGGATCCTGGCTCCGTCGTGGAGTGAATGATAGCGCGTAACAGGGATCTCCCGGTTTGAAATGTCGTTTGGTACCTTCGGAGGCGTCGGTGTTGTGAGGGTTTCGTCGGGGTACCACTTGAGACGGTGTAGGGAGAAGCGTGTCGATCTTGGTTCGAATCTGACGATTGTTGAGTAATTGGCTTGGAGAGTAGCCACTCGGAGTGGGCGTGCGTCGATATTGCTGTAGGAATTCCAAGACGGCCTGCTTCGGGGGTAGGGAAGATTTGCGAAGTGCTTGCTTGAACGTACGTACGAGGCGCTCCGCCGCTCCATTGGTTTCCGGATGGTAAGGTGCACCCGTGATGTGTACCATACCCCTCTCCTTACAGAAAGTTTGAAATTCTGTGGATTTAAAAGTAGTAGCATTATCGGTAACTATAGTATGGGGATAGCCGAAATGAGCAAAATCTTCTTCTAGCAGATTGATAGTAGCTGTTGAAGATAAGGAAGTAGTAGCATGAATACAAGGGTATTTAGAAAAAGCATCAATGCTGAGTAACCAATGGTAACCCATGAATTCTACCGCATGATCTATGTGTAAGCGACTCCACGGTGCTTCTGGAACCGTCCATGATTGGACCTGAGTTTTAGATTGCGGTTGATATTCGCCACAGGTACTGCACTTGTGACAAAGTTCCGCGATGTCTCGATCGATGTTTGGCCAGTAGACGGACGTCCTTGCCAACTGCTTCATTCTCTCAATGCCGAAATGTCCTTCATGAAGCAACTGAAGGACGGAAGGACGAAGTTTGGAAGGGATGACCACTCTGGAACCGTAAAGTAGACATCCGTAACAAGTAGAAAGAGAGTCTGCGTACTTACGAAACGGTTCGACCGGGTCTTGTGGAGAAGACTTGGCCGGCCATCCTTCATGAATGAAACGCATTACCGTGGAAATGATAGGATCTTTAGAAGATTCTTTACGTAGTGATGCAGCATTTGGAGTCTGGACCTGCAAATCCAAAGCATCGATAGCGCAGACGATATCAATGTCATCCGCACTTTCCTCTTCATCGAAGACTTTATCTCCTCTTGCTGGTAAGCGACTCAAAGCATCAGCGTTTTGATGATCCTTTGTCTTCCTGTACTCAATAGTGTATGTAAATTGCGACAAAAAGAGTGCCCAACGAGCCAAACGATTTGCTGCCAAAGAAGGTGTCGATTTGGTCGGGCCAAAAAGACTAAGCAATGGTTTATGATCTGTGACCAAAATGAATGATCTACCAAAAAGATATTGATAGAATTTCTTTAGCGCAAAAATTATCGACAAAGCCTCTTTCTGAATTTGACTATAGTTTCTCTGAGAGGCTGTTAATACTTTTGAAACGTTTGCTATAGGCCGTTCTGTGCCATCTGGGTAACGGTGAAACAAAGTAGCACCGATGCCCACACTAGAAGCATCACATGCGATACCTACCGGAAGTGACGCATTGAAATGTGTAAGAACCTCATCAGTAGATAGATGATGCTTCAGCTGAGCAAAAGAGTTTTCCTCTTGTTTTCCCCATCTCCAAGGAATGTCCTTTTTCGTGAGATGGTATAGTGGTTCTGCTACAGTAGAAGCGTTCAACGGTAGAAACTTCGAATAAAATTGTAAGGAACCTAAAAATGAACGAAGAGAAGATACGTCAGTGGGGGCAGACATCTCCAGTACGGCGTTTACCTTGGGACCTTTGGAGATGCCCTGCCTGGACAAAATGTGTCCGAGATACTCTACCTGAGGTTGTGCAAACTTACACTTGTCTTTCCTACACCTCAGGCCTTTTGAGTGAAGTCGATCGAGGAGCCGTCTAAGATTCTGGAGATGCTCCTCAGCAGTAGTGCCACTGACAAGAATGTCGTCTAGGTAGACTGCAACCCCTGGAAGGTCGGCTGTAAGGTCGTCCATGATCTTCTGAAAATAACCTGGAGCAGAAGATATGCCAAAAGGTAAAACATTTTGTAAAAGTACGCCACGGTGAGTGCTTAATGCGAGTCGTTTTCGACTGTCAGGACCAAGTCGAATCTGATTGTAGGCATCAGCCAAGTCTATCTTGCTGAAACCATACCCACCACCCAACTTTTGCATTAAGTCTTCTGGTAAGGGTAACGGGTGACGATGGGTCTCCAGGGAAGGGTTCACCGTGACTGAATAATCGCCACATATGCGTAACTTGGCCTTCGCTTCTGAAGTGTTTGAAGGCTTACGGACTGGAACAACCGGTGTGCCCCAATCGCAAAACTGAACTGGTGTCCATACACCACGTGCAATTCCCGAATCATAGGCTTGCGCTAAGTCCTCCTTTAGCGCGAAAGGTACAGGCCTAGGTTTGAGAAAAACAGGTTTAGCATCAGACTTAAAATCTATGTCTAGTTCATAGTCTCGTAAGCACCCGAGTTCAGGCTTAAAAACATCTTTGAACTCGTCACATAAGAGGGAGCATGCTTTCTCCAGACTCTTATCAGGCTTGTCGTATGACTGGATGCTCTGTAAAGTAAAACAGTTAGACAGAAGGAATTTATCGATAGAAATTCCTAAAGACGAAATTGCATCACGACCTAGCAAGTTCAGTCCTTTGACTGTCGTGACTACAAAAGAAATATTATCTGACCTTCCCGTAGAAGGACAAGTTACCTGGGCCGTGAAAGAACCCGTGATTGGTACTAGATGCTTGGTAGCAGATTGGAACTGCGACACTGGTGCTTGCAATTGAGGTGCGCCTACCCGAGTCCAGACGTCGTTGGAAAGGAAATTTCCATTTGTAGCAGTGTCCAGTTCTAAGTGTGTGGTTACCGAATTAATGGAGATCGGTACTTCCAACTTTGAATTTCGAGGTTTTCTGCAAGAACTAGAAAGCATGTTAATTTCCTCGATACAATTTACCTTAGAAGGTTTGAACTGTCTAGCTTTCTTTCGACAAACACTCTGTAAGTGTCCCGTAATATTGCAGAAATGGCAAGTGGCTTTCTTAAACCTACAGTCATTGGCGTTGTGGTTGGAATTACCACAGCGATAGCATTCTTTATTTTTAGAAGAAAAGAAAGTACCTGTAAGTTGCCTAGTTTTTGGAGGTTTACTGATGGTCCTTACTTTCGCAACTGGTACTGGTGGAGTGCCGTAAACAGTTTCTTTGGCCACCTTGGCTGCCTCTTCGGTTTCTGATGCAACCTCCATCGCACGTTTGAAAGTAAGTTCATCAGCTCTGATTTTGAATAACGCCTTAAGCACCGCCTCGTTACCTATTGAACAAATAAAACGAGTACGTAAAGCTTCGTCCAATGGATTTGAAATGGACGAGAAGTCACAGGTGGCAGCTGCCTGGCGTATGCGGATGGCTAGTTCTTGAGCTGTTTCACCGGGCTTGCGCTTCATTTCGCTCCAGAAACGGAATCGCTCCCTCACGATGAAGCGTTTTGGGTCGAATTGTTGAGCCATGTAATTTGTAATTTCCGTCATGGTGAGATCGTTGACTTCTTTTGGGTTTGTTTCCTGCGCAGCCAAATTTGTTAACATTTTGTAGATTGTAGGTGATTGATTGGTGAGAAAAACCTGCGGCATTTTGTCTTGTGCGACTGAATGTGCTGCTACAAAGGTGTTAAACCTCTTCCAATAGTCTGCCCACAGTTCAGTGGTGGCATCGAACGTTACGAACTTAGGTAAAGATACCTGCTGTTGTATTGTTGTTGGTTGTGGTCTTGAAGTTTGGGCTCGCATTTCTCGTAGTTGCTCCATGAGTAGTTTCGTCTGATCTTGGTGACGTTGTTCTTGTTCTTGGTGACGTTGTTCTTGTTCTCGGTGACGTTCTTCTTGTCTGGCAATTTGCTCCTTCGTCTGGCGTTCTTGGTTGGCAATTTGTTGTTGCAGGACTTCGATCAGTTTCTCCATGTTTCTAAAATCCTGTAGAAATTCTGTAAAGATCCTGCCGGCGACGCCAGTTAAATGTCTGTTGTATTTCCAGACGTTTAATATAAAATAAACAATAATAATTGTAGCGATAGCCAACCAAGTGAGAAAACCATTTACCTCTTGTTACTTACTGATTCAGTGCATAAAATCAACGCAATATATAGTAAGAAAGAAACGCAAAACAATCAACTAAGGAACGTGGTACAGAACGCTCAATTGATTACACGCGCAGTGCGGTGGTAATCAATTCCAACGTCTGTACCAGAAAACGCTGAACGGTGATTATGTAGTGACGCTGGTCACGAGTTACATATATTCAACGTAGATGACGACTATAACAGAATGTTTGGCACCTAGCAAACAAAATTAGTTTACGCTAATGTATGCGCTGACGCCGCCAACTTTTTTTACAAGTTACGTTGACGCATACAGCGCATGGTTTTTCAAACGTTTGTGTTAACGCTGACGGCGTCAATATTTTTTGTATGCGCGTACATTACTGGTTAAGAATCACTGCACTAAAGTTTTATTTTGCGCTCGCAGGTCAGTTGAAAAGCTTTCACCATTTTTGAGGACCAGTGTTGTCGGCAATGTCTCGCTTACTGCTGATCTGTACCAGATGTTCAAGTCTTTGTAATGATGGCAGGTCGCAGATAATAGTTTATTGTCTTATTTTGCTGTGGATACGTTCACAAGATGCCACAGTCATGGGCAAAGTAGCAACAGTAGCAATAATTTGAAACAAATCGCTGTACAAATGATTTAAGATCGTTTTGTCCACACAATTTCAAAAGTGAAGGCAGACACAACCACACGGTCCACTTTGGTTCTTTTCAATTTCTAGTTTCCACTTGTGACAATTAGCTGACCCCAAAAAAGAAGATCCTATTGCTGCCCAACCTGATTTTCATGGAAATTATAGAATTTGACTAAATATTCAACTTTACGCAAATTTGATGGAGACATGTGCGTGTAATAAAATGCAGCTGCATTTGACATTAATTCACATGTTTGATCCGAGTAGCCTAACGCTTTTTAAGTTCATTCAGCATTCTGTCAAAGGATAAAGAAAAATCTCGTCTTAACTATTCTGTAATGGATTCAGATTCACTCCGCGGAAGACTGTTGCAACCTATCAATAATATCTGACCATCTCGGAAATGGCTTGGTGGGTAGCGGCATCGCTTAGCCGGCGTAGTGGTTTCACTGGTAATTTGATTTTTATCCGCAAACAGCGATGTGTTGAAAACCAATTTGGTAAAATCTTCCTCTGAACGCAGTGAGTCACATGCTCTTGTCAAGTCGTTGATAGCAGCAACCCCAGTGGTGAGATCCATTTCTTCACTTTTTAAATAATCTGAAGCCTGTTTACTTAACGAAAAGCATTTATGAAGAATTAGACTAGCAGTAACAAATTCAGTTTGCTTGATCATTGCGGAACAAACATCCAGTAGATACACCATTACCTTCGTTTGACATTTGTTGGAACATTGACAGCAGTGCTGGATATAGGCTACATTAATAACAACATCCAGATCATCTGAACGTGCAGACCAATAAAACCATCTAGTAGCCTATCAGATAACGAGTGCAATGCAATTTTTCCAGACGTGATTCCATCCTTTTTAAAACGCTCTTTATGCAAAAAAATGTATCTTGGGAGAACAGTCCATAAAGTTGTAGATGTTACCAATTGTTTTGACTGTCGCTACGTTTTCAACACTGTGCCCAAGCGCAAGATTTAGTCGGTGTGCAAAACAATGAAAATATACCGACGGTTTGGCACCCGCTGCAATTAGGTGTTGCTGTGCACCTTCATCCTTGCCTGACATGTTGGTGGCCCCATCAAAACCTTTGCCTATTAGGTCTTACAAAGCTTGTGTCTCGGCTGTGATAAAAGCCATCACCTCAAAATGGTAAATTAGACTACAATCAATCAATACAATAGAGCGATAACCATGAAGATTCTTTATTTCTTCGTATGCCAATGCTGCAACAGTAATGCATATGTAAGAAGTTGAAATTAATTTATGACGCAGTCACTAGGCCCCCCTAACCCCCTGCATACACCCCCCAAGTTTTCTCATCGGATCTCGACGAATTACAAAATTGACCATAAATAGAAGTGGGGTGGACATGTCCACCCCAGTCCCCCCCGTGGCGCCGCTACTGGATGGAACCAATATTTCTAAGATGAAAAAAGAAAGATTTAACAGTGGAACTGTCAAAGTTTTCTAAACACAAATGTTGATTTAATGTTACACCAAGCAATTTAATTGAGTTAGAAGAAGAAAGATTGATATAGGATGGAGAAAGAAAACTGGACATAAAAGAAACCCATCCTCAGGCAAAAGCCCGTTTCGATGTGGCCCAGGAGAGCAGGTGTTAAGCTCTTTCTATGGTTAGACTGCACATCACACAGTAGCCTAAGACGATTGAGGTTTGATATCCATATTCATTCATCAGTAAATAAAAGTTCTCTCTCTCTCATAATGTGCCTTCAGCTAGGGCTACCACAGCCTCATACGCCGATGATGAGCTAGGGCTACCATACGTCCTCTTTTAAGAGGATTTGTCCTCTTTTTTCAAGAAAAATGAATTGTCCTCTGAGGACACTAAAAAATGCTCAAATGTCCTCTTTTTTGACAGTTTGGGTTTTCATGCTTATATTTTCAACGGGATCATATTGCTTGATGACGTTTCAGCGGCGGCTTGTAGGATATTTGTTTTCTAAACATTTTGTATACCAATGTAACATGCTGATTTATAAATTCTACAAGAAATTGGCGCATATTATGGAACTGTTGTTGAACGTTCATTGCCTGGTTCACTGTAAGATATCAAGCGACATTTGAAAGGCCCTGCTCACACTTTCACAAAAAATTATTCTTTTACCTGCATTCGTTTTTTATTGATACAACGCTTGTAGACATTGTTGATTACCAACTCAGTTTGGTTCGTTTGTTACTTGAAACAAATCGAAACGAATATCTAAAAGTGCAATGTGAATAACACCTAACCTATAGTAAAATAAATCGTGGCATGGATAAGCCAACAGCTTTGCAAGGAAAGGAACAGCTTTTTAGTTCACGCCGTTTTTAGCATCTTTACAGTTATGTGCACTGTGCAGTGTGCAGCCTAATGTTTTAGTCATGATTCTTGCAAATTTGATGGTGAACTGTTTTATTTTGATCAACGACACACGAGTACAAAATAATTGAGACGGCGAGAAGAACACAATAAACATAGCCAGGTCAGAGACTTTAAAGAACCGGCCTGCCACGCCCCGTGGAGGCGGGGAGCGGCGTGATTATGGGGTGGCGATGCACCCGGAAGGGAAGTCCACCAGCTTAGGTCGCGGGGGCCAGGCTGGGGAGTCTAGGTACCTGTGGAAGGAAAGTGTGGATCGAGAATTTTGTGCGACTCGTCCGCAAAAGTTAGAGTGGCGGAAACGGCCAGGAAGACGGGCTTTGCTTTCTGCAAACGCAAAAAGGTCAGCTCACGACGGGCCGGGCGACAGAAGTTTTATAAAGCCAGGCAGCGCCCACGTCTCCATCACGTGACCGTAACACAGGTACGTTTGACTCCTATACCCGGTCTTTCCGTAGGCAGAGCGGATAAACTTTGGGGTGTCCCACGAGAAAGAGAAGCTTAGCTACAAGAATGATTTAAATACTCGTGGGAGACAAAAATTATATAAAATCTGGAGCAAAGGCTCAACTAATTGGTGTAAAAAAAAGAAGGTATGTGGGAATAATAAATTATATATATTAAATTATATAATAACCGCAGACAATGCACACCGTTTCGACCTCCCGGTCTCATCAGTGCAGCCAAAACCAGTCGTAAACTTCCAGAGATGTGAAATATTTTTTAGACAATGTAGTAAGACAAGAACCATATGTTTGTTTTCTCAGTAAAAGGGTTCTCTGCTCTTAATCTGATTTTACGATTTTGCATTTGTAGATTTACTACTAATGTATTGTCACAACAATAAGTGATAAGTTATAAACAGATAAAATAAAAAGTATTATGACATCAAGAGTGGTTTGCATTGTCTTATGCATCTTCTTCGCGATTTGTGGGAGAGGACAAAGTGATGAAGTTTGTATTCCTGTTCGAAAAGATACAGAGTCCCCTACTCCAACCCCTCAAACAACGGGAGTGCAGGGGCGGCCCGGTAAAATTGGTCCTGCTGGCGCTCCTGGGGTTCAGGGGCTTCCGGGGCTCATGGGACCTTCTGGGACATGCACTTGTGACCCTCAAGATGTAGAAGAACTTCGTGAACAAGTCCAGGCGCTTCGTAGTGAGTAGAAGTAGAAACTTGTCAAGTAATTACAAGTGGTACATTTTTAAATTGATAAAAATACAAATGATCTGCAGAAGAGATTGTAGTTCTTGTGACAGCATCATCATTTTCAGCCTGTGGTAGCCCATTGCTGAACAAAGGCCTTGCCTCTTTTTTTATAGATTCAGTCGATCGTATAGATCTGGTTAAAATCTGAGCCAGATAAAGTGGCTGTTTGGGTTTGGTTTCATTTGCCGTTGAAATTTTAAAACACATGAGACTTAGTTGACAATTTTCTTTATTGTTTTGCAGACGAAGTCGCAAATGTAAAGTCAGTATCATTCAGCGACGATGCAAAAAGTGGGTTAATAACGTTTATGATGAAATTGAAGTCATTCTTCTCACACTTATTTTCACAATCAGCATTATCATCCATTCGGGAGTACACGGACAGCATTAACACCATTAACACCATCAACGCTATTAACACTATTAACACTATTAATACCATTAACACCATTGACATCATTGAAACCATTGACACTATTGACACAATTAGCACCATTGACACCACTGACACTATTGACACCATTAACGCCATTAAAACCATTGACACCATTGACACCATTGATACCATTAACACCATTGACACCATTAACGCCATTGACGCCATTAACACCATTGATACCATTAACGCCATTGACACCATTGACACCACTGACACCATTGACACTATTGACACCATTAACACCATTGACACCATTAACGCCATTGACGCCATTGACACCATTGACACCACTAACGCCATTAACACTATTGACACCATTGACACCACTGACACCACTGACACCACTGATACTATTGACACCATTAACGCCATTAAAACCATTGACACCATTTGTTAACAAAAGAGTGAGAGGGAGAACAAATATTACTTGTCAACTGTACTAGGTGCAACTAAGGAAATGATTACATTGAACACAGAACTGAGAACATGACGCCTACCAATTATGACGTCACACAATTTACGTTGGTGCTTGAGGTTCCATCAACATCCTTCTTCCTTTAAGAATAGAGAATTACGTTTCCAAAACTATGAGGAGTACAAGCAATGCAATAAACATACAAAATAACATTAATACTACACATAATCAGCGAATCTTGCAGGAGGTTTTCGGCTTCTCCGAGGATGCTCTCGGACAGACTCCATCTGCTGTTCATGTTGTTGTGGCTTGCAAGGCTCAGCTTGTTGACTGGCTTCTAGTAGTGGGTAGTAATAATACGAAGATTCATCACACGTCCTTTTACAATGATTAGAGCGCACATGAACTCTGTTTCTCTTGTAAGTGACACCATCACTCGTGATGATCAAATACGTACGATCAAATAGTTGTTTTATTACAGTTCCTTTAAATCAGCCAGGCTTATCCGGATGCTGGAAATAAACAGATTGATTTGGATAGAGGACACTTAAATCTTTTGCATTTTTGTCGTAGGATTGTTTCACCTGCTTTTGACGGTTCATCCTTTTCGAAGGATCAAAAGTACATTGGGAAGGAATGATAACAGAAGGAATGATAACAGTTAAATGATAACAGTTAACAGAAGGAATGATAGAGCGAGTTGTTCGACCAAACACAAGTTCAGCGGGGCTACAATTAGTACTTTGTTGTGGAGTATTTCTAAATTCAAGAAATGCCAAATACGGGTATGAATTATCACGAATACACTTTTTAATCAAGTTTTTTACAATTTTCACAGACGATTCAGCTTTCCCATTGCTTTGTTGATGTCCTGGAGATGAGGTGTTGTGTGTGATACTCCATTCTTTTGTATATTTAAGAAATTCATAAGAAGTAAATTGAGTACCAGAGTCGCTTATTATACATTTAGGTATACCATAACGAGCAAAGGATTTCTTCATACATGCAATCACTTGACTACTAGGTTTGGTAAAACATCAACTTCAAAAAAATTACTAAAATAATCAACAGTGTGTAGTCTTTGTTTTGATAGTGACAAATGTCTACACCAACTTTTTCAAACGGCGTTTTACCTTCGGCATGTTGAATTAAAGTTTCTTTTTGATTTTTTGGCTTAAATTCTTGACAAACATCACATGAATTAGCAATTTCAGAAACTTCTTTACACATGCCTTTCCAAAAAATGGTGTTTCGAGCACGGCGCATCATACTGTCACATCCTAAGTGTGCTTTATGAAGGCGCTGCTTCATTTCATGTCTGAGAGTTTTTGGTATTAAAAGTCTCTGTCCTTTTAGGACAATGTCATCGTGGCAACTTAGAGTGTCTCTTAAAGAAAAGTATGGTCGTATAGATACCTCGAGTTCATTTTGATGATCTGACCATCCGCTTTGAATAACCTCTAATAGTTTCTGGATGTCGGGATCTTCATTGGAAGCTTTTCTTACTTCTTCTACCAGAAGATCGGGTATATCTCCAAATCCGTCGACTGATATCGAGTTGACATTGACGAGAGGAATATCTAAGTAAGCTCGACTTAACGTGTCAGCTAAAATAAGTTGTTTTCCTGGAACATACTGAAAAGTAAAATTATATCTGTGCAGTCGTAGCATCAATGCTTGTAATCTTCTTGGGGCTTGACTTAGAGGCTTGTTTAGGATGATTTTCAGAGGCTTGTGATCATTTTCCACCAGAATTGTATTGCCATAAGTGTATTGGTCAAATCGTTCCAAACCAAATACTACAGCAAGAGCTTCTTTTTCTATTTGAGCCCAATTACGTTCTGCGGATGTTAAGCATCTTGAGGCATACTCAATAGGTTTACCTTCTTGCATAAGTAGGCTACGGCTCCTAAACCATCTTTGCTGCTGTCTACTTGAAGACAAAGCTCTTTTTCGGGATCAAAGTAAGCTAACAGTGATGTTTCAGACACTTTCTTTTTGATTGTTTGAAAAGCTTCTTCGGCCTCACTTGACCAATTCCACTCTGCACCTTTTCTTACGAGGGCTCTGATTGGTTCCAGGTCATTCGCCAAGTTAGGCATAAATCTTGTCAAGTATTGAATCATACCGGTAAATCTTTTCACACCGTGTATATCTGTTGGGGCAGGCATTTTCATGATTGCTTCAACTTTTGCTTTATCGGCTGAAATGCCTTCTTTAGTTATTCGGTGACCCATAAAAGTGATTTCTTCTTGCTTGATTACAGCTTTTTCATTGTTGAGAATGATGTTTTGTTCTTGACAACGTTTTTGCAGTTTCTTGATGTTGGTTTCGTTATCAACTTCAGCTTGTTCACTCGTGTTGCCACAACCTACTGCAACAATGTCATCGGCTACCGTTATCACACCGGAGAGATCAACAAGGGCATGATTGAGACGTTTTTGAAAGATTTCGCTACTCACTTTTATATGGCAAAGAGAAGTTTTCGGTGATATTCGAGGTTTCACGATCAACAATTAAATTTGCTGTGCCTAAATCTCCTAATTGGTCAGGTTGTTTAACTTGGGATATAAACTTATCGAAGTTTACTTTAATAAGATCCATATCTCGTATAGACTTTAGTCCTAGCAAACAGTCAAACTTGTTTTCTACAATAGTGAATGGTAATTTGTAAACTTCCTTATTTTTAGGATTCATTACATGCAAAACTGTTTCACCAATCGATTTTACTTGTGTAGAGTTCCACATGGTTAGAGCATTGGGTTTAAAAATTATTTGATGTTTGTGAACATTCTCTTCACGAATAACGTTGACATCAGCGCCAGTATCTAAGTAGAATTTGACGTCTTGTCCATTAATGTCATTTCGATGGCGTGGGTTCGAAACCCACCGCTGCCACCATGTTAACAAAAGAGTGAGAGGGAGAACAAATATTACGTGTCAACTGTACTAGGTGCAACTAAGGAAATGATAATAATGTTATGGTTTTATTTATTGTCGCTCTACAACAGCTAAGGTCTTTTAGCGACAGGGCTCATTTTTAATTTATATCAGGTTTACGATGTTATCACATTATCATCCGACTCAGTCTCACTGCGCTATGCAGGATAGAACACAATCGGTACCGTTTTTAAAGTCTTCGGTTTGACCCGACCTGGAATCGATCTCAGATCTACCAGCACCAGAGCCGAAGGCGAAACCACTCGGCCACTGAGCTGGTCTAACTAAGGAAATGATTACATTGAACACAGAACTGAGAACACGACGCCTACCAATTATGACGTCACACAATTTACGCTGGTGCTTGAGGTTCCATCAACACCATTGACACCACTGACACCACTGACACTATTGACACCATTAACACCATTGACACCATTAACGCCATTGACGCCATTAACACCATTGATACCATTAACGCCATTAACACTATTGACATCATTGACACCATTGACACCATTAACGCCATTAACACTATTGACACCATTGACACCACTGACACCACTGACACCACTGACACCACTGACACTATTGACACTATTGACACCATTGACACCATTAACGCCATTAAAACCATTGATACCATTAACGCCATTAACACTATTAACACTATTAACACCATTGATACCATTAACGCCATTAACACTATTGACACCATTAACGCCATTAATACTATTGACACCATTAACACTTCCAAATATCCATGACATTCTCATATTTGGCAGTTTGTTTTTCTAAACTCAAGTGTCTTGTTGATGTTGACGAAAGGTTAAGAAACATATTATGACAATCTTATTGACTTCTAAAGCAGTGGCCTGCTATCTGGAACCTTCTTCAGACCTTTCAGTGAGAGGGAGCAAGTCAGCATAGAATATTTTATTGGTAAAGTGCTGCTTCCAGGTGATGTTAAGCCTTTCTCAGAAGTTTGGTGTAACACCCATTGGGATATTCTTCCATACTTTTGGTTAGAGTTCAACTTCCTGCAAATGTGGGTCAAGACTCTTTCAACTGTTTCTCAAATAAATTGTGTTTTTAACTTTTTGGAAGGCTATGTCAGATTTTCATATCGAATTTAATTAATTAGCTGTTGCCCATGCCTTTACTTTTTGAAACTTTAGATCATTTAATGTGGAACCAATCCAAGAATCTAAGTATTTGAAACAATGATTTTTTTATTTAATTATTTTCAAATTGTGGATGGCATCATTTGGTTATAAGATATCAATTCTGTTTTGGTTTCAATCTTTTGCAGTCAGGTGCAGCAAACTCCCCTCGCCACTGCCCCGTTTCTGCAAATGCCATCGCTTCCCAGCTAGTGCTATAATAGCACTAGCTGGGAAGCGATGATTGTCGATAATTGTCTGATAATTGTCTGATATCTCTTCTCTATGTTGCTTTCAAAATCCTCGAAAAGCTGATGCCTTCGTCAATCATCAATGCACGCGTCTATCAAATCATCGACCCACTCCTCTCAAATGAGCAAGCAGGGTTCCAGCGCTGAAAATCCACCGTAGATCATGTCACACGTTTGACCAAGGGCATGGAGGATTGCTTTGAGGCAAAAAAGAAGGTCGGTTCTGTCTTTCGAGATCTTAAGCTGACTACGTCACCGTATGGCACCGCAGGCTTACTTGCAGACTGCTTCGCCTGCTTCCTGACCGACACAATGTCCATAATAAATGATCATGGAAATTGTCAGGAATCGAAGTTTCACCCTCACCACCTGCAAGTCACAGCGAAGCAGACTGAGACGCCTGCAAAATGGTGTCGCACAGGAATCAGTCCTGGCTCCATTTCTCTTGAAAATCTACACCCATAACCTGCCAAGCACGGTTTCTGCATAATACGCATATGCGGACGACCTGGTAATTCTCCACTCTACAATGTCGTGGGAAAATCTAGAAGACACCTTGAGACAGGACATGAAAACTCTTTCAGCTTATCTGCAGAAATGGCGACTGAAACTCAGTGAAACCAAATCGGGAAACTGATCGTGAGCTGCATGTCCCGAACAACGGAAAATCACTGTCCTTTTGCCCCAAACCAAAACACCTCGGGGTGACATTAGACAGATTGCTCACGTACCTCCACCAATTTGCTGTCACTGCACTAAAAAAGTTCTCATCACGCGCTGCGCTACTCAAGCGCTTGGCAAGCTCCAGCTGGAAAGCAAGGGCTGCCACTTTGCGTATAGCAGCCATCACCTTTGTCTACTTCTCAGCAGAGTACTGAGCACCTGTTTGGTGCCTCAGTGCTCACTGCCATAACATCGACACTGCCATAAACAGCGCACTGCGCATAGTGACCTGGTGGGTGCCTGCGTCCCACACCATAGGATTATCTACCTATTTTTGCTGGCATCCAACCTGCTGAGCATCGTCGCAAAGAAGCCATTCTGTCTCTCGGTCGACAGGTATTAGAGCCCAACTATTTTCTCCATTTCAAAATCTCTGCTCCCCCAAGAGAGCACCCCCGTCGACTGAAATCAAGACACTCATTGGGCCAGCCGCTCAACTTTTGATCAACTAAACTGATGGACAAAAATTCTCTGCGACTAATTGGGCAGACCATAAATAGAACTCTCAATGAAAGTCAAACACCAGCAGACTCCATTCGCTTATCCCCAATGCCGACACCCGCCCCATCAACCTGACACTTCAAAGACTGGCGTGAGTGCGCCGCAGTACAGGCGTTGGGATTTTTCCTCTCAACCATGCTCAATGGGAAATGGCTTTTTCATTCTTCTGTTAATGTGGTGCAGAGGAACAAACCGATCAAATCATCAACGATTGCACCATCTTCAAGCCACCTAATGGAGTGGAAGGTTTGCGTATCTTGGATAATGAAACAAAAGACTGGCTTCTCTATAGTAGCCTTCCAGTTTAGTCCTGGAACATTGTGAATCTGAGGTGGTAAAAGGATAGACCTTCGGCCCAAAGGCTCACACGACAACGACGATGAGGTTAATTCTTGTGTTGTCCCCATACACAACACAGAAGTAAGCACATCAAAACAAAACTTCACTTCCAGATACTTGAGGAACATCAATGGAGCAAGAGGTGAAAGAATACTACGAAAAGGTCCAAGTTTCATTTCAGACGTTGGACTTCAATGAGGCGGAATTTTTAGCCAAGCAAGGTCTGGTTGCGACAGCCACCTATATATCGACTTCAAGTTATATCAATCAAATATTCACGAATGGAAGATGGCAACTTTTGCGATCAGTCAGTGCTGTAACGAGGAAGAAGCCGCACACCACATCATCAATTGCGACCTTTAACGCTCCAAACGGCATTCGTAGCCTGCATTAATTGGATGACGTAACAACACAATAATGTCCGACACCTGCCCTGACGTTTACAAACTAATTGCTGTATAGTTTTACAGTAATAGATACAAATTGTACAAACGTAGGCTACGTACACCAATGTTTGTGATCATGGTATGATCGTTATGAACAGCGATGATTGTTATTACTGCATTTGTAAACCAAGCTTGTTATATTTCCACAAGTTACATTCATTTGTGATATTAGTTGATTTTCTTTATTGATTTCAGTCGCTTCCTGCTCTGTGGGAATAAAAGATGGAAGAGTTCGGGATTCCCAGTTAACTGCTTCTTCCATTTGGAATGACAGCTACATTGGTGCAAATGGACGACTAGATAATCTACGATCTTTAACGACAAAAGATGGAGGATGTTGGGGACCTAGAGAACGTAAGTTGTGATATTACTGTAGGCTGCAGTATAAACAAATAAGTTAACTCATAATAATGTATAAAAGCGTTATGATCTTTTCCGGTCGAGTGGTTGTTAAACTAGGTACGTTTTACAATAAAATGAAATAAGGCTTTATGTCAAAACAATTTAGACCGAGCAGCTTTCTCAATGAAATAAATGCTCACATTGCCAGGCAGTATCATGTATACGTAGAACAACCACCAAGGCAATGAATCACAAGCGTTGTTGATGCTTGGCTGATGATGGTGATGATGCATTCACAAATTTGAAACACTTTAACTGAGCACATGATGATGATGACTTATAAGTCACTAAAATCTTTTTACTCCAAAAACATGTTCTGTGTTGTACGTATAATGTACATCCACTGCAACAATTACTTAGGCCTGCAAAGTAACCAACTAATGCGTCCGTATCTCGCAAGTCTTTGAAAGTGACTGGAGATATAAAATTTGAATAGATAAGAAGTCATGGTTGTAAGAGCAAAGTGAATCCAAGTGCAAACATGTGGCAAGACAGTGATGAAAATTTCGATGCAATGCAAGGAATGTAGAAAGAGGCGACATGCAAGATGTGTCAATACGAGAAGAACTACATCAAAATTGGTAAAGTGTTTTGTTTGTAGGAAATGTGATAAAAGAAAGAATTTCTTTTATCACATTTGAAGAAGATTGCAATGAGGGCTCCTGTCATGAAATTGAACCAGTGATAGACTAATGCTGTTTGGGTGCTTGGAATTGTGTGTGGCCTGCAATATTGTGCGGTAACGAAATACAGATGTTAAAAGAGAGTGAACTCACAATTCTAAAAATAACGAAAAGGGCAATGTGTGTGGAGTAACTCGGTGGAGGAAGAAAGAACTGAAAAACTGATGGATATGCTTCTTCTTTCTTATAAAGCAGCAATTTAGGCAACATCTCCTAACTGCTACAACCAGTGCACTGTCTTCGTATCAGAGTCTACGGGATCCACTGGCTCTCTTTAGGACAAAATACTGGACAATGATTTAGGATGTTCTGTGTTGTTTCTTCGCCACAGGCGCAGACTGATAAGTCATACAAACCCCCGTTGTGCTTGAAGCTACTAATACCAGAACGGGGGCGATTTATAGTTACCCATTTTTGTCATGGTAGATCTTAGCCAGGTATTACTTTAGTGTCTGGCGTGACTTGAAAAATTGAGTATGTAACTTACACTTAGCCTACTTTGAAAGTAAGTACAATGCACTTTCTATGGATTGAAAGAACGACATTTTACCTGCTTGTCTAAACAACCTTTATTGTTTAGTGTTAATGCAAAAAAATTTGAAGCTGTTTTTTCTGTTACCAAATTTCATTCTACAATCTTCATCATTAGGTCTGTTATCACTACATATTCATTACAACCTTCACACATATTCACTACAACCTTCACACATATTCACTACAACCTTCACACATATTCACTACAACCTTCACACATATTCACTACAACCTTCGCACATATTCACTACAACCTTCGCACATATTCACTACAACCTTCGCACATATTCATTACAACCTTCACACATATTCACTACAACCTTCAAACGTGAGTGCTTGAACGAAAGCCGAAACTGGGATTTCAGTTGCATGGGACAACATATATCTGATGCCAGACGGTGATGTTTGATTTTGCCTTGTTTTTCGTGTTCTACTCTAAAGCTTGTACCAAACAAACGCAAATTTCAAAACACATTATTTTAGGCATCCGAGTTAATATTGATAAAAGCTATTTACACTCTACTGTAAGTAGGATATACGATTGATATTTTCATCAAGTAATCAAGCGCAAAGCCAACCTTGGAAGCAAGCATGTGTGAAAATATGGGTATGCTAGGTAAAACATTTGAAAGAATTATGTGGACTTCATTGGGTGTTCCAGTGATACCTGCGTTCTCCTGTTACGCTCTGAACAGAAAAACAAAACAACTTTGCACACTTTGGGCGTAGGCTATGCTTTAGACTGTAGAGCCAAAACATGACGTGATAAAACAAAATTGGTGGCAGTTTTGAAGTCAGCAAATCATAATTAGCCGAAATCAAGTGAAAAACATTCAACAATCTTTTTTCAATTATTGATATCGTTGTGATGAATTTGCGTGTGTATTACTAAAAGCAATGGTTCACATACTGTGCGGCATGACGCTTTGGTGAGTCATTTGAAATGTGTAAGGACTCCGCACGAGACTGGCAATGTTGCAAACTCCAACAACATTAAATAAAAATTTTCAAAAGCTTGTCACAATGACCCAGCAGGAATTTTGTTTATTTTATTGAATTTATAAAAAAAACTTTGTAAACATGTGCTTTCATCAATTCCATGTCAGAGCAATGGAAGAACAAAACTTTCTCTCAGTGCGCAGCAGAATTTTTTTATTTTACTTCAAGTGACAAAGTAAAAGCTAAATTTAAACGCTTAGCATCCAAACCATAGCCACAAACTTGTATTCGAAGTGAAGCCGTGACAACAAACTCAAATTATTGTGCCAGAATAGGTTAAACAATTAAAACAACCATTTGATTTTATTTGTAGAAAGAGCTGGCGAGTGGTTACAAGTTGATTTGTTGGAGCCAACTCGTATTGCTGGTGTTGTTACTCAAGGATGGTCTGTTAAAAATCAATGGATAACAAACTACAAAATTCAATATGGAAACTCTGTTTCAACTCTGATAACTATAAAGAACGGGAGTGGGAATGACAAAGTAAGTGATGTTTGTATTTGTAAAAACTAATCGACTCTGTCACGTCGAATGTCACTATGAAAGTTTAAAAGCAAACGACGTCGGTTCAAATACCAGCTTTGCTTGTTCCATGAAATTTTTAATAACATTTTTACAATTTCAGGTGTTCCAAGGAAACACGGATAGAAACACACATGTCATCCGTGCTTTTCCACGCCCTCTTGTGGCTAGATACTTCCGGCTTGTTGTTCAAACATTTCACCATTACATCGCCCTCCGAATGGATTTCGTCACGTGTTGAACAGGTGACTGGCAAAGCTTATTAAATGTTGATTCCTGATGATGTATTATTTTGTAAAACAAAATCAACAACAGTTCAACACAATCAGTAACTATCCCTTTCGATATCATTCATTTATTATCGTCAGTGATACTACTTCTGTTCTGCCCAAACTGATGAAATGTTACTTTTACGTCAAATGACATCGATAGAAACATCTCGTTGTTGTTCACTGACAGCAATGAGCGACAAACCTGGGATAATCGTAAACACTTTTTCGTGTAATCGTAATCACTTTGTAAACAATTTACATTTTGTTCAGTCATCGTAATCAAATGTAGTATTGATATGAAATAGGCCTTTAATGCATATAATAACTTCAGAATAAATTGAAAAGAATTAGTTTGCTTATTCTAATCATAAAGGTAAAGTTTAATAATAATTATTTTATGAGTCAAAATAAAACTTGTCAGTTGTTCTTGAAGGAAAAAGATCTTTTTAACAACTTCATCATGGTAGTTTCGCATCATGGCAGTTTCGCATCATGGTAGTTTTGCATCATGGTAGTTTCGCATCATGGCAGTTTCGCATCATGGTAGTTTCGCATCATGGTAGTTTCGCATCGTGGTAGTTTCGCATCATGGCAGTTTCGCATCATGGTAGAGGTTTTGAAACCACTGACGCAGGCCCGGTCACCTAGATTGACAAAGTAAAGTTTCCAAAAGTTAAACCAGCGTTGCATTATCTGGCTGTATCGGGTCCTTATCTAACTGAGCTATACCACGACACCATTCGGTAGTATGACATTATTTTATAAGACACCATTCTTTCATATGGCTTCATTTTGAAAACGACAGAAAAGCTTGGTTATATTGTTTACTGTTTTACAATGAATGGTTCCAATGCACATTTCATAACCTCTTTATCATTTGAAACGCAGCACGCGACCAACATCGAATGGAAAATTACTTCACCCATCCTTGAGCCTGCCATTATGATGTATCAATGCTGCTTGTTCCAGATTTTGTAATCATCGTTGAGTGTTTGAAACATTGAACAATCGTAGAATAAACAAGTAATCGTAATTGATCCCATTGATGTGAAATGTTGTATAACTGTAATCGTAATCTTAATCATATAACATATAAACAATTGTAATCGTTGACATTTTAATCATCCAATCTCTAATAAGTAAAACTTTCCAGCTGAATAGCGACTACTTGCGGAAGTGTAAATATTTCTCAAAGTTGATCAGAGGGAAAGTTTTAATTTTATAGTAAACAATGTTAACTTTTATATAGAGAATTGTTCTTCAAATAAGTTAATTAATTGCTCCAAAACGTTTTTGCTGTCAACCTTTGACCTTGCTATTATGCGTTCATGTAACGTCATATCACAGTCATCAGTTGCTTCACCCAGTGGTTCTCAAACTGCCCGACGCGCTGATGCAACGTTTAAAACCGTTAAGGGCGTGACGCATTTTCAACTGATGTTAATAAAAAATAAAACTGTTTCGTTAATTGTAATAACTTTAAAACAATTCAACGATTTAGATACCGTAAACTTCCACTTTTTCCCGATTATGTCTCCAGACAAACAAAGGGCACAGCTACAAACTGTGTGTTGTAAACAATCGACGTTTGTTGCACAATAATGTGACTTTTTATTGAACGTTCTTTTACAGTATATGCATCTGCTGGGTGGCGGAAGAACAGAATATTTTTTTAACTGAATATTTTGTAGTAGGCCACACTCAATAGAACTCTCTAACACCTTTCTGGCTAAGACAGCGCTAAATATGTTTTCCTTTTTGTCCAATTTATGTAAAGTAGGATTTTCTGTTGTGGCTGTGATTGAAGCAAGGTATCGATAAGAATTATATGGAATAACCTATCAAGGCTTTGTCAGTCCGAGAATAAAGATTCAAAACCAAAACCAATCCTTTCAGTTTGTTCTTTGCTGTGATGTTGTTACAATAAGCCTAATATTGTTAACGTGTGACGTTGTTAACGTCGTCGGCTGCATTGCCGAGTGGTGAGAGCCCTGGAACGACGTTCGAAAGGGCGCCGGTTCGACACCGCTCAAGAGCATGCGGCTGTGTCTTTGGTAAGACACTTAAAGGCATGCCTGAAGGTGGTCACAAAGATTGGCTTCCTTGCCCTCCTTCCATTTAATCTAAATTTTCAGCCACCAAGCGTAAGCCTGGACACGACAAACAACGTGTGAGTCTTAACAAATTCATAGCTGGAGCGTCACAAAACCCAAAAAAATATTTCGTCTCAAGGAAAACAGTTTGAGAACCACTGGCCTGACTGGATTAGTGTGACGTATGTTTAAAGTTGTTTATTATTAGGATTGTAAATAAACAAATTGCTGCAATGGATTATGTGAAAGTTTAATCATGGATAAATTGCTTTCATAACAAAGCTGGTGACGTAAGAATTCTTACGCAGTAAATCACTCCACCAAGCATCACTTTGTAACAGTTAATTTCCCAAAGTTATTTCTCAAATCTTCAATTCAACTAATAAAGGCAATACTTTAGTTGCATAAACAGAAAATTATTTCTCTCGACAAGACTTCTTTTGTGTAGACAGGAATTCATTCATAGATTGTCGCGCCAGTATCGAAGCCAAACAAGAACACAGTCTGTAATGTTGCTTAGATCATTGTCGTTACAAGAAGGGCTAAGGGAACAGTTGATGAGTATGCGCATCATCGTTTGATTGTCCTAGTGATAATAATTTAATTGTTAGTCCCATTGAAGGCAATCAGACTGATGGTTTGAATGAAGTGACGTCATCATCTTCTGGAAGGAAGTTGTGAAGTCACCTGACATGGAAGAATCTGATCCAAATTTCCTCCTTCCTTGAGTGGGCGAGGGTTTGGCTTCTTGATGCCAACATAACCGACTTGTGCACTGGGTTATTGGCTAACTGCATACTTTGTTTGATTTATTGATTTTTACGACAATTAATTGGGTTGATTTACATTTAAAAAAATATGTCTATATATCAGAGAAAAAGACAATTGTCAAATTATTCGTGACCATTCAAAACGCAGCACTTCATCTTCTATATGAGGGAAAACTTCCAACGGCAACATGGATGGTCAGGTCTGAGTAACTAAAGCGTCTTCAAAATGTAAGAAACTTTTAAGATTTTATAAGGATTCAGATCAAAGATAAAAATTCCTACAAAAATTCTATTAGATTAAAACGAATTCTGTCAAATAACTGGGAGCTAACAGCCTTAAAATTGAAAACGAAATCTTTCAAATAACTGGGAGCTAACAGCCTTGAACTTCAAAACGAATTCTTTCAAATAACTGAGAGCTAACAGCCTTGAAGTTCAAAACGAATTCTGTCAAATAACTGAGAGCTAACAGACTTGAACTTCAAAACGAATTCTTTCAAACAACTGAGAGCTAACAGACTTGAAGTTCATAACGAATTCTTTCAAATAGCTGAAAGCTAACAGACTTGAACTTCAAAACGAATTCTGTCAAATAACTAAGAGCTAACAGACTTGAACTTCAAAACGAATTCTTTCAAATAACTGAGAGCTAACAGACTTGAACTTCAAAACGAATTCTTTCAAATAACTGAGAGCTAACAGACTTGAACTTCAAAACGAATTCTTTCAAACAACTGAGAGCTAACAGACTTGAAGTTCATAACGAATTCTTTCAAAAAGCTGAAAGCTAACAGACTTGAACTTCAAAACGAATTCTGTCAAATAACTGAGAGCTAACAGACTTGAAGTTTAAAACGAATTCTGTCAAATAACTGATAGCTAAAGACTTGAAGTTTAAGACGAATTCTTTCAAATAACTGAGAGCATACAAACTTGAAATTTAAAACGAATTTTTTCAAATAACTGAGAGGAACAGAATTGAAATTCAAAACGAATTATGTCAAATAATTGAGAGCTAACAGCCTTGAAGTTTACAACGAATTCTTTCAAATAACTGAGAGCTAGCAGACTTGAACTTCAAAACGAATTCTTTCAAATAGCTGAGAGCTAACAGACTTGAAGTTTAAAACAAATTCTTTCAAATAACTGAGAGCTAACAGACTTGAACTTCAAAACGAATTCATTCAAATAACTGGGAGCTAACAGCCTTGAAGATTAAAACGAATTCTTTCAAATAACTTAGAGCTAACAGACTTGAAGTTCAAAACAAATTCTTTCAAATAACTGGGAGCTAACAGACTTGAAGTTCAAAACGAATTCTTTCAAATAACTGAGAGCTAACAGACTTGAAGCTGAAACCTTTTCTGGAGTTTTCCTAGTAGCCTACCTCTATGCTGCGCGTTAAATCAGTTTGAATTAATTTATCTAGAACTTGCTAAATATCCATCAACGCAGTAGCGAATCCAGAGAAAGGAATGGGGTCATGTGTTGCCTCCTCCCAAAATTAAAAAAAGTACCAAAATTTCTGAATTCTTGTAAAATTTTCTCGCTCAATCCAATGCCATTAACCTAACATGTGGCATTGGGAACGCATATGGTTTGAGCAGCGGATTTAATGAACAGGTGGAATGTTAAAGCCCCTCAAATATCAAGATAGGCTACTAATGAAATATTCGGAAGTAGACACCTTGCTCATGCACTGTCTATTAATTAAATTGACCTATGTCAAAGTTGATAGGGGTATGAGTTGAAATGTGCCTTGTATAAACTGTAGGCCTACACGAAAAGGTGTGGGCACCTCAGTACCAATGGAATTCTGAATGGAAGTCAAGTACCGCCAGACACCATTCGGTTATTCTTGCCGCCCACACATGACCCATTGGCTTGACACTTTACTTGTAGGATTTTGCTTTATTACAATATATTACATTTTATACTGTTCCATCTTCAAACCACCTAACAAAGTGAAATGTCTGCTTGTCTTGAATGATGAAACCAAAGACAGGCTGCTCTCTAGTAGCCTTCCAGTGTAGTCCGGGGACATCGTGAATCTGGGATGGTAAAAGGATAGATCTTTGGCACCAGTGGCTCACAAGAAGAAGAACATCAGCAGGATTTTTGAAATTTTACAAAAAGCCTTCAGTTTCAGATTCGTTTTGTTTGGCTAATTTTAGATAATTAATCAAAACAGTATTTTCTTACAGACAAAAGCGGGCGAAAAAATTAGATTCATTGTTGCGTCATTTGCGGAATCAATTGCCTGGAGAGAATGATAATGAGTGATAGAGTCGAGCATTCATTCATTTTCTTGCCAGCAAATTCAAGCATCGCTCTCGAGATTTTGTCGCAAATGTAGAGGATTTATTGCCATTCACTCTTGTTGCTTGGACTCTGAATAATGAACCGTGATCAATTCCCTTCCCACCACCTAGAGTAGTTTAAATAAACATTTCACACTCTGATACAGCATCATTTAACAAAATTTTACTGTTGATTTAGGTTAAAAGTAGTCTCAGAATGCGCAAATTTTAAGGAATTTTTTCCAAACTGTCTCGGAGAGCCCTCCAATATCCTCCGTGGGTGTTCCGCCTTTGGTGACTCGTTGCTTGGTCTGAGATGACAAATCAATCAAACTGCTCAAAATGCAACGCCCCAAATCAGTTCACAGACCATCTCATATTGGAGTGCCCAGTAACCAAGCTTCAAGAAGGATACCTCAAAGCCCACCAATGCAACAACGTCCTCATGGATGGAAGGATACCTCAAAGCCCACCAATGCAACAACGTCCTCATGGATGGAAGGATACCTCAAAGCCCACCAATGCAACAACGTCCTCATGGATGGAAGGATACCTCAAAGCCCACCAATGCAACAACGTCCTCATGGATAGAAGGATACCTCAAAGCCCACCAATGCAACAACGTCCTCATGGATGGAAGGATACCTCAAAGCCCACCAATGCAACAACGTCCTCATGGATGGAAGGATACCTCAAAGCCCACCAATGCAACAACGTCCTCATGGATGGAAGGATACCTCAAAGCCCACCAATGCAAGAACGTCCTCATGGATGGAAGGATACCTCAAAGCCCACCAATGAAACAACGTCCTCATGGATGGAAGGATACCTCAAATCCCACCAATGCAACAACGTCCTCATGGATAGAAGGATACCTCAAAGCCCACCAATGCAACAACGTCCTCATGGATGGAAGGATACCTCAAATCCCACCAATGCAACAACGTCCTCATGGATAGAAGGATACCTCAAAGCCCACCAATGCAACAACGTCCTCATGGATAGAAGGATACCTCAAAGCCCACAAATGCAACAACGTCCTCATGGATAGAAGGATACCTCAAAGCCCACCAATGCAACAACGTCCTCATGGATAGAAGGATACCTCAAAGCCCACCAATGCAACAACGTTCTCATGGATAGAAGGATACCTCAAAGCCCACCAACGTAACAACGTCCTCGTGGATTGGCTAAATGAAAACTGCTTGGATTAGAATTAGTTTCAACTCTGGGTACAAACTGTGCTGTTCTAGGTTTTCTAAACATATTCATTTTAAAATTATTTTGGTAAACTACTGCCCTAGCTAAAGCCAACCATCTTACTGAGACGCAGCAATTGCCTTATCTGTTACAAATTTAACTTTCACAGACTATCCAAAATCCCTAACTAACCAACCTTTTGAAATAGAGTACTGTACTAGTGTACTTGTCCAGCCTAAGCTATGCAAGACCTGAGATTTAAAAAGTTCACTTTTAAGGCAAAAAATGATGTCACTGAAAACCAAGCGAAGTCAAGTAACAAAAATCGCTAAATGTCGTTTCTGGTCACACCGAAACTAGAAGGCAAAGAAAACTGAGTGACAGCAAGCGGATGCAAGTCATCACACTACAAACAAATGTTTTGCTTTGTTGCAATGAAAATAACCGTAACGTGAACGAGCGTAATTGAATGACGGTCTGGCGCAATTCAAAACGTACATGATTTATTATTGTGATGTCACATAATATTATGAAAAGTTATGCGAAAACTTCTATGACGCAGTCAAATGGTGAGAGTTGAGAGTGGTCTGACGATAAAACGATTTACGCAGTTAATTATCAAGAATTTATAGTAGCTTATTGTAGCACGAAAGCAGATGATCTCTTCTAAACTAATTTGAATTTAGTCGCAATAATTTTAATTAAACTTATTTGAATTAATTTAATTAAGCTTTGCGCTACAGCTACAACATTCAAAACACTAGTCCTTCGAATAATTTATTATCGTATGAGTTGAGTTTTTGAATTGCACATGAATGACATTCTCTCCCTCACGTACTTCCACTGACCTATGCCCTCGGAAGGGACAATGGCATGCAATTTAGTGAGCAAATCGAGCTAGAAATTGTTACATTGTTAAAGATAAGCATGAAATCCAAAACCACAATTGCTTTCTAGCGTTCAGTTTTGATGAGACACGTGACCAAGTGATACTTGATCTTTTGATCCTTTATCCGCTACTACCCAGGTGGATTTTTGTTAAATCAGGAAACGCGCATACAAAAACTATTGACGCCGTCAGCGTTAACGCAATCGTTTGAAAAACGATACGCCGTATGCGTCACGTAAGTTGTAAAAAAAGTTGGCGGCGTCAGCGCATACATTAGCGTAAACTCATTTTGTTTGCTAGGTGCCAAACATTCACACGGTATAAACCACTCGAAACAAACAAGTTTTATTTTGAGTTTCCACAAAGAAACACAAGCATCTGAAAATGTTCATCTGAGATTTTGCTCCGTTTTGGTTTCAATATATCTTCGCCCATTGAAAACATTCTTTCAACTGCAGCGCTGGAAGGTATTGGCGTGTTGTAGCAAAAAAAATACATTAAAAAGTATGCGTTGACGCTATGCGCTAAAAAACCGCAAAAACTTTACGGCGTAGCCTCAAGCGACAACTATCCAAAAAAATGTGGCCGCAAGCGTTAGCGTAAACAAAAAGTCTACGCCGCAAGTCTACGGCATAGAATTTCCGGCGTATACGTACATCTCTGGAAACGCGTAATAAAAAAAGATTACTCAAACATATAATTGTTGCTCTGTGAAACGTTCCTAGTGTACCAATTGTAAAGTTTGAGGATTTTAAATCGTTACTTGGTTTCCTATTACAGCAAATATATTAGTTATAAACTGACAAAAGAACTAAACATGTCATCAAAGGTGGCTTGCATTGTCTTGTGCATCTTCATAGCAATCTGTGGGAGAGGACAAGCTGATGAAGTTTGCATTCCTGTTCGAAAAGATGCAGAATCCATAAGTACAACCCCTCAAACAATGGGGGTGCAAGGACGGCCCGGTAAAACTGGCCCTGCCGGCGTTCCTGGGCTTCCAGGGCCTCTGGGGCCCATTGGACCACATGGATTCAAGGGATCACAGGGGCGTATAGGACCACAAGGTCTTCTAGGACCACAAGGTCCTTTAGGACCTCCTGGGACATGTACTTGTGACCCCCGAGATGTAGAAGAACTTCGAGAGCAAGTTCAGGATCTTCGTGGTGAGTGAAAGTAGGAACTCCTAAACTAATTACACGTGGCATAATTTTAAATTGGAAACACCGAATATAATTCATTGAAGAGAACAAGTAGACTTTGAGATGCACAAAACATGGCTGTGGGTGGAGTCGGAGTCAAAGATTCAGAGGGATTTTGGCATGTCCGGAGTCGGAATCGTTTAAAAAAGGCGAACTCCGATCAAAGCAGTTACACTGGTACAGTATTAGTGATGGACATCTTATTATTATTTAAAACAGAACTTTCATTTACTTCTGACAAAATACTTGGAAGAAATTGCAGTAAAAATTACCAGTTTGCTCCTCAAAGAGGGGCCAGATCTGGCTCCCTCATATTTCATTTGATTACTAGAAGCACAGCAACGCCATGCACTTGGTTTTTCTTGACGTTTCCCAAAATTTGCAAGGCGGATCTGATGATATTAATTTTGATACTAAAAGTTGTGTAGTTTCTTGTAACTTCAACCTTTTAGTGATTCTTTGCTGTTTCAAACTAGCTGTAACTTCCAGCAAAGCGTGAAATGAATTACATTGCGCTCACAAGCCATAAGCTCATTATTGCTTCGTGTATCAACAATTGGGCATACACACTTCGTGCGGTTGATCGAGCTCATTGTTCTCCAGACCTTAGCATGAAATCGGATTAGCGCGGTAATTAAACGGCGGCAAGATAAAGCAAATTGTCGTTTTTCTGTATCTTTGCAAAAACGGAAATATTAAGTTTAGCATTTTAAATTTTAGAATATTGACTTTTAAAATTTATAGACAAATGATTATTCTATACACCAGTGTAACTTCTATGGAAAGCATCAGCGGATCACTCGTAACAGCTGATTGCATTTGATCCAAAAATCCCTCCCCCTTGGGTAGTTAACTTGCAAAAGGAAAGAGTTAAAAAATAAAAAAATGCAAATTTTGTGAAAAGGCTTAAAATATCTTTCTGCACAAATCTTGTTAGTGAAAATTGTTTAGGATGTAAAAATGTTGCAAAAACTAGCTCAGTTATTACCCTTCCCAGTTCCTTGACAAGTGGTGAAATGCGAAGTCTCCACTTTGAATATATTTGCAGAAAACATTTTCATTTTTATGAGATGAAACACAGCCATCATTGAAATTCTAACGCAAATTAAGTTTCCTTGACCATTTTCTTCATTGTTTTACAGATAAAGTCGCAACTTTGCATTCAATTCACGTCGCTGTCAATACGAAAGGTGAGTTAATGACGTCAATGACAAAATTAAACCGAATACTGAAAAGTTTGTGTGGTCATCAGGATAATTATCGTTTCTAGCACTAGTTGTAACATTCATCTGATGAAAGTGAAAGTAAAAGCAAAGTAAACCAAGTTAATTTATTGCTTAACTGACGTTTCGCGCACCATGACAATGCGCATCCTCAAGGAGCATAACAAATATGATTTAAAAGTTAAATGAAGCTTTCCGTGGCAGCATGAAGTTTGGAAGACAGGCCGGTGGAGTGAGACACCGCCATGCCATTCAGAGCGCATAACAAACCCACATTTAATTATGTAGCAAATGGCGATGTATCACAATCGCATCTTGATATTGATTACGTTATTCACCAAGTATGGACCGTGTTTACTGCCAGCCCTACTACTTATTTTATCGTTTCTAGCATTAGTTGCTACGTTCATCTGATGAAATTAAAAGTAAAATTAACAACAAACAAGATGGTTTATTGCTTCACTGACGTTTCGCGCACCATGACAATGCGCATCCTCAGAGCGAATAACATACAAAATAAAATTTCACCAGGTTATATACTGCAGTGCGATTGAAGGCAAGAAAAAATAAAACACGCAATAGGCCTATATGAAAATGCCTCTCTGATGACTTCTAACACACTTCAAAACCCATGGAATACAACAGGTTTGAAAGACTAGAGCTAATTATCGCAGCAACTTCGACGTCATGAAAGTTCCCCTCATCATGACGCGTGTGTCATATTCTGTATGAGCAATGGAGAAACAGTGAAAACAATAGAACAAACGTTGCATAAGTCTTTACTGGAAAACTTTACAGAAAAATTATAGGCCATGTTGGATGTTTGCAATGGGGCCTCAACTGAAGAAGTTACGGCTCTGACTTCACGTCTAGGTGGTAGCCTACAACCACCTACACATGGGCCTCAGGTCATTTCAATCGAATATTCATAAATAGAGGGTACAACTTCGCCGATCTGTGGGCGTTGTAACGAGGAAGAGGGCGCAGACCGCATCATCACCTGCACGATCTCTGCCGTCCACGAATGAGGCTTTTAGTCTGCGTTATTTGGATGATGCAACAACGCAATGGATGTTCGACACATTCCCTGACCTTTAGTCCGGGTTAAGATTAAAAAATTGAAAATAACTCCTAACGTTAGATTGACGAAGAAGAGTTCGTCATATGACGGAAAAGAAAACAAAAATTTGATTTTTGATTGAAAAGCAACCCAGAATACATGAATTAAAAGTAATACATCGTTTAAGAGAGCAATCTCAGCGAGATAGTGGATGGACAAGTTTGAGGCGGCTGGTAAGGAGCTTTGATAAAGTTCCAAGAAAAGTGATATGATGGTCTCTGAATGAAAGTGTGTGAAAAGAGAGATTTGAGTTTTAATGAAACTGGACGATTTCACCACGACGAATCGGCCTTTGCAACGGAAAGTGACGATTTGTTTATTAATGTATTTAGGATAATGAGAGTTGTCATTTCGAAACGCTTCGAAAGTTGTTATTTCAAATTTAAACTGGACAAAATCGTCAAAATAGAAGACATACAGTGAAATTGATTACCTGAAACTAACCTTTGCAACAAAACTTGGTTTTTAGGTTCGCCCCGATAGCTCAGTTGGTTAGCGCGTGACTTCGTGAACGACGAAGCTTCAAGATCAAGCGGCGCTGGTTCGACTCTCGGGTGTGCGCTTGAGCAACGCATTCTAAGGACTTCTCTCTATTCAGCGACACTTAATGGATGGAATAATTTCCCGGCAACAACACTTCAACAATCGGAAACTTCACTCTGCCAATCTCGGTTATCGGACCTGCGTCAAAAGCCTCTACAAGTATGCGAAACTACCAGGAATAACCTATCAAGGCTTTGTCAATCCGAGGATAAAGATTCAAAACCAACCAAGCCATTTGTTGCATAAAAAATATTTTGGCAAAACCAAACAACCCAAGGAGTAAACCAAGGCTTGAGTGATTAATAGCTAAGTTCTTATGTCACAGTTGCAGCTTAAGGACGCTTTTACAAAGATAATTTTGTCTCATAAATTGGCGCTATGTAGTCTTTTGCTTGAGCAATGTGTTGAAAATATTGATGAAAACATAATAATGCAATAGTAACAAATTTATACAACAAATTGTTATTGAGGTTTCGTAACTTTATTCAAACATCAAACAAATACTTCCGAACAGCTCTCTATGTTTCTATAGAGCTAAAGACAAAAAAGTCAAAATTTAAGAATATTTTATGAAAAGCTGTAGTACAACCAACACAGAGTATTAAGCTGCGCCACTTGTTGCAAAGTTGCAAGATTGGGCCATAGAAGGTCAATTGAAAGTATTTTCTGTTCGTTTTTTTCACAAATATTTCATTCCACTCTCCCAAAGTCATACAGCACTTCTCAAAAATATTTGTTGCATATAATTTATGCAACATTGGATAATATTGGGTTAAACTTCAACTCTTCAACTCAATGAATGTTTCTTTAACTTACACTTTAAACTAAATTTGTCCGCCCCGTTAGCTCAGTGGTTACTCGCCGAGCTCAAGATCACGCGACGCTGGTTCGCCTCTCGGGGTGTGCGCTTGAGCAACGAATTTCAAGACTGCTCTCCATTCAGCGGCACCTAGTGAATGGAATAATTCCCCGGCAACAAGACTTCAACAATCGGTAACTGGCTTTGCGTCAAGAACCTCTACAAGTATGCCAAACAACCAGGATTAACCTATCAAGGCTTTGTCAGTCCGAGGATAAAGATTCAAAAACCAACCAAAATTGCTCTTTTCCAAGTTGGTATGTGTCAATTTCACCGTTACCGTGATTACGTAATGGCGAATGAACAGCGATGATTATTATTATTGTGTTTGTAATCCACATTTGTTATATTTCCACAACTTGCATTTATCTGTGATATTAGTTGAATATATTCATTGGTTACAGTCACTCACTGCTCTGTGGGAATGAAGGATGGAAGAATCCTGGATTCCCAATTAACTGCTTCTTCTCAGTATGAGTATAATAGAAACTTCAATGCAGCGAATGGGCGACTGGATAATACACCATCTAGGGGAGATGGAGGATGTTGGTACCTTTATAGATCTCGTAAGAAGTCGTTGCAACATAAATATACAATTGATGGTAATAGTAATAGGTGATACATTATAAGCAAAAAATGTATTTTACTATGCTTGATTACAGTTCAAAACAACAATCGTTGCTCTTGACAAACTTCTCTGTTTGGTCACTTTTCTTTGTATTTAATTTCTCAACTTAACTTGCTTTAAAAGCTTTCTGCGTTTTCGATGCAGACGTTGGAATCGATCGCGTTCGTGGGTGCGTCGTGTCGTTGACCTTTATATTTTATGACGTGCCACTCTCGGGTGGGGTAACGCAGCGTATAAGGCGTTGGCTTTGTAATAATTCAAACCTAGTTCGATACCCGGCTTAAGCTGTTTTCTGATAAACATCACTCGCCTCTAGCCATGGTGTAATAAATTGGGTGAGGCGTAATTGCTGCAAGAAAGGCGGCCAACAGAAAGGAACTGGCCGCCCTACTTTCGTGAGTGCCGATGGCTCAGTGTGATGAGAACCCTATCTTCTCATAATGCTCAGTAACCGAGTGTGGGAACCATCTTTACCTTGCTATATTGTGAGGTGCAAAAAATTCTGCTACATGCCTTTGCTGGCTGTATTAACTTCATTGCAAGTAATTTTTACGAAGTTCAGTAACCGAGTGTGGGAATCACATTTATCTTGCCATGGCGTGAGGTCTACGTTGTATTCATTACCCAGGACTAATGCTTTCAAACACTAATTTGCCATGATTAAAGGTAACACTTCAATATTTTCTTCCCTTGTATATGGGCAGATGATCTATCCAGGCAGGTCGTGCTCATACGGCGGTAGATTTCATTCTGTCTTACAACTTTTTACGTTCAGAAGCAGCATCAATCTGAAACTTTAACGTAAAGTTATTTTAAAAATTGTTTTTATATTTCTTCTTATGGTCTTTTTTAGACAAGGTTTCCATTAGCGTTGCATTGTCAATTGCCACCTGATATAGGTTGCTACTTCACTTTCATCAGGTTTTACATTTGCGTTTCTACTAATCTTTCTGTCTTCACTTTTTCTTGAATAGATGGTATATTGGACACTTGGACAGTTTCCATTTCAAAGCAGGTCATCAACATCAAACATAAACCAACTTTTACAATTCCCTGCTGCTTGTAACCTCAGCAAAGTCGTTATCAATATTATCAGAAGTTAGAAGTTATCTGTAGCAGCTGTCCTAGAACAGTGGTCGGCAATCTATGGGTTGCAATCAATTAAGATGGCATGGAAGATCTCAAAATATAGCAAGGATCGCTAATGAAAATGTTTTTAAATAAGACATCTCTTCCTTTTAAATGAAAGTTTTCTGATATCGCCTGCATTTCTCCGGGTCTGCAAACAATGCTCTTATTTATCTGATTAACCAAAGTAAAGAAATGTTAATAATGGAGAAGAATCTGCGGTTGCATCTAAAAAGAAAAAAAAAGTTCAAATTCTTGTCACTTTCTACAAACTTTGCCTTCCTTAAAATATAGATCCCTCTTATTCTAAGGATGGCGCAGTAGCGATTGAATGCGGGCTTTAACTAAGGTTTGGTGGCCACAAAGCACTAGGTATAAAATGGTTTCATTGTTTTCTAAGCAGGCAAGAAATTGCAACTAAGTCCATTGGAAGATTAAGCCATACTCTGGTATAAAACAAATCAAAATGTTTGATCAAATTGCAAAGCTTCACTTTTCATCGAAAAAAAAATATCGCAAAGTTTACTGCAACGAAATGAATATGAAATGTTCCCTGAACCACCAATCTACAATTCCACAAGAAAATCCTCCAACATAGAGCACACACCAAGACACTACTATTGAAGACTTTACCATAAAGTTTGAGTACTATTTTACAACACCCGAATGTCTACAAGTGTCACAGTCAATGTGCAAGGCCTCGCGTCGGGCTGCTGCTTTGTATGCAAAGCGTATTTGGGCTGGTTTGTATCTTGACAGAACGTGCTGTTTTCATTATGGAGTTTTTGAGCGATGTGTTATTATCAGTTACTGACCTGAAGTAACCTCTGATTGCGAAGTCTTTATTATTATGTAACGTATTTCCAGAACATTCAAAACATTCATTCAGAACAAGCCTAGAATGTTCTTTTGTTTTTCACAATTGCCAAATGTGGTTTGTCATCAGGCCCGGATTTAGGGGGGGGGCAGAGGGGGCAGTTGCCCCGGGCCCCCCGACTTTTGAAGGGCCCCCCCTATGTGGAAAAAAATGTGATTTTGTGTTATTTTATTCCTTTTGACCTTTAAAGTTTCTGCAAAATGCTGTGCAGTACTGGACTGATGCTACTGTAGACGTAGAGATGGTTTTTACGCGCCGTAGGCTTGAAAAAAATTTTTGCACGGGGGCCCCCCAATCTAAAAGTGCTACGGGCCCCCCATCAGCTAAATCCGGCCCTGTCTGTCATGATGTCATAAGGATGTTTACCAATAGATCTCTGATTGCGAAATCATTATTATGTAACGTATTTTCTAGAGCCTTCTACCCTATGTGACAATCAGAAAGCTTCTTTGACTCGCTTGTTTACGTTTAGTGCAACTTGACAGAACAATGAGTTCTTATGATGTAACATTACGCAACCTTCTCGAAGTTACTAGACCGAACAACCTTCTATAAATAGTGATGTAATTTGCGTAATCGGGATTATTAGTATGAGTTGATTGTGAGAGCTGATTATTAGGCCTATTGTAGTAGTGGTAGTTGGCAATAGACGCAAAGATTATTGTTGATCGAGAGTTGAAGTTATTGAATACGAGTAAAGCAAAGTTGATGCTAATATAATTTCTGATTGAAATTAGAATTGTATTGGAAGCTGTGAGTGGATTACGTAAACCGTATTAAGACTGGGGCTGGCATAATGTGCCCGCGCCAATTTCAAACGATTGTATTTTAATGGGCATACGTGCTATTAAGCTGAAATTTCTTGACTTTTCCTAAATATTACTTGGCTAAATGTATTTAAAGTTTCGTGTCTATACCTGATTCGGTTTGTGAGATATTTTACCGTTTTTAGCATGTACCTTGAAATATTTCATTGATTTGCTCCTGGAGTGAGAGCAGATTGCGCCTGGTTGGTTTCTTTTATAAAAACAGTGACAGATCAACGATTGTTTATTCAAAGGCGCCAAGCCGCCAAGCCGAGTCGCCTAATGAGCTTATCGCGCGTGTAATTTGATTAGTTGTGAAGAAGAACACTACATGCTAACAATTACCGATTTGCGACTGGCGTAAATTGCATACAGTTGCTTCTGTCTGTGACTGAAACAAAACCATTTATTTTACGCTGATTGCACATCATTGCACAATAAATCAACGCGAAAAGTGTGGCATTACAAGCTGGAAATAGAGTAGTTTACATGAACAATACCGGATAGTCGAAATTGATGATATTTTTGATAGTAAAATTGTTTCATTTCGCAATCGTTAAACTTTAAAAGTCGAATATTTATATGTCGATTTTTGATGTTTTTATCCACAATTCATACAGTATCGGCAACCATTTTTATTCAGTAATCTTCTAGCCGACAAAACTGCGCTGTTATTTTGTCGATTCAACGATTAGCGACAGTTATTAGGTGTAAAAACATGAAGGTCGGCTGACGGATATCATTAGTGACTAAGCATTGCGGCATTGTCAAGCTGTAAGCAAATACAATTTATTATTCAAGTTCAATGGGACTAGATTCTAAGTGGCTGGTAATGCTCAACATTGCCAGATTTCAACGTCCACGGTTGTTGAATTTACGTAAATATAACTGATTTTGTCGGCGGACCTATTCTTCCTGGAATAACCTACTTCAAAGTTTGGTTGCTTTGTCTATATCAGTTTTTCGTCTTTAGATGTACCTCTAATGTAAAATTGTTGAAATGAAGCAAATATCCACAGAAATCTGCCTACACCTTAAGGCTAAGCAACAGTTGTTTTCGATCTTCGCATCTTTCCAAACAAACTGAAGTCAAATAAACAATTTTCACGTCTACGCACTGTAGTCAAACGTTGAGTCGATATAATAATGTCGCACTTTTGCCGGCTGGATAATTACAGAGTAAATAGATTCTCGGCAGTTGATGAACCGTTACGGTTGTTAACTTGTTAGTGTGAGAGACAGAACGCAAAGTGTAACGCGGGATTACAGTGACGTCATTATCTCAAGCAGAGCAAGCCTTGTTTCTTTATTATAATTTACATCTAACTTTGGCGATTTGACTGCTGTCTTATAAATCCATTACAGCTATAGATATACACATGATTCGAAAACAAGTTTGAGTTTGTTGGAAAGTCAGATAAATTTTCTTTCACTTGGCAAAGTATCTAACTGACGGCATGCGTATCAAAGGCGTAACAAACGTTCAAAAACCGCGGAACTTTATGCCCCCCCCCCCAAATCAAGGAATCCCTTGAGAACCCAGTCTTAATACGGTTAAACTCGATTAATAGTTGTAAGCGTTGTAATCTATTGCTGTTCACTGTTACTATTACTTTGATAGTTGCTGGGAGTGCTGAACCATTTGTTAAAGTCCTTCAAGAATTTTCATTATCATTTCACTAGTAGAACTAGTCGACATTTGATTGACTGCTTTTCGGTTATAACCCATTAAACTACGTCATTGAACCTTTCCAAGTATCTTTCCTGGTAAGAGATAAAAAGAAATTGTGACAACAAGCCTGCTTGATTAAACCCTTCGGCATTTTTTCTCAGTAGTCTTTGCAATTATTAATAGTTGACATTTCAAGGTTTACATTGGTATTCATCCTACTCCCTTAAAATGTACAATTAACCATATCAGTAACATCACTTCCTTGAGAAGTAGGCTACGACCTTTCAGTATAATTCTTGCAATCAAAGATCGATTCAATAAATAAAACTTTCATTTAATAGGCTGGGTAACTTACTCAAAAGTCGTCGGTTATTCGTTTGTGATAATAGTTAGTAATTTTGCATTGATTAATTTCACGCTTACCACTTTCAAAACAACTTTATATCGTTTCTGAATGTTGAAGCTTACATTATAGTAAATATAATAGTAAATGATTGTGTTGATTAAAACACCATAGCGCTCAAAATGTAAAAACCACGTTTAGTAAGTCTTAGGCTCATTTTGAAAACGTGTGGCGCATTCAACAAAAACAGTTAGCAGTACAACAGGTTTCAGATTTTTCGCTGCTGTCAAATGTAGCAAAAAGTGACAGCGACAAACACGTGTTTTGTACACGAGGCTAGGCTCGTCAGTATCGCATCACTAATTAATGCCACCAAGCTTTCAATCGCTGCTTCTGTCAGTCAAATGAATTCTGACCATTGTTGATAAAAAACAACTAGACCAGTTGTTGCCAAGATACACTACGTAGGCTACTGTAGAAGCGGACGCATAGCCGAGTGGTGAGAGCCCTGGCTCGGCAATCGAAAGGGCGCCGGTTCGATACCACTCAAGAGCATGCTGTTGTGTCTTTGGCAAGATATTTAAAGCATGCCTGAAAGTGGTCACGAAGATTGGCTTCTTTGCCTTCCGTCCACTTAATCTAAGTCTTCAACCGCCAGGCGTAAGTCTGTATATAACAACAACAACAACTCTGCAGAAGAAACGATTCACTTGGCAGTCAGCACAAGGCTGAGTAGGCTACTCGCTATAGAACAACAAGCAATTGCCTTTCGCTAATCATACTTGCGTCCACGCTAGCTGTCAAGACTTTTCCAAAAACATTGTTTCAGAATGTACTGTACATCTTTGATGACAGCTGGTTTGGTTGTTCTGGTTCTGGTGCAATGCTGATGAGCCTAGCGTCACGGGCGAAACACGTGTCAATTCTTGCTACATTCGGCAGCCGAAAAACATAAAATTCAATCTGACAGCGCAGGTTAAATAACAGATAATAAAAACTAAATGATTTCAAAATAATAACCTGATTGTATTTGTAGGAACAGCTGGCGAGTGGTTACAAGTCGATTTGTTGGAGCCAACTCGTGTTGTTGGAGTTGTTACTCAAGGAAGGCCTAGTCAGGATGAATGGATAACAAGCTACAAAATACAATATGGAAACTCTGTTTCAACTCTGACAACTATAAAGGACGAGAATGGAAATGACAAGGTAAGTAATGTTTGTATTTGTAAAAACTAATCGACTCTGTCGAGTCGAATATCACTATAAACGTTTGAAAGCAAACGACGTCGGTTCGAATACCGGGTTTGCTTGTTTCATAGAAGCTTGAAAAACTGGTGAAAAGCCAGAGGTGACTTGATGCAGGTACTTTTATAAGTTTCTTGCTGAAGATGGCTTTGTTTCTAAGTATGGGAAGAAGCTAGAAGCGGTGTTTGCCAAGAGCCTGCGGCAGCATCAGTTCACCGTTACCTTTTCTCCCTCGGGAGATGAAACCAATGTCTTGCTCATGCAACAACTTGCGTCAGAACATCAGTCGCCAACTGAGTACACATAACGTATGCGATCAAAGTGTGGCGTCCCATGCCACCATGCGACGTGATCACTTTATATCCAGTGCCAGGCGAGTGGTCACTGGATTTGATAAATGATTTTGCTTGTCAAGAAAAATGGGGTAAGGTCTACTAAATAACCAAAGGTAGACAAAAGCAGCACCCCATTGAACTCTTCTGCCAAAAGACTGAGGCCCGTTTCCTTCAGAAGCATGCCAAGGCACGACCGCGCGTTTTCCTGGTTAAAAACGGAGTAGCATAAGATTCAAGTGAGTCGTCCCCTACCAGACAAGTGATTACCTGAACCACTTGTCGTGCATCAGGCTTTCACAGGCCTGATTGCAGAGCTGTAGGATCCAAAGCTCCCAAGCAAAAAGAGGGCACAGAAGTGTAAAAAAATCAAAACAAGCTTTACTATCGTTGGCCGCTCAGGAAAGCACAACCCAAAATCCCGCAAAGGAGGCAGCTCAACTTCAGCTGCCGAATTGCTGGAAAGACACCTCTCCAACAAACAGGGGACTATGACTTTGTCCCCAAATCTCATCGAACGTCCCTCAATTTCATCAGGCTTTCGTCGAGCAAAACGAGATCAATTTCACAAACAACATTTCCCAAGGAGACGACCAACGACCACGACGTATCCCACGCCAGCTCCATGGATGCGTCTGTCTCAATTAAGTCCAACTGGCAACTGATTCGGAGTCCGCCTCTTTGAGAGAGTCTCTGCAGGCTGGACTGTCCGAGACCTCATCTCATGACCGAAATGTCTAGTTGGTTTGGTGAGTTCAAGGACAGCGACGACGACGACCACCTATTCGTCCAGACGGCCTAGTTCATCTTATAAAACTTTGGTCTCTTTCTTTTCTCTTCTATAATTATGTTCATAGGTACAGAGGGACTCATATTGCCAACCTCCTCGTGGTGAGTCCTGGTAATTCAAATTTATGAAGCGAATGGAAACAACCAGAGACCGAAACTCACAGGGCACCCGGAGCGGTGAAAAGGATAAACCCTCGGTGGCCACGGTGTCCAACGAGAGAAATTCATCCTCCTGTCGGAGTAACAATCTTGCAGCTAAACGTTGAAGGCCTTACCAAAGCTAAATGCAACATGTTGGAACATCTCACACAAGAGCATAACGTGACAGCAATGCTCCTGCAAGAAACCCACGCCACCAAAATATCGAAGCCAAAGATTAGTGGATATACCCTGGCAGCATGCACCAATAGCAACAAGTATGGAGAGTGACGATTTGGACGCCGGACTGGGCAACCTCAAGGTTGGCTCAATGAACATCAACGTAATATCCAAAAATTGCAATAATAATAATAATAATAATTAGGGCAACCAATTTTTTGACCTAAACACTTGAAATTTTGACTTTATAACTTACAAATTTTGACCTAATTTTGACCAATAACTTTCTGCGTTTGCAACCCAAATGCGAAATACAAAGCATATCAAAAATCAAACCGTTACGTAAGGATATCTCCTTTTTCTAATAAGATAAAAGAAAAATGTGGAAGACTCAACGACACCACAGGTAGTGAAAGTAACTCGAAAAACTGCAAAAGATAAATATGGAGTGTCTTTAAATATCCCGAAATTACTGAGAGGGTTGTGCAGCATTATACTTGAACATCAAGTAATGTTTCACGTTATTGCCTTTGAAGTTCCGGTCTCTTGTCATTCACCTTTGGGTGTTGAGGTAAACTCAGAAGCGTAATCAAGCAGTGTATTACGAACTTTAGAAGAATTTGATTGTTTAACCTAGTAGGCATAATTATAGGCTAGTTAAAGACAAATTTGAGAACATCAGGAAGCTAAAACTCAATACTATAATATATGTATAATGGTTTGTGAGCATTTATCTAACCAAGAACAAAAACCACGTTACCTTCCTTCCACGCCTAGTCTACTTAATATGCAATTGTCAGTAGTGGGCGAAACAAGATTATTACCTCAGAAATTGCAACAAATGGATCATTACGTCAGAATAGCAACAGAAATTGCAACAATAAATCAAAATCTGTGTAGCTTTAATAAAATATCAATAGAGAGAAGAAAAACTACGTTAAAAAAAGTTTTGACCTAACCATGAAATTTGACATTTTTTTGACTTAATAAATTTGAAACCTCTCTTCGTGTCAGTCTGAAATTTAATTTATGGACGTTTTATAATCTTTGAACAACGCAGAAAAATTTTGACTTTATTGACTTTTGGTTGCCCTAATAATAATAATGCTTTTATTTGCGCCCATTGCGATAACATACAGTACACTGCGATCACAGATGCGATACAACAGACGACAGGAAGCAGCGAAGTGACATATAGTCTTCGAGTCAGCTGCTCCTCTTATTTTGGCTTGCCTTTAAGTGTCTTTTGCCGAGACACAGCCGCGTGCTCGGGAGCGGTGTCGAACCCACGTTCTTTCGAACGTCGCGCAGACGTTCTCACCAGTCGGCAACGCAGCCGACGTGCAAGATGTCAGTAAGTTCTTTACATCTCACAGACTCTCTGTACTAACCATACAGGAAACCACTCGGCAACGCAGCCGACGTGCAAGATGTCAGTAAGTTCTTTACATCTCACAGACTCTCTGTACTAGCCATACAGGAAATACACAGGACCCCCACCGATCGATTCGAGACTTGGGCACAACATAACAATTCCATCATGCATACCAACATCGAACCTGACGGAACTCCGTTGAGCGGTAGGTCTCACTAGCTTAGTACGGTTGTAGAACATCTCTGAAAAACTTTAGACAGCCAAGTGTGTAACAACTCATTTTTAGCCCGACCCTCTCACTTATCTTAAACGGCCTGATGCCGGAAGAGTGATTGCATTCGGGAAATATTTAACCGTCCCTCCGTGGACGGCTCCCGGAGAGGAAGCATTAATGATGAGTCAGGTAACAAATCCATTTTATTATGGAAAATTGTAAACCTGCAAGGTGTAACTCTGAGCGTTGTGCGAAAAAAATGAAAAACTCTTCATAATATTTTTACAACTCCAGGTGTTCCAAGGCAACTCTGATAGAAACACACACGTCATCCGTGATTTCCCACGCCCTCTGGTGGCAAGATACTTCCGGCTTGTTGTTCAAACATTTCATTCTTATTGCGCACTCCGAATGGATTACGTCACATGCTAAGTAGATATCTGGTAAAAATTATCAAACTTCAATTCTGGCATATGAAATATTTTGGAAATTGAAATCAACAATAGTTGCTGACAATCAACTGTAACAATCGATAATATTCGCCTTCGATATCATTCATTATCATCAGTGATACTACTTCTGTTCAGCTCAAATTGATGAGACGTTGCTTTTACGTCAAATGACATGGATAGAAAAGTTTTATTATTGTTTATCGACAGCAATGAGCAGCAAACCTCGGATGTCTGATGATTATTAACAATTTGTCGTGTAATCCTTGCCCAGTGTGGCTGGTGTTCTTCACTCATTTAAATTAGTTGCCCAATAGTGTTTAATATAAGTATAACCCCGTTTCGAATGACTGCACAGAGCTTCACTCTCGCCTATATTGTTCACTGTTTGAACGATGTAGAGTTTCTACGAACATTTTATAACTTCTTCTGTAACAATCGAATTGCACGTGACCAACATCGAATGGAAAATTACTTCAACCATCTTTGAGCCCTCCATTGTGACGTATCAATGCAGCTCGTTACAGATTGGTGATCGTCGGCGAGTGTTTGAAACATTGAACAATCCTCATTACAATCGTAGAATAAACAAGTAATGGTAATTGATTGCTTTGAAATTTTATACAACTGCAATCGTAAGCTTAATTGCATAACAAGCAGACTATTGTGATTAATGACATTGTCATTGTACTCAAACAATCTCAGATGAGTAATATTCAATAACCTTGGTCACAATCGTAGAATAAGCAAGTAATTATAATCCATTGATGTGAAATGTTGTGCAACTGTAATCGTAATCTTAATTACATAACAAGTAAACTTTTGCATTTAATGACATTGGAATTGTAATCAAACAATTTTTGATAAGTAATTGCTTCGAGCTGAATAACAATCCTTTGCTGAATTGGAAATATTTTTCGGGAGTTTGCTGGAAAACGTTTTGTTTGAACGAAAAACCATGTGGATTGTTTTTAAATGATAAAATTTATTTTTCCATGTTCTATTAAACTTTTCCGCCAAAATTGCAACAATGAAGCCACGATTTGATATTGTGCGCTAATAAAATATCATGTGAACTTTATCAGTTGTCTACAAGGATTATCGCGTATGTTGACAAATTTGTTTGTACTCAGATTGTAAATACACAAATTGGTGCAATAGATTTTGTGGAAGTTTACTCATGGATCACATCCTTTGTTAACATGTGAGTCTTAACAAATTCATTATTGATGCGTCACCATACTAAAAAATGTTTTTATTTCAACGCAATGAAAAAAAGTGTGAAAACTTCCTACCTAACTGGATGAGTGTGACCAATGTTGACACAGTTGTTTATATTCGGATTGTAAATAAACAAATTGCTGCAATAAATTTTGTGGAAGTTTACTCATGGATAAGTTACAAAGCTGGTGACGTAAGAAAGTCAAAGCGACACCTAGTGGAGGGAATAAAAACTCATAAAATTAAAGTAAAAGTAACTAAAGCCACTGTTAGTTACCGCATGGTAATCATAGCTACTGCAGTTGAAAAAAAATGCTAAACGGTAGTTCAAAAATGTAATTAAGCACTAAATAGAACACGACCTCTGAACCTATTTCATCATTTAAAAATACCATTTCTGTCTGATTGATTAAAGCTTATGTTTGATTTTTAAAATAATATGATCTACATAGACTACATGTTGCCCAGTGTCATTTCATGATGACTTATTATATTAAATTAAGATTAAGCCCTCTATAAAATTGAGGCCAACTACAAACACAGTGACTTGTTGGTTTGAACCATTCTTACGAATCATAGACTTGAAAGGCAAAACTTAAAGCATCAAGTATTTTGGAAAAAAGAAACAACAACAACGCTTTAGGGCGATTTTTTTTGTCGTTTCCAGGCTTACACCCGGTGGTTGAAGATTTAGATTAAGTGGACGGGAAGGCAAGGAAGCCAATCTTCGTGTCCACCTTTAGGCATGCCTTTAAGTGTCTTGCCAAAGACACAGCTGCATGCTCATGAGCGGTGTCGAACCGGCGCCCTTCCATTGCCGTTTCAGCGCTCTCACCACTCGGCTAGGCAGCCGGCGCTTTCGGGCGATTTAAAGTTAAAAACCTACGTGTCTGAACCACTTGGCCATAGCGCTGAAACAAAAATAGAGAAAACAATACGTTTTTATGTAATCAGCTCTGCATTTGTGATTATGCAATAGAAAGCCTCTGTGGTTAGGCTACTAAAATTTTAAAAAAAGTAATCCTTCCTTTGAAGGAATGTATGCAACTCATGCCGGTAAATTTTGGAAACGCTCCACACCTGCAATTCACATATTTTGTGTTTGGACACAATTTTAGAGAACGCTTTATTTAGTATAGCCTAATGCTTTATCCAGTAGGCCTATATTAAAGGGCGGGGAAAGCCAAATTAACTTTTTGCGAGTTTTTTGTTTCAGCGTGATGTCATTGTGTACAACATGCATTTTAGCAAAATAAAAATCCAAATATTGTAGCCCTCGTCTCGGTAAGATCGCTTTTGTTTGATACCCGTTTGCGAGGTCTCGCGCGCATCAAGCTGTGATGCTGTTTGCTGTGACGTCACAAGGTACATATAGTTGTGACCAAAAGTTTAAGACCAGACTTGATTTATGACCATTTTTGCATTACTTCAAAATACTGCATCATATATTGTTTCAGTTGCATCATCTTTATGCATCATCTTATATCTTATATTTTAATTACTACAATGACTTAATTAAACTTTTTCTTCATATATTTCATCTTGATAAAGATAAATTATAGTCTTTTTGTCGCATTGTAGTAGTTTGTTTCCCCAGCCACATTGTGATCTTGCATGAATGCATGGCTGTTATTAGTGTCAAAGCAGCCATTGCTAAAAAGCTTATTACGTTACAATCGAAATTTCTGACTTCGGCCTGTCGCATCATGAGACTTTCTTTTTTGTTTTAGTCTTGGATCAAGGCCAAGACTCTTGGTAGAGAGAAAAGCAGCGATTGCGACAATTTTTCTAATTGTGTTAATTAGCTCAGATGTAATCTATTTACTTCGCTCAAAGTGCGTCTGGCAAAGTGTTATCTTGATGTGGGTTGTATTCAAATAAACAATTGAGACAACATTTTTCATATTTTTTATGTAACCCAATCATGTACTGTATGTAAAATCTCCGTTTCTTTCGTCACTTCAAAACTAAATAAAAACTTATGCTTTGGCTATTTTAGGTTCTATATTTTGGCTTATAGCCTAATCTTAATTATACTATACTGTGGCCCTCGAACAAACTCAGATTCTGAATGCGGCCCTCGAGATAAAAGATTTGCCCACCCCTGATCTAGATTATTTTTTTAAAAACCTAGATGAAGACAGTCCTAATGAATACTAAAGCGTTATCGCATGATAGTCGACTGTACTATGTCCTACAATACAAAATGTTTTCGATATAAGCAAGTTTGGCTGTTGTAATCTACGAAACTAGCCTTCGGCGATGGGCTTCGCAAACCACTCCTGGCACACAGGCATGAACAACTAAATTTGTATAATGCTGGCTGCAAGATGCGTCTTCATTATGGATGCCTTATAAATTTGCGCATTCACTAGCAACCAAGCCCATCTCGGCTAGTTAGGTCTCCACAGTCTCCACTAAGTTCGACTCCAACTGACGTCATATCACTAGGTGGCGTTGACGAGTTTGCCACTTCCAGGTAGCGTGAGAGAGAAGCGCTAGAGAGCGTGGGAAAAGGGTCGGTTTCTCGGCTTTGGGCCTCAATTGTAAGGAAGTGAGTTTTTCAACAGACACCGGATGTCTTGGCAATGGATTCTAGCCAATGTTAATTTGATCGTGCAGTAGCACTTTAACAACAAGCAATCAAGAAATGGAACTAGGCTAAATATATGTATCAAATAAAAGTGTTATTCTCCAACAATGAAATAAGTTCAGCTGGTTGTGCTCTATGTTTAGTGTTTAAATGAATTTTTAAAGAACGTTTGGCCTGGCAATTTTTTCATCGACACTGTGCGTAGTTGCCACGCGGTAACTGGCGATAGAAAGAGTTCCAAAAAATTTATGAGAAACAAATTCGCAACCAGGCGTGCATTAGCGGTTTAAAGCTTTAACCTATCATTTATCAAAGGTTTTCTCAGTTCAAGGATAAGGATTCCACAATCAATCAAACCCACTCTGCTAAGCCTCACCTTGTCAAAGTTATTTTTTGAAAATTAGTAATGCTCAAATGATAGATAAAATTTAATGAAGAAAAACTGTAATTCATTAAATAAACAGAAAATTTATTTCACTCAGCAAAACATTGTCCATTGATCTTCCAAATAAACGTTGTTATGCATAAGCAGGCCAGTTGAGAAGATAATTTGGGCCCGGTACCAATGAGATTTTTGGTTCCAAGATCAAGATTATTCTAAGAAAACATCCCAAGCATATGCGGTGGCTTCTTCAAGCTCTCTAGCCCCATGAAAAGATTAAAGGCCTCTAAAATCTTTCCGGGCCTAAGTCCAAAAGTACTGCCTGGACTGGACCCCATTGTGAACGCTACTGTACATACGGTACAAAATAACAATGGTCGTAACAATGCAATCGAGCATATGTAAATCAGAATATTAAAAACGTTTTTTGTAGTTGATGCCAAATATCAGTTAAGGGAATCAGGAAGTCAGGTAGTTATTACCTAATCTAGCCTCCTGAAAAATTCAGTTGTGTTTGATTGGCGAAACATCAAAATAAACGTAGATTATCACCTGAAGCACTTTGTGGTAGTTTAGTTTTGCAATCTTTTTTGAAAAAAAGGTGAAAAATGTGCAAAGAAGAGGTTTAAAGCCACTAATTGACAAAGGAAAATTCAAAACCTCAAACTTCCGGAATAGAAAGAGTTTGTAAAAAAGTTGTATCAATTTTGTGCCAAGGGAAAGCTAAATTTCAAGTTAGTCCCGGTTTTGTTGTCACATACAAAGGGGGAAAAAATTCATATTAAGTGGACAGAAAAAAAGAATGTTGTTCAGTTTGTTTTTTATTTCTATATAATTACCCGAAAGTCCTGTCAGCTGCGTAGCCGTGAGAACGTCTGCTCGACCTTCGAATGAACATCGCTTCGACACCGCTGCAGAGCACGCGGCGGTGTCGAGATACAGACATTTACTGTAATAACATGCCAAAATAAATAGCAGCTTACTCGTAGACTAATATGTTCCTTCGCTGCTTCCTGTTGTAGCGCATATGTGATCGCAGTGTACTGCATGCTGTCGTGATGGTCACAAAATAAAAACGTGACTCCATGCAGTAACCAGTTTGATGTTAAAAGCAGTTAAGCAGTTATGTCCTCCCCGATAGCTCAATTGGTTAGCGTGTAACTTTAACGACGTACTTCAAGATCACGCGGCGCAAGTTCGACTCTCGGGGTGAGCAACGCACGTCAAGGACAGCTCTCCATTTAGCGGCATCTAATGGATGGAATAGTTCCCAACAACAAGACTTCAACAATCGGAAACTTCACTCTGTCAATCTCGGTGGCCCGGCCTGGGTCAGTGATTCAAAGCCTCTACAAATATACGAAACTGCCAGGATTAAGCTAGTGCAAGAAGCTTTCTCAGTCCGAGGATAAAGATTCAATCAATCAAAATACTTATTTCACTGTTTCAAAATATCACATTCATTTTGAAAAAAGACGTCAATACTCTTAACCCTTTGCTTTTCAACCTTTTTTTGGAAGTTAACTGCTCAAGAGGGGGCCGTTTTTGGATCAAATTCAATCAGCTGTTACGTGTTATCCGCTGGTGCTATTTCAACAGAAGTTGCACTGGTGTGAAAAAAAATCATTTGTCTATAAGTTTGAAAAGTCATTATTCTAAAATTTTATATGTTAAACTTGATACTTCAATTTTTGCAAAGGTACCCAAAAACGACAATTTTGATTTAACTTGCCGCCTTTAATTACCATGCTAATCCGATTTCATGCAAATTTCTGAATAACAAAGAGTTCGATCAACCGCACGAAGTGTATGTGCAATGTGCCAAATCATTGCATTGATGAAGATTTAAGACTTGCCAGCAAATCTTATTGCAGGTTGTACTCACTGATTCTGAAATAGTTACAATCAGAGTAATATTGTTACACGAATTTGAAAAAAACAAAACTGCGTTTGTTGTTTTACATTTTTGTCCTAAACTAATGCTTTCCGAAACTCATGGCTAGCTTCTAGTTTTATGGAACCAAACTTCACATAAGTAACACCTTAGCATGCTTGAATAGCTGTTTACATCTTCGTTTGTATATTTCAGGTCTACAATTGATATGAAACTAGCAGGTCTGCAATTGGTCTACAATTGATATTTTAGGTCTACACTTAGTATGAATATTTTTAGTAGAGAGAAGACAATTGAACAAGTTGTTGATATTATCTGAAATTTCTAAGTTCAAATTAGGTGCTTTTGAAATTGTGGATTTGTGTCAAGTCGCATCACAAATATCATGCAGGCTGCATCATAAGTCATTTCGCTTAAGGGTGTTTATAAACATGACTCATAAATTACAAAAATACAGCATTTACATCAACAAAGCTAAGTTCGAAGCTCACTTTTTATTGAAGATTGTTTCAATCACTTTGAAAATACATTTTTAGTCCGCCAGCGTCGAAACAATGCAACAGCGAATTGAGGAACATGCGTAAACAAAAGAAATGTGAAATAACCCACAGTCAACAAATCTACTTAAATTTAACGTTTACAAATGTTGAATCAATGTAAAAGGACTGGATTGCTGACTGGGTCCTTATTGTTTGAAGCACAAAAAATACGCGTAAAGGCGACAACATCAGCAAGGCAGCGATTATGTTTCTGGCCAAAAAATAAATAACTTTTGACTTCAAAGATAAAAATGATTATAACGAAGCTTAAAAATTTGTCATAAAAAATATTACAGAGATACAATAAACATAATCATTTTGTGCCAAATTGTGAGAAGACTTCCTAGATTCTTTCCAAACATTTGCATGATTGCAAATTATTTTCTATAACTTTATATTGTCAAAAAATGCCTTCTTTGTTGAAACAACGTGGCTACAACTCTATAAAAAATTCTTAGGCCTACTACATTGAAGTAATGAAATTTTTTTTTGTGATTTTGCTGATGACGTTTTACAACATCCGAGAAGTAAAAAATAATAATGGTGAATTATTTTATAAAACCGTGGTTTGCAAGCGCTTCACAAAAAATTGTTCGGGAAAATTTACTGTTAGACGTAAAACGTTTGTAAAAGAAAATTGTCGGTTTACGTATTTATAATGTTTATTGCGCTGTTATCGAATTATAAACTGCCTGTATTGTCTACCTTTGTGGTTGCCGGCCAGCTTAGACCAGCATGCAAACTACGCGTTTTTGGTATTTGCATCGTGCTATGATTCTCGAAAATTTCCCACAAGGTCTTTATTTTTATCGTGATATTTTTGTGTTTTTTCTGTCCTAAACTTGAAGTCACTGTGCAGCACAATCCACACTGGTTTTTAGACTCAGTCTTCATTGAAAATCTTTTGTGTAGTGCATCATTTCAAGTCTTGCGCGGACATTTTGCCGAAAGGACATTTTGCCGAAACTCATTTTGCTGAAAGGACTAATTGCCGAAAGGACTGATCTGTTTGTGAATGATATTTATGTGTTAATGATAATACATATAATACATTTGTATAATTTCGGCAATTTGTTCTTTCGGCAAAATGAGTTTCGGCAAAATGTCCTTTCGGAAAAATGTCCGGGTACCAATAGTAGTGACTTCCCCTAAACTATTACACAAACCGCCCAGAACCAGCGATTAATGTATCTTACAGCCGTTGAGAGGCGGTTATTGCATGAGTGGAATTATTAGATGTCTGACTACATTCATGCCAAAGTTGAGCAAATTCTGCTTTCGGGATCCTTGCCGTTATTTAAGGTATTTTTTGTTGATAAGTTTAGGCAGCATTTTTCCAAGATAAATGAAGACATCGGTATTGTTCGTCACTTAGATTTAGTTTTCTCAGCATTGTTTATTCATTCTTTGATCCACTAGTTTGTCCCACTTTTGGTATAATCGGATCGTTTATAAATGGCGAGTCTTCACAATAGCCGGCTTCTCTTACATTGGCGCAACGTATTCAGATGTTAAATCAATGATCAAGAAAGCTGATTTGTTGTTTGTCTCATGTGACGCTTAGCTGTATGCTTCGTTTACATTACAAAATATTTTGTAGTGTAGACGAATCATATCGTCTTTATTTTGCGCTCTTTGGAACAACACACAGTGCACTGTGAAACAAAAATGAAGGACATAAAAACAAGTAGGCGACATAAAGCAGAAAAGGGACATGTAGCCATCGAGTTAGCTGCTTCGTGTAAATGGAGCTTAACGCATAATTTTGAGTGTATCTCACAATTACTGTTTGCAAAAACGCAATTTTTCCGGCTTCTCCCAAAAGCATTTGCAGTGATACATTTCCTCAATTGCAAGTTTTGTCAATGAGAGCATTTCCATAGAACGTTTATTTCGAAACCATGTTTTCGTGCATTTACCCAAGAGAAGATTTCTTAATGTAACGTTTTGTATTCGTCAATGAATATTGTCTGGTTGAAACAACTGTTTTGAATAGTTTGTGGCCTACATAGCCTACTATTTTAATCGTGGATTGCTATTCTTCGTAGAGCTGATAACGCAAAAAACGTTTGCTCTTATTGTTTCTAATTAACAGCTTTGTGATCACTGGCTTTTCTTTTGTAGCATTAGAAATAACGCGCTTTGTATTATTGAGGTCAAACCAAACAAAGGAAACCAAGAGGATGTTTCTCTCTGCTCGCGCATATCGATTCACGAAGCAATTATGAGCTTCTTCTCTCGTATTGTCGCTATATGTCAGGGCATCCGTTGGTTAGCCACTGCCTGGTGTCGTCATCGATGGAAATTAGGCCTTCCATACCATGGGGTGGTCCATATAGCCGGCAATCCTTGATAATGTGGGCTGCCGTCTGCATTTTGCCACACTCACAAGCAGCACTCTCTGCCAAGCCCCAGCGCAACATGTCTGCACCATAGCGTCCAACACCAGTGAGCAAACGGTTACGCCTTGATGAGGCAAGTCTAGAGAGATCATGTCCCAGCTGGTTTTCGGACGGGGATCTGAATACTTGGCGAAGTGGGGACGTGCTGCTTAACCATTGTTCACACCACGCCGCGTGGCACCACTGTTTGCTAGGGCTTCCACCAGAGGCTGCCAGAAGGTCTTGTGCAGCGCGTACAAATGGCTTTCTTGATTTTAGCCGCTGCTTTGGTGGATATCTCAGCGTGGTTGTGTGTAGCGGATGGCCAGGGTTTAGGGCTTTACGTCTCAGGGAAAGAACAGCACGTTGGCGCCGTAGTGCAGCTGGCTCAATGTTTGCAAGGACAGGCAAACAGTCAGTTGGAGTTGGGCGGAGGCAACCTGTGACAGTTCGCAGGCAGTTGTTGATTGGTACATCGACAAGGTCAGTATGGGCACTTCTGCACCAAGTAGCAGCACAGTATTCAGCAGGGGCGTAGACTAAGGCTAAACCACTTGTTCTCAGCACTGAGGGGCTAGCTCCCCACCTTGTACCAGCAAGACGTTTCATGAGAGCAGTACGAGCTGTCACTTTTCCGCGTAAGTGTTCTAGGTGTTTGCGGTATGTAAAGGACCGATCAAGTCGAACTCCAAGGTATGTGGGTGTGGCTTCGAAAGGAAGTGTTCGGCCGTTATTTTGGATGTTAATTTTCCTGTTTGAGTCTCTATTACATAGGTGGAAGACAGAAGTCACGGTCTTCGCTTCACTCAACTTGAGGCGCCATTGGTGCAGATAGGAAGATAGAATGTCCATATCCTTAGTCAAGGTGTTCTGCACTGTTTCCCATTTGCGGTGAGAATAAAGAATAGCCAGGTCATCTGCGTATGCGTATTTATTAGAGGAAGTATTTGGAAGGTCATAAATGTAAATGTTGAACAACATTGGGGAGAGAACAGATCCCTGCGGAACTCCGTTTTTTAAACGTCTCTGTCGGCTTTTCTTTCCGTCGCTGGTTTTAAGGATGAAGCTGCGGTTGGAGATGAGTTCTACAATAAACTTAACCATGTGTCTATCTGGGATTATCTGCAGCAGTTTGTAAGTGAGACCCCTATGCCAAACAGTATCACATGCCGCAGTAAGGTCGAGGAAGACCGCTCCCGACTTCAAATTGGCCTCAAACCCATCTTCGATGTTTTGTGTCAGCAAGGTTACTTGGTCGACTGTTGATCTTCCTCTCCTAAACCCCGCCTGTTCTTGTGGGAATTTGGGGTCAATAACGGGTTCCATTCGTCGGTGTAAGACGCGCTCCAATAGTTTGAATGGCACGCACAATAGGGAGATGGGGCGATAGCTCTTTGGGTCAGTTACCGATTTGTTTGGTTTTGGGACTGCAACAATCAATGCTTTCCGCCAGAGTTTAGGGATCTTTAGGGTTCGCATGCAATGAGAATAAAAATTTCGTAGCCAAGCAATTATGAGCTTATGGCTTGTTATCGCAATGTAATCCATTTCACGCTTTGCTGGAAGTTTGCTAGAAATAGCAAAAATTCACCAAAATCTTGAATTTACAAGAAAACTACACAAGTTTTAGCATCAAATTTAATATCATCAGATCCGCCGGGCAATTTTAGGAAAAGTCAAGAAAAACCAAGTGCATGGCGTTACTGTGCTTCAAATAATCAAAGGAAATATGAGGGGGCAAAATCTGGCCTCCCTTTGAGGAGCAAAGTGTTAAAGCCTTTGATCCAATTGGTTGATTCATTTGTCTTTCCAGCCGATACAGTCTTCATGCACTTCATGGGATTGATCATTGATTTCTTATGTAGCCTATTTAGCCCTAAAAAAATGGCCTGGCAAAGTCTGGCTCTTACTGTAGATTGGATGTTTACTGCAAATATAAATCTGTAGCCTTCTCTAGTGTTTTTTTCTTGGCAATGGCTTGTTGGACACGGGGTTGGACAGTAGACACCTTCAGCATTCTCACTAGTTCACTACACACTAAATAAGAATAAACACAAAATTCCAGCCTATTGCGCAAAATCAGATAAACCTGTTGGCTGAATAGTGAAAGCATATCTGATTCCTAAAACGTTCAACACCTGTTGGAAGCATGCAGTTGTGTCTTGGAAAGACACCGGATTAGTTCAGTTCAGTTGTTTTTATTTCTGACCTCATATCAAAAACAATACACGTCAACATAGCAAAGGTCGACAAAAAGGCAGAAGCGACAAAATATTGTTTCAGTTGCATCATGTTTATGCATCATCTTATATCTGATGCAGTATTTTGAAGTAATGCAAAAATCGTCATAAATCAAGTCTGGTCTTAAACTTTTGGCCACAACTATATGTACCTTGTGACGTCACAGCGAACAGAATCACAGCTTGATGCGCAACGAGACCTCGCAAATGGGTATCAAATAAAAGCGGCCTTAGCGAGACGAGGGCAACAAAATTTGGATTTTTTTTTATTGCTAAAACGCATGTTGTACACAATGACATCACGCTGAAACAAAAAACTCGCAAAGTTAATTTGGGTTTCCCCGCCCTTTAAAGATATAAAGGGAAAATAAGAAAAAAAGAAAATGCTACAAACAAAAAAATAAACAATGTTATATTTAGGCTATAGCTTCATTAGCCCAAATAGCTTTAGCTGATATATTTAAGATTTGTATGGGCAGTTGCTATGAAGATCGGCCATGGTGCGTTATCAAGAGTGCTGATGGTCGTGAGGGGAACACGTCTTGTTGCGTTTAGCTCATAGCAAAGAAGAGCAAGGCAGGCAAAGAAAACCCCACAAAGATATCCTACCACGGGCAAAGCCATTTCAAGCGCAACGCACCAGGCCTTGCACGGCTCACAAAATAGATAGGCTATAACTTGACGACATGAAAACAATGACAAAAACAAATAAAACCAACCAGCAAAAAAAACGAAACCAAGATGAAGTGAAACATTTTGTTTGGTGTTTAATAGGTGTCCAATACAGATAAATAACAGTGAACGAGGATACAGTTGTTATTGCCGCTTAACTGTTGGGCGAGGTGGATGCCAAAGATTTGCAAAGGAATGAAAGCAGACTCAAACCTTACCACGATTACCGCACATGCATTGAATCAATCTTCTGAAACATTACGTCATCGGAAGGTCTAAGTGCTTCTGATGACAATCGTGATTATCATCAAAAGAAGCAAAATAAGCTTCATGGCGTTTTAACGGATGTGACGTAAATAAAGCAATTTTAAATTCATACATGGATTGAAACGCGGATATATTTTTTTCACAATCGACCAAATAGATCATTTTTACAATTTGTTATCTCAAGGTACAAGTCATAATTGAAAATCTAACGTTGTTGAACATTTCTACGATAAAAATGAACAATAGAGCTTCGGTAGAGAGTTTGTCTTGTTGAACCATAGGCATACGAAGCCGAGCAACGTGATCAAGTTTAACATCTTCAAGTTTATTACATTTACATAAACATAAAACTACGCAACAAATTAAGTATCAAACGTTTTCGACATCACAAAATGTCCTCTTCAGGAATAACAATATACAATTTTACTACATCTGAATACAATATAATGGTTATTATAACTATAAACAGGAAAAAAACAAAAACTGCACAGTACTTCTGACTAGCTCAAACTCAACGATATAGGCTCTGCGAGAATCAAAGGTAACTGCATCAAAAGGTGTTGAACAGATCACATGATGTGATAGAAAGGCAAAGCAGGGATATCTAGAGAAGGGGATATGAAGGCTCGCAGCGATTGCCTTATTCTCGTGACACTACCAGGGCGGTAGTTTGTAGTGCTTTAAACATGTGGTTCTTTTTAAAATCGTAGAAAGTTTTGTAGTGCAGCTGGTACAATGAGCTACAGAAGACAGTTAGCAAACGTTACGTAGAGCATATTCAAAGAATACTTGTCTACAAAGTCAGTTGAAAAGTTGCCAGTAAGCTGTTTTTTATAACAAAGCTTTTGCAGTAGGCTAGATGTAAAGCAGGTATATGAGTAGTTGAATTAACAAGCAACTATGAGTAGCTGTAAATATCCAGGCCTGATGCTAATAGCGCAATGCAAGTTATCATAACCAGATTTATTAAACTACTATCGGTGCCAATTGTCATTTTACAATAAACACAAACTATTTACGATAAACAAAAGCCCTTCTATTGTCAGACGTAATAAAATCCTTCGTATCCCCTTCCTTAAATATCCCTGAGGCAAAGTGCGAAAAAAAACTAATTTTAAAATACAGACAGCAAGAAAGATGAGCCGTAAGCATACAATTGTCTGTTCAAAGGTGGATTGTTACGTTTTATGTACAAGGCTTCTAAGATTTTAGTTTGATACTCAGACCTGCCTCTGGATATGATCTCAAAATGTTTGATCGAAACGTTGTTTTTACATTCTGTACACGAGAAAATATGATCTTTAATAGCACTTTTCTGTATGGAATTGAAGTTCAAGTGTTTCCCAGCTCTAGTCGATAAATGTCTTGTTGACATACCGATGTATGTCAGGCTTGCATCACGCAAACAACTGAATTTATACACAACATTGGAACATAGAGCAAAGGGCGTAGATGACTTTAGCTTAAAATATCTGCCTACTTTGAATGTTCTATATATACAGGGTAAATGTCACAATCGAATTTCTTTTTAACAATTTTAGCTAGATTTTCTGAAAATCTTACCGAATCTTTTCCCAAGAATGGTATTTCAAAAAAGTTGCTAAAATCGTCTTCTTTGCGTATATCTTTCGGTTTTTTTATTCAAAAAAGCTTTCAATACTTTCATCATCATCATTATGTTCCTTCCTCGTATTGAGGGTGGATACAATGCGCCATTGTTCGTAGGTGATTTAATAGTTTATACTATACTTTATACTTATACTCAATACTTTATCAAAGAAATATGACGGCTATCCATTTGGTACTACTATTAGTTTCATTGTGGAACAATAAATCCGTCGAACAAACCAAACGGGCACGAGATAAAAGACATAGAAGTAATCCAGATTTCCATCTATTTGGGCAAAAAGCGTTGTAATTTAAAAATAGGCCAGTGTTGGTGGGTTTTTGCCAGATCTGTGTGTCAAAGGAGTCACAAGTCAAAAATGAACAAGTTTGTGGAATGCGTAGTTTTAGCTCTTTGCCTTTCAATTCCAGCAAGCCACGAAGAGCTGACAACTCTATGCAGAACATTTGATCCCGAAAAGGAACCTCCACCAAGCAGCAAGTGTTCTGAGACCGTGTATGTGCACTTAAACATCCAGCAAGGTGGACAGAATTCTCTCGGTGAGTTCAAGAAAGAAGATATAAAGCAAATTACCAAGCAGATCGTTCAAGGTAAATTGTTGCTTTTGTGTTTGTTTGAATTATTATTGTTTACTGATTTGCTGGCTGAGTTCCATATTGTTACGTCAGTGTCCTAGTCAGTGGCGGCTCGTGCCATGGGGCTGCAGGGCTGCAGCCCCACCTAAAAAAAAGAGAACAGGGACAATATGTTTTCCTTTGTGTTTGTCTGACCCGGATACTTTTATCATTTAAGAATTGCGGATCGAAAATTAAAATATTAAAAAAAAGTTTCGTTTGGCAACACCGACTTTGGGCAAACTGCTCTGCAGCCAGAGATTCTGGATTTCAAACGCTCTGATTGGCTAAAAATTATCCTTGAAGCTCCACCTCTTTTGGTATTTTACAGCAATTTTTGAATCTGTCGGGGCTGCATGGAAAACAGTCCTATCTAACAGAATAACTTTACAGACGTTTTAAAGTTAGTTTTTATTTCGCAGAGTAGCGATGAGCCATGAATGTAGAAGTGTTAGCTGTAGAGTTAGGGCAATCAACTTTTGTGTGTTGATATACACTTTCATGTGTTGATATAATTGTGATGAGTATTGAATTCTTATTGTTGATTCACTGTTTCAGATAAAATATCGTCACTGAATAAGCAACTCACAAATACGTCAGGTAAATGTAACTCTGTATTTCAAAATCCGAATGAAACTGTTTACCAGGGATTTGATAAATAAAGTAACTTGCGTTTTTCTGGTGATTATAGGCTACTAAGTTACCTCCTGATGTTAAAGATGATACCTAGCTTTTATTACCGTCGTTTCGTCAGTCACACTGGGCTACCTGTTCAGCAAAAATGGTACAACACAAAAACATACTGACGAAATGAATAAAATAGCAAGGAGTCGTGCTGACTGACGAAACGTCGGCAATAAAAGCTAAGTATCATCTTTAACATCTGTATTTTAATTTTTATTAATTTAAAACTTAATATATTTTAATTTTATCTTCGATAATTTTTTAGTATTACTCCATTTCTTTTATGTGTCTAACAATGGCAACAGTTTTTATTTATTTTTCAGACAAGATAGCGGCTCTAGAAGGAAGACTGGTGTCACAATTTACAGGTAAACACAAATAGACTCGACTTTATATCTGTTATTAAGCCTACTTCTTCAGCCAGTCTAATATTTGATATTTTAGTATTACTCGACATAATCATTCCGCAAAATGAGAACTTTAGGCAATTTGACCGGAACAAAAACCTCATGCAAGAATATTTCAGCAAAGGAAATTAATTCCTGTATGCACAATCACGATACAGAATACACCGGTCTCACAAGTAATAGTTTCAACGATCTTGGCTCCATAGTTACTTCAAATGGTCGATGCTGGAGCGATGTCAAATCAAGAATTTCACAATCCAATCAAATTTTCACCAAAATGACCAATCTAACTCAATATCTAAGAAGACTAGAATAAGAATTTTGCAGGTGTACAAGTGGTCAGTTGTGGTGTATGGCTGTGAATCCTGGACTATATAGGCTACCCGCAGATAGAAAAGAAGATCAACGGTGCTGAAATTTGGTTCATACAGAGATTTATGGGAATTAACTGGATTGATAGGATCACTAACGAAGAAATGAGGAGACACTCTTAGTGTACTTCTAGCATCCTCATAGAAACTGTTAATAAGCTGCGCCCTTTTGGGGCAAATTTTTAATTTCAATTGGAGGGATATCTAAATAACTGTGTATGCCTGAAAAATGAAGGCATGCAAAAAAAATGTTTTCGTCAATGTTTAGACCCTGCTGTCGGCCCCGGAACATTTACAGGTTACCGGAATTTTAAAATTCTTATACAATCTTAATCTTTTGTGCTAGGTAGAGCATGTTGGTATTCATTTCTATTGTTTTTGGACAATTAATCCATTTATTAAGTTTACAGACAAATTTAGACATGTTTTAAAATTTTAATTTTTGCAACGATGACATATTTTCTTGCATTTTATGTAAATTTTTGTGGTTTCTGAAGCTTATGATAGTAGCAAGTTGGATTTACTGGTTCTGGTACATTCTGAAGCAATATAAATAGACTCATTAGTTAAACATTTTACAAAAACAATGTCTAAGGAAGTCCAGATGAAAAAATAGTATTATAATTCATATTTATATAACAAACTACATCACAGGCATGTATGCTGGTTCTCACCCCATTAACTTGATTCCGATTATACCTTCCAGGATACTACGAAATATACCTACCTGACTTATTCTATTGAATGTATTGTATTAGCTGAGTGTAAGAATGGCATAACGATCTTCAATAAAGGATGATCCTTTAGAAATTGGAAGTATGATATTCAGACATTTTCTCTATCTCCGTACATTTCAATTTATGAATTCAACAACATCTAGTCAACTGCACAATTAACTCTACAAAGAAATCATCAACATATATTCATCTGCATCTATAGCAGCCACAAAGTGGAAGAAAACCATCATAGACCAAATAAAAGAGCTTGAAACCAAAAGAAAGACTGTGAACAAAAACAAGAATAACCAGTAGATTCTTAGGTTCAATAATTTTTTTTTAGGAAACTTGTCTTAACTTTAAAATTTGTATTCTACAGGAAACTGTGTTGCTGAACGTGTCATGGATCATCTAACCTCATTGAAAATTAACATATCTAACATATGTATGTGTTATTTGAGGAGATGGTACAAACTCTAATACTAGCTGGAAGGATGGTTCAATGACCCATATCGAAAGAAGTATAGGAAGACCTTGTCAGCATGTAGTTTGCTTACTTCACCACTGCAAGTTACTACTTCACAAACTTTTTGAACACATTGATGGATCAAGTTCAGGGCCAAACAGTTTTAATGGCCCAATCGAAAAAATGCTTGCCAAAAATGTATGGGAAATGGAGCCACTACTATTTGAACCACTAAATAATATGATGCACCAAAATATCCTGAAATTTCGGTTCAAGTTGAGCAGAATCTCTCAAATGATGCAAAGCACCTGCATAAGCTGGGCAAGGCGACCAATAGTGGAAATCTTCCAGAAAGTTTGATCAAGAAAAAAATAGGCTCACGATGTCACTCGCGTTGGTTAACTCTAACTTATTGAACCTAAGAATATGCTGGTTATTCTTGTTTTTGTTCACAGTCTTTCTTTTGGTTTCAAGCTCTTTTATTTGGTCTATGATGGTCTTCTTGCACTTTGTGGCTGCTATAGATGCAGATGAATATAATGTTGATGATGTCTTCGTAGAGTTGATTGTGCAGTTGACTAGATGTTGTGGAATTCATAAATTGAAATGTACGGAGATAGAGAAAATGTCTGATTACATTCAAACGAAGTGGAAGTTCGGATGTTTTCAGTGATTCATATGTTTCTAAGTTATTTCTAAAAGATCATCCTTTATTGAAGATTGTTATGCCATTCTTACACTCAGCTAATACAATAGCCTACATTCAATAGAATAAGTCAGGTAGGTATATTTCGTAGTGTCCTGGAAGGTATAATCGGAATCAAGTTAATGGGGTGAGAACCAGCATACTACTTACATTCCTGTGATGTAATTTGTTATATAAATAAGAATTATAATTTTTTTTTTCATCTGGACTTCCTTAGCTATTGTTTCTGTTAAAATGTTTAACTAATGAGTCTATTTATATTGCTTCAGAATGTACCAGAACCAGTAAATCCAACTTGCTACTATCATAAGCTTCAGAAACCACAAAAATTTACATAAAATGCAAGAAAATTTGTCACCGTTGCAAAAATTAAAATTTTAAAACATGTCTAAATTTGTCTGTAAACTTAATAAATGGATTAATTATCTGCAAATAGGTAACCTGCAAATGTTCCGGGGCCGACAGCAGGGTCTAAACATTGACAAAAAAAAATTTTTTTTGTATGCCTTCATTTTTCAGGCATAAACAGATATTTAGATATCCCCCCAATTGAAATTAAAAATTTGCCCCAAAAGGGCACAGCTTACTGTTATAAAGGCAAATGACATGTATCGGGCACGTCTATCGCCAGTGCGAAATTGAGCATTCGGTAATGATGGGGCGGTTTCCTGTTCAGAGACATACCATGACGTCAACGGTGGAAATGAAATGGAATGAATGAAAACGGCTGGAATGTTTTAACACGTACAAAAGGGATTTTATAAATTTAATACGAACAATGGACAATTAATAATAATTGGACAAACAAATGGAAATTGTTCCTGTACTGCATTGATGATAGATTATTTAAAAAGTAAACCTGTTTGAAAATATAACATTTTCGTTTTATCAAGTCGTCGGTTATGTACATCAGTTTAATTTCCCACTACCCAAACAATACTCGGCCTATTTATTATTGTTTACAAAGAATGGTTTGAAACACAAAGCACATTTTTGTTTTTCGTCAACAAAACAAAAATAAACTGCATCGCACCGTATTGAATAGCAGTAAAGGCTGTAAACAGTCAAATAGTTTTCAACAACTTTTGAACAAACATTAAACATTGTTCCAGCGGTTCGATTGCCGCTTCTGGAAGTTGTGTTGCGTTGTTCTTACGTTATTCCACCTTTATTTTCAATGGCGTGACCTGCCTGCTCACGCAGACTTAAAAATTAGATCAGCGCTTCTGCATTATACTCAGTGGAGGCTCGTGCCATGGGGTTGCAGGGCTATAGCCTCACCTGAAAGAAAGAGAAGAGGGACAATATGTTTTATTCTGTGTTTGTCCGACCCGGTTACTTTTTTCACTTAAGACTTGAAGATTGAAAATTAAAATATTAAAAGTTTCGTTTGGCAACACCGATTTTAGGAAAACTTCTTTGCAGCACGAGATGCTGGATTTCAAACGCTCTGATTGGCTAAAAATTATCCTTGAAGCTCCACCTCTTTTGGTATTTTACAGCAATTTTTGAATCTGTTGATGCTGCATGGAAAACAGATCCACCTAACCGAATAACTTTACAGACTTTTTAAGTTAGTTTTTATTTCGCAGAGTGGCGATGAGCCATGAATGTAGAAGTATTAGCTGTAGAGTTAGGTTATTCAACAGGTTATAGGAAGTGCTAGTCCAGCCTAGGGCATCTCAAAATCACTTAAACCTTGTATGCAACCAGGGGCGCCGGAAGCGGGGGGGCAGGGGGGGCGAATGCCCCCCTGCCCTCAATTTTTCTGCAGATGGAGGGGCAGGGGGGCAATGGTGCCCTTTTAAAGTCATGTAAGCTACTGCACACTTTGCAATATAACAATTTCTGCTATTCGCTTTTAGCCAAATTATAATCTTTCATTTTTGCCTCAAAATAATATTTACGGCACAAAATTTTGCAAGACAGTACAGGTCTTAAAACTCGTTTTTTTTTCGACAGCCATCGTGGCCTACCGGGAGCTCCTTCTCGGCGGCCAAATCTGCGTGCTTGGAGGCCAAAATACAAAATAAAAATAACGATAGCACAAGTAAATAGAATTAAACTTGCAACAATGCTAAAATGATCACTTAGCGTTGTTGAAGTCTGGGCCTGGGCGACGTCCTACAATAGAATCGCTGCACCACGCAATAACTGCTTTATCGGGATTGTAATCCAGTACTATTCAAACGACACTCACACGAGTGTCTCCAATGTGGCTGATTTTATAAAAGTTCGCTACTCCCCTAGAATTCTTTTTAGCAACGAAAAACAACGTTCGACATGATTGTGTTGACGATGACTGCAAGGTAATAAAATAAGTATTTCAATGATTAAAACATTACTTGTAGGCTTAAACTGTGCTTTAACTGCCCTTTATCAGAACTGACGATGCACTAGCAAGTGCGAAATATTTTTTATGTTACATCTACTGACATCTGATCCCTGTTGCCTTAGCAATTGAGGTTTTAGCTATTTCAATGATGTACATTACTAAAAGACATTACTAAAAGAAGCATAATTTTTGCAAAATATGATCAAAAAGTGTTTTCCCCATTGATGTCAAGTAACTTTGTTCTCCTTTTTAACAACGGTTCAATGTCCGACAACATCGAATCGACATAAAAACGACAATATTGCCAGCCGACGTAAATTAGCAATTCGGATTAGGACTTTGTTAAAATAAACGTCGGGAATTACAAACAAGACTTACAGCGCTGGCGATCGCAGATGGATATTCCATCAATAACAAATATTCCCCACACAATGCAACAGTGGCGATTATGACGCGCTGACCTAACTTTGCGTCACTCTTTGATACTGCATGTTTTCGACAGTTAATCCACGATCATTGTATTGCGAAATTAAATAATTGGCTAGGAGAGACCGGCGGCCAAACTTGGCCGATTGAGGAGGTAGCACCGGCGGTTCATTCAAGCACTACTTAGCGGCCATGGCCGCCGGCTGCTTTAAGGCTTGACAGTAGGTTACATCATTATAAAATAGCATGATGCCCTTCTTTGTATACCGGACACTTGTAGGCTATCATTACTCAATACATAGTGAGCTGATAGATTAGCATTATCGCTATGTCTTACCTTAAAACTTGAAAAAAAATTGGCCTTTTAGTAAACAAAAGTGCCCTTTTTTCGTAATCTTGCCCCCCAGTCAAAAATCGTTCCGGCGCCCCTGTATGCAACGGCTAGGCTAGTCAAGACTAAGCTCAATACCAGTAAAGTTTGTCTCCAAAGCAATATTGTTAGTTTTTGTTTAAATACAGCTTAGGAATACATCAACTTTTCAACAAAGTTTGAATGCAACTTTTCAAAATTTGGGGTAAAAACATGCTCAGAACGCTCCAAACATAATGCAATTTTTCAAATTTTTCTTGGGGGAGACCTTCAGACCCCTCCGCGAAGTCGTTTGCAGCCCCACTGCTCACAAACAGCACCAGCCGCCACTGCACCGATGGTTGCGAGGTTGTGATCATAATCTGATCATTATGAACAGCGATAATTATTATCACTGCGTTTGTAAACCAAACTTGTTATATTTCCACAAGTCGCATTCATTTGTGATATTAGTTGAATGTATTTATTGGTTTCAGTCGCTTCCTGCTCTGTGGGAATGAAGGATGGAAGAGTTCGGGATTCGCAGTTAACTGTTTCTTCCATTTGGAATGACAGCTACATTGGTGCAAATGGACGACTGGATAATACGCGATCTGTTAGAATGGATCCTTTTACGGTGGAAGATGGAGGATGCTGGGGACCTATAGAACGTTAGTTGTGATATTACTGTAGGCTACAGTATAAACAAATAAATCATAGTTATAATAATAACACTGGTCAACAAAAAATTTGTTGCATTTTCAAATTCACTTGATTTTGGGTAATTTTGGGGTGCTGAATCCGAATATGACGTTGTTTTTGGTCTATAGCTTAGATCTATACTTACTGATAGAAATGCACCAAAATATTGGAAAAAACATTACAAAATCATTCGAAAAGCGTCGTGAACAAAATTTCAAAAACTATTTAGGCTATATACATAACAATTAAACGAATCATTTCACAACTACAGTAGTAACCATAGCACTGCCTGCAGACCTATTGCAATTACAAGCATAAATAAGCTCTTTTAACCGTATCTGTCACTGCTTCCTTTTGGCGTCAAGAGTTACTGGCCGAGACCATCAGGTCTACGTCTCTCTGATTGCTAATTACTCCGTCGGCTTATATCAAATAACAACAGGAAAAAGTATGCCGTTGGTCAAAAGCCTTATCTATCGCTTCAATCAATTTATTTCGCAAAATATATTCTGGTTGTGTATTTTAGGTAGAAAAGGTGATAAAGACTCGGTTTTTGACCTAATTTCGCCATTTCTTGGTCAAATTTCTCAGTTGACATTTTATTTTGAAAGTCCTCTTGCATAGAACACAGAATTTCATCAATTTTGTTTTTCCGTTTCTGTGCAAACAGTATTCCATGCACTTTTTGCACTACAAAGCAATTTGCGCAAATAATAAATTACCTTCCTAATTGATGTCTGCCAGCAAAGAATGACTCATATCGCGTTAAAGACCAACTCCCTACCCAGACAGAAAAATCGACGTTGAATCAATGTAAAAATGATAGATTTTGCTGCCTGGGTAGAGAATGGAATTTTAGCGCCTTCGTGTTATGACTGACAGACACAAAATGAAACCGCACGCTAATAGTAAACTGTCAATCAAGCTATTGAATATCAGGAAATTTCTTGCATTTTATAACTGGCTGTGACAAAAGGTTTATTTTGAACTTCACAATTATCCGATACCAACATAATCGGGATTAAAAGTTGGGGCAAGAAAAAAAACTAAAAGTCAAGAAATTTCAGGTTTCTAGCGTCACTGCTTCTATGTGAAAGTGCTGAATTAGCAGAGGGCGAGACCATAAGGTCTACGCCAGTGACAGATACGGTTAAAAGTTTGATGTTGTGAGAAAAGTTTACTGGCTGAAAATAGAAAGCGAAATCCACACTATACATGCTGGGCAAAAATTGGCGTTTGAGGCTCTTGTGTCAGGAATATCTAGAGAAGGGGATATGAAGGCTCGCAGCGATTGCCTTATTCTCATGACACTACCAGGGCGGTAGTTTGTAGTGCTTTAAACATGTGGTTCTTTTTAAAATCGTAGAAAGTTTTGTAGTGCAGCTGGTACAATGAGCTACAGAAGACAGTTAGCAAATGTTACGTAGAGCATATTTAAAGAATACTTGTTTACAAACACAGCTGAAAAGTTACCAGTAAGCTGTTTTTTTTAAACAAAGCCTTTGCAGCAGGCTGGATGTAACGCAAGTATATGGGTAGTTGAATTAACAAGCAACCATGAGCATGCTGTGAATATCCAGGCCTGATGCTAATAGCGCAATGCAAGTTATCATAACAAGATTTATTAAACTACTATCGGTGCCAATTGTCATTTTACGATAAACACAGATTATTTACGATAAACAAAAGCCCTTCTATTGTCAGGCGTAATAAAAGCCTTCGTATCTCCTTCTTTAGATATCCCTGTCTTGCGTTTGTAAGCTTTTTGGGGGCAGTCTCGTTTAATGCTCCAGCAGTAAACCCAGCTCTGCCATCATGTGTCGATTCCATCGGCCTTGGTAACGTTCTTCTACTTTCATAAGATCCTGGTGGAACCGCTCTCCTTGTTCGTCACTGACAGCTCCAAGGTTTTCTCCAGATGACTGAATAAGAAATGAACTTTAATGCTCATTCTGCATCTTAAGTCGCGAAAAGCAAAGAGCATTTCGCTCACAAGAACCTCGTAATTGTGAGCCTTTTTGTTTCCAAGAAAGTTTTTAGTGACATCCACAAAGGACAACCATGCTGCTCTCTGGTTTTAGTCTTATCGGTGAACTGTTGGTTTCGCACAAGGCTTCGAATTTGTGGTCCATTGAAGACACCAGCTTTAATCTTTTTGTATGAAATGGAGGGATATGTATGAACAATATATTGGAAGCAGTCGCTAGCAAGGATTAAAGCTTTCACAAACTGTTTCATCAACCCTAACTTGATGTGAAGAGGTAGGGGAAACAATTTTGTCTCTACTTACAATCGGATCGTTTAACATGTTTGGCATGCCGGCTTCAAGTGTTTCACGTATGGGCCAATCCTTTTGGGTCCAATGCTTGATTGTCATCAGCTCTGCTGTCCCACATGCAAAGATAACATGGAAACTTTGTGTATCCTTTTTGCTGACCAAGTAAGAAACCAACCATTTTCAGGTCAACACATAATATCTAATTGTGCTGATGATATTTCAGCAATTCAATAACTAGCTTAATATCATCATATGATTCTTTTAAGACAGTTGAATGACCAACTGGAACTCGTCCATATGCATTACCATTGCGCAAAAGAGCACACTTCAGGCTTCGCCTGGAACTGTCTATAAATAAGCGCCATTCACTTGAATCATATGAAGAAACTCCTAGTTGGACCAGAAGGCCTGGAATATCATTGCTGTAAATTAACTGCTTTTCCTCTGAAAAAAAAAAGACATAAACATTTCATCTCGTTTCCTGAAAAACGAAACCTTTGTGAAACGGTCCAATAGGCCTACGTGTTTTTCACTAAGCCTTGATGCTAAAAGCTCAGCAGCTTGCTTGGATAAGCCCAAGTCTCGTACCAAGTCATTTAGTTCTGACTGGTTAAATTTCTGAATGGTTTCAGAACTAGAGCCTTCTGAGTCTGCACCTGCTTCCTTAGTATACTCGCATTCCATACTACCTTGGTAAATCTCAAGAGTCTGTTTTTTCATCATCGGAGGATGCAAAACCATTAAATACTGGAGGTGGAAACGTTTCAGAGTGAAGGGCAGGTTGAATAGCGGAAGGAATATTTGGATAAGAAATGTTTTGTCTGTTTTTCCTGCCAATGCCCTTGGTGCTAATCAAACAAAAATAACAATCAGTGCAGTGGTCCTTCGGTTCACGCCACACCATAGGGACACCAAAAGGAAGTCCGTTACGTGTTTTCTTTGTCCAGTCTCTAAGCATTTCTTCGCAATTATGGCAGACAATATGTGGAGCCCATTTCATCTCTTGATCTCCCAGAGGAACTTGAAAATAAGCTTTGTAAGCCTGCTTCACGAATAAATCGTAGGTTAACTGTAAATTGACTGTAAATGGAGTTTAACGGCCGTGGTAACTAGAACTAAATAGTTGGAATTTTGTTTTAAATTTCAGATCAAATGCTGCAAGCCTCAAAATATCCACTGGTGTATTGCATAAAAACTAGAGCTTGGAGAAAAAATCTGATTGCAGATTTGGAATCAGTGGCTAAAACTCATTCAGAATCGATCAAAAAATCTCTTGCAACAACGAATTTTTTTTTTTTTTTTTGACCAGTGTAATGTATAAAAGCGTTTTGATCTTGTTTGATCGAGTGATTGTTAAACTAGGTACGTTGTACAATGAAATAAAATAAGGCATTATGTCAAAACAATTTAGACCAAGCAGCTTTCTTAATGAAGTCGATGCTCACATTGTCAGGCAGTATTATGCAAACGTAGAACAGCCACCATGGCTATGAATCACAAGTGATGTTGCAGGTATAACTATACGTTCCTAAATTTGAAACACTATAACTTATCACATGATGATGATAACTTATCACATGATGATGATAACTTATCACATGATGATGATAACTTATCTTTCATTAAAATCTCTTTACTCCAAAAACATGTTCTGTATTGTACATATAGCCTAATGGACATCCGATGCCACAATTACTTAGCCCTGCAAAGTAACCAACTACTGCATCCGTATCCCACAAGTCTTTGAAAGTGACTCGAGATATGAAATATGAGTAGATAAGAAGGCATGGGTGTAAGAGCAAAGTGAATCCATGTGCAACATGTGGCAAGACAGTGATGAGCAATTCGATGCTATGCAAGGAATGTAGAAAGGGGCCATACCGCTACATGCAAGGTGTGTCAATACGAGAAATTGGTATAGTGTTTCGTTTGTGGGAAATGTGATAAAAAAGAGATTTCTTTTATCACATTTGAAGAGTATTGCGATAAGGGCTCCTGTCATGAAATTGAACTAGTGACAGACTAATGCTATTCGGGTGATTGGAGTTGTGTGGCCTGCAATATTGTGCGGTAACGAAATACAGATACTGAAAGAGAGTGAACTCACAGTTCTAAAAATAACGAAAGGGCAATGTGTGTGGAGTAACTCTAACAACTGATTGATATGCTTCTTCTGGTTTATAAGACAGAAATTCAGGCAATATCTCCTAACTGCTACAATCAGTGCACTGTCTTCTTATCAGGGTCTATGAGATCCACATGCTCTTTGGACGAAATACTGGACAATGATTTAGGATGAGCTGTGTTGTTTATTCGCCACAGGAGCAGACTGTGGTATGTCACAGCACAAACCCCAGGAAAACATGTTGTACTTGAAGCTACTAACACCAAAACGGAGGCGATTTATAGTTACCCCTTGTTTTCATGGCAGATCTTAGCCCTTCAGTGTCTGACGTGACTTAAAAAGTTGAGTGTGTGACTTACACTTGCTTTGAAAGTAAGTAAAATGCTATTTTCTTGTTCTATGGATTGAAAAACGACTTTTCACCTACTTTTCCAAGCAACTTTTGTCGTTTAGTTTTGATGCAAAGAGTTCTGAAGCTGTTTTTCTGCTACCAAATTTTTTGAAGTCAAAAAAGTTTTTTGACTACAAGTGACAAAGTAAAAGCTAAATTTGAACGCTTAGCATCCAAACCATAGCCACAAACTTGTATTCGAAGTGAAGCCGTGACAACAAAGTCACATTACTGTGTCAGAATAGGTTAAAAATTCAAAACAACAAATTGATTCTATTTGTAGAAAGACCTGGCGAGTGGATACAAATTGATTTGTTGAAGCCAACTCACATTGCTGGAGTTGTTACTCAAGGATGGTCTGTTAAAGATCAATGGACAACAAGCTACAAAATCCAATATGGAAACACTGTTTCAACCCTGAAAACTATAAAGGACGAGAATGGGAATGAAAAGGTAAGTGATGTTTGTATTAATTTGTAAAAACTAATCGACTTTGTCACGTCGAATGTCACTGTGAACGTTTGAAAGCAAACGACGTCAGTTCAAATACCGGGTTTGCTTATTTCATGAAAGCTTGAATAACATTTTCACAATTTCAGGTGTTCCAAGGAAATACTGATAGAAACACGCACGTCATCCGTGCTTTCCCACACCCTCTTGTGGCAAGATACTTCCGGCTTGTTGTTCAAACATTTCACAATTACATCGCCCTCCGAATGGATTACCTCAAATGTTGAACAGGTGTCTGGTGAAACTTATCAAACTTTAATTCTTGAAGATGAAGTAATTTGGAAATTGAAATCAATAGTTTCACACAATCAACTCTAACAACCGATAACCTTCGCCTTCCATATCATTCATTATAATCAGTGATACTACTTCTGTTCTGCACAAATTGTTGAGATGTTGCCTTTATGTCAAGTTGCATCGATAGAGAGATCTCATTATTGTTCATTGACAGCAATGAGTAACAAGCTTGGGAATTGAGATGATCGTAAACAATTTGTCGTGTAATCGTAACCACTTTGTAAACAATTTACATTTTGTCCAGTCATCGTAACCAAATGTAGTATTGATATGAAATAGGCCTATAATGCATATAATAACTTCAGAATAAATTGAAAACAATTAGTTTGCTTATTCTAATTAAAACGATAAAGTTCATTCAGAATTATTTATAAACGTTTTGCTTTTTAACACTCTTTTCTGAGTCAAAGTAAAACTTGTAAATTGTTCTTGGAGGTCTTTTTAGAGACTTCATCATGGCAGTTTTGCATCATTGTAGAGGTTTTGAGCCACTGACGCAGGCCCGGTCACCTAGATTGACAAAGTAAAGTTACCAAAAGTTAAACCAGCGTTGCATTATCTAGCTGTATCGGGTCCTTATCCAACTGAGCTATACCAAGACACCATTCTATAGTATGACTTTATTTTATAAGACACCATTCCATAGGATGACATTTTATAAGACACCATTCTTTCATATTACTCTATTTTGAAAACGACAGAAAAGCTTGGCTATATTGTTCACTGCATAATGTATTGTTCCTCTGCACATTTCATAACCTCTTCTGTACCATTTGAAAGGCAGCACGTGATCAACATCGAATGGAAAATTACTTCACCCATCCTTGAGTCCTCCATTGTGACGTGTCCACTGTCCATGGTGCTTGTTCCAGATTTTGTAATCATCGTAGAGTGTTTGAAATATTGAGTAATCCTGCCTGTAATCGTAAAATAAACAAATAATCGTAATCTATTGATGTGAAATGTTGTACAACTGTAATCGTAATCAATTATGTAGCATGTATTTACAGTAATTGTAATCGTTGACGTTGTAATCGTCTAATCTCTAATTAGTAAAAGTTTCCAGCTGAATAGCGACCACTCGCGGAAGTGTAAATACTTCTCAAAGTTGATCAGAGGGAAATTTTTGTCTTGATAAAAAACCACGTTAAATTTTAAACATTTGTTCTTCAAATGAATTGATCAACTGTCCCATAACAATTTTACTTTCAAAAAGCCTCTACAAGTATGCGAAACTATCAGGATCAAGGCTTTGTCAGTCTCAGGACAAAGATTCAAAACCAACCAACCAAAACCATAATTGACAAAACAATATAAAATGAAATAAAAAACTTTATAGAACAAAGTTCATCATGAATATTTTTGTTGTTATTTAGGCTGCCTGACAGTTTTTTATCTGCATAGTGAGAACTTTTCTGTAGCTATGGTCAATTCCAACTTATTGGAATCTCAGTCACGAATTGATTCGGTTTATCAGTCGTAAATAATGACACCTGTTTTCATATAATGCAATAGGCCTAACAAATTCAATTCAAATCAAAATCCCACAAATTATTTGGCTCCATTCTGGGGTACAGTTAAATAAGCAACTGGCAATAAGTGGCTACCAACACATTTACGAATGTTTATCACGTAATCTCCATGAGCCTTCGGCTAGCTCTACATAGAACTCGACTATAAAACTTGTTAATTTCAAAGGAACTCTCTGTGGGCATGATTCCTATGGACGCGCTTGATCCGAATCTTGCTTTCCACAAGGAACTCCAAGACTCCTTACAGTTGTTTGGTGGCGGCAGGTGGTTGTGGTTTCGGGAGAACATGAGTCCTATATATAGCCTGACCCTAACAATGCTCAGGTGATTGAACAAAATGCTCCACTGGAACCTTACAGCCCTTTTGAATTATTTTGCCTCTAAGTCCAAAACTTGAAAAAGTTTAGCTTTGCAGTTTTTATTTAAAATGAAAGTAGTGGGGTACAAGCTTTAGCCTAAGGATTAACTCATTCCAAAAGTATCTCCCATGAAGCTACTGCTGAATCAAAAACACAGAAAAAAATTGACAACTTTTGTTTACTTCAACAAATGAAAACTCTCTTTTTTATGCCATGCCACACACAAAATATCATTCAGTTACCTTTACCACGGTTCAAGAAAATGATACTGTCTCATTGGTCCCTGATCTCCTCAACAAAGTAACCAGTATAATGCTTTCCATAATATTCTCTGGCGCTGAAGCGAAGTGCACATAAAACATTTCGCGCTCACGATATTTCCGTGGGTCTGCAGGTGCGCTCTGAGGTAAAACCGGTTAAGCAACTCTATTCTCCAGTCTAGATCAGAGGGTAGGCTACCAAATTATTTTAGAAAGGGCCAGGTGACTGTGAAGAGATGTGCACGAGAGTGGAACCAGTTAGTTCAATGCAGTCAACCTATGGTGGTAATCCAACAGAGCGGATGTGATTAATTCACCTGATGCAACAATTGATACGTTTGGTTTACAGGTGAATGGATTGTAAAGAAAAAAAAAATATTATTTAATGACAATTTCCAAAGTTACTTGACCTTCCAGAAATAGCTTTTTATAAAGTGTTTTAATAGAAAATGAGAACTGGAAACGGAAATTAATAGGCTACTTTGTCTCAGCTATTAGACCCACACTAATTCCGCCCCGATAGCTCAGTTGGATAAGCGCTTGACTTTATAAACAAAATATCTGCAAGATCAACCGGCGCTGGTTCGGCTCTCAGAGTGTGCGCTTGAGCATTTCAGGACTGCTCTCCATTCAGCGGCACCTAGTAGATGGAGTAACTTCCCCGCAACAACAATCGGAAACTTCACTCAGTCAATCTCGGTAACCGACCCTGCGTCAAAAGCCTCTACAAGTATGCAAAACTACCAGGAATAAGCTCTCAAAGAAGCTTTCCCAGTCTGGGGATGAAAATGCAATCAATCAATCACTTCAGCGTTTACATCGGATAGGATTTTCCAAGAAGTGCGGGGGCCGGTGGACAAACCTTGCAGACCGAATCTAGCCAGCGGGCTGTAGTATCTTGATGACCTCTCCTCTAGATAGAATTAGACTTTAAAAAAACTCTGTTTTGGCGTAGTTTCTTGAAATACACTTGGTCCAAGTGCATGTAGGCCAATGCTTTCCATATAGTTTCCTCTGGCAAGCTGAAGCACAACGATCGCTTCTAGCAAATCTAATGTGAGCTAAAGCTGGGCTTGGTGTTATTAGCTTCTCTGTTGGTGTGTATGATGATGGATTAATGTATTTTAGAATGGTTTTATCAAAAAATTCCTAACATTCGTGGGGGCCAGCAGCTGCTCTTCGGTGACCAAGGAGGCGATCGCCCCCTCAACACACAGCAAAGTAACTTCATTCATGGTGTATTTGCAAGGTAGGATTACTGTAGATCTACACACCAATTATTGTGTCTTGTTGCAACCACCGCCCCCTTCAAACACTACTAGCTGGATCTGCCCATGCTTGCGGCCAAGAGGGAGGATGCGTTACATTTGTTGATATTATTGTCCCGGCTCTGACTTCATACGAACAATGCATGAAGCTATCAGTGATGAAGTTATTGATAAAAAAAAACGAAATCAAATACACAGTGACATTTCAAAATAGACTATCCGTTTCGCGGAATTAATGGGATAATTCGTGCACTTTTCATTTATAGTTTCTGTCCTAATGACGCTTCTATGTTTCACAACGATGTTTAAATATCAATTCACAGTGTTAGAAGATATAAAAACAAACTGCGATATAAAAAATATGCAAGTCATAATGCCCAGCAAACACAAATTATGTTGACATACGACAGGTGGGCCACTGTCACGACAGTGCCCGCTATCAGCGATCACAATTGGCATTTGTTGGACGTCACGACAGTAACACCTTAAAACGTTCATTTCCCAGACAGCAAATCAGTCGTTTTTTACATTGATTCAACGTCTGCAGACTGATCGACTGATGTGCAGACGTTGAATCCATGTAAAAAAACGACTGATTTGCTGCCTGGGTTAGATTATTTCCAACGTTTCATCAACCAACATGTTTGACATCCTCGTACTTTAAAAGAAGCAATTTAACACGAAAACATTTGCAAAAACAGTGATTTTTCACCACATCGGTACTTGGAAGTGATAAGCAGCTTTGGTGACGTCAATCGTGCTGATTGTAGAAACGTTAGACATTAACCTCGTCTACAAAAACTAAAAATAATAATTTTCTCTCCACCAGTCCAATAAAGTTAAGAACTGTGTTAAAATCAATACACTGCAAATAAGTCACGGTTGACTGCATCCGATGAAAAGCTTCAATGCGGCGTGACGTCATGATTGGTGACATCACGACTACTCTGAATAGAGCTGAGTCTGCGGTAGATGCTGAAAATAAAGATATCAAATTTGGAACGATTGAAATTGCTAAGATTGCACTGAAAGTCGGCGGTCAGCTTTCACGTGTAAGTTTGGCCATGGACGTCATAGCAGAAGACGAAATTATCTCATGGAGTTGAACGGAAGTAGTTTTATCTTCGAAATGCTTTGAACAATGAAACTTTAAACTAACGAAGATACTGAAAATAAATGACCTACATCAATTGTAATGAATCATTTATTTTCATTGTTCAATCTCATCTTCCCACAAATCCACGTTTCTGTCTTTCATCCTCCCAGAGGTGTCTCATTTTCCATTGAGGTGAAATCTATAATATGACGTCACATGGAACTTACCGCCTGAATGACTTGCGCATGCGCCGAAGGTCAGACTTGCTTCCTTCTGTTAAAGTTGTGAGTGACAGATCTTCCATTGTGACGCTATGACATAGAATGCAATTAATATGGTTGGAGTCGCCTCAATCTGTTTATACCAAACAGAACATAAAAGACCAAGACGCCGTTGCTCAATTCAAAGTGTACGAGAACCTCACTAACTTATAAACCAAATGGAACCGACAAGAAGGCAAGAGATGAGGAAGACATGAACAGACGAGAGAGAAAATGAAACTCTTGATTTCAATCATTGGAGCAGGAATGTTTTTTCATGTTATCGTCATTTCACGTTAAACTATCGTCATCTTACGTTAGACCATCGTTATCTCACGTTAGATTGTTGTCATCTTACGTTAGATTTCGTCATCTTACGTTAAATTATCGTCATCTTGAACAAACTTCTCAAACTCGGTCATTTCCAATGATGTTTGGGATGTAGAGGGACTTGGAATGAATCTTTCGTAATCCAACTTGCGACATGGATCTTCCTCATCATCTTCCATATCATCAGAACTCTGAAAGAGCAAGTGGGCCAACGATGAAAAAATTCCCTGGTTTGTTAAGCGGGGGGGGGGGGCTGGTTCGGCTCCCCAGCCGAGCACAGATCATCCAAAGTGGTCGGAAGAACCAACTTTTAACAACAAGTATTTCTCTGCTGGTAAATTAACTGGAAAAAAACTAGAACAATGTCAAATGTGGCCAAGAAACTTTTCGCTACAAGCGTTTGGTTCGTATTCATCAAACAATGCAAAAGCTTTGCACAATGGTCATTCGTCGAAGGTTGGATCGAAACAATTAAAGAGGAACAAGATGCCTTTTTTTAGGTAATACACCTATCATAGATCTACCAATGTTTCTGGCAACCCTGCTCTCACCGTCCTCCTTTTCGGGCTGTCAAGCGAATCCGGGTCCAGATAGATCTCGACGCAGTCTTCCTTGAGAAGAGCCAAGGCTCGGTCCAGTCTCGCGGCGGATCTGTCCACATCAGGAAGGAAAGGATTAGGAGGAGAAGTCTCGTCGATCCTTGACAATGGAGGAGGAGGCTTCATGTGACGACGTCTCCGCTAAATGGAACCAATGAGTAGAGTGATAAAAGCGGTTAGAACAATGATTTCGTCACCATCACGTCATTATGATGCAATCAAACCACCATTGTATTAATTGACCACAAGAAAAAGACTATACGTGGCAGAGAAGCTGTTGATGTCGTATCCAGGCTTACGCTCGTGGTTGAAGATTTAGGTTAAATGGATGGGAAGGCAAGGAAGCCAATCTTCGTGTCCACCTTTAGGCATGTCTTTAAGTGTCTTGCCAAAGACACAGCCGCATGCTCTTGAGCGTTGTCGAACCAGAACCCTTTCGAGCGCTGTCCCAGAGATCTCACCACTCGGCTATGCAGCCGACAGAGAAGCTGATTGCCACAGAAACTCATGTATTTAAAATGCTCCAGTTAAAATTTGCACACCAAAATTTCGTTACAAATCTTTGTACGGTGAACTACCATTGGAGGCTGCTCTATCTTTTGTTCTTTTTTTGGTTCTTCAGCAGCAATCTCAGTGGAAGATTTCACGTCATCATTTGAGGCGTCTGAAAAGAATAAAACACATCAACAAAAAGTGAAGACAGCGACTCCAACTCGGTGAAGGAGTTTCGATTGAGTGGAGAGGAGGCAAGAAGTTCAATCTTTGTGTTCGTTTTAAAGTGAGCCCTTAAGTGTATTGAAATGTGCTCACAGACGGAGTCGAACTGGCAACCTATGCAGGGGCGCCGGAAGCGGGGGGGCAGGGGGGGCGAATGCCCCCCTGCCCTCAAATTTTCTGCAGATGGAGGGGCAGGGGGGGCAATTTTTTTAGCAACGAAAAACAACGTTCGACATGATTGTGTTGACGATGACTGCAAGGTAATAAAATAAGTATTTCAATGATTAAAACATTACTTGTAGGCTTAAACTGTGCTTAAACTGCCCTTTATCAGAACTGGCGATGCACTAGCAAGTGCGAAATATTTTTTATGTTACATCTACTGACATCTGATACCTGTTGCCTTAGCAATTGAGGTTTTAGCTATTTCAATGATGTACATTACTAAAAGACATTACTAAAAGAAGCATAATTTTTGCAAAATATGATCAAAAAATGTTTTCCCCATTGATGTCAACTAACTTAGTTCTCCTTTTTAACAACGGTTCAATGTCCGACAACATCGAATCGACATAAAAACGACACTATTGCCAGCCGATGTAAATTAGCACTTCGGATTAAGACTTTGTTAAAATAAACGTCGGAAATTACAAACAAGACTTACAGCGTTGGCGATCGCAGCTGGATATATTCCATCAATAACAAGTAGGCTATTCCCCGCACAATGCAACAGTGGCGATTATGACGCGCTGACCTAATTTTGCGTCACTCTTCAGTTAATCCACGATCATTCTATTGCGAAATTAAATAATTGGCTAGAAGAGACCGGCGGCCAAGCTTGGCCGATTGAGGAGGTAGCACCGGCGGTTTATTCAAGCACTACTTAGCGGCCATGGCCGCAGGCTGCTTTAAGGCTTGACAGTAGGTTACATCATTATAACATAGCATGGCGCCCTTCTTTGTATACCGAATTATCATTATCGCTATATTTTATCTTAAAACTTGAAAAAAAATTGGCCTTTTAGTAAACAAAAGTGCCCTTTTTTCGTAATCTTGCCCCCCCAGTGAAAAATCGTTCCGGCGCCCCTGAACCTATGGAATATCGTAATTTGTCAGCAAGTTACTTAATACAATTTTGGTAAAAAGGTGACTTTCTTCAACCATAAACAGATGAAACCAAGCAACCACACGGCATTTAACATAATATATTAAACTGAACATAAACTATAAACTACGAACGTTTTCGGCCATACACATGTTAGCCCTTTTCAAGTAACGAAAAAAGAACTGATTTTACATCTACATTGAAATAAATAACTGATCTACACACTAAATTGAAAACGAAATGCATAAGAATGAAACGGCAATGCAGAGGAGAAGGCATATCACATGGCGATGTGATGCGCGATCACATGGCGGAGTCGAACATGCAGGCTATCGACTGCGAGCCCAACGCGCTAACCACTCGGCCAATGCCGTGTGGTTGCTTGGTTTCATCTGTTTATGGTTGCAGTTACTTAATGATCTCTTGATTAAAAGGTTCTGAGTTCGATACCATGCTCCTCTTTATCGGCTGTGTTGCTACCAAGCTACAAACATTACCATCTTGTGAAAATCACCTCATTCATGGATGCTCGCAATGAAACCACTCACTCGGTTTGATGTTGTCCTTTGTGGTTGTTTCATCGTGCGTTGGCGAATCAGTGTCACTTTCATTCAGCAGCCTCTCCAGTAAACTAGCATCCCTCCTAATCCCTTTCTTCCGATGAGCTTGCCACGAGGTACGGCTCAGCTCCTCTTCAAATGTCCTCGGCTCTGTCCTCTTCTTCTTTTTCTTCTTCCTATAAAATCAGGTCTGCATTCATATATTTATTGCTTGCAGCGTAGTTAACAAAAGCTGTGGCGTCATCACCTTCCCTTTGTGGCGACACAGTTGGTGGCTGGTGACGTTTCACGGACGATGACGTTTTGCTTGTTGAACCGATGACCGTGCCTCTGCAGCGTCATGGCGTGGTTGTCTCCCCCGAGTCCGTGACTTGTGGCGTCACAATGAACGACGTGATGCTGGGGCAAGCTGAAACAAACAACGAGAAACAAATTCTTTTTGACCTCGTAGAAGAAAGCACAAGTGACAATGTGATGTAAGGTTTAATGGGCAACCAAAGAAAACATGTTGCAAATTAATAGAAATATTAGAATGCAAAAAACAAGTAAAAAGTGAAATTACTTCTGATACATTGACAAGCTTTAAAAGAGTTTACTTCGTTGTTCTGAATGGTTCGTTAAATTATGACAAAACCATAATATTACAAAACAACTGACAAGCATGGTCCTCTTATCCATTGATTGTGATGTCACTCACAGGGGTCCAGGATGGGAAAGCCGTTTTATTACATTGGCGGGTGGAAATGTTTTGGAATATTTCGTCCTGAAATATTTCTTTTGGTTGGGCGTCTTTGATGGCTTGCGTAGTCTCGTTATCACCTCCTCGAAGTTATCCGGGAGGTAGGTTGACAATTGGTTCTGGATACGGATATTGTGGCGTTCCTTCTGCAAACATCGAAGGCGCCGGATATCAGGACAAAGGAAAATTGCAAATCAAGGTCATTAACAAAGCGCTTAAAAACAAAATGTTAGGTTGACCAATTAGAAGGTCCTAGGTTTAATTCTAGTCCATCACAAAATTGTTTGTGGCTTTCTGAAAAATGTAGCATTTGAGTTTCAGACATCGTGCAGTAGGCCTACCATCAGTAGCGACTGCGGTCGAAATTTTTTGGGGATTGCAATAACATTTTTGGTTTATTTAAACCTAATACATCTTTAAACGTTATGTCATCTCTGCTTTAATAGGTTTTGTAGCATCTTATATTAGAAATACACCGACAATATACAAAACTTCAATATAAAAATCACGAGATGGCTACTAGCGGTCTAACAAAATCCTCGTGAAATGAAACCTCGCAGTGGATAGGAGGAAAACATGCACAAGATCCATTAAAACATTTCTTTATGACGTCTTGATCACGTGATTACGAAGCAAGACAAGGACGATCCCTTGGTCAAGAGTAAACATTCGCATCACAACATATCAACTCAATTCTATGACGTATCGTGTCAACGGGTTTCAAAATTACAACGTTATTGAAATTTGTAATAATTGTGGACATTTTGGGGGCAAATCGCTTTAAAATTTACCCTAAATATTGTCAGTTTCAAATTGCTACAAGTTTGTCAAACCTTGTTCAATTTCAATATCAGAAAGTTTTCTAAACTCAGGCTGGTGAGTGCCATCCGTCCACCAAGTTTCAATGTAAAGTTTCAGGGTGAGATTAAAAATTGCTGTTTTTCTGGGTCGCTTTGCATGAGATGACATCATTTTCATTATCCATCCTCGTTTCATCTCGTACTGGTGGGGAGGCCAACCCAGACAGCAAATCAATCGTTTTTTACATTGATTCAATGTTTACAGACGTTGAATCAATGTAAAAATGAATGATTTGCTGTGTTCCCTAATTTGTTTCATGAAAATCATTTCCCTCAAAGTTCTCTAGTTGTTGATAAAGAGCAACCTCCGTGACGTCATTACCTGCGTGCTCACGTCAAATCTGACATCATTCAGCTTCGCGTTTATTTCCGCGCGCAGTGTGGAAGTGACCACTGGAGGGCAGGATTGCGGCCGGGTCTTGACTTTCTCCTTGGTAAGGGTGCCATGAGCGGGGGCAGAGCTGGAAGGAAACAATGAGAAAATATTTACCCGGGACTGAGAAAGCATTTTCTAAAGCTGCACAATGTCACTTCCGCAACTGGAAAACTTGAGAAAATCACAACACAGTATTTTCCACGTAACAAAGGCTGCTAAAAAGCTGAAAGGGTCTATTTCCTCAGTGTATAAAGCTCATGTTTCTACACGCACACCTTTCATCTCGATAGGTTTACCTTGCAATAAAAGTACAATCTACTGGAAGAGTGGACCCCAGCATTACTGCACACATATTGGGAACACAAACCACAAACAGGCTCCCAGACATTGCTAATATGCATTGTTAACGTTTAAAGAATAATGACGTCAAGAAACGCAACAATATGAATTGATGACTCACTAATAGGAGGCTGCGGCGGTAGTGGTGGCGGAATGGCGGGGGGAGTCAACTGTGGAAGAAAAATAAATCAGAATAAAAAGTTAATAGAAACATTCCTCAAAGTTGTAGAGTGCAATGAACTGACCATTCAAACGATGTCACACTAGAAGTGTAAACAAGCAAGGATGACAATATCATAAGAATGCAAGTGACGTCAACTACGTCTTTAAGGGGTTAAAAAGTCGGGCATGGGGGCATCAATCACTCCTAGAACAGCTACAGAACCCACCTGTCTGCTGGGCCCAGGCAGGCGGCACGCCAGTTGGTTTCGTCATGCTTTTGTGAGAGTTTGTAGGACTAGGGGCCGGTTTCTTACGAGGTTTCAAGTTGGTGAGACCGCTTTTGGAAAGTTTCATCTGTGGCGAGAAAAACCTTTCATTTGTTGAAGCAGCCACATCGTGCGTGGTAGCTCGGACTTTAAGTTACAAGAAGACCTCGCCGTCATGGATACTTAAACATGAACTAAACTTGCAAGGGAATCGAACTAACACTTACTGTTCAACTGCTGAATTGTGTTTTTGCAGCCTACCAAAGAAATAAAATTCTACAATTTTATCAAGTAGGAAATGCGGTTCACTTTTCACCAGAGATTTATGGCGCAAACTAAATCGCAAAACAAACGAAATATCACAATGTTAGGGGGTTATAAGTTCATCAATGGGGGCTCTGGGAAATCATCCTAAGATGGGTTCAAATGTCACATTCTAAAAAGATGGGTTCAACTTTTTGTACAAAAACAGAAAGTCGTTCTAGAACTGACCTGTCTCGCTGATTCCTTCAACCGCTTCTTTGTGACGTCATACTCTTTGTTGGCGAGGCGCATCTGAAGACGACAATAAGTTGTAAGCATCACCTAATATTTTGGTTTAAATCTTTCCTATAAAACTTCATCCACAACAAGTGAAGTGGGGCGTGGGTTGCAATAATCTGGATTAATATAACTTACAACTTATGTCTGCTTAAGTACCTATATAATAAACAAATTACAACCCAATTAAAGGTAATGGACTTCGAAGGGTGCAGCAGCCCATGAGGCATGTGTTGTCCACCCCTGTCCAAGATGGTTTTCAACAGTTTCAGGCAACAACCCAGCAGAACCTGTAGCTGGAATTCGTCAGGATTAATGGGCTGTTCCTTGAATATTTCGGACACCAGTTGGGGCTTGTCGAAGCGCAGCTCCTCCTGGCGGTACTGCTCGTTCAACAATCCCCACAGCTTCTTCTCTTTTGGGATGACCAAGTACTGGAACTCATCCATCTGTAAAGAAACAAACAAATAACTTCATTGAAGCCATAAAAAGAGTCTGAAAACAATCTAAAATCGTTGACCGCAACAAGGAAAAAATGCTAAATTTTAAAAAAATTTTGATTTGATCAGTAACAATGTTATTAAAGCAGATTGTCACTTTAAACATCGGGTGATAGTTTAGGTTAATTTGCACCAGTAGAACGCGTCACGTTATTTAACTAAATGCCTGGTGAACAGCCTCATTCAATTTTCAACAACGTTATTGATAGAAAAAAAAAAGAGTATGGCACAAAGTTGAAAACTTCAAGTTTATTATAAAATGTTGCTAACAATGACAAAACCAACATTATCTGACAACAAAGAAACAACAACGTCTGGCATTCCATGGCATGAGATCGGTGAAGGCGGATGCGAAGAGATTACAATTGAAACAAAGAACATTATCCACTCATTGGCTGTAAATTCCCAATTGATACCAACTTAAATTTTATTAAACATTTTTTGTTTTGATGCACATGGTTCTGTGGGCATAACGTCATGATGATTTTTAGATCGATTTTGTTAAAGCAAATATTTCATGTCCACATCTGTCCCCATCCTCTCTAAGCGGTTCATGAGCTGGCAGTGTGAGACCATCCAGTGAACAAGTTCGCATTCCACCTGGTATAGATCCCGATGGTTCTTAGCGGTAGGTGACGCCTTTTCCGCATCGTCATCATCGTCCTGATCTTGCTGACGATGCATCTGGCACCTGTGACAAAAGAAAGTATTTCATTGAATCAACAGCAACCGTGACGTGGGTTCAAGGGTCTGGAGTTCGATTCCTACACAATTTTATTCGATGTGTCTCTCATCAAAACAATGAATAATGACTGGCAGCCAGAAACCAAGACAATTCAGCTCATAAGAACCAAGACAATTGAGCTCATAAGAACCAAGACAATTCAGCTCATAAGAACAAAGTGTCACCATAAAAACCTGCAACAAATAAACATGACGACTCTCTCGCTTCTATTGTTGCGTTCGATGGTTGTCGAGCCTGTGGCGACGAGTTCCTTCGATCCATGCAACGTCACTGCTCCGTTACGCAAGAGCCCTACACAATAGGTAGCCCCGTGCGAAGTGACGTGTTTGTTTCGTCACAAAGCCTTGCTGAACTTGCGGCTTGAATAGTGAGAACTTTCACGAAGGAAATGAATTATTAACAAAAGAATGCGCGAATACATAGAATCTCATAGCTAGATGTGTTTTCAAAACCTTAACAACATAAGCGCGCTTTGTTGCAACAATAATGGGTTGTTTGATGACGATACAATCTGAGATTAAAACGCACGGAACAATAATGACAAAATAACAATGGTTATTGTGGCAAGACAAAGCACAATCGGTGACTTACAATGCCAGAAAGTCCAAAAATTCGTAAAATTGAATCCTCCCCTCAACTTTGTGGGTTGGCTGCAAATGTCGAAGCTGCAAAAGAATTGGCACAATTGTGTCAAACGTGAAGGAAAAGTTTTAAATTTTCAATTCAACTGCTCCATTAATATTTCTCCTGTTACCTTGTTCATGATCTTCAAAGGAGCAGCCACTCTTCCACAAAGCTTCAGAGCTTTCAGAATCGTCCACACGGAAGTTGTCATGCCACGTTGGTCGTAGTCTTCAAACGTCTCGAAAGCCAACCGGATGTTCTCAAGGTCGGTAAACCTTCATCAAAATTAGTTTTCGATATAAATAACACATCTAACGAGAATACGTTGCGGTTGGCGGTATACATAAGCAAACAGCTTTGGAGAAACACAGAGATTGCAGTGAACTTTATTGGTTTTGAACAAATTAATCACAAAACCTGGAAACAACAAACCATTTGGCAACGCTGCACTATATGGCAACACTGGATCATGTGACAACACTGCACTATGTGGCAACACTGGATCATGTGGCAACACTGCACTATATAGCAACACTGGATCATGTGGCAACACTGCACTATATGGCAACACTGGATCATGTGGCAACACTGGATCATGTGGCAACGCTGCACTATGCGGCAACACTGGATCATGTGGCAACGCTGCACTATGTGGCAACACTGGATTATGAGATAAACAGCGTTAGATGCATAACATAATTTTCAGTTCAATAATCTTACAATTATACCATCAATCTTTTTAATTACATTGTTTTAAAATGGATGACGTGCAAAAACAAAACAACAGTAGAAAAAAATTAAATATTCAAGCGAAGAAGCCGTCTTCCTTAAATCATTGGTGCCAAACGTTTTCTAGTCATGGGCCGCATTATGCTATTTGTGAGTCTTGGCGGGCTGCATTACATTTTTCACTCATTTTTGTTCTTAAAATTCGACCTTCGCTTCAAGACTGTATATTGTAGGGAAGGCAGTCACGAAACGTTTTCAGTTATACAATCAACCCCGCTTAATTGGCCCATATTTGATCGGACTACCCGCTTAATCAGACAAATTTTCCCTGGCCTCGAAGCTAAATTGAATGTGTGCAATGTTCCTCTTAATCGCATCATTACTTTGATCAAATGAAACACCTTCCCACTAAAAAAGGTTTTGTAGTTAACGTTTTTTGTTTTTACCACATGTGTTGTCGAGATCACATTTCTTTGAGAAAATAATGATTTTCCACCGTGTTTGAAATTTTCTGCATTCACTTGCTAATTTTCGTTTCTTGGGTGCTGCCATTTCTGGTGCCTCACGATAAAAGTTTTTCTTTGCTTAATTTTGTTTAGTAATTTAATTTTATTTAATGACTGGCTCCATGTTGTACTAAAACTGAGAGAGCAACAGAGCTGAACTCAAGCTTCTTGTGCGGGCCATGTTCAATTATATTTTCAAAATTTGCCGCGAGCCTACAAAAACTGAACAGCGGGCAATAGTTGGCCTGCGGGTCATAGTTTGGACACTCCTGCTTTAAATTCCGCCCCGTTAGCTCAGTGGTTAAGCGTCCGAAATATGATCACGCGGCGCTGGTTCGGCTCTCAGGGTGTGCGCTTGAGCAACGCATTTCAGGAGTGCTCTCCATTCAGCGGCACCAAGTGGATGAAGTAATTCTCCGCAACAACAATCGAAAACTTCTCTCTGCCAATCTCAGTGACCGGCCTGTGCCAGTGGTTCAAAGCCTCTACAAGTAAGCGAAACTGCCAGGAATAACCTATCTAAAGCTTTTTCAGTCCGAGGATAAAGATTTAAAACCAAACCAGATGTTATTCGCTTAAATGTGTGATTTTGGTCTATTGTTGTTTTGTTTTGTGAACAATAAGACTTTATTGACTCTCAAAACATGACAATGTGTTTTAATGCATTGTCCAACACAGGATGTGATGCTCTCAACACGTTCAAGACAAATAGTTTTAGAAAGTTATCCACATACGTTAGCATCTTGGTCCCGACCAAGTGAAGACTCTTTTTCAGACTATTCGCGTTATAAGCTGCTGGCTTCAAGTTTACCGTATAGTGGAGGTCACGGTGGAAGTACCGAAGATCACAGAACTCTATTAATTCCTAACAAAGCAACATTAAAGATTTGAGTTAGTGAGTTGGTACATGCCCAGGCTTGGTGGAATAAACGTGCAACAAACATAAAGTACCGCGACCTTCTCAGGGAGAGGGTTGTTGTTGGATTTGTCAGGTTACATCCATAGTTGCATTTTTTACCAAAGGAGGAAAATTTATTCTGAACACCCTGAACAGCCACACCAAAATTGTCAAAAAGATCTAAGTTTACGATGCCGAGAATACATCATACGCTAAGAATGTAGATCAACAAATGATGCCCTTTCCTCACCAATACTAGCAGATGGCCAGTAAGCTCATTAATAACTTCTGAGTGGTAGTAGGCTATCGGGTGGATGCAACAGCTGCTGTTGCGATTATTTAAACACTTTACCACTACACTCAAACTTCATCCCACCAACCTCAATGGCTTGGCATGTGTCAGTGGCCTAAAATATTAGCAGCAAGCGAAACAGTCGAGCTTCAACTACAAAATTTATGATGTTGCCAACATCTGAAACTAATCAATCAATCAATGCTCAGAGTCGCTATCAATAACATCTTTGTTTCAAACTCGCTTTTATAATAAATCAGCTAATCAAAGACACGTTTGTACTTCAATTTAAATGACATTGAAACAACATAGGAAATAACTACAACTTAAAACTATTCTAACCTTCACTCTGATATGCGATTTCTCCAAGAAGCTCTTCGGTAAATTCTTTTTGAAAAGGGTTTTTGGAAACTATAAGTTTTACATGAAACGATTAAAAACAAACATGTAAAGATCAGTTTAAATCATTCCAAACAGTTTACTTCAAATGTTAATTTGAAAAGAATGCACTTTCGTTATGATTTGACACCACAGTGAGGCTGAATTATTGTCATATATTTTCAGTAATGCATTTAATTGATTGACTTAATGTGATTTCATTATTCATGTCAACAACACATAAATTAATTTCATCATTTAATAATAATAGATAGCTTCAACTTACAATTTGCAACCACTTGATATAATATAAAACTCGTGCGCGGACATTTTGCCGAAAGGACATTTTGCCGAAAGACATATTGCCGAAAGACATTTTGCCGAAAGGACATTTTGCCGAAGCTCATTTTGCCTAAAGGACAAATTGCCGAAAGGACTAATTGTTTGTGAATGATATTTATGCGTTATTAGGTTATGTTAATACGTATAGTATGTTTGTATAATTTCGGCAATTAGTCCTTTAGGCAAAATAAGTTTCGGCAAAATGTCCTTTCGGCAAAATGTCTTTCGGCAAAATGTCCTTCGGCAAAATGTCCTTTCGGCAAAATGTCCGGGTACCATAAAACTTACCCCAAGCGCTTTCAGCAGAGCTCTGAAAGAAATAAAAAAAAACACAACTATATTACTTGACAAATAATACAAGTAAAAGCTTCAAAAAAACTTTCTCTTAGGAGCATAAACCAACACAAACATGAACTGAAGCAAACATTAAGTTTAAACTTGAAATTACCATCATAACATTTCCTTCAAATTCAGTAAGAGCAGTTTACGGACAATACTTAAACTTTTATATCTAGCTAAAAAGCCATTTATCAACACTCTTCCACTTTTTTAAGATTTCCTTTTCGTTGGTAACTGATTAGTGTCTGACCATCAAACTAATGCGAATTGTTTTCATAACATCAGTGTGCATCACAGTTCTTCAAAGCAATCTTTATAACATCCAATGTCACATCTATGGCATTTGTAAGACGGGATGTTTGTGATCGTCTGTGCAGTTGCATACCTCATATTTGCCCATTATCTTATATAATATTTCTATGCATGTCTTATGATTCTTTGTTGATAAGCGCATTGATGACACTTAAAATGTTAAACTATATTCTCGCCATGAAGCATTGTCATTGTCATCATTATGATAAACATGGTAATTGGAAAAGAAACTGATTTTTTTATATTTTTCTTCCATGATAGTTCCAATCTTCTTGTGCAACAGCTAAGCTTGCAACAGGGTCTGCTACTATTCGGTGAGTCCGATTCGGTGTGTCCGATTCGGTGAGTCTGATTCGGTGAGTTCCTAACCTCTAACCCTAACCCCAAACCTCTAACCCTAAAACGACAATGATAATTAGGCTACGGTACCCAATAATTTTAAAAAAAAATTGAAAAAATCCCCCGTTAAGGGATCGGACTCACCGAATCGGACTCACCGAAACGGGCTATTCCGCTTGCAACATGTAGGCTACATACATTAAGAAATACAACAAGCTGGTTTTTAACTTCCTGTTAGGTTGTGCATGAGCAGACACTAATGGGTTAAGCAACTGTGCAGTCTTAGAATCCACTAGAAGCCCTAGCACCATCAATCAGTAGATACATGGAGGTAACAATTAAAAATGTGGCAATATCAAGTCACAATGGTTCAACTCTCACTTAAACAACAAGTTTCAAAACTAAATCTCCATTTAGAGACACCTAGTAGTTGGAGTAATTTGCGGGCAAAACTAAGCTACAGATAAAAATTCCACACTGCTCATTTATCTATGACCAGGCCTATGTCAGTGGTTCTAAGCCTTTACAACAAATATATACATGCATGGAAAATTATTATAATAGAAAGTGTAGCCTACGCTTTAATCATTTCTTTTTCCGAATCAAGATACCAAGATATGTTTGATCGTTATAAAATGTTCTGGAGCCTAGTTTCCCATTAACTTTTCTGTGGCTGTGGCTACTGAACACAAGATTAGATATATGAAACTGAAATACTGCACCTCCCTGTACCCATTCCAGTATTGGAGCTACTTTTACTTTACATTGTTGTTACATGCTTAAAAGATATCAATAGTAAAACGATTGAAACTGACAATATTTGTTCAATATGACTTGATGCATTAAAGAAAAATAAAATTTATTTAAGATTTAGTAAAAAAACTTCTTACTCACTGTAATTCATCAGTAGAAAGAGAATCTTGAAGCGGAAAAACTTCATTCGGCATGATGATGACTCAGACAAGTGTGACCATAAAATTGTTTCAGAAGTTTCTACTTAAAATTATTTTTCAGTTTACCAAAGCATGGACACTGGACAGACACAAACTAGCAGCCAAACCATATAACTTTATCCAAACAAGCAAACATAAACTAAAACACAAAATAAAACACTGAATAGTGTCTGACAATTTCTAATGCTGTATCAACACATGAATGATTTTTTGCTAAATTATTCAAGCTAGTCAAACCACACATTCAAAGAATTAAAGAAATGCAATGTGAGCACCTAGGCTACGTAATTTAACAAGTGATGAAAATCTTACATTGATCAACTAACAACAAAATCAATGCATTATGTCATTTGACTTTTCACCATGTATCCAATTTAAAATTATTCTTCAGGTGTAAATCTGCATGAGCACAAGATGCCGCAAGCAAACTTGCAGTACCGTACCCTACTGCAGCTTTACACCAGAAGAACATACCATATACTACTTTTGCAGTATTATATGGTTCTTATTGAATAAGACCTTCTGATGATCCGTTAGGTGAAACAATTTGTAAAGGCTTCAGATAGTAACTATATTTGATTTAATACTTTTGAAGTGTATTATTTTTTAGTTTTGTTCAAATCGTAAAACCTTAGCTTTTTCATCATATCATGCAAGTGTGGTATGTTTTGACAGCATACCCTGAGCAGGAAATAGCTCAGGAGAAGACCAACCTACTAGAAATCATCAGTGATCTGGCTGCAATGTAAACAAAACAAATGCTGGACTCCATTCCTTGGTGCCTTGTAGCTTCATGTTGTTAAGTAAATTTATGGTATCCTCACAATCAATAAATCATTAAAAAGTTTGAAAGAAAAGGGCTCCACAAATCATAACAATTTTCTCAACAAAATAAAAACGTTTTAGAAATCCTATGAAAAAGATCTGACAATTTTAACTTAATTTATGATAATTTAAATTAGTTTAAAATTATAAACACTTCATAAAAAATGTGCAAGCTGGCATACCAAGCTTAGCATAAAGCTTAGGATATTGCACATGCACAATACAATTTTACTTTTCATTGCTGGCATAGGTTTGTTAGGCGCATAGACAGGGCCGTTGAGAAAAGAATTTTGGTCCTGTACCAATAACATCTTTGGGCCCCAAATCAAGATATTTATTTAAAAAATTCACTCTGTAAGCTGTGATTTTTTCATATTTCCAGGCCCCAAGAAAAGGTTCCACCTTCAGGGGCGTTAAAATTAATCTTGATCTTGGTTTAAAAGTACCCCCTGGACCCCCTGTCAACGCTACTTGGCATAGGTTTGTTGATTAAACGTTTACAGACGTTAAGTCAACGTGAATGTGACGGGTTTTGCTGTCTGGGCTATGTTCTCACGATGTCCGCCCCGTTAGCTCAGTGGTTACGTTAGCTCAGTGGCTCAGTCATCCCGGATTTAGGGGGGCAGTGGATGTAGGTGCCCGGGCCCCCCTTTTTAAGGGCCCCGGACAAATGTGATTTTGGAAAAAATGTGATTTTGTATTTTTTTTTAATTTAGCCTTTGAAGCTTCTGCAAAATGCTGTGCAGTGCTAGATTAATGCTACCAAACTGTAGACGCTTAGGTGTTTTTTCGCTCCATCAGCCCGAAACATTTTTTGCACGGGGGCCCCCCGATCTAAAAGTGCCCCGGGCCCCCCATCAGCTAAATCTGGCTCTGGGCTCAGTAAGTCAGCACATGAGATTTACGTGCTCACGTCGGACTTGCTTGGTCATCGCATGCCAAACTGTATTTGCTGACTTGTGACATGCCAAATTATGTCTTGCTCAATTGTTACCGGTACCGGTAGGCCTACTTAGCCTACTCAGCTCCCAGATAGCAAATCAACCTGTTTTTACATTGATTTAACGTCAGCAGACATGATTTCACGGTTGTCGCCTAAGACGACACCCAGCAGAGGGGGCTTTGGGGGGCCTCCGCTAGAAAATTTGCTTTGAATTTGGTGCATTCTGCGAGCATTTTCAATAAAAATGTGGGTATGAATTCGGTATGAATATTCCTGTAAAATGGTGCTGTTCGGTAGCATAGCAAAAGAATAAGATCATGTTGTCTTCGGCATTTTTCGGAAATGAAGCTAAGTCTCTATGTTTTCTTGTTGCTAATTGCTGGCTGAGATATTTGAATGTTTGGTATTGGCAAAACTAGCTCTTTTAATGCAGTTTCGTTCAAAATTGTAGGAACGGTCACCGAGATTGACAGAGTGAAGTTTCCGCTTGTTGTTGCCGGGAAATCATTCCATCCTTTGGTATCGCTGAATGGAGAACAGTCCTGAAATGCGTTGCTCAAGCGCACACCCCGAGAGCCGAACCAGCGTCGTATGATCTTGAATCGGGCACTTAACCACTGAGTTAATTAAAAGTCAAGAGTGCGTATTGGAATGAAACGGTGCGCCAGATCAGGGTATCGTCATAATGCGGACAAAGAGACGTAGGTCTACAACTCCAAATTTATTCTGACGTCATACAGCATTCGAGATGAACTGATCGACAATGTCGACCAAACAACAATCGGTCAAAACTTTGACTTGTAGAACAACACATATCCATTGTTGGTGTTCTAATGGAGTCAAACTGATTTCAAAACTGATTTATGAAATCTAAAAATAAAGAGCCCAAAATTTTATAACACTGAAGATGAAAACAGTATAGTTTTCGAAACGTTTGCTCAACATGAACTTATAAATTTTGGGCTCCTTTTTTTTATTTGTCTGACCATGCGTTCCAATTATTTTTGCTCAAAGGTTTAAAAAAACTTGTTTAATTTAGCAACATTCCTACAAAATGAGAAAGATGAACATTGAAATGGCTCAAAATACAATGTAACATACAATCAGTAAAAGCACCATTCAATTTAACAATCTTGAACAATTATGAATGAGCGACGCCTACCATTTTAATGATTTGGTTTACAAGTAAATGTTGTTAAAACTTAACTTTTTGTACTTCGCATTTGAAATGTAGCCTTTCTAACTTCAAGACTGAATGACATTTCTATTTACTGAATTAATACAATTCGCAAATGAATTCACTGCACTGCCCAGACAGCAAATTAATTATGTTTTCACGTCTGCATACAATGAATCAATGTAAAAACCAATTGATTTACTGTCTGTATGAACTTCACAGCAAAGGCATCATGGACGATGAAATACACAAATCGCATGGTAAATTAATGGACAACACTCACTATGACATTCTTATAATAATTGCAATTATGGATCTGCCTATATGGTGGATATACTCCGCGAACAGGTAGGATAGATATGCAAACAGTGCTAGATTTTGGATGCTGCAACCACTACAGTCAATAACGCGACAAGAGGTGCCCGAACTTCACCGAGTAGCCTATTAAAATAGTGGGGGAAGGCTTTGGAAAGATAAAACGAACGTTAGTAGCCTATTGCAACATTTAATAAATTTTTTAGATTGTTTGTTTCAGCTTCAGACCTTATACAAAACAGAATAAATGTTTGCCTTGTTTGCTAAATGGCGGATCACATTCATTCTTTCTTTTTCAAGTGTAAATGTATCAATTTTTTCGCTTAAAATGAAGTCGTGTTTTTTACTATTGCCTAAAGAGCTGAAACCATCCTACACGGCTGCTAACAAGGAACACTTTTCGTTAAAGCTTGTTGATACAGTATTATGATATCATAATATCATATGATAACATGCTATCATATAAGTTTGCACGCAAAAAAAAATTGAATCTGAATTGTTTCTACACAATGACTTACTAACCAAAAACATCATATTGGTTGTTACTTCAATAAGATAGCCTTTCAGGCTACACAATATGGCTTTAGCCAAAACTTTGTCTTGCATTGTGAAATAAACAATTGGCAACTATGTTGCGTAATCAGCAACAGAATTGTGCAATCATAATGAACTTCACAATGTGAAGCTCACATCTGTAGGTGAAGAATATCGTTTGGTACAGCAATTGGAAAAGTCTTTTTTAGTTAAATAAATACAGCTCACACACTCCTAATTACATTTTGTTTAATATGAGAAAAAAAATTGTTGAATTAAAATATTTTTGAGAAACGCAAAGCTTTATTGCAGTGCGTCAAGCATAGCGTTAAATGTCGTGTTGTCACAACAGCTGTTCAATCATTCAGATGTTCACCGGTTTAGCTGTGTTTCGTTATACAAGAGCAGGCTTCTGAAGCAATAAATTTCGTATCGCTTCATTGTGGGCTTCATTAATTGATGTAGAAGATATATTACTTGCTCTGGCACGTTGGTGTATTGACTCAGGTGTTCTCTGTCTGCTGTTCATCCAACAACTACTTTCGGGTTTAGAAGCAACAAACTTCCCTTTGAAGGAGCCGAGCTTCTCTTTGAGCCAATTGTTGAGAGTGTCTTCAGTCTTGTTCGCGCGATTCAAGTTAGGAAGATACACGGCAGGTTCTTTGCAATCCGGGAACTGAACAAGCCAAACTGCTCCGATACGTTTGGTCCGCACCATGCGCCATTTTCCGTCGGAACAACGAAACGGAAGAACACTGCTCCGCTCATTTGGATCACAACAATCCGTGTTTCGAAGTGCTGCTTCGAGCATCCTCACGCGGTCATTATCCATCATCTGTGCTGCCACCAACGGACGCTGTTGAGATAAAGTTGAACATGTGTAAGTCGTTTTGCTTGACTGCTTTGAAGGGAAAGAAGTAGTGGAAGGAAAATACGACGCTGAAAGAGCTCTGTCGCTCCCGCTTTCTCTCCGCTGCAAGTCAAGAGAAACATTACTCTTCAACGTCTGGTTTGATGGTAAAGATTTCCCAATGAGAGTTCGAACCGGAAAAGGAACGTTTGCACTTTCAGTTTTAATTCGTTGATTATTTTGGACAGCGTTTGCACCATGGGGGAACGCATGAGAGGATTTTGACGTCATCCTTAGCTCAAATGGCTTCTTGTCAGCCAACCATGATCTTTCGCTTGCATGTGGTGAGATCTTTGGCGACAACGGCTTAGACAAGGGAACGTCCATTGTGACGTCACGTCGATACTTAGCAATGGCGTCGCTTGCTAATGACGGAACACAAAGAGGCACACCTGATGTCATCTGTAGAGGCAAAGATGTAGGAAGAAAAGGCGACGAGGATTGATACAAACCATGATGTAAAAAGTGGCTATTCCGCAAGAGAGGAAAGTATGCGGAAGAGCTAAGGCCACCCAAACTGTATGGAATAACAGAAAGCGGATTTGTAGGAAATTGCATTCCTCTGGTAGCAAGGTACCCAGGGGGTGGTTTGTCATCCATTGCAAACAAACTAAAAGCGCCACCGACGTTGTCGCGATCTGTCGCTTTCGACGCAAGAATAGAATTTTGAGAAAATCCAACTTTGTCTTTGTGTCCAGCTGAGGCCCAGAATGAACTCGACGTTGAGAAGTTGCCCTGATGGAAATTCTTTGATAAATTTTGTGGTTTCTCTTCACATGAATTATGAGCGGCACCTCGCGGCGTAGGTGGCAAATGTTTGTCCATAAACAGAGGGCGCAATGCCACATCCAAATGACTTGTCGGTGAATTCTTTACAACACTATAAAATAATTCAAATTGTCAAATAAAGTTGTCACGATATAGTTTAATATGACTGGACCACCATTAGGGTGGAGTGAATTTCACTTAATCTTTTGGATTTTGATTTAAGGTGTTGTAATGTTGTCTTTGGGCCTAAAAAACAACCCCGAAAATAATTTCGATTCTCCTACCCCTAAATTGACCCTCCTACCTGAGGTCAAAGGTCACGCGAGGTCAAAATTGCTCTATCTCCACTTCTACTGGTGCTAGAAATATGTTTAATGGCTTAAAAGATTCAGAAGACCCATATTTATATCTGTTCTAAGAGAACTTTTTTTTCTTTTGTTAGTAGAATTTGACTAAACAGCAAAAATATAGTTTTTGTGGTATTTTTGCATATACAACATTATAATTAACGAACTTCAACAGCCAAAATAGTAAATTTCAGCAATTGGTTGGATTATTGTTTGAGAATCACAAAACTATCCACAAAGCACTAAAAAATACCGACCTGCAGAAGAATTTGTCAATTATAGCCTCAAATGGAACCGCAATTATGACAGGTAAACACCATTGCAGCATTGCCACATTAGAAGAGTTGCTGCAAAGACCTTCGCAATAGGTCATCTGTCTCCTGCGTACCAACGAACTACCTCTCAGGCATGTTTTTAAGCACTTGGATGGAGTCTCTTTAAACTCCGACTCGTTTTCAGGCCTACTTGGCAAAGAGCTAAATGGTTTATTGTCTGATTGGCATGTGGTTAAGTTTAAGCCATTATCTTCTATTGAATTTCCTCAATTGCCAAAAGAAGTTATGGAAAGTTCTAGTTCCGATCAATTTTATGCATACCAAATTTGTTTGGCTGTCATATCTGGAAAACTTGAGAATGACTTAGCACAGTTTGAAGTATGTGGCTTGTCACATGCAAGATGGTTGACATTTGCATGTCGCATTGTGAAATACTACACTTCCCAAGCAAAGCCGAGCAAAAATTTGAGAATTCTGGTAGAATTTTGTTTAACAGTCCAGCCTACTTCCTAAGTTGGTTCGATATCAAGCTTAACTCTAAAATAAATAAAGTCGCTGTCAACTATTTTCGAATGCTCAAACGAATCAACCAATTTCCCTAGAAGCGAGCAAGAGACATTGGATTAAAACTTTGATAGGTAATGGCTTCTCAGCTCACTCCAAAAACATTTTTCTTTCGATGATGGCTGACGATGATGATACATCGATCGCAAGCTGTCAATATTGTGCTATCGCTACGCAGCTAAGCAAAAATGTTGAAATTACCCCAGATGATGAAAGTGCAAAGGCGAAATCTATTCCAGAGAGGACAGTAACTGTTCGAAAATTTATCATACCGTAGATCAATATCAGCGCCGAGTACTACCACAACATGGTAAATTTTGATGAAATTCATGTCACAGGAACCTCCCGCAACCAAAGTCATGAATAATGATGCAATACAAAATTTCAAAACAAACAAGCTTGAACTTGATCACTTATGCCACTATCAAGCTGTAGAGCGCCATGTGAAGCTCGTAATAGAAACTTCCATGTATGTGGCTAGGTTCGAAAGACGGGATGGTGTGATCCCGCAAAAGATCAAATCAAGGAAGTTGATGCTCTCTTTCAACACCAAAAATCAATTTTACTGCTGAATACGATTGCATTTGCATAAAAACCACTTGTTTTTCGTTATAGTTACCAGGGGCATAGCCGGGATCTAAATATGAGGGAGGCAAAATGTTTTGTGACATCTTTTGAGTGTGTAATAGTGCAATTGGATTTTCATTTTCAAGCAACGGGATTTTCATTAGGTGCTGCTTGACTTGAAGACCTGTCGGTGGTCCCTTCGCAGCCTTCCCGTTGCTGCTGGTTATTTCATGCTCAATTTAAATTTGGATTGTTTGTGTAATAATTATTTTTGTACGTAGTGTGACTTGTTGGCAAAAACTGTATCTCTCTCTCAATAATTTCATGCCTTTCAACCATTGAAATGTCATCTTAAATGCATCAAAACATTAATTTCATACTTAGTTCAAACTTCAATTCCTCATCAATGTTTCGGATAAGAATAATTCGATGTTCAATACGCTTATTCTCAAACAATAATCCAACCAATTGCTGAAATTTACTATTTTGGCTGTTGAAGTTCGTTAACTATAATTGTATGTGCAAAAATATCACAAAAACTATATTTTTGCTGTTTATTCAAATTCTACTAGCAATAGAAGAAAAAGTTCTCTTAGAACAGATAGAAATATGGGTCTTCTGAATCTTTTAAGCCATTAAACAGATTTCTAGCACCAGTGGAAGTGGAGATAGAGCAATTTTGACCTCGCGTGACCTTTGACCTCAGGTAGGAGGGTCAATTTAGGGGTAGGAGAACCAAAATTACGTTCGGGGTTGTTTTTTAGGCCCAAAGACAACATTACAACACCTTAAATCAAAATCCAAAAGATTAAGTGAAATTCACTCCACCCTAACCACCATACCAGGAATGTATTTCACCCAATAAATCTTTCAAGTGAAAACCTTCTATGTTTTACTGCTTGTACAATGTTATCTGAGTATCTGGTTATCTGAACACGCGATCTGATTTGTTACATCACCTTTGCAGATTTTATCGACTGTCGCTTACAGTCTGACTGAAATATTTTAATTTTTAAAGTCATATTCTTGCCCTCCAATACCTGGAAGCGTTATAACCCGTTGCGTCACCTACAAGCGGGCGTAAAAGATGAGAGAATATAACTTAAATAAAATATCAGTCAGACTGACAGCAACAATCTGTAAAACCTGCAAAATATTGCTAACGGTAAAAAGTTAGGCCAAATCTACGACAAGGTTGTAACAGGTCGTTGAATCTGCAGCTACCAGTCTGTGGCGACAGAAGTTGTGGCTTGATCATAAAGCAATGGTTCGAATCTTGGTGGAGTAAACGAGCTACAGTGTTAGAAGACACTCAACTACTCATTCAGTAAACAAAATAATTTACATCAGGCATAAGGAATGCAATTTGCAACATCAAATGAAAACTTCAATCACCCAACCTTGGTAGGAAAGCCGAGGTCTATGGTTCAAAACTCGCTTAAACCTCCAGAATCAACTTTTATAAAAAAAAACTTTTTTCGCCAGAAAATTGGTCGGTTGATCGTGGTAATCTATCTTTGACTGAGAAAGCCTCTTTGGAATCTCAATCCGGCACTTTCACATATTTGTATCATCAGAAAACCGTTTCTAGTTTAATAAGTCACTCAACCTACTTAAAACTTTTTGGTAGATAAAAAATCTTTAGATCAAAACAATTGTCCGAGTACTCGGAACTGATGTAACGCCCTCACCTGGTGATATATTCAGTCGCTTGTTTGTTGTGCCAATCCGTTGGGGGCGCAGTTTCTGAGTCGTCAATATAGGAAAGTTTTGCACATTTTGTAGAATTATGATTCCACTGTGATGACGTGACACCTTTAAACCAAAGAGAGAGTTATCGTCATACATGACGTCACGTGAGACTGAGAGCTTCAAGTTAAAAATCGTTCAAGATATAAATAGAAACAAGCAATGCTGGTTCGATTCTCGGAGTGTGCAGAAAAACAAGGCACTAAGGACAGCCATCCACCTGGCGCGTAGCAGGATTTTGGTTTTGCTCCGACGGGTTTACGAACCCCTTTGGTGTTCTGGGGGAAGCTTCAAGGCGCCCGTGCAACGTTTCACTGACTAATAAACTGTGTTGGCCAATTTGCTTTTTAAATGAGTCGCTTCTTTTTTTGTTTTTTTAAGTTACGTCTTTTTCTAAACTATTTCCCAAAAAAATTGTTATACAATAGCAATTCCAGTATTGCCGCTATTTTTGAATTTTTTCTTATTTATAAAGCTTGATGGGATTCTTCATTAGTTTAAGGAAGCAAAAAAGATCCGCCAAGCAGCCACTGTTTGAAAACAACTGATCTAACATCTAGTGTAAAGCTAACACTGACATCTAGTGTAAACTACAAGCAACAATATTTCAAAAACAAATGGAAACACTATTTCTGAATCAAACTTTTGATCTCAATAAAATGAACAATGCTACAGACATACATCTCTCCCAAATACCTTGCACGCTTAAACCTTTTAATATTATTTTATTAATATTATTTCATATAACCCTTTAAACTTTAATATCCATGCACGTTTTAACCAGCAGGAAATATGTTGACATATGCAGAGCTGTTGAGAGGATAACTTGGGTCAGGTACCAATAAGATCCTCGGGCCCCAAAGCAAGATTCTTCTATGAAAAAAAAGCACAAAAATCGAAAGAATAGGAGGTGGTCTCTTCAAGTTCTGTTAAGGCTCTTTAAAAAGGATGAGGGCCATTAAAATTATCTCGGACCCAAGTCCTAAAGTACCCCCTGGACCCTCGTCAACTCTAAACTTGTCTAAGGTTTTTGCCGCCTTTCCCATTCATTCACGTGCAGTATTGTAGATGCAAAGTGATGTCCCGTTCCGAGATGATGAACTGTTCTATTTTGATCAACGACGCACGAGTACAAAATAATTGACCCGGCGAGAAGAATAATTGGGGTGGCGATGCACCCGGAAGGGAAGTCCACCAGCTTAGGTCGCGGAACAAATTATTTTGAGACGAAATCAATAGAAAAGTTACCTGGGTTTGTGGAATTGGCTGACTTTGTTTTTTTCTGCAAAATAATTAGTTGTTAATTGAGTTTTTAATGCAACAAAAACTATTGTGGGCTCAATTCTAGCCCACTTGAGTTTGATGACCAACTCAACAACTCAGCATTATCCAGTTGAAAGGGCTGGGAAAGCCTTCACTGAGGAGACAATGCAGGAGACGAGAGGGAAACATAAACAGGACTAACAGGTTAGTAGGAATTTGTTTTAAGAAACGTTTTCATGAAATGAATGAAGCCAACTTATGAAAAATCTTAGCTACCTCAATCGAATGGAATTCTTTGGCGAAATCTTCCATGGAGTAGACCCCATCGGAGGGGTCGTCTTTCGCAGAAATGCTCTGTTTATCTTTTGTGACGTCATATAGGCTAAGCTGCTTGCTGGGTGTGGCGTCATCAGGAAGCCCTTTGTGGTGCTCGGAAGATGGCTGCGAATTGGGACGTTTCATAACTTTCGGTGACGTCTTCATGAGATGTTGCTTACGTCGTGCAAGAAGGGGATGCACCTCCCATCGGTGTTGCGTCATACTTGACGTAGAGTTCGACGTAAAGTCGCAGTGACTGCATCTAACAATTTCGTCACCGGATAGAACAATTATTCTTTTGTCAGTGAGCGATTCCCCGTCCAGGCTCCCCTCCAAATAGTCATCGGGCGCGATATAGCTTTTGGCATACTTTGTGACGTCACTGTAGTTCATAGCAACAGAGCGATAGAACGATGTCTACCGTTGGAAGCGGATGAATACAACGACTCTTCTATCGAATTGCCATCACAATTTCCAACTCTAAACAGCTCGAAGCGAAACAACTCTACGGATCTTTAAACCAAACTATTGCTAAAAATGAAAAATAACAATCAGTGTCTGAGAAATTAACTAAAAGTAACTGTTTGAAACTCCACCGTTGGGCGACTCGCGTGAAGTTATAGCAAAGGAAGTACTGAAATATAAAATCAAAACTTAACTATACGATTGACTAGCTCTCACACTTTCAAACCAATGTACTTCCGCCTAACAAGCAAGGCCTATGAGAGGGGTTACGGAGGGTACGGCGTATCCTTGAAGGCCCAGGCCTGTGTTTGTTGGGGGGCCCAAAATTGTGGTTTTATAGCCTAGTTTACGCGCAAAAATGTCTGGTTAAAACCATCCTAAACGACTCATTTCAAGCATAAAAGTTGTTATTCTTTAGTCATGGGGGCCCGTAATCTGCAAAAGGGCCCAAAAAGGTAATCGAGGGCTTTGCGAGCAAATTAGGGGCCCAAACTGGTAATTTAATGCTTTACGTGCAAAAATATTCTGTTAAAAGCACCCTAAATTAAATCATAAAAGTTAGTCATTCTCATGTCCTGGGCGGGTGAGGGGCATAGTGTAGCAAAAGCAGGTTTGAGAAAAACCCCGGCAAAAAGCCCGGATGTTTTTTTTTTGTGTTTTTTAAAAACTATTTGACAAAGGTAGTTTCTCGCTTATTTCACTTCAAAATGAATTTCGGAGTTAGAGAAGGAGCCGGAGAACACTTTCGGAGTAGGACCGGAATCGGAGTCAAAAAAAGTGACTTTTCTCGTTCATCTCTGCTAGTGCTGGGCATGTGGTGAATGCAAAAGTTAATGAAGAAAGGTTAGGATTGGTCAGATGATTAACTTGATTATGTTGTATCCAGATGTTATGTTTGAGCCTTGGTAGTGAGCTTAGCTTGTACCAGATACATATAACACTCAGTAACGTTAACACATTTAACATTAAACACACAAAAAAAATATGAAAAAACTACTAAATCCAACGTTTTCGACACCACATAGTGTCCTCTTCAAAAATAATTATAAGCTACATCAAAGAGAAATAAAAAAATGAATTTAAAAATTTTGCATTAAAAATGTACAATAAGCGACACCTCTCAACAGCACCATCAACAACTGACACACGAATTCAATGCAGGATACACAAATTGGCGAGGGGCAGATCACAGGATGTGCACAGCACAAAATAATAGTTTTATTAGCGCCTGATACTATTATTGCGCGCAGATGTCCAATTCTGCAGTAAAATGTTGTGTGGTGTGCAATACGCCTAAGCAAACATCACACTTTTTGCCCAAGACAAAGGGGGCCCGGAGTGAGAGGGGGCCCGGAATGACTCTTAGTACCCCTAGTGAAAATTTCTCTCAGAGGCCCTGCTAACAAGTGCAATTGTGCATTCAAACTTTTCCTGTAAATCTACACTTTTGAAATCCCATGAAACACTCATCCGTAGCTGATGACGTCAGTAAGATAACGTTGCACACACAAGCTGAGGAAGTGTGAGATTGCGTAAACGGCCGCCACAAACTTAGCAGATCAAATTGTTATTTGAACAAATCACAGGAAATTCATATTTGAAATGTTGTACGTCATGAAAACAATTTTGGCTTTCGCTAGTTCAACCTTTGAAACATGTAGGCCATTGTACTGGCATAACCATTGAAGTAAATCATACAAGGGTAAAAACTGCTTGACTTAAATTGTATAATTTAAGAAATCATGGTAGCCTATACTGTCGTTAACTCTATAGGCTGCCTCTTGTACAAAACACATGGCTGTAGTTTTAACTTTGTCATCTTGTTTTGTCACAAGCAATTAATTTACCTCAACAATGTTATAACTTTATCAATACGTTCACCAATAAGTTTTACAACTACGAAAACAAAAAAGCAAGATATTTAGATATGAGAATTTTCGAAACTTTTTCGGCAAGAAACAAGCAGCATCCCCTCTCCGAGCATTGTGTCTTTTTCAAGACCAGCGATATAATTGAAATAATATCTAATCGCAATTAAAAAAAGTAATTTTATTTATCTCATTTATATCACTGAAGATAAAGACAGTATAGTTTTCGAAACGCTGGTTTGCTAAATATGAGTTTAGCATCTACATTTTGGCTGTTTTTTTGATTAAGGTAGCCAGGCGTTCCAACCATGGTTTAGTTTATAGCTGTAGCAAAACCTGTGACTTTATTTCTAAACTAAATCGGAAAATTAAAAAAAATTCTAGCACTTCAATTCTACAACTGATAACTGGACAGTCAAGTCTGCGTCTGCTACTGGCGCTGGCCGCTAGTCCTTTTCCTCGGGCGCTGTCCACGCTTTGACAGCATAGTCCACGGACTGAAGTTACCACTGACGTGCAGTGTTACCGTGTACATCAAGCCATGTATTGTTTGTAACGCAACAATTAGACTTTGTGACCTAAATACAAAAACAAACATTGAAGTGAAGATCAATTCTAGTAATATGAGAAGAGAAACACAACTATTAAGCTACTCCAGTAACTTCACCAAGTTTATTTTCCACTTCTGAAAGGATAAAAATAGCTCACAAAGCCGGTGGATGAGACGAACTTGATCACCAGAACACAACAAACATACTCCTGGACTTTATTCTACTCTCAGTGTTTCAATTAGGAAAGGTTTAATTGACTTAGGATTGGGCCACAAAGGGTTGCATTTTTTAAATTCTGTTTCTTATTGAATCTGTTCCAACAGCACTCAAAAAAAAGACAGCGTGGCACATTTCTGGCGGTGGTTTCGCAACAGGTCATGCTTCACCTACAAACAGCTTCATTTTTAATTGACGTGTTGCAATGTAATGTTGGATCAATGTTGAAAATATTTTAATTTTTGACGTCTTCCGCAAACAGGCTGCCTCATTACCTTGGAGTTCGAGTGCTATTGTGACGTCACTGAAACGACAAATAGCAATTGATATCGCAAGCTAAATATTAACTTAGCTAGAACAGGCGACCTTTGGAGTAAAAATATGAAAGCGGAAAAATACACTTGGCCTGTTTGTTCAACGTAAGACCATGAATGTGGGCAAGTGGAAAATTCCACGCCATTCCATGTTCCACACTCTAGTGACCTCATAGTTATTATTCCTGCGCATAGCGACGGCTTATGGATGCGGAAGACAGCTGCTTTCACATTGACTGTGTGGTTGGCTTATTCTTCCGCACACCCACTTTGAGATTGAAGCATTATTACGTCACAGATCATTTCATTGCGGCGCTGATTGCGACTATTTCATTGCGACCGTTTCGTTGCGACCATTTCATTGCGATTGCGACCATTTCATTGCATTGCGACCATTTCATTGCGACCAAGCGGCGCTGATTCGACACTCGGGGCGTGCGCTTGAGCAGCGTATTCTAAGTACTGCTCTCCATTCAGCGGCACCTAATGGATGGAATAATTCCCCAACAATAACATTTCAACAATCGGAAACTTCACTCTGCCAATCTCGGTGACCGGCCCTGCGTCAGCGATTCAAAGCCTCTACAAGTATGTGAAACTACCAGAAATAACCAATCAAGGCTTTGTCAGTCCGATGATAAGGATTCAAAACCAACCAATCGTGTTAATCGAATACCAACAAAATGCCTGGTTCATTACCATTTACCAAAAAGTGGTTTTGAAGCAGAATTGTCCAAGATTCTGTTCCAATGAGTAAAAAGTACAGATGTTGAAACAGTGTTGTATGGAATAAGAGTGTTTGAAATAATTTTTACTTGGAAAAACAAAATGTATCATTTTCTACACGAGAGTAGGCCTACACTACTTTGTTGTATATGTTTTGTTTTCATATGCAATTTGGCTTTTTTAACTTTTCAAGGGGTCCTGGCAATGGAAAATATTTCAACTTCACCACACAAGAAGGTAGATTCGAGATAACGTCCTTGATATAATGTAAACATTCAATTAGTTCAATATTATAAAACAAAAAAAAGTCAGAATTATCTCATGAAAAATAATAATTTTCTCTTCAGTCGTTTTAAATTCTCTAATCTTGGCTGAGTTTTGTGGTTAATCGTGTGTTGAAATTAATTTCAACCGTTTTAGTTGATCCCATACATACCCATGTCAAACAACACCACAGCCCATGAGTTGGAAATGCTTCGTAAAGATAGCATCAGACTAGCATAGCGATCTATATACGCAAGCAGGGGCGAATTTAACTGATGGGGGCTCGGGGCACTTTTAGATCGGGGGGGCTACAAGGTAACTTGAAAGTTGCCCACACCGCTAATGCCTTTACGCCAAGATCTGTCGCCACCTTGTGACTAAAAATTAACCTTGAAAGAAAAAGGAGGCATTTTGTAGAAACTTCAAAGGGTGAGAGAAAATAATAATAACACAAAATCGTATTTTTTCACATCGGGGAAGCCTTCAAAAAAGGGGCCCGGGGCAACTGCACCGTCTGCCCCCCCCCCCCTAAATCTGGGCCTGTACACACGCCTTACCAACGTGCAAACTGGAGGCCCGACTGGAAGCCGATGGAATTTTGAGTTTGAACTCTAAGCTGAATTTCCTTTATATTCCTTTGAAATGATAGTTTTGAGAATCTGAATTGTCTGAATCTAAAATCACTGCAAAACTCCTAATATGACGTTTCACATTCACTGACAAGTCTTTGTCTGTTACCAGTGTTGCCAAACGCTTTTTGAATTCCAACACAAATGCCAAAATCTGGTTTATTATTTGTATAGAAACAATAGGCTAGAACAAAACAGCTCAAAATCACACAAAATATACATAAAACTATATTTCTGAACTACAAATTACTCAAACTATCAACTTATAATACCCATGTTGTCTACTAACATGAAAAAGATATTAACAACACGCAAAATTAATATCAACACTCGAAAACGAATTGCGAAATGCTATATATAGACTACGCTACTCTATAATGCAGAAACATGGACACTGTCATCACAAATGGTTAAACGACTTGAGGCATTTGAAATGTGGATTTATAGGAGAATGCTGAAAATTTCATGAAAGGATAAAATCACAAACAAAGATGTACTACCTAGAATACAAACCAACGTGGAAGTTCTACAAACAATTAAATCAAGAAAATTGAAATATTTTGGCCACATGATTCGCAATGATTCTATTCAAAGACAACTACTAGAAGGAAAAATGAACGGCAAACGAAATAGGGGCAGACCACCAAGAATTTGAACTAATGATATTAAAGACTGGTCAGGTCTTAACTAGAAAACTGCAGTAGAAAAATCTTACAAGAGAGAAACTTGGCGTCTCATTGCCTCCAACCCTCGACGAGAGGAAGGAACTTAATGATGATGATGATGATGTCTACTAACAGATCGGTGTTCAGTCAAATTTGAAGCTGCGCGTTGGTACGACTGCGGTGTAAAGGCCGCCCTGAATTCTAGATACCAAGCATCAGGGTGTGGCAAGATATTGCACTAAAACTTCGGTATTAACGAGAGTAGAGTGGTCGGATCGATTCTGCAGCAACTGTGCCACCCAATTTATTACTCCCTGGTAGAGGTGAAGGGTGGTTATCAGCAACCAGCTGAGCCGGGAGTCGAACCAGGATTGCATGCTTGGAAATCGGAAATATTATGTCACCATCATAAGACAGGAAAAGTTGCGTGAGGTGTCATACTTGTTATAATCGTCTACCAACATTTAGGCATGAGATAAATAATGAGAAAGGAAAGCCACTCCCAAGCTAAATGCAAGATTAGGCCGAACTTTCCCCCTTCCCTAGTCACAAACTTTACGTTACACTCAATTTGCAAGAAACATTGAAATTTGGCCTTAAACTTACCCAGTCAGGAAATCAGTCATTTCAACATCATTTCAACTGTTACAGACGTAAAAAAAGTACAAAGTAGAAAGAACTGATTTGGGGATGGTAGGTCATACTTCACTGTATCGTCATTATCCATGAGATTGCTGGAATCCTAACCCTGCAGTTTCAAGTAAATCACTTTCACTAGAAAGGCAAGCAAATCGTTCCAAAAGTTCGTGTGGATGTTGTTAGTTGAATGCTTTTTTCGCAACCGAAACCTGATTCATTTCAAAACCACAGCATTTTTTAAATCTGTTTTTCGAAAAATCTAAATTTATAAATTCAATCTGGTTTGCGGAAATTTTCTCAACCAAACTGTCCATTGAAATTAACAAATCCCTGACAATACCTCGCTTGACTTATATAACTGGACACATAGCTTTTCCTTATGATCTATCCAGCGCTATGCAAACCTAACTTCCTTCTACGTCGTCTCAACATCACGCGACCTTGGAACAATGTAAGCATGGCAACATTATTGTGACGTGGCAACATCCATGCCGCTTACTTTGATTCAAAATGTGTGGAAAAGTTTGCAGTTGGCTCCACTTTCGTATTTCAATTCTTTCTCTTGGGCGACTTTAAGTTGAAGCAACATTACTTAACGTTGCAAGAACACACACGTATTACATTCGTCTCTACCTCAGCCTCGGGTCATGTGCAACGTCACACGTGACCGAGAGTAACCTGACGAAACAGGATCATCAACCGAAGAAACAAACTCTTCAAATTTCTCGGAAATTGGAACAGATTTCTTCGATAAAGTTTTTGAGTGGTTTTTTAGATTCGAGTTAAAACTTCATCGATCTGTCGCATTTCAATTAGTTTCTACTGCAAACAGAAAGGTTCCTCTAATGAATTGAATTCCTTTTTCTGAGCTTTCATTTATTTAAAATCAATTTGATTTAACAAAAGAAGACTTTAACACTAAGAAACTTAATGCAAACTAAAAAATCAAAACAAAGGTTTGTGTCAAAACGAAACATTTTTGTTACAAAAAGCTTTGAAATCGAAGCGATAAGTTTGTGCGATAGTAATATCCTAATGACGTCACAATCTTCATCTTGCTCTAGCACAGCGTTTCTTAACCTTTTCTGACTCTAGCACCCCTGAAAACAAGCTTGAACAGTCTAGCACCCCCTAACTATCATTAACATACAACTACTACAGTGAGGAACTACTACAGTGCGAGAAACACCGTACGCTATCTGCTGTCAGAAAACGAGAACGTCGCAAGGCCCGAGCCTCAAACAACCCTGGCCCTAGCCAACCATCCTTCCAATGTCCATCCTGCAGCAGAAGTTTCACCGCACAGATAGGCCTCATCAGCCATCTCCGCACTCATGTAGCCTACACTGACCAAAGTCAACACTAAAAAAAGAAAAAAGAAACTTGATCTCAGTCTCATTGGCCATCTTCGGAAACGAAGGGCGAACATCATCATCATCATCACTACAGTGCGGGCCAAAAGTTTAGTAGAGGCCGAAATCTTGACATGCTTTCACATCGATGACGATATACTTTGTAATGAAGTCTCTTATTGTTGTCTAACAAACTGTACTGCTGTTTTGATTCAGGATTTGGTATTTGACTTTCATTTTCCAACAGAAATTCAATTATTTATAACCATATGTAAGTGAATCAACTCTCTTGAAACGACAGCACAGTTTGTTAGACAACAAGAAGCTTCACTATAAAATATACCGCCAGCGAGCAAAAAGCATGTCAAAATTTCGGTGCCGCCATTGAACTTTGGCCTGCATTATTGAAAGGAAAGCAATGTAAAAAGGGTATCGAGAGTCTGTTCACGTTCTGCGGTTGGATGCTTCAACTGGTGTTGCCGAAGTCTAGCAGGCTTCAAATTTGAGTTGCAAGAGACGAAATGGCAGGTCATACACTGTGCCCGGTCTGGTCCTCCACGATTGTCCAGGAATACAGTAAAGCCATACTTGACATATTCGTCACTCCATTTGCGAATCTGCTGATACTGGCAGAAAGACGAAAAAATGCAGAAAAGTAAAAGGGCATTTTTTGATATTATACTGCATGCATTTAGCACCCCCTAAAGTCAATTCCAGCACCCCCGGTTAAGAAACGCTGCTCTACCAGAATATACGATACGCATCGGTGATTTTCAACTTTTTTAAGTCACAAAACACTTTATACATGGAAACAATTTTGCGCAACACCAAACAAAATTTATAAAAAAAAAAATTATAAATTAAACAACTCAACAACAATTTAACCGCTCAGCTTTTCTCACTACGATATCTGGGCCTTCTCGGATGAGCACAAAATTGATATTCGGGCAGGTATTGCAGAAAGGCAAACGCGAAGATTATGTGATTTTGGTTTTCGATCGATGGTCCATAGAACACTGGTCAAAGTAACAAATTTCCTGAAGAACATTTGACGATCTTTGACGGAACAAGAGCAAGTCACGTGTTGCTTCTATTCAATTAGAATCTCAAACTGCTGACTCATCAAATAAAAGACCAACTTAGTACTGCATCACTCAAGTGTCAAATAGACCTCGGAGGTAATGAAGCTCATTTTATAGTTGCACAAAAACAACTATAAAGATTGCACTTTGGTAACGTTGTATCTACGTTTCTCGACAACAATTTGATGTTATTAAAATACAAAATGCTAAGATTATGCCGAATTTACATCCATTGGGAAACGTGGGGCAGTTTTTACTCCATTTGGCAAGAAAAATGATGGTTTAACGATTGAACAAAAGATGCTTGGCAGAATTTCAGAAAGTTTGTAAGTTATTTTTGTGGAAAAGACAATGTCCTTTTCTTCTTTTGGAGACAGCGATAAAATAAAAATTTTTCGTGGGCTTGCAAGTTGCTGCTGAACCCAAGAAAATACGATCTTGCTTCAAACGCAGACGTGTCTTGGTGAGGTAAGTTAAACGTTTGAACAGGCAGACACGAAAAATGACTTTTTTACCTTTTCGGCTAATTCAATCTTCAACTACCAGGCATACCAGCTCAATGGCCGAGTGGTTTCACCTTCGGCTCTGGTGCTTATGAGATCGATTCCAGGTCGGGTCAAACCGAAAACTTTAAAAACGGTACCGATTGCATTCTTTCTTGCATAACGCAGTGAGAACATGTCGGGTAATAATTTGATGACATCGTAAACCTGTTTTTTGATCTATGCCTATAATAATTACATTCGAAATTTACCCATTTTCCAATGAACGCATTTGTAACAAAACCTTGCTACTTTTACCTTTCTAACTTGACCTATTTGCAAACGTATATATACAAAAGCGTTTCTTAACTTATTTTACGCCAGGGCGCACCTACAGACCTCTAAAAATGAGGCGGCGCATCGGGCGAACAAAGCGAGCGCAAAATGTTTTGAGTATTCCGGTATTTCCCTTACATTGCCTGCAAATTTTCATTACATAGACCTCATAATTGCGTTATCTTCAATGCAGGCTACTGTACTGTATGCTCAATAAGATAAGACGAAAAAGAAAGCAAAAAAGTTACAAGATCGTAACAATTTCACATTACAAACAAAATCACAACTTTGCATGCAACCTCGCTCATTTTGCACTTCCACGCTTTCTGCGCTGTAACAATTTCCTGCATTTTCTTTCAACCACATTACGAAACCAAATATCCACGATGTCCAAATGAAAGAAGGGAAAAGATTTTTCCGTCGAAATAAATCGAAATTTTGTGGTAGGTCTGAAAGCTTTTCAACATAAAACCAACAACCAACTCTCCAAAGTCAGATCTCATTCAAAAACTGTGGCCGTGTTAAAATTGAAGCGGGTAGTTTCAATACAAGAGAAAATTGTAGCCCATTAAAAATTAAACCAGCCGCACGTGAAAAATATACCAGTTAAACTTATGCAAGTGTTTGCCTGGATCTATAAAGGAGCCAGAGCCTAATATTGCTTCATACAGCCCAACTATACAGCCTAACATTCACTTTCTAACATTGACATAAAACTTTCTTTTTGGTTTCTCATGCCTTGAAACCTGATGATAATTTTGCGAATTTAACCTGAAACTTGCAACTTTAAAAAAACTACAAATTTTAACCTGGGGAGGGCGACAAATTTGGTTGATAAAGTAGCCCACTGCTCGGTTGATTTTATAGGGTCAAATTTAACATTATTGATATAAAACATAATAAGTTAGGTCAGTTGCTTTTATTCTTAACCATTACAGCGAAATACAATACACGTCAACATAGCAAAGTTCTAGAAAAGGGTAGAAGCGACAAAAGGAGAAGACATTTTTTTATTCCTTGCTATGGTGGTTCGTTTTCTTCCGGAGTGATCTCAGTTCAGCTGACGGAGCTTCGTTTAATATGCCAAGCAGCAATCACAAAGATGAAGAACGCAACCAACAAATTATGCCAAAACTACTCCCTGACAGCCTCCAATTTAACGCTGAGATTACAGCTGCAACCTGCAAGCAATAGTATTTTGGACGAAGCTTTCGTAGCCTGGCTTACCACTACGCCAGACAGCAAATCAGTCCTTTGCAGATGTTGAATCAATGTAAAAAAAACGATTGATTTGTTGTCTGGAATCAAGACGGACTATATAAGAGGCCATGACAACGTACAATGGGATTGTTAAAACTGGGGGCAGATAGTGACGTCATAGTGCCATTGTCTTCAATGAAATTTCTCTGCAGATGCTTCCATTTTGCAGTGCATTTAGTGCAGGGTAGTCAGGAGTTATTTTACTTTAATGAATACCGGTACAGTAGCCTACTTAAGTTAGAACTCTAAACTTGGTAGGAAAGTAATTTATAGGTGTCCTATATCAGCATAAGGATGAGATAGATCGATATTTGAAACAGAAATAGCCTACTTTGATTTGTTTTGGTATTTCAAAATATGTTTTTTTAATCGTTTCCAAATCTAAGCAATTTCATTTGGTTGTGCGTTTGAAACGACAGTGAAAAACTGGAGAATCTGAGAACGTAGGCCTAATAAGCTGCCAGACTAAATTTGACCCAACACGTCTGATACCTATATGAATGAGAGAGTCTCCTACAAGTCAGCAGTTCTTGAGATCACCAGCTGAGTGTATGAAACTGCCATACAGAACTACTAAACTAGGCTACTAGTTTGAGAATCTCAAATAGGCCTATTAGTTTCTGTGAGGTAGAAAACGAATAATTTACTTTTGCCTTTTCCGGCGTATTTTTTTTATCATTTCATTTTGATTTGAAGCAACTTATACTTTTCTTGGCTTCCCCCTAGGCCCTAATCCATATTTCGGAAATTTTTGCAATAAACAAATTGATATCATCAGTCAAAAAGTTTTCCAACCCCCAGTGCTATTGCATGGTAGGCTGCTTTTCCGGTTGTAATACAATGATTGTTTTTACGTTCATGGATGATTTGATTCGAAACAGCATAGCCTAATTGAATTGCTGGTCGTCATTTGAGCTATTAGGGCGGAGGCCCGGAGGGTCTACTCTTGAGCAGCCTTGATGGATAGGCTATTTAACGTCTTAATACGTCTATATTTGATTCAATCTTATATTTGATTTGTTTTACGTTGTGAAGCGTTGTTTGTGATATATTAGTACTCTTGTAAATATGGTTAAGAAGTGCTGTGTCTTTAATTGCAATGGAAATTATAGTGAAGAAAATAAAGTTGCAGTGTTTAGACTGCCTAAATGCCAACCGGAACGTGATAGATGGCTTGCCACTATCCCAAGGGATAATATTCCCGACTCAAAGGACACCGTCGTTTGTGAACGCCATTGGCCAGAAAACTATCCTACCACCATCAAGTATGGGAAAGTAAGACCTTTGTATCCACCATCTGTGTTTACCTGTGTCCCTTTGAGTTTAGTTCCTTCAACACCGTTTCTTCCTAGAAGTACTCAAAGGGCGTTAAGTGGAATTCGCAATCAGCCTGTTGATGAATTACCTAGTTTTGACAAAAGTGACATTATTGTGAGCTTTGAAAATCTCCTGGCTAATGCTTTTAGTGTCCAATTTCCTTTTTTAGCAGGTGATGACATTGTTGTATTTCGGGCTCATCAGACGCTTGTTTTTCAATGCAAGGAATTTATGCAAGATTCCGGCATACCCAAGTTTGTGTTAAGAATTGATGACAATCTGAGCTTTGAAGCATTTCATTCTGGAGTAAAATGCTCTATAACGTCTCTATCAGCAAGTAAATGTTCCAGATGGTCACAAATTCAAGAAGCTGTGAGATTCTTGCATTATATGGAATTATCTCATCAACAAAGCATTCTTTTACAACAGATGAAATCTATGAATTTTATGCCGGCTATAGAAAAGAAATACACCGTGGAAACAATCGTTAGGTCCTTCGAATATTTTTCTTTGTCCAGAAGCTCATACAACCGACTGAGACGGGATTTTAAGTTGCCCAGTACTAGAACACTTACAAGACTCACATCAATTGTCAAAAACACTGATGATTTTTCTTTTCTTCGGAACGTTTTTGCTTCATTAGATCAGAGGCAAAAGACATGTCTGCTTTTAATCGATGAAGTTTATGTAAAGGCAATGCTGCAATACCACGGTGGTGCCCTCTTTGGCAAAGCTGTAAATAAGCCAGATTTGCTTGCAAATACAATGCTGAGTTTTATGGTAGTATCTCTTTTTGGAGGCCCCAAGTTTGTTTGCAAAATGTTGCCTGTTAGAAAACTCGATGCAAAGTTTCTTTTTCAACAAACTCAGCAGCTTATTTCAGTAATTAAAAATTCTGGTGGAAAATTAGTTGCAATACTTTGCGATGGTAACCGGGTTAATCAAGCTTTTTTCAAATCATTTTCTACCAAACCTGGTGCTCCATGGCGAACGGTTGACGACATCTTCTTGCTGTATGATTACGTGCATTTGCTCAAGAGCGTACGCAACAATTGGATAACAGAAAAAACTCAAGAAATACAATATACTAGTGCCGGAAGAAAACGCATCGCAAAGTGGTCTGATCTGAAAGCACTTCATTGTCATGAGAAAGAAAAGCTGGTAAAACTTTGTAAACTTACTGATGTATCCATATCGCCGAAGCCTATCGAAAGACAAAAAGTATCGACTTGCCTTCAAGTTTTCTGTGACGAAACGTTGTCTGCGCTAAGAACGCACCCACTTCTTATTGATGATGCAAGCGACACTGCCATTTTCCTGCAAACCTTCATTGACTTCTGGAAAATAGTTAATGTCCACGGTCCTTATGAAGATACCAAGTTCAATGACCAACGACGTGCAGTTATCCGATCAGTGTCTGATAACAATTTGCGATACTTAACAAGCGTTGGTGATCTCGCAAAAAAATTGTATCCAGTACTTGCTAGCTCACGCGTGAAGTCGTTGACTCGAGATACCTCATCGAACTTGGCTCATACTTGCTACGGACTGGTTGATTTGACGAAGTTTCTTCTTGTCTCTGGTACTCATGATTATGTTACTCTGGGAAGTTTTACAACAGACCCACTGGAGAAAGAGTTTGGCAAGCTTCGACAGGGTTCCGGAGGCACCTACTTCATATCCGTCCAACAAGCTTTAGGAAAACATCAAATACGCAAAACCAAGCTATGCTTGAGGTTAAACACTGATTTATTTGAAGCCACTGCGCAAGTGTCTCACACTCATAGCTGTCCTAAATGCTGCTTCAGTTTATCAGAACGTTTTTGTGATATGATTGACAGTTTGCCACAACTAGAAACATGCTTATCTGAAGATACTAAAATGGCTCTAGTGTACATTGCAGGCTATGTTTCACGACTTGATCACGATGATGAGGACACGTACAGTATTTATTCGCAGTATGGCTCTTATCTTAATGAGTTGAATCGAGGTAAATTAAAAGTACCTGGTGATTGCTTGTGTCATTGGTCATTTTTTTGCTACATCATGTTTCACGCTATTGCTGATTTAACCTGCATCTCATCACTTTGTAAGGTATTTCTAGTGATTTCAGACTTCTATGGATTTCATGTTTCGAAAGCTCACTGTCGTATTTTAAGCAATATCTTTTTTAACAACTATTCTTCACTTTATTGTCCCAGATCTGACAAAGAGCCGAGACAGAAAATTCTCAAGCTTGGGAGTTAATTATCATGGATTAGTTAACGTTAGTTTATGAGCTTTTCTGGATATTTATATTGTTTTTTTCTTGAGTGTTCTCATTAATACTACTATAAGTCGGGTTAGCATAATAGTCAAATTATATTGACCTACTAAAGATGATGCGTATCAGCCTTGTCTCGATATTGACTTGTTTATAAGGCTTGGTGAATGATGCATTACTTTTTACACGTTAACAATTAATCTTTTAACTAACCGAGTCTAGGCTACGAGTAGCTGGTGCATTGTTTTTTACATACTTTTGGCTAGTGATGTTACCACTTTTTTAAATATCTCAGTGTTATCATGGCTCATCCACCGCAATTTTCAAGGTTGGTGTGGTACAATATCAGTATCACGAACGATTTAATTGTATTTTTCCTTTTACAAGTTTGTGATGGGCCCGTTTGATACAAGATTAAAAAATACTTAAATTGTTTACAAGACGAGTAGCGTAGCCTGCTTGGCGATTTATTTCAACTTTCAGTAGGCGACCGTTCTGTAACAACATACAGTATTAATTTTTTAAAGCTGCCACAGCTTTCGTTTCAGTGTTATAAATCTTAACGTTCAATGTCGGTTCAATTGAAGACAATGGCACTATGACGTCACTATCTGCCCCCAGTTTTAACAATCCCATTGTACGTTGTCATGGCCTCTAATATAGTCCGTCTTGTCTGGAATACATGACTTCACTTTTGAAAATTTCCCCTTCTAGCTCTGCTACGTAACACAATGTCAGAGTATCACTTGAAATTCAAGGTCAAGTTTCAGATATCAGGCAAAGTTTCTCTGTGCCATTTAGTAACACGCATCTGTGGTGAGATACAAGACTTTCTTTCCACTAAAGTTGAATTCTCAGTAACACGACAGACGTCAGCGAGCCAATTGTCAAATTTCGACGAAATCCCGCAAGATCAAACTGATGCATCTTCACAGGTCAGTAACCAAAAGTACACTTTGTCACACCTTAGAAGGAATCAGCAGATAAAAGTATCAAGTTTTATTGCCAAGATTGTAGTTGGCATCTAAAATTTCTTCATGCAAAAATTCGATTATCCATGTGTCTGCGGCTGAGTTAATTTTTCATAAACAAAACTGCCAGCACACTACAGTACTGCTTTGTGTTAGCGTTGAAAACCTTTTTTTTTTGTTATAAAACCTTAAGAAAATTACGTCACAATCTTCGTAGATGTTGTCTTCGTGGGAGATTGTTTGGCAGCATTACAAACAAACGATTGTTTGCAACAATGCAACATTATCACGAAGAAACATTCAGAACAGAACTATCCGTTGATTAGATGAATCAAGAACTTTGAGCCATTGATTATGACATCACAAAATGTACTTAGGGATGATATTAAAGCGCACAACGTTGGAAAGTGACAAGCTGACATCATGTAACCTTGCTGATAGTTGCAGAAAGGATTGAGTCAATATTCTGCTGTTAAAAACTAAAACGCACACAAAATTCTCTAAAATGAATTTTCTATTTTATTTATACAATGATGGATGAACTCCCGCGTTGACTTCGGCCTGACGATCTTACAATGAAGATGTGGCGTGATATCGACGTCGTTTTGTTACGTCGTGAACATCACGTGGATTCATGTCGCCACCACTTTCCTGCTCACTCTTGCTATCTATTGTTCTCTTGTGTTGTCGCTAGCTGCCAAGGTACCTGTCCGGTAACCACAGCCTGGTGTCATCAATAGCGACCTAGACAGATTTGGTGTCTAGTGACTAGACCCCCACACCATGAAGTGGTCGGCACAGTAAGCAATCTTTGATTATACAGCTTGTCGTCTGCACCTTACCGCACTCACAGGCAAACACTCTCTGCCAAGATCCAACGCAACTTGTCTGCACCAAAGCGTCCAACACAAGTGAGCAGGCGGTTACGTCTTCATGTCTAGAGGGAACCTAAGAGGCTCTCACCCTATTGTAATAAGATCAAACTGGTCTGGCAACCCCCCTCAACAGCCTACAAGTCAGCAGTCGCCAGTGGATGCAAAATATTAGTCCACCAACCCACGCAGTAACGGACGCAAAAAGAGGGATGATGGAACAACCTACATTGAGCAGTTGGTTTTTCTTTTCAGCAACCTCATGTTAATTTACTTTTTTATTCTTGTATGCTTGGAGCTGTATTGGCTGATAGCTTCTTGTTTGCTAAACGTCTGTAATTAAAGCGCTAAAAGCTCGGCGGAATACGTTCACGTTTATTAGTTTTCTTTTTGTGTCATGACACAGTGACACAGTGCCCTGTTGTTCGATGGTCTTGCTTCAACGTATAATTCTGTTCAAATCAAGGTGAAGGAAATTACTTCTTTTACTAATGTTTTGTCGCGATGTTGCCGAGAGATTGTTAGTGACGTAATACGCGATTAAAAGATAATGCGAAACCCGGCTTCGTGAGGTAATTGTGCCATGGCATTTGCATAGTTTTGTTATTCAGCGATTTAGTAAAGTTTCACCAGCAAAAGCCGATTAACCTCACTTTGAGGTTTTTCAAGAAATGCAGTCAGTCTTGTTAATGGGACTACCTTGAGACCAGATAAATCCCGTCACAGCAGGTGGTCCGGTCATGGGTGGACCAATTAAGTCAAGTGGTCTTTTATTAACAAATTGAAGATCGCTGTGCACTTTTTCCGCCAACCAGTCTTTTCGCAAGGTCAGTAATAGATTGCGTGGTTTAATAACAATCATGTCTACTAAGTAGTATCACTAGAAAAGATTGAAATAAAAGTGTGTTGTACGAGGAAAAGTAATGGGAAAGATTTAACAGCTTTTGTTAGGGAATATGCCAAGATTCACATTTTTGCACAATTTTCAACCACATATCAAAAACCCTACTAAAATTTGGCAAGACGCACGAGATCGATCAAACTGGAACCTCATTATACATCGAGGGCTGCATCAGCTATGATACCTATAGAGAGAGTTAGTGAATAGATCCTTGACCTCTCGCGGAAACACACAGCCATTTGCTTAAGTTGGTTGTTCAGAAAGTGGTAGGGGTGAAGCAAATGTGTCTACATTTATCCGATCTTGTAATTAGTAATAGACCCTGATAACATTACTTTTCTGTCAAACAACATCTTTCTCATTGAAACATACCATAGCTGTATTGCTGAAATGATCATTATTACACAACAGTATGTGTCAATGCTACAACGTTATAGGAATGCGTGCATTGTCCTCATCAACATAGTGTTTGGTGATGCAAAATCAGTAAAATTAAAATATTTTCAACAAACAATAACCAGTTAAACTTTCATTGCTATCTAATGGTTGTCAACTTGTGCAGTCCCTACCTGCAGCCTACTGCTTTCATTCCTGCTATTGCAATAAAAATATAACTGAAAGCTCGGTCATATTTTGTGGGTTAGAACAATATTGTCAAAAAGTCACAGTTTTACCTCCAGAATGAGTTTCGGTAATTTGGAAAAACAATGTTGAAATTATCTGATTAAAAAACTAAAACTAAAATTATTCAAAGAAGCATTTTTCTAATGCTGACTAATGTGGTCGAGATACTGCGCCGTCAATAAATCGACCATTTACTGAAATTGTAACTAAATGTTCTTCTCATCATCGAGCTGGATTTTTGGGTGCCACTTAAACATGACAATTTCCTGTAAGACCCGATGACACCACCAACCAATCAGAACATGTTTAAGTGGCTACCGTCCAATTGTGACTCTTCTAGCATTCAGCCAGAGAGTTGATTCTACTTTGAAATTTGTTCAGTTCAGTTCGGTTCAGTTGTTTTTATTTCTGACCATCATATCAAAACAATACACGTCAACATAGCAAAGGTCGAGAAAAGGGTAGAAGCGACAAAACGCGAACGTTAAAACGTGCTTGAGACCGAAGTAAGTTATTGATTTGAAAGAAATTTGGCACGGTCAAACATTTGTTTGGTAATTACAGAAGAAAAAAATAGTTATGGTTTGGGTGGGAACCGAACACAAGTCATCGAAATATGTCCGCCCCGATAACTCAGTTGGTTAGCGCGTGACTTCTGAAACGAAGAAGCTTCAAGATCAAGCGGCTTTGGTTCGACTCTCGGGGTGTGCGCATGAGCAACGCAAGTTAAGGACTGCTCTCCATTCACTGGCATCTAATGGATAATTCCCCAGCAACAAGACTTCAACAATCGGAAACTTCACTCTGTCAATCTCGGTGACCTGGCCTGCGTCAGTGATTCAAAGCCTCTACAAGTAGGCTATGCGAAACTGCCAGGATTAAGCTCTGCAAGAAGCTTTTCCAGTCCAAGGATAAAAATTCAATCAATCAAATATCTACCACTGCCAAACTTCCACGCCAACCTGTAAACGGTGAAACGTTGGTTTACTTTATAATCTCTATATTAGAAATGTTTGCGTTTTTCTCTGTTTTCCCTTGTAACTTCTGATTGGTTGAAATGCTGTTCCTGTAACTTCTGATTGGTCCAATGATTCATTTGTCTTACAAAACTTTTCGTGTTTAAATGTCTACCGTTTTTTTTGTGCTGTGCAGAAAAAATTCAACAGATTAAACTTTCATAATAAAAATGTTCTGGTTTTATTTACTGTCGCTCTATAACTCTACAACCGCTCATATCTTTTAGCGACAGTGCTCATTTTTAACTTTATGTCAGGTATACAATGTCATCACATTATTACCCGACTTATTCTCACGGTGTTTAGCAAGAAAGAACACAATCGGTCAGTTTTTAAAGTCTTCGGTTGACCCGACCAGGAATCGATCCCAGATCTACCAGCACCAAAGCTGAAGGCGAAACCACTCGGCCACTGAGCTGGTAATGAAATTTTAAAGCCATCTTATGAAAAGTTTCTGCGTACAGGAGTAGCCTACTGTCACGCGCGGTAAACACTTTAACATTACCTACTCGTCGAAAAGCGTAGCCTACTCGCGATTCAGCTGATTTCAGTCATGTGACTCGACACGTGATATTCTGATCGAAAAATTTTGATACAAAGAAATTTAACTGAATGCTTCGCTACAACCAGGGTTGCCTAATGGTTAGGGCAGAGGAGTAGTAATTTCGATTTCGTGGGTTCGATTCCCACTCTCTGCTAATACTATTTTTTCTTCTGCAACTGAACTGAGTGCAAGAAGGATCTTAATGACTGCAATCAATAGAGTTGATAAGGAAAATTGTGACTAAAACACAAAGCAATTTCACATTGAAAAGCAGGCACTCTTCGACGAGTGGGTGATGTTAAAGTGCCTACCATCACGCGCCGCTTATTCAACAGGCAACCCTGCTAGACTGACCAAGAAACAGCGAAATTCTCTCAGCAGACTGTTACCTCACAATGAAGGAAATGACTTCCTGAATATTTGTATTTGATTGTTGTACGTCCAGACATTATTGCAATAAATCGTTGTTTTAGTTTAGTCTACATCTACCGACGTAAATTAATTGCAGTTTGAAATAACTAAAAAAACATTTACATAAGTAAAGTCTGAAGCAAGCACGTACGACTCAAAGATCACTTTCAACTTGTGCAACAGGAAGCCACTTGCAGTTATGAAAATACAATGCGCATTGCGCAATGTGCATCTCTCACTTAATGACGTCACTTTATCAATGGCGCTAATCATCTGCAGCCAATATGAGTTCTTCTTTAGCGTCAAGGATCATTACGTCTGCAGATGTTGAATCAATGTAAAAATGACGGATTTTGCTGTCCAGGATGCAACAAATGTTTGAAAATATTACCTCTGTTTTTTACCAACTGTTTCCAAATTTATGTGTCTAACTTCCAATTTCTTGTATTTTGAATTCATTTTAATTTAGATGATTGTTTCATCCTAGCCTATCTGCAATAACTCATCTTTTTTCTTTTTTTTTTTTTTTTCTTTACATTAAAGTGATTATTTCACAGCAGTATTTTTTCCTAAAACTTTCATAGCTCTTATTAGGTGTTAAATGAGGTTTCGACAATGTTCAGTGTACAGTATTAAAATTGCAGCACATACTTATACGCTCTCAAAAAGCTTTCGTCGATGCATCTTCACTTCACCGAGGAGAACCGTAAGATGGACACAGAGGGACATTAATTTGTAATTAGTAATTCCTCAAGAAGAGTCTCAGCGAAAATTTTAACGATATATTTTAAAACTTTTAGAATAATTATATTAATAATAATTGTAATTATAATCATCATCATCACGTGCCGTCTCCGATCCGGAGGTTGGCTGTCACTTTCTTCCACAAGTCACGTTCTTCCACTACTCTTTTTGTTTCTCCAATGCTTGACAAATCAGCCCACTGTATCACGTCATCTCTTCATGTTCGTCTCCTTCTTCCCCTGCACCTCTTTCCTTCCACCATACCTTCAATAACCAATTGATCTAGCTGTCCAGCCGATCCTCTCAAAATATGTCCCGCGAATTTCATCTTTTGTTTTGCCAAGTCGTTTGCCCATGTATCTTGCACTCCAATTCTTTTCCTAATTGCTTCGTTTGTAATGTGTTTTTTATATGATATTTTTAATATTCTTCTGTAGCACCAGAGTTGAAAAGCATTAATTTTTTTGTGAATTTCTTTGCTGTAGGTCCAACTTTCACTTCCATATGACATGACTGGTTTGATGTAACAAGATAGAAGTCTCAGTTTTGATTGTAAATTTATTTCTCCTCTTAAAAATTCCTTGCATTTCCAAAATGACGCTTTTGCTTGACCGATTCTTCTTTTTATATCATTGGTGCATCTTCCATCTTGTGTAATGAAGGACCATAGGTATGTGTATGTGGTGACCTGATCCAATTGTTCTCCTTCCAGCTTAATGTTTATTTTATTATTTCCATTGCTTTTTTCGATGAGCATTGTCTTTGTTTTCTTCAAATTGAGTTTCATTCCGTATTTTTTACTGATTTTATTGATTTTGTCCAAGCTTTCTTGTAGTTTTTCTTCTGTGTCGGCGAGTATGACAGTGTCATCTGCGCATCGTATGTTGCTTACTATTTGACCATTGAATTTTACTCCGTTTTTGTTTGGTGTTGTTAATGTTTCCTTGATTATTGCTTCGCTGTACAAATTGAATAATATTGGTGAGAGTATGCATCCCTGAGTAATCATAATAGAATAATTAAATGACCAAGTTGTTCATACAAAGCATTGGTGTGAGTTTGTCATGTCAGAAGGATGTTTTTTTATAGTATAAAGTATAACGATTACTAACGGTAGTTAAAAGTTGGCTTGAGAAGTAATATTCAAGTTATCAGACCTGCAATTAACTTTTAAGATTTTGTTTTGACTTAAATGACACTTTAATCTTTCTGATCATTCAAGCAAAGTCTGTGAAAACTTGTTGACTTATCAAAGACTCCAAAGACTTACAAGTTTCTTGCCTTTATTGGTTTTGACAAGCCTTGATTTGTATAAGAATTATTGGACAAGACTATTAGTTCTTCAAATTGGAACAAACCTAGGAGAAATAGTACAACTCATCTTGCTTACATAGCCAAATAAAATCTATGTTTACTGGGTCATCCACCACTAAATGTTGATAACATATACATTTATTTTCCATTGAATTACATTGAACTGATTATATGCAACACATATAGTAGAGCACTTCATTCGAGACCAATCCTCCAAACCTGATGGCCCTGGGAGTGTGAGGCTGCTCGCTTAGTTTTTATCTTAAACTTTTACTTCAATCTGAAATCAAGGTTGGACAAACAAGAAAGTTCTCTGCATGGAAGACCTCATAAAGTTTAAACAAAGTTAAATCGGGTTTATAGCATATAGACTGCAACTATGAATTAAACATTGACATAAAATTAAATTTCATGAAATTTTTGTAGAGCGCCATCATTTCCCAATGTATAAGTCACGTGATTTCCACCTCCATGGAAAGCTGGACGAGGTGCAGTTCTCACTCGCAATGATATTGTTATACCAGTCAGACGACAAACCACTGATTGTTACCGAACAAAGAGCGCCTTTGGATTTTAAAACAAAACAAACCGCAGCATCTTGTAGTTATGGAAACGATAGCAAACATACTTTGAGTATTTTGAAAAGTTAATATGCATCAGCTGCTTCCACGTACAATTCAAATAAACTTCCATTCATCTTGATACCAAACTATTTAAATTGATCATTTAAACGTAAAATTAACAGTAATAGACGTAAAAGTGATGGAGGGAAAAAGTCAATTGAATTGACTGGACAGAGCTTTGTGACGTGTTTGCCATTATGCCTTCTCCGCAGCGCCATCATCTGAATCACTTTTTTCCAACATCTTCTCCACAATCTTGCCAGTGTCGCGCTCTCGTGATGAGCTTCTCGACGAAGAAGAGCTTCTCGACGACCTTGATGACCTCGACGATGATCGCGATCGTCGCTTTGTCGCTACAACGACTTGAGTGTCCACCTCAGAAATTCTGAAATTATTATTCAAAGGTTTGTTATTTTGCAAGCACTTCGTGAAGTCAAATCTATGAAAACTTTGTCTTGACTATCAATATGTCCTTAGAAATGTTGCAACATCTTTAATTGATTTAATCGTTATCCTCAAACGAGGAAAGCGTCTTTAAGAGCTTAATCCTGGCAGTTTCGCATATTTTCAGAGTCTTTGAACCACTGACGCAGGCTCGGTCACCTAAATAGCGAGTAAAGCTTCCGATTGTTGTTGAAGTGTTCTTGTATGTGAATTATTCCATCTACTAGGTGCCACTGAATGGAGAGTAGTCCTGAAATGCGTTGCCCAAGCGTAAAACCAACGGAGCTTGATCTTCGGACGCGTAACTATTAATTTTTTCTCTGGCATTTATTTTCCGACTTTGCAGCTGGCTCTGTTCAAGCAACACCACTCTTATGTCCCAAGGGTGCAAGTAGCTAAATTTCGTTTGCTTCAAACTCGCAAGTCCGTCTGTCTAATCGTGCACTTAATTTAACCAACTACTTGCCCACCTGATTTCCTCCCCACTAAGCAGCTTATGGTAAATGGCGATCTCCTGTTCCAGACTCAGCTTTAATGAGTTCAGTGCTTGGTAGTCCTTCAAGTATTTGCCCAAATCCTAAAAAACATTTGTTTT